>NC_080607.1:8860621-11268954 GCF_027887145.1 Ammospiza caudacuta
TACCTCAAATGTCTGAACATGGCACACAGAAGTGAAACTGCTGAACAGATGTGTAATAGTACTGACTTGAATTTGCACAACAAGACTGTGATATAAAAGAATTAATTTCTAATAAACTCAAATTAGTAACCTCCTGAATAGACCTAGAGTCGTGTGTCACCTCACTCCCATTCCTGACTCAACAGTGACAGAATGTCCCCAGTAAAGCTTCAAATCTGGCTTAGTGACTCCAAAACCAATGCATCTCCTTCCCTCCCACCCCTGCCAGAGGTAGGAACACCTTCCACCAGGCCAAGTTGCTCAGAGCCCCATCCAGCCTGGCCTTGAGCACTGCCAGGGATGGATCCTGTCTCTCTGCAGGAAGGAGGCTGAGGGGCTGTGCAGCCCTGCAGTCCTGCCGCCCTTCCCAGCAGTAAATCCAAGCCTGTTGTGAGAGGCAGTGATGCTGTAGCATCATCCGGCTGAGGAGAGGGCTGGCAGAGGGGAAGCAGCCTTGACAGAGCAATTCCAGCAAAGCCTTACAGACAGACACAATTAAAACAAGCACCATGGTTTCAATTAACTGTTCTTCTCAGCAGCAGAGGCTTGGAAGGGACTTTTAATAGATCTCTTCCACCGCAGTGCACAAACTCTATTGCCATTGCTTCAGCGATTATTGAAAGTTAGCAGAGTGCAGCAGCTCCCTCACAGCAGCTTCAATGGCCATTTGAGGATCTGTCTGTCATTAGCCAGCCCTGCCACGGATGGGGAGGCTGAGCAGGGAGTGGAGTGGAGTGTGACCATTTTTCAGGGAGTTTATCTACCCAGGCCCCGCTTTGCTGCCTTCAGGGGACGTGCTAGCCCTGCTCCTGCTGCCATTCCCTCTCAGGATCTTTTGCTGGTCACCGTGACGCCGAGAAATGTTAAAAGTCTCTTTTCCCAGCCTGGTGCTTGAAGAAGCAGTCGGGGCTCTTCTATTCTCGGTCTCAAGGTCGTTTATTGTATCTTGTCTATAAAATTCTTTCTCCTGCCCTCCCGAGGTCCTTCCAGCAGGACAGTTCCAGGCACTCTGCCTGCCCCCAGGGCAGTGTTATGTCTTTATACTAAAAACTACATGTACAATGTTTACAATTACTTCCCAACACCTATCACCTATGTTAGACAGTGAGCTTCTACTCTAAACCAATCCCAAAGTCCCACCATCACAGCAGAAGATGGAGGCCAAGAAGAAGAAGGAGAAAGGGCTGGACACACCCAGTTCCCTCCATCTTGCCCCCTGGACCCCCATTCTAGAAACCCCAAAATCTACTTTTCCACCCTGTGATAACTTCACTATTATTTTAGCTAAACTGTTGTGGCTTGCAGATCCTCATCTAAGGTTGGTAACTTGCTCCATGGGTCATAATCAAACCCACAGGTGTTCTGGGCTCTGTGCCAGGGTCTCTGAGCCCCCTGGCAGGGGTCTTGGCTGTCCTGGACAGCCAGAGGGATGTGCTGGGTTCCAACAATGCCCTGCACTGGAGCAGCATCCCAGCCTCATCCCAGCCTCCATCCCAGCTCCATCCCAGCCTCATCCCAGCTCCATCCCAGCTCCATCCCAGCCTCCATCCCAGCTCCATCCCAGCTCCATCCCAGCTCCATCCCAGCCTCATCCCAGCTCCATCCCAGCCTCCATCCCAGCTCCATCCCAGCTCCATCCCAGCCTCCATCCCAGCCTCATCCCAGCTCCATCCCAGCCTCATCCCAGCTCCATCCCAGCTCCATCCCAGCCTCATCCCAGCTCCATCCCAGCTCCATCCCAGCTCCATCCCAGCCTCCATCCCAGCTCCATCCCAGCCTCCATCCCAGCTCCATCCCAGCTCCATCCCAGCCTCCATCCCAGCCTCATCCCAGCTCCATCCCAGCCTCATCCCAGCTCCATCCCAGCCTCCATCCCAGCCTCATCCCAGCCTCCAAGGAATGTCTGGACCACGCTGTGTCTGCCTTGATTAAATCACAGGAGGATACAATTCTCCCACCACCTCGGGCTGATTGGGAGCAAGGCTCATCATAATTTCTGATAGATTTTCTTCCCCACTCAGAGAGACATCCTGAACGGGTTTAAACTTTCTTTTTTTAGCTTGCAAAACCCTCTCCCAGGAGGGCAGGCTCCTTCCAGCCCCACCATGTGGCTTCTGCACCTGGTCTGCTGGCAGTGCAGGGAGTGCAGAGCAGATTTATTTAGCCAGGTGTGAAGGTCAGCCACCTGCCTGTCCAGACGTTTGGGAACAACATTAAATATAGCAGCTACACTGTCAGCATGCACAGCCCCCAGAAGAAATTCTGGCTGGCTGTAGCATCCAGCAAAGCAAAAAGCACCAAGGAAAGCAGAGTTGTGCCTTCATAGCTCACCTTGGAACTCTCTGTAAGAAGCAAAAGTTGTTTTTAATAGAAATTATTAACCTTTAGAACAATTGACTTATAGATGTCAAAGATTCTCTAATTCTACAGTTTTAAAGTCAATCCTGCCAGACTTTCTAAAAATCCTGTATAAAAGTAGGCAATACCACTCAAGTTTTCCATTACAAATGGCAGCTACAAACAGCTTTTCCATTTCCTTTCCCCCGGCTACTCCTTGACTACAAGAAAATAAAGTGTCTGGTGACAGAGGCTGAGAGGTGAACCAGGAGGCTCAGAGACCACAGATTTCCCATGCCCTTGTCTCCCTACTTCTGCACTTGTAAATAAAGTTATGGAGACACCCAAAGGTACCACAGTGCCCTTGAATTACAGAACTGGGAGTAGGTAATTTTCTCCTGGAACTGGTTGCTCCTGTTATTTCCCTCAACATGGTCTTGTTCCTTCTTGATTCTTCTTCCCACAAATGTCCACTCGAATTTAGGTTCCCTCCAATGGTCCCCAAGGCCTCAAACATGGGGGACATCAAACCCTGATCTCCCCTTCTTTCTTTTACCTCAAAAACAGAGGCTCACACAAGTTCCTGTGTAGGCAGGAGAATTACCAGGTCCTGCTTTCTAATGGAAAACACATGAGCAGATATTTTTACATCCCCAAGATGTGAATTTATGCTGTAGTTTTCCCTCAACTAAACCCATGGACTCTTTTACCTGGCCAGCTATTTTTGCAGAGCTTTTCAGAAACCTATTGCCATTCAAAGCTCTTGTCAGTTAAATTGCATTGAAATTGGCCAATTCTTCAAAGCTTAACAAGAGCAGTCTGACAGGTGGGCTCCAGGCATCTGATATTCCCACAGCCCTTGTTCTCTCCAGAAAAGAAGTTCACAAAACCCAACAAACAATGGTTTTGAGGATGGTGTCTGTGGGATTAACAGCCCCCAAGCCAGGATGCCCTGGACTATGGGGAAATCTCCAGGATTAGGGTCAGGATTAGAAAAGTTTCTTTTTGGATAAAGGAAAGTGACATTAAGGGCAGTCAAATGTAGTTAAATCACACCTACCCTCTCCTAAAACATCCCAGTGTAGATTCACAAACTCACTGAGATGTTTTGATGAATTTTGATTCCTTCCCTCCAAAATCTCCATCTGTGGCCAGGGGAATCCCTACACAAATCCCACTTTTTTAATTCAAGGTTCCTGTCCTGAACAGGGTCAGCATCCCCCCAGGCTGTCTGCACCCCTGGTTCCCCACCAACATCCTGCTCCTCTTGCTTCTCTCTTATCTTAAAATTGATAATGAGTTTTCTCCCCATCTTGGTCTGGATCGATCTCTCTCATTTTTCTCCAGGGGTTTTCAAATATTGGTCAACACAAGAAAAAAATTCTGTCTTTTTTTTTATCTTTCTAGCCTGAAAGAAATAATTTCACCTAGATGGCTGCAGTGAACACACTGCAATAACAAGAAGCTTTTCTAGAAGGGCAGATCAGTGGTGGTACCAACAGGGAGTGATGCTGGTTTATAACATCAGATGTAATCTCTCAGCAACAGAGGGAAAAATGCTTGCAGAAAAATGCTCTTTGTCATTGGCCACTCTGGTGGTGCACCCAATTACACTGCTTTCATTTCAGATCCAGGGACACAGCTCACAGGAGAAGTCCCACAGCTGCAATAAACACCTGTGAGGCAGGGAGCCAGCCCAGGAATTGGAGTTTGTTCCATAGGACAGGGCACAAAGTCTGGCCTGTCTGCCTCAGATCCTTTTGGGCTCCTTGGAGTAATCTTGAGGCTTTTGATAGTCCAGGGAGGTGCACACAGAGCAGGCAGGTCAAAGGGAGGGAGAAGCATCATTTGTTCAGAAAACTGAGTCAGCACATCAAATCCTGTCTGGAGCCAAAGGAAATCTGACCTAAAGACTCTAAGTCTCTTCTGAGTCCTACTGGGCCACTGGTCTATGAAATCTTATTTTCTTCTTTTTTTGCCTATGTTAAACTCAGTCAGGGCCTGCCTGGCAAGGAGCTGGTGCTGGGCATGCACTGGGCACCCTCAGGAGATGCACTGCCTCCATTCTGAACTCCCCCAAGGATTATCCCTCCTCTTACACACTATTGCTCTTCCACCTGCCAATATGATCAATTATCTTTCCTGTCATTCCCATGGATTCTGCCAGCCTTCTCCCCCTGTTCCAGCCCTGCTGTCAGCCTGTAAGGGTTGGGTTTGCCAGGGGCAGGTTTCCCTTGCATGCCCACAGAGCCACTGCTGTTGGTCACAGAGAGGTGGCCAGAAAGGCCCAGCCAGTGCCAGTGACACAGGACATAGGTGACATAACCCTGTCATCCTGGTTTTTTAAGATTTTCTAAGCTTTCTGATGTTAACATTCTTGTAGGGAGCTTTCTCACACCCTTTCTGTAAATAACTCATTGTTTTGCATTCCTTTATGGAGGAGGAGAAAGTTGATGGACTGTTGGTCTGTCCAGTGTCACTGGAGAGGTGGCACTGTCACCCTCCAATCCACTGTCACTCTTGGAAAACTATAAATGTTGGAGTCAGAAAATAAACTTCCCTTTTCCTTCACCTTGAGAACAGCGGTGTGTGCTTGTGTTCTTTCGTGTCCTATAGGGACATCACCCTGGTTGTTCCATCAGCACCTCTGCCCCATCAGAACACTTCCCTTCCTCACAGAGCTCCTGGGGAGCCCAAAATGGGGATTTTAAAGTAGAATCCAATTCTGCTGTAGGAAGCCCTTGCTGCTGTAGGCACATAATGGAGTGATTTGTAGGTTGCATAATATTAATTTCTTTCTTTTCTGCCAATTACTGTGATACATTTGCAAAAACGTTTTTCCAATATTCAGCCAGCTGTACAGGTGATTGAAAATACACATCAACTACATCATGTGTAATATTTTTCCTGTCAGTCATCAACCAATGTATTCAGAGATGAATTCCCTTTTTTTTAGGCTAGCTTGAAGCCAGATTTAGTCACTGAAAACAACATTAGCCTTGTTGACTTCTTTTATCAGAATCCCTGTTGCTGGTGGGGAGACACATGCCAGACTTTCCTGACCAATGAGACTGATTACACTTTAAAATCACAGGAACTGAGGGGAGAGCAGGGCAGGGGCAGCAGCAGCAATTTCTATCACTAGATTGGGCAGCAGTAGGGTCTAAGCCCTTTTCCCTGCTCCTGAGTTTGAGTCTGAATTTGAAATTCACCACTAATAGAGAGAACTCAGGTTCTGATAACAACTCTCCTCTCTCTTGGTGTGTTATCACCACAGCTTCCAACTACCCCATTGTGCCTTCAGACCACGAGAGAAATCCCAGTTAAAATCCTTTTCTTGCCTACTGTGTACTGTTTTCCTGATTCTTGATTTTGCAGAGCTTTCCCTGCATATAAATTCATAGCAATCCCTTTAAAAGCCCACAAACCCCAGGAATTTGCACTCCCAGACTGACTGACCCCATCCCAAAGGGTGTAAACACATTCAGGGGCAAGATGTGAGCTCACGTGTCCGCAGTCATGACCACCAGCCCCAGCATCAAATGATGATTTCTCTCCTTGATAAGCAAGACCACCTGGCTCTGCTCTCTGAAGGCAATACTTGCCCGCCCAGCAGTCAAAGCTGAGGTTCTGCTCAATAAGTCACAGCCACTTCACATTTTTGTGCCTTTAGCACATGCCAGCTTCAGTTTCCTGTGCACTGAGCCCTTCCTGGGCAATGCAGATGCAAAACAACACAGATCCAGCTCTGAAGAAGAGAAACAAATTTACACTAATGTTGCAGTCATCTTTTTATGAAAAATCCTTTCCTTAGGATTTTTCCTCCTGAGAAGCTGACAGGCCTCAGGAACAAAATGTAAACAATGATTATCTGCTGCTCTGGAATGCAACAGGTGCATCTGTGATTGGTCTCATAGAGTTGTTTGTAATTAATGGCCAATCACAGTCTGCTGGCTTGGACAGAGAGTCTGAGCCACAAACCTTTGTTATCATTCTTTGCTATTCTATTCTTAGCTAGCTTTCTGATGAAACATTTTCTTCTATTATTTTAGTACAGTTTTAATGTAATATATATTATAAAATAATAAATCAAGCCTTCTGAAACATGGAGTCAGATGCTCGTCTCTTCCCTTATCCAAAAGCCCCTGTGAACACCATCACACTCAGCTACCTCAGGTCTTCTGTTTTGACCTAAATACAAACTCTCTGCAGCAGATACACAGCCTGTGATCACTCCTAGGAGGTACTTGGTGCTCTCAATGCTTGTTCAATGTTCAAGACAGTGAAGAAAAATTATCAGTGTTGTTGAGTCAGACCAGAAGTATCAGCTTGGACAGATCCCTGAGAGAAACAGGGGATCCAGAGGGTCTGATTAATATCTAAATCTCAACATCATGGCAACCACCTTCACCCAGCAAACACCTGGGGATACATGTGCAACACACTGGGCTCCTGAGGGTAGATTTAGTTGGACATTAAAAAATTCTTCCCTGTGAGGGTGGGCAGGCCCTGGCACAGGGTGCCCAGAGCAGCTGTGGCTGCCCCTGGATCCCTGGCAGTGCCCAAGGCCAGGCTGGACGGGCTGGGAGCACCCTGGGACAGTGGAAGGTGTCCCTGCCATGGCAGGGGTGGGATGAGATGGGCTTTGAGGTCCTTCCAACCCAAAGCAATCTGGGATTCTGTGATTCTGAGGGATGCCTTTCTTTGATTCTGTGGTTTTGCCCCTCTGAGACACCTGCCACAGCCTGCTGGGACAGGAGAGTTGTCTCTAAAGCATTAGGAGAGAAATAACTCACTCAACAACTTAAATACCCTCAGGACTTGCCTGTGCCTGGACAGCCCCTCCTGCCACCAGAGTGTTCAGCAGTGACACAGAGCAGATCTGGCTCTGCAGAGCACAGCAGCCTGCTGCCAGCAACAGGGTGTTGTGCTGCACACCAGTAATGAGAAAGCTGGGAATAGTGTGGAGGAGAAGAGATTATTAGATAATAAATTATCAGTGCACCAGAAACTGCTCTGTACATATTTTTCCCCCCTTACAGCTTCCCTAATATCCTGGGAAAGTGACAATTACACAATTTAAAGAGGTTAACTTTATTAAATTCCTTTTTTTTATTGCTTTGCTTTTAATATATGGTTGAGATAAAGCATCTGATTAGAGGAAGGTCACAAAATAAAATATTTAGTACTCATGGAGAGAACAATTCATCCTCCCCTCTGCATGAAGCAGCAGCACAGAGGCAGAGGGTCCTGTTGGCAGCTCTCTGCAAAGGATGCTCTGCAGAGACCATGAGGGAGAGACCAGAAAAGGCCAAAGATTTTCAAAACTGAGGTGGGAATGAGGGGAATGATAGAATTTGATATTTTGCCAATATCAAATAACGGATACCAAGAGGTGCATTTTCCACAGGTTACACTCACTCTGGGCTCTGACCTAAATATTACAGGGTGGAAAGCATCAGGAGAATCACATCTCCTCTGCTGGATGCGGGCTCCAGCATGTGCCCCTCCAATTCTGCAGGGAGCACCATGACAGCAAAACTGAAGCAGCCCCTCAGCCTCTGCAGCCCCCAGTAACCTGCTGCATGTGTAGAACCCTGCCTAAAAGCTGATTTTTCATGAAAAAACAATTCCAAATGTAGCTCACTGCTCACCTTTTCTGAGCACTGGTGGCACACGGGGAATTGATGAGCTGGGTTGAGCAGTGTGCCCTGGTGGCCAAGGAGGACAATGGTTCCTGGCCTGGATCAGGAGTGGTGTGGCCAGCAGGAGCAGGGAGGTCATTCTGAACCTGTACTGGGCACCGGTGAGGGCACACCTGAGTGCTGTGTCCAGCTCTGGCCCCTGAGATTGGGAAGGACCTTGAGGGGCTGGAGAGGGGCTGGGAGCACAAACCCTGTGAGGAAGCCCTGAGGGAGCTGGGGGTGCTCAGCCTGGAGAAAAGGAGACTCAGGGCTGCCCCCATCACTCTCACAGCTCCTGAAAGGTGCCTGTGCTCAGCTGGGGCTGGGCTCTGTCTGCAGCAGCACTGACACAGCCAGAGCACACAGCCTCAGGCTGCACCAAGGGAAATACAGGCTGGAGATTGGGAAAAAGCTTTTACAGAAAGAGTGATAAAGTTCTGGAATGGCTGCCCAGGGAGGTGGTGGAGTCCCCATCCCTGGGTGTGTTTAACAAAGCCTGGATGTGGCACTGGGGACCAGGGTTCAGTTGAGGGGCTGGGGCTGGGTTGGGCTCGATGATCCTGAAGGTCTCTCCCAACCCAGTGATTCTGGGAATTCTGTGAATTCTGCCACGTGCTCAGGGCAGGACTCTGCAGTGACACACATCCTTCCCACATAGCTGGAGCTTTGCTAAAAGCTCCTCTGTGGAACTGATTCTCCACACACCTTGGCACCTACTGACTCCCTTGGCTCTCCCAAGCCAGGATTTCCTTGGACAGAGCAAACCCAAGAACTTGAGAGTGAAGATGGATGGTGGGTAATGTGTGCTTTTATGGGACAGTGTTCTTGCATGTCCTAAGGTAAGAGGCCAGTGCCCTGCACAGTGCCACTGTTGAGCCACAAGGATTAATAATAATGGTTTCCAAATGCTCCTGTGTGGCAGAGAGAAACTCTTTTCCATATACAACTTGCAGTGTGCGGTAGAGCAAGGAAAACAAAGTATGTGAATTGCTAACTCCACTGCAGGTGAGAAATAATAGCTGCCAGCTCTCAGAGCCACTGTCTAATTACTCCTTAGTAACAGCCCTATGAGCCCAGCACTTCATTTTATTCCCCAAAGCAAAAAAAAAATGAAAGTAAATTAAAAATTTGCATGCCAGGGTTCATGAAGTTAGCTTAAGGCTTGGCCTAAAATCCAGGTGGGCACTTACCTTTCTCACGGTGAGTGTGATTTCCTGAGGGTTTGAACTCAACATTTTCAATCCTTGCACTGCTGTTTCCTGTTCCTGTGGCTGTCCCTGTGCGTGTTACTGGGAGCACTGGATGATCAACCAGTTTGAGCCAAAAAGCATTGCTGATTCTCACAGCAAATGGCTGAGAGGAAATAAAGTTTCTTTTTTAGCAATGGACCCTGCCTGGCTCAGCTGGATAAAACCAGCAGGCTAGAGATGGATGATGCTGGGAATCACTTCTGAGCTACAAATGTACCACAATGACAGAAATTAATAGAGTCCTCAGACTCGAAACACCAGGGCATGTGTTTTAATTTAGACGGACTGAAAGTAAAAAATCGTCTCACTGTCACATCTCCAGGTCAGCATTTGACTTATTAACTTCAGCTTTGGGCACAGGTAAAGGAACCAAGCCATGCTCCATGCAGCTGCACAGGGGCTCTTTGGTTTTTAATATGTTCATTACAAGACCACTGCTTGTGTGTCTGGAAGGGGCATCAAAAAAAAACTAACTTCCCTTAATAATCAGGTTTAATCTCTTTAAGTTTTGTTGCAGTCACTTTCCCAGGGCCTTAGGCAAAAATCAGTCTTAAAAGCACTGAGAAGCTGAACCATGGCAGTTAGATAATTTATTATTCCATAACTCTGGGTCCTAATCTAATTAGAGATTGTGTCTAGGATTCGCTTCAACCTCTATTTATTTTTCTATTTTTACTTGAAAACATTCACAAGGAAATTAGGTTGTAAATGGGGAAATGGGGCATATCCTGCATCATTCCTGCTGGGCTCCCTGATTTAAGCTGAATTCCACATTTCATGACCAAGAAACAACAGAAACAAGACCCAGATTAACAAATCACTCACAGAACTTTGGAAATTTTAGCAGAAAAACTTCCCACCTAGAGGTAAAACCCAGAGAAAATGTATCCAAACCCAAATTTGTCCTTCCCAGCCAACTCCAGCATTCCAATCTTCCGTTCTCCTACCCAGCAGGTGAGTGCATCAGGTTTGACAGGTTATTTGCCCTGGCCCATGGCATGGGGACCGTGCTGTCCCCCAGGGCTGCAGGAATCCATCACTGCAGCATTTGGAAATGGTGCCTTGCTGGCTCCTCACCCTGGGGTGATCCTACAGACAAGACATGATTTATTTGTTTCAAATAACTAGAGGTGCCTCTCAGAGCCTGTCAGGGAGCTGAAATAAATACCTGAGGTGCTATAAAGTGCAAATAGAAAGGGAAGGAAAAATAAGAAATAAAAAATAAAAAATAAAAAATAAAAAATAAGGACTCTCATAGCATATATTAACACAGAATTGTTAGGGCAGCATGGGTATAAACCAAACCCCTTCATTTGCTCCATAGAGAGCCCATAAACATTTATATTCTTTGTCTGCAAGCAGAAATAATGGCTTGTTTTGGAAAGATTTTGCACAAATTTTTTGGAGCATTAGCCTTTTCTGTGAGGATGTCTAAGAGATTGAGTTGGAAGTTCTGAAAAATAATAATTCCAGTTTCTTCTGCTCTGTGTTTTCCAAAAGGAAAGTTCCAATGTAATGCAAAAATGCTCAATGACTTCAGAATCAGCACATGTGAAAGACTCCTTCTGTGGCCTGAAAAGCCTTTCTACTCAAAGCATTGCTACATTTTAAGAAAAATAAATTTTCAAAAAGACACAGGAGGACAGCTGCTTCACTGCCCACCAGATCCCTCAGTGCCCTCATTGATCGCTTCCCCTCTTGGAAAGGAATTGCATGTTTAGCAAGCCTCCAGTGCATTTCTCCTGCAGGCCTTGGAAGGAGTTTTTGGTTTCTTGGGAGGGGGAGACCATAAACATTTTACTTCACCCACTCTCCTCTTCTCTCTTCACAAGGTCATTGAGGGTGCCAAAAAACTTCTGATGTTTACAGAGAGTCCAGGGGAGGCACCAGGGGAATCAGAGGGATGGAGCAGCTCTGGTGGGAGGAAAGACTGGGAGAGTTGGGGATTTCAGCCTGGACAAGAAAAGGCTTTGGGGTGACCTGAGTGTGGCCTTCCAGTGCCTGAAGGAGCTCTGAGATGGAGAGAAACTACTTACAAGGGCCCGGAGTGACAGGACAAGGGGGAATGGCTTCAGATTGACAGAGGGGAGAGTTAGATGGGATATTAGGAAGGAATTCTTCCCTGTGAGGTTGGGCAGGCCCTGGCACAGGGTGCCCAGAGCAGCTGTGGCTGCCCCTGGATCCCTGGAGGTGTCCAAGGCCAGGCTGGACAGGGCTTGGGGCAAGCTAGGACAGTGGAAGGTGTCCCTGCCCATGAAATGAGATGAGCTTTAAGGTCCCTTCCAACCCAAACTTATGATTTTATGGTTCTAATTCCGCAACATGCTCCTCATGGGACCCTGGGAGCATGGTGGTCATACCTGAACCCCTGAACCTTTGAATCCCTGAGTTTCTCCTCACACAGCATCCTGAGCAAGGAAGAGCCAGGCTCTGGAAGGAGGTGGTGGCAGCACTTTCCAGAAAGGAGCAGGTGACTTGCACCTCCTTGGACAACCATTGCAAATTCTCCCTGGTGCCTTTGTCCCTCGTGCAGAGCACAGCCACAGGAAGATCTGCTCCCTCCCAGAGTTTGCCACTTTCTCCATGGAGGAGGACAAATCCCATTTTCTGGACTGGCTCTCAGCGTGGTTCTGTCTGCCTGAGCCGCCATGAGAAATGCAGCAGAATCTCCTCTGCTGTGTGCAAGGGCCTTTGGCCTCCCTGGGTCTCACTGCTGAATTTCAACCTTCCAGGACCTGCTGGGACACCTCTGGTACTCCAGAGCCCAGGAGCTCTGGGTTATGGCAGCTGTGATCCCCTGGATTGGGAGTGGTTATCAAAACTATTCCCACAGTAATTACAAACTGGCATAAATTAGAAACTGAGAGCAGAAATCTTTAAGGTCCCTGGCCCAGTTTTGCCACCATCTCTGACCACATGCCCAATTTACCTCTTGCTGGGCACTGCTGTAAATGCACTCATACCATCTTTCACATTTCTTTTTAAAGGAATGGCTAAATCTGCACTTTTGCAGGTCAGAAGTGTCGTTTGCCATGAACACATTTAGGTGTCTGTTCGTAACTGTTGATACACAACTCTGCACTTTGAATTTACCATGGGTTTAACTGGGATTTTGCAACCAGATTTCCTCAGGAAAGCTTCACCCCATAGATAGGACAGGCCTGGGCAAGAGCAGCTGCTTTGGCTGTTAACAGGACTGAAACAGTGAGAAATTCTCTGAAAATCTGCTGTGAGAGTTCAGCTGACTTATAACTAATCACTGCATTTCACTTTGCCATGGGAGTCACATTAATTATCACAAAATCAGAAAGGGCTTCATCCACCTCTCCTCTGAGTCACCAGGAAAAATAATTAAAACTTATTATCTTCTGTATTCTTCACTGGCTCTCTTCAAAATCTCATAACAGCCAGAAATCCAGATCAAAAAATATGACACTTTCCAATTTCCCTTGATTTAATTTCCTCAAGCTGACTAATTCAATTGCAATATTTGCCCGGTACCTTGAGTTCTGCTTTCTCACTCTCTTCCCATTGCTGAAACCTGTTCCCTGCTCCTGCTCCCTGAGCTTAAATCTACACAGATGTTTCCAAATTTGTATTTGTTAGAGATTAATTACCATCATTCCCCAATGGATCATTCCATAGGGATCAGATATGCTGTTTGCCATCAGAGATGGAACACACACACACATCATGTGGTTATCTATGACAGCCTGTGCAATCAGGTATCTCAAAAAGGGTAAATTGTTTAAAGTGAGACAGATTAAAAGTGAAGTCTGCATTATTTTGTTTTTAAGCTTCCATGTGATACAAGCCTGGAAGATCAGGTTGGCAAGCAAAGCTACTGGAGCATAATTAGAATTCAGCTTCAGGACCAAGAACTCAAACACAATCAAGGTGAGGTGGTATTTTAAATGCCCACAGATTAAAAAGCTTTAAATGGATTGCAGACTTTAACTCTTCCCTTTTTTATACTTTTAGACTTAGAAATAATTTTTAAAAATAGTTGCAGCACTGTGTGACAGTGTTCACAGGGGTCTCAGGTTGAGGGAAGAGACGAGGATCTGACTCCATGTTTCAGAAGGCTGATTTATTATTTTATGATATATATTACATTAAAACTATACTAAAAGAATAGAAGAAAAGATTTCCTCAGAAGGCTAGCTAAGAATAGAATAGCAAAGAATGATAACAAAGGCAGCTGTCTCGGACTCTCTTTCTGAGACAGCTCACTGTGATTGGCCATTAATTAGAAACATCCAACATGGGCCAATCAAAAATCCACCTGTTGCATTCCACAGCAGCAGATAATCAATGTTTCCATTTTGTTCCTGAGGCCTCCCAGCTTCTCAGGAGAAAAAATCCCAAGGAAAGGATTTTTCATAAAAGATGTCTATGACAGCAGTGAAACTATCAAAATTAAGTCAAACTAGGCAAGGGAGATTTGTTTTCATTTTTGTGGGTATCTATTCCACTCTCTCTGCTGTGGGTCGAGTTCCTTTCACCAAGCCAAAGCCTTGGGATGGGAGCTGCCTTAGGAATCTCAGCAGCACATCACCCCATGCCCTGCTGCAGCCCCTGCACCCCTCCATCTCCCAGCAAAGCCTTTCCCTTCCCTGAGCTTTATTTATAGCAAGGTTTTTGGGATGAATGTCACAGATCTTAGCAATTTTCAAGCTGGAGGTGAGTCCTCTTGTGTTCCAAGCTCTCTCTCTGTGCATGTATTTTATATTCCAGGACTTTACAGTAGACTTTCAAAGGTAAGAGTCACTGATCTTAAACATCTTTGGAGATTTATAACAACAAAAATACCCCTTTAGATACAGGATGCTCTCCTGACAAGTGGCAGTCACCGAGGATCCTGCAGTAATTTTCTCAAGGCCAAAAGGATTTAATGTCTTTATGTGCAGGAATGGCAATGGAGAAAGAAAGGTTTAAAGTGCAAATCTGCCTCCCAGCATTTCAGTATTCCCCAGCCACATCTCAAACGTGCCCAAGCATGGTTTGTTCAGCAAACTGCAGCCCTGCCCTGCAGCCCCCACTGCAGGAGCTGGTGAGCCCTGACCTGCTGGTGCTGCTGCAGGGCTCTCAGGGCTTCTCCTCTGCCCTGGCAAAGGAGAGATAAATAAATCTGTAAATTACAATGGTGCTGCCACACAGGAGCCAGCTGAGCCCCTGTGCCCTCTGATGCCAGGATTTGCCTTGGGTTTGCTCCTAAGTGCAGGACATCACCAGCCCTCTATTCCTGAGCACCATCCAAAGCACAGTGCACTGGGGACTGGGAATTGTCCAAACTCTCACCAAAACCTGGGCTGAAGGAACACACCATCAGGATGAGGGTGACATTGATGCCTTGTGAAAGCTGACCTGGAACAGAGACTAGACAGAGCTAAAGAATAAAGTAGGGATTTAGTAAGAGACCTCAATGGATCCATCTTGGGCAGCACAACCCAAAATGATCCCAAAATGCACAACCAGTCACAGAGTCTCTCACTTTTATAAGTTCTGCTCCATTTGCATCTTGCAGTTCATTGTCCCATTCCAGCTTTAGCCCAAGCAGTCCCACCCTGCTTGTTTTTCTCTCTCCAGCCCACAGTGTTTGTGCTCTTGGGCTGAGATTTGGATCATTTGTCCTTGGTGCCCAGCTGGAGTAGGAATTGTTTTGTCTCCCTGCTCTGTGCACAGAGCTCACCATCCCCTCATATGAAGCTCAGAATTACACACTAAAACAGTACAGCATCTGAAAAATATAAAAGCTAAACCTGAGGCATCAGCATGGCTGAGGGTGACACCTCTCAGTGTGTCCTGTGTGCTGACAGGGGAAGCCTTGTTCCACCAAGTTCATCCATATAAATAGGAGGGGTCTGTCCATCAAAGGTGAGATCAGAGAGCAGGGGAGGAAATGTTTCACGGGGCAAATGAATGGAAGATTCTGTGCTATTCACCCCATTCCAAATAGGACATCCTTGTGCCAAGGAAATTAGGATTCTTTAGTTATTCCAGTTGGCTTCTGAGTACGGGCAAGTTGGAAATTACATAGAATTACATTCATTATTATTTTGCTTACAGAGCCAGCCAATCTGTCAGCTTAGACTGGGCCCTGCAGAGACCGTCCAGGGCTGAGACCCAAACCTTTCAAACCCTGCATAGCTTGAGCAGGGCACACATCTGGCAGCTTGATGCTGGTTTTAGCATCAGTGGCTCAGGGGACAGGAGCTCATGCACATAGTCCTCACTGTGTCTCTGTGACCGTGTTCACAGGGGTCTTATGTTGAGGGAAGAGACGATGATCTGACTCTATATTTCAGAAGGCTTGATTTATTATTTTATGATATATATTACATTAAAACTATACTAAAAGAATAGAAGAAAATGTTTCATCTCAGAAGGCTGGCTGAGAATAGAATAGAAAGGAATGCATAACACAGGCAGCTGACTCGGACTCTCTGTCTGAGCCAGCTGGGCTGTGATTGGCCATTAATTAGAAACATCCAACATGAGACCAATCACAGATACACCTGTTGCATTCCACAGCAGCAGATAATCAATGTTTACCTTTTGTTCCTGAGGTCTCTCAGCTCCTCAGGAGGAAAAATCCTAAGGAAAGGATTTTCATGACAAGATGTCTGTGACATGTCTCTCCACAGCTCCCTGCATGCCCAGCTTTAAAAGCTGCAGATTTTGGCCCCCAGGAGCAGCAGAGCAGCCCTGGCAGGATGCAGGATGCTCAGGGGACAGGAGCTCCTGCACACAGTCCTCACTGTGTCTCTCCGCAGCTTTAAAAGCTGCAGGTTTTGGCCCTGGCTGTGCCCCCAGGAGCAGCAGAGCAGCCCTGGTAGGATGCAGACCCAGGGTGGCTGCCTAAGCTCTCAGCTGCAGCCACAGGGTCAGTGCAGCTCTGACTGTGCCCTGAGGACTTTGCAGAATGAACGTTCCCTGTGATGGAATCCAGGCTGGAGGGAACAGGAGGGGATGGGAGGTGTTACACTGCAGAAATGAACCTTTTCTTCCCAGCTGCAGCTCCTTCACTCTTGGTGAAGGACTGGCCACAGAATCTGGACCTTTTCTTTCTTGACCCTGAATAGAAATATAAAATCTTTTATTAGTATTTTTTCCTTTGTAAAATTATTAGATGTCTTTCCAAAGAGAAGAAAAATAATCTCATTAACTGCTGTTTATCTCTAGTTTTGGCTTCTGATTTCTCCTCCCTCTGCCTTTTCTGTATTTTGAATTAGAACGTTATTTCAAACTAAAAATATCAAAACCTGTCATTTGAATCCCATCAATTTCCAAAATGCTGCCTTTTTTTTTTCCCCTGAAAACTTAAACTGTCAAATCAATACCAGTTCTGTACGCTGCACCTGCAAAAACACAATATCTTCAAACGACCGTTTTCCAACGTAAATCTTTTGGAAAGAAACACTCAGATAAGATCCAGAGACAGGGGCCAGGCTGAGGCAGGGACAGGATGGGGTCCAGTGGGTTTCTACAAAGCAAAAAGTTGCAAATGATGAAAAGAATTGGTTTGTGGTACTTCTCTTTTTAGCCAGTCTTGTAGGAATACACTGATACTGCACCAATAGGTTATTTGATCATCATCCTTGGTCATGGAATGGTTTGGGTAGGAAGAAACCCCAAAATTCATCCAGTTCCAACTCCCCGCATGGGCAGGGGCTCCTCCCACCAGAGCAGGTTGTTCAGAGTACCAGAAAAGCTCCTACATAAGGACAAGGGCCTTCCTGCAAGAAGAAGGAGTGATTAATGGGAAAAGATCTTTTCCAACATGATCCAATGTTTAGCACCTTTATAGGGGTTGCTACACATCTCAGAGTAGGGACAAGAACTCATTGTTTGGTTAGTTTTTGTTTCCAAGTCTCCTTCAGTTCAAACAATTCAGTTTCTTTGAAACTGAAGTTATTTAAAAATGCTCCTTTCTGCCAATCACCAGTAAGAAATTATAAAATTACATGTTCTTCTCTCAAACTTTCCGTTAAGGATTTATTTTCAGAATTGAGAAATTTTACTTTCAGCTCTGTTGTTCATCTTTGGAGGTTTTTCGGGGTTTATTTTCCTCCAGTTTATGACAATTCAATTCTAACTTATAACACATTACTGTGACTGACAAGTTCTACCATGATGGAATGCATGAATCAAAACAATCCTGACTTTTTATTTGAAAAATATCAGGGACAACAGACACCAAATACTTGTTCTGTAGAACAAAACATCTCCTGTTTGTTCCAATGAAGTGAGTTAAAGCAAGCTGACACACAGATCAAAGTGTTGCCTACTTGAAAACTGTCAAACCACTTCATTGTAAACTAGATGGGAAGTACTTTGAAAAACAGGAAAAAAGCCCTGATGTTTCATTCAGCAAGCCAAATCCCAGCCATCCCTAAGGCAGGGAAGAAAAACATCAGTGTGATATGTTCAGTAGGTTGTCATAGAACCATTATCAGTGAAATCTGTTCATCCCTATTAACACAGTGCCACAAAAGATGGTAAAACAAGACAAAGATAAAAGTAAATTTCAAGTGTTGTCGTTCCAAAGTGAAAATTCTCCTGGTCTATTTTAAAGGCAAGGAAAGTTGAGATAATTGAGAACAACAACATTTGCTGCCCTGGGTCTGTGCCCCAGGGGCTGTGGATGGTGGGATAACCCAGGACAACCATCCCGGGGGCTGGAGCCTGTCAGGGCATAGCTGAGGCACATCAGGGAATTTCTACACACTCCAGCATAAAATCTTCTCACCTTCAGACCTACCTGATTTGAATATTAAAAAAAAAAAAATCTGTATACATTTCCATATACTAAATTTTAAAAAATGTGTATTTAGAAAAAAAAGTATTTTTTAAAGTATAGTATATATTCTAAATAAACTATGGAAAATCATCTAGTGATGCTGGACCACAGACAGGTCAGTTGTAGAAACTGATTCAAAAGGTTAAGAACTGTGTAAATGAGTAGGAAATACACCTAGGAAATAAAATTAAAAATAGATCAAGTTGTATATTGCTGTAGAGTTTGTAAGGGACCTAAACTATAACACTGAAACCCCCAAAATTATGTCAAATTAATAATAATTTTATGACCAGGAGAAGAGCAACTCCATCATTCAGCAGAGCTGTTCCCTGCTGTCACTGCAGAGGGTAATGCTTCCCAATAAAAATGATGGATTAATTTGTAGAGAGATTTCAATGGTTACTTCTTACAAAAATAGGTAAAAATTCAGACTACAAGGGAAAAGCAATAGTCCAGAAGATATTTATATAAATCATATAAATATTTATATATTTTCAAATCAGCTGGAGCTGCTGAGATTCACTGCCAGGTACTTGGAAGTGCTGGAGACAATCTGAGGGCTGTTAGCACTTATTTTTGAAAACTCAGGGACTGTGACGAGTCCCAGAAGAGCAGAGAACAGCAAACATAGCAGGGAATTACAGGCCAGGCAACTTAACTTCAATTCCCAGAAAAAATATTGCAACAAATCATCAAACACACATTTTCTAAAGCACCAGAAAGATAAAAAGGCAGTGAGGGACAGCCAGCAAGGATTTGTCAAGAACAAATATCAAGCCAATCTCATATTTTTCCATGACAGGGCAGCAGGACTCAGGGAGAGGCAGTCACTGTTGTATACAAGGGCCACAGCAAGGTCTTTAGCATCATTTTACATGACACTGCTTTAAGCAAGGCACAGAATTGTGATTAGGTGACATTGTCAAGGTGCACAAGGTGGAAAACGTGCTCAGAGAGCAGCTCTGGCTGCAGGAGCACATCTGTATGCACTGAGAATCCATCCTGGGCCACTGTGAGCACCACCTGAGCTGAGAAAATGCTGGGAAAAATAAGGGTGGACAGGGAAACTGTGAGGAAAGACAAAGGAGCTGGGATTCTGTTTAAAGAAGAGAAGCTGTAGAGGTGAATTAGGGTAAAACCTCTTCTTGGGAGCACTTCAGCCTCAGACAGGGAGATGGACAGATCATCCTCCACTCTGCTAAGGGTGAAGTGAGGATGAAGATGTTTGAACTGCAGCAATGCACACTGGTGGCCAGACCCAAAAGAAACTGTTGAATTCGAGGGCCAGAAGTGGCTGTTCAGAAAGCACAACAAACATCCATCACTGAGGTTTAGGGAAAGGTCAGGCACACACACAAGGTGGTGATAACAGGTAAAATGCCTCCTCACCAGAGGGGCAGGCACTGATCTCTGCACTCTGGTTACCAGTGACAGGACCCCAGGAATGGCTGGAGCTGTGCCAGGGCAGGGACAGGCTGGATATAGGAAAGGTTCTTCCCCAGAGGGTGCTGGCACTGCCCAGGCTCCCCAGGGAATGGGCACGGCCCCGAGGCTGCCAGAGCTCCAGGAGCTGCCAGGGATGCCCAGGGTGGGGCTGTTGGGGTGTCTGTGCAGGGGCTGGGGCTGCCCTGGCTGATCCTGGGGGTCCCTCCCAGCTCAGGACATTCTGTGATCCTACAAAAATTCCTCCATGTAGCAGACAACTGTTATGAAAAATCCTTTCCTTGGGATTTTTCCTCCTGAGAAGCTGAGAAGCCTCAGGAACAAAAGGTAAACAATGGTTATCTGCTGCTGTGGAATGCAACAGGTGCATCTGGGATTGGTCTCATGTGCTTGTTTCTAATTAATGGCCAATCACAGTCAGCTAGCTTAGACTCTCTGTCCAAGCCACAAACCTTTGTTATCATTCTTTGCTATTCTATTCTTAGCCAGCCTTCTGATGAAACCTTTTCTTCTATTCTTTTAGTATAGTTTTAATGTAATATATATCATAAAATAATAAATCAAGCCTTCTGAACCATGGAGTCAGATCCTCATCTCTTCCCCAATCCAAGAACCCCTGTGAACACTGACACACCTCCCCTCCTGAGTTTGTCTCCCCTGCACTGAGCACTGCTTGCCCAGAAAGGTGTTCCCCATACACTGCATGTCAGGAGGATGCTCTTTGTCCTGTCTTTCTATTATTCTTTATCAGTTTTAATTATTATTCTTCAAGGAAAAAGAATCATCTTGTAGAGAAGCCCCTCACTCATCACTATTAGTGACCCTGTGAACAGGAGGATTAATTCTTTGTTATGTGCTCTGCTGTGTAGAGAGATCCATCCTGGTGTATAATGACGATGGTACTAAACAGAAAGTGAAATACACTCCCAGAAAAGCCACAACAATGAGTCCATTTCCAAAGAAAAACAGCACACTGTTGTTTTCCAAC
This sequence comes from Ammospiza caudacuta, assembly GCF_027887145.1. Classification (NCBI taxonomy): domain Eukaryota; kingdom Metazoa; phylum Chordata; class Aves; order Passeriformes; family Passerellidae; genus Ammospiza; species Ammospiza caudacuta. The sequence continues at coordinate 8,881,166 of NC_080607.1, forward strand.
AACAACAGCCTCCCCCTCAAAAAAAATCTTTGGGCCATTTGTCATTTCATGCAGAGTGAAAGCTGCCAGTTTTCCCTTTGCATTGATTTCTCTGAAATATCACCTGCAGAGGAATAGAAGGGTTTTGATAGAGCACAGGAGCACTCACACAGCTGGGTTAGACAGGGCATCAGGGCAGGAGCAGAAAAAGGGAAGGGAATTGGGATCCCCCTGCTGCTCCGGACAGCAGCAGCATCAATCCAGACCCAAACCCACAAAACTCTGCAGTTTCCTTAATGGCACAAAGCTGTAAATCTCAGGATCAAAGACACAAACCCATCATCCACTTGTGCCAGGCCAGGAATAAATTCACCCCCTGAGAAAATATTAATCAGCTGGCCAGGTACCCTGAGTGCTGTACTGAGACACAGCCTCCAAAAACAGCACATCCAGGAGCAGCACACCAAACTAAAGTGAATTGATGCTCTTTTTTTTTTTCTCTCACTGCTCAACCTGTTCACTTTTACAAACAAAGTGCAATTCCCAGCATGGAACATTTTCCTGCTTTCTGAGACCTCATGATGCATCTCTTCCTCACTCCACATCAACTCAATTTCTTTAAAATAAGCTTTTCCCACAGCCAGGACTCCTGGAGAGATGCTGGTGAGGAAGACACAATGCTACCTTATTCATTTCACTCCTTTTGTCCCAAAACAAAGACACACAAAGACACAACCACAGCAGTAGGGCAGAGTCTGGAGCAAGCACAAAAAAAAAAATTGATCTATTTATTTCAGCCCTGTGTATGGGTGTGAAAAATATTGGGGCTTTGTCAAGCCTTTACCTTTACCCTGCTGCTGTCCCCCAGGGAGTTGCATTCCCTGAAAAACGTGAGCCATGCCTTTGTATTACACTGCCCAAGGACCCCACAATTCTGCTCTGCATCAGCAGAACTCCCTTCATGATTTTGGGACAGGTATTGCCCTGAAAACAAAATTTTAGCTGAGCAACTGCTAATACAGAGTGAGAATTTGGGGTGTCTCCAGATCTCCACCAGCAGTGCTCTGTCTGACCCAAGGTCTGTTAGCATGTCCATGGTTTTGGCCCTTATCTCTCCTTTCTCCTCTTTATTTTATACTTCTCAATCTGTCCATCCATCAGAGTTCCCCAGCTTTGCTCTCAGTGAATCACTAATTTCAGGCACCTGCAGGTTGATTTTCTCCTCCCATGCTAAAACCACTCTGGTTTCTGCTCTCAGCCACCCTGGAGCAATCCCAAAGTCCTTCCCTGAGCTCCCTGCTGGGATGCCCAGGGTCCCACTGCAGAGATAAGGCTGCAGTCTGGCTCTGGGAATGCAATCCAGTGTGAAATGCAGCGTGGAGGGCAAGGCAGGCAGGAATTGGGATTGGCACAGGTGGGAATGGCCCCGTGTGGAGCAGGCAGAGGAGACCTGAGCCAGAGGAAGGGATTATTATGCCCCTGCTGGGGTTTATCTCCACTCCCCCACAGCTCACTGAGCTCCTCTTGGAGTGATTGCCTAGAGCTTATGCTGGGAAGAATTTAGATTCCTGTTGGTTGCATTGCATATTAATAATTTAAATAGATAGGACAGTATAATCAGACATATTGAAAAATCTTGCCATACCTTTTACGGTACTTTAAAATTGATGGCCCCTGGTTTAAATGCAAGGACTCTGAAATAGAGTTAATACCTACAATACTTTGCCATTACATCCATTTTTAATTATCAAGAACACCAGGCAAAGTTTATGATATATTTAACAGAGTTTTATGTTTTGTCACAGGTACCTAAATTATTGATGCTCCACACATTTTATTAAGCATAGCATTTCATGGGAACAATAGTTTAGGGATAGAATTCTACTGGAGTTAAATTGTTAAGGCAGAGGGAGGAGCCTCCAGAAGCAATTCCTGAAGAGGGTGAGAGCAAGATCAGTTCCACATTTCTCTTGATGGTTTGGGGAGTGATGACCAAATTATCCCAGCTCCTTTTCTGTGGGAAGGAAAGGAGATGGGAAGGCAGACATCATCCTGGTTTTGACCTTGCTACTGAAGGGATGCCTCCAAAAGGGCTGTCGGTGCTTCTCTGATTGAGAAAGGGATTGAGGGATGGAGTTCCCAGCTTTAAGAGCTCTGTTATAACACCTGGAGCAGGCAGAGCTCCATTGCCAAGGCTGACACATCCCCTGTCACCCTCTGGCCTCCCAGCAGGACTGATTACTGCTAAACCAAATATATACATGGTAAGCCTCAGATGAGGCAAAGAGCAAGAAACAGCAGGAGAATCAGTGAGAGAACCCCCAAAGGAACCACACAGGAAGGGCAAGAGCAGCTCTCAGCTCCTTCTCCCCCCAGTTCTGTACCTACACAGAACCTTCTGGCCAAACATCACCTGAAGAACACAAGGAAGGAGAAAAACCAAAGCCAGGCAGAGTCAATGAGGCTCAAACCCAGCTGGGCAGTCCTGTCTCAGTGACTCAGGGTCACCTGGGCACAACATCCTTGCCAGCAGCCACGAGAGGCACCAAGGCTGCTCTTCTGTCACAGACATCTTTTATGAAAAATCCTTTCCTTGGGATTTTTCCTCCTGAGAAGCTGACAGGCCTCAGGAACAAAATGTAAACAATTATTATCTGCTGCTGTGGAATGCAACAGGTGCATCTGTGATTGGTCTCATGTGGATGTTTCTAATTAATGGCCAATCACAGTCAGCTGGCTTGGACAGAGAGTCTGAGCCACCAACCTTTGTTATCATTCCTTCTTATTCTATTATTAGCCAGCCTTCTGATGAAATCCTTTCTTCTATTCTTTTAGTATAGTTTTAATATAATATATATCAACAAATAATAAATCAGCCTTCTGAAACATGGAGTCAGATCCTAATCTCTTCCCTCAACCTGAGACCCCTGTGAACACCATCACACTCTTCCACACTCACTTTTCCCTGTTGTTCTGTTTTTTCACTGAATAGACTGGCTCTGCTGGCCACAGTTATTTTTCCTCCACAACTAAAGTTTGACGAAGCTGCCCTGGGGAGTGATTTTGGAAGCAGCTGCAATGTTTATTATCAGTGTGCTCAGGTTTTTATTCCTTTAATAGCCATCTATCATACCCCATTTGATTAGTTGCTGTTTCTCACTGTTTGTCCTCAGAAAAGCTGGAAATTTCTTTTTGTTTTCTTTCCAGAAATGGGAGAAAAGGTGACAGTTCCAGCTCTGGATACCAGGGACCACAGCAGCTCCATCCTGCACCAGGGCTGCTGCAGTCAGGGGTTTGTACCAATATTGGGGAAGTCTTTTCATTCTCTCCCTATCAGGGTTGGGTTGATTTACATAGAAGTGTTTCAAATCACCAAAAATCACTGGTCTCAATGCCATTTCTGTTTGTACTTTTGAATGGCTGCTGAGCAGAAAGTTTTATTCTTATCAGTGGGAAACTATTTAAACATGAACTGCAATTAAATTTAGCCTTAACTTTCAATTCACAACCTCATCTGTATGCATTTAGGAAAATACAGTTACCTGCATTCATTCACAGTCTGATTTTTTCAATTTTTTGCCACATTAAACAATGTTAAGTGATCCCTTCACTATTTACTAAATGATAGTTTATTTTCCTCTTGTATCAAACTGTACTTGGACAACTGGAACTGAATAAAAATGCACAAATCAGCATTTCAAACATCTTTCTACCAATTACAAGTTCTTTGTGTGTGCTAGGCAACAAAAATATTTTTATTAAAACATGTTTTGCATTTCAATCTGATTTACAACACAAAAGAAGAACTACATGTGATCAATAAAATTGAATTTTTTGTTGACAATAACTGGGGCCAAAACCTTGGAGATGTTGCAGCTAATTGAATGAAACTCAGGTGCAAGAAGATAATATCTGAGGCAGCAGAAAGAAAACCACTTTCCTGAACTGTTGTGTTTTGTTCTCACCAAATTTGAGCTAATTAATTTTTGAGATTTATTACTGGATGTAACTGCCTTAACAAAATTTTCTTTCTGTAATTCCTGAAAACACCAGCTTTTAAAGTGGAGGCAGCCCTTCAGCGAGGTCAATGCAAGTGTTTAGGCAGGTTTCACCCATCCTTTCAGCAGGTTAAAGAATCAGAAAACTTCAGCAGTAAACGTCTTGCTTTAGCATTTTCATTTATTGTAACTCTTTTAAATACATTAAATTAAGATTTTAATATAGATGGTGAGAATTTCACATGTAATTTTCTAGTTTAAAATACCTGATTACTTTCAAGTCATCCCTTTTTAATGGCCACACATCCAATAAAGAATTCTTTGCAGGCAGAACATAAATCAGCTCCCAGGACAAGAAAATTCATACCCACAGGTGGGAACAGGGAGTGTTCATCCACCACATCAGCCAGGGCAGCCACACCTGAGCCAAAAGAGGGCACGCAGGCACAAATGTTCCTGAAAATTGAATACATGAGAACTAAAAATTCAGCACTGCCCTGATCTCTGCACCCCACAGGATGAGAGGATTGTGGCTGCCCCTGGATCCCTGGCAGTGCCCAAGGCCAGGTTGGACTGGGCATGGAGCACCCTGGGACAGTGGAAGGTGTCCCTGCCACGGCAGGGGTGGGACCAGATGAGATTTAAAGGTTCCTTTCCACCCAAACCATTCTGATTCCATGGAGCTGGATGGACACTGAGGACCAGGCAGCCCCTCATCCAGCAGCCAGATGGTGACCCAGCTTTTTGCACTTTAAAGGTGACAAAAACTCTCACCTATTTCCAATCTGTGGGTGGAGGCTGGAGAAACATCAGTGTGTGGTTACTTTAAGCAAAAGTGTTGAATTCAGATTACCTTTTTACCAGACCACCCTGATCCACCAGAAAAATAATTTTCACCCACATGAAGGTATTTAAACTGCTACAAAAACTGGAAACCAAGTTCCATTGAAGGCTTAGCCTTCCTTCAGACTGTGTTAGAGAAATCACTGGAAGTCTGTACACAGTACTGGGGATGTGAAGGGTGACTTAGGAATCAATGCTGATATTGGCTCCAAAGAGGAAATGGAGCTGACAGGGCAGCAAATTGATTTGGACATGAGTAATTACTTAAGTTATTAGTGTCCTTGTCTGCAGCACCACTTAAAGTAGAGATGACAGGGAGCTCAGGAGGAGCCTGAGCAAGCACATCCTGGCACCACTTGGCTGCCAAAGGACACTTCCAACTTAAATTTGTGTTGATCCTGTTTGTGCACACCCCTCCTTGCAAGGGCAACCCCGTACCTGAGCTGTGTGGAGCAGCAATTCCTGGCAAAGGGAAATGGGATATGTTGGGAAAAGCATGAAGGATGTGAGGTGCAGAATGGAGGGGGCAGACTGAGAGTCACAGTGTGAGCAGGGAGAAGAAGACAATAGGCACAAAATGCACAGGTGCAAGGGAGCAGCCTCCCAGCCTCTTTTTGTAGGATTCTATTTAGAGAAAGCCCACACACACCAAAACCCCACTGTTCTGCAGTTTGGGCAGCCACCAGTGGGACTGCACCACTGCTAATGCCACACAGCTTGGGAACCAGTGTTTCCTAAACACAGAAATTAATTGATGATGTGTTTAGTGTCCCCTCCCCACATTTGTCCAGCCCCTGTGGCAGCAAGAGGAATCCTCCACCACCACAGCCTGTACACTGTGCTCTCACCAGAGCTGAACTCTGTTGTTACCTTATTGCAAAGTTCCCATACCTTCTTGATGATTTCTCATGGGCTCCTCCTCACAGCACTGACTCCTTCTTCTTCACAGCACACCCAACAAACTCCAACCTAGCAAACCCACTCTTTTGTAGCACTCTTCCTTATTGGACACAGCTGTGGCCTGTTAAGGCCAGGCCTGTCCCTAATCTTTGGTGATCAGTACAGCTGCAACTCCTCAGGGGTGAGATTGCCTTCTGCACTATCTTTATTTTCTTACATTCTATCCCCCCACAGAACTCCCTCCTGCAGAGGATTTTCTATGGAATTTGGGGACACCGAGGTGCTGCTGAGGTGGCCACACTCCAAACACACCCCTGACAGCACAGAGCATCCATCCCCAGCTTCACCTCATGTGGGATCTCAGCACCTCAGGATGGAGGTGCAGAGAGGCCGAGACCACCCTTGGGGGGCTCGGGAATCCTGGAATGTTGCCAGAAGTGTCTGGTGGCAGGATTTTGATCCTACACAGGAGATGAGACCTGTATGAGGACTGGGAGGAATTCACTGGGTGAATGGTGAAGTGATAAGTTAGTTAAAGTGTAAAACACAGGGTTTAGGATTTTGGTACAGGGGGGTCTAAAGAAGTAAGATGGAGGAATTGGGGCGTGTCCTGTCCTTCTTCTTCTTCTTCTTGGCCTCCATCTTCTGTGGTGGTGGTGGCACTTTGGGATTGGTCATTACTAAAAGTGCACCGGTTAATAAGGGTAGAAGGTATTGGGGAGAAATGATAAATATTGTACACGTAACTTCGGGTATAAAGATAAGTGACCGCCCCGGGGGCTCGCAGTGTGCCCATGGCTGACTTGCTGTGCAGACCTCTGTCGGGCTGAAAGAAAATCTTTTAGATAAACAATTAATAAACACCAAGACCGAGACAAGATCAGAAGTCTCTCCTCGTCCTTTGAAGCATCGGCTCTTCAAGGCCATCCCTGGGCCTTTCCAGGCCACCTAGACAGCAACACAGAAAATTTACAACCTCAAAGAATGTTACATGGTGCAGGGAGAATGAGATCATCCAAATGCATCCATGCAGACAGCAGAGAAACAACAGAAAAACAACTCAAAACACGGGGTGTATCTTCAAAACATTGTCCAGGAGGCATTTGGTGGGAAATGTAGGCCAGCTCCCACATGAGGGGCATGCATTTTTCATGACCATCCCCAACCTTGGTATTTCTAACCTTCAAACATAAATAAAGAGGGGTTTCCCCTCCTTTCCTCCCACCAGCTGCAGCTTGGCCCTGCTGTAGACAGGAGCAGCTCACAGTGGGTGGAGAAGGAAAGGAGTCACCAAGGAGTTCCTCACCCTCTTAAAAGCCCAGCTTGATGCTAGGAAAAAAAGCAGGAAGAATCTGAGTCCTCCTTGAAGTGGAAAAACAGAAATAATACACCCCATAAAGTAATAAAACACAGTTTAGAAATGAGCAAGTGAGCAACAAAAGGAGGAATTTATCTTAGAAGATGCTTTCTTATTTGAATCCATCAAAAAGGAAACTCACCTCCTGCCCCAGCCCAGCTGTCTTGGGCAGACAATGCAGGAAACATCAATAAGTGGGTGTTCCTGGCTGCTTGTGTTTCATCTCTATATTCACCACCCCCTTCTGTGCAGATGAGAAGGGACATGTAGGAAGCCCCAGGATAAAGAAATACAAAGAAGGAACCTCCCAGTCCTGGTGGAAAACAGCCAAGTTTATTTTGTTATGAGGATTACACCAGAGGTGGAAGCAAACTACCAACAGCCTGTGAGCTATCAGGGGAAGAGTCAGGTCATGCACACTTCTGTCTCTGCTCACTGTGTTTCCCTTCCTTCCTTCCTTCCTTCCTTCCTTCCTTCCTTCCTTCGCCACTTCCACCACTTCCGCCACTTCCTTCTGCCACTTCCGCCACTTCCTTCCGCCACTTCCTTCCTTCCTTCCGCCACTTCCTTCCGCCACTTCCTTCTGCCATTTCCTTCCTTCCGCCACTTCCGCCACTTCCGCCACTTACTTCCGCCACTTCCTTCCGCCACTTCCTTCCGCCATTTATTTCCTTCCTTCCTTCCTTCCGCCACTTCCTTCCTTCCTTCCTTCCTTCCGCCACTTCCTTCCGCCACTTCCTTCCGCCACTTCCTTCCTTCCGCCACTTCCTTCCTTCCTTCCTTCCGCCACTTCCTTCCGCCACTTCCTTCCACCACTTCCTTCCTTCCGCCACTTCCTTCCGCCACTTCCTTCCTTCCGCCACTTCCTTCCTTCCTTCCGCCACTTCCTTCCGCCACTTCCTTCCACCACTTCCTTCCTTCCGCCACTTCCTTCCGCCACTTCCTTCCTTCCGCCACTTCCTTCCTTCCTTCCGCCACTTCCTTCCGCCACTTCCTTCCACCACTTCCTTCCTTCCGCCACTTCCTTCCGCCACTTCCTTCCTTCCTCTTTGATGCTAATTTGCAAACTGTGACATACTTACAGTAAATGGCTCTTCCTTAAATATCATTTTGAAGCTTAGAAATGGAGAAACAACAAAATTGTGTGAAGACGGAGTATTTAAAAGTGATTTCAATGTTAGAGCTAGCTCTTGAAAATTCAAAAATACAAAATTGAAATGAAGGAATGGATGGTTTCAAGGGATTTTCTTTGTATTTCCGTGATACAAATGATGATATCAATTTTTACACCTTCTAAAAATACATCTTGAAAGTTACTATCTTGAACAACAAAAATATTTCCAAAACAAGGGAAATTATTTATGCAGATGAAGATGCGAGGTGAGTGTCTGAGGAAAGAGCACTCCCCAAGGGGTTTTCACGAGGGAGTTCACTCAGGTCCCCATCTTCAAAGCAAAAGAGCAGCTCATAAAAAGCACATAAGCACATGGGCTTTCTTCTCCCCTCCAAAGATTAAATAATGGATGGCGAAGCACTTTCTGTCTTCTGAACTTGCCTACATCCACTGCCTTCAGAACAAGAGCAGCATCCCCAGGTGTCCCACACCAGCAGCACAAGGTGTGACCCCTCAGCAGAGGATGAGCTGCACCTTAGCTCCCTCCACAGCAATACCCACACCCTGCTCTGTGTACAGAAACACTCCCAGACCCTGCTGTGAACCACAGCAACACCCAAACCCTGCTCTGTGCCAGAGAAACACCCTCAGACCCTGCTCTGTGTACACAGAATCACCCAGACCTTTCTCTGTACCACAGAAATACCCAGACCCTGCTCTGTGCCAGAGAAACACCCCCAGACCTTTCTCTGTACCACAGAAACACATCCAGACCCTGCTCTGTGCCACAGCAACACCCCCAGACCCTGCTCTGTGCACACAGAAAGACATCCAGACCCTGCTCTGTGCCACAGAAACACCCAGACCCTGCTCTGTGCCACAGAAACACCCCCAGACCCTGCTCTGTGCCACAGAAACCCCCACAAGTCCCAGCACAAGCCCCATCAAGGAGAAGTCTCACACTGATCTTGAGTCTGTCTCACACAACTTGTACCAAACCAGGATTTTTGGGCTCTTCTAGACCAAAAGATTCATCCTGGGGAGGTGCAGTTAAGAGTCCCCCTGCAACTGAGGGCAATTTGAGTGCAAAATAGTCCTTTAAGGACGCACTGATCTTTCTGAAATTTGCAGGATTACTTATCCCCATTTCTGGGCAGGACAGGGAGATCTCCTCTGTGTGTGAGTGCCAAATAAAAGCTGTGATCACTGCCCTCTAAAGAGATACCTCCTATTTGCAAACCTTATTTTAACTGCATTTGAATTCCAGTGGAGCAGCCCCCAGGTACCTGAACACTAAGTTCTCCATGCAGAATCATTTCAGCATTCCCACCCAGAGCTCTCACTCACAGATCTATTTCCCCACTCCCACACACAGCCCCGATGATGTGCACGAGCAGCACGTAACTCCTTTGGCACAAACAGGTATTTATGTTTGCCTCCTCCATCTGGAGGAGTGCAACATCCCCTGCATGTGCCCAGGAGAGCTGCAGGAGGGTTTTGTTCTCTGCTCCTGGCCCTATTCACGCAGCGATGGGAATCACAGTGTAAGGCAGCTCTCCTGAGGCCTCTTAAGCACAAAGAGGAAGAAATTTTCCTCACATCAGCTTGATATCAAAGGCCAAAGGATAGTGATGCCATGCCTGGCTGCCAGCTCGGGGTAAAAGCCTCAAATTTGATGCTGAAGATCTTTTATGAAAAATCCTTTCCTTAAGATTTTTCCTCCTGAGAAGCTGAGAAGCCTCAGGAACAAAATGTAAACATTGATTATCCGCTGCTGTGGAATGCAACAGGTGCATCTGTGATTGGTCTCATGCAGTTGTTTCTAATTAATGGCCAATCACAGCCCAGCTGGCTCGGACACAGAGCCCAAGCCACAAACCTTTGTTTTCATTCCTTCCTATTCTGTTCTTAGCTAGCCTTCTGATGAAATCCTTTCTTCTATTCTTTTAGTATAGTTTTAATGTAATATATATCATAAAATAATAAATCAAGCCTTCTGAAACATGGAATTAGATCCTCATCTCTTCCCTCATCCAAGAGCCTCTGTGAACACGGTCACAGAAGATCCTTTTGTGTGAAGATCTGGGCTAACATTATGTTCTGACTTCATCACAACCCATGGATGGGGACAGCCCAGGCACAGCTTATCCCAATCCCCTCCTGCTTCCCAGGGCAGGCACAGCTCCCCTTCCCTCTGGGCTGGACACCAGTAAAAGCTGTCAGGCAGGTGGGATTCCTGTTCTTTTGCAGGTGTTTTTCTTTTGCAAACCACAAAGACCAAGTGAGTGACAAGGAGTAGGTGATACAGAAAAGCTTAAATCAGTAACGCCAACAAATGCTTCATATCAGCCAATATACTGAGTGACAGCAGCCCTTTCACAGATCCTGATATCTTAATTGCAGCTGCTCTGTGCCAGCAGCATTCAAACTTCCTCTCAGCCATGCCCAGGAGCCAGCATTGAAACACCAAAGGAAATTTACTGTGAAAAATCTGCAAGAAATCACACCAGGGTCAGGACAGACACAGGAATTGCAGGCAGAGCCAGAATTCCAAGTCCTTGAGCTCCGTGAAGCCTTCACCAGGTTACAGGGCATTATAAAGGGAAAATATGACTCTTATTTGCTGTACAAACAGTCTGCAGTTCTGTTCATTACCCAGGCTTGCATCTCTGTTCAGCCATTGCACATTAAATGCAAATAAAAGAGAAGGAGTTGAGTTGCATTTAGCCACACGTTGTAGGAAGCCTGTGCTGCTGAGGGGCTCACAGAGACATTTCCCAGCCACAGCTCCCTGACAGCCCTCTGTGCAAATTGCTAACTGCTTCTGCAAGGCTTGCAGGGCTTTTCCTCCTCTCCCTTTGTTTTTGGAGCTGTGAACAAAAGGCATGTGAATAACTACTTCCCACATTAGCAAACACACCACAGAGCCAGTGCTGTCCACTGCTGTTTGTTTTCTGACTTACAGCTGAAAAATTAAACAAGAATATTAGCTGTCAGCAGTAGCCCTTTACAACATGCTGAACAAAGATATTTCACAACATTTCCAACAGCAGAGGAACACAAGATTTTAAGAACCAGCTACCTGAAAGGCAGCAAAGTGATGCCCAGAGGTGGGAGATGTGGTGCAGCAAACCTGGAGGAAGAGGGTCTGAGATAGGATGAATCTCTGCCGCAATGGCAAAAAGATTTATAAAGTGCTGTTGGGGCATCCATAGTGACTGTGAACCCAGTGGTTCTCAGCACCTTTAACAGCAAGGCAAAAAATCTGGGCAGTCTGGGACACTTCCAACCTTTGCTGCTTTTCTTACTAAGGCTGGGGAGTATTCTGGGCTGACAATGATGGAGGCGGAAGCTGGACACCAAAGATGTTCCTAAAGTGACAGCTGTAGAGTGTTGCTGCTCCTTCAAGAGGACATCCTGCATTAATGGCTCCAGACTGACAGACTGGGGGTTGGATGGGATAGGAACTGATCCCTGGGAAGATGGTGAGGCCCTGGCACAGGGTGCCCACAGCAGCTGGGGCTGCCCCTGGATCCCTGGCAGTGCCCAACGCCAGGGTGTCCAGCAGGACTTGAAAACAGAACAGAAAAACTTCCAAGTCCTTCTGCATCTTTCCTCTGTAGCCAGTGCTTGTTGTATCCTGCAGTTATTTTAATGATAATTCAGTCCAAAAAGAATTTCTAAGACACTTTTCTGCTGCCCACTGCCCCAACTACCCAGTCTTGCTGGGGAGCAGCAGCAGCTGGTCCTGGAGCAGCCCTGCCTGGATCTCTGCAGGACTCAGCACCCCTGTGCTGGCCAGGCTTCTTTTAAACACAACTACTGAAAGGAAACTTTGGCTTTGCAGCAAACCTTGCTGAGGCACAGAGGCAGTAAGAGGATCCAGCAGCAAAAGGTGCACATTATTCCTCGTTATTTCATTTGTGTTCTGTGACCGTGTTCACAGGGGTTTTCAGATTGGGGAAGTGATGAGGATCTGACTCCATGTTTCAGAAGGCTTGATTTATTATTCTATGATATATATTACATTAAAACTATACTAAAAGAATAGAAGAAAGGATTTCATCAGAAGAATAGCTAAGAATAGAAAAAGAAAGAATGCTAACAAAGGTTTATGTCTTGGCTCTGTGTCCGAGCCAGCTGACTGTGATTGGCCATTAATTAGAAACAACCACATGAGACCAATCACAGATGCTCCTGTTGCATTCCCCAGCAGCAGATAATTATTGTTTACATTTTGTTCCTGAGGCTTCTCAGCTTCTCAGGAGGAAAAATCCTAAGGAAGGATTTTTAATGAAAAGATGTCTGTGACATTCAGATACAAATTTTAAACATCCAGATTTTAGATTCAGGAGCACCCTCCCCTATTAGGTTTAGCTTTCTCAGCTCTGAGGAAATAAGAATTCTGTGGTGCTCCATAATTTTTTTTAATATTAATTTCCCGGATTATTATGGAATCAGGAAGATTTGCTTTCAAATGCTAATTTTTTCCTTTATTTTTTCTGAAAGCACAATCCTCTGAGCTGGCTGGCTCCGACTGTTTGAAGGCTTTGTTTTAAAATTAAACTTCCCTTCATAGAAATTTCAATAGCTACAATATTTCCACGGCTTAGGTGAGCCAAGAGCAAAGCCAACCTCAAAGACCTGTAGCAACCCAACTAAGCTTGGCTTTGCTTTGTGCACCCAAAGAGGCAAGAAATAGCCTGGAACCAAACTCATGGAATGGAAAGCAGGATGGTTGTGCCTGGCAGTGCTAAAAAATGCAAAGGCACCAGGAGGGCACCTCCTGCATAACTCATCTGCCCTGGAGCAGCAGCTCAGTGAGAGGAGCTGCACAGAGCTGGGGCCAGAAGAGAAGTCAGCTCACTGAGGCAGCCAAACAAAAGCAAGTTGAGCAAAAAAAAAAGAAAGTATTTGATTAGACTCAAGTATCCCAACATATTTTCCTGTTTTACCCAATAGCAAAGGGATAATTTGGAAGGGTGGCCAAGGTCCTTTCTACATGGCAGCTCTGCCAGCACACAATTCACACAATCCAGCAATTTTCTCAGGTTTAATTTTCCCCTCAGGCTGTTTAAGCCCAAGCAGAGGCGCCTGTAGGTTCTGGGATAACATCTGCTCTACTCAAAGGAAAATGGTGGGAAATTAAAATTGCACCAGCTGCTCTAGAGGGAGGGTGGTCCATGGGTGGGAGCTGAGCCCCAGCTGTGGGGAACTGGGCTCAGCATTGCTACAGGCTGTGTGTGAGTGCAACCTTCACCAAATCATTCCATTTTTCTTTATCCCATCCACTGTCTGTAAAGGGTAAATAATCACATTTACCTACCATGGTTTTTGTGAGCTTGAAGACACAAAAGCAGTGAGGAAATCACGTTCAGGCATTCAGAGATACCTCAGAGGCACAGATTCTACTAAACAGTTTTTTAAAAAGCCAAGCTGGGCTGAGACCTCTCATCAGCAAAAGGACTGGGCTCAGCAATGACCAATCCCAAATCCCAGACAAACACACAGGGACACTGGTTTCTGTTTAAGAAATGCTGAGAGCATTGCCAGTGAGCTTCCAAAAAAACCCAGAGTGCTTGGAGTTTTTTAGTGCTGCTTACTCAAAGACCCACAAATAAAGTACAAGCTGTACAAGACCCAGAAGCCACACTTCTGCCCTTTTCTTGCTGCTCTTCACAAAATTAACACAAAAAACCTCATATCTACTTGCTTTTGGCATAATCCCTCCAGATATATTTTCCTGCCCTGTAAAGTGCAGCAAGTCCTTTTTTACTAGGTCTGCAGTCAATGGACAACCATAATAAACAAGCACCATTTTATTTATGGTTTTAATACTGATCAGTAGTTCTGCTGGTACTGCAGGGAAATCCCACAGAACATCTATTTTTACTCCAGGGACTGATGGAGCCTTTTCCTCTCAAGGCCCCCCCTGCAACCCTGGCACAGAGCAGGCTGCAGTGTGAGCCTGCAGGGTCAATGCATTGGGGATTTCTGGCCCCATTTCCAGTGCAATGAGCACCAGAGGGGGATTTGAGGGTTCCCACACCTTGTGCACCCCCTCCTGCTGCCAGGCAGAGGAAAGGGAAGGCATTTGTTAGCTGTGCATGTACCACACATAATAAATGAGCAAATAATAAATAAGCAAATGTGGATGCTAGCACTGACAACTTGGCAGCTTACACCAGCTCATAGTGCCTGGCATGGGAAAGAAATAATTTATATTTAAAAAGAAATAAGTTCTCAGCTGCTGTCAGTTCAGTAGAAATCCATTGTACAGAACCCATAATTACAAGTATGGGGCCATCATAAGTCAATTTATTTCCATTTTCCTCCTTCCCAGTGGAGCTTTAAGGGAGGGCATATTTCTCTAAAGAACCCAGTGCATTTCAGTGACACTTGCCCCATTACATGAAATATAGCACACCCCCTCACTTCCTACAGCCCTGCATGGAGCCCAAAGCCTGCACTACAGTCAATTCACAGATCAGGGATCACTCCTAATGGAGACAGCATGACAAAATTCATTTAATATTCTCCTCGGATTCAAAATAATAATATTGTCAACTAAATAAAAGGCAAGCATTCATTTGTATGTAAAACAGTTGGTTATATCAGGCCTATTTATGTCTGCTCTGCCTTCCAGCTACAAAGATTTATGACTGAACACCCAAGGGACCTTTATATATCTATCCAAATTCATGCATTTTTTTCATTAACCTGTGTACTGGCATCTTGTACGACTTGGTGTGAAACAATAATATAGATTTGTTTCCTTTCTATTTAGGCACAGGAAGAAAAAGTTCCTGCCAATAAGAGCAATAATGAATAAACTCTCTCTGGGCTGGTTTATCACACCTGAAGGCAGGTATGTATTTAAATGTGGTGAGTAAATGGACACAGACATTATGGACACAGATAGACACGGGGGGGGTTCTGCTCCCCTCTCTGCCTGTTCTTTTCCATCTCCCATTTCAATTCTACCCCAGTCTCCCCACCTTCTTATAATGCCAGACCTGTTCTTTTGGTATCTCCCTGGTGACAGGACAGAAACAGCTGCAATAAATTACTCAGTGTGCACATTTTTTTTCCATTAAATATATTTTTAAAAGTGAAAGTTTGAAAGAGTGTGTTTGTATAGAGGCAGAACAACCACCTTTATAACCCCTGGAAAATTACTGCTGGATGAAGGAGGTGAAAACTGGGAGGATATGGAACAAAACCCAGCTGCTGTTCAGACTAATGAGATCAAAGTTTCTCAGCTTGGCCATTTAGGGTTTTTTCCTTTTTTTTTTTTTGTCAAACTGACTATAGCATTTCCTTTAAGTTCTCAGATCACCAATAAGAGACTTCACCTCTCACATCTCTAGCAGCTCTCTGAGCCCTGAGAAGAGAATGGTCCCAGTCCTATTTTGTATTTTGGTGATGGGGAGGGCAAGACTCAGGTGCAGGAGAGGCTGAGCTGGCTGCTGCAGTGGTGCTGGAGCCATCAGGAATCTCTGCAAGGGAATAGGATGGGTACAGAATTATTCTTCTGCTCCCAACACCATCAAGCCACTGCAATTACACCTCTAGAAAATGCCATTTTTATGGCAAAGCTTCTTTTTGAGGTGCCAGCAGAGCAACCAGGATCACCAGAGCAGCAAATGCAGCCCCATGACTTCCCTGCCCCATCCTAAATCTGCCCATCACAACCAGCCACTGCCTCTTGCCTCATCCCTGCTCCTTGCTGGCACCTCTCAGACACAGCTGAGGTGTTGCAGGGAAATTTCCACTCCATGTGGGATTTTTTTTTTGTGATGGAAACTGAGCATTCTCCCTTGCAGGAGGTTGGGAGAACATTTTGAAGGCATTGAGGAACAGGAATCCAGGAGACATCTGTAACTCATATCCTTGTGTATATGGAATGCTGGTAAAGTTCAACTTTTCTACTTAAAAAAAAAAAAAAAAAAAAACAAACAAACAAACAAATTCTCCCTAGGAGAGTATTGTTCTTCTTTCCTTTCCACTAAGAAGTGCTAATGTTTATTCTCTGAGGCTTGGCAGGGAGGCAGGCCAGAGAGGTTGAGATTTTTCTGGAACAGCAGCACATCCAAGGAGCATTTGCATCCCCGCCATCCTCAGAGGTGGACCTGCACCTACCACAAATGCACTGAGAGTGCTGCTGCTGGGTGGCATCACCCAATTAGTGTCACCCAAAGCAGTCCCTCCCCTTCCCAGCAGCAGCCAGGAGGCATTACCCCTGCCTGAAGCACTTGGCATTGAGGTGACAGCCTTCCTCCCCACCCTCTGCCTCCTCCAAGGCATAATTGAGCCCCTTAAGTAAGCAGGAAACAAAACCCAGGAGCTGGGTGGAAAAGCTCAAGCATAAATCTTTGGAGTCTTATAGTCAAGTACAGTATTTTTTATGTTTAATAACACAGGCTAAGGCAGAGCAATCCATCTCAAGATCAGCCTTCCCAGGTGTAACTGTGGCTACACACAGGCCTGAAAATTTCAGAGTACCTTCAATATTTTCTAAAAGGGGCTTGGTAAGTACAATTTTCAGCTGGGTTTCAGCCTACCCACAACCTGCAGGAGAATAAAGGTGGGACAGAGCATCTGAATTTGAGAGCACAGCAGGGTCAGAAATCAGGATGTGTCACTATAGGACACGAAAGAACACAAGCCCACACCGCTGTTCTCAAGGTGAAGGAAAAGGGAAGTTTATTTTCTGACTCCAACATTTATAGTTCTCTAAAAGTGACACTGGATTGGAGGGTGACGGTGCCACCTGTCCAATGACACTGGTCAAACCAACAGTCTATCAACTCTCTCTTCTTCCATAAAGGAATGCAAAACAATGAGTTATTTACAGAAAGCGTGTGAGAAAGTTCACTACAAGCATGTCAACATCAGAAGGCTTAGAAAACCTTAAATAACCAGGGTGACAAGGATGGGCCATTCAGTTGTGCAGGAAAAATCTTCCCAGCCCCACAGAGTTTCCTGGGACTCTTGCTACAGGATTCAGGCCCTGACCTGCCCTCTGTGCCTTTCAGAAGTGTTCCCAGGAGCCACATCAGGGGCTCAGCGTGTTGGATATTGTAATGGATCCAAGCATCCCTCACAGAGGCTGTCCCAGGTTAAAGAGCAGCATGGAGGAACCTGACTTTTATTCTGCCATCAGCCCAACCCTCCTCTTCCTGTGGGGAAGGTTTTGGTCCAGACCTCATCCAATGAACACCTCAGCAATCAGCAGGACGTGGCACTGCTTTTTGAGAGGTGCCTCTGTATCGTCAGTTAATGAGGCTATTTTCCAGAAGGTCTGACAACCCATTTCAGTCCTGAAAATTATATATTACTTCTTTCCTTGATAGAATTCCCTGCTCTGCAGGCTGTCATGGCTTTATACCCCATCCATCATGGAATATGGTATTTTGTACACTTAACTCTCAGAAACAAAATTTGGACCTCCAGAGGAAATTTCATCCTCAAATTTAAATATTCATTACACAGCAAACCTGCACCTATGCTGCCCTGGGCTAAGGTGATGCTGTGGCTGACTCACATTTCCTGCTCTGTGAGGAGAACCTCTATTTTATCACTAGGACAGATGTGAAAAAGCCAACACTGGAGTGCCCCCAGCAGCCAGCACAGGGTATCGCTGTGTGCAGCAGCAGGGGATGACAACATTCCACCCTAGAGGGAGCTTGGCTGTCTGTGACTGTGTTCACAGGGGTCTGAGGATGAGGGAAGAGACGAGGATCTGACTCCATGTTTCAGAAGACTCATTTATTATTTTATTATATATATTATATTAAAACTATACTAAAAGAACAAAGGATTTCATCAGAAGGCTGGCTAAGAATAGAAAAAGAAAGAATGATAACAAAGGTTTGTGGCTCGGACTCTCTGTCTGAGCCAGCTGACTGTGATTGGCCATTAATTAGAAACATCCAACATGGGCCAATCACAGATGCACCTGTTGCATTCCACAGCAGCAGATAATCATTATTTACATTTTGTTCCTGAGGTCTCTCAGCTTCTCAGGAGGAAAAATCTGAAGGAAAGGATTTTTCATAAAAGTTGTCTGCGACAGGTGTCCATCCTAGAATGGCTCCTGACTTGATGGATCCCAACTTGATGGATCTCTCTCTCTCCCCAGGGAGGAGACAGACTGCAAGTGGGGAGCCTCTGCTTTTGTCCCTGACTCTGGTCCTGATACCACAGGCAAAAATACCTCCTTTGCCATGAGCAGGGATCCATTCAACAGACAAGGTTGCTCAGGGCCCCATCCAACCTGGCCTTGTTGGATAGCAAATATTAAAAACCTCTTTTGCTAAAGGTTTGGGAGCCACTGGTGGCCAGCAAGTGTGCTACAAAGAGCTCAGTTGTACTGCAAATGATTGCATATGCTCGACTTGTAACAGAAAAAAACAGTTTGACTTTTTTCAGACTCAGCTAAAGATTAATGTAAAATCAATGTGTGTGCTGTAAATTCTGTTTAGTTAATATATATAACACTTTAAAACTACAAGATAATACAAAAGTAGGTAGGGTAAAAAGACAGTAATTGATGGATCATGTTTGATTATTTTTTTTAGAGAGCATTATTGTGTGTGTGACTCTGGGATGAGGTTCTTAGCAAGCTGACATCATGTTCTGCAAGTCTTCCATCCATTTAGCCATGAAAACCACTGTTTTCATGTAAGTAAGTCGTAACATTAAATTCCTGGTCTGCTGCTTGAGATGTGAGCTGCTGGCATCTTCCCATTGTCAAAACCATGTAATGGGAGTGATGCTGAAAAATAAAACAGCTCAAGGCACATTCCCAGCAGTCCTGTCCCGTTCGTGGTTTGTAAGTAGCCCCTGCCAGCATCATCCAAGCACTGCATGTGCCAGCCAGGCAGCATACTGGGCTTGTCTGGCCTTGATAGGGGTTGTCTTCTTCATAGTAGCTGCTGTGGGGCTGGCTTGGGTAACTCAGGGATATTTTAGTCACTGCTGAGCAGAACTTGTACAGTCAAGGCCTTTCTGTCCCTCATCCCACCCCGGCAGTGAGGACAATCAGGGTGCACAAGAAGGGATCCCTTGGGGCCAAAGGAATATCCCATATCATATGGGATCATGCTCAGCATGTAAAGGTGGGGAGAAGAAGGAAAGGTGAACACCTGGAACGATGGTATTTGTCTTGCCAAGTCAACATTTCATGTAGCAAAGCCATGTTACCCTGGGTATGGCTGAACACCTGCCAATTCCTGGAAAGTGGGGTGGGAATTCACTCCTTGTTGGAATGAATTCTTTGATTCATTCTTTCTTTGTGTGCATAGCTTTTGCCTTCCCTGTTATGCTGTCTTTATCTCAGCCCATGAGGTTATTTCAGTTTTGCCCTCCCAATTCTTCTCTCCCCTATCCCAGCAGAAAGAAGTGGGAGAAGAGCTGAGGAAGACCTGAGCTTCTGGCTGGGGTTTGATCACAACAGGGATTTAGTAGTGAATGAGGCTGCAGAAGAACTGCATCAGCCACCACACACTTCTCCTTCTTTTCTTTTTCAGTTACAATTTTTCTGCCTCTTGGTTTCCTGGTGTGCAAGGTGCTGTCCCAGGTGAAGCATGGGAATGGTCCCTCACCAAGTCCCACCTGAGCAAGCCCAGCAGGGAGGGCACAGCAGGATTCCAACAGGGACTGAGGGGGCACCTGAGCTCCCTCAATGCACCAGCAGTGACATTCCAGCCTGAGGAAATCAGGGAGCTGCAGGTGCCAACCATCCCTGCCCACACTGCCAAGTCCCACAGCAGTCGGTGCAATGATTATCCTGCCCTGCAGAGAGCTGCAAGCACACTGTCAGAATGGCACAGGTGGATATTAAATGCTCTTGCACTCCTACTGTTCCACACCATCATTAGGACCAATGGGGCAGTGGGAGAAAGTCAGGGAAGGTTGTGTCTTTTCGCTCCCCTGTGTGCTGAAGATTAATTTAGAACACATCAATTACATTTGGATGTGCCTGAAAGCCAGCAGAGCACTGAGGAAGAGTCCTGCAGGTAATTGAGTACTGCAACAAGAAAGTTATTTTGGCAGGATTTTCTTTGCAGAGTGGGGCAAAGCAGGAGAGGGGGAAAGGGGCAGAGCACAGAGCATCCCTCCTGGGCACTGCAGCATTGGCAGCTCAGCACTGTGGGGTTGTTGAAGATTGCCATGCAAGGTGTTTTCAATTCCCATCTGTATGGCAGATTACCTTTGTCAAGTGGGCAGTTTGCCTTATCTCTCTCTTTGAGTGACCACATTCACACCTCCCTTGGGAGAGGACATCTGCTGATAACAGCCATTGAATGTCCCTGCATGGCTGATAAGAACTACAGCATCCCCTTGGGAGATGTGAGCCCAGAGGGAGGAGCCAAGCATTCCTACCTGGATATAATCCAGAGGTTCTGGAACACCAGCACAGCTTCTCCACTGGATTCCCCAGAGGAACAGCAGCTGCCTCTCCTTCCACTGGATCTTCAGAGGAAGAATACATCCTTCTCTACAGGATCCCTGCTGCAGCAGAACCAGCCCTGACACTGCAGGAGGGCTGAGCCACAATTCCAATGGGACTGCTGCCAACACCCTGACCCACAGGGTGTCAGGTTGGGTTCTGACTCTGGCAGTGTTGTTCTAGTGTACTGCATTGTTTATTTTATCTTTTTTTTCTTTTCCCAATTAAAGAACTGTTATTTCCTGCTCCCATATTTTTGCCTGAGAGCCCCTTAATTTAAAATTTTTAGCAATTGGGAGGGGTGGGGAGGGTTTACATTCTCCATTTCAGGGGAGGCTCCTGCCTTCCTTAGCAGACACCTGTCTTTCCAAACCAAGACAAGGGTTCAGCTACTCAGCAGGGACCCATCCAGCCCAGAGCAGTGCTCTGCCTCCTGAAGGGCTGACAGGAGGGAGTTGAGCATATCCAAGGCATTTAAATACATGAATGTTCTTCTTGGTGCTCAGATCTCTGTCCAAACACACGTCCCTCATACAACTGCTCTCCTTTTCCCCTTATTCCTGCTTCCTCTTCTCCTCAAAGGATTCTGACATCAAGAAATTCTGGTAAAAACAAACCTTCTCAAAGCCAGAAGAGGATAAAACTGGGATTAGGTCAAGTCTGTGTCCCATTTCAAAGCACTTCACCTTCCCCACTCACCTTTATCCATCTCCTCCAACCCTTCCCACATACACCCAGCCCTCAAACACTTGTCTTGGAGCAGAGACATTTTACAGGAGAATGAAATAGATTTTGTATCTGTATCACCCAGGTGTTTTTCCCCCACACACACCTGCAGTAGTCATCTCACAGGCATGGTGCATTAAAAAAAAAAAAAAATTAAAAAGAATCTCTCCTCTCACCACATCCAGAGAATCAACACCACTGTAGTTCTGGACCTCAGGAAATGCCCTTTGCACCACTGCACCAGCTCCAGAAGTGGGGTGGAAATTTGGGGTTGAGGTATTTTGTGTAAATCTTCCAAAGTGTGGAATATTTTGGAGGAAATAAAAATTTCCTTTGCCCTACCCACCATGCAAGGAATCTGCTCTTCAGGCAGAAACACTTTGTGCTCAGCACCTACTTAGTCCCTTCCCGAGCTGCTCCAGTTTTCCCAAAATTCTCCTAAATTCCATACAAAAGAAAAAGTGCGAACTCTCTCCCCCATTTTTTGACCTACATTCATTTATCAAATTGTGGCTAAAAATAGCACAAACTATGCAGAAATGTTTTAAACTGTTTTTTGCACTTTCTCTCTTTCACCGTCTATTTTAAGGCTGCTCTAGCACTTTTCAAAATACAACAAATGAGGGGGATGTGGTGGGTGGAAGAGAACATTGCCATCCCATCAATGGGGCCACAGATGCTCCTGCAGCTCAGAGACAGATCCCCAGACTGAGGGAGCTGGGAGTGCTCAGCCTGGAGAAAAGGAGACTCAGGGCTGCCCCCATCACTCTCACAGCTCCTGAAAGGTGCCTGTGCTCAGCTGGGGCTGGGCTCTGTCTGCAGCAGCACTGACACAGCCAGAGCACACAGCCTCAGGCTGCACCAAGGGAAATACAGGCTGGAGATTGGGAAAAAGCTTTTACAGAAAGGGTGATAAAGTTCTGGAATGGCTGCCCAGGGAGGTGGTGGAGTCCCCATCCCTGGGTGTCGCAGACATCTTTAATGAAAAATCCTTTCCTTAGGATTTTTCCTCCTGAGAAGCTGAGAGGCTTCAGGAACAAAATGTAAACAATGCTTATCTGCTGCTGTGGAATGCAACAGGTGCATCTGAGATTGGTCCATGTTGGATGTTATAATTAATGGCCAATCACAGTCAGCTGGCTCAGACAGAGAGCTGAGCCACAAACCTTTGTTATCATTCTTTCTTATTCTATTCTTAGCCAGCCTTCTGATGAAATCCTTTCTTCTATTATTTTAGTATAGTTTTAATATAATATATATCATAAAATAATAAATCAAGCCTTCTGAAACATGGAGTCAGATCCTCATCTCTTCCCTCAACCTCAGACCCATGTGAACACAGTCACACCTGTGAATTCTGTGAAAGAATTGGATCAACAGAAATTCTGCTCGTACCCGAGACTGGTTTGTGGCGAACACCTGCAGGTTGGAAGGGCTCAGGTTTGGTTTAGGAGGTGCTCCTGCTTCACTCCAGGTTCAGCTTGGGCAGAACCAACCCTCCAGCCCTACAGAACAAGTCTGTGGCCACCTGGGAGCTCACTCATGCACACCCTGGGAAAGCAACAATTCTCTCCTGCTGTCTTAGAGCACAGAGATCCTGTGGTCAGTGATGGGAGGCAGGAACCTAGGCTGGTGAGTTTTGTTTCCCTGAGGAAGTTCCAGCATTGGTGTTCAGTGGCCTGTGGCCCAATGCTCTCAATGCCCAGAGCCATTCCCCCACAGCCTGAGCCTCTTGCTCTCACCCTGGAGTTCACATAAAGTGCTGTCAGGTTCCAGGTGAGCGCTGCTGAGGAGCCCCCTGCAGATCAGACTTCTGCATATTATTATAATAATTATTTATGGAAACCAACCCTTTTACTTCCCAGCAGGCAGCATCTCATGTGTTGACTTACTGGCTGTACCAAGCAGCTGCTGAAGTCTTGGATCTTCTTGTCGTCTTATTACAATCCAGTGCCAGCTGCTCCCAGCACTTCTGCCCTCCCTTCCATTCAGCCTTATTTTTGCACTCCATGATTCCTCACTTCTTGCACCCTTCCCTCCATGCCCCATCAGTAGCTGTGAAGCAGAACATATCACAGGCAGCCTCTCCTGCTTAAAACCCTGCCAGCAGCTGGGAGCACAGTGAGATCTTGCTTTGAGATCTGAAAATCAGGTTGTAAATCTTGCAGCAGCCTGGCACAACCAGCCCCTCAGCCTTCAGGGGTTGGGAACAGCAGAAAGGGTAGGGGCCAAAGCTGAGTGAAAGCATTTCTTTGCTCTGGACAATTTCCAGCTCCCACAGAGCATGGTCTGCACAGCAACAGCAAGGTTTGCTCACCTGGAAATGGTCCTGAGGGCACTGGCAGCTTCCAGGGTTGTGGCATTAACACATGGACCTTGCAACGACCCCTTCCTCCTGCATAAAACCCCAACACATTCTCCCTCCTCAAGTCCTGCACTGGCATTTCACTGCTCATCTATCCATGCTGCAAACAGGACCATTTCAGGGAGAAATGAGATCAGCTCTTCCATTAATGAAAAGCATTATGCACAAATAAAATTTTATAAAACCTGACCTACCTGCGGATAAAGTGTCAAGAATCAGCAAGAAGCTGCTCTGCTGAGGAAGATGAGTCAGGACCTCAGCCCCAGGGAAGGGAGAGCCAGTTCTGGGGGGCATCCCTGAAGTCAGAGCCAAGGAGCAAGGCCAGGTAAGGCACCCACATAGCCTAACCAAGAGAAAGGAGAAAACTGAGCTTAAATACATCACCTGACCAAGGGCTGAAGGTGGGTGGCTCACCTGGTCCCAGGTAAGACTGGTCAGAGTGTTGGAGCTTGGAAAGGAGTGCAGACCTTTAGGAAAGTTCTCCTTCACAGTCCTGGGGCTTGGCCAGGCTGCCAGAGACACTGCCATGGGAGGCTCCAGGACAACACTAAGCTCCTCTTACACTGTGAGATCCCCCGTGCTTGATCCCTGTGGTTAATTGCACCCAACTCTCACTAATTACACCACAAACCCCCAGGCTGAGTAATTATCAGTGCATTCCCTGAAAGAGCTGTCCCCAGAGTCCTGCCTGGGTAGGAGCACATCACTCTGCTGCTCCTCAACCACTGCTGTCAACCCAGAGCCACCAGTGTGCCCCAGTGCGACCAGGGCTGCTACCCCAGCATGGGGGCAGCAGAGTGAAGACCCCTACCCACCCTTCACCATGGCCATAAATCCTGATTGTGGTTTCAGCTGAAAGAGAGGTTTCATATTCTCTCTTCTGGACTCATCTCCTTCAGCAGGTTTGTCCTCATGCTGATCATTTCCACTTGTGCCAAATTTCATTCCTTTATATTTCTTCTCTCCTTCACTTTCTGGGTCCCATGAAACTAATCCATATTAAGCAGCTGTTATTTTTTAGGCTGTACATTTGCAAAAGAAAAAAAATCCAAACTCTTCCTCTTCCTCTAACAGAAAATGAATTAATTAATAAATAATAATAAATAAATATTAAAATAATATTAAACTATAAAAATAATAAATATTTTTTTAAATCCTCCCAGAACACAAAAGGAATGGGAATGGCAGGTTTCAGGCAGAGCCAG
Source organism: Ammospiza caudacuta (assembly GCF_027887145.1). NCBI lineage: Eukaryota > Metazoa > Chordata > Aves > Passeriformes > Passerellidae > Ammospiza > Ammospiza caudacuta. Next base: position 8,906,110 of record NC_080607.1, read on the forward strand.
ATAAACCACCCCAATTTCTCTGGGCTTGGAAATGGGTAAGATAGGGCTGGGGTTCCCATACTTACACCCTCGCAATGATTCTGCAGCTCTTAACAACAGTGTGAGAACATGAGGATTTGTGCTTGGAGAATTGGTTCTGTTAAAATCCTTTGGGTGCTTTTAAGGGCTCTAATTCATTAACCTTTCTTTAGCTGAGACCGGCTAATGGATATCCAGAAATGCAAAAAGCAATTTGACAAATTAATGGGGAAAAATGCCTATCAACATTATTAACCACAGCCCCTCAAGAAAGTGCCTGGGCTACAGGCAGGGAGAGGTGCTGTGGACTGGGGAGGTGCAGCTGCTGCTTACCCTGAATTCCACCCCTTCCCTTGGCTGCTTTTGGAGATGAGGGTGCTGGGGCAGACAAACCTTTGCTGTGACAGATAATCACTGTCCCCAAATTAAGCTTTATTGATGGCAAAGCCTAAGGATGGCCAACCTTTTAGAGTCCTCACTCTCCACAGAAAATATTCAAGTTTTTGCCACAAGAGAGCTCCTGGGGAGAGTGAGGCTTGTCAGGGAAGTTCTTTAGGGGTGGCTGGTGCAGTTCCTGCAGTGAAGCACAGCCTCACGTGGGCATGTGTTCTCAGCTGAGACAGACACCTTCACACTGAGCCTCCTCCTTGATCCCAAATCCACAAGGACACAGCACCATGGGAGTGGGGTGAGCTGGAAGCTCTGGGATGATGCAAGTAAAGGTGACAGCACTGATCCTGTCTGAGTGAGCCCTCTCTAAGGCACAGCACTGTCCCATTCTCGGCTGTTTTTGATGGTCTGGAAAGGGTTGGGATGGTCTTGGACAGCCCATGCTCCAAAGGACGAAAGGAGTCTTCAGGTTTTTTCTCAGTCTTCAGTGTTTATTAGTTTTTATCTACAAGATTTTCTCTCGGCCCGACAGAGGTCTGCACAGCACGCCAGCCACGAGCACACTGCGAGCCCTCGGGGCGGTCACTTATCTTTATACCCAAAACTACGTATAAGATATTTACCTATTTTCCCCAATACCTTTCACCCTTATTGATCAGTGCACTTTTAGTAATAACCAATCCCAAAGTGCCACCACCACCACAGAAGATGGAGGCCAAGAAGAAGAAGAAGAAGGACAGGACACGCCCCAATTCCTCCATCTTACTTCTCTAGACCCCCCTGTACCGAAATTCTAAAACCTGTGTTTCACACTATAATTAACCTATCCCTTCACCATTTATCCCAGTGAGATCCTCCCATCCTCATACAGGTGTCATGTCCTGTGCAGGATCAAAGTCCAGCCACCAGACACTTCTGGCAACATTCCAGGACCTCCGAGCCCCCCAAGAGTTATCTCCGTGTCTCTGCATATCAGGTCTGATGTGCTGAGATCCCACACAGCACCTCTCCAAAGAGCACTTCATCCATGGAAATGGGAATAAATAATGGGTGATGAATATAAACATAAGCCCTCAGCCCTGACCCAGGGAATGAGACAGGATGATGTCGCAGACATCTTTTATGAAAAATCCTTTCCTTAGGATTTTTCCTCCTGAGAAGCTGAGAGGCTTCAGGAACAAAATGTAAACAATTATTATCTGCTGCTGTGGAATGCAACAGGTAATCTTTGATTGGTCCATCTTGGTTGTTTCTAACTAATGGCCAATCACAGTCAGCTGGCTTGGACAGAGAGTCTGAGCCACAAACCTTTGTCATCATTCCTTCTTATTTTATTCTTAGCTAGCCTTCTGATGAAATCCTTTCTTCTATTCTTTTAGTATAGTTTTAATGTAATATATATTATAAAATAATAAATCAAGCCTTCTGAAACATGGAGTCAGGTCCTCATCTCTTCCCCAATCCAAGAACCCCTGTGAACACCATCACAATGTTCACTTTCTCCTCCTGGCTGCTGCCTGGGCAGGGTTTGCAGGGACCAAAGATCTTGAAGAGGAAGAGAAGGGGGGATGATTACAGTCCAAAAACAAATTAGAGTGCATTGAAGGGCATTTTCTGAAAGTGCTCTTGTCATTATTTAGCAGATGCAGAAGAAATTAAATCAAAGAGACTGAAAGCTCAAATTAAAACCAACTTTGATGTTGAAATGGATTTTTTACAGTTGTAACAACAAGGCTTTTGGGAAAGGGCTACATGGCAGTGTCAGGCTCTGCTGGCCCTTCCCTTGTCAGCACCCATGGCCCAGCAGCAGCCTTGCTCTCGTCCCTGCCCAGCTCAGGAAGGCAGAGGACAGGGTCACAGTGCTGCTGCTGCTGCAAAGGGCTCCAGCTTTGCTCAGTGCCCATTGTCAAAACTCTTCACATGGTGGCTCAGCGCTGCTGCATCTTCATTTTTGTTTTCCCCTCCTCCTTCCCCACCTTACATCAATAATATAATATAATATAATATAATATAATATAATATAATATAATATAATATAATATTTCTTTTCCCTGTTTGTTATAAAAATGCAGAAGTCTGGTTTCCCGCAGTTGTCCCCTTTGTATAACTTCATGTCTTGGTTTGGAAAGACAGGTGTCTGCTAAGGAAGGCAGGAGCCTCTCCTGAAATGGAGAATGTAAACCCTCCCCACCCCTCCCAATTGCTATACATTTTAAATTAAGGGGCTCTCAGGCAAAAATATGGATGCAGGAAATAACAGTTCTTTAATAGGGAAAAGAAAAAAAAAGATAAAATAAACAATGCAGTACACTAGAACAACACTGCCAGAGTCAGAACCCAACCTGACACCCTGTGGGTCAGGGTGTTGGCAGCAGTCCCATTGGAATTGTGGCTCAGCCCTCCTGCAGTGTCAGGGCTGGTTCTGCTGGAGCAGGGATCCTGTAGAGAAGGATGTATTCTTCCTCTGAAGATCCAGTGGAAGAAGAGGCAGCTGCTGTTCCTCTGGGGAATCCAGTGGAGAAGCCGTGCTGGTGTCTCAGAACCTCTGGATTATATCCAGGTAGGAATGCTTGGCTCCTCCCTCTGGGCTCACAACTTCCAATGGGATGCTGTAATTCTTATCAGCCATGCAGGGACATTCAATAGCTGTTATCAGCAAGGTCCCCTCATGAGGGAGGTGTGAATGTTGTCACTCAAAGAGAGAGATAAGGCAAACTGCCCACTTGACAAGGGTAATCTGCCATACAGATGGTAATTGAAAACATTTTGCATTGTAATCTTCAACACTTCAACATTTCTTATCAGACATTCAGCATCATGAGTGCCTCAGGTCTGCTCTGGAGCTGACCTCCCCTGGCATTCCCAGCAGCTGCTCTGTCCAGATACCTGTTCCTAAGCCAAGGCACTCAGGGGCAGGCTGGTGTTCTGGCTGTTGTGTTGTTGGGTTTTTTAATCACAGTTTATGAAACATCTGCTGTTTATAAATTATTTCTTTTGAATGTCATAATCTTTTCAGTTTTGTGAGCCAACAGGCACCTCTGAGCAGCTCTTGGAATTCCAATTCCAGCTCTTGGAATTGGCACCTCTTCCAAAGCCTGTGCTGGGATGAGGTGTGCAGAGCCCATCCCCAAGCACACATGCGTGTGCTCACACATGAAGAGGGCTGTGAGACCCTGGCACAGGGTGCCCAGAGAAGCTGTGGCTGCCCCTGGATCCCTGGAAGTGCTGAAGGTCAGGGTGAAGAAGGCTTGGAGCACCCTGCGATAGTGGTGGCATCCCTGCTTATGGCAAGGGGTAGAATGAGATGGATTTTGAAGTCCCTTCCAAGCCAAGCTATTCTCTGAATCTATGTACACACACAGCCCTTCCCTGTGCCACAGGGAACTTTTCAGTCACCTTCAGGCCACAGAAAGCCTCAGGGACAACCACAGCATGGGCACAAACTCAGCCTCCACCAACCCTGAGCCCCAAGCCAGGCATGGACACACATGGTGAACCAACACACAAACACACTCATGCATTTTGGGAATTCCTCAAAACACAGATAAGACCTTATCAGACAGACTTTTCCCAGAGGAATGATCCTCAAAAGCCTCTGACACAACACCCAGCCAAGCAACAAACCCACCTGTGCCCAGCCCAGTGCATGCTCCTCTGTGCAGGGCTGGAAATGCTGATGGACTGTGGAGGAGCAATGAAAATCTGCTTATGAGAACTTAGGAAAACACAGGAAAATCCTGAGGAAAAGAGCCAAATCATGTAACTGATGCATTTGAACATCAAAGTGCTCTCAGCCAGCTCTCCCCCATTATTTGTGATTTACACATGGGTTTGATTTTTCTGTTTTGTTTTTTTTTTTGTTCATTTGTTGTTATTTCCTCAAGAGAACATGAGAACCCTCTGGGGGATCAGAAGTTTTTTCTCGTTCTGCTTAGTGAAAATTCTCTAATGATTGTAAAAACAAGGCAAAAAATCAATAGACGATTATTATCTGCAGGGATTCAGCTTCTTTCTGCCTGAGTGACAGCAGAGCTTTGCCAGGCTGTCCCCCTGACACTGGCTCCTGCTCTAGTACAAAAGTGGAAAGGAAAGAACAAGCACTCCTTTTTCACCAAGGAAGGCAGATTTTAGCTTATTTTTACTTTGGACACATCCAAGGGTGTTTCAGCCCCAATCCAAACTTTAGACTGGCTCCCTGTGCATTTCTGCAGGATGGAAAAACCAAGTGGAGCTTGCACCAGCTGGTAAGATCTAACTGGAGCTGACTGGTTGAAGCCTCAGCAGAAGACTCAGCAATTTGTGCCCTTCTTTAAAAGATCATCTAAGTCCTTCTGCAAAGGCAGATGGAAAAGGGGAAGGAGAATCCATTTCTGCTTTTGCAAGCTTCACCAAAAGTCACAAAAGGCTGGTCCAGAGGTGATTTCTTTTTGGTTTAGGGCTTTTATGGGGGTGACAAGTGTGTGCCCTGTGAACAAAGACCAAGGTGTTGACACAACCACTTCATAGAGTCAGGTTTTTTAGAGGTAGAGACAAACTCAAACAGCTAAATACCCATTGATGGAGAAAACCACACTTATGTCCTAGCCCTAATGCTCCTCTCAAGGAGTTCTCTCATAGAGCAGCTTCTCTAGAGTCAGTTTGTTTCTGTGGTGTGACCTTGTCTCAGGAGTCAGGCAAGGTGAACACAGGGACTATATTGGGTTAGAGGTCTCTCATGGAGGCACAGAGGACATGACCCACCACAAGTGCCAAAGCTCCCAGTCCTTTCTGTCAGGAAAGGTTTGGATCAGGAAGGACTTTTCAGAGAAAAATGCATTAAAAAATAAAACCACAAAGTAAATCTCTTGAATGCCTTCAAATAAGAGGCTAATGATATTTTACAAATAAAACAACCAAAAAATGAATGAGGAGCAGAGGAGAGACAATATAACGAATAATTAGACAATTAGGTTAATCCTCAGGAAATGAGCTAAACCCCAGGTAGATAACAACCAGGACTGATTAATTGTTATGCCCCAGGAGGTACCAAGCAGGGGACACATCCTATTTCAGATCTGCAGCGAATGAGCAAACAGAGGTTCATCCTGGGAGCTTCTCCTCTCCCTTGTGGGACTATGTGGGCCCTGGGATCCTGCTCAGTTCTCCCAAAGGAGGGGACAGTGCTGCAGGAGGTCACCACTCACCTCCAGAGCCAACAGGAGCAGGATAGGAGCAGAACTGGGATTCAATGAATGATCCACGCAGCTGTGCTGAACTGAACTCTGCCTGAGCACAGTGGAAGTTACAGGGATGCCCAGCAGGGATGAGGCAGGGATGAGGCAGTGCTTCCCATGGAGAAACAGCCAGAGCACCATCGTGCCTGCAGGCATTACTTTTATCTCCTCAAGATTAAGATGAAATTCTATAATCATATTTATATTGCTTCAATGGGGACGTATTAGGGATATAATAAAAGTGGAGGCTGACATTCAGATATTAATTCCCCATGTCAAATCTGTGTTATGTTATCCTTTATCAGCTTTTTGTATGGCATGATTAAATAGCATTATTTTAGTCTTTTACCCTTATCTTAGTCTTTTACCCTCAGCATCGTTGCTAGCATGGATTCTTTGAGCTCTGGTGATTTTTTTTCAGTTTCTGAGGGTAAACACAGGCACACAAAGAATAGGCTGCCCATGTAACTGGGAAGCTGGGTTTTTTCCTCCTTCAGTGCAATTATGAACTCACTGATTTAGGCCCCAGCCCACCCAGTTACTCATTTTGGATAAGCAAAGGGGTGGGCAAGCATCTAAAGCAATTCCTGCTGGAGCTGGCAGGCATCCCTCCACTCCCAAATGGAAGTACCAAAGCACACGAGGAAGGAGCAAAATGCCTGATGCAAGCACCAAGGTGAGCTTTTCTGTCCCTTCAGGCAACCAAGAGCTGCCAGCTGAGATGGTTCCTCATTAAATCACTCATTAACACCCCAGATCTGGGCCCTGCTCACACTGGGGCTGTGGCAGCCCCTGTCCTGCTCCAGTGAGACCATCCACATTTGCACACCTGGACGGCAACTCTGAACCTTTTTTGTTTCTATACCTTTTTTAACTTGCTCATCATCACTTTTCCCAGCAGATGGAGTTGCAAATTGAAGCTCCTGCCAGTGGTTCTACTTTGCTGTATCTCTCAGCACACTGGGGTCAGAGAAGGAGCTCTAGAGCAGAGCCCTAGGGCCCTGGTGATGGTTTGCTGGCAGTGATGCTGCAGGTCACCATAACACCACATCAGCACATGCAGCCAAAAGCTTGGGCCAGGCTGGCCAGGCAGCTGCAGCAAACAAACCTCAGAGTGCTGAGATCCTCATTGCAAATCCATCCTCTGCAGCAGCTGCCAGCAGCTCAGCCCCTTTGGGTGCACAGAAGAAAGGGATTATATTTCTTTAACTCACTGCAAGGCCAAGGATTAACCCTAACACTGATATAAAAAACCTGCAAACTGGCATTTGGAGCAGAGCAAGGGGTGAGGCCAGGGATGGATTTTGTCACTGCACCTGCTTTGGGTGTCTGGCCATGGGCACAAGCACCCCAGAGTGAGCTCTTGTGTTTGATCCACTGGTAATGGTTTGTGAGGTAATGAACACATCTCTGCCAGGACATGGGTTCCTACATATTTGATAGTGATGCTGTAGCATTGCTTATTCTCCATTTTTCCCTCTCTCCCATCTCAATAGCTTTCCCTTGCACACCTGCAGAAAGAAACCCTGGACATTTTTGGTGCCTTGGAAATCTTCAGACGTTGTGAGAGGCACGATAGAAATGTGTTGGAGCTCCCACCCAGCAAAGCCACCAACACCAACATTATGTCAGTGGGGTGGGTCTTGTATTTACATTCATTTGCATAAAGCTGAGCATGGGGTAGTGTGGTTACCCCACAAACACAGCAGCAGCCAGCTGAAAGCCCCAAAATCCAGTTATTGCACTGGGGATGGGCTGGAAGGGCCATGAGCAAGGGCAAAACATCTCCCTGTGCCTCCACTGCAGGGTCACACATCATGAAACCCTCTCTGATGCTGAGGCAGGGAGGGTTTCACAGACTCAGGCAGCTTTGTGGAGGAGCCAGGATGGAGGGATGCTGGGAGAAGGGTCTGGAATTCCGACACGATCACTGGGGGCACTTTCACTGCAGGCAGGTCTTCCACTTTGCATTCGAGCCCAGAAATGGTCTTTGCTGAGTCTTTTCTGCCTCAAATCAAACTACATCCAGGCTCACAACACAAACAAGGCCTTTCCCAGCACTTCAGCTGGATCCAGGGATCCCCCAACCTCGCCTGTATATGGTCTCAGCTTGACAAGAGCCAGCACAGCTGCAGGAGGGGAACATCAGCTCGTTCTCCAGATATGCAGTGACAGCTGCACACACTTTCCAGCAGTACCAGCTGTACTACTCGGGGCCATTACAGATCATGGTTTGATTAAGAATTTATACATGTGCTTTACCTTGTCTCTGTTGCTGCTGGCAGCAGCAGCCCTCAGCTGAGAGCTAAAACTTCACAGCAGAGAGAATGCAGGGTTTTGCTAAAGGTAAACTCTCTTTTCTTGGAAATGCCTCTGGGACAAAGTTTCTGGACTTCCAAGGGGAAGTCAAGGCCTTGGTGTAGGCTAACATCACCCACATTCCTCAGGGGACAACACAGCCACTCACTGGGGACTCGTTTGGGTGTCCCAGGCAGGCAGCAGAGATGGAATGACAATCTCCAAAAGTTATTGGGGTCCCAGAGGCCAAAGCCTTCCTGTCTCATTCCCCAGGCAGGGGAAAACCCAGCCCTAACCGCTGCCTGGATGCAGCAAGGATGCAACTGGAGAATCAAGAAGCCGAATGGGAGATTTGACAGTGTACTCTATCTTGACAAAATGAAAAATAAAAAATTCCCAACAAACCCAGACACATACAAAAGAAAATTCAATAACTTTTTTTTTTCCTAATGGATGCCAGTGGGGTTGCTCTTTTTTTGTACTTTGGGCATTTACATATAAATTGCTCTGTAATGGCTCTGCCCTCCTTGTCTTCAGTGTGTTGTTAATGAGCTGTACAAAAGGTCAGGGGCTGAGCGAATGCTGCTGCGGGCAGCGATGTGATCCTGTCCTCCTTTCCCTGCCACACTCCCTGCTGGCCACCCAGGGAACCAGCCACCCAAAAAAGCCATCAGTCACTTCAGCAATGCCAGAGGAGTCCTGTCCTAGTGTTCCAGATTGCAATGCAAGATGTTTTCAATTACCATCTGTATGGCAGATTACCTTTGTCAAGTGGGCAGTTTGCCTTATCTCTCTGAGTGACCACAATCACACCTCCCTCGGGAGGGGACATCTGCTGATAACAGCTATTGAATGTCCCTGCATGGCTGATAAGAACTACAGCATCCCATTGGGAGATGTGAGCCCAGAGGGAGGAGCCAAGCATTCCTACCTGGATATAATCCAGAAGTGTTGAGACCCCAGCACGGCTTTCTCCACTGCATTTCCCAGAGGAACAGCAGCTGCCTCTTCTCCCACTGGATCTTCAGAGGAAGAATACATCCTTCTCTACAGGATCCCTGCTCCAGCAGAACCAGCCCTGACACTGCAGGAGGGCTGAGCCACAATTCCAATGGGACTGCTGACAACACCCTGACCCACAGGGTGTCAGGTTGGGTTCTGACTCTGGCAGTGTTGTTCTAGAGTACTGCATTGTTTATTTTATCCTTTTATTTTTTTCTTTTCCCTATTAAAGAACTGCTTTTTTTTTTTTTTCCTGCTCCCATATTTTTGCCTGAGAGCCCCTTAATTTAAAATTTATGGCAATTGGGAGGGGTGGGGAGGGTTTACATTCTCCATTTCAGGGGAGGTCCTGCCTTCCTTAGCAGACTCCTGTCTTTCCAAACCAAGACACTCAGCAGCAATGAGTTTTGCCGTTCCCAGTGAGGTTTTAGCCATGGTGTAGATGTGTTAGAGTGGCACAGCTGGCACAGGCACTTGGGCTCTGCTGGCACCAGTGACAGGAGGATTAATTAAATTTCTCACAAGCCTCCTCCAGCCCAACGTGCTCCTGGCTGCCAGCCTGATCAGCCCCATGCTGACAGTGCTGCAGAGGCCAGCATCACCCTGGACATTGGTCCTGAGACATCTGAGACATAGACTTAAAGGAATTTAGAGATTTTAGAGAAGCTAAGATTTTAGTTAGAGATAAGCTTTATTGGAGTTAATTAAAATAAATGAGTAGGCCTTGATGAAGTTACGTGTTAGTAGTTAACTAATAATTGATTGCTTGTCAACACAATGTTTGGTTAGCTGGGTTTATAATGAAGAATATAGAAACTGATAAATAGCTTTTAGGAACTTAAGACAATTGTAGCCTCCTCTGTTCTGAAACCAACTGAAGATGGGGAATAGGAGTTCTACCAAGGGTTCATTTTTCATATTTGCATTGAAAAGGTAGAAAGATCAGAACGAGGAAGACTTCATTTACTTCCTCATTTTGGGACCCCACCCCATGAAAGGGACCACAGACCCATTTCAAGGAATAAACTATGCATGGTTAATGGATTTTTTGAACTAATTATCATACAGAGCTGGGAATGGGATGTACCAAAGTTATGAATATGCATTTGTATTTTGGATATTGATATACTTGTGTAGATAAAAGGACTCTGTAATCACCTGTAAATCACAGTGTGTATTTGGGAGGTATCCCACAATAAACATAAACTTTCTAACTTTAAACTGTTAGAGAATCTATGTCCGTCACAGTTGGATATTTGTACTAGATCAATATCCATAATTTTTTTAACAAATCATATCTTGGGGCACCCTGAGACAAAAAGGGACAGAGCTGCCAGCCAGGTTCATGCAGGGTGCAGGGACAGCAAGGGGAGGCTGGCGAGTTGGGGACAGGCTGCTCACCTGGCAGGAGGGTTGGGGAGCTCCAGGTGCCTCCAAGCACAGCCCCTGGTCCCCAAAAGCAGGAGGAGGGTGGGCAGGAGGCAGCTCCAATGCTGCCCACATTCCTGCATGTCCTGGGATGCCTCTGTCGCTCCTCTGTCTCCATGGGAGAGCTGGGCTCGAGAGAAATGCCATTGTGGGTGACATGCTTGGAAGTGACAGAGCCACAAGGCCAGTGACACTGCTCAAATTGCCTTCAGTTGTTGAGAGGTTTTTGCAGATTGAGGGGTTTTTGCAAGACAATGGCCGTATTCAGCCGATGCACAATCTAGCCTGCTTGTACTAATGGACAATGGACACGTTCACAAACAATGAATAATGGACATATTTAGAAATGGGGTCGGTATGTCCTTGAAAAAGATACAAGAAGAAGAGTCATTAAGACTCGACAGGTTTATCAGCAAGTTTGGGAAAGTAAAAAAAAAGTGAGTCATGGGTGGGCCAGACAACCACAGCAAGACACGTGAAAAATTAGATGATCCAATCAGCATTCTACTTTAGATGTGTGAACAGCTAGGATTAACCAATCATGTATTAGCTAGAGACAGTGGACAGTAGATACTTATTATAAATACAGTCTTTTTAGGGATAATAAATTTGGCTTCACTGGATCATATTGGTTATGGTGTGATGTCCCTGAACCTCCGCACCCCATATCCAATGACGGGAGGGAAAAGAAATAAAACGAAAAAAAAAAAAAGAAAGAGCAGCTTCATCCTGGAGTCTAAGCAGGGGAGAGGCTGCATCTGCTTTAGGACCTCACCCTTAACCAGCATCATCTCATGGAAGATGAGCTGTGCCTACAGCACATGGAGAGTGTCATTTGTACACAGCTTTTCAGTCCCTCCAGGGATGGCCACTCCACCACTTCCCTGGCAGCCTGTTCCTGACAACCCTTTTGGTGAAGGGATTTTAACCCATCTCCAATCTAAATCACACCTGGCATAACCTGAGGCTGCTTCCTCTCATCCTGCTGCTCACCTGAGAGGAGAGACTGACCCTGGCCCTGCTCCACCCTCCTGGCAGGGAGTTGAAGACAGCAATGAGGTCCCCCCTGGGCCTCCTTTTCTCCAGGCTGAGCCCCCACAATTCCCTCAGCACTCCTCATGTGATGAGTGCTCTAGAACCTTCCCCAGTTGTGCTACTTTTCATTGAACAAAATTTTAGTTGTCTTTAATCTTTTTTTCACCTTTTACCCAGCACATCCAGGAAACAAGTCAAGCAGAGGAATGGCTTGAAAGTCTGAAAGAAATCATTGCATCACTTCATGCTTTGGTAACTCCATTATGGGCAACTTATGAGCTTGGAAACACAGAACAAGCAAGTAACAAAAAGATAACCTGGGAGAGATACCTTCTCCTTCTTCCTTGCAAACAAACTGGAGATGCCAGAAGTTCTCCCAGGAATCTGAAGGCAATAGGGAGCAACAAAGGGATCAGGTCCCAAGAGCCACCTCAGGGTACAGAGTTGTGGCTCTGGGGTTACCCTGCTCCCTCCAGGACTGCTGAGGCACAGAGCTGAACAGCTCCAAAAGCAATGTCTGTAAAGAGAAAATTGCTATTGTGTGAAGCAAAAAAAAAGCTACATAAATTACCACCAATTTAATATAATTTAAAGGACAGCCTTGTCCAAGGAGACAATTAAGCATTTCTCAGAACAAAAAGGGAGGTAAACAGGCTGAACAATAGATTTCTAAAGCCGGAGAGAGTGTGAAATCCCTCTTTTTATTAGTACTATCACAGCACTGCAATTAAAATTGTTGCCTGGGGGAAGGAAAGGGAAGATTTAACTCAGCCTGTTGGATGATCCCACCTCAGCACTGGCAGGACATGGTTCCACTGCTAATACAGACCCTCAAAAAGCCATTGAGGGACTGAATTGGTGGTGATTTCCACAGTGATCACAGGCATTCCCAGGAAAAGCAGCCTGTGTTGGCCATGGGTACCCTACAGGGACAGCTAGGGACCATGGATATGAAACAGCATGAGCCAAGGGGTGCTCTGGATTCATGAGGACCTGCCTGTCACAGACATCTTTTTATGAAAAATCCTTTCCTTAGGATTTTTCCTCCTGAGAAGCTGAGAGGCCTCAGGAACAAAATGTAAACATTGATTATCTGCTGCTGTGGAATGCAACAGGTGCATCTGTGATTGGTCTCATGTGGTTGTTTCTAATTAATGGCCAGTCACAGTGAGCTGGCTCAGACAGAGAGCTGAGACACAAACCTTTGTTATCATTCTTCTTTCCTTTCTATTCTTAGCCAGCCTTCTGATGAAACCTTTTCTTCTATTCTTTTAGTATAGTTTTAATGTAATATATATCATAAAATATTAAATCAAGACATCTGAAATATGGAGTAAGATCCTCATCTCTTCTCCTCTACATAAGACCCCTGTGAACACAGTCACACCTGCTAGCTACAGGCTGGTGGGAGAAGCTTGTGTCCCACTCATTACCATTCCCTGGAGCCCTCCCATGTGAGATGAAGAGCAAAAAGCTCATTTAGATGATCAGGGCTTCTCCCTCCCTCTCCCTCTGCTGTCACCCTCCCAGGAAGAAACCCTGTTTGCCATAATTGATGGACAGAATTCCCTGCAATTAGTATTTCAGCAGCAGGTAGTTAACCCTCAGGGCAGAGCTGGATGTCTCTATCTGACTTGCTCTGCCTGGCCATGAATTCAGAGCAAGCTCTTCAGATTCTTGTTTGTTTGCTGACCCATCAGAGCAGGCAGCCCTCTGCTCCTCCATACAAAAAAATAGCTCACTGCTCAGGGCAGCAATGTGCTCCCTCAATTTTCCTTGGATGCAGAACCCATCCCAAAAACAACCCTGGGCCATGACAGCTTCCTGCTCCAGTAACAAGGCTGAGGCCCTTTCCCTGCCAGAGTGAATGCAGACACTAATGCAAAACAGCCTAATGACCCCAGAACCCAGGCTGATATTTAGACAAAAAGTATTTGTTTATCCTCTGAATTCCCAATAATCTGCATTTATTTTAATTGGCACTCATGGCAAGAGCATTTACAGGCAGCAGCTGAGAAGGTGTAATTATGTTACTGTCTCAGGCACATGCACAGCCTACAGGGAATCTGCTCACAGAATAAAAAGGCAAAAAAACCCAAACCAAAGAAAAGGAACAGCCATGAATCCATGGAACAGGTTGTGGATTCTTCATCCCTGGAAGTGTTCAAGGCCAGGCCCTGAGCAGCTTGGTCTGGTGGAAGGTGTCCCTGCCCTCAGCAAGGGGCTGGAATGAGGTTGTTTTTCAGAATTTAAACCCTTTGAACCCAAAGCATTCTGTGACTCTGTGACTACCCATGATCTGGAGCAGACCCAGGCCAGCATGGAAGGCTTTGAACATCCCCCAGACAGTTCTGGACAGAGGCTGATGTGGGCAGCGATTTCGAGGGCAGTGCCATCCCCAGTGCTCTGCGAGGGAAATGTGGCACAGAACCTTGCAGGGTTATGGAATCCAAGAGTTTCCCTGGAGAAATAAAATGTCATACAATCATAAAATAGCATGAGTTGGAAGGGACCTTTAAAGACCACTTTGTTTCAACCCCTTGCCATGGGCAGGGACACCTTCCACGGTCCCAGGGTGCTCCATACCCCATCCAGCCTGGCCTTGGACATTTCCAGGGATCCAGGGGCAGGCACAGCTGCTCTGGGCACCCTGTGCCAGGGCCTGCCCACCCTCACATGGAAGATTTTCTTTCTAACCTCTCATCTAAGCCTCTTCTCTGTCAAATCTTCAGTCTTTCCAACTGGTATTTTCTAGACCTCCTGCACTGAGTGATGCCTGAAGGCATGGAAACACATTATGGCATTTCAGTGAGCCACTCTTCACAAGCTGAGTTCTCTTGCTCCTAACAAAGGGTGAAATGTGTTGACTTTACACTTAAAGGCAATTTAAGCCAAGACCTTGGGTTTGCAATTGGGTTGTTCCAGTAGCATGTACAGAGGCCGTGGCAGCTCAACACGACCATTGGCAGCTCATGGAGATCTGTTCCCTAAACTACAGCTAATTGTGTTCATACCTCCCATATTCTGATTAAAGCTTGGTTTTCTTTTTCCTCCTCACAAAATAAATGGCCAGTCTTTACCAACTGAATTCTGTCCTAGAAAAGTTTTTGCTTGTGAATAGAAATTTATTTTCAGATAATTTTTAACAATATCACATTCCCCAGACAGGGGAATGCTTCAACTTCTGTCTTAAATCCTCCCTGTCCTGGATATATTAACAAAACAGCTGAGAGCAAGACTGGTCAAAACATTTAAAATTCAAATGGAAAGAACCACCCAGGTTAAATATAGAGTAAAATATATTTAACTAGTAAAATAACAATATACTTGCCCAAACAAACAAGGAAATGCCAGAACACAAATGAGGGGCTTTACCTGCACAAATTTCCTCAGCACCAGCATAACAGGGCAGAGGCATCCCTGAGGCTTGGGGCTGCACCAAATACTGGGGGGTCCGAGACAATGCCCCCATGCCAGCCTTCCCCCCTCCCCAGCACCTCTGTGTCACCATCACACTGTCAGCCAGACTCAGAGGAGCCAGCTCCTGAAGTGTAATTTGTTATTCTGTTACGGTAATTTTCTATATTAATTTTATGCGGAATCAAAAGCCCTTTCATATGTTAAACTCTAATTCATATGCTAATACCCAATTTATGGCAAGTTAATTATTTTTTGTCCAATTTATTACTCGGTGCTCGTTGAGGAAGGGAGAGGTGGCAGCGGGTGGGCAGGGCTGAGCCAGGTCCATCCCATTTCCCCTCTGTGATCCATGGGCACATCCCTGGAACCCACCCAGGGCTGACCCAGCCATCCCAGGGCCCTCCAGGGGTTTCCTTGCTGGTGGCACCTCTGGCAGAGAAGCTGGGAAAATCTGCTCCAAAGCTGTGAAAGGCTCCTCTCAAACCATTAGAGCTGCTCCATTCAGGTCTTGGGTTTGTTCAAGTGCTCCAGAGTGTGTGCCAGGAAAGCAGGGATAGGGAAAAAAAATGGATTTTCAAATGAGTAATGGAATGATCCTGGCAAAAAATCAGAGAAGAATGGAACAGGCACACACCTCTGCTCAAAGCAGCTGCATTGTACTGTCCCACACCACGGGTTGTACCCCATCCTGCTCTGTACAGTGACTGTGGAGCAGTAGATGCAGCTTCCCACAGGCTCTGGGCTGTGTGGGACAGGGAGGAGGGGATGGGGACAGTCAGGGGTGCCCAGTCCCCGACCTGAGTGCACAGCCTACCTGCAGCACATTATCCCAGCCTCCCTCCATCCCAGGAAGAGTTTTGTACATCAGGAAGAGCACCCACACCTTAGCTATGAGTGTGTGATCAGAGCTGGGATCAGAGGGACACACAGGAGCTCAGAGCAGCCCCTTGGCCCTGAGTCCCCATTCTCCAGTGTTGAAGATTGCAATGCCAGACGTTTCCCATTACCATCTGTATGAGGGATTACCTTTGTCAAGTGGGCAGTTTGCCTTATCTCTCTGAGTGACCACAATCACACCTCCCTCATGAGGGGACATCTGCTGATAACAGCCATTGAATGTCCCTGCATGGCTGATAAGAACTACAGCATCCCATTGGGAGATGTGAGCCCAGAGGGAGGAGCCAAGCATTCCTACCTGGATATAATCTGGAGGTTCTGAGACACCAGCACAGCTTCTCCACTGGATTTCCCAGAGGAACAGCAGCTGCCTCTTCTCCCACTGGATCTTCAGAGGAAGAATACATCCTTCTCTACAGGATCCCTGCTCCAGCAGAACCAGCCCTGACACTGCAGGAGGGCTGAGCCACAATTCCAATGGGACTGCTGCCAACACCCTGACCCACAGGGTGTCAGGTTGGGTTCTGACTCTGGCAGTGTTGTTCTAGTGTACTGCATTGTTTATTTTATCTTTTTTTTTTTCTTTTCCCAATTAAAGAACTGTTATTTCCTGCTCCCATATTTTTGCCTGAGAGCCCCTTAATTTAAAATGTATAGCAATTTTAAATGGGGTGGGGAGGGGTGGGGAGGGTTTACATTCTCCATTTCAGGGGAGGCTCCTGCCTTCCTTAGCAGACTCCTGTCTTTCCAAACCAAGACACCCTGCCTGCCACCACCACAGCCTGCAGGGGTGGCACTGATCATCCAGCACCTCACCAGAGCCAGGATGGCAACACAGAGGGGGAACAGAGCAGGAATGGAGAGCATATGCTAAACATAAAAAAAACCCACCATAGCAGTTTAGCCTTCACCATTTTTTTTAACAGTCTATTTTCTGCTTGAGGAAGCAGGTGCATTTGCCATCCTCACAGCATCAGCAGCAGACAGGCTGTCAGAGGTGTGATGGCTCCAGGACAGTTGCACTGCCTGGGATTTCACATTCCTGACACATCCCATAATTATGCCAAATGAGCTCACCTCATCTTCAGCCTTGTGAGCTGCACAGATTAAATTAAGTGAAAGCTGTTAGTGTCACAGACAGGAAGGCAGGAGGGGAGAGGCACCAGCACCCCACTGTGCAGCGGGATGGGGCTCAGGGGTGAGCAGAGGATCCACCTGGAAAAGTGAGGGTCCCCCCTCTGCCTCCTCCCAGCTCCCAGCACTGCCCTGGGACAGACAGACAGACAGACAGACAGACAGACAGACAACACCACTCTCCCCTTCCCCACAGCTTCTCCATCTCCCCAACTCTCTTTTCAATTAACCCTTTTTCTCAAATCCCACACGTAACACCCCAGCCCATCCAGGGGATTTTTGAGCAAATATATTTTTGATTCTCCATCTTACATTTTTAGCATGGAAACCCCCACGATTTATTCCAATGATATGAAGGAGCTTCCACTAGGCAAAATGAAGCTGTAACTCCCTCAAGCAAAACTCCAAATTCATTTCATAATCCTTAGATAAAAGCTTAGAAGCCAGAATATTCATTACCTACCCAGGCTCCACGAGCAGCCAGGGTAGTAATGGAATGGAGCGGATTTGACACAGGGGATGTTGCTACAGAAATTAGTCTGTCATAAGATTACAGGGACTAAGTGTTATTGGGTGATAAGGTGTGATGTGTTAATATTAAATTATCTCACCAGTTTAAAAAAAATTTAAAAAAAAAAGGCACTGATGAAACTCACATTTATTAAAAGCCCTGAGTATGATATTAAAAGATCTAAGATAAACCAGTTTATTTCTGTGGTGGAGACCAAATTGAAAGAATTCTCCAGGAGGGATTCCTTTGAATGGAGCATTACAACAATAAAACAACAAATAAAAAAGCCTTTAATAAATGTTGAGACTAAAGAAGCCTTAAATATTCCAGACTAATCTCTCTTGGGAGAGTTTATTAACCCTTCATTGCCTTCCTTGTTGCAACAAAACAGGGATTAAGTAGACGGTGTTTCCATAAATCTCAGTTCATCCCAAACTCTCTGTCTCTAGCAAGAGAAGAACAACAATCACATTGTGCTTTGTGTGACACAAGGCTGGGACAGGATGCTAACAAAGGTTTCTTAAAAAAAAAAAATAAACCAAAGCACAAAGCTTAAGTGATTTGTCCAAGTCATCAGGACCAGCAGGATAACAACAGGGTCATTGAGTATCTGGAGTTTGCTTAAAAATTTGTTTTGTTGCCATCAGACAGCAACAAATAACAGTGGGAGCTGATGTGCATTTGTTCTGAGCCGTGGGGTCACATCCATCACTCCTGCTCTGTGCTCATCCGCTCACCAGTTTCAATCACCACGGAGAAGCCCAGGGTGAATTCATGGCTGAATTTGTGGGACATTGGGAGAGGGAGGGATTTTTGGGGCAGGCACAGAGCAGCCAGGCCACAGCAAAGGGATGGAGGCTCCAGGGAGCACAGCCCTGACCCACATAACCCCTGTGGAGCCCAGCAGGGAGGGCTGGGGGGCTCTGTGGGGTGAGCCTGCCCTGCAGATCATGCGCAGAGCTCCTGTGGGTTCTGTGGGGCCCCAGGGGTGCATTGCTGGGGGGATTCAACTGGAATTATACCTAGGTCAGAAATTAGAAGTGGTTCTTTAATCTCTTGGAGCAGTAGAGCAAGAAATATAATTAGCTTTAAAAGGCTGGTAAGTTCATTAAAATAAAACACGAGCCACTACCTTCAAGTAGAACCAACAGGATCCACCAGCCCACATTCCCCACAGGCATTTCCCTGTCTCTTTCACCCACAACAAATTGCTGCCCCCAGGGCACTGAAGGATCTGTGGGAGGGGTCTATAAACATTGCCTACAGTCCTAAGCCCCCTAGATCCCTAAAGGAACCTCTAGGAAGTGGTCTGTAAACTTCTAAAAACCCACTTGGGGTGTTTTCTCAAATCTCAGCTGTTTTTCCTTTTCTCCTTGATAAAACCCAGTGTTGTTTCCCCCGATGGCTGAGGAGGAAGGTGATGGTGCCCAGCACAGTGAGGTCACCCTGAGAGGGGTTCAGGGAGCAGCACCTGGCATGGGGAGGGCAGAGCTGGGCAGGCAGAGTGCAGCCCCTCCCTGCCCACCCACAGCTGCTTTCCAGAGGGTCCAAATTATTGCATTCCCTGCAACTCCTGAACCTGTGGTTTGTCCTGCTGCCCCACTGTGGGAATCCACAAAATCAGAGGGTTTTGGGAAAGTTGCAAAAGACCTCAGAGACAGTAGAACTGTGATTAGAGCTGAGCAGCAGCCAGGAGATTGGTCAGCAGAAAAATTATTTAAAAAGTAGAAAAGCAAGGACAAATAGAACAATGGTCTGTGTATTAAGGCTTGTCTAGAATAACTCTCTAAGCTACAGAAAAGTTTATCTAGTGAGATATTAGGAAGTTTGAAGCTTAATAATAGAGCTCTGTGCATTGTGTTTTAAGGCTCACAAGCAGGTATTGTATTTGAAATAAGCAAGAATTGTTTTAACCAAAGGTACCTGTGCTTATAGTGGTTGGATAGAACTACTGTCAATGTGCTTTTGCTTTGTGTGATTGGTCAAAAAACTTTTAAAGTGAGTTGTAACATTAAGTTCTTTGGCTGCTGTCTGAGATGTGAGCTGCTGGCATCTTCCCATTTGTCATAACCATGTAATGAGACTGATGCTGGAAAATCAAACAGCTCAAGGCACGTTCCAGCAGTCCTGTCCTGTTTGTGATTTGTACATAGACCCCTGGCCAGCGATACCCCGCCACCTCTCTCTCCATCCCAGCGTGTTTCCCTCTCCTCGTTTAATTCCTTGCTGCTGTAAAAAGTTGAGGCACAGCCCCCTCTCTCCTGAGAGATAAAACAACCTCTCCCCCTGCCCACACCCCCTACAAACTGGCAGTGAGGACCACAGAGCTCCAGGAAAGCCCAGCACCCTCCCCACCCTCTGCCCTGGCATGAATGGCAGCTCTCAGGCTCCAGAGATGCCACGAGTGGCATGATCTGCCCATGACCCAGCCAACTGAATAATTCAGATCTCTTCAAATCCGGCTGCATTGCCTCTCACTTCTCTTTGCTCTGGTGCACTTGGCACAGCTCTGGCTTCACGTGGACCTGCACTACTCCCACACCGACTTCTGACCTGCAGACTATTGCATCCCGAGCTGCCTGAGAGCTGCCCTGAAATCAAACCATGAGGAAAAAGAAGATAAAATTTTCTCCCCAGTTACAGCAAATTCTACAGTGGCTGGATGTTTCTGTTCTCTCCGCACAAAGGATTACATTTTTTAAAATATTCTTTCTTTGAAATCTTTTGTGACCCTTGAGCAGCATAAAAATGCAACCCAGGGACACCAAGCAAGGCTGGAGATCCACTGGGGGGACTGGGAAGCGAGCACAGTGTCGGCACTTAACAAATAATAAATAACCAACATTAATTATTGATCACAACCCCAGCTAATCAAGCTCATCCCTGTGGTTACCAGGCTCTCAAAGCCCCCTTTGATAGAGCCCACCAATGGCCTTGCAGTGTGTGCTCGCCCAGCGCGCGGCTCCTGGGACCTGGCAGATCTGAACGGGGATTTAGGAACATGACACCCCCACACACGCAGCCCACCCACCTCCAGGCTCCCCGAGGATGTCTGCACATCCAGAGCATGCCAAGCTTCCAGGGCAGCAGGGCTGGGAGAGCATCCCGGGCTGTGGGTGGGCTGGAAGGGGGCGGCACAGTCTGGAATTGCGGCAGAGCAAGGTGCGGAGCTCTGGCTCTGGCTGAACAGGAGGTTTCAGTTGTGCAGCCTGGGAATGGGTCCAGGAGAATCCCTAGAGAGCATCCCTGTCTTGGTTTGGAAAGATAGGAGTCTGCTAAGGAAGGCAGGAGCCTCCCCTGAAATGGAGAATGTAAACCCTCCCCACCCCTCCCAATTGCTATACATTTTAAATTAAGGGGCTCTCAGGCAAAAATATGGATGCAGGAAATAACAGTTCTTTAATAGGGAAGAAAATAAAAATAAATAGGATAAAATGAACAATGCAGTACACTAGAACAACACTGCCAGAGTCAGAACCCAACCTGACACCCTGTGGGTCAGGGTGTTGGCAGCAGTCCCATTGGAATTGTGGCTCAGCCCTCCTGCAGTGTCAGGGCTGGTTCTGCTGGAGCAGGGATCCTGTAGAAAGGTGCAGTCTCTTCCTCTGAAGATCGAGTGGAAGGAGAGGCAGCTGCTGTTCCTCTGGGAAATCCAGTGGAGAAGCTGCGCTGGTGTTCCAGAATCTCCAGATTATATCCAGGTATGCTTGGCTCCTCCCTCTGGGCTCACATCTCCCAAGGGGATGCTGTAGTTCTTATCAGCCATGCAGGGACATTCAATAGCTGTTATCAGCAGGTGTCCACTCCCGAGGGAGGAGTGATTGTGGTCACTCAAACTGCCCACTTGACAAAGGTAATCCCTCATACAGATGGTAATGGAAAACATCTGGCATGGCAATCTTCAACAATCGCCCTGCAAGGATGTACAACCCAGACCCAATGAGGTTCTGCCTCTTGGCCAGACCCCTCCAGGGAGCCCCAGTCCCTATGGCAAATATCTGTGTGTGGGTCAGTTCTGGAACCCAGGAAATTCCTCTGGCTGCCCTGGAGGACTTGAGACCCTGCCCGGGTGGATCGGAGACCTTGGCACAGAGCCCAAGAGCCCTGTGCCTTTGATTTAGCCCTTGGAAAAAACAATTACCAACCTTTATATGAAGAATTACAAGTCAAGAAAGTTTAAGTAGAATGATAGTGAATTTATCACAGGGTGAAAAATAGATTTTTGATGTTTTTAGAATGGGGGCTTGGGGTCACAAGATGGAGGAGTTTGGGCATGCCTTGTCCCTTTTCCTTCTTCCTAGCCTCCATCTTCTGGGTGATGTTGGCATTTTTAGATTGGTTTAGAGTAGAAACTCACTGTCTAATATAGATGATAGGTGCTGGGAAGTTATGGTAAATAATGTACACCTAGTTTTCAGTACAAAAAGACAACACCACCTTTGAGGCGGGCAGTGTGCCTCAACCCGACTGCCAGACAGACCTACCACAGGTCACAGAAAGAATGTTATGGATAAGAAACAATAAACAACCTTGAGAACGAGGAGAGCTCTGACTCCTTCTTCGACTGCCAGGCTGGGAACAGAGACTTTCTAACACATCTCGGGGTCACTGTGAGCAGCAGAGATTCCAAGAGGTCCTCAGGGCAATGCCCCACAGGGACTGGCCCCCCAAGCCCACCTCAGTCACCTCCTGCCCTCCACCCACCCATGGCAGTGGCTCCTGCTCTGACCAGGGAGAGGGAAGAGAGAGCAGCTCTTTCTGCCAGTGCCTGCCCCAGTTTCGCAAGTGATTTGTGGAAGTGTAATACAAGGGAACTCTGTCTCCTGGTCCTGACAGGAGCTGCCTGCCTGCTCCCTTTACAGGGATGTTAAATCCTGTTATTAAATGCAAGCCATTATCAGGATGTCACCGTTGCCTCCTGATGAAGCTCTATACCTGTGCAGACAGCCAGTCCCCCATTAGCTTATTTACTATTTGTTATGAATGCTCCATGTTGGTTTGCCTCATCCTAATCTCTGTGTGCCTCAAGGATTTGTGTTCTCTGTGTGAGTCCAGGGCACTGGACCTCACTTACTCCTTCCCAGAGATGTGTAGGAATCCCCATTGCCATCCTGCCCCAAAACCTGCACAATCTGAAGGGATAAAAGGAAGAAAATATGACGGTTTTGCTCATCATGCCCATGAGTTTTCTTCAGGGAGGAGAAAAATCAGAGCAGGAAGTCAGGAGGGCAAACAGGACCTTACCAAGACCAGAAGAGAGACTTGATTTCCATATTCCTTGCAATAAGAAATGCCCCAAGTCCACCCCTTCCCTCTGAGCTTCCCAAACAAGCCAACTACTTAGCAAATAAGAATAAAAGCCAAAAAGATTTGCTGAAGGAAGAGTTAAATACACACTGCAAGTCCTAAAAGCAGCATTTCTGGAAGCTTTGATAACTCTGCAAGCAGAAGATTGTGCAAATGTTTTACCCACATTCACATTTCCCAGTAGATGCACCCTTCCCCCAGACGATTTATGAGCCTTCATCCAAACCAAACATCCATCTTTCTTTCAAAGACATTATGACTCTTTCCAAAATCTCCTTGAAAATGTCCATTTCAGAGATTCTTTCTTGCTGGAAGGAATAATGCCAGTTCCAAGAGCTAAAAAAAAAAAAAAAAAAAAAAAAAAAATTGAAAAAAGATCAGACCTTCCCAAAGTGCATGAGGTGAGGTTAGAAATCAGGAGATGTTCATGTAATCTGCACAGATCTTTCACTTCAGGACACCATGGGTTGGCAGTAGCAACCCATTCTCAAGGGAGGATTTATTTTCCAGGGCAGTTCTGGCTGAGAGATGGGAATGTGCTTGTCCCCATCCTTCCCTCCTAGAGGAAAGGACAGGGACATCTCACAAGCCATGTGTAATTTTTAACTCTCTTCTATTGATATTTAAGCACCTACCACTGCTTCTCACTCTGGGGAGTCCTCCCCACTCAACACCAACCTTGGGCATGGCCAGAAGTTTGAATTTGCTTTTTGCCAGAAAAAAGCAAATTTTTTGTTGAGAAAGCTGCTGCAGGGACCCAGCCCAGGCAGGGACCCAGGCATCTCTGAGAAATCAGGGCAGCCAGTGTGGCAGTCCCTGGGAGCAGAGCTGCCTCCTGCCTTAGACAAGTTTCCTGATCACATTGTATTCCCTCCTGCTCAGGCAATATGCATTTGCTAATTTGTGCTGGAAAGGAGGGAATTCAGTATTCCCCTCCCTTGCTGCGTGGGGAATAGCCCAAATTTTCCAGAAATCTCCCTTGACTTGTCCTTTAAATAAAGCTTAAATAATGCCATACTGTCCTTTAGGCAGCTTATGTCAGATATATTAAGAAATACACATATATATTAATATATAACAAAATATAATATAATATTACAAAATTATATTAGTACACAGAGAAATATGTACACAATACCATATTTCAAGCTGCCCAGCAAGTATAGCAGGAAAACACACAAATTTTCAAATATCTACAGATGAATATTGTGGGTCAGCCATTAACCCTTTCTTATCCCCACAGGATCCCTGGCAGACACTTTGGACAGCAGCTCCATTGCAAGGTGCTGCCCCTGAGCAGCCCCATCCCTGCTCTCCCTCTCTCATTATTAGCCAGGGGGCCAGGCAAAGCACAATGGAAAATGTGATTATTTCCTGGGAAGCAGCAAAAGGAGCCTTTCTGCCTGGGTGGTGCTGGGAGCTTTGTCTTCCATCGGATAAGGAATCAACCCATGGTCAATCCCACAGGGGAGGGAGGCAGAGAGGGGCTGAGACCCTCCTGCTCCATGGACAGACATGACCAATGCCACCAGGCTCTGGTCCTTGCAGCCATGACCCTCCTTTCTGGCAGCCAGCAGCTGCTGAAGGTCCCCAGAGCGCCCCATAATCTGGAGCTCTTTTTAAAATCATCCCCAGTGTTAAACCCCATGGCGGGAAATGCACATTCCCGGGTGGGTAATGCACATTCCCATCCCTGCAGGGTGCTGGGGACACAGATGTCCCAGGAGGAGAAGGGATGGGGCTGCTCAGGGACCAAACGCTGTTTGCACCCCATTCCCACCCAGGCTGGAGCTTTTCATCCTCCACAGCAAGCCAAACAGGGCGGGGAATTTTCCCTCAGCTCTTGTCACGCCTTTGGTGCACGGAGCATCCTAGAGCTCCACAGATCTCGTGTTGCTCCAGGGTTTAAGGCAGATTCTCGCTGCCTGACTCAAGGGATGTGGAAATCAGCATAAAATGGGATTTAGAGAGCAAAGCTGTTAGCAGGGATAACCGCGAGCAGAACGGGGACGTCTGCCGGAGCCCAGGGCCCTGCCCGGCTGCAGGCTGTGCTGCTGCCTTCCCACACCCGTGTGACAGGCGTTCAGGGAAGGAAAGAGCATCCAGGAAAGGGATTCTCTTTGCCCGTGGGGCCGAGCATCCCTTGTGCATCCCTGCCCAGCTCTCCCGGGGCCGCAGGGACTGAGCCCCGGCTCCTCAGGGAAGGACCTGGCACAGACAGGCTCTTTGCTCTCAATGGCATCGATTATTTCTGTAATCAGCACCTCGCTGCCGAAACGGAACATCCATTCTTACAGGACTCTAAAACAAAAATAACCCAAGGGAGGGAAAAGGATGTAAGGCAGGCGCCGCTCCCGCGCCGTGCGCGTTGGGTCAGTGCCATCTAGAGGCAGCGAAGCAGGCCAAAACGGCCCAGAACAAACACAGCCAGGGTGCTCCCGGGTTTGGAGAGCTTGTGATGTTGGGAAGGGAGCTCGGAGGGGATGCTGTGTCCCGTCCGATGGTACAGAGCCACAGGTCCTGCCGGCTGTCCCGTGGGCACCGAGGTGGGAACCACAGAGCAGGTGGGCAGCCCTGGAGAGCCAGCAGCACTGCAACCCACATCCCACATCCCAGCACTGCATCCCACATCCTATATCCTGTATCCCACATCCCATAACCCAGCACTGCATCCCACATCCTATATCCTGTATCCCACATCCCATAACCCAGCACTGCATCCCACATCCTATATCCTGTATCCCACATCCCATAACCCAGCACTGCATCCCACATCCTATATCCTGTATCCCACATCCCATAACCCAGCACTGCATCCCACATCCTATATCCTGTATCCCACATCCCATAACCCAGCACTGCATCCCACATCCTATATCCTGTATCCCACATCCCATAACCCAGCACTGCATCCCACATCCTATATCCTGTATCCTACGTCCCAGCACTGTATCCCACATCCCATAACCCAGCACTGCATCCCACATCCTATATCCTACATCCCACATCCCACAGCCCACAGCCCACATCCCAGCACTGCATCGCACATCCTACATGCCATATCCTATATCCCAGCACTGCATCCCACAGACCTGCACTGCATCTCACACCCTAACAGGACACCCCACACCCTAACAGGACATCCCACACCCCGGGGGCAGCCACACCCCTGGGATGGAGGCTCCGGGCAGCCGCTATTAAGATGCGTGGAGCTGCATGAATAGAGCTGCTAAACACCGCCGCGGGCCACAGGAACAGTTCAGCGCTTCGTTTTCATCCCAAATTAGACTGGAACAGCCAAACAGGAATTTTTCTTTTTCTCTTTTCATCTTTTCTTTTGATGGAAAGTTCAAGGGAAAAAAAAAAAAAAAAAAAAAAAAAAAGAGAGAGAAAATGAGGGATGAGGGAGTGCCACATCAATGCCGTCGGTGGGATCCAGGCCAGGGGTGTAGCTGCCTGTGCTACCCTGCCTTGTCAGGACCCAGGACATCCCTCTGGCTGTCCCGAGCAGCCAAGACCCCTGCCAGGGGGCTCAGAAGGCCTGGTACAGAGCCCAAGATGCCCCTGTGGGTTTGATTATGACCTGTGGAGCAAATTACCAGACTTGTATGAAGATCAGCAAGCCACAACAGTTAAGTTAGAATAATAGTGAAGTTATCACAGAGTGGAAAAGTAGATTTTGGGGTTTTTGAATGGGGGTTCAAAGGGCAAGATGGAGAGATCTGGGTGTGTCCAGCCTTTCTCCTTCTTCTTCTTGGCCTCCATCTTCTGCTGTGATGGTGCCACTTACATATTGGTTTAGAGTAGAAGCTCACTGTCTAACATAGGTGATAGGTATTAGAAAGTAATTGTAAATATTGTACATGTAGATTTTAGTATAAAGACATAACACTGCCCTGGGGCAGGCAGAGTGCCTGGAACTGTCCTGCTGGATGCGCCTCGGCAGGGCAGGAGAAAAATTTTATAGATAAGAAAAAATAAACAACCTTGAGACTGAGAAATTAAGAGCCCTGACTCCTTCTTCAAGCCCTGGGCTGGGAAAAGAGACTTTCCAACTGTTCTTGAAGTCACTCTGACCAGCTGGAGATCCCGACACTGCCTTGTGCTCACACGCTTTTAGGGCACCTTATTGCAGTGTGACAAACCTGCCCACAGGACCCAGCTGTACCCCAAAAACGGCTGCAGACACCCCCAGGGTTTATTTTATAGCTGGTCTGCAGATAAGGCCAGCATAAACCTTGTACCAGCTCCCTAACTGGGGTTAAATCCTTGCCATCATCCAGCCCAAGGAAGCCTCTGGCACAACCCAGGTGGTCCCTGCTCCCTCCCCCCAGGAGCAGTGAAGGTCTCCAAAGGCATCTCCCCTGTACCAACACTTCCATTCACTGCTTTTCACTTCTTTTATCCCCAAAAAAATAAAAAATTCTCCTCAACATGCTTAAGAGCAAAGAGCCTGCATAATGCAAAAGTAAAATTGCCTCCTGTGCCTGGAAACGCAGTCCTATTTTGCAATGATTAACTGGCTGTATTTGCATACTGCCCATTCCTGGCTAAAGACTCAGGGGGACAGTTTGCAAACACTTTTTAATCTCTCACGGAGCCTGCACGCAGTGTTGTCATTTCCTGACAACCCCCAGCGTGGCTGCATCTGGCAAGCTCCACTTTTGCTCCCTTTTATTGATATTATTTCATATTTCCGCTGCTGGCTCGCCCACAGCCAGGGCCCTGCCATGCTGGGTGCTGCACTAATGAGCAGGATGATGCTTTCCCCACCATGGAACATTGCTGCATAAATCAAGTGGTGCTCACATGAGATATGGGCTATTAAGACCCATCATGAGGGCATCATGGCTTTTGCTGGATTTTCATTCCCATGCTCCCTGTTGGGGTCTCAGGAATTGCAGTTCCTTTTGTCCCCTGAGCTTTGCACTGAAGGTTTCCCAGGAAAGAACCTCCCCAAATCACCTAAACATCCCAAAATGGCACCTATCTACTGATACCTATTGATAAGAAGCAATAGGTCAGCCCATGCAACCCCAAATTATGAATTATACACCCAAGGCTCTCAGGGAAGTGTAGGAACACCAGTGTCTTTGGAGCTGGGAAAGAAATTGGAAATCAAAAGGGTTGGGCACTCTCTAATCGCTATAGCAGGGTTTTATTAAGCAAATTATTAGTGAGCAAGTAAATAAAGCAGCAGGAATCAAAGTGGCAATCAATAGGATGGTTTGGTCCAGGGCAGCCTGGGCATGGCCTCGTGCAGACCCCACAGAGCTGCCAAGGCTGGTGCCACATCCAGCACCGAGGGGGGACACCCAATGCACAGTGCTTGAGAGGGAATTAATAAAATAAACCCCTAAAAAGAGCTAAGCAGAGGCTGGGATAGGAGTGTCTCAGGGGTCCCCACATCCTTTCACACCCCACTTGCACGCTGGCCCCACTGCAGCCTTTCCTATGAGATATCCCCCATGGGGAGGCAGCAGCAGCACAGGGCAGCACATATCCCCTTTGTTGCCCTTTTTCTGCCCCAAAAGCACCAGCAGCCCCCATTAGCTGTGACCTGTTACAGCCCCTCCAGCACAGGGCTGTCCCCTCCCAGCAGAGAGGGAAAGAGCCTCACTGGGAGTCCCCAATCTCCAGTGAAAGCTCCAGGGCTGCACTTTCCGCTCTGTGCAGGTGCAGGAGTGTCATTGTTTAAAAAACTCTTTAAAAACTCACCTCCTTATCAAATCAGGACACTGAGCCAGCATGGAGCCCTTGGAAAGCCTCCTGAGCACCCAGGGCCGAGCTCTCCCTCTCCACACTGAGCCTGCCCTGCTTGCCATGCCAAAATCCTTTGTGGCCAGGCTGTGGGGTCTGCACGAGGCCATGCCCAGGCTGCCCTGGACCAAACCATCCTATTGATTGCCACTTTGATTCCTGCTGCTTTATTTACTTGCTCACTAATAATTTGCTTAATAAAACCCTGCTATAGCGATTAGAGAGTGCCCAACCCTTTTGATTTCCAATTTCTTTCCCAGCTCCAAAGACACTGGTGTTCCTACACTTCCCCTGAGAGCCTTGGGTGTATAATTCATAATTTGGGGTTGCATGGGCTGACCCATTGCTTCTCATCAATAGGTACCAGTAGATAGGTACCATCTTGGGATGTTTAGGCGATTTGGGGAGGTTCTTTCCTGGGAAACCTTCACTGCAAAGCTCAGGGGACAAAAGGAACTGCAATTCCTGAGACCCCAACAGGGAGCATGGGAATGAAAGCCCAGCAAAAGCCATGATGCCCTCATGATGGGTCTTAATAGCCCATTTCTCATGTGAGCACCACTTGATTTATGGAGCAATGTTCCATGGGGGGGAAAGCATCATCCTCTCCCTGAGAGGCTGCCCCAGCAGCACAGAGCATCCCACAACCCCAGCCCAACCCCAGCAGCCTCAGGGCTCACCCAAACCCCTCTGCCATGCACAGCACCAGTGCAACTCCCCTTGGTGTGTGTTTGTGGGACTGGAGGTGGTCAAACCCTGGGTATTTGTTATTACTAGAGCCCCGCAGAAGTGAGAGAAGGCTGGGAGCCCTGTCAGGGATAAACCCCAGCCCCAGAGGCAGCAGTGATGGATGTGCTGGGTGTGCTCAGGCTGCATCACTCACCAGGGCCAGCACAGCAGCACAGCCCAGACTGAGCACATGGATTTACTGCCTTGGGAATGGTGTGTGTGACTGACTCATGTCCACGGGGAGCAGCCCTGGATGGAGATTTTGTCGCAGCAGGGGACTGTGAGCTGGCTGTGGACGTGTTCACCCTCACAGCCATGTGCCCAGAGACAGCAGAGCTGTTGTGCTTTCCCTTTCCCTATGTTCCTTTTTATCTCCTTTCTCCCTAGCCACCATCCCAGAGGGAAAGGGTCACTATTTGTCCCCCTCCATGCAAACAGGGATTGGAGCCCTCCCTCCCTGTGATGGTGTTCACAGGGGTTTTAGGATGAGGGAAGAGACAGAGATCTGACTCCATGTTTCAGAAGGCTTGATTTATTATTTTATGATATATATTACATTAAAACTATACTAAAAGAACAGAAGAAAGGATTTCATCAGAAGGCTAGCTAAGGATAGAAATAGCAAAGAATGATAACAAAGGTTTGTGTCTCAGACATAGAGTCTGAGCCAGCTGACTGTAACTGGCCATTAATTAGAAACAACCACATGAGGCCAATCACAGATGCACCTGTTGCATTCCACAGCAGCAGATAATCACTGTTTACATTTTGCTCCTGAGGCCTCTCAGCTTCTCAGGAGGAAAAAATCCTAAGGAAAGGATATTTCATAAAAGATGTCTGTGACACCTCCCCAGCATGCCCAGACAGCTCTGCACTGCTGGATGCTCCTGGGAAGTGTCAGTGTCCAATATGTCCCGAATTTCCTGCTGCACCAGCCCAGCTGTAATCAGCTTTGGATTACCATGGTCTCCTAAAGTACCAGATTCTGATAACATCCCTTCTGTTACTGACTCTCTAAATCTCCCCAGTCACGCAGATGGTTCCCCCCAGCAACCCAGCCCCAATTACTAGGGAGGGAAAAGAACCCCAAAATAGAAAAAAAATCAGTTAATAATGAGGGAAAAGACAGATGCTGTTGCAGTGAGCAACTGGGGGCTGTTTTTTTTCCAGCAGCACAAAGCCAAGAGGATATGAAGTGAAATGAGACAGCAGTGAATTTCAAAGTGACCACTTCCCACAACGTGTCATTAACCTCCAGAAGATGCTGCCACAAATTTTCTCTGAGGTCTCTGTGGTGCAGGGCTCAGGCTGATCAGAGGCTCAGATTGATGGTGAGGGGAGCTACGGCCACCTGAAAAACAGGACAAAATATGTTATGTGGGTTACAGGGGTTCATCCTTCAGGACACAGTCCCAGGGCTGTCTGAGCACGTGAAGAATTTTCCTTTTCTCAACCATCACCATTTTCTCCCATCCTTTTCTTAAAGCAGCTGGAACACCCTCTGCATCAGTACTTTGAGCAGCCCGGTGTGTACTTCTCATCTCTGATTTTGCAGCAAGTCCCCAGGGGCTCCTTACCTGAGCTCCTGGTAGATCAGGATGCCCTTTGGTCTCCTGAAGGTGCTGTTCTCCAAGCAGGAACGTGCTCTGGTGAGGAGCTGCACCCACACCAGCACAGCCCATGCACTGCAGGGTCACAGCACACCAGGGCCAGCTGCTCTCCCCATCATGGACTGGAAAGTGGAGATCCTGAAAATCAATGACTGCTGCTTCCCAACACTTCTCCTCATTCCATCTAATTCTGGGTTTAAACAACCTTGCAGAGGAGTTTTTGTCAATCTGGTCACCTCAGTGGTAAAACTCAGGTGATGTAAAAAAGAGATGGGGCCTAAAAAGAACTGCAGCAACCAGAAAACAGATAGAGGTTATTAATATATTTTTTAAGTGTCTGTCCTTTGTGGTGCTTGGAGTGATTGTGGTCACTCCAAGAGAGAGATAAGTCAAACTGCCCACTTGACAAAAGATAATCTGCCATACAGATGGTAATAGAAAACACCTTGCATTGCAATTTTCAACACACTCACACACTGAGATGTCCAAGGCAAAAAAGGGCACGTGTATTTCTGGACTTTGATATTTACAGAATTCCAAAAGTGACCATGGATTGGAGGATGAAATTGCCACTTCTCCAACTGTTGGTCAAACCAACAGTCCATCAATTTTTTCCTTCTCCAGAAAGGAATGCAAAACAATCATTATTTACATGAAAAGTGCGTGAGAAATTCCATTACAAAAATGTAACATCAGAAGGCTTAGAGGAACTTTAGAAGAACAGGGTGACCGTCAGAGCAGCAAGGGCAGGGGCAGCCAGGAACAGAGGGCTCACAGCCCAGCCAGGCACAGAGGGCATAAGGGAGGAAAAAAGAGCTGACAGCCGGCAGTGTGAGAAACTTGTCACCTGCCACAATGCACCACAAAATGAACAACACTCACACACCGAGATGTGCAAGGTAAAAAAAGGCATGTTTATTTCTGGACTTCAATATTTATAGAATTCCAAAATGACCATGGATTGGACGATGAATTTGTCACTTCTGGTCAAACCAACAGTCCATCAGTTTTTTAACTCCTCCAGAAAGGAATGCAAAGCAATCATTATTTACATGAAAAGTGCGTGAGAAGCTCCATTACATGTTTACAAAATGTAAACATCAGACAGCTTAGAGGAACTTTAGAAGCACAGGGTGACAGTCAGAGCAGCAAGGGCAGGGGCAGCCAGGAACAGAGGACTCACAGCCCAGCCAGGCACAAAGGGCATAAGGGAGGGGAAAAGAGCTGTCAGAGAGCAGTGTGAGAAACTTTACAGGCTCTGGATTTCATTCCTCTCCACAGTAAGGGGGGAAGGACAAAGGGAAAAGCCCAGCACCTCTGCAGGGACACAGAGCTGGCTCTCACTGTGGCACACATTGCCATGCACAGGATTTTCCTCTGGGCAAGGCAGCTGGGGGCTTTAAATTCTTTAACATTTTCAAAAGGCTGATAAGGTAAATCCTCCAGGCCCCAAGCAAGGCTCCCACTGGACCCCACAGGAGTTTTGCCTGAATACAGCAGGATTATTATAGCCAGAATATTTCTGTGGATTCAAATCTGAGGCTTTTCCTACACAGCCTGTAGCTGCAAGTTTTGTCAGTGAATAGTCCTGATAAAGCCTTCCTGATTTTCTCCCAGTTTCAATATAATTGGTATTTCTCTCCCTGTAATCCAGGCAGCTCCTTTTCTCTGCCATTTCACACCAGCGCTGAGGATTTACTTTTTCCCTCACTGAAGTGAAAAATCAGTTTCTCCACCCCATGCTCCAAATGTTCCTTTTCCACCTGAACAAACCCTCTGAGAGTGCCACAGAGTGCCCAAATCTGAGTGGGAAGAGAACAGCGTTGAAGATCGCAATGCAAGATGTTTCTCATTACCATCTGTATGGCAGATTACCTTTGTCAAGTGGGCAGTTTGCCTTATCTCTCTCTTTGAGTGACCACAATCACACCTCCCCTGGGGAGACATCTGCTGATAACAGCTATTGAATGTCACTGTGTGACTGATAAGAACTACAGCATCCCATTGGGAGATGTGAGCCCAGAGGGAGGAGCCAAGCATTCCTACCTGGATATAATCCAGAGGTTCTGGAACACCAGCACAGCTTCTCCACTGGATTCCCCAGAGGAACAGCAGCTGCCTCTGCCACAGAGGAAGCTCTTCAGAGGAAGAGACTGCACCTTTCTCCAGGATCCTTGCTCCAGCAGAACCAGCCCTGACACTGCAGGAGGGCTGAGCCACAATTCCAATGGGACTGCTGCCAACACCCTGACCCACAGGGTGTCAGGTTGGGTTCTGACTCTGGCAGTGTTGTTCTAGTGTACTGCATTGTTCATTTTATCCTATTTTTTCTTCCCTATTAAAGAACTGTTATTTCCTGCTTCCATGTTTTTTGCCTGAGAGCCCCTTAATTTAAAATGTATAGCAATTGGGAGGGGTGGGGAGGGTTTACATTCTCCATTTCAGGGGAGGCTCCTGCTTTCCTTAGCAGACTCCTGTCTTTCCAAACCAAGACAAACTGCAATCCATGTCCTGTGGCATCACACCCAACCCAGTGGGGTGGGAAACACAGTCAAAAAATAGGAAAGGGTTTTGTAGCCACCATCTATGTGTTCAATGCTGCCCAGCAGAGTCTGACCTTGTTGATGGAGGCACAGGGCAGACCTGGATGGGTCTGAGGGGCTGGGTCACCCTTGCAGCTGTGAAACACCCAACTCCAAGCCTTGGGGACAGGGCAGTGACAGCTCTGGGGACCTGCTGCAGGCAATGGTCACACTCTGTCCCAGCTGCTGGGAGGTTTCCAGGCAGAAGAATTAAGTCTATCCATTCAGAATTACGTCTATCCATTCAGTTTAGTGCCCTGAGCTGCTCAGCAGCTTTGTCAGCTCCTCCTGCAGGGCAAGGGGTGAGAGCTGGAGGGAATGCTGCCCAGAAAGAAATGAGAAAACAGCTTCTGGAGGAAGGAATTTCTTCTTGGTGGTCTCTTTTGGGCCATCAGCATCCATGACATCTCCCCTTAGTGATGTCCTTAGACATGCCACCACCCAGCAAAAAGGTGAAGCTTGGAAGTTTCTTTAAAAAAATGCTGTGCCCATGTACAACTGCAAGGTGATACTTCAGAGAGGTTTCAGAGGCTGAACCCTCTCTCCTATGGACCAGCACAAAGGAAATTTAAGCCAGAAAATCAATGTCCTTGCTGGGACAGAGCTGTGCTGCCCAGAGGTCCTTTGTCACAGACATCTTTTATGAAAATCTTTTCCTTAGGATTTTTCCTCCTGAGAAGCTGAGAGGCTTCAGGAACAAAATATAAACAATGGTTATCTACTGCTGTGGAATGCAACAGGTGCATCTGTGATTGGTCTCACAGAGTTGTTTCTAATTAATGGCCAATCACAGCCCAGCTGGCTTGGTCAGAAAGTCCGAGCCACAGACCTTTGTTATCATTCTTTGCTATTCTATTCTTAGCCAGACTTCTGATGAAATCCTTTCTTCTATTCTTTTAGTATAGTTTTAATGTAATATATATCATAAAATAATAAATCAAGCCTTCTGAAACACAGAGTCAGATCCTCGTCTCTTCCCTTATCCAAGGACCCCTGTGAACATGGTCACAGTCCATAAAGGAGCTTTGAAGGTGTGAGCTTCACCTGGGGGATCCTCTGCAGCCAGAGTCCAACTCCTTTCCAGGCGAGGAGGGATCAGCACTGCCAAGTGTGCCAGCAGAGCCCTGGAGCAATGGGAAGGAAGAGGAGAGAGCCTGCAAAGCCCAGGTAATGTGTAAATCAATAGCACAGCAGCTCTACAGCATTCCCCTACAAATCCAGGCAGCCACGCTCACAAACACCTCCAGTTCAACAGCAGATTCCTCATCAGCTCAGGAGAGCACCACTCCTCAGGCACAGGCCTGCTCTGAATGGCTTCTGCCTGCTTGGGCTGGGGAGAAATAGCAGCTGCAGCCACAGAGATGGAGTGTCAGGGGTCCCAGAAAATACCCAGCCAGAGCTAGGACAACCCTGATGCTCCTGCCCACCTGTGTTTCAGTGCTTGGCCCTCCCTTCTCCCACATCACACAGGGACATCTAGAAACCACCTGCATCAGCCCTAGGGAAGAAAAAATAGAGTATCCATAGAGGAATTAGCAGTTTTTCTAGCTGGGTGTGTCAGCCAGGCTGTGGCTCAGCAGGCTGGGTTGTCCCAGACCAGGAGGCTGCCCAGGAGCCAGCCCCTAACTCAGTTTGGAGCTGGATGAAAGAGCTCTTCAAGAGCTCACTGAGTGGCACAGCACCCCAGGGAGGTGGATTAACTCTGGGGCTGGCACACAAACCACCTGTGTGGGTGATGAGGTGAGCTGGGGTCAGTCCCTGCTCCCAGAGAGTGCTTTTCAAATCCTGGGGCAACTCCCATCCCATCCCATCCCATCCCATCCCATCCCATCCCATCCCATCCCATCCCATCCCATCCCATCCCATCCCATCCCAATCTCCATCTCCATCCTCACCCCATCCCCAGCCCATCCCCATCTCCCACTCTCCTTGACAGTTCTTCCCACCTCATTAAAACCAGATTAAGCTTCTGGGTTCAATTTACATTCAGCCCCTCTGTGGCTAGTGGTGAAAAGCACAGTGCTCCCTTTCCACCTGTACAAATCAGGCTTCATTGGATTCTTGTGTTCCTCTGTATTTCAGAAAGGATGAAATGCATCACTGTGAGCCAATCCCCACAGCTGTGGGTGCCACACCAGCATTCCTCTGCCCACAAGGAATATTTTCTTCCACCCTACAGGGAGTCACAGCAATAAACAAAATCTCCTGAGACCCAGCACCACATTTCAGCCTTGCACTGGCTACTCTCTGCTTTTTCAGCAGAGATGCTGTAGGAACAAAGTGCTGAGTGTTTCTGTCCTGCTCCTGTCCCCAGGTCCCATATCCTTGTCTCTTTCCATGTCCCACAGCACATCCCTACAGTGCCCTTTCCACTGCCCTGCACCAGGGTCAGGAGCTCCCAAAGAGATATACAGGATTTGAGATTTTGAGTAGTAGGGAAGAACCATTTGGAAGACCAGAAATCACCAGCAGTAGGTACTTCAAAGCACCCTGAGGGCTGTGAATGACCACAGAGTCCCTCTTGCACTGAAAAGTTTTCAACTTAGAGAGTTGAGTACATAACATCTGGAAAAGCTGTTCATTGGATGTCAAATTATCCATAACTTACACCAAGAATGCACACATACCTCTGATTTCCCTCAGTAGGGTAGGAAAGCTGGCATAACAACATCCTGCAGCAAAAGGCCCATCCACTGCTTCATCCCAAACCCGCCAGCTCCCATGTCTCCTTCCACGTCCCACAGCACATCCTCCAGTGCCCTTTCCACTGCCTTGCACCAGGGTCAGGAGCTCCCAAAGAAACCCTACAGGGTTTGAGATTTTCAGTAGTAGGGAAAAACCATTTGGAAGATAAGAAATGACCAGCAGAAGGTGCTTCAAAGCACCCTGGAGGCTGTGCATGACCACAGAGTCCCTCTTCCATGGACAAGTTTTCAGCTTAGAGAGTGGGGCACATAGCATCTGGAGCAGCTGCTCATTGGATGTCAAATTACCCACAGCTTACACCAAGAATGCACACATACCCCTGATGAGAAAGCTGGCATAACAACATCCTGCAGCAAAAGGCCCTTCCTCTGCTTCACCCCAAACCTGCCAGCTGATCCTCTCTGCTGAGGGACATATGTGCCCACTGGAAGGGACCAACAGGAGCAGCTGTGGAGCTGCAAAAAGCTCTGGTTCCTCCCTGGCAGGTGCACAGATGCTGGTGTTTGCTACACCTGCAAATGCAGCTCATGGCCACGATTTCAGGGACTCACAGAGCCTGAGCAGCACAGCTCTGCTCTGAGGGCATCTCTGGCACATCATCACCTGCCATCTCTGCTGAAGGGAATTAATTTTTTATTTGGTTTTATTAACCTTCACACACCTAGACCCGAGGCCTGTGCTTTGCAGCTGACACAGAGGGAAAGATGAAATCACCACATCTCCCTGGTTTAAGATATTGGCAATCACAGTGTGCCATCTGCCCCTTATTAAACAGTGATCCCAAACCCACTGATACAGGAGAAGCAATTTCCTAGAAGGTGGGAGAGCCCAGCTAACCCTCCACCCCACCACCCTAGGCTGCTCCCACCCTCCAGAGCTCACCCTGCTTCTCTCTCACCCATCTGGGACAGGGTCTCATTCCTGGTACAGCAAGCCATCACATCTGGTTTATTGTATTCAGTCAGGAGAAGGAATTTAAAACAGAAGATTTATCCAGAGGAATGTTTCTGCACCTCTACCTTTGCTCCCAAAAGACTGGAACTTGTTTGGAGTGGAAGAGGCAATTTGGGACTGTTTGCAGCTATCCCTGGGGCACAGCAGAGGCTGAGCTAAAGTGCACTTTAATGATGTGCCCTTGTGCATCCTTTCAAATACCTGCATCTTAATTACTTCAGAGGACAAGTTTCTGATGCTGGAAATGCAGCTAACCCAGCTGGGATGTCTTTCATGCCTTCCCATCTCATTTTGCCACTGTTTCCTTCAAAGCAAACCATAAAGCCAAAGCCATTTCCTTTAATGCACTTAATGGGGGTTTGATGTGAGTAGTGGGCTCTTTCATCTGCTGCTTCTTCAAAAAGGGATGGAGATAAAAGGATGAGAGGAGATGGGATCCTTGTGCATGTACCTATTGCTCCTGGAGCCTTGCTCCATCAGCATGGCCCACGTGCTCCAGCTCCAGCTCCAGGCCTGTCCTGGAGGCTGTGGGACTGTCACAACCACCTTGTCTTGGTTTGAAAAGACAGGTGTCTGCTAAGGAAGGCAGGAGCCTCCCTTGAAATGGAAAATGTAAAACCCCTTCCTCCAAATTATTATAATTTTGGAATTAAAAAAGCTCTCAGGAAGATATGGGAGCAGGAATAACAGTTGTTTATTAGGAAAACTAAAAAATACAAATGCAATAGTACAAACCAACCCTGCCAGAATGATTGCAGGCCCTGTCCCCTGTGTGTCAGGGGGGTGTCCCAGCCCCATGCCATGGGGGCTCAGCCCTCCTGCAGTGCCAGCTGTGGCTCTGCTGCAGCAGGGATCCTGCACAAGGGGGGAGTTTTCCTCTGCAGCTCCAGGGCTGCTGCAGATGGGCCTGGGCTCCCTCTGGCCATGCAGGGCAGCAGAAAGCTGCTCCTCTGGCAATGCAGGGGGCAAAGGCTGCTGTGCTGTGCCAGGCTCAGATTGGATCCAGGTAGGAATGCTTGGCTCCTCCCCTGGGCGGAGCATCTCCCCATGGGATGCTGGGATTGGATCAGCCCTGCAGGGACACTCAGTGGCCATGGACAGCAGAGATCTCCTGGAGGGAGGATTAGCTGTGGGAGAGATAAAGAAAACTGCCCCATCAACAGAGGATAAGTGCCCCAGCTCTGACAGATGGGGATAGAACACACACCCAGCTGAACCTGAGACATACCTGGAATAGTGAAAGCACGAAGGATGGGGACAGGGCCAACCAGCTTGTCTTGCTGGGACAGCTCCCAAGCACCTTTCATTGTTGTGGCAGAGGGATCCAGGGGGTTTGGGGCACCACAATCCCACTCTGAGCCATGTTTCTACAGCCCTTCAGCAGCTCAGCTCACCCAGACAGGGCCAGCACAGCTGGCAGGGCAGGGCAGGACCCCAGACCCTCGTTCCCTCAGCTTTCCCCCACAGCCTCTCAGGAATTCCCTCAGTTTTCCCCCACTGCTGTCCTGTAGGGCTGAAGGTTCACCCTTCCCAGCAGGAGGAGAGATGGGAGTTGGAAGGAGGCTCCTCCACTCCTCTGCTGCTGAGGGGCTGAGTGAGCAGGGGAAAGCAGCATCAGGAGATAGGCCAGGCTGGGGCAGGGCAGCTTCTCTACCCCAGTTTTGTCTCTTTTGTCTCTTTTTTGCTGTTTGTGAAGAGCTCTGAGCTTTCCCTTGTCCCTCCCTGCATGCCTGGGTGTCGCAGACATCTTTTATGAAACATCTTTTCCTTAGGATTTTTCCTCCTGAGAAACTGAGAGGCCTCAGGAACAAAATGTAAACATTGATTATCTGCTACTGTGGAATGCAACAGGTGCATCTGGGATTGGCCCATGTTGGATGTTTGTAATTAATGGCCAGTCACAGTCAGCTGGCTCGGACAGAGAGCTGAGCCACAAACCTTTTTATCATTCTTTCCTTTTCTATTCTTAGCTAGCCTTCTGATGAAATCCTTTCTTCTATTCTTTTAGTATAGTTTTAATGTAATATATATCATAAAACAATAAATCAGCCTTCTGAAACATGGAGTCAGATCCTCATCTCTTCCCTCATCCAAAAACCCCCTGTGAACACGGTCACACCTGAGGACATCTCCCTCCCCTTGCCACCACGGGCACCAGGCAGGATTCTGGGCATCCCTCCTTGGCACAGCCTTTGGACAACTCACTGGGGTGTGCCCGTGGCACTGAGCCCAGCACTGGGCACAGGGACAGCAGCTGCTGGGTTGTTCTGGCTGCAGGGTGGCCACTCCTCCCACTGTCCCCTGTGAGTCCCCATCTGTGCCACAAGAGCATCAGGCAGGGCCAGGAACTCGGATCTGCTTCCTGGGAAGCACAGGAACAAAAGGCAGAGGAGAGATAAGGTCGAGGCAAGGATGAGAGCTGACAGCACTCCCTCTGTCACCTCAGGTCTCAGCCTCAGCACTCATTCCAGCCCCGAGTCCTCAAGTCATGAAAAGTGATAACAAAAAATCAAAACAGCCTCTAATGGAATGGTTTCTTGTAGAACAAAGAAACAGCTCTTCCATTGAAAAGTGAAAAAAAAAATCTGGTTTGACTTAAAAATCTTTTGCTATCGCAAGTGAAACAGAGAGATAAATACATTATAAATATATTTCATTTAAGTTTTATCACTGCAAGTCTGACATTTACATTGTATTAAAGTTTTAATATTAATACTGTGCTGCTACATAATATTTAATACAAAAATTAAATATATTAATACAAAAATTAAAGATATATATTTAAGTTAATACTTCATATGCCAAAGTCCAAATGGCAAAATCCTTTTTCTCCATCAAAGATAAAAAGCACCTAGCACTAATTAAAAGTGATCTCATGCTACAGAGGCTCAGGACCAAGAGCAGCACCAAATAAATCCCCTGGAAATAAATTGCAATGATGCCAGTAATGATTGTAAGAGCATCTCCTTAGGAGGTGAGGACCACCAGGGGCTCCTCACTGATGTGGGGACCAGGAAGAAAATGACCCCTGGTGCTGTCACACCTCTGCCCATCACAGCTTGTGAAAGCAGAGCAGGAGCAGTGAACACTGCATGGAGAAGGGGGATGAGGAGGGATGGTTGATGGTGTCTTGCAGGAAATCCATCAGCTGTGAGAATGAGCCAGTGCAGCCAAGGCTCAGCAGGACTGGGCTGGCACTGGTGGGGTCAGGACCCCAGGGCAGGGAGCGCTGCCTTGGGGCAATGGGTTTGTCTTGAGAGTTTTGCAATTTATTGCAGCCCTGAGATACATGAAAAGTCTCTGTTTTGGCCCACACATTCGAAGAATGAGTCGGAGTTCTTCAGTTCTCAGTCTCAGAGTTTATTGTTTCTTATCTATGAAAGTTTTTCTCCTGCCCAGCCAAGGTCAGCTCAACAGGACAGTTCCAGGCACTCTGCCTGCCCCCGGGACAGTGTTATGTCTTTATACTAAAAACTACATGTACAATGTTTACAATTACTTTCCAATACCTATCACCTATGCTAGACAGTGAGCTTCTACTCCAAACCAATCCTGAAGTGCCACCATCACAGCAGAAGATGGAGGTAGAGAAGAAGAAGAACAAGAAAGGCTGGACACACCCAGTTCCCTCCATCTTGTCCCCAAGATCCCTGTTCTAAAAACCCCAAAATCTACTTTTTCACCTAGTGATAATTTTATTATTACACTACTTAAACTTCTGTGGCTTTCAGGTCTTCATACAAAGCTGGTAATTTGCTCCACGGGTCATAATCAAACCACAGGTGTTCTGGGCTGTGTGCCAGGGTCTCTGAGCCCCCTGGCAGGGGCTCCAACAACTCTGGACACCCAGAGGGATGCACTGGGTTCTGAGAGGTTTGGGCTGGATGCTCTCTCTGACCCCTCATCTCACAGCTGACATGTGCTCCTGAACCATTCGTGTTAATGAGGGAAGCACCCACACAAGGAATCTGTGGAACTGTGCAATCCTACAGGAAAAGCACCATGGAGTCCCCAGGCTGCCATCATGGCCAGCAGAGCAGGGAGGCTCGTGCTGAGTGGGCTCCTCAAGCACCCAAAGCACAGAGCCCAGCCAAGCCATGCACAGCTCCTTTGGTCCTAGCAGAGAGGTGAGTGTCACCCTGATTTTTTAAGATTTTCTAAGCCTTCTGATGTTGACATTCTTGTAGTAAGCTTTCTCACACACTTTCTGTAAATAACTCATTGTTTTGCATTCTTTTATGGAGGAGGAGAAATTTGATGGACCGTTGGTCTGTCCAGTGTCACTGGAGAGGTGGCACTGTCACCCTCCAATCCACTGTGACTCTTGGCAAACTATAAATGTTGCAGTCAGAAAATAAACTTTCCTTTTCCTTCACCTTGAGAACAGCGGTGTGCACTTGTGTTCTTTCCTGTCCTATAGCGACAAGTGAGTGCCCACATTTCCATGGAATCCACAGCTGAACACCCAAACCCTTTGGGGCTATCCAGGGGTTACCTCCCCATGCCCCAACACCACCTGTGGCACAGCCCTGGTCCTCTCCAGGCACAAAGAGTTTGGGTGTTACAGGCTGACACATCTCAAAATCAGAGAAAAAATTGAGGGGAGCACAGGGCTCCTTTTCATTCCTGTGATTTCTCAAGCTCCCAGCCCAGCCAGCAATATTCCCTCAGCCCCCTGTTGTTCACCTCTGAAGCTTCAAGCCTCCTTCTCCACCAGCCTGGAGACCACCCTTGCTCCCTTCCAGCTGGAAAATGCATTTGGGGTAACTCAGCAGGGCAGGCAGCACCAAGAGCACCCTGCCCTGCCCCAGGGGCTCCTTCCCAGCAGGGAGGAGCTGCAGGCACAGGAGATGCTCCACAGGTGCCCCTCTCCCCTCCTGCTCCAGCTCCCCAACCTCCTCTGCTTAATTACAGGCCAGCTTTGAACTGCCTGAGTACAACCAGAGCTAATCTTCAAACTGAATATATTTAATGGGCCTGATCTCCATAATGGCTGTGTCTGAGGCCCTGGGTTTCAAAGCAGCTCCACTTAACAGGACTTTGTCTGCAAGCTGCAGCCAAATAATGGGGCCTGGTTTTAAACCAGGAGTGTTTAATAGGATCTGATGTTTAAAGTGCACGTAACTAATTGGACCTAATCTTCACAATCCTCCTTTCCTTCCCCTCTCCTGATGTTTTTCCTCCTCCTTTGCTGCTCTCCCTGCCTCCAGCACAGAGATTCTCTATCCTCACCATGGCAGATCCCCTCCTCTTCTGAGAGCCCCACAG
Organism: Ammospiza caudacuta; assembly: GCF_027887145.1. Taxonomy (NCBI): domain Eukaryota; kingdom Metazoa; phylum Chordata; class Aves; order Passeriformes; family Passerellidae; genus Ammospiza; species Ammospiza caudacuta. The sequence continues at coordinate 8,948,372 of NC_080607.1, forward strand.
GGATCATGAGCTGATCTCACAAGGATCATATCAAACTCCTCCAAAACTATCCAGGGTTTCCCAGACAAGCTCTTAATTCCTGCTGCATTTCCTCTGCTCTCACCATCTCCTCCTTGGAGTTCACCCAGGCCTGGCTTGTCCCAGGACACAGGCACAAGCCCATCATTAAAGGCTTGTTTTAACAGGAAGGAGAATAGTGGTCAAGAAAACCCCAAACACTTGATTTGGGGAATGGAAAACATTTCCCCCAAATGGAAAAAATTTGGAGATTTTCTGTCCTTCTCTGCAACAATCACCAGCCTCAGATTATTTTATTTCAGTGTTGCCCTCTCTGGTGCTCTGGTAAAATTTGCACCCTTTGGAAGAAGAGTCCTCCCCAGGAATAGTCAAAATGTTCTGGTTTTGAGAATTGTGATTGTCTGAAACAACAAATTCCTTTGTTTCATCATTTATAGAACTGGAAAAAAAGATATAAAATGTTTTCTTATCGTCCCTGCTTCACAAATTTCAGGCATGAGGAGTCAGCATCTCTTCTAAGCAATGAAGCCACAAATACACACACACACACACAAAGTGTTTCTAGAGCAGCTCTGATCAGTCCCCTGCCCACCTACATCCATATCCACCTTGAAGGGCAGCAAACCTGTGCCTCAGTTTCCCCTGCCCTCACTCCCTGCAGTGCTGTGAGAGAACAAGGATAGGAGGAATTTGTTCTTCATGGTCCATTACTGTAGGACCTTTCAGCAACGCTCCTCAGGCCCAAGAGAAAAATATTCATGGCCCCAAGTGACCAAGAGAAATTACAGGAAAGAGAAACCAGAGGCTGTTCTGAGCCTGGTTTCTCTCTGAGAGAGAAGCTGTGGCTGCCCCTTCCCTGCAAATGTTGAGGGCCAGGCTGGATGGGGCCCTGACCAAGCTGGGCTAAGAGCAATGTCCCTGCCCACGGCAGTGGGACTGGAACAAGAGGATCTTTAGGGCTCCTTCCAACCCAAACCATTTGAAGGGCCAGGAAGGATGGAGTGTGGAGATCCTGAGAGCAAGGACATCTCACATCTCCAGGCCATCAAGTGATTGATGAACCCTTCCCTAGGAGCACTCTCCTACCTCCCTGTGCCAGCTCCAGCAGCTCCCCAGGCAGGGCAGCCCAGCTGGGGCCATGCCATGGGGTTACCCAGCCACATCTGTCCACATCTGCCCCGTGCTGCACCTCCACCATCGCTCACCACTGCCCCTGCTCCCCTGGAATCAATCCACCCTCTTCTGTTTGCCTCTGAACCCAGCTCTGGCACTGCCCTGAGATTTATGCTCCACACAAGCAGTGACAGACAGCGGGGTTGAGAGGTTAAGGAAGCAATATTTCCAGAATTTGCATAAAACAAGGGCATTTCATAATTTAGCTGATGCAGATTTGGATAAGATGAAATTGTTGGCCATTTTATAATTAGATGGCTAATCATAAAATAACCTTTGCAAGTCATCAAAAACCATTATTATACAAATGAATTCCTGCTTGGTGCTAAATTTACTTTACCCTCGTCCTTGAGGACCTGAGACAGTAAAAGGCAACCTTTTTTTTTTTTTGGTAGAATTCATTCTGCAGCCTGCCCCATGGTTTTACTATGTTTTATGGATCACAAATGCTTAATCAATAATGCAGTGCTTTCAGGAATGATGTTCTTTCTCCTGTCTCTCTGTCTGGAATTGTTTGGCTGGCTGGTCACAAATCTTCTGACATGGATTCATTGTTCTGGAGATGCCCTTCCCTGCATCTCAGGGTGGATTCATCAGCTGAGCTGCGAGCAGTGGGAAGGTTTATTGGGGTAAAAAGAGACGTCATGGCAAGCAGGTAGAATCATTGCTCTGAGTTTGCTGGTCGGCTTGTCAGGTTAATGAATGGCCCTAGAAAGCCATTAAGTATGCAGCTGCTGGAAGATCCCCTTCTCCAGCAAATAAAAACAAAGCTGGAGCTCCTCTTCCCACATGCCAGTGCTGCTTGGCTCAGAGGAAAGGGTAAGAAAGGCAATTGCTGCCCCCTTCAAGCCCAGGAACCTTGTGCATCTCAGTGCCTGGCTGTGGAGATGACATTTCCCAGAAAAGCAAGTTTGCCTCTCCAGGGGTTTCTCTGCTTTAATTTCTGTCCAGTTACAGAGGGATGGATGTGTTGCTGTATTAGAGCCCAAGAGGGGGGGTCCAGCATCCTCAGCACAGATCCCCACACTTGTCTCCCCCCATATCACATTATTTCTCTGCCCTGTAGGGCTGCTGTGATGTCGGAGACATCTTTTCATGAAAAATCTTTTCCTTAGGATTTTTCCTCCTGAGAAGCTGGGAGGCCTCAGGAACAAAATGTAAACATTGATTATCTGCTGCTGTGGAATGCAACAGGTGCATCTGTGATTGGTCTCATAGAGTTGTTTCTAATTAATGGCCACTCACAGTGAGCTGTCTCAGACAGAGAGTCCAAGCCACAAACCTTTGTTTTCATTCTTTCTTTTTCTATTCTTAGCCAGCCTTCTGATGAAATCCTTTCTTCTGTTCTTTTAGTACATTTTTAATATCATATATATCATAAAATAATAAATCAGCCTTCTGAAACATGGAGTCAGATCCTCATCTCTTCCCTCATCCTCAGACCCCTGTGAACACGGTCACAGGCCACCAGGGGCTGCAGCTCCCTGGCCACCCCCTTGTCCCCACCAGGTCACACCCCATCCTTGCTCCCCACAGCAGCTGGACCATCCCACTCATCCCAAACACACCACAGACACCTTCAGGCACCATTTCAGTATAAACTAAACCAAGACCTCACCCCTAACTCTGCTGCAGCCCCTGGGATGACCCCAGGGAGAAGCAAGACACACGAGGGCCACCAGGTCAGGGAGCCTGCACAAGTGGTGAGCCCTATCTATCTATCTATCTATCTATCTATCTATCTATCTATCTAATCTACCTAGCTGCAGGGCACTGAGTGTCCCATCAGCTGTGCAAACAGAGCATTTCAAGGTCCATCACACAAGCCCCTTCTCACTGCTGTACGTTTATATTTTAATTAGCAGCTTATGGACTGATACCCTGATGTTACCCAGCACACTGTGTGCAGGGCTGGGGGGCTCCCATCAGGAAGGTGTGTTTCCAGCAGGAAGGGGGGCTCCAGGAGGACAGGCAGGGAGCCCACACTCACTGCCTGGCTCTCCTCACAGGGTGCTGCTAACTGCACCCCTCATCATGCACTGCTCATCGCCCTGGGGCTGCTTCCTTGGGGATGGAGGAGAACCAAGGTGGGAGAAGCAGGACAGAGCCTCTGTCAGTCTGCTGAGATGTGAGATGTCCCCAGCTCCTCACCCTGCAGCACATAAGGCAAGTAATTCATAAAATACCATGGGGCTTTGGGGGCTGGGTCATCTCACCCCAAAGCCATCAGTTACCTGATAACACCAAAGGCTTATTTTTATCCTAAATAAGAGGGATTGAATAAACTAGGGCAGGTGGTGGAGGAAGAGGATTAAGTCCATAAACTTTTTTTTTTTAAAGACAATAAAACTACTTTAATATGTGGGTCATATATCATTTACTGCCACACACCTGCCTACATCTGCACGCTGCAGCTCAGACGTGCACATGATCCTCCTCTAAACCTGCTGCTAATCCTAAAATCCTAAAAACTGTTGACCCATCATTATTAATTAGCCTGCTTACCAAAGCACACAGGAAAAATGATGATGTTATTAATTTCTGGGCTACCTGCTGTGATGCCATCTTGGGCAGGGGGAGCCTGACAGAGAGGCTGTGGAAGGATTTTCCCCCCCCCCAGCAGCACCCCAGGAATATATAATATATAATATATAATATATAATATATAATATATAATATATAATATATAATATATAATATATAATATATAATATATAATATATAATATATAATATATAATATATTTCCCTCCCCAGGCTGCACCCCCAGAGCAGAAAGTGGGACCTGGAACTGCAGCTTGGAGCTCCTCAGTGCAGGATAGTGTCACCATAGCAAGCCTGCAATAAACAGGAGAAACTGATGATTATTCAGAGGAGGGAGTGTGTGGGCAGCAGCAAGCAATACATGATGTAAAAGCATTTCAGTAACTGCAGCAGAGCTCTCCAGATCTCCCAGATCCATATTTTATGAGAAGAGCAGGCAGAGGTTCCAACAGAGCTCCCTGTCTAACCTCAGTACTGCACCAGAAGCTCAGCATGGTCAGGGTTTGCTCACACCTCCTGCCATGGACGTGTCTGGGTGTCACAGAGCTGATGGCACCCAGCTGTTTGCTCCAGAAATTGGCTTTTTCCTGAGAAAAGGACACACTGGTGCCTTCCCACCTCGCTCTGCCTCTCCCACCACCCAACAGAGACCCCAGTGTGATGCAGGATGACACTGGCAGCAGCAGATGGAGCACACTCAGCTCATCTGGGAGCACACCAGGCTCTGTGACACAGCCCCAGCCCTGGCTGGGAGCCCACCTGGGCACTCTGAATCACTTTTGGCCCCTGGCCTGAGCTGCTTCCAAGCCCAGGCAGGCTGGTGTTGTGCTGGAGTCACATTTTTCATGGCTGGGGTGATGGGAAGCTGTACCAGACACACACACAGCCCCACCAGGAGCTGATGTGAATGCCTGGGGCAGGTTCACTAACAGAGCTATTATGGATTTAAATGATAGCATTTTCCAAGCACTTGCAGCAAGATGTTTTCAAAAGCCCCATGTGCTAAGCCTTAGCTGAATAGCTGAGTGATCTCTTGCAGAGATGGGGACCTAGAAAAGAGGAATTTAGTTGATTCCTTATCAGCAATACCTAAAATGGCTTCTTTTTTTTTTTTTTTTTTTTTTTTTTTTTCTTCCTAGGAGGAAGACTTATCCTTAGAAACAGGAGCTAACAGGAGCTTTGCCTTCCTGTCCAATGGAGAGCTGAAGCCCTTTGTCCTTACTGCATCATCCCACTGTGCTCTCACCAGCTTCCCACCCTGACCTGGCTCCTTCTCCATCCCCCAAAGTCCATCTGATGTCCTGGAATCATGCCTGGCCCAGTGCTGTGGCCACAGGGGCAGGAGAGGATGACAGCCAGGCCAGAGCCAGCTGGGCACCAGTAAAACCCCTGACTGGAATCTTAAAAAAACATATGAGAGAGATGGGGAAGGTTTTGCATTTCAATGTGGCTTGTTCTGATAACAGAGAAAACTCAGCAGGTCCTCAGCCAGCCACAGAATGCTCAAAACACCCACAACAGACACAGCATGGCCTTTTATCAGACTGAAAAAGTGCTGACCTCCCTTCACTTTATCTAAAAAGACACCTCCAGAGGTCACTTACCAGAGAAGGCAACAGGAAGAGCCACACAAACATGTTATGCTTCAGAGTGGCTTTTCTGACATAAATACCTTGTGTGAATCCCCTGCCTGACCCAAAACCAAGCAAGATGCATGGGGCCAGCTGACAGAGAGCACCCAGAGAGCATCTCCCAGCATTTCCAGCTCAACAAGCCATCCTCCCTGGGGTCAGCCTCTGCCTGGGCACAGGGAGCCAGCGCAGCACCAGATCAGGCCTTTCCCCTTGGAATTTCCCAGCTTTGGGTGTACAAGAGTGGGGTCTGGCTGGGTTTGAGCTGGGAGATATCCATAATACCAGTCTGGAGGAAAGTGCTTTGTGAGAACATTGTGATGGGAGGATGCAAGAGCCAGGAACACCAACCTGGACAGAGGCTGAGGGTTGGGAGTTGTCCTGGTTTAGGGCAAATCTGGGAGAGAATCTCCAAAGGGGCCCCTCCAGGAAGCAAACCCACACAGCCCCTTCTCCTAGCCAGTTTGGGAAGGATTCCCCAGAGAGAAATGGAAAGAACCTGTTTATTTAACAGGCACAGCACCCCCAGCACACACAATGAACAATACAGGGTGACACCACTCTGTCACTGCTCTGAAAAAGATGACAAATTCAGAAAGTCTCTCTGGGGGTGGTCGCTCTGTTCTCAGTCCCTGCTGTGCTGGGGCAGCTGCTGCAGCCACAAGGTGCAAACTCTCAGTGTTCCCAGGGCCCAGTCTGGAGCAGGCTTGAGGGGTTCCAAAAAAGGGAAAGGAGAAACAGTCCAGGAAGAAATTTGGACTGTTTAGCTAAACTAACTAATGAGCAGAAGCAAGGACAAGCAGAAGCAAAGCAGAATCAAGAGTGAGAGCAAAGCAAAAAGCAAGAGCAGCAACATGCACTGCCCTGTCTCTGTATCCTGCCAGCCATGGGGGAGCGGCTGATAACAAAACCAAAACAAAACAAAACTTTCACTCTTCAGAGCCAGTCTTGAAGGCACAGAACATGATATCCAGCGTGAACAGAACACACAACTGGGGATACAAGCATCATAACCTCACCCTAGAACAGGAGTGGTCAGCCCCAGATCTTTGGCCAGGAGGTTCCCAGGCAGCAGAGGGCCTTTCCTTTCACACCAGCACCAAAAGCATCACAAGCTGAACCTGCAGGCAGCAAGGGATTGCATTTCTTCTCCTCTTCCCCAGGAATCACAGAGTCTTGGAAGAGACCTTCAAGATCATCGAGCCCAACCTCTTCCCTTACACCTCAACTGAACCCTGGCCCCCACTGCCACACCCAGGCTTTGTTAAACACACCCAGGGATGGGGACTCCACCGCCTCCCTGGGCAGCCATTCCAGAACTTTATCCCTGGAGTTCTCTTGGTGCCACAGCTCTGAAACCACCCAACAGAGCTCACCTGTCCCTTTCCCCAGGGAGAAGGCAGCACAAATGTTTTTCACTGAGAGCTGGCAGGTATTCCAGCCTGCTGTTTCCCTGCCTTTGGGCTCTGCTCCTCTTTACCCACTCCTGAGGGGAATACAACAGCTCCTCCCTGTGCAGGTCACCCAGCAGGGTGAGAAAGAGCTCTTGATTTCATGGACAAGTATTTATAAGAAGCTCGTGCTGGAGCCTGTGCTTCACCTCCCTGTTTTATTTTTAATCTCTGTTTCATGGAGCTCAGACAATTCTTTCAAGGTTCCCATGAATGATCTTTATCCCTTCTGCAGCTCATTCCAATTCTGTGAATAAAATCCCTGGGTGGCCCTGAAAGAAGAAGAGAAAAAGGATGACATTTGAAGTGAAGTAAGAAACTAAAAAGAGAACATATTTTTGAGGAAAACTCACAATTCTAACACCAGCAAACCATAAACAAGTGTGTTTGGCATCTGCAGATCCCAAAACCCTGTGCAGGGAGAGGTAAATAAGAGATGAAGGGGGGGTTATCTGCAGTTCATGGGCAGAGGGACTGGGGGGTCTAAGGAGGGAAAATCTGACCTGCACATACAATTTGTGTCTCTCTCAGGGCAGGGGAGTGACCTTGAGGTCAGCCTGAGCACAGCAGTGATGACACAAGCACAGAGCACAGGAAAGCTGCCAGAAGCAGAGATCCTGACCTGCCCTACCCCAGAGAGCCTCCAAGCCCCATTTTTAACTCTTTTTCCAGGCAGGGAGGGACCCTTTCCACAGGCAGTTTTGGGGCATTTCTCTTCTTCTTCATCCACTCCTATAGCGGGAAAGCTCATTTCATTTCATGAGCTGAGGGTCCTTCCACACTCCTGCATCCTCATCATGCCCCCCACTCTTGACCAATTTTCGTCCTCTTGAATCAACCAGTGCTCAGCCCAGTCAAAGCAATGTGGCTACAAAGGATGGTTTATTGTCCAGGCAGGGTCTGAAATTCGCGTCCCTCCCCACTCTGACACGGAACAGGAGGGTGTTTGTGATGCTGGGGCCATCCCTGCTTCACTCCTGCCTCTCCCACCGCTCCGGGAGGGAAGAGCAGCTGCGAGGAGGGGAAGGATGCGCTGCCTCAGCCTCACCCGGCTGCTCCTCGGCGTGGCAACACTCCCCCTTAGCGGCAGGAGAGGAGAATAAGCCTTCAAACCAGAAATAACTCTAAAGGAGGGACAAAACCAGCTCCTGGCTCACTCAACACGGCTCTGCCTGGGTGTTAATCCAGCTGCATTGCCACGGCGTGGGATTGGAAAAAAATGATACCTGACATCCAGAGAGGGGGAAAAGATTTCCTTCCACAGAATTCACAGAATGACCAGGTTGGGAGACACCTTCAAGATCATCAAGTCCAACCCAGCCCCAACCCCTCACCCAAACCCTGGCCCCCAGTGCCACATCCAGGCTTTGTTAAACACACCCAGGAATGGGGACTCCACCACCTCCCTGGGCAGCCATTCCACAACTTTATCACCCTTTCTGTAAAAGCTTTTTCCCAGTCTCCAATTGTGACAGTGTTCACAGGGGTCTTAGGATGAGGGAAGAGATGTAGATCTGACTCCATGCTTCAGAAGGCTTGATTTATGTTAAATCAAGCCTTTGTTAAAGGCTTACGTTAAAACGTTAAAACGTTAAGACTACACTAAAAGAATAGAAGGGAAAGTTTCACCTCAGAAGGCTAGCTAAGATAAGAATAGAGAAGCAAGAATGATAACAAAAGCAGCTGCCTCAGACTCTCTGTCCGAGCCAGCTGACTGTGATTGGCCATTAATTACAAACAACCACATGAGACCAATCACAGATGCACCTGTTGCATTCCACAGCAGCAGATAACCATTGTTTACATTTTGTTCTTGAAGCCTCTCAGCTTTTCAAGAAGAAAAATCTTTAAAAAAAGATTTTCATAAAAAGTTATCTGCAACATCCAGCCTGTATTTCCCTTGGTGCAGCCTGAGGCTGTGTGCTCTGGCTGTGTCAGTGCTGCTGCAGACAGAGCCCAGCCCCAGCTGAGCACAGGCACCTTTCAGGAGCTGTGAGAGTGATGGGGGCAGCCCTGAGTCTCCTTTTCTCCAGGCTGAGCACCCCCAGCTCCCTCAGGGCTTCCTCACAGGGTTTGTGTTCCCAGCCCCTCTCCAGCCTCATTTTCTCCTCTGGGTGTGCTCCAGCCCCTCAAGGTCCTTCCCAAACTGAGGGGCCAGAGCTGGACACAGCACTCAGGTGTGCCCTCACCAGTGCCAGGTACAGGGGCAGAATGAGCTCCCTGCTCCTCTGGCCACACCACTCCTGATCCAGACCAGGAGCCCTTGGCCTTCTTGGCCCCCAGGACACTCTGCTGGCTCATGTCCAGCTGTCTGTCCAGTGCCCCCAGGTCCCTTTGTGCCTGGGCACTGTCCAGCCACACCATCCCCAGCCTATAACATGCAGGGTGTTATTGTGGCCAAAATGCAGGACTGGGCCCTGGGATTTATTAAACTTCATCCTGTTAGACTCTGCCCATCCATCCAACCATTCCAAGTCCCTCTGCAGAGCTCTTCTATCTTCCAACAGATCGACTGTCGCAGACATCTCTTTATGAAAAACCCTTTCCTTAGGATTTTTCCTCCTGAGAAGCTGAGAGGCTTCAGGAACAAAATGTAAACAATGGTTATCTGCTGCTGTGGAATGCAACAGGTGGTTCTGTGATTGGTCTCATCAGAGTTGTTTGTAATTAATGGCCAATCACAGTCAGCTGGCTCAGACTCTCTGTCCAAGCCACAAACCTTTGTTATCATTCCTTTCTATTCTTAGCTAGCCTTCTGATGAAATCCTTTCTTCTATTCTTTTAGTATAGTTTTAATATAATATATATCATAAAATAATAAATCAGCCTTCTGAAACATGGAGTCAGATCCTCATCTCTTCCCTCATCCTTGGACCCCTGTGAACACCATCACAATCGACCCACACTCCCAGCTCAGTGTCATCGACAAATTCACTAAAGAAAGCCTCAATCCCCTCATCCATCCCTTGCCATGAAGGATGCTGGGTGCAGCCCCGAAGGCAGAGCAGGGTGGGTTTTGCAGGAGGGGTCAGGCAGTGTCCCCAAACATCTCCTCAGGATCATGGGCTGGGAGGGAACCACGGGGCAGGAGCCATGGCATGGAGGGCTCCAGGGAGCTGCAGCTGCAGGGATTATTAGGCAGAAATTAATCTGTAAAGAAAACTTAGCAACAGTTAGAGCAAATATTGATTTTGTGTTTGTCTGCTTGCACAGGGCCTGAGAAATGGCAGATTTAGACATTAACTGGGCTGTTCTGGCTTAATTCAAACCTCGATATACACTGACCCTGGGAATAGACCAGTACATCAGCAGAACTGAATTTAAAATTTCTATTTTTTTTTCTCTTATCTGGTCCTTTTCTGCAGATCTGACAGCAATTTTGGCACCTGTTACCTCCTGTGCAATTAGAGATAACTCTATTTTCACAGCCAGGCACTGGGCTCTCCCTTCCCCAATGGACTGAATTAAGCAGTTTCAGCAGCCCAGTGCCCCTGGCTGAACTCAGAACTGGGCACAGCAGAATGGCACCAAAACCCAAAAAACAACCCCAAACCCCATCTTTAAAGACATCACTGTTGTACAAGGCATCCCATTCCCTGGGCTGGCTGCCTTGCTCAAAGTCAAAGCTTTGAGTGAACTTTCCAAAACTGAACAAATTTTGAAAAAATCTAAGGGGGATTAGGAATGCAACATCTATTTATTTTCCTATAGCATCTATTTAGAATTTTGGGAAAACAAAACCAAACATAAAGCATTTACAATCACAAACCTGCTATAAAGTATTAGATTTGCCTTTCACAAGCTGTTCTGGCCACTGCCAGCCACACTGGTACAGGCCAGAGACTGCCCATGGCCAGGGGAGGTGACCCTGTCCTTGTCCTTTAGGTAGTTTTGCTGAGTCTTTTTACACCAGGGGTTTTAACTCCCTGAAATTTCTCATTCCTGACATCTTCTCAGTGGAAGCATTTATTTCCTCATCCTGGACCCTTTGGTTTCCACAGGAAAATGTTTTCCCCTGACCTAGTACCATATTTTAATATTTGATTATTCTGTTCAGGCAGAGATGAAGAACTGCAGTTTTCTCACTCCAGAAACAGGGGCAGGCAGGATTTTAAGTTTTCAAAGCACAGTTACTTTCCTGTCCAGCTGCAGCCAGCCCTTAGCACAAGTGGTCTCCATCTCTTGCAAAATTCAGGAGCTCCTCAGCTAATCCTCAGCACTCTAGCCCAGCTAGAATCATCCTTTTAATTTCCCAAATCTCTAAACCCACAGGTTAGAGTGACAAAAAAAGCACATGGGAAATTCTACAAGGTTATTGCTGAGCAAGTACTCAATAAAAACCATAAGCAAAGGCAGGAGAGGAAGCACTTTGCTGCTGTCAGTAATCCCCAGGATCAAAGAATTTTTTGGCAAAGCAGAAACCCTGGACCTCCCCACCTCAACCTCAGCACCCTCTTGCACTCATCCCAGGGTTCTTTCCTGCACTGAGCAGTGGTAAAGCCCATGGAACATTACTGGGGTGTAACCAATTAATATTGAGCTATTAATGATGCTGTAATGGAGAAATTCCCCTACTCTGTCACTAAGGAGCCATCAGAGGTCAGCAGGGCAAGGCTGGCTTGCAGCAGGAATTGCAGCCAGGCCAGCAGGGTCTCCTGCCACAGCTGCCAACATCTGGAGAACTCCACATCCCAGGAACACCAACATGGATCCCATGCCCACAGAGCCTTTGCTTTGCCAGGGCTGGTTCCCTTGCTGAGCCTCGTCATTTGTCTTTTTCTTGTATTTCCTTCAAATACAAGAAATGCCCAAAATACGAAGAATTTCTCTGTTCACCACTTGCATTCCTCCAGGTCAGATATCTCTCCCCATGGGTGTGGAACGAAAAGAGTCCCCTGTGAGCAACCTGCTGTTTGCACAGGCTTTAGCAGAATTAGCTGTGAAAACGAGATAAAAAGGTGTGAAATCCCTCTGAGCAACAGAAAGAGCCCAGCAGCTGAGAGCCTTTGGAGGGACACACAGCAGCTCCCACACTGCTGACCATGGAGCTGTGTGAGCTCAGTGCTCCTCAGCCACACCAGGCTCCATCCAAAGTAAGATTGCCAATAAAACAACATGGATCTCCTTTTTTTAATCTCCTTACTCCGTTATTTTTACCCTTCCCAGCTGGAAACAACATCCTGTTAGCAGTCAGGGCACTGCCACAACCCAGGAGCTCTGGCTATGATATTCCCTTCCCACTCCTGGTAAAAATCCTTTAAAAATCCCTTTTAAAAAACCTTTTTCCATGTCTGGACTCAACCAGAGAGTCATCTGATCTGTTGTGGAATGCAAACTACCAAAAGACAAACTTTAAAGTCAAGTAGAATATGGAGTTTGTACAAGAAGCTGGGCCATGGGAGGGGATTCCTCCCACACACTGCCAATGCTCATGGAACACTTTCATCCTGGTCTTTCATTTAAAGCTAAATTAAACATCAGATTTCCCTCTGTGAATGAAGGTTGGGCCACTTTGTGTCACTGCACAGGCCTCAAGGGACATCACCCAGGGACGTGGAGCTTCAGACTGGGAGGGGTCTCCAGCTCCAGCCCAGTAACTCCACAGCCAGCACAGAGTTCAACTTCCATGAGATTTTTACTGGAAAGAAAGCAGAGCATCCAAACTCACAGGAAAAACAAAGTGCAGTCTTTTTTACCTCACCAATGTTGATTCCTGGGCCCCAGGACAGCCAAACCACACTGGCAACCTCAATACTAGAAGCAGCTCCCTTTTCCAGTTAAAAGCTAATTCTTTATTTTACTCATCAATGATGCCAGACCTTGGTATTTTTCTGCCCCTTGAGCTTTCTCCACAAACATTCTGCAGTACAGGACAGCCTGCACTGCCTGGATTTACAGCCTCAGAGAAGCAGTTTATTCTGTCTCATCCTCCTCCAATTTGGGGGCAGCTCTCAAACAGAGGGGCCAGGCTCACAGCCTGATTTATCCTGCAGCAGCCCCTGCCTGCTCAGAGCTCCAGGAAGGAATTGCAATTGCAGGCTTGGGTTTGTGTAGGCACCAGTGCAGGAACAGCCCAGCCCACCAAAGCCCCAGCAGAGAGGGATGGGTTTATGACAATTTTTCTTAAAATAACACCAGAATGGGAGCAGCTAAAGCCAGGCTTTCAGACAAGTGGTCCCAGCTGTCTTTCCAAAGCAAACACTGCAAGACCGAGAAACAGAAATAAAAATTACTTCATGGATTTGCTCTGGCCCTGAGCTTGTAAAAATGAAAAATTAGCTGGGTTTCTAAACCTCCCTCATTTCCCAGGATCCAAGGTTTTATTAACAAGTTTGTCAGCAAGGATTTTTTGACTCTATTTCCAGCATAAGCCATAACCTGAAAGGAGATTTGTACAGCCCAGCTCTGGTTTTGCACCCTGGGGTGGGCACATCTTTGTTCTGTGCACAGCCCCAGGCAGAGGCAGATCTGCCAGGCTGGCTTTGGCCATGGAAAGAACATCACAGCTCACCCAAAAATCTCTTCCTGTTCTGTCGAGCTGCTCTGCAGTTTTCCCAACACCTTTCCAATTGCAAAGTTAATATGTTGCTAAAATCCCAACATTCCATCCTTGGCCACCTCAAACCAGGGCAGTGCTACTGTTCCCACACTGGAATAGCTACATGGTGCAACTTTAGTCTCCAAAGCAAGGGCAACAGAAAGGCTCTGCAACATCACACACTCCTGCTGCTCTTCTCCAGCCTCTGCAGAAATCACAAATCTGACTTACATAAAGTAGCCAAAACTTCAGAACAGCTGATGAAACTCAGAGTGTGTGTGTGTGGGGAGAGCATCCCTTCTCCCTGCTGAGAAGCCAACAGGAATTCAACACCTTTCCAAGACAAAAAGCAAAGAGCCCCCACAAACCCCAGCACTTTGCTGCCTTCCCCCAGTGCTGTGAGGCAGAGGCAGAGTCCAAGGGATGTGAGCACCATCATTTATTGGAAGAGGGAGCACAGTCGTGGGGAGAGGCCCCTGCTGGAGCCATGGCAGCACAAAGCAGCCCCACAGGGAGCAGTGGCTCCAGGCACAGCTCACCCCATAGCACCACAGCCTCCCTCCTCCTTCTCCAGCCCAGGGGACACTCCATCCCCTGGGGAAAGCCAGGAGAGACACTCAAGGCATGCAGAACCTTCACAAAGTCATTGCTGAGGTACCAGAGCAGCAGCAGGAATCCAGGGATGCTGGGAGGTCAGTCTCCAGCATCTGCTGCTCCAAGGTGCAACACAGCTGCTGCTTCCAGTTCTCCAGAACTCAGGTCTTGCAGAGAGAGGTCTTGCTGTCAGCTCTCCAAGCCTCCCTTGTTTGCCTTTCCATAATGATCCCAAAGCTTGCATTCCACACACTAGCCAGCAGTTAGCCCCATTTATTACAATGTAGATCTACCTGGGAACTGAAGGGGAAAAAAATCCACTCCCATATACTAAAGGTCTGGCAGAAGATAATTTTTCCTGTGGTTCCCCCTCCACTTATTAAAAAGGTTTAAAAAATAAGATTAGAAAGCAAAACAATCCTTCATGATAAGATTAAGGTCCTTGATGTGTGACTCTGTTTCAATGTGCCCAAAAACTGTCGAGCTTTCTCCTGCATGAAGAGTTGATCTCGAGTTCCACCACAGGCCACTGCTTTCCAAGCCCTGGTCATCTGCAGAGGGAAGAGAAAGGATGTGTACAACACAGTCAAGGCCAAGGACAAACATCTTGTGATATCCTGTTCTAAAAGACTGAAAAAATAAATAAAACTAGCAAGGAAAATAAAACTTCAGAAACCATCTCACAGCCAGGAGGAACTTGCCCACTACCAGTTACTCCTCACAGCTGAGGTGGCAATTTCTGGGGTTTAGGGTCAGCAGTTTCCCAGGTGAGTGCTCCGCTTCAAGACAATCCCTTTCAGGGCTTTCCCTTACTTGCCTCAAGACAAAAACCCCAAAGCACAAACCTATTAAAATTCAGTGCCCTGAAGATATTCCAGAATGATAGAAGGAATTCAAGCACAGCTTTGGAGTTTATTGCCAACCAGTTCAACTCCAACAGGAGCTGCTGGGTCCCAGGTCTGTTTTGATCCAATGCCATCCTCAACAGCAATCTGGTGCCTTCAGTTTCAGCACAAAGGAGAAGCCAAAACCCAGGAGTGATTCAGTCTCTGCATGCAGAAAGGACACCCATGAGTGTTTCTGCACTCCAGAAAAGCCCCTGAGGATCTCCTGGTAAATGCCAGGACACAGGCAATGCCCTGAACTGGAAATACCTGCACTGCAGAGAACCAGGGCTCCAGTGTTGGCCACAGCAGGAATGTCCCACACAGCCCCAGAGTGGCTTTGGGCCCACTGAGGCTCAGCCCAGAGCTGGATCAGCTTCCTTAACTAAAAACTGCCTGCCAGCAGCACCAGAGCAACACAATAAATCCCCAGAGGCAGCAGCAGCACAGACTGCCCTGCTGGCTGTGGGCAGAGGGATTTCACTGCACACCTGTGCTCTGTCACCACAGCAGCTGCCTCCCTGTCACCCCCAAAGTTTATTTATACAGAGCCATTAGCTCTCAGAGCAACACAACCCTGGAGAGGACAGGAGGAGAAATGGAAGTGCTTAAGAAGGGTTTATTTTGGGAAGGAGGAGGAATTACTCTGGCTGAAGGGTATTTATTTGTCAGAAGAAATAGGTTTCACAAGACAGCTCTAATGCAGGGACAGATCCCCACTCACTGCAGTTTTCTGAGGACAACCCTGCACCTTCCTGGGATGGGTAAACACCATCACAGAAGCTCCTAGTTGCAGTTTAACCCCCCCAACAAGGATGGCACATGTTTCCATCCCCACTGAAGCTACCAGAGACCTCAAATGACTCAATCCAAGTAAATACCTACAAAATTATGGTCCAAATTTCCATACACTTAGACTTTATCTAAACCCAGCTAATAGGGACACCCCTCTATGAATGCATCCTGCCTGTGAGTGAAGGCTGTAGAGAGATCTGTTTATGCCCCAGAGGGCACTTGTAGGCTGCTGTGACTCCAGCACAGCTGTGCAGAGCTGAGGAGCAGAGCTGCTGTAACAGCACCAACCTCAGCACAAGGTACAAGGTGTCACACTGCCACTGGAGCTCTGTACTGCCACAGGGTCAGGATAAAGCAGGATAAAGCCAGCCTATGTTGCCTAAGGCACACAGCCTTCCCCACTACCCAGAAACACCCTAAAAAACACAGGGGTGGGAAATACCTTCCTGTTTAACCTTTATACAGCACTTCAGAGTTGCTCTGCCCTGAAAAGCAGAAAAAGATGAGCTTGCTGCTGTCCACTCAAGGAGTGCCCACTGGAAAAAGGAAGGTTTACTTTACTGCTAGAGCAGTCATCCAAGTTCCTTTCTGGGTGAGGATTTCCATGAGAAAATCCAGGGCTAAACATGCTGAGCAGTGTTGCAGTGTTTAATTCCAATAGAGCAGGCCACAGCTGTGTGTTTGAGGAACATAAAATGACACCTCTGGCTCAGCATCTCCCAGCCTTGGTGTAAAGACAGCCCTGACAGTGCAGGGATGCCTGGGCAGCAGTTCAGAGCTCCATCCCTCACTCCTCAAGGGACAAGGGCTGCACTGCCAGATAAACCCTGCCCGGGAGAGCAGTGGCTGCTGCAGGGCTTACCGGTTCTGGTGGTCTGAAATGGCTTGGCATTTTCCTGTAGGACATTTTCTCTGGCTGCACTTGCACAAAGGCTCTGTTGAGCAAACCACTGTCATTCTTCCTGCTCGAGGAGGACAGGTTCAGGGACCTTGACAGGAAATTCACAGGCTGCACCAGGAGAAAAAGTGTAAGGAAAGAAGAAATCCAGCCCTTCATCCCCATGGGCTGTTCAAAGGCAGCTCCAGGCTGCTACTGCTGCTTTGCAGAGTTTTTTCAGAGCAGAGCCTGCTCTGAGCACACAATCCCTCACCTGGGCTCTTTTGAAACACACGGTTTTGGGTAGGGCAGGCAGGTTTTGTGTCAGGTCTTCATCCACAATGTCCAGGGCCAGAGACTTCCGGACCTTCTTGATTGGGCTCCTGCGCAGCTGGGGAATGCAGGGACACCAGTGTCAGCACAAAGCCACCCTGCAAAGGCCACCCTGAGGGCCCACCAAGGCCACAGCACCCCAGTTCTGAATGGCACCAGCACTTCAGGGGGAAGATGTGTGCAGTCTTCCCCACCACAGGGCACAGCAGCTTACAGCGCTCCCCTCCTGGCATCTTGGGCCATCAGTTTAGAGTTGGAGCTTTTAGTAAGAAGGGGAGGCCACCAAGAATTTGAGACTTTTCATGCCATCCCACAGCCTTCTGAGAGCTCAACATGCCCCAGGTGCTCCAAGTGTGCCAACAAGCCTGAGCTCAGTATAAACCAGCACACTACAGGAGGTACTTTAAGCAGGTCTTAACCTCAGGCACCTCTTGCTGATTAAAAGAGAACAGCCACAGGGCTAAAAGCATTTTGGCACCTATAGCAGGATGAATAAAACCAGCCAAAACACTCCTTAAGAGCACAGGGCAGCTTAGCAGCTGATATGGAGCACAGCCAGCTCACCCCTTGTTTCCTTTTCTGTTTCTCAGGCTTCACATCATCCTCGATGATGAGTTCAATGCCAGCTTCACTTCGGAGCACCTCCTTCAAGTCTTCTTCCAGGTGAGGGGTCTGGGGCTGGGGGGGAAAGGCAGAGAGAGCACCAGGCAGTCAAAATCTCTGTGCTGGGCAGGCTCACAAGCATTCCCCTCAAGGGACAATGGGGTCAGAAGAGCCCACAGAGGGAGGACAAACACAAAAACTATTTGCTTCCCAGCTGGAAAAGATATGACAGGTTTTCTGCTAGCCTGATGGATTTATAGGATCTATCCAGGTGCAGTCCAGGTGCAGGGACTTATCAGCTGAACCCCAGTGTGCCATCAGGGACCTATGTGCACACAAGGCCTGGGAGATCCAGCTCCTCAGGGAGCCCTAGGCAGATCATTTCCCTGTTCCTCAATCCAAACACTGCAGCCTGATGCAAGGCAGCTTTTGGCATTTTTAGTTAGTTCACAGAAGATCTAAAAGTCCTGCAGCTCCTTACAATGAAATGATCACTGTGACAATGTCCCCTTCACCCCTCCCCTCTCAGCCTGGCACTACCAAACTGCCCTTTGTTCTGGCACAGATAAGAGTTTGCTCACAGCCCTGCCCCAACCTTCCCCAACCCTGTGCCTCATTTGCATTCATCAGCCCCACAAGGCACAGCCCTGCCCAATAATTACCAGAGGTCTAATTGGTCCATATTTCTCCAGGGCATTTTTGAAAGGTGTGGGAGTGTGAGGTGTGTTGTCCACCACATATGTCTGATCTGGTGTGACAAACCTGGGAGCAGAGAGGGAAAGACAAGAGATCAGACAGGCTGTAACCCACACAAGGCCACAGCCCAGCCAGCAGCTGAGCACAACAGAGGTCACTGGTTGTGCCCACAGTGAGCTTGGACACTCACTCCCTGCAGCTCAGAGAAGAGTTGTTTTGGGGGAGAAAACAGTGATTTAAGGAAATCCCCAGCCTGTCTTGCACCTTTCTCAGTAATACCATGACAAGTACTGAGAGCTGTGTCTGAGCTGGACCAGACTCCTGTGTGGGAAAGGGAGGACTTACGCTAAGTTCTTCTGGAGCAGAGGGGTCTTGTCCCTGTGCAGTGGGGTGGTGACAATCACCTTCTGGCTGCACACAGGCGTGGAGGTCAGGGAGGGGTTCTCCAGTTCTAGTGTATCCTGTTTGCTCCAGAAGTTCAAGAACTGCACAGCACAGGAAAGAAAAATTAAAGACACTCAGTCTCAAGCAGCCCAGCATTGCATCCCAAGCCATTACTTTTCCTTAAATATGAGGGAAACCCTGAAGTAGAAACAACCCTCCCAAACCTGTGGGGGTTACAGGCTCACAGTTCTGTAAATGGATACACAAAAGTTGCCAGAAGGTGCCTCACACCAATAAAGATTATACACTTCCCATAAAGCTGATACAACTATCAGAGCTACCAGTTACAGAGTAAAGAGAATCTCTCCTTGCACTGGTAATCCCAGCTCACCCAACTCAGGCTGGCAAACATGAGGGAAGTCCATGTAACACAAACTGTACAACTTAACAGGTCTTGCACTGAGCTGTCTTCAGCTTAAATATGAGAAAACAGCAAGCTGTATTAGCTATTCTAGGGTTTGACTTCCCAGCAGCCAGTGAGGGACAGCTCTGCTCCCATAAGGAACAGTGTTTGTACCAAAGAGGCTCTTGGAAGAAAAAAACTGTGTTTGTGACATTCACTGATGGCTGAAGCTCAGCTTGAGGCAGGGCATGCACTTTTGTCTTCTCAGACTCACTCCACACATTCCTGCTTTTCACACTCTGCAGAGCTGGACATTATGGGACCTGCTCTGATTTCTTCTTTGTGCTGGGCTTTCATTCAAGGTCCTCCTGAACCTGCATTTTGGACTCTCCTGTGGTGCCTCTCCCATGTTTTCTGCTGCAGAAACAGCAGAAATAAAGGCCTGGAAGGTACAGCTGGGGAGGGTCTGGACAACAGAGTTGCATTGGGAACTGTGCTGGAGAATGCAGCAGCCTTTATTTTGATTTATAGACACAACTTCACCCCTTCTACATTAGACACTCGTGGGTCTGACCACCACAGTGCTCCAAGGTGATATGTGTTGGAGACCACATGTGAAGGCAATGTGGGAGTCACAGCAAAGGCTGAAAGATCCTGAGCCCCTTTTGCAACAAAGGCCAGGAGCATTTCCATAGACACAGAAAGACAGATCTGCACAAGGTGTTTGTTTGCAGTTCAGTCACACAGGCTGGGCAGCAGATAGGGAAAGCAAGTTTACACTAGTGCCACTCTGCTGCCCACAGCTGGGGCAGCAATACCCTGGGGACAGCAGCAGTGCCCTGGGGACAGCAGCAGTGTGCTCTCCATCACACCCTGGTATGCAAGAGAGGGCTCCTTCCTCATGATGTGCCCTGCCCCTCAGACAGGGTAGCTGGGCTTTCTTAAAGCTGCAGTCACTCCCAGATGGAGACACAGGCTGCTGCTCCCACAGGAAGGGCAGCACTGAAGAGAAGCAGTGCCAGAAACCAGCTCTGAGGCTTCTTTTAGTGCAGGAACACACTCTGCACACCGGCACAGCCTCACTCAAGGCAGGAGGAGCACAAAGCTGGCAGAGCTGATGGGCATACATGACATTAGGGCAAGAAGATACCTGAGATGGAGAGAAGGGCAGTGTCTTTACAGGGGTGCCCTTGGGCGTCATGCTGTTGCAGGAGTCCAGGAAGGACATGCTGGTGCTGGTGACGTTCTCTGTGACAGGTGAGAGGGAGATCTTCCTCTTCTTCTGCCTCTTCAGCACCGAGGGCGGGGTGCCAAAGCTGCCCTCAGCGTGGGGGGAGATGGGGATGAGCTCTCCCTTGCTGCTCCTGCTCAGGTCAGAGATGGTGTGGCCATCCAGGCGGTACTCTGTGACACTGGGCAGTGCCGGGGCCGCCTCACCAGGTGCTGGTCTGGCTGGGCTGGCACTGCCACTGCTGCTGCCAGCCAAGGGCTCCTCAGGCAGGTCAAACTGGGTCAGGTCACACCACCCATCTGGGTCCTGCACACAAGGGAAAGCGTCAGCAGCAGCCCAGGGTGGCAGCTGAGCAGACAGACTGGTGAACTGGGAGGTGAAATAAGTTGGGGAGTGAGATGGCACCAAGCTTTGGAAGGAGCCTGGGCAGGGACAGCTCAAGCCCTGCTCTCCTCTGCCACAGCAGAGCAGGGATCTGGCCCAGCTGAGAGCTGCTGCTTGTGCACAGGGCAGCTTTTTCTATTTATGCAAAACTGGTTTCCCTGTTTGGTTCACAGCACAGCTGCACAAACAGCTGCACCCCCTCAGACAAAGGACAAAAACAGCTGGGCAGAGGGCTGGGGACAGGGACTGAAGGAAGAACTATCACCCAAGAGCAACCCACAGTCTTGGGCACACCTGTAGAACTGGGCACAGGGCTCTGGTGTAACCTGCACAGCTGAAAGCAGATTAAAACTAACCAGACCAGTTCAGAAGTGAGCTGCTTCACAGCTCCACCCCAGCAGCAACACCCAGCACCAAACAAGCAGGCCCCAAGGGCCCACAGATGTGTTGCTCAGCCTCAGGCACACCATCTTGCTATACAGAGGCAAAGTGACTCCTTCATGCCTCAGGCAGGCTGAGGGCTGCAGAGGCAACTTCCCTCTGATGGCAGCAAAGTGCCCTGTAGATTTTAGCCAGCCTCCCACCCTGGTGTGCCTCTGTCACCCAGGCGACCTCAGCACTGCTTGACTGGCTGAAAATAACTAATTTCAGTGAAGCTCCCTCCATTGAAAGCAAATGGTTGCAGTTATGCCAGTGTGAAGGGGTCTGTCCTGCATAGTACAATGGGCTTGGCTTATTCCCAGTCTGTCCTGTCCTACCCACCCCAGGACAGGACAGAAAGGGCAGTCAGTGAGCATGGGCCTGAACCATTGCAAAAAGGAGAGCTGGGCACACTCTGGCTGACAAAGAAGGGCTGGAAATCAAGTCTGCCAGCACTTACAGCCTCCCACACAGGCAGAGCCCATGCACAAGGATATCCAGCTAGGAAAAGCTACAAGCCCACAGCAATACTGGCAGAGCTGGAAAGATCTAATCCAGCCCTGGAAGAGAGACAGGGGCAGGCTGCATGGCAGTGACTGACCCAGTCCTCCTCAGGGTGATGATCAGGGGGATCCAGTAAGTTCACTCAAACAAGAGGGGTAAGGATAACACCCTAACAGTAACTGGAGGAACAAAGGTCCGTTACTTACAGATTCAATCATATCCAGAGCTTCACTGAGGGCTGGGGCACAAGCTGGGTACAAATAGTTGGCAGCTTCAACAACCCATTTGTATGGTGATTCCACCAATGAAGTGCCATCCTCGGGCACTGCATCATCTGGGGTCCCCTCCACGTTCTGCTCTGCCACTTCTGCAGCTGGCAGCTCCAAGGGCAGCTCCTGCACACCTGTCACTTCCTCATCACTGACATCTTCTTCCTTTATTTCAGAGACATCCACTGGCCAGTTTGGCAGGACATTCTTCACACAGACAAAGAAAGACCAGACATCAGCAGAAAGCAAGGGAACAGTGTCAAATCTTGGGGACAGAGAGCACCTGGACACATTCAGCTTTGCCCACCCTCCTACCTGCCACTGGGTTTGTTTCACATCCCCATTCTCCCTCACTGCTTTGTCCCATACACTGCCTAAGGAGTCCATGCAACATAATGAGCACAGGACTCTTTAATTGAAGATTTCATTTAACAGTGTCCCAGGAGAAAGTTGTACTTAGGCTGAGCATGTAGCACTAGTTCTGTTTCCTATTTATCAGGAGCCTGCCTTCAAAAACTACATGCTATCTTCATGAAAACAATCACTGGGTGTACTTCCCTGCTTCCTTTTCTAGAGGAAAGGAACACAGTATCTCTTCACCCTGCTCCCACACATACACTGTCTGGAGCAGCCTCCTCCTCTCACCAGCAACAGCACAATGAATATTCAGGGTCTAAGACAGACTTGATGCTGGGATTGGCAAGGTAACAGCTCTAGCAGACTGTTGTCCTCTGCCTGGATAACACACTCAGTCTCCTGGAGAGAGAGAGTTGGGAGGCTGGGGAAGGCACAGACTGTCCATGCAGACACCAGGTGTGGAAAAGGCAGCGAGAGGCAGCAGAAGGGTGGATGAAGAGCTCCAGAATGCATTGGCAGGGCAGGGACTGACCCAGCTCCAAGTGCAGTACCTGGCTCTCAGCTGTTGTCTGACTTTGCTTCTCCTTGTTATCCACCTCCACCAGCAAGTACAGAGACTTGGACTCCTTGGTTTCATTGAGGAAACCTCCCGTGTCCACCTTCCTCTTGATGGTGGAGTTCCAGTGATTCTTCACAGCATTATCAGTCCTGCAGAGAGAGCAGAAGGGAGCAAACCATCACTTGCAGCAGCTCCACCACCCTGCCCAGCCCCATCCCAAGAGCCTAACACACAGATCTGCCAGCAGGGAAGGCAGCAATGAGCAAAGGGGTCCTACCTCCCAGGCAGCAGCTTGGCAATCTCTGCCCAACGGTTCCCCAGGACCTTGTGGGCCTCAAAGATGATGCGATCCTCCTCCTCTGTCCACGAGGACTTCTTCACCTCAGGGTTCAGGTGGTTGTGCCAGCGCTCCCGGCACTGCTTCCCCAACCTCCCTTTCAGGTGCTTGGCTATCAGGGTCCACTGCTTGGTGCCATATTTTTTAACCAGTTCAATCACCTTTGGAGAGAGTGGGAGGGAAATAAGGAAATGGAAAAAAAAGGAGGGGAAGGTCAGTGCAGTCATCTTCAGGCTTTGCTCTTTGCCTTTCCTGGGACCAGGTAAGGGCAGACAAAGGAAGGCCCCTTTGGAGGACAAGCTGGAGGGAGCCAGCAGGGCTATCAGGTGTTCCAACCCTCATGAGAGCAATAATTCTGCCAAATTTCTGTAGGAAGCTGCTTCCATGCAGACATTTTGCCACAGGGCACCTGTGAATGCAGATGACCCCTGACAGAAGATGGGGTGGAGACTGGCAGGTGCCCAGATGTAGAAACACATTCCCATTTCTGAGCAAGGGCCAAGTCCCACCTGCTCCAAGGCTCCTCTGCCCTCCCTACTTGCAAGGACCTGGCTGTGTGACAACTGTCCCCATCATTGTGGTACACCCAAGACAGACAAGGCTGCAGCTCCAAGCCCTGACAGCACCAGGACACACAGGGAGATATTTAAATTCACTTCAGAACCATCCACTTTGCCTCTTATCCTCCACCCAGGGCTTTGTCACTTCTCCCAGAGCCCCAACACAAATATTTCTGGGCACTGAATCCACTCTGGGCTCCTAAAATATGCAGAGCACAGTCAGGATGAAACAATCTGCAATGTTCAACCACCAAAATCCTGGCTGAGGAGTTCTCAAAGAACATTTCTACCCTGACCAGCTGTGCTGAGCTGAAAGGTGCAGGTAGAAGTGATGCTCATGTAACAAATGTCCCTGCTGCAGACTCTTGCCTTTCAAGCATAGAAAAATGGACCAAAGATGCAAAACTGAGGCCAAGGAGCTGGGCAAAGCAATGAGGAGAGAGCTGGAGCCCAGCCTGGCCAGGATGGGTAGGCTGGCAGTCAGGACAAGGCAAAGGGAAGGGGAAAGCAGGCAACAACTGCTCTGCTGTAAGAGCAGGGAACAACATCAGGAGAAGCTTCCTTAGGGCTTGACAAATCATAATGGGACCAAAAGGGAAAGAAGCTGGGGAGCAGGAGTGTTACAGAGAATCTGACAAACTAAGATGCTCTGTACCAGAAAACCTTGGTAAAATTGGGATTTCACTCCAACTTTTCTTAAGTACAGATGATGAGTCTGTCTGAGCTGGCCCCTCTTGGCTGACTCTGGATTCAGCAGAGAAACAGGCTCACAGAAGTCATGATTCACCCAGCCAACCTCAGACATCCACTCCAGCCTGCCTACAGTGGCACAGGAAATGCCAGTTTTATTTTCTCTTAGATCCAACCTGGCCAGGCCAGGTGGAGACCTGCCAGCAGGCAGATGAATTAATTCCCTTTTCAGCTCTCTCTCCCTTGGCAGCACTGTACTGTAGCAGCACTGTGTGAAAGGGGGAAGGTGTTTACCTGGAGGGGCCTAGATCACATCACATGACATCTCAACCATGGCTGCCTGAGCTGCTCAGGGCAGGACAGACAGAGCTGCTCTCACAGGTACCCACCAGGGAGAACAATTAACACACAGTGTGCAACACCTGAGGAGGGGTCTGACAACCCCACCCTCTCTGCAGACAAAGACAGTCCAACACTCTGATCCTCTCAGCCCTGACTTACCTTTTGATCCTCCTCTTTGGTCCACGGGCCCTTAACCAGGTCTGGATTCAACACCCTGAGCCAGCGGTACTGACACTGCTGGTCACTGCGGTTCTGGGAACAGCAATGGGAACATTCTGGTGTCAGACCAGGGGCTCCAGAGGCCCAGAAACCTCCCAAAGTGACAGCAGACCCCACACAGCCAGGCTGTCCCACAGAACACCTGCACAAGCACACAGAGAACACAAATGGAGGTCCTGGGCCCAGGGCACCAGACACAGGGACAGGAACCTCAATTTCTCACCAACAGACTCACCATGGGAAACCTTCTATACAAGAAGGTCCCCCTGCCCTGAAGCAGCCCCATTTCACAGCTTGGAGCCATGAAGTCAGAGCAGAGTCAGAAAAGAGTCCCACTGCACAGACACAGGGAAGAAGCAACATGCAAACACTGGAATTGATTCCCAGCTGGGCATGGGGTCACTCACAGGAAAGTGGCTGGCCAGGAACTTCCAGTCATTCTGCCCATAATGGCTCACTAACATCTTCAGCTGCTCATCCTGCAAAGGACAAAAACATCCACTTTCAGATACATTGAAAACACACACCACAGGGCTGTTGACATTAAAAGAACAAGTTACATATTTTGAACTGTCAAGGTTTTGTTGGCATTGTGTGCTCAGGGGAGGAAGGCAGCTCACAACAGTGTTTAGCAGCCCTCCAGTACATGGAGGCCAACTGGAACAGACTGGTTCTGAGCTCTGTACTAGGACAAGCTCATACATTAAGTACAAAACAAGAGCTCAGCTCTGTTCCTTTACAATCTGGTTCAAACCCTGTGGCAAGGGCCTGTTTAGCCAGCCCCAGAACACTCCTGACCAGACAGCCCATCTCCCAGCCCAGCCACTGGTTTTGTCTGGCCAGGAAAGCTGACTGATCGAAGCGTATCACCACCTGCACAGTGCTCTTCTTTCAGTGCCACAGGACTCTACAGCATTTCTTTTGTGATCCCTGCTATAGCCTGGGTATGCAAACTCCCACAGCTCACAGAAAGCCTGTTAGAGACATCCTTATCTGTGAGCTCTGGATAATTCAATAATGAAATTATTCCCTGCCCAACAGGAGCCCAAGGCTTTGATCCCTCCACAAAAGTCACCTTTCTTGGTGTTCTGACCCAGCTGTAGTTTTCACACAGCACAAACTGATAGTGAAACTGGGAGGAAGGAAGAGAATATCCCAGTTAACTTCAGGCTCTCAGCCAGGATGACTAAGCCATAATCCCAAGTGTCAATGCTCCAGAAAAAGGAGTACATTTCCACTGCACATTTCAGCTCATTGGAGGCCTCAGCCCTCATCTGGACTCCTCTGTGCTCACAGGAGTGCTGCAGGCAGTGGTGTTTCACTCAGTACTCACAGGCTTAAGTTAAAAATGTTTGAGCTCTTGCTCTTCAGGCTGCACTTCAAAACTCCCCTGAACCTCTGAGCCTCATTCAGGCCTGAGCTCAGTATAAAAGACACAAGGTCCTCTCCAGGAGGAGGTGAGATCATGGCCAGCAGGTGAGGGCTGGGGTGGAGTCACCCAAGCCCAGGGTGCCATGTCAGAGGCACCCTGACATGACACCAAAGCACCTCTCTCGGAAATGTCAGGCTTTCGCTCACCTCTTCTGGTGTCCACTTGACTTTGCACCTGCCATCCCGCTGCTCCGGCACATCCAAATCCGTGTCCTGGTAATGCTGCTCATCCTGGTCTTCGCTAGGGGGGAATAAAGGAAAATTATCATCTCTACCTGATAAAAAAAGCAGGAGAGGGAGCAACTTCCACTACACAGAGCAGAGCTCCAGATCTCCCCCTTCCAGCACCGAGCCCCAGCCTCACCGACACCCACCCACACAGTCCAGACTGAAAGGAGATCCTCCACTTTAGGCGCCAGCTGGAAAGTTTTATTCTGCCCAGAGCAGGGGAAAGAGTATTTCTTTCCATTTCTTTCCCTTCTGTCCCTCGGGGTGGGCTTTGCATGGGGGCACCCAGGCACAGCTCAGCAGCTGGCGCAAAGGGGCGCGGGGATCGGTGCGGGCAGCGCCGCGGGGCTCCCGCTCGCCCCCCGCTCCCGAGCGGGCAGAGCCGGGGCGCTGTCCCAGCGCGGGTACCGCGGGGCCGCCGCCCTGCATCCCGCTGTCCGGCCGGCGAGCGGGAACGGGGCGGCCGGGAGGAGCCTCCGGCGGCTGGGAGCGGGCACGGGCAGCGGCGGCCCGGCGGGGCCGGCACTCACCCGCGGGCGCGGCGAGCCATGTCGGGCCGGGCCGCGCTGAGGGCCGGGCGCGGGTCCGGAGCTGCGGCGCTGGCGGCGCTTTCCTATCTCGCGCCAACGGCGCTCCCCCCGCGCGGGGCCGGGCCGCGCATGCGCGCCGCGCATCCCGCCCGCACAAAGAGGCGCGCGCGGGAGGGCGCCCGCCCGCCCCGCCCTCTGCTCCCTCAGGGAGCGGGGACACGGCATACACACCTGATACCCCGCATCCAGCCCGGCACCGAGCCGGGACATCCCGCATCCACCCTTACACTGACCCAGGACACCCGGCATCCAGCCCTACTGCGAGCCGGGACGCACCGCATCCATCCCTACATCGAGCCGGGACACCCTGCATCCACACCTGACACCCGGCATGCAGTCCTACACCGAGCAGGGACAACCTGCATCACCCCTACACCGAGCCGGGACACCCGGCATGCACCCTTATACCGAGCCGGGACAACCCGCATCGACCCCGACACACCGTATCCACCCCTACACCGAGCCCTGACAACCCGCGTCTATGCTTACATGCTTACACCGAGCCAGGACACCCCACATGCAGCCCTGACACCCTGCATCCACCCCCACACCGAGCCAGGACATCCCTCATCCAGCCCTGACACCAAGCAGGGACACAAGGCAGGAACATCGCACATGTTACAGAACCACAGAATATTCCAGGCTGGAGGGGACCCTCAAAGATCATCAAAGTCCAGCTCCTGGCCCTACCCAGGACAGCCACAACAATCCAACCCCGTGCTTGACAGCACTACCCAAATATTAACGTATACTGTCCATATCTATGTAAGGTCTGTACACATGGATATTCCTAATCAACAGCTCACAAAACACAAGGCAAGACTTGAAGTGTCACCTTACTAAGGACCCACTGACAGGACAACCACAAGCCAGCCCACAGAGTACCTCCTTCAATCAGCCATCACCCACTCTCACTGCCCCTGTGCTTAATAAACGGCAAACAGAAGCTCCTCCCTCTCCCAAACTAGCTTAATTAGGAAATCAGCCTGTTAATTGATTACCAGAACTATAAAACTGCTGTAAGTAACACGAGTAGAGAAGGGTCAAGAACATCAAAGGGTCTTCACAGGAGCTGAAGGTACTATTTATTCTGTTTTCTTATTCCTTCATTTATTTCCTAAATGCTAAAAAAAGCAGGGATTAGTCTCTTAAAGAAGACTTTCCTTCTAGACTGGCTACACAGCCCCATTACAGTAAATTTAGGAGCTATTTATCACTGTTTAACATGCACTCAGAGTTAAGCTGAGTTTGGAGTATAGCCATGCCCTTTCCTGGCCTACCCAGTCCTTCAGGAAGGAGCTGGAGATGAGGGTTGTTGTGTGTAGGACCTAGAGTAAGATGAGAGCTGACCCTCAACCTCTCCCATCCTAGCCAGAGCCTGGTTTTGGTGCCTCCTTCTCAAATGGATTTAATTCTAGCTGGGGTGACTGGCCCTCTGACTGCAGGAATGAGGATAAAATGCCTCTATCCCCTGTACAAAGCTTAGACTAGCAATAACTAGGCTGAGGTGAAATAAAATTCAACTTTAGAGAGGTTCTACAATAACCTTTGAGCAACTAACAGGCTTAAAAGAGTGATAGGCTGGATGCCCTCCTTCATGTCCTGGATCCTGCTCAGCTCCTTGCAAGACTGAGAGAGGATTTTGCCAGGAGTGGTCCTGCTACTGTAAGTCTGTAATCCATTGGTGAATTATACTGAACAGTAACAGGTTTATCCTGATCTTTCTCCACAAGCCAGAGAGCTGCTGGATTCTGCACCATGCTGTCCACCCAGAGGCATAGTACCAGCATTCTGACCGGAAAGGAAATCCTGGAAAATGGGTTCTTGGCCAGCTCCTCCAGCCATAGCTATTCTTCTCCTGTTGTGAGCTATTACAGGGACTCTAGCAGTGCTTCCAAACACGACACCTGGGAGCTCAGACAAGACACCTGGGAGCTTCCTGTGGACTTGGACAACGCAGCAAGTGGCAGTTCTCTGTGTGTTGTCAAGCAGGTGGAGTCTCTGAGCAGCTGTGTGAAGACTGAGCTGCACAGCCTGACCCAGAGCATCTCTGACCTCAGTCTTGTCTGCTTCTGCAAGGCCCACCGTGGCCAGACCACGTTTGAGCTCTCTGGTTTGCCCTGTGAGCACCCCAGCAGAGATGGCTGCCTGATGAATGTGGCATCACAGAACACCTCAACACCTTGCAAGAAAGACAAGAACTCCAAACCACTGGAGAGCCTGCTCTTCAAGAGCTCTGAGCTGCCTGGAGATGTCTCAGCACTTGGGAAAGTGCCAGCACCCAGGTGGGACATCTCAGCAATAAAATCCTTTATGGATACCAGCATGTCCCTCGATGTCAGCACAGAGGAGTTACGCTTACTGGGATGCTCCAAACCAGACACATCGCCCCTGGAGACCCCTGTGGTTATTCCTCTGGCTTGGCCTGGTGCCTTCAAGAAGCACTCCACGCTGATCCGCAGGTCTGCCACCCCGGAGAGCCAGCCGAGTGACCCTGACGCTGTCCCTGTGTTTCTGCACGATGCTCTGTGACGCTGCCGGGTGCCTGCCTGCTCCTGGGAGGAGCAGGGATCCGCGCTGCAGCACAGAAGGTGATGGCAGCAATGGTGACAAGCTAAATCTGCCCACCTGGGGTGGCCGAGTCCGCACTGGTGATGGGGAATGCTTGGGCTGGTGATGGCACCCCCGAGAGCCGCAGCCTTGCTGGCTCCTCCTCCTCCCCGATCCCTCTGCTTTGTATGAGCACAATAAAGATACAAACGTCTCTCTGCTGCTGGTCTCTGACTCTCGCTGCCCTCCCCCTGAACACGCAGGGCTGGTACAGCCCCACAGGGCGCAGCCTGGTGCAGAATCCTCCTAGCTGGCCGTGCCCGCTCCCTCGCCCCGCCCGTCCCCGTTACCTGGCGGAGAAGGGGCAGCGGGACGCGGCTGCAGCCCCGGGGCCGTGGCTGTGGGGCCGGCGCTGCCCGCCGGGAGCGCGGGGGGGCTGCGGATCCCTCTCCGGTGCACCGGGAAAGCACAGCCGGGGAGCGGCCCCCGGGCACCCCCGGCCTGCCTCATGCACGGTGTCACTGCTTGTCCCGGCCACCGCGCAAGGGGTGGGAAGGAAAGGAGTCCAGGCCATCGCACCCACCCATTTGAGATTTTTCACACTCTCCTGTTAGATCTCACCCCATTTGCGCAATCCTGATGTTCCTCTCCTGTCCCAGCTTACAGCAAAGAAAGGGAGGAGGAACTTGTTAAAACCACTTTTCAGGACATTTATGGTTTGCTGAATAACCAGTGTACTGTCCCCCTTTTTTAGGGGCAGATTAAGGGGTAATCAGTTAATGCTGCATGAGAGAACAGAGACAAAAAGAGAAAGCAGCAAGAGTTGCTTGTAACCAACTTTTATGAATCACAGCAGTAATTTCATTAATATATAAACTCCCTCACTAGCTCTGTGCCCAACCTGCTCCCCCTAGCCTCACCTCACCTCTTGAAAGCACTCACCTACTTGTATTCCTTAGAAATTCTGTCAGTCGGCCATAAATTTTACATGTATCACACTCCCATGACTAAAGTGTTTCTAGTTACAAAGTAAGTTTAAATACTTCCAGAGGGCCAAAGGCACAGCTCTGAAAGAGAGGTATGAGCTACATGTATCCCACACTAGCAAAAAACCATCAATTCAGTGAAAAAAAATTGTTCTTCAGCTGTCAGAGAGGCCTCAGAGACACCGAGAAAACAGGGAGCTGCTTGTATCCCCTGGCTGCTCACATGGCTTCTTTTAAACCATGCTACAACATCAGGAATAGGTGACAAAAGAACTTGAAACAGGGCTGGGAAACAGAAGTTATTTACAGTTTGAAGTCTAAACACCCCAGAGTACAAACCAGAGCTAAAATTAGCAAGAGGAGCACTCAGGGGCTTGGTTCAGCTGCAGCCTGTGCTGGCTGACTGATTGCTATTGATACTGCACAGGAGAAGAGATTAAGCTTGTTGTGTAAATCTGGAACTGGAATGTAAAATGTGCTCTGGGTGACAAACACAACCATGGCCTTAAAGGAAAACAGAGGAATAAATGAAAAATTTCCAACATGCTTCTGTGAAAGGGGAATGGCTGCAGTGGAGGAAGAGATTACAAGCACTTCTGCTAATGTTATATTAGCACATCTCAACTGATCAGGAGATTTGGGGCACCTCCTTTAGAAAAGCTTGTGACAAGATGCTATGTGAAGCATGAAGAAATGTAAAATAAAAGATATTTGGGGAGAATAAAAAGATGAACAGATTTTTTGCAAAATTTTAAAAACCATGGCAGAGCAAGGTAAAGCACAGAAGTCACGGAAGGCCTGAGTGGGGGAAGAATTTAACAATTGAGTGTCAGACTGACAGCCAAAAAAGTCTTTATAATGCAATTTCACCATGTTAATATAAAAAAATATCCTTGCAATAGAGGTGTGGTGTTGATGATGCTGACAAATCTTTTCTTCTCACCACTGATCTCCCTGGCTCTATTTTTGCTGTGCATTGAGCTTCAACATTTCATGGTCAATGAATTTAACCTGGATTTCCACTCCTGTGCATTACTGAACTCACTACCTCAGGGTGTGAGCTAGATATCAAATAAATGGAAGTAAAAATATTCATGAGTTACTGTGCAGTATCTTAATAATACAGTTTCTTAATAATGATCCATTACATTTTAAGGTTTTCATCAATGCGCTGTCCTCTCTTTTTAAAATTCTGTAGTTCCAGTCTGCTATGAGGCAGCAATTGCAACAATGTCATAATTGCTTAATTTCAAATCCTCCCCTCCCTTGGAAGAAATGTTTCTTTCTACAGTAACAAACTCACCTCTCCTTAGTTCTCTTTGGCAGAGAGACAAAAGGAGGCTGGCCTCAGGGTGATAAATGCATTTTCAGCAGCTCCTGTTAAAATTATGGCTCTATTTTTTGTCCTCAGTTCACAAACCAAAATAACAACCCTTCTCACAGTGTAATTAAGGATTTCATGTACACCAGGAGAACCAACAGAAAGACTTAACTACAGGAAAACAAATGCTGGAGCCAGAAAGAAGGACCCAAAACACATTTTCATGGTATATTATTTTTTTAATATATTAAAAAATTACAGTTTCAATAAAGAAGTAGAAAAATAAGAAATTATTTGGAAAGTGCTTGTGAAATACAAGCAGTTCCCTAGAAGGCATTAATTATCTGAACTACCATACATAAATGATCCAAGCATCCAGTGAACTACTGAGACAGTCCCAATCAATACACTGAGAAGAGAGACTTTAAAAATGGAAAAATATACTTTCCCTAAAAGGTCTGTCTCAAACTGGGGAAAGCCAGGTCTCAGGTACTGTTCTGGAATCCAGCTTCACTTGGGTCAGTATCATGTTCCTTAAGTAAGGGAAGAGGAAGGAAAAAAAAGAAGAAAAAAGAGCTTTAAAAACAGAGTAGAACTGCAAGATTTTTGGCTTAAATAGATTACATGTGAAACAGGCAATTCTTGTTAGCACAAACTGCAGCTCTGCCAATATGCTCCAAACACACTTTGAAGTATTAAATTTGCTATGAAGAATTCTTTCAGCACAGCTGCATTTCAGTGCAGCCCCTGAGGAGAAATGCTGGTCACCTCTGCACTGCAGCACTGGCCAGAGCACTGAACACTTCTGAGGACTCCCTGCTCTCACTCAGGCACCAGCAATGAACTGGATTTAGCTGCAATTACAAACTACACTTGCATGTACTAATCCCCCAATTAAAATAAATGAGAGACTTAATAAATTGAGCAGTACATGTTTTATGGAGATTAACAGCCATAAGTACTCTGGATCACACTTCACTGCTCTCATTTATTGCACAGCTAATGTCTTACATCACCTCTTGCCTGTGACAAGTGTAGCTGCTACAATGACACACCACCCTCACTGCTGCTACAACCAACTACTCACTTGTAATTGTTATTAAAAATACCTGATTCAGTTTCTTAAACTCAACCACTTGGAAGAAGATGTGCTCCAGGATATATTTGGCATCTTGCTTGTCCTTTGGGAGTTCACTGGTCACTCCCAGGATGTCGCCGCATTTCCGCACGTAGAACTCCAGGTCATCGTCAGTGCCTAAACAAGCACCCAGGGAAGAAGGCAGGTGAGTGTCACACATCTGGAACAGCTGGCCAAAAACCTGCTCTGAATCTCCATTTGCTGTTGGCATCCTGGGAGGTTCAGTCCCATCACTAAGCTCAGTGGACCAGGCATGATGTATTCCTGCAGCCAGTACTGCTCATCTTTATGTGTTTAGAATAATCTTAACATTTTAACTTCAAAGCATAAAAAGGATGTGAAATTTATCAGCCAGAGTGCACAAAGCAATTTATGCACAATATAGGAAATAGCAGGCAGAAGCATGATAAAATGTCATGTAACAGACAAAATATAATTTCATGGTACATAAAGTTGCACTATTAATTTCCAAAGCTTTTCAATTTCTTAGATCAGGATAAGGGCAGTAGATTTTCCTAAATGAGGTCCATGCATTAGAATTAAATATAACAATTTTCCCCTGAAAAAAATGGACTTTTATTTTAAATGTGCAAACAATCTGCTCCACCTACATTTGTTTGTGATCTCTGCAAGACGTGCTTTCTCTGAGGAAAAAGTTTCATCCAAGTCAAACAGCTCCAGAGCAGGAGGAGGCAATTCTTTGAAAGCAGGTGGGAAAACCTTGGACAGAAACAGCAGCATGCTTGATTGCCACATATGTTTCTTATACTTTGTAGATCTCTAAGACAATAGTTTTGAACTTATATTGGATTTGAAGAAACCCTTTAAAAAGTCAAAAGCAACTCCAAAGCCATGGAACCAAGTGGCACCATTTGAAAATCCCATTTTTATGCTGTAAAAATAACTGAACATTCCAAAAGAATTTAGCCACATGTATGCCAGAATCATCACCCAGCATCCCAACTAGATATTCTTATTTGCAGTTTCAGTTTTGCTCCATGAGACCCAGGTGATGGCTGAGAGCTGAGGAACTAAATTAGCCCTAACACCTCACTCTGAAAACATAATGACATCAATTCTGGTCAAAGAATTTTTGTTTCATGCAGGCACCATTTATGTCACAAGCTGAACTTGGGTTCTTAAAAAGCAGTGAAGGAGACACCACTTTCAGTTGCACTCCTGAAGCTCTAAAGGATCCCAGTGATGCTTTCTCAGTGGTCAGGGTAAAGCAGGATGGAACAATGGTGCCAAAATTCAGATACTGAGAGATTCCTGCCTTCTGAAGTGAGTTTGACACACCCATAGCTTGTGTTGTTGCTGTCAGCCCAAACATTGCTGGTTAAAGTTTGATCAGCTCCTGCTGTAAAAGACCAAAGCTCCACTTTCTGCTTCCCCTGAGGATCTGGGAGATGGAGGCAGAGCAGGACAGACTGGCTCCTCCCTGGCAGCAGGCAGTGCAGTACCTTCACCAGCACAGCTTTCTCAAATACCACATCCTATTTTCACTGGGAAGGCTGAGCCACCTCTCAGGACTGGGAGCAGCTACTCATCAAAGGCTCACCACACAAGGATTCTGTTTTGGTACCACACACTACATTTTGAAGCTCTTTTAATAAATTAGAAGTGTAAATGAGTGCTCTTTCCTAAAAGATAGTCCCTGCAGTGTAGTCAGCTCCCAAGTGTTAGTTATTGCTACAGCATTTCTCACTACTTCTTTAACAGAACCATGGAAATGACATACAGAGACTCTGCATGAAACAAATGAAATAGAGACTCATTAAAGGTTGGAACAGACATCCAAGATTATCAAGTCCAACTTTCATGGGGAAGGGTTCTCCCTGTAATATACAAGGAAGAAAATTACTCACAGCTGGCTGGAGCACAGGTAGTGGAGTCTCAAATTCAGGCTGAATGAGTTGGAGGGGTTCATGTTTCATATTCAGCTCTTCATAAGCTCTGCAGCACAGAAAATTTCCAAGTATGAGGAAAAAAGTGATACCACATCTATTTCCACTAGCAGGCTATAGAGATGGATTTTTGTGAACACATCAGCATCAAAGTTTTGCAATGTAACAGCACAAAAAAATGAGATGTCAATTTTATAAGGACCTCAGAAAACTACAGATCAGTAATAAATAACTTCTACAGTAAGAAAATTACAGTTGTGACAGGGGAAGATGATAGGTGGATATATAAGGTGACTAAAAAATCACAGCTCAATTCTACAATTGACTTTTAGCAGGATGAACACAGATGAAGGAAAAGTGATCCAGCACAAAACAAGCAGAACTGAGATTTCAGAAAAGTTTATAAGGAAGTCAATAACCAAAAGTTATTTTTTAAAGAAGTATTTGTTATGGGGTCAGAAGGGAGATCCTGTGTATTCACAACTAGTGAAAATACAAGAAATAGAGAGTAAGAAGAAAAAGTGTCCCCAGCAGAGTGGAGTTTATGGAATCTGTGTTAAGCTGCTACTACTCAAAGTGTTCAGACATGATCTGGGTAACAGAGGAGTTATGATGGACAAAACTGAGAGTGACAAAAACTGGTGAAACTGAGCAGCTGATAAACCTCAAAACACAATTATTGGGAAATGCAGAGGTGACTGAAATGCAAATTCCAGTAAATGCCAAGTAATTCAAAAGTGGAAAAACGAGCAGTTCTCAGTTAGCACTCCAGAAAGTGCCCAACTTCACTGCAGACATTTCTCAAAATATCAAATCAATGAATCTCATGTAGTCAGAAAAAAAAGGAGAAAAGAAGGCCAGAAACTACAGCTAAGACAAGAAGCAAGAGAAAACATCATTGCCACACTGTACAAATCTATTTTCTGGTACATCCATATTCAAAATGCTCATTCCTTCCTCCTCTTAAGGAGACACAATTTAAGCACAAACAGAAAATGCAGAACACCAAATGGAATAAATAAATAAGTAATAAGAAAATTACAGCTGCTGACTTGATAACTGAAGGGAGGGCAGTTGTGTCCAGCTGATAAAGGGATGTATCAAAGAGCTTTGTGAAGTCTCTGGGGTTCTCATCTCCTTCCTGCAGACACACTCGCAGCTGCTCGGAGAGCGCGGCCGTGTCTGGGAGCACGGTGTAGTCTGAAATCTGAGCACACAGACATACAGACACACACCCCTGGCATCTGAAATGGCCAACCCATTCCTATTGTCCCTTTCTACCTCATATCTCACCTAAAATCTCTCTTAGAAATAAATATTTCACTCTTTCTTTGTTTTCACTCTGGCCCTTTGCAGTGCAGCTCACTAGATCAGTAACTGTGCCACCTCTTCTCTCAGCTGTAAAGCTACACAACAATCCTATTTGCATTTCTGTTAATTCTTTAAAACAGTCAGCTTACTAATCAACTGTGCAAACTGCTGGTTTTTATGCACACAGACTATACATTTTAATCACAAAAAGATATTTCCAAATAAAAACAGCATTTGTATACAACTAAAACTGACACACAGGTTGACCCCTGCTCACACACAGAAAATCTGCCTTTCCTTCCTGCACATTCCTCTTGTCTCAGGGCTCAGAGTGAAGTGCAAACTCATCACACTGCAGCAGTCCATCTCATAAACATGGGAAAATTGGAAAGAGACCTTCACAAATTATGTGTGATGATGAATAGCAATCTAAGGCTGAGTGGTACCATGAATTTTTACACCTGAGCCATCTGTCTACTCAATCTTAGGCCATGAATAAAGGTTGTGCAACAACAGCAGCACCCATCCTGCTGTTAACCCCTCTGTGATAAACACAGGGTGTGCCAAGACCAGTGCTGATCCCACTGCTCTTTACCTCCTTGTGATGGATCTCTCTTACCTCAGGGTCCTCCATATCCATCTGGTTTAAGTGGATATCTGATGTTGTGAGCCACTGGAAAAGCACATCCTGGGGAAGGGCAAAACTCAATTACTTTCAGGAGGATCCAAGTAATCTCATTCTATGCTTAAATATTCCTATTAAGTCTATTAAATAACATACCACAAAAAAAAAAAAAAAAAAAAAAAAAAAGATAATAAATCAAAGAATATCTCTTAGTATTGGCTGAGAATTCCCATACTGAATTCATTTCATAGCTGTCTTGCTCAAAAATGAAGCTGAGCCTGGAGTGCTTTACAAATGTTGTGAAGATACAAAAAGGTGTTTTTAAAGATAAAAAAAAACCTCCCAAAAAACTCCAACTTACCATGATCTTACCATTTTCTTCTTTATCTAAATACTGGTCACTGAACATGTGGGAAGATCCCAGGGCTGCCATCTTTCCACCTTTACTCTACCAAGAAAGAATACAATATAGCAAAAATTCCTTCCAAATCACAGCTTTAGAGGCAATTGTTATTGCACTGCATTACTTGTCTACATAGTAAAAAACTGCATTGTCCACACAGTAAAAAACTGCATTAACTTGTTCACATTCATTAACAATATCAATCCTGTGCTTGTAACTCTTTATTATTAAATTTCTGAATTTATTTTTATAAATTAACAGGGCTGGATGAGTAAAATAATATATGAAAAATCTACTGGTTCCAAGGTGAGAACCTTGGAATTCAATATGCTGTACTTACAGAGTTAGGGATAATCTTATTTAATAAATTATCAGTAAAACAGCAGAGAAAACCCTAAAACTTTAAAGAATTAAAGACATCCACCAGTCAACCAAAAAAATATGTAATCTTTGCTGACCACTCTGAGCCCTGTGCAAAGTTTACCATTAAAAAAGTCAGGAGTCAGTGGGCTCATCTGGAGTTTGCAGATACATCAGAAACTGAGGTGGGTTTGTAAGTAGCCCCAAAAGATCCACTCACAATCTCTGTGTGGGGCAGGGGGAATGCAGGGAGGGCCCCAGGCAGCTCATACCTCATGCTGATAGAAAGCCAGGACAGGCCTGTTGAGTGGGAAGCAGACAGACCCTGTGGACAGGATTGCCACTGCTGGCTTCATCACATTCAGTGTGGCTCCAAAAGGGTAAACAAAGGTGAGAGCTCTGCAGGAAATACAGGAATTCCATAAGCACCTGCATGCACCAGGCAGGCTGGGCAGATTCACAGAACTCTAACTGAAACCCACAGACTAGATGCAAACAAGATCTGGTCATGAGAACAATAATTCCTTTCCAAACCTATCCCTCCTGCTCCTTCAGAGGTTACCAAGCTCTACTAAACAGATTCTCCTTCCCAGATATAACCTAAGAAGCACAAGAACATAAGAAATGCATTAGAAAACCTCACCATAAGCACAGAGTACTGCTGCTAATCCCAAACCTGCCAATTCTGAGGTGTTCTACACATTTTCACAGCAGTTTCCTCAGAGAAAACACTTACTGTGAGTCATGGCCCCTTCCATCTTCATCTGCTGTCTCCAGCACTCTTTTCTTTGCAGCTTCACTGATTCCCCTACAAGATATTGAAAAACAAACCTTACTGAAAACAATCCAGTTTACAAGAGTTTACTGTGAAGATTCCCATACCCCAAATACTCACCTGTTCAAAACTCCATCAGAGATTAGGGCTTCTTTTGGGTGGTGGTACTTGTAATACACATTTCGTACTACAGCATCTTGAAAAAAGAAAAAAAATATAGAAATTGACATCTCAGCTGATCAGTGTGTTAGATTTAGCAAAGAAAAACTAGTTTAGCTCTTGGATTCCCTGGGTGTTTGCTTTGAACACCACAAATCTGTCATGCTTTTAACACCACAAAACTGAAATCAGCCTTTACTATTGTTTCCTTTTGGATAGAATAGACTTAGGATAGGAATATGTTTGCAAATTCAAAAAAATACAGAAAGTTAAGCACATCACCATCCTCTGCAAAGCAAAAGAGACAAAAAGATCCAGTTAAAGCAGCCTGGATCAACTTTTACAACTTAATTTTTATGCATCTTCCAAATA
The DNA here is from genome assembly GCF_027887145.1 of Ammospiza caudacuta. Classification (NCBI taxonomy): domain Eukaryota; kingdom Metazoa; phylum Chordata; class Aves; order Passeriformes; family Passerellidae; genus Ammospiza; species Ammospiza caudacuta. Next base: position 8,987,323 of record NC_080607.1, read on the forward strand.
CTTGATTAATTGAGTCCTATTGATGAAAAAAAAGGCATGGTCTAGAAAAGCCACCAAAGGCCCCAAATATTTTATGCACATTGACACACACTTGCCTTGGGTTGTTGGGTTTTTTTTCCATATTGGCAGCACAAAACTAATGAGTGATATATTTTATTGGTCTGCTAAAGAAAAGTGCCACTTCTTATTCAGCGTTAGCATTAAGTGATTCAATCCTTTAAAACATATGGAAAATGTTCTAAATTAATGGCTTTTTAAGCAAGAAATTTCCCTAAAATTATTTTTTTTTAGTAAATTAAAACTAACAACTACAGCAAAGGAATGGAAATGGCCAAGTTGCCCATGCACTCTGTCCATGGAAAGGCTTTGCTGTGCTTCAATATTACCTTGTCATGTGCATGCAGATTTAAAGAAAAAAATCTTTTAGATCAAAAGATCCTTTGTGAGAAAGATCTGCTTGGCTTGCATCCACAAAGGCTGAACCTGCTCTTTTCAATTTTCAAATTGATGACTAAAAGTAGCAGTGAGCCCCATTACCATTATTGAAAATGATCCCATATTCTTCTAACAAGAAGTTAATGTTTGTGCCATTCCGGGACTCTCCACCTTCTCTGAGCATCACCAGGATGGCCCCACCATCCTCCAGGAATTTCTTCAGAACAGAAAACTAGAAATCAACAAAGATCCAGAAAACAAACAAACATGAGAAGCTGCACACAAAACTGCATGAAGTTATATTGAGATGAGGGGAGAGGAATTGTTTTGACTGCTTGCATTTAACTTTGCCCTATAAGAAAAACATTCAAATTCCAATGTATATGAACTGATTTAAAGTAGCATTACAGCAAAGTCTTCTGCCTTGTTCTTTTCTACTTAAGCAAATTTTAAAACATAACTAACTTGAAAACAATTATTGACTTCTTACCTCATCAGCACTGAACTTCTCTCTTGGTCCTGCTGTAATCCACAATTTCACCCCAAACAGTCTCTCAGAAGTGATCTCATCTTTTAAGCTATGAATAGATTAATAAAGACACACATTATTCTTGGATACAGTCCTGAACCACAACTTTTTCCTCTTGTTTTTTTTTTTTATAAAGGACTTGCAAATGAACACAAAGCAAATCATTTCAGTCACTTCACATCCTTTTATCTGGGTTTAAAGTTGACAACTTGAGCAAAAATAACCCTTAAAAATGCCAACCAGCTAAACAGCAACGCTCCTCTGACAAGGCACTGTGCCAGATCCAGAACTGCTGCAAGCTGTCACAGCTGCTATTAAACTTTGCACCTGAGGAGCTTCCTGTTATTTTTCTTTTTCTTCTTTTTGGTCTGGCCACATTTCAAAGAATAAGATGAGGTGGAAGGGACCCACTGAGCCCATGGGACTGTCCCTGCACAGACACCCCGACAGCCCCACCCTGGGCATCCCTGGCAGCCTCAGGGCCGTGCCCATTCCCTGGGGAACCTGGGCAGTGCCAGCACCCTCTGCGGATGAGCCTTTCCCTGATATCCTCTCCCAAACAGCTCATGCCGTATTTTGCAGTGATCAGATAAACGGTACCATCTACAGACCCATACACCTGTATGAAGAGCCTCATCCTTACAACTCACACTCCATCTCCTCCAGGTGAACTGCAGCTCCCAAGAACCACGCATAGCATCCCACAGGGGCAGAAGATGCAACAGGGCGCCATCAACGCGAGAGAGCGACCTCAGCTCACGACAAACACCCCAAAGGCCACTCGGGTGCCCACACACCCCCAAAGGCCATTCGGCTGCCCACACACACCCGCCAGGGCCTCTCCGCGCCCCGAGAGCCGCCCCTCACCTCAGCACCTTCCAGCTGCCGCGCAGCCTTTTCCGCAGGGCCTTGTAGCCGCCGGCCGGCGTGAAGCTCTCGCCCTTGGAGGCGTTGAACACTATGGCATTGCGCGGGCCGCTCTCCATAGGCTCCCCCGGGGCTGCCGGAGGGCTCCGGGGAGCAGCGGGCAAGCGCCAGCGCCCCGGCCGCCCGCGGGTCCCCAACGAGCTCCCGCCGTGCCGCCGTCACCACGCGCGCCTTAGCAACGCTCCGGCCGGACGCATGCGCGGGGGGCGTTTCCCCCCCTCTCGAGTGCAGAGGTCGCCGCAATGGTTCGCTCCAGTCCCCGGCAAGGAAAGGGGCGGGACGGAACCACTGCGGAGGGCGGGGACAGGGCGGTGCGCTCCCGCCCTTCCTGAGCCCCAGTCCGCGCCTGTCAGGGCTCGGCGCAGTCCCGCTGTCCTGAACCCCTCTTTGCTTTTCTGGGCCATTGATTTTTGCTTGTGTCAAAAATCCCAATCCTGACAGCTGCAGGTTCGTCCCTGTGAGGGTAGGCAGGCCCTGGCACAGGGCGGCCAGAGGAGCTGTGGCTGCCCCTGAATCCCTGGAAGTATCCAAGGCCCGGCTGGATGAGGTTTAGAGCAGTAGAAGGTATCCCTGCCCCTGGCCTTTAAGATCCTCAACCCTTCCATGATGCTGTGATCAGCTTAAATTAGGGAATTCCTCTTTAATTTAAACGCAGCAGTGTTAGTCACTTTCTGCATGCAGCCCCATACTCTCCAGCCCAGCACAAGGCAAACACCCTCCTTCCCCTCTTATCCAGGACACCCAGAGAAGCACATGAGTGTTTGCAACTTTAATATAAACAATGTCATATTTCCAATGACTTCAGCATATACAAGATAGAGCCTGATAAAAAAAACCCCAAAACACACAGTGGTACCAAGCACAAGGTTCCCCACAGCACAAGCATCACACAGCTTTTAGAAAGCCCCCTGTTTATCCCCATGTTGCTCTGAGCCCCCTCTACTCCCCACAGCAACAGCACAGAACAGCTTAAAAAGAAATGTGGGAAGTGACATTCAATGAGTACACCAGCTTTTAAATTAAGGCAGAATAAATAACTGTTCCACATGAGTGATGGGCATTTTCAGGTGAGTGCTGGAGCATGGCCACCACTCGTTGTTCACTGCCCTGTGATCATCACAGTAGTGTTGGTGTGCTTGGGGCAGGTCAAGCACAGGCTGTGAAAGCACCCTCACCCCCAACCAGAGTTCAGCTATAAAGTTATTTTTATTTTTCCAAGCAACTCCATCTCTTTCTCCACCCCTTCCTTGATCTGGGATTTTCCTCCTACACATTGGCTCCTCCATCACAGCCTCGTTGTTGCGTCAGTAGCATCCCAATCCTGGGCCAGAAAGATAATCCACTCACTTTGAGGAGATCAGGCTGGCATGAAAGGCCACAGTGCAGTTCAGGACTTAAAAATCTGCAGCTCCCTTTGGAACAATAACTGATGAACAGAGTTTTTCACTCAGCCCAGGATGACCAGCTGGAGTGACAGAGTAAGGGAAGGAAGCCACTGTTCATGGTGATGTGAAGAGTTTCCTTTTCTGTTGAGGGCTTTGGGAAAGACATTGGGCATAGCTCCACAAAAGAAAGTAAAATAAATGTGACCAGTTACAGGGACATGTCTATTATGTGAATGATGGCACATACCTCAAACATAAATATAACCACAGAGTGAATACAATTCTGCCAAGTAGCACAAGACACTCAGGGAAAATCATAGTCAGTGTCCCACTTTCTCTGAGAGGGAAACATTCATTTAGGGACAAAATCCACCAAACAGCAAAAATTAAGAGCTCTGTTCCATCCCAGTCAGTTAGTGTGTTAGTGCCAATTTCCTTAAACCATGAGCAAAGGACAGTACCAAACCTCTCAAAAGGACAAAGAAAACAAAAAACCCACAAAACCCCATAAAACCCATTCATTTAAAATATGGCTTGACAAAGCCTTTGTAAAACTTAAATGTCCTCTTCAGTTGGTGCATATGAAAATCCTAAAAATGCATCTGAGGCACTGGAGCTGCTGGCTGCCAGGTCAGGCGTGCGGGTGATGGAGGCAGAGATGGCTTCCTGGGTGAACTCAGGATCAAAGTGTCGCAGATCAGCTGGGCCAGCCTAAGCCAAGGAGCAGAGAAATCATTGAGGGAGCAGACCCAAACCAGACCCTTGTGTTCAGAGAGCCCAACGCAGCTGCTCTTCCAAAAGAGCTATCACTACTCCATCTGCAGGTCCCAACCCACATCTCAGAACCCTCAGCATCAGTGGGAGATATTTGGAGAGGATCCCTTCTGTAAAACAGACAGAGTTACCTACTTACCACATTGGGGTTGAATGGAGGAGTAATCCTCTTGTGATATAAATCATCCCAGTTTATTGGGCTGAAGAATACATGGCTCTTTATCTCAAGCTGTAAAGAAAGAAGAAAGGAAAGTCAATTTTCTGCCAATCCTCATTTTCCACCACCTGGTCTCACAGCTTTAAGTGGTTGACTTGAAGTTACCATATACTCATATCCACAAATCCTTAACAGATGAGGGTCCTGGTCCAGGAATCCCCCAAGGGAAATGACCCATCACACACTGGTGTCCTTAGCTGGCCACCTCCCCTCTCCCTTTGCCAAGTCAACCCCATGTGTCCCTTGTAGGAGGCTGAAGGGACAGACTGTGTGGGAGGGCTTTTCCAAGGCAGTACTGTTCTGAAAGAAATGCTCAGAATAGAAATTTCCCCATCCATCCTCCCTCCCTGCTGCTCATAGTGAAGGCCACCTACAAAGTCTGTTTTGGCACCCAGCCTCCTCTTCTGGTCCTTGTGGAGAAGTCCCTGAAGGATGTCACAAGCTGCCACAGTCTTGGTTCCTTGGATCTGTAGTGGCTTGTGCAGAATGTTGTCATACATCTGAGACACATCCCGGCTGTAAAAGGGAGGCTAATTTGAAAGAGAGGAGAAGCAGCCAGGTAAAACATGAGCTACCAGAAGGAGCCACACATTGCAGGTCAAAATGAATCCTGCAGTGAGAAGATGGGGGAGACCTGCCACACCTCTGCTCGAAAGGGTAGTGGTAGCATTGGACCAGATCATTAATTCAGGATTTAGTTGTCTATCAAGTGCCTCATGAGCACCAGACCAACATCACACCACAGCTTTTGCAAATCAAATTTCCATTATGCAAAGTGAACCAGCCCATTTCCAAACTCACCAGTCCAAAGAGCATTTCATAGAGGACAGCTCCTAGGCACCACCAGTCTACTGTCCTGTCATAGGGCTGCTTCTTTAGCACCTCAGGAGCCAGATACTGGGAATTCAGAAGGAAATATCAAATTAAAAAGGAAGGGCTTTGCCCTTCTTAGTCCCAAACCTGGCTGCAGCTCAAGTTGAGCAAATGCATTAAGAATAGCAGAGATGCTGTTCCTAGTATTATCTAATAAACTCTTCACTTGCTTTGGAGCAATGGGGTTGAGAGACACCTACCAAAGCCTTCAAGATGCCCTTGCAGGCTACAGGAGGTTCTCTTCCTTGAGAGGACTTCTACAAACATTTGGTACCTGCCACAATTCAGCCAGCAATCCTGTCCCTCTAGGAGACATCACACCTTTAAAATAACTCCTGTATTTTTTTAAAAGCTGCAGTTTTCAGCCCCAATAAGACTGTCCAAAGGAGCAAAACTACCAAGGGCCATTATAGAGGAGCAACAGGCAAGAATTTGAGCAGTCTGCAGAACAGTTCCCCACAGAATTACCTCTGTGTACTATCAGGCTCTGTCTAGAACAGGAAAACACCAACACCACAACTAGAAAACAAAGCTCAAACATTCCTGCTTGGTTCATGCTGTGCTGTTGCATAAGTGAAACCTCACTGAAAAAGAAGGGAAATTCCTGCCCACTTCCGCTGAGCTTCAATGCTGAAAGGTGTCATGTTTACAGACCCTTTGCCAAGCTGCTTGGGGAAAGCAGCAGGACAGGTACATTACCTAAGCTAAAGTGCTACCAAGATCCCCAGGCTCAGTAAGAAGCAGGCAAAAAAGCCTCCAAGAAGCCAGACTGGAAATAGGTTTTCACAAAACTCAGTTGGAGTGCACTGGAGGAAAGGCATTTCCTCCTCTCTGAGCAGTGTTTGCATTCCAGGGGGGAGCCTGCTCCCCTGCTCTGCACAGGGAATTCTGCAGCTCCTGCATGCACCAAGGACACAGAGGAGAGCACAGCAAGGTCCTGTGCATGGCAGTACCAGCAGGCTCCTTGTTCTGCACCACTGGGGTCTCAAAGAAAGTAAACAACCAGCAATCCTGCTCCCAGGGACAAGGTTGTCTCCACTCCCCAGCTATTTTCACAAGTCTGGCCATTTCCAAGTGCAGGAACCCCTGCCCCAATAGCTCAGTCATACCTGTAACAACACAGCAATTTTGGAGTAACCATCTGCTGGATAGGGAAGGCCTTATCTGAGCTCCAGCTTCAGGCTGACAGCCTCAGAGAGCCCATATTATTTTGAGGTGTCACATAAGCCCAAGACCCAGAGCGCCAAGTGCTGAAGGTTTCCAGCCCCCAGGTCTCAGCAAAGCCCCAGCAGTACCTCAGGAGTGCCACAAAAGGTAGAAGTTGTCTCCTCTTGCTCCATTCCTTCTTTGCAGAGTCCAAAGTCTGTCAATACTATGTGTCCCTAAAGAAAAGAGAAATTTTAGCTTGTCTCACTTTTTATGGAGAAGAGACAGGATTTCCAAGTATTTGCCTATGCATTACGTCTCATGTGGGTTTTGGTTCCCCACTGCTCATCTCCTCCCCTCCCTCCCATTATGTTCATCCTGTAGTACAGGTACTGGAGCCTGTAGAAAAATACAGTCTCAATTTTTTATTTTTTACTTGTCTGCAGTTAGATAGCCATGAGGAGCTCCAGCACTGCTGTGATTTTCTGCTGCTTTATCCCAGAGACAATTTATGTAACAGTGGCTACCAGAGCTGCAGCAGTGGCCTGCTCTTCACCACCCTGATCCCCTCCACAGGTCAGGTCCCAGTTTCTGGGAATGAACCCCAAAACCATGCAGTTCTTCAGAGGGCAAGCCCCCTCATCCCTCCAGGATCTGCACAGAAGTGCAGTGGGGCAGACAGACAAAATCCATGCCATGCCATCAACTATAATCCAGCTTGCAGAGGCACAGCCCTCTGCTTGTGGTCCTGATGTTTTTAAAACCAACAGGAAGACAGCCCAAGCTGTGAGTATACCTGGCAATCCAGGAGGATGTTCTCAGGCTTTAAGTCCCTGCAAGACAAAGTGCTGTTTGAGCAGATTTGGCCAGATATTTAAAACACATGGATGTGAAACAGCATGAGCTATGAACAGAAGCTAACAAAGTCTCCCAATCCAGATCAGCAAGACCTTCCCAAACTGCAGACTCCCATCAATATACATACATGGAAACATTTTTTTTTAATGTTTCCATGTATAGATACTGATGGGAGTCAGTATAGATACATGGAAACATAAAAAAAATATGTTTCTGCTTTCACACAGGATCAGGTGTTAGCCTGCATTTCCATGCATAAATTGTTACTGAGATATGATTTCTTACTTATTGAGTCAGGTTTATTTTATGTCTTTAAACTTAATACCCTCAGACTGATACTAGGAAAGGGAAAGAATTGTTTATCGCCCATCAGGTCTTGCAGGGTAAAGCACCAGCAGCACGGTCTTGTCTGGGCTAGGACATTTTTCAGCTACTCCAGTCCAGCATTTCACTTCCCCAGTGAATCTCTTTCCCTGCCAGGGCAGGCTTGGAGCCCCTGCCTTACCTGTAGATAATGTTTAGGGAATGCAGGTACCCAATGGCACTGGCCACTTCTGCAGCGTAGAACCGGGCCCGGGGCTCACGGAAACAGCGCTCCCTTTGCAAGTGGAAGAAGAGCTACGGGAAGGTGAGAGGGTTGATTATGTCTCTAAATAAATGAAGGCTAATCTGGAGCAAGGCTGAAATCCAGCTACATGAGTGAAAAGGGATTTGCAGCAGGTAGCACATTAATAGCATGAAATGTGCCCAAGCCAGGTGAATTCAAGCAATCCAAACACCTTTCTAAAAATGGTTTAATTTCTCCTCATCATTCATGAAAATTAATAATTAATTTTCAAACTGCCCATCATCTGCTGACCTGGTTACCTCCTAGCTTACTACAACCCACAGGCTGATTACAGTGGTAGTACAGCCATGAGAAGTGATATGTGCAGAGAGCTGAACATGCCAAATCCCCAACATGAACTTGATTTTAGCAAGATATCCACCTTAACAAGATATCCCAGCCAGTTTCAGATAGCATAGAAAGACAGCTGAGAAAAGTAAGCTTCTACAGGACAGAAGAAGTCTAGAAAGTTGCAATGGCATCACTCCTAAGCACTAGGCATGGATCCAGAGCTGGCACACAAGGGAGTTTCCCTGAACCTCACCAATGCCAGTATTTCCCATATTCTCCATAGAATTTTACAGTGCCCCAATACCACTTTTCTCAGAATCTTCACTTTGGGAATCATCTGACTCAAGTCATAGCCAGCAAGATCTTGACTCAATTTACAGGTGAGGTATCCTGCCAGGTATTCCTGGCTGCTCCTTGCCAGCAGTCAAAACAATATTTTCTCTCAACATCATTATCTGCTGACAAGAAATTACTTTAAATACAGCAGCATGTTTGTGAAGGACCAAAAAGGATTAAAACAAAGCCTGTGAGTGCACTCACCTCTCCTCCATTTACATAGTCAAGCACAAAGTAAAGCTTCTCTGAAGTCTGGAAGGAGTAGTGGAGTCCCACAAGGAAGGGGTGCTTGACATTTTTCAGGAGCACGTTACGTTCTGCCATGATGTGGTTTTGCTATCAAAAAGCAGACAAGGCATTAAGGATTCAGGCAAGGATCCAGCCCAGCCTGCTCTAAGGGCTCACTGATGCTTTCAAAACAGGTGGAAGCTGGGAGCCCACAAGGGTCATTTCCAGCCCCAAAAAGAGAACCATTCCCTCCTACCTGACTTAAATTATCTCTATTCTTTTGTTCTCATGGCACAGCCAGATCCATGTTAATGGATTTTTAAGTTGTGAACTGCCTACCTAAATGCCAGGTACCCCAATTGCATTATCCAGAGAGCCCGTACACTGACCACAATTTCCAGAACACCCAAGCAGAGCAGTCATACCTCCTTTTTCTTGAGGATGGTTTTCTTATGTAAGACTTTCACTGCATAAAAAGTCCCATCACACTTGCGTTTGGCCAGGAGAACCTGCAACAGAAGGTCCTGGTCACAGCTGTCTCACCTTGGTCAGTGTGTCCTCATTAGTGTAACACTCTTGTGAGTGATTATATACAGAAAAACTACTTCAGGGGGCCAGCTACAGGGTTTTAAAGACCAAGCTCCAGCCCTCTCAATTCCCAGCATTTTTCATTGCCAGAAGTTAAGCACTCAATATCTCCACATATATCCCCTAGACACCCAATAGAAAATAGTTTTGGAGCACTTAGGGTCAGTCCCATTTAAAGAATCCTGGCTGTCTCCAGGTTTCTCTGGAGATCTTGTGCTGAACAAGTTTGAAACTTATTTTGAATCAAGCACTGCTCTTTACCATCACTGAGCATAAAACACCTCACTCTTCAGTCCTTAGAGAGGTTGAAGGGCCTTAAAGTAGAATGGACTACTCATAACAGACTATTCAACACAGCAAAGGACACAGTCAGAAATTCCTTCAACAACATATTTTCCTGCCAAGCTGCCTCCAAACAGCTACAGCCCACCTGCAAAAGCCCACTTACTTTTCCAAAGCTTCCTTTGCCAATAACCTTCAGGAAGTCAAAGTCTGTCGGCTTGGCACTGTTGGGCAAGAATGAAACAAGTTAATGTTTCTGGGAGAGAAACATGCAACAGTAATGCCAGCTTCCAAGCAGAGATCCTGCTTGGAAAAATTAGTGTTTGTGGAAGGGATTAAAGGGCACTGGTGGGTGACCCTCGCTCCCAGGCAGCTCAGGATTCACACTGTGTGTGTCAGGGCACCCTGCAGAGCACCAGCAACCCCTCAGCAGCCAGGCAGCAGCAGGGACAGCACCTGCAAGGACTAAGGGATGCCCTTACAGGGGACACAGTTTGTGCCTGTTTCTAGAGAAAGATAATCTGGAAGACAGCGGTGACAAGGAAGAGCTTCCCTTACTACCTCTCAAAAGAAAAGGGACAAAGGGCTGCAGACATGGCCAGGAGAGGATGATTAGAATAAATACCAGCTACAGCTTAGTGTTGGAAGCTGGTGCATTGGTGGCGCATATGGTGTTAAAGGCTGAGAACTGTAAAATGTAACTGTCCAGACTCTGCAGACACCACCCTGGCACACAGGGATCATCTGCATCCCCCTACCAAATCTCTCCACACCCTACCTGGCTTTGCAGGGAGCTTACTTGGGGTTAGCAGAAGGTCCGAGGTTGATGTTGTCAGTTGGTGTTGAAGGCTAGAGAAGATAAGAATTTTAGTCATGAGGACTGTGCTGCATGGGTTTTCCCTTCCTCAACACAGCAATCCATGGATAAACACCCAGTGTATACTTCAGCAAACATTTAAGGTCTCTTTAGATGTCTTTATGCAGATCCAGCACCACAGAGCTGCAGCCTCTCTTCCCAAAGACAAGGGGTACATACACACACACACCTGCTCTTCCTCCTGCTCCCTAGGAACCTTACTGTCCCCAGACTCTGGGAACATCATGCCTTGTCCCAAAGGGCCTCCCTGCTGCTTTTCCCCACCCAGCATCACCCACAGGACAGGGCAGCAGCAAGACTCCCAGCAGGCTAACACAGGCTCTCTTCTTGTTTTTAATCTAAAGGCACCAGCCCCCTTAGTCCCAAAGGTGAGGATTTGCTTGTTCAGAGCCATGATCTCACCTGGCTGCTTTTGTCTGGGCTCCGGGAGCGATCCATTAAAAAAACAACTCGCTCAGCACTTGGGAAAAGAAGAGGAAGTCAGTGTTGAGTACAAAATCCCAGAGAGAAACAGCTCCACACTGTTAACTTGCAGGGGAGTAGTGCAAACCCCAGTGTGTGCACCCCTTCTATCACAGAGGGCTCAGCTGAGCTCCCCAGCACTGCCACCCCCAAAGGATGGGGTACCTGTACTCTGGGGGAGGCAGGGAATGGTGTGTGCTGACAGGAGATTAGGGAAGCAGGGCTCCTGGCTGGACAAGTTTATCTAATATGGGTCCCTGATTTGCAATAATAGAAGCTGCACAAGCACGTGAGGGCCAGTGCAGCCCCAGCAGCAACACAGCACCAGGCCAGGGGAAGTCACAGCTCTCCAGGCAGAGATGCAGCCCCCTCCTCACTGCACAGGGATGCTGCAGCCCAGTGAGTGTCCCCACAGGGCAGCCAGGAGAGTCCAGCTAGGTCCAGGCACCACGGTCCATGGGGCTGGCAGCCCCAGAAGCCACTCCCCAGGCCAGGGCAGACCAGAGATGTTGACATTGCAGGGAAGAGGAGCTGCCATGGCAGCCAGGGCAGGCGTGGTGAGCAGAGGCATTAAAGAGCTCTTGTCTGCCTGGTGCAGCTTTTGCTGGGGCTGGAGAAGGCAGACTTGAACACTCATTGGTTCAGATCCATCCTGCTTGATCATCACTGGGGATGGGTGAGCCTTGCCTCAGGGATTCCTCCCTTTGGTTTTAGGGGTTCCTCTATGCTCTTTGCAAAAGCCAGAATTAAGATAACATGAATAAACAGCACTGCTCCCTTCTCCCCTGCCCCAGAGAGCTTAGACCCCCCCCTCAGCCCCACCACACATCTTTTCTGAAGGCTCTCGTCCCCACAGCCACCCTCTGCCCCACCCCTCCCAAAAAGGGGGCCCAAAGACCCCACATCTCACCTGTGGGTGCTCCCACTCTCTGCCCCCACACACCACTGGGCACAGACTCCCAGCCATCCCAAAGAATCCCCTCCTGCACAGCCAGGCTGGGCATGGCAGGAGCTGCCGGGCAGCAGCGGGTGCTGGCAGCTGTGCCAGGGACTGCCCACATCTGCCCGGTGCCAGCCAGCTCCATCCACCACAGGGGTTATCAGCTGAGCTGTTAAAGGGCTCCCATCCCACTGGGAGGGGTTCATACTCACTATGAGCAGAGCCTGGAGCCAGAGGCCTTGATGGTTTGTTCTATCCTCTCCCGGCCGTGCCTGATGAGTTCTGCGAGCAAAGTTGGAGCCCCGAAGCTGATTAGCTGGCAGTGTGATCACAAGTGCACAGAGGCACATTTGTTCTTCACTGACCTTGCTCTTCTCTCCACAGCCACCCTCCTCCCCCTTCCTCACGTACCAAAATAACCAGGAAATTATAGGAACCAGGACATCTTCCCTCCCAGCCTCACCAGGAGCCCTCAATAGCTCACAGGACAGGCATCAGTGCCACAAAACAGACAGCCTCTCTGGTGGCCAAGGGGACTCAGGCTGAAGCACCACTGTCAAGCCTTTCAGAGCCACCCCTGTGTCCCCAAGGGGGACAAGGAGAGTGCTTACAAGGATGAGGTTGTACTGGGATACGTCACACGCTTGGCACATCCACTGTCCCTTCCATTCAGGGCTCTGTGAGTAATTAGGGACGTGAATGAAACCTTTCAGGCCCTGCAGGAGGTAAGCCAGCACACACACATCACAGCAGTGGCTTGCCCAAGGACACATAGCCAGTGCCAGAAGCTGGGATTCCCACCATGGAGCATCCCTGCTGCTCAGCTGTGCAGGCAGTTGCCACCACTCATCATCATCATCACCTCTCCCTTCACAGAGAGGAAGCCCTGAGCCTGCTCTGGGCTGCACAGGCTGAGCCAGAGGGAAGCCAAAGCAGTGCAGCCTGCACAGAGGAGTTCCTTGTTTTGCTTAGGAGTAGATAGCAAAAGCATTTCAAGACTCAATTTTACCCCTCAGTTCTGCCACTGAAGGGAAAGCAAGAACCAAAACATACACAGAAATATGTCTTTCCTTTCCCATCTAAAAAGAAGGGGATTTGTAGACAAAAGCAAGCTGTCATCCTGGAATAGCTCTTCTACAGACCAAGGAATGGGCAGCACTAACTGCCAGAACCCATCTCCCTAGGCAAGAATTTTGTAGGACAATGAGTTTTGAGGCAAACAAGACCATAACAGAGCCCTTGCTGCATGGATTTTGGATCTGCCAGGCAGGGGGTTCTGGAACTTCTGAGAGCCCCTGAGTTGGCCCCACGAGCAGATCTGGGATTTGGGGGCAGCTCTGATGAGCAGCCAAAAAACTAAGGGGTGGGTTTAGACTTTCTGAATGGATAAGAAAGGCAAATGGAATTTAAAGCAAAACCCACAAACCACACAGAGGGAGAACTTACAACATCAGGCTGGTCTGTGAGTCCCTGACCTTGTCCATACTTTGCCGTGCAGCAAGTCCAAGATCCTGTCCCAGCTGGCAGCCACCAGCAGGGACAGCCTGCAGGCAGCACCCCGACAGATCAAGCCCCATCTCCTCCCACTGGGCACAGTCCTTTCCCTGCCAGCCTGGCTCTCCCAGGGCTGCTGAAGGTCACCCAGCACCTGCCTCAGTGTCCGCCTCACGGGCTGCTGGACAGGCTGGGCAGATGTTGCAGATATCCTTTATGAAAAATCCTTTTGCTAGGATTTTTTCTCCTGAGAAGCTGAGAGGCCTCAGCAATGAAATGTAAGCAATAATTATCTGCTGCTGTGGAATGCAACAGGTGCATCTGTGATTGGTCCATGTTGGTTGTTTCTAATTAATGGCCAATCGCAGCCCAGCTGGCTTGGACAGAGTCCAAGACAGAGCCTTTGTAATTATTCCTTCTTTTTCTACCCTTAGCCAGCCTTCTGATGAAATCCTTTCTTCTATTCTTTTAGTATAGTTTTAATGTAATATATATCATAAAATAATAAATCAGCCTTCTGAAACATGGAGTCAGATCCTCATCTCTTCCCTCATCTATGAGCCACTGTGAACAGCATCACAGGCAGATTCACAGCAGAGGGACACCAGTGCTGCAGTCTCTGAGCAAGCACTCCCTGGAGGATCCAGGCCTGGCAGGAGGTTGGCACAGGGCACACAGGTGTGTGTGGGCAAGCCCCAAGCTGCACATGGCAGCAGTGGAGCGAGGAGTGAAGGTTCCCACCCCTGCTCAGGAGCCTCTGGCCAGAGCAACCCAACCTAGCACCTCACTCCCGCTTGCTGCCTGCAGCTCCATCAGGTGGTACAGCACATTTCCTCTGAATCTGAAGCCTCACAAGCTCAGGTTTGGCCTCAGGGCCACCTTGCAGCCTCTGTTCTGATCCCAGACTCAGGAGAAATAATGACTGAGGCTCAGATGGACATATCACAGCTTGGGCATCTTGGAGAGCACATGGACAACCATGGAAACACATCCATGTGCCCTGGAGGTATTTACAGGATGCAGAACAAGTCCCTGACTTGCTCTAAGGGGCTTGGACAAGCCTGTTTTAGCAACCTGCAGCTACAGAGGAGCCCCTTCCAGCCTGGCAGCCCATTCATGCCTCCCTCCACCAGCCCTGTTCTGCTCCAGTGCCTCTGTGCTGGAAGTGAAGCCACTCAACAAGTCCCTGCTGACCGAAGGCAGCCTTTTCCAACACAGCTTTTTCATTAAAGGGACTTGCTCTGAGGTTAAAGTCTCTGAAGTACCATACCCATTTATAGATGTGTGTAGCCCCATCCCACATCACTTTCCATACAGGTTCAGAGCCACCTTCCCCAGCCCAAGTCCACCTTCAAAACCAGGTTAGTTTGTGGTTTAAATCTCACAAGCAGTCAAGCAGGCTTTTCCTTATCACTAACAAACCCTACCCCCCTAAAGCAGAAAGATTTCCTGAGCGCACACACTGAACAACAGAAGCAGAAATAGGTCACGAAGATACGCTGGAATCCTTGGTTATCCATGCCCGGCTGCATCCCTCCTCGTGCCTGCTGGTGCAGCATGGATGCTCCAGGGCCACAGAGAGCATTGGCAAGCAAGTCTAGGAGTTCCCCAATATCACAGCACTATTACACAGCAGGAACACACACCCCTGCACCCCACTCCCCCCTCCTCAAACACCATTTCACCCCAACTCCCAGCCACAGGCACCCCCCAGGCAGGAAGCAAGCGCTCACTCACACCACAGAGAGCTGCGCCTTCCAAGCTGGAGCAGTTTCTGCACTCAATCTCCCCCCAGCACACATCCCTCAGTAACATACGTTTGCTTCCCAGCAGAGCACGAGCAGCTCCCTGTTCCTCACATAGTTCTGGCAGTGGTGACCCACATTCCCATGCCAGCCCAGCGTTATTTGCTACAAACACATTACTAATGCAAGGCGTACCTTGCACAGAGACACAACCTCACCGCCTCGTCATCCGCGGGCTGCTCCCGCCTCCTCCCCGATGTCACCGCTCTCGGCAGCCTCCCCTGCCTAACCTACATTGCAAACCCCTCCGAGGCAGTCCCTCGTCCCCTCCTGCTCTGGGAAGGGCTGGCTGCCAGCCTGGAGAGGCCTGGCAGGGACAGCAGGTGATGCTGGGCAGGAAACTCAGAGTTTGGAGGGGTAGGGGTGAGGAACAGGCACCCACAGGTTTCACCCAGCACAGGGGCTGCTATCGGCTAAAGGGGGAGATGCCCCAGTTTCAGCTCTGAGAGGAGCAGGGAGGGAGGTGGGAAGGAGGATTCCTGCAAACACGTGCTTTTACTGGGGGGAAAAAAAGGCTCAAGTTTTCCCCTGCTACAGATCTAAGAGATAGCTGCAAGCTAGTTCTGAACTCCACTTTCATCCCCATTGAGACACTACAGCAAGTCCAGGAAGAGGTTAGGAAAGACTTTAAAGAACTTCTGCATTTCAGGGAGCTTTCTTAGCCAGCCTCTAGAGACCCAGTGGCTTGTCCAATTTTCTCCTGCAGATCCTGTTCCCTGCACCCCAGGGACACTGCAAAACAGAGCAGGAACCCAGCCAAGCAGCTCTGGCTCAAGGCAAGCTGGAGACAACCAATCCTTGAAATTTTAGAGAAAAGTTACATGCAGAACTCAAAGAAAACAGCAGGTGGCTAAAGCTTGAAGCACTTCACAAAAAAAGAATTCTATGAAAACAAGTCATCAAATATACCTGGGAGCTCATCTCCCAGAGGCTGAGTCCTGAAGCATGGGAAGCAGTCCATGAGCACTGAGCACAGAGACCTCTCATTGCCCACACTCCCCATCCCTGCACCAGCCCACCCTGCCAGGCCAGGAGCCCAAAGCTCCTTCCTAAAACCCAAAGGGGAAGAGCTTTGTTTCCTGCAGCAGTTCATTTAACCACAACCACCAACTCTCCAGAGCAATCAGGCCACCACTGGCACCTCACTGCAGCGCTTAAAATAGAGCAGGAAAAGCTGACCAGCTGCAAGAGATGGAGAAACACCTGCTAGCTGTACCCAAGGAGTGAGAATTTAGGTGGGAGGGATAACTATGGGTGGGGAGGAAGAGTGCAGGTGGTGTGTGGAAGAAAATTGCAGCCTGGCAGGCAGCTCAGGTGTTCTGAATAATTTTTTACAAGTCAGCTGGAAATTCTTACTCTGTCCAGTGGTTTGGAGGAAGGTCAAAACTGGCATTTGGTTCAGGTCAAACCCTGAAGAAACTGATTTTTACAGTGTCCTGGGGACCCTGGAGGGCTTCAGCCAGGGCAGCCAGGCTGGTGCTTTGCAGCCCTGCTAACTGCAAACATCAAACATGGGGAGCCTGGTGATTCGAGAGACCAGAGACTGAGCTCTGAGCAAAAGGGGACCTGGAAGTAGGGCTGGTGTCTTGTCTCTCTTCATTAAAAATAAAGCAGTCGCTTTTTCTTCCATTGTAGTTTCCTACTAAAATCTCCCTGTGTGCAGCTGCAGCAGCAGGAAAGCAGCTCCTGGAGCAATGTCAGTGCTGGGTGCAAGGAGGTAAAAGCCAGGCTGTGGCAGCATTCCCTGTGGGAAGCAGAAGGGCTGGCCACCATGGGATGGGTCCCCAGATTACAGATACCAGGGGAGATCACTGTGAACAGCTGATGTGCCTGGTACCATGTGTAAAGAGGGAGGGGGAGCAGCATTTTGCTTGAAATATTACCTTTTTTCAGGTCAAAAGCTGAGTTTTTGCTCAGCCAATATTCTCAAGCTATCAGCATTGACATCCTTTAAGAAGATCCCTTGTTTTTCTTTTTTCCAGCTTTGCCTCCACTTGCATTGAAATGGTCAAATTTCAGAATAATTTTATCAGTTACATTTTCTTAAACTTACATTTTCTAGTCAATGCCTTCTGCTTTTGTTTCTTTAATGAAAATATTGGTGTTATCAACAAAATCTACTTGATTTTAATTTCCATGGAAAAAGACATCTTTAATTAAAAACCCACTTTCTATCTAAAGAAGAGAAAGCAGGAGGATCCTTTAGGGAAAATTTTGACAGCTAAGATGTATAAAACACCTAATCTGATGACAGCTAGTGATGGACAAAGTGGTGTTGGGTTGGTTTTGTCCATCCTACCCCCTCTGTGATGATCATTGACCCTCCAGGCTGGGTGTCAGTCCGGGTCAGGTGTGCAAAGGTGGGCAAAGGTGCCACTTCTGTGTGTGTCCCATGGGACCCAGGCTCCCTGCAGCCTTTGCTGGGCAGGCTGAGCCCAGCTGGAGCCTGCCAGGAAGGCTCTGCAGCCCAACACTTGTGGGAGACCAGGGGGAAGCCTTCTCCATGCCCTCAGCATGCTCAGGGCTCAGTGGCACCGTGCCACCCAGCAGCATTACCTTTTGTCTTGCCCAGGGCAGTGGAGGAGGGCTCCATCCAGGCCACAATCATAAGCCAGCCAAGATAATCTCCTCTCCTTGCAGCTGGGGCAGGAATTCAGCTGCTGGCTCCTCGGGAAGCAGAGCACACAGATGTTCCTCTGTCTGCAAAGGTGAAGGGCACAGGGGTGAGAGCACAGACAAATCTTTGGGTGCAGCACTGTCTGACTGACAGACAGACAGCTCTGGGACATGGGGACAGCTCCTGAGCCTTGTCTGGGCAGCACCCACCCAGTCTGGTGATTACTGGGGGCTCTGCCATCACCCCAGTGACAAAGCACTTTGGGACTGGCAGACAGAGGGAATGGAAGAGAGCTGAGAGGTTTGGCTCATAACACAGAAGAAATTTACCCAAAACATGGTAAATTCATGTATTTCTGCTGTTGGGAAAGGATTTGGGGTTTAGAGGCTTTTGAGGAGTTGAAACCCATTTTCACCCTACCTGTACCCAGGGTGAGTGCCCTGACACCAGCAGCTCCCTGGCACAGGAGCAAACATTCCCTGAAAGCACAGGGACACATGGGCCATGGGTGAACCCCACTGCAGGGCAGGTCCTTGTCAAAAATTCAACATCAGACACATGGGGCAGCTACAAAGGGCTCTGCCTGTGGAGCCCTGTGACTCTCCCTGTTGAGGGGACCAGGGTGAGCAGTTGTCACCATGATGACACGAGTGGGACAGGCAGGTGTGAGCAGAGTTGTCCTCCTGCTCATGTGTAAGAGGTGAGGCTTTGCCCTTGTCCTGTCCTGTGTGCCCACAGCCAGCCCCTCCTGCAGCAGCTCTGGTCCCATCACTGCCCATGGCAGGACACCTCAGTGCCACACTGAGGGGACTTGTGAGTGTGGGAGCACTCAGGGCACACACTTCCCACAGGCACATGTCCCTGCAGGTGCCAGCAGGGTAACCATGGCCCCTTACAGCAGCACTGACCTTGGCCCATTCCCCTGCCCAGAACTCACTCCTGGACAAAATTAAACAATTCTGGTGGAGCTGCAGAGCTGCTGATGTCAGGGCTGCGTTTTGCCAGCACTGCTGCTCCTCTGTGCCTGGCTGCTGTTTCCCTGCCCTCCAGAGAACACATCTGTGCCAGGAAAACCTCTGGCTGGACCTCAGTGCAAAGGTGAGGAGCAGATCTTGGGCAATTTAACCCCTTCTGTGCACACCTCCTGCCTGGACCTGGCCAGAGCATGAGGGAACAAACTCTGGCCACAGAGAGGGATTTAATTCAGCTGGATTTGCACAGCTCAGAGCCTCCAGACATTGCCTATTCTTGGAAACATCTTCTTTCTTCCCAAGGGAGGGAAACTGCCTTTCTCTTCCCCAAGCCCTATAAGGGGTCAAGGGCTGCTTGGTCCTTCCATGGCTGAGTTGGATCCCTCCAGGAAGGACCATCCCAGCAAAGCCACATTTGCAGCTTCACCAGGACAGGACACATCCAGTGGGGACAACAGGTCCAGCCCATTGTCTCCACACACATAGAAGTGCTCTCTCTCTCTCTCTTACTATATTTTATATGCTATTTACAGTGAAAGATAATCCTAATCTCCCTGTCTGGCAATATCCATAACCATAATCATAAAAGTGTCATTGAAGTGGAACCACAGAGTCCTGAGCAATTGGAATTGCAGGGAAAGTCCAGATAAGGCTCAAAACAAATACTTGTCTAGAGAGCACAAAGCAAGAGTCCATTAATCTGCAGTGAAAGGTGACCTAAAATATTTGGCTACTCTGCTGGGTAAGAGCTAAAATGAGATAGGATTAAGATTAGGATAGGATAGGATAGGATAGGATAGGATAGGATAGGATAGGATAGGATAGGATGTTCTTTAAAAGCTCAGAGGCTATTTGTTGCTTTTAGGAGAATTCATGAAAGAATAAACAGATTATTGGTGACCATTGCAGCTCTTTAAATTGTTTTTTCCCCCTCTATATTTTTCTTCCAACTTCAAAAATCAGGACTCTGCCTGGGGCTTTGCCTTTGATTTTGCCAAGGAATCCCACATAAGGGCTGGGATATTTTCCCATGTTTTGAAAAAAGGAGATAAGAGGAGGCCACTGGGTATCAATTTTTTATTCCAAAGGACAGCTAAGGTGGGTTTGAGCAATTTTTGCCACTTTTTGTGCCTCTGTTTCTGTAAATATGAATGTGGCAGAATCTTACTGATCTCTTGTAAAGCCTTTACATTTCCTGTGGTTATTATTGCCATTAAATTAGGTGGCTGGAACTTCTTTTGCTCCCAAGTGCTTTTCAAGTGTAGGCACAGTTTCAGTGAATAAATAACACACCATTGGAAGCAGTCTGACTGTAAGTGACCCTTCCTGGCCAACCTTGTCCTTGCTAAAGGCTCAACTGCCCTTGCTGCTTGCTTATCCCTCTTTTCCTTCCCTGCAGCACTTCAGGACACATTACAGCCTGTGCCTGAGGGCCTTAAAAAAAACCAAAAAAACTAAAAAAACCCAAACAAACAAACAAACAAACAAAACTAAACCAAAACAAAAACACCCAACAAAAAACAACCACAAACCCAAAAACCACAAACCCCAAACCCTGTTTTTGGGGTGGATACCTCTTTTCCTCTGTAGCACAGGTCAGTGTGACACAGGGCCACCACCCCTAGCTCAAGCCCCAGGTGTGCTCACCTGGTTGGGACAAGGGCAGTTTCCTGGCTGGATTGAGCAGAGTTTAGCAGCTCAGGAGTAGCTCTGAGAGCTGCACTGCTCCAGCCCAGGGCCCTGGCTGCTGGCACAGCACTGCCTTCATCAGGAGCAGCTGTGGGTGCAGTGTCCCCTCTGCCTGCTCCATCCTGCCTGGAATCCCTGTTTTCAACCCTTTCCATCCATGTGCAAATCCTGGGAAGCAACTGGAGCTGGCACAGCCAGAGATTGTCTCCAGCAGAGCTCTACACACTGCATCCAGTGAGCAGCCCAGTCCAAGCTGGGCTCAAGGCGTTGCCAGGACCTGTGAGCCCTTGTACAAGAGCAACAGAGCTGTCCTGAAATGTGGCAAGCCCAGCTCTGGAACCGAGCAGGAACAGCCCTCCCTGTCCTGTCACAGGGGATTTGGGAATGCTCTGTTGGAAGCCTGATGGACACTCCTGAGCTTAACCAGGCCCAGCCTCAGAGACTGTCACAGCCCAGGAGACCACAGGAGCCAACACAACCTGAAAATTCTGGTGTAAACTTCACCCTTCTGGTGCTGGCTGCAAATCCCAGTGGAGCCCAAGGCTCCCTTCCATGGGGATGCACAGTTGGTGTCTGCTGATCTCCAGCTTCTGAAATTACCCAGATCAGGAGCACTCATGGGTGCTGCCCACAGGGGCCCACCCAGCTGAGCTTCTGTGGGGCTGCAGGGACAAGCAGGGTGATGGGAGTTCCTTTGATGGAAGTTTGCTAGGAGAGGCAGAGCTGAAGCCAGAAAATTTCCCAGAGGAAGAAAAGGAGGCTGCTCATCTCCTCTCTGGACTTCTCCACATCTGGGAAACAACCCCAACAACTGCTGGAACTGAACCCCCCTCCCCTTGCAGCTGCTGGCCCTGGGGAGCAGCTCTTCCACAGGCCAGCCAGGTTCCTGGCAGCAAGGGATGAGTCCTTCACACCCCTCTGCTGCTCCCAAAGGGCTTCAGAAAGTCATTAAAAGAAGGGAAAGTCTCAATCCTCCCAGAGAAAGCAAAGGGGCATTACCTGCAGGCAGGACTCCTGGATCCAGCAGGCACTGCCACACTCTCGCCGTGGGAGCAGCCGGTGCCTCTCTCCCTCCCGTTGTTTTTATTTTGGCAATGCAGTCTGAAGGTCGAAGAAAAAGTCCGAAGGAGTGGCTTGTGGCAGGCAGTAAATTATTACCCTGGACCTCTCTCTCTGAGGGGACCAAGGCACAGGGAGCTGGGGTGGGAGAGGAAAATCCCTCCTTGGGGGGATTAGAGGGAAGCTCACTGGCAGGGAAGTGCAAAGGGTCAGAACAAAGTGCTCTGTTTGCTGGAGGCTTGCTGGGTCACATGCTGGATCCCAGCAGAGGTAATGAGCCATGGGTCACCTCCCAAACTCCTGCAAGACCACAGGACCTGTTGCCAATCCCCCAACAGACCTTGCCAGGCAGGAAGGGGCTGCGTGAGAGGGAGCCTTGCCCTCTGGCAGCACTGAGGGGCAAGAAATCCAGGGACTTTTACATGCCTGATCTGTGCAGGTGTGACAGTCCTACAACCTCCCTTCTGCCCCCTGTGTGTGCCCTGCTCATACGGAGGAAGAACCTGTCACCCAGATTTTTAAAGATTTTCTAAGCCTTCTGATGTTAACATTGTTGTAGTGAGCTTTCTCACACATTTTCTGTAAATAACTCATTGTTTTGCATTCCTTTATGGAAGAAGAGAAAGTTGATGGACTGTTGGTTTGTCCAGTGTCATTGGAGAGGTGGCACTGTCACCCTCCAATCCACTGTCACTCTTGGAAAACTATAAATGTTAGAGTAAGAAAATAAACTTCCCTTTTTCCTTCACCTTGAGAGCAGCGGTGTGCACTTGTGTTCTTTCATGTCCTGTAGTGACAATAACCACCTGAGAATCCAAGAGGGGCCCATGGGCACATCAGAACTGACCCCAGAGGAGCACTATTAGAGCCAAAATCTACTGCCCTCCATGCCCTCCTAATTTGCTCCATTCCTTTTGCTTCCCCTCTGCAGAAGCCCAGCACCAGTGGTCACATCCCTGTGAGGGGGCCCAAACAAGAGTCTAACAGGTGAGTGTGTTGGTGGAGTCACTGGTGGAGCCTCCATCTCCTCACCTGAAACACAAACTCCAAAGATGTACAAAATCAGTTGACGGAGAACACTGATGCCACCATCACAATAGCAGTTTTTGAAATAGCCTGGAATATGTGATATGGAGTATCCAAACTTCATGAGGCTGAGATATCCAGCTGCCAGCACAGGCAGGGTCTCTGGCTCCATGTGTGGGGAGGAGGCAGAGCCATGCCTGCCCTCTGCACACAGGACGGAGTGGGCTCTGCCCTCACCTCTCTCCAGCTCCCACCGGTGGCCCCATTGGGTGCACAACTGTGTGGGTGCATGAGGGCAACAGAGATTTGGTATTACCCTCAGGTCTCAGGAAATGAGCCCAAATAGAGGTCCCCATTGTGCCTGAGGAACTGTAAAGACACAGAGGGAAATAAATCCGTTCCCTGGTAGTGCAGAGAGGGCCTTTGTTTGTCTGGTTTTCAGGGTGAGAAGGTTTAGAGGATTGTTGCAGCGCATGACCAGAAGCTACAAAGCACAGACAAAAGCCATTTGGAGCACAGACCAGACTCTGACATAGCACTGGGTTTTCAGAAGATTTCTGCTTTGTTCACGTTAAACCTGCTGCTATTTTGGGGGTTATTTTCCTCACTCCGCTGCGTCCCTTGCTGTCGGGGCTGCACATGTCCAGCAGCACTGGGCACACGAACGCTGCCACAGGCACAGGCACAGCATCAAAATGTCTGCTGCGACAGGCTGGAGGGGCTGCCCGTGTCCCTAGCCCGAGGCACAAGTGTTGCACCAACAGCCACGAACGAGTTTAGAGGACACAGCCTGTGCTTATCGCTGGGCTTGCAGAGCCGGCTCGTTTCGCAAGCGGCTCCGCGTCAGCCACCAGCGAGGGCCGGCTCCCGGCCGGGGCACGGGGGAAGCGCCTGAGCCGAGCTGGCAGCGAGACAAAGCCCTTTGGGGCTCGCTGGGAAATCGCCGCCTTCTCCACAGCTGGAAAGTGCGGCGGGGCAGAAGCTGAGGTGCCCCGGGAGCCGCACCGCCCGCAGTGCTCCTCCAGCCGGGGCTGCCTCCCCGCGAGCAGGAGCTTGGGGAGCTCAGGGATTTGCGGTGCTGGTCAAGCTTCCCCGTTCTTCATCCTGAGGGATAGGAATGAGGATCCTGAACTTCTTCCACTGTCATAAAAAGGGCACAAATCTTACAGCCCCAAGTACAGCAGGGAGCATGTCTGCTCATAAGGGGAAGGGGGGGAAAAAGTGCTGAATTAAGTTTAAAACCTCTGCAAAATTAAAGCTTCATAAAATGGTTGCCATCATTATGTACCCTAAACCAGAGAACTTTTGGACTCTGTGAAACACAAAGATCAGGACATCTTAGTCTGGGAGCATCCTGAGTCCAGACTCAGCAGCTGCCTGCAGGAGAGGAGAGCCAGCTGTTGTGCTGCTGTGGCACGTTCCCCTTGCTTCCCTGGTGGGGAACACAGGGACAGAAACACTCTGAAAGCACCGTGTACACACCAGAGATGTGCAGAGCACTGTGTTAACCTGCCAGGCAACCTCAGCTCTCCACTTACTCCAGGATCCGAGGGGTTATCTCAGGGCAGGGAGACGGGCTGGATCTCCTCCCACGCTGGCCCCTTATCACTGCCCTGGGGAGAAAGCAGACCTGGAACAGAGAGTTCAGGGCAGAAGCAAGAGCAGCGAGCACCCCTGAAGAGAAGCCCCCTGTCCGGGCTGGCTCCCCTCATCTCGGGCGGGTGGAAGCGGTGGCTCCGGGCCGGTTCCATCCCATCTCCCGGCTGGCGATGGATGCGATGGCTCCGGGCAGGGGCTATCCCGTCTCTGGCTGGGGATGGATGCGATGGGTTCGTGCTGGGGATGGATGCGGTGGCTCCGGGCCGAGCCTATCCCGTCTCCCGGCCGGGGATGGATGCGGTGGCTCCGGCCTGGGCATGTCCCCTGCCCCGGCTATGGAAAGATGCCGTGGCTCCGGGCCGGGAGCGCCGTCGGGCGAGGGCGCTGCGCCGCCGTGGCGTCTCCAGGCGGGGAGCGCACGGGAAGGGGCGCGGATCGGGCTGTCGGTGCCTGCGGCAGGGCGGCAATCACGGGTCACCTGCACCGGGGTGGGAGCGGGGATGATGAGGGTGAAAGTGGTGAGGATGGAGGTAGGGATGAGCATGAAGATGATGGGCGTGAGCTTGAGAATGGGGTAGGACGCTGCAGGGTATTCCCAGCATGGAGAGAAATGTGGCTAATCCAGGGCAGGCGCCTCACCACGATGCCCCCCACTCTCAC
The DNA here is from genome assembly GCF_027887145.1 of Ammospiza caudacuta. Taxonomy (NCBI): domain Eukaryota; kingdom Metazoa; phylum Chordata; class Aves; order Passeriformes; family Passerellidae; genus Ammospiza; species Ammospiza caudacuta. The sequence continues at coordinate 9,011,998 of NC_080607.1, forward strand.
CCACCCTTGGCACCACACCACCCTGTCCCCACACGGCACAGACCCCACAGCTCCCCTGTTCTTTTCTATCGGAAGCTGCCCAGAAAATCGCCCGGAATGGGTTTTTCCCCGGCCAGGGACATCCCTCTCTCCGCCCGCTGCCCCTTTCCCAGCTTGTGCCAACACCCCCTCCCGGTACCGCATTGCGGAGCTGCCCGCCAACCCGGGCCGGACCGGGCGGGGGAGATGGGGGCACATCCCAGCCCTAGCGGGGCTCGACGTGTTTTGGGGGCAATAACAGGAGCCCCACGGGGACCTCAGCCGTGCCTGTGCTGCGGGAGCGCTGCCGGTGGGTGCCTCCATCCTCATCCTCGCTGTGTAGCGGCAGCGGATGGACAATTAGTTGTCGTGGCTTTTAAAATGGTGTAAATCGAGGTGTTTTCGGTCACAGGATTGGAGTGTGGGGCTGACCTCCCCGGCGGTGGCGGCTTTGCCCGCAGCGGGGATCAGCCCGACGCTCCACACCCGTGGGCAGGGTTTGGCGAGTTTGGATCAAGCCAGGGGTACACCCAGCCTTTTATTTCGTTTATTTCTCCTCCTTTGTTTGTTCTTTCACAAGAACAAAAACCCCGGGGTGCATCTGCAAACTCCCGTTCCTGTAGTCTGAGCACTACGGGGGAAGGCAAAACTGTGAGGAGGGGGTGAAAGCAGCCCTGCCACCCCCAGCTGTAAGATGACCTCTTCCCAAAAAATGACTCCTACCTCTTGCAAGCAGCTGAATGCCACCTTCTTTGCAAACCCGGCACTGCCTCCCTTAGCCCGAGGATGTGTTGTAGCCCCGACCCGGGGAGGATGAACCTCCATCTGCCCCTGCCCTGTTCCTCCAAGCCCCCCACGAACCAGGCCAGCCTCATCAGCTATGTTTTCTCTTTATTGTTCCATATATTTATGTACCACATTATATGTTAAAGATAGATTTTTTTTTTCTGATATACATTTTTCATCTTATTTACCACAATGACACCACACGTACATTGGAAACAGCTCCACGGATCTGGTAGATTGCACAGAATGAATTGTGTCGTAGTTTTGTTCCTGTAATCCCGAAACGACATCAAATCCAACCATATATTATTATTATTATTATTATTATATTATTTTTTACCTTTTCATAATTTAGAAATAACAATTGTTAAAACGAAACAAAACATAAATCACCGAGAAGTGGACTCCAGGGCTGCGATTTCAACCAGAGGCAGCACATTCGTGTTTGATGGGAAGCGCCGTTCCTCGGTGTGGATTGGGATGGAAGAATCGAGCAGTCCTGACATCTATCGTGACTACGGTGTAAACATTGCAGATAAGCGGCATCACCGGTCGTCAGACGCTGCTTGGGCTTGTTGGGCTGGTCGTACAATCTGGGTCTCGTCTACATCCATCTCTCAAAGTGTTAAAACAAAGGTCCCTGCTCCCGCCCCTTTGGCGGGTTTGCTTCCCAATCCTGTGGGATCGGCACCTGTGTTTCAGCTCCTGAAACACTGATTTGCATATCTGTGAGGAGTGTTGAAAACTGCGACTGTTTCCCAACAGGCCGTTTGTGGGGGGCCAAGCTTCAGGCAACGAGTGAGGAGATAGGGGTGGGGCATCAGATAATTTCCTTCCAAAAAATCTAAATAACAAAAAAATAGATTTAAATCTGAGCTTATTTAAAAAGACACCAGGGCGAGCACTTTCATCTCTTCTTGTTTTCCTTAGTTTGCAGATTCTATGACATAGAATTTGTTGGATGCACGTAACGAAAATAATGACTCTTTCCATTAAAGGGATGCAGAATTATTTGGCTATGCGGATGTTCGATGCAATTCTCTTCCTGCACCCGACTCTGGCCCCTCCTTAGTCTTCAGCATTGGTTCTGAAAGCCTCTATGAGGCCTTCTAAAGAGTGGATGAACCCAGAGATGCTGCAGATACCGCCTATAACGAAAATGGCAACATCGAAGAAGACATGATGCCACAAGAGCTTCCTCCACAAGAGTTTGAGGTGGAAGAGACTGGGGAGCAGGAAACAGAGCCCTGCGCCTGTGAGGCTCCCAGTAAGACCCATCAAGAGGGCGAAATGGGGGACATAGATAGCCATGAGCAGGGTGAAAACTACCAGGGCACATCTGAGGGTGAGTCCCCAGGATTTGAGCCGCCCGTCGCCCCCATAGCAGTTGGGGAAGAAAGCCCTGTTTCCATCTTGGAAAAGGGACCGCTCCAGGACTTCTACAGCTGCAAAGAACGGCAAGGGGTACGAGAGCAAGGCTTTGGCCACCAAGAAAATGTTGACTACTGCCCTAATGGTGGATGGCAAGTTGTCTGTAATGACCTCCTTGGTCTCATCAGCCCAGGTCAGGTAGGCGACCAAGGCAAAGAGTCCCTTAAGGATGCAAGCTGCGATGTGAGTCCAGTTCATCATGCAATGGAACTCCTTGGGGTTCTGCATGTTCCCCTCCAAGGAAGGCAGAAAGATCTGGGAGGTGTAGCTGAAGACAATGATGCCAATGGAGATGGGAAACTTCTTGACATCAATGTAAAACTTGACTTTGTCCCAGGCCCAGTCGCGTGCCCTGGAGAGGCAGTAGGCGATCACCAGGATGTTGATGACAAAGTGGGCTAACGTGCAGAGCAAGCTGAACTTGGAGACCGCCTTGAGGTTCTTCAAGAACGCGCAAGGCAGGAGCACTGCCGTGGCAATGATGGACCACGACTTCTGGGAGACGGGCAGGTTGGGGAAGCTGTTGTACATCAGGTTCCCACTCACCACCACATAGAGGATGCAGGTCATGACCAGTTCAATGATCTGAGCCACGTTGACAATTCTGCCCCCGAGCGTGGGGAAGCGGGGCGCGCAGCACGCGTTCGCGATGTCCACGTAGGAGTCTCTCACCCTGACTATCTCCCCATCCTCATTCTCTTCGTAAAGACAGGCAATAAGGATTTTCCCAGTGTAGCAGCAAACCACCGCAGCGAAAATTATTAAAAAGAGTCCTAGGTATCCACCGTGAAGGATGGCATAGGGCAGGCCCAGAACAAACATCCCCTAGAAAGAGACAAAATGGAAACCGTGTTGCCGGATCTCTGAGGGGCCTGGGCTGAGCGCACGCAGCCGCGCCAGGGCGGTCACGTGTGCGCTCTCTGTCTGCCCACGCAGGCGGTCGCACAGTCACGCCACGCAGCCGCTGCCACACGCGGTGACGCACCCCTGTCCCTGTGACGTGCCACCCCCACAGTCACAGAGTGCCAGCGTCATCGCGCCCCCGAGCACCCACAACAGCCGGGCAAGGTTTGGGTGACCAGGCTTTGCTCCAGTCTCCACCTTCGCTGTCCCCAGCCCCTCTCAGTGCACCAAGACCTCAATTGCTGGGGCCAGACTGGGCCCACTCCAGTGCAGCCCCACCACCAGCCCAGTCACCTCCGTGTCCCCCTGTCCCTCCTTGCTGGGGCAGCCTGATGGGGTCAGAATCTGCAGCGTGACAGGGCTGGGGCCTGGGCCCCTCCCTGGCGCTGTGCCCAGTTCAGGGGGGAAGAGGGGGCCAAGCAAAGCAGAAAGCTGGGCTAGGGGATTTTCATTTTCTTCTTTTTAAATCTATTTTTCCTTTTAATTCCCTCCTCCCGCTCTATATTCACCTCTATCTTTCATTTATTTTTATTTCTGTTTTTTCCCCCTTTTTTTCCCTATTCCCCCTTTTTCTCGAAGCCGGTTTGCAATCAGCCCACGGCTTCTGGCCGAGATACAGAGCACGTAACGGGACCGGGATCGGGGAGCGCTGCCCGGTGCCCCGCGGCGGCGGCGGCGGCCGTACCTGGATGGCGTTGGTGACGTTCCATCCCGCCTCCCAAGCCGTGATCTTGGGCTTGCCCTGCCCGGAGAGCTCGGAGCAGGCCTCCTTGGAGGCGGAGGGCGGCAGGGGCCCTGTGCCGTCCCGCTGGTAGTGGATGTCCCCTTCCAGGGGCGGCTCCCCGCCCTCCTCGCTGCCCTCGGACTTGAGGATGTCCATCTGCAGCCCTTGCCGATGCTCCATGTCCAGGTCGTCGCAGTGGGCGAAGCCCACCGCCTCCTCGTCGGTGGCCGCCTGGAAGCCCATCCTGGCGAACATGCCGCTCATCTTCGCCTGGGATTTGTGCGACACCGAGGTGGCCACGTTGGAGAGCTTGCTGCGGAGGAGGGTGGCCATGGCGGCGGCTCCGGTGAGTCCGCTGCTCGCGGACCCTCGGGGATGCGGAGACCCGACGGGGCGGGCGGGCGGCGGGGCTGTGGACGGGACTTGGCGGCCCCTTGGCGAGGGGCGGCTGCGGGAGGCTGCTCCGAGCCGCTACCTCCGTGTCCCGGCGCAGTGCGGGCGGCTCCCGGCCGGGGTGCCCAGGGGCATGACACCGCTGCGGGGGGAGCGGGCCCGCACGCCCCGCCGCCCGCTCCGCGCTGCTCCGCGCCGCTCCGCCGAGCCCCGCGCCGGGATCGGGGGCGACTCGGGCGGGATGGGGGCTGTCAGCAGCCGGCCGATGTCACCAGACGGGCAGAGCGAGCCCCTGGCAGAGCGCGCCGCGTCTCCATCGCAGTGCGCCCACCTCGCGGAGAGAAGAGGAGAGGGGAGAGAATTGCTGCATTTCTGGGGGAGGTACCAGCCTCCCCGGCCAAGCCCAGCCCCCCGCACTCCCCCCGCCCCACCCACGCCCGCCGGGCCCCGCCAGCAGCGCCGCAGCCCGGGACCCCCCCCCCCGCACCCCAGCCCGGTTTCGCATCCCTTGCGCTGCTCGCCCTGCCCCGCACCTGCCCCGCAGCCCCCGGCCGCCAGCCCCTTCCCCACTGAGAAACAAAAGAGCTCCGCTGAAGAGGCGGACGGGCGGCTTTCGACAGGTTCTTAACGGGATTTTCCTCCTTGCTCCCCCTTCTTTTCCTTTTCTCTGTCCCCCAGACCGCGCGGCCCCTTCGGAGGCGGGGGCGGCCTGGGCAGCGGCCCCTGCCCGGGGGACACAGCGGTGCGTGGCCACCCGAGCACGGGGAGCGAGGGCTCAGCTCTCTCTAACGATTCCTGGGATCAGGGAGCTCCAAAACCGGCGGGACAAGGGGCACAGATCTCCTTTGGGGCCCGCAGCCGGGTGGCACCTCATCGGCACCGCAGCGGGGCATCGGCACCGGGGGATGCTCCGTGCTGAGCTCTCGGTCCTCACCGGCCCCTACTGAGCTTCCCCTTTCTTTAAACAAAATACCGATATTTTTGGTTTGCTTCCAAGCGCTTATATTCGTTTAAACAAAAAGCCTTACGATTTTTTATTTATTTTAAATTTTTCCGAGGTGAGCGGCTAACACAGCCGACAACGGCAACGGGAAATCCCGGTCCTGTGCTATGGCACAGACAAGTGGAGAGTGCCAGGGGGAGCGATGGCATTCGGGGGCGGTGTGTGGGAAAGCACGTCCCCTCTGCGGCGGGAGAGCCTGTGAATCGTTGTTAAAAAAAATTATATATTTATATATATGTATATGTATAGTATATGTATATGCATATGCATAGGTATATGTATATGTATACGTATATGTGTATGTGTATATGTATATATGTTCTTTGAAAGATGGGAGAAGGAAGGAATTTCTTTTCCTTTGCTGTTTTGGAAGGCAAAAAACCCCCATTTTTTAACCAGAGATGGAAGGAAAAGCCACCACTAAATTATTTCCTAATATCGCTGTCGAGGGAGCAGGAAGGGAGCGCCCAGGCTGCGGTTGCAGGTGGGATGCGGTACTGAGCAGAGATGGGGGAAAAAGCCCCAATTCCTCGGAAAAAAACCCTTAAATCACCTCCTTAAAAACCTTTTTATTTTTTCCCCAGCCACAATTCAAAAGGAAATTGGGTGCAAAGAGACTGAAGGGCGCAAAAAACCAGAATAAAACTAAAATATCCGCGGTGAGGGCTGTACCCCTAAGGGGTCTCTCGGCCGCTGCTCCCGGCATGGAGACGAACGAGCTGTTTCTACAGCCGGCCCCTCAAAACTGGGGATTTTTTTAATGGCAGCGGAGGAGGAGGGCGGCTGAGCGTGGCGCATCCTTGGCTTTGCGTGGGAATTATTTCATGTGAGTGCACAGATAGGTCGCGAACGCCGAGCGGGGCACGGCTTCGCCCCGGGTTTAGCAGCGTCTTGACGGGCTGGGATTTAACGGGAGAAATTGCAAAGCTCGGGCCGTCCCCGCTGCCCTCGGCCGCCGTTTCGCCTCTTCACAGCTCGGGGAAATCAGTGATACCAAAGACACCGTGAGGGATTAATCCAACGATTTATTTTTCTTTTTTATTAACGTTATTTTTTTTATTCATCCTAAAACGAGTTCGTTATGAAAGAAGGCGTGAAGGAGCTCTGCTTCTGGAGGCTGCAGGGGCATCAGGGAAGGAGGAACGAAAATGCATCCAAACCTCTGTCTGGTGCGTGATTATCTCCTCAAATAGCCCTGGAGCATCCGTGCCCCTGGCCCGGCACCCCCGAACTGCGGCTGGGAGACCCAAAATGGTCCCACCGGGATCCCTTGGTGCCAGGGAGTGGAGGGGGATGCTCTGGGAGCCACCCAGCTGACCTTTAAGGTCCTTCCAACCCAAGCCTTTCTATGATCACGCCAAGGGTGGAGGAAGTGGGCTTTTGGCTCTTCGTTGAGCATCCAGAATGTCATGCATGTGTCAGGCTCGGGAGACATCTCTCAAAGAAAAAAATAAATCCTAACCAAAATAAATAATAATATTTTAAAAAAATATGAAGAACAAACAAAAAGGGAACAACAACAAAAAAAAAAAAAAAACAAAAAATACAAAAAAACCCCAAAAGGACAGAAAACCAACCAAACAAGAAAAAAAAAAAAAAAAACCAAAAAAAAAAAAAACAAAAAAACCACAACAAAAACAAAAACAAAAAAAAAAAAAAAAACAAACAAAAAAAACCCACAAAAACCCCAAAAAACCCACCAAAAATCCCCAAAACAAAATAAAAACCCAACACAAAGAAACCAAATAAAAACCAAAGAAACCAAAACCTAGTAAAATCTCTCCGAAACAACCAATAAAACAAAAACTCCAACCAAGGAAATTAAGAAAATAAATAAAGGAAATCCACAGGGAGCTCGCAAATAAGTTCAGGATCTCGGGGCCGGTGCGTAGAGAAAGCCCCGGGGCAGGGCTGCCCTGGGACCCTCCTCGGGTCCTGCTCGGGCCGTTCCTCCTGCCGGGGATGCCCTGGGGTCGGGGGTCCCTTTTCCCAGCGCAGAGCGGGGCTGTGCCCCCTCTTTGCCCGGGGGACCCCTCAAGCTGAGCCCGCAGAGCGCCGGGGGCTGCGAGCCCCGCCCGACCCCGAGCTCAGTGAGGAGCTGGGGGGTGCTGAGGATGCTGAGGAGGTCAGGGGGCTCCGGGGGATACAGGAACGGGGGTGCTGCTGTTCCCCCCATCCCGGTGTCACCCGCACCCACCGCCCCTCTGCACCTCGGAACAGCCCCCGGACCCCCTGCCCGGCTGGGAACACCCACTCGGAGTCCCTCTGCCCCCGGGATGCCCGCTCGCTCCTGCTCCTTTCTAGGAGAGAGAGAAAAAGATTTTCTGCAGCAGCGGCTGAAAAAAATAAAAATACTTTCTCCCCTCTCCCCCCGAACTACTGCCGGCGGCTGAAATGGGGTAGAAAGCACAAAAATAGGAGCGAGGGCGGGGAAGGGTTACAGGATACAGAAAGAGGGAGAGGAAGAGAGGAAAACCCGGAGAGATGGAGAGGAGGGTCGGGGCATTTACCTCTGCTTCTCTCCCCATCGCTGCCCGCAGCGCGCCGGGGAAGGCTGGACGGACGGACGGACGGACGGACGGACGGACGGATGGAGGCAGCCGCGTCACTCCGGAGCTCTCCCTAACTCCCAATTAACCCAAGCAGGATAATGGTGCCAAACCTTATCCAAAGGTTAGCGGCTCTCAGGAGGGCGTTTGAGCTGCAAATCGCTTCAGCCGAAGCAGCTGAAAGGCGAGAGCGAGCCCGAGAACGAGCCGCAGCCAGCGCTGGAGCCGGGGGGCTCTGGCACTCTCTGCCTTCCCTGAGCCGCTCCCTGGGCGAGCTGGGGGTCCCTGTACCCCCGAGCTGCCCCAGGGGTGTGCGGGGCTGCTCCTGCCTCGTCCAGAGCCCACCGTGCTCCCCAGGCACATCCGAGCCGGAGGGGCAGCTCTGCCTTATCTCTGCAGACCAGGCTTGTGAGGCTCGTGGCTGGGTCTTCTGATTATTACACTGAGGGAAAAGAGCAATTTGTGCTCGAAAATCATTTAAAGGCCAATCCTGGGTGTGTTGTCTTTGTGAATCCCTCAGCAGCTGCCCCTCTCCGGGCTGCCGGGCAGCACAGAGCAATGCCAGCTGCACGGAGGTGCAGATATTTGGGAGCAGGATGGCCATCGCTCCAAGTTTGCTCCTCAGTCAGGCTCCCAGCTGCCAAGGATTTGATTCTCATGGGCTTTGGGGGGCTGTGAGCTGCTACAAACACACTAGACTGCAAATTGTGGCCATATGAAAAAGAGGATGTGCAAATCTTGAATGTTCACCTTTATCATCCCCTGTAACACTCAGAAAAAGAGTGAGTGCCCAATTGCAGGTGTGTAACACCCTGATTCCTGCTCAGACTCCTGGTCTATGCCATGATCTTTCCCCATAGCCCTCTAACCTGCTGCAGGGCACCTCCAGCGCAGCTGCCAGCTGAGGGGCTGAGGGGCACCTTCTGCAACAGCAAATTCCATGGTCACATCTGCCCGAAGAACAGAGCCCTCACAGGCCAGCCCAGGCATTCCTGGAGCAGCCACCCCTCTGCACAGGTACATCAGCACCTGGAGAGGTGATCCCAGGACATGGAAGCCATTCCACCTTCCCACAGCCGCTGCCAAAAGCGTCTCCTGTGTTTGTGGCCGGGCTGATGGCAGCCCCGCAGCCCCAGCAATGCACAGGAGAGGCTGCACAGCAGCGCCCTTCATCCCAGCCCTGCCTCCTCATCATCCCCCCGCCGCCACCGCGCCGGGCGGCTCTGACAGCATAATGAAGAGTTGCAGGATATTCTATAAAAAGGCAATTAGATAAACTGCTGGATTGGGACCAGCTCCCGTGACCCAGTTAATAGCTCTGGGAATTTCGGTAAGGAAGGAAAAGGCGTCGGAGTCCGGACGTGCTGTACGGTGAGAGGGTTTGGAGGGGAGGGGAGAGGGGAGAGGGGAGGCTCTGGGCTGCTGGAATGTCCCAAGCCCTGAATCTCCCAAACCTTGAATGTCCTAAACCTTGAATGTCCCAAGCCATGAATGTCACAAGCCCTGAATGTCCCAAGCCCTGAATGTCACAAGCCCTGAGTGTCCCAAGCCCTGAGTGTCACAAGCCCTGAATGTCCCAAGCCCTGAATGTCACAAGCCCTGAGTGTCCCAAGCCTTGGGCTCTCCATCTCGAGTGTGTTTAGAGCTCAGCAGCAGCAAAAAGCACGAAGTGAAAAGTCTGGATGTAGAACCACACAAGCTGCTGCTGGGTTTGTGCTCTGATCCACATTCTGGTGTTTGAGACAAAGCAGCAGCAGCCACGCTGGCAGAGACTCTGCAGGAAAATAACCACAACAGAGTGAAATCCAAAGGCAGTCTCCAGGAGAAAGCCCGCAGTGGATGTCCCCTCTTTATTTCATTTTTTTTTTACTGAATACACAAAATGGCTGCCTAAATTACAGACTCGTAAAAAAAAAAAAAAGACCACACATATTAAGGATTGGGAATATAATAATTATACAACAATGTGTATTACAATACAAAATTTTTACCATATGTAAAAAAAAATAAAAAGGTTTTTTGCTTTAACCTCACTATTTCCAAAAGAAATAACTTCTGATCTGTAATTTGGGATAAAATTTGTACATGAATTGCTGTGATTTCCATTCCCCAGAGGGAAGAGCCTTGATAAACCATCATCACCTATAAACTAAAAATTAATTTGCAATTTGAGCACAACACGTTCCCAAAAACATTTTCCATAGGTTGGAATTAAATTTAACCCATTGTTTGTCTTTATGCTTCACATCAAAATTAAGTGGTAGCCACTGGGTACCAAATTCCCAGCTCAGTGCTCTGTGGTATTGTTCCCACGAGCCTAACAGCATTTTCATTGACTTAATATATAAAGCTTCATCACTGTCAAATTAAATATTCATATATGTACACACTTGTATTTCACAGGAAATGACAATGGACTAGGAAAGGAAAGTGCACACTTCATAGGTGCCAAGCTTTTTAATGTCAACTTTAAAATAAAAATCTCTTCTGCTGCGGTTGTAGAGGCTGTAACAGTGACTGGTCTGTACAGGAAAGTTCTCCCTGTGGTCAGATGATGCCCCAGTACAAATATAGATTATATAGATTATATAATCTATATTTTTTCTTATTCTTTTAATGCTGTTTTTTTTCTTAATTGTGTTTAATCTGTGTGTGCTGTGGGAAGGGCCTCTCATGCAGAGCCCCAGCCAGCAGCCAGATTGCCTTGGGGTGTTTCTTGTCAGGAGGGCTCAGTCTCAGCCTGCTTCATCCCCCCATCTGTCCATGTGCCTTCTCCTTTTTGTGGCCATTTCTGATAAAAGCAGGTCAGCAACACACAGTCCTCCTGCAAATATCTTCCATCTCTATCCAAAAGCCAAGAGGAGCAATTGGGGAAATCCCAAATCCTGCTTTGAGGTATTCCTGACAGCTCAGCCAAGCTAACAAGGCAAGGCAGCAGGCACAGGTTTGTGTATCTTCCTTTAACAGGACCTCTCTCAGTGTTTTGGAGTGACAGAAACCAGGTTCACCTAAGCCAGGGCAAAATTGCAGCTGGGTCTCTGAACATGACTCCCACACCAATTTGTGGAGCCTCACACATGGAGGGTGCTGTTTCCAGCAGCAGGATTTGGATGTGCAGCCTCTGTGTGCAGATATCATCCATTAATCTGGTTGGGTTTTTTTTCCTAAAGACCAGAAATAAACTCCATGTAAAGGATGCAGTCAAAACCTGAGCCCAGAAAAGCACCACGTGCAGCTGCTGCTGTGTCCAAAGGAAAGCCAAAGGGAAAGTGAGGGACATCACAGCTTGATCCAGAGGGGAGCTCAGCCCACAGCAACACTTCCCACGCTGCTGGAGAGGAGGAGACACAAACCCTCACCTGGTGCTGTGCCTGTGTGCCCTGCATGCCCTGCATGGCCACTGCCAGCGGAGGGGACACTGCTGCTGGTGGGCAGGGACTGGGCGCTGCACTCAGCTTGGCTGCCCCTGCTCTGCACTGCAGAGCCCTGCTTCTAGCAAAGAAACAAAAAAAAAAACCCCAAAAAACCAACCCTCCCCCCCAAAAAACCCAAAAAACCAAACAAAAAAAAAAAAAAAAGAAAGAAAAGAAAAAGCAAAATACTTATTTTTGCAGGAAAGCTCCATACATATCACTCCTTTTAATCCCACAGTGCCAGTGTGAGCAATGCAGTGCACAGTGCTGGGAAAACTCACTGCAGCACAGGGAGGGTGTGAGTGCCTGGCTGTCTGTGCCCACAGGGGCACTTGGCACAGGAACCAGCCCTGCTGGCCCTGCACTAACAGGCAAATGCAGTTACCTGTGCCCAACACAAGCCATGGAGAACCTGCCTATTTCTTACATGGCTCAGAGAGGTCAGCTCATCACAGTGCCTTTATCTGCAGGGGTGCCCATCATAACCCTGGGTAACTCACACTGCAGGCAGTGCTGGCTCCAGAGCCAGTCACAGGGACAGCACTCAGTAATTACAGCCTAAATACAGCATTTCTACAGTTTCTCAAACATTCTGACCTGAAAAGCTTTCCTGTCAGCATTCCAGAGTAGCAAAGCTGGGATGGGGTAATATTTATTGGGATAATATTTATTGTCCTCATGAGTAAGCCAGCAGCGAATTTCTTGTCCAGAGGCACCAGAGGAGTCCAGCCAGTCCTGGGGGTCTCAGCATAAACCTCACAGGGAGAGAACCAGAACTTTGCAGAGAAATCTTTCTTCTTTCATCTGGATAATGTACAGAAAGAGAACAGGTACTAGGGCAGGACTGAAATTATCCCTTGCCAAGAGACAATAAGGAGGGAACAGACCACGAGCTGGAAACCTCAGCTGCAGCAGAGGATGTATTTTTGGTTACACAGCAGCACAGTGCAGCTCACACTGACACACAGCAAATGTTTCAGCAAAATAGAAATTTCACCTGTTACCACTGCAGCAAACCTCCCGTGGGGGTGTTGGTCACTCCTGGTGGGATGCTCTGCTCCACAAGAGGCAGAAATGGGCCCAGGACCAGGCAAGGTACAGGCAGGGTGGATCTAACCCAGGCTCTGCTCTGCCAGAGGGTCTCTGCTTCATGGGCAAGGACAGATTCTGTGCCTTTCCATGAATTTAGCTTAAATTAAGAGAGGAAGGAATATGAGATTAAAAAATATTTGCAAATAAGTTCATTCTGGGCACTACAGCAGCATTCCTGCCCAGTGCCTCCATCCTGCAGAGAGCTGAGGGCAGAGCTCAGGGAGCTTGCCCAGGGCTCAGAGATGTTCGTGGTACCAGCACCACCCTGCACTGAGCCCAGCCCAGTGAGGTGCATCCCTCTGGGACACCCTGCAGGTGAGACCCAAAGTTTCATCATGTTGAGATATTTGATGGTGCTGAGAGGTCAATTAAAGCATCATTGATGATTTTCAGGATTTGGTGGTTTTTACAAAGGGCTTTGCCCTCCCTTGCTGCTGCTTTTCCAGCCGAAGGAAGCTCTGGGCAGCCTTGCTGTGCTGGTTTGCTGTTTTCCCACAGCACTTTCCTCCTGGGACAGCTCCTAAGAAAGGGGACAAGCTGTTGATAAAGTGCATCACTGCATCCCATGAAAGGGTCCATAATGCACCAGCTGGGCTCACTCTTTGTGGCTCAGGAGCTTCCCAAACCCACTCAGGACCACCAAGACTCTACAGCCTTTTGTGGGGATCCAAGGATCTCCAGCAAGTAAAACAACCAATATTTTAATCACATTTATAGCTTTTCACCCATGTGTACCATGTTGTAGGCCTCTGTAAATGCATACCAGAATATTTATTTCACAGGGAAGTGTTCAGCAGCCTTTAAACTTTTAAACTCTGAACTTAGCAGCCTGTAATCCCAAAGTATTACTATTAAAAACATCATTCTCATAATAAACTTTTGGCATCACAACTCTATTTGCTTTTAATAGAACAGTACTTCTTAAGCAATTTAGCTAATTTGATTTATGACAAAAAGAAATTTGGAGAGTATAAAACCTCAGGAAGAGAACAGCAGGGAAGGCAGCTCTGTGATTACCTCCCCCTGCACACATGTAAACTGCAGATGAGGTAGATTAATAATGAGACTTTAAGTTACTTCTTCTCCACATCAGAAAGTGGAGTGAGAGGAGACTGCAAGCCTGGGAAAGGAGAGAGCAGTGCCACCAATATAATTTGGTGGTTGCAACAGGTAGAAGATCCTCAGGATTTGTTTCCTAAGGCTTGCAAATGTCACCATAATAATGCCACCAATAAACATTTGGTGGTTGCATCAGGTAGAAGATCCTCAAAATTTGTTTCCTAAGGCTTGCAAATGTCATTGAGCTCACCAGGCTGGGCACAGCAGGCTCTCAGTGTTTCCAGGAGGAGCTGACATCCTTCCTGTCACATCAAAGATCTTTGCCTGTTCAAGCTGGACACTTGGTTTTGCCAAAAACTTCTATGCACAGCACAAACCCCTGGTGGGGAAAGGGCAGCCTGGGATTCCAAATTTCCAACTTGTGCAGGAAGGCAGAGATTAAACTTCCTTGTCCCAGTTCAGTCGCTGTAGCTCTGTCACTGCAGATAAATCACTGGAGCCTGGTTCAGCTCACATCCCAACTGACAACGGGACAGAAATGCCCAGAGGGAAAGTTAAACTGCAGGGTCTCACATTCCTTGGTTTCTCTGGGTTTGATCCTTTCTGCACACCAGGATTCCTTCCTGGCACCTCTCCAGCTTTTTGTGGGGATCCACGGATCTTCAGCAAGTAAAATAACCAATATTTTAACCACATTTATAGCTTTTCATCCATTTCTCCCTGACATTCGCTCTGTCAAATTTCTCCCTGACATTCCCTGTGTCACCTGGCTGGCTGTCACTGAGCACAGCCCTGCACAGACCCCTCCTCACCCCATGGCTCCCCCACCACATGCTGGAGGCTCCTGCACAGCCCAGTTCATGCTCCTCCCTCCCCTGTCCCTTCTTTCCTCCTCCAGGAGGTCTCAATCCTGCTGTCCCCTCTGCCAGCCCCTGCAGGTGACCTGGGTGACACGGCTGAACCCGAGGGGCCAGAGGTAACATTTATTGGCTCTCATTAACAGACAATTACCGAGGGCTCTGAAGCTGTCAGATCTGATAAAGGGACATTCAAATAGTCCTTATCTTCTTTCACTTTCCCAGTTTCTCTCAGAGCAGAGCAGTGGTCACGGAGTCCTGTCTGGGAGGACTGAGGGTGACCTTACAAGCCCCTGTCTCCAGAGAAGCTGCTAAAAGCAGCAAGTTCTCCTGCTGAGTCAAACCCAGTATCTGTTCAGATCCCCACCCATGGCTTCTCAGTTTGTTTGTGCCCATCAGTCCAATCTTTCCAGGGAAATTCAATCTTTAGAATGATTTTCCCATTAACCTTCACCACAGAAAGCCACCAGGAAGAGCAGTGAAACAGCCACATTCAAAACCAGCTCTGAACAGCTGCTGGAAACTCTCTGGGGCAATGTGAGAGGCTAAAGGCACCTATCAGCCCTAAAGGGACCAATCACCAAAGAAACAGCAGCCAAAAAAGGATTATTACCCAAATAAACTTCTTGAAAGCCCAGTTCTGAAGCAGGAAGGGGGTCAAAGCGGATAATCCCGTGTCTCCAGGAGCTCAGGTGGTGCCCTGCAACAGCACAGAGTGTCTGCAGAACCATCATCAGGGCTGAAAGCAGGGAAATAAGTCAATAATTGTGTAATCAGTAGCATCTTACTTCTTTTTAATGAACCTATGGGATGAGGGTCTCGCCCAGCACCCTTCCTCTCCTCTCTTTGCCAGAGCTCATCTTTCACTTTGTCATGCAATTCCCGGCTGGCCAGCTGCAGCCTGCCTCCATCTCTTTTCCATTACACACTCGGCTGAGCCGAGGACGAGAGGGCCCCTGGATTCCAGCGAGAAGGTAATTAATTGACTTTCTGCTCTCGTTGCTATGCGGCAAAGGTGGGAGCCGCAGCAGCTACAGTTCATTTTTAATCCGGGAGGATTAGCCACAAACGGCATCATTACCGAGGTGATCAGCGGCTCCAATAGAGACACGGGAAGGGGAAGGGGTGTTCCTCCTTGGGAGGAGGAGGAGGCTGTGAGGAAGAGACGTGAAGCCAGGAGCATTACATCCACCCCACTCCCTGTTAACCCATCAGCCAAGGGTTAATTTTGTAGCTCATCCCCTGGGTCGTTTTTTCCTTTATATGTTGAACCAGCCCTAACCTCCAGGCTGGGCAGAGAGCAGAGCCAGCATTGCTTTGCTGGTTGGTGTCAAACTCCCAGGCACGCGCTTCAGGTAGGAGCAAAAAAATCACTTTTTGGAGCTGAAAACAAGTGGATGGTTGGATATCCTATCCCTGGCAGTGTCCAAGGCCAGGCTGGGCTGGGCTTGGAGCAACCTGGTCTGGTGGAAGGTATCTGTGCCTTGGCAAGGGATGGAATGAGATGGTCCCCAAGGTCCATCCCAACCCAAAACGCTCTGTGGTTCTGTGACTGTGCCATGAGCACCTTTCCCTGTTGTGACAGCCGTGCTGTGCCCTTGAAGGCACAGACATCACCAAAACCACCTTCTTAGTGTGATAGAATGGAAAACTCTACCAAAAATTTTAAGAAGACCATTTTTTGGTTCAAAATACTAAAAAACTATTTTCTAGCTGGAACAGCGGGACCAATTACGTGCAGAAAATTATACATATGCTGAAAATATATTTGAATTTCAACTCCAGACATACACTGGGAATTAATTCCTCTCTCTCCAGCAGCAAAAAGTAATGGCAAAAATATATCTGTTATCTGGACACATTCATCCAGGTGAGGGCTTCTCACTGCTCTGGAATTCGACTCCCCTGAGCAATCAGCTAGTTCTCTACAGCCCACTCTGGCTTTTGGTGATTTCTCACTTCCCCAGCAGCACGATGCCTGTAGCCCCACAGGGCCTGGTGTGCTATTTGCCTGAGAAGGTCAGCAGCAGAACAAATATTTGCCCTTCCTGTGTCTCATTTAGGGCTTTATAAGAATCAAAGTTTTATTTTATGATCAAACTCTGTATCTCTCTCTCTCTCTATTTTTTCCCCAGGTTTCTTGTCACTCTGGGATTGTTTCCTTTGATTTTTCAGGTAGTACCAAAACCATTTTGCCAGCAGAACCTTGTCAGGATCCAAGTCTTAGTGATAGTACAGAAAATGTTGTTTTCACAGAATCACAGAGTGGTTTGGGTGTGAAGGAACCTGAAAACCATCTCACTGTAACCCCTCGCCATGGGCAGGGACACTTTCCACTATTCCAGCTTGCTCCGAGCCCTGTCCAGCCTGGCTTTGGACACTTCCAGGGATGGAAGCTCTGCAGGAATGCCCTGATGTGGGGCCAGACTAAACACACCTGTAACAACAGAAGGGATTTTTCTGCTTGTGTGCCTTGTCCTCCACTCATCAATGGAAGTTCAGCCTTTTCCACTCACTCATGTCCCAGGACAGACCCACCCTGGGGCTGAGGGCTGGTTTGGTCAGACCCCAAGCACTGCATGAGCAGCACACAGGGGATGTGCTGGGGGTGGAAGGAGTGTCACTGCCCACAAAGTGAAACCTGTCCCTGGAAACAAGGCAGGGATGCTCTTCTCACTCCTGGCCAGGGCCAGCATCACATTTACAGCACGTGTAAAAGCACAAGGCTCCCTCCCCTGCCAGCAATCCCAGCAGAGCTGCCTCATTTGCTGAGGTGGTGAATGCTCTCCTACATGGATCTGAGCACAGACATCACACCAGGGAGAGGTGCAGGGGCCTCAGCTGTGACAGCACCAGGAGTAAAAGCGCATTGTTAAAGGTGTCAGTTTACAGCACAGGGCTGGGGTGAGGCACAAATTCATTTTCACCTTCCTGAAACTGTTGCAAAGCCTGAAAGTAATTTTCTTTCACGATTCTATGAGCGTTGTGAACTGCCTCCTCCATCCCTGCGAGGTGCTTGCTCTGACCTCGATGAAGGTGACCCATGCTCCTGTGCTGCTTGCACACAGCTGCTCTGTGATCCTCACAGCCCCTGTGGCTGTACAGCAGCACAGCAGCATCCCAAGGAGCTGATTCCAGCAGTTCCCATCCTCCTTCCCGCCGCTGCATCCCAGGGATTTCTGCTGCCGTCACCGATGGCATTCCAGCCCTCACCTGCACAGGAACCGTGCTTCCCCCTCCTCCTTCCCACCCGTCTGCTCCCAGGAACCGGGACACACCTCTGACGCGCTTCCCAGAGTGAATCTGAAGGAAATCAAGAGCTAAAATGTGTTTTGCTGTTTGAACATTTAACACCTCGCTCAGGTTTCATCAGCTTGGCGTTTACAACCCACTGTGCCTCTCCCGTGCCTGATGAGCCGTGCCCCGAGCTGTGCTTTGTACAGCTGGAGCACTTCCCTGTGCCCACGGTGAGGCTGCAGAGCTGCTGCACCATGCCTCTGACGTGGGATTTGCATCAGCAAAAAACAACGCCTGAGGTTGTAAAGGAGAATTTCTGAATGGGCACACTCCCCTCAGCAGAGTGCTGCCTTATGAAAGAAACAAGTTTATTTCCTGAGACGTAATAAAGTGAATTGTCTTCAGATGTGGAGGTGGAGAAATGTGTGCATATGACCTGTACATAGAATCAAGAGTTTCCTGAGCTGGAAGGGCCCACAGGGATTGAGTCCAAGTGCTGTCCCTGCACAGGGCACCCCCAAGAATCCCACCCTGTGCCTGAGAGCAGTGTCCAAGCCCTCCCTGAGCCCTGGCAGCCTGGGTCCTGACACAGATTCATCTATTATATACAGAATACTGTGGTACAGGAGATCATTTCTTTTCCCTGTAGAGTTACAGCACAGTGTGAATTGATTCAGTTTTATGTCCTCAAATTCTCTCTAGGGCAGTTTCTGTACATTCCTGGGCAGATACTGGAGGTAAAGCCACTCACCAATATCCATCCATCCATCCATCCATCCATCCATCCATCCATCCATCCATCTATCCATCCATCCATCCATCCATCCATCCACCTCTCATCCATCCATCCATCCATCCATCCATCCATCCATCCATCCATCCATCTATCCATCCATCCATCCATCCATCCATCTATCCATCCATCCATCCATCTCTCATCCATCCATCCATCCATCCATCCATCCATCCATCCATCCATCCATCTATCCATCCATCCATCCATCTCTCATCCATCCATCCATCCATCCATCCATCCATCCATCCATCCATCTCTCATCCATCCATCCATCCATCCATCCATCCATCCATCCATCTCTCATCCATCCATCCATCCATCCATCTCTCATCCATCCATCCATCCATCCATCCATCCATCCATCCATCTCTCATCCATCCATCCATCCATCCATCCATCCATCCATCCATCCATCTCTCATCCATCCATCCATCCATCTCTCATCCATCCATCCATCCATCCATCCATCCATCCATCCATCCATCCATCCATCTATCCATCCATCCATCCATCCATCCATCCATCCATCCATCTATCCATCCATCCATCCATCCATCCATCCATCCATCCATCCATCCATCCATCTCTCATCCATCCATCCATCCATCCATCCATCCATCCATCCATCCATCCATCTCTCATCCATCCATCCATCCATCCATCCATCCATCCATCCATCCATCCATCTCTCATCCATCCATCCATCCATCCATCCATCCATCCATCCATCCATCCATCTCTCATCCATCCATCCATCCATCCATCCATCCATCCATCCATCCATCCATCCATCATCCATCCATCCATCTCTCATCCATCCATCCGTCCATCCGTCCATCCCTCCATCCATGCCAGTTCCAGTTGTCCCTTTGCTCAGGAGGTCCCTTTGGGGCTCAGTCACAGAGTCACAGAGCCAGCCCTGGCTCTCAGCTCCCAGCAGGGTCGAGCAGGGCTGATTGGGAGCTCTGAATTTGGAACATTTTGTTGTGCTGCTGATAATCTGGCTGGGTATTGTTGGGCTGAGTGCCAAACACTCAGCTGACACAGAGTGAGGGGCTGTGATTGTGTAGATAGCAGACAGTGAAACAGTGTGAGGCAATGGAGAATCATTCCCTGCCTTATCTCCTCTGCTCAGTGCACTTCACCATCCCTGATCTCACAGGTCCCAGAGGATGTGGCTGCCAGTGCTGCTCACCTGATAAGGGAAGCTCTGTCACATGTGCTTTCCCCCTTTTCCTTATATATTTTGCATAGCCACAACTGTTATTCTGCATTTCTTTTACAAGAAGTCACGGAAGGCAGCACATGCAAAGAACTCTGATTAGAATGCATGTCTAGGCTGCTGCTGTCACAGCATCCACAGAGGGGACCAGGCCTGCAGGCCTGATATTACAGCACAACATGCAAATTGATGTTTGATGGGAAGCAATATGATAATTGCCTCAGAAAAAAAAAAAAAAAGTCTGCATAAGAAGATGTGGTGAACACTTACCTCTCTGCCTCTTCCTTGTGAGAACCCAGGAAATTCCTCTGGCTGCTCTGGAGAGCTCGAGACCCTGTCAGGAAGCTCAGAGACTTTGGCACAGAGCCCAAAATCCCCGTGCCTTTGATTTAGCCCTTAGAAAAAACAATTACCAACCTTGTATGAGGAAATAACAAGCCACAAAAATTTAAGTAGAATGATAGTGAATTTATCACAGGGTGAAAAATAGATTTTTTAGAGTTTTTAGAATGGTGGTTCAAGGAGCAAGTTAGAAGAATCTGGGCGTGCCCAGCCTTTCTCCTTCTTCTTCTTAGCCTCCATCTTCTGCTGTGATGTTGGCACTTTTAGATTGGTTCAGAGTAGGAGCTCACTGTCTAACATAGGTGATAGGTATTAGAAAGCAATTGTAAATATTGTACACATAGTTTTTAGTGTAAAAAAATAACATTGCCCCAGGGGAAGCAGAGTGCCTCTGACTGTCTTGCTGAGCAGACCTCAGCAGGTCAGGAGAAAGAATTTTATAGATAAAATACAATAAACAACCTTGAGACTGAGAACTGAAGAGCTCTGACTCTTTCTTCAAGCACCAGGTTGGGAAAAGAGACTTTCTAACACATCTCGGGGTCACTCTGAACATCTAGAGACCCTGAAACTTCATCCCCCACCTTTAGCAGCAGAAATGAGCCTCAGTGGGAGTTTGAAATACTCCATAGAGAGCAGCCCATACCCAAGGGCACCATTTCCCTGCACATCCCAGGTGAGCTGGAGCCTCTGCTTTCTCCCCCAGTTCCATTACACTGTAAATAAACAGCAGAGCATTTTAAGGTACTGTCACCTCTCTTCCTGCACATTCCTGTGGCCAACTGATCTCCACTGCCAGTGACTCAGAAAATAAACCAAAAAAAGCAAGCTAAGAAAAGAGAGGTCATAGCTATGGCCATGTGGGAAGTTCATCCTCTACACATCCTGCACGGAATATTTGTGTGCTTACCCAGGGATATTTCTTGCCTGCAGCCATCCAAATAATCCCTGGTACAGGGGAGTGCTATGACCCATGCAGGGACACACTCAGCTACTGCAAACTGTGCCTGTGCCCAGCAGAGACATGGGCTGGGCTCTGTAATTCCCTGTTGCAGAGCCCCTGGTTAACATTTAGACTGTCCAGGAAAGAAGAGTCAGCCTGTGCTGTCTCTTCAGCTGGAAAAGAGAAGGGCTGGCTCAGAGGTGTCCATCACTCATTCAGTGCCCAATGTCTGATTTTCAAGTGTGGCTCTTTTTAGGATGAAGCCCCATCCAGCAAATATTTTGTGTGTCATGTCTGCAGCACCAGCTGAGATCCCTCAGCATTTGTGCTTTTAGCCAAGGTGAAAACACCACAATATTCAGCAATATTCAGGAAAGCTGGAGGTCCAGGTTGCATTTAAACAAGAGCTGATGTCTGGGAAAATGCACACCAAGGAACAGAGGGGTGTTTTCTGCCTTTCAGAGCTTTCCTCTTTGTTGGAAAGAGGCTAAAGGTAACTTCTAGACAAGAAATTAAGGAAGGAGATGCTCTGGGCAAGTAAGATGTGCCTATTTATTCACAGATAGAAAGGTTTTATTCATCCACTTTTAAAAACATGGCAAAATACCCCACATCTTTTTCTATGCCTCAGCATGCCTGCTCAAAAACTGGCAGTGCTAAGCCTACTTTTGTTCACAGCTTTTGGGGAAGTTAAATATTTTGATCTCTACCTTTAGATCACTTGGTGTTTCTTGGTGTTTCTTTCCCTACTCTGATCCCATTGCCAGAGGTGGAGGAAATTCTATTGCTTTCATCAGGATCATTGGGAATTTCAGACCTTGCCTCTTTGTTGTGTTCCATGCTCGTGTGTTTAAGAATTGGCTTATTGTCCAGCCTGCTAATGTTTTCAATTATGTGGAGGCCAATTCAATATCCCTACCTGATTGGGAGGCAGCAGGAGTTGGCTTTTTGTGTTCCCTGACCTAGAGCTGACTCCATTTGCTGCCTATCTGACTAACTAGTGAAGCAGAAAATGCTCACAATACAGCACAATTAATGACAGACTCTGAAAAACACACCAGATCCCAGCGGAGAGGAAGAAATTAGGCTCTTGCACAGTGAAGGAGTTTGTTGATGATGTTTTTCTATTTATAACATTTTAAAGGGCAGGCATGAGTTAGGCCTACTGGAAAATCCTGATCCTTATTTTTTTCCTAAAATTGGTTTAATTTTTTTTCAATTGGAGGCAATAATATTCAAATTCACTCCAGCTGTGTGGCCCTGTGGGGTGCCAAGAGAGGGAGAGGGTTTTTTCTGGCCTTTAACAATCTGTCTCCCTTGGCAAATATGGCAAAGTATTTAAATCTATATAAAATGAGAAACACCCTTTAAAAATAATTGTCAGTGCTGATATACTACCATTAAATTGGATTTTACAGCAAAGAGACATATGAAAATATTCATCTGGAATGCTGTGTCCACTTCTGGGCTCCTCAGAACATGAAAGAGCTGCTGGAGAGGTGCAGTGGAAGTCACAAAGTTAATTTGAGGTCTGGAGAATCTCCCTTATGAGGGGAAATAAACTGGGGCTGTTTAGTCTGGAGAAGGCTGAGAGGAGATCTCATCAATCCATATAAACATCTCCAAGGGATGTCAGAGGATGGTGCCGGATTTTTAATGGTTCTCAGTGGCAGGATGAGGAGCAATGGTCAAAATACAAAAAATTTCACCTTCACATGAGGAGAACTTTACACTGAGGGTGGAGAGCACTGGAATGGCTCAGGCTGCGAACCCTCAGTTTGTAGGAAAACACCAACACTGTGTCAGCAATCACTGATTTCATGGAATTCACCAAGGGGATGGGTTGCTGTGAGCTCCCAGTCTGTAGCTCTGGTGTATGTGGTGCCTTTGGACCTGTAAAAGAACCAACAGGAGCAGCATGAGCTCATGAATGTGATGATAATAGAGGGAACAGGACCCAAGGCTTCACAATAAGATGCAACAAGGGGAAAGTGCAGGCACGTGGAGCTATCTCAAGGCATGATCTCTGAAAATCAAGAATATATTGATTTATTTACAGTGCCCTTCTCTTCAGGCTACTTTAGGAAGAGCAAACACAACTTTGGCAGATGGTCTTCACTAATATTCTTTAAACACTTCCTGCCACATTTAAACATCCAATCTAAATTTTAACCTCATTTCATCTCTACCCTGGAAAGTTTCCCCCTGCCCTGTGTTGTCCCATGGCAGGGTTCCCAGCCAGCACACAAATCTACTTCACATCACACATGGGAAGGACCCTGCTCCAGGAGGGAGCACAGAGCAGCAGCAGAATCCATTTCTGCTGTGCACTCTGTGGCCACGAGCTCCATTCATTGCACAGAGGCAGATTTTGATCTCAGTGATGACTTTGTGCTTCCCCACAGGCTGTTTTTCATGGCCAATAGAGCAACCAGATTTTTCAAGCGCTGATAAATGCATCTGCCCATGATTCAGTAGGATACAGCAGCATCAGACCCACCTCACCTTGGCAGCAGAGTGCTTGGTGTGTAGTCAGCTCAAAACACACAGCAGCACACAGCATCTCCTGGCTTTCCAAAGGACTTTCATGTTCTCCCACCTCTGGTGTCTTCAAAATCCAAACCACTTGGCTGTAATTGCAGACTGGAGGAGTTGGACTACTCAAAAATCAGGTCTCAGAGTATCAGGCTGTGAAATGCTAATGTAGATCTTTAACATTTAGTGAGCAGTTTTTGAAAAGCAAATATTCTTTAGCTTGATAACATTCATTTTAATGCTAATATCTTTCATTAATCCTCTCTGCAAGCACTGAGCACTGTGCCAGGCCAGGTCTACGATAAACAGGAGTATGGTATCTAGCCTCTTTGAACTTTACATAATCTGCATGTTTTGGCAGTGAATTTCTAATTCTCTCCTGTTTACAACAATTCATGGGGTGGGTTTCGGTTTGGTTTGGGGATTTTTTTGTTTAGTTTTTTTTGTTGTTGTTGTTTTGTTTTGTTTTTAATGGTAATTTAGCATCCGAACACATATTTTCATTAAAAAAAAGAAGGACATCTTTCAGAAATTCCAGTTCCCCAACTGTTTTTTCACATTTCCCAGTATTTTATTAGAGAGACATAACCCTGGATCCAAATGGTAACACAGGGCCTTGAGAGAGCCTGTAAATGGATTCTAAATTGATGTTTAAAAGCCTTTTATTTTTCCCCTAAATGGCAGAGTCTAATGAGTTTTAATTCCTTGAAAAGGCAGCTACTACAATAAAAATATATTTTTCTATTACCAGCAAATCGTCTGCTTTGGAGACTGGTTTACTTATTTATGTAAGGCCTGACCAAAAATGTATTTGATTAAGGCTGTGTTTGGTCTCCTAATAAATTCTAAGGACTGCTGCTGAAGCAAGCTGTACTTTGTAAGCATTCATAAGGAAGGAGAGGTGCAGTAGAATAGACATATTAGGGAAAAATCTGAGCATTCCTACCTGGTATATAGATAATTTCCATGTGCTGAGAGCACTAAAACACCCTCAGAGTGCTTTAGGCGCCACAAGAATAGCAGCAGCCAGAGCATTCTCAAGACAAGAACAACATTTCAGATCTTAATTCACAATTTGGGCTCTTCCCCTGAGGGTTTTCTGTCCAATTTGGGCTCTTCCCCTGAGGGCTTTCTGCCCATGGCAGGAGAAATCCTTCCAGTTTCAAGAGCACAAAAGACAAAATTTCTGCTTCTTGCCATCTTCACTGGGAGAGAACCTGGAGTGTCAGATGAACGGGGAGGAGATGAAAAACCTGCTGTCCCTTAAAGAGCAAGGTGTTAAGGAACACTGCAGGAAATCCTCTGAGGATCACAGCACCAGTGGCTGTTTTCCCTCCCAGCCCCATCCTGGTAAAATATATTGCTTTACTATTGATTTACACTTAATAATGTTAATCCAATGTCTCCATATAATTTCTTAAATAGGTTACAAGCACTGCCAGGAGAGGGGCAGGGAGGTGTTGGATCACAGTTTGGAGGTCTGGGCAGCTTCCAGCTGCTGTGGGGCAGAGGAGAGCCATGGAAAGCACTGTGAGAGGGGGCCTGAAGCCCTTGATAACACAGCAGCAGAAGCAGAAAAAGAGATGGATTGAGGGAAGGACAACAGCCTGTGCTGGAGCCCATGGAACCCTGAACAGACCCAGCAGGATTCCCTATGGACTGCTGGGGCTTCTGCTGCTCAGAGTGACCCTGAGATGTGTTAAAGTCTCTTTTCCCAGCCAGGCTGTTGACGAAGGAGTCAGAGTTCTTCTATTCTCATTCTCAAAGTTGTTTATTGTTTCTTATCTATAAAATTCTTTCTCCTGGCCTGCTGACGTCCACTCAGCAGGTCAGACAGAGGCACTCTGGTATTATCTTTTTATACTAAAAACTACGTGTACATTATTTACCATAACTACCCACTACCTATCACCTATGTCAGACAGTGAGCTCCTACTCTAAACCAATCCAACAGTGCCACCATCACCCAGAACGTGGAGGCCAAGAAGAAGGAGGGAAAAGGACAAGGCACACCCAAATTCTTCCATCTTGCCCCCTGAACCCCCATTCTAAAAACCTCAAAAATCTATTTTTCACCCCGTGACAAACTAACTATCATTCTACTTAAACTCTTTTGACTTGTAATTCTTCATATAAAGGTTGGTAATTGTTTTTTCCAAGGGCTAAATCAAAGGCACAGGTGCCAAACATCACCCAGAAGATGGAGGCTAGGAAGAATAAGAAGGAAAAAGGACAAGGCACGCCCAGATTCCACCATCTTGGGACTCTGAGCCCCTATTCTAAAAACCTCAAAAATCTATTTTTCACCCTGTGACAAACTATCATTCTACTTAAACTCTTTTGACTTTAATTCTTCATATAAAGGTTGGAAATTGTTTTTTCCAAGGGCTAAATCAAAGGCACAGGGGTCTTTGGGCTCTGTGCCAAGGTCTCTGAGCCCCCCGGCAGGGTCTCGAGTCCTCCAGGGCAGTCAGAGGAATTTCTTGGGTTCCACCACTGGACAAGCAGAGGTGCCTGGGGAGAGCCCTCCATGCAGGGACAAAGGTGTCCTGGGTGCCATCCCCTGCCTTGAATCACACAGGAGCTGCAGGGGAGAAAACCAAAACTGGAAGGCTCAGGAATGAGATTTATTGCTTGGTTAATGACATCCTTCCCTTGGCAATGACCCCGGTGAAGCAGGAAAAGGCTGAGTGGCTTTATCTTTATTCAGTGCCAGTCCTTGTGGGACACTTGAGGCTGATTGCATCACTTTGGTGTCAGCCTCGATAAGATGCTGATTGTGTTTCCCGGTTTTCAGGGGCACAGGAGTCCCCCAGCAGCCTGGGTGGTTAATGGGAGCTGACTGGCTCTCTGGTTTGCCAGAGCTTCCTGCTGTAGCACATTAACACAACAAATTAACATTGTAATTGCGTTTTAACTATTTATCCCCGTGGAAAAGGCGGGGGGGAAATCTGGAAAAAAGGAAGAACACAGGCAAGGGCCCAAGAGACAGGTTAGTAAAGCAAGTCTCTGTCTGCACCTCCCTTCATTTCTATTTATAGCCAGCCATTAAGTTATGCTAATAAACAGCCAGCCACAGGCTATGGCAAATCCCCTGCTCAGACACAGGAGAAGCTGAGTTAAATAAATTCAGCTTACTCCACTGCCAGGACCTGTGTGACAGCTCCAAACCCAAAACCACAGAGATCTAAGGGCAGCTCCAGCACCTCTCACTACCACCCATTCATGCAGCACAGCCATGGCAAGGCACAGCCATTTGGCATTTTTATACATAGATAATGTAAATCAAGCACAAGATAAATGAAACATGGAAATTCCAACAAAATAGCCCCATCAATGGCTCTGACTTAATCAATTATTTTAGCAAAGGCCAATTCACTACAGTTCATAAACTGATCCATCTGGGAGAAAACAGCCCTTTTAACCAAATAGCAGAGTGATGCATCTGCCACCAATTTCTCCAGAGCAATTGCATCAAAAATAGCATTTATTGTAGCTCTCCCTCCTATGCAATTGGTTGTTATTTTATTTCTGTCTATATGCAGCAGTTCCTAAAGGGGATAGCATCAGGTCCTCACATAACCTATATATTTAATCAGATTATCCAATTAAATAATACAGCCTTAAATGAAAAGTCTGCCATTCCCTCAAGCAGTTCTGGGAATGCTTTCATTGCTTGTTCTTGTGCTTAAAATGTACAAGCAGCACTGCTTTCTGCAGCTATTTTTGGGTGTCCAGACATTTGTAAAGCACCCATCACTAATTTTTAGATGCCAATACCTCGTTTTCCTCATCAAACTATGGCAGTCAGAAATGTCACGTTCATCTGTAAAGTCATAGCACATAAAAATAATGAGCGACTTTATGTTCTCGGACTGAGCAAACACAGGATGAAGAAGTGACTGTGATGGTGGGTTTTTTATTGAGGAAAGAGGGGAATCCCAGCAGGGGGATGTGATTGCTGTGCCCTACAGGGCTGCTGCTTGTGCTGAGCTGCACCCTTGGGATTGTGCCAGTGTGTACCTGGCAGAGGAGCAGCCAGGGAGGCTGGAAAACCCCTGGGATTCACTCTGAGCTTCCCAGCAGCCAGCACAGTGAGGTGCAGTGGGCTGATCCAGCTCCTGGGGTGCCCCATGCTGGCTGCAGGGCTGCAGCAGCTCTGATGCTCCAGCTTCGAGGCTTCCTGTGACCCTTTGATGTAGAGGCAGGGAAAGGTTTTTATTAACTCTGAGCAGAAAATGTTGGTGTTTGTAAGTCCCCAGAGGATGATTTTACATGAGAAAGGTCATAATAATGCTACAATAGTGCCACAGGGAATGCTTTTCCCTGCAGGAAACACTGTGAGGATCACAGCACCCGTGGCTGTTTTCCCTCCCAGCCCCATCCTGGTAAAATATAAAAATAAAAAACTGATTTACAGGTTAATTCAGTGTCTCCATATAATTTCTTAAATAGGTTACAAGCACTCCCAGGAGAGAGGCAGAGAGGTGCTGGTCTCAGGGAGGTGCAGGAAGGCACTCAGTGGTTCAGCGATGTAGATAAGTGAGCACAAACACCAATTGTTATAACACTGTCATGTCCCATGGGAGAAACGGGGGGACAGTGACAGATTCACCCCAGACTGAGCAGACTCTGCAGCACTGGGGTCTCTGAGAATCAGTCGCAAGGTCCAGGGTGCCAATGGGACTCCACCATCAGGGTCTGGCTTGGTGTTCAGGAGTTTCTGCCAGTCTGGCTCCCCCAGATTTCCCAAGCTGGGGCAGATTTGGGGGTGCTGGTCAGAGCCCAGAACACATTCTGTGCTCAGTATCAGTTGCACTGCAGCTGTATGAACAGAGCCACGAGCCTGTGTGTGCCACTTCCGAGTCAAACAAATGATTCCCAGCAAATTTTCTTCACCCACAACACCACAAGGTAATAAAATGAATTTTAAAAATTATGAATTAAAGAATCTGTTCTGTTTCTTTACTCCTCCCTACCACCCCAGTAAAGCAGGTGAGAGGCATCAGCCCTTGCACCAACTCCTGGGCATTCCCTGAGTTCCCAGCCCTCCCCTTTCCTCCAGAGAGCAATTGGGTGGAAAGGGGGATATTTTGCAGTCATTAAAATTTCATTTTATTTTTAGCCAGACACGCTGCCGTTTGAAGGGCTCCCTGGTGAGCAGGGGATTGGCAGTGTGGGGAACAGAGAGCAGAGGCAGCAGGGGCTGGGGAGGGAACAGGAGGTGTCGGATGCAGAGGCTGCAGGAGCAGCAGAGATGCTGCTGCTGCTCAGGGAAGGCTTGGCTTCTTGCCAGCCTGCTCTGGGCTCTGAAAAATAGCAAAGCTAATAACCTCAATTACAGCCCAGCCTCTCTGGGGGCTGCTGCTGATGCCTTTGTTTGTCTGAGTCCCAACGTGAAAGCAAAGATTGTTTTTTGTCTGCAGGGGCATAGAGACACTGGAGAAACAAACAGCCCATATCAGGGAGAGAAAGGTCAGAGAATCACAGGCTGGGTGGGGTTGGGAAGGATCTTTAAAAACCATTCAATCCCCTGACATGGGCAAGGACAACTTCCACTAGAAGAGTTTGCTCAAAGTGCCATCCCACCTATCATCGAGTGAGTGTAGATCAGCTACACTTCCTTCCAAAATCCACTTTAAACACTGACAGCTTTAATGCCTTAAATTCTGACTCTTCTGGGCTTGTAGAGATTTTAATTTGGCACCCAGAGTGCAGAAAATCACCTGTAAGGTCCCTATCAATGTCTTAATCTCAGCTCACCCTGACCTGCTGTGGTTTTACCACTGTCCACATTTCCACTGCAACACTCATAACACATTTCCACTCATAACACATAAAAATGGGCCTGCTGTCTTTTTAAAGAAGTTTGGGGCTATTCTGTAGCAGCAGTTGGGAGCTGATTACCAAAGTATTGATTTTATAAGAATGTTAGTTAGAGAGGAATGCCTAGAAGAACCAGGCAGAAAGAAAACCACCCAATGTCTGTTGGATACTTGAGACTGATGCAACATTGCTGGGTTTTTTGCAATTTTTCCTTCTTGATTCTACTCTATATCCAGGAAGTCTGGAAGGATGGGCTAAAGCAATCCTTCATCATGAGATGAGGGACCTGAAAATGGAGCATGGCAACATCTGTGCTGGGTCAAGAGAAGTCCAGCCTGTGGTAGAGGCGAGCTCTGCCTTCCTCACTGGGAAGAATTAACTGCAATAGATTTCACAGAAATGACTGTCACTGCAAACTCCTCCTTGTGTTCAGGGGCTGTTCCTGCTGATGAAATGAGCAGTGCTTGGTTCATGCATGGCTGCCCCCAGTGTGTCACAGGACCCTGAGCCTGCAGGCTCAGCCACTCTGGGCTCTGCCAGATGGTGCAGACGGATGGGCCCCCACTGCAACTGCAATGCAGCTTTTGCTGCACTGCAACTTCATTTTCTGTGTAAGAAAAGCCACATCAAGGCTTGTCAGGACCAGCAAAATCTGCTGTTGTCAAGTTACAGGTTTTCCCCCAGTAGCCCCTCACAGCAATACAGCTCCAGGTTGTATCTGTATAAATTTCAGTGAGGGTGAATTTATTGCAATGGGAGTTAAATTTCCTCAATTCCCTGATGAAGCAGAGGCAATCAGCCAGCACTCACAGCCATGCCACAGCTCTGTGCCCTGTGCACAAACACAACAAACACAAACCTTGTTCATCTGTAGCAGCATAAATCTGAAAATACATCTAATAATAATCTAATAATAATCTAATAATCTAATAATAATCTAATACATCTAATAATCC
This sequence comes from Ammospiza caudacuta, assembly GCF_027887145.1. Taxonomy (NCBI): domain Eukaryota; kingdom Metazoa; phylum Chordata; class Aves; order Passeriformes; family Passerellidae; genus Ammospiza; species Ammospiza caudacuta. The sequence goes on from NC_080607.1 coordinate 9,042,083, forward strand.
CCAGTCCCACTGACCAGATACAGAGAAACAAAACATTTCTTCCTGGCAGGAACCAATAAAAGTGCAATGCCAGCCTGCAGCTGGGTGAGTTGTGGGTAGCAGGTTACCAGGGTGTGTTAGACCAGGTTGGCACAGACTGATTAAACCCAGCAGGGTTGGTGGGGCTGTGCTGTTGATATGTTTTGGCCATGAAAAAGCAGCATCTAACAAGCAATGTAACAGCTCAGGGTAGATAACCCTGCCTCAGGCTAGGAGTCAGATCTCTCCTTTGCTAAGAGAGCCTGACAATTTAACCTTTGCTGATCTCACACATGGCTGCCTCTTAAAAAATTACAGTAGAAGGATTGTGAAAGGGGGAGGGGGAGTTATTTTATCTTTGACCTTGTTTGCTCACATTAAATAACCAAACATGGAGGGGTGTGACACTGCCAGGCTGAACCTCTCCATGGACACACGCTGGCTTTTCCATCAGCCACAAAGAGCTGCTGGGAGATGCACGTGAACTGTAAGAGCTGAAATGAGGGATGTGGGACTCCAGGGGCTCTCCAAAATGCAGTTTATTATATACAAAATGCAGTTTATTCCATCCAAGAGTTACAGGGTTGTGGGTGACAGAGCTGTGCCCACAGCTGTCAGCTCCAGCTGCAGGCAGGCCTGGAGACCCTTTGGTTTTGGTTACAATGCATTATAGACTTTTCTTTGCTGAGCATCTTCATACAGTAGAACCAATCTATACCTTAACTATTATCTATAGCCTATCATATAATTACCATGTTCATGTTACTGTTCTCTAATCACTAAAATTTAGTATGTTACAGTTTAAGCTAGAAGTTGTTTTTCAGTTTTCTTGAAGTGGAAAATTCTGAGACCTTTTTTCTACTTGCAACATTGGCAGGCTTGTATGTCTGTGCTGTCTTCCTGCTTGGTAAAAACATCTTGTTTGAGGTGGGTTTATCCTTTGCTCTAAGCCATAAAACCCCTTCTAACTAACACACCCTTTGCCTCCTTGGTTATCCAGTGAGACCGGCTCAGCAATTCTTTTCTTCTCTATCAAAACTTGCTTCCATCTCTATTCCTTCATCAGACTCTACATTCAAAAACCTTTCTGCTAAATATACATATCTGTGAGACTTTCTTGTCAAACTTTCATCCTTCCCAACAATGAACCAGTCATACAAGAGCACAGAACAAGGCAGGAGTCACTGCCTTGTCCTCAGCACAGAGCTGAACATCACCCAAACCACGCTGGAGAGTGCTGCACTAGCAGTGACAGGAGGTTTTCCACCCTGGAACCACAGCTGCACCTTCCTCTTCAGGCCCCTTTTCCTCCTTTAAGGACAGTAAAGATTGCACAGAGCTTAGAGCTGGAGGTTTGCCTTGCAGACATTGTGTGATTTTTCAGTAAAATCACAGAAACACCAAACACACGTTTAAGTTCTTCAGCCAAACCCTCCCTAGATGCCTCCAGTCCCCAGGACCCTGAATCCTCTCCTGGCTCCACGCTGCTGCAGGAACACTTGCTGTTCCTGCCATGTTTTGGTGCACTGATGACAACTGGGATATTAATGTCACAGGCAATGACAGCCAGAGCAGCAGGAGAAATGAGTGGTGACAGGAATACTGAAAGAAAATCTGAGTTTTGTTTGTGTGGATTTTTTTTTACAAAATAATCCAAGAAACACCAAGGTCAGAGAACTGGTCAGCTCCAAGATACCTGTGTGGGTGACAGACCAAATCCCAGCTTGGCCTGTCCTCCTGCAGAGGATGTAGATCTCACTAGAGCATCTTTCCTCCTGTCCTTTGCTGAGGAGCAGTTTGTCACATGAGCCCCTTGGCACCTGCAGTGGCACCGACTGGGTTCTGTGGGTCACCAAAACAACACTTGGAACTAACAGAGAGAGTGACCCAGAGGTGACTCCAACCAGCCAGGCTGGAGCTCCAAGGAGACAAGAATTGCAGCAGGTCCCCAAAAGTAAAGGGGCTGGGAGCAGGGCTGCACTGTTGCAGACATCTTTTATGAAAAATCCTTTCCTTAGGATTTTTCCTCCTGAGAAGCTGAGAAGCCTCAGGAACAAAAGGTAAACAATGATTATGTGCTGCTGTGGAATTCAACAGGTGCATCTGTGATTGGCCCATGTTGGTTGTTTCTAATTAATGGCAAATCACAGCCCAGCTGGCTTGGACAGAGAGACCCACAAACCTTTGTTATCATTCCTTCTTATTCTATTCTTAGCTAGCCTTCTGATGAAACCCTTTCTTCTATTCTTTTAGTATAGTTTTAATATAATATATATAATAAAATAATAAATCAGCCTTCTGAAACATGGAGTCAGATCCTCATCTCTTCCCTCATCCAAGAACCCCTGTGAACACAGTCACACTACACTATCCAGCACCAGTACAAACACTGCTGTTACTGGTGCCAGAGAGAGATCTGACTTTAGTGTTTAAAACTAGGTGGGCAACACAAAACTCCAAATTCAAATTGCTCTGTTCTTCAAATTAAGGTTCAGCTAAATGCAGATGCAGCAGCTCAATAAGCACAATTAACTGAGCTCCAATTTCTAAGCTTAGGAGATTGCAGATAGCAAAGGATGATCCCCCTTCCTGTAAGATGAGAAGGAAATAAAGAAGAGGGAGCAGTGCAGATGCTGTTGATGTTTCAGGGAGATCTGTGTGCTCGAGGTTGATTAGCAGTTGTCAGTGTCCTTTCTGTGCCAGCAGCAGATAAGCCAGGAGCAGAACACTGCAGGCAGCTGATAGCAGCAATTCCCAGACTGAGGCTTGTGGGGGCTGAGGATGCAGAGCTGGAAAGATTTCCTGGAGAAAACAACTTGTGATGCTGAATGGTTCTGAAGTTTGTGAAAAGTGCCTTGAGCTTACTAAATACAAACATGTCACTGAAATCTTCTTCTCATCCTAGAGAACAGTTTTGTTTTAAGCAGAAAGCAGTGTCTCCCAAGTTCAAGCCCAAACTCATTTCAAATGTAATTAAGTTTGCCAAATGCAAATCTTCAGCCATTGCTTACAACATCAACTACTTACAAACATGCAAGTTTATTCTGGAAAACATCACAGATCTTGTGCTGTCACTCCATATATCACCCTCATCAATAAAGGACATCAACTTCATTAAAATAAACAAGAAAAATCTCCAGCTTTAAGGCAAAGCAGTCCCTCATGAACTCTCTGAGTTTTACATGGGATGTAGGTGACTGGAAGAACCTATCCATATTTAATTTCTTAAGCCTCTTAACCCCACAACTGTTATGCAAAGAACCTGAGTTGCCAAGGAAAATAGAAAGGCAGAATTTCCAAGCCCCAAGCAGGACGAGAGCCCCCAGCCAGCTGGGCTGTGGAGGGGCTCTGCCTTTCAGACAGAGCATCAAACCCATTTCTGGGTAATAACCCTATAATTTAGATATCAAATCCAGGCCAATGAGGGCCCAGCAACCACAATCACCATGTTTTTAGCCATCCAACCTAGCACATCCAACCCTCCAGTGTTCCCCTTTCGTAGCACATTATCTTTAATCACAGGCATAATAGAGACTCAATTTGAGCCTTCAGCTGCATTTTCTTCCTTGTTATTCACAGTGCTGCATTTTCCTCAGCAATAAGCAATTTTCCTCCAGTTCATTTTGCATTGATCTGCCTCAAAGAGAGTCTTTTAAGGTTTTAATAGCCCTATGTAGAAGCCCCTGGCCAGTAATGATGACAGAAATTTGGGGTTTTTACCCAGGAAATAGAATTGCACTAAATAACAGCCAAGAGAGCACCCACTTCTGTTGTTCTCCTGCAGAAAACACCCCTGGAAATCTGACAGGTATTTGCAGCCATTTGCCAACATTCAAGAGCCCAGATCCCACCATCAGGAGCTGCTCCAGCACAGGCAGGGGCTGTTCAATCTGATGTTCTCTCAGGGTGCAGTGACCACCCAAATGCTTTGGTACCAGAGGTTTGGGCTTCATCTCCTTGCTCTGGAACCTCCTCCTGCCCTTTCTCAACAAACAACCTCCCTGAGCAGCATCAGTAGTCTCAAATGTTTAAAAAGAAAGTTGCCAAAATATGAAATTAATCCAGGCTGTGTAAATACACATCTTCCCCCTAATTGACTCTTTAAATGCACCTGTGTCAATGCAGGCACCCAGCAATGTATCAGCCCTGAAAGGTCTGTTCCCCCCCAGAGGCAGCTGGGCTAACATTTCATAAATTACAATCATGTTTTCCTTTTCTGTTAATATTTTCATTCCAAAGGTCATTTACCACACACACACACACTCTCACTCTCGCAAAGCTGGGGAAGGTGAAGGAAGCTGCTCAATTCCCAGGCACAGGACTCGTCACTCCATTAATGAAGCAAACCTACAAATTTACTGCAAAGATATTTCTATCTGCACCTGGCTGGGAAAGGCTTCCTGCTGTGGATCAGCTTGTGTCTAACACCCAGGATTTGGGAGCAAGGGCAAAACACCTGTCTGCTCATACCTTGGGCTGCTGAGGGTGTCAGATCATCCTCAGGGCTTGGAGCAAGGGAAGGTGTCCCTGCCCATGGCAGGGGTTGGATGGAGATGAGCTTTTCGGGTTCCTTCCAACCCAAACCATTCTGGGATCTCTTCTGAAACTTCCTTTGGGCACCTTCATCCCATCCTGCAGGAGCTGCTGCAGCCAGCCTTGCTCAGCAAGGTCTCACAGGGGAATATCTCTTTTTTCCTGGCAGGCAAAAAAGGAGCAGGATCCACAGCAGCCATGGGGCAACACCAAAGGAGGGACCCCAAAGGTGATGGGAGTGCTGGGCCAGCCTGAGCTGGGGTCTCTCACTGTTGGTATTTAGTTCCAATATCTCACAAGGGGTGCTGAGCAACCTGCTCCAGGGGAAGGTGTCCCTGCCCATGGCAGGGGTTGGATGGAGATGAGCTTTTAGGGTGTCCCTTCCAATCCAGACCATTCTGGCATCTCTTCTGAAGCTCAGTGCTTTGCTTGGGCACCCTCATCCAACCCTGAGGCAACCAAGCCCCACTCAGCAGGAGCTGCTGCAGCCAGCCTTGCTCAGCAAGGTCTCACAGGGGATCTCTCTTTTTTCCTGGCATGCAAAAAGGATCAGAATCCACAGCAGCCATGGGGCAACACCAAAGGAGGGACCCCAAAGGTGACGGGAGTGCTGGGCCAGCCTGAGCTGGGGTCTCTCACAAGGGGTGCTTGGTCCCAGGAAACCTGGCAGTGTTTGGGTGCACAAAACATGGTTTATACACAAGAGCCTCCCATGGTTAATACCCTTCCTGAAATTTCTAAGGAATGTAATATTTTCTCTGACTATTATCATATTAGCCTGAGAAGGCTTGTGTGCCCAATCCTAGAGGGTGTCAGGAGCTTAATATTAATTAAATAGCAGATTCAGGGTTATTTCTCATAATCACAGCTGTGATTTGAATTATTGCTTTATGATTTTCTACTTTGGCCTGCTCCCTGCTTTTGATTAATTATTTGCATTTGCTGGTTTATAACATCCATGCATTGCTTCAGACAGAGGCATCTTTTTTGATTCAACTGCATTATATTCTCTGGTCAGATGATGGATTGGAGTTCCCAGCACACCATAAACAGCAGCCTGTCCATGATATGTATCTATATCCCATATTCACTCCTCAGCATATCCTGTATTCAATCATCCTTATATTCATTTCTCCTGATATTATTATTATTATTGGCCTTAGGGAACTTGTTTTATAGGCTATTTAGTTTAAATTAAGCATGGATGCCAGTCACTTCTTGTTTCCAGAAGAACACATATGATAAATGGTAGGATTTATGCTTGGGCTCTGCTTTGGACTAGTTCCCATCTTTACTTATATTTAAGTATTATTACTATTAGGAGAACAACATTGTCAGGGCCTTCCATGCACAAATTTCACAAGCTTGTTAGTGGTTCATGAGGCACAATTGGAAAATGCATTTTCTTTCTACCAACTTTCTGATTTAACCAAATATACTTTCAAGTCAAGGAGAATTTTGCCATTTTCCTTCCATACCACTACTTCCCAAAACTAAATTCCTTGATTGATCAAGATATTGAATATATTCCAGCCACGTTTCATCTTCATATTAAATTATCCACACATTGAGACCTATTGAAATATTAATTATTTTTCTAAATTAAACACAGTTGGTTATTTAGGAGCAATTGAATGTCTAGACTTACTTGGGATGAGTGTTTGACCTTCTTTTCTCTCAGCTTTAAGGAGACTAAGTCACACAAGCACACATAATCAAAGGGCCATGTGTGCAAGTGAAGATGGAATATTTAGTCATAAAATCCAATGTTCCCTCACACTCAATGCAGCTCCATTAGATTTCAGTGCTTTATCCCCTTCCCACAAGCAAAGCACGCTTCAGATGGCACGATGCTCAAATTGCTCCCCATTATCCCTGCACCTTCTCATCCCACAGGTGACTCACAGAATTGTCCCTGGGGATGTGGGGATGCTGGCATCCCTCGTGACAGGGGAGCAGCCACTGCCTGCTCTGCAGCCTTTGGAGCAGCTCTGAGTCACCAGCCCCTGCTTTTGGCCCTGCTGCAATGGGCCAAGCTGCAGAGGGACAGCAGGGGGATGTCCCTCCCTGCTCTGCCCCAGACACTCCTGTGAGTCACAATTCAGGGCTCTCTCCAGCCTTTCTGTGATGTTTTTGCTTTGTGTTTCCAACTGACACTAAAAAATGCCTGCACTCACCCCCTTTCTGGAGGCTTTTGCTGCACTGTGACAGCCTTTGGCACAGCAGTGTCACACACCATCAGCCAGAGCTGCACATTAGTCAGCCCTGCTCTCCCAAAATAGAAGTGAGCAGCCTGATGCACGCAAGAGGATTATGAAACTATTTTGTCACATCTGCACTGGAAGATTAAAAGCTGACAAATGATTATCATCATGGAAATGGGTTCTCCAGCAAGGTGAAGATTGGAAACAGCTGGGACGTCACCACCAGAGCTGAAGACAGTCGAGACTGGCAGATTATCTCCTGTCTCCATCATTTTTACAAACAATTCCAGCTACCTGAGCAGAGATTAGGGCAGGGAAGCCTAAAATAAGGCATGACTCTATTTTTTCAGACTGAAGTTTTCCTTCAGTATGTAGCTGACAGGATATTTGGGAAGGAAAATCAAACAAAGAAATCATATCCCTCCAAACCCAGATAGAAAGCAAATCCTCTGTGAGCCAAAACATGAACAGACAAGGAAAAGAAGCACCCACAATCTTTGCCTGGAAATTATTAATTAAGATCTTGCAAATGTTAAGTAGCACATCTGAGGAAAATGAATCCCCAGATGCTGCAGGATGGCTTAAAATCAAAGGAATACAGAAGCAGGCAAGCAGCAGGCAGCAATGCAGGCTCTGGGCAGCTGATGCAGCAGTGCACCATCCCTGCTCCCCACACTGAGACACCCTGGCAGCCCCTGGTCACCCCCTGCAGCCAAACCACCAGGAGATGATCAGAAATGGCTCTGAGAGCAGAGACATCCTTGGGGATAGGACTGCAGGGGGATGAGGCATAGCACATCCTCCCCACTTAATCCTTGCCAGTGTAAGCACTTTTCTTATGGAAGCTTTAAAAAATCAAGTCCTTGAAGCAGCAGAGGAGGGAGGTGTGTCCCAGTGCATCGCTGCCAGGGCAGAGTGTGGGCACTGAGCAGGAGCAGAGGGGGAATGGCAGCTCAGGCTCCATCACATTTGTGTCTCATTACCCTGCCAGCTGCAGCACTCTCAGCATGGGAGGGATCACAGAATCACAGAATAATGAGGTTGGAAAAGACCTCTAAGTCCAACCTATGCCCTAACACCTCAACCAGACCATAGCACCAAGTGCCATGTCCAGTGTTTTTTTAAACACATCCAGAGATGGTGATTCTGCCACTTCCCTGGGAAGAGCATTCCAGGACTTTATTATTCTTTTGGTGAAAAATTTCTTCCTAATATCTGTAGGGGGACACAGTATGGGTGAATGAAGATAATGTAGAATGTAATCTTATCCCCCAATGAGTTGCAGCTGGACCAATTACTAAAGATTAGGAGCAGGCTGGATGATAACAGGCAATACCTGTAGCCAATAAGAACCGTGGCATAAAAGAGTGGATTGGTGAAAACTGGAGTCAGATGGCTGCTGCAAGGACCAGGAACAGTCAGTGCTTGGAGCTGCCTATGAGGAACATTGAGGAGGCATGAAGCTCTGGTGCTATGGAACCCTTGCACTACAATGATAAAAGAACTCTTAATATATAAGATAGTATATAATGATGATAGAACTGTTGCAACCTATAAGATACCAAATATCCAACCCTGCTGTAGCTTGAGGCTGTGTCCTCTGGTTCTGTCAGTGCTGCCTGGTGGAAGAGACCAACCCCACCTGTTTGCAGCCTCCCTTCAGGAAATTGTAGTTCCTTGCCCAGAGTCCTGACTCACTGGGTCACAGAGATCCAGGGTTTCAGGGCAGGAGGAGGAAGCAGGTAAGGGATGGAGATATTTTAATGCCTGACCTTCCTTGGGCGTTCAGGAGCTGCGTTTGCTTCTCTTTAGATCCAGGTCTTGGTCTCACACACAGCATCACTGAGGTGCTACAGCACCGAGAGAGAGCTCCTGGCAGGACCTGTGGCCCATGGAGAGAAGAGCCTGTGCTGGGCAGAATTTGTGATGCCAAGGGGGTTCAGGCTGGAGCAGCCTGTCCCTGAAGGGCTGCACCCCATGGGTGACCCTGGAGCAGTGCCTGGAGAGCTGGAAACGCCAGTCCTGGAGAAGCTCAGGGAGAGCTGCAGCCTGTAGGAAAGGAAAAGTTCTGGAGCAGTTCAGGGAAAGCTGTCTACCATGGGAGGGACTCCCCGATGGAGCAGGGGAGGATTCTGAGGATTCTCCCCCTGCAAATGAAGGAGCAGCAGGGTCAGTGTGTGATGAACTCACCAGAACCCCATTCCCTGCACCACTGTGGGGAGCAGGGAAAGAATCCAGGAGTGAAGCTGAGCCCAGGAAAAAGAGGGGGTGGAGGGAAGCTGTTTTTAGGATTTGTTTGTGTTTTCCATTACTCCACTCTGATTTTGTTGGTAATAAATTGAACTAATTTCCCCAAGTCAATCTGTTTTGCCTGCAGTGGTAAAGGTGAGATCTCTCCCTGCCCCGATCTCAACCCAAAAGCTTTTTACTAAATCTTCTCTCCCCTGTCCAGGAGGAGGAGGAGAGTGATGGAGCAGCTTGAGGGAACATCTGGCACCCAGCTCACACCATTATTCACCTCTGGGGACAGCATCACCTGCAGCCCCGGTGTCATCCTGACCACATTGAAACCTCAGTTTCAAATGTGAAATTCCACAGGTAAGTGCATCAACAGGCAACAGAATTGGTGCAGCTCCTCCTGCCAAGGGCATCCAACCAAGATTTTGGTGCAGATCCTCCTGCCAAGCTGGAGAAGATAAAGATTAATGTGTGAAGCCTTTTCAGAGCAGTTCATCTACCCAGGCCCTGCAGTGTGCACTTGTGAGATGTATTTAAAGTACCCAGACACAGAAAACATCTCATGAATTCCTAAGGACTCACAGTGTGAGCTTCTAATGAGTGAGCACTCAGGAGCATTAAGGAAAGTGTTAGGACTTTCAAATAAACACTCAGGCTGAGCACCTGATTTATAAATATTCTGTTTAACTAAAATAAAAGTAGAAGCAGTTCAGCTCCCTGGCCAGCACAGCCCAACTTCCAGCTGAGTGGGAATGGCAGAAAGAACCTCCCTGCCCAATTACTCACAGAAATTATCCAACAGATACATCTGTTGAGTTTAATCAAGTTCAATATTTGGATAATTCAGGAAAAATTCCCAGCACTTCATGCTTCACATAGAGAAGGGGGTATCTTTGTACCATCTGAAAGGGTATGTGACCAACAAAAATCAATTTTCCAATCCCTGGATAGTAACAACAATCTGAATATTCCAGCTTTTTGAAGCTTATTTACATTTTGAACCTGCTGCCCTGCACATGGGATATGCCGAAGAAAAGCCCTTCCTGAGCAAAGTTCACACAAGCAGAGCAGGGCACAGCACAGAGCAATTCAGCTCAGCTCTTCTGCATGTTCCAGGCTTCAAGGGGAGATAATAAAACCCAAACCCACCAAAACCCCTGCCTGAATATCCACAGAGGGAAGCAGGAGATGGATGAATGTTGTTACACATTCCACTTGACCTGCTCAGTGTCCCACGTGGTTTGTAAAAGGTGTTTTCAACAAATACTATTAACTCACTTTGTTTCCTACATGGTACTGATTTCCAATATTTTAACAAGTCACTTGAAGCACTCTGTGATGTTTGTATTTATTGCTTGAGTAGATTGGAGGTCTCAGGTGCAAAACCTGCCTGGGGCTATGTGTCTGCTTCCACCAGAGACTTGATTAAAGGAAAATCCAGACCAGTACATAAAAGAATAATTTTATTGTTACAAGGAAACTCTTTGGATGAGAGAGGATCAGAATTTTCTCCCTTTTGTCATATATAGCTCCAAAATTTCACTTGCTCTCAATAGTTCAGTAGGGCCATATTGATTATTAGAAGAATTTATTTTTCAAATGAGCCTTTAATTTGTCAGAGCCAAGAGCCACACTATTCTCTGCGCTCCTGTCTGAATGTGCCTTTTTCCTTTTAGCTCCTTTCCACACAAAATCTGTCACCCTGCCTTCTTTATTATTGACCCGTCACAGTTTGGAAACACAGTTTAAAATAAATGAGAGCCTGAATGCCATGGCCATGGAGTTATTAAACTGCCTGGCATTGAGGAAATTGCTTTTCATAAACGTCCTGAGCTCCTACGGCTTTTTTTTCTTAAAGTGCTTAATACAATGAGAGCCCAAGTTAATCTGAATCAGTCTTCAAACTGAATTGTTAATAAGAAAGGAAGATATATTATTGTTCAATATTGAAGGGCTGAAGTCAGAGGACAGAGCAAAGAAAGGAGTTTTTCCATGTACAAATAATATTCTTTGGGCTTGCTGTCACTCCATGCACAAGCTGATCAGTGACAGAAAATGCCTCCACATTCTCAGCAGGTGAGGCCACACAGGGAATGTTCATTTAATGTCTCCTCCACCACAGATCCCAGTGCCAGCACCCTCCTGCTGGTCCCTGGCAATTCAGACAGCAACAGGTGAACAAAGAATGAAATAGGGATTTCCACATTACTGTATGAGGCCACAGAAGCACAATAAATATCTTGTAGTTGTAAATTCCAATTTATCTTTCCAGTTGGGAGCACTCTCTCTTCTAGGCACCAGAGAGGAGTGGACAAGGGGAGGTGTACAAATCCACACAAGTTTTTGGAGAGCCAGGTACATCATCCAGATAGATGGCGCATGGAACATGTGAATCCCTCTACCAAAATCTAGACAAATAGATTATGAATATATAATGTATAAATAATGTCCCCATTAGGGACACCCTCATGAGGTCTGGTCATCCCAGTTTCTCTTCCAGGGCAGACTGACTCGACCCCACTGCTCTTTCTGCACAGCTCACACCAAAGATGAAGTTTAAAAAAGCTCTTTGAGCATCTCCTGTGTGAGACAGCCAGAGCTGCAGCAGGACACGGAGAGCACAGGATGCCCTGAGCTGGGATTGGTTTCTTACATTCACCGTATAATCATGCTGCCCTTCAAAACAGGCCTGGGCAGCCTCTGTTTGCCTCAATCTCAACATCTCAAGGTGCAGACAAAAGCTGATTGATGAAACTCTTTCTTCTCCTTACATCCAGTGCTCCTTAACAGCCTCACAGGTATGGCAGGTTTGTGGTTCTTCTGAATTCTGACCAGTTTTCCAGCCTGGTAAGGAGATGCAGCAGCAGAACCCTGCCCTTCCTGCACTTTTCTCTGAACAGGACTGTTCAGTGAATTCAGTGAACAATTCTTCAGAGGGAAGGGGGAGCACCATCATCCTCCTCACCTGCAGTGACCAATGTGGTAACAAGAAGGGCTCCCTGGAGATGCCTTTACATCAGGCCTAAAAGAAACAATGAAATTTCTCATCCTTATCCCATTTCAAGCCCCAGCAGGACAAAGGGATGGAAACCAGCATATGAAAGCCCAAACAAAACCTGGATTTCCTCAGGTTTATTTACCTGGTGAGTGTGCACCCACATGATACTAAAACAAGGCCAACACCAGCTGCCATCTCTTTAAGAGATGTTAAACCTCAGCAAATCCTCCATCAGCAAAGAACTCCCGTTTGAAATGCCTCCAAATTGCAGAAAATGAGTGTTTCTTTTGGCGGCCCGGTCCCCCCATCGGGGTTGCTATGCAACAGCCTCCTGCACATGGCTGATAACACTCCGGGCATTATCTCCCCGCCTGACTGCGCCGTCAGAACAAAGCCCGCCTAATGAAGCTTTCAGATTCTCCTGGCTCTGCCTTGGACGCTTCAACACGGGCTTTCCCTGCTCCTATGTGACAGTCACAGCGGCCACTCGCTGTCCCTCCCAGCTGGAGTGGGATGGAGATGCCCAGTGGAGAGCTATGGACAGCCCTGGGGCACAGCAGAGCATCCCCAAAATGGGGAGAGCCGCAGAACCAGGACCTCTGAAATGCTGAGCCATCCGTGTTACACGTCAGGCCCATAAGCAGCTCCCATTTATCCATATCTGCCCTAATGCCTTTGTCACTCCTCACTGCTGCCTGCAGGTGTGGGGACAGTGAGGATGGACTCCCTCTGACCTATACAAAAAAAGGCCAGAATGAAAACAACTCTCAGGGTTAAGCAGTTCAGTTCATTGAAGCACTTAGAGATTATTTTTTTAACAATCTGTTGAAATAAATGTGGCTGTGATGGTCTCACCCAGCATGTGCAGGCAGACCTCGGTGAAGTTGGCAGGAGCAGCAGCTCCATCCTCCTGAGGACCCAAGGCTGACACAGACCAATTGTGTTATGCTACCTCCACACATGTCATGAGCACTGCCAGGGGTGGTGATTCCACCCCTTTCCTGGGCAGCCTGTTCCATTCTTTCAGAGAGGAAATTTTTCCTATTCTCTAATTTAACTTCTCTCATTTTTTCCTATTCTCTAATTTTCCTATTCTCTAATTTCCTCTGACTTGAGGAAATTTCCTCTTCTTGAGGCCATTTCCTCTTCTTTTGTCACTTGTTACCTGGGAGAATAGACCAACCCTCACCTGTTTATATCCTATCCAGTAGTTGTAAAGAGGGATAAGGTCCAGCCTGAACCTCTTTTTCTCCAGGCAGGACAACCCCAGCTCCCTCAGCTTCTCCCCATATTCTGCTCCAGATGTAGCAGATCTGCCCTTTCCCAGTTCATTTCCCAGCAGGGCAGAACCCAGTGAAACAGAGCATTTCCTTGGCCCTCCAGCATCTCACCTCCTTAATGGATCACCCTCAGTTCAGGTGTGGATGTGACACAATCCTGTTGTGGCCAGGCAGGGACAATGGGTGACAGCACACGCAGTGTCAGATTATCAGACTGCACAGACACACCACAAAAGCTTCAAGAGGTGTTGGAATCCTGGATGCTGAGAATTTTAAACTTTCTGTGCTGAAATGCACAGACTGGCAAGAGAGAACTGCATTTGAGCTGAGGCTGTGGAGAAGAGTTCCAAAATTGATTGATAGCACTGGGATTACAGGTGTGGAGTTGGTTACAAGGGTATAATATCACAGGGTGGAAAACCTAGAGTTTGAGGTTTTAGAATATAGAAATAGATATGAAGCAAGATGGAGGTTTTAGGGCAGAGGCAGGTTGTTCTTCTTTACCTTCTTCTTCCTTCTTCTCCATGGGTTTGGTTGATGTTTTGTAATTGGACTGAAAACTCCACACTGAACTTCGAGGAACCAGTTATTGGGTTAAAAGGGAAAATAATCCAGGTATCAGTGCTTAATTGGATAGTTTGCTCTTAAAAGACCTTGTACCAAGAGATTGTTGGCTATTTTGTTCCTTATTAATGAAAGGCTGCAGAACTCATGGTTGTGAAGCTGTTTCACTGATAAGAAATAATAAACACCTGAGTCCAAACATGAACTACCATCTCAGGTGCCTTCAATCCTGACCTCAAGAAACTGACAGGGACAAATCCCGATCACCAAATGCTTCTCAGACAGCACATGGCTCTGGAAGGAGAGCTGGGGATGAGTGATTCCCACATCAGTGGTTTGGGAGGATTCCTGGAGCTAAAAGCACAGATACCCTCAGACCCCAAAGCAACATGAGGAGCAACCACCGTGGAGCTGGAGATGGTGACATCTGCTCAACTAAAGACAACCTAAGGAATAAATCTTGCTTTCAAAGACATCATAAATTCTGCAAGCAACCTGGTAAGAGTCTCAAGTGAGCACAGCACCCAGGCAATCCAACCCAGCCCTGCTGGAGGGGGAGGATTTAACCCAGCAGCCCACCTGGCTGCTCACCCGCTGCCTCTGAGCTGAACAAATGCAGCGTGGGTGCCTCTTTATCGGAGACAAAATTGCCTAACAAGAGACAATTATGTGACATTACCATTAAAAGCAGTGTGCGAGAAAAAAAGCTCTGAGTCTGTGTATCCTGAGGTCTGCAAACCCCTTTCTCTACTTTTGTGCTAAATAGGTCTCATTTAGCCCATTTGTTCTGTCCCAGGCAGGCAAAGCGAAAGCAGGGTTGATCGATTTGTTAATTACAGTAATTTTATCTTAAATAGAGACAGCTGAGTGTTCATCAAGTCACAACTCTGCCTGCTACCGAGAGCCCTACCCCCTGCTCAATAATTAGGGATAATAAGTGGCTCATAATAAATGCAACCCACAACAACACTGAGCTCTGAGAGGGTGATGCAGAATCAGGAGGACTATTAGGGAACCCCCAGGTCTATTTCTCCTTTTGAAGAAAACGATGTAAAGTCTTTAATTGTCTCTCTTGATAGCCTGAGACAGCTCTGCCAGTTTGTTGTAAGTAAAAGGCAATTATTGCACTTTGTGGTGTGCTTGTGTCCAGAGAAGGCTGAACAGTGTCACCAGCGCAGGTAAAGGTGGCTCTTTCCTCCTGCACTGACTGGGTGCATGCAGAAAGCTGAGGTGGGAGGTGGCATCAGTGGGTTATGGATAGCCGCACTCCTTGGGAGTTCTAAAACTCTGGGTAAGGCTTAAAAAATTAAGTTTCAACACAAGGCATGAGCAGTTTGTGCTCAGCTGGGAGGTTCCATCCACACACAAGGACAAACAAGGAATATATTCAGCACTGAGGGCTCATCTCACCCTTCCAGCACAGAAAGGACATGCTGGCAAAAGCTGAAAGCAAGGGAAAATCAACCTGTCATCCTCATCCTGCACAGGATAGGGAATTTCTGAAGCAGGTCTCTACTACAGCCTGCCAAGAGCAAGGTTTGGGATGAGTGAGGTGAGGGCAGCAGAACCTGTGTGCCTCTGTGTCTATTCCAAACCCTGAAAAACAAACAAAATGACACACAACCCACAGAGGTACACCCTCACCCTGCATTTCTGTTGGGTTTCTTCCACTTTTCCTGCTTTATCTCCTGGGAAATTACCCCTGCAACTTCACCAGCTAGAAAAGCGCAGAGGGCCAGGATGGTCACAGAGATGCAGACATCACCCCTTCCAAGGACTGAGGAGCAAAGGAACACCTTCCTCCACCCCTGGCCAGGGCTGGAGAGCAGAGCTTAGTGTGGAGGGAAAGGTTCAACCCCCTGAGCTCAGCAGATCCTGCCAGGTCCAGGTGTGGGGAAGGGCTTTGGCAGGGGAGGTCCCCACTCCTCACTGTTCTGGGGAAGGACAGCCAGCACAAAGCTGCTCCGCCACCACAAACAGCAAAAAAACCCATACAAACCTGAGATTAGAGAGATTAGAGACTGCCCAGGCCCTTTCCCAGCTGGTAAGGCAGTGCAGATGCACATTTTCTCTTCCAGTGACTTAAAACATTGAACTTCAGCCTCCGTTTCCCCCCACAATGAAGACATGTGCAGCCCTCATGTGCAAACAGCATTTGGAGAGAACTTTAGGGTTCCATCCTCTCAGCATGCAAAATCACTGATGTCATTTGTCTTGTTTTCAGCACTGGGGAGTGCATGGCGGTAAAGAAATAGATTTAATCAAATGCAGTTGTATTTTATTTACAACAATAGTTGCTGTCACTTACTTTGCTCCAGGAAATGCATTTACTTGTAACATTTCCCTCCAAGAGTTGAAGCTTCACTTATTCCTGTGAATACTCTATATTCTTGCAAATACTTAAGGCAAACTACTTTTTAAAAATCATTATTATTGATATTTCAGTTCCACTTCATCCACAACTACATTCAACCAGCATTTGCAAGATTCTTTTATGCTCTGTCCCTTATCTCAGCACAACATACAGCTGCATTCAGAATAAATCCTGGGCTCCTGTTCTGAGCAGGGGAGAGCTGTGTAATGATCAATCACAAAAGCCCTTGGGCATGGGAGAGATTAGCACTTTGATACCACTGAAGATGAATGGGTGGGGTGAGTTTGATAAACTGGTGTTTTCCTCAGATAATTGCTCTGGAAGATTTTTGAAGCTGCTTGGATCCTCCTCCCCCTTTCTTTTTGTGTCTGGGTTGGAGAGCAAGCCCTGCTTTTCCAGCAGCACTGCTGGACAGGACACTGCACTGCTTTTAAACAGCTCCCAGTGATTAATTTCATCACTATTGAACACTTTTAGTCGTGATTTAAGCAAAGATCCAGGGGTGGATTCCTGCTATTCTTGGCTGCTCCAAGCCCCTGAGCACAGCTGAGCTGAGCAGGACTGAGGGGTGGGAAGGGGATTTCTTGTGTCAGTCTTCACAGGGGTCCTACGTTGAGGGAAGAGATGGAGACCTGACTCCATATTTCAGAAGGCTCTATTTATTATTTTATTATATATATTTCATTAAAACTATACTAAAAGAATAGAAGAAAAGGTTTCATCAGAAGGGTAGCTAAGCTAAGAATAGAAAGGAACAAATAACAAAGGTTTGTGGCTCGGACAGAGAGCCTGAGCCAGCTGACTCTGATTGGCCATTAATTACAAACAAACCAACATGAGACCAATCACAGATGCACCTGTTGCATTCCACAGCAGCAGATAACCATTGTTTACATTTTGTTCCTGAGGTCTCTCAGCTTCTCAGGAGGAAAAATCCTAAGGGAAGGGTTTTTCATAAAAGATGTCTGTGACAATTTCTCACAGGATATGGATACATTTCCTCAAGCTGAAATCTTGAACCACTGCTCTTCGTCCTTCAGAAGTCCTTGGTACTTACCTTCTGCTCCCATCCACATTTCCCTGGGCTTTTCATACCCAACACCAACCTGCTTTTCCTCCTTCTGGAGCATCCTTCTGCAGCAATGCCACAGGACCAGCCAGAGAGGAGCTGCTCCTGAAGCTGTAACACAAAACTCATCCTCTTCATCCCTCTTCAGGCACGAGGTAAATCCTGCTGCATTCAGAGATGTGGTGCCATTTCACTTGTTCTCAAGCACTAATGAAAATGCAGCCAGGAGATTTTACTGTGTTTTTATTGTTCCACTGAATAAATGAAATTTAAATACAGAATTTAAAAAATCATAAAAAAGGTATTAAAAGCCATCCTTCAGGAGTGTGTTGCACATCATTGACTGAAAAATTTACTCTTTTTGATACAAAGATAGGAAAAAAAATTTAAAAGCATATCTATCATCTGGAAAGAGCTGTTTTATTTATTTTTTAACACTTCTTTTTATATTTAAACCTGATATTTATCTCATGAGAATCTCCCATTAACCTTGCTTTTCACAGCACTGATTCACATTATTTGGTTTTCAAAAAAACCCCTTATTTGCAGTTCACAGCAGCAGTGATGCAGTCTTGACCCCTGAATACACATGAACAGAATATTGAATAAACCAGCACATGAGGGGTGGAAAAAATGCAGCATTGTGTGATTTGCAGGGTGCAAAGGAACTTTGAGCTCACAGTGATACCTTTGGTACTTCTCAGGGTATCACATCTCTGGCATCATTTCCTCCTTGCCGTCTTTACTCCATCACTGCCACAAAGAATTCCAGAAGGGATGCTGAACAGGTACCTTTGGTTTTTAAAGCCCCAGTTTCAAGCAGCTTGATCTTTCCAGAGACATCAATCACTCACTCAGAATCAGGCTCTTTCAGGCACAATTTAAGCCCTGTAAAAGAGGTGTCTCAAGAATTGTTGACACCTGGGGGAGGGTTGGGAGGTTCTATCACAGGTTCTTAAGAAGACATCCATGAAGGTGATCCAGCCAGTCAATGCACCTGCATCATCTCAACCAAAAAACAATAGACACACTCTCTAATAGATGAATAATTTTAAGATATCTGCACCACTCACACAGAATTCACAGAAAGCTGGGAAGGATTTGGACTGTGGCTCACCTGTTCCTCAAGGATCTCAACCACCAGGATTTAACCACACAGACAGAATAATCACAGAGTGAAGAACAGAATCTAGGAGTTTGAGATAATGAATAGGGAAAAAAGCTACATTTCATCCTGGGGGGAAAAAAAAGGAGAGGAGGGAAAATTCAGATTGCAATGGAAACAAATTCCTCTAACAAAAGAAATAATACTGGAGATTGTCACTAGTGCAGCTGGGATTTGGCAAATGAAATACTTTGAGTACACACTTGCAGGGCAGCCCTGCTTCTGCCACATGAATAAATATCCAACCATGTTTACAACAAACAGTATTTAGAGAAAGGAGTCCACATTTCCAGACAGTCTGGGTGTTCCACCTCTCACACTGCACTGTGGGGTCCCTCACATGAGGTATTTCAGCATCACCACCAAGGAAAGCAACATTTCTGCACCCTCCTCACAGGCAGGGTGCTCCTGGAGCTGAGGCTGGATGATGATGATGATGATGATGATGAGGATGACGATGATGACGATGATGATGATGATGAGGATGACGATGCAGCAGCAGGTGTGAGTCTCCTGCTCTGCCCTCACTGTCCAGCCCACAGTGCCCAGGCTGTGCTGGGTGCAATGGGAATGTGCAGCCAGAGCAAGGAGGGCTCAGCTCAGCTCAGCACCTCACAGCTCAGGGGAGTTTGCTGATTTTGAGCAAACACATTCACACAGAATCTTCCAGAAAGAAGTCCAGTTCACGTGGCCAGGTCTGATTTCCAACCTCACATCAGCTTCAGCATATTTCCTGTGTTGTCTGTTGATATTTAGCTTGTCCATCAAAATAAATGCATGTTTGACCCTCATCAGTGGCAATTTGGGTGTGCATTAGCAGCATGGGACAGGCACCTTCCTGTCACACTGCACATCTGAAAGGCTGCTGCATTTTCCATACCTTTTTTCAAGGAAAGTTCTGTTTTTGTGTTGCAAGTATGTATTTAACTGCAGTCATGAAATACATGATGTGCTGGTGTCACATCCCATCTGGCCTTTTTGGAAACATCCTTTTTCATTCTTTAAAGAACAGAACAGGAACTTAACAGTGAAGCCCAGGATCATAAAATCCTCTGGTGAAATGCCACAGGCAACCATGGACCTTACCCAAGGGATGTCCTTAGTACCACTGCAGCATTTGACTGTCTCTCCCCCAAAAGAAAGAGCAAATCCAGGATGCACAAATGCCTTCCACCATATTCAAGATCATCTTTTTCTTCTTCAGTTCCATCTTTGCTGCACAACCACCACAGCTTTGCCTTCAGGGTTTGTTTTGGGGGATATTTTGTTTAGGAACAGCCTAAACAAACTAAATTCCCCCTGCAAACTCTGCTACACCATGATAATTGCTGTTTGTTTCAGGCCACTGTGCTCTCACTGCAGCTGCCATGGAAGCAGTTCATAAAGGTGCTTTTCCTCCCAAGAAGCAAGCAGTGTCTGCTCTGACACTACAACAGGAAAGTCTCTATTTCCACACCTTCCAAACACTGCAACCAAGTGCTTTGTTTCGCTCGTGTTTTCCTTAGAACATCCGAGGGCAAGATGGGTTTTGCTTAATTATCCACTCAGCATGGGGGTTGATGTGGTACAGGTCCAAGAGGTAAGTGTCTGGGTCCAGGCAATGTTCACCTGTTAAAACAAGAAGAGACCCACATTTTTAAATATCCTTAGTCCTTTAGCTGCTAGATTTGGTTTTTGTTTGCTTTTGCCCCCACCTAAAAACTAGGATTTGTTCACATTCATTTCCATATTATCTTTCAGAAGCATTTCCACAAATCTGAGCTAATTGCTTTGAGAGGAAAGAGGGAAGATGTACATTAGATATTAGGAAGAAATTCTTCAGTCTTGGGGTGGTGAGGCCATGGCACAGTTACCCAGAGAAATTTTTTAACTACCTCCTAAAATAAGCTAAGCATAAAAACTGGATATCAGAGTCCTTATTTGCAGCTACCATTTGTACTTACCAATATTGCCTCCCACTTCATACAGGAGCAAGCTTGTGCACTCTGTGGAGTTGTTACTGCAGAAAGAAAACACACTGAAGGTTAAATCTCTGCAAAGACAGGTTGGGTGGTTTAGTAATATTCCTTCAAAAGGGTTGTTTGTGGTTCAGAGGCCAGCAATGATCAGAGGCCATGGGACAGAGGCCATGCACAGTGCAGGACACCCAAAATTGGCAAAAAAGAAAACAAGGCAAGCTGTTGGTGAGCTGACCCATATCCAGCCAACTTCTCCTCACCCTCCTTTCCTGGACACCTCTGGGACACAGGAGAGGCACTGCCACATCACCCACCAAACACAGCCTGCAGGAGCTCCTCTGCTCCTTTTCTGGGCTAGTTCAGCAATTCACCACAGGAGCACAGGAGGGGATTGCACAGTTTATTTTAGGAAATCCCTACATTAACATAAGCACACTGGAATTACTACTCCAGGCAGTGATACAGGTGATGGTTTTGTGCAGGAAGGCTGGAGGGGATTTGCTTGTCAGGGTCAATGTTGTTGCCTTTTCCCTTCCCTTCAGCAAGAATTCTGGAGTTCACTTGGTGTCCAGCAGCCCAGAGGGCACCACTGACCTCCTGACAGTCTGAGCATTGGGTGGAATCACTCAGAATAAAATTTGCCTTCCATCCAACTCCATTTCCTAAGCTTAGAACAGAGAACAATCTCTCCTCATGACTTGCTGTGCTTCCACCTCACCTCCATCTCAAGACAGAAAGCAGCAGCCAGACCACTCAGTCCTTTTTTCTTTTTTAAGCAGAGAAAAAAAAAAGCCATTTACCACTTGAGGAGGTTGACAGTGTTAACAATATTCCAGCCATTCTGGCACAGGTTTTTCTGAAACTGCCTCAAGACATCGGCAACCCTGGTTGCATTGTTCAAGTGCACCTCCAGAGAGTCCTTCAGGAGGAGTGAGGCGTGGACTTTCACAACCTTGGAAGGCTGAACAAGGCAGGCAAAAAGAAAAAAGTGCTTAAAGGAAGACTCTCATCAGCCAAAACATTAATTTTCAAAATAGATTGGAGAGTGTGCAGAATTAAACAAGAATTTGGGCTTGTTTCTTACAGTACAGGTTGAATGGAAGCACCAAGGTGAGCATTGTGAATAAATCATCAATGTTTTGTGTTGTGGCCACGAGAGGAGCCCTGTGCTCTCCATCAGCGTGTGCTGCTGCTCTCTGCTGTTCAAACACAGCACTGACACAAGCTGGGATGCAAATGGGATTTGTCAGAAGAAATTCTGACAAACTGTTTGGCACGAGTGTGAATGACTCTTCTGAAATTCATTTAAATTACTTGGAAAGGAATTTAGAGATCTGGGTTGCAGGCCTCTGAATTTCATAAAGGTCCTTTGCAAAGAAAGGAAGCACCAAGTGATGTGCCATTTTAACAGACATTGTAGAGCAAAAAGCAAATTAGGCAATTCCCTGCATTTATGCTTCAAAAAATGAAAACAAGTCTGCTTTTATCAGAGCAGACATATCTGCTCCAACACATGGAGCACTCAAAGCCATAAGAATTCTGCTCTTAACATGGGGGAAAATAAAATTTCTGCTCCTGATCTCTTCCCTGCTCTTAACCAAGCGTTTTACAGCCTGAAATGTATTTAGTGCTCTTGCTGTTGAGATCAGGTTTTCCCGCAACCGGGCCAAGAGCATCTGAGAAACTGTTCCTCATTATTCTGCTTTTTATTGTCCCTCTGGCTCTCTTCAAGGGTATCATCCCTTTCATCTTTCTGAGTTTTCAGTTAAGCATTTGATACACAGGGGTTTTGTTTTTTCCCCAAGCCCTAGCTCACCTCTCCCTGGTTCTTTTCCACCTTGTCTTTATCAGCGTGAATCTTGCGCAGCAGATTTTTGATCCGCTTGTCACAGAACTGGTACCTTCTGCTGTTGCTCTCGTTCAGCTTTCTCACCTGAGCCACCAGAAAAGAGGAGACCTGGGCAGGGGAGAAGGGTGAAAACAGGAATTAAATCAGGCAGAGATAAGGAGGTCATTTAGGAACCTGATCATCACTTTAGCTCTGTAAATAGACAAGAAAATCTGTATACCTTTAGGTAGCCTTGGAATTCAGCCAGAGGTTTTGCTCACAGCTGTGTAATTCCTCTGAAATTTCCTAGGCTATCCCTTTCCCTATCCCAGTTATAACAAGACCAAGACACTGCTGCCCCAGGCCACCAAATTCTTGTAAAACTCACAGTCCAGAGCAGGTCCTGGTAATGGATCATCATCCGCACCACGTCAGCCGCCCCTTCCGCCAGCTGCTTCTCCTTCCCCTCGGGGATCTTGTTTGGCAGCCCCTTGTGCATGAAGAGGTTTGGGGCCATGACTGTGGACACATTCCAGAGGTTCATTTTGTTGTTCTTTTCCCTGGCAACCACCTTGCTGAGAAACTCAAGAAGGGCCTGAGAAGAGGGAAAGAGATGTAAGCCATCCATTACTGGTAATGCTCAAAAAATGTATGCTAGTAATGCCATCCAATACTAGTAATGCTCAAAAAACTACCGTGGCAATTGCTGGAGAGATCATTAATTAGCACTTTTTCTTGATATAGATCAGCAAATCCCATTTCTCTAGTCAGGAAGTGGAGTGAGCAATTTCTAATACTAGGATAGCAACTAATAGCCACACCAAGAGAGGTTTATCTATTATTTCTGAATCAGGAAAAACAGTCTGTGTGGGAAACAGATGAGTTTTTACTCCTTGGCAGGTGGTAATTTATAAATTCTAGCTGTAAAAGTTTCTGAATCCAAAGATGAACCCCCCCTTTCCTTCACTGTCCCCTCAAAGTCATTCCCAAATGTAGAAAACAAAGTCTTTTAGGATTATCTCTTTCACCTCACAATTCCACCAGAGCCATGACAGATCATCTTTGACTGAATTATATATTCCAGTGCTCATGATAGATCATCTTTGACCGAATTATATATTCCAGTGCTCTAAATGAAGTGCTCAGGGTGCTAAGTCAGCCTTACCTTTAATACATGGGAGCTGAACTACTGAGGAAGAAAAGAAAAAAGGCAGCAACAACCACCACAGCTCTTATAAAGCACAGAAAGGCAGAGGTGATGACTATTTAAAAGTCATATAACTGGGGGTATGGCTTAGTGGTCACCCTGAAGTGCTGGGGGAATGGTTGGACTCAGTGTTTTTAAGAAGGTTTTTTTCACTTTAAACAATTCTGTGTTTTACCGGCTAAATCAAAAGCAAGGAGTTACCTTCAGAGTGTTTCTGTTGGACTCTGGAAGAATCAGGATCAGGAGGTTTAGAGCTTGCAATCTTTGCTTCAGGTCTGGAATATCTGGAAGGAGAGTAACAACAAGACAGAGGATTCAGGTTTCTGACCCT
Organism: Ammospiza caudacuta; assembly: GCF_027887145.1. Classification (NCBI taxonomy): domain Eukaryota; kingdom Metazoa; phylum Chordata; class Aves; order Passeriformes; family Passerellidae; genus Ammospiza; species Ammospiza caudacuta. Next base: position 9,065,850 of record NC_080607.1, read on the forward strand.
TCTTTTTGAGCACAGGAAACCTCCAAGGAATGAGACAATTACTTGTTGAGTGGTTGGTCATCTAGAATTTAAGACCTTGTTTCACAGAAGCAACTCAAACTCATACTGTCCTTAAGAAGGGAACTCCCCATGTTTTTGAAGACTGATTCCTTTAGCTACACAATCAACTAGCAGCCCTCATGCTCTTGAAGAACAGCAAAAGAACACAAAATTCCCCATTTTTTGAACAAAGAACTTGTGCACTCAAGATTAACACATCCAAACTCCTAGTCTGCCCTTTGGGATCATAAATCTCTAAGGGGAACACACACACAAGAGGTTCAGCTCAACTATTAATCCCACCAGTGAACAAAGAAATGTGCTTGCAGAACAGCACATTACCTGCAGGCTGTGTGCCCTGGCCAGCTCCCACTGCTCAGTCTGGGTGTCACTACTGATCAATTTGTCCTGACAAATGCAGCAACCGTGCAGGCTGCAGTAACACAGAACTGAAGCCCCAGCACAGCGCTGCTGCAGAAAGGCGCCTCCAACCCATCACCAGTGACTGCAACCCTCAGCTGTGCTGTGCTGCCATCACCGCAGGCTCCCAACACCCCTGCCAGGGCAGCTCTGCACAGCCCAAAGTGGTGCTGGCAGGCAGGGCAGGCACTCACTCTGAACAGCAGCAAAGGCAGGCAGGTACTCTGCAGTCAGCAGCGGCGCCGGCAGCTCGCGGATGAACCTCTTGAGCAGCCCCGACACGTCGTTCTGGTGCACATCATCCCAGCGGAACAGCCCGCTGTAAAAGTCCCTTTCCAGCTTCTGCTCCAGGCTCTAGCAGAAAGATGGAATTTTTCACATGCTTTAGTGAGCAAATGTGAGAGAAATTTTATGGCTGAGCACTGGGAGGGCGAGGCATTGAGGTAAAATGGTGCAGAGAGCCTCAGCATGTGACAGTGTTCACAGGGGTTTTCAGAATGGGGAGGAGACAGAGATCTGACTCCATGTTTCAGAAGGCTTGATTTATTATTTTATAATATATATTACATTAAAACTATACTAAAAGAAAAGAAGAAAAGGTTTCATCAGAAGGCTAGCTAAGAATAGAATAGAAAAGAATGATAACAAAAGCTTGTGTCTCAGACAGAGAGTCTGTGATTGGCCATCAATTACAAACAAACCAACATGAGGTAATCACAGATCCACTTGTTGCATTCCACAGCAACAGATAACCATTGTTTACATTTTGTTCCTGAGGTCTCTCAGCTTCTCAGGAGGAAAAATCCTAAGGAAAGGATTTATCATAAAAGTTTTCTGTGACATCAGCACATGCTGCAGTATTTCCCAGCATTGAGTGTTTGTGGTTGTACTGGGGAGGGGATGAGATAATTCAGGTCAAACACTTGCTTCAGCAAATGTTTCCTGATCACCCCTGACACTTCCAAACAATGTTAAAGGGCTCATACCTTAATCCTGGTCTGGGACCCAGAAACTCTCAGGATGCCCTCTGTTTCAAGCCCTCTCTTCTCCAGGCAGGACAGCAGCTGTTAGAGAGAGAAACAGCTCTTAGGGACAGAGGAGGAGTCAGCCTGTCCCTATCACAGCCTCCTGACTCTGAGGACCAGAAGTGTGAATGAAACCAGAACAGAACTTACTGCCTGGAGCAGCAGAGGGACCTTGGTGTTGGGCAGCAGCTTTTGGTCATTTTCCAACAGGGTGTTGAGTGGAACTCCAAAGAGTCTTTTCTCTACAACAGAAACAACATTTCCAAGTTGGTCTCAACATTTCAGTCACAGCTCTAACAGAGGTGTAAGGGATAAATCCTCCACTGCAGACTTTTGTAAACACTGATACTGGAGAAAGAGAGTTAAACAGGACAATTGCAGCCAGACATAAATGTGGTAGTAGGTTTTGATGTCATGATCCACTGACTTCCATGAGAAATCCAAAGAAAACACACCTGTCACAAGGTTTCTTATCAAAGACCCTCTGTTCTAACATTTGAAACAAAACTGATGAGTGTATGATGAGAAGATGAATGTAAAAAACCAAAAAAAAAGCACAAAAAAGAGTACAACAAACCTGTTGTTTTCAGTTTTGCTGCTTTGTTTCTCTTCAGCTCAAAGCCCAGGATATCACAGAGAGCTGTAAGTTCAATGAGGGCCAGTGTGGGGATCTTCTTCATGTCCTGAGCTGACAGATCTCCAATCCTGGTCACTCCTAGTCTGCCCTTTGGGATCTTAAATCTCTAAGGGAAACACACACAAAAGATTCAGCTCAAGTTATCTCTATTAATCCCACAAATGAACAACTTTTGCTGTAGTCTTATTTTTTTTTAATCATAACCAGGCATCTGTTCTTCCTGCTGTGTTCAAGACCAGACATATGCCCATAACTACTCCTACTCAACCACCAGCTGAATAAATATTTTCTCTTTTCAATATTGCTCTTTAATCACACTAGAGATGCCAGTTTTTCTAAGTTAAAGGCAGCCTAATACCCACCCAAATCTACTTGAATTTTGGAAGCAGCAAAATTTATTTGCAGAGAGGAGAAAACTTTAGAATTATGACTAAGAAAGTGCAGTTTAGTTACTCTCCTCTTTTCAGAGCAAACAACAAGGATGTGTGTCAAAATGGGGAGTTTCAGATAAAAGTGTTATTTCTTTTGATCCTCCTCTACACAATGTCTATCCTTGCCCAATGTTGCAAAGATAACAGCACAACACACCCCAAAATACCACCAAGCACATTCTCATTGCCTTGTACCACCTTGACAAGCCAAGGCTGATAAATTCTAACAAGAAGAATTCCTGCAGTGCTTACTGTTAGGGCATTTCCATCCTTTAACTTCCTGGATTCAGACAGGAAGGATCCCTTGAGCAGGACAGCTGCTTGCTCTGAGTAGGCAACATCCATGTTGAACACCTCCTCCTTCCCAGGGTTTCGAACTGTGCAGGAATAATCCTGGGTTTCTGCTGCAGAGGAGAAACTGCCTTGAATTTCTGCAAGCCAGGAATGCAAATGAGCTAAAAATGCAGTTTGAGATGGGTTTGGTGCCATTCTTTTTAAAAATCTTGCAGTAACACATGAAAAAAGTGTCCCCATTGCACCGAGTGATCAGTAGGGTAAGAGTCTTCCCTGAAAGGGTGGACAAGAACTGGAACATGGGAACAGGCTGCTGAGGGAAGTGGTGCTGTCCTCACTCCTGGAAGGGTTAAAAAATCATGGAGATATGGCACCTGGGGACATGGTTTAGTGGTGAACACACTGGTGCTGAGTTAGTGGTTGGACTTGTGATTTTAGAGAACTTTTCCAAGTTTAATGAGTCTATGATCAGTGTGAAGTCACAACATTATGGCTAAAATTACCAGGTCATTGGTAAGGCAAAACCACAGCCCTAAATTAAAAGACACACCTATGGCTAACTTCTCTTTACACAACTGCTCATGGCATTTATAAGGTTTCACTGGCTTTACTAGACTGATTTTATTTTCATCTTTCAGTTGCTTTATCAAGAATTTAAAATTATCAGCTCTGAGTGACAATTCTAACAATGATGGACCCTGGAAAAGTTTATTAATCCATGGTGTGAATAATCACATAAAGAAACCCACACTTCAACACAAACAAGTTTCAGATACTGCAAATATTTAATATGTGTGTGGCTTTCCTTCCAGTTCCAGCCCTACTTCAGATCCTAGTCTGTATTAAAAAACTTTCCCCTTACTTCTCTGGGTGTTTGAAGTCCGTAGATTGTGCCACAGTGGATCTGGGCTGGGCTCCTCTTTCTCTGCTGCTGTGTCCTGAAAAATAAGAAAGAAGTTGTTTTAGCCTCAACCAAAAGAGCAGAACCACAGGAAAAGAGCTGAAAAGATGGTGGTTATGAATTCTTTATCAAGTTTTAAAAAAGATTAAAAAAATCTAAATAAACCAACCAATCCTCCCATCCAAAAAGGCAGCGTTAGTATTTCTCCGGGATTTACGCCTCTACGAGGTCAGCTTATCAGAACTGAATTTCGGGAGTGCTCTTGTTTTGTTTAATGGTGATTTAACACTGGAACAAAGACAACACAAGAGGGCTCCAAACGATGCCAGTGCTCCACAAGGCACTATAGAGCAGGAATGTTACTCTAGCCTGGGAGGGCTGTGCATCTGCAGGTCCTTCAGTAACTCCTCAGCCCTGCAGCTTTTCTCCAGTCTCAATCTCTTGAAGTGAAAGGAAGCCAAGACATACCAGGAGCCTGTAGCCACATTTCTCCTCACAGAGAAAAGCAAGGCACAATTCTTCCCAAGAACATTTCTGGGATTCACATTCTCTGAACCTCAGAGAAAGAAAACACAATTCTTATCATTTGCTGTGCCTGTGTTTGTGCAAAAGTAGAATGCAACATGGAGATTGTTTACCCAAAGTGAGGACGTTTTGTTTCCTTGGCCAGGTGTGTGTGTGTGTTGGGACTGCCCGGTGACAGTCATGAGATTCAGTGCAGTGTGAGCAGTTGTGTGCAGGGTTGAGTGCTTGGCAGAGTCAGTTTTAGATGTATAGAATATTATAGTATAATAAAGTAATTAATTAGCCTTCTGATATCCATGGAGTCAGATGATCATTCTCTCTCCCTCACTAACATGGGAGTTACCTTTGATTTGCTCTAAGAGCCCTAGACCCAGGAAGCCAAGTCAAGCTCCACTTGCTTGACTTGAAGGATCAAGAAGTGTAAGAGCTGAAATGAGGGATGTGAAATGAGGGACTCCAGGGGCTCTCCAAAATGCAGTTTATTATATACAAAATGCAGTTTATTCCATCCAAGATGTTACATCCAGGGCCATGGGTGACAGAGCTGTGCCCACAGCTGTCAGCTCCAGCTGCAGGCAGGCCTGGAGACCCTTTGGTTTTGGTTACAATGCATTATAGACTTTTCTTTGCTGAGCATCTTCATACAGTAGAACCAATCTATACCTCAACTATTATCTATAGCCTAACATAACTACGGTAATTACCATATTCATGTTACTGATCTCTAATCACTAAAAGTCAGTACATTACAGTTTAAGCTAGAAGTTGTTTTTCAGTTTTCTTGCAATGGAAAATTCTGAGACCTTTTTTCTATTTGCATCATCTGCTGACTTGTTTGCCTGTGCTATCTTTCTGCTTGGTAAAAACATCTTGTTTGACATGGGTTTGTCCTTTGCTCTAAGTCATAAAACCCCCCATTCTAACTAATATAACCAAGGAGACAAAGGGTATCCAGTAAAACTGGCTCAGCCATTCTTTTCTTCTATATCAAAACTTGCTTCCATCTCTATTCCTTCTTCAGAGTCTACATTAAAAAACCTTTCTGCTAAGCACACATATCTGTGAGACTTTCTTGTCAAACTTCCATCCTTCCCAACAAAGAAGCTCTTTTAGGAGATGTCAACATGTAGGGGGATAGAATATAAGAAAATAAAGACAGTGTAGAAAGTAATCTTATCTCTAAGGAGTAGCAGCTGGGCCAGTTATCAAAGATTAGGAGCAGGCCTGACTTTAACAGGCCACAGCTGTGACCAGTGAGAAGAAGGGTACTACAAAAAATGGATGGATGGATGGATGGATGGATGGATGGATGGATGGATGGATGGATGGATGGATGGATGGATGGATGGAATCAGTTGGCTGCTTTGTAAAGACGAAAGAGTCAGTGCTCTGAGGAGATGTCCATGAGAAACACCAAGAAAGTATGAAACTTGCTGTAAGGAGACAGCAGTATGGAACCCCTGCAATAAGATGGCAACACCAACGCACCTGGGAGCTGCTGGCAGCGAAGATGTCGCGCACGTCGCGCACGGGGTGCTTGTTCCTCCTGCGGCGCGAGCGCGAGTACGTGTCCAGCCGGCGCTGCACGGCCGCCGCCTGCGTCCTGGTCAGCGTGGACAGCAGCACCAGGTTGTCCTTGTCCCCCGCCGGCTCCCCGAGCAGCTCGGCCAGCCCCGCGTCCTGCAGCCACTCGGCCTCGGCCTCTCCCTCTGCCAGGGCACAGGGAGGAGGGAGCAGCGGTTAGTGACTGTCCTCTTCTCAGAGGGAACTACAAGGATGTGTGTCAAAATAGGAATTTTCAGATAAAAGCGTTATTTCTTTTGATCCTCCTCTACACAATGTCTATAACAGCACAACACACCCCAAAATACCACCAAACACATTCCCATTGCCTTGTACCACCTTGACAAGCCAAGACTAATAAATTCCAACAAGAAAAATTCCTGCAGTGCTTACTGTTAGGGCATTTCCATCCTTTAACTTCCTGGATTCGGACAGGAAGGATCCCTTGAGCACGACAGCTGCTTGTTCTGAGTAGGCAACATATTGAACACCTCCTCTTTCTAGTTCTGGGATTCGTGCTTCAGGGACAGAGAGCAGGAGCCTGGGCTGTTTCCTGGCTGGGATTGTCCCATTGTTCCCAGTGGGACATCATGGGAGGGAGCCACAGCTGTGCTCTGAAGGCTGCTCTCAGAATCTCAGCCCTAATCCTAAGTGCCCAGCTGGGTATGGGGTGACACCAGAGTTCACACAGCTCCTTGGGCAGGTGTAGCTGCTCACACAGTTCTTATTGCTCATTCCAGGTAAGGAAAAAGGAGAGGAAAGAACTGTGGAGGTACAGATACTCTCAGGAGGACAGTTCCCAGAGGAGCTGGGCAGGAGAGGGCACAAGTGTCACTCTGGGTATTTGGGCAAGGATTGTGGCAGTGAAGTCAGATGGACTCATAAATCTGCCTTTCCATTGAGTGCCTGTGCACAGGGGAGCTCTGGCAGCAGCACACAGCCACCCCAGGAGGAATGGCAGGTCTTCCCTGGATCCCACCTGATCCTTCAACAGCTTTGAGAATGGACAAAAGGTTTGTGAGAAGCCACAGCACATAATACTGCATATTTGGCTTTTGTACTTTTCCCAACAACTTGGTTGCTTCTTTTACTTTTTTAAAAAATCTATATGCATGCTAGGTATCAACTTTTTTTTTCTCCAGATCCTGATCTGGTTGGTTCAAATGCATTTTACTTACTATACTTGCTGAACTATTTATGTATATAATCTATACTCTTTAATTTTTTAAGTGGATTGGTATGCACTTTAACTACACTCAGCTAAAGCAAAAATGTTATTTTTACTCTGTGCATTTGTTTTATGCCTGGGCCTATTCAAAATATCACTAAAATTAAAGACCATTCCAGTTCCAGAAGGAAGTGTGAGAAGCCTGGAGACAGTACAGCAGCATTACTCAAACAAGCTCAATTCCACTTCATTCTTCAATACATATAAAGTTACACTTCAAACACAGAAGACTTTTTTTTTTTTTCTTATGGGATACACTCATAAGGCAGTGCAAGTGAGAAAGTGCCCTGAGCAAGGCAGCTACTTGAAATTCAAAGATGAAAGAAACAATTTAGCAGGTGACTTCAACTTTAACACAGCAAACACCATAAAGCCTTTATCTTTTCAATTCCATCTACCACATTCATTCACTGCAGGCACTTCCAGTACAGCCCTGCCAAAGGTTATACTGGGAAAAAGAAAATTCACAACTGAACTGATTGGCACAGAGCAGCTCATTCCCACTCTTCCTGTCCTATGCAAACTTCCACCTCCTCAGTTACCACAGCAGCTCAGGCCAAGTTTTATTATTGCTGCACCAATAAAAAGCAGCCATGAAGCTCTCCTTGAGAGATTAAATAATTTCATTTTTCTGGAGAAACCTCATGTTGATGCAGCTTGCAAACACGTGTTGTGACACAATTAAAACTCAGTCTTCAGAGTGTGGTCTATGTGATTTCTGGTATCATAATGAAACAGAACTTTTTCCATCATCACACCACAGTAAATAGAGCTGAACTTGAAGTCAAGTATTTCCCTAAGTGAATCTTCTAGCAAATTGTCTAGTTTTCCTCCATGGTCCTAAGTTTTGGTCTTTTTCCATGTCTGGTTCACAGAAGTTAGCAGGTAACAGCATCCCCTGGGCACAGCCAGTCCTGGTCCCACTCACAGCCCCTCACCAAACACCTCCTTGTTCTGCATCCACGGTTTCACAGCAGAACAACACACAAAAAGCCTCTGGTTTATTTTGCCTTTGGGAACTAGAGGAAGTGAAGTGTATTGCTTGCAAATATTGAAAATAGCCAATTCCAGTCATAACAGGAAACTGATCTTGCACACAATCCCACAGAGCAGCCCCTCCATCGGACATCCGTGCAAGCCTGCTGCCCCAGCTGGTGCCAAAGCCCCAGATTGTAATTCCTCTGGTTGCTATTTTGGCCCAGTTATGTTTGCCAGTAACACAAAAGGAAACCAGCAAAATGGGTTATTTCTGGGGAAAAAGGAAAAATTGGAGAGAAACAGGTCAGAGCAGAGAGATCCACCGAAGATGAGCTCCAGGTTTAAGCTTGGAGAGCTGCTGAGATTTGCCTTGTGAGTTCCAGGCAAGCAGCATTTCAGGAGGGCAAGATTGGGAATGATTTTGAAAAACTAAAGAACCCCAGTTCCACAAATTTACTTGAAATATAACCTAGTCAAAAATAGCATTTATAATAAAGTATTCACTTCCCAAATATTTAAAGGACAGCTAGAACACCCTACATTTTCAGACTAAACATTAAGCACAACTTCCTATCTAATGTTTGATGGTGAAGAATCCCCCTTAGCAGGCAGTTCTCAGCCACAGTTACATGCTGTAAGGTCACAAACGTATATTTCAGTGCCTGTGTTATCAGCTGGCTGTGCTGTCAGGCCCTGGACAGAGCTGGGCAGACAGTGACAGCAAGGACAGCACAAAGCTGCATTTCAGGAAAAGCTGCTTCCTGCTCCCACCAACTGTTAGCAAGGCCATGAGTACCCTCAGCACCTTTCACTGCCCTAAACCTGTAGTTACACACTGGCCACCCAGGCCACCAGGAGCTCCTCAGGACACCCCTGCTCACCCAGAGCTTGCACAGCAGTGTTCCCAGCTGGGTGTTTGCAGTGCCTTATCTCCACAGCCTGTCCTGTCCCTGTGTTATCAGCAGCCATCTCCAGGCTGTCTCCAGACAGAGCTGCCCATCTCTCAGCACCCCAGATTTATGCACAAAGTGAAGGTGCCTCTGGCTCTGAGGAGCCCCACAGCCTCTGTGCTCTGAGCAGGAGCTGCAGAGATGCCAAAGCCAAGCCCTGCACCCTGCACACCATCCAGAGCTTCCCCACTCCCAGCACAGAGTTTATTTGCCTAAGCTCCTTCAGAGGAGGCATCAGGAGCTCCAGCCTGCCCCACCTCCCTCCCCAGGCTGCTGGGAAGGCTTTGCTACTTGGAGCATCATGTCAAGCCTGTCTGGTTTCAATGGCCAATTAAGCACTCAGTTCCTGCCTGCTAGATTAATCTACAGCATTAAAAGACTTCTCCTCATATCCCTGCTTGTACACAGTAATCAAATTGCCTCTAGCATATCAGTCTTTAGGATATCCCAGACAGTCTTTCATCTCATGGGATGGTCTCTTTTCCAGTCTGCTTCCTGGTGCACTAATTTTCTGAATCCCTTTGCATCTCTTCCACTTCTAAAAATCAAACTGTTTCCTTTATAAAAAGGGACTTTACAGCAGACCTTCATTTTTATCATGTCCTGCCAACGATGGCAGATAGGGACAATGATGTTCCCACCCTGCTCTCCAGAGCCTCTCTGTGTCCCCATGAGAGCATTTGGCCCTTCCCAAGGCCAGCAGCACACTGGGACTGTCACACAAACATTTCCCCAGGACACAGATCATCCTCAATACCACACAGCTGTGCAGGCTGCAAACCTGTGTTCAAGGGGATGCCAACCACCTCAATTTCTTCAAAATGGACACAGAAAGGTGTGGTCCCCACCTGGGGGATCTCTGGGTGTTTATCAGCACTTTACAGCCTTCCAGCAACCCAGGGTGTTGTACTTTCCATGGAACTGCTCATAGGAACTGCAGTGACAGGACAAGGAGTAATGAGTTCTCACTAAAAGAGGGGAACATTATGTTGGATATTAGGAAGAAATCCTTCACTGGGAGGGTGCTAAAGCCCTGGCACCAAAGACTTGCCCAGAGCAGCTGTGGCTGCCCCTGGATCCCTGGCAGTGCCCAAGGCCAGGCTGGACAGGGCTGGGAGCAGCCTGGGACAGTGGAAGGTGTCCATGGCAGGGATGACACTGAATGAGCTTTAAAGCCCCTTCCAACCCAAAGCATTCTGTGATTCTATAGAAGGAAAACAATCCCAAAAGTTTTGGAATAACTGGCCCAGGTTCCAATTATTCCAAAGCACTGGATAACATCAGTGCTGCAGAAAGTGCATTAGAAACAACCCATGCACATTTCTGCCAAAGAAAGAAAAAAGGATATGCAGGAAAAACCTTGTGTGGAAGGACTCAAGGATGTTTATTGTGGTTTTTTGAACAGGGAATTAGAGAAGGAACTGTCAGCCTTCCACAGAAGCAGCTCCCACAAAAGCCACTATGATGAATCTCAGAACCATGCACACAAACAGCCCCAGCTCTCACAGAGTCTTTACCCTACACCACCTGAGCTGCCACTGAGAGCCCCCACCCTTGGTGGGGCTGCTTGAAAACCCTGGAGCCTTGAACATCTCCTGGGACTGACCTTTGGAGTCAGCTTTGCTCCAGAAGCCGAAACCAGGCCAGGCCAACCCTCCCCTTCTGCAGGGCATTATCCACCACCCAATTAAAATAATATCTCTATCCCTGATTGACTGATAATATTCTAACCATACTCCAGCATGCTTCTGAGTCGTTCAGGTGCATAAGCAAATCTTCTGTTTCAGATGTTCACATTCCTCTCCTCACTCCCAACATTTTTGGCAACCTACCCTCCTGTGTTTTGACATCTGCAAGGCCGCATTCCTCCTGCTCGGCTTCAGCGCTCTGTTTAATGTTCTCCACTTCCAGCCAAAAACTGTCCATTGACAAGCTGTCCAAAGCCTCTCCCCTGGAATTCATGCTCTCTGGCACTGGGGATGCCACAGCACTCTTTGGAGGAAGCTGGTTCATTTTCCAAGGGCAATGTCTGCTGCTGAGAGAGGAAGAGATAAGGGGAGAGAGATTAAGCTCCAGTATCACACACGGCATTCGTGTCCAGCCTCCTCTGATTAATGACTGCAGCAAAGCCAAACAGAGGTAAGTGCTGAACTTCCTTTGCTTGGTGTTTAGCAATAGAGACAAGGTTGGGACTAAATCCCCCAGAGAATGGGGAAAACTGCTGTCCAAACATGTGAGAGGACACAGAGCAACAGAGTGTTTTCAGTGCTGTCCCTCCTGTGACCTCCAACACAGCACCTACCCCCACACTCACTCCAAGACCTCCCTGCAAGTTTGCACAGACACCTCTGCATTCACAGCCACCCAGGATGTCCCAAGCTCAGTGCATGTGTGCTCCAGACCTTTCACAGAGAGGAGCCTGGCAGCTCCCACCAAACCCAGCAGGTTTGTGCTCCCTATGCAAAAACCCAGCACAGCTCCATCCCCTGCACTGCAGCTCACACAACAAACAACTCACAGGGCTGAGGCCCCCTTTTCCTGCCTAGACCAGATTTTTCAGCTGTGAAACAACACGAGGTGTCCTGGGAAACCCAAGCATATGGAATTTTCTTACCACCCTGCTGATTCATTCATGCACAGCTGAAGTCTCAGACTGGCCTCATTCAGCTTTCAGCCCCGGTGCTGTGAGCTTCTCATCACTTCATAAAACAGTGCCTCTCCTAAAATGAGCTATAATTGTCTTCAAAGAGTTCCAAGCTATTTAAACCCTGCTATTTTTCAAAGACTTACCAAAAAATGGGGTAAGTGGAACATACTTATGAGAACACCTCAATGCTTCCACTGATGAATACAAAAATTAAAGAGGTGAAACACTAACTGTGGGTGGTTCAAGAAACACACATGAACAGCCACCACTACCAAACACAGGCCAAAATTCCTTTATAGTTTCATTTAAAAAAAAAAATCAAGTCTAAGTCTTACACCTTGAAAACCATGACAACAAAACACCCACGAAATACTATTTAACCTCCTAGCTCTAGGAGCCAAAAGTTATAGATGGCAAAATATCTGGAAAGTTTTAGCCCCTTTCATTCCAGGAAGCCATTATTAGCAGTTCTGGCACTAACTTGCTTCAGTTGAGGAGCACTTCAGATTTTAAAAAGCTAATTTGAAGATCTAATAACAGAGACAAACATTGTAGGCCACTCTGCACTTGTGTTTACACACGCGCATGCACATCACACTCCTCACTCTAACACACACAGGCAGCCCCTCTCTTCTGGAGGTCAGAAGCACAGCAAAGGAATCACTCCAGGAACATCTGGAGCCAGGCACAGTGTTTAGAACAAGAACCAAAGGGGTTTGCTTGTTTGTTTTACAGGAAGACAGAAGTGAAAGACTGACCTGAGCTATTCTGCCACCCAGCAGGCAAGAACAGAGGCAATCTGCTTTCCTATTTCTGGATACCCAAATAACACTCAGGATACCAATTTATACCCTGATGGAGCATTTAAATAGTCAATCTAAGTCTTATTTTTTACCTGCAAAGTTTGTGCCCAATTCTCGCAGTTCCATTGCAGCTACTAATTCAATTTATTTTTCTCTTTTCAATTTTTTACTTCTATCTTTATCCATTAGGAGTTAAAAAGTTAGATTGCATCCCTCACCTTCACTCTTCACCTTCAGTACTCCTCTCCATTTTCTCACATTTGCTGACAATCATCTCATAAGATTAGATTTAAACAAAAAAGACTCTTCAACACCTTGCTGGGATTCTATTATGAACCAGTCCACAGAACTCATCACTTGAAATATGAAACTAAGTGGAAGGAGGAATTCAGATTATTTTGAGGGAGTTGGTTTTGGCCATATGAGGAACACTGGAAAACAAACTTGCACTGAAGAGGTGTCCCAGTGCACAACACTCAGAAACCATCTTACAAGTTCTTCTAATTGCTCTGCTGCAGGCTTGCAGCAGGCACAAAACAACTCTTCTTGCCTTAAGTTACTGTCCTACATTCCCATGGGATCTGGGTTATACACGTTAAAGCAGCTCCAAAATGCACCTTTCCTTTGTGTTCAGCTTGGTTTGGAGCTGGCTCAAAACACCCCAGAAATCTCCAGGGATCAACACCAAAACAGAATTGAGGTTTGCAGCTCCAGCAGAACCTGATCCAGACCTGACCAGGAGATGTGCTCTGTGTCACCTCTGTCACCCATGGCTGTGACAACTCCTTCCCATGCCTGCCTGGAAAAAACAACACCATTTTAAGCCAATAAATAAATAAATAAATAAATAAAATCTTCATCTCTTTCCAAAGGGTGGCTCTTGACTTAGATCTCCTGCATGGCTTACCCAGACACCAGGCTCTGAATGCCAGCTTCATTCCAGGGGATGTTATTCCAAGGGGAGCATTATTTATGTAAGGCATTAGGGCATATCCCTGGAGCACACCTGGGAAAGGTCACAATAAAGCCCTCACAGCCCAGGTTTCAGGCTATGCCCCTGTCAGCAGCTGGTTTTGGTCTACCTTCAGTCCATATCACAGAGTTCTGGTGTAAGCGTGGAGTTTTGCCAAACTGCTGCACCCCATCCCACCCGGACTATGCTTCTCACCATCCACAGTTCCCTGGCTTCCTTCCACAGCTGGAAATACAGATGTTCTGGGACTGCTTGCACCAAAAGCCCACCAGTCACACTATAAACCTACTCCAGGAAAGCCACAGCTGAGCCACCTGTGTGTCAAACAAAAGCCATCCTAACTTTTTCCCCTCAGCTGGCCCATTTACTGATGCACTAAACTTAGTTTCAGCAAGCTGCAGGATGCTGATATCACACAGCAGCTCTGCAGAGGGGCAGCAGGACCCAAGGCTAAGCTCTACCAGTGTTAAACTAGAACTGTTGCTCCTGTCTCACTGGACAACAAAACTCAGACCTTCACACTTAAAAAACATTTTATTTTCTGGTCTAAATTACTTTTTATTTTTCCTCTTGAACTCAGTGCACAGTGCTTTGCAGCTCCAGCTGCCCAGGTGGAAGGCTAATTTTAGATTCTGTGCACCTAAAAGATTGTTCTTCCTCATTGCATACCCGAGTCAAGTGGAGGGCAGCCTGTGACGTTCCAGCACAGCAACAGCTGAGATTGAAAGCAGAGATTGTTGGCTTAAAATGTTAATGGCTCAGTGCAACTGGGCAAAGAGGAGGTGGAATAATCAAGTTCACTCCATTGCACTGTCAACCTAGCAAAAAGCATCAGATTATGGAACTTTAAAAATTAACCCAACAAAAAGGAGACTGGCAAAAAGATCGTGTTAAGGACAGCCATACAGGAAGGGCTCTGTGGAAAGACTGAGCATCTTCATTCAAATTCCTCCTCTTGTTAAGGGCACAGCCAGTTTTAACAAGGCTCCAGATTCACCTGGCACCTTCAGCCTAAGCCTGGCTTCACACATTAATATCCCAGCTGTGAGGAATTAGGCTGGCACAGACCTTGCAGTTTATTTTGTTCCCTCTCCATGTGCCCTCCACGAGGATCCCTGAAGCTCTGCATGCCTGGCTCGGTGCTGGGGGCTCACTGACCCTGGGCTGCAAAACGCAGCCCCAGAGGAGTTTTTGATCTGTTCCTAGATACTGTCACCACACTGCAAGTATGTTGCAAACACTCATGTAATTCTTCACCCTCTTGAATACCAAAATACAATAAACACTGTTGCTATGTTCACTCCAGGCTTGAATCACTCCCATGAGAGAGTTTCTCAAAGGACCTGGAGCTGCTTGGGCTTCTTTTCTGCTTGCTCAACATCCCTCCCTCATTGAAATACCTCTCTAGCAGATGAATAAATAAAAAGGTTCCTTCTCAAGCATTTCAAACAGACCAGGTGGCAACAAGTGCAAGCCAATAAAATGGAATTCCTTTCAGTTTCTGCTTCCAGAAAACTAAGATGAGAAAAAGGGAACAGGAACAGAATTCAGGCAGACAAGGCAGTCCTGCCACACGAGCAGCACCCAGTCTTTAAAGACATTTCCAAAGATCTGGAGCAAGCACAAAGGCACACATGGAACAAAGAAACAGACAGAAAGTCTGAATGAGCCTCAAGAGCAGCTTTGGAGTAGCACACCAAGTCACAGCATCATTCACAAGAAACCAGACCATGAGCATGGAATGGAACCATCTTGCAAGGGAAAAAAAAAAAAAAGAGAGATTAGTCTATCAACTGGTTGCAGTATTTTGACAGATAAAGACCCTTAGTCAGAGAACAAAATTGTGTTAATGTCAGACCATGCACATCCTACCTGCCTTCAATTTACTTCAAGGACAAAAACAACTCAAGAGTACAAAAGCAAAAACTTGAAACAAACAACCAAAAAGTCCATGCAGGCTCTCCTCACATTGCTTCCAGTTTCTTACCCTAAGCAAGCAGTTTAAACCTAAAGAAAGAAATGGTTTTAATTAAATGTTTTTAAATGTAGTTAATTCTGAAGAGAAAAAAAGTCACCTAAAGATCAGCACATGACAGTTCATAACATACTCAGTTTTCTTGTTTAAAACCATGTAGTGGGATAAAGGTACCTAGAAATAACAGACAGGAGTATTTAAAAAACTTAGAAAATCCTGAAGCAGTAACTCATATATATACTTTTTTTTCCATAGATGTAGCTGTAGCTATTTTTCTTATTCGAGGTTTAAACCTCAGTATACCAAAATTATCAATGCAAACATAAAAACAGGCTCCTGTATGAAAGAAGTCAATCTGCTCATTATCAAAACCTTACAAGAAATACACAAAATCACTATTTCATTCAGACACACATAATTACACAAAACTTTATTCCTACCACAGAGAGCAATGTTATGCAGGAGATGCCTCTCCTGCATAACAAAAATTCCACAACTTTTCTACTAAAGGTCTAAACCAGAAGAAAGCCCTACTGCACATCTTTAATGCCTGGCTTACTTGCCCTCAAAATACCCCAAATTTTGTACATGAACACCACTACCAATTCCTTCATTGTCCCCAATATGCAGGAAAGACCTCCTTAGGCTTACTCTTGAGAGAAAATGGAAAGCACATAGCTGGTTCAGATGCCTCAGCCCAGGCCATAAAAGCAAACAGAGGCTAATTATCAAATTACTGCAGTGGCAATGAACAGTAACTTACTCAACAGACTCTCACCATGCTTTCCTTTCCCTGCCTTAACTCAACCAAAGCAGCTAGAGCCAGAATTAAAGCAATTTTAGCTTTAGCAGTCTGCTACTGCTGATGTACCCCTGCATATCTCTGACCAGAGATTTGCTCACATATTTAATAGTTTCACCCTGTGAGAAGTCACAGTGCCTTTAGCCCAGGCTGTTTTATCCAGCACTGCTGCCAACCCCCACTTCTGTCCCCATTAAGGCATTTTTTATCAGGGACTTTGCCCACGTGGGATGGCACAGTTGAAGGTCTGTGTCTGCAGCACCAGGAGAATAGCTAAGATGGCAGTGCCACAATTTGCTAATAAGATTACAGCTTGTTTTCAGTAACACAGCAATCAGCTCATCAAGATGTGCCATTATGCAAGCAGCTCGGGGAGCAGCGTCATTTCAGGTTGTTTGGAAGAAGCCAGTTCTGCAAGTGATAAAGAGGACATGCCAGATCCTGCTCTGTGTGTGCAGCAATTCCCAAAGCTGCAGCTCTGCCCCAGTGCAGCAGTGAGAAAGCACAGCCCCACCTCCTGTCCTGGCACTCTCAGAGACAGCAGAAAAAGCAAACAGCAAACCTTTGCCCAGGGCTGTGTGGAGTGGAAGATGTGAATCCTGAGGCTTGTGTGTGTCCCACTGCATCAGACTGGCACCTCCAGTGTTTTCTGTGTTGCACAAACTCCAGAGGGTGGGGGAGCACTGGCACAGAGAAGCTGTGGATGTCCCATCCTGAAAGTGCTTAAGGCCAGGTTGGATGGGGCTTGGAGAAACCTGACCTGATCTTGGGCATCAGTTTGGAACTTTATAATCTTTAAGGTCCCTTCCAACCCTAACCATTCTATGATTCTGTTATCTCCACCAGAGCTTTGGATCTCAACTAAAGCACAGGTTGTAACTTTCCTGACAATAAGTGTCTCTATCAAAGTATTTAAGGGCAAAGAAACTCCCTCTCTACTTTCTTGTCTCAGGCCTTCATCTGGAATTGATCTGTCTCTTCTCCATGTAGTAAGGGGCTAAGTAAGCAAGCTAAGGAAGAAGGAAAGTTGCCTATAATTACAGATCTGCCTAGAGGCATCTCTGACTGAAACTCAGAGCAGAACAAGAACAGGATTGATAATCCCATGCAGATACAGCCAAATTAAAAATATTCAAAGCCATGTTTAGCTTACACTATTAGCTGGGTGTCTGTCCCACCATGCCAGGGCTTGTTTTGGCCTCAGAAGACACAACCCATCCTCCCTGTGCATGGCTTTGTGTTTGACTGTAAGGTCACAGTGGATGAGCCTGTTGTTCACTTTCCCTGCATTAGCAGGGTAAGCCAAACAGGAAAGGGCTTTCATCCAAAGGGAAATCCTGCTGGGAGAAAGGGGTACCTGGCCAAAATAAATCTTCAGTAGTACTGGGATCTTTAATATGATTGTGCATTGATGAAGCTGCTCTACAGGATGATTAGATGTCAGTCATTAATTAAAAGGTGGCGTTCCTAACCCTATTTTCATTTCCACTGAATCCATGTCCATTGAAACACACCAGCAGCTTTGTCCATGTCCTTGGCCACAAGGACCTGCTCTGCCTTTCCAATTCCACCTATCAGCATGGCACCAGGATCCCAAACCCCTCAGCCCAGCTGGCATGGGGCTACAAACCCACAGGCCTGTAGCTCACACACCTTGTCCTCATCCACTGCCCTCTCCCATAGAGAAGCTGCCCCAGGCTGAGCCTGAGCACAGGAGTGCCACAAGGAAAGCAGCAGGCAGGGAATCACAGGAGTGCCACAAGGAAAGCAGCAGGCAGGGAATCACAGGAGTGCCACAAGGAAAGCAGCAGGCAGGGAATCACAGGAGTGCCCACAAGGAAAGCAGCAGGCAGGGAATCACAGGAGAGCCACAAGGAAAGCAGCAGGCAGGGAATCACAGGAGTGCCCACAAGGAAAGCAGCAGGCAGGGAATCACAGGAGAGCCACAAGGAAAGCAGCAGGCAGGGAATCACAGGAGTGCCCACAAGGAAAGTAGCAGGCAGGGAATCTCAGGAGAGCCACAAGGAAAGCAGCAGGCAGGGAATCTCAGGAGAGCCACAAGGAAAGCAGCAGGCAGGGAATCACAGGAGAGCCACAAGGAAAGCAGCAGGCAGGGAATCACAGGAGTGCCCACAAGGAAAGCAGCAGGCAGGGAATCACTGCCCTTTGGCAGGGAACCACTGCCCTTTGGTGCCTTTGCTGTCACAGCCCCGAGCACACTCTGCCAGGGATTCTGCTGAGGCCAATGAGTCAACAGCTCCCAGTCACTGCACACATCCTCAAAACACCCTCCCGTTAGCTGAGGCACCTCTCCTTTATTGCCATCTCTGCTGGCACTTCAGTGAGGTGCCCAGCCTGTGCACAGCTCAGACACTCAGCTGAGGGACCCAGGGCTGAGGGACCCCTTGGCTTCCAGAGGAAAGGCTGCCAGCTGTTTGAATCCACCATGGAAAGGCTCTGAACTTATTTCCTGTGTGATCGATCATTCATTGCCTTTTAGTGAAGCAGGCTCACACATATTAAACACTTGTCCTACAGCTTCCCAAATGTTGAACTTGGAGTAAATCAGGGTGATAGAACTCGTCCTTATTTCTTTTTCTAGCCCATTCTACCAGCTATAGCTGCATTAGGGCACAGAATGAGTAACTGCAAGTTACTCAGCTGCATGAGAACAGCCCAGAGATTCTGGAGAGGCCACAAGAGTGACGTGCTGAGCAGCACAGGGGAAGGAGGTGTGGAGAGGTGTGCTGGAATCCAGCGATGCTTCACTCACGAGAGCTTCAGGGATGCAGGAAGACAGGGAGGAGTCATCAACTCCTCGCTTGGATTTCTCAGGGCAGAGTTATTACACATAAAACAACGTGCTTGGCTGTTACCCTGCCATGAAAAGCCCTTGGCTGGGATTAATAACTAATTCTGTTTCTGGAGTGTCACCAGCCAGCCCAGGGCCACCAGCTCAGCCCATGAGCCTCCCCAGGTCCCACAAAGGAAGAGGGAGAGGGAGGCAGACCTGGCTCAGCAGTGGCTTTTGCTCCGTGGCAGCACCACCAGCCCCTTGCAAGCCAACAGGAATATTACTGGGAACTCAACGAGCATGTCAGAGTTGCTGAACAAAAATAAGCCCTGATTAGGGCCAACTAATTAGAAGCAGGCTGGCATATCCTTGCCCTATTGGACAGGTAAGTTTTAGGTCAATCCCGGGCAAGAGGCTTAGCTACACATAAACACAGACACCTCACCTGTGGTGAGTCCTGAGTGAGAAGGTGGGAAGTGCTGCTTGGCTGGGGTTCAATGTTTGGGGCAAAGTTGGTGAGCAAGTTTGAGGTTCCTGCTGCAGCAGCTCCTCAGAGCTGACCACAGAGGTGTTCTGGCAGCAGCACAGACACTGGAACTCAACTAACTCGTTTGGCAAAAGCCTTAAGTCGTTAACAAATATTTTGATTTTTATCAAGGAAAGCCTGCAACACTGCAGGTTTCAATCTTGTTCTCTTCCACGTGGGTAATTTTAAAGTAATTTACCATATCATTTCTCTGTCAGTCCCCCTACAATTATTATTAATTTTTTTATTTCACAACTCAAATTTTGCCTGGGGTCTTCTAAAGAGTTTCTGTCTTGCTTTGAATGCATAGTGTCATCCAATTGGACTGGAAAAAATGACAACTAAGACAGATACAGGAAAATGTGAGCTGTGATTAGAAGTAAAACCACTGCCAGCACATTCACCCAAAATCGACAGATTCTGACCACTACAGCAAGGAAACATTCTAAAACTCAATGCAAACTTCTCAACTTATGCAAATGCATCTTAGATGAATTCTTAACTCATATAATATCCAATAAACACACAAGCAGAACAGTGTTTGTCAAGCAGAGCAGTTCAAATTTCAGTTCTATCCTCCACTACTTGCATGATAAATCCGCATTCTTACATTCATATAGATGCACAAACCCCTGAAGAGCTGGCAGACCCCAAGCAGGTGACACTGTGTCACAGGGACACATTTCAGCCCCTCAGGTCCCACTTCCCCAGCTCGCTGCACTCTGCCCAGAGCGAGCACAGAGAAAAGAACAGGGATTTTCATAGGCTTAGCATGAGGAAGAAGAAAAGGAATTTCCACAGGTTTCATTTCATGATCAGGGCACTCAAAGCACTATTTTAAGAGTGCACAATAGCCTGCTCACCTCTAGAAATCCACCTTGCTTCCACCCACCCCATCCCAGGTGCCCTGCTTTAGGGACCACCGGGACCACCCCGTGTGCCAACAGGGAATGCTCCGTACCTGCTGAGCAGCTGGGCACAGCTGGCAGCCCGCACAGGTGCCAGCACTCCCCTGGCCATCCTGGAGCCACACGAGCCGCGCTTGTCCATGTCCAGCCGGGAGGAGGGTGTCGGTCAGTCCATCCGTGCTGAGCACACGCTGCGGTGACAATGGAGCATCCTCTGCTCCCTGCCCGTGTCCCCCCGCCCCGGCGGGAGTGACAGCAAATCCAGCCGAGCCCTCAAGCAGCGCTGCCCGAGGCGCAGCCACCCACGCTGGGACACGGGGGACAGCCCACAGAGAGTAGAAAATAGCAGCGAGCTCTTCCCGAGGCTGGGCTGCAGCCCGGGCTTGCTAAACATTAACGTGAGACTCAGCCCACGCGAAAAAGGAACTCCCAGCTCAGCCTGGGGAGGAGGAGTCAAGCAGAGTATTCGCTTCTTTGTGTTGTGCTTGAAGAGAACGTCAAGAAAAGAACAAAATATCTGCCTGAGGACGTGGGGAGGGAAGGGGAAAAAAACCCAGAGTGCTTATTAAAGAAGCAATTCAGCGTTTCTTGCCATAGTTGAGCAGTGAGTAAAGCCCAGCTGGATGTAAGACACTGGTGTTGAAAGAGCAGTGTAAACCCGTAACACCCACAGAGAATATTTTGCAAGGTCCAGATTATTCTTTAAAAATCTTATCGACAAGCAACATACAAGTGAGCAAAGGGTTAAAGCAATCGGATGCCCTGGAGCCGCTCCTGACAGGTTTTGCTCTTCCCTTGTTATTCTCTCTATGGTATTTCAGTAACTCTCCTTTATTCTAGCATTTTTTATTCAGAATCCCGAAGATAAAGGGATTTATTTAAGTTTTTAAACATTATTTAATTTTTTAAAGTTTTTTAGTGAAGGCGCACAAAGCTCATCCAGCACAAGTAGCAATCCCACTCTGTGTTTGCCATATTCCCAGTAAGGCTGGGTCTACAGCTCAGCCTGCTTTGCCTCCAACACCTTAAAGGGCAGCAGCAGAAAATTTAGAGACAATCCCTCATAAAAGAGCCCATCTTGGTTTTGTTCCTACTTACACAGCTATTTTCCCAACCACTGCTGGAGCTCACCCTGCTGCTGAAGGAACACTGCCTCACTCCCCAGCTTCAGACCCAGGGAATGTTCTTGGTCTGGGACATTTACAACTCCCCACATCAACTATGCAAAACTATTCATGGGAATTTCCTCTCTTTTCCTCCTTACCCACAATTCCTGTAAAATTTATTCCTCCACCCGTAATTCAAAGCTCAGGTTTATCCACATAGCTCCTCCTACACCAGCCCCAAAGATCAGCCACAGAAAGTGCCAGCTTGTGGAGTTCAGCTCTAAACAAAACCCAGAGACCACAGGTGTAACAGTGGCACAGAATCACACACAGGCAGGGAGCACAGAGTGGTTTAGAAGGGACCTTCAGGACCACCCAGTGCCACCCCTGCCATGGCAGAGACACCTTCCACCATCCCAGGGTGCTCCAAGCCCTGTCCAGCCTGGCCTTGGGCACTGCCAGGGATCCAGGGGCAGCCACAGCTGCTCTGGGCACCCTGTGCCAGGGCCTCATCATCCTCACAGGGAACAATTCCTTCCTACTATCCATCATAAAAATTCACCCACTTGTGAAATTGTAGGAACACACAGAAAGCAAATTAAAGAATTTTTTCATCCTTTTTTGCAGCTACACAGACCGCAGTTGCTGCAGAAGCGTCACCATCATGTGTGACCACACACACTGTTCAGGATGTGAGACATGGCAGGGGAGAGCAAGAAGGGATGACAACAAAAACATCTGCAAGAGAAGAGGTGGCTGCTCTTTGCTTTCTGTTTTTACAAAATTGGAAAAGCGTTTTGTTCTCCCCAGGGAACACTCAGCCTTTCCAAACCACTCCCCACTGAGCACACCTTGCCCTGAAACAAGGGGTTGGGTTCCAGGCCATTCCTTCTCCTGCCAGCACTGCAAACAGATGGGAACCACAGCCCATAACTTTATTTCTTTTGTCCCTCAGTGGTGTCCCTTGTCATTAAATGTCTTTTAATAACTCCAGCAACCAGCTGATCATCCTTTTTAATGGGTCAATTTACAGCCAGAGCCTGCCAGACACTTGTACCAGGCAGTTTCATCCTCAGGTTTCTCATGCAGTAGTAATAACTCAGCCAGGCTTGTTGCACAACTGAGCAAATTTAAAGCATCCAGATGAAGACAGAATTCTTTAAGAGTACATTCAGCTTTGATTACTCACACAAAGAGTACACAGCACTGCTGAAAGTTTCTGATCTCTGTGGATAATCACAGCTGCACTACAGCCTTTCACATCTCCACTCCTGTCTGCCCTTCAGTTATTCATGGCATTTGAGAGGAGTAATCAGTGAGTTTATCTCCTAGATTGTGCTTGTGAGAAAAAAAAAAAAAGGTGGAGGAATGGAGTCCAGCTGAGTCTGCTTTTTCAGAGTGAATCAGGATAAATATTCCAGCTCTGGGTTTGAGCTCTCCAGCATGTTTCATGCTCCAGGACAGTCTTCCTGGCATCATTAGAGATGAGACAAGCTCACTAGGATAAGATAATCTGGATCACAGCAGCTGAATCTTACTCAAATATGGAGACAAAGAGACATATGATGCTCTCAGCAGCCAATTAGTTCAAATGAATCACGGGAACAGACCCAGCGCTGTTACTGTCACCACTTTAGTGCACAAGTTATTTCTGAAGGTATCCACACATCCTGCCAAGCTGACATGACTTGGCCTGACTTTTTCAGGATCAAAAGGAGGTGGGAAAACATCCGACATGCTTTTGGATAGCCAGGAATTTCAGCAGAGCTAAACTCTGCAGTTTAGGAGAGCTGCCTGGCAGAGCTGGGCATCAGAGCCTTCAGGTCAGCTGGAATAAACATCCAGGGGCTGCATTGCAAGATCTTATGGCACCTTTACATTTTTCAAGCACCCCAAAACCAGTTTGTTACCCTGAGAAATGAATGCAAGTGACACACTGCAATGTGGAGTAGCAAAACTTCTTCAATTCTTTTTTTTCTCAGGTTTATTTTGAGGGTACACAGCATTAGGAAAACCTGAAAATCATTTATCCCTGCTCAACCCACCACATAAGGAAATCCTCAAGTGGTGCTACCTACCCATCACACAGACTCAGTGAGATTAAGAGATTATTCCAGTTTCTGGAGTCACTAAATGAGTGAGATTATCCAAGCCCCAGCTTGCTGCCAGTCTGGCAGGGAGACGCAGAGTGAGCTGCACTCAGGTCTGGGTAAGGAAACAGCTCCAGCAGCTGGGCCTGACACACAACTGATTCTGCTCTGCCTGAGCGGGGAGAGAAAACCAGCACCTCACAGGAAAAGAGCTGCCAAGATACAGCAACACTCAGGCTCTACAAAGTGTTTCCACTCATGACTTTACTGCATGAGACAACAGCCAATCTGTCATCCTGCGGGGAGGATGCCCAGGGAGCAGGAGGATCAATAGTTAATATCAATAAATATCAGTATGTCCAGCTGCCTACCCTGTTTGAAAATGTCCTGCCTTTGGAGAATGCCCAGGGAGCTGTAGGATCAATAATCAATATCAATAAATATCAGTATGTCCAGCTGCCTACCCTGTTTGAAAATGTCCTGCCTTGGGAGAATGGAGGAGGTGGGGTGGGGGGGGGGGGGGGGAAAAGTCCTACTCTTTAGACACAGATGTATATTCAGATAAGTCAACTGTAAAGTTGCTTACACCTAATTACTACTGTAAATGTAATTTAAATCACCCCAAACATTTCCACTGCTCAAGGAAGAGCTGCAACAATAGGAGGAAGAGCTAAGACAGGAGCTATTCTTAACACTCAAAAACATTTATTCTGATGAATAACCAAGACTTGCTTATTAATGTAAATTGAATATGCCTCTGCCTCCTGGGCACTGGAGGCTGTGTAAAATTAGGAGCCTTAGCGGGTTTCAGAGGATGACCTCGTTTACCTCCCTGGTACCTCCAGGGGGCTGTGCCTCGCAGGAAAATCCCTCCTGCTGGACCCTGAAGGCAGAAAGCAGTCACAGAGTAATCACCAGCAAGATGCTTGTTCACTTCCTCCAAGCACAGGGACCAATCATCCCACAACCAGGTGACAAGGGCCACACATCCCTCTGGAGGAGAGGCAGGTGGGACCAGGGAGCAGCAGTCAGTCAGTCAGTCAGTCAGTCAGTCTGTCAGTCAGTCCCCTCTCCAGCTGCTGTGAGTGACCAGCACGTCGTGCCAGCTCAGCACACACAGGGATTCTCTGACTCCACTGTGCACAGCTCATCCCTGAAACACTTTGAAGACCCTTCATTTTCACAGAAGAATATGCAAAAGCTCCAGTTTCCAAGCTCACGCCCCAGCTGATTTCACAAACCTCATTTTGATTTTTTGCACGTTGGATTTTCTGTTCCCTTCTGGCAAAGGGATGGGGCGATGGAGCAACAAACAGCAAGTCCATTTCTGCCACTCTTTCTTGCTGGGGTGCCCCAGTTCTCAGGCCAAAGATGTGATCGATTAGGCTGTCATCTTGTTTATTTCCTGCAGCACAATCACAGCAGGGGATGGGCTCTCTGGGCTGAGCTCACCGTGAGTCAGTTCGTGGCATCCCGCAGGAGCTGCTGCCCAAAGAATGCCAAACATCCACTCCAGGAGAAGTCATGCCCGTGGCACAGCCCCACAATCAGCGCAGCTACCGAGGTTATGAGACAGCTCAACAATAGCTAGTGATAAGCTGGGGTTTTAGCAAGGATGGTAAGACAAGGGGAGGAGAAAAGGAGTGACTTGATCATAATTCCACAACTAAGCTATTTGTTAAGATTAAAAGTGAAACACCTGAGCATGGACTAAATAGACTTGCAATGGAGTGCAAATAGAGTTTTCAAAGCAGTGTTTCATTTAGGAGGTTTTCTTGTTTGCTTTGCCAGATTTTAGCATTTTATAGCTTTTATAATCACCTCAAATTTTTATATTGGGTCAGACTAGCTGAAACTACTTCAGAAATTAGGCTGCATACCCCCCTACCTCCCCCCCTTATTGAAGCTTATCTTGTTGAATGATTACCTTAAAACCTAAATCCACTCACCTAAATACTCCAAGATTCAGAGAAAAATAATTGCTAAATAGGTCCCCACACACATTGTTATGGGGAGTTTACTTGGGAATGAAATGCCACTGTGCCCATTTGTGGGTAGATCCACCAGACTTTGAGCAGGGGAACAGAAGGACACCCCCTCTCCAGGGAAGCTGCATTTTCCCAAATCCTGGTTGCTCCATCAGTTATTTCCAAAATAAAAAGAAGATTTAATACAGTCAAGTAGCAGAAGCTCTTATTTAGCAGCCAGGCAATTTTAAGTGCCAATTATTCCACTCATAAGCAACAGTTTTGTTGTACTCCAAAGTGCCATCACTTATCCTAACAGGCTTCTGTTCCACTTTGTCATCTCTTCAACTGTAACAGGTCTGTCAGGAAGAATCCAAACTTCTCTGTGTGGAGAGAGATTAAAAATGGCCTATAATTTATATTTATGGGCATTCTCCTCATTTGTCCTCGAGAAGAGAGCTGGACTGCTGTTTAAAGGCTCAGAAGTGAAAAAAAAAAAAAAAATCAGCATCCACTATTTTTGCTCTGCTGGCGCCTGGCTCTGAAGTCACCACTCAGAGCTTGTCTGTACTGGTTTTGTCTTTAAACGATGCAACAGCTGGAACAAAACTGGTTGAGATGCTGGACCTGTTTGCACAATTGAGCTCCCAGCTCTCACAGAGCTATTTGTAGTCAAGAGCCTGTTAACTCATTAGAAGAGGGCTTGTTTTTCCAAAATTTTAATGACAAAGTTTAATTACGCGAGTCTTTATGAAAACCAGGGCTGGAAGATGTCAGACGTGATCTAGGTTTGGCCAGTGAGGGGATGGAGGAGTTTGCTACAGACAGCCCCAAACAGCTTGGGAGTGCAGGATTTACAGGAAGAACTGAGGGCAGCTGAGGCTGGTGGTGTAAAATCATCTCAAAGGTCAGGCAGGGATTAGAGCAGTGTCTCTAAATCCCCACGTGCTGTTTGCTGTGTAAAACCCTCCGCTCTAACACACAGGAGATGGGACACAGAGTTTCAGGCATCAGTGTCAAGTGATGCAAGACGGATTTTTATTGTTCAGTTTACACCTGGTGTGCAAGGTCAGACTGAGCAGTGCTCAGTGCCAAGGCCAAGAGAAGATTTTACATAGATCAGCAATTGAAAGGCCACAGTCAAACCCAGCTAGTGAAAGAAGCAGAAATTCAACCTGGACTCACAGGTGAATTGAAAACTATGAAGATTTCATAAAAATAAACCTAAAAACACACAAGAAAGGAATTAAAGCAACTGTGTTCTACCTCACAGCTCTAGTATTTTGATGAATAAACACTTTAACCCAACTAATATTCAGAAATACACATTTTAACCCTGGTGTAAGCAACCAAACTTTTGTACATTTTCTGACACAGGCATCACCTGGCTGTGGTTGCTGACCTGAATCCAACTCATGCTTTGGCCCCAAAAATGCTGATACGGCTCAGTCTGATCTGTGCTGGGAGCAGCCACTGGGCCAAAACAAGAGCTACACATATGGCAGAGACAAAGGAGATGAGGCAATGAGAACTGCTGCTCTTGCAGCTCTGCAAAAGCAGCTCTTGGGCAGTTTCTGATGTGACAAACTCTCCAGAAATAACTGGAAGAACCCATAGGAAAGACAGAAATCAAGCTTCCATGGTGGAAGCTGTAAATACATTCACCCTACCAAAATGCTTTCAGTCAGCACTGCAGAGGCTCCCAGGCTGCCTGCTGTGATAGTTGTACCATGCTGGAGGAGGAGGGAGCAGCATTCTCACCATCAGATGGGAAACCGGCTTCCTCATAAGCATGGGAGTTAGGGACTTTGTCAATTAACCAATTAATTAGAGAATTAACAAGCTACCATCCCACTGAGAGGGGACTGAGCCCCTGTTTGAATTTTTTACCTGATGAGCTCACATAATAAAGCTGGCCTCACAGTGTACATCCTCCTGGAACTCTCAGAGATCCAAATGAGCTGTGATGCCTGACTTAGAGCCAGAGTCAGAAAAAGAACTTTTATGGGTTAAATGATATTCACAGACCCCCAGCTAGCAGCTTCTTCACCTTTCCAAAGACTGTTTTTCCTTTACCATCTACTTTGTTAACAATGAGGTGATGCTAATCCTTTACAAAACTGCACAGACAACATGAGCAGAATTCACAGGAATGCCTTAAAGCAGCAATTCCTTGATCTTATTTACCAATTCCACTCCCCAGTTAAGTTTCCTTCCATCTAACACATTATTACAGTGTCATGGTTTGCAATGCCAGTGCCCCCATGAAAATATATGCTCCCTGGTGTCAGCTGTGAGATGTGACCAGGAATAGAGCAAAGCAGGCTCCAACTTAGGAATAAAGAAGAAAAAACTTTATTAACCTACAACTATATATAAAAAGAAGCACACACAGAACTCAGAGTGAAAACCTTCCAAAAACATTCCTCCTCCCCCCATCAAATTTCCAACACATCCATCCCTCAGATCATCAACTCTCAGTCTATCACCACCCTTTAGATAATCAATTCACAGTTCATGAAGGAGAGAGGAGTCCCTCTCTCCAACCAGGGGGACAGCTAGAAACAAACCTGGACATACAGCTAGAATGAGCCTTGCAAAAAGCTGCTCTCCAAAAGAGCTTTTCCAGGGTGAGTGCTGGTATTTCACCAAGCCTTGGATTCTCCCAGGGGAGCTGGCAGCTCAGTGCTTGCTCCAAACCCTTCCTGCCCTGCAAACATCCTGCAGCCTCGTGCCTGCAGTGCTGCAGCCAAGGCAGCGTAGGAAGCACGGAGTGAATGAACTCCAAAGCCCTTGGATGAGGGATATGGCTGCTCCCAGCAGAGATCCTTCCTCTCCCAGTACTCAAAGGAAACTCTGCAGCTAAATAGAGCTGTTACCTTTATCTCCTTTCACCCTGCTGGTGCACAGGCTGGAGGGAGGCCAGGGCTGAGGAATGTTTGCCCCAAACAGGGGGCTGGGAGATCAGCTGCAGGGATGTATACACTGCCCTGCATGCCTCACCTTCCGCTGGGGGACACACAGGGATTTCCTTCCACTGTGTCAGCCCCGCTGCTTTCCAACAGGAACATTGTCCCAGCCTTACCTTGACCGAGAAAAACAACTTTCATCAGCAAAGCTGTATTTATTTGTTGCCTAAAGAGGATATCCTTCCAGTTCCATTATATATTGGCCACCTGCTATGGGCTTCACAAGAGCTCCAGGCTCATGTTCACTCAAGGGCTTACACACAAGAAATTCCACCTTTATTCCCAGTGTTCACCACTTGAAATCTAATTCAGAAATGAGAGCCTTCAAAGAGAAAAATACAGAGGCAAGGGATTGAAGGGTGCTCCAGATTTGTGCTTTTCCAATGTTTCTCAGTTACAATGACACATCTCTCATGCTTCCCTAGGTGACCCAAGAAGAGATAAATGAGGGATATAAAATAACTCCTGGCCAGCAGCCTCCTGTCAGTGTTTCATCCATGTCCAGGCTGCCACTGTTGACCCACCAGTGTGCAATGGGCAAGCAGGTTATTGTCATTTCACCATGTGATGGGAGTGTCTATGTTCACAAGGACATCTCACAACCTTCAATTGGAGTTGTCACAGATGGCCAAAATTCCATATTATATAAGAACTAAACTTCCAGAGAAGTAGTGAATTCATAATGGGCTCACCAGACATTATACAGGGTCCTGAAACTTTTCCCTCTAAAAATTTGAAAGTATGGGAAAGAAATACCAGAATATTGTTTGTTCTAAAAGGTCCCCAGTGAGGGGTGCCCTATTATTTTCTGTATGATGAGAGCAAAGCTCCCTTTGCACACAGCTGGCACAGAATATTTAGTGAGAAAAATCCTCATTCTTGCAAAAGACACATTTTAATAGCTCAGCAGTCCAGGCACTGGCAGCCCTGGGGGCTGATGGAATAAGCCATGCAGATGGAAACAATTATTTAGGAAGGGAAGGACTCCTGCATGCATGGAGCAACATCTCACTAAAATTGAAGCCTCCCACCAACACATTCCAGACTCTTGGAGTAATTTGCTTTGGGGAGTATGCTTTAAGCTACATCAGCTTTTGTATTTCTTTCTCCAATCTTAATTGAAAACACAAAACATACTCCCCTGCAAACTGACCCAACGGCCTGACCAAACAGCAACAAATACCAGGAAATATTGCAAACATCTGAAGCTCAAACCAATTTAGAGACCCAACTCTTCAAGCAACAAGTTCTGATTTCAGACAAGCTTTCCACTACACAGCACACCTGGAAGGACTTACCCACCCAATCAATAACTCTGTAGTGGATGACTTACACCTAAAGTCTGTGGCATAAATAATGAATACTTCATATGGAGTTTATCAAACTGAAATGCTTTACATAAACCAAATTCATGAGTCTTGGAAAGGAACAGAATTTCCAAAAGCACTAATTGATTAGAAATATATAATTAAGGCTAGTCCTTTCAAGCCAGCTGCATAAAGAATATTTCATATAAAATGTTGCAGGAGAAAAGTCACTCCAGCAGGTTTCAATTAAGCCTCGTTGCCATATGGATTTTGCATCCGCAGCAGGAAGGCTCAAACATCATGTCACAACTAAGATATTTTTATGTCTCCAACTGAAAGCATTTCAACTGCTTGGAATAGAATCATATGGGCCATAACATCCCTAATTAAGAAAATATTTTTGCTGAACTGGGAGCCTAAAAGGCATATGAAGCTAAAATGCATGATATTGTTGGTCAGGCAGGGTAGTTTCTAACTTTTAAGGGGTGTAAAAAGCTGAGAGTGTATTGCATGTATGCCCTAGTGACCTCCTTACCCAAAAGGGAAGATCCCAGTGCCAGTCACACAGTGATTTTTAAGGAGGCCCTGAAGGAGTGGGGGCTCCTTTGCAGGGCAGACAGAGAAGGGCACTGCTCCTGGAGCAGTTTGCACCACCACAAGAGTGAGGGGCTCCTCAGGTCACCCTCCCAGCCAACCTCCTGCTTAGAGCAGGGTCAAACACAGCCAGAACACGGTTCTGAGAGCTTGGGCCAGCTGGGTCTTGTAAAGAACTGAGGTGCCAGCCCCTCTTTGGGCTCCCATTTCAGCACTCCAGTGTGTGATATTTTCCTTAAGGCAAGCTGGACACACACCCATTGCAGTTTATAAAGCTTTGACAAGTAACACAACTCTCAATCCAACTAATCAAAGATGCTGTGAAGTGGGAAACAACAGTTATGGTTTTTTCCTTTCCATATTGAAAAAAGTGAGTTCAAAAATGTGTTTTGATTAACCCAAGAGCTCGGCTGCTGTTGCTGCTGCGCCCTCTTGGGATCTTGAGCCAAACACTCAGTGTTATTTTTCTTCATACAGCTTGGACCCAAGAACCCAAATTCCCCTTTACTGGAAACAGATGTCAACCAAGTTAAATCATCCCATGACTCCTGCAGGAGAAGGATGTAAACAGCCACAGCTCACCCAGCTGTTACTCAGAGAGGTCCTGCTGACAAGTTAGGGATCCCCACATGCTGCAAGACCTTAAAAATGCTTTGACATAGTGATTTGAGATATATTTGTCACTTAAATCCACCAAAACATATTAGGTCACTTCAGTTTACACTAGATTAGAGTTTGGGTCTTTTTACCAACATCTTGCAGAGTTTTGAGCCCAGAGGAGAAAGAAATTGTTATCTGTGTTTTTATACATACAATGCTTCCCAACAGAGTCTTAATGTTTAACAGACCCCACCCCTGCAAAGTAAAGGCTTTGCAAACAAGAAGGGAGGAAAAAAGAGAGATTAAATGATGTGCAAAAGGTCACAAAAGATGTACAGTACAGTTTGGCACACAGAAATGCATCCTCCACCTCCCAGGGGGCTTAAATTCAGCCAAAAGGAACTACCAAATGACAGTTCTCACTAATGGTGTGCCCCAAAGTGTTCAATCCAGGTTTTGCTATCCTTAAAGCTGAGAAAATACCTGCTTGCTGCAGCATGGAAGAGCTCTGGGACAGAGGCTGCTGGATTCAAATGAGAAATGATGCACCAGGGGAACAAGAAACCCTCACGTGAATTAAATGCAAAACTAATTGTGGTCAGTGTAAACAACCACACTGGCAGGAGCTCCACTACAGCATTCAAAGCTGCAAACCCTCTTGCTGATGCCCAGGAAGCAGCTTTTGCACACAACAGCAAAAGGAAATTAAAGCACAAACTCATGGATGCTATTGAAGCACTTGCAGGCTAAAAGGCAGCTTCAAGGTCATGCTAAATTCATGCTGAGAGCTCCAAATGCCCAGCAAAGACAGGCACAGGAACAGGCATTACAGCCAGATTCAGGGAAAGGGAATATTTTAAGAAATGTGGATCACAATAAAAAGTCTACAGGGTTCAAATTGAGACCCCTCATCTGTAGGTCTGTGTCCATTCTCCAGGCCAGGTACACACACCAGGAGGCACTGACCCACAGCAGAATCAAAATGCCCTTTCTATACTACTTTTAGCTAAATTCACACACAAAAGTCCTATTCTTAGCAGCAAAATATTTATTTGTGCATTATTTTTCATAGCTCAAAGACAGGAAAACCAGGTTGAAACCACCAGTGCCATCAGCATAGCTGTGGTACTGGGGAACTCTGCAGGAGCTAGGAGTCCTCAAAGTAGCTTTCTCAAGCAGGTTTTTGCAAGCTGGCACCAACCTCCCTGCTATTACAGTGACACTGCCAGGGACAGCCAGCCCAGCCAAGCTAAAGCTATTCTGAGTGTATTTACACAGACTAAAAACTACACAAAGCATACACTTTGGTAGCACCAGGCTTTAGAACATCACCATGTAGTACAAGAGGCAATATTCTCCTAGACCTTTAGATTGTTTATTTACCCACCTCATTTTATCCACTTCTTTGCAGTGATGGTCCCAGCATAACATTTTTAACTTAAGCTGTGGCATTCTGGCAACTACCTCAAGATAACAGGGTTTCTTTTTGAGCAGAGGCTAACACAGTTTAAAAGACTCAAGTAGCCTA
This sequence comes from Ammospiza caudacuta, assembly GCF_027887145.1. Classification (NCBI taxonomy): domain Eukaryota; kingdom Metazoa; phylum Chordata; class Aves; order Passeriformes; family Passerellidae; genus Ammospiza; species Ammospiza caudacuta. The sequence goes on from NC_080607.1 coordinate 9,098,430, forward strand.
AACAAGTGAAGTCCTATAGAGACAGGAAGTGTCATCCCCAGGGCTTCAGCTGCAATATTAGAGGCATCCCCAACAATGCAGCTGCCAGATGAAGCCTTTCTTGTCAACACCTTTTAAGTGCACATCGTGGAAAAGGTGAAGAGAAAAACCTTGACACTACCAGCAAACATCCTTCACGCTGGCTCAGGAAGACAGCTTTAAGATGTCAGTAAAGCCGAGACAACAACCCCATTGCCCAACGGGGCAGAAGCCAAATTCTGCGGGAAAAGCGATAATTCAGGACAGCACAACCACGGCATCCAGACCCCGGGGCTGCGGGGCACGGCCAGAGCACCCAGCAGGGCTGACCATCAACCTACCTGGGGTGGTCAGCGCCTCCCTGGAGGGGTCAGAGCCTCCCTGGGGTGGTCAGTGCCCACCTGGAGCGGTCAGTGCCCACCTGGAGCAGTCAGTGCCTCCCTGGAGGGATCAGCGCCCACCTGGGGTGGTCAATGCCCACCTGGAGCGGTCAGTGCCCACCTGGAAAGGTCAGTGCCCACCTGAAGAGGTCAGTCCCCACCTGGAGCAGTCAGTGCCCACCTGAAGAGGTCAGTCCCCACCTGGAGAGGTCAGCGCCTCCCTGGAGTGATCAATGCCCACCTGGAGGGGTCAGTGCCTACCTGGAGCAATCAGCGCCTCCCTGCAGTGATCAGTGCCCACCTGCAGTGGTCAGTGCCCACCTTCAGCGCTGCAAAGCACGGCCGGAGAGGAGGAAGAGGAGGATGTGGAGGAGCGGAGAGCGGGGGATCCGCATCTCAGCTGGCCGGAGCCGCCCAGGGCCGGGCTCGGAGCTCGGCGGAGGCGAGAGCAGGAGCGCGGACCCTTCTTCCCTCCGCCCCCGTCCCGCCCCGCTCCCCGCCCGCTCCCTCCGCATCTGCCCCGAGCATCCCACCCTTCCCTGCCGCTGGCAGGCGGGGAAAGAAACGGGGATCCGCGCTGGAGAAGGACCCCGAAGCTCCCCAAAGGGAGAGGGGGATGTCCTGGACAAAGAGCTTTTCTTTTTCTTTGTGTTTTCCTTTCTAAAGAAAAGACCCGCGAAAATAAAGATGCGGGCAAACAAGTTTTATTTATAAAAGCGTGGATAAATATTTGGCCACGCGGGGCTGAGGGGATGGGGTGGGGAAAGCAAACACAAGGAGGGCAGGTTTCATCATTTTTGGGGGCTGGTTTTGCACAGTGTGCCCGTGTAAGGCTCTGGAGAGACAGGCACCGCACACGGGCACAGAAACAATGATTCCCACAAGCAGCGCGCTCATGGCATTACTTTGTCATTCAGATCCTCTTGAAAACAAAAGAGTGTGTTGGACGCGTGCATCAACACAAGAGCACACAGCTGTTCTGTTCAAACCCAGCACCTCGATAAACCCTTAGGCTACAAAAAGATGGTTCATCACAGGCTCCTCGCCCTCCTCGTGGTTCCAATAACTGGTTAAATCGAGCTGCTGTGAGTGCCTCTCTAGGCTGTAATCTACCTTACATCAGCCTGCCAGCTGTGCTGGAAAACAAAGCCCGAACGGAAATCAGGGACGTGCATGCTCAGGATCTGCTGAGGGCTTAATTATTTCTTGTTAATTGGAGGTAGGTCTGCTTCATTTCACAGACCTGGGTGTTGAAAAGCTGTTTCCTACTTTGAGACCTGACAAGATGCAGATGAGAAAAGTGTTAATTGAACTATGAGTATAATAATCCTATGGCTGTATTGCATTTAAAATCCAGTAAGAACTACTACAGAGAGAGATTGCCTTGATCTTATTTATTTGAAATCAAAGATTAGTGTTGGTTAGCAGAAACTATAACTGGTGGAGTGCTTGGTCCTTGTAAAAAAAGGAGCTTATCCCTCAAGAAATTGGCAGCTGTCATCCATTTCACATTCAGGCAGTCAACACTCTGAAAGCAGCTGTGGTGAGCTGAGTTGGTGCTTAGTGTGGAGTGGGTTTCTCTTTCAGAGAATTCCCCTCCCTCTGTCACAGTGCAGTGGCTGTCACCAATGCTGGATTGCCATGGGACTCCCTGCTTGTTTTCACCCTGAGGTGGTTCTCTGGGCCTGGCTCAGCTGCAGTTTCCTCCCCAGGACTGAAAGCAGCAATCCTCTGTTCTCCAGGCTCAGGGAGCCCAGGATTTTGCCAGCTCTCTCACCCAGCAAAGTGGACAGCTGAGCCACGTAGGTAACCAGGTAGGATGGCAGCAGCAGAGTCCTCAGGATGTTAAAGGTCTGGAGCAGCAGGCAGACAAAATTCCAGGTGAGAGAAGAAAGAAAGGAGCACAGCAGCTGGGGAAGAAAAGGAAGAACTGAATTGTCACTGCAATGATGTCTTTGGAAGAGGCTCCATTTTCAGCAGGATTTTGCAACCACCAGTGCTTGTTCTCCTCCCTCACCCACCCAACACAACAAATGTTAAATCCTACAAAAGACAAGTTCAGGCTGCTGTGTTCAAGTCAATAGCTGTACATATGAGAAATTCTAAGAGAACCAAATGGTAGCCCAGACAAGATGAAGCTCATTGTTAGTTTTTGAAGAACTAGGAAATTAATGAATGTTAAATAAATTGTTACTACACTGAATTGGTACTGCCTTGGTGTTGTTAATGAATCCTTTCAACTGAGGTATTGCTGATGCCATGCTAAAGCTCAGCTTCAGGGTGTGTTAGTCAAATAACTGCAGCAGGTTAAGATGATTGCAGTGCTTGGCTACTCCAGCAGAACTGGTGGAAGGAAACCTGAGTGAGTACCTCAGCTGCTGCAATTCAAAATTCCCAGCAATGTAACTGAGGAGACAGGAGTGAGAATAGTGACAGTGGAGACACTGAGCAGCTTTCCCTTGTGAGCCCCTTCTGCAAAGGAACAGACAGTCAAGGCACAGGGAAAGAGAAGACACACAAGACATGAAGCTCTTCCACTGCTTGAAATTTATCTTTTGGGATTTGTGTAAAGCCTGAAAGGATTAGGGCTGCTGTGTTTGCAAAGAGACTTATGGCCTCTGTTCTTATTGAGCAAGTGAAATACATCTTATTTTCAGTCACATGCTCCACTGTAAGAAATCTGAAGCAACTTTTTAAAGTACACAGTTCCAGCCATAAATACCAGGAGAGTTCTTTACACACAGTTGAGTTAAACTTCTTATCTTAGAGGAATGAGTAGCAAATTTTGCCATTTTAAATGCACTTCTCAAGGACTTTTAAAATATGTATATGTACCTTTAAATATACACACACACATATTCATGATTGTCATTCTGCACCATTTTGTGTTGCCTTTACCTCATCTACAACAGGAGTCACCACAAATAGGGAAGGCAAAAAATAAAACCTCCTGTTAGTTATTAACCAGGCAGAAACCTGGTTGAAATCTCGGAGCTTTGTCTTGCCCAAGAGGCCTCTGAGTCAGGAAGAGGTGAAAAAAGTCAGAGCTGAGGCACAAAAGCAGTGGATATGCAAGGAGGCAGCCTGGCCCCACTACTCACCATCAGGATGTTGTAGAAAATGCTCTTTTCAGCATGGGAATATCTTATCCTCTGCCTCTGGGACCAGCTGTTGGAGGTCACAGCAAGAAGATTTTGGCTTTTAGGATCTGAGCTCAGATAAGCAGGCTTGGGCCTCAGTCTTCCCACAGCTCCACTGGATTGTGACTCCTCTTGCATCTCTGTACTGGATGCATCACTCTGGTTTTCTTCCTCTGTTAGTTCATCTTCAGAGTCAGATTCAGGCTCATCAGGAGATTCTTTCTCAGTCTTTTCTGTGCTGGGCATCTGTGCTAGAAGCAGGTTTAAAAAGAACATGTAAAACACCTGTATGTGACTTTTTTCCCATGGCTGCAAGATTTGCACATCCCATCTAGGAGCTGAACAAGGTTCCTCTGAACTTTTTCCAGCTGAAATAAAGGATTTTCAAACCAAACTAGACAATTAAAGGTCTTTACAAGTGTTTAATTTTAACTAATTAGCTCTTAATCAGCAATTTTAATAAAGGAGAAGCTGAAGCACTACCTCTTTAATTGTGCTTGTTGTAAACTAGCATAGAGGAAGTGGATATGACTGAATTAGTTAGGAAGTTATTAAAAAGAGTACTTTTATTTTTATAACTGAGAAAAGCTTTAATGTTCTTATTCTGTAAATATGCTGGTATGTAAAAATTTAGTGATGTGTCTAGTCTTACTGGTTAAAATGTAATTTAGAGCATTTGTGGAAACAGTTGGAGGCCTGGTGCTAAGAGTAGTCACTACAGGCCAGAAATTGTGAATGTAAATGTAGCAAGAATAACCTGAAAAATCTCCTTCAAAACATCAAGAAAATTACTCTGTCCAGACAAAAGCCTGAGCACTCAATTGCAGTGTAAGGATGTGGCACAGCTATGTAAAATATATATTTTGTCACTGATTTGGAACTTCCTCAACTGGGATTAGATTTTTTTTTCTCCAGCATTAGAGCATAGTAGCAAGGCTTTACCCTCACAAGTGCAACAACAAGCTTATTATTAGTCTAAACCAAAGCCTGTTATTGGTTACTGACATGTTAGAAGAAAGAATCAGGGATGGATTGGAAAAACAAACTGGAAAAATACATAAATAAATGAAAATCTATGTTTTGCTCCCTTCAAAACTTTCTATCAACCTCAGCAAAAAAGAATTCCTTACCAACTCCCCCAGTAAAACCCTCCATGCCTTTCCAAAAAGGAGAGGTGCAAGAGAACTGTGAGGCCAGAATTTAAAATGCACAGATTTAGAGGATTAGGCTTGCTTTCTGGGAGATTTTTGAAATAGAAACCTGTAAAAATTACTTGTCCTTTGTCCTTCTTAAATCAAATTACCACTGAGAAAAAGGGAGAGTGCAAGAAGGGTAAGTAGCAGTTTAGTTGTCTTATAAGCATTTTTAGCAGAAAAGCCTAATAATTTGTTTGTTTTTTCTGTATGCTACCACCAGTACTAAAAAACCTTTGCCTGCCTCCTGTGACAAGTGGCATGAACCTAAAAATAGCCAGCAGAGTGCTTTAAAGAGGAAGTTAACTTTCTGCAGCAGCATTTTACCTGATCAACTGCCCAGCTTACCTTCATTGAGCAGCAGCTGTAGCCAGATAATGGCGATGATCAGCAGCATGACAAAGGGCAAGCAGAACCAGAAGAAAAGCAGAGGAAAGGTCAGCTCGTTCACCAGGGGAACAAGGGGATACCTCATGGCTTGCTTCAGGTTACTCTAAGTTTAGAACAGCCAGAGTGCTCCCCTTTCTAACACCTTTTAATAACTCATTGCAGTGCTGGTGGCCACAGGAAAGGAGTGGTAAATCAGCAAAGGGGACAGCCCCGTGCTGGGGAGGGAGCAGCAGGGATTAATAGGGGATAAGAACAACTGAGAAAGGCCAATCGAGTCAGATGTTTTTCTTCAGCTGCTATTTAGAGGATAAATACAGGTTAGGAAGATTTCCAGGCTTATGTTAAAACTGTAGTTATAGTTCTTTGGATATAGGGGAGGTAACCAAGTGCTTTGGCCATTTTGAGAGTGAGTAGCCAAGGTTGTTATTGAGAATAAAACAGATTCAACCTTCCAGAGAGGTGTAAAGGATGAGCAGTTACAAGATGGTGCTCCTGGGCTCTTATTCAATGTAGAGCACATATATGTCCCATATAGACTCTATTTTTAGCCTACTCTGTATAGCCTCATCTATTAGTTAATCCTTTAGGGAAATAAACCTTTATATTTTAATTGCCCTTCTGTCTTCCCTTCCCTAGAAAAGCAACTAGCACATTTTATTGGATGTGTGTCTATAAAAGCATTGTTTAGGAGTAAAGGAATTCAGCAGTGATCAAAGAAGGAACCAGATATGGACTTGATAACTTGATATTCATCATGCTGTGGGTTTCTCCTCCAATAAAATAAAGCCATAATCTATTGCTTACCTCACAGAGGGTTGTTTGACTAGATTGTTTGTGTAACTCTCAGGAGAAGAGAGCAGTTATGGAAATGCACGTTACAAATGATTGCCTGCATTTAATGTTCTTGTTTGTGAGCCTGTTTGTTTTTATGTAGTAACAGCCCCTTGAAGTGAGCCTTTTTAATCCCAAGATCTAAATGAACTCTGCAAATTCTTATTAATTCCCATTAATAACACCTTTGCATGATAAAAGAAAGCTATTAGCCCTGCTCTGTGCATTGGTTAAACAAGTGAGAAAAGCCATTAAAGCCCCAAGCTTCAAGGATGCTCAATATTTGAGTCCCCATTTCACACAGTGGGGGTGGCAGGTTGGGGGCACCTCTGGAAATCAGGCTGTTGATAGTTTGTCTGCAGTGCTGAGAGGGATGGAAAGGAGCTGAAGCTGTGATCTGTTTAAATTTAATGATGAGTTGTGTCTCAGTCACATCACAGGCAGCCCTTGGAGTCCACACTGGCTGTCACTAAGCTGAGCCAGCCTGGGACACCCTTGCTGCCATGGCAGGATGGATCCCACCCTGGAACCCCTTCTCCCCAGGGAATGGGGGGTGAAATAAGGGAGAAAGGTCCTCCCCATTGCCTGGCAGGTGGCACAGAGTGGCAGATGCCTGGGCTGTGTCAGTGACCTTCTGGGCAAGTGGCACTGCCCAGGGTTGTGGGGTTTCACCTCCACACAAGCCACAGCCTCTGGGGAGGTTTCCCAGCCCAGGTTTAAAGGGCAGGGGGGCCCTGTGCGAAGGGTAGCAGGGGTGCAGCCCAGCCCCAGGCTGATGGTGCTACCCACAAAATTGGATTTGCTATCTGGTGTGCAACAAGCCAATAATGACACACTGGAGAGGGACATCGTTTATTTCAGAGCTGCCCCAGCCTGGGTGCTCAGGGCTATTCCAGAAATCCAGCACACCCCTGGGGACTTTCCCTGCCATTATTTATACACAGAAATTCAGAGTTAGTGAATTTCCAAGCACAGCCCCTTTTGGAAGTTAGGACTGCTTAGTAAGTTCCACGCAAGTTACATCAGCCCAGCAATTTCTGGGCATTCTCAGGGGAAGGGTCTTTTTTAGCATTATTATGAACACGTTCAGCTCTAGGACACATGGACCTTGAGTATCTTGCCAAGTTAGCAATACATAGATCGACATATATCAACATTTTCATTTGCTACATCCTTAAAGCTTGTTAGCCTCAGGATGCCCTTGACTAAGGGAGGATCTTGCTGCCTGCTCCACTGATCAGGTCTCCTTTCTTGCTCATTAGGCTTGGAAGCACACATCAAAGAATGTAGGGGGATACAGTATGGGTAAATGAAGGTGGTATAGAATGTAATCTTATCCCCCAACGAGCTGCAGCTGAACCAATTACTAAATATTAGGGGCAGGCCTGATGTTAACAGGCCACACCTGTAGCCAATGAGAACAAGTTGTACAAAAGAGTGGATTGGGGGGATCTGGAGTCAGATGGTTACTGCAAGGACCAGGAACAGTCAGTGCTTAGAGGAACTGCCTGCAAGAAGCATTGAGGAGGTATGAAGCTCTGGTGATATAGAATCCTTGTACTATAATGATAATAGGACTCTTAATATATAAAACAACAAAAGAACATCCCAATCTAAGATAATCTTGGCAGGTTCCACCCTAGGGGTGCTGATGGGCAGTGGATGAGTGTGAGCTAGCTGTGCCCGAGGGCCCAACAAAGCCCATGGCACCCTGGCCTGACTCAGGAACACTGTGACCAGCAGGACCAGGAAAGTGATTCCTGCCCTGTGCTGGCACTGGAGAGGGTCACCTTGGTTCCTGTGCTCAGTTCTGGGCCCCTAAGCCCAGGAGGGACAATATCCAGGGCTGGTGATGTGGTGTTTGTGGGCCCTCAGGATGAGGGAAGAGATGGCAATCTTGACTTCATGTTTCAGAAGGCTGATTTATTATTTTATGATATATATTATGTTAAAATGAAACGATAGACTGAAATTATGCTAAAGAAAGAGAAAGGAGGCATCAGAAAGCTAGAAAGGAAAGGAAAGAATAATAAAATCTTGTGGCAGCTCACAGCCACGACAGAGCTGGCTGTCATTGGTCATGAAGTAAAAACAATTCACATGCTGGGTAAGCAATTCTCCAAATCACATTCCAAATGTGATTGGACGATTGCTTACCCAGCATGCTTCAGCAAAACATGAAGAAGCTGAAGCTCCCCAGCTTCTCAGGAGAAAAGATCCTGGTGAAAGGATTTTTCAGAAATTATGTCTGTGACAGGCTGGATGAGGCTCTGGTCTGTTGACATGGTTGCCTTCTCGTAGGTTGGACTCGATGATCTCAGAAGCATTTTCCAACCCAAATGATGCTGTGAGGGATGTCAGCAGGTCAGAATAGACAATTGTCCTCTCTGCTCTGGTGAGACCCCACCTCGCACATTGGGCACAGCTGTGGTGTCTGCAGCAGCAGAAGGACATGGAGCTGCTGGAGCAGGTCCTGGGGAGGCCACAATGCTCTGAGGGCACTGGAGCACCTTGAGAGAAGGTGAGTACAGACCTCATGGCCCATTTCCAGTGGGTGAAGGAGCTGCAGGGAGGCTGGGCAGTGACTCTTCCTCAGGAGCTGCAATGATAGCACAAGGGGGAAAGCAACAAATAGCACAAGGGGGAAAGCAACAAATAGAAGGAGGGAAAATTTAAGTTCAGTATTAGGAAGAAATTTTTTTACTGTGACGCCCTGGCACAGGCTGTCCAGAGAAGCTGTGGCTGCCCCTGGATCACTGGCAGTGCCCAAGGCCAGGCTGGACAGGGCTGGGAGCAGCCCGGGATGGTGGAAGGTGTCCCTGCCATGGCAGACACTAGAATGAGCTCTTTTAAGGTCCATTCCGTGATTCTGTGCTGTGCTGGCTGCTCCGTGTCCCACCGGTTGGGTCTCCTCTCCTTGGAAGCACACAAAGCCCTCACATTACGAAGCACACCCATTTAAGATTATCCCGATTATTTCAAGACCCCGCGCCTCACAGCAGCGGCGCCCCGGAACCCCGGAGCGGGCCCGCGTTGCCGGCCGGACGCGGGCGGGAGGCGCGCCCGCCATGGCGGCGCCCACGCGGGTGTTCGCGTTCCGGGACGCGCGCTGGGCCCCGGACCCGGTGCTGGAGCCGAGCGCGGCCGTGCGGAGCCCGCAGCCGGTGCCGCTGGTCATCGACAACGGCTCCTTCCAGACGCGGGCGGGATGGGCCTGCCCCGACCCCTCCGTGCCCGCCGAGCCGCTGCTGCGGTTCCGCTCGCTGGCGGCGCGGAGCCGCGGGGCCCGCGGCGGGGCGGGCGCAGAGACGCAGGTGGGGAACGACCTGGGCAGCCCCGAGCCCCTGCGCTGGCTGCTGCGCTCGCCCTTCGACCGCAACGTGCCCGTCCAGCTGGAGCTGCAGGAGCTGCTCCTCGACCACGTCTTCCAGCGCCTCGGAGTCTCCTCGCAGGTACGGCCGGGCCGGGCGGAGCCGCCCGTGGGTCCTGGAATGGTTCGGCTTGGAAGGGATCGCGCTGCCGTGGGCGGCTTGCACGGGACCAGGTTGCTCAGATTTCTGTGGCCTGGACACTTCCAGGGATGGGGCAGCCGCAACAACTTCCCTGGGCAGCCTGTGCCAGTGGCTCACCACCCTCACAGGGAAGAATCTTTTCTTAGTATTTAATTTACACGTACTCCCTTAAACTTACTGCTGGGTGATGCTGTTATTAGTAGTGTTTACTGACCACCTACATGCCCAGCAGTGTTGAGAGTTGCTTCTCAGACCATAGAGCCCTTTACCTGCATGACAACACCAGTTTGAAAGCTTTACCCAGAGTGGAACTTAAGTTTTACTGCTTTTCACTCGCCTCCTCATTGCATGGATTTTGGTTACTCTGATTTTTAATAATTTATATTTGCCTTTAAAAGTCCATTCTCCTCCACCATTATGAGTTTGTTCTTTGTTGGAATTAATATTAACAATTTTTAAATTAATATTAATTTTTTTACTCCTTTAAGCACTAGATAGAATTTAATTTCCATTATTAATACCCTGCACATAAAGTGCTTTCTCAAGCCCATTTTGGAGGGGTTTTGCTGATGCTTAAAAGAAAAAGCAGAGATAACTAACCCTGGCTTTTCCCTTCATACCTTTATTACTGTTCTTTCCCCTTGTCTCTCCCAGGGCTGTGTGGATCACCCAATTGTTCTGACAGAAGCAGTTTGCAACCCTCTGTACTCAAGGCAAATGATGTCTGAGCTCCTCTTTGAATGCTACCAAGTGCCAAAGGTGTCCTACGGCGTGGACAGCCTGTACAGTTTTTATCACAACAGGGGGCAGAACTGGCCCTGCAGTGGTTTGGTGATATCCTCAGGGTACCAATGCACACACATTTTACCAGTCCTAGAAGGCAGGTGAGCTCTGAGTGTCTTATTTTCAAGTGATGCAAATACCCCTTCCTCCAGCTCTGCAATATTAACTCTTGTAGTGATTTATACTGATGGGTTAAAACCAGATCTGTAGATTTTGCTAAGCTGTGTTGAGTTTTGAATTGAAGCAGTGCAGCTCTTGTAAATGTTGTGTTTTAGTTGATAATTGTGCCTTGATGTGTACTTTCAATGGGAGAAGGGGATATGTGCCCCAAGTGAAACTGGGCGTTAACAAACATAATCTAGGTTTTAAAGCAGCTTTGGGACAAAAGAAAGTTCTCTGTGTGTGAGACTCTACAGTGCTGGAGGCTTTTACCATTTTGGTTATTCTGCTACATTGCTCTACTTTTGCTTTTTTTCCTCTTTTTTAAATCCTTACTGCAAGAGATGGCTTTATTATATCTGGTAATAAATCTTCAAGGTTTACACTTGTCCAACCACTAAGTGTTAGGTTAAGATTAAAAAACTACTTTTAGCACCACTACCCATCACTTCTCTTAGAAGTGAACATCTCCTTAGATGCATTCTGTGTTGGAACAGAACATCTTCTTGCTTTAGCCAAAATTATTCAATATTTGGACTTTTTTTTTAAAGCAGAACAGAGCTTTTCAGAATAAAATAGTGAACCAGCAGTTATAAATAGTTCAAATAGTGGAACAGCAGTGATTTTTCTGTTGCCTGAGAAAAGCAGGTGTGTTAGATTCTCTGGTAAAACACTTATCTATGAATATTCATCTACAGAAATCAAACGATTTGGGGGGAAAGCAGGAGCTCTGTTTGATTCCCTGTGAATTCCCTGAGTGTGAGCTGTGTCTGTTTGCATTTTTGAGGCTGGATGCCAAGAACTGCAAGCGCATTAACCTGGGGGGGTGCCAGGCTGCCGTGTACCTGCAGCGCCTGCTGCAGCTCAAGTACCCCGGGCACTTTGCGGCCATCACGCTGAGCCGCATGGAGGAGATCCTGCACGAGCACAGCTACATTGCCCAGGACTACACTGAAGGTAAAACCAGCTCTCATTCACTGCCTGATGGTGCTCACTTGTGGGGGTACCAGTTGTGGGTTTCTCTGGGTCTGGATTGAAGGCACTTGAGGCAGTAGTTCATGTTCGGACACAGGTGTTTATTGTTTCTTATCGGTAAAGCTTGTCAGTCTCACTGCTCTGAGTTCAGCAGCTTTTCATTAGGAGGCACAAAATGGCCAACAATCTCTTGGTACAAGGCCTTTTTAAGATTAAACTATCCAATTAAGAACTGACACTTGGATTATTTTCCCTTTTAACGCAATAACTGATCCCACAGGGCCCCCAGTGCAGACTTTTCTGCCCAATTACAAAATGGCACCCAAACGCAAGAAGAAACATGAAGAAGAAACCCAGGATGACACCCTGTGCCCTCCATCTTGCTGCCATCCACAGCATACTAAAAGTCCCAAAACCCTAAATTTCTCACCAAGTGATACGCCTACACTGCTCTCTGTAATCTATTTCACACTTTTGTGGATCCTAGTCTATCTTGAAATCTAGGAAGCTTTCTCACTTTATTGTTACTCTTCACCCACCCATGTTGTTTTTCTTTAACATAATTCCCACTAGTTCTCAATGTTTTTGGTTGATCCTCTCTACCCCTTATTTTGAACTCAGCTCAAATTCTTACAGAAATGTTCTACTTCTGTTTTGCTTTGTGGTAACCTGCCTTGCATTTAACAGCAGTTTAATATTTAAAATTAGGCCAGAAATAAAATTTAACTACTACTAATGCTACAAAGAAAAGATCTGTATTGGTTCAAATTTCTCTGTGAACAAAAATTGTGATGGTTTCAGTGGAAAAGAATTTAAAATGAGCTTATTGTTTCCTTTATATGTCAACAAAACCTCTTAGTGGGTCAGGATTACTGTGTTTCGTATCTGCTTTAAGGTTTCCACAGTTGCACAGGACATTTCTCATGACTTTTATAAATTTATTTAATTCACACAATTTCCATGGCAATTGTCATCTGAAATAGTGCCTGAAGAAAAGTGGGTTTTTTTACATTTGTCCCTTGTGAACGAGCATTCCTTAGAAATGTGTGAGTGCTCTCCCTCCCCTTGGGCAGAGGGACGTAAGTGTGCACTTGCACTTTGCAGTACTTGGTGTTTCCTGGAGGTCAGAGCACTCAGAGCTGCCTGCACTGGGTGTGTGACCTGGAGGCAGCACTCAGAGGGGACAGCCAAGCTTGGGAACAGCTGCCAAGAGGTGACAGAATTCTGTGCTTGCACTTTTTTTGCCTTCTTTCCTCACCTTTCATCCTTCACACGAGGTGCGCGTAACACGCGAATCGTTTTGCGCTGCCAGAACAAAAAGTTACTTTGCTTTCCAAATGCCCAGAGCTGCAGAAGTGGCGGTGCCCAGAGTACTACGAGGACAATGTGCACAAGATGCAGCTGCCTTTCTCCAACAAGCTGCTGGGCAGCACTGTGGCATCTGAGGAGAAGCAGGAGAAGAGGCAGCAGCAGCTGCGGCGGCTGCAGGAGCTCAACGCGCGGCGCCGGGAGGAGAAGCTGCAGCTGGACCAGGAGAGGCTGGACAGGCTGCTGTATGTGCAGGTAATGCAGGCAGAGTGCCAGTGTGGTGGCTTGGGAGCAGGGCAGGCTGTCCTCAGAGCTCTATCAGAAGGTCACACATCATGGTAAAGCTGTGACTGTTGTGGGTGTTCCCTGATAGGAGCTTGCCAAGGTTAGTTGTGAGTTAATAGAGAGATTATTGATGCAGGGGATGTTTTCAGTTTCTGAACAGCACTTCTGGGAGATACCTCAAATGCTGTCAAATTGTGCGCATCATAGTCTCTAGTCATGCAGGCAGACTATCTGTACATCACTGTTGACTGCTGTTGCCTTGTCTTGTTCATCACAGCTAACTCTGGTCTGTCCACAGGAACTTTTAGAAGATGGTCAGATGGATCAGTTCCACAAAGCTTTGGTGGAGCTGAACATGGACTCTGCAGAAGAACTTCAGTCTTACATCAACAAATTGAGTCTGTCTGTTGAACAGACAAAGCAGAAAATCCTACAGTCAGAAGTCAATATTGAAGTAGATGTTGTGGACAGCAAGCCAGAGGTAGGATGTTTTCACCAAGATAATCCTAATTTTATCTCTGAATTAAACTTCTGTGCTTGAAAATGAGTCCCTTCAGACTTCCTTTGATGAACTAAGCTTATTCTTTAACACATTGCAAGGCATTATTAAGTTGGCAACTACTTCTCTCTTTTCAGAGAGAATATCCTGAGACAACCATCCTTAATCTTTAGTAGTCTTCTATTAAACACACAGAGGAGATAAAGATACAACCCATCCATCTTTTTGTTAAAAAAAGTATTTGCTTTCCTTTTTGTTCTTCCCCTTCAGGTGCAGAGAACTTAATGGTAAACAACCAACCCTGGCTTCATTGCAGCTGCCTATTTTTGGTGGATTTAAGCAGCATGTTCTGTTTTGGTTCCTTAATGAAAGATTAATTGTTACACTTGGTTATTGGAGTTGTCTTGAAGATGAGGAGCTCCTTGTCTGCTTTGCCAGACTAACACAGGCCCAGCACACAGCAGCTGCTGCCAAGGGGTGCTCTAAGGCTGCTTGTGCATGTGCTTTTAATTGCCTTTCATGTCACTTTAGACAGAGCTTTTTTAGCTTTATCAGCCTCTGTTCAGGGAAAAGGTAGAGGGGAAAACAGAAAATTGAAGCATAGAGGGGAGATCCTTATTTAGGTTGTCCAGAGGAGCTGTGGCTAGCCCATCCCTGGAAGTGTTCAAGGCCAGCTTGGAGCAACCTGGTCCAGTGGAAGGTGTCCCTGCCCATGGCAGGGGGTGGAACTGGATGAGCTTTTGAGGTCCCTTCCAACCCAAACCATTCCATGATTCTGTGATTATCAGTGCAAGAATCAGAATGATTGTGCTTCAGCAAAATTCAGGGAGATGATGGGCTTATCATTGTGGTGAAGAATCTTTCTGCCTTCTGTCAAAAGAAGATATTCTAGAAAAAAGAGAATTGAAAGATTAGCAGTTACCTGCGATTTTTCTGTGACTGTGCCTAAATTCCAACATCTCCCACACCCCTGCTCTTTGCTGGGTGCAATCTCAGACCTCAGAATGAATTTACAAGCTTTGTTATTTGGTCTGTGCCTTGAGAGAGCACTTAGAATTATCACAAAATCCCTTTGCAAGACCAGATGTTCAGCTGAGTCTGTGTATCTTTGTTTTTGTCTTTTTCCTTTCTCTATAAGATAAAAAAAGAAATGCATTTAACAGGACTTCATGAGACTACATTTTTTGCTGTAACAATGAGCACTTCTAAACTTCAGTTTGATTAATTGAATTTTTTAAGTAGATAAAAAATAGAATCTGAGGAATGTGTGAAGAATGTCATTTTGGCTCATCCTGGCATTGCAACAAATGTTTCAAGTTTAAAATAACCAAAATAAATATTTAGTAACAAAATCCCAGAGGTAACGTTGTAACACAAAAAAAATGTAGATAATTAAAAACCTGTTCCTACCTCACAACAGGAGTCTTGTAGGATTTTGAGTGATGCTTTTCATTAGGACAGAGCTTCTGTCTGTGTGAAATAAAAAGGGATTTGGTGCATCCTGTGAGCAAATAGTAGATAGTTGAAACTCTCAAAAATTGTGTGGTGGCTTTGTAGCTAGCAAATATTTGTTTTCCAGTCCCACACAAGCAAAATAGGGAATTTAATGATAATTATACAGCAGTTAGAGGTGCTGGAAGGGTACCAGGTCTTAACCAATATAAAAAGCTATTTTACTAAGTTTTAATATGCTGTTATGCTTAGGACATGGCTGCCTGGGATCCTGGCAGTCAGCCTGGTGACTGAGGCCTGCATTTCTGAGCTGGCATTGGGATAAATTTATTGGAAGTGTTTGATTTTTGTACTTTGGGTGAATGTCTGTATTTCTATTTCCTGGGCATACTTGCTTTCAGGCATGTTAAGGAGTTGAGATTTGAGGAGACTGAGTTTTCCAGCTGTGTCACCAAAATTAAAATCACACCTGAGCTAAGCTGCCATAACTTGCTCTGTTTCCAGACTCCTGACTTGGATCCACTGGGCAGTGAACAGTCCCTGGAGGATGTGGAGAGCATTAATGAGTTTGAGCCTTTATTTGCTGAGGAGCAGCCTGAAGTTGAGAAGCCAGTTGCTGCAGTGCAGGTTTGGTTTCTGTATTTACACCTTGTGCCAGGGGTTTGCATGCCAGCTGTCCAGCCAGTCTGCTGACATTTCTCCTCATGCAAACATTGTTTGCCTGCTCTTGGAAGAGATGCCTAAACTACCTGAGCAGGACATGAAGAGAGAAATTTTGGCAGTTTTAGCTGGTGGTTTAGGATGAAAATTCCCTCTTGGCTCATTCTGCAGGCAGTGCCTGGTGTGTAGCAGTGCTGTGTTATTAAGGGAAAAATGTTCTGCTCAAGTGTTTTTGTCTGTGATCCATAGCCTGATATCCCAGTGGACGCAGCTTTCAACTTGTGAGGTTGAGCCTTAGAATTAAGTGGCTCCAAGCAGAATAAATTATAGAAAAAGTCCAACTTCCCTGGCCCTTTGGAACCTTTAGCATAATGCTATTTCTCTGTGGGAGCGTTAACATTTGTTTTTTTTGTACAGAATTGTTTTGAAATGTTGGTTATTGTAGACTATTATTGTTCTTTAACATAATTCCCCACTATTCTCAATGTTTTTAAAGCCCGTGTTTAACCTGGCAGAGTACCACCAGCTTTTCCTTGGCACTGAAAGAATCAGAGCTCCAGAGATTGTCTTCCAGCCCTCCCTGATAGGAGAGGACCAGGCTGGCATAGCAGAAACCATGCAATATGTCCTTGAGAGGTGAGTTTACAGAACTATTTACTTCAAACAAGCTATTCTTCATTTGATACCAGCTTTTGAAATGCTGGGTGTTTAGCAATGATTTGAGAAAATGAATAGTTCTTTTTGGTGGAGTCAAGAATTGCAGGTTAGACATGTCTGAAAGCCACATGTAACTGTGCTTGTTTTAAGTCAGTGAGTGTACAAAGTTTTTTGATCCATAACCCCATCAATGATAAATTTTTGAATATACGCATCCAATATATGGATATTTATAAATTACTACTACTACTAAACTATTATGAACATGTTAAAACATACACAAAAATAAAAATTAAAAAAGAATGAATGAGATCAAGGTGAAATAAACATTATTTAAATGTATTTATCAATTTATCTGCCTGCACCTCACTGGATTGTTTTGCACAGACCCCACTTTAGAGATCCCTGGTCCAACTCATTATTAAGGGAAACAGCAAAACACTTGCAACAGTGAGCTGGCAGTCTCTGGTTTTGTGAGACCAAAATTAGGAGTAGCATTTTAAAGTTAAGATGCAGGCACACCTCATGGACATTTCCAGACAAATTAGCATTGATGAAATGGCACCCCTGAATTGATTGAACATGGGACATCATGATTTTCTGAATGGTAAGAATTCCAGCCCTAGAAAGAAATCTAGTTGATGATTAATGGGGAACTGAGAGCTTTCAGGATTTTTTCCACCACCCCTTAATTTCCAGAAAACAAAGAAATTTTTTGGTGCTCGGAAAATGAAGTTTCTCGAATTGAATCCTGGGACAGGGTATCAGTATTCCCCACAGCTGTTCCAGTTCATAGGGCAGAGGTCCTTGAGAAAAGCTGAAGCTGTTCTTGCTCTTCACAGGTATTCCAAGGAGCAACAGGCTGTCCTTGTCCAGAATGTTTTCCTCACTGGTGGAAATACAATGTACCCTGGACTGAAAGCCAGAATCCAGAAGGAGCTTCTGGAAATGAGGCCGTTCCAGTCATC
The DNA here is from genome assembly GCF_027887145.1 of Ammospiza caudacuta. Taxonomy (NCBI): domain Eukaryota; kingdom Metazoa; phylum Chordata; class Aves; order Passeriformes; family Passerellidae; genus Ammospiza; species Ammospiza caudacuta. Next base: position 9,115,640 of record NC_080607.1, read on the forward strand.
CTTTCAGGTGTGTGTGTTGCTGTGGTGTTTGTCACCAGCCTGTTCTGCTGTGTTCAGATGGAATGGGGTGAGGTGCAGAGCAGGGGCATGGACAGGGTTTTAAGGCAAGACCCTGCAAACAGCTTTTTGACCTGAGATGATGCAGGTTAAGCAAAGGTTGAGCTGCTCTTTGTGAAGACAGCATAGTGAGTAGGGAAAAGGAAAGTCTGCTTCTGCTAAAGGACCATGCACATAAAAGGATGTTTGGCTGGAAGTTTGCAAATCGATTGCTTAGGAATTGATAACAAGGTGAAAACACATTTGAACCTAACATTAGTGTCTCTCTTTCTGAGAGACACTGAGTAATCAGCTCAAATTTCTGAAATTCAGTTGTGTGTGTCATATACCATTGTAACCAGGGTGAAAAGGGCTTCCCTTTCCAGTGCTGAATTGACATTGTTGTTCTGTTTTCCTTCCATCCAGGTCAGCCTTGCTTCCAGCCCTGTCCTGGATGCCTGGTACGGGGCCAGGGACTGGGCAGTGGAGCACATGAACCGTGAGGAAGGCTGGATCAGCAGGAAGGACTATGAGGAGAAAGGGGGGGAATACCTCAAGGAACACTGTGCCTCCAATGTCTATGTTCCCATCCGCCTCCCCAAGCAGCCCCCACGGGCAGCAGAGGCTCCCAGCAGAGCCTCGGGCACAGGGAACCCCAGTGAGCAGCCATAGCCGTGTCCTGGGCACCCTCAGCGCTGCAGGGAAGGGTTCCTGCTGTGCCACAGGGTGGGGCCTCGCTGCCTGCTGAGCTCCCATCCTGGCCCTTGGCCCAGGAGGATGGGACACGCTGGCTCAGTTCAGTGCTGCTCACACACAGCAGCTCGTGGAGGGCAAAGCTCCCTCTTAGAGACTGGCATAGTAAGGCTCAGGGGTTTTGGAGAGTGTGTTTTACAGCTTTTTAAGATGTAATGAAATGTCCTGGTTTTAGATGGTTTTTGTTGCAGCTGGGCTGTAGCAAGGCAGGCAGCCCAGCAGGTGTCCCCCTTGTCACAACCGTCTGTCGGGACATGTCATGCAGGTCGTGCTGCAGGACAGCAGGGGGGTGAGCTCAGCCCTGCCTCCCGGGGCCTCGTGTTCCATCTCCCTGCTAAAGCAGCACACAGCCAGTGGGTGCTTCTGGTCTCCATCGATGTCAGCGATAGCGATGCTGTGGCTGAAACTGGAGAGCTGGGCACATGCACACACAGCCCTCCACAAAGCACAGTCCAGAGGCACTGCCAGGCCTTCTGCTGCCCTGGGGTGGTTCTGCAGGCTGAGCAGGGCAGGTCTCTGATAGGACTTCTTGATCAAAAGTTGTAGCAATAAAGCAAAGCCTTTTGCTTTACCACTAACTTATGTGTTTCAGTGATTTCACCTCTTTAGAGCTGTGAGGATGGGTTTGATTGGTTGTACTTTGCTTAAAAACACAGGTTTGCAGCCAGGCCCCTGTCCTGCTGTACAACCTGCCTGTGAATTCAGCTGTCCCACTGAACAACTTGTTTCTTTCCCAAAAAATAATCTGTCCTGAATGCTGAACCCTAACCTAAGGAGACTCCATCACTTTGGCAAAAGCTGGAAAAGGTGCAAGGTAATGGGGGAAATATCCAGACTGTAACTGATATAAAGAAAGTGTAGAGGTGGTGTTTGGTGTCCCCAAGGGCTGCAGAGCATCAAGGTAAGTTGTCACCTGGCAGATTCAATGCAAAGAACATGAGGAACTTGCTTGTGCTGAAGTTGGTTGCCACAGGATAAGAATTTTGGATTCAAAAGTATTACTGAGATTTACAATTTTTAAAAAAAGACACATTTGTGGGCAAATATTGAGGTCTCACCTGTGTGAGTGTTCTTCAGAGAGCCTGTGAGGGAAGGGTTGTTGCAGACCTGCTCTCCCACAGTTCCTGTGGCACCCAGCCCTGGCCAGTCCCAGGTGGGATGCTGGTCCTGGTGACCCTGCCTGCTCCTCAGTCTGTTGGGCAGGAGAAGGGAGCTGGCTGCCCCCAGGTGACCTCAAGTTTACATTATTGATCCTATCCCTGGCTGCCTGGAGGCAGTTTTTAGGACAATTAAGGGAATTCTGTGGGTGGTAAAGAATGTGGAAAAACATGCTGTGCTGAAACTGGCCAAGTTACACATGAAGATGTCTTTTTTGATCTCAGTGACCTGGAGCCAATGCTGTCCCAGTGCTGTTTGACCCCTCTCTGACCCATCTTTAACTTTACCTCAGACAGAGGGACTACCCAAGACATGGAAATAGTTCTGATACTTGGTGTTGCCTGCTAAAAAGATATGTTGTGCATAAAACAGTTCCAGAATGAGGGCTTGAAAGGGCATCTCTAATGCATGATTATGTGACTTTTAATCTATGGCCAAATCATGCCAGCCACTTCTCTTGCATTAATTCAAAGCAGAGCTATCTAATTCTGCAAAGAGGTGCCAGAGCAGCTGCTTAAACAGCTTGAAGGAAGCAGAATTTTATAATCTCCTGAATATTAGCTGTTAATTTGTTACTTTGTGCCACAATAGCCTGAGTAACTGATGAACTTGAACCAGGTGATCACTGTCACAGGCTGCTCTGAGTGTGCTGGTGGCCACCCAGGTGCTTGGAGCAGCACCACGAAAATCATCAATGTTGCAGACTGGGATGAATTTTAGCCATTTCAGTTCAGTTCCCTGGCAATGATTTGCTGTGGTGCTCCCTGAGCATTGGTGCTGGCAGGAGAGAAATGGAAGGAGTGTGTGGTGCTGAGGGCAGGAGGACACAGTGGTGTCATTTCAGACAGTGGTGTTGGAGTCCTTGTGGAGCTTCACCATTGGGACACTTGTGGCAAGGTTTTCTCACCCCCATGTGCAGGAGAATTTGGGTTTTTTTTCCATGTGAGTGGCACAGGGCTCTCCAAACCCAGAAGGGGCTTGGGCTGTCTCCTGTCACTGGTTTATGCCCCCTGAGAGGGGAACAGGCTAAAGGACCCCTGTAAGGCCTCTTTAATGGGACTTTTGGTTGGGTGAGGAGCAGTAAGAAGAAAAACAATCCTTCTGTGAGAGCCTTTGGCAACTGATGGCAGGGCTGCTGTTGAGTGAGCTGCTGTGCCAGCAGCCTCAGAATCATTGCTGTGCTTATCCTGGCAGTGTCCTCCAAGCTGAGCCAGGGCAATTGCCAGGGCTGAGATGGTCAAGTGGTTCCCCTTTGGTCCTTGGTAAAAGAAGTTCAAAGCAAGCTATAACCTGGTTATACAATTCAGTAATGCCCTAATTCAGGTCAAAGAATACGAAAGTACAATTTCACAGCAGTGCTGAGTTTGGTCTATTTAAAAGAGAGCTCAAACTGGGTCCCACCTTTCACAGGGTCCCTAAGATCTGCTCTGGCTGGAAACACCACGTCAGTGAGCTGCCCTGGAGACTGAGCATCCATCACGTGTCCTATGGCCCAGATTTCCTTTGGAGCTGCCTACAAGCCTCACTTTAGGGCTTCAAGGCTTCTTATGCTTCCTGTGCCACAACAACTTCAAACATGTTCTTTGCTAAATCTCTGCTAGGACACCAAGATTAGAACTCTCTGCTCCAGTTATTAATCTCTGGAATACTTAATGTGCTGTGTAAGACAGCATCTCGGAAGAAAGAGAAGATGCCCGTGAAGTGTCACTTAAAATTTAGGATTATCCCTCCAGAGACAGCCCACAGTGATCCTCTGGCAGTCAGTCATAAACCACAAGTTTTGAAGCATGTGTGGGATGAGCAGGGGAGAGGAGAATGCTGTAATGGATTTAGCATTATCCCCAAAGTCATATGGTGGGATTTCCAGCCATGGTTGGGAATGCCAGGCACAAGCAGCTGTGCTGATCCCCACTGCTCCCTCCCACTGCTCTGTGCAGGGAGAGAGCTGCTCCCTGAGCATCAGCTGCAGCAGAACTGGGGTTTAAATGGCTTAGACCCTGAGTGTGGTTTGCCAAAAGATTTTCAGCTCCTTTCATTCCTTTTCAGGCACTCAGCTTCCTGTGTGTAGTTCACAAACACCTTTTCCCCCTCCTTGTTCACACGATCTCAGCCCTCATGTTAGCAAGGTGTCAGAGTCTCAAGGGCTTTTTTGGTTATTTTTAAGTTATATTGCTTTTTTTACACCATTAGGGGTCTTTCTCTTTTTGAGCAGTGGGCTTGGTTCCCATTTCCTAATGCATTGGAGGCCATGATGAAAGAACCATTTTCATGGATCCAGCTCATAGCAATATTTGCTTGTGACAATTCACAGCTGTTGCTCTGCCCTCAGTTCTGTCTCAGCAGAGCCAACCTGAGAGTGGTGCTGGCTGAGGCTTTCACAGAGTGCACAACTCCTCTGGGGAAGGAGGGAGGTCAAGTAAAATCATTGAGACTTGGTCCATATGTGCTCAATGCACAGTGTGCCAAGTGTAAAAATCTTCAAACCATTTCCTGAAGCCAGCAGAAGTCTCAAGCATGGTGAGAATCACTCTATGCAGGTATACTTTTATTTTTAAGTAATTGTTGTTCCCCAATATCAGAGCATGAAGCAAGCTGGATTTGTGATCTGACTGAAAAACTTGTGCTCTTAAAATTCCTGGGTTCAGTCAGGACAATATATTTTAAGCTTTTTAATTATTTCAGAACCGAGGAGAAGTATGAAACAGCTTCTCCCTTCATCTGACAGGAGGTGATGATGGGGAAAGCATTTTTGTGTTGTCACTGATGTTCTGTGAAGGCATCCGAGTTCCTGCACTTCCAGCAGTCAGGCTGGTCCATCAGGAGGAAGCTCATACCCAGGGAAGCTTGTGGCAGGGAGCTGGACAAATGAGCATCAGAACATGCAAGGAAAAACTGGGGCTTTGTTCAAACCTATGTCAAGTGAATTCCTTGAGGAATTCCTTGAGGAATTCTCTCCTAGAGGAGAGGGACCTTTGGAAAGCTCCTTTTGTTTGATCTTTTTGGGAATATTCTGGGTGATAAGAGTATTGGATAGCAGGGAGACCCTGGGGCATTGGGTGCCTTATTCAGGTTTAGGGCAAGGGTGCATGGTGGATCTCTGAGTGGGAGAAGGTTTGAGGGATGGTGGCAACCTGCAGCCCCCAAAGGGCTGTGGTGACACTTTCCTGAGTGCCCTGGTGCCCAGGAGGGTTGGGAGGCTGTTGGCTGGAGCAGAGGCTGGTTTCCCTCTCTCCAAACAATCACCCTGTTTCTGCAGCTCTCCCTGGAGTGTGCTCTCTGCTCCTAAATAGCTCCTTATGCCAAGTTCAAAAAATGTCCTGTACAAGCCTGGGAAGCTGGGCACTCACTGCCTTGTCTGAGCTTGCTTGGCAGCAAGTTCCAGTCTGTGCAAGCAGATTTTGGGCAGTCTTATCTTTCCACTAAACATGTTGATGTGGAGGTTTGGTTCTTTGGGGTGTTTTCATTCCCTTGAAAAGAGGATACTAATGGGTAAAACTGTCCTGCCTGACAGACACTTGTTCTGCACCTGAAGAGCAGCCTCAGATGAGGAACAGTCCTGTTGGTCTGGTCTTCCTGCTCTGCTTTGGAGGCTTCACAGGGCTTCCCCACAACATTTTAGAAATAACTCAGTCCCTGCTAGGATGCCCAGAAGTCCCCTGTGGTACACAGAAGTCTCTGTCACCCCCTCACCTTGAGCACCTGCTGCCTTTGAGTGTTTTTTCTGCTATACTTAGATAAACCCACCTGATCTAGAAGCCATCAACTGATAAAATCTCAGTGCTCCAAAGGCAAAATGCCTTGAGAGGGTCCCAAAGTGCTTTCTTGAGCACATCCACAATGACATGTAACCTTTAAACACAGTTTTGTGTTCCTTGTGCATTAGCACATTTCTCCTGGCTGACATTGCTTCTCAGCTCTGGGAAATACATTTCATATCCTCATCCTTAGCTCAGTTTATTTTTCCCATTCTACAACTTCGTTAAAATATACCCCACTCCTCCTCTCACCCCAGATTCCTGCCACATACCTGGCATTCTTTCATCCTTAATGAGATGAAGGAGTGGGGGATTTCACCCTCCTGGAATTTTAGAGGAATACTAAGTGGATTTCTCATGAAAAGCCCCATTTAGGATATGAGTCTCCCTGAAAGATCGTTCATGACAGCAAACTTGCTGGTAATGGTGAGCGGAGGTTCTACTTCCTTATTCAATAACTACTTTCTGCTTGGTTTTTACAAGTATTGTCATTGATGGAGACCCTGTTGGAGCAAGTTCCCAGTGGTGGAAGCAGAAAATAGATGGGGAGACCAGCAGATCTCAGGCTGCCATGTGGCCAAACTCTCCATATAGATACCATAAAGAGGGTGAAGTCAAAATAGTTTAATCCAGACTCAGTCATTAATTTCCCTTAATAAACATATAGGTTTGTTGGATCAAAGGTTCCTCCAGCCTGGTCCTGGAAGTGAGCTCCAGGAGATGTTTGGGGGGAAGTACAAGAATAGGAGCAGTGTGATGTGTGTGTAAAACAGGGAGGGGATGGGAAATCATCCCAGCTGGTCACTGCTACACAGCCAGGGACACGGGAGGACAGTGCTCCTGGAGTGGGATCCATCCCACAGCCCTGTCCTCTCACTGTGTTGGCAGGACAGGTGAAAGCATCCAAATTACAGCAAGGATGATGAGTTTGGAGCAGCAATACCATCACTGAGCATCACATTGGAGTGCTGGGCTGATGTTGTATTTGTGGGGTGCCCCCATGAAGGCAGGAATGATGACTCTGACTCCATGTTCCCAGAAGGCTAACTTACTATTTTATGATACTATATTATATTAAAGAACACCAAACTAAAGAATACAGAAAGGATACTTACAGAATGCTCAAAAGATAATAATGAAAACTGGTGACTCTCTCCAGAGCCCTGACACAGCTTGGCCCTGATTGGCCAAAGAGTGAAAACAACTCCCAGCAGAATGCAATGGAACAATCACCTGTGGGTAAACAATCTCCAACCACATTCCACATGTGAGCGCAACACAGCAGAAGCAAATGAGATCAGAATTTGTTTTCTTTTTCTCTGAGGCTCCTCAACTTCTCAGGAGAAAATCCTGGGTGAAGGGATTCTTCCAGAGAATGTGACTGCCACAGGCTGGGGATGCTGCTGAGCCTGCAGCCCCAGGCTGTGCCCAGCAGGGCAGGGCTGGGAGGGGACACAGCCAGCCCAGCTCTGCTCCTGCCCTGCCAGAGGAGCACAGACAGCAGCAGGAGGAGCTCCGGGCTCCTTTCATGCAGCTCTGCTGTGGCAGACGGCCACGGGCTGTCCTGGCTGCCCGGGGAACAATGGGGAGGAAGGCTTTGATTCCAGCGGCGATGGACACCCTCCTGCTCCAGGGTGGTGCCGATGGAAGGAACTGGGGGCTCTGTTATTTGCTTTTATCCTTTGTTAAGCGCTGCTAACTTCTTGCTGTGGGAACTGCTGTGACTCCTCTGGAGGGTTTATTTATGCTTTTTGCCTTTGATATTCAGCCCCGGGAGTGTCCCCTGGCCTGGGAACGGGAAGAGTTGAGTTGGGCTCATCCACCCGGGGCCAGGGGCTCTGTCCTGCTGCCCTGGCACTGCACATCACCCATTGTGGGCTGTCCCCAGCCTGCTGGGCTGGATTACTCTTAGTTTTTCAGAGAAAATAGAATGAAATATTTATTCTATTATCAGTCAAAATGTAATATTTAATTCTATTATCAGTCTCGATGAAAGGTAAGACATAAGAGATGTAAAACTTAATGCTGTTCTATCAGAAGCTAACCTATTTCTCGGTCATAATACCTTATAAATGTTTTTTACCTATTAGCCTTTGATACACAATGTAGCAAAATTTGCTACACACTGTAGCAAAGTTGTGTAAACTTTCTATCAGGTTTCAAGAATTCTTCGCAGATCTCTTTCCCCACGGTGATTTGTGCCCAGCCTTGCCCTCCGGTGCCACAGCGATGTCCCTGGCCAGCAGCGAAGGTGGCTGAGAGCAGCTGGTGGTGCTGCAGCGCCGGCAGGGGGAGAAGATGCGATCGGGCACTGCTGGGAATTTGTGGAGTTTTTCTCGGGAGAGAAGGACTAGGAGGATACAGAGCTTTTAGCACCGGGTTCATGCTTCAGGTCCATGCCTGGGAGAGGTGGGGATACCCAATGTGTGATCCTGGGGCTGCACTGAATCTGGGCTGCCAGAGATGATTCCCCAGCTCCCCAGGGCTTGGCTTGCCCTGCGCTGTAAAACTGACACATCCATGCCTTTCACCACAGCTCCTGTTTCTGCCCCTTCTGCCTTATCCATTTGTCTGGGTACTGGGTGAAAACAGCTTTTATAATGATGCAAAAATGGAGGGAATAACTCATATCTGAACTCCCCCTGAGCCCTGTCTCTTGGATACATGCTAGGAATTTTAGTTAATACTGTTTTTCACCCAGGCAGCAGAGATGACAATTCCCAGGAACCATAAACTCCTTGAGTGTGTTTACCCAACTCAAAATGCACTTTATAACGTTATATCACCTTCAATCCACTCTGCAATTTTACATGCTGGGATTTGAAATAGGTACAAGCGCTGGTTGTGCTCTGTGCCTTACAGAGAGCTTGGAAATGTGTATTTAATTATGAATTTAGGAGCTGTGCATGGGAGTTTAATGAGCAGTGTCACTTCAGGCACAGGAGCCAGCAGCAATTGATTTTATCAGGTATCAAAGTGCACCCTTACACTCTGGGAAGCAGGGCTCAGAGAGGGGTTTTATCCCAAGCTCTGGGCTTTATTCAGAGGGGTTAAGTAGATGGTCAGTGTTTCAGGAGAACTTTAACTTTCAAGTGCTCTCCAACACCCCTCTGCAGGGGCTGGCAGCAGGGACTGAGCCACAGAGCCAGTGGGAAGTGGAGCTGGCTCACATGGGAATGTCCCTGCTCTGGAAAAGTAGATATTAAGAAAACAACCAAAAAAAATCACCCCTCCAAACACCACTGCTGTGATTTTCACCCAAAATAGCAATTTGGTGTTTCCCATAGAAGGAACCCTCTGTGACTGGTTCTGAGCAGCCCCACTGACCATTTCCTATTTTTCTTCCTTGTAGGCGGCTGCTTGAGCAGCTCCAGCTCCTGAATTGAAGGAAGTGTTTTCCTGAAATGCAGACAGAAATGCTCCTGGCTTTTCTGGCTCAGGAAATCAGTGTTCAAATCTGAGGCTGACTTTGGAGCCACAGACACCAGCAGTATCCAGCAGGCTGGTAGGAGCCCGGTGAGTCCAGCCCTGCCAGAAGTGACAAATTCCAGTTCTGCTTTGCAGACTTCTTGTCCTTGACATATTTTTGTTTCATGGGCTTTGTCAGAAAATGTCCAACCAGGCTGCCCCTTCCTTTCAGAAGAAGGCACTGTGGCTTACATCTAAACAAAAAACCCCTTGTATTTTATAAATTATAAAATATATACAAAAAATTTATATTTTATATATATATAAATAATTATTATAATTTTATGTATATTATAATATATAAATATATATTTTATATTATAATATATAAATATAATATATCATCATATATATCATTTAATATTTTTATAAATATATATAAACATTTCTTTATAGTTATGTATTATAAATATATATTTATATATAAATATATTATTATCATAAATATATATATATATTACTTCAGATCTTCCTGGAAATTAAAGCAAAAGTATGTTTTATTTTAAAGTGTTTTGCACCTTCATGTTTCTGCTTGAAAATAAAAATATTGTACCTTTCTCAGTGTGGCATCAATTTCTTCTGAGATGTGTAATTCAAATATTTTGAAGTTAAGTGTGAGCCTTTAATGGCACAATTTTTTAGTACCACTGCCACAACTGTTTAGACATAAAAGCCATTTGATTACAGCTTTATGTTAAATGAGGAACCATAATTAATATGATCATGTTTAATTTCTGCCTTTCTGAACAGAACGATGGAATAATTTCTCCAGAGGAAAGAGAGTTTCTCAAGAAAAGAGTTACTCAAACGAGTAAATGACAAGATTTTAAAATAATTTAGCTATTGGAAAGAGAAGGTTAAGGCATTAGATAGGATGGATGCAGGATATCAAATTCATAATGCCTTGCTTGAGATGTGGAGAGAGAATCCCATTTCATACCCACAGCATCCTCCCTCCCTGGTGTCGTGGTTTGATCTGAGCCCCATGGAGACACTGGCTCACTGCCCCAATGTGAGGGGTGAGAGAAAAGTGAGAAAACTCATGGATTGAGATAAAGGCCTTTTAATATGGGAAGCAAAAGTCACTCCTGCAAGCAAAACCAAACAAGGAATTCATTCCCCACTCCCCATGGGCAGCAGGTGTTCAGTTCAGCCCTCCTTAGCAGAGTGCCTGGAGAGGACAAACACTCCAAAATTCCCCTTCTCCCCCAGCTCTGCGTGCTGAGCCTGAGGCCCCAGGTGTGGCTGTGTGTCCCTGGGGCCAGCTGGGGTCACCTGTCCCACTGTGTCCCACCCACACCTGCAGCACTCCTGGCTGCTGGGATAGAACAGCCTTGGCATGGTGCAATCCCTGCTCTGCAGGAACTGAAACACCCCTGAGTTATCAGCACAAACCCAAACAGGCCCATAGCAGCTACTGGGAAGAAAATTCCCTCCATCCCAGCCCAAGCAATACACCCAGGTGCAGGTGGAGCAGTGGGATTTTCCAGAGTTGTCCCTTTTCCTCTCAGCACTGTTCCATGGAAAACAGAATGAAAAGCCTTTGGTTGTCAGAGCTCCACAAGACATGCTCTGTTTTCCACTACTGTCTCCAGTTTTTGTCAAAACTGCATTCTCTGGCCATTTTGGGAAGCAGAACATGTGTAGAGAAGCAGCAATGACCCTGCTGTCATGCCCAGCCCTCCTGTGACTCTTCCCAGAGAGGCTCAAAAGGTTTGTAAACCTGTGAGTCTGTGCTCACAGAGACATTTTATACTGTAAGAGAGTAGATTTGGATTAAGTATGAGGAATAAATTCCTCCCTGTGAGGTTGGTGAGGCCCTGGCACAGAGTGCCCAGAGAAGCTGTGGCTGTCCCTGGATCCCAGGCCAGGTTGGACAGGGCTTGGAGCAGCCTGGGACAGTGCAAAGTGTCTCTGCCCATGGCAGGGGTGTAACAAGGCCTCTAAGGTCCCTTCCAACCCAACTCATTCTGCGAGGGGATGATTTTCATTCAGCTCTAAGTTCCTTCACTCAGTGTTGAGCACACTGGTGTGGGATGCTCTGGGAAGGTGCCCTGGTGTGCCTTTGTACTTTGCTCTTGTACTCCAGTGTCACGGACATATTTTATGAAAAATCCTTTTGCTAGGATCCTTTTCTCCTGAGAAGCTGAGAGGCCTCAGAAACAAAATGTAGACAATGGTTATCTGCTGCTGTGGAATGCAACAGGTGCATCTGTGATTGGTCTCATGTGGTTGTTTTTAACTAATGGCCAATCACAGTCAGCTGTCTCTGGTCAGTCACAAGATTTTATCATTCCTTCTTTTTCCTTGCCAGCCTTCTGATGAAATCCTTTCTTTTATTCTTTTAGTATATGTTTAATATACAATTTTCTTTTAATATAATATATTAATATTATATAATGATTCTATATAATATAATAATTATATAATTATTATATATTATATAATACATATAATAAAATAATAAATCAGCCTTCTGAAACACGGAGCCAAGATTCTCATCTCTTCCCTCGTCCTGGGACCCCTGTGAACACCACCACACTCCAGGGCCTGTTGGCTGCATGCCTGTCCTGCTGTGAGTGCAGCACACCTGCAGCAGCATTGCTGGCTGTCCCTGGTGTATCCCACAGGACTCACAGTGCCAGCACTGACACCTCATCCCTTTATCTCCAGTACAGCACATTCTGCAATCAATTCCTGGAGCTTGGGAGCATTTATCTTCTCCTGGTGGGAATGCAGCACTAATGGCTTGAGCAGGAGCAGAATGATGCAGCTGGAATGTGCTCCATGCACACCCTGCGCCGCAGCTTTGCTCACACATCGCTGCTCACCTCTCGGCCACCAGCCCACATTTTCATGTGTTGTAAATACATTTGTGCTTTTCCCTTCCACATGGCTGCGTGCTGACACCCACATGGCCGAGGCCACTATCAGCCTTGTGTTTCAGAATCCAGCTGGGTGTCACTGGGAGGGTGTTGGAACACCCTTGTGCTCGAGAATACAACCTTCAAATTATTTGCTTAAATTTCTGAATGCAGAGGGAGAAGAGTGTATGTCAAGATCTCTGTTACTGCAGGGCTGGAAGAAGAAATAAATGCATATTTCTGCCTGCAGTTCCTCCCTGAGCTGTTCCCCAGAGAACTCTGATATTAAATATCCTTCCCAGATTCCTGGTGACATTAGCAGTGATAATGGTCAATTAGGTGCACAGGGAAGGGAGCAAGAGTGATCAACAGAGATGCCAATTTCAACACTAGCAGCACAGAAGAGAATTAATGTTTGCTGAGCAGAAAGATTAAGATCCTAACAGGCAAGGGAGGAGAAGGAAAACCTGGTAGCCTTCAAAGAAAGAACTACAGAAAATATTTAATGCTGCTCTTTCGGGCTGACAGAACAAGACAAATACATTTTCACCTGCTGGCTCAGATCTGACTCTTGATTCACAATTATATAATGTGCTTTGAAGCACACATTTTAAGCAGGGTCTGAAGGTAAAAGGATCCAGGGGCCATTGTATTGTCAGGGAGAGGAATGTGGTTTTGTGATAGAGGTGGGAATTTGCAGCAGGTCAGGTCCAGCTGCTCAGGGATTAGGTCAGTATCAGCCCTCAACACTGCCTTAAGGCAAATTGAATTTTCCACAGAAGAGTGAAAGATTAAGGAAGAAAGAAAAAAAAAAAATCCCCAACCCTGGAACTTAACTAATCACCTGCCACTAAATAAGGCACCATGAACTACTCACCACCTCCACTCTGCTTTATACATTACTGCAATAATTACATGGCACATTTGGTTGGAGCATTTCTAATCCTTGCAGAATAAAAGGGATCCTGCCCAGCTGTGCCTGTGCTGTGCTGGTGGGTGCATCTGAGTGCCTGGTGGTGGGCTCAGCCCGTGGAGGAGGTGTGGGCAGGCAGGAGATGAGCTCAGAGGGATGGAATAATGAGTGTGGAGGTTGTCCGGCTGGGAATCAGCTTTGTCTCTCAGGGGTTTGATTCTCAGCTGTGTGATTTGAGAAATTTTGGGGCTGTTGGTTTGCACTGATGGCTGCTGTTAGAGGGGAGGCAAACAAGCCTCTGTGACTTGTTGCTTTTCCTTCTATGGTGGAGTAACCCCAGTATTTCCCACTTTGATGTTCCCAAGGAGTCCTGTAAAAAATTACCAACCTTAGATGAAGATCTGAAAGTCACGAAAGTCTAAGTAGAATAATAATTAGTTTGTCATGGCGTGGAAAAACAGATTTTTTTGGGTTTTTAGAATGGGGGTTCAGGGGGAAAGATGGAGGAATCTGGGCATGTCCAGCCTTTCTCCTGCTTCTTCTTGGCCTCCATCTTCTGCTGTGATGGTGGCACTTTTAGATTGGTTTAGAGGAGAAGCTCACTGTCTAACATAGGTGATAGGTATTGGGAAGTTATTGTAAATATTGTACATGTAGTTTTTAGTATAAAAAGATAACACCACCCCAAGGATGGGCAGAGTGCTTGGAACTGTCCTGCTGAGTGGACCTCAGCTGGACAGGAGAAAAATTTTGTAGATAAGAAACAGTAAACAACCTTGAGAACAAGAATAGAAGAGCTTCTTCTATTCTTCGAGCACCAGACTGGGAAAAGAGACTTTCTGACACATCTGGGGGTCGCTGTGAGCAGCAGAAGCCCGAGAGGGAAGGGGTCATGCCTTCCAGAGGTCATTCAGAGTCCTTGGTGATCTCTAAATTGGGTCCCCCAGGCCATGTGAGAGCCCAAGGAAACCCCATGGATTTTCCCTTCCAATGCTGCTGAGCAGAGGCAGTGAGAGCATCACCTTTCCAGAAATAAGCAATTTATAGCAGCCCATTAACTCTGTTAATTCTTGTCTTGAGAAACGCAAGGAGCTGCCTGCATGAATCAGTGAAAGGAAGCAGGAGAGGATTTTTCTCCATCCCTCCCACAGGTGTGAACTGGGAGTGGGGCACCTCCAGCCTGCAGCCCCAGGGGAGCTCTGCAGCACCTCCCACCTGCAGCTGGGCTCTGCCAGCAGCTCCCAGGGCTTTCCCATGGGCTGGGGACGATGCTGCCGAGCCAGGGGTGCCTCCAAAGGCCTGGCCTGCAAACTGAGCTTCATATCTCTGTGTCCATGACAGCTGCAAACTGGCTTTTTATTAAAAAATAAGTCAGACCTGAAGCTTCAGTTACACTCCATGGGTGTATTTTATTTATTTATTTATTTATTTTTATTTATACACACCTGAGTGAGGACTTACAGCACACCACCCAGGGGAAAAAGGCAAGATTTTGTCCTTTGCTCAGCAGAATTTGTATTTCAGGCATTATGAGGGGATTTGTAAGTGTCCAGCCTGATAACAAGACAAAGCTTCTGTTCCTATTTGGGAGCAGATTTAAACCAGCATTCACTGCTTTTGGAAACCTTTCTTTTTGCTACTGTATTTCAGATTTAGATTATTTTTTTCTCCCACTGTTTCATGGTCAGGGATAGGAATATCTCCTTGAAACATGCAGTGATATTTTAACACCACGCTGCTGTAGTCCAGGTATTAAAATTATTTGTTAAGAATGTGATTTAAGGCACAGTCAAGAAAATAATTTTACTGTGAATACTCACTGCAGCTTTAATAGATTTAATAAATATAAATCTGTGTTTCTGGTGACTTCACTGATGCCTCACCCCCCCATATGCCTCTAAAACATTATTACCAAGAAAATTTATGACCTTACCAAAGAAGCTCAGCCACAGCACTCTGTGTTATGTGTTATTTAGTGTCCCAAAGTGCTGAGCAAGGGTTTCTGAGGAAGGGAGGGGTGGTTCAATTTTCAATCCCACACCTGAGGGCTTTGGTGGCTCTCTTGAGAGGGCTCCATCCCAGCTGACAGAGCTGGCTGCAGTCTGCGGGCACAAGGCAGATCAGAAATCTCCCACTTTAAACACTGCTCCTCAGGAATGACTTAGCACGGGTGCCAAAGCATCTCCTCAAAGCAAGGAGCAGCTTGTCCATCTCCAGCCATGGAAACAGCCATCCCCCATCCCTAATTGTCCCCACACTCCAATCTGCAGAACTGGATTTCTCTGATGAGTATGAAAATACTGTAGCTTCTTAAGAAATACTCAGATTAAGCATCACAAATCCTCCCTTTTTTCCTTCTCCTCCAGAATAATCCTTCTCCAAAAGCTTTAGGAAATGAGTGGGGTGAGGCTTGCAGAGCACTGGGACAGGCAGGTGCTGCTGTTTTGAGCTGGCCCTGTCCCTCTGGGGTCTCTTTAGTGCCACCACTTTAAGTTCT
Organism: Ammospiza caudacuta; assembly: GCF_027887145.1. NCBI lineage: Eukaryota > Metazoa > Chordata > Aves > Passeriformes > Passerellidae > Ammospiza > Ammospiza caudacuta. The sequence continues at coordinate 9,131,084 of NC_080607.1, forward strand.
GCTGGTAACCAGCACTGAGTCATCACAGCATTAATTCTGCTGAGCTTTCATAAGTGCTCATTTCAAACATCAGGGCTTTATTCCTTCACCTGTGGGTGGAATTTGAAAAAAAAATTAATTCCTGCTAAGCAGTTATCAACATTTAGCAGTGTCTTGTGTGCTTTGGAATGACTTCACACAGGTTCCTCTTACATTTTTCAATGGCATCCTCCTTTCTGCACTTGTGTTTTCCTGGGAGCTTGAGCAGTGTGGTGGCTCTGTGCTTGTCCTGGCTACTGAGCCAACACCTGGAATGCTTTCAGACTGAAATAAGTGTTGTTTATGTAATGTAAGTGGCCAAGGCTCCTTTTTGGTAACTTCACCCCCAGGGCTGTGAGTTTTTATGCATGCAGTCACCTTTAGAACAGCTGAATAACTGCATGGATAAATGTGGTTATTATTAAACAAGCAGCAGCAGTGGAAGAAGGGATGTTGGGCATAGATAAGAACTTGAAATAAATCCCTCTGCACTCTGCATGGTCAGGCACCAAATTTTCTAATGGGAACTAGAAATTAACAGCTTTATGTCTTATAAAATGGAGAAGTATGAGAGGAGATCTCGTTTGTGAAACAGCCATCATCTTGCTCTTTGTTCCTTTTTGCTCTTTTTTTCTTAGCATTTATTTTTCCTGGAAGTTCATCTCTGTGTCAAAAGATATCAGCCAAACTCTGTGGGAGTAATGCCCATGATCAGACCAGGTGGGACAACTAAGAACCAGACTTTCAACAAGCACTCAGAGTATCAGAGCAGGAAACTTCCAATTAATATTGATTAGAATCAATTTTTCCCCCTCGTTTTACATCCTGTAGGACAGTGTATGTTGTTATCATCACTTTTCCTGCCGCAGTTGTCATATTGATTTTTTCCTCCTCGTTAGGATTTCAATGAAAAAATGGTTTTTCATTTGCAGTGTAACATGACCAGGGCTGGTTAACTGGAATACATGTGAAAGCAATTAGGAACATCTTGACCTGCAATAGATGCAGGGCCATGCCCAAATGAACTGCTGAATGCACTGGGAAAAGAAAAAAAAAATAATTTATCTGCTTTGCTAAAAGCTCAGTAAAAGTGGGGAAATCTGGGGGTTTGCAAAATAAAACCCAAGTTTGGTGCAGCAGTGACCTGTGTGTTCCCATAACCAGAGAATGGGGTTTGCTCTGTTAGGGTGTCTTGATACAACATTAAACCAGGTCTCAGTGGCCTCAGGGGGAAAAAAGAATCCTGATGTTGCTTTTAGTGCTGTGTGCATTGAGTAATACTGAATATTCAATTGAGGCTGGATACCTTAACCTTGAGTCTGTATTCTGAATGTCAGGGAACTCTGATACAGGGCTGAGTTCCTGCTGTCTCCTGATGTGTCTTTTGGTGTTGCTTTGTTCTCATTCTCACTGTTCTTAAATGCTCATTATTTAAATGTGAATTTGTGGATGTAAAGAGCAAAGGCATTATGTTCCCTTTTGGAAACAGTGGGCATGAGTGACAGGGGAACTCAGAGAACATAACCCAGGTTGTTTGAATGCTCCTGCTGCAGTCCTGTGTTTGCACAACACCATCACTGTCAGGGCAGCTGACCAGCAAAGCCATCCTTCTTACAGAGGAGAAAGTGCTAAGCATGGAATATCTGTGTTTAAATCCCTGTAAACCAGCCCTGACTCTCCCAGCTGTGAGCCCAAGCTGCATCTTTCCTTCCTCAGGCCCTGCTAAAACTAACAGGGGGAACTTTCATCAGCTGTAGAAACTGGATCTGGCTCTGAAAGATGGACAAAGGCTCCTGACACTCCTGCTGAGGCTTTTGTGCCTTCAGCTATCAAATGTGTTCTGTGCAGAGAGCACCATTAAAGATGCATGGCCTGTCAGGATCATTTCCCTGGGGCAGCTCTGCCCGGGCTGGCAGCAGCAGTTCCAGCATTCACAGTCTCCTTGTGCTCCTTCCCTTCCCAGATGGTCAAATCCTGCTGAATCAGGGCCCTCTGAAGCTGGCCCAGCTGTGTGCTGGGTTTGCTCGCAGTCAGGGTGGCACTGCCAAACTTCACAGCAGCTCTGGGTGACAAAGGGTGTGCTCACTCCTGGCAGAGGAGCAGGACCTGGGTGAAGGCACCAGAGCCATGGGAATGGCTGAAAAGCAGTTCCTGTATTTGTTTCTCTGGGTCTGGATTGAAGGCACTTGAGATGGTAGTTTCATGTTCAGACTCAGGTGTTTATTATTTCTTATCAATGAAACAGTCTCACAACCGTGAGTTCTGCAGCTTTTCATTAGCAAAGCACAAAATGGCCAACAATCTCCTGTTACAAGGTCTTTTAAGACTAAACTATCTAATTAAGAAAGGACACTTAGATTATTTCCTGTGGCATTCACATTCTCTGGAAAATCCCTTCACCCAGGACTTTTCTCCTGGGAAACTGAGGAGCCTCAGAGAAAAGGAAAACAATTCTTATCTCATTTGCTTCTCCTGTGCTGTGCTCACATGTGCAATGTGTTTGAAGATTGTTTACCCACAGGTGATTGTTTCATTGCATTCTGCTGGGAGTTGTTTTCACTCTTTGGCCAATCAGGGCCAAGCTGTGTCAGGACTCTGGAGAGAGTCACCAGTTTTCATTATTATCTTTTTAGCGTTCTGTAAGTATCCGTTCTATATTCTTTAGTGTAGTAGAGTATTCTTTAATATAATATAACATCATAAAATAATAAATTAGCTATCTGAGAACATGGAGTCAGATTCATAATTCCTGCCTTCATTGGGACATTTCCCAGCAAATAAAATAATTTTCCTTTTAACTCATTAACTGATCCCACAGAGCCCCAATGCAGAGTTTTCTGTCTAATCACAAAATGCCACCCAAACACATGAAGAAGAAGGAAAAAGAATCATGAAGAAGAAACTGAGGATGACACCCTGTGGTCTCCATCTTGCTTCCATCCACAACATACTAAAAATCCCAAAACCCCAATTTCTCACCAAGTGATACACCTACACTGCTCTCTATAATCTATTGCACACTTTTGTAGTTTCCGGTCTGTCTTGAAGTCCAGGAAACTTTCTCCATGGATGAGGGTCAAAGTCAGTGCTGCCCTGGGGGTCAGGGCACCCCAAACAGAGCAGACAGAGAAACATTCCCAGTGCCCTGGGTTTCCACATTCCTGAGAATAAACCCACCTGGAAACAGGAAGGTGAAGCTCCTCAGCCAGCAGAAGCAGGTGAATGAGCAGGCTGCAAGGACAGCAAGGCTGGTTCATCTCAAGGGTTAAGTGCCAGAACAAGCCAAGGGCCTGAGGTTATGGCTCCAGAAACGTGTTTGCTGTTTTTCTGTTCCAAAGGGTTCTGAGGCCAAGTTTCTGTGTGAGCTTGGATTAAAAAATACATTGCACAGTTGTATATCTAAACAGAAATGCCAGGCACACCCTTAAACCCTCCAGCTTGTCAAATACCTGAATGCCACAGGGTATTTTGTGGCAAAATCTTCTGTACACTTACTGCAAACCAGATTATTGGACAATATTTGCTTTAACTGGGGAGAAAGCTCACAGATAATGACAAAGCACTGATGAGTTTCAAGTCCAGTGCACAGGAGATATTTTAATTAATTCCAGTCAATGGCTGCCTAATAGAAGGTGGAAGGGCCTTTAATGGGACCAGTGTGTGAGGGTTGTGTAGAAAATGTCATGGTTTTCCTCTGGTGGTGCCCTGACTTTCCCTCTAAACCACAGCCCTCTGCAAAAGTGACATTTGCTTTCAAAACCAGTATTGCTGTTGTTTGCATTTGCCATTACACTTAACACTGTTGTGTTCCTGTGGTCAAGGGCTTTATTCTCAGACTTTTTTAACAGATTAAAGAAACCAGAATTTAGAGAAATGAGTGGTGCTGCAGGTCTTTGGGGATGGTGCAGACCCCGTTTTGCAGGGGTACCAAACCTGGTGGCACAGCTCTGCTCTGGGTTTTGTGTAAGGCTCTGCTTTCTCTGGGTATGGTTCCCAGGCTGGAGAACAGGAGCATGGCCATTGTTATACAAATTTCCATCAGCTTTGTGAACTACAGGTGAAGGCCCACCCTGTTCCACAAGTGAATTATGGGCTGGGTGATTTCCTCAAGGCCAGAAACTGAGAGATTCAAGGATGCTATCAGGAGGGAGAGTTGCAAATAAAATAGCATTTTCTCATCTAAATGCTAAAGCATCTTTCAGTAGCCCTTTGCTGAGATATTTTAGAAGCATCCTGCTATGTCTGGTGTGATATTTTCTTCCTAAAAACCTTAATTACTGACACCAGAACTGTCCAGCATGGCCTGGTTTCAGGTAGCCAGAGGGTCTTGTTCTGATTCAGTTGTTTTGGAGACTGTATTTTGAGGTTCCCCTCCTCATGAGCAGCCGTGACCTTTAAAATCCCTGATATCAGTCTATTGCCAGTGTGTCAGTGCACCAGCAACCTTGTGCTTTCATGTTCTGGTCTGTAATAAACATAAACCAGCTTACTGCTGACCTTCAAAGTTTCCATCCAGGTACAAAGTTTGCACCTTGAGATGACCTTTGTGAATAATTTCCCCAAAATGCAGTGAAGAAGGTAAATAACAGGTATTAAAGTGCCCTGTGAGGGTGAGAGGAAGGAAACAAGCTGTAGCAGTATAAAAGGTTTTCATCTACCAAACTATGGACAGAGAGAAATGCTTGGAGCTGTCTGGGTGGTCTCTCCAGAAAGTTCTGGATGAGATGGCACTCACCCCACATGCTGCAGCAGGAGGGAGGCCCCAGCAGGGCTTGGAGGCACTGGGGAAGGGGTAGGGGTTAAATGTGGGATAAAAGCAGGGCTGCTGCAGGGCTGTGCTGTGCTGCAGTGCAATCCCTGCTTTCACTGCAGCTCCTGTGCACAGTGCGGGGAGGAAACCACCTCCAGAGCAAATCCCCTCAAAGCCAACCCCAGAGGATTCCATGCCAGGCTCTCAGGTGACCCCACAGATGAGCTCACCTGCCACCAGGGCGCTGCTCTGGCTGCAGGCATCCCTGGCAATGTGGGGCAGGCAGTGCCCATTGCTTCAGCCCGAGGATGAGGAGGAGTAAATAACAAATTACTGCTGATAACTGGGACAGAGTTTCACCCTGTGTGAGCAGGCAGCTCCTGAGCACAGGGATTTTGACTTGTGACCTTGCAAGCTGTGGATCTTTGCCCACTAGCCTGTAACATTTCCTTCCTGCCAAGGCTTGAAATCCTTCACAGGCTCTTTGTGGGTTTAGAGAGGTTTTTCTCTCCAGACCTGCTCCTGGCTCTTATGCCTGCAGGTGACCATGCTGGGAAGGTCCTGGTGTGACAGTGCAGCTTTCAGTGCCTTGCTGAGTGCTGGGGCTGGCACTGCATGCTCTGCCTGCTGCGAGTTGGCCTTTGTGCCTGCAGAAGGGGAGGAGTGAGTGGCAGCCTCTGATAAGGGTGTGCTGTACAAATATTGGGGATTGATCAATTAATCCTTTTTTCTTCTTTTGGTCTATTTACAAGGTACAAACTGCCACTGGCACCATCCCATGTCTCAATTTTCCTGCAGTGGTGAGGATACCCTTGGAGAGTTTCCTGGTGTGCTGGGAATTCCTGGTGCCAGTCACTGCCCAGTTTGGTGTGGACTTTCCTGGTGCAGATGTGGACTTTCCTGGTGCAGATGTGGACTTTCCTGGTGCAGGTGATGTCCCCAAGGTCACAGCCCCTCCCACGAACCTTTGCAATGTTTTTTACTAATCTGAAGCTGGAGCATGAAATATCAGTTACCTTTGACTTTTCTTGCTGCAGCACTTTTTAATTCAGCTGTACCAGTTGAATGCACCTTGGTTTTGCATCCTGGTTTATTTTCAGCTAATCTCTTATATCCTGTCCTGACCTTCTACTGAAATCAGCATGAATATCCCAGATCTACCCCTCTGTCTCTTTTAGTCCCTCAATTCTGCTGCTACTTTCACCTTCCCCTTGGTGCCCTCCTGTGTCCTCTCTTCTCTTACTGATTTCCTTCATCTAATTTCCCTTTTAAAGCCAGACTCTGGTTTTTATTCCACGTGTGAGACATTTGAGAGCTTTCCCATGACATCAGCACTTTTCAGGCCCTTGAATTCATTGTTTGTTTGTTTGTTTAACAGAGAATAATCAATTTCAGTGTTCTTACTCATGAATCTTTCTTTATTATATTTTTTCACCACTGGCAACAGTCTGGCCTGAACATCATTTCCTTTTCTTGCTGTTGCCTCCTGGAGAACCCACACCCCACAGCTGGATCGCTCCTCCCCTCCCACCACCCCGCAGTTCCCCTTGTGCTGCACCACTGATTTCCTCCCACTATCTGTGCTCAAAACCTGCCCTCATCTGCAAGTTTGCCCATTTCCTTTTGTTTCCCCATCCCTGTTTTACCCACCTTTATTCCCAGCACCCTCCCAGCGCTTTCTGTGCCTCCCTTGGCTTCACCTCCTGCCCTGGGTGAGCCCCAGTGCTCGGAGCAGCCATGGCCAACTTCTGCCTTCATTTGTTGTCTCATGCCTTGTTCCTCCTCCCCAGCCCTCAGGGTGCTGCCAGGGTGCCCATGGGCATTCCCAGGGGTGTTTGGATGAGCAGGCAGGGAGAGGACACGTTCCTCTGCTCTGCAGAGCCTCTTCACAGCAGGTTTAAGTGAGGACATGGGCTGCTCGCTCTCCATCTGACAGCAGCTCTGAGCTGGAGTCAAACAAACACACCAGGAGACCTTGAAACACCACGAAAGGAGAACTTTGCCAGGGCACAAAAACTGCAGAGATTGGGAGCACAAATTGAGGAGGAGAAAAGAAAACACAGCAGCACCCTGAGCCCTGTGTGGGGCTGCAGCCCAGCTGTGCCCAGCTGTGTGTTTGACAGGCTGACAGCAGCACTGCATGCTGGAGCAGAGAGCACAGCCACACGTGTCCTGCATGCCTGCAGTTCTGCTGTCACCTCATTTCTTCACTTTAAACTCCCAGCACAGCCCGTGGCAGCTCCTTCTGCGCATCCAAGGCACAGGGACTGCTCAGTGTCCTTCAGCCTCTGCAGCTTTCCACCTGCTTGTTTAATCCAGGAGGCTCCTCTGGCCACTGAGCAACTTATGTGCTATGAAAGCACAAGAGAAAAATCCCCTTCTTAGGCCTGGGTGAAATCTTTCCAGCAAATAGGGAGCTCCCTGAAGAAAGGAGTTTGAGCGACCAAAGCTACCTGTGAAATTGGATTGAATGCTGCATGAGAAAACTAGGAACTGAGTCTTTGAAACTGCTGGTTGCTTTAGTGGTGCTTTTTGTGCAAGTTCACCTTTGAAATGTCTTTTTTTTTTTTTTCTTAACTTAGGTCTCTGCAAAATTTTATTTGTACTGGAAAAAAAAAAAAAAAGAAAACTTAATGCCACGAATTTTGACTATATTAGTAAACAAACATTGTATTTCTCTTCTAGCTCCAAATCTTTGCATTGGCAACTGAAGCAAAGGCTTTGATTTGCCAGAAGGAATGAGGATGATGCAGATGCCTGCAGGCTCTCACATGAGCTCAGCCCTCCCTCTGCCCTGAAGGTCTCCACCTTCTCCCATCCCAGGCCCTGGGCACTGCAAGATCCTGCTGAGGCTGTAGCTGTCCTTATCTTCCCAATAACAATGCTGATACCCAAATTTGAACAGAAAGGGGGGGGGGGTTGGGGATGTGAGAGCAATTTTGAGGATATTTTAGGGGTTTTTTAATCTTGTAGCTGTTAAGCTGCGTTTCAGCTCTCCACGCTGACTCACCGGTCTGGCACAGGGCCAGGGCATTTATGAGACTCCCCCTTCATTTCCATACGTGCCTCAGAAAGCAGCTGTGCTTACAACACAATTTCAGTAAACAGACAACTGAATTATGCACTTCAGAGGCTGATGCAAAGTTGCTGAGCTCTCCAGTGCCCTGGGCTAAGGCTCCTGCTGCCAGGCTCAGCTTTGGAGAGCCGCCTCCACCCTGCGCAGCCCAGGGCTGCCAAGGTCCTGGCTGCTGAGCTAAGTCTGTAATTAACCTCTAACGTGGCCAAAACTCTTCCCATTCCATCCATCCTGCACCTATAGCTCTGTGGATACAGAGAGGAGGGGAACACAGATCACTTTCTTCTCATCACCTTTGTTTTTGGATTTTTGCACACACAGAGGCAGCAATAAGACAAGTTTTGCAGTTAAGCCATGTCTCTGTGGGTCGCTTGCTGACTCCTAAACTGGGGTTCTGCCATGCTGCAGTAGTAATAAGTGAATTCTGGACAGAGCTCTCAATCTCATGTCAGAAAAAGCTCCCACCTTAGCCAGACCTTCACCATGTGGTGTCTCACACTCCTGTACTATTGCAAAGATTCAGGTTTGTTACCCGTGACCACTTACCTACACCTAGTCCTGTTTCAGGGAGTGACTCACATTTTGAACGTAAAGGCCTCTCTTGGGCTAGAAGGGTTTCAGTGAAACCCCACAGCTCAGTGTCAGGGCTGCTCCCCATGGATCTGCTCATCCTGGGAGGAGACTCTTTCCCAAGGAGAAATAGAGTCCATGGTGAGTAATCCTCCAAACCTTCTGAAACCCACTTCACCTTGGAAAACGCAACTGGTCCCAGACACAATATCTGACAGCAGCATGAGGAATCTGCTCTGCTCCCAGTGGGTGAGTGTGGGCTCCCCAGCGCCACTCCCTGCCCCAGGAGGCTTCTTGGCTTCTCTCCCAGCTCCAGTGACTGGTTTGACTCCTGGCAATGGCTCTTATCTGCCTATAAAATTGGCATAATGCACACTTCAGGAATAGCCTTTGATTTTGGTATCAGCCACTCTGTTTAAAGCAATGTTACACTGCATTGGGGGGGGGGGGGGGGGGTTGTTCCTCCTAAAAAATTCTCTGTGACCCCATCATATAGGAACATACCCCAGCAAATATGAACCTGCTGCCAGGCTCAGATATTCATGCCAAAAACCGTGGCAAAACAGTTTCTAAACCACATATACATCTTCCAGCCTCAGTGGGGGCAGCAGCATCCTTGTGCTAAGCCAAAAGTCAGGGTAAACCTTATCCATATGCAGCTGGAGGGCAGGCAGGCAGGGGCGCGACCTTCCAACGAAATTCAAAGAGGTTTTTAAAAAAATATATTTATTTATCTATCATAATCACCCCTCCCGGCGACAGAAACCGCCCCGCCCGCCCCACGCGGCCTTTCCCTGTGTGCCCGGAGCCCGCAGCGGCCGCTCCCGCAGCATCCCCGGGGATGCTCCGCGCTTCCACCTGCGGGGCGGGCGCCGCTCCCCGCCCGCCTCCGGCCCCGGCCCCTCCTCGGGGCGGAGCTGCGGCCGCAACCGGGGCCGGAGGCGGGCGGGGAGCGGCTCTGCGCGGCGCCGCTGCCTCCCTGCGCTCCCCTCCGCGCTGCGGGGCCGGGCTGGCTGCGCGCAGCTCCGCGGTGAGTGCGGGGCCGGGGCCGGGCGGGGATCGGGGCTGGCTCGGTTCGGTCCGGCCGGGGATGCTGCGGGGGTGCTGCGAGCACGGGCGGGCGGGCGCGGTCCCCGCCGCAGGCACGGCGGAGTTTGGGGAACTCCAGCCCGGAGCGGGCTCACCCCGGCTGGGCTCAGCCCGGCACGGCTCAGTCCTGCCCGGATGGGCTCACCCCGGATGGGCTCACCCCGGATGGGCTCAGCCCGGCACGGCTCAGCCCGGCACGGCTCAGTCCTGCCCGGATGGGCTCACCCCAGATGGGCTCACCCCGGATGGGCTCAGCCCGGCACGGCTCAGCCCGGCACGGCTCAGTCCTGCCCGGATGGGCTCACCCCGGCTGGGCTCAGCCCGGCACGGCTCAGCCCGGCACGGCTCAGTCCTGCCCGGCTGGGCTCAGCCCGGCTGGGCTCAGCCCGGCTGGGCTCACCCCGGCTGGGCTCACCCCGGCTGGGCTCACCCCGGCACGGCTCACCCTGACTCGGCTCAGCCCGGCCCGGCTCAGCCCGGCCCCTTCCCTGGCACATGGATGATGAGGATGTTCCTTCCCCCCGCTCTCTCCGCGCAGCTTTGTGGCTCGGGTTGTAGCGGTGTTTGCAGCGCGGCTCGCTGGGGATGTTCTGGGGTGTTCGTGGGTGGGTTTTGCTCGCTGCGTGTGGAATTCCGAGCCCTCCTGGCACGAAAGGGGTGTGGAAGAAACGGACTCGAGGTAGTGTAAATACAAGCAACCGTAATTGCTGAAATTGGCGTTGCAAGTGCTAATTTCAGGTGGGGTGAAGGGCTTTTGGGGACAGTCTCCTTCAGGCTCTGGCAGACCCGGGGAACTTCAGTCTGAACTTCAGCCCCTTCTCCAGCTCCAGGGCCTGAGGTGGCACTGCTGGCAGAGATGCTTTTGGTTGACTGACAAGCCACCGAATTCTGGTTTATCTCTATTTGCTTATTGTGAAAAGATCTGTTCTGCATGGTGAAAAGCGCTTGGGGAGGAGGAGGAAGATGCTTCGAGCTGCAGTAGGGTAATAGCTGGAAAAGTGGCTTTTCACAAATTGTCAGAGAAAGGACAGGGTTCACAAACCTGGGAAAAAAACCCCAAAAAACCCCAAACCAGGCTCTGAGCCCTCCTGTTCCCTAGCAAACCCTCAGGGAAGCTCGGGAGCAGCGGCTGCCCGGGCTGCCCTCGCTGTCACCTTGACCCAGCCTCCCCTGACCTGCTGTCCTGAGCCCTGCCATTACTGTTAAGTGGTTTTTCACAGATGGAAGCGCCAAGTGCTGCTATGGCAGAAAGCAGAAGGGTTTTTTCTGGCTGGAACAGAACTAAGTCTGGAGGTGGGTTGTGTTTGTTGTGAGAGATGTAATTTATTAAACCCTGATAGCGAATACTTTTTTCATTCATGTTTTATCCTTCCTTTCCTTCTCAATGCTATGGGTTGGATAAAAACTGTGGATGATATTATAATACTCTTATTACAGTATTTTCATGGGTTTTGCTTTATGTCCTGAGATCTCTCATGAGGCTGGAATTAAAAAAAAAAAAAAAAGCTAATTTTCCCTCTGACTGAAAAACATAAGTGACTATTTAATAAGAAAAATAAGGTTTAAAGTGTTGAACTCCAGATATGTGTGATGGATGTGATGAAATGCTGAGATATCACATCTTCTTTTTGCCATCAAGACCACGTGTCCAGGATGTGCATTTCTAACAATGTCTTGTTGTTGAGTCAGTTGTTGCAGGAAAAATGACTCTGTGTAAGTGTGCTGGTACCAATTGTACCAACTCCTCAGTGCTTCTGCAGTCACTTTGTTGGAACCCTATTTTCACTTGGTTTAATAATTTATAAAATGCCTGTTGCCTCTAGGCACATTTCATCCAGCAAGAAGAAAAACATCAACCAGTGTTTACTGGTTACGAAGCCTGAGGTTGACAAATAATGAAGCTTTTGTGGATGAGGGGGTGTCTCATTTTTATCTTATATAAACTCACAAAGATGCAGGATTTGTGCTGAAAGTCTTGTTGGTTATTACTTGGTTCTTTTCCCCATCCTTTAAAAGGTCTCTTGCCTGCTGGTGACAAAGTGGGTTTTAACTGTGATCTTCCTTACCCTGATTTTGGGTCTTCTTCTCCTTTTTCTTTTTGTGCCTGACTTAAGTTTAGCAGCTCTTGAGTATTTAACAAATGTCAAGCAAGGTGGCAAAATCACATCCTACAAAATCACATCCTACATCTTCACCAGCTGAGCTGCTTTGGCTGAAAGAGATCAAGCTCTTTTTGGGCAATAAATTGCTCTCTCAAATCCTCTGCCAGATACTTATGAGCCACTATCATTAACTGCATTTTGAATCACTCATTGAGCTGGAGGGGGGAAATTGGCCTGCAGTTCATCTCATCTCTTTTGAAACTGCTAAATGATGATTCAGTGACCTCGGTGGGCAAATTATATCAGCAGCTAATTGGCCTAAGAAGAAAAACTTGCCTGATACCAAATAAACTGGCTGCTGCTGTTCATTATCCTGAGGAGGATGCTCCAGGTGAGAGCTCCAGTTTCAGGCAGTGACAGGGTTTTGTTGTGGCACTGGCAAGGGGACACAGTGAGCTCCTTCTTTTGGCCATACCTGGGTGTGGTGTCCACTGCACCTCCAGCAGGTTTGGAAGGTATTGTCCTTTGAAGGGTAAAAATCTTAGCTCTTCAAGCTTGCCTTCGCCTGTGGTAGCCCTCTCCTCTTCCTCCTCAGAGGTTAAACCTGTTCACTGGGGTGTGGTGTTTTTGGAGGTCTTGGCTCTGGGGGGATCCCAGCAGAGCTGAATTTAGGAAGCAAAGCATAATGCAGGGGTCCTGCTCATCACCTTGTCATTCCCATCCCTGCTTTGGCAAAGCCCTTTCCAGGAGCCGTGTGCCACTTCCCAGAGATCCCTGGCAGCTTCCTGGCCCTACCCTGGGGACAGGGGTTGGGGTTAACCCCTTGTGGGCAGTGAAATGTGCTGGGTGCCAGCAGAGCAGGGCAGTGAGCTGTGCCGTGCTGCGGTCAGCCCGACCTTGCTGCTTGCTCTGAACAGTTCAGGGCCAGTGGCTTCTCTGCAAGGAGCTGCAGGTGGGTGCCAGGGTAGAACATCCAGGTGTGGCCTGCTCAGCTTTCTGTGCTTAAGCAGCTGCAGGAGTGAGCAGGGATGTGTGAAAGGGGTGAGCTGGTGGCTTTTGCAGGGCTGTTAGTCGACTTACACCACCTCCGAGGACGGGCTTGCCAGCTGGCTCATCCTTTAGGGAAGTTTCAAGAGGCTTATCACAATCTTACTAGAAATCTGTCATCTTCTATTAATCTGCTTGTCTCTCCTTGTCTCCTTCCCGAGCACTCCCCTGCACATTCCCCTCCACTGCCCCTCACCAGCTCTGCTGCTTGCCAGAGCCTTGTTTAGGGCTTGCACAGTTTTGAACTGCCACTTTTTACCATCCAACATGTTTTTTCTTTATATATCAAAAGATTTATATTTTTAAAGGTTTTCTCTGCAGGTGCTGCTCCTGAAAGGACGGTGGAGCCCGGGTGCTTTGCTGGCTGGATGGAGGTGCAGGGTGGTACCAGCAGCAAGCTGGGTCCAGCTCTGATTAAAGCCCACTCCTAGGTCAGGTCCTGCTCAGCTGCAGGTTCAGAATAGAGCATGGGATGCTTGGCCACAGCAGCAGCACTAGGGGCAGCTGATGGTGGGTGGGAATCGCCTGCACCTCACCCCTGAAATCAGGATAGCTCCCAGGGATGAAATCAGGACAGTGTGCTGGGCTTGGCTCGAGCAAAGAGCAGCAGCAAAGCTGTCAGACTTGGGGAGGGGAGAGGAATGAATGCACCACCGTGGGTCTCACAGCGGTGGGCAAGGGTTTGTCAGTGGGGCTCTGACAGGACTGAGTCAGGACTCCGTGCTGCTGTCTGGGACAAACGACACCTGCAGGGTGATGTGGCTACTCCTGACAGAGCTGTTCCTGGCAGCTCTCAGAAGCATGTCAGCATTGGGGTTAACAGCCACGTAGGCACTGAGGAAAAGGAATGAATAGCTTGAGGAAGGCTAAGCCTTAATACCCAAACAAAGCAAAAAAAAAATGGTGTATCGTTTGACGGGGATTAAGTGAGCTGTGAGATCCCTGGCTCTAGAGGCCCAGCTAGGAAATGCACAGCCTGTGACAAAGGTGGCTTGGCTGTCCCTGCTCCCAGAGACAGCATCCATGTGCTGCTGCAGGTGCTGAGCTGCTGGAGCCGCCCATCTGCCTCTCCCCTTGACTTTCACAGGGATGCTCTTTCTCCTGCACAACACATTGTTTGCTCTCCTTGAATGTTGCTAGCTGGCAGGGAAAGAGATCAGTCTGTTTTTTTCCAGAATAGTCAGCTGATTTCATCCCATGGGAAGTGGTTGAAAAGCATGAGACAGGTGGGTTGGCATTCCTGCTTTGTAGCCCTCCATAATTCCAGCAGGAGAAGGATAAACGGGAGAAGTGCAGTTGCTGGGTACATTTCCATGTTTGCATTTGAAAGGGCTTGATAGGCTGTGATTAATGGGGCTAAATGGAAGCTTGATAAATGGTGAATTCAAAGGAACCTCAAACGAAAATGGCATTACCAGGAGGCCTTGGGGTGCTATAAAGGGCAGGTGTGGGTCTGCTGTGCTGCTGTTTGGTTATGGTGGGCAGAGAGCACTGCAGGAAGGTGTGGTGGTGTTCACAGGGGTCCGAGGAAGAGTGAAGAGATGAGGATCTGACTCCATGTTTCAGAAGGCTGATTTATTATTTTATGATATATATTACATTAAAACTATACTAAAAGAATAGAAGAAAGGATTTCATCAGAAGGCTAGCAAGGAAAGGAAAAGAATGCAATGATAACTGCCTTGTGTGTCCTGTGCACCTGCTGAGGGACAGCCCTGTGGCTGTGCAGACACTCCTGCAGGTGGTTGTTTTTCTCCTGGTTTGAGTTAATGTGATGTTCCCAAATTGAGAGTACCACACCTGCACGCAGAGCCCCCGTGTCCCCATAGCCAGGCTCCAATTAAGGATGCTCTAAAAGCAGCAGGCCAGCTACCATGGCCTTGCAGATGAGAACCATTGGCCTAATCTATTTTTACAGTGAGTTAAACTAGAAAAAGGTACTGCCACTCTAGAATAAGAAGCCACCTGGGGAGTTAACCCAGAATAGTTGTTCTGCTTTGAATTCGCGCCCTATCTCACTTCAAGATAACTTTCCTTCCATCTTTGCAGGCCCTGTACATGCAAAATACAGGGCATGGCTCAAGCAGGATTCCCATCAGAGCCAGGAAAACACCTTCTTTTTCCTGAAGTCTTCTCTGCATCCACACACACTCCTTAATTCAAGCATCCTTCTCTGTCATGAATCTGCCCTGTTTCATTCTCAATCCCTGACAGAGATCTGTGCTCCTTTCCCACCCCAGCTCTGTGCTTTGCTCCAGCACCCTGACTGCAGCTCCCACAGCCACCTCTGCTGTCCTCCCCTGTCCCCATCCAGCTCCTGAGCAGGTGACACTCAGTGAAATGAGCATCCTGAGTGCTCAGGATTGTGCAAAGAGCTTTTCTCAGGCTCGCCACCTTTCTCAGTGAGTCAGTGTGAGCAGCAGCTGAGAGGCAGCATCAGGTGGGTTTTCAGAGCTGGGGCTGATAATTTGGGCTGGCCAGGGGTGGCAGGTGTAAATTATTTGCAGTGGCCAAAGGCTTTGCTCTGGTGCTGCTGTGGTCTGGTATCCATCAGGAGGAGCAGTGAGGATGTTGGCATGATTTGAGTTGTGCTGCTGGGACATTGCTCCTCTGGATTTGTCAAGCTCAAGTTAAATGTATGTAATTTTAACATCTCCTGATTCTTGGGGAGCTGACTCATGCTTTCTTGGCCTGAATGATTCATTGCTCTTGAACTCCATTGCTAAATTCATTATGCAACAATTACAGGGTTGGGAATGCCACCCTAAGTGCACACAAACAAGCTGGCAGCAACTCCCTCCTCCTTTTCTCTCACCCCGAGCTGCCAAGAGATCTTCCTTGGGAGTTTGCTCTTGTCCTGCCTTGTAGGTGTGGGTCTGCCATGTCTTGCTGCTCTGCTCTTGAGCTGGGAGGGGCAGGAGTTGCAGGTTGGGTATTTCTGGAAGAGGGGACAGCTCAGGAGGGAAGGATGGGGATGCACAGCTTCATTCATCAGGGCCAGTTGCCTTAATTTTATCCCAGCTGCTCCATATGATGATATGGCATCCTTAATGATCCATAAGGGAAAATCCCAAGTGTCAGACCTTGCTCTGAGGTGCTCCATGTGGTGATGTTGGAGTTTGGAAGCTTATCATGGGCACAGATTCTGCTTGGTAACTGGCACAGCAACTCAAAGGTCAGATACTCCAAGGAGAAAGGTGAAGGAAGGGCAGGAGGACAACCCTGTGCTGGCTGTGAGGTGTCCAGTAACACCTTCCTTTTCTCTCCTTGGTGGGGCTAAGCTGAGATTTAGGGACTTGGCTTTTTACTAGTGAGGTCTCGAGCAAGAGTTCATCTGCAATGTGAAGTGGGTTTTGTACAGGGTGGGTTTTGCTTAGCCCCCCAAAGCAGTGGAGGGGAGCAGGGCTGCAGGGCTGTCAGTGGGATGCAGAAGGGTCATCCCCACCATCTACTGGAGCAGGTCAGATTTCAGGCTTTAAGGTGCCCCTCTTACCTGAATTTGACTCCTGCACTGGTTTTTCTGCTGTCCAAAGAACATTTCTTCTCAGAACAAACATTCAAGTCAGGTACCTACTGAATGGCAGCGTTGGCACCTCTGACCAGAAAGCCCTGCAGAAAGTCTTCCCAAAGTGTCACAGCTGCATTTTATGAAAAATCCTTTCCTTAGGATTTTTTCTCCCAAGAAGCTGAGAGCCTCAGGAACAAAATGTAAACAGTGATTATCTGCTGCTGTGGAATGCAACAGGTGGATCTGTGTTTGGTCTCATGGGGTTCTTTCTAATTAATGACCAATCACAGTCAGGTGTCTTGGACTCTCTGAGAGTCTCAAACTTTTGTTATCATTGCATTCTTTTCCTTTCCTTGCAAGCCTTCTTGATGAAATACTTTCTTCTATTCTTTTAGTATGGTTTTAATATAATACATATAATAAAATAATAAATCAGCCTTCTGAAACATGGAGTCAGATCCTCGTCTCTTCACTCTTCCTGGGACCCCTGTGAACACCACCACACCTAAGAGCAGCCATTCTTCCCAGCTGAGGCCCTTAAATCTTGGTATCTTTGGGAAGAGTCTCTCCTGGGCAGCTCTGACTGTTTGCACATTGGGACAGCAGAGAATGGCTGAATGTTGGGCTCATCAATGGCTGAGGTTCTCAAAGGTTTTCCGAGGTTTCCCTTGGTCCTCCTTGGCCTGTGGCAGCAGAGTCCTTGTGCTGGTAATCTCAGAAATGGCAGAAGCAAAGTAAGAACTGGACCGGTGAATTGCTGTACCAGTAATTCTGGTTCCATGCTTGCAAGTCAAGTTAATCTAAAGTATCAGAAATCCTCTTTTCAAACGAGTAAGTGGTAAATATTTGATTAAGCTAGATGTCAGAGCAATTGTATTGTCAGAGCAGCGAGTCAAGCCAACAACCACCCTGACTGTGGCCAAGAGGAGATGCAGAAAGCACAGAAAGTAGGGCACGTATGGTGACGCGCGGGTTGATAAAAATAAAGGTTCTTCAGCAACAGAAAATCTGCCTCGCAAGCAAGGCAGTGGCAAGCTGCTCCCAGAGTCTGATTTCAGAGTGAAACTGGCGATGTTGGCGCCGCAGAGAGCCGTGCTAAGGTTTTGTTAGCATTCTGCTAGCTAAACATTCGTTTCCATCTCCTGGCTCGCATGTGAGATAAGGCGAGTTCCTCCGGAGAGGCGGTGCTGCTTTCCCGTGCAGCTTTCTGCTCATCTGCATCTTAAGGAGCCTTTGTCCTCTTCAAGTATTGTGCTTCCACTTTCTAGAAGATGCTCTTGTAATATTCCTGCAGGCTCCCAGGGAAAGCGTCCTGGGTTGTCCTGGTGCTGGTGGTGGGCGCTGCTGTGAGTGGGCTGGCCCTGGTACCCTGTAGCAGCTATAGGGTGCTGCAGGGGGGTCTGTAAGTGTTGGATCAGCAGCCTTAGGGCCCCTTCTTGCATGCTGGGGGCCAAACTTGACCTGCAGAATCTGGATGAACTGGAAGATGAATTATTTGGTGAACCATGCGTGGCTTTGGTCAATAAGTCATCATGGAGTTCACCAAGGTATAAGGGCTAAACCCTAGACAGCAAATCCAGATGTTTGAGCTGTCTGGAACAAAGCATCCCACGCTGTCACATGGATAATTAATTTTGCCCACAGTCTCACGTCTTTACTCTCCTGTGGACACCCTGCTGTCCCTGCTCAGCGGAGGCAGGAGGGTAACACCATCCTGAGCAGCTGTACAGGCTCCCTGATGGATGCAGGACGGGTCACAGGGTGTCTTTGTATCTTATTTTGTTAAGGCCTTTTGAGGATTATTGGAATTGTTATAATGTCAATAATGCCCATAAGCTTTAGGGTTGAGAGCATTTTGTTAGTGGTAATTAAATGCAACCGCTGGTTAAAATGGATGGATCAGATGGTTGGGAAGAGAATCCTCCCATAAATCTCCCACAAAATCAATATTCCCACTGTCAGGTGTGTAGCAAATGCTTTTAAATTCTGCCAATCACCTGCTTTGTCACCGTGGTGCTATAAAGGTGACAGAATCTCACCTTTCCTTGGAAAGGGACCAGCAAGGCAGGGCTTTCTTCTGGTGGCAAAACCCCCCAAAAAATCAATAAAAATTGTGGAATGCAGTCCTGCTAGATGGCAACTCTCTGTAAGCAGGCCCAGCCCTGGGGCTGCACATCTGCATGGGGGATGTCTGCAGTGGGAATTCCCAGGGAAAGGCACATCCCTGTGCATAGCTGGGACCCTGCAGGAGCCCTCCCTGCTGCTGGCACATCCCCCTGGCACGGCCTGAGGTGCCCAGGAGCTGCAAATGGAAAATCCAGGCACTTATCTAGCTTGTTGCTGTGCCACAATAGGGCTGTTCCTAGGATTATTTTTTTATTCCGTGGGCCAAAATATGTGTAAATGGCTTTAAACAATGGAAGGATTTCTGTTAAAAAGAGTGGGGTGAGGGTGTGAATAGGGTTGTAATTTATATCTTGAGGGAAGGGTGTGGGCTTTTCCAGTGGTGTTTTTGAGATTCTGTTGGAAATTAGCTCGGAGTTGGCTTTTTTTTTTTTTTTTTTTAATTTTCCCTATGTCTTATTTTCAAGTCTGTTTTGAGGGAAAATTGTTGTTTTCCAAATTACAGATCTCTCAATGTGTAGCTGAAAATGTCAGGAAGAGGGATGCAGTTTTGGAAGCCTCCACACATCTGTCTGTGGCAGGGTTGATAAAAAATGGAAGCTCTAACCAGAAAAACAAATAAAAAGAGGTAATATCACTGTCACAGATGGGGTCGGGCTGCTTTCCCTGCAGGTGTCTGCACTGCAATCCCCACTCCCGTATAATGTGCTGTGGAAAAAAAATAAATTGAGAGCCCAATCGGAGACTTATGCCCTCAATTAATTTTTGTTCCACATAATTGGAGCTGCTGCATGCCTTTCTTTCAATATTTAACTGCCTGGCTCAGAGGATGGGGCTGCTCTCGTGCGAGGGAAGTTGGGATTCTCTTCATGTTTGCACAGAAATCCCATTCTGATCCTCTTCTCTTTGCCTGAGGGCAGGGATCCTGCTGCTCCTCTGATGCTGCAGATAAATTTTGTTAGCAGAGGGGAGCAAAGGGGAGAGGGGAGTGGTGTGTGCTGGATTCTTGGAGGAATAAAATTTCCTTGTCTTCAAGCATCATCTTCCCTGGAGCTGTCTGGGGCACGGTCAGAGGGGAGAGCTCTGCTCTGGTTCCATGTGCTGAGACCCAGCTCAGGGAGAAAAGCAATCAGGACAATTAGTGAGTGCTGCTGAGTGGGGTTTCTCTGTGCACTGGCTTAAAGGGGGGTGCCTTGTTTGCACATTGGGACAGCAGAGAAGAATGGCTGAATATCGGTCTCATCAGTGGCTGAGGTTTTCCAAGGTTTTCCTTGGTCCTTCTTGGCCTGTGGTGGCAGAGCCCTTGTGCTGGCGATCCCAGAAATGGCAGAAGCAAAGAACTGGACTGGTGAATTGTTGTTCTGCTGTAGTTTGAAATTGAGCCCTGAACTTTCTGATTTTTAACTCAACTCGAAATCTCTGTTAAGATTTTCAAGTTCAAGCTGGCAGAAATGCCCCCCTGCCTTCTCCTTGTGGAATTTCATAGCCAAGAGCTCAGGGTGTCTGTTTTTACTGTTCCTCTGATAGACCTGAAAGCAGAGGGGAGCCCAAGGTGTCCCCCTTGGAGAGTACAAGGGGGCTGAGCAGTTCTTACAGCTCCAGAGCATCCTTCAAGTTGCTCCCAGTGCCTGGAGTAGAGCTAGACCTCAATGGGGCTGGAAAAACCCATTCTGCCCATGGATGTGGAGGAAGAGCCAGTGAGAGTGGAGCTTGGCTGGTGAGGAAGATGATAGGGAATAAAAATAGAGAGGGGAGAAGAACCCCCAACTATTAGTGAGTGGGAAAACCACATGGAACTTCTAGATTTGAAAATATCTCCAGGCAAGGGCAGCTTAATGCAGAAAGGTGTGTGAGAAATGGCACCCGCTTTGAAAAAATTTAGAATGTATTAAAACCTTATCAAAAATACAACAGAAAACTGAATAGAGGAAATATTACAGCGCTGGGAGCCAAGGATTTTTCCCACCATGTGCTCATCCAAAAAATTGATGTTCCACCTTTTAACCCTTTAGTCCCTCCCAAAGTTCTGCCCATCAACTCCTTCTTGACTGTCCGGTGGTGGACATCTCCTACACCTTGATTGGAGGTCAAGTGTTGCCATAATAATGATCCAACCCTCCCAAATGTCCCAGGCCAGCCCTGATAACAATGCAAGGGAGGGTGAAACATAAATATAAATCTATAAAACTTCCCTTAACATATATTAAAAATATTTATATTATATATATTAAAAATATATGATATACAATATATGATATACAATATATGATATACAATATATGATATACAATATATGATATACAATATATTATATATCATATATTATATATCATATATTATATATCATATATTATATATATAACATATAATATTTGCCCTTTAATTGTGAGAGTCGACCATTGCTCATCTGTCACAGGTGGCAGCTCTGAAGGGCTGTGTTGGAGCAGGAACAGAAAGGTGCATTTGCTCTGCAGAGCTTTTATAAGAAGGTTTTTTTAACACCTCCAGGTGCTGCTGCCTTGTGCTGGGCTGCTCTGCACAGGAGCCACGTGGAGGGAAGTGAGATCTGAGCTGGTTTAGCTTTAATGCTCTGGTGTGCTCCTAAATCCTGGGTGAGAGCTGTGCTCAAAGCCTGCCCTGCTGTGCCTGCTGAGCCCCCAGATGGAATTCTTCTCCTCCATCCCCTCTGTGTCTGGGCACCACCACCAGGTTTGGGTCACTCCTCACTGCACACTGGTCTGGGGCAGGACTGCCTGGCACAGAAGAGGTTTTTAAATTTTTAAAATTTCTTTAAGGAGGCCGACGTTGACGTATTGATAGGAAAAAGTATATTGTGCTGTGTTGGGTGTTTACAGGAAATATATAGTGAAAATACTGAGGGGCTTTCCTCAAACAACTGCCAGTATTGTTAGGAGTGGAACAGATGGGAGGAGGAAAAAAAGAGGCACTTAAAATTTTGTATTACCAGTGTTGGCTCCAAAGAGATATTTTTGACTTTCTTCTCCACTTTTTTTCTTCATGCTTGTATTTTATTCCCTCTGCTGGGAAGGAGCTCATTGAAGACAGAGAGATTATCTGGAATTAGAGATAAAGCAGCCGAACCAAAATCTTTTTAATTCTCTGGAGCAGAATTTAGCTTGAAATTTCGAGCTTTCCATCAAGCTAGAAAAATATTTTACAATGATGCACCCGTGCAGCAGGCAGCAATGAAAGTTCCTTTGCTGCAGATGGTAAAACAGTATCTTCCCTTTAAGGAGGTAATTGGGGCACAGATTAAGTTACTTATTTGCATACAAGAAACCTGTGGGAAAGCCAAGAATCTCTCCCAATTTCTGATGAGATCTGAGATCTCTCACCCAGAATATTTCTGTACCTGCTCTTCCCCACCAACACTCCAGGGCAGATGTAGGAGTTGTGTTCCCTAAGGGGTCCTGGCTGAAATTCATATATATTTATATATATATATGTATTTTTATATATCTCTATATATATTTTAATATATATTTATATGTAAAATATATAATATCTATTTATGTATGGGTATATATTTATATATTTACATATTTTATATATTTATATGAATATATAATTATTTATATGTGTATATTTATATATATATTTTAAATTATGTTTCCTGTCACTTTGCCTGTCATTTCCTCAGGAGGAACCATTCTTCTGGTAGTGCTGAGCATCTGCTGCTTAAAGTGCAGCTGAAGCCCTGAGTGAGGAAAGGAGCTGTTTACTTCTAGGATACCAGTGAAATTAAATCAGGCAGCAACAATTTTCATCGTTTTCACTCCTCCATGTGGTTAACCTGTGGGTGCTGTGGGGCTCACAGAGAATCACACGGTGTGCGAGAAGAATTTGCCACCAGAAGCAACAGGCAGAGCTCTCAGAGTAGCATTGAGGGGCTTGTAGGTTCCACTAGCACCTTGTGGCAGGAGCACAGGACTGGAAATAACAATCCTGAGGTGGTGATGGACTAGAAATGACAATCCTGAGGTGGTGATGGACTAGAAATGACAATCCTGAGGTGGTGATGTGGCTCTTGCAGTGGCTTTGATCTGTGTTCATCTGCTCCCCTGTGGATGCTCTGCAGAAGGGTTTGGTGCAGGTGACTGTGAGGTGCTGGCTGAGGTGTGTGTCCAGCTGTGGTTCGATGTGCCCATGGGCTGTGGGCAGGTTTCTGCCTTGCCACAGCCCTGATGGCCAGAGGAGAGGGTGTCAGTGCCCACCTGTGTCACACTCCATGCACAGACAAGGGGGATGGTGCAACCTTCCTGGCAGGGTGGTACTCGAGAAATAAACATTTAGGCTTCAGGAGGCTGGAAACATGGCTCTGTAGGAAATGGGGCTGTGTCCTGTGGCATTTCAGGTGAAAATGAGTAGTTTGGGGCTGTGATTCTGTGGAGGAATTGCTCTTGTGATTTGAAACCCTTCCCAGTTTGCCATGTGGTCACTGTTGGTGTCACTCCTCTGTGTGTCTGTGAAAACCCAGTGGCCAAGTCCCCATTTGTGGGTGTGTGAGGCTGTGCCAGGTGGGGTTCAGGACAGTGTCCTTATTGATGGTGCTCTAATGAAATGTTTTCCCAAAAGGCAGGAAGTGACAGAGGCAGTTTTATAAAAAAAACCCACAAAAACAGTTTTAGGCTGTGGTGGTCTAAGCATGAAGGACCCCGTTGATTTGATGCTCTCTCTCTGAATTAAACAAATAAACCACCCAAACCCCAAGAGCTCCTGTCCAGCACAGGGCTCCTGCTCCCATCACCCTTGGGCTGTCTCCTCATCCTCTCTGTGCCTTTCTGGCTGGCTCTGTTTGGCTTTTTCTTGTGCCTCATTGGGGACCAAGGGGTGAAGAGCTGCTCTGCTGCTTCCTCCAGACCTGGGGAGATCCTGGCCAGCAGTTCTGCACCCATGCAGAACACACATCTCTGGCTGGCCTGTGTCCCTCAGCAGGGACAGTGCCACAGGAAAATCCTGTGAATTCTTCATTGGTGCCTGCTCCAGAGGATGGGCTGCAGTGGGCTGGACACCTTGCATTTTGAACACACAGATTTGCCTTGGTCCTCACAGGGAGCAGAAAAGGTGAATTTGGCAGCTATTCACCTTGCTGTGGTGCAGGTGTTGATGTTCATGAAATAGATAAATAAATCAGGCACCACCTCCTCTGCTGGCTGCTCATGCACTCAGATCCCTGCTGGAGGCTTTGGTGCTGGGTTTCCAGTTCCAGAGGAGAGATTAGCCTGGTGTGGGGAGGAGAAGGCTATTTCTGTCTGCTCATGCCCCTGGCTGGACTTTGTGCTGCAGACACCTCACCTGATCATCCAGCCCAGTCCTGCAGGTGCCTCACCACGAGCAATCCAGTGGCTGGAAACAATCTCCTTAGGCCCAGAGCAGCCACTTCTAAAGTTTTCTGCTTTCCCTTTCTTTGAAAACTTTAAAAAATCTCCAGTCTTTCACTTCAAAGTGTACCATTCAAAGGTTGCTCTTCCATGGTTTGTGGGTGTTTTTAAAGTGGAATAAAACTGAAATCAGTTGATGACACTTAAGTGAAGGGCTTCTGTGAGTGTTTGTGTTCTGCATCAGTGTCATGCTGTGCTCTAAGTGCTGCCTTGGGAAGATGTGACAGAGCATTTGCAGGTCTCAGCTCCAGCTCCATCAGCAGATGGGGAGATGAGGAGCCTCTCCAGCCTTGTGGCTGCTTTACCAGACCCAGCTCCAGCCTCAGCAGTGTTGGGGCAAACTGTCTGCAAATTGAATGCTTAATGGGAAGGTCAGGGGGCAGCTCTGAGTGTGTGCTGGTGAAGAAAATGAGTACCTTTGGTTCTGGCCTTTGAGGGAGGCAGGTTCCAGCCTCAAAGAGTAAAATGGGAAGGAGTTTGTGTGTTGGTGGCACAGTCTGCAGCCCTGACTCAGTGAACCCCCACTTCACAGAATTGCTGTGTCTTCCTGCACTGGCAGTGAGTAACCTTGCCTTGAGAATCCTTTTGGGCTGAGTCAGGTGATACAAAACGCACAGGAAATGCAAATTTACCAAAAAAACCCCACGGTGGTGTTGGCCAACACTTGTGTGCCCTTCTTTGGAGCCAAGCTTTGGTCAGAGGAGCCTTTCCCTGGTGCAGTGCTGGCAGGAGGGGGATGGCAGCAGTGCCTTGCCTTCCTTTTGGCCCCTGCCATAGCCGCATTGTCCCACAGGGCCAGGGGCTCTGTGTGTGTGTGTGTGGGGCAGGATGTGCTCACAGTGGTGGCACCACTTGTGCTGAGCTCATGGAAACTGCTCAGCTCGGTCCCACATGAGGAAAGTGCTTTTCTTCCTGCCCCTTCTGCTTCTTTAAATAAAACAGAGCCCAAAGTGTGATGCCTTGCAAGCCACAGACACCCACACAGCCACTTCTGTGTCACTTTGCAGGTAAACAAGTGCTGAGGCCTCAACCTGAGCTATAGTTAGCCTGACCTGTTTGTGCCACAAGTCAATGTGCCACTTCTTTAGGAGCAGGGAAGGAACCAGGGCACTGGAAAACAGGCAGGTATGGGGACAGAGTCTTTTTTTTGGGGCTCTGGGCTCTGTGAGAGTGATAGGGAATTATGTCTGGGAGAAATTGAGCTGTGTCCACTTCAGGAAGAGCTCTCAGGGTGACCTTTTAGCTCCTTTAGAGGTTCATTTTCTGGTTGGATTGAGGACATGCTGGGATTCCAGACATGTCTTGCTGTCCATGGATCTCTCCTCTCCATTCCACTCCCCTTTGCAGACCACCTGAATCTCCCATTTCTGCTGTTGTGAGAGCTGCTGGAGGATAAGCTGCATGCAGGAAAGCTGAACCATGGCACACTTGTCCTTTACTTATAAATTGCACTTTCCAAGGTGCAGTCCTAAACCCACAGGAAAACTTCCAGCCTCTCTTGTGAAACGCTGAAATAAAGTTTCCTGCTTTAGGAATCCTGCAGCACGAGGTCCCCATTTCTACTCCAGGTATGTTTTGGAAAATATTTGTTCATCTCCGAGCAAACAATGGCAGAAGTGGCCTGGAAAAGGCGCGAGGTGGGAGTGCCTGTGCAGTATCCTGAGAGGCATTTCCTGCCCTTATCTCCCCTCCTTCGAGGTATTGTGGCTGGGCCTTCAGATCTGCAGGCTGTGCTGCTGCTGCAGCAGAGGCTGAGATTGCCAGCAGAGATACTGCCCCGGAATGCTTGCCAGGGGCAGCAGCTGAGTTCACCAGAGGTGCTGAAGAGCTTTCCAGCTGAGTGCCTGCGTGGGGAAATGTCTGTCCCAAAGGAAAAGCTGCTTGGCAAGTGCAGTCATGCATTTTCTGCGGGGTTTTTGGGGACTGTGGTGAGTCCCAGCCCGTGGGGGCTGTGGGCAGGGGTCAGGGAGAGCTGTGAGTGCTTTTCCCATGGCTCCATGGCACCCCTCCCTTGCTTTCCAGTGCCATGCTAAAGCCACAAGTTGGTATTTTACATCTCAAACAAGTGAATTGAATTTGAATTTTGAGTTAGTAGCTCCCTTATGAAACACTTTGCAAAGATTTGTGTTTGTTCCTGTGTGGAACTAAAGCATTTTTTTTTGCATTCTTAAATTCTTGTGGGATTAAGCGGGGTTGTTTTTTTTTTTTTTTTTTTTTCTGTTCAAGTCTATCCTGAAGTTTTCAGAATAAGGTTTGCAGGTGCTGCTGAAGCTGTCCTTGACCGTTTTGCTGGGTAAAGCAGCTGCCTGGACCTGCCTGTGTGCTCAGGCTGAGTTTGTTTGTTTTCAGTTCCCAAACCAATTATCTGTTGGAGGAAATGGCCTGTCTCGCTCTGTCTGCCCAGATATTTATAGGGAAGGTCAAAGCCCTGTGGAAGGTCTGGAGCAGTGTTTAGTAGGTGTGGATGCCTCAGCCAGGCTTCCCTGGGATGTGGTGGGTGTGCTGTGTGCTGGGGACACTGCCCTGCAGCCCCTGAGTCTCCTTGATGGGCTGCTTCACCCTCTGGCAGGGATGAGCTGGGGCTTTTCCTGCCTCACCTGCATGGGTAGGTTTTGTGTCCTCACCTTGGCAGCTGGGTGAGGTTTGGTGTCCTCACCTGGATGGGTGAGGTTTGGTGTCCTCACCGTGGTAGCTGGGGAAGGTTTGGTGTCCTCACCATGGCTTTTGGGTAAGGTTTGGTGTCCTTACCATGGCAGCTTGGTGAGGTTT
Source organism: Ammospiza caudacuta (assembly GCF_027887145.1). NCBI lineage: Eukaryota > Metazoa > Chordata > Aves > Passeriformes > Passerellidae > Ammospiza > Ammospiza caudacuta. Next base: position 9,157,539 of record NC_080607.1, read on the forward strand.
GATACCCTCACCATGGCTCTCAGCTGGGTGAGGTTTGTTGTCCTCACCGTGGCTCTCAGCTGCCTCTCCTCTGCTCCTTTTCCCATAGAATCTCTGCATCCAGTGCTTACAAAGCTGTTGCTTCCTCTTTTGAGCTTCAGCTGTCTTATTGAGGCTTTCTCAGGTGCTTGTCAATACTTCAGTCCTTCAGTCACTCTTTCCCATCAACACTTTATATTTCTTTTTTCTTTGTCCTCTCCAAGCTGGTTGAACCACACAAGCTCTCATCTCATCCCTGGTTATTTGCTGCTTATCTGGATTTTGCATGAGCCATTCAATGTGCTTTGCACAGGTCTGATTGGAAAGGATAAATTCAATTTGCTTGTGATTTCAGCTTTATTTCAAATGCACATCTCCTGAAATGAGGGCTGTGTGTCCTCCTCCTGTGCAGCAGGTGACTGCTTGGTCACTGTGGGTGGCCCTGCTCAGAGGTTTATGTTGTGGTCACACTGAGGGTCAGGAGCTGTGAACTTGTCTGCTCTCATTGCTTGTGGACCCTGAACAGCAAAACCAGAGTGATTTAGTGTGTGGTGAGGAGAAAACCTGAGGGAAGAGAGAAATGAACACCATCCCCATGTTTTTAAGATCTGAGGTGGTTTAAGTGTTAGTAACACCTGAGAGCCAGGTCTGTCCATCTGTCCTCAGCTGGGGCTGGGTGGATGAGGCAGAGCAGCACAGATGATGCTCCTGGTGGGGAGAGTTCCTCTGGGCAAACCTGTCTGGCCTCGTGGCATCTGTCGTGTTCCTCTGGGGGCTCAACAAATGTGGGATTTGTCTTCACTCGGGGTCACCAAATGTGGAGGTGTTCACAGGGGTCCCAGGATGAGGGAAGAGATGAGAATCTTGACTCCATGTTTCAGAAGGCTGATTTATTATTTTATGATATATATTATAGTAAAAGAAAATTATATATTAAAACTATACTAAAATAATAGAAGAAAGGATTTCATCAGAAGGCTAGCAAGGAAAAAGAAGGAATTATAATAAAATCTTGTGACTGACCAGAGAGTCCAAGACAGCTGGGCTGTGACTGGCCATTAATTAAAAACAACTGCATGAGACCAATCACAGATCCACCTGTTGCATTCCACAGCAGCAGATAATCATTGTTTACATTTCGTTTCTGTGGCCTCTCAGCTTCTCAGGAGGAAAAATCCTAAGGAAAGGATTTTTCATAAAATATGTCCATGACAGAGGACCAGCCCAGGGAAGGATGGGAATCTCAGTGCTCAAACTGCTCCCAAGTCTCTGACAAATGGTATCCAACATGTGGAAGGTCTTTGCTCATTAAGACTTTATTCTGGTCATAGGAGAGGGTTAATGTGAGCAATAGACATGATCGAGCTGCACAGTGGAACCTCTGCTTGATCAAGAGGGTTTTGCTGGGATGTTTGGAGTGAGGGAAGAGGGAAATCACCAATGCTGGTAAGAACAATTAAGGCAATTAGAGCAATTAAAGCTCAGTTAGCTGCATTTTGAGGTGGTAGGTGTTGCCTGTTGTGTTTTCCAGCAGTGTGCTTGCTGACACCTGATCTCTCTGCTTTTCTCCTCATTTCAGGTTCCCACCACCTTCCCACCGGACCCTGCCATGGGCCCTCCCCATCTCAGCCTCAGCATGCTGGTATAGCAGCGGGAGGCTGCCATCCAGAGGAGCTGTGCTGGGACATCCCTTCCCCCTGGGCCATCCTCCCCGTCCCCTGCCTGGGCAGGAGCCATGGATGCCCACGTGGACCTGCTGACCGAGCTGCAGCTGCTGGACAAGGTGCCCACGCTGGAGAGGCTGAGGGCAGCCCAGAAACGCAGGGCCCAGCAGCTGAAAAAATGGGCCCAGTACGAGAAGGAGATGCAGCACAAGAAGAGGAAGCATGAGAAGAAGAGAAATGCTGTGAACAGAAAGAAAGTGTCTTTTGAGGCCAGCGTTGCTCTGCTGGAGGCTTCCCTGAGGAATGACGTGGAGGAAGGTATGGCACTGGTGGGTTCTGTCTGGCTGCCCGTGAGCTCCAGGTGGTGTGAAGGCATCTGTGCTGTCATCCATGGTCTGCCCTTGCTGTGGTGGTGGGCTCTAAAGCATTGCCATCCCCGACACAGCTCTGAGGTGCCCAAAGCCCTGTGTGACACCAGTGTTACCTTGGATGGCATCAGGAGTGGGTGTGTGAGTGCCAGGATAGAAGTTGTGACTGAGGTTTGGGTGAAGGAAGGGCAGTTTTCATCTCTTTCCTTCTCACACTTCCTACTTGCAGGAGGTGTGAAACACTTCCTTGCCTTCTGGGTGTGGTGGATTTAGAGGAGTCTGTCACAGGGATGTCAGTGTGAATCTCTTCACTTTCCCTGCTTGAGGGCATGCATTCAGAGCTACAGGAGTGTATGAATCTTTTCCCAAAATGCTGGGAAGCACAGCTTTGCTTAGTGCTTCCTGCAGAACAGACCTGCAAATCGTTCCCAAATTGGTTTAATTGCACCATTTGCAAGTGGATGAAAGTGCTGCTGCTACAAAATCTGAAGGGAGGAGGAAAAAATATGTCTAAAAGTCAATAACCATTAGCCTCAGCACAGCATGGGGGAGAACCTGTGAGCTCTGGGGAGCCAGAGAGTGCTTCTCTGCAGAGGAGTGAAAATATCTCTTGCAGGAGAGCTGGAGCTGCCTTTGGGGTTGGTGCTTTGCAAGTTGCACAACTGGTGTGATCTCCCTGATCCCTTGGTGTGGCAGAGGAGGGTGTTTAGGAATCCTGGCCAGCTGAGCATCTCTGCCAGAGAATGCTGCTCCAGTTTCCAGCACCCTCTACAAGAGACAATGAATCCTTGCCTGGTTTGTGGGTGGAAGGCAAGGACTTCATCTTGTCTGGTGGAGAATCTCCCCAAAGTCATGTCCCTGTTTCTGAGCAAGCCCTTTCTGTCCTTGTGTGGGTGTTTTGCTCCTGTTTGCAAACAGAGCATGGACAGCGGTGGCCCTGCCTGGGCATTGTCACTGCATTTGCCCAGCCCTGCTGTGGCTTTGGTTCTTTGTGCCTTTGTGACCTCCCTGGGACAGCACACCTGTGATAATGCCCTGGAAATGCTGGCTTTTATTTGTTCTTTCCTTGCTGTAGAGGTTTCATAGCTCTCTCCAGCTCTCTGCCTCAGTGGCCCCATGTTATGTTTTGTGGAGGGATAGAATGTAAGAAAATAAAGATAGTGCAAAAGGTAGTCTCACACCTGAGGAGTTGCAGCTGTACTGATCCCCAAAGATTAGGAACAGGCCACAGCTGTGTCCAGTAAGAAGACAAGTGCTACAAAAGAGTGGGTTAGCTGGGGCAGGAGAGAGCTGGAGTTTTTGGCTGAGAAGAGAAGATGGAGTTTGTTGGCTGTGCTGTGAAGGAGTCAGTGCTGTGAGGAGCTGCCCATGAGACATCACTGAGAAGGTATGGGAGCTTTGCAATATGGTGACAACAATGTTCCTCACTCTGAGCTGCTGTGGTTTTCTAGGAGGGCTCCAGCAGTGAAGCCAGCTGTGACTGCTGGCATTGCCTGAGGGACAGGTCTGGGTCTTGCATCACCTCTGCCTGTGCTGGCAGGTTGTAGTTTGGGTTTCATACCCAGCTGTTCAGCTGCCAGTGACAAGTCACAGTACTGGGACAGATGATGAGAGTTTCATTTTATTCCTTTTGGTGCTGTGCCTCTGCTCAGCACTATGGCTGGGGGTGTGATGGCTCTGCAAGAGGCCCAGCTCTGCAGTTTTGCTTTCACTGTCTCTGGTTTTGGATCTGGGCTGTTTGGAAGGAGGAAAGCTCCTCACTGTCTGATGCTTTGTCATTTTGTGAGGGAGGCAGGAATGGTGGAGGTGTTTGTGGTCAGGGCCTGGGGAAGGATGGATTTGCTCTCTGAGGGTCATGAGCAGGCAGTGCTGGCCTGTGTCCAGGCTGTAACACCAGTGTTCTGCTGGCAGGGTCCCATGGAAGTGCTCTTGCACCACATGTGGACATGGATCCTTCACTGCTGAAGCTGCAGAGTTGATCTTTCAGCTCCCAGCTTCACTCTTTTCCTCCTGTGAGGGAAAATCCATCACTGCAGGTCTCTTTTGGCACCATAATCCTCCTGTGCACCTCTTCCTGTAGGCAAGCCCAGGTTGTGGGCTTGAACCAGCAGCTGCTCTTTCCAAGGTGATGCTGGTGATAAAACCCAAATGTTACACAGCCACTTCCCTCTGACAGAAAATCAATTTCCTCACCCTATGAGAGGACAAGGGACAGTATTGCCAGGGCACAGGTGCTTCCCAAGTAGCTGCATTTTTCAGATGCCACTGTTTTTACAGTGAATGAGTTTTGTTCTCAATTAATTTATATCCTAAAGGTAGTGTGTGGGCAGGTTCTGTGCCCCCTCTGTGGTGTGGGACCAGTATAAAGGGAGGAGGGGACAGAGTCAAACCCAGGTGCCAAACTGGCAAAATTCTTTGTCAAGAAAGTGTGGAAACTTGTGGGCTTTTGGAGGTCCCAGGTGATTATTTTGATATATGAATCATCTTTTGTTTCCCTGTGGGATGTGGAGGGGGAGGTGAAATGTAAATGATGAGGGAGTTGATAAGTCAGAGTGAGGAGGGTTGGAGCTGGGGGCGCAGCTGGCACGTGGCACCTCTGGGTTGCTGTGCCATTCCCATCCCTTGTGACTTCTCTGCTCATTTTTGTCATTCTCACCCCCAAAGTGGGAGAGGGGATGGTGGTGGGTGCTGTGCAATGGAATCAGGGAGCATGGTATCTGTCCACATGGTATCTGAGGCTGTGGTGTGTATGACACCTCCTGGGGTGGCAGCTGAGTGCTGTAGGATGGAGCTGGTGGGTGCAGAACCCAGCCCTGCCCTTCAGGGGTCCCAAGGTCCTGGACCTGCTGCTTTCACTGTCCTTTGCCTGCCTCTGGCCCAGGGGTAGTTGAGAGAGCTACTGTGTGCCAGGTGTCATGGGAAAGACAGGAGGAAATGGCCTCAAGCTGCACCCCAGGGTAGGTTTAGATTGATTATTAGGAAAGATTTCTTCACCCAAAGGGCTGTCCAGCCCTGGCACAGGCTGCCCAGTGCAGTAACCATCCCTGGAGGGATGTCAAAGATGCATCCACGTGGCCATGGTTTAGTGGTGGTCTTGGCAGTGCTGGGAGAATGGCTGGACTCTGGTCCTGGAGGGCTTTTCCAGCCTCAGCTGCTCTGTGGCTCCATGCTCTCAGTGTGGTGGCCAGGCAGGACTGAAGGCAGGGGCTCCTGCAGACCATCAGCGTGGGCAGGAGCTGAGAACGGCTGGTGGCTCCTGTCTGCCTGCTCCTCTGATCCTCCGCAACAGACCTGTCAAAACATCCCAGCTTTACAAACAAGCTGCTGTTAAAAGCTCCCTTGGATGTCTGCTGGCAGAAGAGGGGCAGGGAGCACGCTGGTGGCAGATGGGAGCAGGCAGCCAGGCTGGGGACAGCGGGGTGACAGTGGGTGACCCCAGAGTGAGGGGTCCAGACAGCTCCTGGGTGAGCCTGAGGTGGGAGCCCAGAGCACTCCCAGCTGCCCGGCCAGACCTGGTCTGTGCCCCTCTGCATCCCACACCATCTCCATTTCACAGGGAAATATGCTCCATCCTCACCAGCTCTGGGCTCAATCCCAGCTGGTTTCAAAGGCATGGTGCAAAGGGAGGATCCCCAGCCCACACAGAGCTTCCAGGGGGTGTGGTGCTGGATGCAGCCTCTGGGCTGTTCCAGTGGCTGCAGAGTTGCTTTATAATGCAGTAAAGGAATGCTTTATGAGTGATGGCAAAGGATTTGAGAAGATAAGGAATTGCTGAGCGCTGTGGCCCTTTGAGGCTGCTGTGTGAGGTGATGGACTGAAACCATGGAGAGGAGGCTGGTCCTGCCATTCCCAGGGCAGCACCTCGGCCCCAAAAGCAGCCGGGGCTGTCATGTCCAGGTCTTTCTACATCACTGAGCTTTTCTAAAATAGCCCCAGAGCATGGGGAGATGAGCTGGTGTTCTATAAACTGAAAAAAACCACAGATCCCAGAGGTGGGTAAAGTGGCTGGTTGTACAAACATGTGGCATTTGCTGTCTGGAGCTCCCTTTGCACACCTTGGCTGTTGGTGGTGGGAGCTCCTGCTTCAGTGACACAAACTGCAGGTGTTGGCATTGGCTTCAGGGTGAGCTGGGCTCCTTCAAGGAGCCATCAACCCAAGGATTGATTCACCTTCCAGCAGCACCAGAGATGCCCTGGTTTCTCCTGCTCTTGGGTGAGAGCTGCCTCCCACGGGCACCCGCTGCAGAGTCCTTGAGCTCCCACCTCCTGGCACTCCATCCTGCAAGCAGAACCTTATCAGAGCCAGAGTGTTGCATAAAGCAGCAGATCCATGAGGATCTGCACAGTTAACCTCCTTCTGTAGGAGTTTAACTGTGCAGATCCTCATGGCTGGTGAGCCTGAAGGTGAAGGAAAGCTCAGCTTTGGTGACCTTGGACTTGGCATTTAGCAAAACAGTGACAGAGCAGAGGGCATGAGCTTGGAGCTCATGTGTGGGGAAGATTTCCCTGAGGAGAAAACAACTTATTCCTATCAACACATCCCTTCTCCTTCCCTTTGTGCCATCCCAAACCTCCTGTTCCTGTGCCATGGTGCCCAGCATGGTTCATGCACCTTCTGGGAGCATCCCCAATGCTCCCTTTGCACCTCTGGAATAAACCCAACCTTGTCATTTGCAAAGGCACTTTTAAAAGAGGCCCTAATTAGTGTCTATAAATTGCTTTCTTTAACCTTTCCAAGCTGATGTGATCTGTTCCCTTGTTACTTCAAACCCTTTATGAGGTGCCTTAATTTTCCACCCACGTTATTAATCTCCTGAAGCTTTTTTTCTTGGGGTTCCTGTGTCCAGGTCTGTGAGTAAGTGCATTTATCTGTCTGAGAAGGTTTTTCCCCTGGGTTTTGTGCTCTTTGAAGGGCTCTGAAAAGAAAAGATCTCTTATCACCATCAGTCTGAGTGTCTATCTGGGTATTTGGGAATGGTTTGAGTCAGAAATGAAAACATTTCTTTTTAATAACAAAGGCATTTCTTGAGTTTTAATCTCACTGGGTGTGGAAATGAGAGCTGTCCTCTTTAGGAAGCTGCATGTGGGAGCCCTTGGCAATGATGAATTTTGTTAATTTTGTTAATGGGGGTTGGTATGTCTTCCAAAAGCAGATTCACGTATTTGGCCACATTTTAACTTGGCTTTTTCATGCAGTTTGGATGTGATGCCAACGTGGGGTGATTTGCATATGGCAGCTAACTTGAGGCATCTGGGAGCGTGAGCAATATTGAATCAGCAACTTTCTCTGTTGGCATAACAAGTAAATATTTTTAATTTTTTTTCCCTCTACTCTCTGAAATTCAATCAAGTGGAGAAATTATATCTATAAGAGATTCAAATGCCAACTTTCCTCTCTCCAAATTAACACTGAAAAGTCCACCTAAGGTTTTCCTGGGATGAGACCCTCTCCCTCCCCAAATCTGGAGTCAGCTTCACCAATTCTTTTAACAATTTTTCTTTAAACAAAAAAGTTTGATCAGAAATACTTCTTTTATTTCCCAAAAGTTGGTCACTTCCACATAATTTTTTTTTCTGGCTTTTACACGTGTGCTCCCTTCCACCATTTCTGATACCACTGAAAATATTTCTGGTGTACTTTGTAATAGGATTACAGGGTAATGAATAAACGTTGGATTCAAGCTGCACTAAGAATTCTGTTTGGTTTTTAATCAAAGAGGAATTGGCCAATTGCTGTTGTCAAGATTTTGTTTCTTGCAAGAGGTAGTTTAAACCACATAATCAACTTCCAACATTTGGTGCAGTGTGTTTTGGAGGAGAAACTCAGTGTCTCCTTGGTTGCATGTGCACCCAAATACAACCTGGACATTTCCTTGGTTTATTGGTGTTGTTAGTGGTGTTAATGTGGCTGTGTGTGAGGAGTGTTCTGCCTCCCAAGGAGACCTGGGCAATAGGGAGGTGTTTTTTCAATTTTTTACATTTTTTAAGTCTTTTGATGTTTATATTTTTGTAACAAGCTTTCTCACACAGTTTATGTAAATAACTTAATGTTTTGCATTCTTTTATAAAAAAAGAAAAAAAATTAATAAACTCTTATTAGAGTTTGTCCAGTGTCATTGGAGAGGTGACATTATCACCCTCCAATCCACTGTCACTTTTAAAAATCTATAAATATTAAAGTCAAAATTAAACTTCCCTCTTTTTTACCTTAAAAAATCCAATATCCTCATCTTTCTGTTTCACATCCTAAAATAACAGGGATGAGAGGCTGGACCTGCTCAGGTGGTGCTGCAAGGTGCAGCAGGTAGGATATGTCAGGTCACCATCTGCTCTCCAACCCTGCCTGGCCAAACCACAGCAGGGAGGGTGTCACATTCACGTTTTCTGAAAAATCCCTTTGCCCAGGATTCTTCTCCTTGGAATCTGTGAAGCCTCAGAGAAAAAGGAAAACAATATTATCTCATTTGCTTGTCTTGTGTTTTGCCGCTTTGGAATGCGGTTTGGAGATTGTTTATCCAACAAGTGGTGGTTTGATTGGATTGTTTATCCAACAGGTGGTTGTTTGATTGGTTTCATGTGAATTGTTTTAACTTAATGACCAGTCAGGGTCAGGCTGTGTCGGACTCTGGAGAGAGAGTCACAAGTTTTCATTATCATTGTTTGTAGCCTTTTGTAAGTATCCTTTCTGTATTCTTTAGTATAGTTCAGTATAGCATTCTATATAATATCATATCATATCCTCTCATGTCTCATATCATGTCTCATCTCATATATAATATATATCATATCAGCTTTCTAAGAACATGGAGTCAGATTCTCAATCATTTCCTTCCTGCCATGGGAGACCCCAAAAATACCACAGGAGGCTCAGAACAGGAATGTCAGACTTTAAGTAAGCCCAAGGCAGATTATCAATGGGACCTTAATTCAACCAGGTGCATGGAGATGTCCCTGCCCACAGGTGCTAAATCAGTGCCATTTAACCCTTCCCTTCCCTGTCCTGGCTGCTCTGCTTCCTGTGACATGGAGGCAGCCCTGCAGGCCTCCTTGATTCCTGGTGTTTACAGAGCTGCCAAATATCCAAGCCAGGATTTCCAAGTCTGCTACCACTTGCTGATGTGTCAGTGTCGGGGGTAGGATGGTTGGGACAGACGGACACGAGAGATCTCTGCAGCCAGGGCTGGAACTTGGGGTTTATTGCAAAGGGCCTGGGGGCAGGGCCCTGCTGGGAGCTGCCAGACACAGCTCAGAGCAGGCCCCAAAGAGGGAGAGGTAAATAAAGTGGTAAAGAGAGAGAAGGCAAGAGCGTGGTAAAGAGAAAATGAGAGCGCGAGGAAGAGTAAAAGAGGATACGAGCGTAAGAGAGCGAGGTTCCGACTACAATACCATAAATCTTCTTCTGTGTTGAATATTCTGATTCTCACTAACCAATCTAGTACAAGATACCAATCCTATAGCATTTACATACAGCCTATAAGAATCATTACATTACCATACGGTGCTACATTTTGAACCCTAAAAACTCCTCTTTGAGGTTCTGCATTCTGCCTTCTGCCAAGCTGGCAGGGTCTGCTCTGACCCAGGTGAGTGTTCTTTCCTGTGCTCTGATTCATGGTGTGTTTTGTTGTTGCAGTCAGGTAGAAAAATTATCAAAGAAAGGCTTCATAAAATCAGGCCTGCTCTGTTGGATTGATGGCTGGCCTGTCATTTCTTCTAAGCAGCTAGTACTTTGCAAGTTCCCATGTGAAAACAATCTTGGTGTGAAGAGTTTGTGAACAGTCTATTCCTAGGTGAAAAACAGCTAGCACCTACATAAACATTAAATCTGTCTCCCGAAAATCAGTGAAGGGAATATGTAAACAATTTAAGAATAGAGAGATTTGATGGACAAGTAAAATACCTTTTACTAACTAATAGAGTAACTGGCAAAACTATTTACCAGTTACAGTTGCACACGAGTTCTGTAAAAAGAGCATGAAAGGAGTTGTGTGAATAAAGAATAGGCTTTTCCACATGAAGACAATGGGGTCTCACATGATTTATCCTGATAGTTTGTCCCACTCCAGTAGTGAGGAACCAGAGAGTGTAAACAGCAGCTCCATGGGGACTCTGGTGTCTGCTGTGTAGTAAGCAGCACAGCCCTGAGGGAGATTTTGTGTTTTGTGTGCCTGGCTGTGAGCTCTGAGAGCCAGGGCTCTGTCCTGCTCTGGGGCTGTGCTGTGGGGTCTGATCCAGGGGATGTGGGACATGAGCCTGATTGCTCCCCAGAGCTCACTGGCTTCTTGCAGCATCATTCTCTTTTCAAGTGTATTTTGTACAGCAGCCCACAACCAAAACCACAGGTCTGCAGCCACCTATCTGATTGTTCTTTGCAAATGAGTGTTGGTGGGGAAATGAATACTTTTGGGGGTGAATCTTTCTAGCAAGGTGAAAACTGATGTTGCTGCTGTACCCCTGCTACAGCTGAAAATGCATTTCCTTGCCTCTAAACTGTGGTTGCAGGCTCTGCTCTCTGCCCCTTTCTCCTGGTCAAGGAGAACTTGAAAAGTGGATTAAATCTATTTTTTTCCAGATTTAAATTTCTGCCTTTCTGGAGCAGGGCCAGCTCAGCTCAGCTGGTGTAGATTTCTCCCTCCTAGAATCATGGAAAATAGAGGTTGAGAGGGCCTCAGGAGGTCATGTAATCCACCTCCTGCCTCCAGGCAGGATCAACTGTATCTAAAATGCTTGCTAATGAGGGTGGAGTTAGGTATCTTAGTGTATTTATAGGCATCTCCACATCACCAGAGCACATCTACCTGTGCAAGGAGCCCTGCTGCTCATTCAGTTGTGCATATTTTTCCTACTTGCTTATATTTATCCTCCTTTTTTTATTTTTTTCTTTTTTTTTGCTTTGCATCTCATCCTTACCCTTACTGACTGGGAGTTTTCCTACTTCCGTGAAGAATGGTCTAATTCTTTCTTTAATAGCAGTTGCTATGGCAGCTGGTTCAGGCAGTGCCTTATAGCCTAGTGCAGAGCTGCTTCTACAGACACTTCCACTGCTTGTTTTTTCCTCTGGAGCTTGGCCAGATCTTTGGGAAACGTTACCATTCGCTGAGAGTGTCTTGAGAAAAAAAAAAAAAATTAAAAAAAATCAGATGCTGGTATATAAAAACACCCCCTAAGCCTTGCCCACCCTCTAACCCAGCACTAAAGGATGCTAAATAGGCCAGGAAGCCAACTGTTTAATTCTGGCTGCTGGTGCATTTGTAATCAAGAGCCAAGATGCAATCAAGCACCTTGCACTCCCTTTTAATTCGGGGAACAAGAGCCCATGTGCAGCTCTGAGCCAGTGGATGCAGTTTCCACTGAGCTCCCTGCAATTTGCAACTGTTTTATTTGCTGGATTTGGATTCCCTGGATAGCGTGAGGCAGGCTGGCTGCAAGTGCCACTCATGGGGGAAATGGGCTTCAGTTGCTCTGGGGTGTTTCTCCTGCTCTGAATTCCTTTTTATAGCAGTTCACAGCATTTCTCAGTTTGGCCAAGGTTTTCAAGCCAGGCCTTAATTCACATTTCCCTGGTGGTTTGGGCTGCTGTGCTGGGCTTTGCTTTCCAAGCAGCAAAAAGGTCCCTGCCTTGAGTGTAAGAGCATCAAGCTCTGAAATGTAGCAGGAAACGTCCAAAGCCTCATTTATCTTTGTCTGCCTTTACCTGGGCTGACAAGAGAAATTCCATTAGTAAAAATAAATGTTAACCACAATCCTCCTCCATAATAACACCCCAAGCAACCCACCCACCAAACTAAACAATACTCACATTTTTCTGTCCTAAGGGCTACTGCTGTAGAGTTCAGCTCTAAAAAAGGGGGAGATTAGAGCAGGAATTAAACTCTAAGGCACTGTCACACCTTCTCCTTTCTTGCACCAGCCCTGTTCTGGCCTGGCTGGCAGCTGATGCTGTCCATGGCACAGTTACCTGCACACAGCTGCTGTTCTGTCCTTTGTGGCACCTCCAAAGCATTTCCATGTAGAGCAGCAAGGGTTGGAGGTGAGCTGCTGCCACTGCCATGGTTCTGGTTGCAATGATGAGGGCTGAGACACCATGGCTTGGTCTATTCATGGTCTTATGAATTATCTGAGCTGAAGGGTTCTCTGTGTCAAACCCATTCTTATCAATAGCAGCAAAGTTTTACCCTATTCAATAATGTTGAATGAAAAGTAAAGTCCTTGCACAGGAAGGTGCACCAAGGTTTCATTGCTGCAGGGTGTTTGTGCTTTGCTCAGTCACTTGGGTCAAGGAATTCAGCTGGAACTGCATCCCAGCTCAGCCTTTTGGGGCTGGAGAGGAACAGGGACCCTGCAGTAAAGAACATTCCACTGGTGTTAGGGACATGGAGAGAACTTCCCCCATCTGTCTGAAGCCACCATTGGCTTCAGATCCTGTGTGCTGTCAGGGAAAACAGGTGAGGTCTGACCTGGGGTGCTGTGATTCACCCTCTGCAGAGCCCATCAGCTCCTCAGAGACCAGGAGCTCCCTCAGGAGCCTGGGGCTGGGCAGCACACAGTGCTCCCACAGAGAGCCAGCTTCAACCTACTTAGAGCTCAAGATCGTCCTGTGCCCCTCAAACTTTTCAGACCTGATTTATTTTATCATTTCAGACCCTGTCAGTTTGTCTTTAATTAGCAAGGCTAGAGCAGGGCTCCATGGAACTTAAATGGGCCTCTTGTTTTAATTAAAATGTTGGTGTAACAGCCTGAAATAGCAGAAGTTAGAAAGAGCCAGAGCTCCAGAGAAGGAGGACAGTCCCTGTGGATCTGCAGTGACATCCTGCTGCCTGTCAAGGCTGTTAGCACAGGGGTTCCTTTCCTCCTAAAGCTGATGCTGTCACAACACTGATGCCTGAGTGTGATGTGAAGTTCCAGTCTAGGCTGTAACCAGCCAGCTTCCAACCTGTGCCAAAACCACAGCATCTCTGCTTTGGGAGGTGGCAGTGGGTCATGGAGAGGTGCTGGAAGTCCATTTTGCTTTTGTTAGGAGGGCAAATGGATTTAAAATTTCATCTGAAAAGGCACCTAAGGAAGATTCCTTGTGCTTTCATAGGAAATTTATTTCTTATAACTCCAATCATGCAGTTGTGAAATAGCTATGAAAAAGCTGCTGCTCTGTCCCCTGACCCAAATTACTCTCATTTGTGGCAATTTTCTAGCACTCTTCAGAGCCAGGAAAGGTTCATCTGAGTACAGGTCAGCACTGGATCTGTAGCATTAATTCAAGGCTTGCCTCATCACTGCACTGCCTCAATCAGTGCTGCAGGTTTTGCTCAGTAATGGGAATGTTTGCAGCGCTGATCTCTCAGTTACCCTGTGGGGAACAAGTGAACAGGAAATATTCCTTGCTTTGCTTACATCCAGAGACTTGTCTTGTAGCTCAAGGGCAATATGTGTTGGCTGATTTGTCTCCTGTGGGGTAGGATTGACAGCCTGGATTGCAGGTGGAGGTGGAAGGAGCTGGGCCAGGGCAGGGTGAAGGTGCTGAGCCAGAGGTGTGGCCACCTTGAGTCATTCTGGTGGGGTTCAAAGCTCCCACAAACACCTTCCTCAGCTGTCCTGGGTGCTCTCATAGGACCACCTGCAGCTGCCTCTGACTGAGAGCTTCCTGGTGATCCCTGAGCATTTTGGCACAGACCTCTGAAGATAGTTTGGATATTTTGCCTTTATTGCAGTCAGCTTGGTTGGGTCAGTTGACACAGAACCCTTCAGTTCAGACAGTTTAATAGACCATGAATAGACCAAGCCATGGTGTCTCAGCCCTCATCATTGCAACCAGAACCATGGCAGTGGCAGCAGCTCACCTCCAACCCTTGCTGCTCTACATGGAAATGCTTTGGAGGTGCCACAAAGGACAGAACAGCAGCTGTGTGCAGGTAACTGTGCCATGGACAGCATCAGCTGCCAGCCAGGCCAGAACAGGGCTGGCATGCATCCTAAAGCTCCTTAGGATGCAGAGTCCACTCAGCTCCTTCTGCTGGATGCTGCTCTACACACCACCCCATTAATCACTGCCCCGTGGTATTAAAATATATTGACATGGCATTTTGAGCCCTCAGGGATCACCCTGACCAGAGCCAGGAGTTCCCAGCAGCAGTGGAAGCATCCTGTGTGTACCATGGGCAGGAGAGGTTCCCTGGGGCAGCCAGTTCCCAGTTTTGGAAGCTGCCCCCAGTGCTGTGGGCTCCCCACCCTCCTCCTTCCCTTCCTGCAGGAAGGGCCTGTGGGTTTTCCAGCTGTGGAACAGGAAGGAAGTGGGGATCCTGTTTGCCTGCCCCCTGAGCTGCTCACATCTGTTTGAAGCTGCTCCTTGTCCCATGGCTGTGGCCTCGTTTGTCACCTGTCCTGGAGCTCTGCATGGAGCATCCTGAGGTGCCACAGCCAGAGATGCTCTCCAAACCCAGCCCTGGTCCCTGTGTGACTGGGACATGGCAAGAGCAGCCTGGTCACCCAAGATCCTGGGACTGGAGGGCACAAGAAGGGCGTTTGCTGGCACTGCAGTGGGCAAAGTTGTTTCTGCCCTGTCCCAAAACAGCTTCTGTGTTAGATCCTAATGACATCCAATCAGTATCAGCTCCTTGGAGGTGCCAGGTGGCATCTGGCACATGCAGGAGGGTGGAGGAAGGCGGGCTAAGACTTTGCCTGGGCTAAGGGTAGACCCTTTTAAACCAGGACAGCTTCTCTTCTCCAGTTTATTTTCCCAGTTAAGCAACTGTCCAAACAAAAAGAAAAAATAGGCCATAAAAAAGAGCTTCCCAAATTCAAGGATTCTGTGTCAACTGACCCAACCAAGCTGATTGCAATAAAGGAAAAATACCCAAATATCTTCAGAGGTCTGTGCCAAAATGCTCAGGGATCCCCAGGAAGTCCCAGGAAGCCATGCAGACTCTCAGCTGTGTTTATCTCTTCTCACTGTCATATCTTCTGAAAAATCCTTTCTCCAGGATTTCTTCTCCTGGGAAACTGAGAAGCCTCAGAGACAAATGAAAACAATAATTATCTGATTGCTTCTCCTGTATTTTGCTGCTTTGGAATGTGGTTGGAGATTATTTACCAACTGGTTATTCATTGATTGGTTTCATGTGAATTGTTTTAACTTGATGACCAAACACCATCAGCTGTGTCAGGACTCGGGGAGTCAGTCACGAGCTTTCATTATCATTCTTTGTAGCCTTCTGTCTGTATCCTTTCTCTTTCTTTAGTAAAGTTTTAGTGTAATATAATATAATATAATATAATATAATAATATAAACCTCCTAAGAACATGGAGTCAGATTCTCAATTCCTGCTTCATCCTGGTGACCCAGCAAATACCACAATCTCCCAGTAAACTATGAGAGGACTTTGGGCTCTTATTTTGGGTATCCCTTAGCTCTTGTTGGGGTGTGTGAATTCTGCACAGCTGGGGTAGAAGCCAGTAAGATGAAGCACTGAGCAGTGAGAGGGATTGCTGGGGAAGTGCTTATGGAGGAGGTGAGAGGGAGCTGGAGGTGTCCTGTCAGAGCAGGGGCAGTGCTGCAGCCTGCCCTGGCTCTGGCACAGCCTCAGCAACAAAAACCTCTTTAGACTGGGCACATTTGTGGTGGTAGAGCTGTAAAACACTGCCTTGGGGGCACGGCTGTTTAACCTGAACCACAGTGTCGCAGGCTTGCTTTGGAAAAACGCTGTGTACCTGTGCTCACACATCCCCTGGGACACTCCCAGCCCTGGAAAGCAGCAGGGCTGCCAGGAGCACGTGGGGACACTGCCAGGGTGGCCTTCTCTGAGCCTGCTGGTGGCAGGGAGCTTTTGTGCTGTCATTATCTCTGGGCTGTGAGTCCTTCCTGTGGGGTTTGGGGACAGCAGGAGAGGCTTTGGGGACAACAAGAATGGCTTGGGGGACAGCAGGAGTGGCTTTGGGGACAGCAGGAGTGGCTCCATGGAGCTTTTTACCCTGTGTTGCTGCAAGGGCACCTGCCCTGGGGCTGAGGAGGAGGCTGTGGCTGTGCTGGGCATGGCTCAGGGGGGTGATGAGATGCCCCCAAAGTCACTGAGCAGCTGCACTCAGCTGACATTAGCCCTGGCAGCAGTGGTGGCAGCTCTGGGCAGCAGAGGGTTTGCTGCAGGAGGTGATGGCTGGAGCAGGGTCTGTGTCAGTTTTTCCTTGGGAGGGCAGCACAGTGCTCCTGGGGGATTGTGTGTGTTATATTCTGCAATATTCAATGCTGCAGCATCCCACCAGCAGCACTGATTGCCCTGCCTGGTGTCAGGGACCACAGAGCCACACTGGCATCCTCAGGGACCTTGGCACCAGAGCTGGGCTGTCAGAAATGGGCTGTGCCCAAAGCTGGGCTCTGGCAGTGCATCCCTGCCCTGCTGCAAGCAGGACAAGGTGCCCTGAGCAGGGAGAATGGCACTGCCAGCAGGCACAGACTGTCACTGTCACCCACTCTATTTAATTGAATTTGGGAGGCTTTTTTTTTTTATGGCCTATTTTAATTTTTTCTCTTTTTTTTGGACAGTTGCTTAACTGGGAAAGTAAACTGGAGAAGAGAAGCTGTCCTGGTTTAGAAGGGTCTACCCTTAGCCCATAAATCTGGGCCAGATCTACTGGTACATGCTGATGCTTTATGCAGCTCTAGAAAGGAAAACAGGCATAAATATCACTTTATAGCTGTTCTGCTTTGCTCCATGAATCTGGATCAGTGTCTCTCTCCCTCCTAATCGGGTTAGTTTCCTTTTGATCTCCCTCTGTTAAGGAAATCTAAACTGATTTAGCTATTCCCATCCATTTTCCATTTGCCTGATGGCTCTTTCCACAAGGCTGTCTCAGCTCTATCCTAATTACTGATGAGTTGTCTGATGCTGTAGCAGGTGACACTCTGCTGTGGAACTTTGTAAATCTTAACCAATATTCACTGGGAATTTTTTTGGCAGATGTTTTGTTTCATTTTTGGACAGATTAGTTTTAAATTGGCAAATGCACTAGGCTTAAGGAGAAGACAATTGCTACTAGCTGCCAAAAAGCAAACACTAATTATCAATCATGTTTTATTGAGCCTCTGTTGAACTGATTTGCTGTAGAAAACATAATTTTCTTGTTCTGTAGCTTCAGGAAATCTGATTTTTGAGAGTTCTGCTCTCTTGATGGCGGTGATGTATGATACAGCATAGAAGAGAGGAAAAAATTAGCTGAGGATTAAAATCTGTGACATCTTGGAATTTTAATCACCTTCTTTTATGTCCTTAAAACCATTTTCTGTGCTGATGTGCCATAAAACCATTGCAGACACATCTTCCTTGTCACTCCTGCGTGAAGAGCCTGTCCCTGCAGTGATTTACAGCAGAGTTCAGTGAGTGCCATGCCTTGTCTGTTTGCTCTCAGTCGGCCCCAGTTTCCAATGCTGTGAGACAAGATAAGAGCAGCTGGGGGAAATCTCAGTGTCCCTGCCTTGCTCTGGGGCTTGGCTGCAAATGGGAGCAGCAGCAGCAAAGCCCTGAGTGCTTCTGCAATCACCCACAGTTTGTGAAGCTGCTGCTACAGTCATTAAGTAAATTATGTGTTCAGCGAGTTGTTATCCACTGGGGTTACATGTGATGGCTCAGACCTCTCTGACTGTGCTCCTGGTGTGTGTGACACACTCAAACTGCCCACTGGGGATGAAGCAGCATCTTCCCAACTCATCTTCCTCACTGGCTCATGTAGCCCCTTCCTGACTGCAGACTGGGCTGGTTTTTGCCTTGGGATGGGTCCAAGAGGGCAGCTTTTATCCAGCTGTGAGGGGCAGTGTCCCCTGTGAGGGGAGGTGCTGTACCCTGTTGTCAGAACTCAGCACATCCCTCCGGGTGTCCAGAGTTGCTGGGACCTCATCAGGAGGCTCGGGGACCCTGGCACACAGCCCAGAGCACCTGGGGATTTGATTGTGACCCCTGGAGCAAGTTGCCAGCTTTGTATGAGGAGCTGAAAGTCACAGGTTTGAATGGTGTAATAATAAAATGATCACAGGGTGAAAATGTAGATTTTAGGATTTTTGGTATGGGGGTTATGGGGACAAGATGGAGGAATCTGGGTGTGTCCAGCCTTTCTCCTTCTTCTTCTTGTTCTCCATTTTCTGCTGTGATGTTGGCGCTTTGGGATTGGCTTAGAGTGGAAGTGCACTGTCTAACATGGGTGATAGGTATTGGGTGTATATTCTACCCTTATATAAAGTGTAAATATGATATCTGTAGTTTGTAGTATAAAAGGACAACACCGCCTCAGGGCTGGGCAGAGTGACTGTGGCTGCCCTGCTGAGCAGATCTCGGCTGGGCAGAAAGAAAATTTTATGGATAAGAATTAATAAATGACCTCAAGACAGAAAAGTGAAGAGTCCAGACTCGTTCTGCAGTTGCGCAGGCTGAAGCAGAGACATCCTGCACATCTTAGGGCAGCAATTATCAACAGCAACGCCAGACCCTGTGTCCCTGGACACGTGGAGCTGGCCCAGGAGTGTGGCCAAGCAGGACTGGTCAGTGGGTCAGCACAGCCTGGCCCCTGCCCACCACTGCTGGGAATGGGCAAATTTCTCCTTATTTTCAGCAAGACTGTAGGAAAAGAAGAGATTTCCAGCCAGGGAGCTGAGAAACCTTGTCATTCAAATCTAGCCCACTCTCTGAAGAAACTCCTTGATTTAAATGTTAAATGTGCTGCATGGGGAAGGAGGGATCAGATGGTTGCAAAGCATCTCAAAACTGCTGACAGTGTAAGGACCTCCTTGTGAGGGCTCCTGCTCCTTCCACAGTCCTTTTAATGCTTTTTGGAATTTTACTGCAGAACAGAAACCCAAGAAAGGTTTGTGCATCTTGCAGAGCTGCTCTGGGGCTCAGGACTGTCCATATTCCCACCTGACCTGGCTGGTACAGGGGTGGAGGAGGAGATGGCTTTGTCTCTTGTCCCCTTCCCAGGGTGACTGCAGTTCCCAGCTGCTGTGATTTGCCTGCATGTGCTGAGCTTTCATCTCTGCTTTTATGGGTGTGTTATTTGTTAGACTCTCTGGTGCAATATATTCTTCTTCTTAATGCCTTTGATACTGCATCAGAGGCACAAAACACCTCAAGCCAATCTGGAATTGGGTCTGTGAAGAGAAAGAGCCCTCCTGAGGAGCTGGGGTTGCACTGGTGAGCAAGGCTCCAGCAGCTAAGAGGTTAATGCTGTCTGTCCCAAAATCTCCCAGTGTCACCTGGTTGTCACCTTGATCACCACACAGGTGTTGTGTCCCCAGCAGGCTGTGGGCTCCATGAGGGGTGTGTGTGCTGGGCAATGTCCCTTGCTCCAGGGCTCACCAGCTGCTCCTCTGTGTGTCCTTCAGCCCAGGGGTGGGTTTGTGTGTGGAGAGCTTGGCCACCAAACCACGTCCATCCCTGAGTTGTAGGTGCCACAGATGATGCAATTTGTGCAACCAGGGCCCATTTTTAACTCACTTTTTGCTGCTGGTCCTCTCTCAGGGTTTAGCTGCTCACAGTGATGTGTTAGAAAGTCTCTTTTCCCAGCCTGGCTGTCGAAGAAGGGGTCAGAACTCTTCAGTTCTCATTCTCAAGGTTGTTTATTGTTTCTCATCTATAAAATTCTTTCTCTGGCCTGCTGAGGTCCATTCAGCAGGTCAGACAGAGGCACACTGGTGTTATCTTTTTATACTAAAAACTACGTGTACATTATTTCCTATAACTTCCCAATACCTATCACCTGTGTTAGACAGTGAGCTCCTACTCTAAACCAACCCAAAAGTGCCAACATCACAGTAGAAGATGGAGGCCAAGAAGAAGAAGAAGAAGGAGAAAGGCTGGACATGCCCAGATTCCTCCATCTTGCCCCCTGAACCCCCATTCTAAAAACTCCCAAAATCTATTTTTCCACCCCATGACAAACTAATTATTATTCTACTTAGACTTTTGTGGCTTGCAGATCTTCATATAAGGTTGGTAGTTGCTCCATGGGTCATAATCAAAGTCACAGGTGTCTTGGGCTCTGTGCCAGGGTCTCTGAGCCCCCTGGCAGGGGTTTGGGCAATCCAGGACAGCCAGAGGGATGCCCTGAATTCCCCAGTCCTCTCCCTGCCAGCTGTGCTGGATGGAGGAGAGGCAGCAGCCCTGTTGGGATGTGGAGCCAAGCTGGGATCACAGCTGTGGGAGGTGGCAGCAGCCAGGGCAGAAGATGTGTGCAGCCTTCACGTGCTCACTTCTCAAAGGGGGACAGGCACAATTTGGTTCAGGGTTTGTAGGTCAGGTTTCCATTACACAACTGTACTGGTTGCAGCTGCCTGTGTGAGATCCAGCCACGTTGGATGCTCCTGGTGGGGTGGGCTCCTTTCCCTGGGAATGATTCTGTGTGATCAGATGAACAGAAGAAAACAGGATTCCTCTGTTGTAGCACTAATTGGGTGCTGATGGAGGCTTGGAGTGGGATTGCCTCAGCCTGTGAAATGTGGGAAACATATCAAAAGCATTTCTTACAAACAACCGACTGGAAAAATAATAATTTTATTCAAGCCTGTGTTTTTCCCAGGCAAAGGTGAACCCAAAACAGCTGGGGAGGGATCTTGTGCTTGATCACAGGTCCAGCAATGAGGATGGGATCTCCTGCATCTCCCAAAGCAGACACAGGTGCTGCTGGCACAAATCACATTGAGCATGTGGGGGTCTCTGCCCATGCCTTCTTGTGTGAGCAATGTTCTACCCCTGGTTTAGTGAGGGAGATACAACCCTCCTGTGACCGTGTTCACAGGGGTCTCAGGCTGAGGGAAGATATGAGGATCTGACTCCATGTTTCAGAAGGCTGATTTATTATTTTATTATATATATTACATTAAAACTATACTAAAAGAATAGAAGAAAGGATTTCATCAGAGGGCTGGCTAAGAATAGAATAGGAAGGAATGATAACAAAGGTTTGTGGCTCAGACTCTCTGTCTGAGCCAGCTGACTGTGATTGGCCATTAATTAAAAATGAGCACATGAGACCAATCACAGATGCACCTGTTGCATTCCACAGCAGCAGATAACCATTGCTTACATTTTGTTCCTGAGGCTTCCAGCTTCTCAGGAGTAAAAATCCTAAGGAAAGGATTTTTCATAAAAAATGTCTGTGACACCCTCCCACTTCATTTCACAGGAGGTTAAATGGTCCACGATGTCTCCAGGAACAAGAACACTTGGATTGCTTGGATTGCTCTCCTCTGCAAGGGCCCTGTCCCCTTGGCTAGCCAGCCCTATTTCTGTTCATGAAGGGCTTGCTGACATAAAGGTGTTTAGGAGGATGCTCCAGGTCTCTTCTGCTGGGTGCTGGTCTGCAGGAAAACAGCAGAAGCTGCAGGAGTTGCTCAGTTACACTCAGTGCTGGGGATGCTGAATTTTGGGGTTAGGAGCAGGAGGAGCCTGGGTGCAGCCCAGGGATGGCACAGGGCTGCACATCTGCCCATCCCCATGCCAGCTCCTGTGCTGTCACTGAGATCCACCTCTGCAGCCTGTAATTAGTGCTGTCAGCAGAGCTGTAAGCAGCCACTTCAGCATTAATTACTTTAATGAACTTACCCAGGTGGGTTGAGCTACTAAAGCATTTTGTTGTTCCTGTAAATGTTCAAGTCAAAATATTAAACTGCAGAATTGATGGGGGATGGTGCAGAGCTGGAGCCTGGATTTCCTCTTGCCTTAATGTTCAAAAATTGGGGTTATTTTAGTTAATTTGGTCATTTAGTCTGTTCTCCTCAAGCAGCATGGCAGGAGAGAGTAAGGAGGCTCTTTTACTCCCCCTTTACTCCTCGGTGTAAGGGGAGCAGTGAGCTCAGAGCACTCTGCCATTCATGCCCAGAAGATGGATGTCACCATTCCTGCTCTGTGACAGCTCAAAGGTGGTCCTTGGCACTCAGGATCTTGTAGTGTTAAATATGTAATGAAAACCTCCCTGATAAGAGGGATCTGCTGGTGAGGGAGCTTTCAGAAGCAAACAGGGTGGGATGAAATGGCTCATTAACAGCACTGGCTTTACTACAGAAATAAGCAGTTTTCACTGCTGCTTCGAGGAGAATGCTCCTGCTGTTGCTAGTGGCAAAACTTAATGGGGAATTTTAATGGCTGTTAATTATTCTGCAAACTGCCATTTTATTGGGAAATGTGATACACTTTTGCAAACTGAAGCTGTTCTCCAGTGGTGTAGAAAGGAAAACTGGAACTCCTCTGAGCTGCCTCTTGCTGCAGAGGCTGGGGGAGGCATTCCACTTGCAATTCTGACGTGGAGATTTGTCTTTTATCCCAGGATAAGAGTCCTCTCACAGGGATGAAGGGAGAGAAGTCAACAGATGGTTGGACTTGATGATCTTAAAAGTCTTTTCTAACCTTAGCAATTCTATGATCCTAAGTGGGGTATATTGTGCTGTCTCTGCTCCCTGCTGTTGCCTGTAACTCCTTGTTCCCAGCATCAAGGAGCTGTGGCTTCAGTGTTCAGAGATACTGCTCTGATGAGTGGGGTGCCTTAAACCTGTGTGGGAGCTGCAGGAATGACGTATTTTTTAATTTGGTGGTTTGGGCTATGTGTTTTGTTAATATATATTGCAACAATAGATTCAGATAATGCATAATACATATAATTATAATAAGCTCAGCGTGTAAACACAAAGCAATGAATTAAAAATAAATAAATCAGTGTACGCATAGAGACTGAAGTGCTCATCTCACATCAGTGACCTGGCCTGAAGCACTAAGGCCAAGCACTTTCTGGAGGAAACTTTCAGTTCTTTTCCTCTTTGAGTAAAAGGCTCTCAGGCTGCCCCAAAGGCTGGTCCTGAGCTCAGAGCTCCAGGTTTAGGTTTGGACCCCAAACCTCTCCTTGCTCCAGGGAGCATCCTTGTTGCCCTGCCAGGAAATGGAGAGCTTTTCTCTCTCTGCCCACCACGGATCTGAAGGGGTTTGCTGAGTTCAGGCTGCATTGTGCAGATGAAAGATGGGAGCTGATGGAGATGGCTTTTGAAAGGGAGGTGAAAAAGCAAAGTGCTGCCAGCTCCGTGCTCAGTTCCTTTCTTTTCTGCATCAAAGTGCTGCAAGCTCAGCAGAGGAGAGCTGGCAGCAAAAGCTGTCCTGGGTTCAGAGGAGGCTCCCTTTGGTGTCTGTGCACAGGGCAGGGGTGGGTGAACACAGCCTGTTGGGCGTTTTTGTGCTTTTCTGAGGTCCGAATGACCTGTCAAGCTCTGGAGCTGCCTCCCGTGGGCCTCCCAGCAGTCACAGAGCTGCATCACCCTGCCTGGGAATGCTCATCTTCTCCAAGTGGTGGCAAGCAGAAATAACCTGGAGCTTGTGGCAGAAGTTGTTTGAGAGAGTTTTTAACTTTGTGTGATGGAACAGATGAGATAACTTTTAAAACAAGGTGTGCACAGCACTCACAGGCAGGTTATAAACCAGGCCAGGCTGTGTGCCTGCTTGTTTTGACCAAATTGAAGGTTTTTTTGCAGTTTCTGCCTCATTTATTGCAAGCACCACTGTAGCTGTGAAAAACCTGCATTTCTGCCAAGCTCTGGTGCTAACTTTTGATTCCACTCTCACATGTATGAGCTGGGTTCCCTGCAGTGCTGAATGCCTCTGGTGATGATGTTCACAGATAAAGTTGGCTTCTCTGACCAGAGTTTGTTGGTCACCAAGGGACGCTGGACTTTGGGATTGCTTTGGGATTGGAGGTGTTTGACCTGGAGGGCAGATTTGAAAGCACTGCTTTGTTAACACAAAGAATAAATTGTGGGCTGTGTGATTTGTCTGGGTGACAGGTGCTGAAGTGAAGATTCAGGGAGAAGTGGTTGGAAAGTCTGGGGGAACAGTGAGATTTGATCAGCCCTTAAAAATTGCAAACTTGGACTTGGGCATGTGAGAGTAGGGATAAAAAATTGCTGTTAGCACTGAGTTTTCAGCTGCTTTGTCCAGTTTTGAACGCCAGAAAGGATGGGGGAGAGCAGAGTTTTTTGTGCTTAAAGGGCAGAGCTGGGACCTGGGCTCAAGGGCAGTGTCACAGCTGTGCCATGGACTGTCACCTTGGCAAGGAAAGGTCCCTGAGCCTCCAGAGCCTCGGTCTAACTTGGGCTGAGATGTCACAGCTGTGAAACGAGGCAAAAACTGATTGTAAAATCCAGGAGATAGCCTGGAGCTCACTCCACTAACAGCAGCTGCACTTCGGGAGATCTCTGGATGGAAGGTGCTGTTGAAATGTAAATCTCTGAAATGTGTAAGATTTCCTGCTGAATAATTGCAGGTTGCAAAAGCATTGCTAAGGATTGCCAGTGCTTCTCTGGTAAACTTCAGGTTGCTGCTTAACTTGCATGCAAGTTTTTTCTGTAATGTTTGATTTTGAAAATGAAACCATATTCTATCTTTATCTGATATTAGAAAAGGGGATGTGGGGAGGTGATTTTCTGCTTTCATAGATATTTCCCTTCCCACAGTGCACAGCAGCATGGCATTTCCAGTTAGAAACAGAGCCAAGGAGCTGAGGTTTTAGCAGATTACTCTTTGACTGCTGGCATGTCCCTTGTGGTCTCCCAGGTGGATAATGGTGTGAGACACATCTGGGCTGGCAGCAGCTCCTGCTGTGGCACTGTCACACAGAGCTGGGCACCTGTCCTGGTGTGAAAAACGCCAATCACTTGTTTTTAAAATTTTAAAAAGTTTAATGATAATAAAATGGTCATAAAATAGCAATATAATTACAGTAATAATAATTTGGACAATTTGGATTTGATATGAGACAGCAGAAACAGTTATGGATGTCCGGGTACCTTTTTCTAGGCAACATAAGCCCAAAGAAGGACCCACATTAACAGAGGATTAACCCTTAAAAACAATAACATGTTGCATATTCATACACCTCATACATGATGCAGAAATTCCATTCAAACACAGGATTCTGTCTGGTCAGTGTCAGCTTCTTCCTCTTAATCCTGACAGTGTCTTCAGGACTGAGCGAGGCAGGAAGAAGTTCATTTCTTCTGATAATGGAGCAATAAATCCTCTTTCTCAAAGATTCAGGTGTGCTGTGGCTGCTAGCTGGTGTGAGTACCTCATTCCTTTCTTAAAAAGATATCTCACATACATAGTTTCTATTTTAACATTTTGTTATAACCTAAACTATATTTAACACACTACTTAAAAAAATCAATACAGCATAACTTTCTAACACAGCACATATAATATTCATTTTAATATTTGTGAAAAGCCGGTCATAAAATACTCATTTTTCACACTGGCACACCAGGCCCTTGCAGGCATTCACAGCACAGCCTGAGGCAGGAGTGCAGCCATGCATGGGAGCAGATGTGACGGTGTGATGTGGGTCTGTAGCTGTGAAACATCTCCATCCCCATTGTACTCATCTCCATCCCCACTGTACTCATCCTAAACCAAAAAGAGACAGCTTTGGAGGTGCGGAGGGAAAAAATCCCTTGTTTTGATTGAGGTCAGAGAGTGGAGCAGGTACTGAAACAGCCAGAGCAGATGGAGAGAGCAGAGCAGGGCTCTCTGAAGATCAGAGTGTGGTGAGAGAAACACAGAACAAGAGTCCTGGGCAGAGGAGGAGAGCCCAGGCTGCCAGGAGCTCTGGGATGTGGTCAGCAGGCTGTCCCTGCAGCGAATTGTTCAGCATGAACTCAGCTTGAGAAGCAGATCTGGATTTCCCCACCCTCCAGCACAACCTCTCTTCCGCTACTCTGAGTAGAAAGTTTCCTGTTTTATAATTGAAACCCTTAAAAACGTTCCTGTGGTTCAGGTCAGCATTCAGCTGCTTAGCTGAGGCCAGGGGATGCCTGAAACACGAGCTGGGGGGCAGAGGCTGTTGGCTCTGGAACCTAAGAGCACTTTCAAGTGGCAATAGGAGCTATTTCCTGCTCCACAGAGCACATCAGAGTATCCTCTTGCAAATCCTGGCAGTCTGGAGGTTGGAGGGGGCCTTTGCAATCCTGCTCCTCTGATCACCTGTTGGGTTATTGTGTTCATGTGGCTGGGGAGGCTCTTCACAGACAGCTGCAGAAGTTTCCCTCCTGACACCACTGCTCCCTTTTATCTAAACACTTCCCAGGCTGTCATTTCTATTAAAGCCAATTAATTTTTACGATGCATTTCCTTTTTAGTACCCTGACAGACTTAATTTCTAATAAGATTAGTACAGACAGGTGCTGAGTGCTCCATGTCTCAGTAGATGGATTTTGGTCCAACACATCAAAAGTTGTTTCTGAACTCGTGTACAAGTGAGATCCTCTGTGCTGCACAGATAAAAGGCACATGTAGTGTTGATTTTGTGTTGTGTGAATGGATTTGCTTGTGTTGTAATGACTTCCAGGAAGTGCTTTTTGTAGGGAGAAGGCTGGAAACAGCCAGAGGAGTAGGAGAACAGGAGGTGCTGGTTGAATTTCTGGCTCTGTAGGTGCCCTTTGTCTCACTCTGCCTGAAGCTCAAATTAAAATGAGATGTGTTGCTCACCTGCTTGGGCCTGCCAAACCCAAAATTTCAGGTGTGAACTGAGGAGATGGGGGGTGAAGATGCCCCTGGAGCTGCTGCTGGAGGATGTGCCTGTCCATCATCCCTCTCTTTGTGTTGTTGTTCCCTGCTCAGGCCACTGACTTGTGTGGTTCCATTCCCTTTATGAGCTCTGACACCCTAAAAGCCAGCGCTGCTCTGCTGGTGCCAAGCTCCTGAGTCATCCTTGGGAAACTTGGCCTTGGGTTGTTTGGTCCATGCCTCCCAAAGTCTGAGTTAATATATTTTTTAGTACTCTCTAAATCAGGACTGTTCAAATAACTGCTCTGAAATGGCTCTAAAGAGAGAGGAGGCTGTGCTGCAGCCCAGGTGTTTCTGTCACGGTGATATTGGGGAATCTGCTTTCCTGGCTCCCTGCCCACAGCAATCCTGCTGAAGGCAGCTGAGCCCAAAGGTTATATAAAACACTCATCCCTTTCAAATCTCATCATCTGTTTAAAAACCATCCCAAAATTATTTATTTATTCTTCCAATACCAGATGACAAATGGGAAGCCAGGGAAGTAACCTTTGACTTTAATTTTGCTTTATGTATTTAACATTTCCAGTGTGGACCAATTTCACTGCTAGCTTGACACGAGAAGAGGATCAGGATACTTTTTAACATGACACTACATCCTTAGAAAGCTGTGTCAGAGGGCAGCATCCTCTAATTTTTATTTTCCCAACTGAAATAAATTTGGCTTTGCTTCTGCTACGCCCTTCAAGCACTGTGGCTGCAGATGGGTAACTTGCACATTTCCTTATCCCAGTAATCCCAGGTGGATGGCAGCCGTTGAGGAAAGATGCTTTATCATCACTAGCACTAAGTGGATTATCAGAGCTTGAAGTCCTGCATGCAGAACAAGAAAAATGTGAGTGCAGAAGGGTGGGGGAGCCAGGCTGTCCCCATCCATCTGAGAAGCTGCTGTAGGAGGTTGTCCCTTTGTAGCATTGCTCTTGTTACTGTGGTGCTGCAGTGATGGGTGAGGGTTGAAAGCATAAAGCAAAAATGGATCGGAATATGCACAAACAGGGAGAGAAAGAATTGGAAAGAATTGTGCATTAAATAAATGTACAACTTGTTGACTTGCTGTCAGAATAAAACTTGTATAAACCAGGCCCCCAACCATGCCGGAGGAGCCTGCTGTGAAAAACAGGCTCCTGGGGGCTGAGGCGGGCTGTGCCCTCTTAACTCAGAAGCATCAAAGTCAGGAATAGATTTTCCTTGAGAGGAGCAGCCCCTGGGCTGAGCGTGGCTGCATGCAGAGCGCCTGCCCTGAGCGTGGCACCAAGCAGATGGGGCTCTGCTGGCCTCTCTCCAGACTTGCCAGGTTTTGTGGGGATATTATGTGTGTGCCTGGCTATCAACTGGGTGGGAAGTGTTTAACAGGCTTTGAACCTTCCTGAGAAAGCTCAGTGATCGATCAGGATGGGATGTCTCAGCCGCTGGCTCAGCAGGCAAACTGGGCCATATTTATTTTTAGGTGTACTCTGTGTTTGAAGCTGTGTGTGGCGTTTTGCTTTCTGAGGGGTTTTTCTGTCTTTCAGAAAGCTTTAGGGAGCTGTGGAGTTTATCAATGGGCCAGCATGGGCTATCAGTTGTACATTGCAGGGAGTGGAGGATAAGGCTGAGTGAGTTCATCCTGTTATTGCTCAGAGTTTAGACACGCTGTAAAATGTGACTGTCATTGTATGCTGGGCTGGGGAGCTGGCAGAGCACTCACAGCTTCAGTGCTGTTTTCCTGGCATTGTTTCTCCTGTGTAATAAATATCCCTGCACAACCACAGCAGTAAACATGCAGCTTTGAAGTAGCTGAGCTCCTCCACAGCCCCATGCCTGGCAGGCTGGGATCAGTCTTTGCAGACATTTGCCAACACCCCTGCGTGAATGTCACTACAAATAATGCTGCAAGGAGCTGCTTCTGCTACATTGGGTCTCTGAAAAAAGCTGCATTTGGGTGAAAGGGACTTGCAGCAATGTGTAAAAATGGTTTATTAACCTGAGTGAAGCTTCATTTTATGCAGTGAAGTCATGTATGAACATACAGAAATTGTGCTGTCATATACACCTCACCTTTTAAAGGTCGCTTAAAAGTGCCTGGTTCACCAAAAGGTGAACTTGAAGAGCTTGGATGATTTCAAATAAAAATTGTTGAGTAAAAAAGATTGAGACAAACCTGGATTTTTGCTAAGTAATGGCTTGTGTGTGTATGTAAACTTGGAGCACACAGGTAAGCCTGCTTGCCAGGAGAGGCAGTTTGCCATTATATATTTTTGGGAGGAATCAGGACCTCCTATCAGGAAGGTGTCTGTTGGATTTTTTTTTTTAATCCCTCCATGATATCCATATCAGTTCCAGCTGGCTTTTTCTCTTATGAGTTATTAATGCTTGAGGTATGCAAGTGCTTGGTATAGATGGGAGTGTAACAGGATCCAGGATTTTATGGTGTAGCTTATTGACTTAGGGGAAACTGCACTAACAGAGGCTTTTTTTCCCTTCATCTGGTTTAAGAACTGTTCTGGAAAAGCTGTTTCTAGAGTAAACTCAGTGGGAAGTGACACCAATAAAAAAATGATAGCACTGCAACATCTCTTCAGGCTGGAGAGTCGATTGCCCTGTGTTGAGTTTTCCTTTGCAGTGTTGTTTTTGCCTTTCCCCTGCTTTTTAGTTTTTGGGGAGAATAAGTGAGGCTTAGGGAGTGTGGGAGGAAAAGGAGCTCCTGAGAAGTGGTTTGCTATGTTTGGGGAGGAGAATCTTTCTAAGGCTGCCCCAGGACAGTGTTTGAGCCTCCCTCCTCCCTGATGGAGGGAGGCTTAAAACCGAGGCTGTATTTTTACAGCTGTTGTGGGAGCTTTTTCCATTTAACACAGCGCAGATGTGAATGATAAAATAGAAATTGAAGATTAATGTACACCATCTTGCTGTGTGAGAGTTTCAATTATAGGCAGAGCAAGGAGAATAATGGAAAATACATTTGAGTGATCGCTCAGTTAATACAATTTGCAATGAATTATTCACAACAATTTGTTCACCCAGCTCTTATTGCCATCATTTTCGTTCCTTCATTTGCCATGCTTTTGGAACTGCTTCCCACAACTTGTGCTGGATGTGTAATGAAGAATCTCCAGGCACCCAGCCCCTGTTCCCCACCTGCCTCCACCCACGTGCAGCTCTGACAGGGCTCAGCAGTTTTGGCCCTGAGCTCTCTAAGAAGTTAATCAGGTGTTAGTGTGCAGCCTGATGCTGCTCAACACGCTGATGTGACCCCAAAGAGCCCCTCTGTGGGGCTCAGGGGCTCTCAGAGGGTTCATTTCTGTGCTGTTCCATGAGCATGGGGGATTGTCCTTCCACCTGCCGGCTGAGGCTTGAGCTGACAGAAGGTGATCAGCTGCTGCTGGGTGATTAATCTGTGTCCTTGGGAGTGAAGGGTTTGCTTCCTACCTGGACAGCATCAGTCATGCCTGGAGGAGGGGTGGAAGGTGTGGGGCTCTGCAGAGAAGCGTGGGACACCAGCAGGGCTTGGAGAGAGAAGCATTTTGCACGCTCAGGTGCCTGTGACTGATGCTGTGTGTGAAGCAGCAGAGCAGATCAGTGCCACAGGTGAGGGCCCAGCTCCCAGCACTGCACAGCATCACAAATGAGCCCACTCTTCCTATTCTTTGGGCACTGGATAACCCACAAAGGCACATTTTCTCCTGAAGCTCATCAGAAAGGAGGACTTGCTCTTCCTGGCTCTTTGGGAAGGGCTGTTCTGGGTGGTGGGCATGGAGAAGGTGTCCATGTCCTCCTTCCATGTGCCTCTGCAGCTCACAGGGAGAGGGGGTGATGGAGCTGCTCTTTGCCACCCCATGCCCTGCTGCTGGGCAGGAATGGGACTGTGTTCTGCTCTGAACTTGGGCAGGAATAGGGCTGAGTTCTGCTGGGAACTTGGGCAGGAATGGGACTGTGTTCTGCTCTGAACTTGGGCAGGAATGGGGCTGAGTTCTGCTGAGAACTTGGGCAGGAATGGGGCTGAGTTCTCCTGGGAACTTGGGCAGGAATGGAGCTGTGTTCTGCTGGGAACTTGGGCAGGAATGGGACTGAGTTCTGCTGAGAACTTGGGCAGGAATGGGGCTGAGTTCTGCTGAGCACTTGGGCAGGAATGGGGCTGAGTTCTGCTCTGAACTTGGGCAGGAATGGGACTAAGTTCTGCTGAGAACTTGGGCAGGAATGGGGCTGAGTTCTCCTGGGAACTTGGGCAGGAATGGAGCTGTGTTCTGCTGGGAACTTGGGCAGGAATGGAGCTGTGTTCTGCTGGGAACTTGGGCAGGAATGGGACTGAGTTCTGCTGGGAACTTGGGCAGGAATGGGGCTGAGTTCTGCTCTGATCTTAGGCTGGTGGGCAGGAATGGAGCTGTGTTCTGCTCTGAACTTAGGCTGGTGGGCAGGAATAAGGGTTTGTTGCTGCCTGACCTGTGCTCCCCTGAGCCCTGAAATGCAATCTTCAGTTTGGGACTGGACAGAAAGCAGTCTGATCTCTTCTTCATGCCTCATTTGCCTGGACTCAGTGGTACCACATCCATGCCTGGCTGCATTATATGACTTTTCTGAGCCCTTTTCTGGTGTCCTGTGGCTGTCAGTCCTCAGTGTGTTGGGAGGTTCTGGGCAATAAGGTGAGCCTGTCCTGAGGGCACAAGGGAGCCAAGGGGAGGTGCACTGGGAGCACGAGGGCTGCTGCAGGGGTTAGGGAAAAATTCAAAGCTTCTGTAGGGTAAGATTAAAACTTCTCTGAATCTTAACCCTTCAGGGCCTCTTACAAGCTCTGTCAAGCCATGATCACAGTGCCTTTGACACAAACCCTGTAACAAGCTGGGATTTATGCTGCTGCTTCTTCCCATGGAGAGACAGCACTTACAAGGTTAATTTGCCAGCATCTACTTGTCCAAATCTCCATAATCAGGCAAAACATGATTATGGAGCTGTGTGTCATTAGTACACAATGGCACTTAACTGACTGAGATTGAATTAAAACCCTAATGGCAGAGCATCCAAGGTAAATAAGAGACAAGCAGACTCACTGGTGGATGACTTGTCTATCACTCAGCTTGGATTAGGAGAGCAGGAGCTCAGGGCTGGCCAGAAACAGTAGAAGCAGAGTCATTAAATTGGATATACTGGCTGAGGTTCAGTGCTCCTATTACTGTTCAGCATGCAAGTGCTGGGGCTGTGAGTGCAGTGTAGGTGTGGGCTTCCTGCACTGGCCTTTGAGCTGGGAAAAAAAAAAAGGCTTTGGATTCACTGTGGTGCTGGATGAGTTTTGTCTTTGCTGTATTCTGATTTTTTTTGCAGAAGTTTCATCAAGCAGGTGTCAATGCCTTGAAATTATTTCCAGCAAAAGTAAATCCAAGCATTCATTTTGAGTTGGGTGAAACAACTCTGTGATGTGAAGTGTTTTATTTCACTTCTGTCTGGTTTTGCCTTCCTTTGTGATAACGTCAGAGCAGTGGCTTCCAATCAAAATTTCACTTTGCTTTCCATTTGCCTTTCTTGTAAGTGCCTTTTCCAGATCTTTTAAACAAAGCCTCATAAATCATCCCTGATGTCATGGTGGGTGTGTTTTCCATGTTGTGTTTTGCGTGCCAGAAGTGTCCCCAGGGACAGCCCTGCAGATGGTTCTCCCTGTGGATGTGCTGGGGAAAGAGCTCCCTCTGACAGCAGGGATCAGAGGCTGCAGGATGCTCTGGAGTGAGCAGCCTTGCAGTATTTTTGATTGCCAGCTCTGAGGAAAGTTATTGCCCTTTTAGCTCTGTCAGTGATCCTGGCTGTGCAGCTCCGGTTGCACTCAGTGCCTGCACGCCTGCCATCAAATCAGATGTGATGTGAGTATCTGCTGCTGCTCTGGCCCTGGGAAGATGATTATGAACCTCTGGCTTGTGCTTGTGCTGCCAGTGACATTTGAGGTAGGAAAAGCATTAGGTAGTGACATCTCTGGGGAAAAAACAGGGAACGAGCAAGGCAACAACAGAAAATGGGCATGAATCATCAAGATCTGTCAGCAGTGTTGAATTTTAAGAGTTTCTGGTGTTGCTATTAATTTATGCCCTCTGCCAACCTTGTTGCTGTTGCCCTGTGCAAGTTTTTCACCTAGGGTCTAATGACTTTTCATGTGTTTCAGAAATTTGCACTTTAATGGAATAAATGTTACCGTTTCCCCCCAAAGCAGTGATTAGAAATGAAAGCCTCTGGGAAGCTTTCTCCAAACAAGCAGCAGTTCAAGTGAAGTGTCCAGAGCAACCCTGGTGTATTCAATGTGCCAGGGCCCTGAATGCATGGATTACTTCTTGAGGCCAAGCCTCATCCCTCTCATGGTGGGAGGAATCTCTTCCATGGTTGTAATTCAGGACCCCAAAATCCCCTTTGGGCTCTCCTGGGCCACAGAGTGCAGAGGTTGCACTCAGGCATTGTGAAGCACACAAAAAATGGAGACTGTTCCAGCACAACTGAAGGAAAGTTGTAACTGTGAGAAGTCTCCTTTAGAAGGAACTTGGGGGAAAATTGTGTGCTGGTGCTCTCTGCTGGATACAGCCCGGAAGGCTCTGCTCTCACTGCGGTGACAAGCCAGCACTGATGATTTCACACTGATGGTGTGAAATGCATTGCCTTGAACCTGTCCAGGGCTGGCTGGGAGCATGAGATGTGGCAGGGGTGGCTGCTCTGACTCTCCCCTGTGCTTGCCTTGCAGTGTGTTACCTGCTGAAGAGCAACATCAGCCCCGACCTGTGCAATGAGGATGGGTTAACTGCGCTGCATCAGGTGAGCTCACACCTCCCTGCTGCCCACTCAGCCAGCCTGGCCAGGAGTAACAGGGACACCTCTTAGATTTATTTTTTTCCCCTCTGTTAAAGCAGTGAAACCTCACCATGTTGTGCTGGTGATCTGGTTTCTTGGGGAGCAAACTGAGATCAAATAATTTTCTTGTTATCCCAGAATTTATTCAGTGATAAGAACTCAGGGTCAGGGCTGGATTTCACATGTGAACAGCATTTCCCCCACTCTAATTTTTGTAGGACTGGGCTCTAAATTCTCATAAGAGATAAACACAAATTTAGAGGCCTTGGCAATCCATGAGTTTTGAAAGTGATTTAAATAAATGATGCACAAGATGCTTGAAGAACCCACTGCTGCTCGCTGTAGGGACTTCCAAAGTCAGCATGAGATGGGAGTAGCTGGTCATCAGCGAAATACAGAGTTGCTATAGTGGTGTGTAGGTCTGTGGCCTTCCTTGGAGCCCCTGTGCTGTTTCCATAAGGGTTTTTCTATTCTTTCTCAGGCACGTGGGACTGGCCGTGCCTGGCAGCTGCCGCCCCCACTGCCTGTAACAACAGTGGCGTGGTTGTCACACCAGCACTCAGGGCTTTCTGGCCAGAGCTCCCTGCTCTGAATGCCCCCATTGACTTGGGATTTTGGATTATTGTGCCAGTTGCCTGCTCTCTTCAAAGCTGCATGAATGTTTGTTTAAAAATGCAAACTGGCTCCTGGAAGAACAAAAGGTGCCACCACCATCACCTCTCCTGAGAGATGTTGTCCTGCACTCAGAGAGACACTGACAGCCTCCTTGCTTTCCCAGCCAGGCTCTGAAGCCTGGAGAATCCCACCCTGCCCACTGAGAGGTCGTAAAGGTGCATTTGGGGGCTCTGATGGGAGCTTTGTATGCGCTGGAATTAACTGAATCCCTGAGCACAGAGAAGCCCCTCAGTGGGCACATTAGCATTCCTTCCAGTGAATGTGACTTCCTTCCACTTCTGTGATAACTTGGCTGTGTGACAAGCATGACTGTAACCCCACTTCCATGTACAAACAGTGAACAAAATAGAAATACCTGACAGGTCCTTGTCACTCAGCTGCTGAAATGTTTGTTGTGTGTTGGAATTCAGCCCCATTAACAGCCTGTACCGTGTGCTGAGCTGTGTGTGTCTGCAGCAATGCACAGACCACAAACAGCCTTCTTGCACAAGAAAAAAATATTATTTTAATGTCTTTATCACATGCACATTCATGTCTAAAGGTGAACAAGAGGTGGATCAAAGAGCAAATTCCACCTTCGCCAAAGGAAAGAGGTTGAGGCCCTTCTGGCCTGCTAGGCTATATTCTAAATGCAGGAAGGAAGCTGCTTATTTTCAGGAAGTGAAAAGTGCCCTGCAAAGTGCCCCATAATTCTGGGAATCCAATTTGTGTCTCTCAGATAACTGTGGCAGGTAGCGTGAGCTCCTGAGAAGACTTTTGCTCATCACATGCCAGTGTGTGGGATTCTCCCTGAGAAAAGGGAATGTCAGCTTGTCAGCTCATCCCTTGGTATGTGGTTCTACTGGTTACATTGAATTTCTGCTGTGTTTGCTCTTGAATATGGAAGACTCAGTGGAATAGAAGCTGTGCACATGTTTGCTGTTATTCCCTGCTGGTTCTGCCAGAATAGGCCCTGGAAAATACCAGTGACCCTTTGGTCTGTCCAGCGTAGGTATTTTGCCTTTTTGACCTGCTGGTGCTCAATTTGGTGTTTAACCCTGCTGGAGATGCTCCTTGCCAAGCAGTGCAGGATAAAATAGATCTCCATGTCCAGATGCCCTTTATTATTTTACAGCTGAGCAGATGTGAACCCTCATGTTCCCAAAGTTTAAAAAACCCCAATGTTTCTGCATTTCTTCCTGCCCAGTGCTGCATAGACAACTATGAGGACATAGTGAAGCTCCTCCTCAGCCATGGGGCCAATGTCAATGCCAAGGACAACGAGCTGTGGACTCCACTGCATGCAGCAGCCACCTGTGGCCACATCAACCTGGTGAAGATCCTCATCCAGCAGTAGGTGGCTTTTGGTGTCTGTCCTTTCTGTGGGTCTCATTCTACCCACAGCCTCTGTGGATGGCTGTTTAGGACCTTGGGGGGTTGCAGCAGTGGTGGTGGTTCCCTGCTTTCAGGCTGCTCATGGGGGTCCTTCCTGCCTAGGGGAGAAGGGAGTGAAGGAGTGTCACAGACATCTTTTATGAAAAATCCTTTCCTTAGGATTTTTCCTCCTGAGAATCTGAGAGGCCTCAGGAACAAAATGTAAACAATGGTTATCTGCTGCTGTGGAATGCAACAGGTGCGTCTGTGATTGGTCTTATGTGGTTGTTTCTAATTAATGGCCAATCACAGTGAGCTGGCTCTGACTGTCTGTCCGAGCCACAAGCCTTTGTTATCATTCCTTCTCTTTCTATTCTTAGCCAGCCTTCTGATGAAACCCTTTCTTCTATTCTTTTAGTATAATTTTAATATAATATATATCATAAAATAATAAATCAGCCTTCTGAAACATGGAGTCAGATCCTCGTCTCTTCCCTCATCCTAAGACCCCTGTGAACACCATCACAAAGGAGGAAGAGCAGAAAGGCCCAGGAGACAACAAAATCCTGGATGACTAGGCTCAGTTTTGTGAAGCTTCTGGAGGCTGGGCCAAAATGTGCCCCTTTTTGCCTGTATTCTGGTATGTCTGTGGAACTGTGCTCACTGGGTGGGGTAGAAACAGGAGCAGCCAGCAGGATCTACTCTCAAGCTCCTAAACAGCACTTTCAGATCTTGCAGCCACTGGTGTAGGAGGGCAGCAGTGTGCCTGTGTCACTCAGACACCTGGGTGAACCTTGTGACCTCTCTCACTGGGGTTTAATTAGTGATCACCAAACTTCCTGCAAGATTTGACCCCAGTGGTGACACAGGGTGCTTGACCAAGTCCCTAAAGCTCAAGTCTTGCCAGCAAGGAGGAGGAAACCAGGTGT
This sequence comes from Ammospiza caudacuta, assembly GCF_027887145.1. NCBI lineage: Eukaryota > Metazoa > Chordata > Aves > Passeriformes > Passerellidae > Ammospiza > Ammospiza caudacuta. The sequence continues at coordinate 9,193,905 of NC_080607.1, forward strand.
GTTTTGAGCTGTTTCATGAGCACCTGTGGTTGGGCCTGTGTGTGGAGGCCTCTCCTCCCTTTCCCAGAGTGTTGGTGCTTTGGGAGTGTTAGCCTGCTGCCTTGCACAGCTGTGCCTGCTGCTTCTTCCTCAGGGGGGGAGACTTCTCCCTGTGGTGCTGTCATCTGGGACATAAGCATTGAAAATTTGGCTCTTCTTTGGCTGTATAATGAAGGAGAGAAGAGGATGCAGTCAAGCATCCCTTGGAGGATGTTCCCACTTGGCTTAGGAAATTTTTGGAGGTTATAAAAATGGAGCAGATGTGGAACACAGGGCATTACTGACTCAGGAAGGAGGTGTAGTGTGCTGCCTTTCATCCACTTCTGGAATTAATCTTCTCCACTCACAGGTCCCCAGCCTTGCTTCAAATCTTTCTTATCTCATACATACATTGGTGGCATTTGGGCAACTATCAAATCCCAGTTAGTTTTCCCTAAGCATTTATCCCAGAGTTTGGCACTGTCTGCTGCAGGATGTCTGAGGTCCTTGCTGGTGTAACTCAGTTTTCCCCTTGCAGTGGAGCAGACCTGTTGGCAGTCAATGCAGATGGCAACATGCCATATGACCTCTGTGAAGATGAGCCAACCCTGGATGTCATTGAGACTTGCATGGCCTATCAAGGTAAGGAGGCTGAGTTTATGTAAAATACAGAAATGGGTCAATGGGGTACTAAAAATTACCCTGTTTCTCAGCTCTGATTGGCCTCTGGAGAAAAGCAGAGAGCTGCTCCTGGCATAATTTCTTGGGGCCTGACTTTGGTTATTCTGATTCGTAAAAATCATGAGGGTGAAGGATGTGGGATCATATCAAGGATCCTAAATCTTATTTTACTCAGCTTTTCCAACTGTCCTCTTTTAAATGGAATTTGAACAGGAATTACCCAGGAAAGGATCAATGAGATGCGAGCTGCTCCAGAGCAGGTCATGATCTGTGACATTCATGACATTCTTGCCACTGGCCAAGACCTGAACAGGACTGATGCCCAAGGTGCTACGCTGGTGAGTGAAACTGCAGAGGCTTCAGTTTTGCTTTCCTTCAGCCCAGGGGTTGTGAAACCTGCCCTGGAGCAGGAGCTGCACAAAATCAGCAGGTGCAAGTCACTGAGAGGAGAAGTCCCACAGAACATAACACATCTGGTGAGCTGCAGGGAACTGGGCCTGGAAGGCCTCCCAGTAACCTCTTGCTTCTCATGGGCTGACTGGAATCCTGTGGAGGGGATGTGAGAGCCCTCTGGTTTTACCAGGAGCAGGACCCAGTGCTGCTGGAGATTTCCTGCCTCCTTTCTGCTTTGTGTGGCTCTGGTTCTCACAGAGTTTCACTGTTTGTTCCCCCTGGTGGCACCTGGCCCTGGGCAGAGGTGGGCACCCAGGACAAGAGTGCAGCACAAAGCAAGCTGGCATCTCATTTGTCTGCACAGGGACTGGGAATTCTGAACTATCCTAGTTCTTTTCACCCCAGAAATGTGTCTCTTAAATCATGTCTTACAGCAGTCCCAGATTAGGGCAAGTTCAGTAAGGTGGTTAAATGTACTGGGAATTTCATACAACCGGGGTCATTTAATGTTTGGGTCCAGACCGTACTGATTACAGGCACTTGGTTTGTGTGTTTGAGGGCCAGGCCATGGCAGTGCATTCCAGTTTCTTAATCTAAATGTCACCTTCACCATATACCAGAAGTGTAAGGGAAGGGCAGGCTCCCCTGAAGGTAAGCTTGTATGATTGAAGTCTTTATTGCAGCTTATTTTTTAACACACTTTTCCCTTTTACAAGGATTATAAACATGCATTTAAGCAGACCTCTGGGCTCCCCCTTTTGTTTCATCCCCAACTGATTCCTTATTAATTCATGTGGCCTCTAGAAAGTGGCATAACATTTATGTAGGAATTAATTGAGTTGCCAGAAAGCATCAGGATTTATTTCCAGATGAAGTTTTAACCCCGTGTGGTGGCATACTCATGAATTTTTTTTTAAAAGAAGCTTTGATTCTCTCATTTAGCACAACTGAAGTAGGAGGAGCTCTGAGTGGAGTTAACCCCTTCAGAGCAGTGCATGGGTCAATGTTTTGCTCAGAGATGCAACAGCAGACTGCAATTAAGAAAATCTTCAGAGACATGAAGTTGGGGAACTGAAAGACACCATTATTGATTGTCTCCAAAGTGGTGGCTGTAGTTGGAAGCCAATATCTGAAAAATCATCCTCCCTTAAGTTAAAGTAGCCAAGGTTTAAAATGTTTTTGACTTTCAAATGGTGAAAATGATTACAGCGTGATTGGAAGTGCAATTGCACAGAGAGTCCTGACTAAAGTAGGCTGTAAATTTGATTCAAAAAAATTACATCCACAGCACTTCAGTGGGCAAGAGGAGATGTTCTTCTGGCATAGAGTGGATGATGTTCTGCATTGCAGGCTCGTGTTTTGATGGTGCTTTCCCTACAGATTGGAAAGCACTTAAAAGCCCCTGATTTAAAATGTGAATACATTATTTTTCTCATCCATATATCTAAGTTATTCTAAGAACTGTTTAGCAATTTCCTCTCCAAACAGAATTACATGCAGGCAATACTGAACTTTAATAACAGGAACAACCTGCTTTTGACCTGGTGCCATCTGCTCAGTATGAAATGTGCTGCCTGTCCAGCTCTAGGCTCAAACATTATCCAAGAAAATCCCCTGAAACTCGATGTATAAAACCATTTGTGGTCCTTGCAGGCAGCTCATGCTCTGTCCCTTATCTCCTAGCTGCATATAGCTGCAGCCAATGGTTATCTGCATGCAGCTGAAGTGCTGCTTGACCAGGGGGCAAGCCTGGATGTGAAGGACTGGGATGGCTGGGAGCCTCTGCATGCTGCTGCTTTCTGGGGACAGGTAAGGATTTTGCTGTGTCACGTGTGAGGGTGGCATTTCTTCCTGCCTGGACAAACAGCGGAGTACTCTGCAAATGGAATAAATCTGAACTGGGGCTGGGCTCTCTGGACAGCATCAGAGGAGATCCCAAGGGCTCCAAAAAGAACTGGTGGCTGAGAAATTTCAGGCAGAGCATGCCAGTGCAAGTGGATGGTGGGAATGGTGTTTAACATCACACACATACCAGAGTTATTTGAGGCAAGCTGAACCTGCCTCTCATCTTATTCCAACCTTTCACCTTTAGGGAGGAAAGGCTAAATTGCCTAAAATGACTCTATCAGCGTGGCTTTCTTTCCATTCTTTAGATGCAGATGGCCGAGTTGCTCGTGTCCCATGGGGCTAGTTTGAGTGCCAGGACATCTTTGGATGAGATGCCAATAGGTGAGTTTATGAAGCTTAAAGAAAGAAATGTTTAAGAAATGGCTGGAATCCTCATGTGGTGCTTTCAGAAGCATCAACATAAATTTTTAGGTATCCTCTTAGAAGCAAAGTTAAAGTTTCTTTAACTGGGACTGAAGTTTTGAAGCACCGCTTCACTACAGAAAATGCTTCTTCCTGCTCATAAAAAGAAGGAAGAAGGCATATCCCAAGCACCAAGTCTTCCTGCTGTGTGTTTCCTCTGTTATCCCTTGTGCTTGGGAGCTGTTGTGTGCAGCCCTAAGACCTGGGTGTCTAACCAGGAAGGCACAATTAGTAACATGGTGTTAATGAGAGTATCTGACAAAGGGCTTGGTCTGTGTGTGCCATAGATCTGTGCGAAGAGGAGGAATTCAAAGTTCTGCTTCTGGAGCTGAAGCACAAGCACGATGTGATCATGAAGTCCCAGATGAGGCACAAATCCTCCCTGAGCCGCAGGACCTCCAGCACGGGCAGCCGGGGGTGAGTTCTGCTCTGCCCTGAGGGCACCTGGGCCCTGGCCTGGCCACCCAGGGGTGTTCTCACCCTGGGGTCAGTGACAACAACCCCTCTGGCCTTTCTGAATGAAGGGCACTAGCTCACTTTGGTGGCTGAGAGCAGAGCTCCTTTGAAGAGTGGTTTTTTCACTAGGAAGAGGTGCTAATTCTTGGGGGGGAAATGGTTTTGTGCTGGTGTGGTTTAAGAACTGCCCAGAGCACAGGACCAAATGGTGAGAATTTACCCTGTTAAACCACTGAAACTGGTGCTGGAAATCAGTGCTTCAAGTGGATTAACTTGAGCTTTTCAGTAGTATGTCACATGGCCAAGATGCAGTGCTGAGACACAGTTTGCAGAGGTCTTTGTGAGATGATTCTGGACACCAAAGCAGTCCTGCACACCACAAAGTTCCCTAAACAGCTCATGGGCCATTTCCTTCTACATTTACTCCACTGCTTGCAGAATAGATCCATAAGGTGACCTGTATGAACTCTAAAACAAATTTGCAGTGCCAGTTTAGAGCTCCTTAAAATTCCTCCCACCTTCATTATCCACCCCAGTGCTTTCACTTTGTGTGGGTGCCAGGAAGCTGAATCCACGTTCCATTCCAGAGGGAGAGGCTGTGAGGAGGAGGAGGAGGTGAGAAGAGCTACAGGCTAAGAGGAAATGTCATGTCCTGCTCACAGCTTTGATGGCCCTTGTCCCTGTCCCACAGGAAGGTGGTGAGGAGGGCCAGCCTCTCGGACAGGACAAACCTTTACAGGAAGGAGTGTGAGAAGGAGGCCATGGTGTGGCAGCAGCTGGGGGCAGCAGAAGAAGGAAGAAACTCGGCTCTCATTGGAGAAATTGGGGAGACTCGGTCTGACCAGGAGAATACAGACCCTGTAAGGAATCTCTTCTCTTTCATGGGAGCCACTGAGGAGGGCTGTGGTGCAGCTTCAGTCACTGTGGGTGGAAGGTGGCTGAAAAATTTGTAGACCTCATCCACCAGGTGTAAGCAAAAGACCAAATTCTCATTTGGTACAAACTGGGATGTCCCACTCAAGTGGAAAGCCTGTTTTGGATGTGCAGCTGCATCCATAGTTTTGAGATAAAAATGAACTAGGATGCTCCAAAAAAATAGTGTCTGCCTTTCATTCTAAAGCCCACAAGCTGGTAAGCACAAAAGAATTGCAAACTTGCTTTGCAGTGGCTTGTTTTAAATGAAATTATTGTCATTTTATGTAGATAAGCATATTATTTTTGTGTGTGTGTGAGGCCTTCAGAGTTAAGGTTCCTGTTTGGGAAACAGTTCCTGGTTGGGGCTGACAGTGTTAGTGGGGGAATTCAATGTTTGTCTGGTAGAAAGGCTGAGTGTGAGCAGACTTAGGAGGTTGTCACAGGGATGAACCCTGCTATGAGGAATGGTAGAAAATGCTCTTTCATGTCTCGTTGTTACAGAACTCAGTGCTGGAGAACTCTTCCCTCCTCCCGGAGCTGGCGAACAAAAGCACCCAGTGTGACACCGAGATCCCTCTGCAGAATGGACTGATGGCATCTGCCAGCCCTTACCAGTACACCTTTTCCAACGGGGACATTTGGAGCATGCACCCTGAGCCTGACAGCAACCCTGGGCACGTGGTGCCCTACAGCAGCCCCGGGCTGCCCGAGGCACCGCAGCTCTGGGGCACCTACAAGGAGCACAACCACCAAACGCTGTCGGAGCTGAAGAGGCAGCGAGCTGCAGCCAAGCTGCTCCAGCACCCCTTCCTCAGCACCCACTTCAGCACTGGCATGGCAGGAGTTGCTGAGAACGAGGCCAAGTCGCACTTAATGGAGTCCAGGACTTCCCCCTACAGCTCCAATGGGACCTCGGTGTATTACACAGTGTCCAGTGGGGATCCGCCCCTCCTGAAATTCAAAGCTCCCATGGAGGAAATGGAAGAGAAGGTGCATGGCTGCTGCAGGATTTCCTAGTCTGGTCTGTGTCTCACCCCAGAGGACAGGAGATGTGGGTTGGATCTATCACAGTTTGCATTTCAAAGGGAGAATTTGGTTATGGACATCCTGACTGTGGCAGCCTTGTTCATCTCAAATTGTACTTTGCCCTGCCAATTACTTCCACTGCAGCTGGATGAATAATGCAGGTGGAGCAAGGCTCTTTAGGAGAGATGCACATCAATCTGATGTCAAAAGAGTCTCCTGAGTCTTGCTCCGTGAGGAAGAAGGTATGGAGTGCTGCCTCCCCATCCTTGGGAAGCCATGAGATGCCTTGGAACAAAGAAAGGATCTGAATTCAAATCTTTGTGTCTGAGCCTCTTGCTGTACGTCACTGAGCAGCTGGAAGGTGACAGTTCAGACCTGTGTTGTCACTCTTGGGGGATGCACATATCCAGCCCCCACATGAGGTTTGCAAGAGTGGACAGAACTGTTTTCCACACAGCTGGATCCAGCACTTCCTGGGCTGGAGCAACAAGCAAGCACAGATGCTGCACTTAGGAAGTTTGCAAGGTGTTACCTCCTTGCAGTGACAGCTCACCATCACAAACTGTGCTCTGGCTGGGTCCTGTTCTGCCCTGTCAGCTCGTCACTGCAGACTGCCATCAGGTTTGAAGCAGAACTTTTCCTGGAACAGGCTTCACTCAATAGGCTTTAAAACTGATGTTGCAATAAAGGGGCCCTGGCAATAGAATTTTACTGCAATAAAATACTGACAAAGGTCTATATTGGGATAAGTAATTTAAAAAACTTATTTGTACTATTTAGACTCTTAATTTGTTAAAACTGAAAAGACTTTTGTTGATCTCACTTTCCTATTGATTCTGTTTGTTTACTCTGTATGCTCAACACAGATAGTAGGGGCAATATGCTTTGTGTTCTGATTTTTTTCTGGATTTCCAGAACCACAGGGCTCAAGAGGGATGGGAAGGAAAGGCTTGCCAACACTAACCCAGGAAGGCCATGAGAGCATTTCTAATCTCATAGATGTGAACAGCACTTGCATGAACCTGCAGTCTTTGGCTGAGAAATAACTGTGACCATTGCTGTGGTAGCTGAACGCTGCAGCAGGACAGGAGATGCTTTGTTCTGAAGCTGTCAGCAGTGGGTAGCAGCTGGCAGAGGAAGGTTGAAATGCCTCTGTGTCTGGGGGAGTTGCCTGACACTTAACAAATCCTCTGTGCTGTGGAGCAGCTGCAGTGCCAGCACTGTCTTGGTGGAGTTCATGTGAGCTCTGACCGACACTGGCACGGGGTCACCTGGGGGTTTGGCACTGGCTTTACAGCAGGTTCAGGCTTTGTGTACCTGGGGGAGGTGAGAGAAGAGTGTGGGCAGCTCTGAGGAACTGGCCACACTTCACTTGTGTCTCAGAAATAACTGTAAATCTCTAATTCCTCTGCACAGAGGGGCTGTCACACACCTAATTGTTTGCCTGCATGAATGTGTGTCTTCTTGGGCAGCTTAAATTTCAAACTCTGAAGACATGAACCTGTTTGGGTCTCTGTAAGCCTCAGTGGATTAAATCCAGCTCACTTAGTTGTGCTTCAGCCAAGCAACAGCAAATGCACCTTCCACCCATTTTCCTTTTATCTGGCACCTGTTGGACACCAATATTCCCTTTCACGTGTACTCTCCCTCTGTGGGGATCCTCACAGCCTTAACTTTTTCTAGGCTATAAAAAGTTGACTGAGGCTTCCAATGACTGTTAAGTGCTACCCTCTGCCCCTCATCAAATCCCCCATTGTTGGGGCTGGATACATTCCCATGCAGGGCTCTGGGCTCCTTGAGGCAGCAGAGGTGGCTCTTGTGTCACCACTGTGCAAGTGACACCTTTGGACCATGAGGTACCAGGCTGACAATTCAGTGGTTTGAATTGTAAGATGGAATTCTCTTTCCTCTCCAGTTTCAGGTGCAAACTATAAAGTGGTAGCAGTTGATGTGGTTCACTCAAAACCCCAGTTCTGCTAAAGGCAGAGCTTGAAGCATTCAGAGAAGTTGGGCTCCCTCCATTGTTGAAACATAAGCTAATTATAGAACTAGGAAATGCTTCTTGTGCTTGACCTTAAGGGATTTTTGAAGTCATTCTCTAGTAGTAAGAGGATGATTTGGTAACTGGAAAGACTTTACTGTATCTGTATGTGGTTAACAGTGGATCTTCTGATTACCTTGAGTAAATTATTCTGGGATAACACCAAGTGTGGCCTGGCTATTATGGAGCAGGGGAGATGATTCTTTCAGGTGCCTCTCTTCTCCCATGGTGGTGAGATTTGTCTCCTCACATCCATCCTGATGAGATTTCTGAACTCACTCTAACAAATTTTGGTGCCGCTATCTACTAGGTTGTATATGGTGCAAAATCTGGGCCCAGATGTTGCCTTCCCTCCCAGCAAAGGAGGAGTAGGGCCCTTTTCCTTCTTTCTCAGAGCAACTTTGTGCTAGCAAGTCTATTGAACCCTGCCTAATTCCAAGGAAATGAAAAGGAGATTACTGAATGCAATAGTGTAAAGTAGTTTGAGGCTTCTTTTCACTGAGAGCTATTAATACATTAAAACTGCAGGAAACCAGTCCATTTTAGACAAACAGCTTTTTGGCTTCCACTGGTATTTCACGTAAGTAAAACTCTGGGAACTCATCATCCTAGCTGTGAATCCAGTGGTGTCTGATCAAATGTAATCCATTCTTAACAAGACAGGAGAGTTATTAATGGCAAGAGGCAGTAATGGATAAATCTTGCAGGATGTATTTCACAGCCCTGCCAAGTATTTACCTGCCACTGGCTTTAGGCTGAAGCTGCACCAGGGTGTGAGCTGGAAGGCTGTTGAAGAATGGCCTGGGATTCATGCTTCTTGTGGTGACATTTGGGATATAATGGGTCACTGCCTGTGCAGCACTGGCAGGGCTGTTGGTTGTAGATCTGGGATGAGGGATTCTGTAAGGTGGATAATTAACTTGCTTCTGGTGGATTATTTTGTGAAGAAAAACAGACTTTTGGGGGAATAAAAAACAGAGATTCTGTACATGGGCATTGTAGCAGCCTACATCTAGGAATAACACTTTTCACTGTAAAATTTAGCAGTGTTACAACAATAGTTGGGGTTTGGTATCTGTGTGTTTTAAAGGCCGTCCCAAAGGAAAGCTCCGACGTACAGAGCAGAGAGCACTTGGCTGTTTCATTGGATCTTAATATGGCTGAGAATCTGTAAAACCTAGAAATCATGTTGTGACTGGCATATCTTAGTTTATTAGAGGAGCATTTGAGGTTTTTATGATTTACTGAATGGTTTTAAGATCAATAAATATCTAATTACAGATTCAAGGCCAGATTAGAGTCCCAGTTCAGTTACCAGTGAGCCAAAGGTTGTAGTTGTTCATAGAGACTGTGCAAAGATCTGAGGATGTGAATGTACTGACAGGTCAGTTGCAGGCAGAGCTGCATGAGAATAACCCTTCCTTCTCCTCACATTTTCCTGTGGGCTGAATTTGTACTGTTTCCAGTGGTTGATGAGAGCAGCTTTACATTCCATGTTGAAAGAAATTTGTTGGTTGGAGAAAAAGGTGTCTTTCAAAACAATGTCTCTGCTTTAGTGAGCTCAGCACTGAAATGTTAGATAAGGGCCTAAGTCCCATGGCTGAGATCTGTTTGAAATCACACCTGGATCTGTGTTTCACATACCACATCATGCGATTTCAGCCCACCTAATTTCACTTCTTTGGTGCTCCTGAATCTTAAAACCCTCCCCATTTTGGGAAGAACTGAGTCTAGCTGATGTGATTCTGTGCCATCTTGGAGGTGTGGTTGAAGAACCACCTGGATGAGGAACTCCTGGTAGGGAAGGAGAAGAGCATGGCAGGGCCATAGCAATAATGACTCAGTGCAATACTCAGTGGAGGCACTGAATTCTTGAGTTTATTGAGCAGGATCTTATTTCATGGGGTGAAATGACATTACAACTCCTGTCTAGTGTCTTTTTTTTCAGTCTTGGAGCTCTGATTATCCCCATCATACCTGCTGGAACTAAATCAGTTACCATAGAAAAGGGAATATCCTGAGAAAGCTACAGCACTGGTCTCCAGTGAGCCAGGGGTGAACTGTCTGTCTGTCTGCTGGAAGGTTTCTCCCTACACCTGGGTTATTTCTGTGCCTTATACTTGCTAAAGGTAACTTGTCTCTGGAAGGTTTGTGGTGACCATACAGTTCTTGCTGATCTTTAACTTGGAGACTTTTACCAGGGAATAACAGTCCAGAGCATGCCAGATTGTGACATTATTATTTTTCTCTTTCAATTTCTCTCCTGAGCACCACTTCTCTCTTCCTAAATACACAGAAAGGAAATGCACAGGGGCTTCATTGTATCTTAACAAATCACATTGACTGCTTTGGTGTGTCAGTTCTCTACAGGAAGAATCCAGAACATGCTTGCAGCAGCAAGGTCTCACCTCTTACACCAGAACACATTTACATTTTTTGGTTTGTTTTGCTGTGCAACAGAACAGTTCTCCCTGTTTGTTCTTCACCTTTATTCTGTTTTCATGTTGGCCAAACTGCCAATGGACTTCTCAGTTCCCTCACACAATTCAAGTACCACTGGGCTCTCTGGGCAACATCTGCCATGGCACAGTTGTGACCTAGAACATTTCGCTGTATTTCAACCACGGAAGCTGTAGCAGAGGAGACTCTGCTCGAGATACCTGTTCCCAAAGCTACACCAATGCAATGATCTCCACCACAGCTGGAGGGGACACACGGGTTTTTAAACAGTGCAGATGCAGCCTTAGCATTGCCACCACCATGTCTTCAGCCTTTAGATTGCAGTGAGAGGTTGCAGGAGTGTGGATAAGCCTGGTACAGGACAGTAAGAGATGATGGCAAGCCTTCTGCAATAACTCGTAATTCCATTGATCAGTAGTAAAACATGTACAGATAAAACTTGATGAAATGTATTTTATGTGAAGAAAAAAAATAATGTAAGAACTGTATATTGTATTAGCAGCTTTGTGTATAAAATGGCATTTTGGCAATCAGAGTCTAATATATTTAAAACTTTTTTTAAAAAAGGATATTTGATATTGTATGGAATTGACTTTATTGCTACTGTAAGTATGAAGATGGTTTCTTAACATGTTGAAGCAATGCATAAAATCTTAAACTTTATGTAAAACTCATGCCAAAAGCGTATGTTTGACAGTATTAGCACCTGACTCAGTGTCTTTAATAGAGAGATTGAATTTTTTAATTTAAAAATTATATTAAATTTCTTTTAATAATACAAACATGCCACTGAGGGGTTTTTTGTTTGGTTGGTTGGTTGGTTGATTGGTTAGTTGATTGGTTGGTTTGTTGGTTTATATTGGTTTGAGTTTTGGCACTCTGTTAAATATCTCTGCCTCTCAGCTGTCTACAGCTAGGGGAGATCCAGAAGAGGAAATCTAGTCAGTGGGTGGGTGTAACTTTATTTCAAACGCAGAGCTCAGGAAGCATTTGGACAATGCTCTCAGGGCCATGGTGGCATTCTTGATGCTGCCCTGTGCATGGCCAAAAATTGGACTTTGATGAGGCTTGGGGATCTCTTCCAGCACAGAATATTCTGTGATTCTGCGAAGTGGCAGCAGTTGGAGCTGGAGACAAGCTGGACAGACACCCAAACCTGTGCCTGCCTTCCATGGGAGCGTTCAAGGCTTTAGCTCCAGCATTTGTTAGCACGCATCTGTACGAGCACAGAGGGGCTTGATGCTGTTCAGGGCAAAAACTCCGCGATCTCTGCCGGTCCCCTGAAGGGCAGCAGGGCTCGGGCAGGGCTGTCCCCGGCCGGGAGCTTCATTGACGGGCAGCGGGGCTCGGGTAGGTCTGTCCCGGCTCCATTGAACGACAGCCGGGCGGCCCCAACCGGGATCTCCACTGAAGGGCAGCTGGGCCGTCCCCAGCCGGGATCTCCATGGAAGGGCAGAAGGGCCATCCCCGCCCGGGAGCTCCTTTAAAGGGCAGGAGGGCTCTGGCAGAGCAGTCCCGATTCAATTGCAGGGCAGCAGGGCTGTCCCAGCCGGGATCCCGTCCCGGTCCCGCCCGGCGGAGGCGGTGCCCTCCTGTCGGAGCCAACGGCGGCGCGGGGCGGGGAAGGCTCCTCCAGCGGCGGCCGCGCTGTTTGGATTCAAACTGCACAGAGCGATCCCGGCGGGCTCGGAGCCGCTCCGGCCATGGCCAACGCGTCGCAGTGCCTGGAGGAGGGCTCGGGGCGCTGGCCGCCGCCGGCCGGGCCGTACAGCGAGGCGCAGCGGCTGGCGCTGGAGGAGCTGGTGGCGGGCGGCCCCGAGGCGCTGCGCGCTTTCCTGCGGCGGGAGCAGCTGCCGCCCTTCCTGTCGGAGCCCGAGGTGCAGGACATCGCTCGGGCCGCGCTGCCGCCCGCCGCGGGCCCGGAGCCGGCGGCCGAGCCGTCGGCCGGAGCCTCGCTGGACGCCTCGTCGCTCACCTACTTCCCCGAGCGCTCGGAGCTGGAGCCGCCCGCGCTGGAGCTGGGCTGGCCGGGCTTCGCCAGCGGCGCCTTCCGCGGGCTCACGCGGGTGGAGGCGCATTTCCAGCCCGGCTGCGGGGACAGCATCTACGGCTGCAAGGAGGCGGTGCGGCGCCAGATCCGCTCCGCCCGGCAGGTCAGTGAGTGAGTGCCCGAGGAGCTCCCTTCCTTGCCCTGCCCTGCCCGGGGTCCCTCTCCCCTTGGTCTGCGAGCGCATCAAGAATCGGCACCGCTGCGCGTCGCCATGGGACACCCGACAAAACCAAGTGGCTTTAAAGCCCTTGTCGAGCAGATAGTGTCGTTAAGGAGGACAAGCTCGAAAATACAGAAAAAATGCCCAACTCTGTTTGCTGCATCTGCGAGCCCTCCCTTTCCCCGGTGTTCTGGATGATGCGCCAGCGCTCCCCTCCCGCAGCGCTGCTGCCCTGGCCAGCACAGCCGCTGGATCCAGCTGACCTTGCTTTCACTGGGAGCAGAAGTTATCCTGTTCAGGATTCCCCACTGATGTTTTCTGCCAGGCAGGTGCGCTTGCAGAAACATCCTACTGCCCTTTAAAGGGTGTGACACAAAATAAGCCTCTTCTGTAAGAGAAGGTTACCTATAAATATAACACCGCGATTGTATTTTCCTTAGCTCACTAAGTGACCTACAGAACTGCTTTTGACAGGACTTTCTCCCCACAGGAGTGAACGCTTTTGTTCTGATGCACAGTATGGCTTGAAAACCACGTGGCGTAGGAATCTGTAGCTGTTCCCTGTAGCTCATTGCATTCCCGGAGTTTATAGCCTCCAACAGTAATCCCAGCTGGGAACCACCCTTCTCCTTAGCAGCCATTCCATTGGCTCAGCTAGAATTTAAATGTGTACCTTCCTTTTTGGGTGGCCAGATGAAGCAACCCCTGTCTCTTTGTGTAACGTGCACGGCACACCCTGAATCAACAACCGAGCTCAGTCTCTATTCCCCTGCGAGGGCAGGAGCTTAGGGCGTGTGAGGATGACATGAACGACGGGCTCCGTGCCAGAAACGGTCCCGGAGGAAGCTGTGTTCTCAAACAATCCCTACAGGTACATGAGACCAGTCTGGCAACTCGAGTAAACACCATAAAGGCATTTATTCCCCTCAAAAGCTGTACTTGTTTGTAATATTGCTCTTGCAGCATCCTGTCAAGCACCTTCCCTCACTCTGAGCCAAGAGCAAGGCAAGCTGCTCCTGCCCTGCTTGTGGCTGTGCCTGATCCAGGGAGAGTTTTTGTGGACATAAATGGGCATTTTTGACACACTAAGATTTACTGAATGTCAGATTCTGTGTGATACTTCTCAATAATTTCTGAGTTCCTCAAGTTAATGTGAAGACTGGGAAAACTTCAGATGCTGCATAATTTCTTCCTTAATTAATGCACTCAAATGCAGTTAGTTCAAGTGACTGCTGTGATCTTGTCCTTGCTATCCTGAATGGATGACTAGAGAAAAGGGTTTTCTCTCTTTCCTCTAAACGTTTTGGGCAAAACTGTTTCTTTTTCAGCTGCTAATTCTGGGACTAGAACTCATACATGCTAGGAATTGAAGTGTGCTGCCATATGAAGGCATCAGTGTTCCCAAGGGTTTTGTGTGAATTGTTTTGTGTTCAGGGGTGGTTTTCTCACTTGTCTGGTCTTGTCAAAAGCATCTTATTGGTTTTTAATCTTCTTCAACACTTAGACAAGTGATTGGGTGGCAAGAAACTCAGGACACACGCAAGAAGCACCAACATAAAGTAACTTTATCTAGAAATACCCATGTGCTTGTGCATGTTACATGTCAGAACTCAGCCAAACAGAACCAGTCCCTTAGGGAGCAGGACAGAGGTGGGAATGCAGAGCTCAGCCTGTTCCTGTGGGAAAGGTTTCATGTGAGTACAGGCTGTGCCACACACAGAGCAGCTCTGTTGTGTGCTTATACACCTTGGGTGTGCTGCAGCAGCCTCCATCTGATAAGGGCAGGTGCCAGGTACCCACAGTGGTTGTATTGTCATTGGTCTTTATGCTGGTTTAATATAAAAATAGAAAATTCAGTCATAAAGTGGAATTTTTTATGCCTTTGTGTCCCTACATAGAAGTGGTTTGGAAGGGTGAGAGCTCAAGCACCAAATCAGTGTAGTGCGTGAGGTGGCTCTGAATTAGCTGGAGAGATGGTTCATACATGTGATATTCCCATCTTAGGATTTGCCTTTTTGAAAGAACTGTTGGGTCAGTGGAGGGATTTCCTGTGAAGGTAAGGGACAGAAACTCAGCAAGAATATAGAAACCAGGAAGAGTCTGGAAATCAGCTGGGGTTTGTGAGCTCTGACAGCAGGGAGGCCATTCAAGCTAATTCTCCTGTAGCTGCTTGAAACACGGGGAGAACAGGTGTGGAGATGGTTTGTCTGGAGATTTGTCAGATTCTGCTGTGACAGCTTCCCCAGTCTGGCCACACTACAGGGGGTTGTGTAGGAAAGGAGAATGTGAAAGCGTACAAAAGCAGCAGACAGAGGAAAAACCTCTTCAGTCCTATGCTTTGCATGCTGGGGCACAATGAATTTACAGGAGTGTTGTGGGAATATAGAAATCTTTTAGAGCTTGCTAGAGCCTGTGTAACAGGACAAGGAAATGTGCATGAGGCTCTGATGATAACAGCAGGAGAAAATGGCTGGGGGCGGTAGTGGTCTTGTGTAAAATAAATCCCTTGAGTGAGTGGTGTGGCTTTCCTTGCAGGTGATTGCCCTTGTGATGGATTCCTTCACAGACATTGAGATCTTCAGTGACCTTCAGGATGCCTGCAACAACCGCCAAGTTCCTGTCTACATCCTTCTTGACCAGGACTTTGTACCCCATTTCTTAGAAATGTGCAACAATTTGGGAGTTAGTCCTGAGCAGGAAAGTGTAAGTACTGAATTGGGATTGGTGTGGTTTGTCTTTATTTTTGTGGTACAGTTCATGCATGTCAAAGAAACCTTTCTATAAAGCATCAGACTGCCTTGAAAGGCTTAATCAACCTGGTCTTATGTAGGAGGTACAACCATGATGTGCACCAGTCCCATGAGCTGTGTGCACTGGGATCCCTGTCCGGAGGATGCAGCAATTTTCAGGGATTGAATTTTGCAATGTTTAAATAGCTTTATTCTTTGGCTCAAGGAACTGCTTGCTAAGCAAAACAGAAACGTGGGAAGCTGAAGGGTGGCACAGCTCTGGTACCATCTGCTTTCTTTCCTAATACTTTCTTTTAAAAGGGTTTGGATGATGTGAGCCAGGCAATTTGTTTAGCTGTGTGAATATAAATGGACATGGCTGTGTTATGGCTTGGCTTGGATAGGCTTATGTTCAGTGCAGTAAAAGTTTCTCTGGAGAGGGAAAACACTCCTGCCTTCCTGTGCAGTAACTAATTGGAACTGACTGTTGTCACCCAATTTAACAGCAATTTAGCACTGTGTGACAAAAAACACTCATACACAGACTGTACAAAAAGTTAATTTCATTCCTCTCTTCCATACTGTGCTTAGCTGCACAGTAGAATTGCTAATCAAAAGTTTTTGGAAGTTAACTTAAATTTGATGTCACTTTTTTCCTTTCCTTTCTGAACCAGATGATGAGAGTTCGAAGTCTCACAGGGAGCACGTACTACATGAGGTCAGGTGCCAAAATTGTTGGGAAAGCCAAGGAGAAGTTCATGTTAATTGATGGCATTAGAGTGGCAACAGGCTCCTACAGGCAAGTATTGGGGTCTGCTGGTGCCCAGTGAAGCTGTAGAAACGGTGATTTGCTGCAAAAGGATGTATTAACTTCGCTGTTTGCCCTGTGTTAATGAGTGCCAATGGCACCTGGAATAGCTGAGTCCAAGTGGGGCTGACACAAATCTGAAAACACCTTTGGAAAACTGACTTACTCAACTTGTTGCTAGCAGAGAGCTTGGCCATGGCTAAATAAGAGTTATTCCTGCATAAATGAATAGTCTGTTGACTTCATACCTTATAGTCACAGACATATTTTATGAAAAATCCTTTCCTTAGGATCTTTCCTCCTGAGAAGCTGAACAGGAACAAAATGTAAGCAATGGTTATCTGCTGCTGTGGAATGCAACAGGTGCATCTGTGATTGGTCTCATGTAATTGTTTCTAATTAATGGCCAGTCACAGTGAGCTGGCTCTGACTGTCTGTCCGAGCCACAAACCTTTGTTATCATTCTTTCTTTTTCTGTTCTTAGCCAGCCTTCTGATGAAATCCTTTCTTCTATTCTTTTAGTATAATTTTAATGTAATATATATCATAAAATAATAAATCAGCCTTCTGAAACACGGAGTCAAATCCTCATCTCTTCCCTCATCTTCGGACCCCTGTGAACACCATCACACCTTATCTTCATTTTTTAAGCTGAGTCTTGCTGTCCGTAGCTGCACTGTTGAAATGCACTGGAGATTAACTGTGAATCTTGGTTTGTTTTCAACAGTTTCACGTGGTCTGATGGAAGGCTGAACAGCAGCAACTTGCTGGTGTTGTCAGGTCAAGTGGTGGAACACTTTGACCTCCAGTTCAGGATTCTTTATGCCCAGTCGCTGCCCATCAGCCCAAAGCGACCGTCCAGCTGCAGGAACAGTGGCATGTTTGATCACCTGCTGACCAGAACAGAATCCTCCAAAGAATATACTGTGGAAGGCAACTTGAGAGCAGAATTTGCCAGACTGTCTAGCACACCAAAGAAATTGCTGGAAAAAGCAGATCAAACTGAATATACTCCTGCAGGAAAGCTTTGCAACCTGCAGCTTTCTTGCCTGTGTGAAGAGGAGTCTTTCAGCAATCAAGTGGGCACAGTGGAACAGAGAAGTGCATCAACTCAAACTGGCCCGTGGGAAGAGATGGCAGCTGTGACCAAATGCAATGCAGCCACTCAGGCCAGCACTGCCACAGCAGACACTAGCACTCAGGCTTCTGTCACAGCCAGAGTGACAGGCACTCAGACATCCATTTTGCTGAAGACTGCAGTGACACAGACAAAGGAAGAGGAGAGCACGGAAACACCCCTCCTTCCCAGAAAGTTTTCAAGAGAAGAGTATTTTCTGCCTGCAAAGGCCGTATCTGGTTCTAGTCTGCAATCCTTGTCTTCATCATCATCCCAGTGCTCTCTTGCAAGCTCTACAGGCTCAATATCCTCTCTCCGCTCCTTTGACTATTCCAGTAGTCACAGGGCACAATATTTCCAAAAACTGCACAAAGAGAGGCAGTTCCACTACTCGACCATCAGGTCGAAGCTGAGCCACATGGTGGCCATCCTGTCCCGGCGGGGCCGTGTCCCTGCCACCTACCTGAGCCAGGTCCCTGCCGGGGCCAGCCTGAAGCAGAGGCGCGACATCAGCGCCAGCCTGCACAGCCTGCGCCACGCCTCGCTCTACTCCCTCAATAAATGATCCTGCCCTGACCACACACCACACAAACCCCAGGCTCAAGTTGCTGTCACTTTGTACCTAAGATTCTTCCACTTCCATCCAGCACTTTTATTTCTTTGATACTTTTTTAATGCACCACTCTCCAGCACTTTGTTTTTATCCTATGCAATGTAAGTGATGAAAAAGAGACATTACATTAGAGGTTCCTCTTGTATGCATTAGTGGTGAAGATCATTTTTATTCTGGGTATTTAACCTCAAAACTGAACGTACTACTACTTTCCAGGATTGCTAATGCCTTAGTTTTAATTTATGTAAACTTCGAAAAATCTGAGTCACACTGACCTTGTTCAGAGTAGCTATGGAGATCTATCTTATATCAAGGAATTATATTATGTCAAGGAATTCTCAATCTTTTTTTCCAATACTGACTTTTATTTCTACTTTATCTTTGACAGGAGAGGAATCAGCTTTTACAAACAGCCATGAAGCTGATTTTATTCTTACTCCTGTGATATATATGTTACTCTTCCACTAAAGTTGCAAAGAGTGTTGAAACAGTTGCAGGTTATCTTCAACTGTATTATATTTTGTTTGTTTATGCCATCTGAAACAGAATGAGCTAACTAGCCCTTTAGTGTCATCATGCTCTGGTGCCTTTGTTTAGAGATATATAAATATATATGTGTGTGTGTGTGCTTCCTGCTTTGCAGTGTGCTTCAAGGCGAGACAATCACTGAGGGCAAGTGACAAATCCCCTGTTCAAAAGTAAGCTGACAAATGCACTACAGAATGTTATGGGTTATGTTGGGTAATGTTAATTTACAAGTAACTGTAGGTGTTAAATAAACATTTTTCTCTATTTAACTTTGCTATCTGAAATACTCTTTCCTGCTCTATTATTTTTCTACTACTAACTCAGTTTGAGGAGCTAAAGTGCCACTCTAGTTTTTGAAGATACTTCCAATATTGGGTGACCTGAGGTTTGGTTGCTTTGCAAAGCCTTTATCTGTTTGCAGATTGCTGTGCATGTCTGTGCTTGCTGGGTCTCTTACCTGAGCAATGTGTGCAGTCTCTCCCTGAGATCTGGCCTGTTTTTCTTTAAACCTGCCTCTCAGTACTTCAGTGACCAACCACACTGAATTCTGTCAAATCAAACCAGTGTCTGGGTTATGTATCTTTTTATTCAGGGCATGTATGTCCAGTAGATGGCACATTTCAGCTGTTGGCTTGAATACTGAATGAATGAATTAATAGAAATATCCATAACTCAAAAAGGCTGCAAGTGTTGAGAGTAACTAACTTTGGCATTTCTGTCTGAAATCTCTAAGGACAACGAGGCTTAGCTACTTTTATTGCTTTGATTTCTAAGCAGCCACTCCACTAAAGCTGGAGGTAGGGAAAAAAGTTCTGTCTGCACTTGTTCAAAATGATAAAGTACTTTATTGCTTGATTTGTGGATCTGGAACACTGCAGAGAGAGAGCCAAGATTACACCTTCAAAGCCAATATCGAGTTGTATTTTTAAGAGCCAAGTCCTGCAGTTCTTGAATGTATGTAAAATTACCTTGTTTGTTCTATGTGCTTTTAAGCTTTATTATACTGTGCTGCTGTTAAGGTACTCTAACAGGAACAAGAAACAGTTTACAAATAAAGTCCTTTTTGCCTTGGGGGCTTTCACCTGATCATCGCTGAGCTTTGCTTTCTGTTTATTTGGCATTTTAAATCGGGATCACTAAGTCACTTCGTCCTTTCTGGCTGGGGCCATTTGCCCTCTCCAACTTTTGGAGCAGCCTTTTGATGCGGGCTGGGCAGCAGCACCAGGGCTGGGCTGATCCTTCCTCCTCCGAGGCTGGCGCTTCCCTGGGCGTGGGGAAGGCTGCGGGCTGTGCCACCCGTGACTGTGCCGTGGGCGAGCGGGCGGGTTAGGAGCCCTATAAAGAGCCGGGGCAGCGGCGGGGCGCTCCGGCCATGGCCAACGCGTCGCAGTGCCTGGAGGAGGGCTCGGGGCGCTGGCCGCCGCCGGCCGGGCCGTACAGCGAGGCGCAGCGGCTGGCGCTGGAGGAGCTGGTGGCGGGCGGCCCCGAGGCGCTGCGCGCTTTCCTGCGGCGGGAGCAGCTGCCGCCCTTCCTGTCGGAGCCCGAGGTGCAGGACATCGCTCGGGCCGCGCTGCCGCCCGCCGCGGGCCCGGAGCCGGCGGCCGAGCCGTCGGCCGGAGCCTCGCTGGACGCCTCGTCGCTCACCTACTTCCCCGAGCGCTCGGAGCTGGAGCCGCCCGCGCTGGAGCTGGGCTGGCCGGGCTTCGCCAGCGGCGCCTTCCGCGGGCTCACGCGGGTGGAGGCGCATTTCCAGCCCGGCTGCGGGGACAGCATCTACGGCTGCAAGGAGGCGGTGCGGCGCCAGATCCGCTCCGCCCGGCAGGTCAGTGAGCGAGCGAGCGAGTGATTGACTGACTGACTGACTGACTGACTGACTGAGTGCCCGCGGAGCGCCCGCTCCCGCTGTGCGGCTTCCCGGGGCCGCCTCGTCCTTCTCCGCTTTCTCTTACTTACATACCCTTCCGTTTTAAAATACTCTCCTGTTTCGTATTGCTTTATGTCTTCTCCACCAACTTTGGTAGTTATTTTTTAATCAGGTTAATCATTTGCCGGCTTTCTCCTCCCCCCATTCTGCCGAATGGGCTCTCTGAGTGCCGCTGAGTTCTCTCGGAGTTGGCACCCGTGAGCGATAAATCCGGAGTGCCCATTCCCGGCTCGCTTCCCCATCCTGCAGAGGACCCACGGCAAATCCTGGGGTTCAGTCCATGGGGGAGATCTGCGGGGGTAGGAGCTGGCTCTCAAGGGATGTTTTATTCAGATCTTAACTTGAAATATGAGAATCTGAATAGTGAGGTGAAGATGAACCTGACGTTTATCTCAAACAGAGAGCTGAGATATAAAGAGCAGTCAGACGCTGGTGGTTTTGGGTTTTCTTGCTGTTTCTTTTTATACTTGAAAAGTTGGAAGATGGGAAAACTGTAGTATTGTAAGTAAGCTCAACTTTTTCTTCTGGCAATGCTTTTGAGGAAAAGACATCTGTTCTTTTGAAAAAAGAAAGAATAAAAGAAAAAGACCTCTCCTGCTTAGGAAGAGATCAAATTTGCCTAACATAGGGCAAAACCAAGCTTCTAGCTCTATCTCAGGGTGAGGAAGAATACTCTTTATCACAGAAGACTGTGCCATGTTCCAATACCACATGAAAAAAAGGCAGGGGGGAGCATTTAATTTGAAACTCAAATTTCTCATGTGCTATCTCCTTTGCAATGCTGTGGAAACAGCCTAATGGTTTCTTCTGAAACTCTTTTCAGATGATTGCTCTGGTTATGGATTCCTTCACAGACACTGATATCTTCACAGACATCTTGGAAGCCTGTAGCCAACGGCAAGTTAAAGTGTATATCCTTCTAGATCAGTCTTCATTTTCCCACTTTCTAAAAATGTGCAAGGATCTGGGAGTTGACCTTGAGCAGGAAAAGGTGAGCTTTGTCATATTTATAGGGGTAGGGAACTGATCATCTTATGGCTGTAATCTTTAAGCTGTGAAGAAATTATTATACTTGCTGCCACAACTTAAAATGGGTGTTATGTAGCTCCAGCTCAATCTTGGAAGATTTAACTATTCCTACATAAGATAGTAATTAATAGAAAATCTGAAACCTTAGTAATTGGATGTTACAGCTGCTTTCTGAGTACAAATACTAATTGAAAGTTCAAGGAAATGCTGGAGGAATGTCCGGTTCCTAAAGCATGACTGGAGTTGCTTGGGCTTGTCGAGACTTTGAGGGATGAGGGAGAAGCAGGTTCTCAGGAGTCTGTGGAATTTGGATCCTGATGATTTGGTGACAGGAATTTTCACAGTCCCATTCTGCACAGTCAGTTTATGGGTTTGCCCCTTAATGTCACCTCTTTGCCTACAAAAACAAGACAAAATCCTCACTTTGTTCCCTGTGGTGACTCTTGTGCCAGTGCACAGTTCATCAGGGACGGTTGTTGCTGTGTTACTCCTTTAATGCAATAGTTGAAATTTGCAGTGCACCTGACTCTTGCTGTGTCATTAACAGTTGATGAGGGTTCGGATTATCACGGGGAGCACGTACTGCACCAGGTCAGGCACCAAAATCATTGGAAAAGTCCGTGAAAAGTTCATGTTGATTGATGGCATTAGAGTGACCACAGGCTCCTACAGGCAAGTGCCAATTTCTTTCTCTTGCTTTACATGATTTCTCTGCATAGAAAGGAAAACTGATCAAATTTTATGACCAACATTTATCCTTAAAAGAGCCCACTGCTCATCAGTTGGGTTGTAAAAACAACATAACTAAATGTGGTGAAGGGGAATTTCCAGTGAATACTTTCTTTACTGATTATTTGGAATTAACTCATCATTTTCTCACTCTTCCTTTGCTAGTTTTACGTGGACAGATGGGAAGCTGAACAGCAGTAACATTTTGATCCTGTCAGGCCCAGTAGTTGCACACTTTGACCTGGAATTTCGGATTCTTCATTCACGGTCAAAGCCCATCAATCTCCAAGAGTTTTCCAGCTGCAAGAAGAACAAGGTGTGGGACCAGCTGTTCAGGATAACAGTGGCTTCCAGAGACATGACCAGGGAACACTTCCTGAGAATGGAATTTTTGTATCTGAGAGCATTTGTAGGAGAGCTGAAGAGGAAGAGGAGCTGGCTGCACGCCTCCAGGGAGGCAGTGTACAGCCCAAATAACACACTGCACACCTCTCCCCCGCTGACTAAGAGGAATGGCTCCCTGGTTATGAGGCCACACTGGATCATAGAGAGATGATCTGCATGTCCATGCAGAGCAAGCAGCACAACCTCAGGAACCACGTCTGTCCATCCCTGCCCAGCACTCTCCTGCAGTGTGTTTGTGAGGGCAGCTGGGAAAGAAACCTCAGACTGACAGAAAGTGAAACTGGAATTGTGGCTTTGTTTGAAGAATATTATACAGCCATTATTGACTTCTACTATTCTGTTAAATTTTCATTTCTCAACCTGTTCGTGCATGTTTTAAGCTGATGGGTTGGCAGTGTCATAGCTAAGTAGCTCAACCCTTTTTTGTTTTTTTGTTAAGAAATCTAGGTATTGAAATTCATATTGCTTGAAAGTCTGTTCCAAGATGAAAGCAGGCTCTGAAATCAGCCTTGGTCTTGTAGAAACTCTCCACCAACTGGTTCATGACACAAACCAGGAGTAATCCTAATCTAGAAGCCAGTAGGTCAGTACCACACTATTACTTGTCAAATGTTACATTTTCTTCATACAAAGCTATGCTGGCAGGCAGAATGAGCTAATGTGTCAGCAAACAAGGCTTTAGTGTGACTGAATTTCAAATGGCCTTTGTATTAGACCGGTTGGATTGCTGGGCATCATGCAATAAATGTGTGAGGGATAATATTCTAAAGGACCCCCATGTTTGTAGGAGAGCCAAATGAGACCAATTCCTTGCCATTACCAGACAGACTTTTTGTTGTCTTTGTGGCTGCTGCTGCTGTCTGGTTTAGTGGAAAAAGCTGAGTAGATCTGAAATCTGTAAAGCTGCTGCCTCTTCACAGAAGTCCTAATTTCACCAGAAATGCAATGACACAGAAGTCAGTGTCAGAACCATTTTTAAGGTGTCTTGGAAGCTCAATTTTTTATTATTATTTTTTAATCCATTCATTTCTGGAGGGAAAAAATCACCCTCAAATGAATAAGCTATCCTCCCAAACAGCTGCACATTGAGGCACTGAAGTTCCAGCAGCCTGCCAGTGCAGATACTCATTAGCCAAAACAATGTTTATCATTTCTCAATTGTTCTTGTGGCTCTTCTACTGCAAAATACTCAGATATGTGCTTGTGTGAGTGTCTTGTGGGTTCTGGGCTTCAGAGGGGAAGGTTAAAACCTGGCAGAGGAATTTCAGCTAAACAGCAGCAAGGTGACATTAAACGGGACAGATGGAGCTTACAAAAATGTACATTGCAAAAATGTACATTGCAAAAATGTACTGATTAGTATGCAACTAATCTGGGCCCTCTTTCTTCTGCTCTGACAATCATGGAAATGTAATCATTCAGGCTCTCCTAATCTGTAAATATTCAATAGCTCATAGCTTTGTACTATTAACTTCCATCCAGATGTAAAGAAACTTGAAATATGTATTTTTATTCTTAGCTATATTTTCCATAAAGGCAAACCCCATACAATGTTGAACTCTATGCAAAATACTCTTTGTGCAGTCTTATTTTCATAATAATTATCTGTATATATTTTCTCAAGCATAACTTCTCCACTTTGTTATTCATCTCATTACTTTAATAGGCAGCTCTTTCCATGTGGGATTTTTTCTCAACGATTACTAATATATTGATGATACAAAATACTGTGAGTTGTGTTTATTTTTGATAGTGTGGACTTAATATCAAAAGTGCATTGAAACATATACTTAGAACCTTAAAGAACATCATAATTATAACTTAATAACCTCTTTTACGTGTGGTTACTCAGCAAGTGACCAGGGAGGCAGAGTGTTGTGAGGTACAGTTTGTGTTAATCACCATAACTGCACTGCTAGTGTGGGAAGTTATAAGAATATAAGATGTGATTAGATTTTTTTTCCCCATAAGCATGAATATATGACAGTATTACTAAACTTACTAGAAACAGTTTGGGCTTTCAATTTTTTATATTTCCTTTAGCTTCTACTTAATTAACTGAAAGCCTACATTAAGTTTGATTCAATATTAACTTCCATGGGCTTTCATGGGTGTGTTTGTGGTTTAAACAGGCTGTAAGCAGCCTGTGGTGGGGCACAGCTGTATCTATTCATTATTAGTGTGATAATTTTCTTTGTTGTCCTTCAGCTGCCTGGTGTAAAGTGCAGCAGCTGTGGAGGCATCCTTCATTGGAGAAGGAATCAGCTCTAATTAATTACTTAATGAGCAGGGACTTTAGGGCAGTGATCTTTCGACCCTGTTAAATGCTCCCCCAGGTGACCACAGAAAGGGATGGGTTGGAAAAGACATTAAAGCTGATCTCATCCCAACCCTTGCCATGAGCAGGGACACATTTCACTCTCCTAGATTGCTCCAAGCTCTGTCCAACCTGGCCTTGGACACTTCCAGGAATCCAGGGGCAGCCCCAGCTTCTGTGCCAGGGAATAAGGTGCAAACCTGATCCCAGTTTGCACCTTATTCCCTTATAGTCCACTGTTCCTTGGCCAGGCACTGCCAAGCCACCCACCTGCACTGCAGTTTGCTGGGCAGTAGCTGTTACTCAGTGCTGACAGGAACTCTGGTGTCTCTTGGTTGTTGCAGATTTTTGCCTTGTGAGGGAAGAAAGGCACAGGGAATGTGAAAAACGCCAATCACTTGTTTTTAAAATTTTAAAAGTTTAATAGTAATAAAATTATAAAAATAGTGATACAATTCAAGTAATAATAATTTGGACAATTTAAATTAGTACAATATGAGGCGATAGAAACAAAGAGCTACGGATGTCCAGGTACCTTTTTCTGGGCAGCACAAGCCTGAAAAAGGAACCACGTTTACAGAGGATTAACCCTTAAAAGCAACAGCCTGTTGCATATTCATACACCTCATACATGATGCATAAATTTCATTCAAATACAGGATTCTGTCTGGTCAGTGTCAGCTGCTTCCCCTCAGGGCTGAGTGAGGCAGGAAGAAGTTAGTTTCTCCTGATAATGGAGCAACAAATTCTCTTCCTCTGAAAGATTTAGGTGTCCTGTGGCTACTATCTCAGTGCGAGTCCCTTCTTTAGAAAAAAAAAAGTATCCTACATAGCATAGTTTCTATTTTAACATTGTTATAACCTAAAACTATATTTAACACACTACTTAAGGGAATTAACACAGCATAACTTTCTAACACAACACACATAATATTAATTTTAATATTTGCGAAAAGCCAATCATAAAATACACATTTTTCACAGAAAGAAGGATTTCACATATCCGCCATGGGCCGAAACCTTTGGACCCTACGCGTGAGGGGAGGGCCCGGGGGGGGGGGGGGCACGGTCTCCATGGCAACGCGGGCCGCGTCACGTGGGCGCCGCTTCCGGCCGCCCTCTCACCCCAAGATGGCGGCGCCCGTGGGGCCGGTGAAGTTTTGGAAGCCGGGTGAGGGATGCGGGGGTGCGGGATGTGGGGGTGCGAGGCACGGAGTCCCTCCGCGGGCTGTCCGCGGTGAGGGGTGCGGGGAATGGAGCTCTGCTGGCCGTGCTGAGGGGTGTGGTGTGGGGGACAGAGCTCCGAGCTCCTGGCCGTGATGAGGGGTGCGGCGCTGCCCCCCTTGGCTGTTGGGGTCGCTGGCGCGTTTACAGCGAAGGGCAGCAAGGCTCTGAAAGGATTCGAGAACGTGTCTTATGGAGAGCGGCAGCTGGGTTTGCTTTGTGTCCAGAAGAGGAGGATTAGGGGTGACCTCATCGCTCCCTAAACTCCCTGACGGGAGCTGTGCTGAGCCGGTTCCTTCTGCTGTGTCTGCCGTCAGAGAACCGGGGAAATTGCCTTAAACCGAGACGCAGCATTAGCTATTATAATTTTTCCATTAGCTATTATAATTTTTATTTCACTGTTCGGGTTGTCAGGCATTGCAATAATTTCCCGGGGAATTGATGGAGTCACCATCCGTGAGGGTTTTTAAGAGGAGTCTGAGTCCGGTGCTGGGTGTTGTGGTTTAGGGATTACAGTGGTGGTGATGGTTGGGCTGGATGATGGTGAAGGTCTTTTCCAGCCTTGATGATTCCATGAGGGCAGTGGGGAAATGGCTGTCCCCTCCTTGCCGCAGCACAGGGGGTGTTTGTGGCTCTGGCTGGATGCTCCCCAGAATGGGGTGGCAGGGGAGGGGATGGAGGGGGTGCTTTGTGGGGTGGGTGTGCTGCCCTTTGCCGGGGTCTCCAGGGGATGTGAAGTGTGCAGGGGGATCCCAAGGAGTTCTGAGGGAGGAGCAAAATCCTGGCCATGGTTTGGAATAACCGTGGTTAACACCAGGGAGAGCAGCTCTGAGAGAAGCACCTTGGAAATAATGTTGATAATTGTTGATTTGTGGTAGAACTGCTTGGCAGCTCTGGAAAGGACTAACCTTTTAACAGTGGGAGAATTGCAAACAAGGAAATCCTACAAAACAAGGGAATCCTCCTCTTTGCTCTCAGACTTTCCTGGTTGAATCTGCAGCTGGAGATGACCCATTCTATTACTGAGATGAGTTTTTGTCTCTGGTTCCCTTGTGTGATTCCACAGTTTCAGTTGTTAGTAGCTTTGTGATAGCTTACAGCAGGAATAAATCAAGTTTCAGTTCCTGAGGTAAATTCAGAGCTGAAGTGAGGGGTCATATCCCTTGTTTATTGTTAGGTAATATTTCAATTGCTTTCACAGAAAAATTTTTGTTTTCTTTTTATATTCCTACGTGTATGAAACATATTTTTTTTAGCTGTATTGTGATACAGCAGGCAGATGTGTGTTGTTCCAGTTAAAATTCACTCCTGTTTTGTAGGCTCAGAGGGTCCTGGTGTCAGTGTCTCGGAGGAGAGGCAGAGCCCTGCTGAGAGCAGCGCTGTCACTGTCATCTACAACCCCTATGCTTCCCTCTCCATTGAACAGCAAAGGCAGAAGCTGCCTGTTTTTAAGGTACAGGAGTTCTTTTTGATGTATTAAATGTGTTGTATGATGCATGGTTCTTGTGGTTTTTTTTTTTGTTTTTTTTTTTTGTTTTTTTTATCCCTTTGCAACATAAATAATAATTTTATGGCTTTGCTCTCTATTTATTGGAATTTATTGTCCTGTTTGGCAAGTGTAAGTGACAGTTCTAAGGGTTTTGTTGATGGATGTTATTTACTATATACTGTACATGTAATTTGTAGATTTTAAAGGACTGTTTAGCTTTTGGCAGTGAACTCCATGTAACAAGAAGTTACTGTGTCTGCCAGATATGTAAATATTATAGTTTTAATTGTTTTCTTATTTTTGTACAATCTGCTTTTTATGTTTAAATGTCATCTTCTCTTTCAGCTCAGAAATCACATACTTTACCTAGTGGAGAACTACCAGACCCTGGTGATTATTGGGGAAACAGGATGTGGGAAATCAACACAGATTCCCCAGGTAAGTGTCTGTGTGGCTTGGTGAAATCAGGGGATTTTCCATGGAATATTGAGCAGAACCAGGTAAAAACACAAAGTGTGAGGAGCCAAAACCTTGGTGTAAGCACAGCATGACAGTGTCTCTCTCTCCCCTCTGTTGTTTGCAGTACCTGGCAGAAGCTGGCTGGACAGCTGAAGGCAGAGTTGTTGGGGTGACACAGCCTCGTCGGGTCGCTGCAGTTTCAGTGAGTGTCCCCATCTCTCAGTCTGCTGCCATTAGAGCCTCCAGTGTATCAGCAGGTTTTGCTGAACAGCAGGAATCTGCATGAGCTCCTGAAGGAAAAGATGCTTCTGCTTGTCTAAGAGCTGCTGGTGTCACACACTGAATTCTACCTGATTAGTGGGTCTGGCCAAACATTCCAGCATTCCAGGACTGCAGATGTAGAAGCTTTGAAGTAAAACTGACTGATGTCAGCAGAACTGTGTGCAGAACTTAGGGCTGAGCTGTGATTGACTCAGGACTAGAACTGTGCTTGTGTGACCCTCAACTTCTTTCACAAGGTGAAACAGTGATGTAAGTCTGCATTTAGTTGTGCAGCCAGTGGAAGAAACAAGAGGTTGTGTGCCTCTTTCTAGGTTTTTGATATTTTTTTGTGTTTAGTTTTTGTTGTTTTTATGGGGTGTGGTTTTTTGTTTCTCCCTGTAAAAATGTCAGGCAGAAGGAGAAACAGTTTTATTATGAGAAATTTTTGCATATACATATTTTGTCTTGAAGAACATAACATCATCTGTGAGGGGGAAAAGGAGATGCTGAGGGCAATGACTTCTCTCTGGTAGCAGCATGCACAGAAACATCCACTGCTTCTTTGTCTTCACAACTGCTGCCAGGCTTTGTTGTGGGTGAAGTTTCTGCTGCAGCACTCTTTTTATACAGAGAGCTGAGGTGCCATTTTATAACCCTCATTTTGCCTGTTCTCTGTAATATAATAAATGGTATCTACAACACACCAGCATTTTCCTCAGTAAATACTATAGATCCAGGATTCCCTGACCAGATCCAGCCTGGTTAAGGGGACAGTCTCTAGCAGAGCTCTGCATCCTGTGCTTTGGGCAGTCTGCCTGCAGTGTCCTCCCTTTTCTCCTTCATAGGGCATCCAGCTGACAGAGCACAAGTTTTACAGGAGATGTTGTGAGTGCTGCAATGATTTCTCACAGCAAACTCTCTTCTCTTCTCCCTTTCATGTCTCAATGCGTCATTTTTAAGCCTAAAATAGAAAGATTATTCCGTTCAGGCTTAGTACATGGACACAGCAGGGTTTTTCTTTGAGGCTGTTGTTGCAGCCTGCCTGGACTGTGGCTGTTACAGGAGATGAGAAATATAACTGATGATTTATTGCTTTGTCCTGAAGTGAAAATGATATTTTATTTTAATAGGTGATATATTTGCTCTCCCATCTAGAGCATGGGAGTTGCTAGAAATAAAGATAGGTAGCTGCAAAGATGTAAAGCATAGTTTAGAAATTCTTGCACTTCTCTTTGCATTATCCAGATTGACAATTATTCTGAATTCTTGGGCTCAAAGTGATAAGATTCCAACTGAAATCATGAACTCACTGCCTGTAGGCATGGGCTAGAGTGTCACTCAAACTCTGACACTAACTTGTGGCTGGAATTCTACAGGGACTAATTCATGTCTTGTGGAGTTTTATGGTGTCTTTAGATGTCTTTGTAGCTTGTCATGACACAAGCCTGAAGGATGCTGGGCTGTCTGTTGCTCATGAGGATCTCTTTTCTCAGGTTGCAGGCCGTGTTGCTGATGAAAGAGGGGCAGTGCTGGGACATGAGGTTGGATATTGCATCCGCTTTGATGACTGCACAGACCCACAGGCCACAAGAATTAAGGTGAAACACCAACAGTGTGGGGTTACTCTGAAGAGATTAGTTGAAACTCTTCAAGTTCTTTTGCAAAACTAATTGATAACCTTGTAATTCTTTTGCAAAATTAATGAGAACCTTGTGATGCCCACTCAAGAGAATAGGTGACATTTCAGTTTCCCAAGTGGGTACCCCAAAATTGTGCTTGAAATGGCAGTGGCAATCCAAACCTTAATAAAATGAGTACCTGTTTTATTCTGATAGTCTGACAAGCACCATTTTAAATCTAGAGGACAATTTCAGGGTATGGCCAGCTGTTGGTGCAGCACTGGTGTGACCTGGGTGTCACTCAAAGTCATAGGGAAAGGCTGCAGTGCATCACAGATTAAAAGTATCCTCCCCTAACAAGAGATTTTAATTAAAAGCACAGATAAAACCCAAGATGAGTAGGCTGAGAGATAATTTGGTGGATTAAATAGCAACTTTGCAGCTGTTTTTCAGTGCTA
Organism: Ammospiza caudacuta; assembly: GCF_027887145.1. Taxonomy (NCBI): domain Eukaryota; kingdom Metazoa; phylum Chordata; class Aves; order Passeriformes; family Passerellidae; genus Ammospiza; species Ammospiza caudacuta. Next base: position 9,224,124 of record NC_080607.1, read on the forward strand.
TGAGCAATGTGAGTGTTGCTTGTGTTCTGCAGAAGAGAATTTGCTTTAGTTGTGCTGGAACAGCAGTGATGATAAATGAGACAATTTGCTTTGTGATTTTTTTTTTTTTCAGAGGATGGTTCCTTTTACAGTGAAAGAAATGGAGATATTTGTTCATTAAATAGAGCTGAATTTAATTTTTTAAAGCATGATTATTCATTTAAAGTTGGAAATTTGGAGGGTTTTACCATCAATTCTTACTTAGTTCAAGACCACAGTTGCAATCACAGTCTAATTTGATAGATCATTAGAAAGTTAAAGGCCAGGAAACATTCAGGCAAAAGCCTACAATACAAAAGCATCTATAAAAATCACAGTTAGTGGAGACTATATGATAAAGATTTTTTTTTTGCTTTTTTTTTTTTTTTTTTTTTTTGCATTCACTTCTAGTTTCTAACTGATGGTATGCTGGTGAGGGAAATGATGGCTGATCCTTTGTTAACAAGATACAGGTAAGAAAACATGAAAAGTTTGGTAAAAACCTGCTTTTTTCAAGCTACTATGATAGCAGTTTTTATAGATTGTTAGTGGTTATTAAAAATTAAATACCAAAAAATGAAAATTATTGTAGAACTCTGACTTCTTTATGTTGTAAAAATGATATTGGTTTGCAGCAACAACATACTGTTGTTAGTTGATCATTGCAACACCAAAACCAACAGGATTTGATGCTGTAGTTTTGAGACAAAAGCTAAGGGGGCCTTATGGAGTCTGAATTGTTTCATTTCCTAATTTTAGATTATTTTTTCTTCCTTATACTAATAAAACAAACCAACAACAAACAGGCTTTTCTGATATCCAGAAAACCTATGCAGTACAGTAAACACAGACTTGTTTTCTTCTCCTCCTTTCCTAAAACTAGCCTGATTAGAGAACAGTGTGTATGTCCCATGTGATGTCAGGTACATTTTTCTCCCTCATTCACTGCTGCAAGCTTTTTGAACTTCCCCAGTTCTGTGAGTGGCTGTGAACAGTAACAGTCCAGCAGCAGATTTCAAATAATGGTGTTTCTAGAGGACAGGGAGACACTGATTCTAGTGTCAGTCAAGTAATTTCTGAAACTTTACCTTTCTCCTTTTTTCAGTGTCCTCATGCTGGATGAAGCTCATGAAAGGACTCTTTATACAGACATTGCCATTGGCTTACTAAAAAAGGTAATTCTTTTTTAATTCACTGTAATTTTAGTTTGGTAATTTTAATACAGCTCTCTGTAACTGTTTTAATTTCCATCCTTTTCATTCAACCTCTGATCCTGATGGCTGATAATTGAGGGAGTGTGATTGCTGCTTCCTCATTTAGGGAGTGTGATTGCTGCTTCCTCATTTATCCTGCAGCCTATTGTACATACCCAGCTATTTAATTTGGTCATCTGACATTGAGGATCCTCTGTTTCTTTCCCCTGATGCTGAAATGTCTCCTTAGCTGATAGTTCCAAAAATACACTGTTGATTCTGCTGCTGCTGATCATGTGAAGGGATCTGATTGGGGCTTGTTGCTGACTTTCAGCCTACTAAAGATCTGACTCCCACCAGAAATCAAGAGTAAATGAAAATAACTGACTGAATGCCCTTAAAATAAATACATAAAACTCCAGACTTGTGGGGTGATATGGCTGCTTCATTCATCACCTGTCTTGTAGTTTTACAGAGAGGTTTCTAGTAATCTGGATTCTTTAAATCCTGGTTCTAGTCTTGCATTTCAGAAAGCATTTTTAACTCTGGCTGTTGTTGGTCTCTCCCAGGTCCAGAAGAAGCGTGGGGATCTTCGCCTGATTGTGGCTTCAGCCACCTTGGATGCAGAGGTACAGCTCAGAGATTTGGGGTGAAGTGAGGTGACATTAGGTGACAGCTCCACTACTATTCATGTACAGTTTATCCTCTGTGCTGCTTGGGTGGTTGCAGGAAAAAATCTGCTGTAGTTCAGTTGCTCTGTTTGGTTTTCATGTTCTATCAGCAAACTGTTTTGGCTGTGAATTTAAATATGAATCTGCTTTTTATGTATTGATGTATTTTTTCTCCATATTTGTATTCTTTATAAAAATATGTTCTCTTGGCTTAATTTATTAAGGGACATTTAGCCCAGTTTTGCTGATAGAAATAACTAAATAAAAATAAGTGATGAACTAATAGATTTAATATCAGTGAGATCTTACTACATCCCTAATTGACTCATAGCCTGTGGACACTTATGTAAACTTAGTTAAAACATCTTGAATTTAATTTTGAGTAGGAAGAGCAGAGGAACTCTTAGAGCTGAGCAGTTTCACCCAGCCCTGTGTCCTGCTTGTAGCAGCAGCAACAGGAGATGCTGTTTAGGGGGAGCACGTGAGGCTGTGCCCCTGCTGTGGGTCTGTTCAGTGTGAGCTGCCTCAGCAGCTGCAGTAGTTGTAGTACAGATATTACTCAGCACCTTCCTGCTGTTTCCCTCTACTCTGTGTTTATGGACCTGCTGTTTGTTCATTGTCTTTGATTCTGCAAGTCTCCAGGACGCCATGAGTAATTTTCAGGAGTTTGCCACCTGCTGTATAATGAAGTACTTGGTCTAATCCTTTCAAACCTGTTAGTTTCATCAAGGATCTCCCAGTTCTTGTACTGGGGGTTTGTGTTTTAAAAAACACCCCCAAAACCAGTTTTACATTTACTTTGTCATCTTTGATTCTATAAACCTCAGCTGTGTCTTTTCAACTTTGTGCTCCCCAAGCAGAGCCTTTTCAGTCTCCCCTTTTGACAGCTATTCCATCTCCTATATCATGTTCATTCCTTTTCTCCACTTTTCCAAACTGCTCTTAATAAGATGTGAGAGCTTACACATGGCACTGAAGGTGTGGGCACACAGATATTTCCTTTAATGGCAAATACCATATGCCATGAATATTGGTAGTGTGCTGTGCTCTGGTAGTGTTTGCACTGCTGTATATTCTGTACATTACAATGCAAAATTTTAACTGCCAGAAACCACATTTCAAATAGATGACAGTTAATCTAAAATGAGTTAATACAAGCAAAATGATTGGTGTGACTTTATTAATATTTTTTTAATACAGAGAGTTGATGGTTATCTCTACAATGCTCATAAAAGTTGAGATGAATTATATGGGTCCTTAAGTTCCATCTTTTGCTGTTATTTATTGAAAATACTTCATGACAATAGATCTAAATTTATGAAGGTGTCACAATACATAAATCAAAAACTTTCATAAATCATGCCTAACTCTGCTTTTACAAAATGACATCTTGGTGTTCAGTAAGGGCTGTAAAATTTACTCACCCAAAAATGGATGAGAATATGCAGGCTCTGCACAAACCTTTTTGCACCAATTATTTCTAAGTTCTTCATAGCTTTGACTTTGCTAATTTGATAGATTTAGCTTCCAGTTAAAAGTTTATTTATCTTCTTTTTCCAACTGTAGCAGCTGAGATAATTAATTTTATTTCCCTTTCCAGTTTTTACTTCTCAAAATAATAAGCATGCAGTGCTATTTGTGCTAAATGCCTGAACCCTGGACAGAATAGAAGGCAACAAAATCAAACTTTGACATTTTTTATTTGGCAGTATCAAATTGATGAAGTAAACATCCAAGTAGTAGTAATTTAACTTCTTTGTCTCTTTAGGTTTTTCTCTCCATTCTTTGAAATGTCAAACTGAAAGTGTTTGCTTTTATTTTAATGTAGAAATTCAGGGATTTCTTCAATCAAAATGATACCGGTGACCCCAGCAAAGACACCAGTGTGATCCTGACTGTTGAGGGGAGGACATTTCCAGTGGACATCTTTTACCTGCAGAGGTGTGTTCCTGTCTGCTCTTGGCAGTAGTGACACTGTGCTGCTGTGCTATCATTTTGTCTAGGTCAGAGCTCTGGTGTCCCAAAGCTGCTCTGTTTGTCCCTGCTGGAGGGGAGCAGTCTGTGCCTATTTTTCTGCTCATGTCTCTGCTGTTTTCTCTCCCCATAGCCCTGTTCCTGACTACATAAAATCAACTGTGGAAACTACAATGAAAATTCACCAGATGGAAAATGATGGTGATATACTGGCATTTTTAACTGGCCAGGTATAGACATAAGCAATTTTTTTTTTTTTGCTTTACAGTGCTGTATTGTGAACTTTGCAAAGCTGCCTCAGTCTCCTGAGGCTTTCTTTAGTTGTGCTTACTTTATTCTTAGTAAAGATGACAAACATTTCTCTATTGATGGGAGCAAAACTAGGCCAGTCCCAAAGATGTGAAGGCAATATATGGCCTGAATTTATCTAAGCTAGTGATGAATGACAGTTTTTGTCATTTAATGTTGTATTTCTCAGCCTTATTAGTGAGTGGAATTCTGTGTGGTTTGCTGGTGCAAGTCACACATAGCCAGTTGTTAAATTGACAGTGAGTCATCATTAATACTTAAAGCAAATGGAATTTCCATTTGTTATGCTTAACGTCTGAAGTGTTTGACAGAAAAACAAATTGCCATGAGATCAAAATGTACTGGTCTCTTCTGCTCTATTTGTGCTTGTCAGCTCACTTTGCAGCTGGGAAGAGCAAATGGGAGGCAGCTCATTTCTGCAGTGAGGAGCTACCTTGAAGAACTTCAGTAACATCTTGCATATTTTCAAAAGCAATTCCTCATCCCCTTTATTGATTTCACTTTGGAATAATGAATTTGCATTTTCATGAGGCAGTGTTTGAACATTTTGATTTCTGTCTTTAAGAGTGAGATGCCACAGCTGAGATCAAACATGAAGCTGAGCAGGAGGTGTCAGTGCTGTTCCTGTGCCATTCCTGATCCAGGCCCCCAAAATATTTTTGCCTGCCATTTTGCTCTCACCAGTTGAGATAGACAGGAAAATTAACTTGCTCACTCCTAAGCTTGGTTCAGTCCTTCCCCATGATTTTGCTCATGTGTTTGTGATATGACATTGACTCAAATAACAGTGAACACAAACATGTATATAAAACTTTATTTATTCCTGATAGCAATTTATCTTAAGAATATTACAGCATGGAGAGAGCTGGTCAAAATCCCGGAGTTTGGACAATTACAGTGGTATTATTTGGTGCAGTTTCTGTATCTAGGTGACAGGAATGTGCTGTTACAGTGCAGCCTGTCTCACTGTGTGCCCTGTGCTGCTGTGGCTGCAGGAGGAAGTGGAGACTGTTGTTTCCATGCTCATAGAGCAGGCTCGGGCCCTCGCTCGCACCGGGATGAAGAAGCACCTCCGTGTTCTGCCCATGTATGCTGGGCTGCCTTCTCCTGAGCAGCTGAAAGTCTTTGAGAGGGTCCCTCACACTGTCAGGAAGGTGAGCTCTTGTGTCTCTCTCAATTTCCACCCCACAGAATGATGTCTGCAGCACACAGGTTGCATTTATCAGGTTCATATCATGGGTTCTGTCAGCTTTCAGACTAGGAACCAAGAATATGTTCCCTGGCTTCCCTTTGCATCTTTGATCACTCCTAGACATGTCAGTTCCAGCTCTCTGTGCCTCATCAACTCTGCAATTTTTCAGCGTCTCCATACAACTTTGTATTTGTCTTCTTACCCTCTGAACTCCTCTGCTTTTACCTTTTTCTTTCTTTTTGTGATATAAATGTCCATGGCTGTTTTCAACCAGTAGTAGAAAAATTGGTGACAGAGTGGGTAAGTGCTCTATTTTCATCTAAGGAACAAGTTCAAGCTTATTTGATTTTAGTGGAAAAAAAAGCTTTGTTTGACTTCTGTAAGTCTTGTTTAGACATTTAATGTCACAGAAGTATATAATTGGAAGTGATTAGTGCTTTCTGCTTATGCAGAGCCTGTGTTTGGGCTGAAATAAGCTGACAAAACTACACCAAGGTGATTTGTAATTCTTGTACCTGCTGTAGTTTGAGAGATGAAATTGTTCATCTGCCATTGAAGAACATTTCATATAAATACTTCTCTCTGGGATATGACATTAGTCAACTTTCAAAATTTACTCTTTAATTTCAGGTGAAATAAGCATTAGATTTCCCACTGTTGTCTGGGAACAATTATTTTATTATTTTAGGGCATACATACATAAGTGAATCCCTACAGGAGTGCTGAATGTGGAACTCTTAATCAGCTCTGTTCCCCTCCTATCTCCCACCTCATTCCTTACATAGCTTTGCATCTTCCCACCTCACCTTACATAGCTTTGTGAGTGTACAAAGAATAGTTCACTGTAACTGAGAAGCAGAAAGAAAACATTCTTAGTTTTGTGAAAAATGCCAATCACTTGTTTTTAAAATTTTAAAAGTTTCATAGTAATAAAATGGTTATAAAAATACTAATACAATTAGAGTAATAATAATTTGGACAATTTGAATTAGGACAATATGAGACAATGGAGACACAGAGTTATGGATGTCTGGGTACCTTTTTCTAGGCAGCACAAGCTCGAAAAAGGACCCACGTTTACAGAGGATTAACCCTTGAAAGCAACAGCCTGTTGCATATTCCTACACCTCATACATGATGCATAAATTCCATTCAAACACAGGATTCTGTCTGGTCAGTGTCAGCTTCTTCCTCTGAATCCTGACTGTGTCTTCATGGCAGAGTGTGGCAGGAAGAAGTTAGTTTCTCCTGATAATGCAGCAATAAATTCTTTTTCTCTGAAAGATTCAGGTGTCCTGTGGCTATCTCAGAGTCCTTTCTTTAGGAAAAAAGTATTCCTACATAGCATAGTTTCTATTTTAACATTTTGTTATAACCTAAAACTATATTTAACCCACTAGTTAAGAGAATTAATACAGCATTACTTTCTAACACAAGATATAATATTCATTTTAATATTTGTGAAAAGCCAATCATAAAATACACATTTTTCACAGTTTGCTACACAAGAACACTTGATTTACAGTCAGTTAATCTTTTTCTCTGCAAACACTGCCAAAGGTTTTCTCTGCAAACACTGCCAGGCTCTTCTTTTATGAAGAGAGAATAAATTTGAATAAGGAAGTGGTTATGAAGCTGTGAGAAACTGGGCTTATTTCAAGCTGACAGCTCTTTCTGCTGCTTCTACTGTATCGTGTGCTCCTGTGTGTGTTGTGGACCTGTCCCTGGCTGTATTGGCTGATGGGCTCACTGAGAGCTCACAGGATCCTCTCTGTGCCCATCCCTGCAGGTGATCGTTGCCACCAACATTGCCGAGACCTCCATCACAGTGCACGGCATCGCCTTTGTCATCGACTGTGGCTTCGTGAAGCTGCGTGCCTACAACCCCAAGACGGCCATCGAGTGCCTGGTGGTGGTGCCCGTGTCCAAAGCCTCGGCCAACCAGCGGGCGGGGCGGGCCGGCCGCAGCCGCTCCGGGAAGTGCTACCGGCTGTACACGGGTGAGGGCTCCGGGCTCCTGCTCTGCACGGGCTGCTCGTGCAGGGCGGGGGTAGGGAGAGAGGGCCGTGCTTGTTCATTCAGTGTCCTGGTTTAGGGCAACTTTGTTAAAGAATCTGCAAAGGAGGGCCCCTCCAGAAAGCAAAACCCACACGGCCCCTCCCCCCAACCGGTTCGGGAAAAAATTCTTTGGAGAGAGGTGGAAAGAACCTGTTTATTTACCAGACACAGCACCCCCCAGCACAGAAAGATGACAAAATCAGAAAGTATCTTTCGGGGGTGGTTGCTCTGTTCTCAGTGCCTCTGGTGCTGGGGCAGCTGCTGCAGCCGAACGGTGTTCCCGGGTCCCAGTCCGGAGCAGGTTCGAGATGGTCACAGAAACAGGAGAGGAGAAACAGTCCAGGAAGGAATGTGGACTGTTTAGCTAAACTAGCTAATAAGCAGAGGCCAAAGCAGTGCAGAAGCGAGAGCAGAAAAGAGAGCAAGCAAAGCAGCAAGCTGAAAGCAAGAAGTGAAAAACAGCCCTATGTACTGCCCGTCTCTGTGTCCCTGATAAGAGAAACCCAAACAAAACTTCCACTCTTCAGAGTCGGTCTTAAAGGCACAGAACAGATGAATGGGAATACAAGCATCATCACATCACCCCAGGACATTCAGCAAAGGAACAATAGTTCCATTTGTTGTGTCATGGTCGCTGTTACTAATGAAGGAGTGGGATTACTTCTGGGTTAAGAGCCATTTATTATTTAGATAAATGTTAGTTTTAGAGGTTGTGAGATTTATGAGATTAAGTAGCTGGTTATAGTTCAAGACTAGTCACAAGTTTCTTCGTTACAGAGTAATATAGAACTTTCTAGTTATATATTTATAGAATATATATAAATTCTATATAATATCCATATTATATAACTATAATATTTATATATTAATAATATATAATTTTATATACATTATATTACATTATAATATTACATTATACATTATAATATTACATTATATATTTATATATATAGCAATAATGAAATACATAAAATCATAATACTATCTTATTCAAATTATATAAATATAATATCTTATATCAGTATAAATATCAATCTATAATTAATACAATATATTCATAAGCACAATACTTTATACTAATATATCAATTTCATATTAATATATAACATATAAATATATAACATATTAATATATTAACATATCAATTTTATATTATTATACTAATATTTTATATTATCTTAATATATTAATATTTTATATATTATATATAATTAAATTATATAAATAATATAATTTATATAATGTAATACTATTCTATTATATTCTATATTTTTATATAATATATAACTTTCTAGTTATATATTTATAACTATTTATATACTTTGTAGTTTAATGGTTATAAGATGTTATAAGCTTTATTTTGTTTTTTTAACTTGTCACTTTTACTTCTACTGCGCTGTGGATACTTTTATCTAATAGGCTGCTGTTGTACATATGCACGTTTCTATTATACCTTCTAAACTCTTATATAGCTTATTCTGTATAACCTCTACACTACATATATATAACCTATATTATCTATATAAACTCACCCCTGCATTATAAATCCTTCACTATCTTATCAATACAGTTTCTCACTTACTTATGGTATATTTGCTTACAACTATAGGAACATAAATTTATGATTTTTCTGTTTAATGTTTGTGTATTGTATTTTTACATTAGTTTAAGCTTCTTCTGAGGTTGTAAATCAAATTCTTTAGTATCTGTGAAAGTTTCTATTTTTCTGATTCCACAGTTGTTCCTCTGGCTTCTTTAGAAATACCTCGTTTTTATGTGCTAGGTGTTAGAAACTGAGTCTTTTTGTGACTCAGAAGCACAAATGGGGCAGACAGCAGTTGCAGACATGAAATGTTGATGCAGCTCTTAAAAGTGGTGAGCTTATTAGGAAGTTTGTTCTTTAAGGATTTTGGTTTCTGAGCAGTTTCAGCTTTTTCCACTTACCAGTATTATAATCTCTCTTCTCTGACTGAAGTCTTTATAGACCTTGCATTTAACAAAAGGGCTCTGGAAATCCTTTATGTAATTCAGAGAAAACTTTGTGTCTCTGTTTTTCCTAGGAATAGCTGCCAACCCCAAATTCTTCCCTTGAATCAATGACCCTGGCAGTGCACAAAAATTGCTGTTATAAATAAATCTCTTGGCTACCTCACACTGTCCAGAGAGCTGCAATCAAAGTGTCTGTTCTCAGCTGCTTAATGAGAAAAGGCTTTGCAGCTGAACACTCCCATTGCTGATGGGCTTCAGGTCCCCTCTAGTTTTACTGGAGCTCTGAGATGTTGGAGATGAAGCATTTTCCTTTAAAATGTGTTTGTGCTTGCCAGCAGTTGCCACATTAAACCAAGCCATGATTTATGCCCTGAATTTATATGCATCCAGTAAGAATCAGGAGAAAATATGTGCTACAGAGTATCCCAAGCTTACAAAGCTTTGTGAGTGTTTTATTAGAGAAACCATGACTACACTGAAGATATTTTTGTGTGCTCAAGAGCTCAAGGTCTAGGGAATGCTTTAAGAAGTGGTTTAAAGGAGGAAAAAATAAAAAAGAAAAGAAGAAATTGCACAGAGTGAACAACAGCAGAGAAACAGCACTGTCTTTGTCCTAGGGAAGGTTTCAGAAAGAAAAGGGTTCTGTAGAAATGAAAATAGTATGGGTGAAAATAATGTAGAATGTGCCTTTTTTTTTTTTTTTTTTTTTTTTTTGCTGCAGAACAGTTAGTTAGTGGAAGGTTTTATTCTACATGGAATATTTTTCCAGACTTGGACTTTATAGTGAGTGTGATTTTAAAAAGGCATTGTTAAATAAATTGTTTTTCCATCCTTAATTTTTATTTAAAATATATCTTTGAGTAGTTACAAAAATAGTGTTCTTGTACTGAAAGTATGCTGCTTTGAAACTTTTCCATGTCTCTTTAAAAGAAATGCTTTTTTGGTAGTATTGCACCCTGCCTTTTATTTTCTGACAAAACCATGAAACAGAAGAGAAACAAAACATTTCCAGATTTCTGTGAAGCATTTATAACACTTCAAATTGAAATGTGGGTGGATGAACGACAAAATCAAAACTGTAGCCAAAACCATTGAATTTCTACTTAAATAAAAGTAATGTAAAATAAAGTAATTGGAGAAAGTATCATCTTTAGGATAGAGATTATCTTTTAACAGCTGTAAATTATCCATATGTGATAATTTAAATGGGAGTTGCAGTTCAGTCCCCAGCTGTGTTTTTCTCCCCCCACAGAGGAGGACTTTGAGAAGCTGCCCAAGTCCACGGTGCCGGAGATGCAGCGCAGCAACCTGGCCCCTGTCATCCTGCAGCTCAAGGCTCTGGGCATTGACAATGTGCTCCGGTTCCCCTTCCTTTCGGTGAGTCCAGGCTCTGAAGGCTTTCCTTGGGCTGAAGAGGGATCAGGGGATGATGTGGGGATGGCCACAGAACCATTCACCAGCCCTGCTGGTTTGGAAAGTGTAGCTCATTGTCCACTGTCAGGCAGCACTGTGTTCCTGGGAATCAATAGTGCAAATATTTGTGTGACCACTTAGAAACAACTATTTGTACTCCAGAGTTTGATGTTTCAATTGTTGAGAAGTTAGGAGAGTTTTAAAAATACAAACTGTGAGGAAAGTCTTAAAAAGACAAAAGACAAACTTCTACAGTTCTATAGAATTGTAACTGCAGTTCCTTTGCACTGAGTTCATGAAGGAGGAAGACTGTGAGAGCTCAGTTCATTTTTCAGCAGAGATTAGTTGGTTAAGGATTTTGCAAAAGAGGAAGATCTGTGAATTCATGTTCTGTGCTGATAATTTCAATCAATGCCCATTTTCTCTTCACAGCCACCCCCTGCACAGTCGATGGTGCAAGCTTTAGAGTTGCTGTATGCTTTAGGAGGTGAGATTTTCATGCTTTGCTTTATTTGGGGCTGTATTGCAGGAGTTGTGAAAAAAACCCTGTAATTTGTATTTGGTGTTAGAGGGACATTAATAAAATTTGCATTTCAGAACTGTGTTTTAAGAAAGGAGAAACACAGGTGTGACTGGTGGAAACTTACGTTGGTGGGTTTTTAGAGTGTACCTCAATCTCTTCTGGATTAACTGTCTTTTCTTTTGGTTATTTCAGATGGTTAAGCAAACAAACAGCAGCAATGGAGTTTAAACTATTTAAATTGGATAAATGAGTATTTTATAGCTATCTTACCTGTATTTCCTTGCAATTTCATGAGAGGAAACCAGCTATTTATCCTTGCTAGGAACAGGGTTCTGAGCTGATGAGGGTGTTTTTTCCCTGGCAGATCCTCTTTGTGTTCCTTCAGTCCTTACAGTGTGGTATGAAGATAGAAATGGAGTTTGGACACTAATTAGAGCAGTAGAGGAGTCAGACACTAACTTTACCTGCACCCAGTTAGATAAATTGTTACATACCTAAGACTTGGTGTGGTGGTCTTTTATTTCATGTTACTGTGCCAGCGATGGAAACATGTAACACTTGCAGGTATAAACAGGAAAAGTTGTAAGCAAAGGTTTGACTGCAATAACCCAAACTTTATCAAGGCTGATAGAATTGCAACTTTGTTCCTTAGTGGGACTTTGAGAAGCACAGTCTATCTATTAAAAATTTTCCTGTTAACACATTGCAGTCATTATCTGATCTTGCTGTGTGTGTGCTGGAACTCTGTCTAAGCATTGTGAGTCAAATGTGATGCCTGAATTTGGGAGAGCTCAGTCCCTGGAGGCTGTGCATGAAACCCACAGAGTGTGTGATAGTTTTCAAATTGCCTCCTTGCTATGATTTTGAAGGTTTTACTGACAGAAGTTATTAAGAGCTAATTTAATTATCATTTTTTAAATGAATTCCAGTCTGTTCTCTGCTCTGGATTCAGGATGGGCTGTGGCTGAAAGGCTACACCTGCTGTAGTGTAATGCTCTTCATGTTTGTGCTGCTGGTTCTGGAGCTGGGGAAAAGTTCAAACCCACAACAAATCAAACTGTTCTGATTCTATTAGTTGTGATTACAGGATACAACCACTAACAAAAACCCCTTATCATCCCTAAAACCAGCACATTTTCTCCTGGATGAACTGGAACTGTGTTTCTCAAGGCAGGGTGTGTGTTTCAGTGAACAGCTTTCTGGCTTTTCATGCTTTTAGATGCTTGCCACTTGCAAAGACTCTGCTCTAGTTTTAGTATTGAACTTGCCAGTTATGGACAAGTCAACAGATACACACAAACTTGTAATGAAAAGAAAAGATTAGTCTGACAGATCTTGAGAGCATAGTTCAAAGTACTTTTCTACTATTTAGCTACCTAAAAGAGTATCTTTTTTAAAATTCTGTTCTCTGTGTTACTAATCACAGCTTGTTCTCCAATTCACTGGAGTCTGAACAACACTGTTGGTGTATGGTTTGGTTTTAGGTGCTTCTGTGAGGAGCAGGGACTTGGACTTGAGCCTTATGGGTGGGTCCTTTCCAATTTGAGATATTCTTTGATTCTATGTGTTCATTCTGCTTTTATTCATTATGCTGCTATTGGATACTTTTAGCATTCAGATCACACTGCAGTAATATGTTTTTGTACGCAGTTTTCAACTCCTTTTTGTGTGGTGAGTGGGATGTCTGCTGCCTAATTTTGTTTATAGGAAGAACTGTTATATTGTTGAGTTTTTTTGACAGTTGTGTAATCTTTTTGAATGCAACAAACTAAACAAAACAGAAACTTGATGTGAGGCCAAGTAGTCAAAACTAAGCTGTGTTTGACTTCAGCTCCTTGTTTGTAGCTAATTCAGAGTTGACAATGTTTGCTCCATAATGTAAACATGAGGCAGCATAAAGGAGATTGTGTAAGTTTTGGAAGCTTCCAGAGGTTTGTGGCTGTTTTTAGACTACTCACAGATGCTGTGCTGTAACTTGTGGCAGTCTGCTCTCTTTTTATTCTCATGGAGCTGTAACTCTGCCTGGCCAGGATTTTTTGCCCTGTGCTGGTTCAGTTCCATCTCGCAAAGGAGGGTTTCACTTAAAACACTTGGTTCTTGGCAGCCTCTGCAAGCTTGGAACAAGGACCTTCACAGTGGCTCAGGAATGTGTTGCAAGGATGAATTCACAGCCAAAACCACCTTAGGGAAATGGAGAGGAAAGTTCAATAAACTCACTGATTAGCTGGGTGATGTTTTGGCAGAAGTGTTCTTGCTCATGTAGCTTCAAAGAGCTCTTATTCTCTTGGCTGCACAGCTTTGTAGCAAAGCAGAGAAGTGCTGATCTTGGTGTTTCAGATGGAAGGAAATGTGTGTCATACACTCTTCAGTTTTTGCTGAAGTTTAAGGTGAAGTTTTAGTGGTTTATGATGAAGATTTTATATAAAGTGCAGAGGTAAAGCTGCCCAAGCATTTGCAGGTGCAGTGAGGATTAAATTTCTCTTGTGCAAGTTGGAACATGAATTTCATCATTGGCATTGCAGCCACATCCAAAAAGGCAGTTTGGGGTCAGGCCCCTGTTGTGCCAGCATGGTGCCAGCTCGTGCAGGGCAGATGCTCCCAAGGTGAGATAGCTGTGTTGAATAAACACATCACTGTTTGTAGAAGGATTATTTTTACAGTGGTGCAAACTGATTACATCAGGAATATCCTCAGCCTTCTCCTTTGATGCCTTTTTCAGAGTCTGAGTTGTCAGTTGGAGTTTATTGGTTTTAAGCATCATTTAAGAGGTAAATAAGCAGGCAAAAAGTGCCCTTATTTTTAGGGTTATTTCAGGTCTTTGTGAAGATTTGTTTGAGAGTTGTCTCCTATCAGTTTATAAAGGAGAGTTTTAATCCCTCAGCCTGTCACACACTAGTGATTGTTACTTGAAACATTTTAGTGCCATGGTACTTGAATAATCTCTCCTGAGCACATTTAATTAAAATCTTTCTAATATCTTTTCCTAAGATCTTTCATTTCCTGTATATATGTGGATTCAGTGATTGCTTCCAGGATTATTTGAAGGAAACTTTCACCTATTCCAAACTAATATCCATTGCAGGCTATATTCAAGCTTATTACTACAAATAGATCTGTGCACAACCCATATATAGATCATGCAAAATTGTGTTGACATTTATAGGATGCAGCAGAAGGCAAAGGATTTTGGCTTGATGCACCTGTAGAAAGTGGTGCATAAATATATGGAAATTTCTCCTTTTTCCTACTTAGGAATGCAGCTGCCTTTCTGTAGATGAAAACCTATCTAAGCTCTTAGTTGTGGGAGAACTTAAACTTCTCATATGGCACCAGTCAAATGAAAGCTGTCATGCCTTAATTTTTGCAGGTGCTGTGACTTTGTGTTTAAAAATGTTAATTCACCATTGCACAAAAGCTGCCTTTGGTACCTGTTTCTGGGGAGAATCTGTGACATTATGTGAAAATTCTGGTAGGTTTTGTTGGACAGTGTAGGGGTGTGTGAGTGAATCACTACATTGTCATCAGTTGGTAGCATATCAAATAATAAAATAAACACTGGCTGGAGGGATCTCTGGGTTCAGATGTGCTGACATGAGTTATAGGAGATCTCATTCCTTGACCTGATTTGTGGTTTTGCTTTTCTCTGTGAAACAGAGCTGCAGTGCAGCTGTGGCTTTGTTACACCACACAGTCTGACAAATATTGTGTTTATATAAAGTGAGAGCTGTGGTTGTGTTTCCTCAGGTCTCTTTGCTGTGGTTGGTTATGCAACCTGCAGTGCCCCAAAGTCCTGCTATGGGCTCTCACTCACCCCTGCTTGTGTAGCCTCTCTCTTGTGCTTACCTCTTTGTCGTGCCTGATACTACTGAGCCTCTTGAAGTTTTCTCTTTCAATTTTTACTCTTTGCTGCCTTTGTTAGCAAGTTTTTTTCCTTATTATTGTTCCCTGTGTATTGTATTTTTTTTTATTCTACATCCTCTTGCAAAGGAAAGGCTTTTCCATTTACATCTTTCCCTGAAATCTCAGCACAAAGCTCAGAGTTAGACTGTGACCTGTGCTTTGCTTGAGTCACCCTTGCTGCAGGGGTTTGACTGGAGGGAGCCAAACCTCTAAAATGCTAAATGTGCAGGGTTGCTTTGGCCATCACAGATCAAGCTGTCAGGCCTCCCTCCTGTGCCATCTCCAGGGAAAAGGCCACAGCTGGGGCATGACTGGCAGTTGAGTGGATGATACTTGAGGCAGACTAAACTGTAGCTGTGCATCTCTTGTTTACATAATAATACATTATTTTTCTCCATGATCTAAGTAGATGTGTGTGGTGGTGTTCACAGGAGTCCCAGGATGAGGGAAGAGATGAGAATCTTAACTCCATGTTTCAGAAGGCTGATTTTTTATTTTATTATATATATTCTACTAAAAGAAAGTGATACATTAAAACTATACTAAAGAACGAGAAAGGATTTCATCAGAAAGCTAGCAAAGCAAGGAAAGCAATGGAATCATAATAAAATCTTGTGACTGACCAGAGTCCCAACACAGCTGGACCTGTGATTGGTCATCAAGTAGAAACAACTCACATGGACCAATCACAGATGCACCTGTTGCATTCCACAGCAGCAGATAATTATTGTTTTTCTTTTCCTCTGAGGCTTCCCAGCTTCTCAGGAGAAAAAATCCTGGCAAAAGGATTTTTCAGAAAATATGTCTGTGACAGATGTGCTTAGAAAAATGACACCCTACCATCAGCAGTGCCTCCTGTTCCTGCAGTAATGCCTGTTCCATGTTTTTCCCCATTTTCATTCTCATCTGCTTTACATCGCCACAAACAAAGATATTACTAAATATTTAAAAGGAGGATCAGAGGTCTAACAGCTAATATCCCCTCTGGCCATGGCATTGACTTGGACTGCAGGTTTTTAAAATTATTGACAGTAAGAGTGAAACTTGATCAAAATTAAAAAACTTGTGTGTTAAGTATTTTTGAAATATAAACCTGATGACCCCTGGGAGAGTAAATAGGTATCATGGATTGCCTTTAAGCAAAGTGTAATATACACTTAGCAACTCTGAGGTGCATTTTCTGTATTTTAGCTTGTAATTTTGCTCTTTAATACAGTTTAAGTGTAAAAGAAGCCTTGCTGTGCTGTTTTGTCTGTCTCCCACCTGCATTTCTGAATGTGCTGCAGGTTTGGACATGCACTGCCGGTTAACAGAGCCTCTTGGGATGAGAATAGCAGAGTTTCCTTTGAATCCCATGTTTGCAAAGATGCTTCTGGAGTCAGGTAGGAGGAAAAAGATCAGTTTCTTCACAGTCATGTAGTTGTAATGCATTGCTAGACATTTGCTAAACTCAAACTATACTTCATCTTTGTCTGGTCTGCAGTGAAAAAATTGGTTAAAATCTCTATTAAATAATTTGTCTATGACATTTCACAGTCTAATAAGTCTAACATTTTCTTCATAAGTTTTCCACTGAAAACATTCACTCATACAAAAAATATCTAGGAATTTATGTATTTTTGTTTTAAATACTATAAAAACATATTCTGCTTCTTTTTAATTTTATTCTCTATGGTGGTAAATTGAATGGAAGATTTCCTTTACTGAATTTCTTCATTTATTCTTCAGGAAATTTTGGCTGCTCCCAAGAGATCTTGACAATTGCTGCCATGATGCAGATTCAAAACATCTTTGTGATCCCTCCAAATCAAAAAAACCAGGCTGTAAGTTCAGTTGGGTCTCCTTTTCTGTTTGTTGTTTCCACATTTCTGGACTTCTGCCAAGTGTTTTACTGGTGCCTATTACAAACTGCAAGTTTGTTTGAAAATAAAATAAGCTCTGGAATTGTATCTGTTGTAGGTAGAAAAAAACCAAATAAGAGGGTAACCCTGGAGTAGTACTAAAAATCTTATGAGGGCCAGAAACATGAAAGGTTATAAACTAGTATTGGTCAGTGGAAGGGTTTGCAAAAAAAATTCCCCAAACCTTCCAACACACCATTTCCTTTTGAGATGAACAAAACAGGAAGGATGTAGCAAATTCTTAATAGCCTAGTTTTAATGAATGGAGATTCTTTATCTGCTCATTTTTCCAGTTTCAGTTTTAGAAGTGTTCCTGAGTTTAGGGGGATTAATAAAGTACTGCTGTTGCCCAGAGGAGCTGCCCTAGATGGGAAGAATGTAACAGTCCCCAGGAAATACAGAGCTGAAGGGAACTGGGCATGTCAGACATGATTTCAACAAAAATCAATCTGCCTATAAAATGGTATTTCTTGTTCTGCAGGCCAGGCAACACAGAAAGTTTGCTGTGGAGGAAGGAGATCATCTGACCATGCTGAATGTTTATGAAGCCTTTGTCAAAGTAAGTCAGCTCGAGTGGATGTGGATTTGCAGGAGTGGGAGGAACCTGAGGTTCTCATTTCTGAATCTGGAAGTTCTGGGTACAAAAACTCCTCAAAGCTAAGGACTTCCCAAGCCTATCAAGTGATAGTTCTACATTAAAAGACTTTCTGGTCACCATTTGCCACAGATCTTCCACAGTTCTCTGAACAGGGAGTAAAAGAGAATTTTGTTGGGGTACAGCATAGAAATCTTATGGGTAGAGAGCTGTGTTTTCAAGGAGGTAGGGATTTGGTCTTGGGGAAAACAAATGTCCAAATTTCCAATGAAATTAATATTTTCTCATGTTTTACTGATGATAATCTGCATTTAAACCTAGCACTCTTTTTTCTGGTGTTAAATGAACTCATTGATCATCATACCCTGAGGTCTAACACCAACCTTAGTACTGCTCTGTAAGCTGAGGTTTATTTATTAGTTTTGAAGTTGCTACACCTATTTGGGAGAAGTATATTTTGCTGATGTAAACCACTTCTGTAGTAAAATACTTGCAGCAGTGCTGAGTTGAAGCAGTATAACCACCCAAGTGTTCAAACATGACTTTTTTCCCCAGCCACAAAGCAGCCAGGTAGGCACCAAGTGAAATGTTGCCCTTCACACTTTCTATCTATGTAATTCTCTTAGAAACAGTCAGATGCAAAAGCTCTTGGAGGGAGTGTTGGATTCTGGAGAAACAGCCCTTTGCAGAGAGAAGACAAATGAAAACACCACTGAAAAGGTTGCTTACACTTTGAGGTTGAAAACAGATGAGTTTATGATCTGAGAGAATTAAATGGAATGAGTGATGCTCTTCTCTTTCACCACATATGAAGAAATGAAGCACATCTGTTTGAAAACACCCCATAGCATTTGATCTGCTGCTATTTACAAGTTGCTTGAGACATGTTTTTAGTTACTAGTGCTCCAAAGCCTTGTTAGTTGCTCTGTAAATAGGTAATTTTCAGGTAAAACCACAAGAAATGTGTTGCAGGAGACCAGAATTAAAACAGAGCAAGGCTATCCAAAAGAGATTGGGTTTGCTTTGCTGATGGTATCTCATTAAGATTTTTTTTCTCTTCTCACTGTACAGCACAGCAAGAGCTCCCAGTGGTGTCAGGAACACTTTCTGAACTACAAAGGGCTTGTGAGAGCTTCTGTTGTAAGAGAGCAGCTGAAAAAACTTCTCGTCCGCTTTAAAGTGCCAAAGAAGTCCAGTGAAGGTGATTTTTTTTAAGCACTTATCCAATACACAGAGAAGGTAGTTTCCAAACTGTCAGTCTGCTCCCTGCTTTTCTTGTAACCTTTGGGGTATTTTTACCCTGGCCTCAAAATAATGTTAATTCAGACCAGATTTTTTTCCTAAAAATGGCTGCAAATGAGCACTTTAACCTATTTGCACAATTAAATTTTAGTCTAGTCTTCATTAGCTGATATTTCCAGCAGAAGTTTTAACCACTGATTATCTATTTAATAGACAGATTTTCTAAAAGACTCATAAATAGGTCACCCTGTTCCCTCTTTTGTCTTGTCAAAAAAGCCATTTTTGTTCAAAGTGCTGTTCAGCCTTTGGGATGTGATTTCCAGCTGTGCTGTGTGTGCCTGGGTACTGGGACTGGTTCTTAGCACTTATCTCTACCTGCTCTGAAAAATCAGTCTTCAGTGCTCAGCTGTCACACTGGGCTGCTTTAGGGACTGTGGAACTCTTCATGGAGACACAGGTGGCAACATTCCTTTTTTAGGCAGCAATTTTTGCTTTGCTGTGAAATTGAAGTCAAAAGGAATTGCAGGATTTGTCTGCTCTCCTGCCGTTGCTCTCAAAGCCTGATACACTCTGAAAAGTTGTTTGAGATGATTAAGTGGTATTTTAGGGATTTTTGCCTTTCCATTGACTCATCTTACAGAAAAATTCTTCTTTCCAGGTGATCCAGATCCTGTTTTGAGGTGCATAGTTTCTGGATTCTTTGCTAATGCAGCTAAATTCCACTCCACAGGAGCTTACAGGTGACTATATACAGTTTCACTATAACTGGTGCTTGGTTGGAAAGCTCCCCTGATGAATAAATCTAAGTTTAATCAACAAGCAGATGTTTCTCCTAATTTGCAATTAGGAACATGTACCAATAAATGCACTAAATATTTGAAGTTCTGTATTTGGAAACTGCCTCAGTGTTTATCTCTTCTCTTTGGCAAATATAACAAAAAATATTAACAGTGGGAAGCTGCTACTGGTAGTCATTAGATTGCTTTAAGTTAAGCAAGTACAGTTGTAGTGCAGTAGTGTTGTAGCACTCCCAGAGCACTGAGTAAAAGCCTGAAGTGCTGCTTTTTCTTTTAATGTAGATAAAACTCTTTTAGGACATCAAATTATTGATTGTTCCTTTCACCAGCATTTAAGCCTGGTTTCATCCCTTCATTAAATGCAAATGTTGTTAATTTACTCCAGCCCTTTCATTCTTGCTTTTATTAAACTGAGGAGCTATTTTGTCATACTGGGGCAGAAAGGAACCAAATGTTAAGCAATAAAGAGAGGCACTGTCTGAAATAGAATCTTGTTTTCAAGGACTATCCGTGATGACCACGAGCTCCATATCCACCCCAGCTCAGTGCTGTATGCAGAGAAGCCTCCACGCTGGTAAGTTAGAGCTGCTTCCTCTTCTTTGGGGATTTTTTAAGGGATTTGCAGCATCCAAATTGAATTGTTTCTCTCCATCAGTGGAGGAATAGATGTAGAAGGTCAGTTCCCACAGGGAGAATCCAGGTAGTGTTTCCTTTGCAATATTTTTTGGAAGTATCCAAATAAATAAGGGGAACAGAGTGATGTTTGACTATGAAAGAAACTTGCAGAGGGTGGAAAGCAGGGCCAGGTGACCCTGTTTAGTGGGCATCACATCTTACACTACAGATTGTTCTCCAAGTGGTCTCTGTACCTAAACAGAGCTAGGGTTAATTTATTAAGCCTATTAAGGAAATATCCTATCAAACAGGTGTCACTGACATCTTTTCTGAAAATATTGTTGCCAGGATTGCTCCTGGGAAGCTTCACCTTCTCCATGTTTTGCTCCTCTGGAATGTGATTTGGAGAATTGTTTACCCAGCATGTGACTTGTTTTTAATTAATGGCCAATCACAGCCAGCTGTGTTGAGTCTGTTAGGAGATTTTATTATTCATTCCTTTCTAGTCTTCTGATGAAATAGTTTCTTCTATTCTTTTAGTATAGTTTTAGTATATAATTTTCTTTTGATATAATATATATCATAAAATAATAAATCAGCCTTCTGAAACATGGAGTCAAGATTCTCATCTCTTCCCTCATCCTGGGGACCCTCAAACACCACCATAAACAGGTGCTGCAGAAATGGTAAATGGATTTCAGGGAAAGGGCTTACACATAAAATCATGATGTGGAAAGTTATGGCTGTCCAGTTGATTGAGCAAAGAACTGACTGTGCTTCCCATTAGCTGGGATATGATCATTCCGTGTGCAGGTCAAAGATCCTCTGATAACAAACAGAAATGTGTGTGGAGCTCTCAGGTCAGCATGATTAGCCTGAAGTGTTTGGACTTCCATCCTGCACTGCCTGTTGCTGAGACTGAGAAGGATAAGCTTGACCTGGTGTCATCCTGTCACACAGGAATTAATTTAGTCAGCAAACTAAATTTCAGTGCTGCTGCAGCCTGGGCAGCCATCCTTCATTGAGGGCTTCAGTTCTCTCCCTGCTACAAGTGTATAGGAAATGTGTTTTTGTTCTGGTTTGTTTTCTCTGATTTATTTTTAGCTGTGTTAGTTGCCATGTCTCAGGATGCATTTGGCAAAGAGAATTTTGGACTCTTTCCTCTTTGCTTTTGAGAGCTAAATACCAATTAATGAGATACCACAAACCTCAGGTGTTTGCAGCTCTGCTGTGTGCAGAAGGCAGATGGTGACTAAAGGATTTGGTAGCTGCCCCTTCAGTGCAAGGGTTTGCACTTCTTGGGGAAAATGCCCTTACCTGCTGAAGGTGACCTCAGAAATAGATTGTCCATGCTGGCAACCTGACTGTGCTGGCAGTGGGGATGAGTCCCATGGTTGGATGTGCCTAAATCTCTTCCCAGGAGATGTTCTGGCAGGAGTTAAAGCTGATTTCTTCCTCTGGTGCTTATCTCACCTGGCTGCAGACTGGCGCCAGGCATAGTCATGCTGGGCTTTGTGCCCTCCTTGTTGTGGGTGCAGGGTTTTGGTGCTTTGAACGTTTTCCCTTATGATATCACAGAGTAATTCATATTCTGTCTTCCACAGCATCAGTTGTGAGTCCCCCTTGACCCTATTATAAGAAATCTTTCATGTATACCTTGCACCCATATGGTCTGGTAGTATGTGAGGTTGTTTTCATGGCAATCTGAAGATTTTTTAATGTGGACAGCTCTGACTAACTAGAGAGAAAGAGGCAAGAGGTTGAATTACAGCTTAAGGACTCTCTTGTCACTCTGTAAATGCCACCTCTGGCAGCATGTATGTGAAACTGTCTAAATATGTGTTAATCATCTCTCCCTCACTGCTTGACAGCAAACACTATCCATTTTTGTCTCCTTTCTCCCAGGGTAGTGTACAATGAAGTCATACAGACTGCTAAATACTACATGAGAGATGTGACAGCTGTGGAATCCTCGTGGCTCTTGGAGCTGGCCCCTCACTTTTACCAGCAAGGAACGGTACGGAATCGCCATAGAGGCCAAACGGTACCATTGCTGCTCAGCAGCTCTTGTGTCTGACCTTTCTCAGGGGTTATGTTCTGCTTGGTCTAATGGGACAGAAATCAAGTTGGCTCTGGTCATTGTAGTGGTTTTAATGTAAAGGAAGAGGTTAATAAGTTGAAGCATGAAATGTTTTTCCCTGTGATCCAGCCAATGGATCTCAGAGTTACAAAATGAGATCCATTTGCTGGTGAAGTTACATTTCCCATGGTATCACTTTGGGAAATGGAGCCTTCAGCCATTCCACACTTCACTATAGGCCTTGGTAGCATTTCCCTGAGCAGCACTGTAGGTAGGCAGTGGTCACACTTTGCATAATAGTTTTAGGAGAACCTTTGCATGCTTTGCAAAATTTGTGGAAATCCTGAGCATTAATTATGTTTACTGCAGAAGAATCAGTTCTGATCTATTCAAATGTGAAATGGCAAAGAACAGCTGCTGTTTGTGCAGAGCTATATTGCAAATTGCTGTGTGTGATACAGATACCTTTTATTTATAAGTATCTTTTATAGTTGTCACCAACCTGAATTGACTGTCCCATGTGAATCTGTCAATCCAGACATATTCACCGGTCATTCTGAGAACTGAATTGGTATTAAATATTATCTAAATGTTAGTTCAGCTGGATCTGTTGGTACCACATAACCTATAAATACTGTACAATTACCAAATTGATCTTGTATTCGATTGAATTTCTCATGGGACATTAATATCTACTGAGCTTTATATTTAAAATTAATGAAACATTTCCAAAATCCGAGTGAAAAAATGCATTTGCATATCAGACCTATGAAAAAGTGGTGTGTTTCTAATTTATACATCTGCTTCACTATTTGGCTTCTCGGAGAATCTGATGTTTGTTTTCTTCACTTCCTTGGAGTTTTGTCAAAATGGAGACTCCTGTGGTGCAGGGAGCACCTTAGGACACCTCTGTGGTTACAGTTCCCAACAGTTTGGCATCTGTTCATGTGATTGACTCAAGAGAGGGGTTTTTTATGCTCATCTTGGATAATTCATCTCAATTATCCAGACAATGCCCACCTATAAATGGACTTACTAAGTTGCTGAATATTTTCTGCCTTTTTCCTATAAGAATTTGACAAAGGCAGTGATGCCCCTATATGGCAGAGCCTTGAGCCTTCAGCTGCTGGGAGATGATCTGCAGAAAAAAGAGCTGAGCCAATGTTGTATCAAATCTGTTCCTGCAATAATTAGTCCTTTGACTCACATGTTTACAGTTGTCCCATAATTTATATTTAGCAGCCCACACCCACACAAAATCCTGTTGTGACCTCTCCAT
This sequence comes from Ammospiza caudacuta, assembly GCF_027887145.1. Taxonomy (NCBI): domain Eukaryota; kingdom Metazoa; phylum Chordata; class Aves; order Passeriformes; family Passerellidae; genus Ammospiza; species Ammospiza caudacuta. The sequence goes on from NC_080607.1 coordinate 9,247,873, forward strand.
GGGCTGAAGTTTGGGGTGAGGTTTTCCTTTAGGTAGGTGGTAGCAAAGAGGACTTGTCTTGAATGAGGGAATGTGCTCTCCAGTGCTACTACTGCTGTAGATATTCTAGGAAATTACATCAAAACCCAATTTTTACCAAGTTTTTTACCTTTTGATCAAGTGAAGTCAGTTTGCAGTATGATCTAATCATTGCTTTCATCCTAAAAGAAATGATAGCTCTCAAGGATGATGCTGGTTTTGGGGAACATTCTCTCTTCCAGCCTGGTCAGTTATCCATATCAGCCAAAAATCTAGGGTGTCCTTATAAAATGTTTGAAAATTAGAAATATTTCTTTTGTGTAAAACTTTGAGTCATACATGTGAAATATGAATAAGTGATCTGTTATAAATCACACAGGTTCATGTTAGTTTACAGATATTCAGACCCTTTTTCTACTGAAGAATACATCTTTGTGTTAGGAGGGAAAGGTTTTATTCCTTTGTCAAGTTAAAAACAAATTACCACTGAATTGGACTCTGTTAAAAAATGTTCTTCTACAGCTTGATCTTGGTCAGTTATTTCTCATTCTAAGTTTTGCAGAACTCTTCATATTTCCTTGCACATTTGTAGATCTTTACGGGCACAGAGGTTGCAAAGATCCAGTGCAACTTCAGGATTAACACAGTTGTTAAAATCTTGTCCTTCATTCTCCTGGTGCTTTTTGCAGATGTATTGTTGGGAACACATCTTTCTGTGCATTTTTACACCTGGAAAGTTGCTTCCAGTGGGAAATTGCTTCTAAGCTTGCAGCTAGTACAGAAGAACTAGGAGTTATTACAAGCCAGAATATCACTTTGGGATACATGTGGGTTTTTATTTAATGGGTTTATTTTAGTTGTGTCAGTAACAAGCAGAGGTTGGATGGGTGGGGCTATTTGTGTTAGAATTTATTTAAATTGTGATTAAGGATAGAAAGCATTGTAGTTGATTTTCTCCTAATTTTTGGTATATTTGCTAAGCAGTTTTTTTGTTTTCTTGCAGCATCTTTCCTTGAAAGCAAAAAGGGCTAAAGTAGATGACCACTGACATAACTTCAGTTATTGTGACATCAGAAGCAGAACCTACCAGTGATTTCAAGCTGGCTACAGTCCATTCAGCAGTCAGTTCATTAGCAATTTGATGTTCCATCAACCTAAATGTTTAAATGCCTGCCAGGATCTGTAGGGGTTTATGCATGACCAGTACATTGTAAACCTAGAGCTTGCATTGTGGACATTTTAATCTTTGCCTACTTGACCTCTCTTGTTAATCTGGGCATGTTGCTCCTTTTAAATAGCTAGAAAAAAAACAACTTAAAAAGTTAGAGGACATACAGGACCACAAAAAAACCTGAAACCTTCAAGAAAGAAACAGATTTCCTGGAGTGGTACTGCCTTATGAGCGTGGGGAGTAGGGTACCCTGCCTCCTGTCACCCAGAGCACTGTGACTTACACCGGCCAAACTGAGCCTGGCTCCTGCCAGCAGGAGCTCAGGGCAATCAACTACCCCTTGAAATGCAAGGTGCTGCCATGGAAACATGGATTTCCTGTTGGACCATCCCAAACTGGTGCAGCTTGTGCTCCCAAGCAGTAAAAGTGTCCTGCCCGAGGCTGAGCTGGCCCAGCTCGCTGTGCTGAGCAGGCCCTGGGGACTCAAATGTCTGGGTTCTGCTCATGGGAGTTGCTGTTTGGGGAGGGGGAGAAAGAGCAGCTCAGTATTTTTAAGATGGATTAATTTTCTGCTCAATCAGAGGAATAAAGATGTTCACAACCAATCAAGTTCACAGACAGGGCTTTACTTTTCTTTTTTATCCTATGAGGGAAAAAATGTTGACCTTCCACTGGCTGGAAATACCAGTAAATTTCATTGGGGAATATCATGGAACTATGTTTTTAGCCTCTGTTGATCAGCAAAGAAGGAAATTGTCTATACTTTCCTATAAGGAACACAGTCCTTTATATTTCTTTTATTACAAATCTGTTCTTTGCTGCTTGGGACTCATTTTCCTCTGTTACTGAGGAGAAGGATGCTCTGAGCAGTTGCTGCTTTAATTGGGATTCCATGGCTACTTTTCAGTAAGCAATTATGCTTGTTTGTGTTTTAACAACACAGCTTGGATACACATTTATTTATTTCCATTTTTACCTATTGCTATTTATTTTAGGAAGACATCGCTTGAAAATTTTATTTTTGTAATTCAGCTGATTTGATGAATGTGTTTTTTGGCATATTAACTGTTTTATTTTCTTAAAAAAAAAGGATGTAAATAGGCAAAAATTTCTACATAGAAAAAATGCCTTCCTCATCACAAGACTGCCTTGAAAACTTTCTTGAGAGCTTCTTTACCTTGTCCCTTCCAAATACCTGCCGAGAGAACATGTTGTGCACTGTGTGGTCTCCTCAGCGTGTCCATCCTGACTGCCAGCACAAACACATGTACCAGTCTCCAGGAATGGCACCAGCAGCATGAAAACTGTGTCACCTTCTCCTTGTTGTCCCTGTGCCCCTCACCTTTGTATCAATCACTCTCTGAGACGGGAAGCTCCTCGGGGCAGGGACTGTCTCCTAGCCAGAGCTGAGAGCAGTGTTGGAACTCACTAAAAAGATTTCATTTGCAGGTTTTTTTCTCTTAAAGGATTGGAGAAAGAACTGAATGTGAAGACTTGTCAGTTGTCTGTGTTTCTCTGTCCTCTGGAGGTATTCTTAAGAAAAATAAAACTGTTGAATTGAGGAAGCTTGGGAATGCATCATTTGGGCCTGAGCAGGGGGTGATTTCTGGGGTGCTGGGTGGGTGTGTTGGGCTGGGCTGGCAGAGGGTGGCACTGCCTTTGCCAGCTCTGAGAACTGTGGGTGGCTCTGGAGACCTGTCCTGTCCAGATGTTCTTTTACCTGGCTGCACAGCTGCAGAATTTCCTCTAGGAGTGATTGTGAGTCCTGCTGAGGTCAGAACCCAGGGATGTGCCAGCTTTGTCACAAGCTGCAAACCATCATAGTTAGGTAAGAATGAGTGCAGTAGATCTTTATAAACAAACAAACAATTGAGACTTTTTTAACAGTTTCACAAACTATTGAGGCATCTCCACACCCAGAACAGGCAGAGATCCAGGCTAAGAATAAGTGTTAGGATCCAGACTGAGGTCACCTTTAGGGAGAAAACGCTGCTGGCATCAGAGATGTGGGCCCTTGGAAGGTGTTGGAAGACAGAAAACTTTTAAAAACCCTGCAAATCTCTTTATTTTGTAAAGCTTTGGCCTCCAGCTCCCTGCTAGGTTAGTACAGAGCATTCTGCTTTAAATAGCTTGGTGCAAGGGGTGGCTCACTGCCTTGGTGTGGCTCTTTGCTGCAGTGACAGGCTGCTGTGGGCAAGGCTGGAGTCATTTGAAGATGGTTGTCAGGAGTTTAGGAAACATTTAAGGATTTGAACCCTGTTTTTTACAGAATGAGGTTAAAATATCAGCCTGTTGAATCAAAATATTGCTTGGAATAGAAATCATTCCATTGCTAGCAAGGAGAAAGATTTTTTAAAAAGTGAATTTACTACCCATTGACATCGAATGATTATAGGGTAAAAAAAGGAGCAACTCCTTAAGCCCCTCAGAAAGTGCTGTCAATATTTCTACTCAGGACTTCAGTACTGTCAGTTCTAGAAGAAAATCAAATTAAACTGGAAAAAGATTCAGCCAAGAAAATAATAGTTGAAATATGTTTCTCATCTTGTGGAGTAAAAGTAATTCTGATAAACTAATGGGAAAACAGTCACAACCCTTTCTGGTTAATCTGAAGAGACAAGTAATTAAAAGTTGGGAGCCTTGGTTGCAGGGAAGGAGGGAGAGAAGAGAACAGGGAGCCTCTCAGAATTCCTTTTGGGAGCATCACTGTCGTGGAAAACTGTGCTCATCCCAGGAATCTGGTAATTGTCTTGGAAACAGATTTATTACTCTCATTTCATAATGTTCATCTCTAACAAGTGATCACACAATCAACAACTGGCAAAGAAAGTCAACACCCCAGCTCAGCATTTAGAGTAAGTGACTTTGCTGGGGCTTGGAATAAAAAAGTTGCCAGATGAAGGTAAGTAGCTTGTGGAAAAACTGTTCTTATATCCAGGTTTTGGCTGCATTTTGAGAAAAGTGCCAGTAGATGGCAGGCACCGGTTTCAAAAAGTATCTTGGGCAAAAACTAATTTGCCAATTCTTCAAAAGTTTCCCTTATTCTTCAGTTCTAACATTTAATTAGTTTGATGGGAAGTGGGATGAGAAAGGGTAAAGGACAAAGCTGTCTGTGGATAAAGGCAGCATTTGAGGTGCAGAGATCAATGAAAAACCCAGAGGGCTGAATCTCCTGCTGGTTTAAAAGCAAACAAACAAAATGCTCCAAAAAATCCCCAAAATTCCCAACCAGGATGTTCTGTAGTGATTATTTCACTTACACCCTGAGTCATAGAAAATGGCAGTTTGTCCACACTTCGTATTCACTACAAAGGAATCTTTGAGCTCTGTTGGATTCTAGCCACTATTGTAATAAACAAAATTAACAGTTTAATGCAAATAAAAAAAAAAAACCCAAACAAACCAACCAAACAAAAAACCCCCCAAAAACCAAAATCAACCAAACAAAAAAACAATCCCAAAAAAAAGCCCAAAACCTCAAACCAAACTAAGAAATTCCCCTGTTTTTTTTGTGGCAGCATGGCAGCCCTGTGATTTGTCTCAGAGGATGCAGGAGTATCTTCCTGCTCCATTCCAAAATTGGCTTTGCAGGGCTCTGGATGTACAAGGCTGTGAGATGCAGGGGTTGAATTTGGCTGTGTTGCCAATTAAAAATTTCCTACAAATAAAAAAAAGCCCTCTTTTCTCCTTTCTAGAATAATAGAATTTAAAATAACTAAATGCATTTAACTTGTCTTGCAGATTTATTTGAACTATCCTTTACAGTTCCTGCAGTGCACAGAGCATCAGGAGCTCCACTCCAGGAGATCCTTGCTGGATAATTCACTGTGGGGTCAGGATCTGCTGCAGCTGCTCATCCCACCCTTGCTGCTTCCCTCTCTCCCAGCTCCAAGGCTGCTCCCTGTGCTCTCCTCCCAGGCAGAGGCACAAGGGGGACAAAGCTGAGGCAGAAGCAGTCAGAGGAGGATGTTTGCTGTCCTTGGGGTGTTTCTGATGCCCTCCCACAGATGGAAGTGGGTGGTGGTGCCTGCGGTGAGTCCTGCTCTGCTTGTGCAGTCTCTGCCTTCAAGGCTCCCTTCAAGGTCTCCCACCTGAGCAGGGATCAGCCACCAGATCCTGGTAGAGTTCCCATCCTGTACTGCTTGGAAAAGTCAAAATTTACAGGAGAGAGAGCAGGACAGAGAGCAGCAAATCACAAGAGCTTCTTGGCTCCCTTCAGCCAAGAAATAGATTGTTTATTGCAGATGCCTGCTGGCAGAGAGAGGATTCTCTTTTATGTCAGGAAACATCTTCCATGAGCCAGGTTTTATGGAAATCCTCCTGCTTCTCCCTTTGGTGTCTGGGGAGGTACCAGGCTTTCACAAGCTGTGCAAAGACCCTGCTGAGACCTGGAAGAGCCAGATCATGTTCATTCTTGCCACAGAGAGCAAGATGTGCCTGGCCCTGCTGTGCTGGCACCGGCTGGGGCAGTGCTGGTGGGAGCATCCATCTCAGAGGCAGCTCTGGGTGTAAATCCAGCCTGGGCAGTGTGAAATAGTGGTGGCCATTAGGAGCTGTCAGAGCAGCCAGGACACCAGGAAGGCTCTTTGCAGCTCCCTGGGGATGCTGGCCAGCCTGGCACATGGAGGGGGGTTGTGTCAGAGCTGCAGCACTGCTGAACAAGTCTTGTCTTACTCAAAATCTGTCTTTTTGGAAATTGCAGCTGCTGCTGATTTAACCCTTTGCATTTTACAGGAGGGAAAGCAGCATGTTACAGTGGTGAGGGAGCCATCAGAGAAGCCTTGAAGCCTCTTGGTTTAGCAGGAGAAGCAGAAAGTGATTCCTCCTGCAGCTGTGTGCAGGGGAGCATTTCCAGAGGAGGAAATTCCTGTTTCTGGTACAAACCCTGCCCTCAGAGCTTGCTTGCTGACCACCACAAAGGCAGGGAGTCAGTGCAGGGTTTGGAGACCTGATCTGCCTTGCTGGGCTCACCATGGAGAGAAGGAGACAGTTCTGGTGGTGTTTGTGTGCTTCTTACTGGCAGCTAGGCACATCTCCCTTGCTGTGCACAGAGGAACCAGGTGGGCACTGCCCCTTTGTCTGGCCAAGGGTCCCCACGTGGTGATGCTTCTAAGAGTCCACATCCCCCAGCACTGATTTTCCAAGCAGCTCTCAAGACTCATGTTATGTTCTGTTCCTCATCCTGGAGGAATATATATCTATATCTATTATTTACATCTACATCTACATCTATATCTATATCTATATCTATATCTATATCTATAATCTATCTCCATATCTATACTCTATCTCCATATATATATATATATATATATATATATATATATATATATATATATATATATATATGCATGTATATATATCCATATATATATTTCTATATATATGGAAAAGGCTAATTTTCAGTGAATTCTGAATGGAAAATGGCCCCATTCCCACCTCATGACCCCTGCTCAGAATGTCCCCACTGGTGCCATTTTGGGGGCAGGATTTGCAGCAGGGGAGCAGTGTCAAGCCCACTCTGTGCAGGTTACTCTGGGGGTATTTGTGCCCTTGGTGTGATTCATTGTTCCACCTCTCCATTTCAGCCCCATTTGGAGACCTCCTGAGGGTGTGCTGTGCCACAGGGAAGGTTTGTGAGGATGAGTGAGGAGCTCCAAGTGGGAAGCACTCACCATTGAACAGGGAATGAAGGCAGCAGGGGCTGGTGCACATTGGTAGGAGCAGCTGCTGCTCTGGACCTGCTCCATGTCCTCCTGCTGCTCTCCATCCCAAAGCTGTTCCCAGACACCTCCTAACTCTTGTCCCTTTGTCACAAAGTCCTCTTGAGTCTATTTAAGGGTTGTCTTGTGAGAGTGAGGAGTGGAACACAGAGGGAAGATGTATTGTAGCAGGAAATCTCAGGGACTGGGGAGGCTGAAATATGTGGGAACCCGCTACTCAGTCATCTGAGTGAAGTTCCCATTAGGGTTTGGAAACTTTCCAGGAGCCCTTGTACCTAAGCAAGCAATAACTTCTGGCAAGACAGGAGTTTTAGGCTTTGCCAGGATTCCTGCATCAGCTGCAGTGAGAGGAGAGTGGAGCTGACAGAGCTTTGCCCAGGCACAGTCACAGAGGAAGGCACAGTGCCTGTCACCATCACAGCTCCTCCCCAGGTGGGTTCTCCAGGGAAAAACACCTTCAAGGACTCCAGAGGCTCCATCCACCACTCTGGAGTGGTGTATTTTATATTTGCTTGGTGTATTTTTACTGAAGCTGGTAGATAAACATTGACTGTTCTCCTCCTCCCTCCAGATTTTCATTTTGGAATCACTTTTTGGATGGAAACAAGGAACTGAACATGTGAATGTTGATGTTGACTTTGTCTCTCTCTGGGTAAATCCACTTGTAGCTCATTTTACTGAAGTGTAAATATGGGTGAAATTTTATCTCCCACAGCAGTAGGAGCCTGCAGTGTCTGTCAGATTTATTGACACCCACCAACACGAAGCTTTCTGGAAGGCAAAAATGGTTTTGGCAAGTGGCTTTGCATGTTTGGAGTTCTGTCGCCAAAAGTGGCAGAGATGGTTTGAGAGAAAACTCTTCTTTGTAAGGCTGGAAGGAGCAGATTGCTGACATCTGATATTTCTCAGTGCTGAATGATCTCTAAATGCTGTGCTTGATTTCAGCTGCACTTTTTTTCCTCACTCCTCTCTCTCTGGCTGAGTGGCAGAAAGCATTTTGCCACATCCCTCTCCTCGCTGTGCTTTTCCACTGCAGAAAGATGCAGATCTGCAAAGGAAGCTTTTCCCCAAACCCCTTTCTTTTTAAAAAACTATGAGAGAAACAGGGTGAAACTTCAAAACATGGATAAAGGGTTAGGATCCTTCTTGGGGAAATAGATCAAAAATGTTTTAAATGAAAGTTTTCAATGATAAAAAGACAAATTCAGATTATGGCACTGCCTGCCATTGCCCAGCTGTTGAGGTGTGGCTCCCCAAGCTGTGCTGTGCACACACACCCCCTCCACAAGAGTCCAACTCACTGGGCCTTTGCAGTGAGATGAAAATATCCTTCTAGAGACTTCCAGCACCTCCCATTTGCTCCTGCAGGCTGGTGCTGTTTCGGCTGGAGGGTTGGGAAGGTGGGAAGCAGTGAGAAAGCTGCAGTCAGCAGGATGCTGTTAATATCTTGCTGCTTCTGTGGTGCTGGACAGATGATATGGAGCTCCCCATGAGCAACACGGGGCAAACACAGCATGAAAAATGGCAAGGGAATCAAAATTAATGATCATGAGCAGCAGCTTCTCCAGGCAGTGTCTTGTCTGTGCAGCCAGGATGGTTTGGTGGTTTGGAAGCTCTTTTAACATCTTCAAAGATTAAATCCCTCATGACTGTAGTGTAAACCTGCATGAGTTATTTACAGTTCCCTCCATGAAAGGGCTCAGGTGTGAGTCAGGGAGCTGTGAGGGCTGAATTTGGGGTGTCTGGCTCCTGCAGGGGACACCACAGCCAAGTGTGGGTGTCTGATCCTCCATGCAGTGCAGAGGGACTGCCGATGCCAAAGGATAAGGTGCATGGCACCCAGTTTGAGACACCTGAGGTAGCCAGGGAAAAGTGAGTTTGAGGTGGTGCCAGAGCCAGCTCAGCTCTCTGAGCTGCTGTGAAACCTCCTGTGGAGATGAGTCTCTGAAAGCTCCATGATAAGGTGATGTAGAGAGAGGCATGGACAAAGGGTTAGGATTTTCCTTGGGAAAAAAGATCAAAAATGTTTTCAATGAAAGTTTTCAGTGAAAAAACACAAATTAAGATTATGGCACTGCCTGCCATTGCCCAGCTGTTGAGCTGGTGCAGACCAGGGATGCCTGGCACAGGCACTGGTGTCAATGAGGAAAGCTGGGGAGCCCAGGATGCTGACAGCAGGGCCAGCCAGACCCAGAGGCACTCAAGTAACAAATTGAACAGTGAATATCTTAAGATGACTTTGGTTTATTGTCCAGATCAGGTCAGCGGAAAAAATATTGGGAGACTGAACAAAGAGACAGGCTGCTTTAGCAGATAAATGGACTGATCATTTTGTATTGAGGAACAATCTCTAAAACATAGTTTACTGCACAGCTGAGGGCTGAAGCATTTGCTGATGCCAAGAGCTCCTGCTCTGACCCTCGGCACGTGTGGAATTAAACGGCGCGCTGCTTTTTGATGGTTAAACTCCCTCAAGAAGACACTCCATTTGTTACCAGGGCTCTGATGAAGTAAAGTGTGCTTTATATGTACAAGGCCGGCCTTCAACTCATCTCAGAATGAATGGAGAGGTAAAATTGAATTTTACACTCCTGCTGCTATGATTAATGTGCGGTTCCAGGAGCCGGGTGCCGGCCGCAGGAGGGCAATGCAGGCTCGCTCTGAGCAGGAGCCTCCTGTCTCCCTCTGCCTGGGAGCCTGCAGGAATGGAAAGCTGCTCCAGGAACAAACCTGTTAGCACAACAAATCCTGCTGGGCATGTCCCAGAGCAGCCCTCCCACGTGAGGCTGCACCTGACAAAGGAATAAACCTGTTAGGTGAATAGAAAAGCACGTGGACATTAAATCAGGGGCTAATGGCAGGGGCTGAGAGGGCTGGGCAGGGGCAAAGCTGCTCAGGGAAGGGACCTGCAGGTGGCCCTTCAGCCTTGCAGCTCCATCCTCTGGGATGGCTCAGAGAAAGGCACAGAAAGACCCCAGGGGTTTGAAAGCTTCTCATGGGCAGGACAGGGACAAGCTGCCCCCCAGTCCTGAGTGTGTGTGTTGCTCTCACCCACCAGAGGGGAAAACGAGAGGGTGAGACCTGTCCATAACTTCCTTTGGGACTGAATGGCTGCTGCAGAAGGGAGTTGGGAGGCCAGGACCCGTGGAGCATCCTTGCACTGGTGGCAGGTGATGGCAGCAGCAGCACCACTGCACTCCTGTTCCATCCCTGGGCTCTGCTTGTCCTGCTGGGCAGAGTGTGCTGTGTGCCTGTGGCTCCTTCCCCACAGTCCCAGGGGGGAAACAAGCTCCTGTGAAACCCTCCCCTGGTCAAAAATGTTCCCTGGCTCTCCTGCATGTTCTGCTGCTTCACTACATGGTGGTGGCCACCTCCTCCACCTTGAGCCCTGTGACTGTGTTCACAGGGGTTCTTGGATGAGGGAAGAGATGAGGATCTGACTCCATGTTTCAGGAGGCTTGATTTATTAATTTATGATATATATTACATTAAAACTATGCTAAAAGAATAGAAGAAAGGATTTAATCAGAAGGCTAGCTAAGAATAGAATAAGAAAGAATGATAACAAAGGTTTGTGGCTTGGGCTCTCTGTCTGAGCCAGCTGACTGTGATTGGCCATTAATTACAAACATCAAACATGGGCCAACCACAGATGCCCCCGTTGCATTCCACAGCAGCAGATAATCAATGTTTACATTTTGTTCCTGAGGCCTCCCAGCTTCTCAGGAGGAAAAATCCTAAAGAAAGGATTTTTCATAAAAGATGCCTGCAATGGGCCCCAGCTGCCTTAGTGATGGGTGGGCTACAAATGATGGCTTCACCTGGCTGGGCTACAAATCAATTCTCCCTTCAGGTTAATTCTTGGATGTGGGAATGATCCAGCCCCACTCACTCCTCAGTGCCCCAGATCTCCTTGGCAGCATTTGAACCCGTGGTAGGATACTCAACTGTTAGAAGGTGGTGTGTTCATTCAAAATACACATTTCAAAAGGAAAAAAAATCAGGAAAATGTTGGGCTAAGTACTGCAGAGGACAGTTCTTATGTTAATTCAGATAGTGGAATAGTTTCTCTGAGATTTACTGTCCTATTTGCCTAAAAATGGAACAATTCAAGCCAATGTCATACATTAAAAATAGAACACAGAAGAAATTTTCTTGTACCATCTCTCCAGCCCTGAACTCAGGACTTTGAAAGGCTGAAGATCAGAGCTGGTAACAGGAAACAACATGGAAACCTGTTACATCTGCTCTGCTGAAATCAATGGACTCCCACCTGTGGGACTGAAAACAGAACTATGTAAATCATTGCTTCTTTTTTCCTTAAAAAACTGAACTTTTACATGTCAAGTATCAGGTGAAACTTATTTTGCTGTTTATTTTTCTGTTGGGATGCGAAATCAGGAATACTGGTTTAGATCTTATGATTCTTTTTCATTTTGTTTTTAATTCTAGATGAGTTACTTTGGTTTGCTTTTAGGTATTTCTAAATTGAGGTATGTTTCTAAGGTTCTCTCACTGGAAATGGTTCTCTCACTAGAAATTATTCTCCCAGTCTCATCTTAAGATGTGAACAGGCTCTGCCCTCACCAAATGTGAAGTGCACAGGGCAGAAAGTGCAGAGTTCTGGAAATGAGGAGGACTGGTTCTTCATGGGTAAATTTCTCAGATGCTGGGAATGGAACGAGTTGATTCTCTTCAGGCAGCACCTTGCTAGTTTTGAAAACAGCTCCCTGCTTCCAGGCTTGGCTGGAGAGGCTTCTCCATCCAGGAATTAGACACTCCCTGCCCTAAGGAGGGCTCTGCCTTCCAGTGTTCCCGAAAACCAGCTTTGGCCTTTCAATTGGTACCATTTAGAAGGTATTAAACTTTATTGTGCTGTTTGTTCTACCTCGCTGCGCAAAGATAATTTTGTTTTGCTTTCTGAGCTAGGGAGCTGAGAGGAAAAGTTCTGTTGGTGAGGGAGACAAACTTTCTATGGTAAATCTGAGGCCTCCTGGGCTGGGGACAGGGGAATTTCCAACATCTGCTTCCACTCAGCCCCTCTGTGAGCCCAGGCAGGGCTGACAAACATGAACGGCTGAGGGATAACAATGAGTCAGGTGAAAAAAGGAAATTGTTTTTTTGACAATCTGCTGTTGGGCAGGGGAGGGGGGGAGGCAGAAGACCCCATAAGAATGAAAAGCCTCGGAGAAAGGGGATAAGTTAACATTAAATGGGCATGTGGTGACAGGGAGGGAAATGGTGGGACAGCTGGAAATGCAGCAGGAGCCTGGAGAAAATCGATACGAGATAAGCGTTCCAGGGGTAGTGCTGTTCATCAGGTGACAAAGTTAAAGGCAGGGAGACACTAAAAGTGAGAAAATATCACTGACCCCCTGCAGTATTGATCAAACAGCTGAGACACTCAAGGCCAAAGTCACTAATAAAGTGAGACGTATCAGCAAGAAGCCCATGAGAGCAGATGAGTTGGCTTCCGAAGGTCTTAAAAATAAAAATAAAACATATCTGCAAAAGTTCTTGTTAACCATCTTCTTTGTCTTGTTAAGTGCAAAGGAGACAAAGCAGCTTTGTTGGCAGGCACAGAGGAGAGGCATGAGGCTTGCTGTGTTATTTGAAAACCGAGTGGATTTTGTAGGGAGAGGAAAGAAAGGAGGCTGTGATGCTGGGGAGGGACAGCATCAGCATCAGAAGCCACCTGAGCTTTGGGTCATGGCCGTTAAATGGGTCAGTCTGGTCACCTGTGGTGACACCTGTGCACATCTGCCTCAACACCCCAAAGCACAAGGCTGAATCAGTTCTCACAGGGAGGATCAGGTGATTTGTGCTCCGTGGTTTTCTCTAACTGCACTGGCTGAGGGATTTGTGCCCCTCAGTTTTCTTTAACCGCAGCTGAGGACAGGCCTCTGCCAGCACACAGGCATTTCAAATAGGAGCAATAATTAAATTAACACAAGTTTAATCCCTGCCTCCTCCCACTTGAAACACCTGAAGTTGTGCCTGGAGGATTTGATGCTCTCATTTCCTGTGTGAAACACGCTCAGGTCAGATTGTTGTGTTGGTGTAGGCACAACCTGCAGCTATCCCTGACCACCTCAGGAACTTAAAACTTATCCCAGAGCTGGATAAGAAGATGTTTGGGCACTGCTGTGTGTTGGGAACTGCCCAAATGCTCCAACTCCAAGACGCTTAAAAAAATCTTCTAATGGTGAGAGGACAGTGTGAAAGGAGAGATGTAAGTAGCTGTAAAAAGAGCAAATGTGTTTAAAAGTGTTGCCTGGATAAGGCACCAGAAGAGGTGAATGAGGCTGTGTGGTTGGCTACAGGGGGGGAATGGAATGACTTTATTTTTGGGTCTTGATGTTTCATGTTAAATAAGAACCGTCCTCTCCTCTTTTCATGGAATTGAAGGGATCAGGAGAGTCTTTTCACCTCCCCTGCTTTTAATGGTGAAGTTCCTGAGTGCTTGTTTTCTGCTGGGAAATACCCAATTTAAAGGTTTGACACAGGTCCAGCTAGGCCCTTGCAGGTGTGTGGATTTTGAGTGAATAATTCTTAGACATGTGAAACTGTGCAATGAAGAACCAGTAAATTAGAATAAAATTAGAATAGCTCCTTTTGCTTACTATTTTATCTTCTAGGAAAATCATTGCTGTTTCACACACTACAGAAATAGGTGAGTTAGGAACTAAATGTTCTGCCTGACCTCTTCAATGCTGAAATGCCCTTTTATTCCAGTTCTTAGTGTATCTAGGAAGGGCAGTGTCCCAGAACCAGTCAGAAACAACAGAGAGGGTCTGGCTAGGTTATATTGTTGAGCTATTTTAGTTAACCCAGCTTTTACACCATGATCTGTTCACATGAACTGTTATCTTGGTGCACTTTTACCTGCCTTTATTGTGGTTGAATACTGGGAAAACAGAGCTACTTGGGGAAGAAAAGGAAAAACTCCACCCTTTTGTTGGTTTTTTTAATGAAAGATAACTTCCCCTGGCTTCTGTCTTTCCTTTGGCTTTTGCCCCTCTCCCTTGTGGAGCAAAGCAGAGAAGGAAGATGAAATAAATACTGGATTGCTAAGGGAGGGGAGACATGAGGTCCCTGCAGTGGTGGTGATGTAGAGCCCTGAGAGCATTTCTGCTGTGAATAACTTCAGCTCAGGAACGGCCAGGCCCCCAGAGGAGGAGTTTTGGGGAAGAGAAGAGTCCACAAAGGAAGCTAACAGAGGAAAAAGGATTTATGTAGCTCAGCTGTAGGCAAGAGAGGTTAAAGGAATTGCTGGATCCATCAGGTTTCTGTGATAGTAGAAATAACAGCACCCTAAATTCCTGTTGGAAGACTAAACCCAGAAGACTGTGGTGTGGGGTTTTTTTTCTATTTTTTCTTTTTTTTCTTCCCCCCCCCCCCTTTTTTCCCCCCTTTTCCCTCTCCCCCCCCTTTTCCCCCCCTTTTTTCTTTTCCCCCTTTTTTTTTCCCTTTTTTTTTTTTTTTTTCCCCGTCTTTTTTCCCCTTCTTTTTTTCCCCGGGTAGGTTTACCACTGGAAATGTTTGCAAAACTTAACTGGGACATTGGCCATTTTATAGACAGCAAGGTCAGATCAGCCAGCAAAGACAGATTAATTTAATCAAATCAATATGTGATTGCTAAGCCTCATAAGAAAATCTTAAATAAGAACTTTGGAGCGAAAAATTGATTACATTTGCAGGATAAAATTAGAAGAATTTTTTGCAAATGTTTAGAAAATGGTTGACTTCTTCCTCTCCCCATTTCCCTATCCCTTCATGAGATAGAAAAATTGGGAACTTGTTTTGCTGTTGGGTCTTCCTGCTTGCTTTTTTCCCCTCTTGATCCCAGGTTTCCCACAAGGATCCACCCTGTGTTTTCCTGTGCTGTAATTTGGGGTCAGGGATCCTGTTCTAGTGAAATGCAAATGATTTGGTCTCCTGGAGATTTACAGGGGTGGAGAGAGGACAGGATATTTTGTGAGGGTGGAGAGTGGGGTGTTAATTCTTACTTCATTGAGAAGCACACGAATGAGAAGTTTGGATGTGCCAAAAGAGAAGGTTCAGCCAAGCTTTTGTTAATTTTTATTTGTGTTTCATCAAGTTCATTGTGATGTCTAAACACTTTCAACAGTCTAAATTCCTGAATCAATAGGGGGAGTGAAATCCTTTGGCCACATCCAGGTAGCAAAGAACAGTTTGTGCCTTGTCTGGCAGAATTTGTGTGTGGTGCCCCAAATCTTCCCCTTGTTTTGTGTCATTCTTAAACATCTCGGACAAAAAGAAAGCTGCACAACTTAAAACCTGGCTCCTGTCTCACATGTGAGTTACATGTGGAATGTTTATAGGTGCAGTGAAGGAATGCTGTGGGGTATTTATAGACGCAGTTCAGGAATTTTATCAAGCCTCATTTTTATTCTGTGAAGCACATGCTTTCATGCAGTTTCCTGTCTTGTTTTATCTCTCTACTTTTTTTTTTTTTTGCCACCTGATTCCCAAGAAGAGGTTTCTTGACATCTGCACAAGCCTGTATCATGCCCTAATGTGTGATTATAGAGAATTTCAGGCTGATATTGCCCTCTGTGGCTGTGGGGGATCTTGAGCTGTTCTGACAGAGAGGTTTCTGCCATTTATCAGAGTTCAAGTGAGGTGGACAGTCCAGCACTTGTGCCTCTGCCCTGGGGAGGCAGCAGTGAAACCAGGAGCTGAACCCACCCTTTGGGATGCTCCTGGTTTCTGTTGAAGCACGGCATCTCCTTACAGTGGAATTAGAAGGAAGATGCTGGGCCTGGATTAGAACCAGAGGGGTTCCTACCCCAGGGTAACACAACTTTGTTCTGGTGGCATCTCAAGCAGAAGCTTTGGAGGGTGTTTGGAAACCAGTACAGCCAAACCCAGTGTGACAAATACAGGTTTTCCATGTGGGAATCCACAAAATCAGATGCTTTTGGGAAAGCTGCAAGATGGAGGCCTCAGAGACAGCAGAACTGTGAGTAGAGCTAAGCAGCAGCCATGAGTTAGGTCAGCAGAAAAATTATTTAAACTGTAGAAAAGCAAGGGCAAATAGAACAATGATCTGTGTATTAACACTTGTCTGAATAGCTCTCCAAGCTGCAGAAAGTTTATCTAGTGAGATATTAGGAAGTTTGAAGCTTAATAATGGAGATCTGTGCATTGTGCTTTAAGGCTCACAAGCAGGTGTGGTATTTGAAATAAGCAAGAATTGTTTTAACCAAAGGTACGTGTGCTTATAGTGGTTGGATAGAACTACTGTCAATGTGCTTTTGCTTTGTGTGATTGGTCAAAAAACTTATAAAGTGAGTTGTAACATTCAGTTCTTTGTCTGCTGCCTGAGATGTGAGCTGGTGGCATCTTCCCATTGTCACAACCATGGAATGAGACTGATGCTGGAAAATCAAACAGCTCAAGGCACGTTCCACAGCAGACCTGTCTTGTTCATGGTCTGTAAGCAGCCCCTGGCCGGCGTCATTCCACAGTGAAAACAAACCCCCTCGCAGACCTTTCCCCTCTGGAGGTGTGCACTGTGCTCTCTCTAACACCCTGAGCACCATAAATCTACCCCAGGGGGGCCTCTGAGGCTTGGGCAGGGTTGGGAAGCAGTCCTGCTCTTTGTCCTCTGACAGAATAGCCCAGAATTATTGAAATTCATGCTGGGTAGGCATCAGATCAGCATTTCTTTCCCCTGAGCAGCTTGTTCTGTTAACTGCTAAACCTTGTAAAGCAAAGCCATCCTTTCCTCTGGGGACAGGAAGGGTTTTGAAGCTCCAGGAGAGTGAAGGTGTATTGTCTCTCACAATCAAAAATCAACGTGTTCAAGCATAAGAGCTGCTTGTACTTGAGCAATTCCTTGGTGAAGGATTGTTGGCTGAATTTCCCAACCATTCCAGCTCATGGCTGAGCATCCCTGCTCTCCCCTTGCCCTGCTGTGCAGGCAGCTCTTGCTTCAGAGGCCTCTGGGGCCAGGTTTGACCTGTGTCGCAGACATCTTTTATGAAAAATCCTTTCCTTAGGATTTTTCCTCCTGAGAGGCCTCAGGAACAAAATGTAAACAATGATTATCTGCTGCTGTGGAATGCAACAGGTGGGTCTTTGATTAGCCCATGTTAGATGTTTGTAATTAATGGCCAATCACAGTCAGCTGGCTCGGACAGAGAGCTGAGCCACAAGCCTTTGTTATAATTCCTTCTTTTTCTATTCTTAGCTAGCCTTCTGATGAAATCCTTTCTTCTATTCTTTTAGTATAGTTTTAATGTAATATATATCATAAAATAATAAATCAGCCTTCTGAACATGGAGTCAGATCCTCATCTCTTCCCTCATCCTGAGACCCCTGTGAACACTGTCACAGACCTGCTCCTTCAGTTACCTGGTCTGGGAAGGAAAGAAACAAAAGATCTCAGCCCTGAAAGGCTCCACTCAGCCCAAGCCAATCCAGGGGCATGCAGTGGGAATGGCCAATTATGATGGGATTATAAAAGATGGCATTACAGCACTGGAAGTATTGATTGAACCTTTAGCCATAGAGACATTGAGAGAGAGAGAAGGAATGAGTGGGGGATCAATATATGCATCTTTAGGCCTATTTATCTCTGGGTGATTTTTCCATTCCCCTTCCTGTTCGATATGGAATAATTTACCTTCATAAAGTGTTCAGCATCAGGGGTCCATTATCAGAGTAATCAGTTTTGATTAGTAGAGAAAGGGTACAAAATTGTTTAGCCTCTAGATAGAACTGTGAAGAGTGAGTAAACTATGCTTGACAGCACCTAATGCAGTTAGAATGTAGACTTAATTTGATTCCAATTCTTTATGGCTTTCCATGATTTCAAGCATCTATTGGTTTGTTAGAAAAATATAATAGGAAATGGGCTGTGGCAGGTGGGAGGGGAGAGGGAGGAGAGAGATAATTTAAGTTTGCAGGATGCAATTTCCCTCAATATAAACATTCTAATGCAATTTGATGCCTGTTGTGTTTTGGTGCTCCTGGCAGGAGCTTTTATTTTTCAGATTTATTTTTAGCGCTTTGAGGATACTCAGGGGGTAACCCAGTCTGAGGGGGTTGGATGTTTATTCCCAATGCCATGAGCTGAGCCTCTGAAACTCTGACCTGCAGCTCAGAGCTGTGAGTCAGGACTCTTGTCTTTCCTCTTTCCCTTGGATGGGGCTGCAGCATTGGCCTCCTCGTAACATGTGCTTGTTCCTTTCAATGTGGAGAGGAGAATCCTGTTGCAGACATCTTTTATGAAAAATCCTTTCCTTAGGATTTTTCCTCCTGAGAAGCTGAAAGGCCTCAGGAACTAAATGTAAACATTGATTATCTGCTGCTGTGGAATGCAACAGGTGCATCTGTGATTGGCCCATGTGGTTGTTTCTAATTAATGGCCAATCACAGTCAGCTGGCTCGGATAGAGAGTCTGAGCCACAAGCCTTTGTTATAATTCCTTCTTTTTCTATTCTTAGCCAGCCTTCTGATGAAACCTTTTCTTCTATTCTTTTAGTATAGTTTTAACGTAATATATATAATAAAATAATAAATCAGCCTTCATAAACATGGAGTGAGATCCTCGTCTCTTCCCTCATCCTGAGACCCCTGTGAACGCTGTCACACTCCCCCAATGTTTTCCTCTCTTTCTCCTTTTATTTATTTCTTGTTTTTCAAGAGAAGTTGAGCAGTTGGAAGAAAACCAATCAGAATTCTTGAAGTTGGCCAATGAAGTCCAACAGAGGACCAGCCTGGATCTTTCACCCAAAGCCAAGCTGAGCCTCTGGAGCTCACACCCAGCTGGCACAGCTGCCTCTCCCCATCTGGGAGGGTTCCTGGCCATGGATGACTTTTCAGTAACACTCTGCAGGACAGATTTATTTTTCTAGTTTTATCTATAAAATTAGAGCTGCACAAATGCATTTGAGTAATAGGATCTCCAGTCACAGATCCTGTAGGGTTTGGTTTATACCCTAGAGTGACCAGGGCTTTTAGTGCCTTTTAACCCTGGAATGGAGACAGTGCTGCTTGTTCCTGTGCTTTTACTGAGCCTTGGGATATTTGGACTTGTGTTTATTATCCCAGCTCCTGGAGGCAAGGGACTGCAAGGGAATCTTGGCTTTTGTTTTAAGCATTTCTAGTAATTGTGGTTTGTGAGAATGGCATTAAAATGGGACCTGGCTCCACTGTAGAGACTCAGGTACTAGAAGAAAAAGAAAAACTTAAGTTAAAAAACCCCACAACAACCCCAATTAACTTTTGAGCAAATTATGGGGTTTTTTTTTGAGGGTGGACAATATGCTCTCAATACATTTATATACACTTTATATACATTTATAGATCATTTTATATATGGAGGTGTTCCCTTCTGTTTTCTTTTTCCATTTGGAAAGTTGTGTGTAATGTAAAGAATTGGCAAGCAGCTATCATCAACTACAACAAAAGCATTTGAAACTGCTTTCCTCCTGTGACGCTTCACTTGCTCCACATCCAATGCAAGCCAAAGAATGCTGGGCTTGGAAATGACTTTTCATGGTGAATTCATGTCCAGTTGGAAGTCTCTGTAGGAACTTCTGCTACTGGAATTGAGAAAATGCACCTTGGCATCTAAAGGGATGAGCAAGAGGTGGTGAGACCTTGAGTGGTTTGGATATAGTGGTGGTTGGATGATGATCTGATCAAAAAAGGACTGTTATTATCCAAAAATCATAACTGTACCGGTGCTGATTTTGGGGTTTTTGTTTTCTTTCAGGCATGAAAATGATATGAATTAGTTTTTCTGTCTCTGTTATTTTTGATTTTGTTAACCATGTTACACTTTGTAAGGACCACCAAAGGTAGCTGCAGACTTGCTGTGTGTCAGAGTAGCCTGCTGGATTGTAAACACTTGTGAGGAAAACAGAATTGGTGCAGTTAATTGTTCACAGAAATCTCTCTGAGAGCTGTTTCTGCTCACAGAAGTGCTGTTATCCTCTTTCACTTGGTGAGAAAGCTGTGCTACCTGCCATCTCTCCAGAACAGTTTTTGGTTTCTAAAGAGAAACAGGCTGAACTTGGGGGTATGGCTGGAATGGGACATTTCCCACCACCTTTTATCTGTTCCGCAGCTGGCCTTGGCCCACCATGTAAATGGGAGAATTTTGTGGTGAACACTAACTCTGCTTTTGCAGACCTCTGTCAGAAACTTCAGCCTGTGTATGGACGGGCCAGAAGCACTAAAACAAAATTTCAGAGCGAACAAGAAGGGTTTCTATGACTGGATTTTTGGTCCATAGCCCAGCAGAACCCTTAAACACATGTGAAATCTGAGGGAAGTGTGTCATCTTAAGTGAATTTGTTTCAGCTGTGTTCACGCCTCTATGTCAAGTACTTCCCATGAAAATTGGGACTATAAAACCCTGCTGGTATGAAAGTTTTTTCTTCTATAAAGTTTAAAGTTGTGTGCAGCAGTATTCCATATCCCAAACTAATAGTTTGCATGTGAGAACCAAAGTATTAAATTCACAGTTTTTTGAGCAAAGCCAATGTTTATGATGTGACACATCCAGTGTGTCACTTACCTGCTCAATCACAAAGCTGCCTCAAATATTGTGAAATTGGGGTCTGTGGGATAGCAAGGCTTGCTGCTGCAAAGAGGTTAAGTTAATCAAGTTGCTTGAATGGGAGAAATTATTAGCTGACCAAAATATAGAGTTAATTTTTGTAGCAAAGTGAGGTGGATGGCTTGCTTATCTCAGTGTCCATATGCATGTGTTCCTGCTCTTTCAGGAAATTCATCTCCAGTGCAAATTCACAGATTTCCTTTCTTTGGACTAGCATAATTTAGATTTCTGGCCATGAAAGTGATTCCAGGCAAAGCTTAAGAAACAGGATCCTGTTTAATATCTGAAAGTCATCAGCTGTGCTGGGGAAGGGTCACCACGTGTTCTGTCAGCAGAGTCTCCAGCTTTAAGCACACACATCTATCTGGGGCTGCATGATTTAAAGGGGTAACATTTTTCAGTAGTTAAAAGATGCCAGCTGGGTAAACAAACCCAGACCATCATGCACAAGTCCTCCTGCTTCCCAAAGTTCATTAGAGATAACAAGACTCTTGGCATTTGGATAATAAATCCACGCTCTAAGGGCTGCTGTGTGCAGGTTGGGGAGCTCAGATGGTGACATTAATGGTGCAAATACAATAACATTTGAAAAGAAACTTCTTGGAGGGAGCAGGAAAGGGCAGCCAAGTGTTGTAGCACTGGGGGGGAATTTCATCATTTCACCTCTCTGTGCAGAGCACCCACCATGGACAGACCTGCCACAGGCTGCTGGTTATTTCTGCATCAGAGAAAAGAGTTTGAGGCAGTGAGAGAAAGGGAATGGAGATGTTCCCTGCTTGAGCTGGGTTGTCTGGCCTCACCAGCTGCAGCAGGGGGGTCAGTGGGCTCAGGGACTGCCTGGGATGGTCACTCCCAGCTCTTCCCCCCTCACCTGCCTCCCTGCCATGGTTTGCTTTGCACTGAGTTACCTGCCTGTGTGCCTGGGATGTGGGTATATGGCTGTAATCCCAAAACACTTATTGAAAAGTCAGTGCAGGGTAAAGCTAAAAACCTCCAGAAAAACACTGTGAGATACTCTGGACCTCAGTAAGGCAGGGACTACTTGTGATTTTTGGTAATAAGCCTTTTTTTTTTGCTTTAGTGCTAATTACCAACTCCTCCCCAGACAAAGGAAGGAAGGATGAATCTGACTCCATGTTCTCAGATAGCTAATTTATTATTTTATGATACTATATTATATTAAAGAATACTAAACTATAATAAAGAATACAGAAAGGATACTTCCTGAATGCTAAAAAGATAATAATGAAAACTGGTGACTCTCTCCAGAGTCCTGACACAGCTTGGCCCTGATTGTTTACCCACAGGTGATTGTTCCATTGCATTCTGCTGGGAGTTGTTTTCACTCTTTGGTCAATCTCCAAACACATTCCACATGTGAGCACAACACAGGAGAAGCAAATCAGATAATTATTGTTTTCCTTTTTCTCCGAGGCTTCTCAGTTTCCCAGGAGAAAAATCCTGGGCAAAGGGATTTTTCCAGACAATATGAATGCCACAATCCAGCATAAACAGAACACACAACTGGGGATACAAGCACCACAATGTCACCTTAGGACACACACCAGCGAGGTATCAAAGACTTTTTTTAATGCTGCATGTTCTCCTTTTTTATACAGTTTTACAGACCTCCTGTGAGACTCCAATTGGTTAGTAGCTTTCTTGCTAATTACTCTGTTGGTTAGTAAAAGGTATTTTTCTTGTTGATCAAATCTCTCTATTCTTAAATCGTTTACATATTTTCTTCACTGATTCTCATGGGACAGATTTGATGTTTGTGTAGGTGCTACCTGTTTTTCACTCAGGAATAGATTGTTGTGTTAACAAGCTGCTCACATGAGGATTGTTTTCATGTGGGAGCTTGCAAACTGCTAGCCACTGATCTAACAGAGCAGGCCTAATTTTATGAGGCCTTTCTTTTATAATTTTTTTACCTTACTGCAGCCAAGCTATGCACAGCAGAATGTGTTTTCTCAGCTTCCTGTGAGTGATCCATCTCTTCCTGCCACTCCAACCCCACTGGAGTTGGCTCTGATGCTCTGCTGTCCATGGCACTGCTG
Source organism: Ammospiza caudacuta (assembly GCF_027887145.1). Taxonomy (NCBI): domain Eukaryota; kingdom Metazoa; phylum Chordata; class Aves; order Passeriformes; family Passerellidae; genus Ammospiza; species Ammospiza caudacuta. Next base: position 9,270,446 of record NC_080607.1, read on the forward strand.
AAATGGCCAACATGAGCCCAAATCACACAGTTTAGGGAAAAAGGAGGTGGGTGCAATGCTCTGGCTTTTCTTGGTGAGATGCCAGCAGATTCCCTCCTTCTTGTCCTCACCGATTTAAATGGAAATTGGAGAAATGCTAAGAACCATGCCATACTTCCCAAGGAAAATGTGTGTTCAGGCTGGTGTGCAGGGCCTTTTCCAGAGGCAGTTATTGCATTTGCTGAGGTTATGATCCCACATTTGCAGTTATCCCCAGATCATCAGCCTGTAATCAGCCCACGTTCAGCTGGTCCAGAGCCCCTCTCAGGAGCTCCTGGCAGGATTTGGCTTGCAGTGCTCTGGTTTTGCTTGGTGAGATGCCAGCAGATTCCATCCTTTGTGTCCTCACTGGTTTAAATGGAAATTGGAGAAATGTTAAGAAACATGCCATACTTCCCAAGGAAAATGTGTGTTCAGGCTGGTGTGCAGGGCCTTTTCCAGAGGCAGTGCTGCTGTCAGACAGTTATTGCATTTCCTGAGGTTATGATCCCACATTTGCAGTTATCTCCCCCATCAGCCTGTAATCAGCCCATGTTCAGCTGGTCCAGAGCCCCTCTCAGGAGCTCTTGGCAGGATTTGGAGGGAGCCAAGTACCCAAGTTATGGTGTTATGGGCCAGGAGCAAATGGCAGGATGTGCCCTTTATTTCTGGGGGCTGAGGAGAGTAAGGGGGCTCACAAAAATAAATATATTTAATAGCACAGAATGAAACAACAAATTGAAATGGTGCTGAAATCCAATTCTGGGGTTTTATAATCTACAGAAACTTATTAACTTCAGAGACCTGTGCGAGCTAGGGGGGAAGAAGTGATCTTTCCACTCCATCCCCAAAACAGAGAATTTAGAGCACTTTTATGGTGCATTTTAGGACAATGACCTGGGCAATGTGTTCAGCTGCTTTGCTTGCCTCATAAAACCCAGTTTATACAGTCCTGGAATCAATCCTGTTCTCTTTGGGGCTTTCCAGAGCAGGGACTGCCAGCAGAAGCGCTTTATGGTGTGGGGTATCAATGGGACAGAGCAGAGCCATGGTGCTCACCTCTGTGATCAATAGGAAAGCGATATTTAGACATAAATAACATTTGCTGTGACATGGGCAGAGCCTCTCCCTGCAGCCCAAGGTTTGAGGGAACTTCTCTCTGGGATCTGATCTTTAAAAAAAGTTTCCTTATATAAGATAGCACAGCTGAAACAAGAAAGACCCCTTAAAAAAGAACGTGAAGATGACACTCCCAGAATATTTTACTTGATTGTGCCAGGGATCTCCACTTCCTGGTGCTGAATTTTCTGTAGCAGTGTTTGAATTTTATTGTGTATACATTCCCCCGAGACTTTTTCATTCAGAAATACCAAATGCATTTTTTGGTTGCTTTATACTTCACATTGGATAATTTAATTTTTTTCAGGGAATATATCTGCTTTTCCTGTTTCCAGATCTAATTCTAAATCTGTGTATTAATGAGGTTTTCCAACTCCCCATTCCAAAGCAAAAAGGGGTAAATTGTCCAAAGGTTGCAGAGTTGGAAGGAGCTAAATATTGCACAATTTGAGGTGAGAAAAAGGTGTGGTTCCTCAAATCCCTCACTTGCTGGTAGTGTCTTCACTCTGAGTTTTTTGAAGTCGGCTTGTTTTTCCTTCTGGAGAAGCCTGAGGAGGAAAACATCTGAGCCACAGGAGAGGTTTGACTTAAACAAGAGAAAATGGATTTGGGAGAATTAACTCTATTTCAGCCACACAAACAGACCAATTTCTGGGTTAACACTTGAACTTTAGTTATTTTAGCCAAAGGTGCTTGCTTGTAGTTAACATTTCTGCAGTTTCCATGAGTATTTAGCTCATTTCTCCTTGCAATGACACAGTAACTGGCATTGTGGCCACAGCTGTCACTGTCCCCTCAGCCAGTGTGCACATTGCCACAAAGGGAAAGGAGAAAAATCAGAATTCAAGTCCTGTCTGAAAAGTAAAAGGGACAAATTAGTTTCTTGTCACTGCACTGCAATAAATACATTGTCATTTTTATACCCCAGTGAATCATATTCTCCATTTCCCCCGTAACTATTATACAGTCTGCTGGCAGTACATCATTTTTTGGTAATTTTATTTTCACCAATTGTTTTATGAAATTTTTGAGTTTTATGGACACTAAAACAAATCTAGCCTGCGCGTATTATAGCCCTTTAAATCACCAGCAGGAAATCTCAAGGTTCCTCCAGACTGTGAGAGAAGGAAGCTTTAGGAAAGAAAGATTGCTCCTAGCTTATAAACTGAGCAAAAACCCAGAGATAAGTTTGTAAAAGGGACATACATCATCACTGGCAAAAAGCAGGACGTAAAACAACATCTCTCCGCTGGGCTCCCTTAAGAATAAAAATGGATTTTTATTTAGCAGAAACACGAAAGTAGTTGGGGAAAGGAACACACAAGCTTTTCCATGCTTTCTTAACCATAACAATCCTTATTTCCTGCAGAGCTGCAGTGTCAGGCACCGCCTTGGCTAAATTATGGTTACTTGTAGTCCCAAACCAGAGGGAAATTGGAAGAAATTCTGAATTCTGAGCTGAATGTTGGCAGTGCTTGGCTGAGTTTGAGCCTCCTGGTGCTGAGGTTGTGGAGCCACCAGGGCATGGGGAAAGGGATTATCCAGGTTCTCCTCCTCTTATCCATAACCTTTGTTTTAATCTTTCCATGGCTAAATAATCTGGACTGGTTTTTTGAGAAGGTTTTGCTTAAATCAATGCTGAGTTGGAGTATGATAAAAACTATTTAACTTTTTTTTAAAAATTTTTAAATTAATAGGATTTTTGTTCTCAAAACAAAAGTGGATTTTCTTGGTCCACTTTGACCCACTCTGTGTATCCCTGATTATAAGAAAGTAAAAGAAGATGAGATGGCCTTGCTTAGATGGAAACACTGAACAAGAGCTTTGTTAACTGTAAATCTGACAGGGCAAAGGAATGGGCTCTCACCTCAGTTCCCACTTGGACTTTGCAGTCTTGAATGATCTACTCCTTTTTTTCTTTTCCTTTTTTATTCAGCTCAATATATTTAAGGGCTCTGAAGAGATTTGGATTATATATTTGATTTGTAAATTGGAAGAAAGATTATTTTTAGATCAAATTGAATAATTTTTGTTTCTAAGAATTAAAAAAAAAGTATATAGTACAAATAAGAAATTTGAAAACTGGAATAAAAATGGCTGTTCTGACTCAGACCTGTGGTCCACTCTGGCTGGAAGTGGAATGGTATAACTGTGTATGCACATATTTCCCTCAATATATCCTTCCAGCAATCTATTATATAGGAACTTATGAGCCAAAGGGAACACATTTGTTAATGGCCCTTGATGGATTTTCCCTCTGTGAATTTATCGAGTTGAACATACGTACATTCATTACCTCCCCTCTGTAACATGTGGTGTGATTGGGAAAAAAATCTCCTTTTTTCCCTGCTTTTAGACTGTTTTCTTGTCTCCCTTCACCTGCTGCCCCACTTTGTGCTTTGTAAGGAGCTGTGCTCTGTCCCCATCCCTTCACCTGCTGTGTGGCACCCTTGGGCTTAAAGATTCCTGCCCTTGTCTTGTGTGGCCATCCCATTCCCAGCTGTAGAATCCCAGGTTTAATATTGATTTTGAACAAAAACCCTTCCTGAGGGAATGTGGTGCTGCTCCCAGAGTGGGCTTGGCTTCACATGCTGCAGATTTGGGAGGCTGGAGCTGCAAGTCTTTTCATTGGCATCAAGAGTGGGTTAAAGCTCAATTCAACACTTTTCACTCATAGGACCTGAAAAAATGAAACTAGTAAAGACACATCCCCGAGGGAATGGTGATTTGGTTGCAAAACAAAACTCTCTGAAAAGAGAGTTGCAGAAAAAGAAAAGTGCAAGCTAAATTCTCCAATTGTTAAATTAATATTCCCAGACCATGGACTTCATACTGTGTATTGTGAATAAATCACTTAAAGATAAACATGGACACGTTTTCCAGCCCTATTTTTATATCACCAGAAAAGAAATATCTACAGGTTTGAACTCAAACTGGCTTGGACTCTGCCCTCCTGGTGTTAGGAGGGCTGTGCATTCTCTCTGTCCAGAGCACATCAGAGCTGCTCTGTCTCTGACCCATTGCCATTTGAGTGTTTCAGGGGAGGTGTCTTTAACAACCTGAGGATCAGCCCCTGGCCACGTGGATGGTGATTTTTCTCTTCACTTTAGCACAAGAGCATCCTGAGGATTTATAATTGGTTTTTATTCCTATTGTGGCTGAAGGGGTGACAGAAGTAGAGCACTTCCTACTCTGAATGGTGGTGAGGAAAAGGTACAATAGAGAGGAGTGAGTGAGTAGATGTGCTCAGTACTCCTTGATCCCTCCAGGAGCTCAAAGCAGGGCATGGCTGGACAGCAGTTATGAAATTTAGAGTATAACTGGATTAGCCAAAGGTTTTATGTTGATATAACTTGTGTTTTGATGAGAAGGAGTTAACTCCAGGTTTCTAAAGCATTTTCATGTCACTGGGGCTGTAGTCATGCTAAAGGCATGGAGTTCTTCAATTAAAAGTGTTCTCCTCAGGGTTTGGGCCACAGCCCTCCCACTCTGGCTCGGAGGTTTGGGAAGGGCTCTGCACAGCTAAAGGGAATTGTGAGGAAGGAAATGGCCATGAAAGGAGGGCCTACAGCTCTGTTCAAAGTGCTGGAGAGACAAAGCACAGCAGCAGCAAAGATCCCTAACCCTGGTTTGCTGTGTGGGGGCTGCTGTGTCCCTCCTGTGTCACCCCCTGAGCTGACCCTCATTCCTGCAGGAGGTTTGACAGCACAGGGTGAAGTGTTGTGCACCCCATTTGTGTTTCAGGAACGTTCCTCTGAGCCAGGTAACAAACACACAGCTCAGCTTCTCTGTGTTTTACCAGCTCTCTGAAACCTCTTTTAAAACAAACCTCACTCTGCTACTCACTCCCTCACCTCCCTCTTTGCTGCTTTCTCCCCACTCCCCTCTTCTCTTTGCAAAAAGAGCAGTTCCTAATCTTTTGCTTTTGCTCTCTGTAGCTAAACCTACTTTTAAATTTTTTTTCCTCCTTTTTTTTCTTTCCTTTTTTGCCTGTTTAATCTCAAGTCAGCCCCAGCACTGGTGCAGCGTTACAACAGTTTTGTCATGTTGGCTGTCACCGTGCTGACAGCCCTGTGACAGCTGGCAGATGTACGGATGATGGATGTTTTCTCCCTTGTGCAAGGACGATGGGATAAAAGTGCAAACAAACCGGGTAATAGATGGGAAAAGCTGAGCAGTGTTGATAAGGCCTGGTCCCCACTCTGTGATGTATGGGAAAGCAAGCTGCAGGCAATTTGTTTCAGAGAAATGAGGGAGTCTTTGTAGAGAGGGACACAAGCAAAAGAAGGGGGGGAAAAAAGGAAAAAGAGAGAAAATAAAGCAATAATAATAAGAGAGGGAAATACCTAAAGCTTGTCTGTGTTGTGGCAACACCAGCCTGTTGTTATGGCAATAGGCAATTCTCATTTCAAGGACAGGCTTGGGGTCTTTGGCATTCATTAGGGACCCCAGGAGGAGGTGTCTGGCATGGGAACATTGAGTTTGTCTCGTTTCTGCTCTTCCCTCACCTCCCTGCTGGCTTGCTGAGACACCTGCTTTTATTTATTGGTGTAATCTGAAAGAGCTCCCAATGTGAGCTCACTGCTCACACTCTGCAGTGCCTGAGGGCAGATAAACTTCTCAAGGCACTCACCAGCAGAGCTGAGAAGTTCCTGCATGCCTGGATTGATGTGGAGGGGCTGCTGCTCCTCACCATGAGTATTGCAATGCTGTATGGCCCCAACGAGGGGAGAGAATGATGAGGAGGACTCCATGGATATCAAAAGGCTAATTAATTACTTTATTATATTATATTATTGTATACATCTAGACTGAACCTGCCAAGCACACCACTGTCATACTGCACAGAATCTTGTGACTGTCCCCTGACAGTCCCAACACACACACACACACCCCTGGCCCTGACAGGCCAAGGAAACAAAACTCCATCACTGTGGGTAAACAATCTCCATGTTGCATTCTACCTTTGTACAAACACAGGCACAGCAAGTGATCAGAATTGTGTTTTCTTTCTCTGAGGTTCAGAGAATGTGAATCCCAGAAATATTCTTGGGAATAATTGTGCCTTGCTTTTCTCTGTGAGGAGAAATGTGGGGCTACACATGAGCTCAGCTCCCCAGGCTTCCCTTCCACCCTTGCTTCTGTCACTGCCAGGGACTAACTCAGCCTCGTAATAGTGATAATTTATTACAGCACACTTCCTACAGTGAGTAAATAAGTCTGTCTTCCTTAAACTCCCTGGGCAATTAGAAGAATGAAAGACTGTGCCATGTATTAGCATTTATTTTCTCCCAGCATTTACACAAGGCCATTTTCTTGCTGACAAATTGTGGGCCAAATTGTTCTCGAGGAAGTGTGTCAGATGGAAAGGTGTTATGATTAAACTGTTGGCATAAATTTAGATGACAATAAATCCTTTTATTGCATTAACTGGATTTATTTCCTTGCAACTACCATTAAGGATTTGAAGAAACAGTAATGAACAGGTTGATTTTGCACCTGCTTAAGGGTAATTAATATGCACTCTAAAAACAAAGAGTCTGCTTTAAAAAAATCTCTCCAGTGATCTAGAGGCTGCTGCTCAGGAAATGGAATCAGCTCTATGTGTTTGGTAGCATTGCATGAACAAAAATCCTAAAGTGCAGTAGCGACATGGGAATTTGGGAAGGGATCTGTTCAAATATGAGCTGGAAGGGTTGGATTCTGCAAATCCTTCCATGGACAAACAGTGCCTGCAAAGAGGAGCCCTGCCTTGTGCAAGAGGCCACTGGCCCAGGGGGTTTAGGCTCTTTGAGTGTACATGTGGTCCAAAGGATTTGTGTATTTCAAGAAAGGTTGATTTTGTTTCACTAGGAGTCTGTCCACAATTATCCCTATTTTCAGTTTCGATAAAAGGAAATGGCAATATGAATTTATCTATGATTAAAATAAAGAGATCAAATTGATAAAAGCCTGTCAAGGCTATAAGAATGGAAACCTCTGTGTGTCAAAAAGGTGGGAAAAAATGTATTGCAAATGGATATGATGAGCATAAAAGGAGAAAGTAAAGCTAAAATAGAGCTATCAGGATAAAAAATGTTTAAGCTGGTTCTATTGTCAGGTGAGGAGTTTAGGTAAAAGTGAAACTTTGGAATGTCTTTTCCAGAAAGCAGCAGCTGTATTCACTCCCATAGGTCCCTTGGTAGCCCACAGAAATGGCCTTGGCCACTATTTTCCTCATTCCCTACAGAAATCCTTGCTTTGTTTGTCCCAGCTCTTGGGCCGCTTCCTGCCACCTGTGGGGGCCTCTCAGCCTCCCTTGTCCCCAGAGCGAGTCTGAGATATTTGAGTCAAAACTAGTTTGAAGAAAATACTGATAATTTGTAACAGGTATTGTTTGGGTTTGGACTTTTTGTTTGTTTTTTGTGACTGTTTGTTTTTTTGTTTATGGGTTTTTGTTTGTTTGTGGGGGTTTTGTTTTTGGTTGGGGTTTTTTGGGGTTTTTTGGTTTTTTTTTTTTTTTCCCCCAGGAATATATCAATTTGAGTAATACCTTCAGCTGGAAGGTTTCATAGACACAGCATTGCCTGAATTAGGCTTCTGCCTTAACCCAGAGAAGCCTCCCTGGGGCAGGAGGTCTGGTAGGTTCAGGTGCTCTGGGCAGGCTGTTTTAGAGCTCTGCTGTCAGAGGCTGTTCACCATTTTGGGGCAAAACCTCTGCTTTCTACTTTTCTCTGAATTTTCCAGTTAGTAGCTCATGGTTTAAAATCCTGCACTCATTTGTTAAAGCAGTGAGTAGAACTGGGGAGGGCTCTCTGCACTGAGCAGCATCTCCTCTCCTTGCTGGGACTGGGAAGTTGTGACATGTTTTTTCCCCTTTCTTTTTAAAGATTTCTCACCCAGGTGCAGAAAAGGCTTCTTTCCCTTAACCCTGACCATTTTCACAGGGCAAGCACGTGCATTTCTGTGCTGCTCCACTCCCACCACTGGCTCCTGAAAAATTGTTGCACGTTAATTAATTTGGCACAGAAGTTTTCAAACGGGGATGTGTGGGGCAATGTGGCTCCTGTCGTGGTTTGACAAGGTTACCTCGGGGTAATGTGGTAAATATTTTTCATCCATTAGCAGATTATGAAAATGGTGCCTCGTGCTGCTGCCTGGCATGGGGAGGGATGGATGGAGAGGAGGAGGTGGTTGTTAACTAAAGAGGGTGAGGAACCATCACTTATCTGGCTGAGGGGGGAGACAGAGCTCCCAGTAACATCTGACTTGTGCACCAACGTGAGTTCCTATTAAAAATGAATATTCAGATAAAAAAATGAAACACAGCAGGAGATCTCTTTAAATTTTCTATCCAGACCCTTTTCTTATCTTCCTTTTGGTTTCTGATTCTCATCTTCTTTTCTTGGGATTCCAGTAGTTTATTTATCCTAGCTCTATAAAAAACAGCACAAAATATTAGAAACACTGTGGACTGTAGTGGTGTTTGATCCATGTTCTCCCTTCCCTCATCCTGTGCAGCCTGGCCTCTCCATTGGGGACCATAAAAGGATTTCCTTGCTCATTCTGCATTACTTCAACAAAAAGTATTAATAATATAAATCATAAACTATTTACAATAGTTAACTACAGAGTGCTCTAATCCTATGCAGTTATTCTGTGCCTCTCCAACAAAAAGCAGGATTCAACCTCTTTATGTGTAAAATGATACTGAGCCATAACTATCTTATAACATTGCTATATAATACTGCAGCTGTAGTCCTGATCCCCACAGCTTTTATCAATTTTACTGGGTGGGTTTCATTCCTACCACTGAAAAATCCCGTAATTTTTAGTAGTGGTAGGTGGAGGCAGAGGAATATGACTCATGAAACACTTCTGATGGACTTGGCTGTTCAAAACTGGGACTCAAGTCTTCCTTGCCTGTCTTCTGAAGGAATTCAATTCTCCATATCCCAGACTTTCAGTCATCTCTCCTTTGTGTTTGGTGGCTCAGAGATGTTGGCAGTCAGGGGCTTTCTGGGTAACCCTAAAACTGGGGTGTGCTTTGGATTAGTGCTTAGGGAGGCACTAATGAAACAAAACTGGCTATCTCAAATTACAGGGGTTGGAACTAGATGGTTTTAAGGTCCTTTCCGACCCAAACCATTCTGTGATTCTATGATTTTGGTTTGATTTCACATCTCTGAGTGTCTGACCTAAATTCCTCTAAAACCAAGTGAAATGGGACATGCTCCTCAAGCATGTGACTGCAGCCACTAAGGGGCATTTGGACCTTGGGAGTAATCTGGAGCAAAAATCCTCTGAGCTGCGGGTGCCAGCTCGTCAAGAGCCTGGCTGAGTAGCTCCTCTGCTCCTGCTCTGCATTCCCTGGGAGTGCAAACACAGCCCTTTGGGGTGGGGACGCCACCCACTGAATTTCCACCTGAGCAGGAGACTGATGGGGCCACCCAGCTGGCTTTGGGAATAACTTGTGTCAGATTTGGTGCATTTTGGGGCACAGGAGCCATTCCAGAGGACAATTTTGGCCAGAAGATGTTTATAGCTCTGCGCTGTGGGCTGGTTTGGAACCCACTCCTGCTTGGCTGACAGGGCGGGAGAACAGAGCCAGCAGCAGCCACAGAGCACAGGCACGTCCTTGGCCTCTACCAGGCTTGTGGCACCTTCTGCAAGGTTTGGTTTCACTGCTCCTGGCTCATATGAAATTTTGGGGTGCTTGTTTCTGTACTTCTCCCCTCCTTTCTCCCCCATGGCCGTGCAGACAGACAAAGTCCTTCCAACACCCCCAGCCTGAGGGACCCATGGGTGCTCATTGCTGGTGAACACCCTGCAGCAATGAGGCTCCACTTCAGGGGGAAACTTGTCTGTGCATTTAATTAAGAAATGCTGCTCACACAGAACTGACTGCACGAACCTCATTTACTGCCGTGGCTGTCTGTCTGTCTTTCCAGCCTTTTGTCTCTCTCTGCATCCTGCACAATTCCATTGGATCTCATTACTTGAGCTAGGTGGATTCTTGCTTGGCTGAGCCGAGATCAAAAAGTAATTTTTCTTTTTGCAACAGCTGATTAGAAATTCATTTATTTTCACATTAGACATTTGACCAATATCTCCTTCCCCCCAACTCCAGCAATTTAGCTCCATTTGTGTAGTCTGCATAATGGAAGACAGTGAGCCTGTTAGAAAAACGTGGCCCAGGGCAAAAATTAAATGCAGAATCATGTATCAGAAATGAGATGTATTTACTATTGTTTTTGAAAATTAATGGTGCATTTTTAGTTTTTATAATGTAATTTAATGATGCAATTCATCTAATAAAAACCCACATTTTAACTTAGTCCTACAGACTACTGGGGCAGGACAAAATGTACCTTTCAGATGTAAGATTTTTAAAAAACCCTTTGGGCTTTTTTTTAATTTTCTGCACGCAAAAGAAGAGAAACTCTTTGCGTGCTTTGGCTAACAGCTGGGGTATCAGCAGGAGTCCAATAAAAAGGATGTTTTTCTTTCTAAATATTGGTGTTTGTGCAGCATACAATAATATTATAAATGCAGCACTGGGTTTGAAGTACAATGCTGCAGCTGATTATAGAAAACCATATGGTGCTGGCATGTTAAACTGATGCAGATTGAACATGGGCTGGAGCTTTAAATGCCACAGCCCAGGGATTGTGCTAAACTAGAATAAATATACTATGCAGTGTCAATATAGGGAGCTGTCATTTTCAGCAGCAAGAGGCAAACTGTGTCAAAATAATGTGAACTGATTGAAGAGAAACCCACAAAAGTCAGCACTGAGCACATGCTTCTTCCTAGGAGCAGCTCTTGGTGGGTTGTGAGTTGGGGGAAGGTCCTTGCCTGCTTTTCAGAGCATTATCTGTGTCCATTATCCATTATTATCCATTTGTTCTATATCCAGCAACTCTGGATGGAGGGCTGGGGGAGCCCCAGGTGCCCTGGCTGGTTGTGTCACTGGCAGTGATAGATTGCAGAGCACAGGTTCTGCTCTGGTCCCTTGAAAGGAAATTCCCATACCTCTGCTTTTGTGTGTGTTTATAACATTAAAAACCCCTTATTGTTCTGCATCATGTTTTTCATCCCCCTTGCAATGTTTTTTTTATTACCATTGCTTTTGTAAAGTGAGCCCAGGTAAATTTGCCATGGGTTTTAAAGCCTTCTGCAAGTGCAGCTCTGTAATTGGGATGAGCCAGGTAAGGGGGTTCTCCTTCCCCTCCCTGGTTGTCTGTTCTGCTGGGATCAGAGTGATCCTGAGCAGAGCTGACCAGGACACAGAAAGGTCTGGGTCTGCCTTAATCACTGAGCAGGGAGCACTGAGGCTGGAGGATGGAGCTGACTTCTTCATTGGGAACGGAGATTTATAGTCAGGCTCAACTGATCATGCCAATTCTCTCTTATTTTATTAAAGGTGCTCCTGGAAAATGCATTCAGGCTTGATCCTCAGCTTTAAAATATGCTTTTTCAAAACCTTCTTTTATAAACAAACCTTGAAGTTGTAGCTAAACATACACTAATGTTAAGATAACCTCCTTCCTATGGACATTAAAAATGTGCATTTACCAGAAAGAGTTAAACTCAAGTGCATCCAATCTGAAAGTGAAGTAGACTTTGGTACAAAGCTGCAGAAGGAGGAGAAGTCTATTCATTTGTGGGTGAATTAAACATCCATTTTTCTTTGTTTCCTGGCTCTGGTGCATGATTTCCCAGAGGACACAGGAGACAGCCCCCGTCTCCTGACAAGAGAGGGGAGCGCTCTCATCAGCCCTGGCACCGGGCTCTGCACAGGGGGATGCCCTCTGCTGCTCCTGGGAGCTTCAGGGGCAGGAAATGTCAGCTGCTTTGGGTCTGACAAGGTTCTGTTCAGGTTCCTGAGGCACACAGGTGGAATACTCAGGGTGGGTCAGTGTTTCACTGAATCCCAGGATAATCTGCTTTTTGGGTTTCACTGAATCTCAGGATAAGCTGCTTATTTCTTTCCCTTCTTGGCCCATCTCTGTGGTTTAGTCTGAATTTCAGACCTATGGGTGCATTTTGAACCATCCCAGCCACAACATCCACACTCCTGCTCTCCCCAGCCAGCCTTGAGCAGTCTCTGTGTTGTTCTTATCCCTTACAGACATGAGAGGGAGAGGGGAGCATGGCAGGAACAAACCATCAAGCTGAAGTTCCAACCATCCACAAGGCTTCTGGTGGCTTATTGCGTGCTGAAACTCAGCCTGCAGTCCAGACAGTGAGCACAGTGTGAGAATTGTGGTGCCCTTGCAATGCTGCAACTGTGTCTGAGCAGTGGCAGAGGTGCAAATGTTTGTCCTTATGCAAATAACAGAGAAACATGTCCAGGTGACAAAGGCAACAGATTATTTTTAATTTTTAATATTTTTAATTTTAATAATTTCCAAATTTTAATAATTTTTAAATGTTATTCTTATTTTTTAATGGAGCTGGCTGGTAACTTTTTGACTGCTCTCTTATTTCTAGCTTTATGAACTGCAGCTGGGTCAATCCCAGCACTGGATTTCCAGCTGGACAAGAAGCTGGCTCCTGCAGCACTGGTGTCCTCTGAGCTCTGGTGGCTCTATAGCACCTGAGCCTGACCCTGCCTCTGTGACAGCAGGTGCCAGATGGAACTGGGACTATTCCAGTCTTGGCTACCTGGCAGCAGAGTCCAGGCCTTGAGTACTTTATGTGTGTTGTGAATTTTTTTGTCACCTGTATTGGATTTAAAATCTTGTGAGGCAGAGTCTGATTTGCTGTGGCAAATCCTATATAGCACTTGATATTGGGAAATCTGTGGTGCTTATGAGCTTAAGCTGGGAATGACACTTGTGTTTTACAGCTGGATGGTGCCTGGCTCAAAGAGGCTGCAGGGTAGATAACATGAAATATTTGATGTAAGGAATATCTTGTGTTGATCTGTTCAATAAAGAGGTGAATCACTGTTTGGGTCTGACCTCTAGGTGTGTTTTTTATGTTGTGAAAGAAACTAAAAAGAGTTTATGGAGTGTTTGAATTTTTTTTGCTGCTGTGGCTTGGTGGAGGGTTTAGGAAATAAAACTGCTCAGGACAGAAATGCAAAGGAGAGCAGGCTGGAGTCACAGGAATGTTACACAGAGAGGGAGCTACTCACATGGGGGGACAGAGGTGAGTGATAAAATAAACACATTTCTTACAGCTGAAGGATTCATTGACTTGTAACATGGTGTCCTGGTTCCAGGTGGGAGAGAGTCAATTTGCTTTGCAGTATCTGGTGCAGTGCTGGGGTTTGGATTCAGGCAGAGAACAGCGTTGATGGCTTGGCTGTTGCTCAGTGCTCCTTGCACTGAACCAAAGATTTCTGAGCATTTCACACTGCCCTGACAGCGAAGGGATGGGGGCACAAGAACCTGGGAGGGGACACAAGCTGGGCAGGTGTCCCCAACTGGCCAAAGTGGCTTCATACTCAGTCTATAAACAGGGGGGATGTGGCTGGGGGAGCAGCAGCCCCAGCTCTGGGACTGTCTGGGCATCACTCAGGGAGTGGTCAGCAATTGCACTGCAAAGCACCTCTCTGTATATTGTTTTATAATTGTTTTCCCCCTTCCTTATCCTATTAAATGGCCTTGATCTCACCCACAAGTTTTACTTTTATTCTGATTCTCTCCCCATCCCATGGGAGAAGTGAGGAGCAGTTGTGGGGCGTTTTGCTGCTGCCCAGTTAAACCACAACACGTGGTGGGTTAAAATAGACCTTACAAGATAAAGAAAAAAACAATTAAAAGTTAAGCAAGGTTGCTGGAGGTCCCATTAGGTGGTTCAGGCTGTTTATCAATAATTTGGCACTGGATTTCCAAAAAAAGCATGGCATAATTTTGCAATGAGCAGCCCGAGTGCCTGGGAGATTATGTGATGGTGTGAATTACACTGTGCAGCGGCTGTCAGCTGTCCCTGTCAGCACTTTCACAGATGCCATAATGTGCAGTAAATGCTGGGGCTGCAGCTATTTAGGTTCTCTGTGGTGGTGGTTTTAGGGAAAGCACCACAAATTCACAGCTAAAGGAAAGCTGAGAGTCCTCTGTGAATGAGTCACAGCCCAGATGAGCTGGTCACAACTCAAATATCTGAGTGTCACCTCTGGTTCCTGAAAAATCTCCTTTCTTGTAGTTATCCAGGGCACAAGGCTCCAGATCCTGTGCTCATGTCCAGTCAGCTCTCCTGGGTCTGAGTTCCTTTTGCTGAGCCCCAGTTTTGCTCTCACTAGAGGGTTTTGTGTCACCCCAGAGCGCTACATCAGCCAGGCTGGGAACTGGGGTGATTCCTGCAGCTGGCTACCCTGAGCAACAACCCTGCCCTGCTGTGTGTGTCTGGGCTTCCCACTGGAAGCTTTTCCCAAATATTAAAGCCTGCTTTGTCCTTGTTTTTGTTTTGTTTTTCAACGTCCTTCCCGTTAATCTGTTTTGAGGTGAGTGGAGGCAGCTGTGCCTGAGCTGAGTGGGCTGGAGCCCACCAGAGCCCACTCTGGCTGGGGTAGGAGTGATGCTGGCCACCAGCACCTGCTGCAAACTCTCCTGCTCCCTGCAGATGGTACTGTTCGACCATTTTGCAGGCACTCACCTTCGGTAACAGCGCGCGTTTAAGGGGAATTTTACAACGGGGCACAGGCACAGACCCAGCAGCACCCACTGCTCCCGGTGGGTGCAAGGGCAAAGATCTCGTTCTGCCCACGGGATGCACAATTTTGGAGTGGTTTTGGGAAGGTCAGGCACCTGGGATGGTGCCAGCATGCTCTGTAAGGGGGAGTTTGTAGGCACAACCTTCAGCAGGGTTAACTTGGCGTTAACTTGGGCACCTGAGTGTGGCAGGAGCTCTGGCTGTTCAGTGACCCTGAGAAGAGTTCAAAAGTCTTTTTTCCTTGCCCGGTGCTTGAAGAAGGAGTCAGGGCTCTTCATTTTTCGGTCTCAAGGTTGTTTATTGCATCTTATCTATAAAATTCTTCCTCCTGCCCTGCCGAGGTCTGTCCAGCAGGACAGTTCCAGGCACTCTGCCTCCCCTTGGGGCGGTGTTATGTCTTTATACTAAAATCTACATGTACATTATTTACAATAACTTCCCAATGTCTATCACCTATGTTAGACAGTGAACTTCTACTCTAAACCAATCTAAAAGTGCCACCATCACAGCAGAAGATGGAGGCCAAGAAGAAGGAGAAAGGCTGGATACACCCGTATTGTCCCCTGGACCCCCATACCAAAAACCCCCAAAATCTATTTTTCACCTCGTGATAAATTCACTATTATTCTACTTAATTTGTCATGGCTTGCAGATCTTCATCTAAGGTTGGTAATTTGCTCCACGGGTCATAATCAAACCCACAGGGGCATCTTGGGCTCTGTTCCAGGGTCTCTGAGCCCCCTGGCAGGGGTCTTGGCAGTCCAGGAAAGCCAGAGGGATGTCCTGGGTCCTGACATGAGTGGAATTCACCCGGTGGGAATTTAACAGCTTTCACTGTGAGGATGCCCACAGCTTTTGTGGGATTCAGTTTACTGATTAGCTGAAGCTGCAGTGCTGCTGGGCTGGAGAAAAGCATCTCTGGGGAGTCAGGGGATGATGCTGGGTCCTTCTGAGCAGCTGCTGCATGGACTGAAGGCTAAGAGGGTGGTGAGTTTATTTGGTTTTGTGACAGTTTGTGCCTTGGTGCCTTGCTTGTCCACCAGACTGCCCTAGAGGCACCATGCCAGCCCTGGAGTCTCTTCTTTCCTGTGCTGGCACACAGTTCGTTCATCCATCCATCCATCCATCCATCCATCCATCCATCCATCCATCCATCCATCCATCCATCCATCCACTCTGATGTGTCCCCTGCAGTTTTTCTCTGCTCTGGCAATGCTGCTGCTCAGAGCCAGTGGGGCTCAGCCGCTGCTGGCAGAGCTGGGCTGTGCTTTCCCTTTGCTCTGCACATTATCTGCATTTCAGCCCCGAAATCCCAGAGCCTCTTTAAAGTCAATGAGGTGGGAAATCACCTCTCTTTCACCTTTTCCCTTTGGAGCTGCTGTGCAGTGCTGCTCCAGCCCGAGGAGAGGGCAGGCACTCGAGGCTGGCTGCAGCTGTGACCTGGAGCAGGAGGTGCTTGCCTTTCCCAGGATGGTGCCCTCTCAGCTGGCACACCCCTGGCCTCCCCCAGCTCACAGGGAGCCCTGCACCACCCTGCTGCTGTTTTCTGCTCAGGCTGAACCAAACCAGGTGCAGACCCCAGCCCAGCATTGAGCCCAGATTGTTCTCTCAGTGCTGGAGCTCAGTGTGCAGCCACATGTGCACACAGGGAGGGTGTTGGAAAAAGGGCCAGAAACAGACACCCCTGGATCTGGCTGAAATTCATTTGGCGTTTAATTTCCTCACAGGCTCGAATTTTGGATGAGGTGTCAAGAGCTTTGAACTTCCCCAGGCTCTGGCTCTTCGTTTGGTGTGAGGGCTGTGCCAGGCTCAGGTGTGAATCACTCCCACATGGAGAAACCCAGGACTTCTGGCTGCATTCAGAGGGATCTCCTCGTAGACCTATTGCTGTTCCTGTCCTCTTGCCAGGCTGTTCATGTTTAAGCTTTCATCAGATCAATTCTCTTCCTCTGAAAGGAAAGTAGCTGGTTAACCTGTGTGTGAGGGAAATGGAAACACTGCTCTGCCTCTCCCCAGTGTGCCATGCAGGTGGAGAGGGGCTTAGGAAAAGTGATAAAAGCAATCAGTCACGTGTGGAATTGAAGGAGGAACAGCATCCAGCTCAGAGGTTTTTCTGGGTTTGCCGTAAGCCTTTTAAGCTCAGTTGTTGGATGGAGTTTTGTGAAGGATGGGCAGGAAAGTAGAGATTGCACTGAGTTAACTTCACGGGTTCTGCTGTTTTTAGAGCTTCATGTCTCTCATATGGACTTCCCATCCTCATCCATAGAGGAGCCTCATGTCTCCTACATGGACTTCCCATCCCCATCCTGCTTCAAGGAGGTGAAGATGAGGAAGGAAGGGTGGAGAAATGAACACTGTTCTTTTTGCCCATGGGAAGTGGATGGGTCTCAGCTCTGGAGAGAGGAGTTTGGTGCAGGCTCAGGGAGCAGGACCAGGCTCAGAAGATGGGTTCCCCTCAATCACTGCTCCCACAGGCATCTGCCAGTTGGTGTCCAAACACCCCCAAACCCCTCTGTGCCTGCAGGTCCCAATTTCTCTCCCCTGACCCCTCACTGCTCAGAAAATCTTCATGAAATAGAGCAGCTCAAAGATAACAGTGGCACCAGATAAATCATTCCTCCCCTGCCTCTCCCCCTTCCCCAAATGGCTAAAGTGTCTTTATTATTTAAAAAAAAAAACTGCACAAAACACAAAAAAAGCCCGACTGAGAGAGACAGAATGCAAAGGAAAAGGAGAGGTTTAGGCAGCAAGCCACAAATAAGCACCATCAATCATGGTGCAGTCAAAAATGTACATGTGTTGGTACCTGCTAGTTATTGGCAGTGCTCAAGAAGTCTCCTGAGTACAATCTTCAGGGCTCCTCAGATAAATAAATAAATAAATAGAAAATTTCCATGTTCCTCTGAAAAACTGCTTGTCAGCACTGGAATGGCAGGTGCATTAACTCCCTAAGAACCAGATTATGCCTTGCATGGCAAAAAAATGCAAACACAGAGAAATAAGGTGCCACTCAAGTCCTGTATCCTCTCAGTTTATTTTGATGGGAAGTATTTTGAAACATAAATAGAGCCTGTTGTATAAATGAGTTTAGGAAAAAAGAGAGATTCTGATATGTACATGGTTCAGTTATCCTATTTACATGTTTACTCCAAATTTACATCTGTCTGACATATGATTTATTTTTTTTTCATACTCCACAAGGATAGCTGAAATGTTTAGATTTTATTTAGCTTCCTGTCCCTCCCACGCCCCTCCCAAGCCTTGGCAAATGCTCTCCTGGTGCCACCTGGCTGCCTGCTCACCCACAGCTCTTCTGCCTTGTAGCTCTGAAATATTTCCTCTAAAATTAAAATCCCTCTCTGAGAGCTCCTGTCTTTCCCCCTGACATCTCTGCTATTCTCTGCTTTCCCTTGGCTTTGCTTTTATTCCCCTGAATTGTCGACTTGAAGGTTCTGTGGCTTTGGCTGTTCTGCAGAGGTCCCCAAACCTCTCCCATCCTTCTGCTCCTCCCTCCTCCTTTTCATACACTGTGCTCTTTTTAATCCAGGAAAGTGACATTATTGCCAGTGGAAGTCCTGAAGGAGCAAAGTCCTGTCCCAGGATGAGCAAAGGTTGCAAGCCCTAGTGCCAAAAGAAAAATGGGTTTGGGGAAATGGCCACTGGCCCTCCCCTGAACTTGACAATGTGTTTCCTATGTGTTTCCTATGATTCCTATCACATCTAGGAAGAGGTTGATTATTTTTAGCTGTTCCTAGGCCACCTCCCAAGGACAGCAGAGACATCTGCAGGCTCTGGCTCAGCTCTGGCAGGATGGTGAAAGTGAGAAGGGATGAATTCCTGGTGTACCTGCAGGCAGGGGAATGTCTCCTTATCTCACCCCACAGGATGCTTTCCTTTTCTCCAGCACCTTGATTTGATTCAGTGAACCCTTATCTAAGTTTTGTCTGACTCTCAGGGTGGTTTCAGCATAACCAGTGCAGGTAATAAATATTAGGAGAGAGGTTTCACTGCCAAACTACTCCTTGCAATCCATCTCTAGCTTTCTTTCCTTAGTTTTCCCACAGTAGAGGTCCATGTTTAGCTCAGTTTAATGACCTGGGCTCCATCGATGCCAGTCCCAGCTGTGTCCTGGGGTGTGAATGAGCTGCAACTGGAGCAGAGCTGGCTTTGCATGGCCTGTCCTGTGATGGTGACCCTGGGTGGCAACTGGACCAGTTCCAAGCAGGTCATCTGGAGGCACCAGACACTTCATGCAGGTCCATGGAGCCATTTCTCCTCCATGGTGGGAGATTTGATAGGATGCATTGTGTCTCCACAGCTCTCCTCACTGAGAGCAGCAGGCACAACTTCCCAAGGATTTTTCCTGGGGAAGGCAGTGAGAAGCACAGAGAGAAGAAGAGAAAACAATTCTTATCTCTATTCACTGCACCTGTTGTTTGGCACATGTAGAATGTGTTATGGAGATTGTTTACCCAAAGTGATTTATAAATGGGATTCTGCTGAGGGTTGTTTGATTCCTTGGCCAGCTGGGTCAAAGCTGTGTCCTGAGTGTCTCAGACAGTTGTGAGTTTTTCTTTAGTATCTTTTGTACAGTATATTATCTCTTTAGTATAGCTACAATATAGTATTAGTGTAATATAGTATAGTTTTAATTAAGCAATTGTTCAGCATTCTGAATCATGGAGCCAGAGCACATTATTCACTGCACTGGGGGCACCTGGCTATGATACACAGTGCACCACAGGCCTGGTGCTGCCTGGTATGTCTCATCATGGAGATATTTCTAAAAGATCTAACTTCTGTTTTTAGGCTTGATGCTAAATTAAGGAGGTTCAAAGATTTATGAGCATCCCAAAAATATATGTCTTCAGGGATGGTCCCTGATTGGGCTGAACAGAGTGGAGATGTGAATTTTGAGTGCGGTGTCCTGTGGGAAACAGATCAATAACCTCCTAAGGAAAATCCTACTTCAGAGTGGGGAAAAAGCACTTAAATTGGGATTTGCCTGTTGCCACCTCAGAATTAAGAAACTCAGAAACACATTACAGAAATCTGCAGGAGCAGACTGTTGGCTTTATCTGTGACCTCTCCAAAGCAGCAAAACTCAAGGCTGTGATATTAAAACAGCCTCATCCCATGACAGGGCTGGAAGTTTTTACTCCATCACATGAAGAAGGTGAGCCTCCTTCATTTTTATTTCCCTTTTATCACATCTCTCATTTTGCCCACAGCACTATAACTTCACCCTTGATCCTGTGATGGATGCAGGAGCTGCAGGGGGGAGGCAGAGGAGGGGGTGAACCCAGAGCCATCCCTGCAGGAACTCATCTCCTGTACAGGCAAATGCCATAAAATGGCAAATAATAAATGTAAAAATTAACTGCAGAGTCTGGGATGCAAAAGAGGATGCCCAAATATCCTCCTTTTTGTTTTTCTGGGATTCAGGAGGGAAGAGCAGAAATGGTGATAAGCAGCTGCCAGCTGGTTCCACTGGGGAGCTGTGTGGCCCCTCTGCTCCATTCTGTGCCCTTCTCCAGCCCAGAAACTTTCTCTTCCAGACCACAGGTTTATTTAATTTCAGTCCTACTGCTGGCAATGGTTTTGCAATGGGCTGTGGGTTAGGAAAAAGCAGAGAATTTTTCCTTAAGTGAGAAAAGGAGACGACATTGCATGGCAAAATGGAGCAAAAAATAGTTTGTTGGCTGATTTTTTTTCTCTGCCTTGCTTCTATGTGTCATGCCAGCAAAAGAAATTGCATTTTGGAGTGATTTAATAGCAAAATTACTTTTATTTTTAATTCTTTTCCCTGCCTCAGAGCAGAAAAATCACAAGATGGAGCTCTGGGGCTTTCCACTGCGGCTGGGCTTGACTCACTGTAAAAACCCGTTTGGAGACCTCAAAATTATGGGGTTTATTATTTTTTCCCTCAGTTTAATTTTTACATTCATTTCAAGATTGTAAATGTTATAGATGTTATAATTATAAAATGTAATTTATTGTTGCTGGTCGAAGTTATTTACTTTTCCATTTGAAACTCAGAACTTTTATTTTTATTTTTTGGTGATTGTTCCAGGGCAGCATTTTTCTCTCTTCTGGGAGGCTGCAGGGATGCTCTTAGCCCACAGCATTCTTCTCCCTGACACCCTGCCTGTGCTGGGGAGGTTTTCAAACCTGCCCAGCTCTAGGTGCAAATATTAAACACTGGCTTTCCTTCATGGGTAAGGGAATAAATGATGTTTTGAAGTGCTCCTCTTCCTTCATAATCAATGAAAAGTGAGCTGGTAAAATTTGATTCAGCACAGTGAATTAGGAGAACTGGGTTCTTTAATGAAAAGAAAAGCATTTTAGATGCTAAATTATATAGAGCTTCTACAGAGACAAAAGAAATTATTATTTTGTGTGACGTGTTTTCTTCCTTCTTTTTTCTTCTTATTTTTCTCTCCATTTTCCTCTTTATTTTGCCTTCAAAAGGGTGAGCTCTCTTCTTCAATGTGCTTCTTTTCCAGGTGAACTGGTGCTAAGGATGGCAGATCTTTTCAGCTCTGCCTGCTGTAATGACAGGGACTGAGTGTTTAATTATGACTGTGTTGCACAGATAGGGTGATTTTTTTTGACTTGCTGGAGTTTGGTTGTAATAGCTGTGCACATACATAGTTAAAAATGACCAAAAATTATTAAAAATATTTTATATATTCTACCTCACATTAAGAGAGGACAATGAGATTCTGGTAGCTGATAGTCTCCTGAAATATTGTTAATTACTTGAACAACACAAGTGAACATTTTATAAAATGTTTATGAAACTCTCTGGGGTTGGGGTGAGCCATATCAGTTACTGAAAATCTGCTCCCCTGCTTTGCAGAATGAACATTTTTATTAGAAATTTGAACCACTTGACAGAGATTTCCAGAGAAATGAACCTCTGGTGTGGAAAAGCTTCTGCTGCAAAGGGCCGGGAACTTCTGGAGGAGCAAAGAGAAATTCAGAAATCCAGCCCAAGGTAGAGCTGACCGCATCCTGAATAATTCATCAGGAGAATTCATCCCCTTCTGTTTGCAAACTGTCCGAGCAGGCTGCTGTTTGTGTGTGCTCCTCTATTCATTTTGTGCTGGGTTCTTTGTGGCTGATCCCTTTGCTGTGGATTTTGGGTTCACTGATTGTTCCTCAGGGCTGCAGCACCCGGTGCTGCTCTGGACAGGGCTGCTGCAGCATGGAATTTTGGATTCTAAATCCAGATCTCTCAAACTGGGCAATTTTAAAAATATTCATGCCAGGAGGCTCTTGTGTCAAAAGTCACCACAGCTGGTGGAAGGAAGGTGTGAGAGTTTCAGTTCCATTTGCTAACTCAAGGAAATAGTGGATTTATTTTTTTTTACTGGGCACTTAGCTGTGGGCATTATTTCTTTTTATAACTCCAATAGCTGTCTGAAAGGACTTGGAAACACACCAATTGCCTTTTTATTTCCCCTTTTCTTTTAAATGTTAGGAAAAGAACAGTTTGAAGGTCTGCCTGTGCTTTGGGTCATTAATAGAGATAATTGTCAGCGGTGGACAAGGCTGCGGCTTCCTGAGTGGGGAGCGAAAGAAAAACGAGGTGTCACTTTGTTCAAACCTTCTCAGTTCCTCTGTAAAACATTTCTGCTTAAATAGAACTGCTGCTCTTACCCTTTCTTCTGCTTCTACTGCAGCCTGTGGAAAAAAAAAATAAAAAAATTTGCAAAATGCTCTGAATGGAGCAGGGGCATCTTTGGTGTACCTGCCTCTGCACCACCTTCACCTTCACATTATCCCTGCACTTCTGGTTTTTATCAGCAGCTATTCCACTTTTACACACAGATCAGAGCCTCCTTCCCTCTCCCTGAATCCCTGCATGCCCAGGATGCCTCTGGCAGCTGCTGCATCCCTGATTCTCCTTTAGCTGCTGCCGAGCTTTCCCTGGGTGCAAGGCTCAAACAATAATTCCTCAGCGCTGGAAAAGCTGCAGAAACCCCAGCACCACTCAGCCCAGCCCTCAGGATGGGAATAACAGGCACTTCCCAAGTTCTTTTTTAAAAAAATAAAAAAAAAAATAAAAAATGACAGCTGGGACAGGAATCTGATGGATGTCTTAATTTATTTATCTCTGGCATTTTGATCAAGTGCCCTCCCGATGGGGAGGGAGATGTTGGCAATTAAAGGCAACGAGTTAACTCTAATCCTTTCTTTTCCCCCCCCATCTTTGAAAAGAAAACGTGCCTTTAAAAGGAATCAGAGAGAAAAAGAACTTGGGAATTTTCAGTAGTACAGAAAACTGCTTTTGGAAAGGAAAATCTGTCGAAACAAGAGCAGCTCTTTTGTAAGTAGCTGTAAAGAAATAAGAAAATTAAGATATTCCCTCTTCTCTTTTTCTTTTACCAGTCCTCAAACAATTGGATTAGAAAAAAAGACTTTAGAATTATTAAAACCTAGGAAAAGAAATCCTGCTAAATGTAATAATTATAATGTAGAAATTTTAATCTGCTCTTGGGAAGTGTTATCTTTTCTTTGTACTTAAAAATTCAAAGTTCTCATTTATAGGGTTTCACAACATTCATTACAATATTTTGACAATTAATTTGTTACCCTTTCTCAAGAACAGTGTAATTAATTATATTCCTATTCAGAGGTCTTAGCAAGGCTTTAAGTTAACATTTCCTAAAAGACATTTAATTCTTATTAAAAAAGAAAATTATTGCTTTATAAACAAATATCAATTGTTTATTAAACACATTTATTTTGGATTTACAGCAATTCCACAGATATGATAGCCATTAAACATCAATGAAAAGACTTTCATTAATAAACTGATTTATTTACCGTGGCATAAGTGTCCTGCTCAATCTAAATTAAATATCTCTTCGGGCTCCTCAGCCTGTAATGTTACCAAAAGGCAGCTTCGTGTTTGAACGCTGCACAAAAAGCATTTCTAGTTCAGATTTGCAAGATGCAATCTCAAAAATAATCAATCTGTATAAAAAAGACTTTGGTTACTGCTAGATAACTAATTATACAGACACAGCCTTTATGCATGTCTCTATGAGATATTCTTTGTTATTCTCTTTCTTCTGAACTTTGATGCTATTTAAAAATAAATTTAATTACCCAGTGGTTATTTACACTGAGTTTATTTCTTCCATCTAGAATTCTTTTCAAATTTAAAACCTGAAGGTCATTATAATTTTACAGCAGTTTATTATTCATGGATATTGCAAAATTTCCAGAGAGAAAAAATTACTTTATTTTAAAATTGGAGTGCAAGAAAAGAATTGTAAGTCTGGCTGCACTGGGCATGATCCTGCTTTACATAATCACAGCAGTTTTGCTAGATAAAAACTGCAGGATTAGGCCAAAGATTTTTCTCCATTAGTAACATAAATTTAAGTACTATAATGTAAAAAAAAATTGTGTGTGATATACATAGATATCCTGTCATCTTTTAAAAAATTTCTTTTCTCTCAGGGTTTTCCCACTTGATTTTATGGGGCATATTGATAAATTCAAATGAGTAAAATTCCCCTGTGTACAGGTGTTGTCAGGGGCATGATTAATTCCTGGTTTAGCTTTTATTTATTTTTATTTACATGTTAATATATTTATGATATATATTTATCCAATTATACATGTGTTTATTTATTACATAAAATACATTTTTTACGGTTAATACATTTATTTACAGTTATATAGTTATACAGTTATAATAATACATTTATTTACAATTACTGTAGAATTGTATAAATTTTATTTATGTATAATATGTATTATAAATGTACAATATGTTATTGTATAAATTGTAGCTTCTATTTACTACATGACTGATTTTTAGAAGCTTTAAAATATTTTTCTCTATTCCAATAACCCAGTTAGATGCACAGATGACCTTAGAAAGACCAGCCAGGTTTTGCTGCACAGGTGTCCCCAGACAAGGTTGTTGAGGCCAGGATTTTGCTGCCACATTTAATTTCAGGTCTTTGAACTAAAAATGAGAAATTGGGGATTTTCCTGCCACAGAGACCCTGAATTTGGCTCCTGCAGGTACCAAGTCTGCTCCTCTCTGAGGGATGGGCAAGGTGAGATGTTCTCCCTCTAAAGCAGCAAAGCTGAGCTGGGCTGGGCTGGAGGAGCAGCACAGCTTAAACCTGAGTTTAAATATGAGCAGTTTTGTGCTCTTAAGGCTTTTTGTTTCTTGAGGCTGCACATGAGCATTTATTTCTGGTCCATTCCCCCACATCTCTGGAAAAAGCAGGATGCTGGTGTGGGGCAGCAGGGGGTGGAGGGGAGGGGATGTTTCTCTCGGGCAGGCTGCCAGGGTTGGACAGAAATGCACCAAAATGGGAATGGAGGGGGAGAGAAGGGGGCTGGGGTCCCCCTCTGCCCCTCACCTTTACACAGGGCTCAGCAAAACCAGTGACAACTTTGCCCCAGAGCAAAAAGTGGGGCTGTGCTCCTGATTTAATTATTTCCCCCTTTCCTCTGGAAGTTTATGTGTTTGAGCATCAATTCCAGGTGAATTTGGAGCATTGTGCCACAATTCCAGGTGATTTTGGAGCTCTTTGGAGCAGGATTTGTAGCAGTGCTGTTCATGGGATTTCCTGGGGGCAAAGATGTGACACCCTGGCACCTGTTGCTGTTGTGATCTCTGCCAGACCTGCCCTGCAGCCCCAGGTGAAATGTCTTCTCCTGCTCCAGCCACTGATGGGTCTCTTCTTTTTATTCTTCTCAAGAATAAAAGACCTTGTTAAACTGTATTTAATATTGAGGGGGAGATGAGGATTAAAGTGAGAATGAGTTTGGTGTAAAGCGCCTCCTTCCTTCTCCAAAGGTGCTCAAGAGGCATCACACACAGAGCTCCCTGCTCTCAATTAACACTGAATTTTAAGTCAAATAATCAAATAACAAATGAGGAATTGACCAAAATGTGAATTGTCTCAGGGTAAATTGCTGTGGGTGGTATAAATGTGTGTGGAGGCAAAGGCAGAGATTTTAATTTGCCTGGAAAAGTTGGAATTAGCCAGAAATCCCTTCCTTGCTGCAATGTTGTGGCTCTGCAGTGTGGTTCTGTTATTGACAGGGATTTTGTGCTGACCCCACATCTGACAGCTCTTTTTGTGGGATATTAAAATTTCTGTCCCATACATTTCCTGATCTTCTGTATTACTGCTTTTAAATCCCTTTTCCTTTAATTGGCTCAGGAGAAAGGGCTCATTGCTTTGCCTTTAACTTTTCTTTTTTTTCCCATAAACTATTTAGGAAAAAAATTGCAGAGTATGTAAACTAAAGATCATTAGAGGTTGTGGGGGTTTTTTTGTTACCTTTTTTTTTTTTTTTTTAATACTATTCAGCAAAATATTGTTTTCTCCCAGGCTCTGGGTCTCTATTTAGATGATTTTTAGCTCTGGTTTTTTTTTTTTTTATTTTTTATTATTTATATATTTATTCATTAGAAAGGCCCACAGTCAAGGAGAAGGGGAACACGGGGTTATTAATCTTTCCTGTCATCCACTCACAGATGTGAAGTTCACACCACAGCAAATGTGAAGTCAGCAGTACCCACAAGGTGGAAACTTCAAGCAAAGCAGGCAGCAAGGAATGGGGGTGGGAGAAGGAGAACAGGAAGGGAAAGAGAGGGAACAGGAGAAAAAAAAGAGGATGAGGGAGTGATGAATGACAAAAGGGAGGGGAGAAAGATGGATGAACAAGGGAAATGGAAAGAGAAATGAGATGGATGGCAAAGGCTAAAGAGGAAAGGCAGATAAGGGAGAAGAAAGTCTGAGGAGAGAGGAGGGGAGAAATGAGAGAGACTGAGACAGAATATTCCAGATGGGGTGTTCACATAGCTGGGCCTGTGTGGGTGCTTGGATATCCTGGAGATGTAAAGGGTAATCACTCTCCCAGCATGTATATGCCATTGATATGTTAATATCATTTTCTTTTTCATCTGAAAGCAATGAAGTTTTCAAACCTTCTGATTAACTGGGTCTGGCTGGTCCTGTGCATGGCCATGTATTCACAAACACACGTCATATATAAATATTTATACCCTATATACAATATCCCCTAAGACAGCAGCCAGCATTAGAAGTCCTGTTAGTATTGATATGACATTGGGCGGACGTGTCTGTGCTGATATAACCTGCTGCAATATCAATCCTAATACAGTTTTTTTGGAGAAAACAAAATGTAGACAGGCATTAATAGGAACATTGGGTATGTGCTATTAAAAACAAGCCCATGATAATGAAATGTGTGGGGTCTGAGATCCCATTTAGCTACTGGTCGTATAATATGGACAGTCCTCTTTGCAATTTTATAGTTTATCATAAAAGGTGTTTGAAAATATGTAATTTCCCTGTTATGTTGTGAGACAGCTCTTAATATATGCTTATATATTCACACAGCCTCCAAATCACTTGTTAGTTCATTGGTTTAGTTAACTTACAGTCAGATAGAGAAATAACTCTTTGAAAAAGGGACCATTTTGGGCAGTGACAGGATCACCCAGCTGCGGTCCCACGTAGCAAAGCCATCCTGGTCGTTCCTCCCCTGGCTGTGCCAGAAATTCTGCAAGTTCATCAGCAGTTCTACACCTCAGTTGCACGATTTAGTGGGGATGGCTCCAGAGCCAGGGATGGAGAATGAGTTTGGTGCAAAGCTCCTTCTTCCTCCTCCAAAGGTGCTCAAGAGGCACCACACACAGAGCCCTCTGCTCTCAATTAAGACTGAATTTAAAGCCAAATAATCAACTTACAAATGAGACAAATGTAAATTGTGATGGGAAACATCTCTCTGGGGCTGGGGACAAGGTGAAGAGGGGCAGGTTGAAAAGCCTCAGCTTCTCTGTGCAAATCAGCAAAAGCAGCCAGGGAGTTCTGCTTGCTTTTCCCTCTGACAAGATTTCAGAGCTCTTGCTTGTGCCAGCCAGAGTTTATATCTGACTGCTGAAGTGAAAATCTAACTCTAAAGGTACTTCTGTTTGTAGGGAAGGGAAAACAATTTTGTACAGTTTACAGAAATCTTACTGTCTGCCACTGGAATATGTCTATGAAACATTGCTGAAAGGGTAATTTTATTTTTATTTAATTAAACAGGCCCCATCCTTCACTCAGTTACTCAGAGAATAACTCGTATTTATGTGCTGCATTTTGGCTGATTTATCTGATAGCCTGCTAGAGTCACTGTTTTTTGGCATCCAGGAGGTTTCTGCAGGCTTCTGTGAGATGTTGTGGATCTGTTACAGGCTTTGGTGCAGTGAGGGTCAGTAGCTCCAGGACTTACTTGGATCTGCTTTCTTCTTGTATCAGTTCATAATCATAATACCCAAGATTTCCATGCTTGGCTAAATGAAGGAAATAGCTGTGTAATCTATCCCATATGTTAATATTTACTGTGCAAGGTGACTGAGTTTTGCTGTTGCTGAGCTCATCCTGACAGTCAGAGCCCTGAAATTGGATTTTTCCTTTGCTTTATGCCCAAAGAGCAAGGATAGAAGTTGTGCCTAAGGGAGAGACCCTATGTTCATGTCTGTTAAAAATCTCCTGCATTATATTAATATTACTCATTAGGAAATGAGGAATATCAGCTTTCTGCTACCAGGGTTCTCACAAAATGGGAATTTGTTGCTCTTATTTAAAGGTCCCACTCAGAGCAGATGTACTGAATAATGCTGGTTATGAATGGGGCAGAAATAAGCCAGGGGATTTGGGGTAAATCAGTGGAATTAATTTGACTTCAGTTATTTTGGTTTCATTTACAGAAGCTGGGAAGTTGGTCCTTTTTCCTTGAATACTGAATTTCTACAAATTAATTCCAAAACCTCCAGAACACAGCACACTTCATCTGCAGCTCTCTCTAGCCTAATTCTCAAATTCCTGATGGAATGCCACTTGCTTGTGAATTTCTGGCTTTAGTCTTCTGTATATATATGTGACAAAATTGGTTTTCCTTTTTCTAAGCAGGGAAAAAGTAGAAATGAAACAAACTTCCCCTCCCTTCTGCAAAGGTCCAAGATAGAAAAGGATAAAAAAAAAAAAGAAATAAATTTAAAATATAAAATATAGCTGTACTTTTTCCCCTCTTTGGAAGGACCTCCCACTGACTATATCATTATCTGTCTCATGTAGGATATTGGATTCAGGATCTATAGCAGTGAGCCACGTTGGTATTGAATCTCATTTGATTTAATAAACTTCCCTTGTCACTGCTCAGCCTTTCCAGCCTTTTCCAGGCATTAGGAGCTCCCCCAGAGTTTTGGCTGCAGAGGGAGACACAAGGCATTTTTATATGGCAATCTGAGGATCTTCCTCATCACTTGGAAATGCAGATTTTTGGTTTGCAAAAACCTCCCCTTTCCCTCCCTTCACTCATATCCAGCTCTGACCACTCCATGTGTAGGCTCTTGACTTACCTTACTTATTTTTCTTATTCTCCATACTTGGACCAATTTACAGCAGGCTGTTCATAATGAAATATTTATATTGAGCAGAGTGGAGATATGGAATTATTTTACATTTTTCCAGCGTATGAAGTATAGTTTTGGAGATAATCTGAAGATTTTTGGGGGGAGGGAGGAGAACAGGGAGTAATATTCCATTTCAAATGAAAAGGAGCATCAAAAGAGTTGTCAATGGATTTTTCAATATATTACAAAAAGGGGGATATATTGAGTAAAATTTCAAAGCTTGCAAAATTAACTACATAGCAAAATCCATAGTTCAGGAAGAGAAAGCTTTTGGAACCTGCCTTTAATTTTCAAATGGGAGTTCTTAGGCTGGATGTGATGAGGTTTGGCACGTCTCTTGGCATGTGTATGGATAGGCAAGCTCTGTGTCTATGGGCTGTAATTTCCCCAGAAGAATTTAAGTAAACCTTTCTCAAGCCAATAGGAGTTAAGTGTGTAGTAAGAAACTGCTCTGTGTCTGCATTAAACTTGGAAAAAATGAAAGGCAGCTCTAATGTGTCAGGAACAAGCAGAGGCAGGATTTTGTCTTGAGGACTGGAAAAGGCTGAGGCTTGAGTGCAGGCAGGCAAACTGGCAATTCCTTTTAGCTTGTTTTAAACATATTCTGTCAGTAGGTCTGAAAGAGATTAAATTGCTATGAAAATAGGGTGCCCAGATCTAGAGGGTTCTAGCTACAGGAAAAACCCCCTGTATTAAAGAATTCAGAGCCTTATTAGGCTCCAGAGAATCCACAAGAGCCAGACAATAGGAATATACTCACAATACCTAATTAGAACCTGTTGTAATGGGGAGAATCCAAAGATTTGATGTGAATCTGTAGGCTGTGATAACTGGTTGAAATAATTGTCTCTGAATGCACAGTGGGGTTGCAAGCCCAAGTCCTGTCCATCCTCACAGGATATCTATACCAAGTGCACTCCTAAAATTTATCTCTGTTTCTTACATGTTGCTAACTCAGAACTAGCAGTGAAAATCCCAGTGATTTATAACATAGGAAATGTTTTTTTTGATCACTGAATACTTGGAGTGACTCTTGGAGAAGAGAGTCAAATCCCAGCCCTATGGGATGCCGTGCTGGCATTTGGGATGCCTTGTCCATCAATCCTTTTGCCTTCATAAATGTGTGTTTGTCAATCTCAGAAGCTGCTGCACCTCCTAAAGCATCACCCAAGATCCAGGCAATGGGAAAGGTGAGAACTGTTGCTTTGAATTGTAAAATCTCTGTATCCATAATGCATGAAAGGACCTGTGTCACAGCACAGGGTTTTAGTCCTCCTGCAGCTCTGAAAATTGGACAACTTCATAGTCTTTTATGAAAATGTAATGTACCTTTGCTGCCTTTTGAGTAGTAAACTATGAATTTGAAAGCGACAAACATTAGCAAGCTGCCTTTATTGCTAACAAAACTGGGCAGGAAAGAAAAGGACTCTGCAGAGCCTTTGACAGAATGTTTAATAACTTGTGATCACTGTTTCCCAGAGGTGATGTGTGTAATATGTATCTTCCCTCTTTCACTTCATCCCAACACTTCTGCTGGAGACTGCTGTAGCTCTGCAGGCCTAAACTTCTTCCCCAGTCAAAGGCTGGATAATTTGGGCAACCACAGCCAAAGCAAAGCTGGGACCCCTTCTGCTTCCTTTAAAAAATGGCACCAAGCTAAAATTGCTTTACCTTGGTGCAACACGGTGAAAATGGACCCCAGCCATGCAAAACCAGTGAGGGGTGAAACCTCTGCAGCTCTGGGGCAGCTGGGAATGAAGCTGTGACAACCATTTTGCAGATGGATGGAGACTAATCACACAAAATACAAGAAATGGACTCCATCCCAGGTGGATTCTGCTAGAAGAAAATAAATTTCATTGTGAGTCCCTTCCTGTTCTGGAATCATAAAATTTTGGATGGCTTTGGTACCTTGGCATAGAAATATTCACGAATTTGTACAGAAGAATTGATCAATAGATAAAATTTCAAGAAGGAACATTCCGAACCTTGATTAGAAATCACTATTTTGGGCTTGGCAGCTGGAGCACACTTTTTGTGGATGTGAAGGAAGAACAGAGGGTGGGGAAGGCAGGTGTGCCCCGCAGAAGACATGGAGCCAGGGAGGTGTTCAAGGATGCACTTCAAGAGCTGGGTGCTAACCGAGGAGCAGGATGTGTTCAGGAAGATTTTATGAGTAATCAGGAGCACTTATGACTGAAAACACCAGGCTGAATGCTGAGTCCACATGGAAGTATGAGAAATGATTCCACAGCTTCCAGCCTGGGAGGGAGGATCTCATCTGCTCCTTTGCATCTGTTTTTGTAGAAAGAGGAGCAGAAAGACCCGCCCAGATTGGTTCCATTTCAGCTGAGCAATGCTTGGGTGAAAGTTTTCACATTCATCAGTTTCACCATGCTTGGGTGAAAGCTGGGCAAGGGAGAGGTTCAGACCCTCAGGAACCACCTCTTGTGTCAAGCCAAAGCACTGGAGAGCCAAGCAGAAAGCCCAGCCATGTTATGGAGAAGTGATGGAGAAGATTTCCTCCTTCCATCCATCTATCAGAATAGAACACAAATGCAATTGAATCAGGTGTTAAAAGAGGGTGCTGGTTATTACCTTGCTAAAGTCAAAGTGCTCAGGCTCTTCTGAAAAACTTGGAGGGAACTTTTTGGGATGCCCCGTCCTTGGAAGTGCTCAAGGCCACGCTGGACAGGGCTTTGAGCAACCTGTTCTAGTTCAGGGTGTCCCTGTCCATGCCAGGGGTGTTGGAACCAGAGGATCTTTAAAGTTTTTCTGATCCAAACTATTCTGTAGTTCCACTCTATGACTTTTTTTCCCCAGGGAGCAGCCCCAAAACTTCTCCTAAGTTAAGGGTGATGAATCTCCAATCACCACAGAAGTTCATTGGCAGCACAGTTTGGAGCTAGTTATAAAATGCAAACAGCTTTCCCACCATGAAATATTTCATATTTTAAAAATTAAGAGAGTGTTATTTACTCTCTTCCCCTGCCCACCCCCCCATGACTGGTGTTGCTTATGTGCTGTTGGCAGATGGGATGTGGATCATTTTAATTAGATTTTATTGGACTGTTATACGGCCCATAATTGTGATCATTACTCATTTTCACTGTGCTTCAGACAGATCCTCTATTTAGACATGATGATATTTTGATGAGACAAGTCCCATGTAACTTGTTATGTTAGGGGCCAGTAGCCAAAGCAGTGGAATGAGGTGTTTCACATGGAAGTTGGAGCAGATTAATAAAGGATCTGTTGGTCAATTTGTGTTCCTAATTGTGCCCAGATTGTGGATGCAGGGGCAGAAGGACTCTTTGGGCTGCCAGGAGCCCTCACAGCTGAATCTCAGGGAGCAAATGTGGCAGAGAGGGAGCAATCCCCCATTACACCTTCAAGGAGAGGGGCAAGCCCATTGTGGGCATCAACAAACGACCTTTTGCCAAACCAAAGCTCTCATGCTCATGTTCACAGCAGCGCTGTGTTTAGTCCCATGGGGTTTTCTCCTTTTCTGCTGTGTTTTTTTTGCATTGCTACTCTTGTACATCCCTGCAATGGGATGGGGAGAGAAAGCTCATCTGAACTGAATCTGGTGCAAATCTCTACAACCAGGAGCATCTTTGTCCTGCTGATAGGTCTCTGCTGCTTTTGAGGCTCTGCCCAGGCACTGAGATATTTCCTTTACTTTTCCTACAACATCTCTTTGGGGTCCTGCCTTATTCCAGCACTGATGGTGCTCTGGCAAAGCCTTTGGTGGGAGCTGTGCTCCACTGCCAGGCAGAGCCATCTTCTCATCTGCACCCAACAGTCACTGGGTGATCAGCCTCAGCTTATTCCTCTCCGTTTTTCAGAACCACAACTGTATTTGGACCTAAAACCTGTGGAGAACAGATCCATCTCTTCATTTGTGTCCCAAAGACAACAGGAATGTTCTGCACTACTGCCAGGATTCATGGTTTAAAGAAACTGAAAAATATTTGGAAGAAAGATCTATATTTGGAGGCTTTCCTCCCATTTCTGGATAGCCCTGTAAGGAATATTTCCTTCAAAAAAAATAGCTGCTGACCCAGCTGCACAGCATTTGCACAAGCCAAAGCTGCTGAAGTAAAACTGTTGGGGTTACTGGGCTTTGGGGTGCAAATATTCCCAGCTGCTGGTGCACAAATGTTATCTGAACTGTGCCTGTCTCTGTCCCAGGAACAGATGAGGAGAGGGGATGATTCAAATGGTTCCAGCCTCCTGCAAGAGAGTGAGGAATTCTCCTGTGGCATTTCCACACTGGGTGGGACACCCAGGATTTCAATCAGTTTACTTCTGCTCATCTGGACACACCTTTAAAAGGATTTTGTTAAGGTACTGTCTAAAATTGCAACTGAATTTAATGAACATCTCGAGTAACGTTTTAGTAATAATAAAGTCTGATTCCACTTTGCATATGCAAATGAGGCTGGCTGACCCTCCAGTTGTGTGTCTCTGCTGCTCTGGGCGAGCTGGAAAGGAGATGAGCTGCAAGGGAAAGATGAACAGCACCTAAATCCACCAGGAAATCTGTGCCACCTTCATGCTTTATTTCAAACAAACAAAAAAATCCAATAATTTTACCATTTCTGTGCAGAGACACAAGCTGTATTTATTTCTCTTGTGCTCATTCTAACAGATCCATTGAGATTTAGATGTGACTCCTGTCAGGGCTGTTGTTGTTTCCTCCTGTGTCATTTTGTGGTCCAGTTTAGTGTTGGGTAAGTCACCTTAACTTCTTGCTTAATTTTCCCCCTCCACTTCTTTACACCTGGAATTCCTGTCCACCTCCTGCCAAAAAATTAAATGTGATGACAGATTCCTTCTCTACTTTTAGCTTAGTGGTCTTTACTCCTTTTAAATTATGGATGTAACTCAGCAGGATATTATAACAAACGGAAAGACAAAATAAACTTACAGGTCACTTCTCTGGTCATTGTGCTCTGGCTTATGTACAGTGATACTCTCACAGCTGAAAAATAGAAATTAGTCCAAGACAAATAAATAATCCTTATAAGAGAATCAGTTACAAACTCATCCTTTTTTTATATTTCTTTTTCTGGTTTAGTAGAAGTTATTCTATTCATTAAAAAGTGCTCACTTTTTGGTAAGTGATTTATGTCTGTTGGTTTTTTTTTCTGGGAATTTGACCAGCTCACCTTAGAAAATTATTTTCCTCTTTTAGTTAATGTTAACAGACTCCAAATCAGTGTTGCTCCATGGGATGAGAGAACCTTTCCTAACAAGAGAATAATAATCACTAAATTCTGGGATGACTTTTTACAGAAAGAATGTGTACTAAAATGGATGAAACATCAAGCTTTATTTTTTCATGCTGACTTTTCAAGTGAATAATTGCAAGCCATGATTAATGTCACCCCAGAAAGCTGGCATGCCTCTTTTGGAACACACTAATGAGTCCAGTTTTATTATTATTCAACCAATTCTAATACCTTAAGTCCTATATTTCTCTGTTGTAATGTTTGGGTTTTTTTTTATTGTTTTTACAATCTAAATTTGAAGACCACTAAACACTGGTTTTCCAAGATTTTAGGATTCCCCTGTGAGCTGATGCCATTACAGAAATCACAGCTGCAGCTTTCCTTGCATTCAAACTTTTCTGCTCCTCACAGCCCTGCTCTGATGGGTGCTGTGGGCACGTGGCATGCGCAAAACTGTTACACCAGGAAAATTGCAAATATCTGTTTAATTTGGCTCCGGATTGTGTTCTTGATCAAATGGTTCAGATAAAGAATATACCTACACAAAACTGGAACCCCTGCATGGGTAATTCATGGAAATATTTCACTGCAAGCAAACTGGGAAGCCTTTCCAAGCTGCTGAGAAAAGTGGATTGATTTTATCTAGTTCAAGGTAAGCCATGGCCTAGAATTCAAGTGATTTAAGGTTAAAATTCGTGTGTTCCCACATGCTCTGCAGCTTGCTGAGTTTCACCCACAACAAGCACAAGGCCAACACCTCTGAATTTATGGCCGTTTTAAGGAGGGTTTTAAGTTAAAATGTGACCTTCTGTTTCAGACCAGCAGAGTGTGGTTCTGTGAAAGCTTTTTTGTCAGGGGTTAGTCCTGCCATGTCCCAGTGAGAGGGTTAAGGGGGAAATACTGAGATTAACTATTGCATTTCACTGGATCAAGGATTAGGAAATCTCTTGATGTTGAGTGGATGATGAAGAGCTGGATAAAATTGCATGTTGTTAAATGCAAAGCAAAGGAGATGGAGAAAATCAGTCAATATAATAATAATAATAATAATAATAATAATAATAATAATAATAAATGGTCTTTAAGCAAGATATTCATGCTGGAAGTAATTCCCATAGAAATATCTCTGCTGCCCACTCATTGTGGATGGCTTTGATGTGCCCAAATTCTGAATAATCTATGAGGGTTTTGTCCTCATCTCAAATTTGTGGTTAGAACAGAAAAGCTGCAATAGAGGTGATCAAATGTATGATGTAATTAGTAACTCTTTATAAAGACATTAACTTTGGGTCCTTCAGCTGGGAAAAGGAAACCTGCCTGTTACAGAGGTGCATAAAAGCCTGAGCTGCCAGGAAAAACTAAATGGGGAACAGCTCATCACTGTTTCTCACAAGTAAGAACTGTCAAAACAATTCATCAGGTCACAGAATTAATATAAGCACATTAATTTACATTTTCATATGACATATAGCTATAATGCGAAGCCACTTGCTATGGGATGTGTGAAGTTTATCTGGGTTCAAATAGCCAAACCCATGGAAAATTTATAATCACTGGACGCTGAATGTACTTTTACATATTTTGCATTGCTGAATATACCTGATTTGTTCCTGCATTCTGTTTTTCCCAAGCACGCTGCTCTTGGAGGAGGGTTGTGGGAGCAGCTAAACTTTTCACCTGCCCCTGTTCTGTCATTATGTTGTAATGATTTCAGGAGGGATGTGAAAAGGATCCCAAAGGCCTGACATCTCCATTAATTCCCCTTCAGGGCACCAAGAAGGGGTCAGAGAAGCAGTTAACTCAGGGCTAACACTTGCAGGCCTGTGCTGGCTGTCACCTGCATGAATTTGTCTCAGCAAAGTCCCCAGGAAATACTTGCCTGCAAGCTGCTGCAAAATCTGAGTTTATTTCTTTATTGCCCTGCACAGGAAGGGAGGAATGAAACAGCAGGATGGCAGGAAGGTGGGGAGGGGATGAGAGGAAAATCAGCAAAAAGAAAAGTGCAGCTTTACCTAATGAGGGCAAATCAGACAAGGAAATGTCTGGTGATGTTCACAATAATTCAGACATTGTCCCAGCCCTTAATTACTGGCACAGGCAAGTGTAGAGCTGGTAGGAGGGAGGTGGATTGTGTCTGTGCTCTCCATCTGCTGCCTGCAGAGACGGGAATGTTCCAGGCCAGGTGTTGCTGAGCATTGCTCTTGTCTAGCAGCAAGATAAGTTTAATTAAAGGGCTAATTATTCCCACTCTGGAAGCACCTATCCTTGTGGTTACAATCCTACTCTAAGCCTTTCCTCTGGTGTCCCTGTGTTGGACATTTATCTTCCATTGTCACGTCACTGACTTGCTTTGCTTAAGTGAGGACAAGCCTTTGGTGCCTGTGAAAATTGGGAACAGAGGGAATTGGCTGGGCTTGGGTCTAGGTGATGCTTCATTGTAATGGCATTTGTCAGCACAAAAAAGATACTTCATGCTGGTTTTCTCTCCATGAAAAAGGTATTTTACAGTTGTGGTAACTAAGGGCTCGGATCAGAGGGGAATTGGACCCAGATGTTTGTGTTCTGTTGCAACTAATAAAAGCATCAGGCAAAACTTCTTTCAGTTAAATCTGGAGTAACCCACTCCTGATTTCCACAAGCCTGCTGGATTTACTTCAGAATAACAGACCATGGGATTATGTCTTTTGAAGTTTTATTCTTTTTTACCATCAGTTTGAAAGCTGTGGTGCAACCCAAGCTTGCTTTCCCTGCCTTTGTGGGCTCTGGAGAGCTCTGGCTCTTCTCACCACTCAAGGCAGGGTTTTCTAGCTCTTAGTATTAGCAAATTGCTCTTCAGAATGTAATCATACCTTTCTTTTGACACTTTTTGATGTTATTGAAAGGTAGAACCTTTATATTATATATGATAGAGATAATATCATTTTTATATATGAAATATGATATTATATATGATATATGATAATATATAATATAATATAATATAATATAATATAATATAATATAATATAATATAATATAATGTAATATAATATAAATATGATGTATATGATTATATATTATATTATTTAGGTAGAACCTTAGATTCCAGCCAGGGCTTTTTTTCCCACAAACTCCTGCAATTTACTGTCCCAAGGCTGATGTCCTGTTCTCCCAGGGCCCACAGAGTGGAGGGAGATGGATCACCCCATTACCAGGTAGAAGAGATCTATTTGTTGGGGAAAACAGTTCTTCCAAGAAAACTGTCATCTTTAAAAACAAGCAGATAATTTGCATTTTCATTTGACTTTTACATAATGCAGTGAGGACCTTGGGGTGTTCCTAAGCTCTGATTTCCTGGGAATGGCAGGGGGAATGCTCTTCTGCCCAGTTTTGTGTCTACGAGGTCTTACACACAAACTACAATATCCTCCAGGCTAGAACCTTTATTTCATGTCATTTGGAACCTTTTGCTGGCTGAAGCTTTGAGCCAGGTCAAACTGATCTGTGAGATTCTCCCCCCTCCTCTTGTGGCCAAACTTCAAAAGACTTATTACTCATCGTGCTTCAGCATTCCAGCCTTGCATTAATTACCCACTAATGGCTCCATTTCTTTGCAGGAAGCGCTTTATATTTCACTCCTGGAGCCAGGAGAGCCATCACTATGGATGGGTGAGGGTATGCATGCAGTGTTTGTGATTTTAATACAATCTCTGGGTTTTCCATGGGTGTTTAATGTGTGTCACATCCCCAGCCCTCCCTGCTTGGGGCAATGAGCAGCAAACACATTCTTGCACAGGCTAAAACAAAGCAGAGAAAAGCATCTAATGAATTCCAGCCCTGTGACAGCACAGGGAAGGAGGAGTGCCACCCCTTTCCTAGGAGGATTTAAGAAGACATTTCTGAAACCACACAGTTTAAGTGATAGCAGCCAAACCCCAAATGTGTCTGCAGGTGGAGCAGGCACATGAGGAGTATGTGCTGAAGCTTTGGAAGGTCTGGTAGGACATGTTGGTGGAAAGGCCATGAAAGCTGAGAGGCAGCAGTGCAAAACAGAATTTTGAGGAAATCTAGAGTGGGATTTTTGGGCTGAGTGCTTGTCACAAAGGCAGTGGTGTGAGCAGTTCTGAAGAGCAGTCCTTTCTCACAATTTATGGCATGGAGGAAAAATGGGATGTTTTATGGTCTTTGTAAACAGACAATAATTGACTCTACCTTCATTGACTCTACCTTCAATTATTTTCCATTTACATAAAAAAAATCCCCATACACGTATCTTTATTTTTTGGCTGTCAAAGTCAAAAAGAGATAATCTACAATCTCCTGAAGCCTATGCAAACTATATAGGATTTATTATACTTTGATAGGGAATAATTAGGCTCTGAGAACTCCTACCAAGATTTTCAACATAAACCTGTCTAACTTGCTACCCACAACTGTGATTGAAGGACAGGGAGAGGGAACCTCTCAAAACCACAGTTTAGAATTTTCATTCCTCAGGGAGACCAGAAAATGTAAAACAGTGGCAGTGGGACTCACACTTGGCAATGTTTATCTAAGGGAATGTTCATTTGTTTTAACTCAGGTTTTGAAAATGCAGTGTTTTGGCAGGAGGGTGGATTACAGCACTGGTGTGAAACCAAGGAAAAGGTACATGATGCTCTTGTCAGGATAAACTGGGAAAGGAAAGGGGCAGAAAGTGGTTAAAAACCAACAATTTAGGGATTTCTGAGAGAAGCTGGATGTATTTGTGTTTATGAGGTCAGATGGAATTCGCTTGAAGGTGATGAACAAGTGAGAAAATGAGATTTGTGTGGCTGTTTGGTGTCTGTGGTGAGCTGGGGGAGGTCCCTGCTGGCTGTGGAAAGGCAGAGAGCAGGACCAGCCAGCTCAGACAGAGCATCTCCAGCTCATGGAGCTTCTCCTGTTGCAACCCATCCCCAGACAGGGGCTCAAAGAGAAGAGATGATGGTCAGGAAAATCAGCGTGAGTTCGTGCAGGGCAAATTGTGTTTGAGCAACACAGCTGCCTTAGATTAGGAAATGGCTGCTGGCATGGGTAGAGCACAGGAGAGGGGCTCTGTGGGACCCCAGGCACAGCTGAACTGGGGTTTGGGCACTGCCTTGAGTCCCTCCCTGAGCGGGAGGTGGGAGCTGAGCACTCCCACGGGCTCTTTGTTCCTGTGATTTGTGGACTGCACTAAATCAGATGCCGGACTGAAGCAAATGAGGAGCTGTCAAAACATGTTTATATACCTTTTTGCAAGAAGAGAGGCTGCTCCCTAACACAGAGAGCATAAATCAAGCCTTCTCTAATTGAATGTGGTCAGAGAGTGAGAGTTCATAATCAAAAAAGGCACCTGGTGTGTAACTGGTCGGCAGTGTCCCAGTCTAGGGACCTGAGCAAAATATTTAAATGTCCAATGTCTTATAATAATAAAACTTCAAACAGTTTTTAAAACTTCAAACAGAATTCGGCCATGGTAATGCAGATATCAAAAAAAGATCCCCCTGATTTGAATTTCCCTACCCTGAGCTGGGGCAGGCTCTGTTTGCAGCCTCCTTTTCTCCTGCTGGGTGGCTGGGCCAGGTCTGAGCGTGGCTCTGTGCTGCCCTGATGTGCTTCTCTCACAGTGGAGGGCAGCAGAAGCCAAATGTTCCTTTTCTGGCATTGCCTAAGGTGAGAGTTTGAGGCTGGGAGGTCCAGATTGTACCCTGAAGTGTTCAGGTTGTAATTCAGGAAGGGTTGATGCATCCAGCTGGCCACAGAGCAGACCAATTTGGTAATAGTCCTGGACAGCCCTTGCTTTCTTTTAAATTTTTTCAGGGTATTTAAGAAAGTTGTAGAGTAGTTTGAATTTATCAGCATTCAGGAAAGCCAAGCACCTTGCACCAGCTTCAGGCACTGAGGAGCTGGACTGCAAAGAGCCCTTCTGTGTCATTCTTAAAATGCTTCTCCAGGTGAAACAGCTTTTCTGACCTGTAAGGTGTCACCTAAGCGTGCTCTGCACAGCAAATGCAACTGCAAAGCCCTCTCGGAGCAGCTGAGCACACACTGCCCTGAGCAGGGTGTCAGATCCTGCCTTTGTGTTCACTGCTCATGAGCACAGGTGAGGATCCAGGAGCTTTATGGACAGGGAATTCCGAACTCCCAAAGAGAGAATATTTGCTGTAGAAACCAGAGTCCAAGAGCTGAAAACAGCCATTTGGGCAAAGTGCACACAAAAAGATTCTCTCATTTCTGGCTGAGGCTTATTCAGGCAGAGAGCTTGTTTACCAATTCTGAATATTTGACCTTTCTGCTTTTTGGAAATGTTTTTTTTTTTTTTTTTCCTCTTAATTATGTGGAAGGAACACTTCCTCTCAGAGCTCTGATGGACTTCTCTATAAATAGCTCCTCAAGTCCCAGAACCTCACACTGGAGCCTTCAGCAAAGTCAGCATCCCTAGGACTTTTTCAGCCTGAGACGGGAACCACGTGGAGTTTAATCATTAATCACCAGTCTTTAATTAACAGCTCTGGGCTTTGAACAAAAGGCACTTACTGCAAGGCTGCTGAGGAGCCCTGAACTCTTCAGTGTGCTTTCATTTGGGGGACCTGGTGGCTTTCCAAAGGGGGCTGATGGAGCAACCTCCTCCTCCTGGGAAGGGTCACACAGCCCGGGAACACCAGATGTTTGTGGCCTGATCTCCATTTGCACAATTGTCCAGAGCTGCCTCAATGTGGGGATGCTGCCAGCTCCCCAAGGTGGGCAAAGAAGCAGAGAATCTCCAGTTGCCTCCATCAGGTGAGGTGGGTTTTAACCAGAGGAAGGAAGGAAGTTGCTCCAGGCTTGGAAAATTTTATAGGGGAGTGTTCAAAATTGAGCACTCAAGAGAGAAAAGAAAACATTGCTATAAAAGTTGACTCAGCCAATATTTTTCTGCATTCCTGCTGCTGTGATTGAAGATATTTGTTTTTAATATAGGTTTCTCCCATTTGCAGTCTGGCTTTGGTGTAGTAAAACCTAAAGGGCAGATCCTCAGCTGATATAAATTGGCTCCAGTGAAGTTAATGGAGCCTTGCTGGTGGGTACCAGCTGAGGGATCTGGCTGCTGCTGCAGAGCTCAGCACCCCCATTACTGCCATGATTATGATACTAATTCAGTACAATGGCTTCTCACTGTAATAAAACCAACCCAGAGGATGGAAGATGAAAGGACTTCCTTCCCAACAGACCTGGTATTTTTCAACAAAATATTTTCCTTTATGTTCTCTTTTGTCAGAAAGGGCTCTCGAACAAAATGTTTTACACCAAATACACCAGCTCTGACAAAACCCTCCCTGGGAAAGGCTCCCTTTGGTTTCAGTGTCCAAGACAACACTTATGGCAAACACGGGGCATGTTGAGGCTTGAGCAGGAGTATGAGTTGGATCTGTAAAGGGCAGGGGTGATACTGCACAGCAGTCAAAGCCCTGAGGTAACCCTGGCTTCTGGAAAACAGGAGTTCTCACACTGATTGATCATTTTGCTTGTGCTCTGCCCTGGCTGGTTTTTCTAGTTCTGTCTGCGCTGGGAGAAAGAGCCAGGGGATTTTACAGAGCTGTGCACTTCCCTGGGGTCACAGGCACGGGGGAAATGATGTGTTGGTGTTTTCCTCCTGGTGCTCAGCCCTTCTGCAGGCAGCAGGAGATGCTGGGCTGGAGGAATGGGATAACCTGTGCTGCCTCATTGCTTGGAGCCATTGAGCACTGGAGGGAATAAACAGACACAAGGACCTAAATAAAGGCAGATGCATGCATAGCTAGATCCCTGGGATGAAATATTTTGTTTGCCACAGCACTGCTGAGCTGCACTGGGTTTTTCTGTGCCAGACGGGATTTTTACAGGGACATTGCTAAATGGAGGCAATAAATTTAACTTTAAAGGACCATGAATTGAAGCTTTTGGCTAAAAGCTGAAATGCTGTTACTCTTTACTGGGCCCTTTTAACTTCACTTGGAACAGGATAGTATATTTTACTTCTAAGGCCCTTGGAAGTTGAAGGCCCTGCCTGTGGCAGGTCTCATGCAGCTCCTTGTGGAGCAGCAGCCCAACACTGTGGTGGACCTTTCAAGGTGAGTACGAACCAGCCCAGGTGCTCTGGCTAAAGGTGAAACACAGAATGACCCCACCAGGGGGTTAAGGCAAGCTGTGGGTTACACTTCTGCCAGCTGTGAGGAGTGCTCTGCCACTGTGAAATTAAATATCAGTACAGTTTTTGAGTGCCAGAAGAGCTAAAAGAACACACACATGTGTTTCAGGGGTAAAAAAAACATTGTCCAATGTCCTGAATTAGCATATTAGGCTGACTCCTGCTTCCAGACCTGAGCTGGTCCCCAAGCAGCAGTCATACAAATGCTGATTCTCAAAGCAGTAGTTTTCCTACATACTCAACACTTTGAAACAACACAAACTATTCCTGGTTTTGACCCTTCTGGTGACATGATCCAGTTTTAGT
The DNA here is from genome assembly GCF_027887145.1 of Ammospiza caudacuta. NCBI lineage: Eukaryota > Metazoa > Chordata > Aves > Passeriformes > Passerellidae > Ammospiza > Ammospiza caudacuta. Next base: position 9,313,392 of record NC_080607.1, read on the forward strand.
CTATTTATACCCTCTTCTGCTTTAAAGGAAAAACACTGGGTTTACACTAAACTCTTTTCAGAAGCAGCAAAACTTTTCTTGCTGGCATCTTGCAGCTTACTACAATGCTTCTGGTACGTGTCCCCAGTGTTAGAATTACCCCTGAGACAGGGAGATGCAGTGCTTGGAAGACTTGGCTGCAAGTCCCTGGTAAAGGAGCATTTTGCCTGCAGTTTTCATCCATGTTCTTCCCTCCCAGGTGTTCATAAGACAGAAATGTTTGGATCCAGCACAGGCTGACAGTGGAAGCTGGCCCAAGGCTCTTGGGCTGAGAGAGGATCACTGGTCTCATTGCAAGTGTTGTGTGGTTGGGGTCTTGGCAGAGGGAGGCTCTGCTTACCCAAAGGGATCAGGAATCCTACACTTTCAAAAAGTGTATTTTAAAGATTCTTTAAGATATTTTTAAAAAGCCTTCGAAACAGGACCCCGGGCTGGCAGGCTGGAGGATGCACACAGCTCTTACTTCTGTGACAGATGTAAGAGCTGTGTGCTTCCATTTCTTCTTCCATTTCTTACACTGATTAAAGAAGAGGATGATTGATCAGGAAACCTTTACAGAAACTTTTACGCTTCCTTAGACGGGTATTTGTGAAGAGCCTCTGCTCTCCTGTGTGCTGGTGCCCCTCTCCTGGAAGGAGGAGGCAGAGCCACCACAGCTGGAGAGGTGGGTGAGGAACATTGGATGCAATCAGGCAGAGGAAAGCTTTGGAGCATATGGATCCCAATGTGTGGTCCAAGTACAACAGCTTGGTGAGTGTCCTGCAGGGAGACTTTTACCAGCACTGCAACAACAATTCATCATTGCCTGAAGGGTTGATGGGTCTGCTGCTCCTCGTCTTAATTGACCTCGGCTGGAGACCTGAGTTTGAGTTCCTGCTCAGCCTCACAGGACTTGGGCTGGGCTCAGCCCTAAAGAGGAGATTTATCAGAGAATCACATGATTAATGGAACTGAGTGATCTCTGCTCAAAAGTGGCCAGGAATTGAATTAACAGAGCAGGGATTTTGGCAGGTGTGAAGGGCTGGCAGAGCCAGAGCTGAGCACCCTTGGGCACGGTGGGGTGCAGCCTCTGGCTGGGTGTGGGATGCTTTGGAGGTCAGGCAGAACTGGAGGCACTAAAATCTGGGTTTGGCACTAAAAAGGGGGTGTGGATTATTAACCCTTCATCCAGCAGCACCAAAATTAGGATTGTCCACAGCCCTCTGGCAAACAAAATGAAACTCAGTTCAACAACAGCAGCAACAGAAGTTTCTGTTCCAGACTAAAAAGGTGAGGAAAAAATGAGCAAATAAACAGAAATCACCAAATGCTTTCTTTCTTTCTTGCCTGCTTTTCTCCCACACTTATTTCTTTTTTTCCCTCCGTGTCAACACCAAACAAGACAGACTAAAATTAATGGGGAAAGCAGCAATTAGCAAATTAGGTTAGCAGCGTGTTGCAGTGTGCCATGGCTGCCAGGTGTGAGGGGCTCTGGCAGGATATTTATTAATGGCTGTCAGAAAAGTGACACTTTGATGAATGAAGCTGGGTAATCGGCACCCTCCGACAGCGAGCACTGAGAGGCCTCAACATGCTAAACTGCAAAATCAAACCTTTCTCAACCCCTGCACAAAAATACAGCAGCAAAAATTGCTGCAAGAGGAGCGTGGGTTTCCTTCGGGGATTTGAATGCACCTTCTCCTCTAAATGCTATCTTTTTGTTCCTGTAACAGCTATGCTGGGAGAACATTGTCAAGTTGGAGGTTTTTCAAGGATTTTGAAGGTTTTCCTTGGAATACGGGGCTTGAGAATTTGTAAGTAAAGGCAGCTTTGAGCTGTGGGTCCTGCTCTGGGTTGTGGGTCTATCCCAGTGGCACCATCAGTGTTGCTATAGGACAGGAAAGAACACAAGCGCACACCGCTGTTCTCAAGGTGAAGGAAAAGGGAAGTTTATTTTCTGACTCCAACATTTATAGTTTTCCAAGAGTGACAGTGGATTGGAGGGTGACGGTGCCACCTCTCCAATGACACTGGGCAAACCAACAGTCTATTAACTTTCTCTTCTTTTATAAAGGAATGCAAAACAATGAGTTATTTACAGAAAGTGTGCGAGAAAGTTCACTACAAGAATGTCAATATTAGAAGGCTTAGAAAACCTTAAAAAAACAGGGTGACATCATCAGAGCCAGCAGCACTACCCTCACACCTGGGCTTTGCCCTTTGAACACAACAGCATCAATAATCCACAAACTGAGTTTGAGAACCACCTCCAAGCCCAAGGTAACAGTGTCTCTTGCCTGGTGGGCAGCAATTGCTCTGCTCCTCATGAACACCACTGACTGTGCTGTCCAGGTGCCCTCGTTGTGCACAGGAAAAGTAAAATGTGTTTTATGTCCAGGTGAGATATTTCTGCCATCAAGTTTCACCAGTGGCATTGTGATGTTTCCATACCCGGATGTTTGCACTCTTGATCATTTTAGCTTTGAGTCCCTTCTGATGGATATTGTTGTTCCTGTTGGAAATAATTTGGGTGAGTGATCATTTTGGGTGTGACCACATGATCCATGACCAACACTGTGTATGTGTCAGGGTGAGGAACACCAGGGGAAGCGTTAATGCTGCAGGTTGTTGTGTAAAATCAGAGGGCATCAACCCTTGGCAAGAGTTTAGAGGAAGTTTTCTTTTAAGTTTAAGGGTTTTTTTTCCATAAAGAATTTCTTGAGAAGATTAATTTAGCTGTTGGGAGAGCATCTGGATAAAAGATCACTCTGCAAAATGCTGGGGTACATGGAATTTTTTCCCAGGTTTGCAGACTTTGGGCTGCACGCTGTGCAGAACTTCAATAGCAGAGCTGCTCAAATCCCTCAATTCCATGGAGAAGTTGAATACATTTTTATAAAATCCTGGTTCTGGTTTTGGCCAGCTAAAACAACTGTAAGTTTTGATTAAAAACATGAGAATAAATGTAAATCATATACCAGGCATTCATCTGTTCTTCTAGTTTGAAATGAAACTGAAGGATCTTTCTGGAATTACCCATCAGGATCTGTGGGCTTGTTAAATTTGGATTGGCACTCAAAGCAAACCTGAAATTGTTCTCTTATGCTTTAATAATTGTATTTAGTTTCCTAATTTGGCTAGTAAGTTTATCTCAGAAGATAATTGAACTTTTAAAAGTATAAGCTGACCAGATGGTAAGAAATACTTCAAAATAAACTTTCATTCTGAATCTTTGCTCTGTTTTCACTCTCTCTCTCACATAACCAGCCGGTCTGCACAGCTCCAACCTGCAGAGATGCACGTTCTTAAATCAAACAACTCCTGAATGAAACCAGGCTATTCCCTCTGCAGGGCAGCACAGCCATGCCAAGAAAAACCAGTGGAGCCACCAGAGCTGCTGGTTGCTTGTGTCAGCTTCTGCAGCAGCCTCCAAGTGATGTCCCAGCTGGTTTTGGGTCTTATGGTGGGTGCCCATCGCTGCCAGCACTGCTGCTCCTGCTTGTGGCCTCTCTGAATCCCACTGGGGGCTCTGGCAGCAGGAATCTGCCTCCCCCCTCCCTGCCTGGTGATGCTTTCAGGGCTCAGAACAAAGGTGGGCTGTGCTTTCAGGTAAATATGGGTCTCGTGGAAATAAGGTTTTGCTCTGAGTCTTTCTAAAAGAAACAAGAAAAAGAAAAACAAAGGGAAGAAAAAAAAGGACTTGCTTATATGTTGTTCCAGGGACAGGAGAAACTCCCCTGGTAGCTTTTTCCTCTTACTACAGGTTTTACTGTTGTTACTAAAGGTGCACGAGGGTCTTGTTTGGTTGTGTCAGGAGAACTGGACAATCAGGAGCAGACTTGGGGTTGGTTTTTATGGACTCTCCCACCAGCAGCAGCATGCCCAGCTCTGGCTGTGGGCTGGGCTGTGTTGTCCATCCCTGGCAGTGCCTGGACTGTGCTATCCATCCTTGGCTGTGTTCTCTCCATCCCTGGCTGGTCTGTGTTACCCATCCCTGGACATGTTATCTATCCCTGGCTGTGTTCTCTATCCCTGGCTGTGGGGTGGGTTGTGTTCTCCATCCCTGGTCATGTTCTCCATCCCTGGCCATGTTCTCCATCTCTGGCCATGTTCTCCATCCCTGGCCGCGTTCTCTCCATCCCTGGCCATGTTCTCCATCCCTGGCCGTGTTCCCCATCCCTGGCCGTGTTCCCCATCCCTGGCCATGTTCTCCATCCCTGGCCATGTTCTCCATCCCTGGCCATGTTCTCTCCATCCCTGGCCGTGTTCTCCATCTCTGGCCGTGTTCTCCATCTCTGGCCGTGTTCTCCATCCCTGGCCGTGTTCCCCATCCCTGGCCGTGTTCCCCATCTCTGGCCGTGTTCCCCATCTCTGGCCGTGTTCTCCATCCCTGGCTGTGTTCCCCATCCCTGCAGTGCTCCCAGAGCTCCCCTCCCTCCCCTGCAGGCAGCCCTGGGCTGGAGCCTGTGCCTGCCCCACCTGCTGGGGCTCTCAGGTTCCAGCTGGGGCACAGACGTTGCTGTTTCAGGGGACAGTCCCAGGGAAGGGAGCGCGTTTGGCAGCTTCAGTGAGATTGAACCCGAATGCTGGAGTTCCTGTGAGTGCTCCTGAGTTTGGGTCAGTGCTGTTCTCCAGTTTCACCCATGGTCTGGAGAAGTTTATGGGTCCATTGCAGACTAGTAAATCCAGGATTTCAAAGTCCTTCATTGGCATGTCACTGTCCCTCATTGTTCTACCCCCCTTCATCACTCACACTGGCCAGACTTCTCTCCAGTGTGGAGAGGACTTACCCCTCTTCATGTTCTTCATATATGAATTTTCAGAGTCTTCTGTCAAAGCAGAAGCAGACACCAAAAATTTTCCCCACTTTTTGGTGTTTATAGTTTACATCTACTTCCCATTGACTTGCACTGGGGTCAGCAAGGGGCAGACCCCTAACTTAGCCCTGTGCTGTGGTGGGAAAACCCCCCAGCTCCAGTAACCAACCCCACTGCACTGATAGGAACTCACAGAGTGAGCAAAGATACATGACTTGTCTGGTTGAGCTTATCGTGCCTTCACCAGGGAAAATATTGTCAGAAATTCCCTCTGGGTGTAACTGGAAGGTGCTGCTGCCACTGCTTGCTGTGGTTCCAGTGCACAAAAGGTCTGCTGCCATCAGTGTTGCTTCTGCTCCTCACTGGGCTCTGGCCATCCTCCCAGAAGACAAGGAAGACGAGGATTTTTTATTTTTTCATGACAGTGTGCTTGGTATCCACCTGCCCAAGCTGTTTTCTGTTTTCTTGTTGCACTCAGCTTGGCAATGTTGTCATTTTCCAGGTACATGGGGTGTAATTAATGAGAATGTCATTTCCAGGATGTTTTCAAAGACTAGATGGAGAGTCTGAGAAATTATTTCAGTCAACACTTTGGGGGTTTTTTTGAACTGTTTTTTATTAAGATACATCTGGAGGGAAATCACTGTGCCCATATATTTAAGGACAGCAAGACCTGACCTCTCAGTGAAGCTGCTGAACTGGGTGCCCCAAACTGTGCCAGCACTTCCCTGTGTGCTGTGAGGAAAAATGTGTCCTTGTGGTGGTCCCAGGAGGTGGTGGCTGGCTGTGCTGAGGGCCAGATCCTGCCCTGAGGAGCTGAGGGGTGGAAGGACAGGCTGGGACTTGGCCCAGAGTCCTCTCACTGCCCCTCGGGGCTGGGCAGAGGTGTTGGTGGGGGTATCTGTGTTTTATTATACCTGTTACTTCTTTCACAAGAGCAGTAAGTCTGCTTTATGGGAGACCCTGAGTGACTCCACGAGGAGCACAGAGATTGGTTTCAGCACCTTTGCTCCGCAGGACATTGCTGTCCCCAGCAGTGGCTCACAGTGCCCAGGCACAGGCTCGGATGATGCACGATTGTGCTCATTGAGGGATCTCCTTGGCCACTTTCCCCCTGAGCAAATATCCCTAAAACTCCCTCATATTGCTCTATACCTTAACTTTCCTATTTTCAAAAGGGAGGTCTGTGTCACAGACATATTTATTGAAAAATCCTTTTGCCAGGATCTTTTCTCCTGAGAAGCTGGGGAGCTTCAGCTTCTCCATGTTTTGCTGCTTTGGAATGTGATTTGGAGAATTGTTTACCCATCCTGTGAATTGTTTTTTCTTGATGACCAATGACAGCCACCTGTGTTGAGGCTGTGGGCAGCCATAAGATTTTATTATCATTCCATTCCTTTCTTTTCTAGCCTTCTGATGTCTCCTTTCTCTTTCTTTAGTATAGTTTTAATATAATATATAATTTTCTTTTAATTATAACATATATAATATCTATAAAATATATAATGTATAATATATATAATATATAATATATAATATATAATATATAATATATAATATATAATATATAATATATTATATATAATATATAATATATTATATATAATATATAATAATATTATATATTTCTTTTACTATAATATATAATATATAAAATAATAAATCAGCCTTCTGAAACATGGAGTCAACATTCTCATCTCTCACCTTGTCCTGGGACCCCTGCAAACACCACCACAGGTCAGAAGGACTCTCAGGCAGCAAATGTTCTTCTTTTCCTCCTTTGTGCCTTTGTTTCCATGCCTGATCATTCCCCAGGCCCTAGAGCAGTAATGCTCCAGTAATGCTTTGCAGTAATGCTCCCTCTTATAGGTTGGCCAAGGGAATGGTGGATTTTGTTCACAGTGGGGTCACAGTCCACAATTCTACACTGCTGCTCTCAGTCTAGGATGAACATGGGATGCTCTGCCTGCACAGACTGGACAGGTTTATGTTTCAAATTTGGATGAGTTTTCTCAAGATGGTGAATGTTTGAACACAGTGAAGTTACTGCAGGGAATTTTCAAGGTTTCAGGGGTTTTTTTTGGAGCTTTGTGAGGGTTTTATTCCCATTGTCCTGCAGGTGCTGTGGTGTGGGTGTGAGGCTGAGCTGGTGCCTGTCTCTGGTGATATACAGAGCATCGGCATACAGCTGCCGTTCGTGATAATGGGCTGAACCCCTCACATCAAACTGAGAATATACTCCTGCTAATTGTGTACCACCACTGGGACCTCTGGGAGGATGCTGCATCCCAAGAGAGGAGCTTCCACTACCTCAGGATGAATAAATAAGGAGCTAAAGTTAGACTGCAGTTCAGGAGGGCTGGTTCAGTGCCAGCACTGGGAAATCAGGTAACAGTGGTGCCAACCTTTATCCTCCTGGTCCTGGCCTAGCCCAGTGCTGCACGGTACCATCTTTGGAGCCATCCATCAGCACTCAGCCTCACCCTGATGATGTATGGTGGCCATAGATCCTGCTAGCAGGAGTGCACTCTGATGGATTGCGCCCATACATCACGGCCAGAGCTCACCCCAGTGATGTATGAGAGCCCTGAGAATGGATTGCTCACATGCTGGTGTTGTGCAGGGATAAAGCCAAGCCAAGGAGTGGATTCAATTTAATTACAGCACAAATGGTAGCCTGGTGCCAGCAGCACTTTGGTGCTGAGGTGCTGCCTGTGGAAAAACGAGTCCCATTGCAGAGCACCAGGAGAAGAGGAGCCATAGTTTAAAGGAATGGTTATTTTTCAGAAAAATATCAAAGGACTCTTTAGAGAGCCCTGCAGGACACGTTATGCAGTGTGTAGGAGGCTCCTGCATGGGCAGGGGTGCAGCCAAGGCAGGGCAGTGCTCCTGCCTGGAAGCTGGGAGCTCTTGGGGTGGCCCAGCATTTTGGAAAGTGTGAGGGAAGGTGATTTTCTTTTTGAAAATTCCTGGACCCCTCTAAGTAGAGTGAAGTACTCACTGCAAAAACAAAAATTATCTTCCCCACCAAGGAGTGTGTTATTTTCGGGGTCCTCCATGTTGGGAGGAATGAATGAATCTGACTTCATGTTCTTAGAAGGCTAATTTATTACTTTATGATCTATATTATATTAAAGAAAACTAAACTGTACTAAAGAATATAGAAAGGATACTTACAGAAGGCTACAAGATAATAATGAAAACTTGTGACTCTCTCCAGAGTCCCAACACAGCCTGACCATGATTGGTCATTAAGTTAAAACAATTCACATTAAATCAATCAAACAACCACCTGTTGGTAAACGATGTCCAAACCACATTCCAAAGCAGCAAAACACAGGAGAAGCAAATCAGATAATTATTGTTTTTATTTTTCTCTGAGGCTTCTCAGCTTCCCAGGAGAAGAAATCCTGGCAAAGGGATATTTCAGAAAATGTGACAAAGGAGAATCCAACATTGCCTGTAGTCTGTTTTTATTGGTAGAGTGTTTTAATTTGACCAAATTGACTAGAATTTGCACAAATTTGAAAGGATTATTCTCTTGTTCCCTTGTGCTTTCTTACAGAAGTGCATGAAAAACCTGAAGAGAGAACCCCTGGACCATTAGAAGACATCCTTGACCATCATGTGTGGGGAAATTCCAATTGGTAGAGCCCAACAAAGAGCAACTTTGTAAAGAATCCAGAAATAAGAAAGTAATTCCTGTGAAAATCTTCTTTGGGTGCTTGTCTCTTCCTCTTTGCTTCTCTTTCTCACTTCTCTTTCTGTTGCTTGGTATTGAAACAAAAATGTAGCTCAGCTTTACTCTAAAATCAACTTTGCTTCCAAATAAGGCTCTGTAAGGTTGTCTCATGAGCAGGGATTTATTTTTTACAAGAAAAAGGCTTCCATTATCTGATTGCCAATGGATGACACGCCTCAAACTCTGCTTTTTGTTACATCCCTGTTTGCAATGGGAGCTCCTCTGGGAACACACAGATGCTTGAGATTTAAGGTGAAATTTCAGAAGTTCTCTTTAGGCTATCACATCTATTAAGTTCATCTGAGGGCTCAATCTATGTTATTTTAACTACAGATGGATGTGAAAATGCCTTATTTATAGGATATCAAATCCTGTTTCCCCTGCTTCAAAAGGGTTTTTAAGGAGCCAGGACTTGACCCAGTCTTTTCCAGGAGTTTCTGATCATTGATTACCAGAGGTATTTGATTATTCTTTTAGAGAAATGTTGAACCAGGGGCAGCAACGTGGCAGCAGTACTTGGTTCATGCCATGTTTTATACCTACAAACCCAGGCATTTTCCAAGCTAGGTAGATACAGGTTTGCAGATGAGAAATTTTCAGCACAAACAGAGAAAGGAACTTGTTCAAGGTCATGTGGCAAGCTGGTGAGAGGGCTTGGAAGAGAAGCCTGCTGGTCTGACTCACTCCTCTGACACCCCTGCCATTATTTCACTTCTATTATTATCTTGATGTATCTGCTCTGTAGTTTCAAATCAGATCTGCCCCCACCTTCCCGTTGTTCATGGTTTGAAGGCTGTAATTTTTGATGGGCCTATAATGGTGAGGAAATTTTGACCATTTTTTCACCCTTTATTTCTCCCCGTCTTGATAATCAGACATGCTGATTATTCTTTACTTCTGGGCACAGATTGAGGAAGGCTCAGTCTGACAGACAGGAACAGTGGATGCACTGGAGGAAATATTTCCTCCAGTGGTTTCTCTCCTTTTCTATGACAGCCACACCACCAAGCAACACAATGCAGATACTTTTCTAGTCAGTTGTGATGGTGTTCACAGGGATTTTTGGATGAGGGAAGAGACAGAGATCTGACTCCATGTTTCAAAAGGCTTGATTTATTATTTTATGATATATATTACATTAAAACTATACTAAAAGAATAGAAGAAAAGGTTACATCAGAAGGCTAGCTAAGAACAGAATAGGAAAGAATGATAACAAAGGTTTGTGTCTCAGCTCTCTGTCCGAGCCAGCTGACTGTGATTGGCCATTAATTAGGAACAAGGACATGAGACCAATCACAGATGCACCTGTTGCATTCCACAGCAGCAGATAATCACTGTTTACATTTTGTTCCTGAGGCTTTTCAGCTTCTCAGGAGGAAAAAATCCTAAGGAAAGGATTTTTCATAAAAGATGTCTGCGACAGTTAGTGGATAAAATGCAAAAAGAGACTGTGTGAGAGCAGCTATTTACACTGCCCTGTGCAACTCCTGGGCTTTGGAGAAGAACTTGTAATGCTCCTGAGTGTCCTTCAGGGCTGCTCCTGTCCCACCTCGCAGAGAACAAGCTGCTGTCCCCTCCAGGGAATGATCCAGAGCTGTTTGTCTCCTCTGTGCTGCTGCCTTGGCTCCTCTTGTGTCGGGTTCATCCCCACACCACCCCTCCGTGGAGCCTGTGGTTCACAACGATCCTTATCAGCATGTGATAACTGTTGTAAAAGTTTCTATAAATAGAATTTCCTCCTGCCCAAATCTTCTCGCTGGCTCAGCTGTTTTATTTTTAACAGAAAAGCATGTTGATGCTAAGCAGAAATATTTTTTTTAAATCTCTCTATTAAATATAAAAAGATGCTGTGTCTGAGTAAAAACGAAAGGTGCCCCTTAGATAATTTTAAAGCTTCTAAAAATAGTCTCAAGTCTGTGACAAAGCTTATTGAGCAGGAGTAGCTGTGGACAGCAATTCTTCCATGGGAAGGATCATGTCTCCTCATGCTCCTGGCTGGAGCTGTGAGAAAGGAGATGCTGGAACAAAGACCTCTAAAAGGAATTAACTGAGGGCTGCTCTTTAAAAGGCTTGATAGCAGTACTGCCCAAATAGTTTTGCTGGTGATCTCATATGTGTTTTCCCTTCTGGGCTTGACAGCTGCCCTTGAGGTTGAGAACTCCTTTCTGCAGCTGAGTTTTTACTGGAGCCCTGCTGCTGTGCAGGGATAAGGCAGGGAGCTCCCTGTTTGGGATCTTCCAGAACAGAGAGAGGAATTTTAACTTTGGAAGAGGAGGATTTTTAACTTTGCCTTGTATGCACAACTGATACTGAACTTGGAATATTTGGTATAATTTAGTTATTGTTTGTGCTGCTGCACCCCTGCACCCCCAGGGTCAGAGCACAACCATATATGCCATTGACTCAGTCCCCAGCACAACAGAGGAGGATGAAAATTGGATGGGGGGAGAAGCAGAAGGGAGTGGGACTCTCCAAGGACATATATTTTATGAGATTTCCAATTATTTTTCCCGCCCCCATAGTGTGGGCTTTTGTCTCCTTACTTGTGGCAAATGCCAAGTCAAGTGTTTGTGTGTTCGTGCTCAGTGAGAGGGGAAAGTCTCTTGAGAACTTCTGAAAGTTATAAAAGATAAACTGATTATTACTAAAATTGAAAAACAGTCAATTGCTGACTGCTGAATGGCTTATATGGAGAAGAAAAGAGTGTTATAAAACAGAAGGAGATTGCCTATTGTTTGCATTTAGAAAAAAACCATCAGCTTGTTTGAGTCCCAAAGTGCCTCATCAGCTGTGCTAAGCCAGCCTGCATTGGTGTGTGAGTCCAGACCTTATCAGAGATGAATTTCTGCCCACCTGAAGGTGGGGTTTTTCAGGGGGATGCAGCCAGTTTTGCTCTCCCATGTGGCAGAGCATGAGGGGATGATTTCTCTTGCACTTTTTCAAGTTTTAGCAGAAAAAGTATTGGGCAGTAGATTAAGATTTGAGGCTCGGTTCTTCCTTTCCTGTAAATATTCTGCAACCCCTCAAGAAAACTCATTTATTACTTTCAGCCTTTACTCCTCACCTTTAAATTGATAAGAATAACTTCTTTGTGCCCAACTTATTTTTCTGGGTATCTTTCACATGAATGCTTTTCCCATCTGTTTGGTCCTCGGCAGTCTGGAGAGCAGTTTATGCTGCAGCAATCCTGCTCACTATCATTAAAATAAAACTTCCAGAGGCAGACCCAACCTGCCTGAAATGCTGATGCTTTAGCTAGAATTTGAATGTGAAACTCACCAGGGTTTGGTGGCTGTCCTCTGCCCGGAGCTGTCAGCAAGCAGCACAGGCTGTCAGGATGAATGATGGATTAACAAACGTGTAATGATTTAGTCCCTCTCCAGGAACAAGCAATCCTGCCAGAGTGACATGCATCCCAGATATGCAGAGGAGAGGGATGTGTGGCACTGTCTCACTCAATAACACAGGAGCTGGCGAGTGGAGAATGCAATGTTTTTCACCAATTACAGTGTAGATATATATGTGAACCCCAGAAAAGGCAGATCAGAGATAGGATGTTCTGATTTAATTTCTCGTTGTTGTTGGTTTTTTTGTTTTGTTTTAAATCTAAGGTTAAGATTTGACAGCAGAACATAAAACTTCCAAGCTAAAAGGCTTCATGCCTTTCCTTTCCTTTCCTTTCCTTTCCTTTCCTTTCCTTTCCTTTCCTTTCCTTTCCTTTCCTTTCCTTTCCTTTCCTTTCCTTTCCTTTCCTTTCCTTTCCTTTCCTTTCCTTTCCTTTCCTTTCCCTTTCCCTTTCCCTTTCCCTTTCCCTTTCCCTTTCCCTTTCCCTTTCCCTTTCCCTTTCCCTTTCCCTTTCCCTTTCCCTTTCCCTTTCCCTTTCCCTTTCCCTTTCCCTTTCCCTTTCCCTTTCCCTTTCCCTTCCCCTTCCCCTTCCCCTTCCCCTTCCCCTTTTTTCTCTTTATTTTTTCTTTTTTTTCGTTTTCTTTTTTCTTTTTCTTTTTTTTTCTTTTTCTTTTTTTTCTTTTTCTTTTTTATCTTTTTCTTCCAATGATGTTAGTGAGGGACCAGCTGGGTTCACTGGACTCCACCAGGTACTTTTGTTTATGGATGAAGCCATGCAGATGGGGATCAAAGGTTGTGCAGAGCTGCTGTAGAGCTCGCTGGGGCTCAGAGAGGTCGGGCACCAGAGATTCATTTCTTGGCTGCTCAGAGCCAAGGTTTAATAGCAGCCTGAGAAAGGACAGTGATTGAGCTTACTGCGAGCAGCACCTATAGTTCAGGTCAAGTAAAGGGAAGGAGCTCAGGGGCTCTGTGTTTTGGTTGCAGGAGAAAGTCTAATGGTTTAACAATATGTGGCCTCAGCAAGGCATATGGCAGTGAGTGCCTGCACTGAGCTGGGGCAGGGCAGAGAGAGGGGCTGCACCCCTGGAACATCACCTCTAACACAGCCCTGGGGCTGGCCAGGGCTCCTGCTCACAGCCAGGCAAAGCAAACACACAAAGGAAGCCTTGGTAATTCTGCAAATGAGGAAGGGGAAAAGGGAAAACATCCCCGTGGGCTCTAAATAGGGAAAACAGAGTTTTTGAGGTGTGATTATTTAGCAAGTTTCAACAAAGCTGTGTACACATCAAATTGCCCAGGATTGGGGCTAGGTGACTCATTTTGTCTATATCAAGAACTGATTTTGAAGTTTGAAATTAAACTATACTCTGACTTCAACTCCTCTGACTTTTTCATCCTATTTTTCCATTGCACTTAATTTTCTAATTTTCAGTTTTCTGTTCATTGTTTTTTGTTTAGCTTTCTTATTTCATTTTCTTTTACGGTGTCCTCTATTGTATCCGACTGCACTGTGATTTTCCTCTCCCTCTTGGATTAATACTCTTTATTTTTTGGGGGTTTTTTTAAGAGCATGAACTAGAAAATCTGGCCAGGAGGAGAATCTGCTTTGAGCACTCGAATGAGGTTGCATGTTGTTATAAATCACATGTTAAGATAGAGAATACTGTAAGTAATTTCAGGCTGTTGTCACTTTGCGGAAAGCAGTGAGCAGGATGGACTCAGTGCAGGTGGGAGCTGCCACCTTGGTGCTAGGGACCTCAGACCAAAACCTGTAATAGGAAATTTGTCTTTCATTGCCAATTTGCCCTGGAATTGCAGAGAACTGGAAAATCATGATGATATTGCAGGCAGGCCATGATCATGACAGCTGGATTGCAGTGAGGATACACCTCAGCTACACAGAAAACATCAGCTTGGCCCCACTAATTCCTGTGGTTCTGAGGCAGGTGTTCATTTAATTTCCTATTTAAAGACTTCTCTAACTGATCCTGCCTTAAATTCTCCTTCTTAAGAGGCTCCTGGGTCATGAGAAGTTTTGTATTTTTTCACCACAATGAGTTTTTTTCCTCAGGAAGGTACAAAAACAGCACCGAACGTGAACTGAGTGATGTGGGTTTGGTGTTGGGGCTCAGTGGGGCCCCTCTCCCTGAGTGCTCCCATGCTGTCTCCATCCATTAAACTTGATATAAGAGCTACTGGCTCAACTCTGCAGTCTCTCCTGTCAGAATTATTTTACTCTGTTTAAGACTGAACACTTGTTGGGTCTCAAAGAATGACCTGATCATGTAGTTATTAAGATTTTCACCAGAGATTTGGGCCTCTACACCAAATCATTTGCAGTGATTTTTTGTCTCAGGTGTTGCTGTGCTGAATTCATGGTGACTTCTAGATCTCTCAAGACAGTCTTTTTAAAAGTTCCTGCTTTTGCCATCATGCAAAGTTAGAGGAGAAAAGTTGCGTTTTTAAAAATTTTGGCCCATTCCAATTGGATGCTACTTTGGAAATGATTAATAGAATATCAAGTTTTGCCTTTCACAGAAAGGGATTTTGAAGGGGACTTGTGATTTAAAGCTTGATTCAGTCTCTAGGCTGTTCTGCAGCAGATTTTACCCCTTGTGCCTGCTGCAGGCCTCGTTCCTCCTCTCAGAAGCATCCTGGGCTCTCAAGGGCAGCACAGCAGAGTCAATGGGGCCAGCTCTGTGCAAACCCTGATTTTGGAGGTTTTTGACATATGCCATCTTTAATATTTGTTTTTCTGCTTCCCTCTGCCCCTAGTATGTGTTTCAGCTGATTGTCTCTAACAGAGATGCCAACAAGCTTTGTCCTCACAACTGTGGGAAACAGCCAAGCTCACAAGGACTGAGGGAAAACTGCCAGAAGCAGACACACAACTTCTCTGGCTTTGCAGGCTTTGAAATCTGTGGTAAGTTACTCTTCCCTGGATTTCTCATTTCTGTTAATGTTGTTTAGGCATTACCAGATAATTTTTGTTCTTTTTTCTGCATTTTCTTTTCCTGTTTTGGGGGTTTTGTTGTTTGCATTTTTGTTGGTTTGGGCTTTTTGTTTCTGTTTGGTTTTTTTGTTTTTGTTTGGGGTTTGTTTTTTTTTTTTTTTTTTTTTTTTTTTTTCCCCTATGGGGGAAAAGTGCTTAGTGGAATCTTCTGCACTCTAGAAGCTGACAGTCCCCGACCTAACCCATTCAAAGACAACCCCAGCCCATTCCTCTTAGCTGCTGTTTAAACACTGCACCACCCTTTAGGAAAATGCAGATATGATGATATTTAGAAAGTAATATCAAATGAGAAAATGAATTCAGTATATCCATAATTTTCCCAGCATGACTGAAGGGAACAGTTCTGCTATGGCAGCCCTGGTGTGAGCAGACTTGAATTACTGAGGGAATAAGCAACTTTTTGAGTTTGTTGCTCTACTGCTCCTTCTCAAACCAAAGTCAGCCCAATTTCACCAGCCTTTCAGTCCCACCTCTCTTTTGTTTTATCTGAACCATATATTACAGGGGAATCAAAGCAGGAAAGTGTAATATGTGGTAGAAAGGATGCTTTTAAAAAGCCACAGCTTGCTCTCATTGCCCTGCATTCTGCTTCTGTCCCAGCTTCATGAGCAGGACTCAAAGTTTTGGATTTAGCATCTCTGTGAAGTTTTTGGCCAGATGAGCAGATGCTTTAAGGTGCCTTCCTGCACATTCTTCTCTAATTGCTCCAAGAGCTGTGGCCATCAAGCAGAAATCCAGTCAGTAAAACTCTGCAGCTCGTGGACAACTTTTCTTGCCAACCATGCATTACGGAGGGCTAATTGTAAAAGTGGTGCACCTGCTGGCTCCCTTGGTGGCTGGAGCCAACAGGAGAAAAAAAAAAGTAATTTATTAATGATGGAGTCACAAATAGTAATGAAA
The DNA here is from genome assembly GCF_027887145.1 of Ammospiza caudacuta. NCBI lineage: Eukaryota > Metazoa > Chordata > Aves > Passeriformes > Passerellidae > Ammospiza > Ammospiza caudacuta. Next base: position 9,329,229 of record NC_080607.1, read on the forward strand.
ACAATAGGAGCATCTGAAGGAAGCGCTGCCGGGGGCAGAGGTGCAGGTGCTCTGTGCCCTGAACAGGCTTGTCTGCATTTTTATAAAGCTACTTTACGGCCCTTATCAATTTCCTATTGCTTTCTGTGTACCCCCTGCCCCTTTGCAAATGTTTTGCCTGCACAACAGGCTCAGCATTTCTTGTTGTAGGTGATAAAATAGCTGTCACCCTGTGGAGGGAGGAAAGAGGCAAAAAAAAAAAAAAAAAAGTTAGGTCCAGAGAAACAAAGCAGAGGAGCACATTTCCCAGCAAACAAACGAGGGGCTAATGGAGCTGCTGAGTTGGCACCAGGAGAGAGATGATGGGAACTGAGCTGAGGAATGCTGTAAGATTTGGGGTAACAAATGCTGCAGGGCTAGAGAGACTCATTGCTTAAACTGAGGGGGCTTTTGGGGCAGCCTTGGATCTCAAAGGTGATGGGCACACGCCTCACCAACACAGCCCACAGGACTTTTGGATCTCATATATTTCACTGAAAATCTCACCACTTTGGCAATCTTAAGGCTATTTTTTTTTCAAGTAGGCAGAGCAGTTATTGATAATTTGGGAAGGTGCTTGTACCTGTGGGTACTTCAGTGGTTGCAGGATGTGGTCACCTTGCCTCTCAAAATGCTGTGGCACTTGGAACACTGGCATGATACAACTGGTGCAAGTAAATGAAGGTAAAATCTTTGAGAAAAGAGCATGGTGAGCTAAGGAACCAACTTTGCAGCCAGCTTTCACCATGGTGCACAGCAGAGTGCAGTGCCCCGAAAGGTGCCAGCTGATCACCAGCTGCAGAAAGGCCAAAAAATTCGTTTAAACCTTGCCATGCCCACGAGCAGGGTCAGAGATAATGCTCTGTGTGTGACCCCAGTGTAATCCATCACACCCCAGCCTGCTCCTGCCACAGGGCACAACACAGACACTGCTGAGTGCTCCTTGGCAGAGCCTCGGGGCTGCCTCAGCTCCACAGCTTCATTCAGCTCACACTGATGGCAAACTGCTCAGAGTGGAGAATTCTTGCTCTGTCATGCTGATCCTACAGGGGACATTTACTGTCACCCTGGTTTTTTAAGTTTTTGAGCCTTCTGATGTTTCCATTCTTGTAAGGAACTTTCTCACGTACTTCATGTAAATAACTCATTGTTTTGCATTCTTTCATGGAGGAGGAGAAATTTGATGGACTGTTGGTTTGTCCAGCGGCATTGGAGAGGTGGCACTGTCACCCTCCAATATCCACTGTCACTTTTGAAACCCTATAAATGTTAGAGTCAGAATTATACTTTCTTTTTTATCTTGGAGAGTCCAGTGTCTGCATTGTTTTATTTTGTGTTCTAGAGTGACATTTTACCACAGCTTAGGTGGGAGCTGGAAACTTTTTTAGACTGTGGGAATTTGTCTGTGTGTCTGAGCCCATATAAACTGTTAACTGATGTCTGTTTGTATAAAAATTAGAATTTTTTAAAATGTTGCAGGTGTAGCTGTCTCAGCCGAAAGGAGTCAGAGGTCAGCCTGGGTCTGTACCAAATGTGTGTGTGCCCCACATTCTGCTCTTGCTGCTGAGACAAGATTTATTGAGGCTGTGAGCACACTGAAGCCATCACAAAGTAGCTGCAGCCACCTCACCAATGAACTTCAGAGGTCAGCTCTTCCTAACTTTTCACTGTCTATCCTGCATTCAGGGGAGAAATCATATATTCCTTCTTCCCACCTCACCCTTCCAAAACTCCAAACCCTCACACAAATGCCAGCAATTCATAAGAGTGATTAAAACACATAATTTTCTGCCTTAAGGACAAAGCTTCATCTTTTAAAGTTTCCTTTTTCCTTAGGAACTAGGAATCTTTCCTGTAAAGGTAGCTGAAATTTATATGAATGAGCATGAATTCAGGTGTGTATGTTAATAACCAACGCTCATCTGGTGAAATCAGTGCTAATTACTGCCTGGTGATATGAGGGGGCACCAGCATGGCACGGCAGTGTTAACACAGCCAGGATGGCTTGTACTTTATCCATGAGGGAAGGTGAAGGCAAAGCTCATATATCCCCACCACTGTGAATCCCTAATAACTTACAGCCACTGTTTGTTGTCTGCAGAATTAACCTCTTGTCTCCCCCAGCCCTGGGATTGGGTGCACAGTGCAGGATTTTAACTTCTCCACTGAAAAATGTCCATGCAATGCTGTCCATCAAAACTCCTGCTGCTTTCTGCAGAGAATTATTAATAAACTTCTCCACAGCAGAAACAGGACCCTTTTAGAGCTCAGCCAAGGTATTTTCCCTGCTAACCAGCTGGGCTGTTTGGCTGTGGACAAATGCAGTGATGAATGATGGGTCAAGGATGGAGCAGGCTGATTTCTCTCCAAGCTTGACCTTGTCTCTGCTCTGACACCTGAAATGACAGATGCATTAACAAGTTATTTATGCAGGGGAGCTGCAGAGCATCTCACCCTCTGCAAGGCAGCCCCTGGTTCTGTAAGGATGTCAGGGTAGAGCTGCCTGAGCCATCCCCTCTGTGGCTGCTGCCACAAGCAGCTGCTGTGCAGGAAAGCAGCAATTCCTGACGGGGATACCCTGTGAACTGCAAGGCAAAAACAGGAGCAGGGGCCACGGGTTTGCTCCCAGGCAAATAATCTGCACATCTGCAAATCCCTGGAACAGCATTAACTAACTGTGAAAATGCACCTGAAGGTTTCTGGGTTGTTGAAGGCCCAATGTTCTGGATAAAATGCAGCACTGAGGATTAAACTTGTGCTGTTCAGCCGCTTCTGGCCTCAGTGCACTTGGGAGAATTTCTGCTTTGTGCCTTTGGGATTCTCTGTGACTTGTTGCACTGTAGCCAACTGCACTCCTATAGCTGAAATCAAGGGAACAGCTTTGCCTTGTCCTTTTTATGGTGGGACACTTGGGTGGAGGGGTAGCCAAGCTGCAGCCCATGAGCAGACACATTTCCTTTTTGGGAAAACAATTATTGCTGGGAGGTGAAAGATCTCAGCCTAAATCTATAGAAAAATGCATGTATAACATGCATAACCAACCCATTCTCTGCCTAATCTTTTGCTGCAAGTATGAAAGCTGTCTGTAGTTTTAAAATTAGATTTTATTAAGAAAAAATAACCTTGTCTATATACAAGGCTGCTGGTCATGTGGTATTTTCCTACTAGGAGCTATGTAATGGATTAATTTGTGGAGAAAAGTTCAGGAAAGGGGTTGTGTGCTGTGATTCTGCATCCTTTGGAGTACTGGTAGAGCTTGGAGGAGGGAGCACCACAGGAACCCAAAGAGCTGTCCCTGAGAAACTTGGTAATTCTATTGACCTCAACAGAATTAACAGCAATGGATTACCAGCTTTGAGTAGAGCCCTCCTTTCTTTTTTATATTCCCTCCTCCCCCAGATAAAACCCCTTTGGAACAATACCAACAGAACTTTTTGGATAGATGCTAAAGTCCCTTTTGTGACATTGATTGGGAGTGCAGTTGTTAATTTGAGATACAGGAAATTCCAGCCTAGGTTAGGACTGCACCACTTCATGCTGCAGCTGTGACTCCTTTTGCCTTCCAAGAGGTTTGGAGCAGGTTGCAAATAGCCATAGTTCAAACCTGAATTACCCAGCTAGGGAAGCTGTCTCTGACTCACCTCTTTCTCCTGGTCTGGTACAAGGGTGCTGAACAACAGAACAGTTGCTGAGAACCAGCAGCATCAGCATTTCTTGACCTGACCTGAGGTAGTGAGGGCTCTCTGGCAGCTCAGCGAGGGAAAAGGGAGATGTCCTGTTTCTGTTCTGCTGCTGTTTAAAGGTTGGCTCTTTCCAGTTTGGGGTGTTTGGGTGAATGTACATGCACACAGACCTGGGTTCAGCTCTCAGGAGTCAGGGCAGGGCGAGGCTGAAGGCAGGTTTTCCACAATGGCCTGTTTAATCCATTACAAGCAACCTCTCTTCCATCATGAGTCCTGGTTTTAAACTACTGCCCTGGGGCACAAAAATCAACTCCTAACAACTTCCAGTGGGACCACTATTCCATCAGTGTTCCCATCAGATGCTGGCTCCATGATTAATATTCACCTTCCTTCTTCGTTAATCATCACTCTTCATTCATGGCTCTGCACCTTCCTGCTGACAGGGTGCTGTGTGCAGAGCAGCTGGTGGGGAAAACAGACAGAGCTCAAGTGCTGCACACAAGCTGCAGAGGGAAAAAGCCACCTCAGTGCAGTGTGTCAGCTCAAAACGAGTCCTGAAAATGCAATTTTCCCCCTTGACTTAGAAGAAGGGGGTTACATTTTCTTTTTGTGAGATGGGACCTTACTACAACCCTTAACTACCACTGTACTGTTGTACCTTGAGTGTCACAGCACCCAGAAATTGACAGCAGGAATGAAAATCACACAGAACAAACTGTCAGAATTTGGCTCATCAATTCAATCTGTGCATGATCCTAAAATAGAGTTTTACAATTAACATTTGCATTGTAAATTTAAAATTTGAAGTCCACTCCCAGTTTTGCCCCAGACTTCCTGGGTGACATTGCACATGAGGCTAGAGCTCTTCCTCACTGGCCAGGGTGCAATTATTGGTTTTTTTTCCCTTGTTCTGTCTCTCTGGGTGGTTGGAATTGTCCACCCTGCAGAGAAAGGATTTCCTGACCATTGTCCAAGACATTGTATAAACATCTGAGCTCAGTAAGACCAGGACTAGAGATGCTCATAAAATAGATATTCCATATTATTCTGCTTTCTCAAAAGCATTATGGCACTTGCTGTGCTTGTTCTCTACTCTGGTAACTTCATCCAGAGATCTGGAGGCTGCATTACTCAAACTTAGCTTTCCCTTGGTGTGCTTTGGAGGGTGCTTATATTTGTTTGGTATAAAAGTTGAATAAGCTTCCTTACCATTGTGGTCATGGTAAGGAAAGCAATCAAGAAGCATAAAAAAAAATTGTGTTATAAAATATAGACGTTGGTTTGGTCTTCTCAGAGACATCAGTAATTCTGCACAAATCCACGTTTAGGACAATGAATTTGGACGTTAAATCAACAAAGTCAAAATTTACAGGATGATCCTGCTGGTAAGAGGAAGATCTTTATGTTGTGCCTTTTATTCCCTGTGACGTGATGGTTCATGTGTGAGCAGCTCCTCAGAGAAGGTTTGCAGGATGCACAACTGAGGCCATCACACATCAGCAAATCTGATGCAACTTTTCAGGAGGAAAAGGAAATTGGTTCCTTGTAGACAATGATATTGCCTTGATGTAGGGTTTGCACTTGTTAGCTTGATTTTGGTTGAATTTTTTAAGACAAATCTTTATCACTTCACATGTAAGTCATGAGAAAGAAAAACTTGCAGAATGTAAATTGCAAATTTTGCAGCACAGATAAAGAAATGATTGAGCATGATATGGCATCATTTGTGAAAATCTGATAAGCAAAAAAGCAAAAAAGGTCACTGAAGAGATGGCAAAAAGACCAAGTATTGCAATGCCTACTTCAGTCAAATTGAAACAAATTTTGCTGCAGAAATAATTGAAAAAGACAGATCCTAACAAGTTTTGAATTTAAAATGTTTTAAATTTGAATTCTTTTTAAGTTGCAATAAAAATGTCCTTGTTTTTATAAGTCAGAATTGTGCTGGACATCCATTAATAATTTCCCCCTGCTCTTCTAGGGAGAATTCTGTAAAACATCAGAATTCACTACTGTAAGCACTTAAAAGCTTTCTCTCTTCATGTTCCAAATATTTTCCCCTACTACTTATATAATTTAGTGCAGATAGCACTTCATTTTTCTCCCTCCCTTTATTTTCCAATTTGTTGTTTCACCAATATCTTTTCAAAACTTCCTCTGCATTTTGAAACCTCATTTGCCATTAAGAGAAATAAAGCATTAAAAAAACATTGAAAAATTTGGATATGATTCTGCGTGGGGGAATAAAAAAGCAATAGCCAGGATGCTGTTACAGCCTTCAATTCATGGCATCTGATGAAGTGAGAGAAAAGTACAAACCACATTCAGTATTCATAAAAAGGATTTATAATTGGTGGCAGATACTTTACATTATTAATTGAAGGTATTGCACAGGGAGAATTTTGAGTTTGGATGTTTTGCTTATGAAAGTGGGGGAGCTGCGTCTTTTAGAGCTTTTATTCTTCCTTGTTAACAAATTCCAGTATAAATGTCAGTATCAGAAGTTGTTTTGTGAATGAAAAGCCTTTGCTTCTCTCTCAGTTTTGTGTCTCAATAGTTACTTTTTGCAATCCAAGACAATATAACTGATATCAGAGAGAGGAGAGTGGTTTTTATTTACTGATTCAGGAGATGGAGTGGAAGGACATTGCTGTTGTTGTAATAACATGCGCAGACTGATTCCTCACCAGTACCTAATTTATATCCTCCTTTCTCCCTGAATTAGTGTGAACAACTGCAGCAGCCTGCTTGGAATGTGCCAGGGGCTCCATGGATGTATTCTCATTTTTACACAAACTTGGACCTGTGTCTTGGGAGTGTTTTCCAAAATGTGCCTTGCAAAGGGGGTAAAAATTTAATAACTCCAATGGTGACCAGCAAACATCTAATGTTTATGTAAGAGATAAGCAAAGCTTATCTCATTGTTTCAGGAGGAGAGAAAAACCACCAGGAAAGTTGGACAATACAGCAGCAGCATCTTTGTTAGCAAGTGAGTGTTAATTTTCATTCCTTAAATGATTATTTTCTCTTCTTTACAGACCAACGTTTGGCAGCTTCCTGGGCATGATCTTCTGAATCCAGATCCAGTTTTGCTCAGGGAAGATGCTCTGTCCCAGATGTCACCAACACACTGCAGTATCCCAACAAAACCCTCTTTCTTCCCCTCAGTTTTCCTGAGTTTCCCCACTTGGAAAATCCTCAGAGCTCCAACTCTGCCATGCACAGTGATTAAGACATAAATTAAAAAATATTTGAAGATGTTGATACACCCTAATTTGAGTGATAATGCACCTTTTGAACCAGGGGAACAGTGCAGTGATATTTTAAATGGCTTAACCTCTTTGTCTTTCAGAGATGCTTGCTGCCTTTTTGCCTCCAGAAGTATAACTCCACTTACTTGTGTGAGGGATCCAATAATACATAAAATAACACATTATCTCTTTAATTACTACAATGGTAGACCACATTTAATGTTATTTTTTGGATAGGAAATAATAGTGGGAGCCTGGAGGGAAATTTTATTTGATTGCCCTCCTCCATTACCCCAAAGATTGCTCACTGTACATTAATAATGCGAGCAGGAAAGGTCTCCAAAGTCCACTTTGCTGGCTCCTCCATACAACAGCAGCTGCTAAAATAGAACAAACATCAGCCAGTGCTGGCTGTGCCATGGGAAGAGCTGCCTTGGCTGGGGAGAGTGGTGAAACTGAGATACCTCAGGGTGGCTGGGCCCTTGAGACTGCCCTTGTAAGAGCCAAAATGAGAGATGTGGGACTCCAGGGGCTCTCCAAAATGCAGTTTATTGTATACAAAATGCAGTTTATTGTATCCAAGATGTTACATCCAGGGCCATGGGTGACAGAGCTGTGCCCACAGCTGTCAGCTCCAGCTGCAGGCAGGCCTGGAGACCCTTTGGTTTTGGTTACAATTCATTATAGACTTTTCTTTGCTGAGCATCTTCATACAGCAGAACCAATCTATACCTTAACTATTATCTATAGCCTATCATAACTAATGTAATTACCATATTCATGTCACTATTCTCCAATCACTAAAAGTCAGTACATTACAGTTTAAGCTAGAAGTTGTTTTTCAGTTTTCTTGCAGTGGAAAATTCTGAGATTATTTTCTATTTGCAACATTTGCTGACTTGTTTGCCTGTGCTATCTTTGTGCTTGGTAAAAACATCTTCTTGTTTGAGGTGGGTTTATCCTTTGCTCTAAGCCATAAAACTCCTTCTAACTAACACACCCTTTGCCTCCTTGGTTATCCAGTGAGACTGGCTCAGCAATTCTTTTCTTCTATATCAAAACTTGCTTCCATCTCTATTTATTCTTCATATGCTACATTCAAAAATCTTTCTGCTAAGAATAAATATCTTTTATATCTGTGAGACTTTCTTGTCAAACTTTCATCCTTCCCAACACCTGCTCACTCATCCTTTCCTGGAAGAGGAGACGTAGAAGCATCAGAATCCATTTGCTGCCATGGATGGTGGCAGGGCTCTGCTCTCAGGGTTTGTGATCTCCAGCACCCTGGGTGTTCCCAGGGATGTCAGGCACTGGCTACAGGGCTGTTGGGAAGGAAACCTGTTCAAGTGAATACAGATGATAAGTGAGGATTTTTGGTGGGTGTTTATTTTTTAAGCACCAGGCTGTTCCCTGATGGGCTCCTTAAGGAGGAAAACAAAATTACCCTGTAGATGCCTTCCCATCACCAAGAGCTGTGAATACAGAAAACAACACATCAAAGCTCATCAGCAAGGGCAGGACCTTTATGTCAATGCTCATTTGTGGAACCCTCCCTGGGGCTGTGAACATCCCCATTGTGCTCCTGCAGGAAGGGCTGCTGCCTGAGGTGGCTGGGCAGCTGGGCTGGGAAACCTGGATTACTGTAAATAGAGCCAGCCCGTTCCTTCCTCCTTGCCAATCACACGTTTTCAGAAAAACCCAGTGCAATTTAAGCATCCTCACAGCAGAGGTGGCCAGGCTGACACCTGGTGCACTCCAGGGTGCTCCTTTCCTCCCAGAGAGGAAGAGAGGTGTTCTTACCAGGCAGATGTGCCTCACAGCTGTGCCCCCTGGGGAAGGACAGGGGAGGTTCTGAAGCCAAAGGGCACAATCACTTTTACACAAACTTGGACCTGTGTCTTCAGAGTGTTTTCCAAAATGTGCATTGCAAAGGGGGTGGAAATTTAGTAACTCCAATGGTGACCAGCAAATATCTAATGTTTATGTAAGAGATGAGCAAGGCTTATCCCATTGTTTTAGGAGGAGAGAAAAATCCCCAGGAAAGTTGGACAACCCAGCAGCAGCATCCTTGTTAGCAAGTGAATGTCACTTTTCATTCCTTAAATGATTCTTTTCTCTTCTTTACAGACCAACATTTGGTCACCCCTGCAGCTGCAGGGCCTGGGCAGTTCCTGTCCCCAAGCAGAGCAGGGACCTTGGTGCAGCTGCTTGGTGGCACTGCCTCTCCAGAGGGGTGACACAGCCCTCAGCAAATCCCACACAACCCACAGCAAGCACCTCACAGCCACTGTGGCCAGCTTGTGGTTCCCCTCAGCCCTCTGTGTGTGGGAGTCCCAGTTGTGGGTTTCTCTGGGTCTGGACTGAAGGCACTTGAGGCAGTAGTTGAGACTCAGGTGTTTATTATTTCTTATCAGTAAAACAGTTTCACTACTGTGAGTTCGGCAGCTTTTCATTAAAGGGCACAAAATGGCAACAATCTCTTGGTACAAGGTCTTTTAAGGCTAAACTATCCAATTAAGAACTGACACCTGGATTATTTTCCCTTTTAACCCAATAACTGATCCCAAAGAGCTGCAAAGGGGACTTTTCTGCCCAATTACAAAATGCCACCAAACCCATGGAGAAGAAGGAAGAAGAAGCATGAAGAAGAAACCCAGGACAACACCCTGTGCCCTCCACCTTGCTCCCATCCACAACACACTAAAAATCCCAAAACCTCAATTTCTCACCAAGTGATACACCTACACTGCTCTCTATAATCTATTGCACACTTTTGTGGATTCCAGTCTATCTTGAAGTCTGGAAAACTTTCTCCATGAGTGAGGGTCAAAGTCAGTGCTGCCCTGGGGGTCAGGGCACCCCAGAGCAGACACAGAAATATTCCCCGTGCCCTGGGTTTCCACATCTATGGGCACCTATTTTATTTTCCTGCTAAGCTGCTTTAACCCAGGTTGCTGGGGGATTGTGGAGCTCTTGCATTTATCAGCATTAAATAAGAAGCAATAAGTTCTTGGCTGTGCCTTGAAGAGCTCTGCTTTCCTGGGTAGTAAATCTGCAGTAACTCTCTCTTACAGTTTTATTGAGGGTTATCAAGTGTTTACTCAAAAGACATTTCTGTGCATTCAACGTTTTTCTAATTGGGCAGTGAGGGGTAATGCTCTCTCTGGACAGATTATTACTGCTGTGGTAAAATCTGCTCTCTTTAGTCAATAGACTGTCAGCACTGCTGATTTGCTGGGTGGAGAGAGGAAGTGGGGCTGTACTGGTGTATGGTTTCTGCTAAATGGAGTTTGATCTATGTCACTGACCCCAGAACACCTTGGACATGATCTGTGCTGTCTCCTAAAGCCCTCTGAGAAGAAAACCTGTGTAGAAACCAATCTTATCCTTTCAAGGATGCTAAGGTTGCACCTGCACAATGTGCAAGGAGCCACACTGGTGCCCTTCTTTGTGGTGTGGCTGAATTTCAGCCCAGCTGTCCCCAAATAGTGAGTGCTACACAGGTGCCCACTGTTCAAAATGGCCCTGCTGGCTGCAAAGAGTGTTTAAAGATGATCTTCATAGTCTGGACTCCAAACAGAAACTGTTAAATAACAGGGTGGTTTAGAATGAAATCCCTTTCCAGGGATATCTGAAAACCTGGAATGAATGCGTGGAAGAAGTGTGTGCAGTGGGTGGGGTGTTATTGGAGCCTGAGCTTGGTTTATTTGAGGAAAAAAAGTTAATTTTGCCTTTTTTCTGCCTCTTAGCTTGTGGCTGTTGGGGTGAAGAAATCATAAATGAGGTGGCCAAGTAAAGAGAATTTAAAGGAGTCACACAAACTTGCCACATAACACCAAGTTATTTCAGACATAGTAAAATCAGACTCGCATTTGGATGAGATCTAACTCATGTGTGGCCACATCTCTGCTGGGCTCTTGCATCTCTCCTGGCATCAGAGCCTTCTTCCTGCACAGGATGAGCTCCTACTCCTTCCTCAGAGGGAGGCAAAGGAGGAGGAGGAGGGGTGGTTCAGCCAAGCTGATCCAATGTGCACCTGGACAGCTGGTACATCTCGCAGTGCCTTTATTTTAAAGCCATCCATCATGCTCAGGGGATCACATCCAGGCCCTGAATTGCAGAACTGGCACCTTGGGAAGTGCTCAGCTGTGAAAACTGTCTTGGCAGGACAGCATTGCCATATGAAAAGAAATGCTTTGCCTTTCTTATTTTGAAAAGGCAAGGTAAATGGAAGAGGCTGAACCCACTCACCAGCACTTTCAGGGGATGTATTTCTCCCCTGTGCCCTGTGTTGGATGGATTTGGGGGAGTCTGACCCCGGTTTGGCAGAGATAGGAATGGGCTGAGTGGTGCATCTGCAAAGCCTCAGCTCTTTAGATTTTGCCTGAAGTGTTGTGTTGAGCTCCAATGTCCCAGAGATGTGTGACTCCATATCAGGACAGAGCAGTGAGAAGTTCAGGCTCTCAGGAAGAGCTGCAAACCTCAGGGCTGGGGTTTTGCTTATGACGGGGTGCTGGAGTGCTCTTAGAGGAGAAGTTTGTGTGGTGTGACACGGGACACAATGGGTCTAACTTCTAAGTGTAGGGGGATATAATACAAGAAAATAAAGACAGTGTAGAAAGCAATCTTACCCCTAAGGAGTTGCAGCTGGGCCAATTATCAAAGATTAGGAACAGGCCTGACTTTAACAGGCCACAGCTGTGAGCAATGAGAAGCAGATGCTATAAAAGAGTGGGGTGGCTGGGTGAGAAGGGAACTGGGGTCAGTGGCTGCTTTGTGAAGAAGACAGACAGTGCTCTGAGGAGATGCCCACGAGGAACACTAAAAAGGTATGAAACTTTTGTGATAAGGAGACAGCAGTATGGAACCCCTGCAATAAGATGACAATAAGTTTTTTGCATTGTGGTTTGAGTTCTGTGCTGCCATTCTGCTGAGCTCATCTTTTTGCGGTACAAGCTGACCTCAGCCTGATGATCAGGAAGTGAAATGAAGTTGTATCAGGTTGATGAATTTTTCTTGGTTTTATTCCTGGTACTTTGGGTTTTACTATTTGAGTAACTGGCAGGAGGAGTGGATTGCATGGATACAATAGGAAGCTTAATTAGTGTGCAAAGTGCTTAGAGATCTTCAAGGAAAGGTGAAATAGATGCAGAAAGTTATCTTCCCTCCTCAGAGGCTGCATTTCAGTAATGGATGAAGTGACCCCTAAAATATAATATTAATTCTGCAAAGCACTTGGGAGTTCTTCTGAATCAAAGGTGCTATGCAAATATATTCTCACTTTCCTTTACCAGTCCCTTTGAGCCAGCCAGTCCACCATTAGTGGTGATTCTCATTTAATCAGAATTCAGCCTTCAAATTTTCTGCAAGTCCATAGATAAATAAAGCAGCAGCCGTAGTTGATAATTTATTTATGAATCTATTTATAATCTAAGTTTTGCATATTAATAAAAATCACTCCATGTGGCAATTCCTGATTAAGAACCATTTTTTTGTCTCATCTCTCTTGCCCCTAGATAATATCCGAAGAATTAGATTAGAAATAGTTTTTATAAATAAATTATGATAAACTCCTGCTTTATTTATATACTCAGACCTCTCCTCATATTTCCATCTTCTTGCTGTGTAGTAAGATATAGATATTGTGGCAGTGGTCATTTAAATGGGAAATGCTTTATTTTTAGGTGGAAAAAGGATGTTTTCTGACTCAGGTGAGACACTCTGAGGCCCGATAAGAGGCAGCACAGTCAGGAATTCAGGGAGTTCAAGATACTTCTTGTGCACACAAGAACTCCAGGGTGGAAAGACACACATGAAGAAAATATCTCGTAAAGTTTGGGAGATATGTGGGGAATGTGACCTGATGTTGGGGGACGTAAGACCGGTGACGGACTTTGGTTCACGTAAGAAGTTTGATAACAGGATGCTTTAGCAAAAGCAAATGAAATTTTGAAAATTAGGCTTCGATTGCAAGAAGATTAAATCAAACAGGTTTACCAAAAAAAGAAAATCCCATTAAATCTCTGCAAGAGATGTTTTTATACGCATAAGTTTGTGTTTGTGATGGCTCCACAGTGCCATTTAGGCAGGATGTGGCTGTTGGCTCAGATGCAGCTGCACAGCACCAGGCCAGGCTGGGTGTGCTTGGGGAACTGATGAGCTGGTGTGGGGCTGCTCAGATGAGAGGGTTTCAGAAGCTGCCCTGCCCCCTTCAGTAGCAGATATCTGTAGCCATGATATTTTCTGAAAAATCCTTTCCTTAGGATTTTTCCTCCTGAGAAGCTGAAAGGCCTCAGGAGCAAAATGTAAACAGTGATTATCTGCTGCTGTGGAATGCAACAGGTGCATCTGTGATTGGTCTCATGTGGTTGTTTCTAATTAATGGCCAATCACAGTCAGCTGGCTCAGACTCTCTATCTGAGACACAAACATTTGTTATCATTCTTTCCTATTCTATTATTAGCTAGCCTTCTGATGAAATCCTTTCTTCTATTCTTTTAGTAGAGCTTTAATGTAATATATATCATAAAATATTAAATCAGCCTTCTGAAACATGGAGTCAGATCCTCATCTCTTCCCTCATCCTTGGACCCCTGTGTACACTGTCACAAATATCCATTGGGATCAGTGTCCAGCTACACTTTTTGGGCTTGGCTGAAAGCAACCTTGATAATTGTCAAAATCATCATCTGTTCATGTGCTCCCAGCAGCTCCGGGGAAAGTATTTGAAACCAGCAAATCAGAGGAGGTTTTTGTGGGCTATAATTAAACTCTGGCATTATCACACGTGCTGCAACTTGGAATTGGCCCTGGTGGGACCACTCAGATGTTTAAATACTTTTAATTTAATCTAAGGTTTTGGTTATGCACATACACTACCTTTTCCATAAGCATTTTAGAGTATGGAATACAAATGTGGCATTGCAACCAGTTGGCAAGAACTGAGAGAAATAATCAGAGGGGTAAATCCTGGAGTCATGTGTGCTTGTGGTTCAAATCATGTTTCTGGCCTTAAGGGCTGAACGGAAAAGGTTTAAAATACAACATAAATACACTCTGAGGACAGGAAGAAGAGGAAACAAAAGGAAAAAAATCCCCGCATTTCTTAGGTCATGATGAAGGAGTTCAGGAATTAGGGTATGACAAGGGCTGGGAGACTTGGCTCCACCTCCCATTCCTGCCACAGGCTTTCTGTGTGACTCTGAATGAGACCATTTTCTTTGGGAAATGGGAATAATAACAACTTCCTGTGTTGTGGCAGCACAGGAAAACTCAACTCAGTGACAACCATTGTCATTGAGAGAAAGTTTTGGATACAGCCAGATGATTCTGAAGGTCTCTGCTATGGACCTGAGATCTTTTCAATTAGCAGTGAAATGCAGCAGCTTCTGGGGTGGGAGCTGGCATTCCCCAGAATTAGAGCTGTCATGTTATAGGGTAAATGTTTCCTGGAGTTTCTGGGAGTTTGTTTTATTGCAACTTGCCTGAAGACACGAGGATTTCCATGTGCATGATTGAAGAAACTGAACTTGTAAGCAGAGAGGTTTATTTCTGTTTTGTTGCCCAGTTTTGTACAGGTTCCTGTTCAGAAGCAGAGGCAATGCTGTATCAGCCAGGCAGAGTTAACAGATCCTTAACCCAAAATAATAAATTCTACTGAGGGCCATTCTTCAGCCAATCTAGAATTCATACAGCAGCATGTAGTGCTGGAATAACACTGAGGAGCAAGTTTAGGCTAGGAATGGTATTGGGAATTATTTGTTCAGCCAGCTGCTGGACTTTAATTTAAACAAAGGCTGATTTAGAAGTGAGAGGTTGTAGTTTGGGCTGTCCTCTCATTAGTGCTCTGTTCCTCTGGCTCACAGCCTCCAAAGTGCAGCTCAGCCTTGGATACCTGGTGCTGTGTAGGGCACAGGGACAGGGCCAGCACTGCACGCCCTGCTGTGCTTTATCTTGCTTAATGAACACTGTTCCTTCAATAACTTTATTGCCCTCTGTGTTCCAGGTTCCTTAATTACTTTCTGCTTGACAGACAGCAGACAGCATCCTTTTATTTTTATATTTTTAAGTATTACCAGATTCCCCAAGCATCACTATCCATAGGGAGAATAACACAATAATTGAACCACAAACAAGCCAGATGGAGAGGAAGACAAAAGGGACAAATTTAAAGTCAGATCTTCTTTCACCATCAGAAAGAGAGAAAAAAAAATAGAACTGGAGGCTCCACTATATTTTTCTGTTACCTTTAAAAGAAGGATATGAGGCATCTCCACATGTGCCCACACAAATCCTGTGGGCAGAGACAAAAGACCAAACCTGGAGGCAAAATTAAGGCTTGGTGCAGGATTAAACTGCTTGGATGTAATGATGGCCCTTGGCAGTAAGATTTCTGTTGTATTCCCCTCTCTTTGTAAGGACTCTCCCTTGCTCTGCCTGTGCTGTTAGAAATCATTTGATGAACTCTTGCATGTTGCAATTTCTTTCATATTTGCAGCTGCAAGTTCACTCTGTGGCTCTGATCCCAATATCCACAACCTGTGCTTTTCTCTTTTCCTTTGCAATAACTTTAGGACAAAGTGAATATTGGTATTTGTTGAACTTGCATTCTCTGTTCATTTCCACAGAAAGGTAAAGAAGCTTATTCTTTCTTAACTGCTAAGGCAAGGTTGAAAGCAACTCACTGTACCTCAATAAGGTCGAAATGCAAAGACAAATTCAAGCTGAGAAACATGAGTTTGATCTTTAATTTGTGGACTTTGTCTGCCATGATCTGTGTTTATTTGCATATTCATGCTGACTTTCTCCTTCTCTTCAATTGACTAGACAAAAATGCTTTTTATATACCCTTCCGAAATGCAAAAATATAATAAAAAATACCTTTACACTGGCTATTTGGAATATGAGATAAGTGTCAGGGTTTAGAAATTTTGCTCCAAGGGTTTTTTCTCTACAAACATGGTAGAAAAACTTAGGAGTAAAATCTCTAAATGCTGTTTGGGATGATTCTGACTGTTTTTCCCAACAGAAGACCTTTCTCCCTGTACCCAACATCACAGAATACATCTGGGGCAGGGAACTCAAGTGAGATCTGTGGGCAGAAGGCAAAGATCTTGCAGATTAAACCAGTTTTAATATTTTTATCATGCAGGTTAACAGCCCTGGTGCTGGGGCTCTATCTCTCCTAGGGTTTTACCCACTGACTTGTCTGCCTTGCTGAGATATCTTTGCTATTATTCACTTCTGTGGAGGAAGAAGAGAAGTTTGGGATTGGTGTGTGGGAGTTAATCTGAAAATCCTGGTTAGGTACTCTACTTCCTCAAGGGTTTTAAGGAGTGCAAAGGAGAAAAAAAAAAAAGCCAAACAAGCAAAAAAAGATAAACCAACCTGGTAACATCAGAGATGTCATCTGTAGGTGCTGGGAACAAGGGAACCATCAAAAATTGAGGGAAACGGAAAGAGGACAAAATGTGCCCTTGTGTGAGCACACAGTGATATCGCTGTGGAATGTGCCACAGAATGAGGATGCTGTGGTTGCAGGGGACTTGCCTCTGAGGTGATGATTTATTGCTTTGCTTCATTTGATAATTGGCAAATGGAGACAACCAGGTGCAGGGCCAGGGAGGGAGGAAAATTCCTGTCCATCAGGGCACCCCTGACCTTCACAGGGAAGCAGAGGAAGCCTCATGCTGTGCTGCCTTCTGCACAAGTGGTGGCTGGCTTTGAGCAGCTCTCCAGAGGCTGTGGAGACACAGGGAGAGGCAGCCTGCCCTGCCCAGGCTCCCTGTGCCATCCTTTTGTGCCCTGGGTGACCTGTCCTGCAGGGAGAGGCTCCCCTGCAGTATGGGAGCAAAATGCTGGAAACATCTCTATTCTACTTAAAAAAATTACACAGGACTGAGCACAGCAGGGGAAATTCCCCCAGGTGCTGCTTTTGGGATAAAGGGGAAGCTTGGTGCCTGACACCATGACTGTAGAGCATGGATGAGGTCACCCCAAAGAGGGAATATCTCTGGGGTCTTTGCAGAAGTGTTTGATTTTTTTTCCTGACATTTCATAACCAATTAGGACTTTTCAGGGCTGTCAGTGAGCTCTCTTCAGGTAGAGGTGACATGCCTTATTTCGTATCTACCCATGCCACAACAAAGAGCTCAGAAAAGGGAAGACAGCAAGGTACATTTTGAGGGGGAACTCTGATAATTTTAGTGTTTTCTTATTGTTTTAAAAGCTGTGTGTTTCTGAAGGGGACACAAAAAGGGAGGACCTGTTCTGCCTTGGGCAAAGCCAGCCTGGGCTGTGCTCCTGAGGCTGAGAAGGTGTTGGGGAAGGCTGCAGAAGGCCCAGGGATCTGGATTTTTCCATCAGTTTTGGGGATATTCCTTGGCCACAGACAGAGGGAAACTCAACTGAAGGGTTTTACAGGTGTGAGGGTGTTCAAGCTGCAAATGGGGATTCTTGCAGTGAAAAACAAAAGCAATCCAAGCAACTGCCTGCTGCCAGCAGCTCCTGATTGCTTCAGCTAATTTCAGTCTGCAAACATCGATGACAATGTGATTTCTGAAACATGGGAAGTGTTTATTCCTGCAATCTGTACCATATCTGTGTCAGGAGTTTCAGTGCTGTCACTTGTAGCAACCTTCACTGCTTCATCATCATCTCCCTGAATTAATTGCCTTGAAATGATGAAAGTAGATTTTTAAAGGTAAAATGCTTTCAGTTATTTGCTTTTCAGGTTGTTTTATGAAGTTGTTTTAACATGCTCTGTTGAGCTGTGCATTTACCTTCATCTGAGAGAGGAACAGAGCTGGAGTAAGGAATTTGGGAGCCTGGCCACAACTGTGGGAAGGATTAAACAGGCAGCAAAATGTGTGGCTCACGTTGCTCTGCCTTGCTCTGTTACACACAGATCTCTGCTGTCTCTGCACCTCCCTTCCATCTGCTCCCTGTGACCTGATGAGACACAAATCCCCTCTTCTCTCTGCTCCTCCTGCCTGGATGTGGTACCTCTTGGTGATCCTTTTTCCCTTGTACCAAAAAAATTATATAGGTGCTAGATATAAATAATTTAAAAATATATACATTTTATAATATTGTATATATTTTATAGATATTTTATGCTTTATATCATTATATCATCATATATTTTATTATGCATATATTTTATATTATATAAATTTTAATTATATATTTATATATATAAAATGTATATAATATATATCTAGGTAAGTTATGGAGTTTTCCCCCTTATTGGAGATAATGTTAGTCTGCACCTATGCTTGTCTTTCATGTTCAAATGGAATAATACTGTCAAATAATAATGCCAGAACATCTTGTTCTTAGGGAAAAATGGATAAAATAGGCTCTGGTTTTATTGTAACCTGTCCTGGTGCTGCATTTCTGTGACTCTGCTGAGTGTTGAACTTTGTAAGCCTTTGCAGGACTGAGAATTGGGGGATGTTTTGCTAATTCCTTGAATTTTAGAGTATTCAACTAGATGGGCTGCAGTTTGGGGGCTTGTATGTGGGAAATGGTGGCATCCAATTTAAGGTTAAATTTTAAAAAAAGTGTATAAATTTTGATAAGAGGCTTGGCAGTGTTTTCCATGAGTTTTTGGCATCTGCTCCTTGCTGGGACAATCCTCAGGCTGAACTGAGTCACTGCAGGTGCTGCAGCGCCTGGAAATGTTTGCTGCAGAACTCAGGTGTTTGGGCTTCAGAAGAAATGTTATAGGATACAAAGCAAGGAATCTTGTGCCCCATGACCAACTTTGCTTTGTGATTTATTTCTTGATAAAATGATTCACAAGGCTTAGCATTCTTTGCTTTCACTGCACTTTGAATCCAGGAAAAAACATCCTTTCTTCTTCCTCACCTGGCTGAAATGACTGTTTATTGACCACTTTATTAGTATTTTGATTTAACACTGAGATATTTATAATTTATGAAAGATAACACTAAAACATAGGCCTAGAGTGATTATTACTATATCAGCTGAGCAGTGATGGATGGATTTATAGTAAAAACCAGTTTAACTCATCTGGGATCTTTTCTAAGCAGTCACCAATGAATTCAGAAGTTTCCCAGCATTCAGAACTGCTCACTTACAGCACCCAAATAATTTGTCTGTCTGGATTCAGGCAACCATTTCCTGCTCAGTACAAACTTTCAGTCTCTCCTCCCCTTTTTCACATCAGCTGCTTGCACTCGGACACCTGAGATGTGCAACCCCTCAGTGCTTGAAAGGCCACCCTGGTATCAAAACAAATGTGACACGTGCAGAGCTCTCAGTTATCCTACCAGAGGAATCTGCTGGCCAGCTTTTGTCTCCTTTTTTGTGTGTGTGTTAATGGATCACTCAGAAAATAAGTGGCACTTTTAGTGTCCATTAACTCTCATTTAACTAATGATAAATTGCACTTGAGCACCTATGGACATGCTTGCAGAGGCATGTTAATACCAGAAAAATACATTACAAGTGGGGCTATTGCTTTCAGAGCAAAATGAATTAATCATAATGGGAACTCTGAAATAAAGGCTTACCAAAAAATACTTGGTAGCCTGTTAAGTATCCATTAATGCAACTAAATGACACTCAGAGTTTAACAACTACAAATGAAATCTCCACAGAGGAGGGTGTCATAGGAGAGATTTGAACAGTACAGTGTTTACAGTATAAAATGTGGAAATTCATCCCCTACCTATGACCTTTGGTGTGTATAGGGGGAAGAAATCAATATAACACTTCCCTGATAACAGATTTTTATAAATATTATAAATCACATGAGAAGTTTCCTTTTGAATTTCAGGATTTCCCTTTCTCCTTTAAGAGAAGAAAGGCTTGCCTTTGTTTCTCATTTTTATTTTTTTGGTTTGGTTTCAAGCATTGCAATTGCAAAGATCTGAGTGGAGCAGGGCTCTGAAGTGACCTGCTGGCTTTGGGGTCCCTGTCCCCTGATGTCCCCACTGCCTCTGGGTCCTCCCCCAGGGTGGCTGCTCTTAGCTCAGGGTCACTGCAGTTTGGGTTTTGGTGGCTCACAGGACAAGGAGCTCAGCTTGCCAGCTCTGCTCTTCAAAAGCCACAGCGCTTTATTGTCCTTTACAGGACACTTGTTCCCATAAGCTCAGTCTGACACTGACCTCAGTAAAATGTCCCAAAAAATCCAGTATGGCAAAACACAACAAGCAGTGTTAAAGAAACTTTGTAAATATGGTAACTCCTGCTGGCTGCTATAGGCAGATGACTTTTTTTATTCTTGTTTTTATGTTCTGTTGGGTCCAGTAGAGACTTTATCTGTAAATACATCAGTGTCCCTGCCCTGCAGGGCTTGCAGAATATGAGAAACTGGTGAAACAGATGTTTCAAGAAATGGAGAACTTGTTCAGTGGCACAGGGTGAAATCAGAGCTCTCTTCATCCCCTAAATACCCCAATGCATGGAGGCAAGCCCATCCTGTGACTGTGTACTCCATCCTTATTTTATCAGCCCTTCTGCTGACCCTGAACAGCTTCTGTTCTTTGACGGCTCTTTTATTTTTTTTTTTCCTTTTTCTGTTGTTGCTCATATTTTCCCCTCATATTAATTATACAGATGCACTGGGGGCCATGTGCTTTGCCACATCACAGAGGAAACCACAGGCCTGCAGATTAGAGGAGCAGCCAGATGTCCCTGCCTGGCAGAGCACCACGTGAGGGTCACAGCTCAGGATGGGGACATCACCTGCTCCCACAAACACAGGAGAAATAACAGCAGTGCAAACCCACAGCAGCTTTTGGGGATCTGTTTTCTTAATGTTTAGAATATTTTTTTTTCTTTTAGTAGATGTAATAACTGCCATGATTCTTTAATGCCACAGCTGCCTGTCCATGCTTGGGCTGGACAGTGCTTTACTCCCTGCTGAGCCCTTTGCCTCTTTCAGATCCAGGAGACCTCCAGGATTGTGCCTGCCTGGGAGAAAGAATGTGATTTGCATATGGCTTGCATTGTTCTGTGTATTTATTTCATTTTTGAAAGTCATTAAAGACAAAGGGTTTGAAGTGGTGCTTTTCTTCAAGTAGCAGCTCTGGAACAGGTTGTACTTTGTTTCCCGTAGCAAGCTTAAGCTAGATCTCTCCCAACAGTCTATTGACTTGTGGAAATGGCAGATGGAAATGGTTTCATGGAGGGACAGGGTGAGGAAGGAAAGCTGCCACAGTATTGCTATTTCAGTCCCTCAAGAGATTCGAAGGGGACATCCAGCAATTGCAGACCTCCAGGGCCAGGCTCTTATCCCAGGTAACAGCCTCATGTTGCACCAGGGAAGGTTTAGATTGGATATTATGGGAAATTTCTTCACTGAAAGGGTGGTTGGACATGGCAAAGGCTGCCCAGGGCTGTAGTGGAGTCACCATCTCTGAGGAGATTTAGAAAGTGTGTCACAATGATATTTTCTGAAAAATCTCTTCACCAGGATTTCTCCTGGGAAGCTGAGAGGCCTCAGAAAAGAATGAAAACAATAATTATCTGCTTGGTTTGGAATGTGGTCTGGAGGTTGCTTACCCACAGGTACATCTTTGACTTTCCATGTGAATTGTTTTTAATTAATGACCAATCACTGTCAGCTGTGTTGGAGTCTGAGGAGTCAGTCATGAGCTTCCATTATAATTCTTGTTTAGCATTCTGATGTCTCCTTTCTCTTTCTTTAGTATAGTATTAGCATACAATTTCTTTAGTATAATACAATAATAAATCAGCCTTCTGAGAACATGGAGTCAAATTCTCATATCTCACCTCATCCTGGGGACCTCCCAACACCACAAAGATGGGTGTGGATGTGGTGCTCAGGGACATGGGCTAGCAGTGCTGGGTCACTGGTGTGCTGGGTGCCCTCAGAGCTCCCTGCCAGCCTGCGCAGTGCTGTGCTGCTGCAGGAGAACAGAGCTGAAGGACTGGCACAGTGTTGTCAAAGTGCTAAGCCCGTTTCACCAGGGCTGAACAGAGTGGAAGCCAAGCAAGAATACACATTCCTGTGGATTTCATTCCTCTTTTTCCTGTGCATGTGCAGCTGGTAGGAGTTCTGTTGCAGTTCTGTCTTGATCCAAGTGGGATACAGTCTTGGACATGGCTACAAGAGATGATTGTGAAATCTTTTTTTTTTTAGCTATTTCTGCTTTAAATGCTCTGGGGTGATTTCATTTGTTTGTCAGTATAATTTGTCTGCCAAAGAGGCATTTGTTCATGAACTTGTTCAGCATCTCCCATGGTAGGAGAAAAGGCTGGGGTTGTCACTCTGTTGGGGTTTCCCTAAGGGAGTTTTGGTATGTAACCAATGTAATTACTTAGTTAAGAGTTTCTTAAGTTCAGCAATGCAGGCTAGGAACTGCAAATGACAGAGAAAGTGAAAGAAGGGGTGTGAGAGAATGAATAAAGAGGAATGAAACTGTGATCTCTCCCAGATGTTAAAAAAATTTTTTGCACAGCTGAACAAAGGTGCTGTCTGTCCAATATCATTTTTATTCCAAACCTTCAATATTGCAGCTGACGGCAGAAAATGTGCAGTAAAACATGGGGAGGCCACTGGGTAATATCCACTGTAAAGTGTTAATTGCCTATTGAGGCTGTAAACTATGTCAATATGCCTGGATCTGAGTTATTGACAGACTCCCATTTATTCCAGCCTCACAAAGCTGGGCTCTTTAGAACTGGGGGCTCTAATCAGTCATGCTTTACTGAACCTACCAAGAAGCACCAGTCAATAAATGTGCTTGCTGTCTTAACCCTTTGAAGTTTGTAAAATTACAAGTAGGATTGATAACATTGATTTGGGGAGAACTCTTGACGGTGGAAACCCTTTGGAAATGAAAGCTGCCTGTGGTAAATGACACCTCCCTTAGCCTGCTGGTGGCTCTGGGTTTGTGGGGCCACAGAAACCCTGGTTTTCTGTCAGCACCTGAGCTCTGGGCTGCGAGAAGGAGCTATGGCTCAGTGAGAAGTGTTTGCTGTGGCAGCTAGAGCTGGAGCTGGCTGCAGTGCATTTATCACTATTAAAAATTCTGACATCTGTGGCTCATCACTTCTGATCCTATAGCTGGCAAAACAGCACAGGACTGAAGCCATCAGCATCCCATAGGATTATTTGCAAGAAACAGGGTGTTTCTCCTTATCCACCCACTAAAACCCCCCAAATCTGCCCCTCTGGTGCAGGTGGGAGTCTGTATTTGAACATTATTGGCTTTAATCAGTGCTGATGTACAGCAGCTGTGGTGGCATTTGGGGTGGGAGCAAAGCAGCAAATAAAAGGCCAAATGCTGCTCTCCAGGGGCTGTGGGAGGATGCCTTTGTCTGAAACATGCAGGTTTGTACAGTT
Organism: Ammospiza caudacuta; assembly: GCF_027887145.1. Lineage (NCBI taxonomy): Eukaryota > Metazoa > Chordata > Aves > Passeriformes > Passerellidae > Ammospiza > Ammospiza caudacuta. Next base: position 9,352,523 of record NC_080607.1, read on the forward strand.
TCTGAGATGGGAACTGGCTTGAAGAATGCTTTGGGGTGAAAGACTTGTTGACATGAGAATCAAAGTTTTTTGGGCTTGCTGGAATTCACCTTACTGTGGGAGCTAATGCAGTTGTATTGACTTACCTGTGGGTTCTTTTGCTTTTAAACAAAATGACTAAAGCCTGGGGGTAGTTGCTTTTTATTTTCAAGGAAACTCCAAACAAATACAGATGAAAATTATCTGTGAAAGGTGGAGGAGGGAAGCAAAGCAAAAGTGCTGCTGCTGCTTGACATAATCTGTAGCAATAAAGGTTTTGGAAATTTTACAAACAATTAGAAATGGGTGAGAAAACTCTTCCCTGATGCATTTGCTTATAAAAAAATACTTATTTGTCTTGTAAATTATTTCTGGGTAAGAATTTTTCTTCCTCAGTCTTTGTCTAACTATATGTAAAGTGATATTTGTCCTTTCTGATTTGCCCTGTACCTATTTATTTTTTTTCTGAACTGAGGAGGTTTTATACTAAAGTATGAGATTGAGATCTTCTGGTGTTTAGAGCCCAGAACTACCTGGAAAAAGAGGGTTTTTTGTAAATTTTTTAACATGTAATTCCTGATGTGGGCAAAAAGAACATTACCTGGTCCAGGCCTTGTTAGACAGGGAGATTATGATGACCAGCTAATGTGTTTTTTAAATACTAGCAGTCTGCCTGTTCCTGGTGTTAAGTGCTATTTTAATAATACTAATTAATTTGTACTTGCTAAATTAAGTGCATCTAGGTTTCAAGCAGGGAGGTTAGGCTCAGGTTAAGTATTTATTCTGCTCTTTTCCATGTAATAGTGCAAATCTTCTGCCTGTCAGGCTGAAGCTGAACATCTTGCCATTTATTAATGGATATATGCATCTAAAATCCATACTTTGAGGCTGAAAATGTGCACTTGCTGGGTTAGCCTGGTATCTGTTCTGTAAATGATAGGGACTGGTTATTCCTTGCAGCACCAGCAGCTTTACATGCTCTTTACAGTGTCTCTGTGGTAAATAGGTGCATTTGCAGATGCTGATATTATTCATGGGGTCTCAAAGAACTTATCATTTCAAGCAAATCAGAACTGGGTAGAGTTTGCTGTTTGTCTAAAATGAGCAGCTGTTTTCAATCCATCCATTGCTGTTGCAGTGTGCAGACTAATACTTAAAATAACTATTCCCAAGCTGCAAGGAAATAAGAAATTTGTTTCACTTTCAGTTCTTTTCAGCTGGGTTTTTTTTTTTGCATTTTCAAAAAGTCTGTACAGATTCTTACATAAGTTACACTTTTCCAGCCTGGATATGAATCAAATGAATTTTGGGGAAGTTTGGCTGTATAATTCAGTTCCTGTCAAGCTACACAAACCTGAGATTGGCTGTGCCTGGGTTTGGAATGGAGCAGGTACTGCTGTGCAGCAGCATCTGATGATCAATTCACTAATAATCTGCTGTGGAAAACTGCTCTTGCCTACCCCTGGTGCAATGTGCAGTTATTTTTTGGGAAAAAAAGCTCTTCTCAGGAGCTTGTGAAACACAGTGGTGCTGCCTGATGGAAACACCACTGATCAAAGCCTTACATTGCAGTGTTGATATGATTTGTCTTGTTTACTTTGAGGGTGGGACAAATCATGCTGGATACTTGCTTTCTTTATCCTGATTCTACTGGATATCAAAATGATGTGAGTGCCTTCAGTGCCAAAGGATGCAGGTTAAACTCAGCTAAATGAGATGCTTTAATGTAATGACAGCGAAATGCAGAGAACTTCAGGGTTGCAGCAGCCAACTGCAGGTCAAAATACTCCAAAATATTGGTGCCCATTTCTGATTGCTGGCTCTGGACAGGGGGTGCATGGGTTGTGTGTTCTTCACCATTCAAAGCTGTTTGTGGGACTGGAGCACGGTGTGTTTGGTTAAATAGCTGCAGCTCATTGTGCTCTTCTCTCCTGCCAAAACAGAGCACCAATAAAAATATTCACATTTCTGGAGTGGGGTGATGAAAACAGGAGTGTTTACAGGGAGAGAAATGCTGGAAGATGTAGCAGCAAGGTAGGCAGGATACACAGAGCATTTTTATCCCCGTCATATTTAATGGAGAGGAATCCAGCCACGCTTTCAGGCTCTGTTTTCCACAGGCTTTTCCCGTGCTGTATTGCTGTGTGATGTGACCACTAGAGAGCAGGCTTAAACTAGTAACAAGAGCTAATTAGTTCTTGGCCTCTTCATTTGCGGCTCTTCCCCAACCCCCTTCCTCCTTTCCATCGAGGCAGAGGCGACTTCCATGGTTCTGAGCTTTGCCTCCAATGCTGTGCAATCTTAGGGCTAATTAAAACTGCCACAGACGGCCTGAACCCCACATTAAAATTTGATGAGGAATTGATCAGCCAAGCAAACAGGAAATTTAGCTGTGTGAGTGAAGGTAATGTTTGCTCAAATGTGTAATGAGGTCCATGGGGAATATTTATGGGGACCTTAGCGATGGTTTCAGCAGTTCCTTCTCCTTGAAGTCCTCTGACCTACCTGCCCTCTCCTTCAGAGCAGTGTAGGCACAAGGAAACCCCAAGCTGCACCAGCCAGAGGTGAGCATGTTTTGGAAAGTGGGCTATGTTTGGCTAAGGTAAAGCTTTGCAAAAGGAGATGTGGAACAGCACACTGACTTTTGCATTTTGCCTTTGCAATATAAAAAAAAAGACCCACAAAACTCAACCAAATAACTCTTCCCATAATTTAAGAAACTTCAGTAAAAATGTTGGTGGAACTCTTTGCAGTGTGTTAGTAAATGAAATGGGTTGCTCAACAAGCATGGGGCAGTGTGTTACATTGCCTGTATTACCTTCAGGATCAGTATAAAAGCTGTCAGCACACAGGGGTTGGGAGGAAAGGCAGGATGCTCTCAGAGAGGGCCCTCCCCAGCAGATTTTATCTATTTCTGATCATCACTCAATACAGAGTAGGAATGCTTTCCATGTGCAAACAGATGAACTTACCTGCTTCTTATTTATCACCACTCATCAAAGTGCATCAGCCCATACAGGTCTGAAGTCTCAGAATAAGCTTTTTTGATAGATATCACCTTCAGATCTGTATCTGCAAGGCATTTCTGTTGGGAGCTGCCCTCAGCCTCTGGCAGGAGCTCAGTCTGACCCTGGCAGCCCTTCCCAAAGCAGAGCATTCCCACCCAGACGTGGCTCTCACATCAGCTGGTCCCAGCTCTGCACCATCCCATGGTTTCCTTTCAGAGCCCCTCAAGGCTGCTACCAGTTGTGTCAGCCTCTAAAGGTGAGGCTTATGCCTGGAAGGACTTTGAGGAAGAGGGAGCTGTTTGTGTGGCTGATCCAAGGCCTGTGGTACAAACCAGGCAAGGAGAGAGAACCCCCTGGGTCTTACTGGGGTAGGGGCAGCTCCCAGGGTGAGCCCTGCATTCCATGCCATTTTCCACACCTTTGATTTGTTCTCCTGTAGGAATATGAGTCCAAGACCTGTTTACAGCAATGATGGGAATAGTTGTGACTGAATACAACAGAAGCTGGCAGAGCAGCAGTGCTTCTGACTTGCCACAAAATCCAGGGAAGTTTAGCCACTGATGTCTAGAACAGCACTGATGCTGGGTAGTTTTGTGTCCTTCAAGTGTTGTAGCAATGAGATTTGTGTGAAAAGCAAGCAATTACTCTTACTTTCTGGAGGGAAATATTGTGAGGAATTATGAAGTGAGGAATTTGGAAACACTAGGTTATATTCTGAAGTGATCACAAAAATCTCCAGTGGCATAATGTCTATGTTTTTTAGTATGCCAAGGAAAGTAGCCTGCTGGTCTTGTCATCAGTGCGTTGGAATAAAAAGTTGGTCTTTCACATCTAGGTTACAGCTTAGAGTGGTGTGTTGGACCTTTTTGAGGAGGAGGAGCAGTGTAAAAGCAGAGTCAGCACACTCCTGTCTCAGCTGGCTGTCGTATTGCCAGGGCTGGTGTCTGCACGCTGCTGCACAAAGCCATGGGGACACCTAACCTGGCATGGCTTAAATATGGTCCTCCATTAGACCACTTAAACATTCATTTATGAGGCTAGGACTCACCAGAAGAGCAGCTGCATTTAATTCCTGTCTGCATTGGATCAGAGGATGTTTAAATGAAGGGCCTGGCAGGACATAAAACCAGACTGGAACCTGCCTCCTGTGGAGACTTGGGACACTTGGCCTGCCTGGGTTGCACAGGAAAAGTGTTGTGCAGAAAGGTAAAATGAGAACTTGAAGCAGAATCCAATTACCCATGTTTCAGTCATAAGTCACTTGTTTACATCCAGCTTTACATCTATTACTGAATGTGCTGCTTTCAACCTTGCTGACGTTTCATTCGGCTTGAGATGTGGGTTTCAACTAAATATTAACATTTCAGGGACTGTCAGGGCATCTTATTTTGCATTAATTCCATCTTGCTAATTAACAATACTGTTCATAAACATGTGGGAGGGGACACAGGATTGTGTGAGAGCACATTCAGTAAGTGAGCAGTGCATGCATTAATAAGGATTTTTCATAGCTTAGGCAGGTCTGCTGGGATTCTTCTGTCAGGTGTGAACTCATTTTGCCCTTGTTTACTGGGAGTGTTGCTGGAAAGTGCCAACAGCTCTGGCCTGGCTGGAGACAGCCCAAACCTGAGAGACAGAAGGTTTAATTGCAGGAATATCAGGGTGCAGGCTGAACAGCCATGTGGGAGATGTGGCTGTAGGGGGAATAGTATTCTTTAGCAGAGTTTTGTCCTCAATAATTCATGTTTTGTTGTAATAATTGTCTGCTCACTATTGATATTAGCCTACAAAAAAGCCGAACTTTCCATTGCTCCAGTCTTTGTCCTCTGTTAACTTTGTTAACCACAAATTTCATTTCTGCCTTGAGCTTCTGTAGGATTCTGATCAGGGTTGGATTGAGACTGGTTCTTGCTGTACTCCTTGGTAGCTCTCCTTTAACAGCTACAGTTTGAAGTCACTCTCTAGACCATTTATTTAATCCCCTTGGTGACTAGAATATGGGGCTTTAAAGAAGAATTTAGGTACAGCTGAGTCAGAAGTCTTGGGGAAGTCCAAGTCCACTTCATTATCACAGCTGCTTCTATCAATCAGACTCATAATCTGGCCAAAAAAAGATAAGAGTGGTTTGTTTAAACTGATTTTTCCATGAAACATCACAATTGTAGTTCCAGTCTGCAATTCTTTATTGATAGTCCATGAATAAATCTGTTATTATTTTGTCAGTTATTAAGGCTAGACTAGCTGGTCCAAGCTGCTCTGGAGTCATCCTTAACTCTTATCAAATGGAAATTATGTTGGCAATCCTGCAACTTTTGACATTTACGAGGTTGTTTGCTGTAATGTATTAAAAAGTTAGCAGTGCACTGGTTCTTTTAAGACTCTTTGGTCTCTGTTATCTTGACCCGTTGATTTAATTTTATTTTTAATTTTTTTTTACCTTTGGCAGATGGCCTAAGATGGTGCAGGTGATTTAGTTGCTTGATGAGAAGTCATCTGATCAAACCAAGAAGCCACAATCCTTTGTTACACTCCCTGGTCTAGCTGTGGCATTTAGGAGAGCTTTACACACATCAGTGTCTTTTTTTCAAGTATCTGTGAAACACTCCTGCTTTTTCAGTGTCTCTAAGAGTAGTTTTGATGTTTGTATTTAGTAGGGAGTGAATGCTTGACTATAGGGGGTTTGGTGCTGTTTCTTTATAATAGGTTGCTTATTTATTGTCTGTTGATAATCTGTTTATTCCATTAGTCCCCTGTTCTCATTTTTTAAAACTTTAAGTATTTTTTTCCATCTTTAAACAGGAATATTTCTTCTGGCCAGCATATTATTCTTTTAAATTACTGTTTGTGTAATTACAGCTCTTTGAGCATCCATTGAAAATCCCTGAACAATTTACAGTTTTTAATGATACTTTCATTATTGAACCTGATGTTTCTGGTCAGTTGTAGTTCTGAGTCTTCAGTGAAAAAAAGTACAAAATATGGTTGCTGTATGAATGAGTGCTTGAATTCTCCTGGCTTTAATCTTTCAGTCCTGTGAGTTGCATTGGTAATTTCCTCTGCTTGTAAAGCTCCTGGTTTTCAGATGCTTCTGCAAATTTATTTGAATATCTGTCTCTAACAAAGGACCTGTGTCACAGGGAGGGTTTAACGTGTGATGAAGCTCTGAGTTCTCTTCAGCAACAATTAAATGTAACAGCGCCTAATGTCGAGCTGGGCAGGATCAGCCCGAGGGCAATTCCTGCACTGCTCTCTGTGCTCTGCTGTCTGACTTAATAAACTTTTCATGCCCAAAGTTTCAATTAAAGGGAGTGCACCTTGTTTAAAATCAAATCAGGCCCGTGGCAGAGGAGATGCCCTGGTGCAAGCAGGGTCTGCTGAGGCTGGTGAGGAAGGATCACTGAGGAGGATGCTGGGGACAGCTGTGCCAAATGCCACCAAAGGGGGATTGGAACCCACCTGGGTGACACTGCCTCACAGAGCATTGCACAAAGTGCTCCTGCCTCAAAACCCCGTGTTTTTCTCATAGTGAGCATGAATGACTGTGCTAATTCTGTGAGCATTTTGGAAAATAAGGCAACGACAACCCAAAGTGACAATCCCAAGACTGATATTTCAGGCATATATAATTGTGAAGGTGGACCACCAAGAATTGGAACTTATAGTAGACTGCCTTCTTAATTACCATTTAAAAACTCCAAAACTAAAATCATTATCTAAAGAATGCTTTTTCTCATCTCTCTTTCTCATTATTAACAAAGTGTCTTCCCCCCACCCAAAAAAAAAAAAAATCACTATTATCATCTTCAAGTATTTCTAGCTATCAGTAAATCAAAATAAGAGAAATAATACTAATAACATATTTAATAACATTATCAGTACAGCATAACTGTAGGTGAAGGGATTTTTCAACCCTTTAACAGCAAGAGGGCTCACTTCTTTTCTGTTTTGCTTGGTGGTGGTTTTGTTGGTTTACTTTTTTAAAGCCACATTCTCTCTCTGCCTTTTCCCTCCCACTGCTCAAGTCTGGCTCCCCTATGGGTGCTGCTCTGCTCCAGCTGAGGCACAGCAGAAATGTTCCCCCTTTAAAGGTGTCTTTGTTTTCCCATTGAGGTCTCTCACCCAAATTCTAATTGCTGCAGAAGCACTAATGAGCTGTGATCAACCCTCCCTGGTATAGTGGCAAATGTTAGATTCATAGATTCATTTTACAGACAGGGAATATATCTGAGCACTGATTTCATCAGTGGAGCCAGGAATGAAAACTTTCATTTCTGCTGTTTTTTAAAACTGAGCCTTTCATACAGGCTCATGCATTTCAGGAAAAGGGGATTCTGTACAGCTTCCAGCAAGTTCATATACAGACATTCCTGGAGACAGGGATGCTGCCAAGCTGAGAGTAAGCTTGATGTCAAATGGTGAGAAGCCAAAGAGCAGCACAAGGGTGCAAAGAGGCAAAAGAAAAAATCCTCAAGTGTATTTTGAAGATAGCGGGGAGAGATGAATAACAATTCCTGGGAGCAGGTGTGCTGGAGTTGGCTTATCTGAGTTGAAGCAGCTCATGCTGAAGCCTCTGCAGGATAAATTCCCTGCTCTGGAGAAGGTTCTGTTGCCAGGTGCTAAGACTAAGGGCTAAGAGAATGCTTTTCATACTTATATGATTTTTGGTTTGGCAGTGTTTCTACCTATGACCATATTTCTGGTAAATTGGAATTAAGGCTCTTTCTGTGTCCCAAGTTGGTAGCAGAATTCTGCTATAGACATGGTACAGATGCTTATAAACTTTTTGGGGCAGATTGGACCACAAAGAATTGGCACTTATTATAGACTGCCTTCTTAATTGCTGTTTTAAAACTCCAAAATATGAAATGTACAACTGTATCTATACCTTTGTCTAAGCTAGGCATTAGTAATTTACTCATCAGCTGCTTCCCAGGCTGTGTGAACACCAGGCTGTAGGGATGTGGAGAAGGTGGTGGCGCAACCACAGCTGAGCTCTTGCAGGAGCTTGCTGTGTTGAAGTCTGTCTGTCTGTCTGTCTATGTGAACTGGAGCTAAGTAGATGTAAGCTTGGGAGAAGGGGCCCTCTGTGGCCTCCTAGATTTCTCACAACCTTTTGAAAACTTGCATGTGGAGAGAAATTACACCAACTGTTCATGTACTTGGGGAGTCTAATTAGGCATCAGACAAACGATTACCATGTTTCTGACAGTGCTAGTGTCAGTAGCAGCAGGGGGAAGGTGTGAGTTTGCTTGTTTTTCCCCAAACTTGGCCTGCAGGCTGTCCTGCCACCTGCCCTGAGGCCTCATTCCTGTGAGTGACACACAAAGAGTTCAAACCCTGCACTTCTGGCCCCTCAGTGTTCCTGAGGGTCTCTGTCTCTGTTACTCCTTAGCAAAAACCTTCAGCAACTTTTGGAAGGACTCCTCTTGAATGAAAGCCTCGAGAGCCCAATCTTCGAGATGTTCCCTTATGGAAGTCCTTCAGCATCCCAGGAAAGACTTACAAATGTCCTGTCATCACTTCAGATTCAGTTCTGACAAGAAGCCACAAGGGTCTCATTCATAAAAGCCTTGCACATCACATTATATGCCCACAGTTACTGTAGACATTTCTGGGCCGCAATAAACCTGCGTGACAGAAACCATTCTTCCTTTTTACAGACGACATCCTCAAATTGCCGGGTCCTATTCTCCACTGCTCTGCACCTTGGCTGGTCCTATCCAGTCATGCAAACCCCTACCAGTAGCATTTCATCCTCCTGCCCAGGAGAGTTGGTGTGGCAGCAGTGAAAGGCGGTGGAGAATTTGTTACATTGCTTCCCTCTTCTCCCAAAGTGAACATTTCAAAGCTGATGGTTCCAGACATAAAGGAAGGTGTGGGATTTGGAGATGGCTTGGATAAATGCTTTATGTTGTGTGTGACCTCTAAAAATGAAGGGAAAAACTTGGTGCAGAGTGGCAACTTGCAGAGCAGTAATTAGCAGGGGAAGGGTCAACCTGTTTGTCAGAAGTACAAAATTAAATTAGAGAAGGCATTTTGGCCATGGGGCCTTCCTTAGGCTAAAGAAGAACAGGATGTTGTTTAGTTTTGCTGTGTCCCAGTTTCACCATGCCCTGAGGAAGACCCCCAAGGCTGAAACCTTATTTCTAATTGTTTTATAAATGGCTTTTTCTTCCCTTTTTAGCATTCAAGATGACACCAATTTTGAACAGGAGCATTTCCGTTGGACAGACACTTCCTGAACAAAGGCAGAATATTCAGTATTTAAATAGTCACTAATTTGTTGAGATTTTCCTAGGTTTCTTCCAGATTCATTTTCCTTGCTGGGCTAATTGTATGGCTTATCTCACATCTTTAGTAGTCTATATGAATATCTTGGCCAGAAAGTCTAAAAATTCCAGATAAATAGGCAGAAATGCTAAATGACTTCCAGGATGTGTTTTGTTTCCTTTATGCCTGCTGGATAAACTAGTTATTTGGAAAACTGAATTTTACCAACATTTTTGTAACTTTAAATAACTTTTATAATTTTTCAAGGTGTTAACACTACAGGCACAGAGTCTGGCTATGGTGGTAGGCAGGGTAGGATTTGTTTTTTCTAGCTGTTAATATTAAACCATGACTGATCTGTGTTCCTGTGTAGGAAATTGCTAAGGGTGTTTTATGGCTGATTCTTGGTCTCATGAGGAACTGAAAAGTTAGAGAAGCTGAAACATCCAGGATTTTGAAATCTCTGCTGCAAATTTTGAAATACAACCCCTGCCTTCAGAATCTGGTGGATCTGACGAAGGATCTAGGAAACTTGAATGTGAGGGAAAACAATGTACAATTTCAATATATATAATAAAAGTAGTCACTAAAACCTGGTAAATTAGTTTCTAACAAATTGTGAGATAGTAGCTTATCAGCTTAGACTCTTTTAAATACTATGTCTGTGGAAGGTTTAGAACTTCTGGATATGAATTTTGTGTTTTCCATATACTTGGATCTCCTTTTTTCATCAAAAAAAAAAATTCCTAACATTCCTTAACATTTAAGACCTCAGTAAAAATAATGGTTTGAGTTTTTAGAATGACACTTGATTAATGATTATTAAAATGCCTCATATTTTTCCTTTTGCCTTTATGAACTATTTTATATTTGGCAATTTTTTTTTTTCCTCTTAAGGGCGATCACCTTGTTGCTGCTTTGCCTACAGCTACTCTTAGGCCAGGTTTTTGTGTCATTGGTCACTGTGAGGTAGCCCATCTATACAATAACACTTGGAAAAGTGAAATTTTAGGGAAAACCCTGCCCCACTAGAGAAGGGAAAGTAGTTACCTTTCCCTTCTTTGACTGGAAGTGGCCATACTGAAAAGGAACCTCCTTTCTCAGACTGAAATTGTTAGAATTGAATGTTGTAGTTAGCATTGTACTGACTACTGAAATGTTTTACCCTTCCACTGAAATATTCTTAAGCAGTTACTGACTTTGTTGAATATTTCTGACCACCACTTGACAATCCTTTTAAGAACTAAGGTAAGCATCTTTCCAGAAGCTCATTTCATCTGGTTTTGTGTAGGCACAACTTCAACAGGGCTTTTCCCTTTGAAAGGCAGCATGGACAGACACTCCTGTAACATTTATCGAGTGGCATGCAGAAATTACTGCCAGAATTGCAAGCTGAAATACAAAATAAGGTGAAGTAAAACCCAGAACCAACACGAACTGATGCTACATCATATAAAAAATGTGCTGTGTGTTGCTCTGGCTGTCCTTTGGGAAGAATGACTTCCATGGGGTCAAGAGAGCAGTGGGTGCAAACTGCCTTGGCAGCCCTTGGAGTGCTTACAGCAGATATTTATAGAATGCTTAGATCTGTAAATAGAGGCCGTGTGAAAACACTGAGTGTAAAATATTATCAAAGATGGCATGAATCCTGGTGCTTAATGAATCTAGTAACCAGCTTTGCAGTTTTTTTTATATGTATTTTGACATAAGCTTAATTCTAATAAGTGAGAACCAACTCCAAAGGTTGCCTCAAGCTATTGTGGCAGATCTGGATTGATGCAGCCAAGTAAGGATGAGAGTTTGGAGATCAGGGGTTGGTTTTTTTCATAGGTTTTACATTTTATTTAGGAACATACCCAAAGGCATCAGTGACTTTAAGGCTCAGAGGGGTCATTAGGCTGCATTATCTGATTCCTGTCCATATAAAAGTATCCAGTTCCCACATATTGAAGAGATATAGAGGTTTGAAACTTAGATGTCAGGATCACCCAGCCCTTCCTCACATTGCTTGGAGGGACTGGGATCTGAATTTGTCTCAGTATGGATAACGCTAACTACTTTTATATCATTAATTGGGCATCTCTTCTGGCTCTTACTGTTTGGCATGACTTTGGTGAGAGGTTTTATTCAGACTAATAGCAAAAGGGTAATATCACAAATAAGAGATTTAAATCAGAGGAGAAACCTAGTCTGAACATGCAGGAAAAGCGGCTGCCATTGTGCCTTTTTAGGTGGCCAAAGAATCTCCTTGAGGGAGCCATGGAGTCCCCATTTCTCAAGGCATTGATGAGCAGCTTGGATGGAGAATGGCCAGGAGCAGAGCTGCTATCGGTCACTGTGTAAGATAGCCCATCTACAGAGCAACACATCAAAAAGTGAAATTTTGGGAAAATCCTGCCCTACTGGGAAGGGAAGGAAGTTACCTTTCCCTTCTTTGACTGGAACTGGCCATATTGAAAGGGAACTTCCTTTTCAGTGAACAAGTTCATTTGAGACCAAAATCCTGAAGGAGCTTCCTGCAGACTTTGTGAGCCATGCCCAGGCAAGATGGGCCTGCTGGTCATGTTGGCTCCTTGACGCATGGTCCCAGCTGGGGCAGAGGCTTCACTTTAGCTCTGGCACCAGGGCTGGGCTGGGTTGTGGCAGCCCTGTGCCCAATCTGCTTCCCTGCCACACCTGGATGTGCTGGGTTTGCCACCTTGAGCTGGCTGTCCCACCCTGCCCTGTCACCAAGGCCTGGCTGAGGGGCCTCATTTCCTACCTGTCCTTCCCAGGATCAGTGGGGACATGGGGATGTGGGAGCTGTGTACTCTGAAAACTTCCCTTGAAAGGACGGATTGCCACCAGGACCTGGCAGGTCCCCAAAGAAAGGACCCTTTTGTCTCCCCATGTTTTCACCTCATCTCCAGCAGGTGCAGTTTACTCCCCTAAACACCCAAAAGTTTGAAATTATGATTCTTGATGATATTAGTAATTAATCTGAGCAGTGTCAGCACAGCCCTGAGGTGTTTGCTGCTGTAACTGCAAAGGGCTCTGGCTCACACTGACACCAGATTTGAGACTAAACTTTATTTCTATAAAGTGTCAAAAGATCTGCCTCAAACCATTCCCTTTTTTGTTTGCTCAATGCCTGACCTAATAGAGCCATAGCCCATGAGTAAGGTCTGTGTGTACTGTGGGTGTGTGGAGGAAAATAATAACTTGCAAACCTCTGAGATAAGATTCAGGATGGGGAAAAGTAAATAATTTTAGTTATGTTGAGTGTCTCATTCATAGTGAAAACTGCAGTTCATGGTGAGAAGAGTACTTTAATTAAAGACTGCAGCTTTTGGGGGATGAAAAGTTAGGGATTTAGGCACCTGAGCTACTGTTCTTGGGAAGGGCTGTAGCAGAGCAGGAGGTGTAATTCAATATTAAACTCCTTAGCAAATCGCTCTGCTTCACTAGATCTTGCTGAAATGTTTAAACTTGCTTGTAATTGATGGGGAAACAAAATGCTTCCTTCTCTCTGCCCTCCATGCATGTGGAAGTCTTCAATTTGGCTGAAATTGCTGGGGTGAAGGTAGAAAAACTGCTTTTTTATGAAAGCTTTTTAAGCAGCCAAATTGTTATAGCCAAAATACCTAAACTATGGCAAAGGAAATAGAGGATAGACTTTTCTATCAGTTTGGATAATCTCAGTAAGAAGAGTGAAATTGTTCCTAAATGGTGAAGGGAAGATGTTTGGGCCACTGGCCAAAACTAATAGAAAGTTCACATTTTTCCAGATTTGTGAAAAATGAAAAAATTTTATGCTTCTGCTTCAATATATTTTTGTTGCAATTCATCACTAAAGCAAAATGTGCTATTTATTGCCTAAGAGTGTTTTTCCTAGAGACATGGTATAATATCTTTACCAAAAACTTTAGCATCTGTGAGCTAAAAATGCATATGAGGATTTACTTTTTGTTCTCTCCGTGAATGCTGCTGCTGTTCTTATCTGAAAAAACTGCTTTTTGCATTGACAGAAATGGTGAAAAATGACCCAACTTCCAGTTATTTACACAAACTAGCTTTAGTTCCACACTTGATTTACAAACATAGATCACAGTACCACAGTATTTGAGCTCAGGCTTAACTTTACACTTGTGAATAGGTTTATTGACTTCAGCAGAGCTACTTGTGTAGAAAGCTGAGGATGTCATTAGGTGCTCACAGGCTGGGTTACAGAAAGGTGGAGTGGCCTTGTCTGGAAAACCCTGGGCTCCCAGCTTGGATCTGCAACAGGCTTCCTTTATGATCTAAAATTAATTACTCTGTGTGACATGGTTCCCATTTCCACCCCGGTCCCCAGTTCCTTCTTGCTCATTTCTGGTCTTTAACTTACTCTGACCATAAATTCCTGAAGATGGAAAATTGCTTGGTGAAAAACAGCGAGGAACGTCAGGTATTGAGTATGTGTAGATGCATCAGTAGGAAAGGTGGTTTTGCTCTGTGTATCCGTGTTTTATTCAATTTTTTTTCCATGGGGAGTGTGTGTGCCTGCTTGGTGAGGTTTGCTAGCACATGTGGGCTTGTTCCCCCTTTCAGGCATTAATTTGAAGCAGTGTCTGGTGCACTGAAACCCTGCTCCCCCCTGGAACACAGATTTTGATTTCCCCTCTGTGACTGTCATTAAGGGAGCTCTGGTTTTATTTTCTGTACTAGATACCAAATATAGAAAGTTAAAAGTTTAATAAAATAATAAATCTAGTTCAAATTGAGCTTGAAATACTGAAGTGCCTCTGTAAAGTATTCACCCACATGATCTTTCATAATCCAACAAAAGTCCTCCTTCAGTAAGCAATTGTTTCCTGTTTTTCACCCTCATCCACAATAAGCACCTACATTTGTTTCTTCTTTTGCTTCTAGCCTAAAGATAATTCATTAAAGAAGCTCCCCCTCCACATTTTTTTGATCCACCTCCCCACCTCGTAACACCCCCCTAAAAAACACCATCAATATTTCATAAACTTACAGTGACAAATGTATTTTAATGTGGTCCACTGAGAACCTGAGATTGATTGGCCTCTCAGAAATATGACACGTTTCAAAGCAGGATATTCATGGAGTGTTTTAGTGCCTACATTAGTCAGAGAGAAGCAGCGCCTGAATTTATCATAGTTATGGCTTTCTCAGTATCCATTTTCTTTTAGCCGCTGACAGCAAGTATCTGAATGGTCCCTATTGATTGGCTTTGTGGTTCTGTCTTTAAAATGCATTGGCTGGGGGGTTTTAAGATCAAATGAAGTCTCAGCTTCCTGCAGTTGGTGCATATCCACAGCGTGCGTGCGGCCAAAGCCGGCTCCATTCATGCTGAGCCTCATTCACCAGGGAGACCCAAAATCTCCACTGATGGCCTGGGTGGACTGAGCCCCCTTTGAAAGCAAGGAGTTCATAATTCCAGTGGGAAGGAGCAAGGAGAGATGGGGCAGGAAGCTCTGTTTGGGTGCTTGTGGACCTGTGCTGATGGTGCCTGGCAGAACTGGGGCTTGGGAAAAAGCTGAGAGCTCACTCACCATCAGCTCTGCTGGGAATTCCTGATCAGGAGGAGCATTATCTGATGAGCTGTGCAAAAAAGTCTGTGCTGTTCTGGTGCCACCCTGAGCAGGAGACTCCTGTGACACTGGATATCTTGTCTGCAGTGCTCCATCCTCCATGCAGACAATCGCAGTGCCATGCAGGGAGTGTTCAGTGTGGTTACCAAATTTTAAGATTGCGAAGGAAATGGCTTTTGTGCTGATGGAGGTTATTGCATTCTTTCAAATGCTGAGCCAAAGAAAATGCTTTGTTCGTGCAGTTTTAACTTAACTCAGTAAATATCAATTTAGCTCAAATAAATTCCATGTTATTGTTGTTTAACCTGCCTAGAAGTTCTTAAAAGTTATAGCCTGCCACCACCTTTTTTTTCGCCCCTCTAAATATATTGATCATATTTATGAAAATCTTTGACTTAAATATGAGTTCTACGACTGCACTTTGGTAAATACATAATTGCTTACCAACAGCCTTTTTCCTTGATATGTATTGCAAGTCTGGGGCAGAAAAAACGTGAGTGATGAGCACACTTTAATTGACAGAATAGTCCTGCAGGCATTGTGTGCTGCATGAGGTATTTTTGTGCTTGAACCATTTTAAATTCCTATTTTCACCACTTCTGCCCCTGTTTCCCCTTTCAGTTTATCAGTGTCATCAATCTAATGCTCTTCATGAATGCAAACCCCATTTTTAAATAGCAAGCAAAAGAATTAACTCTTGGGTTATGCCTCAGCACATGGTTCAACTTGGCTACAGGTTTTACTCTGAATTGCTAGAACAGGAACTTTAGGAGTTTCTGCAGTGACT
Source organism: Ammospiza caudacuta (assembly GCF_027887145.1). NCBI lineage: Eukaryota > Metazoa > Chordata > Aves > Passeriformes > Passerellidae > Ammospiza > Ammospiza caudacuta. The sequence continues at coordinate 9,368,182 of NC_080607.1, forward strand.
GAATGTAGGTGGAAAATCAGAATGATTGGATGCATTAGGAGGGCAGAGAAAAGCCTTTTTCATAGTTCATAGATCTGTGGGATTTGAGGCCAAGAGGGAATCCTGGGTTGTCCCTCTGACTCACTGTGTGTCATTGGCCATTGCATTTCTCCTGGTTACTACAGTATTGATTCTAACAACTTTTGTACTTTACTGCAGTGTAACTTGTGTCTGCTTAAAGCAGGTATTCCAGACAGCATCCATTTCTTGATTTCAGTGTATCAAAAGCTGGAGAATACCCCACAGTGTTTAAAAAAAAAAAAAGATTGTGCTTAGTTTTAAATTTAAATCAGTCTGGCTCCAGTTTCCAGCCATTAGTTTTTGTTATGCCTCTCTCTGATAGATTAATGAGCCATTTAATACCCTTTGTTTTCTCCCCATGAAGGTACTTATACACTAATCAAGTTACCTCTCAATCTTTGTTGGTAGGCTAAATAGATTGAGCTCTTTCAGCTCTCATTGAGAACCCAGTTATTTGCCTCCCCAGTTGTTCACGTCTTTGTTTTTCCTCAACACTTTACAAAGTTGCAATGCTGCAACTGAGCTTTGTGTGCCTTTTACTGGTCTCACCAATGTCATAAATAAAAGTATAATCACTTCATCAATCCCACTTACTTCTCCTCTTTATACCTCTAAAACCAACATTAGCCACTCCTGTCACAACACTGTGCTGGGAGCTTATGTTGAGTTGCTTGTTCTGTAAATCTTTTTCCGAGTAATTTATTTGTAGAGTAGAGGCCCTCTGCTAGCATGGAAGGGTGGCATTGCTTTCTTTTCCATTTTAGAGTTTTCATTTCTGGGTTGTGTTAGGATTGTGTCAGACTCACTTTCCATGAGCTGAGGAAGCCACATCATGTCCATATGCAAAGTTGATGTTGTCTTGACTTGCCTACTGTCTTGGTTTGGAAAGACAGGAGTCTGCTAAGGAAAGCAGGAGCCTCCCCTGAAATGCAGAATGTAAACCCTCCCCACCTCTCCAAATTGCTATAAATTTTAAATTAAGGGGCTCTCGGGCAAAAATATGAGAACAGGAAATAACAGTTCTTTAATAGGGAAGAAAATAAAAATAAAAGGATAAAATAAACGATGCAGTACACTAGAACAACACTGACAGAGTCAGAACCCAACCTGACACCCTGTGGGTCAGGGTGTTGGCAGCAGTCCCATTGGAATTGTGGCTCAGCCCTCCTGCAGTGTCAGGGCTGGTTCTGCTGGAGCAGGGGTCCTGGAGAAAGGTGCAGTCTCTTCCTCTGAAGATCCAGTGGAAGGAGAGGCAGCTGCTGTTCCTCTGGGGAATCCAGTGGAGAAGCTGTGCTGGTGTTCCAGAACCTCCAGATTATATCCAGGTAGGAATGCTTGGCTCCTCCCTCTGGGCTCACATCTCCCAGTGGGATGCTGTAGTTCTTATCAGCCATGCAGGGACATTCAATAGCTGTTATCAGCAGATGTCCTCTCCTGAGGGAGGTGTGATTGTGGTCACTCAGAGATAAGGCAAACTGCCCACTTGACAAAGGTAATCTGCCATACAGATGGTAATGGAAAATATCTTGCATTGCAATCTGGAACACCCACCACTACCTTGGAACTCTGTAGGAGGAAGCAAAAACATCTGGATAGGTTACACATGTGTTCTGCCTGGACTTCACAGATAGCAATGTGATCCCTAGGGTTCCCAAAGCTACTGTCAGAGGATTCCACTCTCACCGGTTTTGTGGTGTGATGAAGGTTCTTTGGTTTAAAAACAAACAAAAAATCCCCCTAAAAATAATGAAAAATCAGAAAATTCTCAACAGAACATCAAACCACACCCCAAAAGCTCCCAGGCAAACCAACAAGTCAGAGGTCTTGTTAGCATGGAGATGGGCAGAGCAGCTGTTACCCCCCTTGAGCTGGGACCATCCAGTCTGTCCTTTGTCCAGCTGCCTTTGACTGGCTTGCCCTGGTGACAATTCAGTGGGGAGAGCTGCATTTTGTGCAGTCAAATTATTTATATGCCCTTCACTTGGTATTTAAAGAGAGAAAATGGAAGAGTAGGTTTGAGTTACAGTAGTGCTGAATGTGATAATTATGCTGCCCTCCTAAAGGAATCCACGCTGAGACTAACATATGCTTTCATCCTCCAGGACAGACTATTCTGTTAGTCTCTTTTTAAATAAATGATTAGAGCTGGCTGAGACGATCTGCAAGCAAGATTCTGCAGTCTCACAGGCTCCAAGAGACTGTGCACTTGGACTGTGATTTGTTCCTCTGTATTTACTCTTCCCAAATTAATTTTATTTGTATTGGGGATTCACCTAGAAGTCTTAATTAGGATGAAAATTATTGTGTGAAGAAAAATCCAACCACAAACACCAAATAGTCAGTTGACAAGTGAGTTTTAGCATCTAATTTCTCATGCTTTGAGGATGACTGAGGGTGAGATTTTTGATGGACAGCTGGTGCATTGTCCAACAGCCATGAGGAAACCTCAGGTTGGGGACACAAACCCACCAGGAGGAGAAATATCCCAAGATGCTGACTTTAATGCTGTGGTATCTCTTTTGGAAAAGATTAGAAGATAATTTTGTTGTTGCATGTTCTTATACATACAAAGATGTGGTTGTTTTCATGCCAGCAATGGTAATCCATAGACAAACATGAGTATTTTCTGCTCAGCACATATTGGCTGGAATTCTGCTGACCAGGTTTCCACTAAACAAAGATTGAAGCTGTGTGTCACATGGAACCCCAGGAGCAGATAACAACTGTTCCTAAACATGCAGTGAGCTGCAAAAGTTTGCTCCAAATCACCTGAGAACTGTAAAAAAAGAGCTGAGGAGCAGGGGAGATGTCTACAGGTTGCTTGACCACATTTGGGTTGTTCCCTTCCCAGTGATTCAAGCTGCTCCATAGATGGCTAAAAATTCTTCCCTTTCACAGAAATTCTGTGTAAAGGATATTTTCTGACAAAGCTAGACTTGCTGCAGAATTCAAACCAGTGGCATTTCATAGGATACTGCAACACCCAGCCAAAATAAACCTGGGCTTAGGAGGTCTGTGAGTATCACAGCAATGCCCAGCATCTCATACAGATGGTTTTAGGCAAATAAAGGGGGGATCTGTGGGGACAACAGAAATACTGCCTTGTGGGGTTTTGTTTCCTTCATTTTGCTGCTGTGCCACCATGAATGAACCCTCGGTGTATTCTGTTTCAGGGCTGCTCATTTTTTTTTCCTCCCAATTGGAAGCAATAGCCCTGGGAACCTTTTGCTCTGTTTTAGAAGAGAAACTGTGACAAAAAAATGGGTCTGTAACTCAAATGCTTTACTTGGAGCTGGCTGGGGAAATAACCTGCTCAGCCTGGTGAAGCAGTGTAGGTTTTGTGAGCTGTCTGGAGTTTATGAGAGGTGATATAAGATGCCTGGAGGAGATACAGGCAGCAGACCCCCCTCCTTTGGTGGTGAATCCTTTTCCGAGTACTGCGTGCCATTGTGACTGAGACTGTGCCTCTACAGGTGCAATGGTGCTGGTTTTCCTTTCAGAAAAGAAATGTATGGGTTTATTTGGGCTTTTTGTAAGGTAAAAAAAAGTAGTTTGTGCAATTTTCTATGAGTTTTCCTCACCAGAAGAGGGAATAAGCAGTAAATGAGAGCTCAGCTCAGCTGAGGACTGAACCTGTTACCACACTGCTCTGTGCTCAGTTTGTTCAAGGTGATGGCCAGGGTACTGTCACACAGGAAATTAATCTTAAAACAGTAAATTGGGTAAAAGTTATAGCAGGATAATTACTTCTGTTAAATTTTTTAAAGTGCATAAGTTTGTGATATGCCCAGCAGACTCTTTGGGAGGTTTATTTCATTGCAGAAAACCAGAATATGACCCAGTGCTCCCTCCTTACACTTCAGATAATTTTGCAGTTACTGACTCATTTTACTCACAACTCCCTTTGCTTTCCAAGCTGTATAATGTGAGGTAAACAGCCATTTCTGTACACTGAAAATTTAGAATACTTAAGGTTTTCTTTCTCTTTTTACATTTAAGTGAAATGTCAGATTGGAAATGGCATTTTATTTTCTGTTTTGAGAGCAGAAATTCAGTCAGCCAAGCAGGTTATTTTGGGTTGGCAAACTTGGAAGAAGCAGCTTTTTGTACACTCATTTCAGAATTAAAATCCTTGCTTTTGTAGAGCATCATCCTCCTTAAACCACAATACAGTGGTTTGTTGTGGGTTGTTGTGGTGGGGCTTTTCCCAGCTTTTTTCTGTTCCTTTTTAAGTGGGAATTCTGGGAAGACCCTTTGGGGGGTGTTTGCATTCAGTTGTAATAAAGTTGTTACTTTAAAAACTGTCTCTGTAAATAAAATTGGTCATCCCAAAAGTTTGTGTTGTAATGGATAAATTTTGATTGAAAAATCTTGATCAACAATCCCCAGCAACTCATAAATAGATTATGTTAGCTAAGGAAAAATATTGATCTCTTCTGCATCTCTCTTCTTTAACTGTCAAAACTTTATCTGATAATTTTTGGGTTTGATGTTGCTCCTATAAATATTTTTTGCATAGATTGCAAAGCGTTAAGGAGGATTAAATAGTTTTTGCTTATTACTGGCCAGGCCAAGCTTTACTTACACACTTGGCAGCTGCTTTGTGTCTCATTTGTATGCTCTCTACAATTGGTAGAGCACAGCAGAGTAGATTTGAAGAGATAGCTTATTAATAAACACAGGGAAACAAAAGATTTCTGGCAGCAGTTTAAACACGCAGAAGAATGGTGGTTTGGAAAAACCATGGTCTTAACAGGGGTAAAAATGAACAAAATGAAAAGAACACCTAAATATAATATCTTCTGGGGAGACTGAAGAGAGGTTTCCATAGGAATACCCAGCAATCTCAAAGATTTTGGTACAAATGTGTTGTTTAACCCCTCTAGTGAGCAGTTAATAGTTGGTTTTGTGCAATGAAAATGTTCCTCATACACAGATTCATTAAAACCATGGCAAGCTTGTTTCCATTTCTCATTTGCAAGGCGGGTGTGTTTTATTTCGGTACCATTTGCCACGGATAGTACAGTGATAAAGTGTGTTTATGTACAGAGATGGGTTTGTTGGTGATTAGGGAGGAGAAATAAGAAAGGGACAAGGAAATTTGTAGAAATTATGTGAAAATACAACAAAAATTCTTAGTAGCTTCATTATGCAGGGGTGGAGCTGCAGTAAGCTTAGAGCTGTTCAGGGCAAGAAAAGATTTGAGAGTATAATTCTTTTATTGAAGTAATAGTTTAGAGTACTCCTGAAAAATAGCTGTAAAGTGAGATTGTCTCCCTAAATATTTCAGCTTAGCATAATATCCTGTAACTTGATGCAAAATTATTCTTGATTTGGTATATCAATAGAGGCTGTGACACCATGCAGAAGGGTATGGGCTGCAGCTCTTGCCCCACCCTCCTGTATCTGTGTTCTGCTGTAAGCAGCAAGCATGGAGCTCAGCCCAGCCAGTGGAAACCCAAACAATCCCAGCAGCATCAATTAGTGAAAAACTGCAACTCTGAGCCATAGCAACAACTCGTACAGGGAAATTTTTGGATGATGTCTTAATTTAATGAAAAATCCAGTTTATCTTCATTGTCTGAAGTTGTGGTTCCCTCTCCTCCCATTTGGTACTTTGTACTTTCATGCTTGGTTTGTGTTTTAAAAACAAAGTGCAACTTCCCTCTGTCGCTGGTGAGAACCAGGTTTGGTTGGAGCACAAAAGCTGCAGCAGCTCACAAGCTTTTCCTGTTGTGTCATCTTTTTTTTAAAATTCTGATGCTTATGTTGGTTTCTCAATGTGAACTTTCAAGCCTCTTTTTACAGTCTGATTAAAAGCATGCCTGCATTAATACGTGGTTTACCATGGGCTTTGTCAGTCTCTGGGACACAATTTGTGCACTAGAATTGAGGTAGATAGACTGTGCACACTGGGAGTACAGGCAAAGGATTGACATTAAGCTTTTTGGAAGTACTCTGCATCATTGACACATTAATTAGGGATCTACTAATGGACATGGGTCTGTCTACTGTGGCCCCACTTTCTGCAAATTATTCTTTTGTTACTCTTAACTCCTCAATGCCTCAAATATTCTGAATTAGTCTCAAACTCCCAAACTTGTTAAATCCCTTTCTGGAAAATTCTATCTCTGTTGGAAATGCTGCTCCTGTGGATTCCTCATCCTTCTCTGTGGTGTTTAGAACAAGGCTGGCTTTACCAGGGAAGGTGACACCTTCTCATTAGTGTTTGATGTAGAGGGGGCTGGAAATAACCAACCACTTTTGGACAGAAAGTCCCAAATTTGACTGTTTTCCCTTTGCTTAGATCAGTAGTTCCACCTGGAATCTTGTCTGGCATTTGTTCCCAGACCATCATTGCTGTAATAAGGCTGCTCATAGTGAATTAACCATTCTTTCAAAATTCTCCATATGAGATAGATTAATTTGTGTCTGGGTTTTTGGTCTTATTGTTCCCTGTGAAAATAGGAAATAGGTTTTATATAGCAGCTGATGCTGTAAATGGCCAGGCAATAATGGAGTGCTTAATGCTGCCAGCCCTCTGTGGGGATCTGTTTGTGTGCTGAAAACTGGTATATGATGGGATGCTCAAATATTTTTAGGTTGCAAATCTCTAAATCTCTGTTCCTAAATATACCCCCTAAGCTATCTTTTTTCTTAAGGAAAAAATAGTTTCATTACATCAAAACATATCCCTTGACCACCACAGCATCTAGAAAACAAGGATACTTTTTTATTAAAAAAAAAAAACCCAAAAAATATCAAACCCCAATTTTATTAATCCTTAATATCTGTTACTTGCAAGGGATTAAAGTTCTTATTCATGTAACAGATGAAGTGGTGAATTGGGACACTCTTCCAGATGGGAATTTATCTGTCTTCTCTGTGCAAGAGACTTGGTTCAGGGGGTGTGGGCAGTGAGGAGAAATGAAAGTTCGGAACATTTGTAATCTGCAAATGCTTGTGTGTATGTGTGGTTCCCTCTACCCCCATGTCAGTGGGTAAGGAGGCACAGCAGAAATGTGTTAAATGTCACTCATCCCCAGAGCCCCCAACAATGAACAAGGATTAAACAAGAAGCTGTGGAAGAGGAAAAAGAAATCCTTGTGCAGGTTTTAATAATTCATAAACATTGCATCTATTTTACTATTCTCTGCATTTAAAAACAAGGCCCAAACTATGCCTGCAAGCATAACTTTCCCTTTACAGTAAAAAGGGATTGAATTCATTAGGGTTAAATTCTGGTTATATGAATTATTTATTTATTTACTCACTTTCTGTTTTGGACAATGGTTGTCTGATATTTATAGATGGACAAAACAGAGAATCTTATGTCCAAGCCATTCTAAATTTAAAGTCTTTAATGAAATTGAAATCTAGACAGGACACCAAATGATGAAAATTTGCAAACCTTCAGTTTTCTGTAGCTTTGACAATCTTAATTTTAAATATGGACCAAACTATAATTGTAGATCAGTAAACTCAGCAATGCCCAGTTCTCTTCTGAGATCATGTCCAGGATGAAAGAGAGAGATTAGGAACAATTTTTCTGAAGTCAGTGGGGTTAAGTGATGTGGGAAGAATGTGAAAAGAGGTTTTGTTCTCCCTCTCATCATTCAATACAGTACAAAGGTGTTTTACTTTTGGATCGGGAACACAGAGGTCTCAATGTTTATGTTATAGCCCTCGATGCAGGCCTTTCTGGAGGCTGTCCCACCTGAAATGGAAGGATGTCAGTGCTCATCTTCTATCTGGATTTTTTTTGTCTTCTTGTCAGTATTTTAAAACCAGCACTTCATTGTGGCTTTTTAAATAATGCTACTGCTCTTTGTCTTTCAGCTGCTGCTGTTGTGTGGACCATGAAAGTTCACTTTGAGCTGCTCAGCAGTGGAAGCTCCTTGGAAAGTGAAGCATCTTTGGTGAGCTGGGATTGATGTCCAGGAGAGTTCCAGCCTGGCCAGGCTGCCTTGCTGATCTGGAGATCTCTCTGGAAGCTTCAGGTAAGGGTCAGAGTTTGGGACAGTGTTTTAAACACTTTGTTTTAAATGTGACTGAATTAATTCCTTCAAGACAAGGAGTTATTTGCGGCTCCTTTGTGTGGCAAGTAGGACAAATGTCTTCAGCTGTCAAGTTCATTCAGGGCTTGAAAAATAGATCTTGTTTCAGTGTGTAAAGCTGGAGCATTCAGCACAACAACTCTAAAATCCTGCAGTAAGACCTTTAATTTCCACTTGAGCAAATCTCTGACACCAGCTGAGAGCAATCTCTTGCTCTTAAAGATGTGTCTGCCTTGCTACTGGGCTGCCCTGAGATCTGCTGGTATGAGAGGTATAATGATAGCATTTTTTCATCTGTTTTATGGGAACTGTATTGAAAAGCTTTTTTAAAATTCCAGAATAAGTACAAGAGATCTTGTTGTTCAGTGCAGTCCACAAATAAAAAGGAATCTTAGAAAATCTCAGCGAAACATTTCTCTGAATTAGAATTAGGAGCCCCAAAGCTACATCTCGTGGTTTGAGCTCACTTCCTCATGGCATGCTACAACTAGGAAAGAAGAAAATAAAGTGTAAAAATAGCAACTGTGGCCATAGTAAAATAATTGACATTTTTTGTCTTTTGTTTCCATGTGGATCTGAGTTCACTTTCAGTTTCTGATTGTCTTTTGGAAATGTGAAAAAAAAATTGTAAAAGGAGGTGAGAATATGGTAACAGTTTTCTGTTCTTTGTCGAGTGTCCATCCCACACCCCTGGCAAATCCTAACTTTGGAGAATGATTTCTGCCTTTTTTTTTAATACACTTCAAGAAATCTGGAAAGAGCCAGGAATTGTATTTAGAGATGGATAATGATTCATTGATAAGTAATTGCTGTCAGGACTGTGGGGTCTGATTCAGGTCACTGTTAATTTAACCTAGTTCAAAAGGGAATGGATACTTTTTATTCACATATATTTAATCAAACAGTCCCTGGGGAGAAATGGAATGGGAATTGAGAAGTGAGGATCAGCAAAGAAGATGCAGGGGTTTAAAGTGAAGGAATTATCTTGATCTTTCTGGTAATGTTCTCATACTTTAGTTTTCTTATGAATAAACCCAGAAACCATCTCAGAAGGGTAATCAGAGCCTGCTTGTCCTGTTAAGCAGCTCCAAGCTCATTTGGGTGCTGCTGGTGAGGCTTTTTCAGTCACCACTGATACCTCACAGGGACTATTCTGGTGAAAACAGCCGTAGTTCCTGATTTCCTGCTTGGACTTCTCTTCCATGGCTTTTCACAGGGATGTTTGTGTCCAATTCCTCCTCCAGCCCCTCCCTGCCTGGTGGGTTTTTGGAAGAGGACAGACCCCAGGATGAAAACTGATGGATTCATCCTGGTAACTGCTGTCCTGTTTGGGTTAGGACCAGCTTTGCACATAGTGCACATGTCCAGCACTACTGAGGGATGCTGCTTTGCATCTTTTGTGCTCCTAGGAGGATCTCCAAATATTCCTGTGCAGGAAAACCATTTGCAAAACAACAAAAAGTGGGGAACTGTGAATAGGAGTTTTATCAGTTGCTCTCCCCCCACTCTGTCAGGGATCATTTACCACAGTGCTGCCCTCCCCATCCCCTTCAGACCCCCACAAGCTGCTGTCTCTCTTTCTGGGATAAGGAGAGAAGAAACAGTGTTGGAATGTGGGTGTGAAGTTCAGCAAGTGTCAGCAATCCTTCTTCCATTGCAGGGCTGTTGAGTTAACAGGAATCAGACACCGGGACTTTATATACATACAAGAATTCAATGTGTATTTTTGTGAATCTGATCCTGAAAGTGAGGGATTGATGGCATTGGTTAGAACTGGTAAAACTTTGTTCCTCATCCTATTCTTCTGTAAGTAGATTTAACATCCTGCTGGATTGCTGTGCCTCTGCTGGAAGGGCTTTGACAGTTGTGCTGAATTGCTGGACTGCCAAGGGAATGTGGCTTTGGCCAAATGTCCACTAAGCACTAGGACAAAATTGTCAAACTTGGTCTTGCTTTTATGAACTACTCTAAATTGTGGGTCCAGCTCAAAAGTCAGCAGTAGGAAATAGTGTGGCAGGTCACAGAGCCATTCATTTTTCTGTTTAGAAAATGCTTACTGTTGAAGAATTGTCTGTATTGAATGACCAGTTTGAGGTGGGTTTTGGCTGATTCCTGAGAAAATTTCCACCTACCTTTGGTACCTGCAGATCAATCTTGAACTTAGAGCTTTTCCTTGAAACTTGCCAAATCAGGTTTGCTATCTACTGTTGCATATTGATCTGCATGTAAAGGGGAATATTCTCCTCCTCCAGGAGGAAATTTGGAATTGGTATGTTAGCTTAAACCAAAGAGTTTTAATAAGTGAAAATGCAGGTAAAAGGATTTGGCAAGATTATCTTGTAGATCAAGAAAAAGGGAGATTAGGAGAGAGTTGTGGGTGCCTTTTTTTTTCTGTGGATATTTTCCTTTCAAATGAATCTTTCCTGGGAAGTAAATGTTTAGTGCAGGGTTCAGTTTTGTAACTTGCTACGTGTCTTATTAAAGTATATATTGTGCCTTCATGAATATTTAAAACAAGCACTTAGTAAAGATTTCATAATAGCCTCTAGTAAGCTTTTATGAACCATTAACAATGGTACAATGAACTAATTTGTGTGGTTTCAGGAGGGAACCAACAAATGCAAGATGGGAAGGTGCAGAATCCTGGTGGGATAAGAAAACAATTAATCGATTATTAATTGCCAGCAGATTTGTAATGTCTGCTTCAGCTCAGCTTGATTTAGCAGCCATGTAAACTGGGGAGGGAGAACCGAGCCCATGGGAAGAAAATTGCGCCTGTGGGTGTTTTTAGGGCAAAGCTTAGTGGTGGCTTTATTATCTGGCTGTCCCCAGAGTGACTGACTGACTCCCAGACAGAACCTCCTTGCCTGGCTGGAGTCCTGCTTCTGTATGAGAAGGGGCAGAACTAGAAAGGAGGTGGCAAAAACAGACACTTAGCACTTTCTGCAGTGGAATTTGGAATTAAGGAAAAAGGTTTTTAGGGTAATATATGGACCAGAAATGGATGATGGGTTATTTTACTGCTTAACAAATAGATTATTTGTAAAAGACTGGGGTCAGGAGGAAATTTTCCATGTTTTACAGGCTGGGTGTAATGTGCAGTCTATTTTCTGTATTAAAGGGGAGGAGTGTTTTGGCAATTGCTTTAAAGCAATCCATATAGAAATATTTATGTAAAGGTCTGTTAATAAAATTCCCGGGTCTGTGGATGATAAAGACAACAAGGTACATCTTTGCAGAGTATTTGGCAACATGGTTTGTATCCTTAAACAAAATACAAGCCCTGGTTAGTGTTTCAATTGTTAACAGTTCTGAATATTTAACAAAATCTCTATTTCTTTCTTACAAAAAGATTTTTGGAATAGCTTTGCTGGGTTGGTTTGCTCTTTTCTTTCTTGAAGCAATCTAGTTGAAGATTGTATTTAGGGATTATTCTCTGTGAATGCCTTGCAGAAGGTGAAACTCTTGTCAGAAAGGCAAATCGGCTGGGACAGACTTGTAAGTCTTCCAAAAAGCCCATCTGCATCATTATTACAGTGCAAGAAAAAAGCCAAGACGTGCAACGCTGGATACTTACATAAGATCCTGCTTTGATGAGCCAGTGGGAGGCTCAGACCTTTTAAAATGTGTTCTTAAACAAAGTAATGTTAACACTTTTGGGTCTTTTTCCTGTCCTTTCTCCAGCCTTATGGAACAAGGTGCCCAGCATTAAAGCTGACAAGACAAGAAGTGTAGGCAGGATTGTTTCTTTCAGAAATAAAATGTATATTTACTGTCCCTTGCCATCACATTAGTCACTTTAGATGGCCACAAAGCAATGACTGAGTGTTGAACAAACAGAAAATTACAATTAATCAGCACCAAAACCAGGTTTTCTTCTGGTGGTTGTTGCAGGGGAGTCAGAAGCTCCTCTCTGACACAGCCCTGGTGAGTGGCAATGTGGAGGGAGGGAGACTGGAAAGAGGTAATGGAGGGAAAAGAAATCTTACCTTGGCTTCACCAGTGGCAACATGAGCATATGCAATTATAAGATAGCTGGCAGATGACAGAGTTAGTTAATGTAACAAGCCCTGTAAAGCATTTAGCCACATTCTAGTGTTTAATCAGCTGTGTAAAGTGCAATATCTATCTTTCAATTTTATGCCATTAAGGGAGACAAGATTTTGATTAGGTACTTAATCTGGGCAAGAGGAAAACAGGCCCAGAGCAAGCCCACAATAGGCAGCAAAAGGGACATTCGACGAAGGATTCGATAAAGGAGAAAGACAGAAATTTAACATAAAAGAGAATTAGTGCAGCTCCTTTCAATTTAGTGCACAGATTTTTATGGACTAATCAATTAGAGGCTGTGGCTGTGCTGCTGGGAAGTGGTGCTGTGTTAGAGGCTTTGCCATATTAATTCTGTTCATTACCCCGGGGTCACACGGAGTGCTTCGGAGAAGCCCCTGCTCCCTGCAGGTCACGCTGTGGCTTCCTCCCTTTGTTCAAGGGCTAAATGGGCAAAGCCAGAGAGGCAGGTGTTGGTTTGGCAGCTCTGTGTGAATGCCTTTCTCCCAGTGTTGCCTCTAAGTGCTGATTTCTCGATATTTGCCTCTTTTGAGGAAGAGCTCTTAGTGGAGAGAAAATCAGATCTAGTGTTAGGATGCTAGAGGAGCACTGGAAGGGATGGGTGCAGTTTGCAGATGACTGAAATCTTCCCTCTGACCTTCAACAAATTGTCCCAGCTGCTAACTTGTCCAGCATTTTGGACAGTTAATTCCATCTCCCAGTGGAAATGGGAAAGAAAAGCACCTGTGAGTCATAGGTAACCCAGAGCTGAGCACCCCCTTGCAAATAAGGTGCACTCAGGTGTGCCAGAGGCACTGCTTTTATTGCAGACTCGAGTCTAGGGCTGGAAACCTGTGGGTTTGGGTCAGGATGGTACCAGTGTGGGCTTTTTGTAAAAAGGGAATTGTGGTCAGAGCTGGATCTTGCATGTGTGGGTTTCCCTGGGTCTGGATTGAAGGCACTCAGGACAGTAGTTCATGTTGGGACTCAGGTGTTCATTATTTCTTATCAGTAAAACAGTCGCACTACTGTGAGTTTGGCAGCTTTTCATTAGAAGACACAAAATGGCCAACAATCTCTTGTTACAAGGTCTTTTAAGACTAAACTATCCAATTAAGAACAGACACCTGGATTATTTTCCCTTTTAACCCAATAACTGGTCCCACAGAACCCACAATGCAGAATTTTCTGCACAATTACAAAACGCCACCCAAACCCATGAAGGAGGAAGAAGCAGCAGCATGAAGAAGAAACCCAGGACAACACCCTGTCCCCTCCATGTTGCTCCCATCCACAACATACTAAAAATCCCAAAACCTTAAATTTCTCATCAAGTGATACACCTACACTGCTCTCCATAATCTATTTCACACTTTTGTGGATTCCAGTCTGTCTTGAAGTCTGGGAAACTTTCTCCATGAATGAGGGTCACAGTCAGTGCTGCCCTGGGGGTCAGGGCACCCCAGAGCAGACACAGAAATATTCCCCGTGCCCTGGGTTTGCACAGCATGGGAAAATACTTTATTTCTCTCAAAGAGGACGTGTCACACTTTGGCATAGGGATGGCAGAGATGTGTTTTTCCAAGGAGAGAGAGCACTTGGATAACTCAGGATTTGGAATACATGTAGCAACTTGAGACCTAACCTGTGATAGTTTAGAGCAAATCCCAGTAAAGACATAGAAGCTTGGGAAGAGCAAACAGAGCCAATAAAGGCAGGGAGAAGCTCTGGCATCAGCTTAGCTCTGACTTTCTTCTCGGGGTTTCCCAGTATAGACCTGTTTTCTTCATGGGGGAACTTTTCATATTATAATATAGTGGAAAAATAGAGAAGTATTTTTTGCCTGAGAATGGGTAACAAACCTCCTCTTGCCAGTTTGGGAGTTTTTCAGTGTTTCTCTTACTCTGCACTTTTCCAGGCAGGTGCTGCCAACAGTCTGTGTCTCTGGCAGAGTTTGTGCTTTTGTTTGACCCATGAGCAGTTCAGAGAGCAGCATTTGGGACAGTATCAACTCCACAGTGTTTGTATGGCCCTGACAAGGCTGGAGGAGAGAGAATATCTTAGGAAAAATCTTATTTTGTTCAGCTGAGTCTTGTTTGTGGAGTAGCCCCCAGGACTTGCACGTCACTGTCCTTTCTGCATTGATTTCAGACCAGCACAAGCCTGTAAAGATCAAGGGAGAAGAGGCTGCAGATGTAAGAAGAGAATCTTGCCTGATCTGTTCAATGCAGATTTTAGAGTAGTTCATTTCTTCCTCTAGAGTTTTTATTTTTTTTTTTTTTCCCTTCTTAGCCCTGCTCCCCCCTTTCAGAAGGCAGGGCATGCTCTGGGGCTCTCCTCTGCTGAGCAGCCTCTGGGGCTGACCCACCACACTGACACACTCACAGTGTGATGCTCTGTGTTTCATTGGAAATCTGTCACTTATTCTGGGTACCTCTGTGTAAAACAGGATGAATTCTTGTAGGATATGAGCTGATGAGTCCATGGTCTCTAGAAGAGCTTAAAATAGAATTATCGCTTGGCTCTCTGTCTTTAGTGTGGTGTGTGGTTTGGGAATTTTATTGTCACCTTCTATCTAATCTCCATCTGTGTTTGGCTGCTGATGGCTCCCTCTAATTCTATTAAACCCTAGAATCACTTTTGCTGTTCTAAATACAGTGGCTCCTTCAAACCCCTGTCTTCTGAGGATGATATGACTGAGCATATTAGTTTATGGTAAGCTGCAAAAAACTTGAACTCCCTGACTGTTCAATTCCTGCAGAGCTATGACAGGTTATGCCTCCAGGCTACAAGTTAGGGAAATTATTTTCTGTTCAAACATTTCGTTTCTCTGCAACTCTATAATTCTATTTCTCTTTTCTTTTTTTTCTTTTTTTTTGGTCTCCTTGCAAGGGAAATGCTGTGATAAAAAACACTTTGGCTTTGGCTGGCCCTTCCCCCATCTAGAGGTGGGGATGAGGAAAAGGAGATGCATTTTTTTTTTCTTTAATCACATAGCCATCTTGTTTGCTAACCAAAATGATTTTATGCAAGTCACAGCTGAAAACATAACATGAAAAGGGAAAAGAACATGGTTTTTTTAATATCACGAAGTCTGTAAAAACCTGACTATTGGAAAATACTGCTGTGAAACGGGATAAATAAGGGTGAATTTTAAATTATCAGGAACCCTCAGTCTTGTACAACTGGAATCAATAGTTGTTTTTTCATGGGGTATGGTGAGAGAGAGGTCAGATTTTATTTCATAAAAAAGGGAGAGGAGGGAGAACAAAAATGAAAGGATAACATTTTTGAACTCTCCATTTAGAATAAAATGGGCAAATCCACCTCCTTGCACTTGTTCTTCTGCTGACAGTCTTTCAGCTCTTCTAAAACTGTGAGCAAGGATTTTCAGAGTTTAAAAGTCTGGGTTTGGGCCAGCAGCCCAAATGCTGTGGCCATGCACTGGGGATGATTCCCTGATAGAGGAACAAAAAGATGAGAGGAAAAGCTGTCCTGAGAGTGAAGGACAAGTAAAAACAGAGGCACAGTTACCTGGAGGAAGGCTCTCAGCATCCCATCACAGCCATAAGGTTTTTTGTCCTTGAGGAGCTGCAGGTTTCCTGGCCTATCCTCCTTGTGGCCATGAACTAAGCCAGGATCTGATTTGAACTAGGATATAAATGTACTTCAGGCAGAAAAATCCCTGTTGGCAGTTCCCATAAAACAATAAAATCATGTCAAATTTGACTAATTCTTGGGATGCATTGCCAGCAGAAAGCTGACAGTCTGAATTTGTCATCACTGGAGGGAGAAGTGTGTGTGTTTGTCTGTGTCTGTGCATGGGAGTGGGGAATGGACCAGGGGAGAACAAGGCAACTATTAACAAAATGGAGACAGCATGGTACTCCATTAATGTTATTAATAACCCTATCAGATTTTATTGAAAAGATGCTCTCTGTATCTGAATTTGCCTCTATTTCAGCCCATTTATTAAAGCTGAAATAGCTGGAGTCGCTGCAGACCATATTTATTATTATTATTTGCTGAATGAATGCTGTGATTATGGGTCCCACGAGAATTAGAAGAGATAAAGTGTCATCTTTCAGTCTTTTCTCACCTTCCCCAGGGAGCAGTGCAGAGAATGTCTTCCTCTCTGTCTTTTTCTATTAGACTTCCCTTTAATTTCTATTAATAAGGTTCTGAGACCTGCTGTAACACTTGGAAATTTATCTCTTACATTTGGAATGGTGATATTTAACAATAATGGTATGCTCAGAGGAGTATTTTTCTTTTATGTTTCCTCCTTTGCCTTCCTGAGCTGGCCATTGATTCCTAGAATTTTACTGATGGCTCAGGGATCTTTCTGGATGTCTCCAAAATAACCTGTGGGCTCATTCTTGCATAGTTTTAATAGGAGATTAAAAGCTGTTTCGGCTTTTAGACACAAAGCTGTGGTGGGATGGGGGGAAGGCCCCTGACCAATAGAGGTCAGCTATGAAGTCATGCAGGGCTGTGGGTCCCCTTCTGTGGTTTCAGGCTCCAGGTTATTCATGCTCAGACCTTGCTCTGGCCATATGGAATTAGGTATGGGAATTATATCACTGTGGAAAACAGTTGGAGTTGGTCTGAGATGAGGTCATCCCTCGTGAGAACAAAGGACGTGGATGATGCTCAGTGAGACGGTGGGGTGTGAATCCCAGTTCCAGCACTGGTGCAACTGGGAAAGCCAGCAGCTCTGTGAAGGGGAGATGATGGTGGCAGCCCTTTCCTTGAGGGGAAATGGAGAGTTTTGGGAGGACAGCTGGCCTGTTGTCCCTTTTGGGGGATCCATCCAGTGCCGGGGGCTCAGGATGCAGCTGCACTTGGGCTCTGGGTGGGAGCCCCAGGACAGAAGCTGAGAACTGCTGAGCCTTTCACAGCAAAGGGACACCCAGGGACACCACACTGAACTGTGCCATTGCCACAGGGAGGGACACTCAAGGACTCCAGAATTTGGTACCCTTGGACTGTAAGGGTGTAAAAGCCCCTGATACCACAGACCTGTGGCACTGCTGCAAGGAGGGACGCAGAACTGCGGCACTGCCACAAGGAACGACTCTCAGGGACACAGACCTGTGGTACTGCCATAGGGAGGACACTCAGGGACACAGATCTGTGACATTGCCACAGGGAGGGACGCTCAGGGACTCCAGAATTTGGTGCCCTTGGACTGTAAGGGTGTAAAAGCCCATGGTACCGCAGACCTGTGGCACTTGCCACAAGGAGGGACACTCAGGGACAGACCTGTGGCACTACCAGGCTGGGGGCACTCAGGGACACAGACCTGTGGTACTGTCAGGGGAGGGACATGGCAGGGGCTAAGGACTCCAGAATTTGGTACCCTTGGACTGTGAGTGTGTAAAAACCTGTGGTACCACAGACCTGTGGCACTGCCACAGGGAGGGACACTCAGGGACACAGACCTGTGACATTGCCATAAGGAGTGACACTCAGGGACTCCAGAATTTGGTACCCTTGGACTGTGAGGCTGTAAAAGCCCATGGTCTCCATTCTCTGGGGTCCCTGCTCAGAGGCATCTCAAGCTGTTATTTTGCTATTACACCATGATTACATAATTTTAAGGATCCAGATATCTGAGCCTCTGCTCTGTGGTCAAGCTGGTTGTTGGCTGTGAGTGTTGGGCTCTGTGGGTGTGCAGGGGCCTCAGTCCCAGTGCAGATAGTCTGAGTGTGGCTGCAAATTGCTCCTGGATGGTCAGGGAAGTTTCCTTGGCATTCCTTTTCTGTGAAAAAAACCAAGAGTGTTTGCTTGAAGGTTGAGGCTTCAAGGCTTTCACTGAAAGGGGTGATGTGGCAAGAATTTGTGAGGATTAAACGACTTCAGATCTACTTTATTCCCATTTTCATGTACGTATGAACTTCTTTATTTGATTTCAAAAGAAAGAATGAAGGAAGAGTATTCTTTCAGGTTATCAGAAAAGCTGATTTGTTTGTTGTGTAGCTGGTTGGAAGCCATTCTGGCTCTTTTTTGAGATGCTGAAGATTTTCTTTAGTTGATTACACACATCACCTAAACTTCTATGTCAGTTGGCATACCCCTCTCCTTGGACTGGTTAGAACTTTGGTTATGGAAGTATCCCCATCATTTGCATCTACAAATTATTACATCACCAAGTTAGTACTGGAAGTAGTGTAACTACAGATCTAGAAATGCATCTACACACA
This sequence comes from Ammospiza caudacuta, assembly GCF_027887145.1. NCBI lineage: Eukaryota > Metazoa > Chordata > Aves > Passeriformes > Passerellidae > Ammospiza > Ammospiza caudacuta. Next base: position 9,386,552 of record NC_080607.1, read on the forward strand.
GCTATAGTCACACTCAGATAATGGCTGCTTTCACCACCCTGCAGGTAATTATATTTTTTAATGTCAGACCCCACGAGTAATTTTGACTCTGAGGCAGAGGGTGGTGAATTAGGAATTCTCTGATTTCTGAGTTATCCATATATTTGAGCTGTGTGTTGGAGCTGGGCTGGAGCAGCAATCACAGGGAGCAGCCGAAGGGCTCCTGAGCAGAGTTGTTCTGATGTGATTTAATGGCACTGGAGTGATTGCAGCACAGTGTTTGGGGTGCACTGACTTCTCTGAACCACATCTGTCCCCTCATTCACCAATGTGGAAATAGCACAAAAACAAGGGCATTTGGGCTCAATCCAAAAGTGCACGTTACACTTGTAACTGGTTTGGGCATCTTGGGGTCAAGGTTGACTCCTCAAGAGTGCTGAAAGCAAAGTTTCTGTTTGCTCCATTACGCTGTATTTGTATTTTCCACTCCCTGAAATCTCTCTCCTCTTAGGGGAGAGTTTAAATTTCATCATCAGAGATGAAGGAAAACAAGCACTGTGTAAACAGAATGAACAACAGTGAGGGAAAACAAACACATATTAGGAGCCTGGAAAAGTATTTTCCTGCCTTCCTGTGCAGGAACAATACTAAAAGGAATAAAGACAGTAACCTGATGCCAAAACAGGTTTGAAAAATAAGTGTACGGTCAGCTGGATGTCCTGAGAACATATCAGCTGCTGAAGCAAGAGACAGAGGGAGAAAACACTGGAACAACACCTTGTTTCCCCCTGCCTAAAGAAAAAGGTTGTCTCCATCTTAATCTCAGTTCTCACCCTCAGCAGCCTTGCTGTTTGCAGAAATGTTTTTCATGCCCACAAAGCAGAGAATGCCCTCTGAAATCACTGATGCTGTTGGATACTTTAATGGTGCATCTTCTTGGGGTCTGCTTTTCCCAAAACCATCTGGGGAAGAGATAGGGTGAGGAAGAGCCCTTTAAATGTACTGCCTCTCTTCCCCCACATCTTAAAAAGCTTGGCTTGATTAAATTTTGGCATTGCATTTGTTGCATGAAAGACAGGAACTCCTCTGATTATTTGGATTGTAGAGTCAGGTAAATCAAAGGAACAGATCAAAAGAAGAGGAAATATTAATGAAAATCTATATTCTTTGGTCAGCATTTTTAATAGCTCTTGTAGAAAATCAAAAAGGAGAATCAGCTGTACCTCGGGAACTTGTCTGATAAGGATGATATAATGCAGGGCATTAATGCAAACTTCAGTACTACATACAGCTGGAAACAAAACCCAAAAATGATGTTCTAAATAATAAAGCAATATTTGACTGTTTAAAAGCCTCACAGTATGAAATTTGTCAAATTTTGACTCTTAGGATTGGCCTGGGGAGGCAGAGCATAGTAATAAAGCCCAAATCTGAGAGGCTGATGCTCTTGCATCAGAATAAGTGGAGGAATTAATCACTCTGCTTGCATTTTCTTTATGACAGCTGCTGAGTGGAATATGGGGAAAGTGGTTTTTAATTTTTAGATTCTTTTGGCTTCTCCCCTTTAAGCTGTGTCTGAAATTGCACAGCAAAGTGGAGAACTGGGATCAGCAGTGCTGGGTAGATTTGACTGCAAAAATTTATCTGGAAATTCTGCTTAGCATAAACTGAGCTCCATGATGTGATTTGATTTGGGCTTTCTGCACTGGGGGAGTTCCTCATCTCAAGGATGGTCACCAGTGGCAGGGCACAAAAAAAGTTGAATTTGTGGGCTAAAACTGAACTCCTGGCAAGCTTCACATCTTGGGATACGGTGGTGGCAGCTCTGCACCCCTCTTACAAGCCCTGTAACAGGAAAAGACAGTTTGTCTATGCCAAGCTGAAGGAGTCAATCCTGTGGAAATGCAGACCAAGCCTTGTGACTGATTTGTGTAATGCAGTCTGAGCATCCCTCATTGCTTTCAGTTTGGAAGCTGCAGGGTGTGCTCAGCCTGTGTCTTCAACTCCTAGCGAAGTTGAAGAACACTTTAAACACAGCTAGGGAAGTGCAGAACACTTTAAAATGAACATGTTTCTCATGGGTCTAGGTTGGGGTGTTTTGGCCTCAGTTGGAAGCATCCAGGAAAAATTGCTGATTGTCGTAGGAATCTAAATGGTATGATGCCAATTACTTTCCCTACCTGTGCTACTCTGAGGAATGAGGTGGGAAGAAGAGGCTTTGAGCCCTTCACTGTGGCCCCTGAGCTGAGAACCTCCTGCTCTTTACATGCTTTGTTAACAAAGACGAGGAGGCAGCAAAAGGCCTGCACGGGAGAACCAAAATGTGACTGGATGTGCTTAAGCATTGCTTTGAAAAGATGCATAAGAAATATTTGGACTTGAAAGATAACCTTCAATCTTGAAGAAGAACCTCACATCCTTCCTACTGGTCACCCTTGTTTTTGAGCTGTTTTACTGTGTTTTAATAGGATGGGTTTTGGTGGCTGGTTCGGTCAGCCATGGAGCTATAAAACATTTTCAGCAATAGTATGTGGAATTTGGACAATCTGGGACCTTGGAGCCAAGGATTGTGAAAGCAAGTTTCCAAAATAGTGGGTTTGGAGTGAATGGTTTCATGAAATGTACTTCAAAAAGAAGCACCCACCAGCTATCTTTTGGGATCATTGTCCCATTCTGGTCTTCAAGCCTTTTTTTCCTTCTGCAACTCCAAGAACAAAAGAAGGCTGTAAGGATGAGCTCATGTGACTGTCAGCACCATGGTCCCAAGCTCAGGCCTAGTTTGCTTTTATGGGGTAAAGCTGGACTGAAGCAACAACAGCAGCAAAGCACCAGAGCACTCGAATTTCCCCCAAGGCCCTGCCTGGCTGGGTTTGACAGTGGTGGGGCTCATTAACTTAAACAACAGCTCTGTCCTCATTGTTGAGAGCAGTTTCTGACCTACTGGAACTGATTTATTTTTTGCAGACCAAACTGGTTGTCCACCCAAACTCCAGAGAAATCTACTGCCCCTTGGTGCCCATGGGTGACTGGGATCTCAGTCCATACCTCAGCTTTGTGCGTGGATGGCAATAAAATGTGGATATCTGACACCAGGATGTGAAACCCAGTGGGATAAAAACTTGTTCCAGGCATTTATCTACAGCTGCTAACTTTTGGCTGAAGGAAAAAGTGTTCATGGTACCAAAACTTGGATTTGGCCCCATTGGTGCTCTGACCTGGGCTAACCACCAGGTTTATTTGTGCCTTTACCCTCATAGTTACCCTTGTTTACAAATTGCTGGTGGAGTTTCCAGTGCAGAGAGGAAAGAGGTGCTTGTAGCAGCTGCATTCCTGCTGGATCTGTGCAGAGTGCTGAATCCAACACAGGAACAGAAAATGAGTGTGTTACAAGATGGAGCTCGCTGTGGGGCTGGAGGCTCCACCCTCTTGCAAGAGCCAATTTGATCACTTTTATGGGGTAGAGCACTTCTCCAGTTTTGGTTTAAAACAGTGATCAGACCTGGAGGTGCCAGAAATCTCAGAGCATTTCTGTGCCAGCCCTGCAACTGTTAAAGGACAAGGACTTGGGATAAAGCTCAAATAAACATCCAAATTTTTTTTCCCCTATTGAATGTTTAAATGAATGAAAGGTGAGCCCCTAACCTTCTGAGATTTCCAACTTATTAAACATAGCAAATGCAATAGAGTGCTCCACTCACTGTTTTTCTGTGTTTTGCCTCCCAAATTTCCCTGGATTGCCATGTCTCCTTCCCATCTCTGCTGTGTGATCCTGCCTGCCTATTACTACTGGAGACAAACTGGAGAAAAACCTTTCTTCATAGGAGAGCCCAATATTAGACATATAAATAATGCATCCCTCAGCATTATTTATAATGCAGTAGCATCACTGTGCTGTATCATATGCAATTTCATGTTGCTGCTTTTTAACTGCTTTCCTGCCAGGCACACCCTTCAGAAAGTTCTAAAGCAGCACCAGCTGCTTGTTTGATATTTCCCTTTCTGGTATTCCTGCTAGCTATGCTGAGAAGTTTTCATACACAGGGCATAGAGAATGTTTAAATGTGTAAAATGCCATTGATGTGATAGTGAAAAATGCTGTGCATAAGAAAAATGGCCAGCATGCCTCTAGTAGGGTGAAATAACAGTTTTAGCCTTGTTTTTTGGTGTTAATTCTGTGCTTGGAGTGACTTTTAAGTTATTACAGAGTGATAATAGCAGAATATACTGTTCCACTGCTCAATTGCCCATGTAGACCTGTTTGCTTTGGTTTTATTTTCTTTTTTCAGTTGTGAGAGAGAATGCTTTTGTGTCCTGCACACACACAAAATCCGGAATAACAATGCTGAGCCTTATCTCTGTAAGATCAAATGAAAGCCGTGGCTGAATGTTCCATTTGTTTCTTAATGAGTAGTGTCAGGCTGTGCCCCATGCTTAACAAAAGCATATGTGCAGATATTGTTCTGTTATGATTACAGTACAATTATATCGTGTCTGTAATAGATTACTACATCTGGCCTTTTCTTGGTTTAGGAAATCGAGAAGGAGATTAGTTGATTAACTTCTGAGAATGCACCTAAATAATTAAAGAAAAAAAAAAATCCTTTCTGTATTAGCCACATTCCTGTACAGTCAGGCTTGGGAGAACAGTTCTTTTAGGTTTTGAATGGGAAGTTGGTCTGGTTTTAGACTTTCTTTTTTCCCCAGGGAAATGAGATATTTAATTTTTTTCTTTTTTTTTTTTTCTCTAATGAAGACAACACTTTTAATTATTCAGCTGTATATAAGCCTGTTTTTGTTTTGAAACAAATCTAACAACAGTGACGAAATAGGAATTTAAGAAAATACAGTAGTTTGTTTCATATTTGGCAATGTGCTATATTACAATAATTTCATCTTTCACTATCATCTCTGTTTGCAGCAGTTTTTGTTCTGTTCTACCCAACAATTTAAAGCAAGAGCTTCCCCTTGAGAGGAAAATGGGGCATGTGAAATGCAACAGTGGCTTTTCAGACATAAATTTGTCTTTATTTAATACACCAAAATCTCAAAACCTTGTGTGGGTAGGAGGGATCAGCTTTATTTGCTGCTCAGCTCACTTCACAGCATACATCTGTTTTCTCTAACCACATGAAGACACATCCCATTTTCCAAGAGATGGGGCAGTGAAAATGATGGTTTGGAATGAATGGCTGCTCCCCGCCTGTGCTGGAACTGAGCTCTGGGGCTGGTGTAGGAACTGGAGATGTGTGAAGAGCTCACCTGGTGCATTAGTTCCTACTCACCTCTCAGTTACTGAGTTACTACTCGCATCTCAGCAGGCTCTGAGCTTTTATTTTTGGCTTCAGCTCCATATTATGACCAGAAGCTGGTATTTGTTTATTTCTGGGGTTTAGCTTTGGCAGGAGATAATGATCTTGAGGAATGCTGAAGCTTTGATTTGTTGCCTGGGGCTGTCATGGGTGAAGTGCAGTTCCCAACACATTTGTGCCCTGGTTTCTCACAGTGAGGGGATGGTGTTGGTGTTCTAATGAAACACTTAAGGTTTGGGCCTCTTTAACAAACTTGGTGTTAGAACTTTCCTGTCTGTTATAAAATTATTTTAACTGTTGTAAAGTCAAAGGATGGGGCTGGAAAGGATTTTCCAGGAGTCCTCTTGATCCATAACTTGACTCAAACTGGCTGCTCAGTGCTGTCTCTGGGCTCTGCACCGCAACAGCTGCAAGTTGCCCACTTCCTTCCACATCTTCTCCTTGGGTTTGGCTTCCAATATTCTGATCACTTCTTATTGACTCTTAATTCTCACCCAACCTCTCAAAAACCTTCCTCACCTGGGCTGTGCAGGTAATTTGATGGCAGAGGACATGGTTTTTCTGCTGCCTCTCCTGCTGATTAAAGCCATCACCCCATGCATTCTTTTATTTTTGTGCAATTGTTTCCTTTTCACTGCCCTGGATTTTGATTTTGGGCAAACTGTGTTCTGGCAGTGTTTGCTGAACTATGTCTTGATGTGTGATTAATGCCCTTAGGTGCTATGGTAATACAAATAATTAATGAGAGGCTCTTTAATTATTTTTCATAATAAATGTTATGTGGCATGTTTGAAATACAGCTAAGATGGAGCCATGTGCACCAAAGCAGGCATATCTGTAGTTATTCTGTAGTTATTCTGGTGTATTAAAATGCACACTTTCATTATCAGTAACCTTCTATGCCCTGCAGGCTTTTAAAATCCTACCATCCTGAGTAGGAATGAGAAAATAAGAGTTGCCAAAAATAAGCTTCCTTCATGCCAAAGACCTGAATTGTAATATGGGGAGGCCTCCACAGAGCTTCTCTGTTCTTCTGGCCCCCACTCTGAAGTTAACATGAGAGTTCTCCAGCCTTCTGCAGAAGCCGAGTGTGGGGCTCCTGTGTGTCCCCTCCCCTGGGCTGGCCCAGCGAGGGGGGATTCAGTTCATGGCTCTGGCTTGGAGCTGCGTTTCAGCAGCTTGTCCTGAGGCACAGAGCACCAGAGCTCGTAACAAAACCCAGAGCCCAGGAGTTAAGGTGCTCTTTTCTGTCTGCTTTCAAGCTCTTATGATAAAAGCTTGTGTACAAGGTACGGTTCCAGGCTAGGGCTTAAAGGGGATTTTGTGGAGTGCTAAACCTAGTGAGGATACTTGATTTATACAGTTTTATGTGCAAAGCTGGGGAAGGTTTTTGCAGCTACAGGTTTCTCAAGCCTCACTTCTCCTCTGAGTGTGAGCAGGTGATAACAAACTGTATGGCTTGCACAGATAAGAGATTATTTCCCTCTCTGTTAAGGAACATTTCAATTCCAGCAGTGCTGGTGTGATGTGATGCTCTGCACTGGCTTTAGCTTGTGCTCAGCAAGAGCACTGGGCTGTTTCAGATTGTTTTAGAGCAGGGTAACTGCTGGGGTGTGATCCTGGCAGTCACTGGAGTAGGGGAGGGGAAGAAAAATCACATTGGAAAGCCTTGGTATCTTCATGAGGAAGGCTGGATGGTGTAGCCTGAAGGGTACCTCCAGAGACAGGGAGAAAAAGCAAAATTGTCTTTCCCTTGAGGTATCTAACTCAATTTCTCCTTGAAAGTACCCACATTTTTGTTGATTTTATCTGCTAACTGCTTTTAAAAAAGAATAGACACACCATCTGACACAAGAGACTCTTGCATTTCTTGGCTTGTGGTGTGACCTGGAGGATCTCACCATTGCCCTGTGGGATGGGACTGGGCCATGGTTTCCCTTGCTCCTGAGGAGGGTGAAGGCATCACCCTGGCTAGGGAGCAGCACAGGCTGCAGCAGGTTCCTGCTGAGCCCTTGACATAACTTTTTCCCTTGTCCTTCAATTCAGCTACATGGCATGCATTTGTTTTTCTTTGGTTCCTGGAGAAAACAAACAGCAGAGTCCAAAAAAGACAGGATTTTCTAATCTCCCATAAAAGGGCTCTGGAAATTTGCAAGGAAAGGAAAGCGATAGTGTCGCCTGCACTGAGACGGCAATTATGGGTCGTGGGAGGAAGTGTATAAAGCCTTATTGAGTGGAGATAGCTGAGGTGGCTGCAGGGGCCTGCATGGTGTGAGGAAAAGGCTGGAGGAAACCCTTATCAGACCTGTTATCCTGTCTCTGTCATTCCCATACAGATTAATGAGCTCCAGGATGCCCTCCGCCATGTTCGGACCGGGGTCTGTTTATCCCAAAATAGAAGGTTCTGTCTTGTGCCAGAGTGTCATATTCCCAGGCCAGCAGCACCATTGTGTTTTATTACCCCATTGTATTCAGGGGTTATGTCCAAACTTTTCCTCTTAGCTCCTTAATCACTGTTTTGATGGATGAGCTCCATGAGAAAAGCTGCTGCAGGGCTGCAGTTTCTGCTGAGGACTCAGCACGGATCAAAATGGTGCTTGGCACTCGTTGGGGCTTGGCTTTCTAACTGTTCCTGCACCAGCTTTAGGAAAAGCAAGGTGGAGATTTGCTGCACAAAGGAAGGAGTGGGATGGGGAGCAGAGGAGCAGCCGCCTGCGAGGGCTGTGCTGCCCTGCCGGACCATCCTGAAGGGCATCCGTGGGATGGCACCGGGGAGGGTGAAAGCCGCGTTGGTGTGTTTGGGATCACCCCCTGCCCTGCTGAAGCCCGGCTGTCCTTGCCAGGCTGGCGTGGAGCCTGACAGCAGCTCCATGACCCCACAGTCATTAACGCTCCCGCCCAGGGCTCCTGCCTGCTCTGCCGTTCCCCCCGTGCAATCCCGGGGAATTATCCATATCCCTGACAAGAGAATAGGTTACTAATGCACCAACACAGCTGTTTTGACACTTTTGATGAATAACATTCAATACTATTAATTGGAACAATTGCTTTTCATTTAACTAAATCACTAGAATTGCTAAACTAAATTGAAACGGAATGTAATTTTGCCTCGCTCTCCTTTAATATGGGCCTCTAAATGTCTTCTCCCTGAAGAATTAGTAACTTAATCACCTACCAGTGATAACTGTTTCATAGCCCTCAGCTGGAAGGCTTTCCTGCTAAGCAGTATTGCCTGGGAGTAGAGTGTTATAGCAGGGAACAAATCCCATCTCTTTCCTTTTTCCCCCTCTCTGCTGCAATATTAATCATATTAAAAATGGTTCTCTTCCTCTTTCTCTGTTCCAGAAAGATCTTTATAGATCATCATAATTTCACCCCACTCCTTTTTGCATTGTATCAATCACTTGGTATGTCTAACAGGGTGCACAACAATTACATCTGTCTGTTATGTTAGAGATGGATTTTTGCTGTCAGTGGCTGGGAGAGGTGCTCTTGTTCATTTTCCAATAAACTTGTCATCCAGAGCACACAACACCAACACCATAGGATAATGTGGGCACCACCCTGACCAAAACCCTTGGAAGATATGGCTACAAAGCAAGTTTTTAGCTGCCTTTATTTATTTATTAAAATAACCCCCAACCAATTACAGCATAAATAAAAACAGCATGAAATGCATTTGCATAACCTTAAATTTATAAACTAAAGAGCAGATCCTCTGGCCAGGAGCTTCTGCACTCTCCAGATAAAAGAGAGTGGGAAAAACTAAGGGAAATTAAATAAAAGTCAAATTGATAAAATTCAGAGCATGCTAGATCCCCAATTAGGCTTTGCTTTTTTTGCATGGGGTGGAACAAAGTGGTCTTGGTTGCAGATTAATTCACCCACCTGTTTTTCAGGTTGCAGAATGAACTCAAATCTGCTGCTGGGGTTTTGCCAACATTTCCCTTCAACACTTTTAAGCTATTAATGACAAAAGGCCTTTCCTAAAAGCAGAGCTGTGCAGATTCCTGCAGGGTTCAAGGCTGTTGTCTGAGGATGAGATTCTCTATGTGTGTTCTCTCTGCAGATGAACCTGTTATGTCCCAGTCACATTCCACTGAATCAAAGAGTTGTTTTTTGGTTAATGAGTCTGGCAAATTTACATGTCTCTCTAATGGATGATGCACAGAACTGTGATGTTTCTGTGGTGCTTGAACACTTTTTCTTCTGTTTCTCTCAAAAAATTTAGGGTTCTATAGCAAAATGGCTTGCTATAATTAGTTGTCTCTTGTTCTTATTTTTCCATGTACACACCTGAAAAATCATCTGCATCTGTAGTCTTTTGATTTTAAGGCATGTGAGTAGTTAATTTACTTCTTTGGGCGTTGGTTCTGTTTCCTATCAGGAAAAAATACTTCCAGAAAATTAACATGGACTCCGTTCACAAATTGCTGGTGAATACCTGCAGTTGTACTAACTGTGAATAATTAAAAAGGGTAGTTCAAAGTGGAGTGGGAGTAAATATTCATTGACATTAGGGAATGAATGCTAGACTGAATCACCTAACAGAAAAAAAAAATGAAGAAACAGCTACACTATTAGGTGCTTGCTTTAATCAAACTGCTGGAATTTCTGGTGCTGATCCTGTTTTCCTCTTAACAGAGTTGGATGAGCAGATCATACTTGCTGTGGAGTGGACATTGAAATACTGATTTACTGCCTGCAGGACAGAACTGCACCCTAGCTGCGCAGCTGGGCATCCTGTTCATCTAAAATAGTATTTCTGCCCTGTTTTTCATGCTCTTTTTCTTATACCCCACTCCTGTAGCCTGCTTATACCTGTGCTGAGTTTCCCACATGCTATACAGCATGCCACAGTCCTGAGGCTTATTTTAGAGAGGGAATCATGGCTAGAGGTGGCCTAAGAAGAAAGCTCACAAAAGCCTGAAATTCTTCTGCATATGGCAGTGATTTACAGAGATTCATTGACTCACAGTCTGGCCACTCACAAGGTATTTCTAAACATAACTGAGTTTAGACCAGTATCTGGGAGGGGAAAGGGAAGTGTGATAAAGCAAATGGTGGAAACTTGCAGCTAGAAGTGTTTTGGCAGCTGAGGCTGAAGCAGTGCTGCTTGAAAGATGAGCACTCTGTGAATTGAGGGCATCTCAGGAGAAGTAAATCTGCCTTCTCCAACACAGACTGAGCACTGGCCCAAAGACCCCGGGTAAATAAGAATCAAACTTCACTACAGGACATTTATGTGGTCATGATTTATTGGTGCTCTCAAAGCCTTTGAACCTTTGCAGCCCTTTGGGGGAAATGGTGTGTTACAGGGGCTTAAATAAATAAATAAAAAATAAGAAGAAATACATGCCTATAGCTACAGGAAAAACCTATTGTGCCATTTGTTCCAAAAGCCTTGACACGTTCAGGGCTTTTTCCTGAATTTGACTTTTTTTTCTTTTCTATTTTTTTTATAGGATTTTGGTCAGTCAGCCAGTGCTGTAGGAAATAAAACAACTCTTTGACAGATTCTTGTTTCTCAGTCCCTTTCCCAGCAACTTCCCCCTCTGGTAAAGTGAACTGAGCTGCAGGATTCTGATGGAAAAATCAAACAAACCGGCCGAGCATGGCTGAGAAGTAATAGAAAACTACTTGGATCTCAAGGCCCTGCCAGTACAAGTTTAACCTAGTGTTGTTCCTTCAGCAAATGTCAAAAATGCTTTTCCATTTTCTGCAATGCGTCGTGTCCTTGGCTCATCCTCCTGTGAGCAGCCTTTGCTCAGGATGCGGCAGTGACCTCTGAGCAGAGGCTTCCTCAGCACAGCCCATCTTGCTGTTGTAGGATCACAGATTGCTTTGGGTGGGAAGGGACCTTAAAACTCAGCCAGTCCCACCCCCTTATGGGACACCTTCCACTGTCCCAGGGGCTCCCAGCCCTGTCCAACCTGGCCTTGGGCACTTCCAGTGATGGGGGCAGCCACAGCTGCTCTGGGCACCCTGTGCCAGGGCCTGCCCACCCTCACAGGGAACAATTTCTTTCTAAACCCAATCTAAATCTCTTCTCCCCTCTTTTAGTCCTTCAAACACTCTCTCTTTGCCCCATCACTGTCTGCCTCTGTAGAAAGTTCCCCTCCAGGTCTCTTGTGGCTTCTTTAAGCACTGAAAAGGCTCCAAGGTCTCTCTGGAGCCTTGTCTTCTCCAAGTGACCCGTTGCTCTCAGCCTGTCTCCAAAGCCAAGGTGCTCCAGCTCTCTGATCACCTTTGTGGCTTCCTCTGGACTTGCTCCTGTGCTCCAGGAGGGCACAGAGGCACTTGGCATAAAATGAAAAATATTAATATTACTGTGGGAGTATTTTAGGTATATTTTTAACATAATTTTGACATTAGCTGAAGTTTGCGAACTTCTGAGAGAAATGTTGGAACAGTTGAGGCAGAGGGAGAAGTTTCTTGTGGAAGGGGCTCAGCATGGCTCCTACATCCACCCTCCTATGCCTCTGCCAGGAGTCTTCCTCCCAGTGGTTTCTCAATCCTTGCTGTGTTGTGCCTCCTCTAGCTGTTCCAAGGAGCTGACAGCGGATGAGAGCAGGGCTGGCTGAGCACTCTGCACAGAGGGGTGTAGCTGGCTCAGAGCACTGTGTGTGTGTGTCTGTACATGGCTGGGAGCTTGCTGTGAGTCTTTCCTTTTGGATCCTCAGGGAGCCTCCCCCGTGTGCAGCTCTGGAGCACATCCCCCTGCCCTGAGAACACGAGTGTGTGCAGGCAGTTAATGAGAAACGCTGCAAGCTGAGTCCCAGGGGATGATTAAACCCCACGAGCCAATTAAAAGAAGTGTAATTACACAGCAGGGACAAGTTGTTAAACAAGCTAGAGGTTATTGTCCTTCAAGTCAACGTACTGGAACAGCCAAGAAAAGCCTACCAGGAAAAACTGGCAGGGCAGTTTTGCTTGGCCTAAGGCTTCATTTGGGGAGGAATGGGCTAAAACAGCATTTTGCCTTTTGTCTGTGCTCCTGTGTGATAAGTGCTCAGGGCAGAGTCAGCCAGCTGATCTGCCCCTAGTCTGGTGTGGGGAAAGCTAAGCTGAAATGCTTCCCTGGGCATGAATTCCCTCTGCTGGGGGAAAGGTGTGGGCAGATAAACCAGCCCAGCAAGCCCAGAGTGTGGCTGGCACAAGTTGGAGTGAGGCTGGGGCTGCGGAGCTGTTCCCAGCTGTGCTCCATGAGGAATTTCTCAGAGAGAGCACACTTGGGGATAATTTATGGAGTCTGGTGAGTTCTGTGCTTTTCTCTGCTCCTGAGTGTCTGCAGAACTTGCAGCATGATGGTAGCACTGCTGGTGGTTGAAAAAGGTTGGTTTAACTTTTTTGGCTTGACTTGAGCACAGGGAAGGAGGAGTTTGGAATTAGCAATTGGGTGTTGGAGGAAATGAGTCACATCCCACTGCTTCTGCACATATCCCATCACAGGAGAGTGTAAAGCTGAATCTACCTCATCCTGGCTTGGAGTGGGCTTTATTTGATAAGGACCTTGGGAAGTATCAGCAGGTACCTCCAGCTAGTGAAAAATTAGCAGAAAATGTTAATTGCCTGTCAGTCCCGTGTGTCCTGACCACTAGGTGACATCACACACACAGAATATTTTGTGAGCCCTTCAGTGGGAATGTTCACACTTGACTTGCAAGCTCGCTGTTGCTCATGCAAGGCACAAGTCCATATTTTCAGCCAAGTTTTCACTTGAACTCTGTGTGATAATAAAAAAACCCTGAAGAGTGTGTGGATTTTAGCATAGAGCAAATGAAAGTTCTGAAAATGAGATGGTTTTCTCAGGTAGAAATTGAAATAGTTCTGTTCTGCTATTGGTCAAATTGGCGGAAAACCACAGAAGCGCTGCATGGATTTGGCCAAGTTCTCTTCTCAAATGCTCATCTATGGTCACTAAAATCCTCTTTTTGTCAAGATGATTTTGTCAAGATTGTAAGCAACAGTTTTTGAAATGCCCATTGGAGGGAAAGGGTGAGGCTGAGCCTCACAGCTCCTCTTACAAAATCAGGCTGGCTAAAGGATTTTGCAATTAATTTTTTGCCATGCCACAGGGCATGTTTGTTTGCCTGTGTGTTCAGGCCTCAGCCTGTAGTTAAGGAAACAAATGCAAACTTATCAATAGGGCAAATGTCTCCAGAGGACAGAAGTTTTCCTCAGCTGTGAGAAGTGACAACTGGGGACCCAAACTCAGCTGAGGAAATCACTTGTAATCTGCTAATGTCCAGGGATCGGCTGGGTCCACTGTGGGGTTTTAGTCCCAGCATCCTGACTGAAAAAACAGCTGCCCCTGTTGGAAAATCCCCATGGATCAGCTTCTCAGTCAAGGTCAAATCCCCATCTTTTGTACTTTTCTGGGCTGTTATTTCAGGTGATAGATGCGCTATTGACTGGCAGCAGTGACAGAGCTTGGAATGATGGGGAACTGAGGCATATTCAACACACTGGCACACAGCTAACTCATGCTAATGTTCAATAATCCCATCCTGCTGCTACACTCTAATGGCTGTGGGCTTGATAGAGCCCCCTCATTGAACTGGTGTATTTCTTATGGGCCTGCCCGCCCATCCTTCATGAATTTTTATTAAACAAAACTGTAAGCGGATTGATTTTGTACTCCTTTATTGCATTTTTATTTAATTCCTTTCAATGGTGGAGGCTCCATCATGTTATCTCGACGTAAATCATGCTGGGGCAGCATGCCAAAAAAATAAAAAGACTACAGGATCATACTTGCATCCAGCGTAAATTTTACTCCTATAACCTTTATTAGTGTAGATTCATTGATTTTTCCCAACTCCCCCCTTCTCCTCCCCATCCCTCCTTTTGGTTAGACTTAGGTCAGAACCTGACAGCTCTCCTTTTAAATAGGGGAGGAAGGACTCTAATTTTTAATGTTAAATAATAAAAAAAGTAGTTTGGGTTGATTAAGCAAGACCAATTTTTTCCCCTTCTTCCATTTTATGCCCAGCCCAGAAAATAGTCATGATGCCAGTAGGATCATGAGCAGTCCTGGCTGTGGGATTGCAGGAGGAGCTGTGCTCTGGAGAGCAGCAAACAGAGGTCTGCTCTCACATAATCTCTTGGGGGTGTGTGTGAGGTGGTTTGGCTTCCCTGCCCTTCTTGTGGCAGATTTGCATTAGTACTGAGCAGCATTTTCTGTCCTGAATTCCTTCATGTTGCTTCTCCCCATCTTTGTGGGGTCTTGAAGCTGTCAGCAGTAATAATTAATTATCTTTTAAGGTACCTAAACAGGGAGATCCTTTGTTATGGACTGAACCTCGTGTCTTTCCACTTAAGTCTATCAAAAAATGAGTTTGAACACTATCCATAAATGCACCACATTTATGTGGCTTTCTATAAAATACAGTTGGTAGATAAAGAAGGCACCAGTAGGTGGCATGGGAGAATTTACAGCGTAGCTCCAGCTGCAATTTTGGTAGACTATAAATTGCTAACTTTAATTTTTAAACCGTGACAGTGTCTCCCATAATGCCTTTTTGATTCACTGGCACTCCTGAGCACTGCAGGAAGGGGTTCCACCATCTATTGACTGGTTTGACTATGGATAACAAAGCAGAATGTTAAAGCTGGCCCCTGTGTGGGTTGTATTGCAGGGGAACATCTCTTGCTGCCCCTTGTTTCTGGTTGGTTGTTGTCCTGCACATTCCAGATCTAGAAGCAGTTCTAGGTGGGATTCATGTTGCTTCTTTAAGCTATAGGTGCTTCACATAGTTGCAAACATAAAATATGGTCAAAAGGAGATGATCTTCCAGAGGAAAACCAGTTGAAATGGAAAGAGGAGGTCCCTGGCTTTTCTGAGTTAATGTCACTTGGTTGGTTTGGGTTAAGGCTCTCTAACCTAGAGAGGGGTTTCTGATCTAAACTGTCTCGTAGCCCAGAGGCTTTGTCCATGAAAACAAGGCACAATCAGCAGAGAAGCATTTTATTGCTTCATTTCTTCCCACTAAGATTAAACAAAAAAAAATATTTGAAAGCTAGTAGTCTTTGTGTCTTAGTTCTTCACTAGCACTTATTAGTGCTAATAATTGCTAGTCATGGTGGGATTTGTTCAGAAACAAAACAAGAAATGTGTTCTTGACCCAAAGAGTTTAAATGTAGGATAAGAACCAGATTCAGTGGGGAAGAAACACTGAGTAAGAACAATTCAGTGATGTTATGGCTAAACACACTATTTTCAGAGATCACTGAACATCCACTAAGCAGGCAGCTCTTTTTACTATTGCTAAAGTAGAGTCTAAAAGTGTTTGGCCACTCTCTCAATTCAGTTACGTATTAGTCCTTTATGGTTCTCTAGCTCTCAGTGCTATCAGTTTATTTCCCCATATAAACTTGATAGAAGTATTCAGGTTAAAGAGGGTCTGAAATGGGTAAATAGAGCAGCTTGCTTGGTGTTCTGGGCTGTTTCTAAAAAAAAAAATAAAATTCAGAAACAAGCCAGGGGCTCTTCAGTTGACAGTTTGCATTGTCTTTGTATTGTCAATCCTTGCAACAGATACATTCCAGATCCTTGTGCAAACAGATCAATTTGTGGCTGAATTCTGCAGGGGGCTTTTCATTTTAAAATGTAAAATGACCAATAGTTTGCAAATATTTCTGGGTCAATTTATTGACAGGGAGAAAGATAGAACTTTTTTTTTGAGGAGGTAGGGGAGAAATGGTGGGACCTCTCCTTTGGTTAGTAAATAGTACAGGGAAGAAATTGTCAATCTGCATGGGGTTAATGTACTGGTTGTTTATAGTGGTTAAGAAAGGAGTGTTTCTTACAGGAATCACAATATTAATCAGAAAAGAAAAATGGCAATTGGGAAAGCTAATGACATTCCTGTTGATTTGATTATAACATTAAGATTGTTTAAAGCTGTCATTTCTAATTTTGTTAAAGGAAATAACACAAGTTAGATCCATAGCTTAGTGATTTAGAAAGAATATTAGAAACATCAAGGAGAAAACTCTCGGGCCATTAGAGATGCTCTGCATTTAATGCATGTTTGGGAAGGGGAAATGGATTGCCTCCTTCATGTTAAATTAGCATAGAGGGACTTGGACTGTCTTGACCTTTTCTTAACCTTGTATACTCAAATTTTAGAATGAACTTGCAGGGTTTACACCGTGAGGCAGGAACAATAAATTGCTGGCTTGGGAGGGAAACAGGAATATATATAAAAGCCAAAGTGGTGGCTGGAGAGAAAATGTGATGCGGCTGTTTTCTGCTCTGACTCTGTTCACCTTTGCTAAGTCACATCAGGTGTTCAAGCACTTTATTCTTTAAAAATCCCACAAATGGAACAGTTTTGTCCCTCAGTCTTAAGAGATTTAGGAATGTTTTGAAGTACTCTTCTGATGCTGAAGACAATATATCATATGAAAACAAAGCTACAGTTACCCAAAATATTATATTTAAAATTAGTCCTTTTGGTGTGAATGGCTCTTTAAATTATGTTAGACTTTTGCTTTTGTCTTTCTCTGTATTCCAGGGCAGCAGGAATCCCCACAGGGACTACTATTTGTCTAATGTGAACCATCTAGTTGGCACTGAAATCTGTGATTATTTTGAGATGCAGACCAATGTAGCCATACTGACAGAAGTCCAGAAAACTTTGTGGGCATCCTTTAGTGGAGGTGGAGCTGTTGCCTTGGCAGCAAGGCTGAAAAGAGGCAGACAGGTGAAGGTAGAGCTGTTATTTCTGTAGAGGAAAAGCAGCATTTTGCACAGTGCAAGGTCACACACACCTCCAAACCTCTGTGAGCCCTTTTGCTACGTGTGAGATTTGGACCTTATCGCAAATCAAAGGTGACGAAAGGGAGAGAATGCTGCATCTGACTCCATGGATATCAGAAGGCTAATTCATTACTTTATTATACTATATTATTCTATATATCTAAAAGTGAATCTGCCAAGCTCTAAACCCTGCACACAACTGCACACACTCTGCACTGAATCTCGTGACTGTCACCCCACAGTCCTCACACACACACACACTTGGCCCTGATAGACCAAGGAAACAAAACACCATCACTTTGGGTAAACAATCTCCATATTGCATTCTACTTTGGCACAACACAGGCACAGCAAGTGATAAGAATTGTGTTTTCTCTTTCTCTGAGGTTCCCAGAATGTGAATCTCAGAAATCCTTGGGAGGAACTGTGCCTTGCTTTTCTCTGTGAAGAGAAATGTGGCAACAGGACCTCCCAGGCCCCAGTCTCTCACATTAATTATGGAAATCTCAGTGGGCTGAGCAGAGTTTTGAAGCTCTTTGCTTGTATCTTGTCTCTCTGTGCCCTAGACTCCTTCTTGCAGTGTAATCCCAGAGTCTGGCAAGCTCCATAATAAGTGCAGATAGATGAGTGTGTGTACATCTCCATTAACATGACTGTGCAGGCTAATGATGGGGACCTCCTGCTGCTCTCCGCTTGTTTTCTGTTGATTGTTATGTAATGTTCGGCAGCGGGAGGTAAATTCCTCTCCAATTTTGAGGCCCGTTGCAGCATGCAAACCCCACTGTGAGAAGTCACGGTGATTGAGCTTTCGAATCAAGTCCCATGCTGGTAACTATAAATCAGACCTATTATACACTGGGCCCGACAGCCAGAAACCTTCCGTGCTGCCTGTGGCACAGCGGAGCCTCAGAGCTTGTTCTGTAACTGCCAACGCTTTGAAAGCCTCTGATTGAAATTTGGTGGGATGTTTCCTCTCCCTCAGATAAAGCCTGAGGCTGCCCGGGATGGTGAAGGTCAAGCTGATGCTCAGGATGTGCCTTTCAAGAGTTGCTCCTGCTCTGCACGCTGGGTTGTGCAGGGAAGGGATGGAGTGTGGGAGCTGTTTGGGTTTGGGTGGTGGGGTTTGCTCCAGCTGCTCTTCACTGATCCCTCCAGGCAGGATCCATGGCTTAGGAAGATGTTCTGAATAAGCTGCCTTTTCCACTTTAGACAGGATAAAGTGATGCATGAGTAAGGATTACTTACAGTGGGGTAATTTGGGTGAGGCTGAAGATGTGCAAATGCCAGGAGCCTTCCCAAGCCCTCTCAGCACAGGCTGTAGAACCCCTTAGCAAGTCCAGCAAAACTGGAAGTTATTAATGTTACTGCTCCTTCCTCCAGTGCAATGAGTTGGGTTAAGGCTGAGTGGGCACAGGGCAATAAAACACAGTTTGAAATAGCTGAGCTATTGGATGGTTTATCAAATAAATAAATTGGATTATTTATTATAATTATTTAATAATTATTTTTTATTTTTTATTATAAACTGGGAGAAATTCCATGGTCTTCACTTATGCAGGGAGAGAACCTAGTAATTTCATAGATTTAAAACCTTCCATTGTAAGCTTGTTTTCACTTGTTCTTAGTGTCTTTGTCACTGTCACTGAATAAAAACAAACCATTTCAGTGCAGTGTGTGGACAAGAGGTATTTCTGTGAGTTTCAAAACTTCTGGGTATCAAGCTGCCTTCTGCAAGCAATGGGAAGCAGGAGGATTTCTACTGACTATGCCCTGTTCTTTTAAACGCTAGGAAAAACATCTTAACATAATGTAAGCATTTAATTTCTAATATTGCAGTTATTGTCCTCAATAGTAGATAATTCTTTGGCTGTTGTAATGAATACAAAGCAACTCAGCATCTCTCTGTGGCCGGGCTGAGCAGATGGGTGAACTCAACACAACCTGAACTGCCCAACTTAATCTCTTAGCTCCTGCACAATCTCACACACGCAGGTACAGAGCCCACGGGTTTAATTCCTAATGCTGCAGACTGATGCTTCAACTATTTTTGGCTTTATGGAGCTTAGAGAGGGGTTTTGTCTCAGGAAAGATGGAATGTACAGTTAAAAAGCAAGGCAGTCAAGACATTTGCCCTTTTGGAAGCTGCATTTCTCAGTGTGATGTTGGCTTGGAGTTCTTGCACTTTTCCCACTTTGTTATAAATCTAAATTAATTTATGGAGTACCTTGAAAATATGTGGCCAGATCCTCAGCTAGTGTAATCTGGCATGACTCCATTAGAGTGACCAGATCCATGCTGGTGTATAAAACCTGGGAATTTGGCTTGTGAGTGCTCTTGCTAAGCAGCATTTTGTGCCCAGTACAAGCCCTGGTTGAAGGTTACATTCAGCTCCCTTAAAAAAGGAGCTGGTCACAAAGTAGATCCAAGTAGTTGAGTGACAAGCCCTCAGTATAAAATTTGTGGTTTATCCCTGTTTAATAGTCAAAGATTAGCGAGCATCCAGGTAGAGATATATGGTCCAGTCAGCATCTGATGGGCTAATGATGAATGGGAGCTTGAGAGAGGCTTCAGATTAGCCTCACATGCATAAATATCACATGTCAGTGACAAGGACACTGGAGGTCACTGGATTGTATTTGTGCTCATTCATGGCCTCTATAAACTCTGCACTGCTTGAGTGTGTTCCCTCCAGGACAAAGGGAAGCACGGTCAGATGTCATTGTAGCTGTCATTACCACCTTGTAACATGTGGTAGCTCTGTGGAGTGCATGGTATACAAATAGGTATTTAAAATATTTATGTGGTCCCATTATTCCCTTTGCCTTCCCCTTTTCATGTTCCTTTCAACTCTTTCCTTACTTTACACTATTTTTAGTAAATTCTCACTTCTTGCAGTTACAGGGGAAAAAAGCTGTCAGATAATTCTGACTTCCCCTTCACAAATGCTAATAAATTCACTTTATAGTGCATTTTCTAGTCTAATTGCAGGTTACACACCCAAACCTTACTTAAGAAGACTTGTAAAATGAATGTTGTAGTCTTGAGTGTATTTTAACTTCCAACAGTATCAGCTAATGAAAACAGCAGTCAAGCAATGATGAAAACTTCAGCTATTAGAAAGCCCAAACCTGAAAAATGAAGGCTGACTCATTCAGATAAAACAATCTAACTTAAGTGAATTTCTTTAGTTTCTAACATTAAGTGTTAATGGTAACTTTAGAGCTAAAAATGTTAACTCTAAAGGCTGGGAGGATGTTAATAATTGCTAATATTAACTAAGTTAATATTAAGTTAATAATAAGTTGTCATCTTTGGGAGACTGGGAGAGAAGCTTTGATTAGCAGACAGGCCCAGATTACTTCAAGCCTTGTCCTTGCATTAGGACATGTGGATAATTGAAACCTTTCCACTCTGATCTCAAGCTTCATTAATTTGGCTGTCATTGTGTAAGCTGTTGTCAATTAGCATTGGGGTTTTCCATGTTGTTTATTTCAGAAGCATAAGAATAACAATAAAAGCAAGTGCTGGCCCATGAAGCATTTGGAAGTGTTGGGAGAAGCCCCAGTTGCTGTGCTCTGTTGTTCTTTGATGTTAGGGGCACAGAGAGTGTGCACATTTGCTCTTTTCCCAGATAGAGAGCACACTGAGTTTGTGTGATTCATCCCTAATCCCCAGAAACTGGTGACACTTGTTTTATCTCAGGGTTTTGAGAGACTTGGCACTGAAAGTTTGCCTAATGGAGCCAATAATTACACCTTGGTATGAACTAAGAAAGAGACCAAAAAAATGGAAAATTCATCAACCCTGTCCTCAACACCTAAGACAACACCAAGCCTTGGAGAAGAGTTACAAGAGGAAAGCTGAGCTGAGGACTGGCTGGGATGGAAAGGGGACCTTCAGCTCCTCAGAGGGAGCCTCCTGATGCTTGTTTGCCTCTGAGCAAATCTGGCAAAACACAGCTGCCAGATTTGACTGACCTCGACCAACCTAGGCTTGCCTGAGGCCATCTGCAACTGGAATATCTGCTTTCTCAGCACCCTTGTGGAGATGTAGAAGGGCAGAGGATTAGGCAAGGAGACACTGAAAATGTAGGACTTATGAAATGGTGGATTGTGCTTCTGCCCAGCAGATATTTTGAAGTTCAGATAATTTGAAAGTGGAGGCAAAATTGCTCAAGCTCTGGTGAAGTTTAAGGAAGAATTGGAGGTTGAAAGGAGCTGATTCAGCATGAGGAGGGTGAGGAGGCTCTGCAGGGCAGTGAGAGGGGGAGATGCTGTGATCTGCTGCCCCCAGCCATGGGATGACCAGAGCTCAGTGTTAGCCCGGCCTGGCACAGCGCTGGGATGGCATCGCCCTCCTCCTCTCCCTCTCAGGGTTGTACATACAAAACATTCCCAGTGTAGCTGCTCTGTTTCAGCCCCTCAGGCTCAGGCAAGTCTGGCTGAATCTAATAGATTACTGTAGTACAAATTGTATTGGCAGCAGTCCTAGTTAGTGTTGGGTGCAGAGCGTGTGCTGGAAAGGCTCGTGCGGCACACAGCGAGCGGCTCTGATAAACCCAGTGCATATTTCTATGGAAATAGGAGTACACTGTTGTTCTGCAAGGAGGAAAATATATTAATATTTTACTGCTGTGACATCTTGTAAATATTACAAGCATTTGTCATGTTTTTTTTTTTTTTTTTTTTCTGAGCACATTTTGCAGCAGTAGGAAGAACAATATTTGAATGAAAATACGCTTCTGGTTGGAAACATCAGTGGGTATTAATATCTAGGCTTTTTCTATTTTTCTTTTTTTGAGGTGGGTGGAAAGTATTTCCCTTTGAATTAGTTGTTGTTTTGCTGTCCCTTTTGCAATACTGTCTGCAGTGCAGAGTGGTCCTGAAAGAGGGAATGCCTGCTAACAGCATTTCAATATCATTGGGATAACCTTTAATTGATCAGTTTATCATCAGTAATCAAGTAAACATATTAAATATTGATATAAGAAGAGGTAAGACAACTTTTT
Organism: Ammospiza caudacuta; assembly: GCF_027887145.1. Classification (NCBI taxonomy): domain Eukaryota; kingdom Metazoa; phylum Chordata; class Aves; order Passeriformes; family Passerellidae; genus Ammospiza; species Ammospiza caudacuta. Next base: position 9,408,615 of record NC_080607.1, read on the forward strand.
CAATAAAAGAATGGTGTACCTGGAAAAAAAAATAAAAATTTTCTTCTTATATTTCCTGGATCAGATAGCTGAGACCCTTTATACTAAAACATATGAAAGCTAAAATGGAGGTACTTTGAATATCCATAATTACAATCTGCCTCTATCAACATGATTTTCTTTCTGTACTTAGGAGATTTGAATTTATCACAGGCTGGTTTATATTGTCAAGGAGGTTGAAGAGGTTTGAAACTGCCAAGTGAGCTTTAGGTGCCAGGGTCACCCAACACAGGTGGGGGAGCACAGCGATTTTCTTTGAGAGCAGAGGTGGAGATGGTACCCAGCAGTGAGCAAGGGCTGCCCTCAGTAATACTCCAGCTGTCACTGTCTGATTTCCATCTCCAACTCACTTCCCAGTAAAAGTTGGGTGACTAGTTTGTGATTTCAAAGTGATTATATCATCTGGTTCTGAGGTATTATATACTTGTGGTGTCCAGGCAGGATTTCTGACAGCACTGACATTTTTGTGCCCAGAAATGGCTTTACATAGACTGCGTAGTACAAAGTAGGGACACTTCTAACTCTGAAAGAGACTCCTTTAAAGGCATTCCTAATTCTGCCTCATAGACAGCACCAATCACAAAGGAAAACCTTTAAACAAATTAATTAATATAACATCATTTGATGTGTAGTTATCACTGCAGGATGAGGCCTTAATCATGGACATTTCTTAATTTGGAATGTAAATTTATTGTAAAATACAGTTTTTAAAATCAGAGGCCTTTTGATTGAACAGAATATGGAGATATGCAGCTTGATTCCTATTTTACTTCTCACTGTAGAGAATAACTCCCATGGTGGTCAGGGATTTATAGATGCAGAGGATTCTATATAGAAGATATTTGAAGGTAAATACAAACTTTGATAGACGTCCACCTGAATTCAGTTATCATTGTTCTCATAATCTCTCAGTTTGAAAGCAAAGTAGAAAGATTTTATTTTCACTTGAAAAAAATTTGTGATTTTTTTGAGTGAAACATTCTTGATTTTTCTTTTGAAACTACATTCTGGTTTTACTTTCACTCTTTTTCATTAAGTATTAGAACAGAATACATAGGAATCACAATCATTTCAGGTTTATTTTTGTTTCAAATAACCAGAAAACTTAGACTAATTTTATTTATTTATTTTAGCTGTGCTCTAACTGGTGCAGAGCCAAGTTTGGGCATTTCAAAGTCGAACTTCTTTTTGTTTTGGCACAATTCTTGATGGGTTAGTCAGGTCCACGATAGCCTAAATATTGGTGTAATGCATTTTATGCATCATCCAACATACAGAATAATGCTATTATTGAGTATTGAGCTCTCTGTTGTGATCTCAAGGCTATTAAGTCTGTTGAACTTGAGGTATGGCAGCTTCCTTCAGCAGCTGAAATGAATTTGGCATCCCACCAGTTCCTGCGGAAATTATAAGAATGTGCAGGACCCTTCTGCTTCAGACCTGTGGATCAGAACAGAAGGTCACCACTCATTTACACTGCGGGTGAAAAGGCAGTTCAGGAAGGACAAAAACTCTCAAATGTAGCCATCTCCACCCTTCTAGCTGGCAAAAACCACCTTTTGTGAGAGGTCTCCATGCTGAGTGTTCTCTGGCTGCATTTCAAATGCAGGAAAGCAGTCCTGTGTCTAAAGGAAAACCCTAAATAATGAAAATTTTGTCAGCAAAGTGATATAGGCCAGGGGGGAGATAAGGGTCAACCAAAAGTGAAAAATGTAATGATTAATAAAAGAAAGAGACATGTGCTTTTTGAGCCATGAAATGGATTATATTTGGTTCCTCAAACTGTGATTAGGACAGAATGTAACCTGTACTGGTAATTGCTGGATTTAGTTTTAGTGTCTGTGTGCAGGAAGACTTCTTGAATGCAAAAGTTTTTCTCAATGCTAACTGTTAAGGCTCAAATACTGTCTGTGCACATTACAGATCAGTTCCTAACTATCTGCAACAGATCTCTCCACCTCAATAAATAGGGAAATTCCACTTATGGCAGTGAAGATAAATAGCAGGAAGACGTGAGCTCCATTGCCCCAGAGCGACAATGCTGTCCATAATGTGTGTGCCTTTGCTGTCAGGATCCAGCATCTTCTTGAAACCTCTTCAGGTACTTTAATCAGGGTGGTGTAAAACAAAAATCCTCATTTTTGCAGCTTCAGAGCAGGACTGGTATGCATGCAGCCAGCTTGGATCCCAGACAGTGTCACCACTCACATCTGGCTGTGTCTCATCATTGCACAGATCTGAGCCTGAGCCTGGCACTGGCTCACAACTGGACCTGGTCTAAAGCTCTGGCCCACACGTTGAATGGCTGCAGAAGTGCACCTGCTGAATTCAAAGCTGGAGTTATCTTTATTGTTTTGGCAACAGCAGTTTTTTTATAGCTCTAAAAAGTGAGGATTTTTTTTTTTTTTTGCAAGTGGAATAGGCATATATAATGTTCTACCTCATTTATCTGAATTCAAACTATGCATTATAAAGGGAAAATATGTTGTATTTCCTCAAGTTACTTGAAATAGGAGTGGAAAATTTATGTCCTCTCTTAGTGCTAATATGTAACATTTCCTGTGCTTAAATGAGTTGTCTTGATATCTGGAGAGGTAAGAGTTGATTGTAGTACTAAATTCAGCAAAGCGAAGCATAACAGGGTCTGTTCTTCAGAAGAATTGAGGGGATGTGGAGCTGTAAAAAAAGTCAGCCTGGTGCAGAGCTCCTGAGCCTGGAGAACTGAACTGGACTGAGTCTATTGTGTTTTGATCCTGGCTGAAGGAATCATTAAACTGCTAAAAGCAGGTGAAAAATAAACAATGTTCAAACTTCAAACCTGCAAAATGCCAACCCCCAGAGTTATGAGGTAGGTTAGATGCCTATTTTGGTGCCTACAGAGAAGAATGGGAGTTTTTCACTTGTTCTCATGAGGCCCAGCCCAAGTCCACAGGGGTGAGATTCATCAAAACTGCAGGCTTGGAGTTGGTGCTGCCCTTCACAGCCCGTGTGAAGCATTGTGAAGCAGGCACTTCTGGAATGGGGTTTACTCTGTCCTCATTAGGAGAAAATAACTGCTCTGGAAACACCATTTTTTCCATACTGATCATGAAGGGGAACTCAATAATGTACCTGCATGTAGGTGTCCCTGTTTGATTTGTTTCAGTTAGTTGAGATGAATCAGCAGCTGGATCAGGATTACAATGGCAAGTGGGGATGGGACATAGCAAAGAGGCTGGAGACCCTTATGGCTTGGACACCTGTCACAGATATCTTTTATGAAAAATCCTTTCCTTAGGATTTTTCCTCCTGAGAAGCTGGGAGGCCTCAGGAACAAAATGTAAACAATGATTATCTGCTGCTGTGGAATGCAACAGGTGCATCTGTGATTGGTCTCATAGAGTTGTTTCTAATTAATGGCCAATCACAGCAGAGTCTGAGCCACAAACCTTTGTTATTCATTCCTTCTTTTTATATTCTTAGCTAGCCTTCTGATGAAATCCTTTCTTCTATTCTTTTAGTATAGTTTTAATATAATATATCATAAAATAATAAATCAAGCCTTCTGAAATGTAAAGTCAAATCCTCATCTCTTCCCTCATCCTAAGACCCCTGTGAACACGGTCACAGACACTAGGTTGTACGTGTGTGTCCTGATTTCTTTCACGTATTTTATGTGCATGCTGGTTTTGAGGGGTAATATGGAGTAAAGCCTGGCAGGATGTGCTACCAGGGGCTCCTTCAGGGAGTGCCCAAGCACATCTGGCTTGTGGCGTGTACCTGAGGCTGATCCTGGTGGCTCAGTTGAGATGCACGTGCATAAATTGTGGTTTAGAACTGGCTCCCAATGCAGAGGCAGGGATCAGTGTTTCAGGTGCTGAACTTTCCTTTGAAATCCCTACAAGAAGGATGCATGCAATTAAGGGCAAGAGCAACCAAGCTGAGGCAGATCACAAACCTGTGCACTGTCTTTGAATTACCTTTGTTTTACTCAACTCCCCAAGGCAGTATAACCAAAGCCTTTTAAAATATCATCAGACAATTCTTTAAATAGTCTGATTTTGCCACCTCCCAACAAAAGGAAAAAAGGATAACTTTGAAATGCAGAATTTTAAAGATGCCTGTCTCCCTCTCTCATGTCAAAGGAAAGAATAAGGGGGAGCATTGAGGCTTTTTGTCAATTGGCCCTTATTGAATCATTTCTGTATTTGTAGGACCCACATTAGGTACAGTCCAGGTACTTTGCAGGTAGAAACATGGTGCTAAAAGGTTTAACATTTTTAAATACAAAGGTCAGTCTCTTTCACCCGCTGGATATGAGCTAGAGGTGGTGCTCAATTCCTTGTTAGGAGGGAAAAACTGACTGATAGGAAGGAGTTATCTGTCTCAAATTATCACACAAATATCTTCAAGTCTGAGCTTCATTCTAAAAGCATTCCCTGGTCTCTCATTTCACTGGAGCCCTGTACAAGTGCTCTTGTGAGCCAGTGTTGCAGGATCAAGTTGTTCTCAGTTGCAATGAAGGTGAAAGGAAGATGAACACCTTCCCTTGTGTGTACTGCTGGCAAAGTGTTTGTGGGTGTAGGCACAGGGCTGGGAGCAATGCCTGCACTACAGGAACCTTTATTTATTGCCGGTGCTGGAACTACAACCAAGCCTTCCTAAAGGTGTCTACATTTTTTGTATTTAATACATGATGCTTCAATTGAATAGTTGTGATGTTAAGTGTGTGCTTTGCTAAACTGGGGCCTTGTTTCTCGAGAGGGAGCTATTGTTAATCTTTTGCTACACGAAGAGTATTTCCCATTCGATCATAAATTATTTACACTCAGGTCTAGCAAAATCCCCTCTGATTTAGAGTGATGTATGGGAGAGTCAGACCTATAAACTTAGTTTGAATAATTCTTCTGGTAGATCTGGAAATATTTAAACTTTTTTTTATAGCACTGTAAATTTAAAGAATTTAATTTTTAAAAACTTGTTCTTTCTCCTCTGTCATATAACTTGACTGTCAGGGATTGGACTTATAAGCAATATTTGCATGGTATATGTTCATCATCTGAGATGGATCAGTTTGGCATGGATCTTATAGCAAGCCACAAAGAAATTGCAAGGGGACAGAGCCAAGTGATGGCTTTGGCATGGTCGAAGTACAACCTGGATCCATGACTGTGAGGACAAGGCCATTTGTCATTAATTCATTCCAATCTGTATTGTTTGGCTCCATCCTGTCAAGTGCTGTTGGTAAAAACCCTTCTAGAGCAAAGGGGTTTGTCTCTGAGCCTCAGTTTCTCTCAAATGAAACCAGAATGTCCTTGACCTCCCCATTACGGAGCTCTGAAACTGTTAGAAGGAAAATGTCACACCCTAAATCCAACTTGCACAACCCCTCAGAGCCCCAGCACTGACGGGAGGTGCCCTGGGCGTCACCAACCTCTGGAATTCGTCCTGCGTTCCCCCAGTGCCTCACAGCTGGATGCTGCACCTCTGGAAGGAGGCAGCCCTGCCTCTCCCAGCCTGAACCTGGCACAGACTGACAGGATGGGAGGTGTCAGCCTGGAAGGCCTTGAAAAGAAGCGGGCATGAAAGGTGCTGTGGTTTGCTCCTGTGTGTACACACGGATCGCTCTTGGTGCATCTCTTGGGCTCCAAGGGCGTGTAGAGCTCTGCAGCTTCCAGGTTATTTGTGGTGTGACGGCTGTGCCAAGAGTCAAAATAAGGCTTTTCTGCTTGGAAAGCGTCCTGATGTGGCAATACCAGCATAAGGAGATGAATAATACAGTAATTCTTTATCTTGAAGGCTGAAAGGGAATTGTAAATAAAGAGAGAAGTGGGAATTCATGTGGAGAGATCAAGTCTAACTCACTGGAGTGTCAGTACCTCAGTTATAGAACAGGGTGATGAAACAAAGGCATTTTTTGATTAAAGATTTCTTTTATCATGACTATTCCAACAGAAGTTAACAAATAGAGAAAACTTTAAAAAATGGTTTTGCGCTTCTCTATACAATAATTAAGCACATATATGAGCTAAATCTGGGTTTTGAACAGTGCTGAGTGACGTTCTGTGTGATCTGGATGTTTTGGGAATGTAATTTAGGCTTCTAAATCACTCCAATAGTTAATATCTATTCTTTCTCTGTAGAGCTAAATGAGACAGGAGCTGCACGTTCCTTTTTTTACCGGGGAACTTTTAGTTTTTACATCATACATTTACTGTAGCAACACCAAGAAGTAGAGAAGGCTGCAGGAGCCTCAAAAGAGCCAGATAAATTGCAGTCTCTTGTTTCTAAGTGGTGTTTTTCTGTGTAGAAAATCTATCACTAGATTTTCTAAATCTATCCCTCGATTTTGCATGGCTTATCAATAAATGATGCTGCCCCTTTACTTGAAGGGCAAAAAGTTGCCTTACCCAGGATCTGGCAATCTGTGTTGGCTTTCTCTCTGTTTTGGCTTTTCTCCCCAGTATGGTGACAGGAAGGCAGGTGCACTGAACTTCTCCAGTGAAGAAGCAGAGGATGCTGCAGCATAAAATTTCCCCTTGACCCACCTTTGAGATCCCAAGTTCGGACCTGAGCTGCTTCCCATCCTCCCAGTGGCACAGATGGCAGGATGGAGCCAATCGGAAGCACTTGATAACAAAATGGCAATTCATTTTGCAATTCCTTCAGCATTCATGCTAACAATACTGGTCCTGATGGGCTCCTTGGGTATGAATGTAGCTTTCAATATGCAATTCCACAGGAATTACACCACTGCTCGGCTCTCATTAAGTCTGCTTTATTGTAAAGTGTTGCTGAGAAATCCTCCCATTACTGATACAGGACAACTGCTTTGCTTCAAAGAACTGCCTGATTTCCAAAAGCTCCTGTGTGTGTATCTGCAGGGTTTTTTTTAATAGTCTCTTTACAGTGCATTATCTCACTTTGTTTATATATTGGACGATAATGTGATGTGTTTAAGTATGTAAATTGCCATAATGTGAGGAAATGAGATGTTAAAAATAGCTATGGAGTGCTGGAGAGAGCAGGGTGGGGTAAGGTGGCCAGTATGGGAGGAGATGCTTTTGAATCCAGGATTTTACTCTCCATTTTTTTAGGGAAGGTAAATCCTCCTTGGAATTTAACAAAAAACCCCCAAAACAACCAAACAAAAAATAGCCCAACAATGAAACCCCCCCCACAAAAAAAACAACAACAACAATAAAAAAAAAACACCAAGAAAACCTTAAAACAATACCAAAAAAAAAACCATCAAAACCAAACCAAAACAAAAAATCTGGTTACAAGGCACCACCTTTTGCAGGTAAAACAGGTTTTATCTGCTTACTGTAGGGGTAAAGCTCATGTTTTTTAAAACATGCCTGCTGGTCTGCAACAGGAATAACCACTGCCCCCACCCCCAGCATCACTCTAATCCACTCTCTGGAGAAGTAACTGGCATCCATTTTCTCTGTCCACATGATTTGAGTCAGAAGTTAGCAATCCTCCACTCAGCCATGGAGGGAGGCACTGATTTACCAGATGCCCACATTTTGTCCACTGTTGGTAGCATGAAGCCTTAAAACCCTGGACATGTGGCAGTGAACTACTTGCAGTGCAGCTTGGAGAGAACAAGTTCAGCTCCTATTAAACCCCTATTCAGCTCCTATTAAACTTTTAGGGTCTTTTCATCCACTCCTTTCAAAAGCTCCGTGCAAAAAAAGCTGTATCAGAGTAATGAGGTGGTTTAAATAACATGATTCTTGTAGAAGGAATTTGAGGAGGACTTAGAAGAGGAAGAGAATTCATTAAACTGTGTTTGGGCAGGTAACAGTTTGATGCCAAACTAGTGAAAACAACAAAAATAATTTTCCCAACTCCTGTTTCTAGCCAGCCTGTCCTCACTGTGATGGGACCTTTTATGCCTGTCCATACCTCATTTCCAGCACCTAAACCCCCAGTTTGTTAACTTTGTCTTATTAGTCACTTTCCCTGTGGTTGCCTGTGGAGTCTGAGGAGTTTTAGTAATGTGCTGAAATTCCTCTTCATACGGATGATCTCCAACACTGGTGCAGAAAGTAGCCACCACCCTCACCTCCCTGGCCCTTCCTCTTTTCCTGGGTTCCTTTATCTCATGCAGGGTAACCAGGGACATGCAGGGCCCAGCAGGAGGGTTGGTCAGAGCTGCCAGGCTCTCATGCAGAGGCAGTCCCCCTTTCCAGAACCCCAAAACCATCACCAGTGGGCTCAGAGGGATGCTGGTGGTGGCTGTGAGTGTCTCTTAGGGCTCTCAGCCATGGCACTGTGCTGTCCCATGGTTTCACAGAAGTGCAAAGCTGCTCCCATAAGACAGAACCTACCAGCTGCAGATTTGGCAGTGACATGGTGGTAATTGATGGGTATTCAAGCCATGAGGCTGTGTTTGGACTCTTGTGTGCTTGTTTTGGGGTGGGAAGCATCTGCACCCAGGCTGCAGCCCCAGAGGATTGGTGTGAGAGCCCTGATCACCAAAACCCATTGCCTACTGGCAGTGTGGCATTAAAATTAGTTCTAATGAAAGGTTCTCTCTCACCCCCTGGGATTTGCCTGTCACACCAAACCCTGCTCCATCCAGCTGGGAGGAAGCCTGGGGATGGGCATGGCAGAGACAGTGAGGTCCCTGTGTCCCACTGCTGATTGCCATACTAATGTGCAGTGTCCCAACTGAGTGCTGGGCAAAGGACAGGACATCTTTAATTGGAAATATAAAGGGCTGCTCCTGGCCCAGCTTGAACTGGGAGGATTTATGTCTCTCCCTCTAGATGGGATTGAAGGGAATGGTGTGATTCACTGAGCGGTGTGCACGTCTCCTGATTTACTGCCCATCATTTACATTCCACTAAAGTCAATCAGTGCAGAAGGTCATTCCCAACCTGAATTTTTTCACGTTAAATCTTCTCTGTCCCAGACTTACAGTAAAGCCAGGAAAGACTCTTGGCAACTCAAGCTGGTTTTGAGGTTGTTAATTTTAATTCTCTGATTAGGAGAAAGGAGACTGTAAAAACAAAAGAAAACCAGAAAATGCATGTGTGTCCATTGATGGAGTCTGTACACGCGATAAACCCAGCAGACTCAACAAATGGCTGGTTCCCTTCTATTAAATCTGTACTTGCATATTTCTCGTGATGCTGATTAATTCCTTATGCTCTGGGTCAGCAAAGATAGCTCTGCCAACCCTGCCTGAATCGTGTATTTGGTTGTTTGCCTGGAAGTCTAGAAGTGGTGGGAAGGATCTAAACTTCCCACCCCCCAAATGGTGCTTTGAACACCAGTAACCTGAACACACTCCTCAGCACACTGAAGCCATCCTAACATTTCCATTATGAATCATCTGCCAATGAGTTATGAATCCACTCTCAGTATACTGGCAAATTGTAATAGAAAATTAGGACCAGACTTATGTGTTGGATGTGCAGGCTGATTCCCAAATCACAAGTGCAACTCAACCTGCAAGCTTGGAAATGGCTTTAAGATAGTTTTATGCAACTAAACATGATGCTTGTTGATTTGCTCGTGCAATATGCTGATATCACATGGATTTTGACAAGCCTGTGTTTAGCCCAGCATTCTTACACAAACAATTTATTATAAAATGTTTATAATATACAGTAGTTGGTTTAGTAAGATTTTGAATAAACAGGAGCTGAATTCATAGAGTCATAGAACTATTTAGGTTGGAAAATATATTTGAGAGTCCATCAGGTCCATCCATTAATGAAGCATTGCCAATCTCACTGTTTTTGAATACCTGCAGGGATGGTGATTCAATCACTGCTGGGCAGCCTGTTCCAGTGTTTGAATTGTGATCCATTGCCTTGATTCTACTCATAATCTGGCTCTGAACAAATAACACAAAATAATATGAAAATTAGTCTGAATTAGAAAGTGAAGTTTCAATTGAAGTTGAACAATATATAGATAAAAGTACTCTTGTGGTGCAAAAAAGTACTCAATGGTGGATCATTGTTATAGCAGAAGAGCAAGCAATTTGAAACTTAGTCTTTATAAAGTAGTTTGTGATATCTAAAGTAGGAATTTTTATTTTAGAAAAATCTCAACTTCTCTAGCTGTTCTGTTCTTTTTAAGTTTTGAAATTTTGATGAATTATTCATAAAATATATGGCTGATGATTTCTCATTAAAGGAAGCAATCAGTCTGTGCAATCCTGGTCAGTGTGGTGGTGTAGAGCCTGTGGTGTGTTCTGCAAAAAAACCCCCAATGAAGTCATGTAATTCACACACAAAATGCAAGATCAGAAATTGTGTGTAAAATGTAGCACTAAATAATAGTTTTAAACATAAGCCACACCAGGCTTGTGTAGGTTAGTTGGGGTTTGTCTGGTTTATTTAGCAAATGCTATGGTTTGACTTCATGGGATTATGGAAGTATGTGACTTTTACGAGTATAATTGTCTTTCCTCATTGGAATGTGCTGGTGAAGAGCTCATTGTCCTAATTAGACAGCCTTCCTGATTAACTCCTGAGAGCAGATCATTGCTGACCCAAGGCACTTAAACACTTCAGGGGATTATTGCAGCTTAACTGTGTTGGGGTCATCTTAAAGTCTTTACTGACATCTCTGAACAGTTTAGCGCTCCAGAGCTCACCTGCTCATTAGAATTGTACCTGGACAATAAAGAGCCATTGAGCAGACCATGGAAAGTGAGCAAATCAGGAAGCATGCAGTTTCCTAGGATGGCAGGTTGCTTTTTGAAGTGGTGTATCTGCTCTGCAACATTAATGAGAAGTCTGAGAGAGGATCTTTTGTATCTCTTAATCAAAAATTGAGTTAAAGTGTTATTGGTCCACGTTCCATCTGATGTTCACGTTGCTGCTGCTCCACAGAAGCATCTCTGGTTCTTCTGTTAGTCTGTCTGTAACATCCTGGCTTCCCAGCTTTCTCTGGGTTTGTGGCAGCAGCTCTGAAATGTGTTGAAGCTCTTGTAAAATGGACTCTGTGGTGTCTGAAGGTCTGTACCAAATTGCTCAAATTCTGAGCATCTCTTAACAGCAGCAAAAAAGGTGATGTTTCTCCACAATCCCTGACAATCTTTTCTGATGATTGTTTGTTTTTTTAGTTTTCTCTAAATTATTTCATGGTGATGGAATAAGGGTCTCCTGTGATGGAGGGAGGAGGTTATGTTGGCCATAGGGAGTGCACACCACATCTGCCCATGGGTAAGGTTCCTGAGGGTTCCCTTCCAGGCCTGTTCTCAGCTGTCTCTTCCACCTTTCTGTTGGATTCAGGGTATTTTCAAGGTCTTAGCAAATCACTAATAATTAAACTTCCCTGGCCAAACTTTATACATATTTTATATATGAAATGGAACTATTTGTACTTTTTTAATGTGAGTATAATTATGTGTCTTGGCTGTGGGAAGGGTTGCCCTTTTTCTCTCTTCTGAGCAGGGATTATTCACATTTGCATAGAATCTCTTAGTCAAGTAAAAGCCAATTCATCAGGCCAGTGTTATGTGCTGTTAATGCAATTTGTCTCTTTGAGGAGGCTGAAGACAAGACTCTTCTCATTGCTGGGGGTCACTAGAGATTTTGTACAGTTAGCATAAAAATCCATTCAGAACAAAACTCATACGTAGATTTGATTTAATTTTTATCCCCCCAGATTGCCTGTGACTATCTAGTTTTCATTTATAGAATAAAATAAACAAATCCCAATGCCTGATGTTTACATGATGCACAGAGTGCCTGGGTCTTGCTGGCCTAAGCATAATTATAACCAAGCTATGCTTGTGTTTTGTCTATTTTGAGCCCAATCTGTTTTTGTCAGGGGCTGTGCTCTCTCATTTATTTGCACATATAAAAAATGCTATTGCACAGTAGCCTTAACTATTTGGGTAGCACTGCCCTCTTTCTTCTCCATACAAATTTTTCTATCCAGGTTCTATCAGTTTCTTTGAAGACAGCATAAATATTATTTTATAATTAGATGTAACCATGTTCTAAAAGCTTTTAGTCCATTGGGATAATGACTGTAACCCTGGCCAATCTGCATCCTAGGTGTTTTTTGTTATCTTTGCATGTGAAAGATGAGATAAAGATAAAAATTAGGAAATATTAAAACTGGAAGGTAAAATAGTAAAAGGAATCTTAATCTTTAATTTCAGTGAAGCTCTAACACTATTTTATTTTTCAACCTATTGTAATAAGCTTATATAAAGAGTTTAAAAATGAAAGCAGATCAGCAGAGTAGGTGCCTGTAATTTACCTAAGCTCAGGTTTGTAGAGATGACAAATCCTTTGGTGTTTTTGAAAGCTCTAAAATTATTACGAAATATGTTAGCCTTTCCTGTCAAAATTAAGTAGTTATGGTTGCAGTTTCTATTTTTACTCTTGTGCTGTGTCTCATTTTGATTCTGTGCCAATGGGCTTCCAAAAATCTGAAAGTGTTGTCGTGATCTTCATTATTTGGTAATTTCTGCTGCATAAATAATACTCACAGCTTTCACCCACAGTAAAATTAACGCAGCTGAAGGACTGAAGAGACAAATTACAAACCAGATTTTCCCCAGGATGAATGTGGAGGTGCAGGAGAAGTTTTCAATCTCACTTTGCCTTGAGTGGCTGTGGTGCTGCAGGGGCTGCATGGCCACTTAGCTGAAGCGTTAGAGCGGATTAAAGTCCTGATGTAAACTGGAATGGTGGCTTCAGGCACCAAATGGCTTTGCCCAAATTCTCTTGGCTCTGCACACACCAGGAGCCACAAAGACAGTGACCCATCCACAGTCAAGGACATTATCACAAATCTCTTCTAGAAAATTGTTTCTCCAATGATTTAGTCTACAGGGCAAACTAAAAAGGAAATTTCTGTGAAATATGTATTCACAGGAGAACTATTATTTTATCCTGAATTACTTCATAATGTCAATTTTTGACTACTATTTTAAGGAGAAAAGTGTAATCTTTAAGAATCAGTGTTAATTCACTGCTATTAACATGATCCCCCTTTTAAGATGATTCTGGAGTGAAGAACCTCCTATTCTCCTCATCAGAAGTGCAAAGGGTGTATGGAGTGAGCTATTTTGGGGCTGGTTATGGATTAAAATTCAGAAGGATGGTTATTAGCTTTTGATATTTTCTTGGAAGTTGATGCTATTCTTCCCTATTCCCCTTCCCTGAAGGTTGTAGAGAATGCTGTGCTTAGCAGAATAATAAAAATAAAATAAACACCTGCCCTCAGATTGGTTCTGTGATTGGTACCTCAGCAAAAAACAGGGGGGAAAAAATCCTATCAAAGTGCTCTTTAATCTGTCAGATGTGCAAGTTTGAGACAAAAAGCAAAAAAAAGTGGTCTCTATGGTCAGGGTGTCTGTTATGAAACTCGAGTTCATTTTGAGAAGCACTGGACAGCCATTAGTTATGAAAGGATTTGGCAACACTTCACATGGATGCAAACTTGCAAAAGGTCTTCTGTGAGTGTGTCATATGTATGGAAAGAGAGATCCACAATGCTGTGGACCTTTACATCTGTTTTTCATGTCTGCAAAGTGGGAACAATGACATATTCCTGTTCCACGGAACAATGGTATTTTTTGAGGCACTTATAAGTATTTAAGGACAAAAAAATCACTTTAATCAAAACAAGGGCAAAATAATTGTAAACATTAATGAGACCAAATATACTTTAGAAGTATTGTTCAGCTAAGAAAGTGCAAATATTTTGCTGTGGAGTGCTGGGTGCTGGAATTGCTGTGTAAGAGTATTAGCTATGTCTTTGGTTTATGGCTCAAGACCACCCAGTGAGCTACTGGTAAGTGGGGAATGAGTTGCAGAAGTCTCATTTCTGAAGGCTGTATTATATCTTGCCTTGTCTCTGTGTGGTCACCTATACTTGTGTAAATAGAGTAATGACCTACATCCTCTTTGCAGAGGAGTAATGGGACAGGATGCAAGCAGCAAAGAATTGGTCCCTCTATGTCCCATTCCAGACAACTCCCAACATCCTTCTGGCCATGCCCACTCCACAAGGACAATGTTTTCCTTTATTTGCCTTTCCTTATGTCAGTCTCTCGTGTTTCTCCATTTTCTGTGTGCTGCAGCAGACCAGGGTGAACAGCTGTAACCACAGGGAAAGTATAAAGCCAGCTATTACTGTCAGCTGAAATCTCAGATCTGACCACATCACTTTCCTAGGTATGTAAGGAAATCCACCTTGGGTTTAAACAGAGCTCTGGGGTTGGCATTCCAGTGCATTCAGCTCAGATATTTCTCAGGGCATGGCAGCTGCATGGGAAGAGCATGTGCTGTGTTGTCTGCAGTAGAGAGTGCCAAAAAAGAGCAATTAGACCATCTTACTGGCAGAGGAAGCCATTGCAGTTTGAGTAATGATTTCTCTTATTGAGTTAGAAAAGATACTATTATGGATGCATCCAATCAGGGATAAAACCTAAGGCAAATTGTCTAAAACCAGTGTATTTTTTTTCCCTTTGGAATCAGCTCCATTTTTGTTTAGTACAAAGTTTCTTGAGATCAGTTTAATCCTTTCATTGTGTATCATGCAACTACTGAGTTGTACAGAAAAAACCAGAACTGTTAAGAATCTCCTCCCTAAATTTCCTCTCTCCTTTCTCACATAAGCTCATTTCCCTGACCACTTAAAATTTGTGAGCAATCCTTCCTAATGTAGTCTCCATTCTGACAGTAAATGAATTTGCTGTTTATTCCATTTCTGTCAAACCACTTTGGTTCCCTGTGTTTTACCCATCCTCTCTCCTGTTCTGCACTTCTACATCCTCCTTAAACGTAATGACTTCCATTTGGCCATGCCAAGGGGTAAGTTTAATTTGTGCCATGCTCTTGTGTGCCAAATAATTGCCAAACTCTTGCAGCAGAATTGTCCTAATGGCATGTTTCAACTATGTGTTTAAATAATGTCATGTGTTCTTGAGAGAGTGGCACTGACTCTGTCATACAGGCTTTTTTGCTTATTTTCCTCTTTCTCCTTTTTTTTTTTTTTAGATGGGGACCACTTTATAATTTTATGTGGTGCAAGCACTCAGTAGTCAACTAATCCCATTATTGGAGGGCTGTTTTTCTGTGCACCATTTTGATCCTTTCTTAGTCTCAGTGCAAACATGTCAAATGGAAGAGTCCTTAGCAGTGAAAAATCACAGTTTCGATTGGAGCTGAGTCATATAGATCAGCCATCAGTATCCAGGGAGGATGAGGTGCTGGAGCTCAATAAGCACTGCAGGGACACATGACCCTGGCATGGGATGCCCATCCATCACTGGGTGATTGATACCAGACTCAGAGATGCCTTGTAGAGTAAAACACCCCCTGAGTAAAAAGATTTGAGCTCTTTATGGGATAGCTCGGAATGAAAGAGTCATCTCTGCTGTTTGCAAACAGCATTTCAAATTATGGTATTGAGTTAAAATAGAATCTACCAGGGAGAAGAGATCCCTCCATGAGCTTTAAGCCGTGTATTTCATGAGCTTGAGGTTAAAATTACAAATCATGTTTGTAGATATAGTTCAATGTCACTCTCCTTGGCTCATCTTGTTTTTGACTAAAGAACCTGAGAATGTGGTGAAATATGCAAAACATGAGAGTACAAAAGCAGCACGATGTTCTCTTGGTGTGAAAAAAACCAGAAACTGATGGATCTGGTTATAAAGAACTTTTGACTGAAATGCAGTTAAAAAACATGAGGGGTGGAAAGCCTGATGAGGAGTGCAAGTCTAGGGATATAAATTCTCGTCTTGGCCAGAGGGACAGGCATTATCTCTATAAAATATGCAAAAGAACAGTGTATTTCTTTAGATTTCATCCCCTTGTTGACTGCAGAATTTAAAGCAATAAAATTACCTGGGGGGCAAAATCTTTGTAATGCTTTTCAATCCAAAATGCCAGTTTTTGCTTTATTCTGCAAATAATGAAAATGCTGATGTGTGCGTGTGTGTGTGTACATGTCCAGTTACTTCCAGTTAACTGTATCTAAATCCAATGGGCTGAATTAGTCACTGATGGAGATTTGCCTCTTCTTGGGCTTGGAATTTTGTTCTTGGAATTAATTGGCCAATATAGGGCTTTTGCCAAATCTTCTATTTCCTGTCCTACCAAAACTGTGGGGGGCCTAAGTGTTTTGCTGTGAATATCAAACAGAGGTGCATTGCCAGAAAAGACATCATGGGAGGTTAATATTTGTGGGAATTAGGGTACATTTCATCATTTGAGGTCAGAGGGCTGATTTCATGGTCTTGTCTTGTTTTATTTGCCATAGGATCATGGCTTTGGGCACACTCCTTGCAGATAATAACCAGCAATTATAAACCTTTAAAAGTTGTGGGCATGAGATTTTTTTTTCCTTTTTTTTTTTTTTTTTTTTTTTTTTTTTTTTTTTTTTTCATTTCCTATATAATTTACTTACCCAGAAAAGCTTAGCTCAAATCTCATTTACCATCTGGAAATCTGTGTGGTCCAGCTCTTCATTGCTGGAATCCAAGAATGCAGAAGGTAACAATAAATTCCTTGAAAACAGTATATGCAACACAGGGCAGGGGTACAGCCAGATAAAACTGGTTGCCCACCTTTGCAGGCCTTCCTCAAGGAAATTAATTTTCTTTCTCCTGCCAGTTCAGAGAACTTTTAAATTGTGAAGCAACTGCATAATTCTGTGAGAGGTTTGAGCCTCAGGGTTCCTAGGGCTCTAGTCTGAACTTCAAGACTTCGTGTGATCTGTCCTTTTCAGTCTCTTGGGGGCAACAAAAGCTGCTGGAAACTGGTGCTCTTGTTCAGCCTGAGGAAAAACGTGACTCAAATGTCCTGCACTTGTTGTGATATCACCCTTGATCAAGCCCCTCCTGATGCACAGAGTGAGGTGAGGAGGGGGTTCAATGAAGCTGGTTGTATTTATCTCTGTGCCCACATTGATGAATGGCCAGATCAGCCTGGGTGTGTGGCTCTTTGACTTATGTGGAGTTTGTTCAGCTGTAGATTCTAGACTCTTCCTGTTTCCTTGATAAAATCAAGGATAAAACTGGCTTATGCTTTTTCCTCTCTGTCCACCTTGTCCTTGCACGACCATGAAAGATGAAGGAGGAGTTAAAAAGCATAACTTGATATTGATTTATTTATTTTAAAATGGGACCAGGGAAGCGGATGTCCTCTTGTAGTTTATAAAAATATATTAATTAGCCATCTTGACTCATACAGAGCGTGAATGGGAAATTCACCTGTCAGCAAAGTTTGAAGGGTGCTTTAGGAACCAGCATGCCTGCAGAGTAGAAAGGAAAAACAGAGCTTTTCATCAATCTGCAGGGCTTAGGCTGAGCTGTGACAGTCCTTCTACTCATTCCTCCTCTCGGGGGTCTCACCCTTCACAAAAATAGAGTTTATTGCTTTAAAAACCCACCCAGACAAACCCTTCTGTGCATGGGGAGCACTGCCAGGGTGACAGAGAGCTCTGGAGCTGCTCCTGCATGAAGATCCATCACCAGATGACTGATATGTGACCCACAGGTACCACATCTGTTACCTAATGACCAGTCACTTAATTATGGGCTAGGTGACACGTTTATAAGGGTGAACTTTAGAGTGCTATTAGGGAATGGACAGATGAACTATACCAGCTCCCCTCCGGGTAGATTTCACCCAGACTCCTCTGCCTCTGTGGACCCATTACACAGTAATTAGGGTGGTTTTTAAGTAGGATGCAAGGAGTTAAATGACTAACCTTATTATTGCTTCATTTGTCACTGTGTAAGTGCTGCTTTGGGGGAGGTGGATTGGAAATGGAGAGAGAGAAAGAAAGAAAGAAAGAAAGGAGAACATGGTGTAAGGTCTCTTAGTTCCTAAGTTCACATGTGAAGAGCAAGTTGAAGAAGAAAAGTGTGGATTTTCCAAAGCTAAGACTGGATAACCTTTGGACAATCTGATTTTTGCCTTAACAATTGAAATGCCCACAAAGTGATGTCGGTTTCATGATGGTGTATTGTTATCAGGTTAAAGTACTAATAATTTATTTTATACTCCTAAGAACAAAATCTGTACCTTGTGGACATCTTTTGATTCACTGAGATCTTTTCAGAATATCTTTTGGGCTTTTGTTATTAGTTTTTCTGATAGAAAGAAGTTGATGAGCACAGAGCTCAGGAGTCCCCATCTCCTCTGAGCTGGAACACAATCACACCTTTAAAGCAAGTTGCCCTCTGTCCCATGTGGTGCTGGGGGGCTGTCTGCTGTCCCTCCTCACCAATGTTGTGGCAGCTGCTGCAGTTGTTTTCTTGCTGGAGTGTGGCAAAACTCCAGCCCTGGCCTTCTCGTGTGCCTTTGATTTAGCAACAGGGTGAGCATGTGCTGATTTACTGGCTTTTCTCACGCACACTCCAGTCAAGGACTCAAATATCCACAATTACAGCCTGTCATTTGCTTCTGGGTTACTGGGGAAGAATTCACCTTCTCTGCAGTCTTTGTGTTGGATGTGTCAGTTTGGGGAAAATGTTTTTCTAATTAATTGCGTGGGGATTTTGTTGCAGAGGGGAAATGAATGGTCGCCTTTATTAATCTGGGTTCAAAATCCAATTGTTCTTGAAATCTTAAATGTAGCCTTGAAGCATGGAGGCATGTGAGTCACTTGTTGGTTAATAATGCCAGCTGGTTCTTTGCAGTGTTTGTATGTGGAGTGGATTTTTACCAATGCCCTCAGTTTCCTTTCATTCACTCAGCTGAGTCTCTTTTTCAAGTAGGAATAGTTGGAGGAAAAAGCTGCAGGGAAGATTTGCCTTGTTCTTTAGGAGATAATAATTGCTGAAGGGTATTGCTAATTGAAGGGAAGGAGATAAGTTTGAACTTCTCAACCTGTGCTTTGCCCCAGCTGGCTGGGAGCCAGTTCTGATCCAGAGCAATGGAGGTGCTTTAACCAGTGATGTGTAAGAGCTAATGTGTCCTGCTAGGATAAATGCAAGTGAGATGGATGTAAAGATAATTTTTTGTAGAGCTTTATATGCTCCAGTTGATTGATCAAGGGGAACACAGTTATGCCCCTACTGTACCTGTGCTGCAATGTACCTAATTTTCTTGAAAAGCTGAGGCCTTGGAGGTATTAAATGTTTCATTAAATTGGCCACAACCTTAATTCAATGCAAGGAGGGTTCTTGTCTCTTCAGGATCAGCCTTATGGCTCAGAAAAATGTGATCATAGATACCAAAACCCCTGAAAGTTGGCATTATTATTTCACTTAATTGTGGCAGTGATTACTGCCAGCATTTAAAGGCTTTAGAAACATTTGAAGATTCTTTGCCCTTTACTGCTTCTAACCTTTGTTTATGAAAATGGTAATGGGAAGGAATTAAATGTTAAAAGAATGTGTTAGGAGTTCTTCCCTCCCTCAAAAGAACCCTGAAAACCAAACCATGCAGAAATACCTAGCTCAGACTGAGCAAATGGAAAACACCTGGGGATCTCAGCCAGGTTTTGCTCACCAGGACATCAAGGCAGACATGGATTCTGACCCTCCTCCACCCTTTCTTTAATGGGTAGTTATTAGGTACAGTATATTTTTCTTTAAATTGTCTTTTCAGCCCTTCTAAAGGAGCAGGGAGGTACTTAGGAGCTCCAGCTGTTCAAAGTATTTGGTGATGACTACCAAAATGTTGTTTTATTTAAACTTACTTCTTTCTTTCCTTTGGGTATTTTAGGGTAGATTTAGACCCAACCATTTGTGCCTGCTGCTGTTTTTGTCAGCTGATGCCAGGCTGACAGCTTTTACATCAAAGCACCATGAGTTTGCTGTGGGTTCCATTTCATCTGTACATCCCACAGCCCACGTTTGTCGAGTGGAAATGGTGGATCCTTTATTGGAAAGCAGAGTTTACCACAAAACAACCCCATGAAGTAGCCAGGCTGTGCATGCTTGGGCTACCACAGCACCTGAATATGCAGCTGGCAGGGTGAAATTCCAGTTTGTTTAAATAAATGCAACAGAAACAGTTTAAGGAAGATTGAAATGTACCTCACCTTCCTTTTTTTTTTCAGTATAGTTTTATTTTTATAGTTTAATGTGCTGGTGGCAAAGCAGAGCTGCTGTGAGTTTCATGAAGCTCCTGTGTTCAGCTGAGTTCTGAGGACTCAGCTCTGCAATGATGAACATCAATAGCTCAGCTCTATGGAGGGGTGGTTTTGCAACTACCCTCAGCATCTGTGCTTGATTTTTAACTGGCCTCTCCTGAATATGTTTCATATTTTATTTCTGTTTCCTTAAAATAAGAATGTTTTTGCCCTGTAAAAGACTGCTTATGGAGCATGGACCTAATTCTGAGCTCAGGTAGCTACACTTTAAATTCGTTCTAAGATTTTTACTGTGTCCTTACTAGAACCTTCAGGAGCTTTTTCCATTTTGGGTTCAGATTCTACCTTTTATACTGGGAAATCTGCAGAGAGAGATAGAGAGAAATCCTCTCAGGGAAGAGATCAAAGGGAACACAGTCTGAATGCCATTGTTTTCTGCCTCCAAACAAACAAACAGCACATGACCCCACACAAACAAACCAACCAACCTCTTGTGGCAGTGGAACTCAATTAAATCACTTAAATATCCACAGGGAAATGCTGCTGTTAGACCTTTGAGCTCCTGACCTCAGAATACCAATATTTCCAGCTCTAGGGTGAGGATCCAGCACAGCAGGGTAATTTTTGGGCAGCACAGTGCAGGTAGGACAGGGTATTGGGAGGTGAATGGGCCGTATTGAAGGTTTGGTGAGGAACTGTTGGGGTTTCTGCTGCTCAGTGACCCCGAGATGTGTTAGAATGTCTCTTTTCCCAGCCTGGCTGTCGAAGAAGGAGTCAGAGCTCTTTCAATTCTCGTTCTCAAGGTTGTTTATTGTTTCTTATCTATAAAATTCTTTCTCTGGCCTGGTGAGGTCTGTTCAGCAGGTCAGACAGAGGCACTCTGCCTGCCCCCAGGGCAGGGTTATCTTTTATACTAAAAACTACATGTACATTATTTACTATAACTTCCCAATGCCTATAACCTAAGTTAGACAGTGAGCTTCCACTCTAAACCAATCCAAACGTGCCAACATCCCAGCAGAAGATGGAAGCCAAGAAGAAGAAGGAGAAAGGCTGGACACACCCAGATTCCTCCATCTTGCCCCCTGAACCCCCATTCTAAAAACCCTAAAAAATCTATTTTTCAGACCATGACAAACTAACTGTTATTCTACTTAAACTGTTGTGACTTGCAGATCCTCATATAAGATTGGTAATTTTTTCCACGGGTCATAATCAAAGTCACAGGCATTTTGGGCTCTGTGCCAGGGTCTCTGAGCCCCCTGGCAGGGGTTCTGGCAATCCAGGACAGCCAGAGGGATGTCCTGAATTCTGACAATGAACCTCCACTCTGTGGGTCTCTTATGGTCAAGACATCAGTGCTTTAAAGCACAATGTGACCACTTCCAGTGACATATTTGTAGGGAGATTCCTTTCTCTGTGAGAAGGGAGACAAGGCTGTGGTGTGGTCTGGGTGCAGCTGGAGCACATCTGCCACAGGAGGTTCCACCTGCCCCACATTGAGTCCCCCTAGAGCAAGGTGTCAGCAGAGGAAAAAGCCCCAAAATTAGCTGATTTCCTAAATTCCTGTCACTGAAAGGGGATTTGGGGATTCCAGGCTGCAGACAGTGCCTCTAAGGGTGGTTATAGCAGTATTGCATTGTCCACTGGCAGGTGTGGATCAAACAGGTAACATCAGGTTTCTGATGAATATCCTGTAGCATGACATGATTGATTTCAACTGTCAGCTGTGATTAGGTGACTCTTGGGAGCTCTGCCTTCAGTCTTAGATGTATAAAAGCTTCTTTCTTAAGGACTATAATGTAATTTTTTTTTTTTTAATTTTTTTTCCATACTGAAGTGACTTCAGGAGCAGATATTACTGTAATTTTCTTACAGAAAATACTGAAAAATCAATAATTAAAAAGTTGTTGGAAAACTTCAGTTTCTGGTTGAAAAAGTAAAAACTCTTTCAGTGACAGCAAAATACCAGGAAATAAATGTTTATGTGTTGGTCTGATATTGCAAAATCATTGTATTCCTCATCCTTATTCCTAAAATAACATTGAGATTTCCAACAAGATGTAGGTGGAAATATTTACAAAAGTCCTACAAGCTTTTGAGGTAGCTGTCATTGAAGGTTTCTTCCAAAAAAAAAAAAATTATGGCTTTTTTTTTGTCCATCTTGAAATTAAAAACGTGTTAAACTTGATGTTACAGATGATTTAACGTGAACTAATGATTTTAAAGAATAAATAATTTTGCCTGAAAACATTTTGAGCATTGAAAGGCCATAACTTCTCTTACACTTGAAACTTGTTTTGATATACTTAACAAAACAGCAGGGAATTTCAAATTTCTGCCATCAGATTGGACTCTTTACATGCATGCAAAATAAAATTCAAGATTTCTCATGGCAGAAAGTTTTCATTTTGTGTTTGGAATGTGTGAAATGTTTTTACTTTTGTCCATAACCCTAACATTAGAGATGGTGAGGGTGCCCAAAGTCCAGGTGAAACCATCTGGGATAATTCCAACCTTATGTTGCTGGACATAGAGAGAAGCTGATGCCCATTAATGAACTTGGCAAAACAATTAGTAACAACCTTCCAGGCTGAATTTTATGCTGAGTGCTGCATATCCCTCAGCTGTTTGAAACACTTCCACATCCCAAGATTGCATTCAACCTTCAAAATTATATCGCTTACCTTATACTAACATCTCCAAATGGATCAAAGCAGATTTTATTTTGCTGCTGGAAAGGTGAGGGGGACAGGAAGAGAAGCAGGAGGGAGGGCACCCTGCAGCCCCACAGCTGTTGGGGTGGCTCTCTGGAGGTGTGGAGAAACCCAAAGCATGCAGCACCACCAGGAAATTCCATGGCTGAGCTGGAAGCTGGTACCCAGGATCTTTGGGGTCAGGAAATTAATTTCAGATGGCTCTGAAATTTGCCTCCTAGATAAATAGTCCAAGTATTCTGAAATGAGCGTGTAATTTAAAACAGTGCAGGGTATTCAGGGAATTAAAAGCCAAAAAATAGTTGGGGTGTGGGCAGAGAAAAAACACAATTCAGAACTGTGATTGAACGAAGAAAATCTGGGACTAAAGTGTTGACAGGAAAATTCAGGCAGTTACCAAGTCCAAGGGTGTCAATGAAATAATTAAAAGCATACAGTATGAAATGGCCTCTGACTGCAGTGATGGATGTGGGGTTGCCCTACCTACTCTGGCTGCTTTTAAATAACAACAAACATCAACATCAGGGTTTGGGCTGGGCCAGGACTCACAGGAGTTCTGCACTGGCCTTTCTTTTATTATTTCAGCCAGAGCCTTTCACTACTGAGGGCAGTGTTTAGTGATGGCCTGGGAAGGAAAGCCATGTTCAACCTCCTGCTCCTGTTGCCTCCCAATCAAGGAGGGAAGGAGATGAGGGTGGATGAGAAACCTCTTGCTCATGGGAGGTGTGTTCCTGTCCCTGCTCTGCTTTACTTCCTTGGAGAAGGTGCCTTTTCCATCTATTTTTTTTTTGGGATCAAGTCTTGTGTATCCCCAGCTCTGCAGGAAGTTGATGGCTCCTGTTTTCTATGTTGTTTTTATGTACTTCAGGAATGTATCAAATCTTATTGTCTCATAATGAACCTCCTGAAATGGAAAGGCTGCTGGACCTCAGTTCCATCTCAGCATTTCCCTGAATCCTTGTGAGGAGTGAGCCCACAGGATGAACACCAGTGCCAGTGCAGGAGGGTGTGGAATAAATTCCAGCCAGGAGTGAGGGGAATGGGACAACCTGGCCCTGAGGATGGGTTTGGGAGATGCTGAGTAGGAGTCCTAGTAAAATATATATATATTGTATAAGTGGCCGTGCCCTGATCCTAATTGTTCTGAATGGGCTGCAGCTGTGATGTCCTTAATTGGGCAGCAGCTGTGGCTAATGAAGATAACTGGGACAAAAGCGGTGAGTTGGTCAGGGAGAGCCTTGGAGGAGCCCTGACGAAGAAGTAGGAACAACACTGCTGTGAAGAGCTGCTTGTGAGAAAACCACTCAAAAGGTATGGGACTCTAGAAATAAGATAACAACTATATGAATACAACAAGTGGTGACCCCAACATGATAGAACACAGGGCAGCTGAGAGCTGTGGCAGCCTGAGAGCTGGGACTCTAGAAATATAAAGGCAGGCAGTATGATCCAGCTCCATGATTCTTGCACCTGTCATACAAAGGAAGTTGTCTTGTGTGCTGTTACCTGCTTGATAAATACTCTCAGCAAAAATTAATTTCTACTCTGTGAATTCCAAGAAGGAAAATAAATTTGTATTCAAACTTAAAGACATTTAGGGAAAAAATTAATATTTGGAAGAATTTAGAAAACCTTTGCTTTTGAGAAAAGTCGAATGAGTAGCTTTAACCTCTGCTGTAAATCATCTCACCCCTCTGGGGTTTGAACTTTTATCAATTTCTGAAAATGAGCTTCAAGTCTGTTCTGTATTGATCATCTACCCCATGTCAATAATAGCTGTAGTGAAGGTGAGCCTTGCTTGAAATTCACGTTAATGGTATTCATGGTGGAAGGAGAGAGGGAATGTGTGTGTACAGTTAGAGATTTATTTCAAATTCTCCAGTTAAAATCTTTAAAGAGTAGTAGGTTGGGCATTATTTATGGTGTTGCTGTTCCGTAGGCCTTTGATCCTCCAGATCTGTTACTCAAAAGCAATTTTAGTTTTTATTTTAAAGCAAAATATCCCAAAGAATTATTTCTTATATCATATTCATAATTCTGTTGAGCATCCCAAATGAAAAAGGATAAAGTCACCTGGTTAAAATCCTTTAAAGAAAATTTTAAATCTATCACAGCTTTAAGGCCCTATCACAGGACTTTAAACACAGAGAATTAACTACTTGGTTTTAAGGAAAAAGGTTTCTTTTACTTAAACAAGAAAGAACTATCCACTTCTGGAAATTATTGCTGAAAATGAAATACTTGGATTATAAAAAATAATTCATTCATTTTTCTTATTTCCCAAACAATTGTTTTTCAACCAGAACAAGAAAAGCTAGGAAAGGCAATAGCCACAGAATTTCTTTCCTTAATTTTCTTACAAGTTTTTAGGGAAAACAATCTTTAACCAGCCTTTGTTGGAATTCCAATTGAAAATATAACATTTGCTGCCCTTGTGAGCTACTTTTCTGCCACTTCCAGTATTGACTAATAAACCATTTATGAAGCTGTTCTGCTGCTCTGTTTTGAGCCCTTTACAGAAGGGCTCCCACTAATGAGGGGAAACCCAACTTTGTAACAGGATTTCATGTAGTGATCAACCAGGCTGCAGTCCTGGATTGAGGATCTGTTAGGCACTGGATAAATGAGATTAAACCCCCTTGATATGGGATGTCTGGTGTTTCATGTCTCTGCCATATAGTCCATATACAACAAAGCAATCTGTGATGTGTGTAATTTTTTTTAATTGAAAGAGAATTTTTCAATTACTTTTCCCCTTTTTATTTTCTGAGAGCAGATAAACAAAATCCTGAGTATTTTTATTTAAATATTTATTTTATATCTCCCCCTAAATAGTTTTATTGTTGTTTTTGCTGTTGTTATTATTAAGGGATGAGTGCCAGTCTCTTTGCCTGAGAAAAGGTGGTTTGGAAAGTGGGGAGCAATGTTTGTTAACCTGTACAGGGTGCTGGTTTGATATTAACTTTTGGGAAGAAGGAGATTGGGTGGGTTGGTCAGGGATTGTCCTGAAGTGTTAGGAGTTTGGGAAATCTCCCATGGGGTTGCTGAGCTGCTGGCAGAAAATTGTCTATGAGTTTACAGAAGAGCAATTATATGGCTACAAATACATATGCATTTGGCATATTATATATAATCTATTTTATATTTAATGCATTATAGGTTTGTATGTATATAAAAGTTTGCAATACATCTTTATATATATATTTATGCTCATTGATCTGCATATTACTAACAAAACCAACATTATCACAAAGTGGGGTTGAGCCCAAGCTAGATTTTAGATAATCTGTGAAAGGAGTTAATTAATTGTGAATCGTTTCTCCTGGAAGTCCACGGTGGAGAGCCCTGTGGTAAGAGACATCACCCCAGCAAATCAATGTTTCATTAGCATGTCTATGGGAGATGTCTGTTCTGTTTTGCACATAAAATGAAACAAGAGCTTTCATCTCCCTCCCTGCCTCACTCTGTCTTTGAGAGGGAATAAGTGGCTTTGTTTATTAAACTCCAAACTTTCACTGCTGTACATCCCCCTGTGCTTTTTTCCTCTTACTCTAAAGCTCTCAATTTAAAAGGAGAGAACCTCTATTAAGGACAAGTGTCAGGTAAATGTTTATTTCCATAATGCATTTATTAAGGTATAAATAGAGGGAAATGTTGCTGCAAGGACTGGAATTTACTTTCCATATTTGTGCTCATGAACTTCTGCATTGAAGTTTCTGCAGAAAAGTCAGGCTATTTGCAGTACTGATTTTCTGCATCAGGCAGACTATTGAAGGCACAATTATTTGCATCTTTTAGTCTGAAGTCTGGGTTTTGGCAGTGCTATTTCCTACACTTTCCAAGTTTAGTCAATAATTTCAGGGAGGAGGGCAGATGGCAGCACTGTTTATACAGGTCAGGTGATGCATCTAATGAAAATAGACTTGAAATATGTCAGATATGTTCCAAACATGAAGAAGATATTGCAAGAAGGGAGTTTCACTCTGTTCCTGCTCAGCACTGGTTTGTTTTGAAGCCTTGCCAAATGCAGTTTATAACATGCTTGTCTATCTTTTAGCTGTTGGAATCTTAACAGCCTAACACTAACACCACCTAGATTTTGGACAGGATAACTATCAATAGCATTATTTATAATTATCCCACTAAACAATTAAGTAGGGGTTTGGTGTACAATCTTAAGAACAAATCTTATTTAGCTTAACTACAGAAGTGTCTGTTCAATTTCCTTTCTGCTTGGTTATGTAGATCATACAGCATTCACCTACCTTAAAGTACTCCTTGGGACATTAGAATGAGGCCAGTCCACCATCATGGAAGCAAACTGGCTGTGACTCTAAATAATTTGATATAATTCTTAGCAGTCACATTCCTGATACTTTTTTTCCCCATTATTCTTGTGAGCTTCAGCTCATTAACCAATTATGGGTCCATTAGCAAGATATTGATATTGTATGCACTGGGGCCACTTGTCAAGACTTAAAATTTTGCATTACCTGTATACTTTCTTCAAAGCCCAATTCCTGAGTTCATGTTATTAATGAGATTCTTAGATGCATCTTAAATAAATTCCAGACCTGCAGGCTCTCAAATATAGATATGTAACTCAAAAGCACCCTGGAAGAATAAAAAATGGAAAGCAAAGAGAAGGAATCTCAAATCTCATGATTTTCAGGGCATAACTCTATTATTCTTGAATCCATTGGTTTGGCAATATTTTTCTTCTAACTGAGCAAACATTAAATACCGGAGTTTATGTCTTGGATCTGCTTTCTTTGTGCAGCATGTGTTCACTGTGTGCTGATAAGATAAGAGTGCTGAGGAAACCTAAGAGAACAGTTTTTTCCCCCTTCCCTGTATTCAGCTGTTGGGAAATAAAGACTTAGCCCTAGCTAGAAATTTGGCTGATACACAGGTATTTCATAGCAAGTTTTCAGAATGAGGCCCTACATATTCCCAAAATCAATTGCAAAAGAGTTTGTTCTTTCAATTGCTTCACTCCTGCCTTTCCATACAAGGTTCATTTTGAATTCTTTTGGCTGGGCCCAGGTAAGTCTTAGAGAGAGAGCTGTTCCTCATGGAGGCAGAGACATTTGAAATGCAGGTGTTTAAAGTTCTTTGGCTTTGGTTTTTATAAAAGTTGGGGAACATTTGACCTGTTTGTGCTTAGGTGTCTGCTTTGGCTTGAATATTTGCAGCAATGAACAGGGAATCATCATGGTACTCTGCCTGCTTCAGAAGTAACCTCTTCTTCTCCTGGAGCATGTCCATTAAGAGATTCTGTACCCAGACCTTACTAAATCTGTCTGCAAAGGTTTAAATTGAGTTAGAGGGATCTTAATTCACTTGCTGGTATTTGCCTTCTCTTTGTATACAGTACTTTCATAGACTGGTTTTTGGTTGCCTCTTTTCCTCTGGTTTTTCATCAGCATAGCCACTTTTTTGAGTAGTTGCTCCTGATTTTGTGTGACTGAATTGGCCTCCTTGGACTTATCAAAGAGATGCTGCATTGAGCCTGCTTCTGATCCAGGGTGAATTTTTCCAGTGGATTTTCCAGGCTGGGGAAGTGCAGAAAGTTTCTTCCTATCCCAAACAGGCACCTGTGGCTCCATGATTAGATAGAAAATTGAAGATCAATATCTCAGCACCAGGTTCTACTCCACCAACCCAAAAAAGGCCACGTGCTTGTTTTCTGAAGCACCTCCTCAGCTTGATGGTAACAATGTAAGTTTGGAAACAAGGACTATAATTAACCATGACTGTATTATTGGATCCGTGCATGAGTAATTAACAAAGCTGATATTTTTGTGTTTGTGGCTCTAGTTATTTGCTCATGAAAACTCCCCACCATTTTCATCAGCATATTAAGGTTAATTAAAATGAATTCTGTTTGTATTGACTGCCTTTTCACGTATGCAAAGTTTGTGCGAATCAAGTGTGTGGCTGGGCCCTTCTTCCCTATAAAATCCATAATGTTTGCTTTCAGAGCTGGGGGAAAAAGGAATCCAAATTGCAGGCTGTTTGAAATTTAAATCAGAGCAATGCTGGTCAATAGTATCAAGGTTATGGTGCCCTGGAAGGTTTTGATTGGGTGCTGCCAGGTGTGTGCTGGGTGACAATGACATTAAAGGTCAGGTGAATGGAGTTTTAGGATTTCGTTTTGGTTAATGTGGGATTCCTGGCTGAAATAAAATAATGGGGTAGAATCACAGAGTAGATTTGTAGAGATTTGTGGATGGTGTTTGGCCTGTGCCAAGGCAGAGCATAGGCCTGCAGCCATGATATTTCCAAAAATCCTTTCCTTAGGATTTTTCTTCCTGAGAAGCTGAGACACCTCAGGAACAAAATGTAAACATTGATTATCTGCTGCTGTGGAATGCAACAGGTGCATCTGTGATTGGTCTCATGTGCTTGTTTCTAATTAATGGCCAATCACCGCCCAGCTGTCTCAGACTCTCTGTCTGGGACACAAGATTTTGTTATTAGTCCTTTTTCTATTCTTAGCTAGCCTTCTGATGAAATCCTTTATTCTATTCTTTTAGTATAGTTTTCATATAATATATAGATCATAAAATAATAAATCAAGCCTTCTGAAACATGGAGTCAGATCCTCATTTCTTCCCTCATCCTCAGACCCCTATGAACATGGTCACGCAAGGCCCAGTGTTTGCACTCTGCTGTTGTGAGGATTCCCCAGCTGAGATTAGAGCTTTCTTATATCAAGCCCTGAACAAACACATAACAAGACATAAATGCTGTCCTGAAGAGTTCGCAGATATAAGGAATGGGCTTGATAGGATGTGTGAGAAGGGAAGGAACCCCAGGAACGTGGGGTGACCTGCCAGGGGTTGTGTTGCAGGCTATTGTTAGGAAAATTAATCCACAAACACCAGAGGTTTATGTCCAAAAAGGAGACAGAGGAGTCCTTTTACTTTATTCCAATAAAGGGAGAGGCCATGGGGCATTCTCCTGGGATCTCTTGAATTTTTGGAGGGCACAGCCTCCTTTTTATCCCAATTTCCCAGCCACATTTCCCTTCTCTCTTTCCCCATGGCTGAGGTACTTGAGAGACTCCCCAATACACCTGATACCAAAGATTTCCCTCTAGTGTATAACCCTTCCTTTTAATTTTTAATTCTTATGGAGTTTAGAGGTTTTTCTTCTCCACAGTTTCTTTCATCTTTCAATGTCTAATTTCATTTATCAGCAAACCTAAAGTTTATTTGTAAAAGCAAATATCTTTTTCCATTCATCAATCAGTGGAATCCTTCCCATTGTTCCTTTTATCTCCCAGTGCTGGTTTTGTCTACCATCAGACCCACAGCTTGTTTGTAAAGACAAATCCACCATTCCTCTCACTATGGTCATGGAGTTGGTCCTCTGGAGAGCTGGAAATGAACCTAATATCCTTAGCACACCACAACCCTCTGCCTGCACTCCTTGCAGTTTCTCCCTAGCTCCTGGAATTCTACTAGGTGCTTAAATGGTTACAGACTGAATAGTCTGTTTGGGCTTTTGCTTGATCAGACTGTGTCTTCATGAAACTTTAGCTGAAGCCCACACTGATGCAGCAGCCACTGGCAATGTGTGTTACTTGAACAGGACCCCAAGCTTGCCAGAGCTCTCAGATGGGCCTGGCTGTACCTCTTCCTTAAAGTCAGCTCTTCAGAAAAACATTTTAAATTACAAAAGATGTATTTTATTGGACCACAAGCTAAGAAAGTATATAGCTGTTTTAAAATAGCATAAATTCAGATCAAGATCCAGATTTGACTTCAGTTAAAACAGATTAAATTAAGGACAGTATAAACAAACCCTCCTTTCTTTGCTCTCTCATGCATATAGATCTTCAGATTTGCTCTGATTTCAGTAATTCATTTGCTGTCTGTGTATAAATTAGTTTAAATAGGTGCTTGAACTAGTACCTATTTATAGACAACAAGGTCAAGGCAGTCCTTTTTAAGTACCTATTTCAACTAATTCCATCCATCCCCCTTCAAGGACCCTGTTGTGGCTCCCTCCCTGCTGCTCTCAGCTTTGTCCCTGTCTTTGCTTGTCTCTGGGTCCCATTCTGCCCATCCCTCCCCGTCTGCCCTCCAGGGACTGGGCACACTCAGCGTCTCACAGGCTGGGATCCCCTCCCATGCTCCTTTCCCTGCCCCAAGGCAGGGTTTTGTGGCACAAGGTGCCCAGCTCAGCTTTCCACAGCAGCATCACCCACAGCCAGCCCTAAACAAACACAGCCAGTGCTGTCTGTCCCATTTCCCATTTAATTTGTGTGGAACTCCTGATTAGCACAGTGGGATGGGAGGACGTGGGCTGATGGCAGCTCTCACAGCTATTGTTGCAGACTATCTGCAGGCTCAAGGAGTACTTCTGCATGGCCTTACTCTTGATTTATGTTCCTTTGGTTTATTCCCCAGGGAGGGAAATCTCTACAGGGTGTAAATCAGATTTTTTTTCCTTGCATTTTTTTTTTTGCAGAGACTTTGGCTCGTAATTCTTTCAAATGTAAATCTGAACATAATTCTGCAGCAAGAATAGGTTCTATGGCTAATCATGTGGCTTCAGGCTTTATATCTCTCTAAAGCTTCAGGCCATTTCTGTAGAAATATACAGAACATCTTCCAAAGAATAAAATAGTAATGTCCTGTATCATCCAATTGCTTTTTCATAAGCCCTTGAAAAGGTGAACCTATTTTAGTTTGTTTATGTAACAGTTCTATAATCTAAAAAGCAGGAAAGCAAAATGTAGGAAGAAATTTTTCCCATTAAAGCTGGCTTTTAATCTGCTTCCTTGACAAATGCAGTTGATACTGATGGTGTTTTTCCATTGCTGTCTTCTCCCAGTAAGACTGAACGGTCTGCTTCTGTCTCTCTCTTGGCTATGATAATGTTTTTGTACTAACATAACATAATGCCATACAATTAGAAATTATATGCTAGCTGTTAGTCATAGCCCAGTGAGTTTACATTAGACAAAAGAAATTAAATGGGAATCAGAGGAGACCTAGAAAGTGCAGTTTATGTTGCTTTTTTATACTTGGAAGTATCACATTTCTATTGATGAGCATCATTTATGCCTGCATGGGGAAACTAACAGTGCTACAGGCAAAAGAATCCCTGGTCATTTCTTCATTTTCAAATCATGCAGAGTTTGTAAATGAAAAGTTAAGGGAATTTTTCTTCTGTCTTGGAATTGATGGGTTGCTTCAAAATTTGTGTTCATGCCCTGAAAGGAAATAGAATTCTTTTTAGTCTTGATTGTCTGTAACACTAAATGATGCCTTGTAACTTGTTTTGTTCTAGGGAGTGAGATTTGTACTGTACTGAGGAATTTGATTCCTTGTGTATTTGTCCTGATGGAAGCCTTGCTTTAGAAGGCTTTGCTCAGTGGGACCAGTGGCATTGCTGGTCTGGTGGTGATTGGTTCAATTTTTCTGTTTTATAATTATATATATTTCTGCCTCCCTTGCTCCTGGATGTGTTCATTATATACTTTCTAAAGTTTGGAAGGTTAGATTTGATTGCTCATTGAGCATATTCATGATAGTTTAAAGTAAAATAAATTGTGTTATCATTTTGGCTGAGGTTTCCAAAGTTACCATGTAGTCCTAGATTAGCTCCACATATTCCAAGAAGACACCCAAACTGATTGGCTTGGAGAATCTCTGCCCTTAAATTTATTTTGTGTTTCATACTTCAGTGATATTTGTGTAGGAATAATTTGGATTAGTAGCAATTGCTGACAGAGTTTTCTTAGACTGAGATAGCAAGAGTGAGTGAGAACTTGGCTTTTTCCTTTTCTTCTATTTACTTATTCATGCCTTGATTTTTCTTTTCTTGTGTGCTTGCAGTTTCTATTGAATGGAGTTCTAACTAGGTTTCCTACAGGTGTACATGGTCATTTGTCTCTGTGATTGTGTAAATGCATATGTGGGCTTTTGTGCAGGAATTGTTTTCATAGAAGAAATAGAACAAGGAGGGCATTCTGCTTGTGTTTCACAATCTCATATATGTGCAGTAGCTTCTACTTAAAATGTAGAAAACCCTCTCCAGAACAAAAAAACTGACCTTGGAGAGGAGGAATGGAGAAAACTGGGAAGAAAAAATAAAAGTTTTTAGAGGAAAGATTTAGTTTTTCAGGTACTTGGAAGATTCCAGAAATGGACTTAGCTACTAACTATATAAACTATTAACAATAAACTAATTACTAACTATAAACTATTAACTATAAACTAACATATGTATCCTAAAAATGTTCAGCTTGAAGAAGATAACCTGAAAAAGAGTGAAAAGGACAACCTCTACTCCTAGGTGTAAGGGGAAAAAAGTCTCAGATTTAGACTTCCTATTTAGGAATGTAGTAGATATTTCCATTGTCTTTCCTTATAATGTTTTTCAGAGATACATAATTTTTTTTTGATTCTGTAAATATTTGTAAATAGTATATGTATTTACCCTAATTTTAATTCTGAATGTTTTCAAGATGGAGTAAACAGCAATCATTTCTTTCTCAACATCAAGGCAAATCTATAAAATGCAATGTTGTGACCCTTTCACAAGTGCTCCAAGTGTACTTTAAAAAAATTCCAAGAGGATGAGGATAATCCTCTGTAGTAATAAAATAACATGCACTGGTTTGCACGGTCATATTTTAGGAGTGAAAGGAGGAATCAAGTTTTCTCTAAAGCAGATGATTGAATTTTTCCCATATGGGGCCAATCAGAACCTAAAGGCTTTCTAAGAGCTGCCACACTGCTGTCAGAGATCTGGGATGGAATCTTGAAAAGGATTTTTAGCTTGTTCTCCACTGAGATCCTTTATTCTGATAGAAGGACAGGCAGAGTGCAATGAATGGATGGAACTAAAGGGACTCAGATGTTTTACTTGGTGCCCAGAGAACTTGCCATGATTAAGACAAAATCAGTTGGAATTGAGAGCTCGTGAACTGGCTCTCCTCATGGGTTCCAGGTGTCTGTGTGTTCATGGATTAACAGGGGATCTCTAGGAAATCCCTTCAAAAGGTTTGAGCCAGTGGAAGGTTTCAGGTGAAAATATTTGAGTCCACAAAGAAGAGAGACCAAGCAGAAGAGATTTTCTTGGCCACACTGTTCTTGTTAGGCTCTGAAGCTCATTGTCTTACCTTTAAAAACACCTAAAAGGGCTCTGTATCTGAGTCCTCTGAGCTTATAACCATTAAAAAATAGCAGCAAAAGGACAGGGGAGAGCAACCATCCCCAAAGCAGAGTCACAGAGCAGCCCTTCAGAAACATCAGGGACTGCAGTGAGGGAGTTTGGAAAACCACTGCCACAGAATCAAATGTGACTTGTTCTTATAATAATTTAAATGGAGTGTTAGGTGGCTATTTTTAGGTATGTAGAACTCTTTTTAAATTCTGACTGAGGTTTTTCATAATATGAAAAAAGGATTAAAAAAATAGCAAGAAAAAGGTAATTAAGTGTGAACTTGGGGGCATTAATAATGTCAATTTTCTTGTTGTAGAATTGCAACCCTTGAAAACTCTTTTTCTAAGAATTTAAATAAGATTGTTTAAATTTTATCGTCTAATTAAGGCTGCTGACAAAGCAGACCTTTCCAGCTCTATCTCTAAATGTTTTGTTACCTCTCCCTGATGTATTACAAAAGATTTTGCAACTGATTTGATGAAAAATTTACACTTTGATCCTTCCCTGCATCTCTGCTGAAGGCTGGCGACCAGTGGACAGTGGCAGGAATAGTTTTACTCAATGTTGTGTTGCTGCTTTAGTCACTTTGGATCTCATATTCTGTGCAGACAGATGGGGAACTTGAAATACCTGTTCATCAAGGGTTGTTTTTTTTTTTGTAGCAGTGAATTTTTAATGGCTTACAAATATTCTTATCACTCCTGTTCTTCCCTTATGCCTGGCCATAGGATGTTGCAACCCTTTTCGTCTCTCTATTCCCAAGAAGGTGTGAAAGATTAGCCAACCTGTTTTGTTTGGGAGTGAAAGTTTGTAAAGAATAGAAAAAGGGGTGGAGATGAAGAATCCTACGTTTACTTCTGTAATTTTTGGAAATTCTGTTAGTGTGGTAAATATTGAAGCCATTACATGGTGGTGGTGTAGAGCTTCATCTGAGCTTCATCTTAGAAACAAGTTTAAGCCCAGGAAAAAGCCCTCCACAAAAAACCTCCCTGGTTTTGGGGTCTTTTGCTCATTAAGTGTGTCACTTGTAACCATTGGAAGAAAAGGAGGCTTTGTCTACCCTGATCTTCTCCCTAAGATGTTTCCTGATTGCAGCTTTCAGATTGGCAGCTCAGAAAGGAGCTTTTTGTGGTGGTGTCATTTTAAAGACCATAAAGATTGATCTCTATATGGATCATTTATTAAAATATATGGATTTTTCTTACCTTTAATACCTGTGTTTGGGAGCCAAGGTCACTGCAGAGATGTTGTTACTTGGTTGGTTCCCTGGCCCTGTAAATGGAGCTGTAGCTAAAGGCACAGAAGAGCCTCAGTGCAATGTAGAGCTGCTACAGGACAGACAGAAAATAACAAATGGCTCTTTCTAACTGCAGCTTCCTTGGTGCTCAGTGTGGCTTCAGGTATATCATGGTGCAGGGATCTAGCCCCTTAACTTCTTAAATTTCAACCTCATCAAAGATTGATTTTGCACTTGGTTTCAGCTTTGGGTGAAGGTTCACATTTCTTGTTTTCATCCAAAAAACAAGTGTTATGGTCTATATTTCAGACTAAAAATTTCCTGTTAAATGTGAACTCCAAGGTGACTCCTGACCTGAAGGAAATCCTTTGAGATCCACCACATCTTCCTTGCTTTTGTTCTCAATTTTTAAAAAATCTTCCTCACTTTTTGCATAGATTTCAGTTTGGTAGAGTAGGAACTGGCTATGCTTTCTCTGAACAGCACACACTGGGAATGCCAAAAAGGTGTGTGACTTCTTCACTTGCAGAAGAATACTTATCTGTAACATTTCTCCTGGTTTTGGTCTTGAGTCCCTCCACACTCAATGTCCCTTGCAGTTTGCATCTGTGGATTTTATAACATTTTAAAGGCATAACAATGCAGATCCGTTCCGTCAGATAAAGAATTATTCATATTTTATTTGGTATTGCAACAAGTAAGATTTTATAGCTATGTAAGGCTTTTATAGATATCTAAAAGGGAATTTAATCCCTGGAATTTACCTTGTCTCTGCATTCTGTTAGTGTTCTAACAGGTGTATTTCTGGGGTACCTCTTGAACCTAGCTGGGCTTCTGGTAGCACTCAACCTCACATCCTTACACTGCTATTCGGGCAAAACCCTCATGTTTTACCAGATGAAAACATTCTGGCAAAGTGGTTAAGACAATAAGTTTATGGATCTGGAATTTTTAAGTGTAAATCTCAGTCTAGACCTCAGTTAAAGGCTGTGTCCAGTTGTCCCCAGTTCTAAGGTGGCTTAGAACTGCCATCCCCACTGCTCTTTGCAGAAGCTCCTATTGCAGGCTGATGTTTCTCTGGGTGTTGATTGTCAATATGCCATTCTTGGCAGTCTTGCAAGAAAAGACCTTGCAGCAGCTTCTGCAAGAGTATTAGGACGAAATCCAGTGATCTGGCTAAGATCTGGCTGGATAAGCATTCTATCCATTCAAATTCACAATGAAATCTAAAATTAAAAATAGAAATGAACCCTTATTCTTAAGAGGTTGTGCCTTCCAAAAGGGTTGTGTTGTTTCATCCCAGCAGTCAGCAAATTTCACTGTACAAAATTCACCCTTTGCAATGTATATTTATCATTTTCCCAACTATCTGTAGCTTAGGGAACCCTATGAATAAGATCGTTTGCATTTTTAATTATACAGCATGTAAATGAGTGGCTTCCTTCTTGTGGCAGGTTGGTGAAATACCAAATCTGTCAAGGTTGTAGATGTTGCACCAGACTGTCTCGTGTGCCAAGCACAATTTCAGCCCCCAGGATGCCCAGTGACATCTCTTTAGTGGGTATTGACTGCAAACAGACTCTCACTTTGCCTTCACACCAAAGCATTTTCTGACCCCAGATGCCCTCTGTGCTCCCCACTGGAGCACAAACGCAGCAGCTCAGGTTTCACAAGTTTTGTATTTTTCCTGGAACATGGGGGCTGAATTCCTGGCCCCCTTGCTGACAAATAAAAGCACAAGCAAAACAACCCCTTCCCACACTTTTATGGTGAATGAAAGTCTGCTGTGGTTATGCTTTTAGGGGGAGGTATGAAGACAGATCTAAGTGTTAAAAAGGGCTTCATGCCTTAAGTGGCAAATGCCACTCTGACAAAGGATTAGTCAAACTTTGAAGGTCGAATTGGGGTTCGGGAGCTCTGTCTGAAGCTCCTTTTTTCATCTGAAAAAGGGACCTTCAAAGAGAAATTTCAATACTTGACATGCAGCTTTCCCCCCTCTGTTCCAGCTTTGCAAACAACGAAACAACCAATGACAACAGAGGAAAGGAAGACAAGAAAAGCATGTAAAACAGCTTGCAATCCCTTTCATTCAGTGCTGAGCTGCTCCTCAGGGCTGGGGCTTTCTTCTGTTTATTATCATTTTATTTCTTTTGCATATTTTTTTGTTTTCTGCCAGGGAAAAGCTCTTGTTTTCTACAGAGAGCAGCTGGGAAGTAGGATATCTGATATGGGAGTGTGTGTTAACCAAGATCCAGATTTTCAGCAGTGCTGTGTATTCCACAGGCTGCATTTTCTCCCCTACCCACCCAGCTGCCACACAAAAATAACCAAGCCAGTCTGGTGTAGTTTCTCCTTGCGTAAAAAGAACACGAGAAGGAACCAGTAACAGGCGGAGTGAAATTGCCAAATTATTTAGAAATCTTTTCTGGCTCAGCTCTCCCTGCAGGTTGAATATTTCTGGACAGGCAGCCAAAGCTGCTGTGCTGCTGGCCAAGAACATGTCAGATTTCACCAGCTAAGCAATGCGGGCTATGGGCAGGACGTGGCTGGGAGAGCTCCAAGGAAAACTCAGGTGCTGTAGGATGTGGTAATTACTGATTCAGTAAATAGACTTCTCCAAGGCAGTGCAGCATCTGTGTCTGATCTAGGAGGATGTTGGAGCACTGCTGGCAAAAAGCACCAGGTAAAGGTTGGTAGGATACGTTATGACCCCATAAAACATTCTGGAATTATAAAGAAATATATATCGTGTGTCAGAATGGCAGCAAGACCTTATAAAAATTGTTACCCTCTTTCCCCCCCACACTCCCAAATTCCTCTGTAACCTGAGGTTGCCTGGGCTAAAGGTGCTCTCCTTGCTTTTCAGAGCTCCAAGTTTGAATTGCCCCTCTGGCATTATTCCTTTCTGCATGCCATGGTGGCACAGGGCTCCTTCCTTCTTACTTGGACCAGTGATTTTTATCTTGAGAAAAGAATTAGCATATAGGAATGGAAAACCTGTTTTATTAACATTTTCAGCTATGGCTGGAGCTGCAGGGCATAAGCTTATTTCTGGTGAAGGGAAAATGAGGCTGGAATTCAGAACCCCACATGGCTTGTGTCTGGGACCGTGTCTGGGTTTCAATTTTTGGACTTGGCTTTCAGTAAGAAAAACCTTAACTTCTAATAAGGTAATTCCTTCTGTTCTACCTTTTACTGTGCAGAGTTTCTCTGTAAAACATCTGATGCTTGTCTGGCTCAGACCTTCCCAGCTCCTAGAATTAGCTGGTAAAGCAGATTAGATTCCTTGAGAATGAAACCTCTGTCTGGTGAATAGTAAATCATGAGCAGCACTTTCCTGTGCAGAGGTAAAAGCTGTTTATCTCCTTACCTGGGGGAAACTGCTATCAATGTGTCTGCACACCTGTTTAAACAGCCCTGCAGTGGGGAGGACATTGGTAAGAGAAGTTTGAAACATGATTTAAACTTTGGAATAACTAGTTTTACACATATATGATGATGTAAAATCTTTGGTTTCAACATGAGATGGTTTTACTTGAATATAACTGTGAGGAGACCAAGAATTAATGTTCGTGTCTTAGCTAACACAGGATGAAATCTGATTGAGTTTTTTTCAGTGCAGGTAGAGTTGTTTAATCCCTGAGCCAGCCTATGCATTGGAAAATGTTTCTTTTACATTTGTGGCACCTTCTTGTACTATTAGTACTGCAACTTGGCCAAAAAAGCACAGTCCAAGCTAACAAAGCAGAGTATCCTAATAGATAATTTTTGCCTGCTGTTACTCAGAAATCATTCCAAGATTAAAAGTGATAGGCTTAAGTTACTCCCTCTTCTGAGTAAGTACTCCCTCTTCAGCCTTTTTTAGGTTTTCAGCTGCTCTCTGTCCTAAAACCTAAAAATCTCATTCATGATGAGATTTTCTCATCATGAATGGACCAAATATATTAATTGTTGAAGTTTAAGTCCTAACTTAAACATAAATCTGTATAGGGAGAAGAGAAAGGAGTTAAGAAAAATTTAGGTTTTCCTGCTGCATTCCAAAAATATACAGTATTTCCAAAACTTATCACGGCCAAGCAGCTATGAATTACCTTTCTTGTGATTTTTTTTCTTTTTTGGTCATTGAAGATGCTCAGGAAGTTTTGCAAATCGGAAACGGACTGTTAGGATTTGCTGAAATGCATTTTTGGCTGTGACCATTTACCTGTTGCAGCACTGAACTCTGTGCATCCAAGGTTGTTTGTTTTTATTTTGAAATAAAAATGTGTAAAGAATACACTTTCTGTAGGTACAAAAGTTCATATTCAGGGTAAAGAAAATGAACCTTTTCCTTGCTGAAATGCATTCCTTGCCAAGTAGGCTTAGAGAGCAGCTGAGTTTCTGCTGTATAAGGAGGCCTTCAGTATATTCTTCCTTTTTTTCTACAGTGATAATTGTCCCTTATAGCTGCATCTGAATTAAACACTATCTACAAAGGTCTTAAACCATGGAATTCCTTCAGTGCTCCTCCAGAAAGTTATCTGGAGCTCTATAACTTTTGAATTCCTTCTCTTCTTGATTTCTCCATCCTTCCATGCACTCACACCTGTACAGTCTTTGCACTGGGTTTGAGTTGTACATCACAGTGTTTATTTTATGCTGTCTTGCTCTTTTGCTTTTATATTCTTCCTATCAGTGCTAGCCCTTAAAGATGGAAGTAAATAGGCAAAGTGAGCCTTGTGGGGTTGAAAAACTGTATTTATGATTTCAGAGTTCCTTCAGCAGAACTTCTCACATGCCCTCAGAGTACAGAAAAATGCTGCCTCTAACTTTTGAAATGGGCCTTTGCAAAGAGCTTTTAGTCTGATGCAAACACAGAAACAGAAAATGGAAAGAGGCTTGAGCATCTGGAGAGAAATATTCCAGGCTGGGCTGCTGTGTTCAGGTTGCAGTGGCATGTTGTGATGGTGTTCACAGGGATTTTCAGGTGAGGGAAGAGACGAGAATGTTGACTCCATGTTCAGAAGGCTTGATTTATTATTTTATGATATATATTACATTAAAAATATACTAAAAAGAATAGAAGAAAAAGGTTTCATCTCAGAAGGCTGGCTAAGAATAGAATAGCAAAGAATGATAACAAAGCTTCTGTCTCAGACTCTCTGTCCGAGCCAGCTGTCTGTGATTGGCCATTAATTACAAACAACCACACAAGACCAATCACAGATGCACCTGTTGCATTCCACAGCAGCAGATAATCACTGTTTACATTTTGTTCCTGAGGCCTCTCAGCTTCTCAGAAGGGAAAAAATCCTAAGAAAGGATTTTTAATGAAAAGACGTCTGTGACAGCACATTCTGTCCAGGGCACATGCAAGGTGTGGAAGAGGTTGATCCATGATCCCTCTGCTC
Source organism: Ammospiza caudacuta (assembly GCF_027887145.1). Lineage (NCBI taxonomy): Eukaryota > Metazoa > Chordata > Aves > Passeriformes > Passerellidae > Ammospiza > Ammospiza caudacuta. The sequence continues at coordinate 9,449,210 of NC_080607.1, forward strand.
TCTCTCAGACTGGCTTGGTGAGTGAGCCAAGGAAAATCTCTGCTCTCTGCCTCTGTTTGTGCATCCAGGCCAAGTGCCCATCCCCTGCCTTTGTGCAGAGCCTGTCTGAGCAGAGCTGGGTGTGGTAGCCAGGTGAGGGGCACAGGTGGGGCTGCAATAAGGAAGGGGGACTATAAGTCTTGAAGGGTTTTTTTAAATATAATCATTGTGAATGGACAATATAACTGCATTAAGTGCTTGTTAGGGGATGAGTGAACGAGAGGATGTTGTTCTTTACTTTGGGTACTGCCTGGTTCCAACCCAAACCTGGAGTGAACAGCTATTTACAAGAGACTGATCTGTTGCCACTCACATCAATTTTCATGTTTATGCTGATTTTAATGAAGGTTCTTTGTCTGCTGTATGACTTTTCATTATATGTGATCTAGAAATGGTTGCAGGAATTGCCTGTTGTCATTTCTGCTCTGCAAGAAGATATTTAAAATTTATATTTTCCTTCCTGTCTTGTACTTCCCCTTCTCTCTTCTATAAATATGTGTTAGTTTGGCTTCTGGGGATATTCTGTAGGTCTTGCAGCCTTTCTGCTTTGCATGGCTGACACAAAGAAGAAAAAGTAGTGTGAATGCTAATGGAATATTTTTGGTAAGTGACTGAAATGAAGTTATGTTTGTAGATAAAAGCCACTTTTTTTTCTTCCAGGGCCTGTTCTCAGAGATTCCTAGCACTAAGATCTAAGGTTTTAGTAGTGGAACTGATTTGAACAAGGAAGTTTAGAACTCATTTATATATTTTATACATTCTACTCATGAAATGAGTGAGGAGCCTCAGTCCCTAAAGCCCTCTATAGTATCCCAGCCTTCAAGATGTGTTTCTTCAGCCTTCCCCTGTCCCTCTCTATATGCTGTGCATGAATAAAATAAATCCCTAATGGTCCTGGTTGCCCTCTTGGCTCTGTTCTTTAGGTGCCTTGACTGGGATTTCAATCCCCAGAGTCACTTTATTGAAACACAGCAGGATCCTTCTGGGATGGCCTCCAAGATGCTCCTTTGAAAGATGAAATGTAGCCACTAATAAGCCATTCCATTTCTTTCTTCCCCCCCCCCCAGTCTCTGTCAGGAAACTCTTTGGCTTCATATTTGCACTCCTATAAAAAGTTGGAGATCTACTGTCTCTTTTATTGGAAAAAAATTAATAATTTTAAAAAAATGTAGTGGAAGATGCTTGACCTGTGAAAATCCTTCCCTCCCTTTTTCTATGTCTCCATTGAGGCATGCTCCTGTAACTTCAGGCTCTAAAAATGGTTACCAAAAAAGGGGAAAAAGAAGGTGGGGGACAATTTGGGTTTTTTTTTCCCTGCCCAACACCTGGACCTCCCCAGAGGGATTTCCCGTCAGCTGCAACCTTTGAGGTTAACCTAATCTGGGTTTGCTTTGCTTTGAACCAGAGCTGCCCCATTTGGCCATGTATTTCACATGTCCCAGGTGCTCTTTTCCTCCCTCTCCCCAGTGTCCTGAGGCCTGTTCGGTTCCTGAGCAGCCCCACTGGGAGATGTTTGAGGTGGGGAGCACCGAGTGATCTTGTTTGAAGGGGTGGGGATGCCAGGCATTCCTGACTGGGCTTCCATGGGAGCTCAGAGCTGGCCCTGAGGCTCTCTGCTGACATCTCCATCTCTGGATCCCTCTGGTCCTCTCATCTCTCCCATCACCGGGTGCTGGCTGCTGCCTCTGCCGGGAGTGCTCTGAAGAGTACCCAGGCAGCCAAAAATAACAGCAATAAAAATAAAGGCATTATTAAAGCCAGATACAACTGATCTGAAGTCACAGCGAGTGTAACATGACTCAGTCAAATCCCCAGGACAGTTGGAGACAGAAAGGGAAGGAGAGGGGAAAATCTCTATCTGTTTAAAGTTCTGGGCCCCAAACTCCTTACAAGTCGGCTTTGATAATTCATCAGACGACCACAAAAAAGAATGCCTCCCCCGCTCCAGATGCAACCGTGTCTTGTCCCAGCCTCTTTTTCCACAGCCTGTGAATCTCACCACATCAAGGGGAAAAGAAAATACATTTAAAAGTTCTCCTTATTTAGGTTGGGTAGGTTTGAAATATCCTCCGAAGGCAAACGTGTGTGTGTGTGTGACTGGAGGCACGCGTGTGTGAGGATAGAGACACGCAGAGTTCTGCTTGGGAGAAGGGGAAAATTACTGGAAAAAAGCAGAATTTGCAGTTCACACCCAATTCTGTTAGAGAAAGAGGAGGCTGTGAGTCTCTATTGTGACACAGTTAAGCTAACTGGAGAAATTAACCCAAAAGCCTACACCAAGGAGGGTAGTGTGGGATGGGTAACTGCACCCTCACCCCGTCAGTTGCCTTGTAAAGGAGAATAACTTAGAGTCCAGGCATGAATACAATAAAGTTTAAACTGAGTTAAAACAGTAGACATGATCACAATAAACTCTCCTGGATGTGTGTTTGGCTGCTGGTGGGCATTTGCTGGAAAGCAGATTGATGTACCAGGGTGAAACAGGAACGGAGGAAAAATGTAGGATCGGGCACTGCTGGTTGCTTTGGGGGCAGAGATGATTTTCACAAGGCTGTTGATGTGTTTGAGGTCTGGAGGGGGCACCATGGAAGGTATTCCATACCATGAGAGAGGTATTCTATACCATGAAAGGTATTCCCCACACCATCTGGGAGAGTGGCTTTGACTAATGGACTTGCAGCAAATGGCAGAAAAGGGCCCAACCAAGAACACTTGGATCTGATTTCAGTATCGCACAGTGTGTGTGTTTTGTTCTCGGATTTTTGCTGGGGCCAACTCTGACATAAACAGATGGACTTCAAAGTAGTTGGTCTGAATAAAAACTTACATAATATTTTAATGGTTCAAGTCTTTTGGGACTGTAAAACTAGATTGAAAATCTCAGAAGGTATTTATTTATGTTTTTTTGTGCCAGGCAGAGAGACAAGACATAGATCTGGTTCTGTTTTTTTGGTTGATTGGTTTGTTTGTTTGTTTTTCATCATCCTGTGACTTCAAGCAACTTTTGCAATTGTTATAAGGGAAGATAATCTGCTTTTGAAACTGAAATTGTTAACTAATTTAAAAAAAAATGATAGGTTTTTTTCTTTTGAGATTTCAGGTTTTCAAGGCTGGATATACCTTTATTTTCTATTTTTTTTCAATACAAAGGAATCATGTCTTGCTTCTTGATTCTTGATTTAATTTTTGTAAGGTTTTTGTTGTTTTATTTCATTTTATCTATTTTGAAAACAAAGATCTTTATAAACTGTGACCTGGTAAAAATTAAATTTAAGGGGGAAAAAGTGTGAATTCAGAGGAAAATTGCAACATCTGCAGTGTTCTTAGTGAGAATGCTCTTTTCCTTTCCTTTTCCCTTATGAGCTCTTTGTTTCTATGATTTGTCTCCTTTTGCCCTTTTTTTAAAGGGAAGGTTAGTGAGAATTTCCATAGGCTACTTATGAGTGCCTACTGTGGTAGCCCTGTGGTTCTGCTCCTGGCTGGAATCCGGCAGTGCCAATGGGAATGAGGCATGGGCATTTCATTGCTCTTTTTCAAACCTAAAAAGCCTTGAATAATCTTGTCTTTTGAGGGATGAATGTATCTGAAACTGAATATTTAAAGCTCAATTTGGAGTATTTCATGTCATCTTAGTCCTTTGGTTTTGCAGAAAACCTGTTCCCAATGTGCAGATCCTGAGGGATTTTAATGGCAGCACAGATGGACCAGCTGAACTTTATTCTGGGTTTTCAAGGGCGAACTGCAAAGCCAGTGTTTGATGTTCTCATCTTGATAAACAAGAAATCATGTGATTTGCCCAAGCTCTGTCCTGGAGACACAAGTTGGGGCACAGTCTGAAGGATTTCCTCTGTTTGCCAATCTAACCCAGCAAGACTGGACTGCAAGACGAGATGCAATTTGAGCACTTCATTTGCTGGTGCTTGTTCCACAAGCTCCAGGGGCACTGTGTTGCTAATACCACAGACAGAATAACCACAGCCTTTCAAGATGGATTTGATGTCCCTCACAGAGCCTTGTAAGTGCTGCACTGTATGCCCAGGCTATAAAGAGATGTTTTAATTTAGAAAGATTACTCCTTGCAGTTGTGTCAATATTACTTTAAAAAGTGTTTGGGTGGAGGCGGGGGCAGATGTGAGAGCAATTTTGGACCAGATTCTTGGGATCCAATCTGTCAATATATAAAGTCAAATCTTGAATCAAAGTTTATATACGAATTAATATTCTGAAGAAGTTTTTGTGAAACATCCCCTAGCTCTGACAACCTCCCCACCTAGTTAGTAGTAACTCTCATTGCTTCCAAATCCGAACACCTTCTGGCAGCTGGCATGACTTACATCTGCCACACACATTTTCTGTTCTATTTCCCCAGTGGAACAATATATTTTATTTATTTTTTAATGTACATACTGATGTTGCCTGTATTATAAAAACGTTTGGCTGCATTGGTCTGCTCTGGGTGTGGAAGGTGGTAAGGCTGTGGTGCTCTGATGTTGCATTTTTTCACTGGATTCTGGAAAACCTGAGTACAGCACAAAAAAGAGTTCAACAAGATGTGTTGAACAAGGAATAGTCTCCAGCAAGAGTCCCTGGTAGCTAAATAATCTGGATTTGTATGGCTGTGTTTAAAAGATGGATATTCTTTAATGCTTTCAGAATCTACTTTTAGCTAAGGCCTTTTTAAAAATTATTTTCTGGCTAGGATTTCCATATGGAGTGAAAGGAGTTACATACCAAATTTTACCTTTACGTGGGCATACATTGATGTGCGACTGCTGTAGGTTACTCTGACCATTGCTACCTATCTCTTGATCATTGCTCAAAAAATGTGTCAATTAAAACAATTAAGACATTTCCAGAATATGCCAACTCATTCCAGTGCAGCTAAACCTAGTGAGCCATTTGGTTTAGGAATTTCAGAGTGTCAACAGCTGCATGTCCATGCCTTGTCCCTGCTCATGTCTCCTATTGGGATAAAGTGATGTGCAATGTCACACAAGCCTGGAGGTGTCCCACTTTTATAAAACTGTTTATAGCTCTAGATTTAACATTGAACTGAACTTTCTAATTTCTAAAATATGTTAATGAAGCTGGTAATAATGAATGTCTAGTCTATGTGCTCTGCAATTTAATACCTCTTTGGAACTGTATCCAAACACAGAACCACACTTCTGACCTTGGAGCTACTTTTTGTGCTGATATTATTCCTTTCCTAAAGGTCCTTATCAGTCATGATCTGTTACAACCAGCCTGAACATGAATGTTCATGGGCTGAGTGACTCTCAGGATGTGTTTCCGTGGCTTTCTTAGACACCTGAATTCTCTGAGAGATGTTTGCCCTTCCTTATTTTTAATTTTCTGGCTGTGTCCTCCTGGTCCTATGCATTAGAGACTCAGTTTTGGTTTGGTTCTGGTGCACCCTGGCTGTTTCCAGAGCACTGAATTTGACTGTGAACCCTTAAGCAAACCAGAGACTGTTAGGAGGGCAAAGAGGTGGTGTTTGACTGAACCCACCAAAGTTTAAGATTTAATTTGAAGGATATTGTTGGATTGTTGCAACACATTGCTTTTCTGTATTTCCATATGTGATCCTAGCTTGGGGTCATTTGAGAACAGTCCAGCTGATGACTTCAGCAAGTATCTTAACTAAATTAGGATCAGGCAGTGACGGAAGAATTCTGGTTGTGGTTGGTCTGTCTTTTGGAAACTAGAACATATTAGCAGAAACCAGCAACAAATTTTTTGTCATGACTCTATTGGGAAAAGAGAAAAACTTCCCCATTGCAGCATCTCCTACCTCAAAGTCAAGGATGTGAAATATCTCAGTTGGCCACCACATCGTGAAGGACGATTTATTGCATCTGTTCAAAAACAACTCTGTGTTCTCTGGGGGCTCTGTCCTTCACTAGCAGCGCCTCGGACTCGATGATCTAATAGATCTTTTTCCATCTCTTAACTTTTGTGGCTTGCCATATGTAGAGATAAACATCTTTCTTTCCGATCAGCGTTGACGGACAGACTTTGAGGCATGGAAACATTATTGTGTGTGTGGGACAGGAGGAGGGGAGCTCAGGCCATTTGCTGAGTGTTATTGTCTCCAGGGCATGGGTTATTGGAAAATGATAAATAGCTGGGCAGGCAAAGGAAATATGAAAACCCTGTCATGGAACAGAGATGCCCAAGATTTCTGTTCATATTGCAGTGACCAAAAGAAATTTACATTGGAAAAACCCTCTTGCCTTCAGGGCTGAATGTTATGAACCTTCAAAGTGATTCTTGAGAAGAAAAGGGGCTGGGAATGAAAGGAGTGGGAGGGATTGCCATGCTGTTCCTACGGAGCAGGGGTCACTGCAAAATAACATTCATCATCTTGTTGGTGCTGTTCTGAGAATGGGAACAAGGTGGGAGAGATAAAAGCAGAGTTGAGCTGCAGTCTGGCGTTTGTGGCTTGTTCTCCAGTCCCATGGGAGCTGAGAATGGACTAAGTCCAAACTTTTTTCCTCTGGATTTCATTCCAGGATTGTTCAGCTGGTCTGTGGACTGGGTGCCTTTACTGTAATATCTTGTTTTTTCCCTCAGCTTGCTTGGACTTCAAAGTTCCATTCAAATGTATTAGTCACAGGCATATGTATAATGGCCAAGTCTTCTGCCAGGGCAAGTCAGCATGGATCTGTGAGAGTTTATAGCACTTGAAGTTTGGGCCTAAGAACTAAGATCCTGGCCATAATTTGTGCCTCAAGAAAGTAAGGACAGAGATCAGTCTGTCATTGACATATAATTATTTCCATTTGGTTTTATATCCCATTCTAAAATGTCACTAGATTTATTCTTGTTATTTCAATTCCAAATCAAAACCCCCTGAAAAAAACAATTAAACACCTGTGCCTGGGGAGGCTGAAATGTTCATGAGGGTGAACTGAAGCAGTCTCTGCTTCCTCTGGAACCAAGGAAGTGGCCAAGCTGGCCAAGGGAGACGATTCTCTCTGTTCCTTATCCAACGTTCTGGGGCAAAGGTGTAAGTCATAGGTGCTTGGTATGCATAATGAATAGCAGAGGAACTTGAGAAATGTGGTGGTTTTCTGTGACATTTGATTTAAAAGTTAAAAATAACTTGTTTCATTGGCAGGCTTTCTTTGCAATTGGAAAACAGGAAGCCCTATCTTTGATTCAGTTATTGGAAAAAGTAATTGAATTTACCCTGGAGGCCGAATTTTCAGAGTATCTGAGCACCCTTTCATCACATGTTATATTTCCAAATGGGGAGAAAAAGGCACCACATTTTGACATCTCCTCTACCTTCACTGCATTTAAAGCTACCATGAGTTGCATTGCATTTTACACAGAGAGTGATGGAAACTGTGCATCAGACCCAGCAGCACAGATCCAGCTGCTGTATTTAAGTGTTCTGTTTGCTTTTTAATGTCAGTAGCCATTCAAGGCACTGATTCAATGTTCCTGAGGTTCTTTGGCTGGGCTTTGTGGCGCTCACCAGCTTTTTGTTCTTGGAAAAACTCTCATTTAAATTATCTAATTTGGCAGGTCTGTCAGGGAGGGAAGGACACCTCTTGTATCTCAGAATCCCTGTTTAGATGTTTGAGTGATTTGATACTTTGGTGTCTCACGATGATTGACAGCTGTCATGAAGTTGAGGTGTTCATGTGAGAAACTTTCAGCACTTCACTTTAGGGCTTCTTTGCAATTTCCCATTGCAATGGTGGAGAGGCGAATTATCTGTGCAGAGAATCGGTGGCTGTACTTCGTTGTGCTGGGTTGATCTCAAGAACTGGTTTGAACTTCTATGCATTCCTAAGGCCCTACAGTTGCATCCCCATTTTCTGTCTAGAGATCCACATTGGCTTTAAATCACATTTAGTGCCAGTGCTGTCCTATGAAAATCCCTGACTGTAATATCCACCCAATGCTTCTTTTGTAGCAACACCTCAAAGGCTGATATGAGAGAAATTTTGCTGCACCAGGCACATAAATGCACAGTATCCCCAAGGAGGGGGATCCATGTGCACTCAGGTGTGCTGGAAGCCCAGGCAGATTTTGGTTATTCAAAGACCTGTGTAGGTACTGACACACAGGGATAATCTCCTGAGTCAAGGTGTGTAGCTGGGCAGTGAACCGGATTCAGGCCCTGAGGCAGGTCAGGCACAACAGTGTTGAACCATCCACTACATCAAGAAAATCTTGTTCCAAAAGTCACTGAAGTATTTTATGAGCTGTGGGACAGAGCTTTGATGTCCCTAAAATAATTATTAGATGTGATTCAGAATGGGAAGAGCAGCAGGGCTGATAGCCACTGCTGCCCATACTTGATAGCCCGGCTGTTATTCCAAAGGCACAAAAGTGGATGCAGTGTGGTTGTTTGAAGTTGTTTCTTCATTCCTGACATATGGTTTGCACTTGGATGGGGAAATGCCTCACTCCCAGTAGTGTCTCTGCTGGGCACTTACCAGAGCCATGGGGATCAGGGCAACCAGCCCAGGTTCATCCAGCCCAGTGTCTCCTTCCAGCCAGTGGCCAGCGCAGATGCTGCTTCAGCAGGAAGTTTATATATTCTTGAAAGGACAGCTATCAGATAACTTGGTGTGCAGGGAGGTTTCTTTCTTTTCAGTGCAAACCAGCTTCTGCCTTGCAACTCTGTAGCCTAATGCTGGGATTTGGATGGAATACAAAGCAGTTTTTCTGGGATCTGTGGAGAATCTAGTTTAAACCTGCTCAGACACAGCCTTAAAGGGGACTGGGGACCTGTGGATTTTACACTGTGGCACAGAGCACCCTTCCCTTGGGACTGTTTCTTTTTTCCAATACTTCTCAACCCATGTTTTCCATTTAAGAACAGATCTTTGCACTGGCCACATATTTAAACCAAGTAAACAAACAAAACCCGCAGTTTCTTCTCTCTCTATAATTTCTGACCTGAGATAACACAAGCTGTGACTGGATCAGGTTACTCTGCACTCTGCTTGCACATCAAGGCCATAGTTTTCCCAAAGACCCTGTTCAGCTGCCAGCAGGATGATCCCATTCCATGTGGGCTCTGGCAGGCTGGCATCCTGTGGGATGCATCCTGCAGTGCAGCAGCACAGGGCACTCCTGGATTGCTGAGTGTGGTGTTATCTTGCTGCTGGAGGCTGAGCAGGACAGACCTTTTGCTGTTTGCGCCCTGCTTGTTCTGTCCTGAAAGCAGCTCTGGATCCCCAGACAGGGTTCCTGGTCTCCTGCTAGCACAGATCCCAGAGATCTGATGCAAACAGCAGCAGAAATGACAGAGGCTGGACCAGTCACAGCTGCCAACTCATCTGCTTCTGATGTTGCATAAAAACACATCTCACTTTGCATATGACCAGAATAATTTATGATGTTTACCTTTATTTTCCTCCTTGTCCATAATCCTTTAATGCATTTACCCCCAGCTGAACTGTCTCTCAGCCCTGGATCCTGCTTGTCCCGGGACATGGAGACATGCAAGCATTTTCCTATCAGATTAAAAACTCTCAGACCGCAAAAACTTGGAAATTCTATCTCTCAGTTGTCTCTTCTCTTTTAGACTGTGCAGAAACATTATCAGTCTTTCAGTTATTAATAGATTGTTTTGCTTTTCCCAATATTTAAGGCCTCGTGTGACCTTACTAATAATTTACAAGAATTTTTGTATGTCTGTGTTTTAATTCCACTGGCTTCTGTGTCAGCTGATGAGCTTTGACTGGTTGGGTTTACCTAATATGTAACCAAACAGAGACAGTAATCCAATGTGGTTTATTCAGATATGTAGTTTCTTTCTAGGCATATGATTCATAGTCTGTGAGAGAGATTGCAGCTGGACAGCAGAAATTTTGCAGGAGGAGAGACAAAGCAAGCTCTCTTTTCATGTAGCCTCCTTGATACAGCTTCGTATCTTCCAGCCTTGAAAACTTCCAGAAGTTTTCAGAATATTAATAATAGCAGCTTGACAGGATCACAAAAAAAAGCTGTGAAAACTCTAGAACATTTGGGAAAAAAGGAAAAATTCATGTTGACCGTGAGTTGGCTGAAGAGTCTTTTCTCAAGATGTCTCATAACTTGGATGTAAACTTGTCTATAAGCCTACATTTGATAATTATAAGCAGTGGCCAGCCTTTTAATAGTTATAATGTAAACCATGCAGCAGTAACTGATGAAATACACACATGAATTCAATTCTGTGCCAAAAAATGTAGGAGAAAATACAGACCTTTTGCAACTCCTATTTTTCTAAGGGAAATCCAACTGCTTGCTGTCAGTTTGCCTTAGGAAGCCTGACTCTGGGTAGGGAACTGGAATCTTTTGCCATGCAACTACATATCAGTGCAGCAGCAGTTCTGAATTAAAATCCCAGTTCTCAGATCCAGTGATAACATAATAGTGCATGTGGAAAAAAGAACACTTCTTCAGGAATTAAAGAGGGATTATTTTAAACAAGTATGTGTGTGGGTGTGCACACACAAAAACATGCATATAGACACTATAGAAAAATATTATGAGGCCTTCAGCAATATTTTTTTTTAAACTGGAAATGAGACGTAACTTAAATAGTAAGGATAATTAACTATAGGAGCAGTTTACCAAGGGAAGTGATAAATCCATCATCACTAGGACTCTAACTTCAGATCAGAATTTTTAGAAAAAGCCTGTGGGTCAGCCTCAAGGTGCTGCCCAAAACCATATTTACTTATGCAGGAGGGAAGCACAGTGTTCCTCCACCAGAGGTGAGATTCTTTAACCCAAGTTAGTTTGGTGTTTGCAGGAGGTGTTCATAGTGCTCCTCTGGTATGGTTTTTCTCCCAGCTCCTATTTTAAAGAGCTTGTTTTGCCAGCAAAATTAAGAAAAAGAAAAAAGAGATACTGATTTATATGTACGTTCTGTGCACACACAATTATGTTCCACCTACATATTTTGCCTTTGGACCTGCCACCCCTCTTTTGCATATTGATGTCTGCACTGGACAAAACTTGATGTTTCAGAGGACAGCAATGGCCTGCAGTGGAGGGAATTACTTAGGAGATTTACCTGTGTCAGTAAATCTGGAACAAGAAGGCCTCTCCAGCAATTGCTTGGTGTATGGTGAAATCCAGCCATCTTTAGTTTCTACTTATATCCATCTCATTGTTGGTCACTAAATTAGCTCATGTTTCTGGCAGTCCAGCAACAATATTTAAATTTGTATAGCCATGAATGCAAGGGCTTGGTTGCATGTGGGGTTAAGACAGTTTTTTGTTGTGCTTTGTTTCTTCACAGTGACCTTTCAGTCAGAGCCCTTGTGCACCATTTCTTACACCACCTTATAAGCTCCAGTTAACATCCTGCACAATTCTCTGTGTCCCTGTTGAAGTAAGAACAGACTTAGAAGTTTCCAGTCAAATTTCAGCTATTCTTGCAAAAATCCAGCACTATGCCTGACCTTTCATAGTGGGCTGCAAAACTCAATATCTGCTGAAGTCTGTTTGGTAGTGTTGGAGTGTGGGTGAGGAACCACCCTGAAGATGTTTGAGGTTACCTAAGCAAGGCTGGGATCTCAAGTCTGTTCTGGGGTTCATGGTTTTGGTAAAAATACTTCATCCTGGTGGCATCTCTGTACCTCCATCTGTGAGGCTGAATTTGGGGATCTCTGGTGAAATGGATCCTGTGCCTCTTTTGGTGCTCAGGACAGTTTGGCCATTTTGGTTTAGCATATTGTACTTGAGGTAAAAGCAGTGACTTTGTAAGGAACGTAGAGGATGTTTTAGCCTTTGTAAGGCGTATGGAATAATTTTGCTGGCTTCAGTATTTCATATTGAGGAAGGTGGTCTTTTTTTTCGTGTTTTCTTTTACTGTGCTTTCAGATTTACAAGTATATGATCAGGGAAAGCCTTTTAGCTGCCAAGGAGGATGAATTATATAAATACTGGAGATGTGGGATTGCGTTGCCTACCAGAAAGGACAACAGGACAAATGTTGGTGTTTCTGAGGCACTCTCCCAGGTTCAGTTAATCCTCCAGTACCTTGACACTTCTGCTTAATCCAGCTCTGTTCCTTTGCCTGGACTGCTCCTCTATTTGGGCCAAGAGTATTCCTTAAGCCTCATTTATTTCAAGGCTGTAATTAAGGTCTTGTATATGTTCAAACAGATCATAGGCAACAAGGGCAAGAGATGTCATCCATCACAATTTCCACAACCTAAAGATATTTTTTTTTTTGGTTATACCATACATTCTTTCTCTTATTATTTTGTGACTTGGCAGAAATACACTTTTAAAAGTAGGCCACCATGTCCTTTCCTACATTCCTTACAAGTGGGCTACTAGGAAAGCCCCAGAATGGCAAGGCATCTATTTTTGGTTTCCTTTTGCAGTATGAGGACAAAGTTTCCTTCAGATACAGCTCTGTCCAGGGAACTCATCCCATGGACTACAGCATATAATTTGAGTTAAAAAGAGAGGGAGAAAAGATCCACTGCAATCTCCAGTGCCTCTTCCCTGTGTGTCTGTCTGCAGGTCTGTGCAGCTTTGCAGGCGCCAGGAGCAACCACTCTGCAGTTAAGGTTGCAAAACATCTTCCATTATGACACTGTTTTCAGAGCTTTAGGGTCTTTGGAAAAAAAATACCTATTAGGCTGGAATTTTTGTTTCTTGGTGACTGTCAAAAATTATGGTCTCTCCAAAATGTTGGGCAAAGCCCATCCAGCAATTTCTCTTGCATTATGTGAGAGTAGAAAAACCTCTGAAAACCCAGGCTGTAACAGGAGAAAAAACCACACACACGTACAATGCAATGCTTCCCAAGTGGCAAAATAAATATTTCTAGCAACTACAAAGTATTTCCAACCCAGGCTCTGCATTTCTGCAAGACTCAAGTTCTCACAGAGCAGTGCAACATTTACATTTGGAAAAAAGGTTGGGATTTTCTTTAATTTCTTAAAGAACTGCATATATTGATGGCATCTGTATTGAAGTTATGCCCCATTTATGCCTTTAATGATATCTCATTGTGCAGTTTCTGCTACTTAGGGAATTACTTCTTCCAAGCTGATGCTGGAAGTTATTTCATAAGGAGTTGCTAATCACAGATCTGTCTTTCCCATTAACTTTGTAATATTTTGAATTATGTTCTTGTTATGAAGCTTTACTTTTGAAAGGGAAAAGTATTTCTTTTGTGAAGATACTTATCAAAACAGAAGATTTTGCACTGTCAATCCAGTTTTGCAGGATGCTGTCTCCAAACTCACAATTGCATTAACAAAGTGAATTTTATGGCCTGTAAAAATGTAAAGGTGTAAGAGAAAGGGCAGAAATATTCCAGAGCTGCTTCTTCTCCAGATGATTTCAATAAGCATTAGAAGTTCTTTAGTGGTGTAAATTCTGAGGAAGTTACAAGTAGGAATAAATAGTTGCAAGTTACAAGTAGGAATAGTTACAAGTAGGAATAAATTGTATTTTTGAATGTGAATGGTCTTAAAAATAATTCTCTTTCTGAAGTCAGGATGGAAGAAAGGAAGTTAACTAAATATTATATAATATAATATTTATTATTTTAATCTATATTTTCATTTTATTTTGAAGCTCTGGTGTAGTGCAACATTCCTGCAGATATGGCAGGCATGGACACAATCTACAGAGCTGCAACTTCTAGAGGGGCAGCAGCTGGCCAGGGCTCTGTGAAATAAAAATTTACCCTGGAAATCTAGAGAGAATGATACCTGATCATCCAGTACCCCAGAAGATTGTCCATCCCCAGCTTTTTATTCAGATTTTGTCTCTCTCTGCTGGAAATGTGTCTCTGCTAAGTGGAATGGAATAATTTGTTAAGCCTAAAATAAAAACACCCCTTGCTCTGACAGAGGGTTAAGTTTGTGAGTAAGGTTTTGGAAACATAGTTATGAAAGAAAAAAAACCACAAAGTTTGTGAGGAGCAGAGTGAAAATGCCTGGTGTTAGCTCTGATTCCTGCTGGAGCTCCAGCAATTCCTGGGATGTTCTGAGCTGCTTCAGAGAGGGTGGTTTAGGAGCTGTGTCTCAGACATGCGCACATGGAGTGTGTGCCCTGGTGTGATCTCCTCTCGTGGCTCCAGTGGGTGCAAATCAATCTAGAGAACAGAGTGGTGACTCTCCTTTTCCCCTTACTCTCCCTAATTATTTTTGTGGAATTTAGGACTAAGCAGAACTGCTCATGTGCTCTATGCTGCATAAATGCAAATACAGCCCTGGTTATGTGTGCCAGGAGCCACAAGGCACATTGACTTCATACCCTGACCCCTTGCATCCAGCTCACTCTGCTTCCTGCTGGATCACTGAATGTCTGTCTTTGTCTGCCTCCTAGGCAGGGTGGCTTATGTTGAGGCATTTTCATGGCTTTGTTACAAATCGAGTGTCTTTATAGCAGTAAAAGATATTATTTTAGAGCGTCTTTGATAATGTCTAAATTTGAGGATTTTCTGGGTTTCCATAAAGACCTTGTGTGATGCAGTAATCTGGAAAGTGGATTTTTCTCTCACTTTGTCAGTGCAGTAACTGGAGCCCCAAATGAAGTGGCTTCACCTATTTAAGAATGAACAGTTCTCTCCTGATCCCAAGAAATGAGTCTTTTCCTAGCTCCAGAACAAAACAAAGGGAAAACAGGAAGAACCAGCAGTTCAGAAAACTGAAGAGTGTGTGTAAGCCCAGCAGAAATCTTGTGGACAGGGGCAGTGTGAACCTTGCAGGTGCTTGTGAGTTGGAGTAACCTGGAAAAAGTGAACGCAGCAAGTTACCAGTGATAGAGAAAACAGCCCCCTGTTCTGAAAAGAACTGGTGCTTTGTAAGGCGTCTCCTAGGCATCAGTGGGAGTGTTTTTATAACCTCTGGGGGCAGAGAGGGAATGAAAGAGGCTGCTCACCTGTTGGGTTATTTTGAAGCAAGTGGCCTGATCTCCTGCTGGCTGTGCACAGGGCGGGGAGAACTCAACAGCTCCCAGCTTCTCTGGGCAATCAGTCTTGTGATGCTGTGCCTGTATTACAGCCTTGGCACTTAAACCAGCTGCACTGCCTGTGCCTGATGTTGAGTGTATAAGGTGCCTAAATCTACTTAGAGTTACCTGATAAAGAGGTAAATTTGCTCCCATTTGAGAGAGAGAAGCTGTCAGGAGCAGAGCTGTCCCTTACCCGGTTCCACTCCCTGCGCGCTGCCACCCAACCCAACAGGGGTAAGCCCGTCAGAATAAAGATCTTTTCCACCAAAACACATAAACAGCACTGGAGGCTAATCAGAATGACACTGCATTCACTCTGGGTGAGGCTGTGTGTTTGAAAATGGCTTTTGCCAGGTTTCCAAAAAGAGAGTATGTGGGGGAGCAGGCAGGGTGATCCATCCCTTTCCCGTGCGTGTTCCTCTGGCCGTGCCTCGCTGCTGCGCTGTGTTGCCACATTTCTCTTCACAGAGAAAAGCAAGGCACAATTCTTCCCAAGGACTTCTGAGATTCACTTTCTCTGAACCTCAGAGAAAGGGAAAACACAATTCTTATCACTTGCTGTGCCTGTGCTATGCTAAAGTAGAATGGAATATGGAGATTGTTTATCCAAAGTGAGGATGTTTTGTTTCCTTGGCCTGTCAGGGCCAACTCTGTGTGTGTATGTGTGTGTTGGGACTGTGGGGTGACAGTCATGAGATTCGGGGCAATGTGAGCAGTTGTGTGCAGAGTGAGTTCTTGGCAAATCCAGTTAAGATTAAATGTATATAGTATAGTATAATCAAATAATTAATTAGCCTTCTGATATCCATGGAGTCAGATGCATCATTCTCTGTCCTCTTGGGGCTTCTGCTGCTCAGAGTGACCCTGAGATGTGTCAGAAAGTCTCTTTTCCCAGCGCTGTTGAAGAATGAGTCAGAACTCTTCAGTTCTCGTTCTCAAGGTTGTTTATTGTTTCTTATCTATAAAATTCTTTCCCTGGCCTGCCAAGGTCTCTTCAGCAGGTCAGACGGAGGCACTCTGGTATTATCTTTGTATATTAAAAACTTTGTGTACATTATTTACCATAACTTCCCAATACCTGTCACCTATGTTAGACACTGAGCTTCTACTCTAAACCAATCTGTAAGTGCCAACATCACAGCAGAAGATGGAGGCCAAGAAGAAGGAGAAAGGCTGGACATGCCCCAATTCCTCTATCTTGCCCCCTGAACTTCTGTTCTAAAACCCTAAAAAAAATCATTTTTTCACCCCGTGACAAACTAATTATTATTCTATTTAGATTTTTGTGGCTTGCAGATCTTCATATAAGGTTGGTAATTTTTTCCATGGGTCATAATCAAAGTCACAGGTGTCCATGCCAGGGTCTCTGAGCCCCCTGGCAGGGTTTGGGCAATCCAGGACAGCCAGAGGGATGTCTTGAATTCTGACACTCTCCCTCACCAACATCAGAGTCACCTTTGATTTACAATAGTGCTGGGCTCCGGAGGGGCTGTCCCTGCAGGATGGGGACACTTTCAGCAGCAGCAGGGTGGCACAGAGGTGTCCCCAGCAGCTGAAAGGAGATCGCTGACAAGTGACCCAGCACAGCTCCCTCCTCCTGGTCTGCCTCTGAACACTGGGCAAATTGGATGGGCTCTGGCTCTGCTGGGGGCTGTATAAATTAATGCAGGTTATAAGCAGGGCCAGCTTGTTTGTAGAGAGGCAGGAGCCAACCCGCAGAAGAGCTGCTTTTGAATTTTGGACACTGAACAAAGTTTTAATCTCCAGTAGGGCCCACGTTTTTTCTTTTCCCAGCCCTCCTCTAAACACTTTCCTTTATTTATTTATTTTTCTTTTCATTTGCTTCTGTCTCCTTTTACATTCTAAGATCTCTAATAGCTCAAACATGACTGGGCTTTGGTCCAGGCTGCTGGCATGCAATGCCAGCCTCTGCTGGTCTTGAGCTGACTAGAGCAGCCCATGGCTGCTCCTCTGAACAGCCAGGAGTGAGGAGAACCCAGGCTTTTCCAAACCAGAGGGTGAAATACCCTGATACAGGGGCTGTGCACATAAGAGGCCAGTTTGGGCTTAAAAATAACAACAAAAATACTAGAGGTGGTTGTTTTTCTGTCTCATTAAAATTTAGTCTGAAAATTTATTCTAAGTATGTTAATAAAACAGATTTTAGTAAAAAGTAATAAATTGAGTTGTGATTATTACTGATTTCTAAGCATTTTTGTTGAAAAAAGCATAAACAAAACCTTTGCATTCAACAGTGTTTTGACTGAGGATATGCTGTTTATGGTGTACAGTGTGACTGAGAGCTTGCAGACCAAACTGTAAGAAAAACAAAAAGAAAAATGAGACTGTGGACAGAGATGCAGGCACAGGAAAGGAACAATTATTGCCATTATCTTGCTTAAAATACAGGTGGGAAAATGCGTTAACTGGTCTGGTTATCATCCCAGAGGTCTGCAGCAAACTGAAAATAGAATACAAAAATTGCAATTCCCAGTGAAGTTCTTCAGCCATTAAACCATCCTTCTTTTCTCTCCCATTCCTTCTGTATCCCTCATTAGTGTAGTTCCAAGTGTCTTACTACAGTGCTTGGAAAAATATGACTAATGTGTCATGGGTTTATTAATTTTGTCCTTAGTCGAAAGGCTCCGTGTCTGGCTGAATTCCCTACTGTTCAGAAAGCCTCTTTGGAGGCTTTTTGTTTCTTTTCTTGATTGTAAATGTTTGTGTCACTCTGTGCTTATATTTGAGAAGGAAGGTGAAGCAGAACTGAAGGCAGGAAGGATTTTGGTGGTCTCCAGTTCCTGGTGGTATTTGTTATGCATCGCATCCTTCATTTCAAATATTTAGATTTTTTTCAAAGGTATTGAGGACCTTTGAGGAGAGGAGAGACAGAGATTGATCAGATCTACTGAAATTCACTGAAGATAGAGGGGAAAAGCTGGAAATGGTCTGTGTTACTGCTGAGACCCTGTAGTGCTGCAGGTCTGAAGAAGGAGACCTCACTACTCTGAAATTTCTGCCAGCATCAGTGCTACAGCTCAGGTTCAGAAACTCTCACTCTCTAATCTCCTACAACTCTGATTTAACAAATCACTGGTGCTTGAGGTTCAAAGAAATGTTCTGCCTTTTTTCTCCTATTTTCTTTCTCTCTTTTTTTTTACCCTTTGCCAGCATTAATCTTGCCTGTGCTTTGCATGGCATGGCTTTGCGCTCATAAGAAGCTGTACTTCCATTTTTGCCTCTCCAGTCTGCTTTGAGAAATAACAGGAACAAGGTTTGTGACTCCAAGGGGCGGGGGTATGCATAGGGTAAGACAAGGAGTTGCATGTCTCAATAAGGAAATTGCAGATGTAAAATGGCATCCACAAAAATGTTGGCTACATATGAAAATAAGTTTTAATGGTTTAGTGGGTGTTAAGTTTTAATGGGTTTAGTTTAGTCACCTTAAAACTGTGTGTGTGTTTGTCCAGCAAAATGGAACATTTTGGTGACCCTCTCTGAAAGTTCATCTTTTGCTTTAATTTCCTCAGGCAATGCCAGGGGTTCCTTTCAGTTTCATAAAATCCCAGAATGGTTTGGGTGGGGAGGGACCTTAAAGCTCATTCAGTTCCTCCTCCTGCCATGGGCCGGGACACCTTCCACTGTCCCAGGGTGCTCCAGGTCCTGTCCAACCTATCCTTGGACATTTCCAGTGGTCCAGGGGCATCCAGAGCTGCTCTGGCCACTTGTGCCAACCCAGTGCAGGGCAGGGGGAGCCTGGCATGGCTGAGTGTTGGCAGGGGAGCCAGCTGGCCTGGTCAATGAAATTAAATTTTATATAATGCTTATCCTGAGCTCTAAAAATGTGCCTTAGAACGCAAAAAAAAAAAACCCTTTTTTTTTTTTAAATAAAAATCCTCACTCTTTAGTTACAAACAAATGTCACAGATTGTGTCACTACAAAGTTAATTATAATAATAATAGTTCTTACTTGACAATCACAAGTCAAAATTAGTGACAATTGAATACTTTAAAACAAATCAGTGTGTTCAAATCAGGAGTTCCTAACTCCCATTTCATAAATAGCTCCTGCTGTAGACACTGAGCAGAGAGAGCTGATTTGAAACAGATCTATGGTGGAGCTGCAGTCCATCCGTGGAGACTTTAAAGTCCATATGGCAGGACTGCCTAAGGAGTCACATACTTTGTGGAAAGATCATGCAATTAATCAAAAAAGTAGTAGTGTTTTCAGTTAATCTAAATTAATGTAATTTTTTTTAGGTGAAAAGAGTGTCTCCACTTCAAAGAACAGGAAAAAATCTTCATGATTTCCTGTTTATTCTTTTTGTGTGTGGCTGTCATAATCCATATATTTTTAACTATTTTATTGAGTAAAATCTGTTACTTCTTAGTGACAGAGAAAATCGCATGATTTAAAAATAACAACATGCTGTATCTTTAATATGGTTTTCCTCTACCAGATATACAGCATCCCATAAAGACACAAGGAACAATTCAGCTTTCATTATCCTCTCTAAGTGGAGGGAAGTTCATTTCTTTTTCTTGTAAGACTTTTCAAAATTATTATTCTGTATGGCTGGATTAAAATCTGCATTTCTGTAGATATCCTGGTGTCAGTGGGCTTTGAATTAATTAATTTAATGTATTATCCAGTCTATATTTGAGACTTATTCTGAATGGAGAAGTTTTGTGGGCAGTATTTGTTAAGAAGATGGATGAAGTAGGAGCTGGATGTCAAATCAACACTTGTGCAGCAGAAGTGCTCCTGCAGATCAAAGTGCAAAGTCAAAGTCCTTTTCAACACAATTTGGGGGAAGGGAGAAGAAAAAAGCTCAATATGAGCCCTCCTGGCTTAGCTCTTTGAGTGAGGCTGCTCTGAGGTGTCAGGCAGGTCTGTGCTCCTGCGGGAATCCAGAGGGGATTTCAGGATGAACTCTGAAGAATGTACCCTGATCACTAAAATCACCAAACAGAAAGGGCTACAAAACCTTGCCACAGGAGGAGGGGGCTGCTGTGCGATGGGAGGAAGGGTTTGGGCAGAGTTCCTCTGCTGAGGATGCCTGTGGTGGGAGCCAGAGGACCAGCAGAGGATGCTTGTTGACTTGCCACCCGTGCAATGCTCAAATGTGTTCCAATAATTAATCAGAAAAGTATTTTGGCTTGCCTTTTTTTTTTTCTTTTTTTCTTTTTTTTTTTTTTTGTGGGTTTTCCAGTAGAAATGATTTGCTTAGCTTTCAAACTTTTAAAAAATATTTCTGTGCATTGGAAAAATGTATTTTATATTTGCCAAACACTGGGCACATTGACCTTTTCCCAAAGCCCCTCTTCTTTCATGGAAAGTGCATTCAAGAAAGATGATGATGCTGCCTTTTTTTTTCCTTTTTTTTTTTTTTGGTAGTATTTAGAAATCCCAGTGAAAGAAAAATACCTGTTATTAAGAAACTGAGACTCAGAGATCCAAGGCCACTTTCCAGCTCTTCTCTTATGATCTTAATTAAATTGCTCAATCTGTCCAAGGCTGAGTTCCCTGCCTTAACTGCAGGCATGCTGCTTTTTCCTTGCCTTTCACTTTATCAGGGAGAAAGTGTCTTGTGTGTAAAGAGCTCTGTTGGAACCTTTAGCTGCTATTTTGATATAAAGATATTTTGATAGTTGCTATTTTGATATATATATATAAAGAATTGACCCCCAAAGTGCTGTGGGGTGCCTGGGATGAGGTTTGGGATGGCTGCTGGTGATCCTGGGCAGGCTGAGGATGCATTGGTGCCATGCATGGGAGAGATAAGGAGGGTAAAGACAGACTTTGATAAAGCTTTGTGTGCTCTGTGTACCACAGCACCCTCCACTGCAGCCAATTCACCTTCTCCACGACATCTCATACAATCAGGACTCAGGCAGGGCAATTAAATGGGATTTCTTAAGTGGCAGCAAAAGAATGTTAATTGATGTGTGAAATATAATTATCCTCCTGGGCTCCTTGGCTTTCTTTTGTTCGTGACTGCTTTTGATTAAACAGCTCTCCTTTCTGGGCCTATTGTATCCATTCACCCACTCCTTTCTCCCTAGGAGCAGGCAATGTCTAAAAAAGGCTCTCTGCTTGTGCATCCCAAATATTTCCCAAGGCAGGGGAAAGAAAAAAAAAAAGGGGAGGGGAAGTGAAGGCAAAAATCAGTCATCCTGCTTGGTATGTGGGTCCTTTGCTGAATGCTGTTTTTGGGTTGGAGCCCTGCATCTGGACTCCAGCTCATGCCAGCTGAAAAGGAAACTTCTATTTTGTTTGCTTAAAAGGCAGCAAGTCAACGTTTAAAAAGGCAACCTGAGGGGATTTTTCAGGGGCTTGACCTGATTGATCTGGAAAATAAGTTAAATGAGGTGTGGCCAAGAACTTCTTAAAGCAATCAAGCAAATACTTTCTTACCAAGATGGTCAGGAAGCAGGAGGGTGGGATGCTATATGTTCTGCTAAGCATTGCCTCTAAATCATTTTCTGTATTTTAGTCCTGGTGGTATCATAATACCCTCCATATGCCTGATTATAGCCATCAGAACATGCAGTACGTTGGATTTTTGTAGAGAATGTTTCTTCTGTGTGAACAAATGGCATCGTGAGAATGGGAAGAAACCAGAACTAAACCTCCTTAATGGTTGGTTTTCTCCATACTGGGTCTCTTGACTGCTGTTTTATAAAAAAAACTTTGCAAGGTATTGGGTTAGCAGTTATATAAACATCCTTTTTCTTTCACAGAATCAACAAAATTGGGTTAATTTCAGAGTCAGGGTAGAAATATTAGAGTGTTGTACTACTTTTTTGGTCTTGAAATTGGGAATCAAGATCCAAATACATATTTATATATATATATATTTTATATATTTATATATTTATATATAAATATATTTATATATTTATAGATACTTTTTTGCGCTAGAAGGCTGCTATGGAGGTGTTGCTGGTTAGCCGTTTGCCTTTCTGGACACAAAGCCACACGTGTCCATTGAGGTCCATCCCCAGAAGTTGTGCTGAGCAAGGTCAGGGCATTCTCAGATAAAGTGGGAAGGGCAGGAGGCAACAAGCCAAAGCCTACATGACCAGCTGGAGTTCAGGTGTCTCACTGTGGCCTGACTTTCCCCTGAAGGTTCCTGGCTGTGCTGGGGAGGGGGCCAGGCAGTTTGGGGTGTGTCTGGTTACCCTGGTCCAGCAATAACACCAAGCTTTGCCCAAAACCATGTGAAATACAAGTCAGGTGCTTCCTTTCCAGCAGCAATGGCAGGTTTACATGCTCCAGAGTACCCCAGACTCCCAGAAAGTACTTGTTACTCTTCATGTGGGCCCACCTACCCCTGTGAAACTCTCAATTCTTTATATTTTTTAAGTGTTCATATATTTTTGGACTGAGAACATCCATTGGGAAAGGTTTGAATACGTACAGGATGAAAAAATCCTTTCTTTTGCAGCTTGAAACCTTCTGTTTCATTGGATAATCAAGTTCTTCCTGGATTAGAACCTCTGAATGAGTGTTCCCTAATAATTGTCCAATATAATTGATGGAATTGTAGTTATTACTGATCTCTGATGTTGCTGACCTCTATTGTAATCCCTCCTTAGTCATCCCTCTTTTCCAGGAGTCTGTTTAGTCTGTCCAGTCCTTCCTGGATATCTCTGGGCCCATTTCTTTGTCTGATGTACTTTTTGCAATTCTGCTGAGGCAATCAGAACTGTATCTGCTACTCAAGATATTGGAGCCAATGGTCATAAAAGGAAATGTTTTTTCTTTCCTAATTTCTAACTTTCCCTTTGCTTTTCATCTGTAGCTAAGCATTGGTTAGATTTTGACAAAAATACAATGAACTCTCTCAGATGTGGTAGTTAGTTCTAGGTTGATCATCCTGTGACTTGAGTTCAGGTTGTGTTTTCCTTTTTGTGGGTGGTTTTGTCAGTGCAGATACCTGTTCCTAATGCAGACAGCGGTGTGGTTGTTAAAGTGTTTTCATAATATTGCTCAGAATTGGGAAGCTATCAGACAAATTAGAGTCCCACAATGGAGTGCTCTGAAAATCAAAGGTTGAAGCTGCATTTTTAGTTTCCAGAAGTAACTTGAAACCATTTTCAGTACATTAAAAATGTACAGAGTGCTGGTTTACTCTAACATCCCATCTCATTTCTTATATTTCTATTAAAACATTTTGAATTTTTGCCCCTGTGTGACATGAAAACATGTTTTGAAATGTTATGAATGTCTGGCAAATTATTTGGTTTTGGATTTTTGCCCACCAATATTCCTGCATGGCCCACGCGCTGGTGCAAAACTTGTTCTTGGTCTTTTAAGGCATGAAAATAATACAGCAACGGCTGAATTATGACTTTTAGTTAAAGAAAATAAGAAATGAATCAATTTGAAATACTAAAAGGTCAGGAGGCAACTGAAGAACAGTGAGGGAAAAGATGAAAATTGGTTCTAGGAGGAGCTGAGGATGCCAGAGGGAAGCAGCAGCTTAGGGTTGTGCCCCAGCCATGGGTTTAAGGTAGGATTTCACATCTTTCTGCTTCTCCAAAGAATACTGCCAGGTGACCTGTGCATCCAAAAGTGCCAGGGATTTGGTGGGGAATTGCAGATGCTCTGCTTCTCTACAAATCATAGGCTAACAAATGGAGAGAAGTCACAAAACTGCCTTTTAGTGACAGCTGAGACAAAAACCACTGCCAAACGCAGGCCCAGAAACTTGGGGTGCGCACGAATCACTCACACAGCAATTTTGGGGGTGGGAGTTTGACTTTTTCCCTGGCACAGAAAGAGAGGAATGGAGGAAGCCTCACTTAGAGGAGCTGCGTGGTGGAGAGAGCCACCAGATCCCCTGATAGCACAGCTCTTGTTCTAGCTCATTTAGCACCACAGCCCTCCATAAACCAGAGGGAGTTCAGCGAGCCTAATGTAGCGTGAGGAGCAAGGCGGGGAGAGCCCGCCGGGGCAGATTTACAACTACCTGATGGGCCTCAGTGAGCAGCATCCTCCTCCCTTGCATCCCCCTCTCCTTCATCCCCTTCCCCTGCATCCCCTTCCCCTGCATCCCCCTCCCCGTGAGATCCAGCCACCCGCTCTCCCTCTCTCTCACACACACACAGAGGCTCTTGAGGATGCCGTTGAATCTTTTTTTTTCCCTCATTAAAAGTGCCAAGATGCATGTCAAATGCCTGGAGCAGTCTCCTGCTTTATAGTTTTATTGTAGTACTATTATGACTTATCTAATTTATTTTTTGCCTCTCTGTGCGTGTTGCGTCTCGCTACTTCCACTGCCAATGTTTGTGTCGAGCAGAGATAATCTCTTTGTGTGTCTGTCTACATACATATCTTTATTTTTGGAGGGGAACTGAAAGAGACCTGAATATTTGGCCCAGCCCTCTTTTTCAAGTAGGTGAAAGAATTCTAGAAAGGGCAGAACTAGCCCCCATTCTGAACACCACGATGTTGTCGTAATGATTGCTGTTCTGTAGGATCCCAGCAGCATCTCTGTTTGCTCTCAAATTTACACAGCTGTATACTACAGGTATAAATTAGTTTAATAGACACTGAGGTGTGTATAATGTCTCTGAAGTTGGCACCATTCTTTAGAAAGGAATATTTATTGACTTACAGCTTTCTTGTACTAGAGATGATCAATTTTTTAATCAGGCTCATTAATTTTTTTTTCTTACATAATTGGACTAGAATTAAAAATCCTCTGCAGAGCTGTGTCTATAGACTAGATAGCAGTTGGTGGAATATTGAATCACCATCAAGTGTTTTAGGAAACTGCTGTGTAACATCAGCAATAATCCACTAGACATGAGCTCAGCCAGTTGGAACCCCATGTTCACATCACCTCTGTGTCAGGCTCGAATGTCAAATATGAGGACAGACATGGGAGCAAACAGGCTGATTTTGCTGCTCTGAGCATTCCTCTGTGTGTCCCTGCCATGACAGCCAGTGCTGACTTCCCTCTGTCCCCTTGGTGACACCCTGTTACTGTCAGGTGAGCATCCCCAGCCAGTACCTGCACATGCAGATTCCTTGTGTCCCATAAGAGGAATGTCTCATGTCTGGGAACTCCTCTCACCACACTCATGTTTTATATTCTTCTCAGAAAGATATCCTGGGCTACTATTTGCAGGAAAATTGCTTGGTATAGTAAGTAATGCGCTGAGCTGGGTTTCCTCCTGTGCAGCAAAAGCAAATTGGTGCAGTCACTTGCATTTCCCTTCGAGCAGCTCCAGCTGCTTTGGCACTAATTGTCAGTGCCAGACTGAAAACTACAGCAAGGAAATCTAGACTGAGCATTGCTGTGGGGCCAGGACCTCGGTTTTGTGACTCACCCACTTAGAGAAACACCTACCTAAAAAGACTAATTCTGATATGGCCCCATGTAAATGACATGAGGGAGACTCAGCCAAAACACAAATCCTGTTTCCACTTGCTGTAGGAACAAGGGAAGTGGATCTGCCCCCAGCCACACGGTGGAACTGGGGCAGGACGTTGCAGTATCCTTTTTCCTCTACGTTTGCCTCTGCTCCTACGCTTGCCCTTCCTTTAGGACCCTTCTAACCTTTCAAATGGGAAAGGCAAGTGGCTTCCTGTCCCTGGTGTTTATGGAGCGAAGTGGTGAGGGCTGGCTTTGAGGGAGGCTATGGATTTCCTGGCACTCCTTCAGCCCTCCTGTCCCAGCCTTCTGTGCAAACAATTCTCCTGCCCCACCTCTCCCAGCACTGCTGCTGCTGTGTCTTAGAGCAGGCACTGAGAAAAGCTTTTATAACCTGCCAAACTGTGTCCATTTACCATAGGATGAGTTCATTTATTTCCTCAAAATTTTGAGATCTGGCTTTCTCTGTTTTGAACAGGTAATGTCTTAGATGCTGAAACCTAAAGCAAGCTATACCTGACCAGAGGGTATTTGCTGTCACAATGGATAAACTGGCAATCTTTTACTATCTTGGCTGCTGCTAGTAAGGCTATGTCCTAATTTTGCTTGCTCCAGATAAGTCTGAATATTTTGCAGCAGAAATGAAGGGACTAAGACCTGCCTTGCCAGCAGTGCTATTAACCTGACAATGTGTTGGTTTGTTATGGGATTGAAATCCCATGGGAGCGACTCTCTGTCTCACAGCAGAGCTGACACACAATCCCATGCAGCTGATTTGCTGTGGACAGTCTTCAAATGTTGAAATCTCAGACTTTCTAAGTACAGGGCTCCTATGCATGGGCACACTTCCTGCTAATCTTGAGGCATAAACACTCAGTGGCTCCAGACGCTTGAAGAAATAAACACACTGACTCAGTATTAATATTTCATCACAACACACTAAAGCTAAACCTCACTGATCCAGAGTGACCTGAACCACTCAAGAAAATGTTTCTTTTCTCTTTTCCTTTTTTTGTTTTTTTAATAATTTAACTTTTTATGGGGAGAAAATAGAAGGAAATGGTGTCCTGCATGGCAGGCTTAACATGGATAAGCAGAACTGTTTCAGCTGGAGCAAAGCTGCTCATGTGCAGAGATGCTGCTTTGGAGAGGTTTGTAAGTTCAAGGAGGGCAATTTAACAGCTTTGCTTCTGTCTCTGCCATGGCAGGTGAACCAGATACATTTAGTGTTGCGGAGTATCAGAGACACAGTCACTGCATGCTTAGAACAGCAGCTCCTGTAAATAGGACCTGTTAGTGGCTGCTGGAGCACAACAGAGCCTTGAATAGATTGCTGCCATCAGAAACTCCCCTGTCTGGTCTGAGGCAGGTGACCTTGTTGCTGCAGTCTGCTGTGAGCTAAAGAGGGTTTTAACCACAAGAAGGTTCTCTGCAGCTGATGCTCAAGGAGTTTCCAAGCAG
Organism: Ammospiza caudacuta; assembly: GCF_027887145.1. Classification (NCBI taxonomy): domain Eukaryota; kingdom Metazoa; phylum Chordata; class Aves; order Passeriformes; family Passerellidae; genus Ammospiza; species Ammospiza caudacuta. Next base: position 9,476,041 of record NC_080607.1, read on the forward strand.
CATGGTTTGAACTGGACGTTAACACCTGCTCCTAGGCACACTGCAGATGGTGGGTGCTTTTTGTGGGATCATCAGATCAGAGCTTGACACGAGGCCAGTAGGAAACCTCTCCTACTGCAGGGATCACATCCCACGCTGGGAGGTGCAGTGAGCTGGGTCCACAGGCAGCCAGGCAGGGTTAGGAGATTGGAAACTGATCTTAGACGCTCACTTCAGAGTTTCTAGGCAGCTGTTAACACACACTTTCTAAAGTTCAGAATTAAAAATTGCCATCTTTTCCATGAATTAAGCTGGCTGGATGTGATCTGAAACTACTCAAGGTGAGCCAGTGTGTGTGTGTTCAACCTTATATGTCATCTAGCTAGTGAGAGCTTCACACCCACCTTTTTCTGCATCTCTGATAGGATAAAGAAATTGAATTAATTAATAGTGGATTCTGCCCACATCGTTGTTTTGAGTTGCCGAGTGTGTTAAATCAAGTCCTAAAGAATTATTTAAATTGCCTTGCTTTGCAGTTTAAGTTCTTTTCTGTCATTTGCTCTTAATGATCTGCATGTGAAGGGTGTTTCAGGTGCCCATCTCTGAGCAGCAGAAACAAGGAATGAACAGGATAAATGATTCCTTCATAGCAGAGCCAGAGGCAGGCAGCCCCAAGGACCACACGAGGCAGTGGCGAGCATCAGGAAAAATTGTGCAGGGACAGGGACACATTAGCAACGCTTAGCTCTGGCTGCTCCAGCATTTTATCCGATTTACAAGGGCCCCCTGAAACATACCAGGGGAAAATGGAAAAGCTCAAGTGCAATTTAAACAGTAGTGTCCTGATAAAGTCAGGATCAGCTGGTTTTGATCTCAGCACAGTTTGGTGCTGGAGCACCACTTGAGCATCATGAGTGAGGATTGGAGGAAGCTTAAAGCAGCTGTGCTGCTATATTTGCTCACTCTCTGTATTCAAACCTTGGCTTGAGAGCTCAAAGGAAATGAGATGTGTTTTGCATAACCCAGTTGCAATCAGTGGAAGCACCTACTAATCTGCTGGTACTGCTTCTGACCTTTTCAGGATCTGATTCCTTATCAGAAAATGAAAACGTTTTTAAAAGAGGAATAGAGTTGTTTATTGGGGGTGGGGGGAAGGAGGGAAGGATGAAAATTCAAAAGGCATTAGTGAAAAGACAGATGTACACAAAAAACTGTGTGAGTTTTGTTCTCCTGGACAAAAGGACCTGAGGTTATGCACAGAAGTGTCTTTTTACAGACTGACCTCTCAGATGATGTTTTTCACTTCTTCACTTTCACTATTTTTGGGAATGTCCATAACAGCACATCCTGATGGCATTAAAAATAAAAGGCATTCCATTATATCAGCAGTGTTAGATTTGTTAAAGTGTGGCTCTTCCTCTAAGAGTTGAAATGTAAAATGAGGCCAATTGTTCTGAATAACAGGATGGGGAAGACCTTGAAATGTGAGGCTTCAGTGTTGAGAACTTGCAATAATTATGGTCATTCACAGAAATCACTGTTAAATCCCAAACTACCCGGCTTCTTCTGATCCAAATTCTTATTTGGTAGGGCTGCACAACAAGAAATAAATATCCTGAATTATAATGACGTAGTCTATGTGCCCCCTGTTTTAGAATCCATCTGGGAATCAGATCTTCATTTTCTCTCTCATTTTCTGCCTTCTTATTTCAGGGCTCAAATAATCAGGCAGATCTGCAGAAACCAAAGAATTCAGTATATGCAGATTAATAATGGGATGTGAAAAATGGATCTCAAATGTTGAGCAAAAACTCTGCAGGGGGTTTGGAAGCCTGTTCTGTGTTAGCAAAGCAGGTGCTGAATGTCCCCTGAGTTACTCTAAGAACTTGCTCCTTTCCACCAGATCCCAGAGCTCCAAGGCCTCTCACCTTCCCTCACCTGCCAGAATGGGCAGTGCTGCTTTGTGCTCTTCAGCTGAATGCATCCACAGAAGCAATTAAATCGTTCCAGTTAATTACCTATCAGGACTACAGTGCAGGTCTGGGTTTTAGCTGTAGTTTCCAGCAAAAAAAGAATGCTCTAGATCAGTCTTTTCAAGAGTTTGTGAAGGATTGTGAAGGTGCCATGGTTTCAGCCTTTATGTGGAGGTGACTGCCTTAAAATCTGTGTATGTGTGTGTGAGGAAAGCTTTTCTTCTTACTCTGAGCTATTCTCCCTCCTTCCATCAGGGCTGAACAGCAGGTTTGCTCCCCTATGCTCCCCTCTCCTTTGTAAACACAAAATCCCTCAAACAAATAGTGGACAGATCTTTTTTATGCCCCTCTGTTTATTAGAAGGACTTTGCTAATCCCTGTGTTTACGAGTCGTAGGGTGTGTCAACCTACAAGCTGAGGGAGTTAATGAAATTCATCTGTTCTCTATTTTCCAACAGAATTAAGGGAGGGGGGAGGCCCGGGCAGGCTTCACCCTAGCACAGAAATATGACTAACAGTGGTGTTTGCAGGCACAGACTCAAAGGGAGCAGCGGGTGGGAGGAGGTGAAGCGGCCGAATGGCAGAAATGTGGGGAAACACTCCCCCTTCAATTAGAGTAATTAAAAAGTAGTAAAAATAAACCACCCAAAGGAGAGTCTGGCCAAAAGAAAGTCTTAATGTACACTTATGGTTTAAAGAATCTGCTGGAGGCCACCACCGTGTGTTGCCACAGCATCTCTTGTGTCTGCCTCTGATTTCAGGCAAATGCCAGCCCAGGAAGGAGGTTGGGGGTGGCTGCTGGAGCTCAGCCCAGCTTGGGGGGACAGGGCTGGGCCTCCTGGGCACAGCATCCATCAGAGATACCTGCCAAGCTGGGCTTTCACAGCTCCAGCCTTCTGTGTGCTGCTGAATTTTGGCACATCAGCCAAAAAGCCACTGTAAGGTTGAGTTGATCCATGGAGAGAATTAAAAATCAGAAAAGCTGGCAAAGCCCTGTTTGTTTTTCTGCAAAAGTTGCTGCCCCGTCCTTCTCATTGCCACGGGGCTTGTTTTCCTTGCCCTCATTATCTGTGCAGTTCTTGTTTGGGTTCTTCCAGTTTGCTGTTTGCCTTCTTGGCCTTGAATTCCCTGGAGGAATAGGCAGGGTGAAACAACAGTTTCAGTGGTGATTTCTCCCTGGTAATTTCTTTGTCAGCAGAGATGTGTCTTGTCATGTGAGCTCACAGAAGCACAGTAGGGAGCAGCCCTGCTGAATTCCTTGTTGTACATTTCCTAGAAGCCTTGGTCCTGACTCCAAATGCATCTTCATTAAATGTGGACAAGCACTTCTGTCAGCTTGTGTTGTGTTTTCCCATGACGTGGAAAGACAGAGTGGCTGGAGAATGAGTTAAGAGTCCTCAAATCTGTAACTGGAGATCTAAAATTATGTGGAAAAATATGGTAATTTGAACTTGTGGGAGATGCACCAATCTTTGCTGCAGCCCAGAGGTTCTGTGACTAACAGGCTCAGTGGCAGGGATTTTTGGCATTCCCAGTGTTAGGGTCAGTAGATGATAGTTTTTGGTTGTAATCCTCAAAACACTTCGTATAATAACAAACATGTCCTTTCTAAGGCTGCCCTAGAAAAGAGGACCAAACTGTGACTCTTGATCTTTGCAATTTGAAAGAATTAAGATCTATAATTCTTAAGCGATTATAAGTTTTTTGAATTATAAACCATTATAAACTCTCATGAGAAAAATTTGTCAAACCTTTAGGAGTACTGACACTTGAGGCAGTGTTTTATTTTGGTTCTGGAGGGGCTTGGGGCTGCTTTTGCATCTGATAATATCCCTTTAGTTTGACTATTGGTGATTATATTTGAATTTTTAAACATCTTTAATTGGAGAACTTAGATGTCAGGGACAGAACTAGCCTGAGGGTTAGAGTTTGCAGTAGGTCAGTTCTTTATAGTGAATGTTATACAGATGTTGAGTTTGGTTTCAGTATGCCTGAGAGCTAGAGCTGGCTCTGCACATGCAGGGATGATAACTCCAAGATGCCTTAGTTTGAGATTGATGAAATTTTAAAAAAAACCATCATCTTTAGCATTAAATAAACTCCCAAGAATTGTCAGATTGCTATTTCTTTATTTTTTCTCCCTTTTTTCACCTGTTGTCTGCTCAGTCTATAAATTCATGTATGTAACCCACTGTACACAATTCATTTTTAATGTGGCCGCATCTGCAGCCACACAAATCCATGACAGCTGCAGTTTTGATAGCTAAACCAAAATACAACTGAGTAATGAGAAATAAATTTATTGTACACTGGCCATGTTTGAGAATCCCTGCTTTAGACGTGTGTGTTTTACAAAGAATTAATAAAATAGATCGTGCACATACTCCTGTTTGTGCCAAGTGCTGCTTCCTAGCTGGAGTCTGAAGGGAGGGGGCAGGAATGTGCCAGGCAATAAAATATCTGTGTGTGCCACTGCTTTCAGAAAGACTGTCAGATGTGGAGTTTGGGTCTGTCTTTCCTGGCTGAGGTTAGAAAACAAGGAAATGTAAAAAGCCCTGACCTTCAGAAAGCCCTGCTGTGCCATCCCTCACCCAGCTGGGAAGCTGCAGAGTCAGGTTTTACTTAAACCTAAATCACTTCCAGTTTCTGCCCCTGTTTGTGGGATGAGTCTGTGTTGGACCCTGCTGCAAACAGAGCTTGAAAACACTAACTTCCATTCCTGTGATGTGTGTAACACAAATAAAAGGAATTTCTGAAGAACCTCAAAGGAGCATCCAGGTAATCTGCAGTACAACTGAACCATCAGGTTTTTGTTGTTTGAGCTGATGGCCTTTTCAGCAGAAAAAAATAGGATTGTATTGGGCAGGACTGACTTCTTGCACCCTCATTAGAGACAAACTGAAACCCTATATAGTCTGAGAACATAAGTCATATTTAACATTGTGGGATGGGCTGAGAAGACAGTGCCATGGCAGAGTCTGTGATGATATGTGCTGAGTCTGTTGGTAAAGATAAAATATGAGAATGAGGTTCATCTTTACTCTGAAAAATGCAGATTGTGACTCTCTAGGAAAATTTTTCCAAAGCTTGTCAGTTTAATACAGTGGTAGTGATGCCTTAATTGTTGGTCATGTAAGTGGTAACACAAGTTACTGCAAGACATTATTAGTGTGGTAACTATAGGTAAACTGCTGAAATAAACAGAATAAATGAATTTATTTTTTTTTTTTTGGTTTTTGCTTTTTATACAGAGATGGCATCTTGCAGCTGTTATAAAGTTGTGTTCAGATTATAACATCAACATCATTTTCTGAGCCAGCTTGTGAGTAGTGAGGTAGGTTCCCTGGCATAGAACAGAGGCAAGGATCGGTTACTGGGAGGGAAGAATGGTACCAGTACAGATGATAAGGAATCTAAATTAAACCATAGGAGAAGAGAGAAGACGACGCTATAATATTTAAAAATGGCAAACTAAATAATATATAATTTACAGAAAATGACAGGGTAATGCTGGGACTATTTTTAAATCAACAGCAAATTAGAATTCAAACCTCTGATAGGTTTAACAGATGGTCTGGATCCTAGAATCCAAAACCCACACACTTCATTTCCCCGTATGTTAAGAACAAAATAATGCTGTGCAGCCTCTGTGGAATGTTTCTTGCTATTAAACTATGTTGAAGATAACTTTTGACCAAGGAGGACTGAATTTGGAGTGGAAAAATAGAATAAGTTGGTCCAGCAAGAAAAAACAACCGCACACTCTGTACCAGGGGTGACTGTGGACATGCTGCAGCTTCTAGGCAAGGGAGACAAGAGGATTTGGGAAATTGAAGGAATGTGATTTCTCAGTGGCTTTGTGCAACAGAATTTAGTGTTTTATAGTCAGAAGAAGTGGATTTGTTCCCTTTCCTTGAATCCTATGGATTTCAGAAAATGTTCTCTTGTGTCAATGACAGAGGGAAGTGTTTTGATGGAACTGGGTGATGGTAACCTGGCTGAACAGCACCCAGCTCTGAGGGTGACCCTCAGTGGCTGAACACACAATATGAATGTTTAGAGCAGAAATTACCACAAACTACTTAGACCATGTTTAAACCTTTCAGTGAATAACATCTCATATTGAGAATCTGTGATGGCTTAAGGAAGGCTCAGAAATTGAACTGGTATCTAGCAAATTTTGGTCAAGATGATGAGTTGACACAATTTGAGGAGCATCAGCGCAGCACACACATTCCTCATCCTCCTCCATTATGTGAAACATTACTTTTTGTAACCAAAAAGGAGCATTTTATCCTTAGGTATCTACTCCTTTTCTAATTTCTGCTCAGAATGCTCCTCATGCCTTTTCAGTGCCTCCCTGATGGGCACCCTTGCAGTACTTTACTTACTGCCCCCTGAATCACCAAATAAGAAATGATGACTTGCTTCAACAAATGGGATCCATCAGCCTTCTAATCCAATATCCTGTCTCCATCAGTAGCCAGCCAGGACACTTCAGAAGAAGCCCTACATAATACCCTATAACCAGGGAATTGCATTTTGCACGAGTGAGGTATTTTTATTTCAGGCAGTTAATAATTGGCATTTGTCCAACCATATTTTCAAGTTTTTATTTTAACTTATTGTTTTGATTATCAATGCCAATGACTAATCCTTTTTGGATCTTTATAAATACTTGAATCAGTGATAATTTATATGAAGCAATCAACTCCATAACTTGGTTATGAGCTGCACAGGAAACAGATTTTTTTTTTTTTTTAAGTTGGTTTTGAATTTGTTTTCATTCCTCTTTACCTGCTGTTTCTTTGTTTCTGTTTTATAAGGGTAAAAAAGAACACATGTGCTCTGCTCTCTGCTGCTCACTCTTCCTGATCTTCTCACTAAATCAAATCCTTTCACCAATATCATATGAAAGTCTTTCCCTGAATCTCAAAAATTTCCTTCTCCGTTCTTGGGCTGCTTATTTCCGCTACATCTGGTTTTGAAATGGAGTGAGGAGTGAACATAGCCATCCAAGGAAGGGTGTGCCATCAATTTACTGAATGTTATTAATATCCCTGTTTTCAGATTGTTCCAAAAATTGACTTATTTTCAAAATACTACTGAAGTGGGTGTGTGTAGAGCAGAAATGTGGGTTTCAAATACTATTAAATTAATTAGATACATTTTTTCAGTGTTATATTAATAACCCCTGTTTTGATTGGCAACTTAGCTTGATATCACCAGACAAATCATCTACTTTCCCCCAGGGGTGTGCTGGATGAAAAGAGGCATAATGGCAGGAATTAGTCAGAAAATAATTGCAGAGACAAAATAATTCCACGTCTGCCTATTAAGATGCAAAAAATCGCGGACTGGATCCTCGGCTGGTGTGTCACGATTGGCACGATGCCACCTTACACCAGTGAGGGAGCTGGCCTGTTAGCTCCATAATCCCCATTCGGGAGGTGACCAGAATCACAGAAACGCTGGTGGCTTTGGTTAGTGACAGAAACCTGGCTGCTCCTCCAGCTGCAGGCAACGTGGGATTCGTGAAACTCTAGCAGGGCTGTGGCAAGAGTTGCCCTGAGATTGCTGATTCCATTCCTGCTTTTTGTTTTGTTTGAGTTGGCTCGCTGGGATTGTTTTCCCTCTCTGCCAGGTGCAGAGTTGAATGGCAGGCCACACTCAAAAGCTCTTCTTTCACAAATCCACCCACGCTACAGATTTCTGTGTTCGTCACGTTCTGTGACATGTAGCTCTTGGAAATATGCAGCTTGGAAATAATATCCTTGAATCTGAGTGTGCTTGGACTAGTAAAGGAGAGATTTTAAAGTCCCCTGAAAGGGCAGGGAGAGAAAACTATAGGAAAATAACAGGGAACCTTAGATTCCCTTAGAGTAGGATTGAGCCGGAACACATGAGCTCTACGAATTTTGAAGATACAGACCCAAATATGAAACACCATGCTCATGGTGAAATTAAAGATGAGCCATGGTGCCAAATAAAGATATCTTGTGGGATTTCAATCAGATTTTGAATTTTCCACAAGTATGTGTCTTGCTCCTGGCATCCAATGGTGTGTGTTTGCTCTCCTCCAGCTGCCCTACCCTCCAGCCTTTCAGATTTATTTTGTGTCTGCTTCCAGTGATGCCTTTTTGTCTGCAGTCAGCAGCCAAACCAGTTCACTACAGCCAGTGCAGGGTGAAGTTCCCATCTGACTTCATCACAAATGGACAAAGTGAGCTGAAACATGAACTGTCAATTTTCTACCAAGAAATATTTGGGGATAGAGGGAATAAAAGACCTAAATGTGTTCTATTTAGATAAATAAATATCTGACTTAAAAATTGGGTTGGTTTTCTGGTCCCCTCTAGGGCCTGATCTTCTTCTCAGTCCTTACTTTACACTAGATTGAGTTCCTTGCCTTTGCAGTAGCTTGCCTGGAGTTTGCATTGTGGAAGCATGGTAGAGAAGAAAAGGAGTAATGGTTTTCAAGCTAACATGAAGAAAATTAAAGGCAAAATTCAGAAAATTATGGGGGTAAAAGGAAAACTGATAGTTTGGGGGCTTTCATAATGTTTGGAACAAGGTTCAGGACTGCAATGATCATAAATTCCTAACTTTGTTGCTACTACCATTGGCACTCAATGGGAAAATCAGCAGACATACTAGAAACTGGATTGAATCCAGTGTGTCCTTATCAAAAGAATAAAATGAAATGCAGAAACCACAGTTTAAATGAGGCCTGATTCTCCATAGGTTGATATTTTGGCCCAGATACTGATGCTGCCTTTTCTTTAGTTTTATCTTCATGGTGACTGTCTCCAAAACAAGAAGGGAGATGGACTAGGGAGAATATACTTTATTCAGCAGCATTTATTTCTAGCATTAGCTGTGTATCTTAAACTGTTTGAGATTGTCCTGTTTCAGCCCTTCTTCTTATAATCTACTAGAAAATATTCTAGTGGGAGTCTTTAATGTACCCTTTTGCCCGTAGCGCTCTGATTTTGATTATGCATTGCATTGCGGGTGAAATTTGGGTTAAAGATAATTGTAAATATGGTATTGATATTAAATGATGTTTTCCCAACATTGCAATAATGCTTGTTTTGTTTGCTGGAGAGTTTATTACTTTTTGATCAATAGCATGTGAGATTTGTGAGGGAAATTAGCATAGTGAATAACAATTAGGAGAAAAATCAATGGCATTCAGACAAATAAGTGGCTTGAAAAAGTCCCATAGGCACACATATACTCACACAGATTCTTTAAAGTGTAATACATCTCATTTCAAATTCCAGGAGAGGGGAGAGCTATTTGGACCAGAACTGAAACTGATGGCAGTAAATTGAACTACTGTGGGGCTATTTGTTGATACTTAGTGTTTCTAATAGCTTGGATGTATGACTGCTTCATTCAGTGGCTCCACGAACTTCCTCTGACTTCTACCAAGGTTTTTTTTCTGCAGTTCACACCAGTCTACTTTCCTCAGGTTACCCACACCATGTAATTTTTGTGTCACTTAATATACTTACCTTTCCCCTCCACACTGTAAGCTCCAGCTGCCTTACAAGGCCCAGGAGGGCTTCAAATGAGATAAACCATTGAAAAAGGTCAAAACAAACAGAACTTGTTAAAAACAGATTTAAGCTACGCAGCTCTTTGCCACAACATGTCACAGATCCTGTAAAGTTCACATGGGCTTAAAAACTACTGGATTGTATCATGGAAGAAAAATCTGTGTAGGGCTGTGGAACAAAACAAAATCCTTGCTCAGGAAGCCCATTCTCTGGGCACAGGAACCTCCAGAGTACTTTGGTTCTCTTTTATCTTGGGACATTGAATACTACAGAACAATTTGGGCTTCCTGACTTGCAGAGCCTTAGAGTGCTTGACTGCTACCTTAGAGTGAAATGGGGAATTTGGTCCCCAGTCCTCTGAGCTGTGGTGATGTGCAGCACGAAATCCTGCAGAGAACAGCTGAGAGAGAAAGCTGAAGGAGGAGGAGGAACCTCCAGGAGGGTTTGGATCACAAAAATGCTGGAGGAGATGGTGCAGAGGAGGAGAGGGCAAATCTGTGAATAGTGAGTTGGTATTCTCAGCCTTTGTGCTTGGACCAGCCAAGGCTCTGGGAGAGGTGCAGCTGTGCCAGCTGTGTTTGTTCCTGGAAAAGTGAGCCATGAGGGAATAGGAGAAGCTCCCCAGTTTGGTTATCCTAAATCCCCAATGGCTGCTGCCTTGTTGAAACAAATTTCAGTCTCTGCTGCCTTGAAACAGATTCACAATAGTGGCAACTTTAGCACACGTTGCAGATAGTCCCATTTATCACCCAACATATCTCTCTCTTTCTAAGGGGAGCCTGATTCTATGTTTTGGGCTGGGACCTGAAACTCCCACTTTTTCTGGGCTTGGATTGAGATTTGTTTGCATGCACATTCCATAGATCTGAGCACGCTTCTCTCCTGCAGTCCTGTCCAGGAATCAATGCTTAGAATAATGGCTCTGCTTTCCTCTGAATTGAGCTGGTTAATAACTATTGCTGGGGAAATCAATCAGCTCTATGATATCTTATTACTTACGCTAATTTAATCACAAGGAATGGGTCATTGCTTCGGTTCAAGGGGCAGAATGAGTGTGTGTGGATCTGAGAGCCTATGGAGGAAAAAGCACAGGGAGGAGACTTCATGGACCAGAACACGAGGGGTAGAAACAGCATGAACTCTCCCAAGGCTGTAGGATGGATGATAGAGAGAAAACTCACACCCACTCTCTGTAATTCCTGGTAATCTCTAGGTTATAGATCCATTTTTAATGTTACTCTCGCGTTTCAAAGAATCAAAGAGGTGGAGATAAATGAGAACTTCTCTTTTTTGGATCCCTCCTCGATTTTCTCCATGTCTTCTCAGACTCAAAGAAGAGGAACATCAGGAGACATGTACAAACAGAAAAGATGTGTGGCTTCGACACCTCTGAGCCCATTGCAATTTCTTGCCTGCTCAAGAAAAAGGTAAAGGCAAAGGAACTGTTTGTGTGTTAAGGGTATAATAATTACAAAGGAGGAGACAGCATGTAAATAGGGTGTCTGAAGAAATAAGTTTAATTTGCAAAATGCACAAATTCAGCCTGGCAAAGATTGCCATAAGGTTTTCAAGCTCTTGTCTCAATTCTCTTCCCTTTCCTGTACACATGTGCAGGACTGTGTTATGTAGAGCCCTTCCTGCATCCTCTTGTCCTTAGTGGAAGGTATTACTTTTGTCCATCATGGCAGAAAGTAGATTAAAATCAGTTTCTACACGCTCAGGTTTATCACTACTGTAAATTGTTTTCTCAAAAGAAGTCTTTCAGGGGAAAAAAGCCAATAAATTAAAAACAAAGTATCTGTTTTCTATTATAACCAAGAGTGGAGTTCCAGAAGCTCAAAAACCCCCAAATGATCAAGTGTAGCTGTGTGAAAAGTCCTTCCATCTCCGTAATTTTCATATAGATACTTTTTTCAGGTAGCCTGAGTTCTCACAACTGTACTTTTTACTCCAACCCCATTAGATTTTTATTGTTTTCCTTCCAGGGTGAGAGAGTAGATAAGGCTGTTGACAAACTCTCTGAAAGAAAATACCTGTTCTGGAGCTAAAGCTCCCCAGTATATTGCAAAAAATCAGTGTGTGTTGGAGGAAAGGCAGTGAACAGCATTTAGAAAAGCCTTAAACAGAATAGTGGTTTGTGTAGACCAAACCAGATGTGTTTTTAAGAGTATTGCCTGATCATGCTTAATCCTTCAGGAATTATTTTTTCTGAAATAGTCAAATTGCATTTAGACTTCGTCCTTTTCTGGGGGCAGGAGGGGGAAATAAAGAGTAAAAACTGCCCCATGATGTGATAAATACATGTCAGACCATTGCTGAATCTCTCCATGCAAGCAGCACCACTTTCCTGACAAATGAGTGCTGGACACTTTAAGAGAAATTCCAGTGTTAATTGGAATTCTCTAATTCACATTATTAATGAGGTAATGGGCTAGAGACATCATGGTTTAATTGAAAGAAATAAAACTGTTAAAACTGTGAATTGAAGTAACTGCATTTTGATGTGTTTAGGTTATTCATATTGCTTCAAAATGTTATTTTTAATCCAAACACTGCTGGACACATCTTCTCGTGCCCCAGGGATAGTACCAAGTGTGTTATTGGCCTCTATTTTTGTACCCCATTTATTCCACATTCACATTGCCTCCAGTTGATTTTGTCCTAGCAAGATCTGATAGCTTTAAAAGAGAAAAACAATAAAAAGAATGAAGGAAATGTCAAATGGCTTTAAAACAAGCACCAAAATTTAAGTTTCTACTGTTGGGTATCTCTAAAAATCTTTTGATGAATGTTAAAAGATTCTCAGAAATTCTCATCTTTAGCCAAATTCAGCTTCTAAGGAATTTGATGGGGATTTTGCCAAAGACTAGGAAACAGTTTTTCTGATGCAGAGCTATTTTGAAATATGTGGCCTAATTTTTTTTTTTTTGGGTTTGCTTTGCTAGACTTTGGGGTTTTTTGGGTGGTTTTTTGTGTGTTTTGGTTTGCTTTTTTTGTTCTGTTGTTTGTTTGTTTGTTTGCTTTGTTTTTAATCATCCGCAGCATTTGATGCAATAGTATTAAATGAATTTTAGTGAAAATTTACTTGATCGCACAAGGCTGGTCACTAGGGAGTGTCTTTCTCTGTTCCTCCAACAACTCTCAGCACTCAGTTCCCTTGTTCCTTAGTCTGTAGCTTCCTGCACTCCTGAAATATTCCAATGCCCATATTCAGTTTATTAATGAGGGCTGTGAGGTCTGAACTGCAGTGCTGGCACTGCCATTTTGCTCTGTTGCTTTACAGTTTTGGGAAAGATTAATAATAGAGATGATTAATTGTAAGGCAGGGGACCATGGAAGTTTGGGGACAAAGAAACAGGCTTCTTTTAATAAATATATATAGTTTAAATTCTAGTTAATTGCATATCACCTGTTATATAACAGACCAGTGGTATCAGCAGTGTCAGAAATCAGGGCCTGATCCTACTTCCCACTGAAATCGATGGGAGTTTTGTCATTGATGGAGCAGCTGAGCAAGTAGTTTGCAAGAATTCATTTATTCCAGAAATCTGGCTGCTGCTTCTGCTTATCTCTATTGATTGTACTCATGTCCAATCAGGTTTGCAGCATTAGCTGCATTACCTTACAATAACAGGGGAATTCACTTGGGGCATGTTCCTTCCAAGTCCTAAAATTCAGGAAAAAACAAACAAAAGGTTTATCCCATGCAAACTTCACTTCCCTTTTTTTCAGAGGCAGCTACTTCTCTTGTAAGTCTCGCATCTCAAGGAACTGTATTCCATTTTTGAAATTTTTATACTAAAACTAGAAAGGTGAAGTGACTTGAAGAAGTTTAGTTAGGAAAATGGAAAGATGATATAGCAACAAAGATAAACTTTGGGGTTGGGAAGCCTAGTTTCAGGTCTCAGTTCTGCCCCAAATTGTAAGATTCTGAGCAAAGAGCTTTCTATTTATCTGTATAAACTATGTGATGGAGACCTCAATCTTTCAAAGGGTTCCATGTATATCCCAATGAAGCACACGATCTCTGCAGAGGGCAGAGTTTATAAATGCAGCTTACAAGCTTTCCTACATTAGAGAACCACACTGCTTTAAACATACTCTTTTAGTTTTAAGTCCTAAATCCTCTACAGGTACAGTTACACAGAGCTGCTTTTTAAAGAATTATTCAAATCTGCACTCCTAGTGACATGATTATGTTGGAGAAAGCAATCTTTATATACCTGAGTTTTCTGTAAAATTTCCACCAGTATAACTTCAATAATTTCAAAAAAAAGAAAAGAAAAATCTGAATACAGTATCCTTAGTGAATGTTTTTTAGGAAATTCTAGGTACACATGGATGAGACTGAATAACAACAGTTATTTCCTGAGTGCTTTATATTTTAGTGTACTGAGAAGAGTTGATTCATTTTTCAGTTTTATAACTGTTTGTTCTGTAGTTTAATCAAACTTGTTTTGCTTTAGAAAATATCTCAGCAGCTCCAGGTACTTTTTGGTTTATTTTCTCCCCCAAGCAGACGTGGTAGGGCACAGCCTTTGGTGTTCTTGAACAAACACAGCAATTACACCAACACTTTGCCTGCCTGACTTAGCATTCCCCAAAAGTGCATCTTCTTCTAGTAACAGGATGCTGGGGAGATGACCCAAGGCATTGTTGCTCCTCTGCATATTTGCATGCAGAATAATTAACAGGCTTGTGAAATTCTTCCTTGAAGTGAAGTCTGCTTTCACATGGCATTTGCTCATAGGAAATCCCACTAATAAAAAATCTGGTCAAGCAAATTCAAGTTTCAAAAGACTTTGGGCTCTTAACGAAGCCAAGAATTGAACATTAAAGTGGAGTTTGGAGAGAGAGGTTAAGCTGAGTTTGTTTGCCTGTCAGCTGGTTCCTGGAGTGCCCTGTGTGTTCTCAGCAGAATAATGTATGAAAACATCCTGTGAGTGGGAGCTGCTCCTTTCTGCCAGGGCTTGCTGCCTTGTGCTGCTGGGTCAGGTTTGCAAGATGTCACTGACTGCACAAAGCAGCTCAGATGGAAACAAGTGACGGCTCCCCTCTCTGCCCGGCGCTCCTGCCGGAGTTTGTCAGGGAAGCAGCAGGCGACTGGAACACATGGGCAAGCGGGGAATGATCGTTAATTAAAGATTAATTGCAGTCACAAATGGCAGCCAGTCGCTGGGTGAGTGTGTGACTGTTCCTCAAGTCAGCACTGGGTGAATTTTCTGCATGTTTTGCCTGAATTGTGGCAGAAGTGTCTTTTCAGAATTGATTCTAACTGTAGAGTGTGGACAGAAACACAATTATGACTTGAGATATTTCTATTTAGGGCCTTGGGTCAGGCTTATGAAAAAGGGTGGGATTTGCTCTAGCAAACAGAACTGGAATTGTGCAAGAATGGCTGAAGGAAGTTCTGAACTTCTTTTGACTTTTAGCAGGCCCAGAATCTCCAGCAAAATTAGGCTACTCTTTTAAATACTCATTGAATTATAATAGAAGTACACCCCGGGTATAGACACACTTTCTCCTTTATTTCATATATTTTCAAAAATATTTTCTTTATTTATCTCTTCTCCCTTTTGTTTTCATTTCATAATTTTTATTTCAGAAGAACTGGACTGATGAGCTGAATGCTGTTGGGGAAGGAGCACAAATATTGCCCTTAAATTTTATGCACCAATTATGAGCACATCTACAATATGAGGAGGGAGAGCAGTAGACTGGAAGAGCAGAACTGCTTTTGGATCAATAGCTGAGCTGACATTGAGGCTGGAGGACTGATAGAAGCAGTGGAAAGGATAGACATATTTGGCAGATTTCTGAAGACATTCAATAGCGACACCGAGATGGAGCTGATAAATCAATAGCTCTTTGGGCAGATTAGATTGATATTTTAAATGTATATGGAGCTGTCCTAGCCAGGAAGACTGAACAACCACTGAAGGAATAGATAAGCAGAAAAACATTAATTCATATTTCTGTATCATTTTTATGTGTTTTTTAAAGGAACTGTGTGGGACACCAAGCTGGCTTCTCTTCTGCAGCTGGAAGGTTGGATCAGATGTAAGCTTGAATTGTGCTGTTACTACAGAATTCCTCAGGGTGGTGTGGGTAAAATTAAAATTAATTAATGAATTATTGTTGCAGAGAAAGAGCATTCAACACAGGGGTTGTCAGTGAAGAGCAGGACAGGACTGGGGCAGTGCCAGAGCACTTCCCAAGATGGGGTAGAAGTTGCCCCAGTCCCACCGTGAGTATTTTCTTTGTGTGAGCATTTTCAGGAGCATAAGGTTGTGAAAAAAATATTTATGGCTAACTTTTCAGCCTGCCTTCAACAAGACTTAGAATCCAAATGATGCCTCACTGAATACAAGGAGTTTTGTCAATGGAAACAAAACTTTTATAAAAGCAAAGCCTTTGTTCTTCTTTTGACCAATCTGGCTGTTTCCTCATGCTACCAATGATGTCAGCTGTCATAAATTAGACACTAACAGTTATAAAGTGGTTTTAGCCATATTGGGATTCCTGGGATTATTTGCAACTTTTGTTGTATGCTGATCAGTTCTTTTCTCTCATGGTGTCTCTCCATCTTCCCCAAAATCCTGCTAGAAGCTGAACTTGAAAGGTTTTTGGTTTTTCTGCTAGCGGCATTGTTGTTGTGTTCACCAGATGTTGTGAAGCTAAATTAAAGAAGGGCTCGTGCTAATGGAATTTCCTAGAAGTTTACAAGTGAATTATTATGCTTGAGAAATGTAGGCTATTTAATATATATTTCCATAGAGGCATGAGGGGAGGGCTGTGCTGAATAAAGGAAATGTATAATCCTGAGGGGGGAAGGATGTCCTTGGTTTGCCTTCCCTTAGTTTGAACTTGGTGGAAGATGGATCAGCCTAAAGATAGACCAGCCATTCATCTGTTCAGGTTGCATTAACCCAAGGAATTTGTCTGGTATGCTTTTCCTTTCTAAGACCCACTGCACTGGACTGGCCTCAAGGATCTCTAACATGATAAAATATGTTTACAATAATTTCATTTAAAAGGAAAAAAAAAAGTTTGGTTAGAAGAAACCAATTCTGTGGCAACTAGGTCAGAGGGATCTTGTCTTTAACTGCAAATATCACTTCATTATATTTGCATTTAAATAGGAGCCGGGTAACTGTGACAGGTGAAGGGAACACTTGAAAGTTGTTTGCTTTCTGGAAAAATATAATAGATCAGCAGGGCTTGGAGGGCTCCTAACTTGAGATGTATTACATTCAGTGTTGATAAAACTGATCTTTGCAAGTTTATATCCTCTAAAATTACCCTGAGAGAAGGCTGGGTCTGTGCAAGGCCTCTTGCTGATCACTGTTAAATTGTGGTGTGGTTTTATTGAAAGGAACAGGGAAATGAGACCTGGCAACTGTGTAGGGCCACAAAAAGTACTTGTAGGACTGACAGAATGGATTTATTTACTTGAGAAATCAATGAGTTAGTAAAGAAACTGGAATATCACTTTTCTTCACCAGCTATTTGTGGTTGGACACCCGATCTTCCTCCTCTTGAGCACAAATACTTGTTTCTACTTACGTATTTCATGATCGCTCAAACCCTGACCATCACTGCAGTGAGGGAGGCTGAGGAGCAGTGGATTTCATGCCTGAGTTTTTCTCCAGGCTCTCAGGGATGGCAGGGCCAGGCTGGGCTGGCTCTGGTGGTGGTGGCTGACTGAGGGTCTGTCTGGTGCTCCCATAGGTCTGGCTGGAGGCTCAAATGGTTCTCACCTGTAAATTTGAGGGCTTCCAGTGCTGTGCCATGTGTTTTGGGCTCCCAGTGCCTCAATCACATCACTGGGACAGCTCATACCCAAACCAAAAGGCTCTGACAGGAACTGTCTGACCAGAATGTTTCCAAGCCAGAGTTTTAGTATGTTGAAGATAGCTGTTTTCCTGTCATTCTCCAGTGTGAAATATGAGCTATAAAGGGACTTCAGTCTTCCTCAAAATTCCAAAAAAGTTAGTGGCAAATATGTACATAGTACAAAAGGAATTTGGAAGCAGATCGACTAAATTAAATTTGTTTTGTATTGTTGTTTTTATGGTTTTTTTTAAGTATGGTATCACTAAGATAAGAAGTAAGGCTGGACCAAAAACACTCAAATGCCTTACCCAAAGCATTTAGCATCCTTCCAGGGCAGAGGTGAAGTCAAGAGAATGCTTTAAATGTGTGCTGGATCACAATTTGTTTGGATTTCATTTAGCTTAAACTAGCCATTAAATTTTCTTGAGATTGACTTTGAAATTATTTCAGTATGTCAATAATTATTCAATTTTATGCACGTTTCATTTAAATTTAACTTTTTTTTCCTGTGTATATGCCCATAGTATGCATACATTCATGCTTTGTATTTGGTGCCCATGACTGCATAGATTTGTGACCTCAAATTTAGAAGACCTGGGTGTTGTTCTTGCTTGTCCTCCCACTGTGTGGCTTTGCAAATGTTTTTGCATTGTGCATTCTCTCTTGCATTTCCCTCTGGCATATGGATGCCATAACTTTAGGTGGAAAGGTCACTTTCCTTTTCATGTGTAGTTTTATGGTGTGGACCATATTCATGGAGATGGTGACTTTGGCACCACCAAAATCCAGAGGAGGTGAATAATTTAAGGGTAGTGTTGAACTTCAGACTTTTGCTAATGCTTAGTAAACGTAATTCTATTTGTAAGCACCGGGGTTCAAATAAGATTTGTGTGGTTTAAGCTGATGTCTAAGCCTAGGCAGACTACAGACACATTTGTGAGCATTCCCTGAGCCTGGCATTTGGTCAATTAAACCACCAAAAGCCAAACTTTAGTTGTTGAAGATGAATGGACATGAACTGCTCACCAGGTTTCCTGGCCCTGCATGTTGCACCCTTGGGTCCCCTTGTCCCCGCTCAGTGCAGCAGAGCTGGTTTCCCATCACCCACCCCAGTGCCAGGCTGCCCTCTTGGTGCCACCTCAGCCCTCCTGATGTCACCAGGCAGTGCAGGGACACGTTTATCAAAATTCCATGCAAATCTCTGTGACTGGAGAGAGGAGCCTCCTGCCCTGCAGTTTGCCAGCTTGTCAATATGGGGAAGCAGCAGAGATGCTCCAAGTGGTTTCACACTAAGAGGAAGTGGCAGACTTTGTGTTTGGCACCTCATGTTGGATGTTCCCTTGCTGGGCAGCACCTCTCCCTGTGGATGGGAAGGGTGAGCTGCTTTGGGCCACAATGGCTTTGATTAAAATTGGCATTTCTGGATCCCCTGCTGGCCCCAAGGCAGCTTGGTGAGATGTGGCTGTGACAGTGTGAGTGCAGCAGCCTGCCATCCCGTTTCCAGCCTGTTTTAGTGGCAATGCAAGCCTTGCCAAAAGTAGCACTTACAGTAAAATACCCTCTTGTCCTGGAACCTTTGCATTAATTAAACAAAAATAGATCAAGCTAAATCAAAGGTTTTCCTTTGTTGATGAAACCACAATTTATGTGGTAAATATCTTCTGTCTGTTTACAGAAAACAGGGGCTTCTGGCTAATCCCACACTGAGCAACTGCAGCCTCAGGCTGTGCTGGAGCCCTCAAAAAACCAGACTGAGTTCTCCCAGGATGGCATTGCCCCACTCCACCACATCCCTTCCCTTCCTGCCTCCCTCTAGGCGGGGTTGAGGCAGGTTCAACTGCAAAGCTGGGTCTCATTGGAAAGATACAATTAATATAATATAATATAATATAATATAATATAATATAATATATATTGTATAATATAATACATCATTTTCCTATAATAGCAGGGCAATTTACAGAGCAGTTCTGAACAGCTGAAAGCAGATTTGTACCATCATGTTGATGAGTTGCTGGAGAATTGCAGTCTTCTATTTCTGATGGGCCCTGGCCAGGTGAGCTTGACTGGATATTATTATTCCTGCTGAGTTTTACACCTTTACACCTTCACTTCATTATTCCCTTTTCCTCTCCAAGAAAAACTACAAGAACCAGGAATTTGTACCTTGGCCCATTTGAAATTTCTAGCATTTGAGGTGAGTTATCTAAGAAATTCAGAGTAAGGAGGGCAGAGAACATAGACATACAGAGATAAGAGAGGGAAAGGGTACTTGGCAGTTTTGGTTCTGTTTGTGGAGCCCAGGCTCCATTAAAACAAAGACAAACCTAAAAGCAGAGGGGAATTAGAGATGTCAGCAAAAGGAAAGGAACAGGTAGCACTGCAGACCCTTTAGAGCCCCCAAATAAATTTCTCAATGTGTGGAAATGGCAGACACAGCTGAGTTCACTGAATTTGTACAGATTGGAGCCCATTGTTGGAAAAGAGAGGACTTCAGAAGTCAAAAGAATGGTAGAATCTACAGTGAAAACAGGCTTGGGGTAATTCTAGTCAAGAGTGAGGACTGAAAGAGCAGATGAAAATGCAGGTCAGCTCTCAGGTACAGAGAGAGGCCTGGGTTCCCTCACTCATGGAGTGCTTCTTTCTAGCCTACACTGATCTCAGATGTTCCCTTCTTTGTTTGAACTGCTCAGACTGTGGATCTGGCTCAATGAAGCTTTGTGCAGCTCTTTCTGTGCAAATCAGTTGAAACCAGCCTCAGACTAAATCAAAGGTTTTACAGGTATTTTAATACTCCAAGAGCTAGAAAAACATCTGATACAAAACATGGAAGTTTGCAGTCTTTATTTTAGATCACCTAAATCCATTTTGAAACACAAATTCCCTACTCAGGGAGAACAATGTCCCATACAGCTGGAACCCAGCCAAAGATGTACAGAAACCTTGAGATATTGGGTAAAGCAAGGAGTGGGAATGGGTCTGTTGGACAGCCTCTGCCACAGTAATCACCTGTGCATACTGGAGGGTGGGGGCTCTTCCTTGCAATTCATACCAAACCCCATCTTTTTGAAGCTCTTTCAGGCTTTGTGTGAGCACAGACGCCTGAGCTGCCATGAGCTGGGGTGTGCTGGGCTCCACCCCATGGCAGGAGTGGCCCCCTGGGCTGTGTGTCAGGCTGGGCTCAGCTCTGCTCTGCAGCTGGTGAATCCCTTCCAGCAGGGCCCTTTGAGCATTGTCCCTCCTGCTGTGCAGGGCTGCTGCATTTCCCTCCCTGCCTCAGCTGCTCAGCACATCCACGTTCAGCTGCCTCTGACACGTGGGGTGGGAGAGCAGGAATAGCATTATAGCACAGCTCTGGGAATTCATGGCATGCTGGTACCTCTGGGCAGAGCCATGGTGTCCAGATGTCACAGACAGCTTTGAAAATCCCAACCTCTGCGATGCTAGAATTGCAAATATTAAAATAATTTTCATTCAAGTCTTCCTCTCCACCCTCCATTTGCCCCTTTAACCACCCCGTGCTCAGTGTGCTGAAATCTTGGGTGAAGATGTTTGGAGCAGATTGTAATTTTGTGTTCAGGATCCCTGATTCCCAGTGGTGTCACTAGGGAGAGGAAATAATTACAGTAAGTGACCTGTGCTTTCATATACCATGGCTTTGATTTTGGATCGTAGTTAACTTGTTCTTTGTCTTTCTCATCAATACTGTTAACATTTCAGAATAATAATCTATCTCTTAGCTGCTGGATAGAATTTGGATAAGTAAAAAAACAAAGCTCTGAAAGTTGACACGCAATTTTTTGCAGTGAACTTCTTTAACCTTTGAAAAAGAGATTCATAACTTTTCTAAAAATTATTTTCCATTTTTACTCAGTTCACTTCCTGGTTATGCCTGGGAACAAGAAGCAGGAAGCTCCATAAATCTTGCAAAAGAGCCTGTACTGGCCAGTTTCCTAGGCCAGCTTTGCTGATCATCGAGTTTTGGATCATTTGAATAAGCTGCATGTAAGTAGCCAAGCTCATGTACTTCTTCAAGCCATTTGCAAAGTCCAAATCCCAAGAAGCCAACACATTGCTTAGTCTAGGCAGCCTGAACTTTGCCCTTTCCTGCCCAGTTTTCTTTCACATATAAAATACAGTTTTAGGGCTGCTTTGGTGTTTTGGATGAACTTGGTGCTAATGTGACTTTCAGTTTTACAGCCAAGTATAATATGAGTAGGCGTCGTGCAACCTTCCTTCACACTGCTTTGCTAATGCATTCTAATCCTGTCTGGTGATACCTTGTGCAGTCCAGAGGCTGAATTAATCCTGAGCAGAGTTTACTAGTTGTGCTAAACCACCATAAAACCTCTGCAGAGCTTTCCTAGGCTTAGCTCGAAGTTAGCAAGTTGTTCCCTGTGCAACAGAGCAAAGCAGATTTGAACCCCTGCTCATGAAAAATTACTTGGGAATAGGTTTTTTAATTCATTCCCTCCTTATCTAGTGGTGGCACAAGGCTCTGTGATGGGCACCGTGGGGTCACTTGGGTGGCAGGTGGAACATGATGCTCAGGTAGAGGCACAGGTGGTGTCCCCAGGAAGGGTGGTGGGCTGTGAGTGTTTCCCTGAGGCATTGGGACCCTTTTAGTCCAGGAGAAATGGGGTGTTGGATGAGGGCAGCACAGCCCCCGCTGACAAAGGGCTCTGCTGCCTGTCACACCTTGACTTGTTGAGCGTGAGCACAGTGGGGGGATCACAGAACTGTCATCACAGAGCATTAGCATGAGAAAAGGAGCGCTCCTCGTGTTTTGGCATGTCACACCCCAGTGACAGGGAGCACAAATACAGTCAGGCACACAGAACAGAGCAAGTCACTGTCGGCTTTGACAATGTTGGGCACCAAGGCTGTCACTCCTTTGACACAGCCCCTCCTTCTCCCTACCCACGCTGCCATTCGCAACAGCAGCTCGCCCACCGCTTTTATTTCTGCACAATGTGTCAATAATTACTTGTCAGGCCTCTGCTTATAGACCTGGGATGGTGAATAAACGCTTATTATCCCTGAAAAATGTTGCAAGCTTTACCATAAATCTTGTGTTACAAATGCACACAATAGGGGCTATTGACACAGAGGCAAACACTCACATTAACATGTAAAGTCATGCTGCCCAGAATGGAGTTTGACAAACTAACGTGCAGCAAAGGAGTTTGTTGACCTTTTCTTTGCCTTCCTGGCAACCAGACTGGGCTTGTGTGTGTGTTAAAAATCCAGATGAATGGGAGATGAGAAGAGATATAAACATCTTCCTGTTCGGGCTGCTGGAGTGAGGATGCTCTCCATCTGAGAGCTCTTCAGGGATGGTGCTCCCGGATATCATCCTTCAGACAGACACGAGCTGAGCAAGTGTGCAAAGCTAAAGTTGACTGGATCTGATTTCAGCAATCCATCAGGTTCTGCCTGGGCCTGTTGGCCCAGAAGAGGCCTTGGCTGAAGCATTATTTTGACCTGGCAGCTGTTGATGGGTTGCCCCTGCAAACTGCATCTGCCCAGCTGGCTCAGCTCTTTGGGTTTCAGGTTTTTCCTCACAGTGGATTTGAGCTTTGCTTTTGATGTGCTGGAATGAATGGCACAGAAGGTGCTCATGTCAAAGGTGCAGGTGCCAAGCACTGAGCTTGGAATAAGAATGTTTAAAAGGAATTTTACAGAAGTAATAATTAGGGCTTGCATTTAAATAACTGACTGAAGTAACCAACATTTTTATAAGCACAGGATTTACCTTCTCAGTGCCTTTAGGAGGGACAGGTGAACTTCTCAGCATGTTTCTATCTGTAGATAATCTGAACTGCTCCCTGAAACTTTTCATTGTTTTCCACTGATTTAATTGTATTTTTTAAGTTTCTAATAGTTTTCTTTATCTATTTCACCTTTGAGAAGTTCTTGTTTAGCTTATGCCTATTTCTTACTGCAGCAAGTGATTGAAGTTATCCCATACTTGCTTAACCTTTTCATATTTTCAATATTCTTCCCCTTATAGGGTTTTTTCCCCTATCCTTTAATATCTACTTTACTTACTTGTTTATTTGGTTTTGCAATGAGGCTTCAGTTTCATTTCCATTTCATCAGCCATTTGTCCAGAACCTTTCAGTCTTAGACTTCCTATCTAAATCTAATGATTCAAATGCTAGAAAAAAAAATATTTTTAAAGAACTCCTTCCTCAACCACATTGTTATTAAAAAAAAAAAAAAAGGAACACAATTCTTTTGGCTATAGCCCTTACAACAGACAACTTCTTTTAAGGAAACAAGAATTTGTTTTGCTTTTAACAAAACCTGAAGTGTGAAATGTACTTGACCTAAACCCTAAAGCTCTCCAGCAGACAGAGTTTGCACTGTGTGTGTAACCCAGTGATGTCCATGCCTGTTGTGGTGCAGATGAAGGTGTAAAACCCCCTGTACCAACTGCAGTAAAAACCACACAAGGGTTTATATGCACATGTTTATATGCACATGTGCAGCTGTAGAACTGTCAGCTTGCTTTGTAAGGTCAGTGTGATGTTGAGATAATCTCTGGAAGGAACACATTGCCTGGATTTATTCCATCTGACTTGAGTTTTGTTTCCTCAGCAGTTTAAGCCAATCTTGCTCTTGCTGTCCCATCCTTCCACAGCCACTGATGCACTCACAGCTCTGGGCACTCTCCTCCCTTGCAGCAGGTCAGGCTTGGGGACGTGCTTCAGGAGCAAACTATTGCCTTGTTTAGTGTGATTAATTTTATTAATTAATTTTATTAGTTAATAATTTTGTTAGTTATTTTATTAGTTAATTTTCTTTTGGTGTTGCTCCCCACATTGGTTCACTGCAAATTCAGCCAAGAATGAGGGAAGGGTGATAAAAATGTCATGGAGAGGGAGGAAAGTTTTAGCTTTTACACAACCACACCTTCAGGTTCTAAATAATTCAATAATTCACCTGAATTAGAAGTGTAATTATCCTTGTCCTTCTCCTTTTACAGTCAGTAAAGTAAAAAAGCCACTAGCAGAAGACTTTCAAGTCCTAGATTTCCCTTCAATCTCCCTACTGACAGTTCTTCATTCTGATTGTATTTAACATGATGAATATTCATCACTGTTACCTTAAACAGACCATGTCTGCTTTTTTTAAGGATGCTGGTTTCAGTTTGGGCTAAAGGCAATTGCAAAAAGGTTTACTAGTGTAAATGAGATACAGGATTGCTCTGTTGCTGTTCAGCCGTGAACTGGGGAACTCACCTCTTCCTCCTTGTAAAGAAAAGGGATTTTTCTCTTTGGATTCTGCTTCCTCTGTTTTGTGAGGGCATCTAAAATCTCGATAAGGTGTGCTGGGGCCCTGCTGAGTCCACCTAAATTCTACCCAGAGCCCCAAGCCTTGTCTTCTAATGGCTTGGTTTCTCTTACACCCTGGGCCTAAAAGACAGGGAGAGGTGTAACAGACCAGCACAGAGCACTCATAAAATGAGTTTATTGAGGAAACTACTTGAGCTAGAACTCCTAGTGTTTTCTCTTCCATACCTTTTCAGTGCCCTCCTCTTCCAGAAGAAGGTTTAAAAAGCTGAATTCCCAAATAAATTAATTGTTTGTTTTTATTTTTTCTTTCCGAGCTCTGCAGATTCTAACAAAGATGAATGTTATAATAGGACCTTGTAACACAGAGAAGTTGGCTGGGTTTGAGAGTCCCTTCTTGCTTGAGAAAGAATAGACTTAGAAAGTTTGTTCTATTTTCTAGGAAGAAAGTCCTCCTAAAATACTGGTACAGAACACTGTGCATGATTAGAACTGTAATCTTTAAGGCTTTTTTTTTCCCTTTAATTCAATGCACAGGTATTACTTTAGTCTTCAAATCAGTGAATGAGGTATAAAAATTACTAAATCCAGCTGTGCTATTTCAAAACCTTGTTTTTAGAGTTTTATGATAAATTAAAGCATGTCTTTGTTCCATGTACCTACACGAGTGTTGGCATCTTTCCTCTTCTGTGTGTTAGGAAATGTTTCATTCTGTTTCTCTGCATTCCAGTAAACCTCTGTTTTTTTCTGTCACCACTGTCCAGTCTCAGACTTCATGGCAACCTGAAAAAACCTGAATAGCTGAATTCATTGTTCAGAGATAAATATTGCATCCTTCCCTTCCATCACAGAGGAGCATTCAAGCAGTTTAGCTGAGCTTTGCTTTCAACATTAAGGGAGGGAACAGGGTTTGATTTAACTGTAATTGCAGGAGAAACTTTTAGAGGGAGAAACTTAATGAGGAGCACTGGCAATGGGCCTGAAAGATAAAACCAAGCCCTTCTCTAAAATAAATAAATAGGCACACAGATTTTTCTCAAATACAAGTGGGCAGGAATTTAGTCTCACATGCAGAAGTTTCCAACTGAAAGGCCTCCAATTCCTGGGCTCTGCAAATGTCATATCCCTGCCAGAGGTATTATGATGTTGACAATTTAAACTGGGAAGCTTTCATTCCCTACCTTTTTTCCATGTGGCTACTTCCAAAGTTCATCTGGTACCATTAGGGAAATTAAAAGAAACAAAGAACCAGTCTTTTTTTGTTGTTTCTACTTTTTGCTTTTACTTTTTTGTTTTTGCTTTTTTGCTTTTAATCCTACATTTTCTGACTTTTGGGCTGATTACGGGTTTGTTTCAGGGCTGTGTTTTGTAACAGAAAACCTATGGTTAGAGTTCTGCAAACAGAGCCTGTGCTACAGCACTGACATCTGCTAACAGAGCCATGATGGGCAGAGATGGGCTGGTTTGTGATTTTTGGCCACTTCAGCTATTCCAACAAGAGCCACTGGTGTAAGAGTAGTTGTACTGACAAAACTCCCAGATTGTAATTTTGTCACTGCTTATATGACATGACCTTTTCCACCCAAAATAAACACAGCACAAAAAGCTAAATAGTTGCCTAATAGCCACTGTCTCCTGTGCAGGCTCCAGAGATTTTCATGTGAATCTGTGGCTGGAAAACAGGCACGGGACTGGTGCTTGAAGTCTCTGTGCTCAGTGACGTGTTTTGTTTATGGCCCCATTAAAAGTCTTTTAAAGTATTAAACTCGAGCTGAATCTTGGCATTTTCTTTGCATACAAGCCTCCTGAGATCCCCCACTATGAGTTGTAAGGGTCTCTGGGGAAAGCCAGGGGCTAATCCTCTTCTTTGCTTAACCCCAGAGATTATCAAAGGAGTGACAGCGGAAATGAAAATCTGTCCTTGGAGTTAATCTGATCTAAGGCCTAGGTGCAGCTCTTCAGGATAATATTCTGATGGTTTTGGTGTTAAAAATCTGCTTTTAAAATAGAATTTAAACATTTGGTCATTTGTCTTCAGTTTTTAAAATCTTTGTAATGTATACTTTTAAAGAAGTTTCTCACTTAATTCTTAATAATTACAGTTATGGAATGAAAGGGTTTTATGTTTAATTAAGAGATGCTTTTTTTCTAGGTAATTTCAGCATAGCTATAAATTGTTACCTGGTTACTAGATCTGGCTTTCCAGATGTGAGGCTAACATTCCTTAATGGAAGGGACTGAGATGGAGCAAAAGAAAGCCTATTGATAGAACCTCAATAACAATATTTATGTCTATAGAGACAGACACTTCATTTTTGCAATGCTGAAGTGAAATGCTTCATTGGGATACTGAATGGTGTGGAAGAAGTTTTCCTCTGAAGCCTTTTAGTAGCTGCTGGGGATTCCCAGTGACCAAAGACAGGAGGAGATGGTTTGGTTGAGGACAGTGATTTGAGGGATTATCTGATGATTGTCATGTGTCTGGTTTCACTCACTCCAGAATTCTGATTTGCAGGGATTTGTTCTTCTCTGTTGCTACCCCAGCTTTAGGACAGTCTACCCATTTTGAAATGTCAGATCCGTTGCTAGAGTGGAGTTCATGGGTACCACCACAGTGAGGGTTTTGTTGAGATAATTTGGAAGGTGCCCATGGACAATGGTGATCTCACAGCAATGCGTGCAACCGCCTCCCTATAAATTCAGGAAATTCTTCAGGATGTGAGGCTCAGGCATCCATTGTATGGACCAAAGGACTCTGAGCCTGGCCTTGCGTGCTCCCAGGAGCTGGTCAGGAGTTTGTGTGTGAATTAAAGCAGATGATGGATTGCAGGGTGCAGAGGAAAAACCCCTCTGCTGACTCTTCCCAAGCATTGCCATGAGTCAGCAGCACATGACACTGTCCTTCAAGGTCACACCTGCAGGAGAGGACAGCGAGGAGATCTGGGCTGAGCACGAGAGAACACTTTCAGCAAATTCCCTGCCCTTATCTCAGATTGTTTATGGCTCCTCTGGGAGGATTATGACCTTCTATCTCCTTTCCATGGAGGGTGGATGTTGTTTTGAAAATATCTTTTTCCTACAGAAGTGTCACAGTCAGTTGAAGTCAATTTTATAAACCTTCCTTCTCAAAATGCAGTACCAGCAGACTTTTGTTTTTTTCTTATAATGGTGACAAATCCAATAACTATGGAGTGCATTAACCTCTCTCCTGCTGCAATCTTCTGTATTTTGATGTTTGTTTTCTGAATTTATTTGTCTGAATTGGATCTAACCACTGAGAAACTGAAAACCTCAAATTTAAGTGCAGACTTCTATAAACTGCTGTTTTCCAGGCTCTTGTACTGACATACCATTGCTGCAGGGCAAATGTATGTGTGGTTACTCCAGATTATAGTTCTGTCCTCCTAATTGTTGAGGGCAAAATATATAGTTTTAACTGGTTTGTGTGTACCAAACCCAGTTCCTACGATTTCTATTAGGAGTGGAAACTGTATTTTGTTTTGGAGAACGTTATCTACCATTGCTCTCCCTGAAAAAAAAAAAAAAAAAATCTTTCCATCAGAATCCTTTTGCCTCAGATTCTTCCCATGCTGAACTTCCAGCATCTCTCTTTCAAAAATGGTCCTTAAATTTTGCTACAGCTTCCTTGACATTCTGATGCTAAAATTTGAAATGAGAAACAGAAACAGCTAGCTATAACATAGTTTCTTTCTTTCTTGGAAAACCAGTTCAGTAGGTTAGAAGGAAAAAAAATAGATGTAATAGATCCCAATTTTTGTGGGGCTTTTTCCAGGTTACATTGTAGGTGAGGGAGTGAAATCTGGTCAGGGTTAAGTGGCTGGAAAATAGGTATGTGGTTGGTGGCAGGGGATGGGGACAGACATTTAATTAATGGTTTAAAGAAGATGTGGTGTCAGGCTTGCAGGGTTTAGCTTTGTAGCTGACTGCACTTGGCTCACATATGGTCAACACTTTTTTTTTTTATTTTTATCTGGGGCTGTGTGTTTTAAAGAGGATGTATGAGATTTGCAAAGAGTGGGGATGGGAAGAATTGCAAATGTCCTTTAGCATGACACTGGAATTCTAAACTTTCTGATAAATAGAAGGAATATTTAGAACTAAGACATTGTACTGGGTCCAGCTGTGATGGAGCTCAGGATCTGGTTACTTTGCTCTAGGTAAGAAGTTCTTTCAAAAAGAACATTGACATTTTCCTCTGTGTCAGAGGAAGTGAGTAAAAAAGTAATTGGATTCAATTACTGCAAAGTTGCAAGTTGATTTGTGTAGGATACTAGGAAAATTAAATGATGAAAGTTGTGAAGCATCTGAAAGATGTATCCAAGGAGGCTTCAGATTTCCTTTACTGTACATTTTTAGCAACAAATCAGATTGAAATCAATCAGGAGTGGTCTTGAAATATTTATCCAACTGTTGTGAAGGGGAAGAACTTGCTGACCTTTCAATTCTTCTTTTTCTGTGATAATCTGTCTCAAAAACTAATTTCTTATATTTTGCTTGCAAGAACTCAGATTCTAAAATCCTCATGTGTGTAGAGCTGTTTTTGTGACTGTTTCCCACTTTGTTTTTCTTCTCTTCCATGATTTGTTTGATTTTTCCTCACACTTGTGGCTGTATGTTGACTTTATGCCTGGCTGGAAGGAGAATGGTGGCTTCCTATATTGAAAATATTGAGATTTCTCTAACAAATTAATTTACTTATAAAGAAAGAAAACAATATCCATTTTTTTTCAAACAATCTCCATAAAACTGGGGGAAGGCCAAACTAAAATATTCCTTTTGATATGCTTGGCATGTTTTGATGCCTATCGGAAACAACACATGGGAGACACAGATGTGGAATGAAGAGGGAGGAGGAAATACTGATGTTGTTATTAGAAGGCGACGTCCACATTGTTGATTCTGAACAAACCCAACAAAGCTGCCGGTTGATGCAGGGCTGGTGTGTGTGTGTGTGTGTGTGTTTGGACGACAGCCCCACGTGTGAGAGTGGGGTTTGAGCATGCAGTTGGCGTGGAGCATCCCAAAAACCACAGCAGGCCGTGCCCATCTCCGTGCCAGTGCCCATCCTTCTGATGTGGCTGCCACATGTGCGCAGCCTTGCCAGCGCCCAATTAGGCAAACTTTTCATTAGAAAGAAAATTGTCAACTGCGGCTTTTACAGGCGTCCAAGAGCGACTCCTGCCCTCCACTCCACCCCCAGCACGGTTGTTTGAGGGGAGGAAAACTTTTCTGGACAGAAATCTGGTTTCTTGGTCGTGTGAGTAACTAGAACTGGACAGATGCGGAATTTGCTGCCTCTTTTGACTCCTGTGGTAGTTTTGGGTGCTCATTTTCTGGTGTGATAGACAGGTGCCTTGATTAACACTGTCAGCCCTCAGGTACAGCGACAGAGATGACAGCAGGAAGAGAAAATAAATCAGTTAATGAAGTTGTGTGAGTCATTGCTGGGTATCCATGTTAGAATAAGGCTTTTTCACCCTCCTGGCAGGATACATGACCTCATATGCCCACAGGAGACTGTGTTGGATTTGTTCCATTTTGTGTAATTTTGAAATTCATGAAGTTCATTGGAAGGATTAATTATGTATAAGGCATGTGTCTGCATGTTCTTTTCATCTGTGAATGTTACCCTGTGTGCAGTTATTAGGGGTCTGATTGGACTCAACATTTTGACAAGAATTCAGTGACAAAAGGGGCCCATTAGTCTTTGAAGTCATGGGCCAAGGAAGAGGAATGCCAGTAACATCAGTAATGACCTCATTTAACTTGTGACAGAGTACAAGATAATCAGGAAAGGTCATTGTAATATAACTGTGGTTTATTCTATATGCAGCCCAACTCATGTTTCAGCCAGGCTGTGTTGCAACTTTAATGAATGTGAAATCCTCTTATGTTCTCATGCAGGAAGGATGGACAGAACAAGACAACAAATGGAAAGATCCTTCCCTCTCTGATATACTTAAAAGTGAAATTAGCAAAGAGCTAGGAACAATAAGAGACTTTTTGTCTTCTGTAAGTTTAAAAAAAATTAATTTTTTACTAAAGAAGCAATCTTGTCAACAGGAAAAATAAGTAGTTTCCATGTTGTCTTTTCATCACAGCTACAAAACACGAAGATTTCTCTTTTCAGTCAAAACTGAAAAGCTGTAGGGACAATCTGAAATTTCCAGGGGAAAACAAAATATAGTCTGCATTAATAGAAGATTTCTGTGAAACTCTAGTGCAATTATCCAGCTGCTTTATGAGCAGCATGAGTATGCGATTGTCAGCTTTGGAAATACATCTCCCCTCTGCACAAGTTACACCCAAAGTAACAAAACTTTTGGGAAAGAAAATAATCAAAACAAAACCATTTCTGTTGTCTCTTTCCTTAGGTTTCATCCTCTTATGCCCCTGTACACTTCAGATTTCGGAACAGATTTATATGAAAGAACAAGAATACTGTAAACCAGACAATTGTCCTGGTGTTTTTGTCCTGGTGGGAGACAAGAAATACTGGAAATATCTTGGAATAAAGCTGCATTCAGAGGAAACCTCTCTCCATTCAGTCCTCTGAGATTTGGGTATTTTACAGAGGGCTTGAGTCAACATCAGACTTTTCTATTTCTAGTGTGGTTCAGCTTTTGTGCACTGACACTGGAGGTAGTTTCCATTAGATGCCCATGGGCTGTCATTCTCTCTTCTGTTTTGCTTCTCAGTTGTGACTTTTCAACAGTTAACATTTATGGTTTCAGCAGCTCCCACTTGAGGTTTGCAGACATCTCCAGTTAAAATGAATTGTCATCTGTATGGACAGACTTCTGTTTCATCAGATTTTTTTGGAATAAAGAATATTTTGTCATCAGCACAAGAAAGGATGATATTTTCTTTGTTTAGCCCTTGTTGGGAATGTTTTGAGCAGACAAAGCCCACAAGGGCCTGATTTCCGAAAACAGCTCTAGATTGTGCCATCAGCTCGTTTCCCTCCTGTGCAGAGCTGATTTTGTGCTTGTGTTTTAAGATGAAAATCACGTCCAGCCACGGCTGGATGTATCTTTAGGGGAGGATTCATAGACTAAGGATGGCAAACCTGCATCTCTGGGGACCTGGGGTTCCTCAGAGCTGGGACATGTCCCCTTGTGCCTCAGAACTAAAGCAACCCTGTGAGAGAGATGGAAACCCTCCCTTCATGCCATGTTGAAGAGAGACAGTGAAGCAGGAGATACACACAATGAAAGGGCTTGTTTATATCTTACACTCAGCAGACAGAGCTATTTGCACATCCACATGCTTTCCTGATTTCTTCATGGTGTTTGGAATTACGTAAGGACCAGTGACAGGAACTGCCGTGCGCTCAATGCGCTCCATTGATCTCATCACCACTGTATGAATTTCCACACAGTGGTGATTAAACTTTGTGGATCCTGCCTTGGAGTGCTTTGGTTGCAGGATAAATCATGACATGGATTTTTCAAGCTAATTCCTTCTGCTGATACCTCACAGTCTTTTCAAGAGTTTGTGAAGAAATTGTGTCTCATCCCCACTCCCAAACTGATGAGCAGGGCTACAAATTCTGCTTCCACAAGTCTGCCTGAATGTCCAAACAGTTGACTCTGATTTCACAATAGCTGGATGTTTGAAAACATTCAAGTGTGTAGAAATACTGTGGCACTAATTTAAATGTCTCACAGTCAAAGCCTTGCAGTTGTTTTCTTGCAACACGTGTCTCTTACTGGAAGCAAAACAAGTGGGGCGAGTAGAAAACATGTGACTCCCTCCCTTATTTACACCCCCTTCCCACCCCCTCCAGCCAGCACTGCTTGAATATGAAAGTCACTGGAGCAGCCTATAAATATTCAGAGAAATCAAGGCAGGGCAAAAATGTTGCAAAAACCTTTGACTAACAGTTCACAGACCCTGTGAGTTGGGACTAACCACCGCTGGCCAGGGACACGGGCTGGATTCAAACAAAGGCTGATTGTAATTTTGTGGTTGGACATGAATGTTTTGCACAGCACTGATTGAGGCCTCTTTGAAAACTGGGCCAGGGTTGTAAAATAACCTATTTACTGCAGTGTGCATTGTATTTGGAAACACAGTGAAGCCTTGTAGATTCTAGCTGGGCTTGGTAGAGATCTTGCAGCTGAAAAAAAAGCTCTCCTAAGGCTATGAGGAGTCTTGTGGGATCTTGCTTATTTTATTTGTTGGGTGAGGTAAAGTGAAACAAACACAAAGCAAGGACTTGGGTATCTTTAGGTTCTAATTCCTATTTTTCCATTGATTTTTCTCTTTGACTTTTGGCAAGTCATTTAACCCTTTGGCCCTTTGATTTCTTGCACAAAGAAGCAGGATAAGACTGTGCCGCTCAGACAGCATGGTGACTAATGAATTAATGTTAATGAATTAATAATTGTAAAGCCTGTAGTCCATGCAAAGCTAGTGGTGAATGCTACAGGAGTCTCGTGAGCCTGTTCAGCATTGTCTGTATATGATGAAGTCACCTCCCACTGATTTACTCTGGGGCCTCAGCTGAGCCCAAGGCTGAGCTTGAGGGTTGAACTTGTGAACCATGGCATGAGCAGAATGGTGACCTCCGGCCAGGGGAGGAATTTGGGCTCTTAAAAGTCAGTAGGTGCTGAAAGCTGCAGGTTTGCTCTCTCTGAGCTCTACACCATGCTCTAAGAACCTCAAGTCCCCTGACTTTGTGGCTGTCCCCAGAGCAGCACAGCCAGTCAGAGGCACCTGCAGCAAGGTGTAAACCTGGTTCTCCTTGGTAGTGCAGTCTGGGGAGCTCAGGAATCCCAGGGATAAACCCCCGGTTCAGCCAAGGCAGGGACAGGGCTGTAACCTGCCTGGCCAGGCTCCCTCCAGCACAGCAAGGACTGTGTGGGTTTGCTTTAGCACCTGAAGCTGGTGATCAGGCTTTTCATTTGTTGATTTTGTTGCTTCCATCCTTTCTGTAACATCTTACACAGCAGATCCAGTTACCTGCCTGCCCTGGGGTGGTTGTAGATGTGAGATGTGTTGTCTGTAAAGGCTGAGCCTTTGCTGAGCCTGGCTCTCCTCATCCCTGCTTACAGAGAGCTGAGCAATTGAGGGTTCTGGGTAGTCAGCATATAATAGGCCCCCTGAACCCTTTTCCAGTTATTTGGATCTCAGTGAGAACCTAATAAAGATAAATAATAAAAAGGCTTACTTTAGTTTAAAACAAACAAAAAAAAAAAAGTCCAGATCTTGGCTAAATTGGCTAAATTCCATAGCAAAGGCAAAAATAGAGGGGGAATAGACAGGTACTGTAGATAATTCACTACAACAAATTTGATTTCACATGTAACTTTGGATTCTTTTTCACCTGGTTAGGACCTAACTGCTACAAATCTACTCTGCATGATCTGCCTCCATATA
This sequence comes from Ammospiza caudacuta, assembly GCF_027887145.1. Lineage (NCBI taxonomy): Eukaryota > Metazoa > Chordata > Aves > Passeriformes > Passerellidae > Ammospiza > Ammospiza caudacuta. The sequence continues at coordinate 9,510,097 of NC_080607.1, forward strand.
TTTATATGTTGTTTCTGTGACTCCCACACAGAACAAGCCATGATAGAAATCTTTCATTTAATTAAAATTGATTTTAAAATTCCCTTGATCAATAATGAGTTAAAATTCATCCTGGCAGTGATGGGAACAGCAAACCTTCTGAGAAAAGCTTTCAGGCCAGTGGTTTTGGCTTTAGAGACTGGGTCTTGCCTGAAATTATCCCTTTCTTGGCTCCAGGCTCCGTGGTGCTTGGCACATTATGGTTTACCCTATAGCCCAGCTTGTCAACCACCCATATGAAAAGCTGAGACATCCAGTCTAAAGGTCTCTTTATTTTTCTGCCTTTTTCAGTGTAGATGCTTTAAACATCAAACTCTTTGTAGCTCTGTTGTCATCAGTTTGGTAATGCCTACTGGGCTTCAAAATGAAATTAGAATTTAGTGGAAAATGACCCAATATTTCTTCTTTGATTCCTGCACTGCAGCCTATCTAAAGCGTTTGAAGTGCTTGCTCAGATGGCAAAATGGGGTAAGTTATTAGTAAAGGGATATTTAACAGCTGAGTTTTAAAGATTGCAAAATCCCTCTGCATTTAAGTCTTATCCCCCAGCAGAAGAAAGACCCAAAGCAAATATGTATAATATAGAAGAACATGGTTTATGTAACCTTGCCTTAGAGGAAATTGGAGAGATTAATAAAGACTGGCTTCAAATGACAGAAATGCTCTGTTGTTCACACTCCAGGGTGCTTCCTAATTAATTGTCTCAAGCTTTGCTGAGAGATACTTTACCAAAAGTGCTGTGATCAAGGAAAATTAAGAGGCTGAGGTACTCACTCAGTGCTGCTTCTCTCCTGAGAGTTGCTCATTTGTCCCATGCCAGCATTCCCATCTCAGTGATGAGAACTTTGCAATTGGATCCTCCTGCTTGAAACCACATTGACCTGAGATAACAAATCAACAAATTGACACAGAGGATCTGATACCAACATTGGGGCACTTGTTAACTCTGGACTAGCCTTAACAGTTTAAGTCTGGGTAATTAATGTGTAAATAACAGAAATTTACACAATTTCGTAGAGAGTGAAACCAGAGAGCTACAAAAAGTGCATTGAACAGGAATTGCAGAAAATCAGCATCAAACAGGAAGGAAAGGAAATTTCAACTGTAGTAGAAAGGTCTGGCATGATCTTGGATCACATGGGAGTGTGTCACCATTTTATTCCCTGGTTAGGGGAAATTGGTGTATTATTGAGTGGTTCATTGACATCTTGTGTTGGAAATATTGAGATCTGATTTGCTGTTGTTTGCTGTCTCTTACAGAAGTACAGAAATCCAAAAGATGCCATGAGGAGGAAAGGTTTTTGGAAGTAGAAAAACCTCATGGGAAAGGGCAAACAGTGCAAGGATCACTCAGTTTAAATTAACTCTAGAACATTGAAAGCACTGTATAAAATTAATAAATATTGTGATCGTGAGATTTCCTTTGCCTTAAAAAAAAAAAAAAATTAGGACACCTTCATGTTAATATGAGAGGTAATAATTTCTTATTTAAAAGGCCATTCCTTGCAGAAGTGGGCCAGTGCCCTGGGGCTGTGTTTGGCCGTGGTTGTACAGCCTGTGACAGGTGGGTGACACGAGCTGCAGGGTGCCCAGGCCCACTGGGCAGGTGGCAGTGCCAGGAATAGGCTCTTGGTCTCCCAGGTTGCCTGCTCTCACCTCCAGACAGCACTGCTCTGCCTGCAAAAAACCCCTTTGCCCATTTTTCTTTTTATACCTACGTTATCACATTTTTACAGTAAACCTTACTCATTTTACTTTTTGATGAGAAACACTTTTCACAGCTCTGCTTGGTAATAAAATTAGATGTTTCGTGCTTTCCAACCATGCATGTCGTGATTAGGGACTGGTTTCCTGCTTGCTGCAGCCCAGTTTCTCTGAGCATCTTGGATGCATTGCAGGAAAATTCCATGCTGTTCCCCAGGTGAGACTTTCAGGCCACCCTGTGCTGTGGGGTCTATTTCAGTGTGCTTGTTCTGTGCTTTGAGATGACTGGAACTCTTTTATTTTCATTTCTCCTCTCTCTATGTCTTCTCTCTTGGTCTGCTCCCAAATAAGTAAAAAATTTTGCAGGTAGTGCATTCTGGCTATTGATTTGTTTTTCTTGGCACTAAAAGTAGGAAGAAGAGTCTCTGGAACAACCAGTAGGATGGCACACAAATGGCTTTCTTAAATTTTCCTATTTATATTGAAAAGAAATAATTCAGTAGCAGTTTGTAGTTTTTGGTTTTCTCAAACAGTTCCTCCTAGGGGAGCGTATTCTTGTGGGAAGAATGCTGCCGTCAGAAGGATAGGAAAGCATCTACCGTGATTTGATTTGATTTTTCTTTCCACTCTCCTGCTCCACTATTCCACAGTGGAGCATAAGGCTGTTAGATCCTTGCTAATAAAGTAATTCCAGTGACTGTGCAAAGAAATGTCAAAATGTTAATACAGTCATCAAGAGCTCCCAGGCTGCCTCAGCTATTTGAATTGATTTCAGAGGGTTCTGATCAGAGGAACAGTTCCTTCCTTGGAGTTTAAATATGCTTTATTTTCCATGAAGGCATTCTGGAGCCTCTGCCTTCCTCCCTGAAGTCCTGGCTGGGGGAACACTTGCCAAGTCAAACAAGCCCCGTTTTCCCTCTTTGCTCACACACCTGCTATTTGTTTCTCTGTGCTCCAGCCTTGTCATTGTGCCATTCCAGTTGTTGCTCGTTGTCACAAGGGAACTGGGTACCTAAAGCTGAGGTAATTTAAGGGAAATAGAAGACAGACAGATGAAATTGCCCAAATTTTCATTAGGTCCAGGATGGTTATGGTAATAGGAAGGTATTTAAAAATTTTAAAAAATATATTTACATATATAATATTGTATATTTCAGGATGAAGAATGTCCAGCACCTGAACTTCTGAATGCTGTGAGAAGCAGGACCTGATCCCAGCTCTTCCTGCCACAATGAGAAGCTCAGTAAGTCCCACTCCAGACTTTTACCACCACCACCTCCTAGATGGGGAATTCTGGCCTGTTTATCTTCTCATGATATTATTACCTAATGCAATTTCAAATTTTCTCAGCAATTTCATTAAAAGATATGTGGTTTTCTATAATAAGAGCAAGAATATGTAGAGTTTTTGCTGTGGAAAAATGTTGGTTATTTCATACATCTAATTTTATTTTGATTGGAGATGGAAATGGACAGTACTTCCCAGAAGAAAACTTGACCCTGCACACAACTACACTGGAGGCAATTTAGGGATTATAGTTTGTATTTGCTGATATAATTGTCTGTTTTGTGGAAAATTTAGCTTGCAGAAAGTCTATAAACCTGGCCAGAGAGCTTGAGAGGGAGATATTACATTACTTTCAATCACCCAGCTGTTGGTTTAGATGAAAAGCCTTTCTGTTTTCCTCTTACAGTTCCTGCTTCAACCTTTCTGCTTTTGAGCCGTGTAGTCATAGCCTGTGGATCTGAAAACAGCACCTAAGCTGGGGCAAATTATTTCATTTGGTGTTCTTGGTGTATTTGAAGTGTTGGAAATGGTTTTTTAATGATTACCTGCTTCAAAGGCAGAAATCTTAGATAATGGTTTCAGGGAACTGGGAAAAGGAGAAACAGCAAAAGCTCTGCTGCTGCTGTGTCTGATTTTGCAGTGCATCCTTTTCAGTGGGTCCCTGGGACACACCTTGAGTTCTGGTACTGCCTGCAGTTCCCTTGTGGTTTCTTTTTGTCTTTTCCTCTCAGGACCCTTTTGACCATCTGTGGCTTGTGGAGCATATGAAAGCTCCTTCCTGTGCCCAAGATCAATAGCTTTAAAACCAGAGCACAAGAAGCCACTAATCATCTTTTCCACCAGGCGTGATTAATTTGTGAAGTGTTTCAGCTAGTTCCCTTTGAAGTTGCCTTTCCATTTATTTTTTATTTTTTTATTTTTTTTCAGCAAGTGTCCAAAACTCAGAGGCCCACACCCACATGTGTCCTGCAAGAGGCTGGGGCTGGCTAGGGCTCCTCTGGAGTCTCTGCTGTTTGGATGTGGGTGGGCCAGAGCACTTTTTGGAAAGCTCTCCCAGGTCCTGGAAATGTGATTTAAAAACCAGTTGAGATGTTTCCCAAAGCACCCTGGCTTCAGTGGAAAGTGGTGCTGCTTTCCTGTCTGAATCTTGGATTGAGAAAAGAAGGAAAAAGGAGGGGGAGTAAAAAACACCCCAAGCAGCCACACTTCAAGATTTAATTGAGTGTGTTTCAGTTCCTCAGCCTCACGCCAGCTGAATAAGAAAGTGACTGAGAGAAGCTACATCCCCCCTCACCTCCTCTTTATGTGAGTAAATAAGACATTCCAGCAGTGCTGAGGCTGGGCCAGTGGAAATATTTTTTTTATTATTGTTGTTATTATATTTTTAAAGTGTTATTTTTAAAGTTAAGTCATCCACAAACCCACCTGGTCTCTCTTCCTGCTCCTCCTGCACGCCGCAGCAGCACTGAGGGCTGCTGTTATTACAGAAGGGAAAATTGCATGTGATGTGTGAAAGGCTTCCCTGGAACTCTGCAACTGCACAAGTGCCACACTGTCAGCTCTGCAAATACCAAAAAATGGTTGTTCTGCAAACGGGTGATGTGGCACTGGCTCACCCAGGGGTGAACATGCCAGGGATGTACATGAGCCTCAACATTGCTTCCAGTTGTGTTTGGCCAGAGTTTTCTAATTGATCTCTGGCACTCCAAGAGCTGCCCTTGTGTACAAACCACGGAGGGCTGAGTTGTAGCTGATTGTTGCTCAGTTTGCAGGTACAAATAACTCTGCATACACATTTCCTTCTCTGCACAGGTACATTCCAGTGATCAGAGTTTGAAACTAATGTATGTGTGTATCAAAGACATGTGCTGCTGCTCTTGTAAGGCTGCCACTGAGTGCTAGGTAGGGAAGGCATCCACAACCTGTTGCCAGGAAATCCCTCTTTGAAAACAGGACTAGGCTACTATTTATTTTTAATATACCAGATTTGTTTATTTTTTGTCCATGCATATTCAGTCATAACCACTTCTGGCTGCTACAGGAGCTGTGAGGCTCCGTGTAAAACTCTGTTTTCTTCACTTTTGCAGCACTAGCTAAGGGTGGAACGGAAACCTAATGAGGAAGCTTGTGCTGGCAATGCTTCTTACCCAAATGTGTCGGCTCGTGCATTTCTGGGCATCTGTGCTCAATATGAAGCACCTGCTCATGTAAGGTATGTTCTGTAAAGATTGGATGGTGGCCCAGCTGGAAAGAAAGAATTCACACATTTGAGAAGAAATACCTGTTGAAGGCACAGTGTGAGCAGAGCTCCTGGTTCTCTGCAGCAACAGGAATGTCAGGGTGGGAGGGAAATCTCCACAGCAGGAGCAGAGAGCGCAGACAGAAAATGAAAATATTCTGCAGTGATGGCAGCAAACTGCTAATGTGCAAAACAGAGGCAAGTGGTTCCCTCTGTGGTTCTGGCAGTGTGAAATGAGTTTTGTGCTCTCTCTTAAGGGTGACCCACTTATAAAGTAGTTGAATGATGACAGTAGACATCACTGAGGCTACGGCTAAGTAGATACAGCTGTAGATGTTCTCCTAAAGGAGAATCTCACAGAAAATAACTCTGTTAGGGAATCCAGGCCTTGCTTTCAGTTAACAGTGGATGCAGTTTCTCCTGGTCTTACTGGAGATGTGTGTTTGTCAAACTGAGCATAAAAATCATGCCCTATTTAAACAATTCTCCCTTGTTTCTATCTCATCCATCCTCTTTCTGTTCTCTATTCTAAGACTGCTTTTCATCTCCCAGAACAGGACAAGATCCCTTGTCTCTGGATAATTCACATTCCAAGGTTTCATAGCTAAAGCTTGTGCCCCTGGTGTCTCCTTACCTGTAGCTGGATGTTATGAGGGAATCATGGCCACTGTGATTTGGAATACACAGAAAAACTATGTTTTCCTTGACCTTGTAAACATTAGGTAGTAGGAGACATTATTTATTAAATTATGTGATAAATAATGTAAAAAATTTGTATTTTTTAACTTTAAAAATAAAATAACTATTAGTTCTTATATTGAATTTTGATGTTCTGGTCACCCAGTCTGAAACAGTTTCCTGCAGGTTGGTCCCCAAGCTGTGTCCAGAATCAGGTGCAGCTGATGTTGTAATAATTTGGCCAATATCCAGATGAGGACATCAGGTGAAATTCTGTCCCCAAGAAAGAAAAGGGCAGCATTGCCAGGTCAGGGCTTGGATTGTCCTTGGGCCATTCTCTGGGTTTGTTTCTTAGGAAAACAAGTGATTCCCAGACGGGCTGTTAGTGCTGAGACCATTTGAAACCATCAGCTCCAATTGCTTTCAACTATCCTAACTTCAAACAGGCATGTGATTTTCTGTACTAAATCTAAAGTGCAGAAAAAAGTTGCTTCTGGGGCTGGAAACTTGAATGAAACTTGCCCAATTTTAGCTGTAATTCAAACATTTATGAGTGAGTTATGATCCCTTAAAGCTCACCAAGCCCCACCTTGGAAAGAATGGGGTCACTCAGAGTGTGGAGATATTGGTCTTTGGGAAAAGGCTGCCCATCAGTGAATTCCCCTTCTCTCCTGCACAATAGATTTTATCATTTGTTACCCATTTACTGCCAAGGCATTCCTGCACCTGCAGCAGCAGCTCCAGGCAGGGAATGTGGGGTGCACGTGCTTGTGCTGAAGGTGCAGGATATTTTAAGGGCTCATTCTTTTGCCAGTGATGCTTCATCCCTGCCTAGTTACACTCTGGTTATTTGTGCTCCCATGTCTCAGCCCACAGACTGCAGGTCAGTTTGTCTCATGGGGATTGAGGACCTGATTCACTGCTAAAAGCCTCTTTTCTGGCTTCTCTGCATTTTGTTTTTTCCCCTGTGCAGAGGACCACGGGGCACAGTGTGTAACTGGGATTCACTTTTCAGAGTGGCAGTGTTTGCCTAGTCCAACAAGCAATGAGACATGAAGGTGGCGCAATATCAGGTCTAGCATTGACTGCTTGGGTGATATTTATTTAATATCATGAACAATATTAAGCCTTTTTTAATATTTTTTTCATAGTTTTGTTTTTTTGCTTGTTTTTGTTTTTTGGTTTGGTTTGGGTTTTTTTGCCCGTCTTTGTCTGCTTTCCTCATCCATTACATGTTTTCCTTTCCTGGTTTTGGAGGGGTGTACGGATGTAGCCGTAGTCTCTCTAAAGTCACTAAGAGTAGAGTTTCATCACACCCACACAAATGATGGTAGGTGGTACAGTATTTCTGTACAAACATTTCACTGAATTTGTAGCTTTTGTATTGAGCTGCATTTTCGTCCTGAATAGTTTTTAAATGGTTGGTAAGAGAAGATTTGAGGTCATTCAAATCTCACCCTAAAACCCCCAGTAAAATTCATGGTTCTATTGAACGTGTTGGATGGAAAAACAATGCTAAAATTGGTTCATAAATATTATTAATATAAAAATGTAAGAGGTTTTCCCTGTGCTTGTTTAGTGTCTTTATCTTGTGCCTGGGAATGCTGGTTTGGATGCACGTGTGAAATGGCGGGGGCTTTTCCTCCTCTTGCAAACCATTTATTTCCTTCTTGTGGAGAAAGGAGCTTTGCAAAAAGAAGTGAGGCTAAAGAGAGACAAAGAGTCTGCAAGGATGGATGATGGAGGGCTGATATTGGCACACGTACAGGTCTGTGTTCTTTGTGGCTGACACAGTGCACTGTGCCTCGGTAATGCAGCATCTGCCTTGGCACAGGGGCTCTCCAATGCTCGTGGAAGTTAGAAAGCGCACGAAGATACATTTCTTTCTCTTTCCCCGCTTTTCCCCCTTCCTTTGAAGCCTCAAGGTGTTGACTGGTGGCTCACTATAGCACTTAGTTTGTTACCACCCATTCACACCTCTGCGTGTCTGCTGTCCCCACCTCCTCTCACACTTCCCTTGCTGTAACGATGTGTTGCAGAAATAAATTGTGTTGCACAATGAGTGCGTAGAAAGAACAAGAGGGTATTTAAAAGCTGAGAAATCGGAGAACTGGTGTGGAAAGAGAGAGAGAGGGAAGTGCTTTTGGCACACTGAGCTGGTAGTATATTATAATTCAGGCTCGGTGTCGGCTGTGCCGCAGTGATTATAACACTCATTTGAATGCTGGAAGTTGAATATAACAGGAAGGGATTGAAAAGCCCAGGACTTGGGGTGCTGCTTGAGAGTTCAGTGTGGCTTCTCTGCTTTCCTCTAGGATCTGTATGAAAAAGAAATGTTTTTCTGTTTTGGTATTAGGGCTTGTTCCCCCCCCCCCCCCCCCAGGTCTAAAACCAACAGAAGGCTTTCAAAGATTCTGCTTAATCGTGGGTCCTTAAAAATCCCACTCAGTACCTTGAGAGGTTTGCCTTGGTGTGAAGAGACTTTCTGAGACAGAGAAACGAGTAGAAATAAACATTTAGTGTTTCAGCCATGCAATTGTGGCACTTTCCTTTAGTTCCACATCTCTCTGGGAAGATTGTGCCCCTTGATCACACTCTAAACGAGCCAAGGCCGTGCTTTGCATTCACACAGCGCAAGCAGACACCAGGCACCTTTTGCATTCCACGTGCAAACCTCCTCTGCTCGCTCTTGGAAGCTGGTGCTGAAGGAGATGATACCAAACTTTATTATTTTCTTTCCAATTCTGTTAAATCTCAGGGAGCTCCCAATTTGAAATGATGGCTTGCCCTTAAAGAGCTGCTTGCACTTGACAAGTGTGTGGCAGTACTTCATTAATTACCAGCAGCCCTTCCCAGCACAACCTCAGTTAGGTAGAATATTTGTTCAACGCACATAATTATCTCTCTGTCGTTCTCTCTCTCATATCGATTCATGTGGAAAATATGATTAAAACATGAACATCTACAAATGATTCAGAATAACGAGAGGAAAGGCCATTGTTTTTTCACACTGACTATACTAGATTACTATAATTACAGCTGAATGGTTCTACATTTCTCTGTGTCCCCCACAAGACTATGCTCATTCACGGCCTCAATGTACCATTTAAAATTAGAGAGGTTTAAAAGAAATAGCCTCTTAAGGATGTTTCTTTGACCCATTAAGGACCTTTACCTTGGCACTTGCACATGTAATCTCTGGCATAAGGTCATGCAAAGCGGGGGTAGGGCTAGGAAAAGAAACAGCAACCCTTCAGACATCTGTTGTGGTGCTGTGGCCAAGAGCGGAGGGGAGGCAGTGCCAGTTCGGCAGCCGCTCCTGCAGATTGCAGTCGGCTTGCTTTTGATGCCAGCCTTAATAATGTGGGCTTCCCGCTGAGTGGGTGGCACTGCCAGATTCCTAATTAGAATCCACTAAAAGCAGCAAAAGGTGAAGGGGTCGTTTCATTCCAACCCCCACGTCTTCATCTCTTCTCCCTGCAGGTTTGTTTAGCCTCGGTTTTATTTCGGCCTCTTAGCCCGGCGGAGAGGAGCGGGGCAGGGTCCTGTGTGCTCCTGCCTTGATCTCAAATTAAACAACTGGAAATTTTGATCTGCTGAAGCCCTCAGCAAGGCCCGATTCACTGTGGTGTGTGTGGAGATGACAGAACTAATTTCACACTTCATCCATTGTGCGCAGTGGGCTCACTTGCTGTTTGCTCCTGCAGCTGGTGCAGGCTCCTGAGACAGGACATGGTTATCCTCTCCTGATTTCATACAGGCTACGTGGGAAGGGCCTGGCGCAGAGGGTAAGGGCACCCCAATGTGTATGCCATTGGCAGCTCTTCCTTTCTCTTAAGAGGATGTAAATGCTATTCCAGAGGTTTGGTTTGTTCCTGAATAGCTTCAGGCTGCTTTTTCATAGAATCATAGAATGGTTTGGCTTGGAAGGGACCTTAAAGACAACCTTGTTCCATATCTTCCATAGGCAGGGACATCTTCCACTGTCCTAGGTTGCTCCAAGCTCCATCTAACCTGGCTTTGAATACTGCCAGGGATGGAGTAGCCACAATTTCTCTTTTAGGTTCATTCCAGATTATTTGACCAATTTGGAGAACCTTGAAAAGGCTCTGGGAGCTCAGGCTGAGAAATAATTGAATTATAGAATTTTTGACATGAAGTGTGGCTGGATGTGCTTATTTCCTCTGGGAGAACAAGTCTGGAAGCAGGCAAGGCACAGAGGCACAGCTTGGAGGAACCAGCCCAGGTGAGCACAAGCTAGCCTGAGGGTAGTGTGGCCACCCCTTTCCAGCTGGATGTGGCACATCCCAAGAGCTCTGCTCTAATGGAATGGATGGGAAGTTCCTGAAAGATGGAATAACAGTTTTCAGGGTGAGGTTTCTGCTTTTTTATCTCCTCCCCTTCACTTTTTTTAGGTGGGTACCTCTTTAGAACTTTATATGGCTCTGTTTATCTCTGATTGCTTGACAAAGTAATGGGATTAATTGTACCAAAAACCAGGCAAAATGCAACCTGCAAATTGTGGGGCAAAGAGTTCAGCAAGAGTTGCAGGCCGGGACCTGAAGCTGCTGTCACTGCACCTCTCATAAGGAATGTGCAGAGTTTTTTCCTAGCCATGAAGAAAGGCATCCACTTTTTGCTTGTGAGGTTTCAGTTGCAAACCTGAAAGTTGAGCTACACAAAATTACTTATGAATCAAAACTGGAGAAGGGAGTCCCGTGAACTCTTGCCAGCTGAAACTTCTGACTTTTCCTTGGCTTTACCTTTAATTTGCTGTTAGAAAACCTGTGATCAAGTTTTAGCCTGTGAGCCAGAATTAGCCAACTAATCAGCAGCCTTTCTCATTTCCTGATTAAATGAAATGCTTCAAACTGTCCTGCCTTTTGATCAGTAATGCAAAGGGATGCACATTCCAGTAATTGTGAATGCAGAACAATGACTTTTCTGCCAGAATTATTTCAGCACAACTGCACTGCCACCTCCAAATAGCCCCTGACTAGCCCAGCCTTTAGGATGGAAGGCAAATTGCCTTTCTCGGTGTCCACAAAATGCATACAATTGATCAGTAAATGCCTTCTAGTTAGAACATTGTTTCAATTCCTTTCTATTTGCACCCTATAAAGTAAAACAATGCCAACTCTATTTTTTTTTCTGTCTCCTAACAAGGACATAATATTTATGACAAATGTTTTGGAAAATTCGTATAACACATGTATGGATATAAATGAGAAAGAGCTGGAAAGAAGAAAAAAGTCCAGGTTCCAGACAGGGTGAGAGAGAAAGAGAAAACCCCCATAATTCTGAGAGACAGCAAATGTGTATCTTTTGTTTGGTAATATGGTATCCATGTAATGTCTCTGAAATGGCCACAGTTAAAGTTCATGCTACATTAGGAAAGCAAAGTGGTTTACATTGAAACTTAATAGAAGTCAATTGTGTTTGAAACATCTGATGCAGAAATAAAACACCTTATGTTTTGTGGGAGCGAGGAGCTGCATATTTGGCACTCCTTTCTAAACACGTGTGCTGCCTCTATCAGTTTGAGATAATCCAGCTCTGGCTCCTGCCCAGCCACTCCTCCTAACCAGAATTACGTGAGACGCGTTCAGCTCCCTGTGCTCACTCCACTCCCTCCTGAGTGAGCATCAGTTATCATCATCTTCAAATCCTCCACCTTCCAAGAGAACATTATTAACAATGAGTATTCTTTTCTTTCATCAGCACTTCTTTTCTTTGTTTGGGGAGACCTCGGGTGTTTCCCACTTACATTTGTTTTTCTTCTGTTATTTAATGTTTTTTTTCATGCAAACTCTTGAAGTTCACATCAGAACGTGATCTCTAGGGCTGCTGTTGTTTGATCCACTTCCCTACACAATCAGGAAATAAAGTTTCACTGACAAATCCACTCTGTTTTGTGGGAAGGTACGGTCATGAACTGATCCTCCAATTGAACTAAGTTATCCTGTGGACACCTTCCAACTTCTGCTGCCTCCCACTCAATTACATGCTTATTTTCCTAATCCTCTGTTTGACAGGCACAGAGTTTTACCTTTTTGCATTCCAGCAAAATGGGAACCTCTGTTCTTTGCTGCTTTATGTGTGTGCAGGCATTCACACCTCCAGAGTGTCAGGGGATCTGAGCGCAGGGAGTCAGGCTATGAGAACATAATCTAGAATTTGCAGATATTACTGCACTTCTGCACCCTCTTCTTTCTGAGAGACTGAAAGCAAATTCAATTAACTATTGAAGTCTTTTATTTGGTAGATTAATTGGGATTTGGATTTTAAGACAGGATTAATGTGTTATTTTGTGGGGTTTTTTTCCCTACAAGGTTATATGACAAGTCTACAGCAGAACTGAAAATATTAACCAGAATTCCAAATCCAAAATTCAGTGCTGTCACTGTTCCTTCAGTCATCCTCTCTTTAAATGTCACAATGTCTTCATTGGGAGCAAGTAGCAAAGTTTATCCAATCACTTATGTCTATGAGGTTCAAACTAAGTAACTGTAAGTAAATGACACATTTGTTTTTTCCTTATCTAAATTTAGGCAAGTTAATGTGTCAAAATTTATCATATATTCTCTCTTAAAAAAAAAAAAAAGGAAAAAGAAAATGTGAGCTCATCAGCCACAGTTAGGATTATATGGATTTAGCTCAATTGTGCAAAATAATGATTTTATTTTTCAGTATAAATCTTAAATTCTGATGGAAAATTAATCTGAAATGTTGTGAAAGTCTGTATATGTTTTTTACAGCTAGCAGTCATTTGACCTAGCAACATTTCCTATGCTTTCAGTGTACTTTAATTAGATGTAAAGGATAGACTTAGGATAGGCCTATTTTTTTTTTCCAGTTTATGGAGTATGATTGGAAACCAGGATTGGTTTAGAGTCTGCTGTGGCCTACCTGGATTTTATCAGGTAGGACTTTGTTTTTCCTTTGTTCTTGGTATCCCAAAACCAGGTGAATATCTGGTCCTTCCAGAAGAAAAAATTTAGGATCTTGAGCAAAAATAGTGATTTAAAACTTTAAAATAAGGTATGGCTTTTGTTTGAAATGGAGAGGACTGGGGGTGGGTGGTGTTTTTTCCTTTAGATTTTTTTGGTGGGATTTTTTGGAGTGTTTTTGTGGATTTTTGTTGTTGTTGTTTTTGGTTTTTTGTTTGATTTGGTGGGTTTTTTAGTTTTGTTGAGTTTTTTTCTTTTGTTTTGGGTTTTTTTGGTTTTTTTTTGTTTTGGGGGGTTTTTGGGGTTTTTTTTGGGTAGGGTTTTTTTTTGTGGGTTTTTTGGGTATTTTTGGTTTTTTTAGTTGTTTTTGTGGGTTTTTTGTTTGTTTTGATTTGGTTTTTTTGTTTTGTTGAGTTTTTTTTTTTTTTGTTTATTTTTCTTTTTTTTCTTTTTTTGTTTTGATTTGGGGGTTTTTTTTGGGTGGTTTTATGGGTTTTTTTTTTTTGTTTTCCTTTTTTTGTTGTTCTTAAGTTCCAAGCCCTGACTTTTGAATGCCCAAATTTGACAGCACTAGACTAATATTGAAAATATTGAAGCCATTGCGGGTGGGGAGGGCTGACCTGCGCGAGGTCTGACCCCTATTCTGCCATGGTGTGCGCTCTGTAAGTGAGCCCAGCGTGACACCAAAACTTAACATTACCAAAAGCCAGAGGAAGAAAGCAATCCCTGGCCAGCCTGGGCCAGCAGTGCAGCCATGGGACAGGAGCCTTGCCCTCCCTGGACATATGTGGAGCTGCAGTGAGAGCCCTGCCCTGCCCCGGGCTGCAGCTGGGACAGCTGGATCCCAGCAGTGCTGCTGTCAGCACCCAGCCTGCAGCACAGCCTGCCCTTGGGATCTCCTGCACCCAGCACCCAGCCTGCAGCACAGCCTGCCCTTGGGATCTCCTGCACCCAGCACCCAGCCTGCAGCACAGCCTCCACTGGGCTCTCCTGCACCCAGCACCCAGCCTGCAGCACAGCCTGCCCTTGGGATCTCCTGCACCCAGCACCCAGCCTGCAGCACAGCCTCCACTGGGCTCTCCTGCACCCAGCACCCAGCCTGCAGCACAGCCTCCACTGTGATCTCCAGCACCCAGCCTGCAGCACAGCCTGCCCCTGGGCTCTCCTGCATCCAGCACCCAGCCTGCAGCACAGCCTGCCCCTGGGATCTCCTGCATCCAGCACCCAGCCTGCCCTTGGGATCTCCAGCACCCAGCACCCAGCCTGCAGCACAGCCTGCCCCTGGGATCTCCTGCATCCAGCACCCAGCCTGCCCTTGGGATCTCCAGCACCCAGCACCCAGCCTGCAGCACAGCCTGCCCCTGGGCTCTCCTGCATCCAGCACCCAGCCTGCAGCACAGCCTCCACTGGGCTCTCCTGCATCCAGCACCCAGCCTGCAGCACAGCCTGTCCCTGGGCTCTCCTGCACCCAGCACCCAGCCTGCCCTTGGGATCTCCAGCACCCAGCACCCAGCCTGCAGCACAGCCTGCCCTTGGGATCTCCTGCACCCAGCACCCAGCCTGCAGCACAGCACAGCCTGCCCCTGGGATCTCCAGCACCCAGTTCCCTGGCCCAAGCTGTTGGAGACAGAGAGAATCCCTGAGCAGGAGCTTTTGTCTCTGCTCCCCTTGATCACGGTGACGCCGTCGATAATTGCGAGTGCATTTCATGTGTGGCATCCAGGGAATCCACACAGCAGTGCAGACCTCAGTGCTTCCTGGTGCTTTTAAGTCCTCAGCACTGGCTTTGCACCCATCTAGGAGAGTCCATCTCTGCCCTCCATTGTCGCAGACATCTTTTTGTGAATATCCTTTTCTTGAGGATTTTCCCTTCTGAGAAGCTGAAGCCTCAGAAACAAAATGTAAACAATGGTTATCTGCTGCTGTAGAATGCATCAGGTAGATTTTTGATTGGGCCATCTTGAATTTTTACAATTAATGGCCAACCACAGACCAGATAGCTTAGACTCTCTGTCTGAGCCACAGATCTTTGTTATTGATTCCTTTCTATTCTTAGCTTAGCTAGCCTTCTGAAGAAACCTTTTCCTTCCATTTCTTTCTAGTATAGTTATAATGTAATATATACATATATCATAAAATAATAAATCAAGCTTTCTGAACATGGAGTCAACATTCTCGTCTCTCCCCTCATCCAAGAACCCCTGTGAACACTGTCACACTCCATCCCTGCAGTTGCAGCATGGCAGGAAATCCTCTCTCTGGGGACCACTCATTGATGTCTCCTTCCTCCTCTCCTAGCCCCACGCTTGAGCAGTGCTGCTCCTTGATTGTGATCTAAATTGTCCTTATCTCATGCCAGACACCGGGATGGCTGCAAGGCATCATTTCCTGCTGGGCAGTGCCCGGCACAGAGCATATGCTGGACATCCACAGGCAGATGGGGTTGGCTGGGGCCAGTGAAGCATGAAAAAACAGGGGCCTGGGTAGGAAGAGGCTGGAGGACTCCACAAACTGGTTGAGTGCCACATCCCAAGCAATGCTAACAGCTCATTAACATTCCCTACAGGGCTGGCGGGTCAGCACGGGAGGTCAGAAAAATTAAGGACTATTTTCTTAAGGAAACAGGAGGTAAAGAGGTTTAGATGCACACAGCTGGTGTAGGACACAATGCAAAGATTGGCCTGAAAGAAGGAAAAGGGGAATGCTTCATCTCAGTCCCTGCCTGCTTAACTAGGACCAGCCATCTGCCCACTTTCTACCTGGGATTCTCCCCATGCTGAGCTGAAACTTGCTTCATTATTCAAAAGCAAACTTGCCCAATGGCACAAGATGTTGGGAGGCAGCTGATTCGTGACCTAGCCAAAGACATCGGGAGGAGGGAGTGAGGTTTTCCTTTGAACCAAGCTCTGGAAGCATATGGCAGGCCTTGCACTTCAGGACGTGATCCATATGCTGCTCTTCAGTGCCCATATGCTTTCTATATTTTCCCTATTTATTTATTTTAGTCGGGATTGAGTCTGTGATCTTGATTTTCCTTTTGCTGCTGGCTGTAATTACATTTGGTTGTGCTACTGGAGGTAAGGCAACGAGGTTAAAAATGAGCGCCAGAGTGTTCAGTTTTGTCCTTTTAACATCATCTTGTCCTGTGCTTTTTTGTGTCAGGAGTTGTATTCTGGGTTAATGATCTGTAATGCTGTTAGTTTACATTTCTCCTTCTTGTTGCAGCTCGGAAGTGGAGTTTCATTGACTCAGGGTCAGAGAAGAGACAAGCTCCAACAATAGAGCTGTACAAACATTAACTGATATTCACTGCTTCTTGTGGGGTTAGAGGCTATAAATCAGTGTATTCCTATTTCACTGGAAAAAGCAGCAGAACTGAGAAAGCAGCTCCAGACTCTGCCTCCAACCGGTGTGGCAGAATCTGACCTAAGTTAGTGAAGATTTATGGGCACAAGGAAGCACTATCAGCCACTCTCTTTGTCTTCCTCACTCATACAGGGATGTTTGGCTCCAGCAGGGCAGCATTTCCTGCTCTCTTTGGCTGAGTCCTTCCTGTCCCAAAGGCCATGTGGTGGTGACAGACAGTGTTCCTTAGTCCCAAACCAAGCAAGAGTGGTGCTGGTGAGCTCCCACCTCTGCCCTGCACACCTGAGCCTGGAGGTGTAGGGGGATACAGTATGGGTAAATGAAGGTGGTGTAGAATGTAATTTTATCCCCTAAAGAATCACAGCTGGGTTAATTATTAAGGATTAGGAGCAGGCCTGATGTTAACAGACCACAGCTGTAGCCAATAAGAAGAGTGTTATAAAAGAGTGGATTGGTTGGTTGAGGGAAACTGAAGTCAGTTGGTTACTGTGAGGACAAAGAAGGGTCAGTGCTAGAGGAAATGCCTACAAGGAACATCAAACTCGAGCAATAGGGAGCCCTTGCAATGTAATGATAACAGAACTGTGGCACTATAATGACAACATGCAGGGTCCCTGCAGGCAGCCCCAAACCCAGGGCAGCAGCAGCTCCTGAGCCCCTGGGCTGTGGGCAGGGTCCAACCCCACCCTTGGTGCCTGTTCCTCCTTCCATGCCCCAGCAGGGATGCCCTGGCATTCCCCACAGCTGGAACAGCGAACCCTGCCTGGCATGCCCAGCCTCTGCCCATCCGCAGAAAATCCACCTGAGCTAAAACAAAGTACTTGTAGGAACACTGGCTGTCCAGAACAAAATGAAGGTGTTCTGAAAAGAATAATTACATTTTTGTGTATTTGGTTCTTCAGCCTGCAAGAAGTCCAGTTTACACACTTCTGCTGGAAACAGTCATTCCTCACAGACAAAGGGCTTGATGGCCCAATCATTTTAACCAGGTGCTTTTTGTTGTCTTGTGAACCAGCTAAATAATTAGCAGTGAAATCTGGTTTATTTTTTATTTCCATATTTTCATTGGAAAAAAGCTTCTGACAAAACAATGCCTCTCTTTCATATTGGGGCAGGGGGTGTTGTTTTTGTTTTGGTTTTTAGGATTTTTTTTTCAGTGGGAAGAATACAGCATGCTCTGGGTCTGGTGTTAATGTAACCAGCCTCTTTTGAGGATCCTCGCCAGTAATTAAATGATTCTTCCTCGCTTTTTGTTGCATTCAAAGAAGAAATTAGCAGATTGGGTATTTCCTGCATGAAGTGATAACATCTGTGCATTATTGGGGAATACTTAAGTCCTTTACCACTGTGTAGTAACTCAGGTTAAAATTATTTGGAATTAATGAAAGTTTTGTGTGAACAAAAGCAATGTCCTGGATTCTGAGAGGTTTTATCATTGATGTGTTTTTTCACCCCAACATTTTGAGGTGCTGAGAAGATCTTATGCTATCAAGGACTCAGAACAAAACAAGGGCTTTTTGCAAGAAGAACCATCTCTAGTTTTAATTTAAATCTTGTGCTGAAAAGTATTTATCCATAAATACTTTTGGATTTCATATTTGTCATTATTGGAGAGCTGAAAGTGCCAACATACTGCTTGTAAGTCTGTTGTTTCAGCTCTCAAAAGGAAGCAGGAGTTATTATAAACCTTGTAGAAGAGCCTGCTTTTGTGAGAATATAGAAAACTTTTTCCAGAATGCAGCTTTAGAAAGAAAACTCTCTGGGAGATTTTGGTGGAAAATCAAGTATTTAAAACTCAAAGGTTTTTTGCTAAGGAGGTGTAACATGGTCCTCCCAGGAGATTGAACTTCCCCTCCTGTCCTTTCAGACATCACAAAGTTTGAAGAAGATGCACTTCAGTGTTGAATGGACTTTAAGCTGATTCTAACAAGGGACATTAAAATGCTTTGTGTTAATGGCAGCAAAAACTATTTCTACTTTCTCCAGTAAAATTTGTACTGCAACTTTCTGCTCTACCCATTCCCCTTGAGAAATATTTTTATTTTCATCTCAATTGGGAAGAAAAGCCAAATTAAAAAATGCTGGAGTTTCCAGAGCACATGACTTCAAATAGAGCTCCAGTTAGCAAAGACAGAAAATGTAGGAAAGAATCCGAATTTCAGTCCTTCTATGGTTCAGTCATTTCTCTACTTTAACACTTAGATTATCTAAATATAGGGTCTCATTTCCTCATTTCTGCACTTTTTTGAGTCAGGGATAGAACCCAAATCTTTAGCTCATCACAGGATAATTCTCTGGGCAGCCTTCCCTTTCTGTCAGAAGCAGCTGGAGAATGTTCAAACCTCACTTGGCATTTCCAACACAGGAGCTGGACTCTGCCTTCCTAACCTGTGCAAGCCTCAGGCTGCTGTCAAATCAATTACTGATAATGATGGCAACCATTGCTCTACTGAAGCTTGAGTGACAACTTTCCTTACAGCTCTGGAAAGAACATCATATTCTCAGAAACTTCACATTTCAGCTCTCCTGGAGAAGACATGGAAAGCACCCACGGGTTTTATGGCAAGCCTTGAATGGGATTTTCCAAGCATGAGGGGACAATAGAGGGCAAAACGAGTCTTGACTGAATTTTAAGGGTCCATGTGAGGCAGGTATGTCCTTGATGCAGAGGAGAAAGAACATCATGAATATTTGCTTGGTTGTGTTGCTCTCACACTGAGCAAACTCTGCTGTTGGCCAGGAGGGTTTTGGGCTCAGGTGAGGGCAGAGCAGAGCAGTGTCTGTGCTGTGCAGCCTCAGGAAATCCATCCTCCTCATCCACCCTGCACTGCTGGAACTGGGTAAAGCATGGGGAGTTCTGAGACCCAGCTCCATCTCTCTGGATGGGATCACTGCCTTTTTCTCTCTGTTCTCCAGGTGAAATTTCAGTGCCCATCTCCTCTTTCCCCATTTAAAGGATAGGAACCAAACAGATCTGAAAATGTCTCCTGCGTCTTACAGCAGTGAGCTTTGATTCACACTTCCCTTAATTCACTGCTGTGAAAAATGGGCTGGCATCCTACTGTGAATTTAAATACTCCCAACCCAGGAATAAATGGATCCCATGGCTCATTTATCTTTCAGATATTAATTAATAGTGGTTAATTGTAGTTATGAACTGCAGCATTCCAGTCTCCAGCATCCATACATTTTATTTAATATATTCTGATTAAGGTGGAGTCAGCGAGTTGGAGAATAATTAAAACAGCTCTTTGCCATCAGCGTCTTACAAAATTTCAGCTTCCTCATGAATTCATAAGATGATTGTATCTGCCTCTTCAGAGACAGAAAGTTGTTTTGGGGCTGAAGCATGGCAAACACTGTGAGAAAATCCATTTGAACATGGTTTGTCTGTCCTTGGTGCCACAGACTGACACACCACTACCTTTCCCAGCAAGGCACTGATGGAATAACTCTGCACATCTGCAGCCTTTGCTCTAGAATCACAGCTAGAGAACAGTTTCTACTCTTAATTCTGTCCCTCCTTTATGCAATGAAATAGGTGATAATATGAGCAGGGCAGTCCATGCCTGTGAGCTCACAGTACAAGAAAATCCCATGAATGGTTGGTATTAACTTTCTGAAACCTGTTGTTACCACAGAAAGGATGGGTTATAGTAGAAGGCTAGGAGGGTAGTTTGCTTGGATGAAAAGAATTTTCTTCATATATTAATGAAATAGTTTGGGTAGGAAGGGATCTTAAAGATCACCTCATCCCAATCCCCTGCCGTGGGCAAGGGACACCCTCCACTAGGCCAGGTTGCTCCAAACCTGGTATTTTCTCCTTTCACAATCCACATTTCTGGGCACATATAAATACTATATTTCTGTGCTTTGTTGAGATTTCATTTTTTGGTGGTGGTACAAGTAGATTTCAGGCTGATGGAAATACAAAACATCATTCCTTTTCGTCTGTGCTAATGAGCTTTGGTTTCAAATCTCACCCCTCATGCTGCGAGTGCAGATCCATGTTTGAATCCCCTCTGGGCAAAGTGGGGGTCCACGAAGGCTGGCAGGTGTTAAGGCACAGCACACTGCAAGTTTTCAGGGCAGGTTCCTGAGGGATTTCCTCCTGAAGGCAGCTATTGTTTGGCTAAGAGAGAGCCATATCCACTCTGCTCCCAGTGGCATCCTGAAGCACACTTGCAACACAAGAAAAATGATGACTCTCGAATTGATTTGATGATAAAGTTTCCCCCCCCACCCCTCAGAAATGCTTGTGGCTGAGCTCTGGCAGGGAGATGTCCTGTTGGAAACTGAACTTGGTTCATCTGGGCTCTGGTGGGAACCCCGTGTTCAAGATAAACATGAGAGCGCTCTTTGAAGTTGTTTGCTCATCAAAAGCACAGTTTCTTTGTTTGTTTTATGCTTGATACTCCCATGAGATGTAGTTCAATTTATGGTATAAAATCTTGGCAAGAGGAGGCAGTTTAGAAAGAAAAATCCCCCCCAAACCAAACAAAACCCCCTTGATGCTGCTGGGAAGGTGGGAATATTGTCCTCAGAGTCCCTCAGATGTTTCTCTTCATAGCATTTAACAGATTTTAATTTTACTTTTCTGTTGTCTATGTGAAAAATCTTCCTCCTGCCTCCAATATGTTTCGAAGTCTTTAGGGCTAAGTTACATGTGAATTCACTTGAGGTTTTAAGCTGGGCCAGGACTTTATTGTGTTACTGATGTGGTGGTTGTGCTTTGATGATCTCTGGCTGCCATTGCTGTAGGAGTAAAAATCCCCCTGTGCCAACAATCATCTCCTTCTTTCTCCGCATCACACAGAATGGATCTTACTGATGTACCTTTGATGGTGGTTTTTAGATTTGAGAATGTCCTGCTATACAAATTTTGAGCTGCGTGAAATACAAGCTGCAAGATGGAAATGTGACAGGATGGGAATAAGTTCTGGTCCTGGAGAAGGCACCATCCATCCTCTCATGTTTTATCACACATGCATAAATGCCATGGCTGAAGGTGTTTGAAATGTATTTTTATCAAGGTCATAGTTTTGGCTCATAGCTCAAGTATCAAGTTTTAGTGGTGAACAGAGGTTTAGACCTTGTTCATCCCTATTCTTAATTTGAAAAGTAACCTTTACAAAACACCAACAAAGTAAAAACATATTGGAAGTAAGTCACAGGAATGTACTGGTCACTCTAAAATGTAAATTTCTAAGTTTTGTGCAGATGCACTCAATCTCCAACTGTAACAAATCTGAGTACCAGCAATTTGTAGCAAGATGGGTACCATATGCAGAAATAGGTATATTAATATATAATCTCTGTAAGTGTGTAAAAATGCACTCTGAGCAGACATAATTGAACTGAGGGACATTTGTCATGACTAGGGACATGAATAGGAAAGGAAAATTACTTTTTGTCCTTATGGTGTGCTTTCTTTCTTTTTGAGAGAAATGATACGTTCCCTGCCTCTTTCTCATCTACATTACTGATAATTGATACATCTGAAGAAATACTGGTAAATTAAACATAATTTTAAGCTTTTTCATTGCCTTCTGAGAATCTTAAAGTAATTTGTGTTTAGTAAAGACTTCAAGAAGTATGTCACTGTTATAAAACTGGTTGTCATTGTAACAATGATAATTTTTTTAAAGGCGAGACATCTAAATCATAGAACAGCTAAGCTCAGGGTTTTCAGAGCACTTTAAGTACATCATTTTTGTGGTTGTTTGCTTTGAGTTGCTTAATGTAGTCATTTAAAATTCAAGGCTCCTAAAATCACTCCATGGAATCCATCACTACATGGATTTTGCCCAAGATCACAGTGGGAGTCTGTAATGCTGCTGGGCCCAGAACCTACATGCTGATTCTGACCTTGCTTAAGCTAATCTTAAATCTTCCGTAGTTATTAATGTCAGTAGATTTTCTTTTTATACAAAATTACTGCCACTAAGATTAAAATTCTGATTTCCAGACTTTTCATCCTGTGCTTTAGCTCAACAGAAAATAATTCTTTCTCCATATGCTATTTTTTGGATGAGCTTTAAAATCAGATGCTTATCTCAGTCTCTTCTTTTGGCAAAAATGAACTGGAAATCCCAGCTGGAGATTTCTATTCTGGCTGTGTCAGAAATGCCTTGGGAGCAGCTTTCTTTGCAGTGTTTCAGTGCTGCTCATTCTGCTCCCATTCACAATATCAGGAAGTACAAAACAAAATTTACATTCTGGTGTTTTAGACCAAGAGAAATCTCCTTGATTGTTTTAGAGGTGGCTGAAAACACTCATATTTTTAAAATAGAGCTGTGTAGCTGGAGACACGCTCAAAAGTGATTCTTGATTTCTCTATATTTACCTCAGACAGAACCCCAAGGGTAAAATTTAAGTCAGTGACATCTAATAAAAGCTCTTAAGTTCATACTCAGTTGTTTGACAGTCAGTTATGCATAAAACTCTTTTGTCTTTCTGTATTTCTGTGTGCATGCACAGGTAGTGATGATGCAAGGAGGCAAAGCTCAGTTGTAGATGCATTTCAGGTTTTACCCTGTTGATAAAACCATCCCTTTTTCAAACAGATTGGACTCACTGCTTGTCTAGCTATGAGTTTCTCCTTTATCATGATTCAAAATATCCTTTAATCTCTCAAGAATGCCTCCTTTTCTTGTGTAAGAGGAGCACTCAGATTTTTTCTGTGTCTCATAGCTGTGGTTCAGTCCAAAGGAGGTGAGAGAATGTGCTACTTCAAAGGTGATTTAAGCGAGCCTAATGTTTTAGGCTCTTTCAGAGTCTTTTCATTTTCAACAATGACCTCCTGAATCTTGGTTTATCCCCAGGTGTTTCCACTGACATATAACTGGCTCTGAGAGCAGCCACGTGTGTTCTGCTAATGGGAGACAGCACTGGCATGCTCCTCAAAACTCTGTGTTCAGCCTGGCTCCTGCTCCAATCCCAGCTTGATTTACTTGGAGTGTTATCTTGGAGAGAGCTGGCTCTGAAAACGAGAGTAGGTGGAAAAAGTTTCACTGAAAAGAACAAATTAATGTTTCCTGTCTTCTGTCCACACAGGCTTTTTTGGACAGAGCTTCTGCTGAGGTGTGTACCATATGTAAGCATTCTTTAAAGCTGGTTTCTCTCTGGTGTCATGACCTAGAGAACAAATACAGAATTGTTGAGTGGATGAGCTGCAGGTTTTTCCCTTCTTCTTTGCCCAGCATTTCTTAATTTCTCCATTCATGTCTCAGTCCTATGGGCTTTTTTTTTACATGGGACATCAAACAGAACTTTTGATTGTGTAGTGCCAGTGAAAATCAGGATTCACCTGTGAAGCAGTAGGCTCAGAATTAAGCCAGGAGGCAACAAAAAACAGCCATAGCCTACAGCTGAGCATTTTGTTAAATATGCAGCTGTGAGAGGGGCTGGGGGCCTGTTGGGACTCTTTCACCCAGCTCTGACCAGCTTTGGAGAGGGTGGCTGTCCTGTCTGCCCACAAAGGACAGGTGTGGCACCATGGGTCCCCTTGTTGTGCCACTCCTGAGGGATCAGCATAAAAACCCCAGCAGTTCTCAGCACCTGGATCCCATTGAGGTGGGATGATGAATCCCCCTGCAATTTTCTTTGGCTTTGCCTGTTTCCTAATAAAAGTGGTGTCAACAGAGCTCAACAAACAGTGATTCTTGTTTCATGGCAATGATTGTTGCGACTCACAAGCTTGAAGGGTCCAGATTCTTTGGAAAACTATAATTTAAAAAAAAAAAGGCATTTTTACTTCAAAAGAAGGTCATGATTATGACCTATTAGTCTGATTGTGGAAATTAGGATTGTACTTGCATTGCTAATACCTTAATTTGCTGTCTTGGAATTTCAGCTGTTGAAAAAATTTCTCCTTTGACAAAAAAGCATCCTCACTTTCTGTCCTCCAATGCCTTCTATAAGGCCCATCCACCTCTGGATGAAGGGCAAGATTTGAGAGGGCTTGGTGCTGTGTCCATGAAGGAAAAATGAGGGATATTCACAGCCTGGCATTGTCACTGGCTGCCCTGTCCTGCCTGCCTCTTCCTTGTCAGTTCATTTAGCTAAATCCTTTCTTCTTAAATTACTCCCTTCTGCTTAACAACTTTCACAACTTGTTTGCAACCACCCGCAGCCCCTGTGGTTGTGTATTCTCTTCTGGGGGATATATTAGACTGTTTATTTAGGCTGAAAGCTGCGAAGGGAAGGTTTGCAACTGTGTTTTCATGCTGTCTAACACCACCAGAGCCTGACAATTGTTTGTTTCAAAACACCCTGCAATAAAAACAATTGATGTTGCGTGCATTCATCAACAAAAGTCATAAAGCAGTCGTAACTAAATCCCTTTATTTATTAAGTTGTTCCTCCCCAAGACTCTGTGAACAGGCCAGAGAAAGGCAAATGTGGCCCACAGAGACTTCCCAGAGCAATTGTTGCTTTGAAGAGCCCATTTCACCTGCTCTCCCCTCCTCACTTGTTCCCATCGGCATCTTGGAGCTTCTGCTCCAGGCTCCAATCAAGCGAGCACCCAAATTCCTCCAGGTACCATTTTGCAGCAATATGAGCCTAATTGTTTCTAGATTGAATATTTTCATGGGGTATCAGTCTCAGTGTTCCTGGAATTAGCATGCTCACTGAAGGATTGAAGATGCTTATCGGGCCCGACAGCTTTGGTGTCAGCGGGCTCGGCGCTGGCTGGCGACAAAATTTATCTGTGCGGAATGGAGACATATGGCCAGAATCATCCGCTCCCTTTCCTCAGTAATTAAAACATCTGGGAGCACAAAAGGGCTGTAAGGATAAAAAAACCACCCTCTCTCTGCTAAATAAAACAGGAGAATGGTGGCTTTACATAATTGCCCAGGCTTTCTCTCGCTGTCTCTGGAGGACCAAGCTCCTCTAATGTTTTTTGAATGTGTGACGGTCAATAGAAGCACAAACTGAGCTGAGCACGGCCCTCAAACTTTTTATTAATACTGTATCTTACTTTATTTTCCAAAGGATGGATTTGAATGCTCCTGAGAGGGATTGCAGATTATTTAAGGAGCAGCAAAAGCATACTGAAGTCAACAACTGTTTTACAGACCATGATTACACAGTGATAGCTTTCTGTGTGTGGAGCATTCTGTAGATATATCTTTGATAAACACTGTTTCACTGAGAGCTTTAAGGTTCAAACTCAGACCAGGGCAGCATGATGACAGCTGTTATCATTTGATGGATATTCAGTGCAGTGTGTGAAGCGTGTTTAATAGAGTTTTATGTAATTTTCAGAGATTATGTGTCCCAAACACAAAGCCATCTCAAAATGAAGTAATTGTCTAACTTCTTGGCCCTTGCGAAATCCCTAACAGAGCTGTGCACTCCCAGCCTTGCAGGGCTGGACTTCAGAAGAGGAATATTATTTTTGATATATGACACTTTTAAATCCTAGAATTTGTCATCTGCAGAGATGGGCAGCCATTTTGAGAGTTACTGTTGTTTTATTGTATACAGGACTCACAATGTAGGGCTTTGTAGTGACTTTTCTTTGCCTTTTTTATTTAATGGAGTAAGATCATAGAATTGTTAAGGTTGGAAAAAACCTTAAAGATCAACAAGTCTGTCAGCTCAGCACTGTGATTTGAGTGGGTGTTCTTCAGTCTCAAGTACCTGAATAACATCTCATCCACATTTTTGTGGAAGTGGTGAATTTACCCAGTATCTCCTGGGGGAAAACTGAGAAACTGAGGCAAAGGGGTGGAACAGAATTGCCCACAAACACATAAAAATCTGTGGCTAAGGTGGCTAAATTGAATGAAGCTCCTCTGACGCTTCTCCTGTGACAGCTTTTTGTGTTTTGAAACCACAGCTCAGCAGTACCCAGTGCTTCCACCAAGGAACCAGACCAGAGGGTCATCATGAATTTTATCTTAAAATCTGTGCAAGTAAAAAACCCACTATCACTGAGGAATGATACCACAGCCAGTTTCTCTGGAACTGCTTATTGCTAGACCCTGGTCTGTGATGCCTGCACCTGTGTAACACAGGTGGGCCAAGCACAGCCTGGGCTGCTGATGGGGATGAGTGCCCTCACCTGCTGTGGGTGGGCTGGGGCTCATATCCCCTCCCTGACTCCTCCATGGTTGAAGTGAGGGTGCTACCTCTGCCTCTTAGGTGTCTTCTGGATTTAAAAACCTTTCCAAAAAGTGGAGATGTTTGGGTGCCTTTCCCTTCCATGCCCTGGCAGTGACACAGAAATAGCTCCTGGCATCTGGAGACTCTGCTTTCACAGCTGCTCCAAGGTACGGACTTCTCTGTGGGCAGTTCTGGGGCTGTGGTTTGTTCCTGTGTGAAGGAGAAGAGAATCTCCTGCCTCCAGTTTTTGTTTTTGGTTTCTTTTTTTGTTTTGGTTTTTTTGTTTGTTTTGTTTTAGGCCCCTGTGTGGGTACCTAAAGAATCCTCATCTTGTTGTGTCTGGTTTGTGTGGAGCAGGAAGAGGTAGTCCCAGGGTTTGTGAGGTCCGTGGGTGATGGACTTATAGCTTCAATTTTGAGAAGTGTTGTAAAGAAGGACATGAGATGAAAGGCTGATTTAGGGAGGTGGATGAAATGGAAGCAGAGGGGAGGTGATGAGGAGAAGAGGATTAAGTTCTTTGCAGGGAATTTAGGAAAAAACATAGAACTGCAGAAGCTGGGTGCTACTGGTGTTCAGTTTGCATTTTACACTTGCTTCCAGAAGTACCCAAGCAAACTAAATTGGGAGCCATTGGCAGCAATATCCAGATTAACTTTAATTTAGTACTGGAAGGCTCTGCGGTGCAGCACCTCTGCACTAATTTGGCTCTTTGTCAATAAAATGAACTCTTGTGATGTTTCCAGTAACTGAAGTGGCTTCTTGACCCAGCTGGGTCCTGCCTGGGCAGCAGAGCTTGGCTCAGGGGTGAGGCATGTAAGGAGGGACACTTGAGCCATCTCACTATCCATATTTCTGATTTGTTCCTTCTCCTCCATGCATCTCATGTCTCCTGTTAGCTGAAGGTTGCTCTCCCTGGAGTGTTAGCAGCCATTGCATTTTGTGGAATACCCCAGATAATGACATGTAGTCTTTTTCTTAAAGAAAACTTATCCCAGTAGAGGTCTAATCAAATATATTTATATGACAAACAGCTGAAGCCTTGAAAATGTCTAGCTGGCTCAAAGATTCAATTAAATCCAGCCCAGTTCTAGGTGTACTTCCTAATTAAAGTATTCAACATCCGCACAGACATAAATATTTATGCTTAGTAGAACCTATCCCAAACAGCAAAACAAATTACTCTGACAACATGGAAAACATGAATGCTCTCCATGGCTCTGTTATCTGCATGCATAGCTTAAGTTTCAGCAGGTGTCATTTTATAAACCATGGAGGAAGCTGTCAGATGTGTTTGGAAGGAGGCTGACAGCATAAGGGAAGGTGATAGTTTTAGTGGGAATGGAACAAGAATTCTGCAAGCAACATCATGGGCCCAATTCTGATCTCACTTTCATAAGCTCAGCAATCTGGGCCATATTCTGAAAGATTTGATCTTTTACCCTGTCTGGATGCCACAAGAATCCTGGCAGCACATACAAATATGGCAACATGTCATTTTTACCTTGGGAATTGTGAATATTTTTGTTTGGTGAGTTCCATGTTCTGCCTCTCGTGCTCTGGCCAGGAGCCTCAGCCAGATGAGTGTTATATGCCTATGTTTGCTGGTTTCCTAACAAATCCAGAAACCATCCAGTCCCTCATAAATTCCAGTGTTATCAACCCATAATTCCTGCAGCCCCACAGTCTAGTACAGACAAGCACTTAGCAAGATATTTTGGGGCTGTGTTTTTCTGCTTGCTTTGGAAGTTAAAGTTACTGGCATGAAGAGTGTTCCTAATTTATGGCATTAGTTAATTTTCCCTGGAGACTCAGGATCCTAAACTATCCCAATTCTGTATTTTGGGCCCTATCAAATGGCATAATGAGGGTGGTCATAATTTAACATTCTTCTGGCTGGTGTAAACAAGGGATCTTGGACTTGGAAAGATCCCAGTGTTCAAACAAAAAAATAAATCTCAGAAGAAAGGTTCAGAACCAAGATGCATACAAGATTAGGTGTTTCTGCTTTGTTTACCAGCCTTCATTTAACCCCTAATTTTTGTTTTCCCCTGTGCTTTACTGTTGAAAATTGGATTAAAAAAAGCAAACCCAAATCTGGGGACATCTCAGAACAGAGCACACTTGCATTTATTTTATTTATTTAGCAACAGACATCTATTTTTAAAGGAGTCAATAATCACTCACATCCTTGCTTCCAAGCAGGAAGAACACTGGTCATAAATAGTGTAACAGACTTGGTGCCAGGTGAGCATCTGCATATTTTTTCCATTTACCTCCCTTTGTGCTGGTCATGTTCCAGGATCCCAGAAAAATAACTCTGTCCCCATCCTCCCCTATGCTTCTGCAGTCCCTTATGGAGTGGCAACCCCTTTATCCATCCCTTATGGAGTGGCCATCCTTTTATCCATCTCCTTTGGCTGTTCCCTGCAGGAATATCCCAAACTCTCACCTTGGCCTCTGCTCCCTGTAGGAGGATCCAAACCACCCATGGTATGAAGCAGGGCAAGTGAGAGGCAAGGCAGGGATGCCCCAAAGAAAATCCATTTGTGTTGATACCTAAAAACAGAGGCCAGACAAAATTACGATAATAAAAAGCAGCTATATTTATTGAAGGGCTTTCAGGTATATTTTGGGCAGAGGAAGCCCCCCAGGGGCTGCACCCAAAATAGACCATGGGTTTTCACACTTTTATAACTTTGGTCCATTTGCATGTTATGGGTTAATCTTCCAGGTATAGCTTCAGGTAATGAAGTCGTTTATCCCAAGTTTGCCCCAATCCTGATTAATTTTGTTTACATTTCTTGAGGCAGTGAGGTGTCCTTGATTCCCAGGCTAGAGAGGAATTCTGTCCGACCAAAACGGGAAAGCAGCAGTTCACACTGTGGAGCTTAAAGTTATACACTAAGGAATTGCAGGGTTACAAATATATGAAAAGTATAAAAGCTAAAATCCTCTGGCATCAGCGTCCCTTTTCCCCAAATACATTCGAGAACACAACATCCAGACCCTGTGGGGCTGTTTATCAGAGTGCAGGGTGGAAAAGGCAGCCCAGGCTTTCCTGGGAGCTGTTCCTTGGGAGAGCAGCCTGGATTTACACAGCAGGGCTGTGGCTGGTTAGCGTTAACATTGCCTCCGTGAGCACTGGGGGAATTGGAGTAAATCTTCCAAGAACACAGAGCTGGTTTCATCTTGTTTGACACATTGTTTCCTGATAAGAGCTGCTGGGAAAATACTTCAGTTTTCTTGTCAGACCGAGCTCGCTGAGTTGCCAGGAGAGACTCTGAATCCACAAGGTCCTGAAAAAGGAATTTAAACAGGAGGGAGGGAACACAGTGATGTGTGAAATGGCTGAACACCAGGGGCAACTTCCTGAAATATGGATAAATGTAAAAGTATGTGGAAATATCTCCTTGTCTCTGCCTGACAAAGGAAGGTGAAGCTGTTAATTTTCTCTGTGATCCCTGGTTGCTGTTGCTGGTTCCCCAGCTGTGCCTCCAGGTGGGGCTGAGCCGTTTGATCCTGACTGAAATTTGCAGTTGCCAAAAACTGCAAACAAGGGACTCGTTCACCTGCAGAAACTTTGGAGAGCCAAGGTGGCTCAGGTGATGCTGTGTAGTTTAAAGGCAATAAGAGAAAGAACACAAAACTAGTACAAAAATGTGCTTTATTTTTTATTTTTGGTGAATGGCTGAGGGGGTTTCTGTTCATTTTAGCTTGCTCCTGTTGCAAGTCTGTTCCTTATGTTGTAGTTTGTGTTCCCATGCATCCCAAGATCTCTCCTAATCCCACTGATACTTCTTGGAATCACAGTCTTTATTGCAGAACATTGTTTTGAAAGTGTGTGAGTGAGTGCCAGCAAACACAGAGACTTCTGTTCTGAACACTCAAAGCTTGGATAATTCTTGAGCTCGTTTTGTGCATGAAGTTAAACATTGCTCTAGTTTTTGGTGGAAATCCTGCACTAAAAATTTATGCCAACCGATGTTGGAACCCACAGCCTGAGCACAGGCTGGACAGGACTTGATGGCTGAGTTTTGACTCAGAAAAACTTTCAGACTCAGAAATTCAAGGGCTGCAAGCTCAGATAAAAGTAAACAGACTTTCCATGAACCACAGTGAACTGGAGCCATTATTCTCAGCAGAACTCCCACTGAGTGGTGCTCAGCCCTGAACTGCATTGACTCCAGCAGAGAGGGAGCATTTGCTGTAAAACAATTGTGGATGTTTATTTTTGGCATCTCTGAAAATCCAGCCGTGGGCATAGGTGTGTAGTGAGGATTTATTTGCCACCTGAGCAAAGTATATTCTGTGTATCCAGCATGAGAAATAAATTAAAACATGAGTGTGGAGAGGGATATGATTTTATCATCATATCTGTGTGAAGTAGGAAATACGTCCTCATGCCCTCTGAACATTTCTTTTCAATCTGAGTTTCTAGTTGCAAGAAAGGATAAACACTTTTGAAAGAGCACACTCATGACAGACACACACAGTGACAAACTTTTAAAAAATACATGTCCCTAATTTTCTAAGCAGCTGTTTAAAACTAGATACATGTCAAAAATTACCTTAGTGATGTCAGCTCAGCCTTTTGCATTTTTCACTACCTGTCCCTGGGCAAATTCTGATCCACCACCCTGCACAATCAGAGATGTGTTTCTTCTACAAATTAAAGTAGTTAAGCAAAATGGAAGCTTGAATAGAAAAGTTTATAAATTAGCTATGAAGTTCTGTAAACATGTTTGCTGCCTTTTCCTTTTTTTTCCTTTTTTTTTTTTTTTAATTGCAGCTCTAAATGTTTAATTCAGAGGTTTCAGCAGCAGACATAGCTAAGGGTTCTGATGGGGCTGCTGCAGCACAGCCTCCTGTCTGTCAAATGGACAGTGCTCCCAGAAAAAACAACCCAGATTCCCCAAAAGACATCTGTGTCAAATTGATGATGAGCTTGACTGGCATCTTAGAAAGATCTTGAGATGGCAAGATTAACCCTCAAATGGCCTGGGAGGCAAAGGGCATGGCATTTGAAAAGCGGGCCTCACACAGGACTTGGCAGGTGGAAAAACCTGCAAGACTCAGCTAAATGCAAGTCTTCTTCAGAAATGATAACTTTGGAGCTGGGGGAGGGGATGCAGGTGATGCTGTTGGCTCTCCCTGGTTTTTCTTGGAGTGGTACAGGATTTTAGGATGTATTTTCTATGGAAATAGCCACTGTGCAGTGCTTCATGGAAGTTACAGGCTGTGAAATGTTTTTCAGGAAATATGTTGGAAAGTCAGGATATAAAATATGCTGAGCTGGAAGGGACTCACAGGGATCATCTGGTCCAGGTCCTGTCTCTCCACAGGACAACAGCAAAAATCCCACCCTGTCCCTGAGGGCATCATCCAAACACTGCTGGAGCTCTGGCCACCTTGGGGCTGTGCCCAGCACCCTCTGGGGCAAGAATCTTTTCCTACCATCCAACCCAACCCTCCCATGGCACAGCATCTGTGCCATTGCCTTGGGTCCTGACCCTGGTCGCAGAGAGCAGAGATCAAAGCAGACCCTGTTGAGGTCTGACCTCAGTCTGCTCTGGCCTCAGCTCCTTCTTATACGGCTTCCCCTCTGGACCCTTCACATCTCAGTGCTCCTCCTTTGGGCACTCTTTAGTAAATTTACACCTTTTTTTTTATAGTGTGGTACCCAAAACTGCCTCCAGGACTCAAGGTGAGGCAGCACCAGCACATCTGCTTTTCTCCATGCTGGAGAAATCCATCACAGCTGGCCCTTGGTGCTGCCTGGTGCCACCAAATACTAATGAGCCACCTTAAAAATTCAACAGTAGCTCCTAAATGTTTCCTTGAAGGAAAATAAAGAACATGAAAGACTGACAATTGCCCTGAAAGTTTGGATTTCCTTGTGTTTGAGTTGCTGTGCTTGTGTGGTGTCAGCAGTGGGACTCCTGCAATGGAAGGAGCCAGTTCCTCCACTGGTGTGTACTGGTGGTTCTCTGCTGCTGTCACTGGAGCAAGAGTTATTTACACCAGAGGAAGAGCTGACCTTCATAAATTGTAAATAGTCCTTGACAGGAATGTGTACTGGTGGCCTTGTCAGCTCTCAGAGGTTTTGTCAGTGTTGGTCTGCTGGTAAATGTTCTGGCAAACTTCCTCCAGCAGAGCCAGCAAAATCTTCTCCTTACTGGCCTCCTATTCCAACATCTCCTGCTGCAGTAAGAACCCCAAAGGTTCTGACCCAGAGTGAGTTCTGCTGCTGTGAATGCATCCCTGGCACAGTGATGTTCACTGGAAACTCTGTGTCCCTGTATTTCTGTGTCAGGGTTCTTAGCAAAATTGTGCATTGTAAGTATGACTTGATGTCTGTAATAACTCCACCACTGGAAGTAATTGACTGTCTCAGTGAATTTAGCTTTATTCCTAAGGCTTGCCAGTTTTTCTAGAGCTGTGAAAAAAAATTATCAAACTTACATTCTGATCATAAGGAGATAATCATGTGTCTTTTAAACATTATTTTTAGGTCTCATAAAAATGTAGGCTAAGGGATTTTTCTTTCTCTCTTTCTCTCTCTCTCTCTTTCTCTCTCTCTCTCTTTCTCTCCCTCTTTCCCCTCTTTGGGATTTTCTCTCATGATAGTCACTGGCCTCCATTGGGAAATAGTTTTTGGAAACCAAATGTAAATTTTGTGCAAGTCTTATGTTGCTTGTGGTGTTATGACAGCATTAGAGCCCCCTGTGCTTCCCCTGTTTCTTGGGAATTAATCAAAGTGTGCCTCACATTTTCTGAGGATCAAAATAGATATTTAAGAGCGGATAAATACTGAGATTGTTTTATTCCTAAAAATGAGCAATAAATTGCCTAGAAACAGTTGCTGAGAATGTAAAAATTATTTAATACCTATTAGGCAGAAGCTGATGGACCTCAAGGCACTTTATTAACAAGGAACACGGCTCCCACGTAGTGTTGTGATTGATATGAGTGTCTCCATGTACAGATGTGAAATACTAATGGAGGCTTCAGGAGAAGAGTTAGGGCTCTCCTGGGGATTTATCACTTTGCTTCAGACTGGGGAAAAGGAGAAGTTAACAGCAAGTTGTAAAGGCTCTTGCAGGTTTTCTCACCTGCTGTATATACTCATTTAAGAAAAGAAAGGTTTACTGAAGAAGATAAAAAGGTTTAAGGGAAAAAAAAGTTTACTGAAGAGGAAATGGACTCTGAAAGGATGACTTTTTATGAAAAAATGCATTCAGAAAAATTCGAGGATGCATGAAGGCCAAATGGGAGCTTCTCAGAGTAGAAATCCCTTAAGTTTACAAGTTTCTTTTGGGGCTGCAGGATGAGATCAGGTGTAAGCAGAAGTGGGAGCTGTAAATTGGGCTGGCAGGGGCAGCTCTGCAGCCTTCAGAGTGGGGATGGTGCCCAGGAGAATCCTGGCTGTGATGGAGAGCTGGGAGGGGAGCAGCAGCCATTTCAGATAAATGCTTCCCCTGGCATCATAAATACAGGTGGCCAGAGTATTATCCTCTGTGTGAGGACATCCAGTGCTCTGGGTTTGTGGGTCATTAATATCTCCAAGTTCTAAACTGGCACAGACCACAGTGGTTTACCACAAGTGAATTAGATCAATTAATTTCCAACCCAAACCTAATGGGCATTTTAGAAAAGGATTTAATGTCTCATTTACTCTCTACAGTTATCTTGTTAAATGCCAATTAAGTATCTAAATATTTCTTACAACCTTAATGAATTACAATATAATAAGTAATAAATGATCACTAGTTTTTTGCTAACATGCTGAAGTCTGCTGTTAACTTGAGGAAGTGAACATTAAATTTTTGTAGGACAGTTGTTTGTGCCAGTGAAAGAATTATTTTTAATAACACTAATTTTAAAGTAATATAACTGGTAGACTAGAGTCTTCTTTTTTCTTTTTTTTTTTGGTCCAGTAGGATAATGTCAACAAGAAAAAGTTGAGATTGCCCTTTAAAGGTCCTATGTTTGAAAAAGTTTTTAAACTTATTTTTTTCTCCTAAATTTTGCAAATACTTCCATTTCTTCCAATTAGCTGGTGATGTAATTAATCTCTTTTTCACATGCAATTGCACAGCTAAACTGAAAATCTGGCCCTACATTTTCAAACTGATGAAAATATTATTGTGGAATTTCAGAGTGCAGTAGCACAAGTATATTTTTCCAAATGTATTTGGTGTCCTTTAAAAACATCTGTGACTTTTTAATTTCTTTTTTTTTTTTTATTATTTGCATGAACCACAACAGAATATATATGAGTTCACAGGTACAAACAAAATACTTGGAGGTGATTCCCCCCCATTTATATTTGGGCTCCATCCTTCCTTTCTATTATTTGAGAACCGTGTGCAAACATCAAGGAGGTGATTTTTAATCAATCCTTTCTGTTATTCCTCAAAGAGAAAGAAAGCTCATTCTTTGGGACAAGCTGGGCTATGCCAAGGGGAGAGGAGCATAAAGCTGCAAAATGACAGGGTCAGTTGTGGTGAGGCAAAGGACAGGAGCTCCCCAGGCCTGGGCTGCACAGGTTCCATGATGATGATGATGATGCTATGTTGGGTTCTGCAACTATTGCAGTGAAAGATCTTTCGCTCTTCTGATGAAGTGAGTGTGAATAAATTAATTTTGTGAATCCAGAAGGAACGCTCCCCCTGCATAATCCAGCAGCCTCAGGTTCCAGCTGAGTGCTGTGGGTTTTGGAGAGTGGCTGATTCTCCTGGGTTGTGTGGAGCTCCTGGGGCAATGGGAGCTGTGCCTTGCAGCCATGCCCACAGCTCTCTGTTCCTACAGCAGAGCTGTTACCAAAGCTGGATTGTGGTTTTCTGTGCTTTTTTCCCACATTAGGGGCTCTTAGCAGTGTTCTGCAGGTATTGTTCCTAAACAGCGGCTCTGTGCATTGTATTAAAGGGAAAGCAAAGGGATTTAATCTCCTATGCTGTAGTAAAGAGAATACAAAGGTATTTTCAGAGTGCTCTTTTCTTTGAGCATTGTCCTCCCTATTCATGACAGCAATTAGTTTATTCTTAAAAGGAGGAAAATAGAAAAAGCAGCACACAAGCACTCAAACTGTGCAGCTCCCTAAGTGCTTTTTTCCAATTTATGAAACAAACAAAACAAAAAAAATTCCCTACGAAGTTAAGCTAATATGAAACAGCCCCAGCATTTGAACTTGTCGCACGAAGCTGGTTTAAATTTTAATGTGAGCTCTGGAGTAGATTTGTGTAAGGCAAGGTAAAGCAAGTCCCATGAAATATTGATTCTGTACATTTTCTTATGAATTTTTATACTCCAATTTAGTAAATTTTTCATCTCGCCTGCACTTAGAGGTTGCCTATAAAGTCGTTACTACCAATTGTATTAACTGTTGTAAATAAATCATCTTGGTTTGGGCTATTTGTATGAACATGGGCCGACAGGGCCCGGTTTTGTTTGAGCAGTGGCATGTTATGGCCTTAGCCTGAAAGGGCTAAAAAGGGATTATCAAAATTTAAAATCCGTCATGGCACGGTGGCAGGGCTGCAAAATCTGTCAGAGGCAGGAATCTTCCTTCTGCATGTCCCACCTGCATCAGACAAAGCAGCAGGGAGGGGTCTCCACAGGAAGGTTGTTTTCTGGTTTATGTCAGGAGAAATTGGGGTGGGAGGGGTGGCACTGCCACCTCTGTCCTTACGCCTGCAGGTCGCTCCCTTGAAGAGAAGAATAAAAACGATAAATGTTACCAATGCTTAGGTATAGCCTGACTTTGCAAAGTGTTTTCTTTAAAATGCCACCTGCAACGGGACATCAGAACACCTGATTTAAGGGAAATCAGAAACTAAAAATTTTTCCTTTGGCAGTTTCAAGCCTCTAAACCCCAGTTGTCTTTACCCAGAGCTTGATCATGAGCTCTGATCTCCTCCATCAAACCTAGCTTAGATGTTCACACTGCCTCCTCATCTCTAATTATAACATATTAAGTGGGTAGGTAGGCAAGATTGTTCTACTTTGTGTCTCTGTATGAAACACAGGTTTTCTGATGCCTTTCCTTTGAAAATAATATTTTCAAAACATTACATAACATTCAGCTGGATAAGCTTAATTTCTTTTCTATGAGCTATTCCACTGGTGAGTTTGGCTGCTTAACAGAAACACAGCATGAGACCTTCAAGGTGTTTAAATAGTCTCATTATTAATTTTGAACTGTATTGCAATTAATGCATTTTTATCATTTTTAATTTAGTTTTCAATGCTGCTTTTCTGTTGAAACTCTGACTCAGAATTTCAGAAATGCTCTGAGCTGAAGGCTGGTCATGCCTGGACTCTGCTGTAGACACAAGTGCAGGCTGTGAGCTAGTAATGTCATTGCAGCTCTTTGAGTCAGAAATGTCAGCAATCATTTGATGAGGGCCTGACTTGAAGCAAGTTTTTGTATGTGCTTATAGCCTGTAGTCTTGAGAGGTGCTTAAATATCTCCTTAAAGCTGGAGTATATGCTTCAGTGTTCTGAAGATGGATGACATGAATGTGGCTTGCTGTGGTTGATGTATAAATAAGAACAGATGGTTTTTCCAGATTCTAGTTAATGGCAATTAAACTCTAATTTGTTATTTTGTACAGAACAAATCTCTGTTAAATTTCTGGTTCTGTAAATACTCTGAAACAATGCTTTTTGAGATGCTGTCATGAATCTTTAGGCTATTTTGAGATAAGCCTTATGGTAATTTGATAACAAAACACATCAGATGCACTTCTGATCTTGGTTGTCTATGTATAGTTTTCCAACCATTTTCTATTTCACCTACCTTTAAATAAAGATTATAAACTTATTTTCACAGTAGCCCTAAGCATAACATTTTTCATCGAATGAACCTGTGAATAACAAGAAATTTAGTAAGTGTTTGGAGATAACAGCAAAACAATAACTGAGAGAAATTCACTCAAAGTGTGCAAATAATCCTCTAGCTTGTCCTCATCTATCCAAGCTGAGTCCTGCTCAGAAACCAGCTGTGCTCTCTTGGTTTGTGTGTTGCTTGTAGGTTGCTTTCTTAGACTTTTTGGCTTTTTGGGGCTTTTGTTGTTTTTTTGTTTTTGGTTTTGGGGTGGTTTTTTTTGGTTGTGGTCTTTTTTTTTTTTAATTCAGAATATCAATAGTATCCAAGGAAAAACTCGACTATTTTTCCAAAGGAGCAGCACCTCATTAGTTAAAAGGCTCTCTGTAATAATCACCCCGTGTTCCGTTGGGTTTGCCCTCCTTGGCTGGAGCTGACCTCTCAGCTGTCTGTGTGTCCTGAGTGTTTGTGTAAACAGCAAGGATCCCGTTAATTACAGAGCCTTCCTCCCATTCAGCAGAGCCATGTCCGGCCTCCTGTGATGGCCAGGCCGATAGGAGAAGCCTCGGGAGACAGGAAGGAGCTTGCAGAGAGGGAAAGCTCTGGGATGCAGGGAGGAGGCAGTGGGAGCTGCCCTGCGCTGAGGAACCGGGAAGCGGAGCAGGGGCACAGCAGCATCTTGCACCGCGGCCTTTGGAAACTGTGGGAGGCAGTTCTGGGATTACAGAGCTGAATAATCCCTGTTTTGAGGTTTTCAGAGTTGTAGCATCAACCCTTTTGGCCCCAGAAGTCCTCACCAAACATTGATGTTGGGGTTTGTATCATATTCCCCAATTTGCGCTGGGGAGAGCTGAATGATGTGCCAAGAACCAATTCATTTATTTTCTCCAAATTTAGAGCCACTACCTAAATCTCAAGGGGGTTGGCTTGATTTTTTAACTCCCCTCTTGCCCCTTGTGTTGCTGCTTTTCCCCACACAGCTCTCTCTGAGTGTGTAGTTTGTCCTTTTCAGTCCCAGCTCTCACTGATGTGGAACCTGCCTTTCCCTGGCACAGCATTTGTGGAACTTTGTGCTCCCAGGCTGAGAGAGCAGGGCTGGAGCTCAGGTGTCTTTGCTCCAGGGACATGGGGTTTTTGTGCGGTGATAATCTCACTTTCTTTCTGCAGTGATATTCCATTTGACAGCAAACCTTTGTGAAAGGGTCAGCATCTACGTTGCCTTGGTGTAGAGTGTCAAGACTGGGAAGGAAAATGAATTGTAGAAGAAAACCAAGTGTTTCCTTTGTGTGTTTATTTTTACAGCCCTGATTAGTGTTGGCTATTCTAAATTTCCATGCTATTCAGCCTCATTGTAGATATGATGTTGGAATGATGGTGACGTGTTTTGCTGGTTTGGGTTGGATGGCAGCCCTGCTGGGGCTGTAAAATTTGGAGAATCTCAGATGTCACTCTTCCTCTGCAAACCTGCATATTATTGATTCATTTTGTTTCAAAGATGCAAGAAAAATCCTGCTGGTTGATTGGAACTGACAAAGTGTAACTCAATCAGTTATATGAAAGACTTTGGGGGCAGCTAGAAACCATTGTTACATTAAGTTCAGCTATTTAGACTTCAACGTAGATGGCAAAAGCCTTATATTTAAATTTTTAAAAGCCATTTGGTCACCATAGTATTCTCAACCAAAAAAATCTTTCTTTTGAATACCTGCCCAATGCATCATTCTCAAATTTCCTTTGTGGAATGAATAAGATGTAGACCCAGCTAATTGATAGCAGGAAGGGGAGGATGGTTGAATGCAGGAAGAGCATCCTGCATGTTTCCAGCTGAATTTTTAACCAATTGGACAGGCAGGGTTGTCCTCTTGGCTGTGATGCTGCCCAGTGTGGGAAAACAAAGTTGTTCTGGTAAATGAAGCTAAGAGCTAGCCCTGTGCTCACACAGGGACTATTGCTGAAACATCAGCTAAACCTTCCAGTAACTACATATGGCTAAGTACTGCTAGTATTTCTACTTTTGTTTTTTAAACAATTGAACAAGTAAAAGCTCAGAAAACTGTTTTGATAGAATAATGTCTGATTGAAAAATATTCTCTCCATTTTTCACCAGAGATACAACTGGAAGCATGGATAGCCAACCCCGGCTTTGTGTGTTGAAGTGAAATAATGATCACATTAGATACAAACTCCTAATGTAGGCAGCAGCTTTGGTGTGTCTTGGCCTATTTGCTAAGTTGCCTTAACTCCTCATAACTCACTCTGAATAGACTGGAATGTCAGGTGCTAGAAAGTTCAGCAGGGAGCAAGGTCAGACTCAAGGGCCCAGCATTTTCAGAGACAGGAGCAGATTAAGTTCACCCTTCAACACTCTCTTCTGAGAATCTGCCACTGCTGTAAACCCATTTTAGCTGTAGTACCCAAAAGCCTGACAATCAGAAACCAGAAACACTTCAGTGTGTATTTCTCCCAGAAGCAGGCAGTGTCAAGAAATGCAATTTTGTTAGATGACTGCATTAGCCTTGAACTTTTCAGACAGATCTAAATGAAGAGGAGGAGTTTATCCTGGCTTCTAGGAACTGATGGGAGCCCTGTGGGGCGTCAGTTGAAATTTTTAAATGTTCACATAAAATCAGATAGTGGTGTCCACCCCCTCAAAAGCTCCACGGGTGGAGAAGGAAAGAACATACCATAAACACATGCAATCCTTCAGAGTTCATTATACAGCAAGTGTGTTTCAAAGGACCTTGAGAGCATGTTTCCAAGGGAGGGGTAAGGTCGATGCATGGATGGGAGAAGCCAATTGAAATCAATGGGAATTGATTTAGAGTCTGGGGGCACTGTGTTAAAATCTCCAGTCTTACCATACACCTTCATGAATATTAACAGCAGCGGGATCAATACGCAGCTGATTTTCAGATGTACAGCTGGCTCCTTTTCGTCTGTAGATTAAAGACATGGCAATCTTTCTTTCTTTAGATAACACTGAGAATTCCAAAAAAACGACTTGTGACTTTAGATCCCGTTCTCCAGGGCTGTTTGATGTTGCTCATGGTATTTCCCTACTTTTTAAGGACGCGTTTCCCCAGTTACGTTTATCTCCGCTGTCTGTTTCAAGGATTTCATCTAAATAAGGAGGAGCGGGCCGCTCCTGGGAGCACTGAGGTGGCTTTTCCATGTGCTGGGGAGTGCAGGGGTTTGGGACAGCCCTGGTGCCTGCCCTCCTGCCGGCTGCCTGCCAGCAGATGGCTGCCGCTCTCTGAAGGAAGCGAGCGCTCGTGCTCCGCAGAAAGTCACTGCAAAGCTCTCTGCTCCTGCAAAGCAAGGAGCAAAACTCTCTGCTCCTGTCATCCCTGACAGCTCTGTCCCCAAACCCGTGCTGCCACAGCCTGCCAGCCCAAATGACTGCTGCAATGCACGTGGAGGAGCTCTGCGAGGCTCAGAGGTGGGAAGCTGTGATGCTGCTCTGTGCGCCGTGCGTCAGCTGAGCAGTCTTCGCTCTGAAAGAGAAATCAGACTTTGCCAAGTCTCCTTTTCTCTGCCTCAACAAAGGATGCACGTTGTTTGAAACATCCTGAGCCGTTTTGTTTGTTTGTTTTGAAAGTGCAGGTCAGGATCCAGACTTGGCAGCTTGTCCTGACTTCCTCAAGGAGCTGAGCAAATGCCCCAGGCCCAACCAAGTGAAATTCTGGGAACGTTTTGGATTCCTCTTTCCAGCAAAGATTGTCACATTCAGGCAGCTTAATGACAAATAATAATGTCTCAGACTTCTATATACATTACAAAATACTTGTAGAAAGCTGGGTATGTCTCAGGGCTTACAGGTTTAATGCTTTTTCCCTATGCTTTCTTTAGGTAGTATCTGGAAAAATGCATATAATTGAAAATATACTTGTTTTATTCTGGTTTTTTCACTATGGCCGGTGATAAAGATGTGGGCAATGCAAGATATGCTCATTATCTCTGGCATCAGATACTGGAGGAAGTTACTGGGATTCCTCAGAGAGCCTGGGCATACTAAGGGTGGTCTAATTCCTGGCATCCCTAGGAAAATGAAGCGGCCAGGGTTGCTTCCAGCCAGGGTTTGCTGTGTCCTTGTCCTGCTGAGCTGTTCTTGGTTGTTCCAAAAGTGATAAAGTTACCTCTGTGATGAATTCTGGTGATTGCTTGCACTTGTGAAGACATTGCTATGTTTGCAAGTTGTGTTTGTTTTGTATTTAAGAGATTTCAGGTTTTGAGCCCATTTTCTTATATTTGTTTTGCAATGAATTCTGCAAAACTGGAATTTAGGGCCTGAGCTGATGCCTGTGACAGTGGGGAAAAAAAAGCTTGAAAAATTTGGAAAAAAGCTAAAAAGTGGTTTCTGTATGTTTGATAGAGGTCCATGTAGCGGTGCTGCAGTGGCTTTCAGAACAGTTTTTGAAAAATAGAAATGGTGTGGAAGAAGGCAATGGGAACAATGCAATACAAAATGGGGTAAACTTTGAGACTTTTTCTTTCTATACATTATTCATCACTGCTCGTGAAAGGCGACTTGGCTTCCCTCGTGTTTTTGACGGCCAGTTGGAAATGGTGAAAATGTTTGTAACTTCTATTGTGTTTTTTTCTAATTAGACAAGACAAATAGTTTATGAAGAGCAAGGACAGAATTAATCATGGGCTCTTGCTCATCACAGCTGTGCTCTGAATGCCTGACAGAGCCACTTTATGGCATATAATTCAACATATAGAATAAATGTAGTACAAAGGACAGAGTTTGGAAAGCATTTGCAGTGGCGATCACGTTGTTTTGCAGAGTCCTGAGCATAACTGAGTACAATTGAACTGAATGGGAGCTGTGAGATGCTTTGGAAAGTGAAATCCCTGCTGGCATTTCCAAAGAGGAGAGCTGAATCTGGATTACAGCTTTTTGTGCAATTTGGGTATAATTTCCATGTCTAATTTGGTGGGTGCATAAATGTAGTGAGTGTTTTCTGCAGGCAGTTGGTTACCTAAGCATCCAGCTCTCTCTTTGGGTTTAACAGCATAGAAATCAGGAGGTTCAGATTGTACTTTCAAGTCATATGATTAAAGTCTTCCCTTTATGTCAATCTGAAGATTAGAAGCTATATTTGTATTCCATATGAACCGTGTGTGTTTTTCTGAATGATCTGTTGCCAGTAGCAATTGTAATTAATGTTTCTTACTAACTTCAGAGTGTATACAACTTGCTTTTAGCTTTTTAATGAAATATCAACTTGCATATTGCTCTTCAAACTCTTTCTTTCATCTTAGAATGAATTTGAAAGATTTCTGATGTTCTACTTTGATTTTAAAAGCCCTATTTTACCTTAGTGACTACCCACTGTACAGAACATTACCTTTGTATTGTATGAGCAGTTTAGCTTTACAGGGTGCAGCTGAAGTGGCTTCTCAGCCTTTTACCTGAGTCAGACTTCAAAACTGATCAGTGATCATTTTCACCTGGACATTTATCTGCCTTGTCATTTCAAATGGGCATTTATCTGTCTTGTACCTACTTGCACTGAATAACTGAACTACAAGCACAAATTCTGTCTAGATGTGCAAAGTCAATTAATTTACATATTTAAGTAGCTGTGTCCACACTTTTAAGGTCTGTTTTAAGTCACTTTGAGCATGCTACTGACAGGCAGAAGTGTGAGCCTAAGTGTTAGTGCTTAAAGAGCAATTTATTTTAGTCTGGCACAAAAGAAAGGCGTTTGTTCTCTATCACAATATTATTATTGTATTGCAGCAATGTCTGTAAATTTCAGGCTGATGTAAGAACTGAATTGGATGAAAGTGTGACTTGCTTGGCTCTCAGTTCATCTCTTGAAAAAGATGTTCACAGGTTTCCATTTGATTCATTGGTGTTTGTATATAGTAAGCTGAAACACCTGACTTAAACTGCCAGCTCTGGCTGGAAATACTGGAAGCATTGAAACTGCACAGATTAAAGTTTCAGAGAGGTGAGATAAGTGTCTGATCATGGAGGTGCCTTGTGAAAACAAACCTTTCAAAATCTGCCACAGCTGTCCCATGTCATGTGGTGTGAGCACGTTGTGGCTGTTAGATCCAACATACTTTTGATTATCAGTTTTTAAAGCACGAGTTTTCATGGGGTGGAAGAGGAATCTTGGTTTGCTGATTTGTGTATGAGCAGACAGGTTTCCAACGTGCTTGTCTCAGTGTCTGATCTCTCACACTGCTGTTTAGAATTTGGGAGAGTTGAGATCCTCACAGTCAGAGATGACAGAACACAAACCCGCTGCTCCTTACTGGGGTTTGATACTTATTTCAGTACGGCAATTCAAAGTTTCACTGGGTTCAGAAGTGCCAAACCAGCACATTTAGTACTCCTCAAAACACAAAAAAAATCAGCTTCTGGAAGTGAAGAACATCTGCATCTAAAACACCCCAATTAGCAAGAAGACACGAGTGGTGCTAACGCGCTTGCTCTATTTTTGGTCACTGGCTACGTGATCAGGAAAGAAACAGGGAATGTTATGGCTTTGATTAACTCTTCTCATTCCCTTTTAAAAGCACTTCTTCTGGTTTTCACCAGTGAAAGGTTGGTGAACAAAGCAAGTCCATGATGTATAAATATGGCTGTAATCATGCAAATATATGGTCATGGGTAATTTATTTTATATATTTACTAAATAGTCTGCAGCCTACTGAGTGTGATACACTGTGCCCTGCTATACAGGAAGCCAAGAAAAGCATATATATTTAAATAATTCATATTTGTATAGTTAGATCTTGAATTTTCACATCTCCAATGTTTATCTTGTTTTGACTTCTGTCCTGTCACCTGGCATTGTTTTTTTTCATGTTTTCAGGATTGTCCTGAGTTAGTGTTTAGTTTTAGCATAAAATGGCAGGTACTGGTACCTTCAGCTCTACCAGTGCATTATTCATGAGATTTTCATACCATTAAAATTGGTATGAAACTCTGTTGGCAGAAGAAATCATAGTAGAACCTGTCCAGCTCAGTTCACTACCAGAGAACAGAGATGTGAGGTTGTTGTAGGTTAAGCATGGCTTCCTTTTTAATGTTTTTTTTTTTGTTGTTGTTGTTGTTGTTTTAGTTGGGGTTTTTTAGTAACATTTTTTATAAAATTATTGTCTTTTCCAAAATCACTTACTGAAAAGTCTGTTGAGAGCGTCCTTCAGACTACAGGGAAACATAAATTTGTAGCACATTGTGATGTTTTAGTTCATCCTTCTGTGTGTCTAAATATTTCACAACCACCAAAGTACAGCAGTAGGTGAAGTTTTAAGTTAATCAAGGAGATTTTGCCTTTTGCATAACGAGGCAGAGTGAA
The DNA here is from genome assembly GCF_027887145.1 of Ammospiza caudacuta. Lineage (NCBI taxonomy): Eukaryota > Metazoa > Chordata > Aves > Passeriformes > Passerellidae > Ammospiza > Ammospiza caudacuta. Next base: position 9,554,626 of record NC_080607.1, read on the forward strand.
CATCTGAGCCCTCACTAAGGACAAAGCAGGCAATCATATTAATGCTGATTATAGACAGGCACTTCAACTGGAAGTTGAATTTGGTTCCCAATGCATATAACACTGCAAAATAATTGAGGTGCTTGGGGTTTATGTGAAATGTGTTGCAAGTTGTTCAAGGCTTAGCTTGAGAGCTTGTGTGACTTCCCAAACACGTGCAGAACATGAATCTCTTGGCTGTATTTGCTCTTTTATTCCTTCCAGAGGTCAGGTGCTGTCCATACCTGATACCTGACTGCCATTCATCCCTGGTGGCCTGGTTCAGCCCCTTGGAAGTGAAGGCAAAACTCCCCATGGATTCTGTAATTTTTCAGACAAAGCCATTAGCAGCTCTGCACCTGTCAGAGTTGCCATACCTTAATGGCTTTGATGCTGATTTACAAATACTTTAGTGCTGTATTATCTCAAATGTTTAGCAATTTCCCTGGTCCTGTCAGGTAAAACAAACTCAGGTGTTAATTATTGTTATTCCAAGTGTAGCATATGGGGAAATGAAAAACGTCTTGCAGGTACAGCAATAAAACAAAATCCTAATTAGTCTTTGGGTAAAACTGACATCAAAAGAGGGCACTAGTCCTCCACTGAACCCAGGTGTGGTGTGTTCCCAGGTTTCCCTCTCTGTAAGTGAGGAGTGCTGGAGATAGAACAGTTATCTTTTTGGAGTGGAGCAAAATCTGTGTTTATTTGTATTTGTAATTTCAGTGGAATCCCTCCAATGCTTTTTATGAGACCTTGAATAGACTGTGAGATAAGGAACAGGAAAGCTCAGTGCAGAACAGCAGTAGCCTTTATTTAATTCTTCAGAGCAGGGATGTGGAATTCAGCAATAGTCTTGGTACTGGTGGTGTAATAGATGTGACCTTTTAAAAAGACCACTTAATTTATGTAAAACTACCCAGAACAGGGCAACAGATACCATCAAAATGTTTTTTCTACACCAGGAGTGGGGTGGGTTGCAGAGACCTCCATGGTGCTTTCACAGGCTCTGTCCCAGAGTCCACTGAAATGAATGAGAAGATGCCTTCAGAGCTCAGTTGTGGTGACTTTACTGGGCTTTGGGCTTTGCTCAGGTAGCTCACAGCACCTTTTTCTCTACTGCAGAACAGCAGGTCCCTCAGTACCTCAAAACTGCATTGTTTTAGCCAGCAAGAGTTACAGATGGTGACTGGCCCCAGTATAGGGAAGAAATAAAAAATAAAAAAAAAAAAATGAGCTTTTTTTCTTGGTGCTTGTTCAAGGCCCATGGTTGCTCTGGTCTCTGCTGGCTGTGTATCTTCCCTCTGGAAAGCAGATGGGTAAGTCTGTCCAGCACTGGAAAATGACTGCAGTGTGGCAGTTTAAACCCAGTTCAGCTAAAATACAGAGAGCCAATGCCTCTGGCACCAATCTCCAGAGGGCTCAAACGGATCTGCTCCAGTCACAGAGCAGCTGAAGCTCTGAAATGGCTCAGCTTTGGTGTGAACTGAACATCCTGGGGAAAAAAGAGTGCTTTGGTGGGGGGCACCACTGCTCAGGTGGCTGGTAAATGAGGTCCTGCATTGATCTATCAAGTATAATTTATATATCAAGTATAATCTTGTTCCAGCTACTTCCTTTGTTCCTTCACTTCAGCTTTGACTTAAAAGGGAGTATATTTTCTAGAGATACCCGACAGGAATAGGAAAGGATCCTACACATTAGGATGTGTAGTTATTCCTGCTACAAATAAGAATAATAGAAAAAAAATCACAAGTTTTAAAACTGTCATTTTGTAATGGTATTATTTAAACATCAGGCATTTGCCAGTATTAAAGATGCCTTGAAATTAAGTAATATACTCAATGTTTACCCTAGAGCTTTTTAGGTTTCTCACTTTAGTGCCTTATTGACCAGGAGGCTCTATTTATTATTTAATTTGTGTACCTGTGATGTTGCTGTCCTGCTTTCAGCTGAGGGAGGTAATTTTCTCCCCAGCAGCTGGTACAGTGGTGGGATTTGGATTTGGGATGAGAAAGGGGCTGGTGTTGCTGAGTTGTGCTTGTACAAACTCAAGAACTTTTCAGCTTCTCACACTGCCCTGACAGCAAAGGGACACAACAAGCTGGGAGGGGACGCTGCTGTGACAACTGACCCCAAAATATATTGATGTATTTATGTCAAAGTTCCAGGCTATAGGATTTTGTGGTTAATCTATAAACAGGAGAGGTGGTCACTGCTGGGGCATTGGCTGGGCATTGGTCAGGGAGTGGTGAGCAATTGCACTGTGCATCACTTCTTTTGTGTATTCCTTTGTCACTCTGTTATTATTTTTCCTCGCTTTCCTGTCCTATTAAACTGTCTTTATCTCACCCCACCTTATTTTTTTGAATTTTCTCCTCCATCCCACTGGGAGTGAGGGGAGTGAGCAGCTGTGGGGTGTTCCACTGCCTGCCCAGATAAACCACAGCCCTTGCTAAAGCTTCAGTGGAAACACTGAAAACCTCTGGCTTAAACTCTGAATTTAGGTCTGGTACAACTAGATAATGACTAGGCATCAAAGGCTTCAAATATCTTTGCATTATAATTGATCTCCCTTACATACCTATCAAAATTTCTTTCAAAATTTAAAACAGCCTCAGGCTTTCCCCATATAAGAAGTGAATCCTGCCTTTCCCATATTTAAAGAGTTGATTCCAGAGAGGTTTGCCAGTGTTTGGTTCCTCTTAAATGCTTGCTATTTCTGTACAATTCCCTGAAGTGTATGATGGTTTATTTGATTTCATTAACATTTGGAAAGGATTTGAGGAATTGCATGGTTTGGTCACTACAGTAAAAAGATAATAATGCTCTTGGGAGCAGCTGAATGTGGAAATTGCATGTGAGAAGCTGCATGTCCATCCTAGGAGGCTGTAACAGCCTCTCTCTACGGTGTGCTATAAAGTTTTAACTGCTCTAATCAGCCAGGACCATCACTACCACTCATGTCAGAGGAATGGCTCTCTTCTATGATAACATCTGAGGGCTGTTCTCATTGATGGCCCTGCCTATAGATCATTTTCCAAGCATGAGAACACGTTCAAGTCCAAACTTGTTGCATATTGAAATGATTTGGAGGGAAGGCCACCACGAGAGGAGGGCTGGCTGGGATCTGGCAGTGGATGGGGAAAGTTTGGATTCACGTTTCCTCTTTCCATGCCTTCCAGCACGCCTGCATTACATTTTCTTCATCAAGCCACCTCTTTTACCAGCCACATTATGGCATGAACAGTGTCACACTGGCAGAGAAAACTGATTAGGTTGTTCCCTTCCCTAAAAGAAAGGACAGGAAGGCAGCAGGGAGGCTAGGGGCAGGTGAACTGCATGAACACCCTGGCTGGCAGAGTGTGGCCTGCAGCATGGTCCCTGCTCAGGATCACTGCCTGCAAACCAGCAAAAGGCTTGGAATGCTGCTGTAAGAGCTGTGAAGTAGTCTCATCGCTCTTTTTGAACTTGGTCCTTGTATTTTAACAGAGCTGTGTATATTACCAGCATTTGAGAGGATAATACAGGGCTTCATCTCAAATCTTTGAGAGCTGCCTCCCTTGGAGTCTGAAATGCTCCCACTTCTTGGGAGGAGGGTTACCCTGCTCCAAATTAGAAAGGTAAAAGCTCAATTTTGTTTTTCTTTTCCTTTATAAACATTGTGAATGAGGCACAGAAAAACTTTCCAGCCCACTGTCACTTTAGTCTCTTGTGTTGAGAATTCAAGCTGCAGTTCACATCCCTCCCTCCCTCCCTCCTCTCTCTGCCTCTTCTTTTACATCCTTTCCCTCCCCACTCTTCTCCCAGCACCATACATGTGTTTAATCTTAGACATGGGTGTAAACCTGTCTATTCTTTATTTTGCATCCTTCGAGTATTATTATAATCAGGCCAGTTTATTAAGAATTAATGCCCCTTTGTGAGCAGAGGATAATGGAATGGCCACATTTCCTCTTGTGCTGGACTGTGATTTACTAATAGGAGCTTCTAGGGAAAGGATCATAAAAGAGTGAGTCCCCCACCTCTGGATTAATATTTAATCAGGTGTTAAGAGAGCCTTGTCTTGGATCCTAGAGTTGCTAGCAGAAACCTGCAGGGGAAATGAGAGGGTCCTGCATCTTAAAGGGGCAATGCAATTATAATTAAAGGTATGATCCAAGGCCCTTGGACATAAATGAAAAGCTCCTGTTGATTTGAAGACCTCTGGATCTGGCCCAAAGGGAACCAAAAATAATGAATGTTTTTGCATGTGAGACATAGAAAGACAGGCACACTTATTTATATAATTATTTCAAAGGTATCAAACAAGGTTAACAAGCATGGCCTAAATTTAAAATGAATGAGATGCAAGAGGGCTGCTGCCAAAAACATGCATCAAACAAGCTGGGGACCAAACTGTTCCAAACTTTTTAAGTATGTGAACGTGAATTCAGATGGTTCATCTCTTGTATTTCATGGCTAAAAAAGCTGCACTGAGAGAAGCGTGGCAGTTGACTTGTTCCAAGTCTCATTATGGTTTGTGGACTATAGCTCAATAATCTGTTTTTAAGTAGGCACAGATCAGCTCCCTTCAGTTTGCAGACCTGCAGCTGGTTCCCTAAAGCAGCAGCACCACATCCTCTGCAGCTCAGGTGGGATGCTCTGGGGGGGACACAGAGCAGAAAGTGCAGGCAGCCCACCTGACAGTGCAGCTTGTAAATCTAATTTAATCTAATTTCTGCTTTTTCCAGTGACTGTATCATGTTTCCAGTACTGTCACTGGGTTATTTCATAATAAAGCTGGGCGTATAGATTTTTAAGAACTTAAAATATGTTATTGACTTGGAACAGGGTGCTGGGGGATGTGTTGTTGGCCACTGTAGTTTATTGCTGTGTTTCAAACTTTGCCCAGTAAGAACAGCCTCCAGCTGATATGAAGCCCCTGATAAGAAGAAAGGATGCAAAAATGAGGGTGGTGCTGAGACTCTTTAGGTGAGGGGGGAAAGGAGGGGCTGCTCTGCTCTTGTGGTCACTCTGAGAGAATGAAGTTTGACCATGGCAGATCTCTCTTCTTGCTACAAAAAATACTTTGCTGTCTGTTTATGATGAGGGGCTGCCCAGCTGAGCTGATTTTTATGATCTCGTGCCATCCTTCAAACCAGCCCTTCAACCCAATAGCCTCAGATTTTCTGGGAGCACATTAAATCCCCAGGAAGGCGGCACGTGCAGGTGCTCAGTGTGGCTCTGCAATTCAGAGCAGCCTGTCATGTCCCAGGTCACTGTGTCTCCATTGATCTCTGCTTGCATCTGCTCTCCATCTAAGCTGGTTTTGCATTTGTGCTAAATATAGCACAGACAGGGGGCACTGATTAGAGCTGTGTTTGTTATCAATAAATCTCCCCCTCTCCTGAGCCTCCTGGGGATGCCTTACAAAGGTAACTTGGTGCAGTGTGCTGTGGGATGATGGCATGGTGCATTACATCTGGCCAATTCAGAAAATCTGCCAGTACTCCTTCAATTGATTTTGGCTATTTGTATTTTAAAAAGTAAAACACTATAACAGAAGTGTAGATTTAGCTCTAAAACACGGCTACAGTGCTTGCAGGAGTGATAAATCATTTGAGAGAACATTGGTTGTGCACTTTCTTGTTTTGTGTTTTTGGAATTGAACTTCGAGCATGAATTCTAGTTTTCCTGTAAACTGATAACCTAGAGTTCAACAGAGACCCACAAAATGCTGCGTCCTCCTAACAACACTGAAAGTGAATTTCTTTACTTTGGAACTGGATATCTTTAGTTCTAATAGCAGAATTCTTATGAGCTGTATCTAAATCAAATATATTCATAATAAAGCCTCTTCTCTTCTTTTTCCCAGTCTTCTTTTTATTCATTTGATGCTTCCGCTTTCATAAGAATTTTTGAGAATGAGAATTCTGCTTTTACGCAGAATTTTTGAATTTTTGTTTGTGGGTTTTTCGGATCCTGTGCTTTTGGAATCAGAAATCAGAAATTAGATTTTATGAATTGAAATCCATAACTACAGAAGAAATTTTTTACTTCATATTTACACTGAAAAAAAAAGTTTATTTGATTGTACCCTCGAGTTTTCATGATCTGAAAGCAATAGAAAATAGAGTGTATGGTTTTGTTTGGTTTGTTTTCATCATCTTGAGGTCTTTGAGTTACTTCAGGCTCCATAAAATGTTAGGATGGCAAATTTTGGCATTTTGAAGTATTAAAGTACGGTCAGTATCTGTGAGAATCGCCAGCAGAGATGGACAGGGATAAAGAGGGCATGTGCCAGGCAGGAAAAGCAGGAATGGATGTGGAACCTGCATCCACTGGATCTCAGCTGTGCTCCTGAACCAGAGCCAAACCTTTGCCTCCCTTGTGATGATTGCTCCCAGAGAAAGACTTTCCCTGAAAACCTCTCCCCAATGGAGAGGTGCCTCTAATGGGCAAGGCTTATTTCAGAGTTTGATTCCAGCTCATTTAAGTTTAGGGACCTTCCCTGTTGCTCGTTAATCCCAAGGAAAAATGCAGATGAGAGAGGTTCAGCCGGTGTGCGGCCCCTCCAGATGAAGCTGGGCAAGGGCTTTTCTTTCCTCCTGCTGGCTGGAGGTCAGGAGCCGTGGCTGCATTAAAACACCTCAGCAGAGCAATGCCCAATTACCCAGCCCCTCATAAGGGCTGTGAGACCATTACCATGGGATGGGGAGAGCTGGATCTCCCCATCGTTTGGTGAGAGATGATCAAAGAAAAGTGGCTGGTGTTTGAAATGAAGTAGGGAAGGGACTTTTGCTTCTAATGAAACACTAACAGCTGCTTTGTGATTCAGCCTGCTGCCCTTGCTTGAGAATAGTACCAAATTGTCCATTAGTGGCACACAGCATTGCGATAAAACTTATGAAAATTATTTATTGCTACATCAAGCTGTACGGTTCCTTCTTACAAAGCAAGATATAGCAGAAATGGGGTAAAGGCCAAGCATTTAGCGTTATGTTCCCAAATAGTAAGGTCTTACCTAATGTGCAATGTATCCTTTGTAATTAAGAGTAGAAGTTAATGAAGTTTCTGACAGTCCTTATTTTTTCCTGGGAAGACTTTGGCAGTCTGGGGCTGGCCACAAAGCAAGTTCTCTCCAATTCATGCAGACCTCAGCTTTGCTCAGAAAAAGCTTCATTATTTTCCCAGAACCTGCCTATTAACCTTGCTTCCCTTTTCTTTTGGAGAGAGAATTCCTTTTTTGTGGATGTCTCAGTGAGGGAATTTGTTGTCTGTGCAATTCTCAACCACCCAGACCTCATCCCCTCAATGTCTGAGAGCTTCAGGAGTAGTGGCAGGTACCTGACCTGATCAGGGAAAAGCCTCCCCCTTCCTGTGCTCAATGGGAATTTTGCCATTGACTTGTTAGAGTCAGGATTTCAGCCCTGATGTTCTCAAAGAGATGTTGATGGTAATCAAAGCAATGTATTTTATCACCAAAACAAGACCAAACGTGCAAATACAGCCACAGAGATAAAGGTCAAAGCTGTTTAATGGACCTTCATAAAGTTATGTACCACTTAAATCCTAATTAACTCCAGTTTGGGGCATTTCAGTGGGATTTAATAAATAGGCTTGTGGAGAACCTCTGCACAGGGTTGAATTTTGACCTTTGCCAGGAAAACAGGAGGAGGTTAGTTTACATCAGGCATCTGTGTATTTTGTTCCCAAAGTAGCATTTAGGAAAACAGCCACAAACAGCACACGCTGTGTTATGGCTGGCAATTTAATCTGCAGGCAGGAACATATAAAATCCATGAGAGGATGAAGTTTGCATTGCTCTGAGTGTTGTATAATGGAAGCACTCAACAAAAGCCAGCAGGCTGAGCAACAAGTGGCATTTCAAACCTCTGGGTTTACCACAGGCTCACGTATTTTTCAGGATGGATATTGTACTTAGGTTTCTTGTATTCCTAATGTTCAACTTGTCATGGAGACAACAGGGCTGCATTAGCAGGGGTGGAGCCAAGTGGTGTTACTACAATGCAGGAAAAAAAATCAATTTATTCTGTGGCTTACAATTTATTTCATGGTTGGGGAAATATCAGTTTAAGTGATGATTATGTTCCCCAAGCATGTGGTGCACTGACTCTGTGTTTAATATAAACAATTACTGTATATGGGTTGCATGTGTGGTTATGGTGTGGTACTGAGATTTTATCAGGTCTGGGCTTGTCTCGTTCCTCACCAATTCAAACTTTCTCTTAGGTCAAATTCTTACTATCTGTGCAGGTCACCCCAAGTGAATGTGAGCAAAACCTTTACACTGCCAGTTTCTCATCATATATTCCATTGTTGGCATGTCCTGAATGTTATAAATTCAGTATCTGATGAGTCCTTAAAAGCACTTGTGGCACTCTACCTGAAAGGGCTGGCTTCTTCATTGTCAAAATCCTATGCAATGAACTGTTAGAGAAAAGGAAAATGTTCATTTTTTTAAGACTCTCTGGATATTATTTCTTTATAATATGATTCTCTGTGGCATCTCAAGATTTTTGGCAATGCAGGAGATAAGTGGTTTGAGCTCCTTGAAAGTCCCCAGGGAATGGCACTGTTTAGTTCACACTGTCCTTGCTACCAGTTTCTGGCTTTATCCAGCCATCCTTATCCTCTGTTATCTGAATTTGCAAAGCAGAAAAATCAGCTCTAGTATTTCAAAACGTGGGAAATAAAAGCACCGCTCATTTCAACCTCACCCCTGGATCCTAGTGGTGCTTTTGGCAGACCTGACCTAGTCTGTCAAGGCAAGCAGAAGTGCTGTCACACCCTGCCTGTGGTTTTGTGTGCCCCCAAAGACTCTTCCCCGCCTTGGGCAGTGTTTGGCAGGTGAGGAACCAGGAGGTCTGCAGAGGCCCTATCACAAAGTCTCTGAAAATGGCCAAATCTCTGCTTTTGGTGAGCAGGGAGCAGAAGGAAGAGGAAGGGACAGGACAGTGTTCCCTTGCCTGCAGGCAGATAAGGATTTCTGTCTCAGCCTGGCGTTTCAGTCTTGCCTCTTACTCCAGCACCCTCCCCCCATCCTCCCTTCAGCTTTAATATCTAGGTTTGTCTGATTTTTAAACTGGGTTATTTGAATGTCAAACTTTCAATAACACTTTAACAGAGGTGTCCATTAACCCATGCTAAATTACAGCAGAACATCTCTGGAAATACATGTGACATCCACATGAATACCAAATGAATTCATTAGGATCAGTGCTATTACAATGAATACCAAATGAAACCCACAGTGATGGGGACATCATCTCCCTGGGAATAATCGACAGCCTTCCTTTGGCACCAGGCAAACACATCAGCTGTTTGTTTCCACTGATGAGAGGTGGCAGTCTAGGTTTTGGTTAGATAAACAAATGATGACACCAATAATCACTTAGTTGGTGGCTGTAATGCTTAATAATCACATCCTGATATTGTGCACACTAGAAGCAGTGCTGCGCTTTTTATGCATAATGAATCCCAAACACTTCATAAAAGGTGATAACTTTCTTTGACCACTGAATATATTATTTATAAAAGTGCTCCCTTCCCTTCCCCCTTCCACCCTTGGAGATCCTTTTACATTTTTTTTTATCATGTAGAATACACTGGTAGCACATCTTAGACTATGAGGTCTCTTCTTATACATAATTTATAAAACAATTTACAAGTGATTTATTTTTAGCAATAAGATAAAACACGGTGTGAAGGGTTTTACCAACAGAGATATAGATGGTTTGGGAGTAATACTTGTGGAGGAGCCTGAGATCAAGTGAAAATTATTTTTCCATTTTTCCATATTTTTCCCTGAGGTATGAACTTAAAGGAGCCTCCTCTTGCACCCATTTGCACAGTGCACTAAATACACACACTTTGCTAAAACTGCATGAAATTGTACTGCACCGTGTTTCAGATGGCCTTGAAAAATATCCTTTCAGCAAATATAGTGGTGGTGGGTAGGTCTTGTTGTGGGACACAATGAGAGTGTCCCTTCCAGATGCTGTCTGGTTTAGTGGCTGGCTCTGTCTGGCTTGAGGCCACACTGAGAGCTGGAGCTGCTGATGCCCACAGAGGTGAGACGAACCCTGGTTTGTAATTAACACCTCTCTGATGAAGAGGAGGGGCTGTGCTGCCTCCCCTGCCCCAGGAGATGGCAGTGTTTAAGAGCAGGAGCAGAGCATCCTGCATGTCAGGAACCTCCTGTCCTTGCACCAACCCTGGTCCTCATCAACCAGGAATTCACAAATATCTTGGTAGTAATCCCATGGGAGAAGAAACATGGGTTGGCCCAAGGATGGAGAGAGGGCTGTGCTGCAGCAGAACCTCTTTATGCCAGTTGTGGTGGGCTTTGATTTGAATTACTGCTTCAAGAAGATGTTCAGAGATGTTGACCTTGTAGCTCTCACATCCCAGCCTGCAGCTGTGTGTACTGCAGTAGGAAACCCCTTCTCACTGACTTTCTCTCATACTACATATTATTTCATATCAGCCATGATTTTTCACAGGACTGGAAAGTCCATTTCTACAGGGACCCTGCCTTGGAATGCTGGTAACCAGCGCAGCACAAAATACAGTCAGCATCAAGGACAACATGTGCTTATTCAGTAACCATTGAATGAGCTCCAGGCCTTCTCTTTCCAAGCCTCTTCAAAGAGATGTCAGGAAAAATTCCCTGTTCTCACTGGCTGTGTAGAAACACCAGTCAGGAGTGATCCCAGCCTGCTGTGGTCACCAACTGGTGGCTTTGAAAATTGAAGCTGTAGGTTGGGTTCTCCAGCATCACGGGTGGCAGAGCCATTTGTGCCCATGCCATGTGCACCTAATGAGCACACTGGGGCTCTGCTGCTGTGCTTACAGCTTTGAAACTTTGCTCTGTACATAACTGTGTAAGATAATAGAGAACAAGGCTTCCAATTTCCAGAATCTGCTCTTCAGGTGAAAGATTGAGCTGGTTCTGACTTCTGGCATTTATGTGTCAGAGCTGGGTGAATGTGCAGCTGTTGTGGGTGTCCAGGTAGGAGCAGGTGATAACTTTCTTTGACCACTGAATATATTATTTAAGTCTCATCACCAGGATTTGTGTGCCTGGAGGAAATGTCCTCTTGGAAGGCCATCTGAAAGGGTAAACCTGCCACTACTCAACTCAAAACAATCAAAATGGTGCCTGTAGTTGTGTTGTGCTGTGTCCAGGAACTGAAATGCCTGTGACATGAGAGGAGAGTCCAGAAACTGGGGAAATCCAGCCATTTTTGGGGGGCATGTTCAAAACACCTGAGGAAGAAGCTGGAAGCACAGTCTGGGCTGTTCTGGGGTCACCTTGCTGAATTCCTTTTGCATGTTCCCTCCTCTGTGTCTGAGCTCTCCATTGTGTAATCCTGGCCTTGGAATTGTTCAGCCTTCCAACTCACAGGAAACTAATTTCCTACTAATCTATTTGTTTAAAATTAGTTTCTACAAAGATAACTGTGAGCAGCCTGGACTTTGATTTGGGGAGACTGGGGACATACACCCCAGAAAACTGTAAATGCAGGCACTGCTTTCCTTTGCATCCAGAATTCAACAGAGCTGTCAGATAACACATGAGAGATGGTTAATAATAAATTAAAAACATCGCAGCCACAGGGAAACTGCATCTCTCCCCTCCCCCCCAAACTCCCCTTCTCTTTTGCTTTTTTCTACCCCATGGGCTTAATCAGCATCAAAGAGTAACAAATCCAATAAAATGCTTCCCTGAGCCAGGAACCAGCCTGAACTGGATACACAGACACACACCAGCCTCTCTCCTCTCCCCCTGACTGCCAGCCCCTGTGCAAAACAGCTGACAGTCGAGGTGGAGACAGAACAAAGGAAGAGATGGGGAATGGCAAAGCAGAGACACCCCCAGCTCTCATCTGGCACTGGGAAGCTCTTACAGGCCTCCTGTGCTTTTAGGCTACCAGGGCAGAAAGAGCTTTTCTGGCTCCTGACTTGGTTTTTATCCCACGAAGTTCAGAGATTCAGGGGGAGGGAAAGGAAAGGGGAGAGCGCACATGCATTTCTACTGATTTCTGCCCTTTCAAAACTGAATTTAAACAACAGCAGCTCCATTAAATGATAGCAGGCCATATGTGGACCTTTGAGTTCATGGCCATGGTGCTCCTCAAGCACCTGCCAGTGCCTTGCTTGGCTGAGAGCAGGTGATGCTGTGCCAGGAGGGTCCATACAGTGGCCCCCTCCCCACCTTGCGCTTGCAGGTTTCTCCTGTGCAGGAACATTTATTTTCAGAGCTAGAGGAAGATGTCCATCAGTCCTGAGCAGGAGGAGAATGTGGTGGGCTGGATCTTCAGGGGTGAAAATGGATAAAGTTGACATTGCTTTTCTATAGCTAAAGATTCAGCCTGAGGGTTCCCCTGCTTAGCAGCACTGTGCAAGTGCTCCAGTAGTGCTTAAGGCACCAGGAGATTAGAAAAAATTAAAAAGAGGTTAACAGGAAGAACTAAGGAGAACATAGCCTCAGCAACTTCTTTCTGTGCTGCTCTTTGTGGATTATTTCTTGGGGTATGTCTGTGTCCCCTGAAGCTGTAATATTTAAGCACTACTAGTCATTAATATGGTGAGTGCATCTTCTCCATAGCCTTAGAGGGAGAGGGTTGCCATCATTTCTGTCTCACAGATGAAAACTGGAGCAACAGAGGAAAGGAGGTTTTGCTCATGGCCATGCAGAAAAACCTATGGCAGAGGCAAGAAATGAATCCCCATAACTCAAAATCTGTTATATCAGATCACAGCTGGAAGAAAATCGTTGCCTTTGGCCTGTCTGAGCTGTAACACTTTCAGGTGAGTTCAGACTTCAAATCTGTGCTGTGCTGAGTCCAGCTTTCTAAATCTGTGCTACAGAGTAACCATGCTAAAGGTAGAGATTCCAAGTAGCTGACAAACAGCTCTGTCTGCAGGACCACTGGACCTCTGGACAGCAAGTACTTTGAAACTTGAAATATCTGTGTTAGTTAGCTGTGCATTTTGCCTGGGCACACCTCTTCCAAATGAGAGCCCCAAAACCGACTAATGTTTGATGCACATTGCAAGAAAGATTCCTTGCCACTTTTCACAAGAATATTTCTTTACATTTCCTGTTCTGTAGCAATCCTTCCTGTGTGCTGCAGTGCTGTGGGTGCTGTCACCCCAGTGGATCTCCAAAGATACTCTGCCAGTGGTTTTTGTGTGGACAGGGTGGGTGTAGGGTAAGAGGAGTCTGCCTCCTGCACTGCCAGCACTGGATCACCCTGAACCCAGTGCTAGTCATGAGAGGAGGTTGAGGTGGTGTTGCAGAAAGAATTCTATCACAACACTAGAATAAACTGTCTTTTTTAGAGCAGAATTCTTTGGATTTGCTTTCCCTGCAAGTCTCACCCAAGAGAAGGTGTAGCATTGTGAACTAGCCAGGCTTTAATGAATGAACTCAGAAACTACCAAAGAATTCTGATGGAAATGCAGATGACATCTGCGTTACAGCCATAATTAATTAACCAATCAATTATCATGATGAATGCTATTTTAATGAATCAGTTGCAAATCATTTTTGTTCTTATGGTTTTCATTCAGAGCACATTAATCATGGCAGGCTCTCTGGGTTGCAGAGGAATGCAGAATGTGAATCCAAGACCTTAGTACATCTTGAGCAGAGGTGAGCCAGGTTCTCAGCAATCAGATCCAGATGCAGGTATGGAAAGCTCTCCTCTGAAGGTCAGAGGATCTTCAAATCTGGGAAAACAGTGCTGGCATATTATAGACATTGGCCCAGAGCATGAAAGAGGCAGGTCAGAAATGGCCCAGGACTGGGATGGGCTTTCAAACACTTTCAGATTTGGACTTTGCTGCTAATTCCATTTATACTGGGAAGAAGGTAAAACAATGTTTTTGAAATGTTGGGAAAACCATACTAGTTTGGGTGTTTGGTTTGGGTTTTTCCTGGTATTAGATAGAATTCTTGTAAATTTGTATAAATTCAACTGGCTTTGCAGTGCTGCACAAGGGCAGGGTCTGAGTGGAACCAGTTGAGGGACTCAGGTTAAACTTGTTCTTGAATATTTGTTTGAGCATTGTACTTATTTTCACTTACTCCTGGGGATGGTTTTACCATCTCTGAAAGGTTCCAAAGAGTGTGATGAAAGAAGCACCAATTTGAATTAATTATTAGACTTCAACCCTTGGATAGAACATCTTTATTTATCTGAGGTGTTGCCAAAACTCACTTTTTGCTCCTGGAATCAGTCAGAGGATGCACTGGCTGAGCTGGGGTGTTTTGTACAGCTGTGCCTAAAGCTCCTTGGACATGGAGCTGATACTGAGAAGTGCAACAGGTACTTCACAACATCCATGGCACTGAAGTGCAATGGCACAGGGAACACAGGCTTTTCTACTGCAGGGAAAAGGGATTTGTGATGAGAAAGGGGATTTTATTTCTGTTTAAAGTAGGGATGCCTGGGAAAAGAAAAGGTAGTAGAGAGATGGAGTCTTGGTAAAAAGAGTTCTGAACCAGTCTGAGGAGAATTATTTGCTCTTTATTTCAGGACATTGTGTCTGATGAGGACAATCAAAATAGCACAAAACCCTAGACCAGCTAGAAAATGTGTAATTTTATCCACAATGTCAAGCTTGAAGTCTGAGGTAGTTTTATAGTGTATGTAGCCATATGACCGTTAATTTAGGAATTGATCTCTGCAGTGTACCTGTTATAAATAGCTTTATATATTTATATATATTAAATACATATTATATATATTTATATAATATATAAATAGCTAAATTTCACTTATAGCTAGGAAATACATAGGTATCTTCCTGCACAGCTGAGGGAACACCATGGGGTGAAGTTTGGACATCTTATTCCATTATTTCTGCTCTCCCTGTTGATGTAGCATCTCAGAATGCAGTAAGAAGTGGTGTCTTTAGTGAATTTAATGGTTTGGGTAGATAACATTGGAAATATCTTTGGAGACATAGGTATTATTTATATTATTAATTTAGATAATATGTTTTCTTCCAATGTTTATTATATGTTACATTCTAAAAGGCAAAGTTTTGGCAAATGGGAGCTTAATATTTGTTTCATCAAGCTATACAAAAGTATCCATTGACTTCTGGAATTCCTCTGAAACCACTGTCTTCTGATGGGATGTGGGTACCCAGTTCATGCAACAAATACAAAAGATTGTGAACAGTCCTGACATGGCTGTATTTAAAAATGTGGGGAAATATTTGTGGGATATTTTTTGGAGTCTTTATACTACTTTACTGGCAATCACATGAATTTTATATCTGTCATGAAATCTTCTGACATTTCCACCAATATGTTGCAAGGAGATCATTAGAACAATTACTGAGATGTGGGAAAAGAAGTAGCATTCCATAGCATCAATTGCCAGCACTGCCATCTCTAAGCAATTAAAAACCATGAGAACAAAAATTTGACATTTTTCTGGCCTCTATACCAAAAGGGTGCACCCGCGTTTGTTTTTGAGGTTTTCAGCATTGCTATAGTACCAGACGTACATTCCTGAAAAAGATGAAGCTGTTTTGGGAAAAAAATTGAAATCAAATGAAAAAAAATTCACAGAAACTCTTTGTTTCATCCATTAGAACTCACTGACTTGATACACATTAAGATTTTATAGAAACTATTAAATTTCAAGGACTTCCCATGGGAAACAAACAAGTTTTGGTAGAAAGTTTGTTTTTCTGAGGTTCCATCAAATTTTCTTTCAATTGTATGTGAACCTGGAGCAAAGACTTGGTCCAACCCAATAGTCACAGTTTCCCATAGTCACTTCAGCCCTGAGCCTGGCCAGTTCTGGTGGGCTGAAGAGGAACAAGTGAATTTGGGAACTTCAACCTGGTGTAGGGCCCTGGGGCTGGAGGAATGGTGTTTCTGGGCTCCCAGATCCTCACCTGCCTTCCTCTGGAGTGAGGGAATTTTCCCAAGGGCATGGAGTAATTAAAAAATGGGGAAAAGGCCTGAAGGAGAAGGGAAGGAAGGTCTAGATTAGACATTAGGATGAAATTCTTTGCTATTAGAGTAGAAAGGTACCAGCACAGGTTGTGCAGTCTCCATCTCTGGAAGTGTTCAAGGCCAGGTTGGATGGGGTTGAGAGCAACCTGGTCTAGTGGAAGGTGTCCCTGCCCATGGCAGGGGGTTGGAATTAGTTGTTTTTTGAGGTCTCTTCCAACTAAGCCATTCTGAGATATCTGTGATTTTAACCTCTTGCCAGGGACCTGTGGTTTCACAGGCCTTTGGATCTCAGAGGTCTTTAATTGCCAAATGGCTGCGACAGATTTGAAAATGAATGTGACACTTTTCAACATGGAGTGGTAATGGCAAAATTACTGAGATGCTGTTTCACCCTTGCTTGGCAGGGATGGGAGGTGCTGAAGCCAACAAAAATTTTGTCAGGCTTGGGCTGTAGAGACCAAGACTGTTTGACTTGCTGCAGTCCTCCAGGAAGGTATTTGGACATCTGAGAGATTGTAATTCACTCTGGAAATGACATATTTCTAATATTAAGTTGAATTTCACTTCCATGACATGAAGCTGATTTCTGAATCCAGATGGAAAAAATTCCAAAAGTTAAATAATTGATATCTGGTTTCCTGACCAGCTCTATTTCTCCTGTGGCAATAAGCTAGAGTTCTTGAGAAAATCATCAAGGATGGAAAGAACCGAGGGCTGGGTGTATCAAAAGGCTCAGCCAGTCTCCCACTGTCAATGAGGCACGCAGGATTATTTCCCTGGAGACTCAGAGCTGAACCTTCTGACAGTGTGGCCGTTAATAAAACAGGAAAAAATATTAGTGAGGTTTGTCCGAGACCTGCTTTGAGTTTGTGGAAACACTTTTTAATCCCATTGGATCCAAATATGTGATTTATTCCCTTTCAATCCTAAATTTAGCAGAAAATAAACCAGACTGGGCTTTCCTCGCTTGGGTAAGGAATTCTTGTATGTTATGTTGCTGGACCTTGGTTTTGGGCTGTAGGGACTGGGGTTGGTTTGTTGATCAGACAGACTGCATCTTCCTTGCCATGCCTTTGCAGAAAGGTTTGCCCACCCTCTCACACCCAGATTTTTTCCCTCAGGTGGGAGCACTAAGTTGGTAGTTTGGGGAGATGATAAACCTGTGTCGCCAGCCAGGTTCTATGTACAAATCACAAACAGGACAGGACTGCTGGAACGTGCCTTGAGCTGTTTTATTTTTCAGCATCAGTCTCATTACATGATTATGACAATGGGAAGATGCCACCAGCTCACATCTCAGGCAGTAGACAAAGAACTTAATGTTACAACTCACTTTATAAGTTTTTTGGCCCATCGCACAAAGCAAAAGCACATTGACAGTAGTTCCATCCAACCACTATAAGCACACGTACCTTTGGTTAAAACAATGCTTGCTTATTTTGAATACAATACATGTAAGCCTTAAAACACAATGCACTGAGCTCCATTATTAAGCTTAGAACTTCCTAATATCTCTCTAGATAAACTTTTCTGTAGCTTAGGGAGTTATTCTAGACAGGCGTTAATGCACAGACCGTTGTTCTATTTGTCCTTGCTTTTCTACTTTTTAAATAATTTTTCTGCTGACCAATCTGATGGCTGCTGCTCAGCTCTAATCACAGTTCTACTGTCTCTGGGGCCTGCCTTGTGCAGCTTTCCCAAAACCCTCTGATTTTGTGGATTCCCACAACCCTCACAGGACAGGGTCTGGGATGGGTCTGGTGTCTCCTGTTGGGTGGGATGCTAGTGTGAGGGGCTGATGGAATGAGGGGGCTTTGTGGGAACACCTGTCTGTGTCTGGGGCAATCCCCAGGACTGAGCCAGCCCCCAGACACTCCACTACTGTTGGAGAGGTGATGCCTTGCACTTTCCCAAACAAAGCACAGCGACGTTTCCTGTAACTCCACCCAAAGAGACAACTTGCTGCTTTGTAATCTGTGGGTGGGGGAGGCACTGTTGAGTCAGGAAGCCCCCAGATGGTGCTGGCTTTACTGGTTTCAGCTGTGAAATCAAAACACACGCATGAGTCAGGCCAGTGGTTAAGTTCTGCTCACTTTGAGGCCCTGGCTTTGATTAAATTCATGTGTCATTTTCAAAAGTCCATGTTTAGCTTGGTTTTAGATCATGCTCATATAATTAGTTTATTTAAACTATGTCTCATGTTAAATCAGATTTTGCCTGTGGACTTAAGTACAACTATGTAATAAGATATACCTATTAAACAGATGTTTAATCTTAATGACTGTGTTCTTGACAATCAATTGGAATTGAACATCTAATAACTACATTGCAACTAGGCATATCTCTTTGCATTTAATAAGGCACTATAGTAATATAATTATAGTAATATAGGATATTATAAATAACATATTCATGGCAATATACCAAAGTTTGTATAATACATGCTATATATATATATGTATATATATTAAAAAATTGTCTGAAAAATGAGGAGGCTTTAGCTCAGCTCATCATTTCCCTGAAGGAAGAGAACAAAAAAAAAAAAACCCAATCCCTCAAATGTTATCCTCTTACAGAGGAAACAATTTGTATTGGCACTTTGCACTGAGTGTCCTGTAACAGCCCAGTGTCCCCAGGTCATCACCTCGAGTAAAGTCCAAAGTGGAGATGTCACAGAGCAAAGCTCCACCTTATGTTCATATATTTGGTGACTGGTGGGATGCTTTTGTCAGGCTCACTAGGAAGAAAGTGGATTAAGAAAATAAGGGGAACAATTAGAACAGAGGTGTGGAAACACTTATTGGAAAAAGAGCCAGCCAACCCCATCAATCTATATTGGAACTGTATTTCTAGCTATGTGTAAACACACTATTTCTGCATTTGTGCACCCAAGTCTCTGATCTTTGGTTGTGACCAATAAATGAAGCATTTTATTAATAGGTCCCACAGAATATCTGATTGTTCCACAAATTTGATCTGATAGTCCCCACTCCAGAACTTTATATCCTGCTACCAAGATGTGCACAAATATGTTTGGATGATATAGTTTTGTCATGCTTCTGTACCAAAACCATTTAAGTATTGAACCAAATAACTTCATAATGTTCTGTTCAGAATTAGCAAGTATGTGTCAAATAGCCTGTTGAAACAGTTGAATATTTTGGTAGTTGTGCATCATTTTAGGAATTTTTTTCTCCTAGGCTGTAGTTTGAGGAGGCCTTTAAGCCCATGCTTAAATCTATCTTTTCAGTAAATCTGTTGCCCATGTGTTCAGTATTAAGTGCATGCTAACTAGAAACAAGCTGATTAACTTTTGTCTTATGGTTGGACCTACTCTTCATTGAACTGTATAGAAAACTTTCCATTGGATCCAGTGAGCCCTGAGCTAAACATTTTAAAAATGTGGTGGAAAGGCAGAGAAGGGAGGGTGGGAAGCAGGTGGGCTAAAATGAGCTTGGATTATGTGGTATCTTTTGGGCTATTGAATATGTATAGAATGGAGCTCTTGTTAATGCAAATTACAAACATGTTTCAGAGTCTGTCTTGTGGCACATGCACAGTGCAGTGATGGACTAGAAACATATGAAAGACATATTGATGATAGTAAACATTAGCTTGGCATTCTGGTCTCCAGCATGGCTCAGAATTGGGGGGAATAAAAAAAGTCTTCAAACTTTTCATGTTCCACAAAAATAGTTATCAGGGTCTCTTTTTGCTCAGCCTTCCAGATTCCTCTTTAAAAACTAGCCTGGCTTCCCTGAGCATCTCTTTCCCAGTGTATTATGTTTTCCCCACGCCTGCCTGCATTAATTTTTGTTAATATTGTTGTTGCCATCTTTGCACTAAAAAATGCATGAAGGAGAGAGGAGCGTGCATGTGTTTGTGTTCTCCCTTCCTCCTTTCCTCATCTAACTCAGAGGCTGGGGGAAGAAGAGACTTTTAACCATTCCTTCCTTCACGTGCCAGGTTTGCAGCAAGCAGGCAGTGAATTCCCCAGAGGCAGAGTCTGTTTTGGTGGCCTTCTTGTAGCTGTATTACTGCAGGGCACGTCTAGCTAACAATGCACTGGGTTAAATTAAGCCTGGAACTCCTCAAGAGACTGTTTTTACTGCTGACTTTATTTAGCCCCCTTCACCCCCTATTTAGGCTGGGAGAGGATGATGCTTGGTGTTTTGTTTTGGGTTTTCTTTTTTTCTTCCTCCATTCTGTTGGTAATTTTTCCACACACCTTTATTAAAGACAGTGATTGCAAACACATTTGACTTAATATTCCACTCACACTCTAAGTTAACAAGTAGTTCAAAGATTAATTACCATGTACCTTGCAGTTCATAGATTCTATTATGATATAACTCAAGCAAAGGGAACAGGGGGAAAATCCAGCTGATTAGCCTGTGATTATGTGTTAGCCTGTGCTTGTGGTCTTTGGTTGCTTGTCACTGTGTGATGCAAGAACTTCTGAGTGGTTACACTTTATTTATACATACTGCATTTATTTTGATGTAGTTGGGGATTTTCTAGGACTTCAGAAAAAAATATCAGTGGCAATATTTGTCAGGTTAGTACTGTTTCAATTGCTAATGCTTTATTGGGTGGAATTAATCTCAGTGGTGGGATGAGGGCAGTTTTAAGCTATGTTTCACACACTGCTCTCTGCAGTGTGGCTCAGCTCTGGCTGGGTGCAGTCATGCACTGCCCATCACTCAGGGCACAGACCCCAGTGGGATCTTATAGAAAATTTTCCATTGAATCCAGTGTGGAGAGGGAGTGCTGCCATCTCTGAGTTCACCAGTCTGCAGGGTGGGAGCCACCCTGGGGCTCTTTTCCTCCCAGCCTGCAGGCTCCAGGAGGGACTGTATGATTTTGGACCTGCTTTAGACACTGAGACCACATTACACTGGGTAACCTGGCCCTGGTGTCCCTGCCCACAGCTCGCTCTGGAACTGGATTATCTTTAAGGACCTTTCCAACTCAAACCATTCCAATTCTCTGAGTCTGTGCCATGCAGATGCCCAGCTAAGTTAGTGTTGTGTCAGGGCACTCCTGATTTGGTAGTACTGCACCTAAAACTCCACTTACACCTGCTCAGACTGTAGGGTCTACTAAGAGTGGGTTTAGCAATGCTCAGAAAGCCCCAGATGAAGAGTTCATCCCGTTGTCCCCCTGTTAATAGCTGGAGTTCTGTAGTTTAAGAGTTGCAAAGTGAGACCTGTCAAAGCTGCGATTAGAATTTCCTTCCCACTCTGTTCTCACTGCAAGCAGCTCACTGTTCCCCTTATTCTAGAGTAAATCGATTAGGACTCAATAAAAAGCACGGGCAGAACCTGCTTGTCACTTCTTAAATGTCTCAGCCTGTTTGGAGGCTGTGCCTGAATCCCTGAGCAAGTGGGAGCTCTTCTGGTGTGAATTCCCCACATCCAGCTCCCCTGGCTAACAAGGAAAGGCAATATACATAGGACAGAACAGGTTTCTATTCAGCCGTGGAGAAAGCACTTGTGAATGTTGCAGGAAATGAGATCTTAAGTCAGTGCATGAAACAATCTAATCCATCACAGCCCCTAGAATGGCCTCTCATAACTCAGGGGCTGTCATACCCCTTTGTGTGCATGAAGGCAGTTGTGGAAGAAGTGACGAACTGCGCACATATTCTGCTAAATCCGTTCTGGCAGCTGAGGTAATATATTTTCAATGCCAAGTCACATAATTTTACTTTAGCTCATTTGACTCCAGGCTACAAAGCTATTACAGAAAACAAAGGGATGGTGTTTGAATAATGAATAATAATGAATTTAATTCTGTGGGCTTGTGCTGGGCTGAAGCTTCTAGGAGGTTAAATGCAGATAAAGTAATGGAAAGGAAAAGTTTTACCTTGCAAAATGGTGTTGTTTTACTCCAGTTACCTTGACTTCATTAGGCATTGATACATTTGGATGGAGGCAGCTGGCATGTAATTTTAAAACTAGTATGTTATTAAGTGTGATTTACAGATTTACACCTACAAAATAGCTTAGAATTACTCTCAGTATCTTTTTTTTTTCCTCTCTTGCTTTTGATAGTTGTAGATCTTCCAAGCAGTTGCAAGGAAATCTGAGTGCATCCTTGCAGCATGACGGATACACATGCACTCTCTTTTTGGTGTTATCAACCATCCTCAGCTGATAATTCAAAGCTTTTCAGGAAATGAAGAAGGCCAATATTCCCATGGGCAGAGAGGTGATGTCTGCCTCTGCCTACACAACACTGAACATGCACAGTCCTGGCACTGTCTTACACTTTTGGAACCACTTTAGTAGCAATGCCAGGTGGGCAGACAAGGAGAGGGGATTCCCCCACAGGGAAATCCTGGAAGGCAGCTTCAAGAGTTTAGTATTTATTAATTTGCCACCAACAGGATTAATTAAATACCACTGTGGCTTAAGAGACCAATGAGATCGGGGTGCTTAATTGTACTTTATCCATTTGAAAATCCCCCTTTCCTTTTAGTGTTTTGACAGCAGGTCTTTCCCAACCTAAATGATTCTATGCAATGGAAATGACTGTGATAACAAACGTGCCATGTCATTGTTACTTCACAGCAGAAAATCAGATAAACCAGGAAGGGGAAGTCACCTCTAGAAACGATTTGATAAGTAATAAAAAGGAAAAAAAATCCAGAGGTTTGATAGGCAAAGTGGGCTGTGGGGAACCATAACATAAACAGAGATTTCTGATCCTATTCAAGACAATTTATTGAACAGCAACGTGTGGGATGTACATTCTTTATCTGCAGCCTGAATGTGGCAATACTTTGGTAATTTGTGAGAATGAGAAAGTGAAGCTTTCTGATTATAAACAGAAATGAAATAGTCATTCAGGCACTGTGTGCGTGGGACTTCTAGTGAGCTCCATTGGAGGTCCAGGCACTGAATATTTGCAGGATTATGTGTCATCTCATGGATCTGTTTTCACAGTCCAAGCCATCTGGCATAAAGAAGTAAACAAACAGCAGAAAAAATAATAAGTAAACTGGTTTTTAACTATTTTTTCCCCAGTCTAAATACCAGAAGAGCCAAAGAATTCTGATTCCTGAAACAGATTAATTTTAGATTACATTTTATATTAAGTGAAATAATATAAGGATTATTAGACCTATATGTATAAGATCTAAATGTATTTAGATTACATTTTATATATAGTGGAATTATATTAAGTGAATGTAACATTTCCACCTTGCAGGAAGGAGTACACTACTTTTCTTCAGAAGGTTGTGCACATGTTGTCTCCCAGCTCCAGCTTAGTGAGGGAATGGGTGAGCTCAGCCCTTCCCAAGGTTACTGTCAGGCCTCTGAAGTGATGCTGATGCAGCTGGATAGCGCTGGATACCTAGGACTGGTCCAGGCACAGTTTTTGGTGTCACTTGGAGAAGTTTTAATCATTTTACTGAGGAATATCCATCGGTCACCACTGCCTCACTGGTCTGCAGCATTTCACCAATGTTGTTTCATAACACTGGGCACAGAATTTCACTACAGGGAGGGAAATTACATTGACCCAAACTTGTTTCTTTCCTGATTTTGCTGAAGATAGCCTGGTAGAAAGATTACAACACCCACTTGCTTCAATTCCTGGTGTTGGTTCAGAGAAATAGTATCTCAGAGTAGCTAGAAAGGTTCTGCATTTCATCATAAAGTCTTTGAAAAATTTCTTTTATGGTTGATTTCCAGTACATTTGATTTTGTAGAATCAGAGCTGTTTTAGGGTAATCCAAATGTGTGTAGTCAAGGTCCACTGTTAGAGCTCATTCCATTTAATTGAGTACTGCATTATTTAATGACTTTCCTTCTGCTGTAATCTCATTTTGCAAGAAATTTCACTCAAAAAAAGAAAGGGAGTTTCTAGTTTTCCTGTCCATAGAGAGAACCCAGAGAATGTCATCATTCAGGCTTCCCAATAAAAGAAATTACCTTAATGAACTTAAGTTCCCCTATTTTGTGGTGAAATTGTACCAGACCAGTATTATTTCTTTCTGTGGCACCTCTGGAAAGCTCTGTCTACACATGGCTGTGTGATGTTATCACTTCTTCAGAATTACTCCAACCCCAGCTGGTGAGTTTGGGCTGTAAGGGAGCGAGGGGGGTTAAGCTCAGGGTGCAAGTTATGAGTGTGATATTCTAATGCCAGCTCCAGTCAACCCCACCTGCCCACCCTTGCCCTGTTTTTGGGTGTACATTGACATCTCTGACTGGGAGAGGCCAGGCCAAGGAGTTAAACTGGCTGAGGAAAACTTCAGGGAACAGACCAATTCCCCACCAGTTTAGCCCTTTGGATCCAAAAAGAGGGGAGTTATCTACCTTAAGGCATACAAAACTAATTAAAATGGACATTTTGTCTGTTTGAAGGTGGAAGTTTGTAGCTAAGGTACAGTGAGAAAAACTGAAAGTCCTTTCCCTCTGGTCAGTAAGATTTTCAGGAAATTGTCTCGAATTTTAGACACTGTGTGAAGTATCCTCCCATCCTAAATGTTTATCAGAGTTTAAACCTCCTGCAGAACAGGAAAAAGGCAAAGTCTTTCAAAGGTGCTTGGTGGTAACTTTGTCCTTTCTCAAGGTGTGTAATAGCTTTAATGTTTGAAAGTAATGAGAAATATTAAAGAGCAGAAATAAGCTCACGGGGCAGGACTTGATGGTTTTGAGTTCTTGGGTGCCTCTTTGGTTCCTTGTGTAAGTTGGTGTTTATGCTGTTTGATCTCATTTCCCAAAAGTGTTTCCCAAGCTGTGCTCAGACAGAGGCTGTGGGAAGGAACCTTCAGTGAAATGGAATCCCTTATTCAAGATGAAATATGACTTTTTTTTTTTAATTTTATTTTTTATTTTTTTGTAAGCTGTTTCCTGGCAAGCTTTTCCTGTGACATTTGCTGGGAGGGTAACCCATTAATTTGAATCCAAGCACCAGCAGGAGCTAATCTGGATGACACTAGATCATGCTTGGCATTTGTTTCCACACTGGTTAGGTGCCATGTGAAATATTTCCAGTGTTGACCCATGTTTCCAGCTTTGGAAGCTGTGCTGGAAATTGCAGTTATGCTAGAAGAGTTTTCTGACTATTTTGTTTTATTTTTATGAAAAGTCCAGTGGAAATGTGTTCAGTGTTCAGGTGCAAGCACAGTTCCACACCTATGTCAGTACCAGACTGAGGAGCTGGCGCACATTTGCTGTCAGTTTTCTTATATTTATTGAGGAAATGCCCAACTTCCCAATTGAAGAAGAGGATTTAACTCAGCTGTGTCTACATACACAGCTTAACCTGCTCTTGAACCTCACAGGATTCCTCACCACAGCCTGTATCTGCATGTACAGGGCTCCCAGAAGGAGCTGTTTGAGCTGCAAACCTCAGGGAAGGAATATTGCAAAGCCATGCCTGGAAACTGTGGGTCATGCTCAGAGCTGGCACTCCATCTACTGCTGGGTAGACTCAAGAAGCAGCCAAGATTTAAATACTGAGCAGGAAAATATTTTTAATCACTCTGTTCACGTCAGCAAATAGCTGCTGGTGCACTTCCCATGGGCATTGATTGAGCTGAAGTGCTCTTCCCAACACAGAGTCAGGGTATGTGATGAGAGAAAGCTCTGAAATCACATGGTTGTGGTTACTACATGGTACCAGTTTCATGCTTATTCAGGTTCAGACCAGGCTGGTTTGGTTTTAAGGACATGATGTTAAGTGGTTTTTATGTGTTCTAATTTTTATTCAATAAAAAAACAATTATCAGCAATATCAGCAATTTTCTGAGGTGATAAAGGAGGGATGGAGAAGTAAATGGCTAAAGCAAAAAAAAAAAAAAAAAAGACAAGCAATTTGAAATCTTATGGACAATTTAATGTGTGTTGGGATGCAAAAAGTGACTATGAGGGTGTGATCTCTTGGGGAAGCAGATTATCTGTTTGTTCCGTCCATTTTTTGAGTCCTCAGCATGGGAGGCTTCTGCTTCCTACTGTGTTTTAAGTAAAGTTTTCCATGGGGTAGAAAAATAAGGTAAGAGAATTTCATCAGGTTATGGCTGGGCATGGTGGATGCCCATGGAGAGAAAAGGATTGGGAGGAACTCTGACCAAGGACAGAGCAGAGAGGAGAGGCAGGATGGAAACTTCCATCTTGGTGGCTGATATTTGGGGCTGACAAGTGATACTGGCTCAAGGATTTGTGGAACTGATTTATCTGGGCTCATAGAAGCAGAAACAAAGTTTTATATCATGCAATCCTTTCACTGCATCCTCTATTAAAAAAAAAAATAATTCAGGAGAAGTTTCCAGTACCCTGAATTTTTATCTTTGTAATTTTTCCACTAAAGGTGAAGCCTAATATTCTGGTGCTTGAGGTGCTGTGAAGGAACAATATTGGGATTCCAAGCTGTTCTTGCATCATGGCATAATTTTCAGTGCAGAATCTTAGAATTACCCCACTGCCAGTTCTGGATATGGGAATTTAGCCCCCACAGTTCTGGATGATGAGCCCAAAGTATGGCCAAGATTTTGAGTAACCAGGTGAAAGTGCTAGTTAGTTTTGAAAGATCCCTGGAGTTTGAATAGAAAAGAACCTGTTTTTACTCAAATAAAGGGAGATAGGCAAACTGGTTTCCCTTGAATTGCTCCAGTTTTGAATTCATCCTCAGTTACAGTCAATGGATTCCCATTAAATGTAAATCCAAACTTTTTTTTTTTTTTTTTTTTACCAGATTTGGTTTTTTCAGGCCCTGCTTTTTGGGATCAGTGGGACTTTTTCAGTTTACTTGAGTAGAAGCTGGGTCAGCCCCATATTAGATGCCTGTCTCACTGGTGCCTAAGTGATCTGTAATTCCAATGAGACCTTAGGTTTGATGAAGAAATCTTTAATAAGATTGCTTTTGTGTTTTAACAGCCCATTTGTAAAGGCTTCTTTCCCCACAATAGTAATTGGATTCCTCAGTATTCAGTCGTTTCATTGCAAGATGTTTCACTCTAAGAAAATAATTTCCAACCCGTGTTTCTTTTCTTCTTTCAACTTAAAAGAGCCTCTTGTCTTCTTTGTGGTCAGTGCAGCCCATTTGTATCTGTCTGCTACAAGCTGAAATCTGTACATTCTTATCTCCCTTGCTTTGTTTTTCTGTACCAAACTGTAAGCAAGCCCTGAAGTTTGTTCAGATTTGGGATCAAACACTGAATTTTTATTTATTTTCTCACAAAATCCTAGGGGGGACAGAATCAATATGCTAATGCTGTTGCATCAAGCTTTCAAATCTATGCAGACATCAATAGGCAGTTGTTCTGTGCTTTTTAGCATTTTGGGCCAAGTTTCTGATTTCGGACAGATTGATGTAAAACCAGAGGAACTTCATAGGAACTTCTCTGGATTTACACCACTGGCTCAGACTAGGTCAAGCTTTTAAATTAATTCAGGAACTAGATTTTGATTTTCATTGACTATTTATATAATAATTAGAATTGTATTAGGAATAGGACATCTGCACCTTCATAGCTGCTCCCTCAGGAAATTAAGCCATAATTTTGTGCCATTGTGTGCTGCCCAGTATGTATAGCTGCTTTTACTTGGTAAATGTATATCAAAGAGCATTTGCTACTTTGCCGATTTAATACAAAATAAAATCCTTTCAAGTCAGAGTAATGTCCTCTGCTTTATATTTGAAAAAACAAATTAATCCCATGATAGGCTGTGATTTGCAATAAAGTTGATCAATGGGATCTACCTCCACAAATTGCAGAACATACCATTCACATTGTTTTGAGTAATACTGTTGTTTTACCTTGAAGTACATTGCTGTTTCTCCCTGTGTTCAGTATAGCATCTTAAGACTTTTTAATAGAAAGAAACTAAATGAAAATTGATTGATAAAAGCTCCATCAAGGTGTTTATTGTTTTTTGCCCAAGGGATAAAGCAGGAACTTTTGGAAGCCGTGTCATTTGTATTAGATTCTGTTTTTCAAAGTGCATGGGCAATGGAGATGTGAACATAAAGGTAGGAAATTGCTTTGAATCATTAATAACTTGCACAGGGACCTAGTAGTACAAGGTGGAGCATCCACCTTCGTGCTGGTTAGAGAGGATTTGTTGCAAAAATTGTTGTGCAGAGGTGTAGTGGGGGATTGTGTATGCAGCTGTAGTACTGATATTGGCATCCACAGCAGCAGAAGCACATGCAAATGAAAGAGAAAATACCTGATTAACAAGGGAGCTGTGTTATTGTCAGGTACTTCAGCAGAAGTGCATCAGTACAGACAGGAGGTGCTTCAGCAGCAGTTGCCTATGGGGCCTTTAGAGTTCTTAACCCTTTGGAGCAGGGCCTGAAACAACTCGTCCTTCCCTGGTTTATGGAATATTCTGGTTTGATTGGGGCAGAATCCTGATTTTCACCAGTAAGAGAATATCCATTTTCACCAGTAAGCGAATTATAGTGAGGTTAGGAGCTGTACACTGTTCTATTACATAGGGAGTTCATACCCAAAGTAAGAACATGGAGTAAGTAACAGGAGAGGTGATGTGAATGGATGGAGTGTTCAGAGAATTGTGGGAGGACATTTGTTCTTGGCTGTAGTGAAGGAACACAGGCTTGCAAACACCAAACCAGGCAGGAGTTTGCTGAATGATTGCCTTTAACCCCAGACAGGCTGAGGAACCAGCTTAGCTCTGTGTGACTGAGCAGGGTTGGGCTGAGCTTGGGGTGAATTTTTTTGCCATACAGAAGTATTTTTCCCCAAAGTATCCCAAACTGAAATGCCCCTAGTTCTGAAGATACCTGAATGTGTATGATCAGAAACTTATTTCCTGCTCCCCATCACTCATAGATGGAGAAAAGACCAGTGATTTGTTTCTTTGGCTACCCAAGATGATTTTGCACTCTGAGGTCTCCATGGGCCTTTTAGGATCATTAAACCATCTTCAGGATCATTAAATGATTTGATCTGTGCCCACTCATGACATGTTAAAGGTAATTATTTGAAAAGGTACAAGGGGCTCTGGCCTCTCTGTAACCAGATATGAGGGCAGTGGGACGCTTGTGTGGTGCCATCCTTGTCCCAAGAACTGGGGCCATAGTGGAGAGCTCACCCTTGGTAATGATAAACTGGTTTATCATGACATCCACTCCCTGACTTGGAAAACTTCTAATCTAAACAGAAATTCAAACCCCAAACTGGAACAGGTTTGGGAAAAAGGCAGCTGATGTGACCCACTCAAGACGTTGTAGCATTTTTGGTGGCAGAACCAACAATGCTGGAGCTTGGTGCAGAGGAGATTGCAATGGATTAATTGCTCCATTCCTTACTCAAGAGAGTGTGGTTGAATTTCTCTACTGGTTCTGCTCTATTTTTTTAGAGATTGAGAATGAAGAATTCTGTACATGGATTCCTGGTGGTTGGGGGTTGCTTTGTTCTGTTTGTACAGTAGAGACACATTAGAAATGGCATTGACACCAAGGCTGGTACTAATTGGGAAGATAACTATGAAAACCAAGTGGAAAGTGTCTCTGCTTTGCCTTTTACCTAAGATGAATTTCAGTTTCTCTTCTTAGGCTGAAGGAAAAAAAATAACTTTGTTGAATTTTTCTAGAGAAAAATGAAAAAAAATTGTATAGAACAGCATTCTACTTTTTGTTTGAAAATGCTGCAATTCATCAGCTAAATAATTTATGTAACTAACACCAAGCTTTGGTTTTAGAAAAGATAGTTGCAGGCAGAACACAGTTGAGTGAAACTCAGTAATCTAAAAGTGAAAACATTAATTCATTTCCACACACTATATAAATCCATGTAAACTATAAGATTTATTTATTTTATATTTGGAAAAGGGAGGAACTGTTTAATTGGAGAAAGTTCAAACCCTGTGGTGATAAAACCCATGTTGTTGCCTACACGAGTAGTGTGAGTCTGTAGTGTTGTATTCCTTTCCCTGTAGGTAGTTTCTGTAGTCCTTTGTCAATGTACATATGTTCTTTAAAAAGAATAAAAGAGAATTAACAAACTTTCATAGCTGTGCTGTACAGCATATTTTGTATGATAGCATTTAATTCACACACTTACTAGGTTTCACTTACTAGGTATTTTCAGGTATGGTTGCTCAGAACTTAGAAACAATTGCAGTGGCCGTGCACAAATTAAACAGAAATGCACAATTAAGACCTAACTCTTTCAAGGTCAGGCCTTACAAATCCACTGCTCATCAGCTATGCTGAGTTGGCAATGGGACTTGAATGAAACATGTGACAAACATATGGAAAATATATTCCTTTGTTTTGTACGTTTAAAAAATGGATTATACTCAACGTGCTACCGCCTTTGAGGGCTACAAGATAAAACATTGCAAGGTTCATTGATTTCAAGATGGGAATCCTGGGTACAGCCCAGATGGAAGCCTGATACAAAAAGCTGCTCTTGTCTTTGAACATTATTAGCCCCAAAGAACTGAAATTCCTTTTACGTTTCTCCCCACCCACTTTAAAACAATATGTGTGCAACGAGTTTCCACTTGGTTTTGTTCCTGGGCTGACCTGCAGTTTAAGCACTGAGGAAAATGGGGTTTAGGAGAAGATTGACTTACAAGTTCTCTTAATGGCATGAACACTGAAGAGTTTGGGGAGGTGTAAAAACCCATCTCAAACTGCTCCAGAGCAGCTGTTCTGATGCTTGTAGAGAGGATGGTTTGAGGAGGTTGTGCCCCCCCATGGGCCTCACTCTCATCTTGACAATTCTCTTTCCTCCCCCTGGCTGAGCTGACAGTCACTTGTGGATCTGATCCTTGAGTTAGATCTTCAAGGTGATCATGTCTAATATCTGCATTCCACTTTCCTCTTCTCGTTTTATGAAGTTTATTTATATGTGGCATCGTTTCATAGTTATTCCTTAGAAATATTTGCACGAACAAGTGTGGGTGGGAGGGCAGGTAAGTGTGGGCAGTGGTGGTGCAGTGTTGCAGACAACTTTTATGAAAAATCCTTTCTTCCGTATTTTTCCTCCTGAGAAGCTGAGAGGCCTCAGGAATAAAATGTAAACATTGATTATCTGCTGCTGTGGAATGCAACAGGTGCATCTGTGATTGGCCCATGTTGGATGTTTCTAATTAATGGCCAATCACAGCACAGCTGGCTTGGACAGAGAGCCCAGCCACAAACCTTTTTTATCATTCTTTTCCTATTCTATTCTTAGCCAGTCTTCTGATGAAACCTTTCTTCTATTCTTTTAGTATAGTTTTAATGTAATATGTATCATAAAATAATAAATCAAGCCTCCTGAAACATGGAGTCAGATCCTCATCTCTTCCCCAATCCGAAAACCCCTGTGAACACCGTCACAGTGCTGGTACCAGAATCAACCTTCAAATTACACTTGCACTGTTTTGTGATGTTTTTTTGACTCATAAATCAGCTGTTCACCAGGCTGGTGTTTGAAAAGTGTGTGTATTCCTGCGTGATGATGAGTATCTCCAGGAGCAGGGTGTGAGAGGGGCATGGCAGGGATACACTGGCATCCCCAGGAAGTGCCATTGTCTCAGGGAACGGGGCACCCATGGCATTGAACCCAGGAGACACAGCAGCTTTTCCTGGCACCCACAGGAACAGCCCCCCTCCATCCCCTCTCCTGCCCTTCCTTTGGGAAGCTCCCACTTCCTCCACTGGAATCCTGACTGGAGGTAATTCAGGCAGGAAGACACTTTATTAAGCTTATTTTCATATTGGTTTTGCTCCTTGAAGTGCTGATTGAAGGGGTTCTGCAGTTCATTCAGGTCACCTCCCAACTTAGAGGGAAGTGGGACCTCCCTTTTTGGGGTCTGGGTTAAACCACACACGGGTAAGATTAGCTCAAGCTGCTAAATTGTTCTTAGCTGATCTGGGGGTGAGCACTAGAGGGTGAAAAGATGCCTTAAACTTGAATTTTTCTTTCCTCCTCTCAGACTTGCGCCAAATAGGGAATGGAGAAATTGGCTCGAAAGCCTTTGTTTTTTCCTGCTCATTTTCTGTTATTTGTTGTTTCTCTTTTCAAGTAGACTTCCAGGCTGAATGCAATTTTCCTGTGGGAGTAGATGCTGAGTTCTGTCTGTGTTTTCATCTCCATAGTTGACAATAATAAAAATTCCAAGCAACTTCCCCCCACATTCCCTGCTTTGCTCTTGTCATGTTTTCTGCTGGTTGACAAAGTCACCTCTGTGGCCTTAATATCTGAGTACATTTGTTTTGCAAAGTGCTGGGAGCTGCATGGCTTGTTGATGTTTTCAAAAGCTGTTGATACACTGCATGTTGCACAGTTGAGAATTTAGGAATTTTCCACTCCCACTCCCCAACTGTTTTTTTGGATTGGTGTTTGTGTTTCTCTAAAGCACCCTGCAAACACCTCCTGTCAGGAGGGGATGGGAAAGAGGCTGAGGATACCAGTAAGGCAGCCTGTCTTTCCTTGAAATATTACTTGTCCACTGGGAACCTAAAGGAAAATCATCCCAGGAAATCCTTACCTGTGCACATCCCTTTCAATGGAAGTGAAATCCCAACCCTCTTAGAAAGGTTTATTTTGTGGATTTGAATCCTTTCCTTTTCCCACTCCTCCCTTGCCTGTTTCCTCCTTCCACCTCTAGGCGTTTCAAAGTATGACCAGCCTGATCACTAATTTGTTTTACCTGTTTGAAGATGGAAAAAAAATACACAAGAGGAAAAAAAGAGTCACTTAAGAGATGCTTTTTGGGGAATTACTGAGAAAACAGGAACAGACTTCAGTTTAGCCTGCAAATGATGTGGGGCTGGAAGAGGAGCAAAGTCTCCTCTGGCCAAAGGAAGGAAGAAAAAACAGATTTGGTCTGACAGTTTATTCTAGGTGGTGTTGCCTGGACACTGCAGTAGCAATTCACCTGTGAATAAGGAGGGAAAGGAAGACAAATCACCTTACTTTAGTACACCATCATGGTTTTAATGTGGGCTTTGTTTATTCGACATCTTTTTCATGGGTATTGCTCTCCTTACACCACAGTGTTATGTGTAACTTGTTCATCTTGGTTATCTGCTCTTACACACTAGTGTAAGATGCTTTTGATGCTTCAAGAGGAAATGTAAGATGGTTGTTGCATCTTGAGGAATCCTCAGGAGCCAAATAACTCTGCTCCCTCTAAACATTAACTTCTGTGCTCCCAAGTCCTGATTTTAAAAGATTGCATCTTGCGGAACTGCCAGACCATGAACCTTGCCAAGCATGAGTTTCTACACGTTTCCAGAATAACAGGAAAATAAAATTGGCTGAATTAACCAATGAACCATCTTCCCCTTTACTATTACCAAATAATAGCAGTAAACATCATTAAAACCATTCACTTTTTAGTCAAGTATTGTGTGACTAAAGATACTTTAGACCAAAAAATACATCTTGATAAATGGAGTTCCAGGCTAGATGCATATAATGTAGTAGTTCAAAAATTCACTGGCCTTCATTTCAACCCTGTGCTGTACAAATCAAATTGCAAATGAAGTCTGCTTCTGTTGGATGATGCCAACCATCTGATAAGGAGATCTTGGCTGACTACTCCTCATGTGTCTTAAGGGGATATAAGAAATGAATATTTTTAATTTTTATTACTCTTTGAAAATGCCATCTTTTTATGCCTTATAAAAACTACTTGATCAATTTTCATCTTAAATCAATTATCACATGGCCTTTTCTCTTTTCTGCAGAATGCTTTTGTCTCTTCAGAGTTTATCTTAATAATCACAAAAAATCCAATGACCCATAACAAGATTCACATTGCTCCTCATAATGTTTTACTCTGTGTACAATTTGGAGATGTCTGGCTCTGAAGGGGGCTGTGATTGAGAGCCATTTAGGATGGTTGGAGCATGAAGAATATGAGCAGAAAGCTGGTGGAATATCTTCATTTCCAACCAGGTCAGCATTTTTTCCTTGCCTCCAGACCCTAAGCTGCAGTTTCATTTTAAGTTTCCCTTGGTGGCTGTTCTGCTTGGGCTTCTGTTGTAAAAAGCAAATAAATACATGGGATTTTGTTATTTTAAACGTGGCCTGGCAGTGCAGCAGTGAGGGTGAGGGGGATGCTGGGCAGGGGAAGGTGGGTGTTCCCCATGCTGACTGCACCCCTGGGAAATGGACTGTGACACTGAGACATTTATGGCTCCAAGTGTTCCTGCTCTTCATACTCTGGGCTCAAGAATCTTGTCTGAGTTGGAAACCAAGCCCATTCATGCTGCACTGATTTCTGTGCACTGTTAATGAGTGTGAATTAGCACAATGGTGGAAGATATGTTGTTTGTATCATGGATTTGTTAAATTTCTGCTTGGCTTGTAAAAGGAAGAGAGATTATTTGGTAAAAATGCTTTATGAAAAATATTATTTTAGAACCAAATATTTCAATTCCATAAATGGATAATTACACTGATTATTAAACATATATATCAACTCTATTAATGGATAGTTGCACTAATTATTAAATGTTTGCTTAGTGTCAAAGTTTTCTCAAAGTGTGTGCCTGCCATATGCTAATGGCAGCCTGGTTAATATTATTTATTCCAGCCTACATGTTCTCCAGCAATTTGAATTCATAGAAGGAATTTTGTGTGCATGAAAAGTGCTGTGTATTCAGAGCAAGTAATTTTTTAGTTTCCCATCATGTGTTGGAACCTGGTTTTGAGAACTGTTATTGTGACTGCATTCCCAAATTACTGAGTTTCTTACAACACCAGAATCCTGGGTTACACAAAGGGTTGTGGATGAAACCTTCAGTCAAGCAGAGCTGGGTCTTTCAGGTGTTTTACACTGCATTTTCTAACACAAGGAATCAATGAGAAGGGGAAGTAGCAAGCCAAGTTCTGAACAGCAGAACTATGGGACAGGATGTCTCCTCGATGATTATCATCATTATCAAAGTGAAATTTATCCAATTAGCCAGTTCCATTAAACAGCTTCCACTGACTCTTCTTCTCCTGCCACATTTTAATGTGTTTATATCTCGAGTGAGTGAAGGATGTATTGTTTGACATGACAGCTTGCTTTGTGTGCAGCTATCTCTTTATTTCAACCCACTGACTGACAAAAGGTAGGAGTGGGTCTTTTTGATGTGGTGTAGGGAATTATTTCTCGATTTGACATGATAATTGATTGGGGATTTCTTATTATATTAAGGAATATTCATCCTGAATTGCTCAGCAGAACAGCATTGGTGCATTGCAACAGGAGGATAAAAATGAGGGATCAAACAAAAAGGAGACATATTTAAGCATAAATTTTTGTGCTGTGATTATTACACATGGTTAATAATCTTTTTGCCCTCTTCTCTTGTTACCTCCAACCTTGTGCTTTTGTTTTCTGAAGTGGCTTCAGGGCTTCTATTGAGAGAAAGTGGAACTTCTAAAAACAATTTTAAAGTAGTGCCAGTTGAAAAATATGAAGTGAATTCGTGTAAAAAGTTGACAATCTGCATGTGTTAACTACAAAACTGGAGTAATTTTTTGAATTTCAGATTTTCCCCTCTCTTTTCAATGCCAAATAATAAATGGATGATCGAGGAAGAGAGAGGAGGGATACTGGAGAAGCTCTCTGGTAGGGAAGGAAAGATTGTGTGCAAAGAAATATTCACACCTCTCAGCTGGGTGAACTGTGGTATTGTAGCATCCCTGTAGGTTTAAACTATGTGATCTGGGCAATTGCGTCCTTGTCCTTGGAATCAAGATAATGGAGTCATAGACTGATTTGGTTTGGAAGGGACCTTAGGGGTTGTCTCATTCCAACCCTCTGCCATGGCAGGGACACCTTCCACCGTCCCAGACTGCTCCCAGCCCTGCCCAGCCTGGCCTTGGGCACTGCCAGGGATCCAGGGGCAGCCACAGCTGCTCTGGGCACCCTGTGCCAGGGCCTCAGCACCCTCACAGGGAAGGATTCCTTTCTAATATCTACTCTAAATAGAGACTGTCAGTTTAAAGCTGTTTCGCCCTTGTCCGGTCACTCCAGCCCCTGGTCCAAAGTCCCTCCCCAGCTCTCTTGAAGCACTTTTAGGCACTGGAAAGTGCTCTAAGGCTCCCTGAAGCCTTCCCTTCTCCAGGAGGAGGAGGAGACATCCCTCCTGAACATCCCTAACTCTCTGTCTCCATAGATGTGGCATTCCAGCCCTTGGAGCATCTTCATGGCTTCCTCTGGACCACAGCAAGGTGCAGCCAATGTATTCTATGTTGGGTGGAAATAGGAATACCAATGAGGACTAGGGCTGTCAAGATGCAAGCAGAGGCTCAGCACAGCATTTAGGAAAAAAAAAAAAAAAAAGAACAAATGAATTGAGTTGATTCTTTTTATGGAAATTTTTCTTTAGGGAGGATGTTGCTGTGACTTCTGTAAAGAGCTGGATATTCCATCACATTCCTGTGTTTCAATAAATGGAAAATACATAGTGATGATGACGCTGATTGTTTTTAAAATGAAACTGTCTGTAGTTATCTCTAGAGATAATAATCCCCTGCTGCTTTAGTGCTTCCTTGATTTGGTTTGTATAAATCTGGAGGATGAGACATTGCAAGGCTGTGTCAGCTCCCCCACATCACCTCCCAGAGCAGTGTCTCATCTCACCCACCTTTCAGAATTTATTCCCTAAATTAATCCTAGAAGGTTTTGCAGGTCTGCTTTAGCTTTCTGATTGTTTAATACTGGACCAAAAATTTGAATATAGCAGTCTTTTATCTCACTAAGTTTTGACTGGAAATGAATGAATTGTGACCCTCTGATTTGCATTGCCCAGGACAGCCTGTGGCCTGTCTGAATTTTGAGGGGTTTTAGCATCTCAGAGGGCAGAGCAGCTGCTGCCTGGCATCCAGGTACTCAAATAGTGCTGTGAAAAGTGGGTGGAGTGGATGGATGGTTACTATTTCAGAGATTTTTTTCATTTCCCTGAGTGCTGGTGGCCAAATGTAGAGGAGAAAATTCTGAATTTGTAGGTTTATGTTGGTTTTGCATCTAGGAGCCTGGGTAAAGCAGCTTTTACTGATGTGACTATTATTCCTTTCTAGGAACAGTTTGGTCTTGCATCTCTCTTTTACATTTTTTATCCAGATATCTGAAATTACTTTTCAATAATTTAGATTTATTATTTGCTATTTAACAATATAAAAAATGGGAAGGAAACTGGAGAGAGGCTAAACATTTAAGTGTGATGCTTATAATGACACCAGGATCTAAACCACATTTGCCTAGCTCCCATTCTTGATAGTAACTTTGAGACAATTGTTTTACTTAGGATTTTTTGCATTTGTTTCAGGAATTCATCATGGTTTACCCATGAAAATTTTTGTGTAGAAGCACAGCCATGGATTGGACAGGGTAGAGGATCTCTGGAATGGGATTTGTAGAACCCAGCTAGAGCTCTCTTCTCCAAATTCTGTCAGTATAACAGCTCATTTCAGAGCCTAAATATGACAGTGCTTCACTGGAAGAATACATTATCCAAATATCAAGTTGAAAAGGGTGTAAAGTGTGATGTGGGGGGCAGCCACGAGGAGCAAACCCCCCAGGAGTGAGATGTGTCATCTTGGCAGGGTATGAAAAGCCACCAAGGGGTTAATCATCCCCCACTCTGTATGAAATGACAACAAGCTCTTGGCAGCTTTCCCCATTCTTTATATAACACTTCCAAGCGCTGAAGCTTGTATCCTCCTAGTAATGCTTTTAATTTGTGCTCTGCTGGGGAGAGGCCAAGATTTAATCGAAATCATTAGAATGTCTTTGCTTGAAGTAGCTGAGGGCTTGTAGTGAGCTGGAGGAGGTTACTTGAGAATAATTAAAAGAAATACATAAGGTCATCGTTGGTGTCTGAGCTATTCCAGACACCAGGTTCAAGGGGGAAAGGTTGAGTTTAATGACAACTCCTCTTAACTTAAGTAGGATGCTTGCACAGCCACATAGTTTTAATGATTAAACTTCGCCTTTTTCCCTTCCCACACACCTGCCCAAGTGACTTTGTTTGCAGCTTCATCTCGGCGCAGCAAAGATGGGCTTGAACCAAAGCCCTGGAGCCAGATTTGTCTGAGATTCAGGACTTTGGGGGCTCCACCACCTAGATCCAAATCTCAGTTTTCTGGTTTATCTTTTCTCTCTAAAATGGGGTGAATTTTAATGTGTCTGTTCATATATATGTGTGTGTGGACATGTGTGTGTTTATTTACAGCCTCAGCTGAAATCTGCTCTTGAGTTTTGACTCCATTTCACTGGGAGAAACACTATGAGAACACAGGTGCTGCTGCTTTCAGTCTGTATTGGTGTCCATGCATAGATTTTAGTCCTGTATGAGCCTGAAAGGCACTGCCATGCTCTGGGTGTGTGCACAGGAAAACAACTGCTGGGGTAATTTAGTGTAAAATAGAACATTTTCTTTGTTGGTTATATATTAGACAAAAAAGCACTCAAAGGAAAGTTGAAAAAAGATCCATATTTCTTGCACTGTACAGTCCTATTGTTGTGCAGACAGGGATGGAGGGAACTGGCAAGTGATGAATTTGTGTGAGAAACTGTCTTTTCTGAATGACTTTTTATGCCTACATTTGAATACAGCCTCTTACAGCAGAGTAGGTTCAAATAATGAACTAATAGTGAATTGTAAAGATTTAGGGAATTGTCTGTGAACTTTTGACCCTGGGAATATAAGGAGGTTTGCTTTTCAGGAGAATTAGTCTAGCTGGGCTAATGGGTGCCAATAAGGGCTGTAAGCAGTGTGTCAGGGACCAAATCTTTTAATTAACCGCTGAATGAAAAGTAGTTAGGGAAATGCAATAAGTCAGATTCAGGTCAGATCAAGCAGAATAATATGTGGGCAAAGATGAAATTAACATACTAGGAAATGCAAGCTGAAAATCTCCAAAGTTTCCTTATTAGACTGATAGAAAATGGGATTTACTTTGATTGCTTCAAGGAAATGTGGCACCTACTTTTACTGACTCATTCTAGCAAGGTTTAGATTCTTCTGGCCAGCGTCATCTGCAGATGAAAAAGATTAAACTGGAGACATTCCATGTCCAGCTTTGAGATGACTGTGACTGTGGTGCGGGCTGGCTCTGCACTGGCCTGTGCTCCAGTGGTTTTGTTCGAGTCTGGGATGCCCACAGAGTTACAACAA
The DNA here is from genome assembly GCF_027887145.1 of Ammospiza caudacuta. Lineage (NCBI taxonomy): Eukaryota > Metazoa > Chordata > Aves > Passeriformes > Passerellidae > Ammospiza > Ammospiza caudacuta. Next base: position 9,593,735 of record NC_080607.1, read on the forward strand.
GGATTAAATTGCTAGTGAGCTACTGGCTCCTGTCTTTCTTGACAAATAGTGTTGCCTCTGAGCTTCTTTGCATTCTCAATTTTTCTGAGTCTACTGTCTGTTCCTGTGACAGTGACATTTTAACTTCTCCTGGAGCAGTTTGTCTTTTTGTCCTGTGCTTGTGTCTTCCCTGTCACAGCCGTGACATGAAACCATAGAATCACTCAGGTCAGAAAAGACCTTTGAGATCCCCAAATCCAGCCCAGCACTGCCAAGTCCACGTCTAAACCATGGCCCCAGGTGCCACCACATCCACACATCTTCTAAATCCCTGCAGGGATGGTGAGTCAAGGTGAGCTCCACTAATTATTAACACAACACGGGGTAATTGCATTCAGTGTTGTCCTGTAGATGGAAGGATCTCGCTATTAATTATACCTTATTAACAAAATGAGTAGGATCAGAACTACATCTAGAGAGTTTAGAAGGTAAACCAGTGCCTGTCAACGTATCATTACAGAGTAAGGTTTAAATTATTAGCTTAATTCACATCTAATAGGATTTTAATCCTATTCTGATTGTTCTCTGTGCACAGAAAGTATTATTTTATAGGAGTACTATGACTTAAATTTTGATGTAGAAAGCTTTGAAATTAATGGAAAAACTACAAGTAAGCTTAGTGAGCTTTGAATTGATCCATTTTGAGTCTTTTCCATCAACACTAAAATTCAGATATGCCTTGAAAACTGTGACTGTGGGTGCCTAATTCCCTAAGTATCATTATCAACAACGGTAATGTGGCATTTGATCTGCCAAATAACTTATTCAAACCTCCACTAATATCAGTCATCACAAACTACTTAAGTAATTTATTTAATTGAGAACTGCACTAACTTCAGTGTTACAGGCACTGCAGAGTAGTGAAGGATTCCATGAGATCAGAAACAACTTCCCAAGCCCCACTGCATTTCCTCCTTGCTTTCTGACTGGCTTGAGAGTTGCAAAGGTTAGCTAGGATAATATTTTTTTTCTTTTTAATTGTTGCAAGGTGCACCTCTTGCCAAAAAATCAAAGGGCTAAATTCAATTCACTGACTTAAAATCAGTGCTGCTGTCAGTTGGGATACATGTATAATTGTTGTGCCTCTATGTTGTCGGGCTGGAACAGTTTCAAACAATTTACCAATCATGAGCAGGGGAAAAAAAAATCATTAGAAAATCAATTTCTGCTTAATTGAATATCTTTCTTCCAAATGGGAATGAAGCAAGATTTATAACCTCGGATTCACTGACTGTATAATGATGGCACTTGAGCCTGTCAGGGTTTTCATTTGGTAGCCATGGCATGGACAGCATTTCCTTTTCCACCTGCTGTGGGTGAGCACAGGGAGCAGAGGGCTGAAGTGTGAGCTGGGTGAAGCACAAGAGGCTGTGTTTGCAAATCCAGGGTGGGAGACAAGGCACTGTACAGGGAGGAGGCAGAACAGCAGAAGGGAATTCCAAACACGTTTATTTATACGTTTCTCCTGAGTGCTGTGAGTGGAAATTACAGTGACTGACTCTTGGAGACGCCCCATTGGCATCTGATTGCTGGTGCCAGCTCCAAGGAAATCCTGTATCCCAGTGCCCTTGGGGCGGTTCATTCTCTGCCCCCAGAACAAAGGTTCACAAAGGAAAACTCCTGCCACGATTTTGTGTTAGAGCTTTGCCACTGATTTCAGTAGGATCAGCATTTCACACCATCTGAAAACTTGTATTCTCATTTTCTTCTGTTGAAAATTGAGCAAATCACAATGTGGTTAAATGGCAGCAGGCAAGGAAAGCACAGGAGGATGAAAAACTGATAGGAAAACTAGGCTTGTGATTGTAGATCCTTTCCCCTTCCTGGTTTCTCCTGCTGTACTGAGAAAATGCAGCTCCAATCTCCTGTAAGTCCAAAATGAGTAGAAGAGAGTCATGGTGTAAATACCAAGCAAAAGCTAAAAGTGAATTTACCAAAGTTCAATAAACATAAAAATGATGAATTTAGATGTCATGTAATTAACTCAGAATTACATGAGCAATAACCAAGTAATTACACCTTTAATAATGCATTAAACTTGTCAGGAATACTTAGTCATTCAACTAGAATTTAACAAGATAGCCTATAGCAAGTTACAGTAATTAGATATCACTACTGAAAACATTGACAGTTCCTAATTGATACCTTTTATTATAAAGTTAAATGCCAAACATTTCTTTTGAGTGTATTAAGGAGTAATATTAGCTGTGTTTAAGACTATACTGCCTGCTCTAATAAAATGTATGCAGGTATAAAAACCAGCAACAAACAAAACCCTAAGAAAAAAAATATATCAGCTAAACCTATCAATCAGTCAGAAAAATGTGGTTCAAGTTCTCACTCCTGTAATTTAAATTACAACCTGAGAGGGTGTTCCCTGGCAGGTCTGTCAGCAGCAAAGGGAAAAGTGAGGTGGAAGAAAAAATCTTTGTGAAACAGATAAAGAAAATAAGATTTACATCACCTGAAGGATGCAGGTCTTTGTGGGAATAAGGCACCCTGCAGCCTTTGCAAGCGTAGAGCAGGGGAAACCAACAACCTCAGGACTTTGTAAATTAGCTTTAAAAGCAGGACTCAGGTTTACTAATGACTAAATCAGATTGTTTAGACTACAGGAGAAAGCATTTTGGAGAAAGAGATGGGATAGAATTGAAACTATGTGTTTACTTGCTGCTTCTAAATGTGGGAGATATTTCTGCTGGTTTTGTGTTGTTCAGTCTACACAGTTGGCAAATAATTATTTTTAGTTTTTTTTTTCATTGTTACCATGCCAAGAAGTAAATTTGTTCCGGGGGAAATGGAAAGAATAATGCAAAGAAAAGGTAAAAAATAATTATTTGTCAACTTTAAACGTAGTTTTTTGAAATAAAAATGTACTGTTTAATTCTATTTTATCAAAAGACCTTTTTTTATTTACAATTTACAATTTTCTTATTTACAACAATAACACCCACATTTTGCCTGAATTCACAAAGATTTTTGGTTTTTTGAAGTGTATCTCTTTAGTGAATTTCTGGAGAGAGAAAGTATGCAATCTTATTCTGGATATGTACTGGAATCTCTGATGCTTAGTGGAACCATCTGTACTTTAAACCAAACTAAGCAGAGATTGATGGTGTCTGTGTGAAGCAGCAGAGATCAGCTGGAATCATCACATACATCTTTTGTCAATTCTTTTTTCATCTGTATAATTACAAGTCTTATCAAGCTGCATGCTGAGCTATGGCTGATTGTCAATAAGACCTCTCTTGATTGCATTGTATATAAATATTCCATGTCAATCTCTCAGGGTGCAATTCCAGGGGCCAAACAATTGTTCCTCATTCCATGGATACAAGGTCCTGGCTTTTTTTGCTACACTGATAATCAAATTAATACCCAAAAGGGAGGCTCAGGGTTAATTCCCCTGCACCTTAATGCTGCTCCTCTGCTCTGGTCTATGGTGGCTCTGCTGAGCCCTTCTCTCCAGGTACATAACATTATTCATGAAAATGAGAGTACTACATTTATGTTTACATGATCCTCAGCCAGTTGCATGGCAACTGGAATTGTCTTTACTTTTATGCATATTAAAAACACGCAATAGATACCCTTTCAATAATTAATTGGTAATAAATGTAGAGGTTGTAGAATGATTTATCCGATGTGTGTAGGCTTTATCCAGTGGTTAAACTGGATAAACAAGCTTTGTTTTTCTTGTTAGGACTTCTTTCACAAAAGATGTTCTCAAAAATACCAGGCAATAAACAAAACCCATGAGGAGCTGAGTGACCTGGGCAGTGTCAAGGCCAGCCAAGTGTGTGTGTTTGCAGGGCACAGGACAGAAACTCTGGGGCAGAGCAGACTGCAAAATCTATGCTGTGAGGGAGGCAGCAGTGATTTTCAATCCATATTCACCACTTCTGATGCTCCTGACACCCACCCAGTGCCTGTCTCTCTCTTTGGACTCCCCCAGTGTGCAGGTTCCTCCTCAAAACAGCTGACACCAGAACAGAGATGCTGTTGCTCGAAATAGCTCTGCAGGGTTTTCTCTCCTCTCTTCACTGACTATGCATAAAAGGTTTCCATTGCATGGAGAAAAGGAGCATTTGTAGACTCAATAAATATTTTTCTTGTTCCTTCTTGCTTTTTTCCTGGCCTGTTCCAGGGGGAAAGGAAAAGGTCAGTTCAGCTGTGTCTGCATCACTCAGTAATTTCAACTCTCCCCATCATACCTTTGGGCTTCTCTCAACAGAGATTTGGGATTCCAAAAACTGCACTGGCTGAGACTGGGCAACCTTTCCTCCTTGTTGGGAATGTGAGCAAGACTTTTTCTGAAACAAGTCAGAGGTAAACATCTGTTTTCTGCATGGTTTTTATACTTGCTTTAACATAAGGAAAAGTAAGAGGTTTCTTTACTCTCCAGAAGCCTCCTTTGTACTTGTTTGATCACAGCAGAGGCCTGAGGGATGCTTGTGCTCTGTAGAAGAGTTGTAACCTGCTTGTTTGGCCTTGCCAGCACTCCCTGAGTTCCCCAGTGATTGTCACCTTGTCTGGGGCAGATCTGGAGTCACCCCTTTGTCCCCATGAGGATCTTCTCATAGATCTGCAATGGGGAGCAGGGGCACAGAGGAGTCCTCACTGCCCTTGTAAGCAGCAGCAGCAGCATGTGCAAAGTGTTCAGCTGATGTTTCTTCCTTCCTGTCACCACTAATGCAGCAGAAGAAGTCAATCACATTGTTTTGTTTACATATAAACACCCTCACGTGTGCATTTCTATCCATGTAACACACACACACCCCTTTGCTGATATGGAGGCTCTTCTATCACACATGGCTTTGGGATCTGAGGTTCCTTAAAGCCAGGTGTTCCCTGGGATGGGATGGGAACCCACCCAGCAAATCTGCATTTCTGCTCCTGCAGCCCCTCAGTTGGGGGCACAGTTACCATGGCTGCAGGATGCAATCATGGCAATTCATATAAATGAAGGACACTATTGATTGTTCATTTTTGCACACACCATTACATGCATACACTTCTGAAAATAAGGCTCGGGGCATAATTGGCTGCCAATGGAGCTTCACCAGGTTGGCTGCATACATTTGGTTTCTCTTATTTTTGCATTTTAGAGAGCTGTTCATGCTGATTCACAGAACCTGTCTTTGGGCCTTGTATTCCTCCTGGATGTTTATCTGCATAGCTCTTGTGTTATGTACCTAAAATAGATAATGTGGTCAGCCTTTTAGACATGCTGGTTGCGTTCTGCTTTATCTCTACAAAGCAAGCAATTGAGAGTTCCCCAAAAGGCTTTCCAAGTTTCTCCCCAGAAACAAAAGCACAGGAATTTCTTGAAAGCTTGAGACAAGATATGTGTGGAGGCAAATTTGACAAAGCAATTGATGAGTTTACTACTGGGCAAGTTGCTGGGGGAAAAGAGCAGATTCTCTCTTGAAACCCAAAGATTACACAGAATATTGGGGGCTCTAGTGTTGATCCTGAGGGTGGAGTTGCCTTGGGTGCTCTCCTGGGCTCTTCACCAATGTGAGCAACCTTGAGCACAGAGGCCCCTGTGTTGTTCCAGTTGTCCCAGCTGCCAGCTGATGAAGCGACAATGGGGTGTGATAATTTGCCAGCCAGCGCTGGCTTACAGAGCCACTGCAGCCCATTAACACTTCCTAACAATCCTCTGTGGCTCTGAAAGGCATTAGAGTAAGGACTCAAAAAAGCTGAAGCCCATATGAAGTCATGAGTGTTCCTGGGGCAGCAAAATTAGTTAGAGACTTTTAGATGGTTTTTTGAGCCACTTTGAGGTTGGGAGACGCATGTCTAAAGAATTTTCTGTGTGAAAGGCCAGCGTGTTGTGTATGGGCTTTACATGAGGGGAGAACCTCTGGGCTGCTGCACGAGTGACCTGCTCATCTTCTCTGAAGCAGAGAGGAGAAGGGGTACAGTGAAGATGGGAATGATCCAAAGGAATTAAGAGATAATGGGGGACAGAATGTCTTAATTGAGACATCCTTCCGCTTGTATCATTGCAGTCAAGAAAATAGTGCATAATGGAGTTTCTCTAGACTACAAAAGTTAGCCCATCATTTTTGTCATATATTACCTGTATTCAAGCTGCTGCATGAATTATCCTTTAACGATGTGCACTGTATAATAACCGAGATAGATAGATACACCTTAACTATTATCTTTTCCAAATGGTGCAGGAGCACTGGTGCATTACACCACAACTGAAGCAATCAGGCTGCAGATGTTTGGTCTGGAGAGGTGCATAGAATATATTTCCCATTCCACCTACTCACCACAAAATGTTTCCAGTGACTTACCTAAGACCTAATGAAAAAGATCAAAAGGCTGTACTGCACTAGAGGAAAAGAGCAGGAGAAGTCAAAGTCACAGCACTGTCCTAAAGCCTGGGAACTCCAAGCAACTTGCTGAAATTCCCAGAAATCCTGCAATGCTGGTAGTGCAAGCAGAAAATCGTGAGTGATTGCTATCAGTAGGGTTTGGAGGAAAGCTCTGTACTCAATCCAAGGCCTTGTGATGAGCTGAGCTCAGTGCACACAGGTAAGATATCCCAATGGGTAAACAGTGGCTCTAATGTTACTGTAGGTCCTGATTTGCCTGTCTTGGTGTCCTGTTTTAGATAGGGATCAGGGGAAAGCAGCAAAAATCCTCAGAGTCAATTTTTCCCCCTTTGTGATCCTTGCAAGGTAGTGGAAGACCTGAAAGATGGGATTAACCCAAAGGTGAGGTGGGCACGCTGTGAAAAGGTTTAAAGTAGCATATTTATTATGTCTTTATTGAAAATATTAACCTTTTGTGACAGGATGAGAGAAGTGAAGTTAGGATGACCTGGCTGGTTTGTAGCTGTGTAATTGCACAATCTGTACAGATATCCCTGCTTTGGATAGCAATGGGAGTTTTCAGTGTCCACGAAAATCTAAATTTCTGTCTTTGTCTTGTTAAAACCCTGATTCAGCAGATCCCTTCAGCATTGATTTGCTTTCAATTACATTATGCACAAACTGGCTTAAATGCTTTGGACTCCCCAGTTTGATTCCCAAAGTGAGATAGAAAATGGCAAAATTTAGAACATGGAACCAATAGGTGCCCTAATCCCCTGATGTCCTTGGTGCCAAGTCGTGTTTCAAATCTGGCCCATGTGCAAAAGCTCCTCTTCCCTTTTTACAGTTCATTTAGTCAGGGGTGTTTTTGACAAAAACCAGCAAAATATCCTGGAATTACCTAACGTGCTTGCAAGGGATTGTCCAATGGTTTGTGCAGCGTTCCTGTGCAGGGGTTATATAAAAATGTTCTGTTGCTATGTGAACTGGAGGTTTGTTTTGATGTAGCATCAATACCCAGGAGGGGAGAAGGGGCTGGGGGGAGGGAAGAGAAGGGAAGACACTGGCTCGGTGCCAATCTCTGGAGTTTTTTGTCATGATAAATGGCTCACAAGGAGTCAGCATGACCCGCCAAGTAAACCCAAATGCTCTCAAAGAGCCGTGGGCTTCAGATACTGCTGACAGACAAGTACTCCTTATCAGCCTTTTTGTTTAAACACACAGGCAGAGCTGCACACGTAGGAGATGTGCAGCAGCAAGGCAGAAGCAGGCCAGCAGAGAGGACTGTGCTGGCTGATAGTGTCCACCCAGATGTCCACAGCTGATTTCCACCCACTTTGACTTCTGCAGAAGCTTTGCATTTCCCCTCAGCTACACACGCAGGTCACAGAACATCCCTTCTGCTGCTGCCTGTGGTGGATGAGCTGTGGAGTACAGCAAAGGCTCCTTTGGGTCCTGAAGGGAGGAATTCACATTCAAAGCTGATGACTGAGATGGGGGCTCATATTTCTGTTGTACCTGCAGCAGAGGCAGAGCTTCTCTGCACTTGGGTTGGTGTCTGTTTTGTCCTGCTTTTTGTTTTTTTTGTGTATTTGACTCAAGTGAAACTTTGGGGATGTATAGCTCTGAAAACTGATTTCATATTTTTTTCTGGTATTTTTGCTCCTTATCCACTCTCTCCTAGAAAGTGTCAGTCTTGTTCTGATGGGCAGGTCAAGACATGGACTCAGTGGTTTGGGGAACACTTGTGCACCACTTACATCCCCTGCCTGATTTTATGGAAATCTGTCTGTTAGTGCAGCCCCCACAATGCCTTAAACAGCCTTTTGCTAACAGTAATGCACTCAATTTACACTTGCAGGGAACAACTACAAGGACAAACAAAGATATAATTAACGTGAAATAAGTATTCCCCAGCAGAACACTCTTAGGGAATTGATGAAGCTGAAGAAAACTACTTTTCTCCAGGTATTCTCAGAGGGGATTTCAAAGCATTGGAAAATATTCAGGAGAATATTCAAATATAAGAAGACATGTTAGAAAGATCCTACCCTTAACTGAAAATGAACCATTCAAATCCTCTAAACCTAAGGAGGAAGAAACAACATAGATTGAGAAATTAAAAATGTCAACTAGAGACAGAAGATAAAGGGATTGAATCATGAGTCTTCCACTGTTTGGGTGAGTGTAATCATCTCTCCCTTATCCACTTTGCTGTGTATACAAAGGACAGGCGACAGGGGAAATAAGAAGGACATTATGAAGCATAAGTAGTCACAGGACTTTGAAAATACGAAGTATTTTAATAGTAGCAACTGTGAGCAGAGTGGATTAAATAGGTGCTTTGGTGAAGAGCTGAGTTAAACGATCTGCACGCCCACAGCTGTGAAGATAGAGCCTGGTGTGGCGGCAGTGAGACGGGCAGAGCTGGCAGAAGACATCTCATGGGGGAGTGAGGGGAGAAGAAGGAGCTCTTGGAACAAGCTCCTGTGAGCTGGAGCCTCTGCACAGAGCAGTGAAGCTCTGGAAGCAGTGTGGGCTGCACGAGTGGTGTAGCTACATCAGCTTTGTGCCAGGGATGGATCACTCAGAGAGCCAGTGGGGCTGATCAGCTTCTCTTCCTGGGCTGCAGTGAGCTGTGCCAGAGCTAGTGAGGGGGTTCTGTGCTGTCCTTTGCTGTAAGGTGTTGATGGGTCTTCAGGGCTTGACCATGAACTTGTTGAGATCAGGCTGAGTCCTCTGTGGTTCCCACAAAGTGCATGGAGTTAATGGAATGATGGCAAACACAAGAGTTAATGCTCGCGGTCCATACCAGGCTTTTGACTTGACTTGACTTGACTTTGTTGTGACACTTTATTTATCACTTTGTGCATCTGCAAAATGAGGATAGGGGGCAGCAGGTATCACCTTTGTGCATGATTGGAGAGAAATGGGGAAGAGATTGGAGAGATATGGGAAAGGAGAGTCTAGGAAACAGGTTGACACAAGTGGGTGAGGCTTCCAGGGATGAGGAGGTGGCTTGTCTGATGGGGTAACCAATTGCTTCCTCTCTACTTAATTATTGTTGCCATCAATGTGGAGACCCAACAGCTGAAATACATATTTGATTTTGTGAGTGGGACTTAAGTAGACAGAAAATCAAATTGGAGCCAAGAACTAGCCTGAAGGCAGGCACATCTTAATGCAAAAAAAATTTTAAAGGGATTTGAGCATTCCCTGTGGCACAGCTTCCTTGTCCCGCTGCTGCTGATGCAGCATGGACTGGTTTCCCCCAATTTCCAGGAGACCAAAGAAATAAAATACTGTTCTGTCAAAACCAAAGTGCCTCTGGGCAGCAGATGAGGAGGGTTTGGAGCTCTCTATCTTTTATTTGGTTTATTTTTTTTTTCCCTTTTCCATCCTGCATTTTCTCTTAAAGAAATTGTCATTGAGGGAGGGAAGAAGGCAAACAAAAGTTGACTTTTGTTAAGCGGTGGAGACTTGGCAGTTGTGTGGAGGTCATGGTGCTCAGTCAGTGTCAGCCTCCATTCCCCAGAGTTGTATCCTGTAATGTATTTATTTATCATTACAGACGGCCAAAATTTTTTTTTCCCCTTTCAGTTTGTTCTGTCCAAGGCCGCAGGGTTCCGACAGAGATCAACAGCATTCCCGCAGTGATGAAGCAGCTCGTCAAAAGCTGAATTAGATGTTAAATCTTTCTGAAGTGGGGAGGAGGAGGAAGGAGGGGAATCACATTGTGCTAAGAATTTATCATGTGTTGTTTCCTGTGAGATAATGTATAGGAGAAGATTTGTTATGGTGCAAGTTTCAAACTGCTGTTTCAGGGCTACAGTGTCTGCCAAGCTTATGATGTATTTGATCTTTTTTGAAAGTCCTTCTTTTCCTTTGCTACCTTTTAAGCAGACTGTATTCCAGGTAGGTAAAGACTTGAAATGCTTCATCTACCGAAACACATACAGGTAAGCACCAAAATTTGCATGGATAAGAGGAATAAGCAGAAATAAGCTAGATTAAACTGGGAGATCCTGTGAGGCTCCAGCTCTGGACAGAAGGTTGGGTGCTCAAGTCATCCTGAGTTTTGTAGTAGACAAGCTGTGCAGGTGTGCCTTCTTGTGGAAACCTATGAATTTTGGTACAGACCCTGAGGAAAGCAAGGCCTTGATTTGCAAAGCTGCTGCAAAATGTGCCCAGCATTACTTAAAGCCCAAAGAAGCAACAGCCTGATGGCTCTTTTGAAAATGTTTATTGAGCAATTCTGCATCAGTGACCATCTCTTACAGTGCAAGCCACTTTCTTGAGCCTGTGCACCTGTAACCTGGTGGAAATACCCTTTGTGTTCTTTCTTTCCTCATGCTCCTGTTATCCTCAGAAGGACAGGGCTGAGCCTCAGTTATGTGTTCTGATATAATAGTGTTTGCTACTTGCAGTTTTTGAAAGGGCAGTTCATGTCCCTTATTAATGGACTCTAAAATGCACTCCTTTTAATTTAAATAGAGAGGGGGAATGTGTCCAAACGATTTTTCTCTCTGAATAAGTATATTGGTGCAAGAACATTTGGGGTAAAATTACACCTTTGCTGCAATTCCTCAATAAAATATCAAGTGCAATGATAGATGAACGGGCAATCCCAAAGTTTACTCAATATTGTTTTGTTCCCAGTATCTAGGTCAAGATATTTCTGGTTTGTTTGAATCAGAGTTTCTACAGGTCTTAAATAACACTGTTAACATTATGAGTGGTTTAGTTATCAGGCAGGAAGGAAGCTTATTGATCAGCAGGAAAAGCACTGTGTGCATATGAGCCATCTCTTCCTGCCTGGCTTTAATGAATCTGAAATCCAACATCAGACTTGGAAAGTCCCTTGTGCTGAGGGGTGTGGGAAGGAAGCTTGTAATGCACCTTCCTCCTGCCTCAGCTGCTTGCCTGGTCTTTACCAGAAGCACCTGAATTACCTCTAATGAAACTTTTCCATAGAGCAATCCTGAAAGTGTGATCTGCTGTGTGCTTTGCTGAGGAGCAAGTGAGGTGCAGGGGGAAGTCAAAAATTCACCCACTGTTGAATGAGTTTGGGCCTTGACTTGGGGTTTGAACCCACTTTTTTTACTATCAAAGTTGGTTTGGCCTCTGGACTGGGTGAATGTGCTTTTCAGATGCTGGTCCCCTCCTGAATATCCATATGGGGAAAACACATGGCTGGTTTAAGCCACCAGCCAATACCAAAAGTGTCAAGGGTGAATAATGATATTGTCACTACAACCTCTAACTTCATCCAGGGTTTGGGACCTCAATCAGCATCTCAGGTTGCTCAATTTGAGTAAAAGAAACTTGGAGGTAAAATCCAAGAAAAAACAATGTTCTGACTTTTCTAGGCTGTTCTAAAAGGAGCTTTAGTCCATCCTTCCTTTTGGAGGTTTGTGATGTTGCCAGAGAAGTTCAGGGTAACCTGTCTTTGCTCAAAGCAGAAAGTTTCATAAGTTGTGACATCATTTTTCTTAAGAATATCTCCCATCCTTCACATTATATTATTTACAGAAAATAGGGCAGTAGCAGGAATCCCTGAGTGAGCATCATCATCATGAGATGAAAGAAAATCATGGTCTTTCCTCTGCCCATTCACTCGATGAAACTTGAACCCTGCTTGTGAAAGCAGCAAGGCTTTGACAGGAGGAGAGGTGAAGAGCAGGGTCTTTCTGGGGTATGGCAAGTGTTAATTTGAAGCCCTCTGGCTGAGCAGTGGAATTTCTGCAGGAGTTCAGGATCTGCTGAGTAACTCAGCGAAGGAGCAGTGGCGTTTCTGTGGTGTGGTTTGGCTCAGAGGCCCCAGCAGCAGGCTCTGGGAGGAGCACACCCACCTGGGAGTGCTTGGTACTCACCTGCAGCTCCTGCAAGGCACTGGGGGAGATGAACACCTGTTTGTGGAGCCCAGGCAGAGCTGGGCTGAGCTTGGTGCGCAGCCCAGCTCAAGTGGGGACATGCCCAGATGCTGAGCTGCTCAGGGAGCACTGTGGATGGAAACAAGGATGCATAAAGGGTTGGGGATTGGGAACATCTCCTGTTCCAATGAAGGCAGCCACAGGGCAGGTTGTGCAAAGTGGCTGGGCTGCTCTGACAGTTCACTCCTGCCAAAAGAGAGAAATGTCTCTGTACCACCCAGCTCTTGGTGGAGCTCTGCTGGACCAGTTCACCACACTGGCACAGCAGTGAGGAGCTATCAGAGCAAGTATCTCATGGGACCTCATCCTGCCAGGTGTTTGCAGAAGGCCACAATGAAGCAGAAAAATGAATCCTCCTCTGCCAAGCAGCTTTATTTACCACGTGTTCCTCTTTGCAGTTTCTGAAGGATCTGGAAGGAATTACCAGTGACAGTTGTGAGAGGGATGTACTCCTGCTTGGCGGGGCTGGTTTGTGCTTTGTTTCCACATTGCCTCTTCCTAGCAAAGTGGATGTGCTGGTGGCATTCCCGGATTTCTTGAGCTCCCATGCTGACTCTGGTAAGTGTGTAGAAAGGTGATTATGAGTGTCATACAGGAAATAGCAGTTCAGAGGGGTTTTTTTTTGTTTCAGATCTGTGTTTCAGGCTGGAAATTGCCTCTGTAGCCCACTTGGATAGGAGTGTTGTATTGCTTTTCCTGGTTCTTTATTTGTTCCATATTCCTTTCTGTTGTATCAAGCTGCCCAGCCTATGCTTTTGGGCAGGATCTGGTCCTGCCTGTGACACTTCAGGTCACACAGCAAAGCCTCCCTGGAAAGGAGTGTAACTGTCACAAGGATGTGCTTCCAGTGCACAGAAAAGAAATCCAATAGAAAAGTGACATGATAAAAGACAAGCTGTGTTAAACAAAGATGTTTTGTGTGTATCACACCCAGACATGGTGAATTTCATAGTACAGCAGAGCACACTTCATCAGAATCCCAGGGAAGAAGCAGACCTGCTAAAAGAATAACATTTTAGTGCCAGGGAAATTATGCATTTAATAGATCTCTGCTGGATTTTGCAGAGAGATTTGCAGCTACACTCAGCCTTGGCTAAAATGTGATGGCAACATGTTGTAGGAGCCAGTTCCTCCTCAGGGCTTCCTGTTACAACAATGGAGCTGTAAATGGTGTTATGGAAGTGGCAAGTGTCAGGAGGCAGCAGGATGTCATTGCAGTTGGGAGGTGCTTTTCATTAACTGGCCCGTTCAAATGCTGAGCTGTCCAGGAGAAAATCCTGTCAGGTTGCTTTTCAGATGCTTGGAGGGAGGAAGTTTGACTGTGCTCTCAATGCTTTGTTGCACTGGATCCCAATCCTGATCCAAATCTACTCTGGCCAGAGCAGAGCCTCAGGGATAGAGTTTTTCTCCTGCATGCAACCTCCCCTCACTCCTGGCAGCTGCTGATGGGATGCAGCTCTTGCTGAGGGGCAGGATAGATGGATGGGACAGGCTTGTTGGCCTTTAACCTGTCTCCTACTGGCAATTCTTGTCCAAGAGAAACCTCTGCTCAACGTATTGAACAGAAACCCTTCCAAAAGTTGACAGCTTTGAATGAAAAAACATAGACATGGTGTTTTGGTTTTGAAAAATATCACCTACAGCATGTCAGAGTGACAACTGCTTGCAACCTTTTGGGCACTTCCTTTCTGCAGCATTCAAAAGAGTAAAGAGCCCATCCTCTGTCACTTTTGTGAAGGGATGTCTCTAGGAGAACTGAGACTTTCTCTGAAGAGACCAAGCTGTCACTAAAAGATTTGTGAATTCTGACTACATTCTACTCCTTTCTGAGGAGAAAAGCCAATTTTATAAAGGTATGTCTCATTCCTCTGTCCCTGCCTTCCCATGCTCCAAAGGAGACTGAAAGGAAGGAGGATGCTAGGTGGGACAGCGGATGGTGGCACAGTGGATGGTGCTCTTGGCTGATGCCAGCAGCAGAAGGACAGAACCTGGTCTGCCAGGACAATCTGCCTTGTGGTAGAAAATCTTAATGGATTCATATTAATTTAGTCTTCAAAGTCGATAGGTTGGTTTTCTCTTCCACATGAGTGATAGCTTGACTATTTTCTGGCCGTGGAAGGAGGAGCTGGTTGAATGGAACTGCTTCACAATGTATGAGTGGGAGAAGTCCCTGTGCCAGGGGTGGCTGGGGTCAGGGGCAGCCTGAGGAGGGGAGCTCAGGGCAGGGTGGGCTGTGGGTGCTCTCTGTGCCCATGGGGTGCTGAGGGGGAGTTTCCACCCCCAGCAGTCCTGCCCTGTGTCTGGAGCCTTGCAGGGGAGGCTAAAATAGTTCTTGGCATCAAATCCTGGATCTTGGAACCTCTTTGCTTAATAGATTGCTCTGTCTCCCTAGTGATAGTGCTGCAGCTGCAAGCCACAGAGGCATTTTGGCTGAAGTCCTCTTGGTTTAAAGGAGAGAATACTGGCTAGATCTGCTCAGCAGCAGCATAACTGATGCTCCCTTTCCACCCTGGCCTGGGAGAGTCCCAATTCTGCTAACCTGAGGGACACATCCCTTCATGTCCCAGGCCCTGGAGATGAGAGAAACAGTGTCTGCAAAAGCATTTGGTTTATATAGAAAGATTTGAGGTCTCTGCCCAAGCGGCTTTTTTGGTGCCTTTTTTCCCTTTTGAAAGTTACTAAGTTTATTTTTGTCTGTGTGAGTTGGCCTGGTTTTTTTTTAATATATGGTAAAGGTGGCTAGAGTCCTGCATAGACACTTTTTTATATTTCATATAAACCTAAACAAATACATTAAATAAAGGTCCTTTCACCCCCAACTCGATGGTTCAAATCCAATCGTGCTTGGGAACAGAAATGTTCAAGCAGTAAAAATAAAACATCTCCTG
The DNA here is from genome assembly GCF_027887145.1 of Ammospiza caudacuta. NCBI lineage: Eukaryota > Metazoa > Chordata > Aves > Passeriformes > Passerellidae > Ammospiza > Ammospiza caudacuta. The sequence goes on from NC_080607.1 coordinate 9,608,927, forward strand.
ATTTATGAATAGAAGTGTCAAGCTTTGACTTGCTGTGATTACTGGCATCACATTATTTGTGAACATTCAGACAACTGCCAGAAATCCACGAAACACATTTGTGAATCCCAGAAGTTTCATAAACTTCAGCCTGAGTGGTTATTTGCTTTCTGGTGGATAAGTGGGCTGGCTGGAGTTGTGTAACGAGGCCAGCTAACTAATGCTCAGGTCTCATAGTAATAATAATGAGTGCAAAACTCTCGTTCATGTTGCACAGCAGAAGGTGGCAATTCTGCTCCAGTTTACACCAGACAATTGCCATTTTGCCATTTGCTCTGGGGACATGTTGGTACTGGTTTGAGGAAGCCAAGGAAGAGGGGATACAACTTGACTTTCAAACCTCACATTGTTTGCTGGGGCAGCTCTTGGGGAAAAAAAAATCAGTTATTTGCTTCAAGGCTGAAGCAAATTTTGTTCTACTGGAGAAACCACAGCAGTGGTAACTCTAGGTAATGCTTGTAGAGAACAGGAGGTGGTGGGCAATGGGGCTGTGGTTCAGGGCTCTGTGCAAGGCACAAGAGCACATCAGCCACTCTGTATTTGTACCAGTGTTCAAATGCCTTAAAAAGCATGGGAATTCAGCAAAACCATATGGATTTCACACCAGGAGAAGAGATGCCACAATTACAGCCTAGATTCAAGGCATAGCTGTGCTGAGATGACTCTCCCCAGCAGCCCCTGCCATGTACCTATTTCCAAAAGCAACGAGTGAATCCCAGGCTATGGGAATCTTGGCTCTAAGCAATGGCAAGACATGGCCTAGAGCATTGCAGAGCTACTCTAAGACTAATTGTACATGATATTTTCAGCATTTTTAAAGTATTCTTTTCCTTTATGTGAGTCTTTATGTTCTCTCACTGCTTTCTCTCCATCTGCAGAAAGTAAAATTTAGACGAGGTTATTATAGCAGCTTTGTCACAATATATGGTACCTGCTTGGCGAAGTGACAGGATAGGGACAGCATGGCATAGTTTGCTTCTGCAACCACTCTGCATATGTGAGACTTTAAAACACCATTTGCAGTTTCTGTTGGTATTGTAAATAATAGATCAGGTCCACAATTTATTCGCTGAAAGTTCCAGCAGATGCGGTGCAATTAACAGACTGTAATCATTAGGTTTTGGATAGAGGGTGACATATCAATTTTTAACTGTTTTTCCTCTTAGAAACACATCCAAGTAGTGCTGCCTCCAGAGGGATATGCACATGGATGAATGCACTTTGTGCATGCCATTTTATATACATTCTCACTTTGCTTTCCAAGTATTAACATGTGTAAATCCCTTTGGCATGTGCAGATACGTGCAAGTGGGCTGTGCATCCATAGCATTTATTTGCATATGGAAGAAAGCATATGTGGGACTGTGTGCACTGAGTTACACTTGCACTGAAGCCCTTTGAGGGTTTGACCTTACAAAGAATCTCTTCAAACCTGCAACTCAGCAAGATTTGGTTCCTTTTGCCTCCAAAATAAAGGCAGGGTGACTTTTTGGAAGAATCACGATATTATTTTAGGAAATAAACCTTCTGAGGTGTATAGCTCAGTTGCCTTCCCTTTAATAGAGGAACATGAAAACCACAGAGGTGGAGAAATCAGTCTTGGTGGACAAATACAGGTGCAGCTCAGTGGTGCAGGTGTTGAGCTGGTACCAAGTGAGTTCAGGTAATTATTGCTGGGGAGATTGTCCTTTCTGCCCACACAAATAATCCTGTGGCTGCAGCGTGACACCACAAACTCTTTGCTGCTGTGGGTCTCATCTGCTCATCAGACTTGTCCAACAAGTTGATTTGGCTCTCAGGGTCTTAAATCAGGAGGGAGAGTGTGGAGCTGTGGTGCCCATTCCCCACAGTAATGCAGGACATTACTGCAATGGCCCAGCAAGGTTATCCAGGACCAGAATTATAATTAACTTCTGGAAATATTAATGCATGCATTTGAGTTTTGAGGGCAGTTGAAATAGAGAAAAAAAGGTTTTGAGAACTGCTTTTCCTTTACATTTTAGGAGGGCTTCTAATGATTTTTGTCCAGTAGCTCCTAACTTCTGCCAATCCATTCTTTGTACATGGATGTAAAGATGATGTCAATATCTGAGACAATATCTCCTTGAAATGCCAGTTAAAACCTGAGAATGTTTACCAGGGAAGCTGGTGAGACCCTTTTGGAAAACTGTTGGGTTCTCTACCTCTAAACACCTACCTCTGATTACTGAAATGATTTTTTTTTTAAATGATAACTAAATGAGAGTACCCCTGACTTCCCCGGTGTAGGCAGTCTTGCCCACATGGATTTTTATTTTTCTCTTCTTGTGGAGAAATTGAATGTTTCATTCTGTGTCTTAGAGAGGCTCTAATTCAGGTTCACTACTGTTATATCACTTTATTTAAGGACAGTGCAGGAGGCAGGAATCTGAACTGGCTGCCTGATGCTTAAGGAGGTGAATAATGACTTGGAGAAGACCTTGTGCGTATCTTTTGATCTTTGGGCTTCAGACACCCCTTCACCCATAATTAACTCCTGCGTTGACTGATCACCTGAGTGATCAAGGGAGACTCAGCATGTCAGTGGAAACCAGGGAACTATTACTCCATGGCAAAACAGCAATCAAGCCAGCTCCTCTATGATACAAATCAGATACCTGCAAGAACAAGTCACGTAATGGCAAGCTGTACTGGAGATGGATGATATCCTAAATCATTATCTTCCACAGCATCAATTATGTTTACAGGGTAAGCCCATGCTATCTTCATGGCAAGCCCTGCATCCAGATAGCAGCAGCAGCAACAACAGAAATTAAAATTACAGCATGAATTTCGGGAGGGGCAGTGCACTATGCACGACTGGCTAATAAATCAAGACCATCCGTGGATTAGATGGAGGGGAATGGGAATGGTTATCATTCTGTTGTATAAAATGCACAGCTTAGGCTCTATAGATCATTTAAAATATATATGAATTTGAAATCAGCCAAAAGATATGTCAGGCATTTTTCTTCTTAGAATTATGGCATGTTTTTAAAACCTAAGTGCTTTTCAGTACAAATTTTAGCATGTTTTGCATTCAAATGAAACATCTACTCTATGTGTGAAGCCTTTGCACACAGTGCCTGTAAAAGTGGAGGGAATCACTGGATTTATAGGTTCCTTTGCACATTCTGTCAAAGTCAATTCTGCCTAATGGAGCCCATGGAACAGGAAAGGCTTTCATTGCACAACTTTCCATGAGAGACGATGTTTGCTGCCTGGCACATTGCAACGCCTAAACAAAGACCCAAAATAAGTTTGTGTTAAAAGAAGGAACCTCAGGTGGGAAGGGATTAAGTTAATAGCATTTTCTGTAATGTCTTTATCAGCATTTCTGTGGCCAGTTTGTGACAATAAACAGGGGATAAAAAGCTCATGTTTGAGATGGAAGTAAATTTCAGGCTGATATGAGTGATGTACCTCATAACCAGTTATAATTAGAAGGGAGGCTTCTTACAGCGCCGCTCCTCTATAAATCACAGTAGATATTACTCCAACTTGTACAACAACTATGAAATATGCTGGGAAATTTGAAACTCATGAAAAATGGGTTCTTTTGTTGTAATTTCATTCTCAGAAAAGCTCTCATTTGATACAGGCTTACTTTTTTTTTTGACTGGTTTCTTAAAACTAAGGTAGCGAGCCTCAATTTCCTAGAAAACTGTTAAAATTTAAATTTAGTAAAGTCTTTTTTTTCTTATAACCACAGTTTGTGCAAGATGAAAGCATTGCATCTTTTGCTACACAGAGTCCTTACTTGGAAGAGTCTATCAAAAAAACTCAAGCAAAAGTTTTCTATAGTACAAGCTTCTTATTAAACACAATTTTACACTGTAGAAGTCAGAAACACAGGTTTACAGCTAATAGTTGTGTGTTTTCCTCTTCTCTTCTGACAGAGTCAGCTTTGACCTGTCTGGATGCTCACCTGCATTATTCCAGATGTGACCACGGAAAGTCCACAGGGAAAGCAACCCTTGGGAAGAAGGTCTTGCTGGCTTCATGCCTAAAACAAAAATAAAAATCAAGTAAGATTCCTTGAGTTTTTCTCTTGCACTAAGTCCTTTTCTTATGATATTTTATTTTTAAGAGAAAATGAGTTTATTTTAGAAATGTGTTCTCTGAAAACTTATGAACCATTCAGGACTGTTGGCATGGCAGGGCTGTAGCTGCTTCTATTGACCCTAATTTAAAGCTATAATTGCAAATAAAAACATCATTATATCCCCCAGCTACTTTAATTGAAAGGATTTATCACGGGGACAAAGCATGATAAGAACTTCTATATGGTCCAAGTGCTTATGGCCATTTTAACACCCACATTTTGGCATGGCCTGGGTTTGTTCTTGTGTGGAAGAATGTCACAGACATTGGGGAGAAGCCTTCATTCTTCTGCTCTACTCATTTCTCCACTTGAAATAAAGCAGAGGACCTACACAGGACTCTGTGGGTAGCAGGAGGGTCCCTGGCTTGGCCTCCCAGGTGTCAGAGTCACCTGGAGAAGCCTCCTGTACATGCAGGTGTCCCTAATATGTGCTCTAGTTGGGTGAAAGAAGGTTTACACTGTGGCTGGCTGTGACAAGAGTGAGTTGTCATTGCTCAAAGGAATGTTTTCTGCCAGGCTGGGTTCAAACATGTGGGACACGCTCAGCTGCTTCAAAATAAATTAGCTTTTTTTAAAAGAATTAAGCACAACTCTTGCTTATTAGGTGAAATTATCAGTTGTTTTGTCTCTCAGAGGTAAACAAAGAGCTGAGGGAGTCTCAGTTTCTCAGTCTTGTGACCTTATGGTCACTGTCCAAAATACCAGCAGTGATGTTCCATGCTGGAGAACTAAGAAGAAGAAAAGCAGATACTCAGCAGGGTTAGCCCAGTGTCTTTCCAAGTAATCCCTTATTTTTACAAAACATTTCCATATGGGAAACCCTATCACTGAGCAGATGCACTGAGAACAGTGTGGCCAGTGCTATGTGTAGATGCTGATATGGGCTGCTGAATACCCAGAACTGTTGAGAGGCTTCAGCAGAGCTGCCCTGCACATCTAAATGTAAAACTGATGCCTGGGGCTGAAAATTGATCTGTAACGTTAAACTCCAACCACAGAATGGGCATCACCATTTGGAAGGGAAGCAGATAACTGGTATTAGCTCATCTGGTACAGATGAGTAGCTGGACAGGGTCTGAAGAATTCTTGCAGCTATGAAACCCTTACCCTGAACTTTGTGGAAAATTGGTTCAAAACACAAATTTGCAGCAGATACTTATTTATGTAATGTGCCTGAGATATAACCCTGAATCTAAATCCTTTTTTGCAGGGCAGAGTTGAGATCTGGCTCTCCACTGACTCTGCAGGACAGCCTGTCTGCAGTTTACTAATCCTAGAAAGCAGACAAATATGCTCTTAAGAAAAAACCCTTCTTTTTCTCTTCCCTTTTCCCTTGCCTTTTTTTTTTTTTCTCTGTCTCTTTTTCTCTCTCCCTCTTTCTTTCTCTTTCTCTTCTTTTCTTTTCTTGTTTTTTTAAGGGAAAATTTGTTGCAATAATGCAAACCCATCATGCTCTCTCTGGTTACAGCTGAGTGACACTACATCAGCAGCAGAATATGTACAAATTAAACTGTAACAACGCACCAAGGAGAGGCACGGCAATATCATAAAAATTATCCACAGTACAATATGACTAATGTTGTGTGAAATGCATTCATTGGCCAAATGATGTCTAGGTGTATCTTAAGGAGTTATGCTGATGGAGATAATGGTTATAGAACAGAGATAAAGGAGGGAAAGGCGAGTGAAAGACAAAAGGTTGCAGCAAGGGCAGCCTGGCTGGGGAGGAGGCTCCAGCAGGTGAGTTTGAACAGGAGAGCTGAGTTTCTCTGGAATGTAGAAGGATGTGAGAAGAGCTCAGTGGCACCTTGCCTCCTCCCATGTCTGATGTGGAGGTGTGCTGCTGTTTCAGGCACACACACACATTCCTGTGCTCCTTCTCACCTCCTTTTACGTGGACTTATTGCCAACATTTATCTAGAAATGCAAGCTGCATATCTGTTAAATGTTCTCTAGCTCTGTTGCTAATGGAAATGCCTGTCTTTTCCCTTTCTAGATACAACAAAAAAAAAACACCCCAAAAAATCCAAAGAGAAGGACCTGATTTTATTAGCATGTCCAAAGCCAAGAAATGAACTCGGCCATAGACAGAGGATGGCTAGAGTAAACACATCAATAAGGTGCACTCAGAAGTTGTCATCTCATTTCTTCATCTGAGAGTCTTTGTGAAATGAGTGAACGTTTTGCCTGTATAAGAAACTTGGCTATTGGTAAGTGAATGTGATCTTCCTTTTTGTTAAACACAGATTTAGAAGAACAATCTGTCCAGTGACCCATTGTGCTATCATGCTTATCCAGAGATGTTTATCTAGACATGAACATTCGGTTGTCAAAGCAACTTAAGGATTACCTAAGTGAATCTTATTTTACATCTAAATTGCATTTTCCAAAACATCTCAGGTGAGCCCCTACCTCACTGAGTGTCTCTTAAAAACCTAAGTGCTTTTTAAAATCATCAAACTGGTCAGCAAAGTGGACTTGCCTGAAATAAAATCAATCTCTGTGCAGTTGGTTGCTGGAGATCAGGGCCTAGTCTCAGGTTCACAGCCTCTCAAATTACTAGAAAAATTGAGTATTTTCATGGTATTCCCGATTATTTGTTACCTGGTTGGTTACAAAGAGAGAGCCTAGGCCAAAATCATGCAACAGTTGTTGTTTCTGATGCGTGGGAGCCGTGTTAGCCAGGTTTTTTTTCCTCATTTATTGATATGTACAAGGATGGGAGATAGACCCAGACAAAAATGCTGGGATCCAAATATTTTCAAAGTCCTAAGATATCCAGAATGGGGAGTTAATTTTGTCTCCTAGTGAAGATAGGGGGTCCCCATGGAACATTTCAATGGGAGGCAAAGCTCTCCACAGACATGGAGTGTGCTGGACCGAGCATTTCTGTTCTGCTTCAAAGGCAGAGGAGGAGGGAGCGATGCGATAAAATCAGTGTTTGCAACCCTAAACCTGACTTGGATCTGGGGGTTCTTTGTGAACCTTACAAAGCTTTTTCTGCAGCCAACCACCTTTACTCGGCCCTGAGCACGTGCCAGGAATTCCCTAGCAAAGGAAGCTGCCAAAACCCAGGCAGTTGTGATAACTCTCTGCTATCACATTCATAAAGCCTCAGCCAAGGCTGCTCTTCCCCCAGGCGAGCAGGGGCACGGCGTGGCCAGAGAGGAGCATCTTCAGCCTACAGCCCAGGCTCTGATATTTTATTTTATCCCCTCTCTGTGCTGCAGTTTTGTGTTTTTACAGACTTGTGAAGGATCTATGGAGAAGAATTTCTGCATTGCCTCTTCCTTTGGGAAGCAAACTCCAGCCATGTCTAGGGGCAGGAAAGCGCGCTCCTCCTTCCCTCTGACAGGAGGGTGTGCAGTCACACAGCAAGCTCAACCTTGAGCATGGGGAGAGGCACTCTGGGACCCAGGCTGGTTTATATCTCAGCTGATTCTCCTCTTTCTCTCTTCCCTATCCCCTTAATAGCTTGACAGGAGAAATATAGGGAAGATACAGCCATCTGATTAACAGTGCCGGGGGCTGGGGATGGATGACAGGGAAAGGGAGCGCAGCGTGGCTACCAGCCAAGTTCCAGCAAGAAACAGAGTATCTGGCTTCCTCTAATCTCTGGAGGAAAATTAAGTTACAAAAACCTTTAGTGGAAACTTTGCATACATTCAGTACCATTGCTATGCCTGACAGAAAAATAAAAAACCCAAAACTCTGATATATTATTTAGTTTATGGTTATGGAATTAAAGGCGCAAGCTTTCCCACCAGGAATAAAGAACAAAAAAAACCCTCTTGAAAACTAAAGACAAAACCCCATGAAACCCCTTGAATGTTTTGTGCTGTCAGAGTTCTTGAGAAATTCTCCTTTCTGTGTTAATGGAGGGCTGTGTGAATTGAGTGAAGATGTCTGAACATCTTCCCAATGAATTTCTGCACTTACATGTAGATCCCTTCTTGTTTTCCGAGCCATTTGCTCTGCCTCCTGCAGGAGCAGTGAAGAAAAGGAGAAGGTGGAGGTGGGGAAAAGGCTCCAAATTGCCCTGGCAAAGGGCTTAGGTTGCTCCTGCCCCCACTGAGCCTGAGAGCCAAGGCCATTGCCTTGCTGTTCATCAGAAATGTGTATTACACACAGAGAGGAATTCCTCCCCCTCCTCCGTGTCTGTCATTTGTGTGTTGATGAAAAATAGTGGAGTTTGATTTAAAAAAAATAGGTTAGGTGTTAAGTGAGCAACAAGCTGGGACCTGTGCATATGAGAGAGAGTGCTGATTAAAATTAACTAGCCTATTTATTGACTGTTACATCTAAAGCAGTTGGAGCAACCATGATGAAAGTATTACTTACATGTTACTCAGCTTTATGAGAGGGGGGAAAAAGAAGCTAGAATGGCTGGTTAGAACTTTTCTTCATTAAGATTTACAGTATGTTGATATATGTGCAAAGTGCAATTTTTTTCATGTCAGACACATGACCCAAGGCTCTGAACAGCCATTGCCTGGCTCAGCACCATGCCTTCCCCTGGCTGGCTGTGCTCTCCTCTTGCTGGCTGTCCAGGCTAGGGGGAATCTGGCTCTGCATCCTCCAAGAGGAGAAAGCACAGATGTATTTTGCAGTGTTTCCCTCCACCTTGCTGCAAGCAGCTCGCTCCCAACCTTCCTCGTGCGATTCCTTCGCCAGCCTTGTCTGAAGGGAACGTTTTCCATGCAGAGGAACATAAGAGCTGTGTTTACATGCCATTTCCCTTCTGAGAGCTTTATTTCTCTTCAGCCTCAGGGACCCCAGCACCAGCCAAATCTCAATATGGGGCTGAAACTGTACACTGGCTGTCCCCAGCCGTGGGACAGAGGGGTGTGTTTGTGCAAGTGCGCACGTGTGTTGTGCGCACACAAAAACAGATGTGTGCCCTCCAGAATAAATGAGGCTATTCAGAGTGTCACAAAATGCACAATTTATGGCCAGTTTCAGCAATTAGTCAGACCAAAGGAGTGAGGTGGGTCAGCATTAAAAACCCTCGCTGTTTTGTTTACTTTAAAAAAAGCAATGGGGAGTTCCAGCTGATGAGCAAAGATACTGAGAAAGGGTAATTAAAAAAAAACAATCTTTGATGTTTCTCTTATTACAGTTTCTCCTCAATTTGTTGTGCTTCCCTCACCTGGTCTTGAGAAAGAGAGCTGCTGCTTTCTTTCGGTGTGGGGGTGGCTGCACAGGCAGCTCTACAGCAGGAATTCACCATTTGCTTCCTGCCAGGCTCTTGCACCTTGCAGTGAATTCAGGTTCTTCCTGCAGAAGTGCTGGCACCTAGCAGAAATTCTAGGTATCAGCCTACAGGGCCATCCACTTGTGTGACTATTTTTGTTGAGCTAATGGGAAAAAAAGTTCGCCTTAAAAATATTGATAGCTTCTAAAATACTCTACCAGCCTAAGAGTAGCTTAAACTGTGTAAATTAAACCTTCAGCATGACCTGCCCCCATAGTTCACCACCTCTGTTAGTATAAATATTCTGTTCCATTTGAAATTAGTATTTTTTCTTCTACTCAGGTCTCAGTTCCTCTGCTTCCAACACTTTATTTTGTGCCATTGCCATAAGATTACAGTTTCACATATGTTGTTATAAACTCCTGAGCAACCCAAATCTTTGTGCTGTATGGAAGGTTTTTAAGTAGGTTTTTAAGTTCAGGTTGCACAGTAAGAAGGTAAACTTTGCAGGACTTTGTTTTTCCTGGCCCATGGGCATCCTTTTCTGATTTGTACATCATGAGTGTGCCCAGTTGCAACATGGTGAAGCTGGCTGCTGCTCATGGATGCTCTTTCATTTGTGGGGATGACAGTGAAAGATGTAAAGTGTAGTGGAATGGTTGGGAGTTATTTAATCAAAATCTTTCAATGAAAGAAAAGATATTTTAATATACGGTTTGATTCACTGCAAATTTTTGGCAGTAGATGGGGCCCTTACTGTAATAAAATTCCATCGAGTTGGGAAGTCTCTTGGAGGTGGTGCCCAGATGCAGTGTGTTGGAGCTGACTCCTGGAACATCATCCCTGACCTAACTCAGGCCTCTTTGTTGTCTCCATGTTACTTCTCATGAGAAAAAACTAAAAGGTGGGAAAGGGGAAACAAAGTTCTTATACCTCTGTGCCCCAACTTTTCACTGCCCTCTGTCCTAGTGCTTTCTTTTAGTGCCTTTCTTTCCAAAAAGCTGCAAACCCACAGACAGGCTCCCTGACTCTGCTCCTGCTGACCACACTCAGGAATAGCACTCAGTCCGAGCTCAAGGATGAGCAGGAAGGGGAAAATCACCCCTGGAACAGGACGGGGCAGAGCCAGAACCTCACCTTCTGCCACGGCACTGTGAATTCAACGTTTCACTCCAGCAAACCCACATTTCCTGGCAGTGCTGGGCTGGCCTGGAATCCAGACCTGCTCTGCTCAAGGTAGAGCCATTATCCTAAAGTGCTTTTATTGATCTGTTGACTTTCTGTCTCCCTCCTTCTCATCCTCTCCTCACCCTGCCAGCCTCTTAGAGACTCATCTCTTGTCTCATACAACCAAGGTATTTTAAGGGGTGAACAATGATTGTGAAGTCACATTAGACAAACTATATCTGACCAGTAAAACCAGCTATCCCCTGAATGACATCTGAAGAAGGATCTGTCTACATTTACAAATCAGTTCCTCTTTCTCTTCCCCTCTTATTTTTCTCCCTCTATCTATGTCCTGGTGTTCTTCAAAGAATCAATTTCCAAGCCTCGTCCATCTCCTTTGTAGCAGCCAACCCCCCAAAGCAGCAATGCCATATTGCCATCCTTTATTTTCAGTTGGTTAAAGAGACCTATGGTAGTAAATCCATATCTGTGCTGTGATATCCAGCAGCATTAAAGGCTGAGATTTAAAGACAGGCCTGAAAGACTTAGCAGTTGATGCCTGTAGAAAGCCAAGAAGAGCTGTGTGCCTTACTGGAAATTTCAGGCACAACGTGTTAGAGTGCAATGTATTACAGTGACCTGAGCTGCAAATCCTTCTGAGATGGAGATAAAGGGAGAAAGAATAATACTGGAGATAATGTTAACAGCACTGTGTATTACCAAATACTAAGAAAAGGCTGGAAGTTGGTTGATCTCTTTCTTCTTTCTTATTATTTCTTATTTGAGTGTTCATAATTTCTCAGGTTTATGGAAAATAGCAATTCCCTCCTAATGATATTATTCATTAACTAATTGGATAAAGTATGGGCATTTAGTCAAGGGTCTGCAAAATACACAGGTAAATACAGAACAGTTAAAAAAGGCTAAATTTGATTATAGAAGTACATTAGCTTTCTAAAAATGGGAAGCACAATGTCTTTCATAGAGCTGAGTACATAATTGTTCATGAATGCAGTATTTGAAAAATAAAGAAGTTATAAAGATAGCTTATAGTCAGGTAAGCATAAATATGCACACATGCTTTATAATGCACTCTAATTTTTAATGTTGAAACAACATAAAAGAATATTTAAGTAAAAAATAGAAATTTACATTGAACTCTTGATAGGCTGGACAGTACTACAGTGAAAATAGTGTGTGTGTTTTCATTGGGAAATATTAATGAGATCAAGGACAAAAACTTCTACAGTCACATCCATTTTCCACTTTATTCATATCAGCATTAGTTTTCTATTAATGGAAATTCACAGAAAAGAAGATTAATTTGCTGTAGCCAGTAGTTGCCTGTGAATTATTGAAACACTCCTTCCAAGTATAGCTATAGCCCTCGAAAGCCAGGAACAGAACAGCCCTGCATGTCTCAGGTGAGCAGTTGTGCAGGACCTGTCCTGGATCATGCCTGGTGCTGTGGTCAGTAATCAAAGTGGAGGGTTTGAAAGCAGCCTGCTGGCTGAAATATGTTCATCTAAAGAATTTATCAAAAAAATCTGAATCTAGTGAAATGTGGAGGGGAAAAAAATTAAAACCTGTTTCCATATTACTGAGGAAATGAAAAAAAAGTTGGAGATTACATTTCAGACCATGGGATGGCCACTTATGGATATAGGGCAGTGAAGTTTGATTAATTTTAGGATTTGTGTGATGAGAAGCAGTTCACATTTCAGTGCATTGCAGATAACTTAGCTAATTCCAACACTGTGTTAGTAACAAACTTTCCTTCTGAAATCACAGACAAGGAAACGGGAATGGGAGTCCTGGGGGGAGACAATGCCTTGGCAAGCACCCCTAAGTCATTATTTACCTTTTTGGAGAATCTACAGCAGGACCACAGCCACAGCCTGATGTGCACTGAGCTGCATCTCTGGAGAGTGAACAGCAAATGCTTTGTGTCCTGCACTGAGCTGGAGGTGAGAGCCAGAGTTGTCTTTCCTCCCAGACAATATTTTGCATTGATGCTGCTGATGGCAGAAATCATAACCCAGTGTATTCTGAGCTAGGCACAAACCTGCATTTCCCTATGAAAACTTACAGATTTTGAAGAAATATATTTTAGAGGAGATATGTTTGCCCAGTTCTACAGAAATCTTGATCAAAAAAGCATTGGCTCAGCCTGTGAGATGCTCCTGACTGCTGCTATATGTAGACTGTGAAGTTTGTTTCTGTGTTTCAAAACCTAATTGCTCGGTGAAACTACCTGAGTGAACTGGTTTCAGAGCCAGAAAAGGCTCATAACCATGCTTGTCTGTTAGAGATCATGCAAACATAAAGCTGATGTTCATTCTAAAAGGTAAATATGCCTTTTTACAGGGCAAGGTGAGTTTGTGGTCTTCCCTCCTGGGAGATGCTATCAGGACAAGCTGTGAAGTTGGATGTCTGAAACAGATCAAGACGATTTTCTAAACACCAGTACACGAGTAAGTGCTGTAAGTAATTTGCAAGCTAGAGAAAGTGAGCCAAAAATCACTCCTTGAGACATACACAAGTGAGCAGAATTATGTGAAACTCTGCCTCTTTTGACAGCAAAACTGAATATGGACAAAGTGCATTTTGTGATGTGGCACTGCTGAGCATGAGCCTGCTGGCATTCAGGAGCTCAGAGCTGATCTGCTGGGGAAATCCTTTACCAACAGCACTGCTGTCCTTGTGGTCTTTGCATAAAGGAACTGTCCTATGTATTAGGATGCAGCATTTGTGTGTTGAATTAGCAGGGTTGAAGGCAGTCCCAGGGAAGAGGATTATGAACTGGCAGCTCCCTGGCTGTCTCCAGTGAGTATCTGCACACCTGGTCTGCAGGACAGCAGGTAAAGCAAAAGGAAGAAGGAAGGGAAATATTCTCTGGTAATTCAGGAAGAGGAGAGCGGCAGAAGGAGCCCCATGCACCTTTCAGCAGAACAGTTGTGAGCTGTAGGTGTGAATCCCACAGCAGCCCGTTGTCATTAAGCATCCTGTAAGGTGAGGAGGGGGGTGAGCACTGCAGCAAGCTCATCAGCAGCATCTGAACCAACTCTTGGCCCCCTCTGGATACCCTTTGGAAATCTTCAGCGTGTTTTGTGTTTGTTTAGGAGCCAGAAACAAATGCTGGCAGATGCAAAGGTGTGAAATGTTGGCCAGCCCATCCCAGGGTGCCCTACAAGGCACTGGAGGGAGGATTGCTCTAAGTGGATGACGAGCTCAGTTCAGAGGCTGTTAAACTTATTACCTTCATTAAGAGATGTGTGTAATGTGGTTTTGGGCTTCTGATATGGTAAAACCAACATTTTCCAAATGTTTTGGTGTCCTGTCTGTTATACTTGGAGAGGAATTCAGTTTCTGTTTTGCACTGGGTCAAATTCGGTGCAGAGCTAAGATTTCTTCACGGAATTTAGAATTTGGGATTGCCTCTGTGAAAGCAGAGGCTGTCTGGGGCAATGTGCTTTGTCAGAACCAGGGGGGAGCAGAGGGAAAGAAGGAGCAGGGTGCAGAGAAATTGGTGCCTTTGCTGAGAACCTTTAAAAGGCCAAGCCATGCAGGTGTCCCTGCTGTGCTCCCTGGAGCTCTGCATGGCAGGAGATCAGGCTGTACTGCTCCCAGCAGGGTGTAAATGAAGAAGGATGGCTCAGGTTTGGCTTTCCTTGCAATTTAAGAAGCCCTGCAGGATGAGGAGCACCCAGGTGAGGTGGAGCAGCATCAGGGAGTAGTTTGGACTCACCAGGTACCATTAGCTTGAGCTCAGGACTGAGCCTGCAGGACTGGGCTGGTTTGCACAAGAAGATTTGAGTGTCTCTGCCATGTGCTCCTCATCATTTCCATTATCTGTGTGTTTCCTTTATCTGGGGTACCACAGCTCATCCCTAGGATGGAGCATTGGCTCTCCAAGGAGCTTTAATCTCTGGCTGTCTTGGGAGGGTCAGGTTGGGAGAGATTTGAGGTCCTCAGCCCTGAAGTGAAGCCCTCCCTGCTTCAGACAGGCCTGCAATTGAAACCAGCTGATCCCAAGTCCTTTGCAAACATTTCCATTTCAAACCACTGAAGTTTTATGTCTTTCTAATAAATTTTTTTTTCTTGAGCCCCATAAATCTCATAAAGATCTTGAACAGCTAGTAAATTTGGCCATTCAGATACACGTTTTCCAGTAAAGAGGATAATGGTTGCTGTTCCTGATGCCACCTCCCCTCCCCACCCCTTCAGCTGTGGGAATTCACCTCTTGCCTGTGGGCCATGCTAAGAAAGCCAAGATATACAGGTCTCATTTGCAGGAAGGACCAGGGCATTGCTGGGCCTCTGTTAGCTTGGTCACTGCCCCTACCTGTGACCTGAGAAAAGTCATTTGTTCTCCTCACATCTCAGATCAGGATAAATAGGCTGATGTGCCCCTGCTCAGGGGGTTGGGAATCTTGCTCTGTTCAGGATGGACAGAAAATGTTCTCTTAGGCTTGGATTTTCAGGTGGGCTTGAAAGGACATGAATCCAAGGATAACATGAACCCAACACTCCTCAGAGTCCCTTTGGAAACACCAGGCAAAAGTGCTGAAGTTATTTAGGAAAAACATGCTAGAAAAATAGAAAATTGCAAGCATATTTTCCCCTTCATTTGTTGTCTCCCAAATTCAAACAAGCTTATTTCCTTTCCTGCAATGCTGTTTTTGATAATCTTGTGCCAAAGGCACTGAATCTGTTCTTATTGCTGTCAATAGCAAGATGCCTGTTGCTTTTAATGGTTCAGCTATTAAAACACCACATCCCAGTTGTCTGGCTGTGAGCAATCCCAAGCTAGCGCAGTGACAATATGGAACCTTTTTCCTCTCTGGATGTTTCTCTGCAAAGTTTGACCATTTTGGCTGGGGTAAAACATGTGTCTATCTGGGATTCTTTCCAAGGATGAGATTTTGACAGCTGTGCTCGTGTTGGCAAAAATCCTGACATCTTGTGCTTCGTTGAAATAGCAGATCCTTAGTGGAGAGGGGTGGGAATCCGATTTCATAGATGAACACTTATGAATTGAGGACTGTGAGCCTGGCTGAGCTCTTTTCACTTGGGGGAAAAGGTTGAAGGCATCCTTTGGGAACAGGGTGGAGCTTGCCTTTCTTCCCGTCCCCACCTGTGGGCACAGATGGCCGATGGGCAGCGGGGTGGATGGAGCTGTGCGTGCTGCTGCCAGCTTTGTGCAGCACTTGGGGACATGCCTTGGACTGCACCCATGGAAGTGGGAGTCAGCCTGCCCGCAGCCCGTGCCGAATGATTTTCATTTACATATTGGATGTTACGGGCGGTGTTGGTGCGCTTTCAATGGAAATCCACCTTTGCAACCCTGGTCAAAACTTGGCTTGATATTTCTGTCGGGGAGCTGGTGAAAAACAAAGCCTTGCTATATTCTGAAATAGACTGCTTTGGGGGTTTTATTTTCACTGTTGTGATAAAGTTGATTGAGTGTTTTTTGTTTGTTTTTTTCACTGGAATCTCCATCTTGAACTGGAGAAATATTTCCTACAAACACTGTAATTATTCAAAGCTGATATATTTTTGCAGTAACCTTCTATCTGATGAACTGTCACTTTTCTGATGAAGAATCACTTATTTGGAGACTAGAATTCCTATTATCTCGACAAATAGGGAATGGTGGCACAGAAAATTGTGTCACGAGCACGAGGTCACCCAAGAACTCCACATCAGAGGCAAGGATAAACGGGAATGGGTCTGGTGGAAGGTCATCAAAATTTTTTTCAGAACGTATTTTGCAAATATTATATTTAATATTATATTTATTTCAAACTTTCCAGTGGCCAGAGAGTTCCTTTATATTTTACCAAGAAAAATAAATTAAAGAAAAAAGTCGTGAGGTTTTAAAACCATGTCAACAATCATTTGCCATGTCTAGTATTTCACTGGAAATCAAGAAAAAAATTTAAAATTGTTTGTGTTTTTAAAACATTTTAAAAATTTTTGTGTTTTAAAAACACAAACAAGACAGTACTGAAACAACAAAACACCAAACAATACATGCCTCCTGTGGAAAACAATTCAAACAGTTTTGCTCAGGAAAGGTTTTAGCTTAGGGTTAGACACGCAGAATCAGACATTCCTGCTTGCATCCATGGCAAATGTGAGGTGTTTCATGTAACAGTTAAAGGAAAAACAGCCAATCTGTCTCACAACCATCCTTACTATGCATTAAGTGATGTATATAGATATTTATTATCCATTAGAAAGCAATTGGGCATCTTTTTCATGTGTTTAATCCCTCTAGCCTTTTCTAAGCATTTGGAAGGACAAATGAATCGGATTTGGAATGGTAAAATTTGGGACAGTCCCAGAACAAGAATATCTGGATGTTTGGGGTGGCTGTGATGGCAGGCAGGCGAGCTGAAGGTGAGCTCTGGATTATTTATCTTTGCACAGCCTGGCCTTGTCAGCTGAGTGGCCAAAAATGGGATCAGGATACAAAATTAAATGGGAAAATCTGCACCTCCTGTACTTTGTTTATGGGAGAAGGGGCTGAGGAGGACAACAAAGGACTCTGTTATTGCATGGGAGGCTTGGTCAGCAGGGACTGCCCCATGGCCTTAGAGGCCCTTTCCAAGCCATGCCTTAATGACCAGCTCTTCCCTGCCTCTCCCACTTGTTTTTTGAAAACTAGGGCAAATATTAGCACAACTGTGAGTGCTGGGCTGCTGTGTTGGAGTGCTTCTAACCCGTGTTAGCTTGATTAAAACTAACAGCACTGTTTCTACGTTGAGAAATTCCAGTGGCGTGTCTACCATAAATTAAACTGAAATTTCAACTCTGAGTTGTCTTCTAGTTCTGCAGCAGATCTGTTTACTCAGAAATAGCATAAGGCAGATGTCTTCATCTTTGCTGATTCTTAACAGGTCACAGACACCGACTTTAAATAGCTAAAAGCCTTTAAAATAATTTTAAAACAGGCTTCCCCCTCCCCTACCTTAACCTTTAGTTGCCCTTAACTAGAAATGCCTGGGATAACATGATCCTAAAACAGACTATATAAACCAAGGAGCAGCTTTAAATATATAACATGATCGTTACCTGAAACCAGAAAAGAGGTTGGAATAATCATTGCTCGTGTTTACACTTCACCATTTCAGTGGGTTGTGTTCAATCCTTTAATGATGATGATTAAAAACATACAGGAAACACATAGTAATTAAAGAGAGCACTTAACCGTGATTCTGAGAGCACAGAGGCAGCTTTGAAGTGGGACTGGACACAGTGTGTGTTGCCAAAACATGGCAGGAATTGGAGCACCAGGTAATTGCAGGTACCACACCACGGCTGTTTTGGCACCTGCAGCATCCGCCCGCAGCAGCAACCTCAGAGTCACTTCTTGCGCGTCACTGAGACTCCTGCAGCCTCAGACGGGGCTGATGGATGGGGCTGAGGGAGCAGGCAAATACTCTGCTTTGTAATTTACAGAGAGCCAAAGCTGAATTTGGGCTCGTTTCTCCACGGGGGACTTTCTGAGGGTGAGGCAATGTTTAGGAAGAGGGCAGGAGGAGGAAATTTGGGGTGACGGCAGAGAGTGGGCACCGGTTCAGGTGCTTTGCCCTGCCAAGGCTTCGGTGTGGGTACTGACATGAAAGGGAGCTCTCAAGCCACAAGCTCCAAACCTTGTGTTTTAGGAGTGTTTCTGTGGGTGAAGGACAGGGGCATGTTTTGTGGAATGGATTCCTTTGTTTATTTTCCCCATTTAAAACAACAAAAATACTCTTCTTATAATAAGTGCAGAAGGATGAGTGATGAGGCTTGTGCTGTAAAATCATGTTTGCTGGAGAAGCCATCCTGTTTTCCATTGCTTTATTTCATGTGAAAAGGGAGGTCATGGTGGCTGGGGAGAGCACAGTTACTTTCTTGGAAGTACTTTTCCAAGCACTAGAGATGGACTTTCCCAGTTTAGCTCTGTGTAAGGAGAACAGAGTTCAGAACAGGTCCTAATGTTCCTTTGGGGCTGAAAGGGATTCACTTTTGGTCATTGTCCCTTAATTTTCTACTCCATATCTTTTGAAAATTTTCTCTGCAAACCCAAATTCAGGTTCTGCCCCTGTGCTGATGCCACAGAGACCACCTGCTTACACCATGTGAGTCCCACTTCTGCGGTGTTCCTGTCCCCCCACAATGCCTCTTTGAAGAAGATCAGCTATCAGGTAATGCTCAACATGCCTCAAACAAGACTTTTCCCCCTAAATCTCTCAAGCAACAGGGATAATATTATGATCCTACCTGTCACTCAGACCTGTGGGTGTTGTCTTTGATTCCTGTTTCTAGGTTCCATACCGGCAGGCACTGTCAAACTCTGGCCATTTGTTTCTGTGTAGCCTCTCTAAATGTTGCCATTTCTGTCCCCCCTCCTGGCTCACATGCTTGCCCAGGCTGTCGTTATTGTGCTCCTCAATCACTGGTACCACATTGCTAATTGTGGCCCTGGCAAATCTGATCTCACCCTATTCACATATGTTCTTTATGCTCCAAAAGAAATCACTTTCCTCTCCTGCCCATCACCCCTTTCACTGCATCTCTCTTGCAAGCGTCTGCTCTTGGTCACATCAAACATAATCTATTTGTTTTTTCCCCAAAAAAGGGGACCTTTTTCCACCCAATACAGTATTTTTGTTTTGTGGTTAAGATGCCAGTTTTGGCCTCTGATCAGCCAATTGTGCCACTCTGTGGTCCCAACTGTTAAAATCTGAAAGTACCCTCACACATTTCCCTGTGCTGTCAAGGCAGCTGCATCACTCCCTTCCCAGTTTCTCCTCAAAACCTCTTTTTCTTTGCTGGCTGCAAACCCTTCAGAGCAGTGGGGCTGTTGGTGTGATGAGCTCTGAGGGCTGTTGGTGTGTAACATCAGCTGCAGGTGTTGGCTTGGTGTGAAGGTTCCCTGGTTCAGAACCACCCATTTGTGCTGGCTCTGCATGGTGTCACTGTGGGTCACTGCCCCACAAAGGGAACCTGTGATAATATGAAATAATAATATTTTAATAGAGAGTATTAATAGCACTGTGTTTGTTGTTGCCCCTGCAACACTGAGCAAGCATTGGCCCTGGAGGAAGTTGGTGGGTTTTATATTCTTGGGAAAAAGTGTGGTGGAGAGAATTCCCACCCCTACTCCACATCTCTTTCACAGGCCCTTTTCATTGCTCCATCAACCACTGAAATTAAGGGAAAGGATTAAAAAGTAAGATTGTAAGTAGGACCAGCATTATGCAATTCTACTTCTGGGTCTTCTGTCCACTCTGTTCAGCCATCATTGCTGGGGAATTTCAAAAAGTGAGTTGGAGTTTGTTTGTGAGAAAAGATAAGGTAATGTCGTTGATCCACATCTGATTCCATTCCTTTTATCTCGTTGGGCTGTTCCATGGAGAAGCCTGGCCTTGTACATGGAGTGCCCAGTACCATGGGCTGTGTAGGACAGGAACAAATTAAAATTAAACTTAAATTTCAACTTCAAGTTGTCTCCTAGTTCTGCAGCAGATCTATTTACTCAGAAATAGCATAAGGCAGATGTCTTCATCTTTGCTGATGTCTTCATCTTTGCTACTGCATTGCAGCTCAGAATCTCCTGAAGCTGCCAGCCACGTGAAACCAGAACAAACAATGGGTTTGCCCGTTAAAAAAAAAAAAAAAAATCATATGCCAAAATGTCAGGCTGCAAATCCAGACTGTGGAGCAGTTCTTCCTGTGAGAAGGGAGAACTCTGGTGAAAACAAAAAAAATAATAATTTTTTATTTAATCCCGGCCCTGTGTCGGGAACAAAGGTCACTGCCTCTGCAGCAGCCAAGTGTGTAGCCCAAGGCCAGGCAACATCTTGAGCCTTCTCTGTGGCTTTGGGACCTTTCACAAAAGCTGGGCACTCTTCCAGCCCTGAGCTGTAGGAAGGACAGTTGACCCTTGTTGCACCTGGGGTATACCTCAGCCTTATTTCATTTTCACATAAAGCTTTGTCTAGGTTTATTTTATTTAATGGAGCTGCCTTTTTTTTTTTTCCTGGTTATACTGTCACAGGAAATTCTCACTGTTCTATTACCTTTTTCCTGTTGGAACTAGCCTTAAAATAAAATGAACAAATAAATACATATACATACATATAAAAATATGCAGACAGGAAAGCCATTCAGATCTGCAGAGGCCTTGATAACGCTGCTGATGAGGTTGCCAGCTTTCCTCATGTCTGAGCTGAACAATTCCCCAGCACCCCCTCAACCCCTGGGAAGCTAAGGGGAGGTAGCTGTGAAGTTTCTAATTCTGACTACAGGTGTCTGGTTTGAAAGACACCACATGCCATGCCGTAACCTCATTTAGGAAAAGGGTAATTAAATAAAAATACAGAAGTGTTCCAGTCACAGTTCCTGAACATGTGAAGTGCCCGTTGGTTTTAAAAAAGTAAAGGATAAATCTCTCTAAAGGGGCACTATCCTCTCCTCTGTTTTAATATTATTCAGTATTAGTAGTTTAAATAAGAAAAATGGTTTTGAATGTCAACATCTGCTCTTAACCCTCTCTTTAAAGCAGGAACATTGTGTTTGAAAACAAACAAGAATGGAATGCCTAAACTCCCCTCCTTTTTCTGCTCTGTGTATCCAAAGATTCCTGCCAGTGTTTACTTGTTGCACATTCTCCTCCACCATTTGGTGTTTTTAAGGTGCTGCAGATTATCAAAACCTGAGGAGTTATTAGACCTGCTCAGCTTTGTTATAACAAATCAGATAGGCACTGACGTTACCCTTTTGGATCATTACCTTGAGAAGTGTAAATGCCACTATATTCTGGATAAATTGCTTGAAAAGAATATTTTGAAAAATAATAGCCAGCTTTAAGATGAACTGTTCCCTGCTCAGTAGTAATGATGATGGTAGTAATGATAACAATAAACTAACTACAGAATTCAGCTGGTCTCAATCCTGTAAAATATTTAACCCCAAGCTTAACTTTCCAAGCATGTTTATTTGAGCTGGGCTTTTACTGGTTTTGGCTGTGGAACAAACCTTTGGGATTAGCAAATACTGAAGAATTGCTAATATATTAATTATCCAGCAAAATTCAGGGGGTTGCCACAGCAGCTGAGTGGTGTTACTGCCCTGATTGTTTAGTACATATTTTACAAAGTTGTTGGTCACTCTTTGCCACTGCTTAAGCCCCTTTGCTCTTGTGCTGCCTGAGGGAAGGAGATCACAGCTGTGAGTGGAGACTTGACTTTGTAGGAAGAGTATGGAGGTACCAAACCTTGTGGCATTACTGTGAATCTCACTGTGAACCTTTCCAGAAATGCAGGGGAGTTTCCTAAAGCCTGAGCAGTTGTAGTTGTGCTGTTTCTTTGAACTCTCACTTTTATTATACCAAAAATGCAGCCCAGCACATTGCTTTTTTAGAGAGGTGCCAACCCACATGTTTCTGGTCTTCATGGGGTGGTGGAAGAAAGCTTAAAACACAATGTGGTTATTATGTCCTAGGCTGCAAAATGGAAAAACACATAAAAAAAATCTTCTGTATTTCTTAATAATTTTTTCAGGATTTTCAAGCCTTTCTGGGCCCTAACAGGTTTTGAGCACTTAGTGCTTGGCAATTCCTTGAGCCCCTGAAGCCTAGCTTATGGGGGATCAGATTGCTATAGAACTTTACAGAAAATTCATCCATCCTTGCTGTGCTGAGCATTATAGAAACACCACAGGAGAGTGGGTCAGGGCTTCAAAGTCTTTGCCATTAAAATGACAGCCCAAGAGCAGGATCCACAACTGCAACAGCTTTTATCAGCTCAGACCCCACTTTGCAGCAGAGCCCTAAAGCAGCACCCAGATCCCTGCATGCGCAACTCAGAGATGCTGCCACTCTGAGCTTCAGGCTGCTGGGGGATCTCTCCAGGCTCAGTCCTTCCACCCCTCTGTGTTTGCAGCAAGCAGGGGAGAGCAGAGATCCCCAGCAGGCCCCTGAGGGTCCTGCCTTTCCAACAGCACTCCTTGGGTTATCCTGAAACACCTCCAAACACATCAGGATCCTGCCATTGTCTCAACTGCTCTTTGAATCAGGGGCTCTTAAACAGAGGATATGCCATTCTTCTTTTGTTCCATGCTCCCATAATGCTCTTAAAAGAAAAGGAAGGCAAAAAAAAAACCCTAACAAGTAAAACCCAAACTTAAGATGTGCTGTCAGCTTTACCCCAACAGCCAGGGGTGGAAGGGATGGTTAGCCAAGATTAGAGTCCTAAGCTTTGTGATTTCTCCCTGTGAGTTACGGCTGCATGTCAGTAGCTGTAAGTGAAGCAAAATGCAGTAGCTAGGCTGGTGTTCTGTTCAATTGCCTGGGGCCCCAGCTGAAATTTAATAAGCAAATGTAAGATTTTAGTGCTTTGGAATGGAAAGTTTATGGTAAGTTCTTTCTGCAGCCCCTGTTTAAGTGATGTATCACATGTATGGCTTGTGCAGGGCACCTTGAATGGATGCAGATCTGCTGTTGTGCCTTCCCCTCCCAGGCTGCAGCCAGGTAAATCTTCAGGTCACAGAGCAAGCTGGAACTGAATACAGTTGTGGCTGGGATATCTTCCCTATAGCTCCATTCATGTGGATTAGGAGACTCCTAATTCTCCTAATTAGGAGAATCCTAATCCTAAAATCTGTACTGATTTTTTTTTTAAGTCAGGGGTTATCAAGTCGTATTCAGGGGCGGTTCATGGAGCATAGATATTTTGGACCATTCTTCAGATTTGAAATCACAAAAGTCTTCTTTGGGATTCTCTGAAATTATTAATTTTTTTATTATTTTTTGCAACAAAAATTTTTATTGCTCACGTCCAACTCAATAGGGAGGATGGAGAACCCACTCATGGGCAAATGAGAAAAGCTTCTTATTTTAAATATCCATCACTTCTGTTCCCTGCTCAGGAATGGGTGAGGAGTGCATGCTCTCCTCTGCTGCCAGCTTCTGTTTTGCTGGATCTGTTATTTTACAGTTTCTTCATTGCGATGGCTCACAGAGACTTGTCAGCTGTTCCTCATCTCTCTCCAAGCATGAAAATCTAGTCTTGAGGGGTGTGTTTAGCATCAGATCATATCAGGAGCTGTTGGCAGGAATGCACTGGGATGGCAAAGGGAGCTTTACCCTTTTCCCAGCTCCCTGCTACTGTTTCCCATTACTACCAGCTGGCACAGCCCATTTGTCAGGGATTTTCTGCATGTTACTCAATACCTCCAATATCCATGGCTGTCTTTAGGAGATGAGGAGGCTGAACAACTCTCAAGAAGTGGTGAATTCAGCCTAATCAGATAAAAATAAAAGGATCCTCTTTACCTCACACAATTGCCTCCCAACTTTGTCCTTCCAGCACGTGCAGGTGATGTGCAAAGGGCCAGAAAAACATGGAGACCTCTCTCTGTGGAAACACATCAAAACTATCCATGATCTTTGTGCTCCTTGGTACCTCTTGCATGGTTTTACTGGGATAGGGCTCAAGTTAAGGTTGCCTCACTGTGCATATCCAGCCACTGAGGACAGAAGTTACACAAACTCTTTCAAAAACCAAGGCTCTGTTTCAGCAAAGTCTTTCAAGTTCAGTCACTGAAAGGTCCCCCACGATTATAACCCCGTTCATTCCTTTTGCCTTCTCATGCGTGTGTTTATTTCTGTTTGCTCCTTTCTTTTTCACAGATGGCAGATAAATCTTGTCAGTGCTTTTTTGGCTTTGCAGCCTTTTCTCAATCATCTTTCCTTTTGTATCTCCAGCAATGTGCAAATCTGGTGGTTTGCTATTTCTGCTAAGCGTATTTCTTTTCCATGCTGTCTCATTGTCTCAGTCTTGTGCTTTTTTGCTGGGTGAAAGAAGAGACAAATTTCCAGTAGGCAAAAAATAAACCAGCCCCAGCTCATGAAAAAAAATGAGCCCTTTTTAATCACTGCTATAAAATGTAATGGTTTGATGCAAGTTCCTTGTCAAGGTTGGAAGACTGACCAATAGGTCCCAGAGAAACATCTTTTGATCTGTCTCCTGGATCAATTGGAATTTTATTGCACATGAGGAGAACAATACTGCACGAGCCCTTGAAGTGGAGCGAGCACAGATGACATTTTTATTCATTCTCAGCCAGATTGCCTGGTATTGTGTCCCTTCTGTGAAAAATGACACTCTGGCAACAGGCCACTGACTGCAAAGCATCTTGGCATGGGCCTCCTGTTTGTCTCAGCCTGAGCTGAGCATCACCAGAGATGCCAGACTGCTGGCCACGAGCTGAGGGTGTTAAAGCACCATCTTTATCAGCATCTCACTGCCATTTTTTGGTAGGAAATACTCGAGGGAGGAGGGGTAGTTCCTGACTGTTTAGATATTTGGTAGCATGAGCAGTGGTAGTTGGCTCTCCCCCTGGGATGAGAAGCAGCTCTCGTGGCTGACAGTGACCAGCATGTTTGTCACAGTCCTGCCAACCCTAAAATTTGGTCCTCAGAGCTTCTGAGTCTGTGCTTCCCATCCTCTTTTTCTTTCCTGGTGTCTTAGGTGGAATGTTTAAAAGTTTTCTAGTGATTAGGAAGAAAAATATGATTGACTTCCAGTTTTGTCTGAGCCATCATAGTTGCTGCATCAGAGGCAAAGCCTCATGAATTTCTCTCAGACTTTTCAGAGGGTAATCCCTCATTTTGTGTGACAGGGAGGTGTCCTGGAGTGTCTGGGGACAGGTGACACTGAGCTGGGTGTTCTATTGTAGCTTGACTCTTGGCTGTCAAAACTGGGTGTAATACTGAGGCATTTCCATCATTATAGAATAGTCCATATCATAAATCTTTTTTCTGACGTCCCTTTTGAGTCCTTCTGTCTTCTGAGAAAGGAGTTCAAATGGAGAAATTGGAGAAAGATTTTCTTCTTCCAAGCCAAACAGTTCAACCCACCTGGGCCCATTGCTGGGTAGCCCACTCCAGGTTAGCCACCCCTGGCATGGGCTCATCTCCAGAGGTCCCTTCCACCCCTAACTATTCTGTGATTCTCAACTATTACTTTGTAGGGTGCCCAGATTTTTATTCAATTTAAATATATTTTTATTCCATCCAAGCAGGAGCGTGGCAAGGCGTGCAACAGCCTCCACTGTGAGACCCTGGACTGGAATCTGGATGTGAATTTGTCTCTCCTGCTGGAACCAGGTTCCCTCTGTGCCTACTGCTGTGGAATGGGTATTTCCCTAACTAAATAGTTGCATTTTCCTGAAGGAAGGACAGTGTCTGTGCCTTCAGCTCTGATGCAGTGTGACATGTACCGTAGGACCTGTCATCATTCATGAAGTCAGTTCTGTTTCAATGTTAATAAGTCCTTAATCAAGTCATTTGTTTCATACAGGATGTCACATTTAGCAGGGAATTGTCAAATGCTTGAAAACTGGAATCACAGGAGCACTCTTTAATGCTAAGTGGTATCTGCATCATATCTGAAGCTGGACCATGCCAGGAAAACATCCTTCACATTGTGCACTAATATTTCCAAGCTTTCAGGACCAATCATGGGTTGGCTGGGTATGTACATTATTTCTCTCTGTTTATGCGTGGCATATGATTATATCCTATATTTAGTAACTCATTCTCACATTGCTTATCTGTTCTGTATTTTTTTTTTTTTTGGCTGGTTCTTTTGCTTTTTAAAATAATACTGTGCAGCATTTCACCAGTCACTTAAAACCAAGATTGGCACTCTCAGTTCATTAGAAAATAACTGAAATTTAAAAGTGGTGCTCCTCATTCTAGTGTGTTTGTGATATGCAAGGGAAAAGAAGAGGCTTGAGCCAAGCAGCTGCTGGTGGGATTAAGTGGGAAGCTGTCCAGAGAACCAGGTTTGTGATTATCATCTCCTGTTCTTGATGTTTTCTTCAAGAGGAACAGAGCTAAGGGCTAAAATTGTATTTCTAATATTTAGTTCCTGTAAGTCTGAAAAGAAGAAAAGGAAGTTATAGTGAATTCATGGCAAATATTGTCCCAATGACTTTTCCTTCTTTTATTTAAATCACATTTAATAGTGTGCCTGTTTCTGTCTGCAAATAGGTACATCAGAGTGTCAGTGGTAATGGGAAAAACACCAGTATGTGCCCCATCTGCTGCTATAAAACAGTGTCATTATGTACAAAATACCTGCAAAGTGGAAGATTGAGAAGTTTTGGGGGTTTTTTGCCTTAGGGAACCGTTTGTATTTATATTTCAACTCTGCTGTACCGTTGTGTCCTTCTCGTGAGCCAGACCCCTTGTGGTAGTTCTGTGAGGACACAGAAGGAGTCCTGGTTGTATCTGTGGGCAAAACATTTTGATTTGGGGTTCTCCTCAGTTTCTGTCCTGAAATGCTCAGTAAAAAATAGTTTAAAAAAAAGAGTTATAAAATACTGCTGCAGATTATATTTTGTGTTCCCGCAGTCGTTCCTGGTTCCAATCAGTTGATCAAAAATACTGAATGTATTAAGGCTCCATGTTTTCTTCAAAAAAATGTTGTGTTCTCCTAAAAGCTCTTTTTCCCTATTAAATGTTCTATTTGAATGTAGTCCAAGTCGTAATGAGTGCTGGAGCAATTAAAGTATCAGCCACTATAAGGAGTCTTGGGAGCACAGGAGACAGATAGGATCAGGGTTTAAGCTGCTTAAATACCTTTTATGAGAAATAAAGATTTCACAAACTTCAGTTTCAAACAAAATAGTTGACATATGCTAAGCTCAAAGTACTAAACTTCTTCTCCTGCCCTTTCCCACTAAACAAATAATGATCTATGAAATATTTAAACTTTATATCTGCAGGAAGAAAGAAAACACTTTATTTCTATTTAAAAATTTTTTGGCAGGTGCTCAGATATTTATGATAATGGGATCATAAAATGACATGGAAAGGTTAGTGGGAAGGTGCAGAGGGAATTTTGAGTGTGACTTTGTAAAATGTCACATTTGTTAAATCTTACTCAAATTGTAACCAGGATGTTTGTTCATTTGCATGGCCTAATATAGTTATTGTGCATTAGGAAACTCTTAAATCAACAAAGTGTTTGTGTGCAGGGCTGGATCATGCCTTCACATGCTGCAATCAGTTAAATTTCTTTAAGAAAGGAAAAGCCTTTTAAATATTTTTTCATTAACACATACTATTAAGTGGGTAAGTGCTCTAAGTATATTTTAATTTAATTTAGATTTAGCAGCAACATTTTTCCCATACTAATTAAATGCCAGTTTGTTATTAAGAAAATATTTATTGAAGTTGAACTTGGTGATAGATACATATCTATCACTTCACTGTTAAACCTCATTAAATAGTGTTTTAATTGCAATTTGTTTTTAATTACCATTCATTAAGCATATTATTAAATCTAAATTGCATGCTTATGAAAGACAGGGTTGCCAATACAAGTGGCTGAGGCCCTTAACTACTGCTTTGCTTTTAGGTTCCCATAATTTGAAGTGTGTAGGGGGAAAGTTTGATCTATTTATATTATTTCTATTATTATCTCCCTCGCTGCCTGTGTCTCCCATCTTTATTAACAGAATTAATAACATCTGAGGCAGTCAACAGATATAAAAGGAAAATAGAGTATGAAAAGTGGTGACAAAACAGGTCTTTGGGCAAGGAAGCAGGGAGGAAGCAATGGGAGAGAAGGAGGCTGGCAGGGAAAATAGCAGTTAAACAGGGCACTGAAACCCATTGTCTAATTGGAGGATGGGGACTGGGAGCCTGAAGGATGCAGAGGGATGCTGGTCATGATTTGAAGAGCTTTTTCTCCTTGGCTTGTCATGGGTAGTGTGGCCAGGGTCAGTCTGAGACAGCCCAGCGGCTTCTCAGCAAAAAGGTTTGCTCGTCCCAGTCTGGATCTGGCAGAGCTGCCAGAGCAGGGAGGGTTTGTGCTCAGGATGAGCACAGAGCATTCTGCTGGTGGCTGCACAGCATCAGCTCACAGGCAGCAGTTACAGAGAAAGCCCTTTCAAACTTTCCAAATTTTTACCTACAGGCAGCACTGCCCCCCTTTAGAAATGCCACTCAAAGCAACAACCACATGGGATGCGTGAACTTGCTTTCCTTAGACAAGTTTGCCAGATTTCTTAGTAGCAGTCCATGAATCTAAGGTAAGCTGAAAAAAATCCTGAGATAAGATCTTTCTTTTCTAAGGATATCAGCTCTTTCAGCAGAAAGACCCCGCTAAGTTGGGTTTTTAAAGGGTGTTTTTTTAAATCTCACAAGTGTCTTCTGGAGCCTTTAACCTAGGAATGACACTTGATTTTTGCCAACAGGGAGGAAAGGCTGGAAAGAAAGGTGTTAGGTGTTTGTTCTGCTGGAGACCAGCTCAACAAAACCAGTTAGCAGCCTGGAGAACATTCCCAAAGGGAGAAGGAGGGACAGTAAGTGACAAAAGGTGTGGGGTGCAGTGTTGGCATCCTCCATTGTGGCACTGTCTGAGCCTCTCAGAACACTCAGGGGGGAATTGATGACAATGGGGGCTGCTGGACAGTGAAATAACATTGGTACATGCAAACAGCAGAGGCAACCTGATGTATTGCCAATGTTCCCATGGGCTGGATAAAGAAAGACAGTAAAACAGTAAAACTCTGCACATTGATGCTCTCTGGCTCTGGCTCTCAATAGGGCCCTCAAGCATTGCATTGAGGATGGTTTTGTGCCAGGTTATCTCCATTGACTCCAATGGATAATCTCCAATTCACAGTGCAGTTTAAATCAGAGGCAGGACATCGTTTCTCCTCTTTCCAATTCATGAATCTCTTTCAAAACCTTCTGTACCAGATGTTACAACTGTAAGCAAATTATCCTGGCAAGCCAAAGTATCTCCTCATGAGTCTGTGTCACAGTAGGCCCTGGTGCCTCTATCTGCCTCTGGATCTTTTGCTCATAAACCATTAGTTATACGTTTTTTTTGGCAGATGGGTACCTTCCATGAAAAAGCCATTTCCATTCCAATGCAACAGTGCTTTTATATGGCCTGTTTCAGTCCCTGTTGCACAACCTTTCTGCACAATGATTCATTATTCTATCTTCTTGATATGCTGAATCATGGGATGACACTCTGCCAGCTGCTTTGTATGCCAACAATAACTTGCTCGTGTTTCAAAGATAGAGGAGGCTGCACAAATCACTGCAGCACAGGGAGCCTGGACATTTGGCTGAGGGAAGTTCTCAGCAGGCATTAAACTCCTGGTGCATGGGGGAGTTACCTCTCTGCTCCTGCTCTCTTTGGATGGCTGCAGGGAGCTGCATACGGCCTTCACTTGTCTTTGCAAAGCTGGAGGAGGATGAGGCTCCTGTTGCCCCTAAACTGATGGCAATCAGCCTCTCCTGCACTGCGGCCCCTGAACTGAGAGGACACAAATCAGCCCACATCTCTGTGGAGCATCTACACTCAAAGGCTTGACTTAGCAGAAACGGGGAATGGTGGAGATGACTTCAGAATTACCCACACAGATACATCAGGTGCCTCTGTGGGATTTCCTGACACCATCCCCAACATGCTGATGTTAAATTAATCCCTTTCCTGCTGCAGTAGCCTCAGGAGTGCACATTCCCCCACGTGTCCCTCCGTGGCTCCTGGGCACAGGGGTGCTGGGTTACAGCACAGCTGCTCGCTCTCCATAATTCAAGGCATGGGTAATGATTTTTAACTTCTATTTAAAAATTAATTTGCTTTTGTCAGTGATGCACAGGATCCTTGCAGAGGTAAATGATGCTTTCCCTTGGCCATTTTAAAGTTCTTTCTGATTTGTCTTTGCTAGAAGATTCTAACAGTAGCTATTTATCTGATCACAGAGAATTCGAGTCCGTTGGGTATAGCCACAGCTGTTCTGAGAAAAGACATAAGATTTTGGTCAGAAAGGAATATATTCCACTTCTTGAAAGCAGGGACTTTAAAGGAAATGCTCTTGTGTTTTAAATAATTTTTTATTTGAATGCTATATTGCAATTCTCAGTGTACTTCAGTTTGTAGCACAGCACAGTACTACAGACCTTATGCACTTCAGACAGTCATTTGAAAGGCTCTTGGTTTTCTTTTGAAAACTGTAAACCAATTAAAAAGTCAAGATTAGTAAGGGGTGTCCTAATAAACCTTGAGGGTTCATTTGCACATCTAATTTTTAAGTGTAATTGCTACAAAAAATTCATATACAAGCATACCCAGTATTTTTAGGTGTTATAAGCTGAGATTTCTATAGGACATATTCCTCCCCCTGTGCTTATTGCCTGTT
Source organism: Ammospiza caudacuta (assembly GCF_027887145.1). Classification (NCBI taxonomy): domain Eukaryota; kingdom Metazoa; phylum Chordata; class Aves; order Passeriformes; family Passerellidae; genus Ammospiza; species Ammospiza caudacuta. Next base: position 9,639,676 of record NC_080607.1, read on the forward strand.
CATATTCCATGAGAATCTGACCATGTGCAGTTAGGCTTTGATGTGAGATACAATAAAGATCGCATTTTAAGAGCAGTGTGTACATAATTGTCTGACACATGGCTGTATAGAAAAGGTCAAGGGACTTATTGTTTTTATTCAGGGTATGGGAAACATTTTTCTGATGGATATTATATTTCTATAATATAAGAATTTTTTTTTTTTTTTGCTTTGCTGCTTCTAGTTTAGTATCTTCGGCCTCAACCATCCTGCATTATTATTCCCTGTATTTATGTGTTTATTTGCTTGTGCCTTTATTCCTTGAGTGTCACCTCCCCTCTTTCCCATCCCCAAGTGGTTCTGCAGGGCTGCCCTGCCACAGAAATGGGTCTGCCCAGCTCCAAGGGCTGCAGAGTGCTGGGATGGGGGTCCACCTAGCAACACCACCACACTAATGCCTCATTGGGAAATTTGCCCTACAGGAGTTTGTCTTGATTAAAGGCTTCGGTCTGTCTTTGCAACACAAACATAGGAGCCCCCATGCTGCTCTCTGAAATTTACAGCGTATTTTCTTTTTACTCAAGCATATTGAAGCAGAACAGAAGAAAGGATCAAAGGTACCGTAATGTTTCTATAAACAAGTACTACTTAGTTTGGTTTTTTTTATCTTGGGTTTATTTTTTTCCAAACAAATCTTCTAGGCACATTAGGCTCAGATTACATTTTATTGCCAAATCACCAGCTGGCAACAAAATCGCATATGTCTGTGTAAATACAGTGGATGAGAAGCTGAACAGGAGATGTGAGATGATTCAAGCAGTCATATTGGCTTCTACACCTTAAAATTTGACTGTTTTATCTGTCTATTCAGCAATGTCCTGTACAGACCCCATTTCAGCATGAAATACTAAAATCTCAGCTTGGGGTAATTCTGTCTGTGGTTTTCCTCTCTTCCAGTGAATTTACAGGAAAACAGATAATTCTCTGGGACTATAACTAAGAAATTCATTTTTTGTTTGCTCACCAAGTGATGACTAATCCACTCCCTGTTACTCAAATATAGGTGTAACTCTTGTGATGACATTATTATGAAGCATTTTTACTTTGAGGGCCAGATGATCCTTTGAAGGTAATGCAATTTTGCAATTTGCTTGAGGGCCCTATTGCTGCCTTTTGGGTAGATTTGAATTCATTTGGCAATGAAGCCTCAACATTGATTAATTTATCATTAAGGTCAATGTTGCTATACAGCTCTTCTTTATTTGTAGTTAGGCATTGGCATGGTCACTTCAATTTGTAAATTCAGTTTCTTCATGCACCCCAGGGAAAAAAAGCCTGACTATTAGGCAAACATAAAAAGTTAGTAATCATCATTGTGCTTCTAAAAGCAGATGAACTAGAGCATCTTTTCTGACCTGGGGTATGATACAGAGTATTCTCCATGCAGTCTTGAACAATGGGTTTGTTTTGGCTAAAATTAGGCTCCTTTTGGGTCCCAGGTGAAAGAATATTTGTCTCATAAGGGAAGATATTCCTTGACAGAGCTGGGTAACAAGACCCCCTTTGTCAGAACAGTGGCACAGAAACACTCAGCAGCTCTCAAGGATCTGTTTAAAGGGGTAATCTTGCCCTCCGTCAATAAACTCTGAAAGAGCTTAATTAATGAGCAGGGAACAAGCTCCATTATCTGGGAGGTGGAGGACAGAAATTAAAGGGGTTAAAGAATAAATGGGGTTTGTTTCTTGCTAAAACTTTTAATCTTTGTGTTTTCCCTAATGTCCTTAGGAGATTTTGATCCTAACTGACTTCTGGAAGCTCTCAGCCCTACTACGAGCTGTGCTTTTTCTGTCATAGTCTGATCTTTTATTTACAGTATTTCCCTTTATTTTGTAATACAGCCTGGGCTGTGATGTGGGGGAGAGTGGCGCCAGTTTTGGAAATAACAGTGCCTACCCACTAGCTGATGCTTTTCCCAAATTGGCCAGGATAGAGAATACTTCCTGCCCCATTCAGAATCATCTGCATAGAAAGATAAAACGGGAGTTAACAAGGGTCAGGTTTATGACAGGGAAAGAAGGCTGCTAATGACCATTATCTATGCCACAGGTTTAACTTCATTACTTTTGCATTAAGTTCTTAATGCCCAAAGCAATAAGCAAACTGAGTCCTGTTGAACTGTAGTAACCTAATCTTCTCTCCAAATGAAATAGAGGGGAAAGCAGAGTCATTTGGCATGGCCTTTATTTTGTCTTCTCTTTCCCCATCCCCCAGTTACATATTAGGCGTGTTGTGAGTTTCCCTTCCTTCTTACAGCCTTTTTCTTTTATCGCTTTCCTTTTTTCCTGAGTTTTTTGGATTGTACAAAAGTCCTGTTTGGTGAAGGATTTGATGAGAGGGTTTAGGCCTTCCATAAAGTGGATCTGAGGTTTGTCACAGGAAGAAATTGCTCTTGATAATCTTTTCAAGTACAGAATTATGCAAACTATGTCCAGAATAAAAAGCTTTTAATTCACAGTTAACAAACTTGAGCTGGCTGTGACATTGTGGTTCCCAGTGAATCAGATCTAGGAGAGAACATTTGCTGGGTGTTTTGAAGTATCATCACACTTTTGCATCCCAAGGACAATACTGGATGATTCTATCCCAGTGTGACTGATTGGCACACACCAGCCTGGACTCCAAACATTAATTCATGTTCTGCCCATTCTCCAGTTACAGCCCCTGATAACAATGATGAAGTGTTCAAGGCCAGGCTGGATAGAACTCTGAGCAACTTGGTCCAGTGGAAGGTGTCCCTGCCCACAGAAGTGGGGCTGGAATTGGATGATATTTAAGGTCTTTTCTAATCCAAGCCATTCTATGATTCCATGATTTATGGCTCTGAAGTTGCACCACAAAACGTGTCAACAGTTTAGTCTTAGTGAGCAAAGAACAAATACCAACAGGGAATTAAATGTAATTCGTGATTTAGAATGAGATCAGTCATTTCAGCTGATTTCCTACTCACCCTCAAATTTGACAAAAAAATAATGAATTTCCCTCTTCTGGTGTGGCCTGAAGACTTATGCTCTGTAGCTGGGAAAGGAAATGCACTGAGTAAGAGGGAGAAAAACTGGATTTCTTCATATATGAGATTCCCAGGCCAACAGCATCAGCTTTTGGCAAAGGGTGAAATCACCAGAGCATCTTTTTAGGGTCCCCCAGCAGAATGAGAGAGCAAAGCAGTACTGGCAGGTAACTGGTGCCTCTGTCCAGTGTGCAGGGAATATATTACTGCTCCTAGAAAAAGGATCCCAAAGTGACAGGTGCCTGAGAAACATGCTAGAATAGACAGATAAAAGAAAATAATATAAACTATGGAGAGTTAAGCGATGGATGTGAACATCTATGTAAAAACTCTTTAGAGTTTTCACATCTGGAATCACCTTGATTCCAGGTAATCAAGGAATCCTCTGATTCCCTGATCAGGAATGCAAGGTAAAATCTAACACTAATTCAGCATCCTATGTTCACCTTTTTATGAGAACCTTGCACTCTGAGGAATAAGTGCTGAAGGCTGAACATTTATCTTATGAGTTGTTCCCTATTTGGAACAATCAGGGTTGCCAGATACTTGGGATTCTGATAAAATTGTCACTCTGTAATCGTGTTTCCCTGCCATGCTGCACAAAAGGGTTTCGTTTCCTTGCACCTTTCTGTCTTGGAAAGGACATATCAATGTGTTCTTTCTGTAGCCAGGGAGCTGTGGCTACAGTAAGGTCCATGGTATTACAGCTAGGCTTGATATGTTGGTCTGACAGGCATCATCTGTTTTAAGAAGTGGTATCTCCTCTCCACAGACCTGTCTGCTTCCTGAATTCTTGACTTGACTCTCCAACTGCTTTTTTTGGCTTTTACTGGGCACAGGTTCTCTTTTAAATCAGCAGATTTATCACTATTCTCCCAAATGAGGTGTTTCTTGTTCTTCTAAAATGGGAGTCAAGCTACAAGGCATGTCAATTCAAGCTGCTGGGAATGCCAGAGGTAGGAAGGAGGGAATGGTGGATACCTCAATTATGTGTAAATGAGAGCAAATGAAATGGTCTCTGCTGTGTCTTTGATACTGACTTGTGAGGCTTTGCCTCCCTTTGATGGTTGGGAAGGGAATTAACTTCATCCCTGCACTGGGATATCAAACTCCAATGTCTCCCACTTGGATAAGTTTTTCCTCTCTTGCTTCTCATTTTGTTGTTTTTTTCTGATCGTGGTCTCCTTTTAGACATGGGAAACAACTTTGTTGGATGCCAAATTGTGTATTTACTCACTAAACACCTATTTTTTTGAACAAACAAGCTGCCATAATTCTGGTGTTCAGGGAGAAGCAAAACTATTTCCTAGGCATGCAGAGCCGATCAAGAATCCCTGTGCAGTGAACTACATCTGATTCAACACAGCCCACAAAATTAAATCTTGTTCATGCTTAAGCATTTAATTACTGCAGATGTTCAGGAGATACCCTGAGAAGCATCACCTACAGGGGCCCTTTGGACAGATGCTGTTTGCCTTGACATTCCATCTGTCACTTTAAAATAATCACTGAAGCTTCAGCTGGCATAACCCTGCAGGGCTGGCATCAGGGCATGGCACGGAAGAGGTTAAAAATGAGGCCAAGGTCACAGCATGCCAGGAGCAGTAGAAGGTCAGTGGGTGAGGATTCCCTTCTTGTTCTCCATGATTTTCAGCAGAGAGCTGTCTCTGCAGCATTAGGACTGCAAAGTTTTGCTTTCTGGAGGATCTTTCAACACCAATGATATCATCCCCTTGGCTTTTTACATCCTTAAAATATATATCTAGAGTGTACTTTGGAGATGAGCAAGATATGGCAGCAAAACATGGATGTGGCCTAAACCAAATGAAAAACTTGGTTGTTTTATATCAACAAACAAGGATTTGGGACACCATTGGGACCTACCAACAGAGCATATTTATTGCCTGGCCTCAGAGAAGCCATAGTGCCTTTGGAAGTTTTATTAGATTTCTGTAATTTGTTAGTGTAGATCAGTTATTTGACCAGTACCATCTCTCCTCTTGGCTATTGGGTTCTGGCATGTGGAGCTTTGGCCCCAAATCCTAGTCAGGTTTGGTTAGTGAGATGTTTTCACTCAACTGAATTGCCTGTGACAGTGTCAGAAAGCTGAGAGCTTTGCAGGGCACCAAGTTTATATCATTACAAGTTTAGATCATTTGGTACTGCTGCCTGTAACAAGAGTGATTGGCTCATAATTAATTGTATTTATGGTTGTTGCATTGTTGTCAAGACTAGGTTGGTAGAGGTTTTCCTCTGCCACCTCACCACATTTACAGCAGGGATATTTAGCAGTTCTAAAAGGGTTTAGGAATGACCTCTCGTGAGGGAGACCTTGAGGTTAGATTGTCTTTTCATTCTACACCTCACAAATAACCAGTTTTTGTTTCAGTCACCCTGGTTTCCTGCAGGATAGGAGGAAAACAGCTAACATGCCATTTTACTGCTTTATCCAGGTTATCAAGTAGGAAACATTCAGGACAGCTTTTTTTTTTTTTTAATTGTCCATGACTTGGTTATAGGTAAATACATCTTTTCCACTCCTCATTTTCTTCTAAGATCTAGGCCCTATCTAAGTAGATTATAAACATTGATTTAAACATTCAGTCATGCAAATCTTTCTACGAGGTTCAGTAATAGCAGCTAGGTCAAATTAGTGCTCATAAATGACTAATTCTATTTCCTCTTGTTTATTACCCAGGCCTTTGGCATTGTTGTATAGTTAATTAAATAATTTCTTCTTCTCATCCTCTCTTTGCATTCAGCGCCTTCCTGACCATAGTCTCCAAAGGAAATCCATCAAGGGCAAGGTTTAGTGGTGCAGCAGTTTGCAGATGGTGGCTGGGGGCTCTCCTCACCTCCCTGGGGTCCTTCTGAGTGACACCTGAGCACTGCAGCACCAGGAGCTGCTGTCATCTCTGCAATTCCCCTCCTGCATCCAAACTGAGAGCTGAGGGATGGAGGTCAAGGCTCCCTTTTTGTCCTGTAACATAGAATCCTGTTTCTGTCTCCTGTGCTCTCCAGAACTGACAGATTATTGTTCTTTGTCACTTTTTGGTCCTTACCCCTGATTGAAAGGGATGTCTGACTTCAAGGGATGTGCTTTGTGTCAGGAGATCAATTAGGTTTGTTCGGTGTCCCTTCTGAAGCTTTATTTTTTTTAGTATCCCTTTTTATGCTCCCAGGTCTGATTTCTGTTACTGCTTATCCTTTATATAGATTTCATTCCCTCCTTCATCTGAAGGAGAATGTTTTTTCCTATTAAGTGGCAGCTGCTGCTGCTTCTCATCCCAGGATTTAAGTAACTAGCATTTTTCCCTGTTCTGCCAGCACTAAATTCACACAATATAACAGAAAACCAAGCCCATACACTGTCAAACAGAGACACTCCCACAGCGTGGTGACCCTCTTTCTGTCACCTGCCACATTTTTCATGCCCAACCTACAGCTGTGAAACTGTTTTTCCCCCTTCCCTTCGAACAACAAAGTCCAAAGAACACTCCTCAGTTTGATGCCTGTCACAATTTGCAGAACATCCTCAGACAGAGATGATACTGCTAATAGTGAGGGAAGAGTTGTTCTGAAAGCAGCAGCAGCAGCTTTTCATTGCCAGCTCTTCCAGTGGGTCTGAGCTAATAAGAGGCACGCTGCAAACTTTATTTAATTTGTATGGGCCTGGTCCAGAGCCTCCCTCTTGACTTCAGGGCCATTGGATCAGGCTGCATGGTAGCTACAGCTTTGCTTTGTGACTCAGTATCACTGTCTTGGAACAGTCTCTGCCAAATCAGTCAGTTTTTCCATTAAAACCTTCTCCAAGGAGAAAAATGAGTGTTCAGCTAGCTGTCTGCTAACAGAAGAGTCTGATTTTTCACTTGTGTGTTTTTCCTAAACAACTTTCTCCTCCTCCATGAGAAACCTCTGGGCTTCAGGTGGGACAGTTCTGAGTGTCTCACACACAGCTGAGAATATCTGCCTGAATCTTTACCAGCTTGTTTGAATGTTCCTTTCTGCTTTCAATACATTTCCATGTTGTTACCTGAGAGGAAACTAATTTTTTAGGAGTAAAATGTGCAGACCATATTTCCAATTAATCTTCTGTGACAGCAGTGGCTGTTGCGTGACTGACCTGTGACTAAATAACTACAACAGTAAAATAATTTTAGTCTAACACCATAAAAAACAAAACTAAAACTCTGACTCTGTAAAATGGTATTCTTTATGAGCTGAGCATATACTCCATTAGGGAAAATGAGACTGTTTGCATTACCCAGCTTCACCATATACCTGCCTCTTTCCATATATTATGTGAATTCCAAGGATGGCTGGTTTGGGCTTGTATTCCTGAGGGAGAACTAGACCTGAGCTTTGCAGTTGGATTTGTGTTTTATTTCAGTTATTTTGTTGCTGGAAATGATGAAGGGTGTGAAGTTAATCTGCCCAAATATCACACTTACTACCACTCTGACTGAATTCTTTACTTGCTTTGGACATTTAGTTGCTGCTCCACTCAAGGCAGCTCAGGCCTAGGAAAGAAGGGAATTAATTTCTTTATATGCAGATGAGTATGTTACAATTTCTTTACAGTCTCTCTTTTTAACAAGAAGGGATATGTGCAGACCTTTAGGAGGATTTCAGCCAGCTGGAGAAAATGGTTATGGATGTAAGGGCAGAGACTGGAGTTACACAAATGCACAGACAAGTTGTAGAAGGAGATAACTGCTCCTAGAAATTCTTGAGTCATCTGAAATCCATCTGATTATCTTGCCCCTTAATGACAGGGATAGATAAACACAGAGAATTATATAAATAGACATATATTCATTGTCTTCATGGCAATCAGGAAACCTCCTAAGAATGCAAAGTTCCACTTCCAAAATGGAGTTGGGTTTGAACAGAGAAAAGTTGGGATGGATGGGCCAAAGTCACAGAGCAAACCACAGCACACTATGTGGAAGTCAGGACATGACTGGAACAAATTTCCCATAGCACCACACTCAGAAAAAGAGAAAAGAAGTAAACAAAAAACTGTTGGCAGTTTACAGTTTTGCTGCTGTCTGTTCCTTGTGTTGGTTTTCTTCATCTCTGTTCTAGGAATTCTTTAGTAGTGCTATGAAGAATAATCAATTAATGCTTAGAAAGCAATTCTAATGATTCCCAGTTTACACATGAATAAACAAAATGCAGCTTAGGTGACTGAGTCACAATCATTTTTTGGAATCTGATAGGGCACAGGCAGCAACAAAGAGCCAGCTCAGCATTTGTGTTCTAATTGCTATTTTGCCAGAAAAGTTGGGGCTGGAGATCAAACAGACAGAAATGAGTTGTAAAGCTCCCTGAATGTAAATGGTTGTGCACTGTTTAAAAAAAATACTAAAAAAAAAAAAAAATCACTGCACACTGTAATGATTTCATAACTGCTACATAGCTGAGACAAGACTTGCCTGAGGTGTCACAGGATGACCATGGGTCATACCAAGGACAGGATCCAGATGTGATTCTACTGCTGTGTTAAGCACATGGCCATCTTTTCCTCTTCTAAAAATTTAATATTTGATTATAGTCTCTTACCATGCATGCCCATGTGACACTTTCTCATATGTTCAGCCAGAAAGATGGCTAATATAGAAATACCCCTTTTCTGTGCATCATAGCTCATGATGTCTTGCTTTTATTGGCAAGCTCACAGCTTCAGCTCAGACGTGTGGCCTGGTGCAGGGATTTCTCACTGCTGTTACTCACAGCTCTGTGTGTGCACTGAGCCTGTGGTACTGTGTGTTCAGACAGCCCAGGAGATGTTATAAGGATCACTCTTTTCTCTTCCAGGCATGAAGGTGTTACCATGATGGAAAACCAGGTCATGGTGAAGTTCCCCTTCACATCTGGGGATGTATTTTGTTACTTGAAAACCCACAGAGCCCATATACCTGCAGAAGAACAAGCACAAGCCTTGCTATCCTACTTCATACACTATCAGCCAAACGAGCAAGCCAGCTTTGAGTCCTCCAGGGTCATTTTATTTTTAGGGCTGTTGCCTCAAGCAGGAAGAAAACAGCTTGATCTGCAGGCTCTGCTTTGAGCTCCCAGTGCTGGCAGCAAAAAGGAAGTTCTTTTGTCGTGCAGGCTGAGTTGAACCAGTGGAACAATCTGTATGGGCCAGGGAGTCACTGTGTTTTGAGTGGTCCTGTTCTGAGGCACAGCACATCTCCTTGTCTGTCACAGAGCTGATTTACTTCTGATCCCTTCAGCCCTATGGTTGATGTTCCAGCTGTTTTGCCGTCTCTTTATTTAATGGCAGACTTTTTCTCCCTCTGCTTTTTCAAGTTTTTCATTTTTCCTTGTTTGTCTGAAATCCATCTTGGAGACACTTGTTGCCCTGTTCTCTGATCTGTTTTGAGCCTCTGCCAGCTGCTGCTTCTGCTGCCAGTGGATAAAACAACTGAGTCACCACTTTGTGAATTTTGCATTTGCTTGTAGGGTGGCAGAGCCAAGGCCATCATGAACATATCAGGGAACCACAACAAAGGCCCAAAACACAAACACTGGGACTTAACCTCAAAGCTTGTGCTGGAGCCTCTTGAGGTGACGGGCAGCAAGATTCATACCCAGGGACCTCAAAGCCTTACCAAGCTCAGCCTGACTCTAACCACATCAGAGGCATGCACCTCACGCAGCTCTGGATCAGGGGAGTGGGTGTAAAGGAAAGGTAGAAGTGACAAAAGGACTGTTTTCCTCTTTCCACTGTGGATTTATCACAGCAGATGTGAAGAACAGACAAATATGCTCAGGGTTATCGAACTCAGCAAAGCTGCAGTGGAAGAGAGCAGCACTGAGTGCACAAGGGAAGGCAGAATGGCTGCTTCCCTAAATCACCCTGTGTGTCTTTGAGCCAAAATGCCCTTTTTGCCTTGTTTCAGCAGGTCAGGATGGTTGGCACCTCGTTCCCCACACCAGCACCATTTCCCTGTGGCCATGGCAGTGTCACCAGAACTGCCTTGGCTGTGACCTGTGCCAGCTCTCATGGAATTGCCCCAGCACTGACATGCTTGTCCTGTTTCTCATGCCTTCCAAACATCCTGCTTTTTAGCCTAAGAAACTTTCTATCAGGGGAAAAACCCTGTCTCTGGTTGACCAGAAGGACCATGGTGTTTTGGCTTTTCACACCTCTGTTGCCAAAAGGTCATGTGTATCCAGTGTGGTGATTAGCTAAATGCCAGGTGATCACCAGCATGGGGATGCTGATGCTGGTGGAAGTTTTGCTGCTTAGTTTTAGCTTGATCAGGCTCATCCGTATGCTGCCAGCCTACTAAACATGCTGCTTTTTAGCCTAAGAAAATTTCTATCGGGGAAAAAAAACCCTGTCTCTGGTTGACCAAAAGGACCATGGTGTTCTGGCTTTTCACACCTCTGTTTCTGGGACAGCTTGCCAAAAGGTCATTTATACCCAGAGTGGTGATTAGCTAAACACCAAGTGATCACCAGCATGGGGATGCTGATGCTGGTGGAAGTTTTGCTGCTTAATTTTAGCTTGACCATCCCTATGCTGCCAGCAAAGGCATGGGGACATTTAATACAACTTGGGCATCAGGGCTCTGTGGCTACCTCGAGGTTTATTTGGCTACCTCCAGGTTTGTTCACTTTGGCTGATGGCATGGGGTTGTTCTATAGGGATAGACAGCAGAAAGGCTGAAATGCACTCATCCAATCTTCAAGCAGAGGACAAGACTGTATCAGTGTCTCTTTTAAAATATCCTGGTCTCTTTGGCTTGTAATAGCCTTGTAGTAAAAAGATTTTTCATTCTTGGCCCTAATGCAAAAGGGAAATGGGTTCCTATTTGCATTGTCCCCACAGTGTTTGTGTAATTAATGTACGTGGGGGTTCTCCCTCCCCCACCCTCTCCCAAGGTAAAAAATGACCTTGTCAAAACTTAGATTACAAAATCTTAGTTACTAAGCAATGGGTAGGGCCCCACTGGGATGGCATCCCGGCTCCTGAAATGGTATGTATAGTAAAAACTAATAAAAATGGTGTCAGAGGCTCTCAGGCTTCCAAGTCCCCTGCTGTGTGACCCCCTGATCCCAATTTATTAGCTGAACCCAGGGAAGCAGACAAACCTTTCTGGCTCCAGACTGCAGGCTCCAAGAAATCAAATAATGCGAGCTCCAGAGCAGTGGCTCCAGAGCAGGAGGGAAGGAAATCCTCATGGAAAACAGGGGGCTGAGAGTTAGGGCTGAAGGGAGCTGCTGACAAGAGCCATCTGAGAGGGATAGGAAAGGGAGACTCGCTCTGTGATATCTCAGTACCTCGATGTTCAGATGCTTTAAACATGTCAGGGAGGAAGAGCAGGAAGGGGGTGGGGAGAGAGCGGGGTTTTTAAGGAGGCAACCAGCCAAAATTGTTTCCTTTCATGTGTTAGCAGTGCCTCTGCTCCAAGAGCACCTTGTGCTGGTGACAGAGGATTTAGCAGCTGGGGGTGGCAGATGGAGTGGCAAAGAATGTGCCCTGTGGGTCAGAGGGGGATGCACCTTCCCCCTTTCCTGCTCCCCAACTGCAGGAATTTTCTCTTGGAAGCAATAAAGGTGGTGCAGCTCATCATGTTGCTGCTGCCCCCCTGGATTTCCTCGTTCGTGTGTGATACACATTGCAATTAAAGCGTGTTGCGCAGGGGGAGGGAGATATTTTTTTTTTCCTTCTTTTTTTTCATCCTGAAGAGCTGCCAAAGCAAAGTGATATTGATGAGGATGGCTCGCTTCGATTAGCAAGCCATCCTCCAGCCTGTTTCTCTCCCCTCTTCTGCCTTGAACAGAAAGAAACTTCAGGATTTTCTCTGCTTTCAGCATTGTCTGTCTGTTCTGCACCTCTAATCTATGCCCAAATCGAGCTTAAGTAGGGGTAAGAAGTGTAACAATAACTCTCCTTGTTTAATGCCACTGCATTTGGAGTGCTTTGGCTTCCCAAGTGTGGTGCTAACAGGGGAAGGCACTGCACTTTGTAAAAAGGCATGATTATGCAGTAAAACAGCTGAGGATAGAAATGAAGAGATGAAGACCATGTGATGGGTGAGCTATGACAGTAGGGCAGGCCTGTCCCATTTGCCAGCTCTTTATTCAGGTGCCATTTGCAGTTTGGAATTGTATTCTGGGTTTCTGAGCAGAGTCTGGCCCAAAGTTTCTCCTGCTCAGTGACATAAATGTCTAAGAGCAGGCAAAAAGAAAGGCCCATAGCTTTATCTGCCTTCATGACTTTTGGCTTACTTGAAAAGGGGTTGTGGTTTTATTCCTGCTTACCTGAAGAGATTTTGAGAAATACTTTCTGATGTAAGACCAGGACAGATAACAAATTTGGGGGCTGGAAAAACACGTGCATACAGGCAGGTTTTCTCCTTCATGCTACAAGGAAACAAGGCAGCAGCTCTATAAATCTGGGCTTTCCTGGCTCTGTGCAGTTCCTTTTTAAATCACTGCCAGGGTGATCAGTTTAAACACCCACATCATTTGCGTTTTCCAAAGTCAAACACAGGAATTTTTGGAGCCTTGTCTAAAGGGAAAAAATACAACATGCCCTTCCTCTCTCCCTCCTTAGCTGTGATCAGAGGGATGAGACTCTGAGAGCAAGCAGAGGTCAAGAATTGCTTTTTCCCCTGGATACGCCACAGCCTAAAGCTGTCCCTGGGCTTGGCTCAGGTTTTGCAGTTGATACACAAAGGAACCTGCAGTATCCTTGGGGATTTGGAGCTTGGTGTTTGCCTCTCTGCTGGGCAGTGGGATAGGTGGGATTGTATTGAGGGAAAGGTGGATTGCATTGAGGGAAAGGGGGAATGTGTTGAGGGAAAGGCAGATGGGAAGGGGCTGCTTCCCCAGGAGCAGAGCCTGGGCTGGAAATGATGCTGCACTTCCCAGGGCTGGGGGTTTCCACTCTTACAGCGGGGCTGTGGCCCTGCATGCTGTGGTTCCTGCACCCATGTGCCTGAGAACAGAGAAGAAGGACAGTCCCAAACAGGCTGACTTCCCTCCTGCACAGCTGCAGCGAGAAGCAGCCTCAAACCTGAACCAGCGAGAGTCACCTGCTGTAGGGTTTGTGTTGGTGATGGTGAGAGGCATCATCTGGCTGCTGGTCTGGGGGCATTTGCACAGCACAGCCATGTCCTACAAACTTCTTCCTGAGCTCTGGGAAGGGGAAGGTAGCTGCTTTGGATGAGTGCTATTGTGCAGTTTGGATCAGAGACGGTTGAACTGTGATAAGAACTAAGCAGCAGCCATGAGATAGATCAGCAGAAAAATTATTTGAAAAGTAGAAAAGCAAAGATAAATAGAACAATAGTCTGTGTATCAATACTTGTCTAGAATAACTCTCTAAGCTACGGAAAAGTTTATCTAGCAAGATATTAGGAAGGTGGAAGCTTAATAATGGAGCTCTGTGCATTTATGTTTTAAGGCTCACAAGCAGGTATTGTACTTGAAATAAGCAACCATTGCTTAACCAAAGGTACCTGTGCTTATAGTGGTTGGATAGAACTACTGTCAATGTGCTTTTGCTTTGTGTGATTGGTCAAAAAACTTACAAAGTGAGTTGTAACATTGAGTTCTTTGTCTGCTGCCTGAGATGTGAGCTGGTGGCATCTTCCCATTGTCACAACCATGTAATGAGACTGATGCTGGAAAATAAAACAGCTCAAGGCACGTTCCACAGCAGTCCTGTCCTGTTTGTGATTTGTACCTAGCCCCCAGCCAGCAATACTATTGTGCAGTTTGGCTGTGTGGGTACTCTACCCACATTTTGGGCAGCTGACCTTTTGCCTCCCTGACTTGTGTGCTGAATCAGCCCAGGGGTGGAGAGGCTGAGTTCTCCATAATGTGGATCCCCCATAACCTTGGATAAGTTGCTTTCACTGCACAGCCCTCACCATTTGTGGCTGAGCTATCACTTTTCTCAAGATAAGCTGGAATTTTGTCTGTGTTGTTGGATGACTTTTATCTTGCCATCACAGCCAGTGTGCACTTTCAGTGTCAAAGGAACTGCTTTACTTTATAACTTGCATGTGAGGAGGGATAATTTTGCAAGAGGTCATGGGAGAGTGAGAGAAGGTATGATCAAGTTGTGCCCTCTGGAATATGCTGTGGGATGAAGATTTGGAGAGTGATATTTTCACTTTTCTTCCTTTCCCTTTTTTGATGTTGATTCAGAGCAAAAATGACCTTGGTCATTTTATGTCAGCAAAGATGCTGAGCAGATCTGAAACAAAAGGAGAAAAGCAAGTCAGTGTTTCAAGTGCATTTGTGGTTCAGTTGAATGAAAGCCCAGTCTTGCCAACTCATGATTTGATCATCAGTGCTGCAATGCACAGTCCTTTCCTATAGCTCCAGGTCTTGAGTTACAGAAGGTCTTAAAATACACTCTACTCACCACCACCCCCCCTTTCCCTGTAGGTTTCATGATTTCAAAGAAAATATAGGAAACATGACCTCAGTGCACCCTCAGGACTGAGGTGCTGGAAGGCAATGGATTAAAAACTGGCTCAGACTGTGAAGTGAAGAGATGGTGATATACAGTTCATATAAAAAGATTAAAAAAAAAAAGTGATTTCACTATTGGCAGGTCGGACTTTGAGCAACACAAGAGAACTTCCTGGATTTGGGATCTGAAAAGGAGCTTCAGGTCACCCATTTGTAGCTCCATGGGTGGGAGCTGAGCTTGCAGGAATGTCATGGGATCTGCAAGGCAGATGTGAAGGCAGGAGAGCAGAAATTTTGGGAATTTTTACCAGCACTGTGGCCTTGGCCACATTTGTAAAAATCCAGAGGAATACAGTTGTCTTGTGTAAACCAATGATTTCTTACTATTACCAAATCAAAAAATGTGAAAAAAGATCTTGTGTCTGCCTCTAACTTTAAATGACAACAAGATTTTTGTGTTTTCTCTCCTTTTTCCTAATTTCTTATTGATTAAGCAGGGGGGGAAACCTTTAAATCTCTGTACATAGCGGGACACTGAATTGTCCTTGCTGGCACCAAATTTGTTCTATGCATAAATGTAGGGAATACTTTGCTTGATGCTATCAGTGATGCTGGGTATTTGTGAGCAGGATGAACATCCCCACACAGAAAATGTGTTAATTGATGCATCAGTTACTACTGTAAGAGATTTGAAAGTTGCACATGGATTTGGAACTACAGCAAATGTTGTAGCCAGTGAACAAACTAATACCCCAGTGGGAATGAAAAATCTCCTACTCCCATCCCTGACCTTGAGAAGAGGTTTGGGAGCAGGAAAGGTGTTTTGTCTCCTTCTGCTAAGTCAGTTAGTCCAGTAAAGAGGTTTCCTTGGGAAGGAAAAAGACAAATTCTGTAGTCAGTAAGTTATGGGCTGGTTTCTGGAGGGCACTGAAGGGCAAGGTTGGGTTAGACTCTATCAGGGCTACTTGCCAGGGTACATTTGCTGACAGTGATTGGAGCTGTCAATGAGAGTGACACTGGGGAGTGTCCACCAGCATGTTTAAAACATGCTCTGTGAATTCAGATGTGGAGGAGGCCAGAGAAGATATAAAAGATGAGGAAGGGACATGGGAGCTCCTCCCTAAGGTGAGATTTTGGATGCTATGACCTGCTTCTGTCAGGCTGTGTTAAAGTAAATAGGTTAATAACTGGTTTTGTTTTTACCATTAATCCTGCCTTTGATTAGCACTGTTTAGTTTCACTTAGACCCATGTTTACCAAAGGACTCGTCAGAGGTGAATTTAGCCAAGAAAAGTAATAATTCAATGAATCCACCCTAATTTCAGTGTAACCTGACAGATTTTGTAGGAATGTTGTTGCCACTACAGAGCCAAGATAGGGTTGATCCCTCCTCCATTGTGTGAGACAGTGATCTGGGATATGGAAGAACCAAGTGTAGTGCTCCTGTGATGGGGACTGGCTCCCTAATGCTGCTGAGCTCCTGGGAGCACTGCAGAGCTTTGTGGATGCCAAATACCCTCTTTTGCTTTGGGCTGGAAGGGCACAAAGGTCAAAGGGCTCTACCCTGTGCTGGAGAGTTTGTTTCTGCTGAGTTTTTAGTTTTAAATATATTTTTTTTTTTTTTTTTAAGAGAGAACAACTGTCTTGGTTTAGTTGGCCAGGTTCTCTTATGCTGAGCCTAATTTATGAGAAGATAAGGAATCCCTGGCCTATGCAGCTCCCTCTAGTTCAAACATGAGGGATAAAGCCAAAAGGCAAAGCTGATCTTGGGGAGGACAGAAAAGCAGTTTCAATGCCATCATGTTATCTCCACGAACCTTGCACTTCATGGTCCCAGGCAGAACCCAGCACCTTCCTAAAGGGAGTGTGTCTGACAGGCAGAGAGCTGCAAAGGTAGAGGGGCAGAAAACCCCAAAACAGGGCAAGAATTAATAATAATAATAATAATTTGAATAATAATTCAAAGCCTGAAGGGGATGGAACACGTAGTGATTGGATTATCAAGCCTTGGATCTATAAATAAAGGTGCCATGTTCATTCCCTTTGGGGCCCCATTGTCAAAGAAACCTTTTCCCCCTTTGTCAGCCAGAGGAGATCATGGTTTGTCTGGGAACAAAGAATGTGCCCCTTTCCCAGGGCTGACACAGCTGTGGGGATGTGGGTAGGACAGGGAAAGGTGCACTTCAAATGGACCTTCTCAGGAGGTGAACTCATTGTCACTTCAAAGAATGAGATGATTTACTGTGTCTGTTTATGGGCAGAAAGTAACATCTTTATCTTTCTGTGGTGTGCTTAGGAGAGACATAACAGCCTGGTCATGTGCTGGAAAGAAATGACTCATTTCATATTGGGTCTAAGTGAAACAAATGTATTACTCATTTTTATGCAACTCTAGTAAATTGTACTTATTAAAAAGGAGGGGGAGGGTGGAGGAGGGACTATTACCTAAAGTCTAACCAAGATGTACTAGAAAATTAATTTAGAAATATGGTTGACCTCAGCTTCCTCATAATGAAAATCTGCTGACAAATCTTGTGATTTTGTTACTCTTTTTAAAGCAGCCCTTGGGATTACTGGTAGTTCAGGTGTCAGGACCAGTTACTCATTCTGATCCTGGCTGGATGATTTTTCCATTGTTCTTCCAAAGTAAAACTTCATATTCAGTCATCCTTTGGGCTTTCTGCATGGCCTGTTGCTAAAGTTCTGAGTTCAGCCCCGTTGCTGGTGGGGTGTGAAGGAGCTCTGCAGGCTGCTGAGCTGTGAGCAGGGCTTCAGCAGCTCTGAATGTGCTGCCCTGATGGTGCTGAAATCCTCTGCTGTGTCTATGTGCCAGGTTAGGCTCATCTCTGCCTCACATCCCCTCACTTTTTGCTGACTGTTCTCTGCTCAGAGCAAATAAAACCCATTCTCCTTCCCAGCACTATTTATCATTGAATTCTGATTAACTGCAGTGCCATGTTCAGAGGAGGCAGGCAAATGGCAGCACTTTTCAATTAGAGTATCCAGAACGACCTTGTCACCTCTTTCACAATCACTGCTTTTATTTGCAGAGGTTAAGATCATTTTTAGCAGCACTGAGAGCTCTTTTCCTCCAGTGCATAGGCACAGAAGCCCCTCACACTGCTGAGACTCAGATCACCAAGAGTTCTCTGGTGTCCTGTTTTTCCATCAGTTATTTACATCTGTATCTGAGTTCTCAGAATGGCAGCTCTGTGCTACCTGGCCAGAGCACACTGCTGAGCATTTTAATCTCCTCCTCTCTCTCTGTTGTGAGTTTTATGGAGTTGGGATGGAGCTGGTGGCTGGTCATAGGGCATTGAAATAGGCTGGCATCTGTTCTGCTCTCAGCAGCTACACCACAAGGTCCCTGTTCTTGTGGTGGGACCTGTCCCTGAACTTGTGAAGGGACTAAGAAGAGTGGATATGATATTTCATATTAGGGAATTTATTTTATCTGTTTTTTTTTTTTTATGGGGTTTGTGCGTTTATATTCTAAATCACTCTTTTTACAGTAGAAAAGAAAGGAGCCTGGGAGCAAGCAGAGCTACTAAAGAATTTCAGTGATCCTGGCTGCTTTAAGGAGTGGGCAGACTTTTCTGTCTTTTCTTGTCACTTTTCTGAAACTGAAGAGATCTAATCCTTGCCCTTCAGTCAGGTAGGCTGTAAAAAGCACTTGTGCTTCTGGGAACAAGGACTGAAAGCAAACCTCAGCAGAGCCCACAGAGCCCTCCAGCTCCAGGGGTTTCAATAGATTTGTCTTAGTGACTGTGTAAGAGAGACTGGTTAGGAAGCACCTGGAAACTTATCTAATTTTCCCAGCTATTCCGGTTCATCTAATGAAAGATCTTATTTCTGCCTACACACACTGTTGTGCCTCGGTCCTTAGACCCTTGGTGTTAAAGAAAAGCAGTGCAAGAAAAATATTTACAAGACAAAATGGAAATCTGGTTTCCTCCTGTTGTCAGTCCCAACTTTACCCCAGTTCTCAGAGGACTAGGAAATGTTGTGCTTTATTAATGCCTAAGTAATGATGGAAAAAAAGGTTATTTTCATTTTTCAGGATTTTGTATTCACTTTACACTTTGTCAGTTTAAAAAAATGGCTGAGGTTTGCTGGCAGAGAAACTCTGGTGTGTTTTCAAAGGCCTTGGTGTGTAGCGTAGTGCTTCTGGTATATATTTAAAAATATATAATTAATTAAAGGCAAAATAATTAAATATTTTCATTGTTGCATTTCTAATTAAAAGCTCAGTGAAATGCAGGAGGTTTTGAAGCAGAAAATAGAAGTTAGAAAAGGATTATAGGCATAGAAAGAAGCTCTGGAGACCTAAGCAAAGTGAAACCAGAGTTCAACGAATTCCCTGCATCTTTATGAAAATCACATCTATGAGTCAGCAAAACAAGCTCGTCTCTCATCTAAAAATGTTCATCTTGGCCATGATCAGAGCTTGTGGTGCTTCCAGGGCCGAGCAAGGCGGGGCTGGGGCGGGCACAGGGCTGGGCTCCCTCCCTCATTGGGTTTGGGGCCGAGCACACGGCTGCTCTCGACGCCTGCAGGGATGCTGGCATGGCCAAGGGGGCTGTGCATGGAGCTCCCTCTGCCTCCATGCCTGGGTGGTTAATCAGGAGCTGCTCTGGGGCTGCAGCACATCCAAGCCCCTGGCACAGACCGTGCCCAGCCCCTTGCTCACCCCCTTGGTCGTGCACACAAACAGGGGCAGCTCTGGCAGTCGGAGCTGTGGGTGGCTGGTGCTCACATCAGTGGGGTTTTGCATTCTGGTTGTGGCTAGGATTGCACCAGCCCTTTGCAAATTTATTTATTTATTTATTTTTATTTTTTTCTACAACATTGTGGAATTACTCCAGGCATCTGACTTCTTCTGTCAGCCTTTCCTTGGCAGAGCAGCCTCACCTCCCCAGCAGCGTGACTCAGGATGCTTGTCTTGCTGGCTAAGGCTTTCTCTCCTTTACTCCATGTCACTATTCACCCTTTCCCTCCCTCCTAGTTCCTGGTCTCTGTCATGTTTAGCAGCAGAGCTCGTTGAAAAACACATCTCCTTTGGTGTTGCTCTGCCTTTGACATTCCCACCTGCTCCTCCGAGCTGCCCTTCCCTGAGCAGAATCCCAAACGAGCTCCTTTGCCTGCTAATGCAGCCTTAAGACCATGAGCACTCAAATCCCTGAGATCTCTCCTTCCTCACAGAGGTTAAAGAGAATCGTTTGTGCAAACTTGAGCTTTCTGCCAAGTTAAAAGGGAGGAGATCAATGGGATCTGGGCAGCCCTGACACTGCCCCGCAGGTCAGGAGCCCTTACAGGGCTGCCTGAATCACAGAGCTGCTTAGGTTGGAAAGGAACTCTAAAATCATAGAGCCCAACTGTTAATCTAGCACTGCCAATTACACCATTAAACCATGTCCCTAAGTGCCACATGTCCCATCTGGAAAGATTCAGGGAAAACTGAATGTGGGTGGGAAATGCGGGACTGCCTCAGGTAGGAGGATTTGCAGGAATTTTTTTTTTTTTTGCAAGGAATCTGCTGGTCCAGCATGGCTATCTGGCTGAATTCCAGAGTCAAGGCCATCTGAAGATAACCAGGCATGGATTTCTTATCCTTTTCCATTCTTATTAGCAGCCTGGAAGTGGGCATGGAGGAGAGCACTGGGGTCCTGCTGCTGGGGGCTATGAGCTGTGGGCATTCAGTGTGAGCCTGCCCAAGGGCTCCTCCAGCATCCCCAGGGCTCCCATGGCTCTCTGCCACCTCCATGGAGCTCGTGTCCCTTCTCCTGATCACTGAAACCTTCAACCCATTTTCTCCCCGGGACAGCACCTGGGTGATGTCCCAGAAGAGCAGGGTCTGGATATCAGCAGTGACCTTCACTGGGGAAACCCTTGGGAATGAGGCCATGGAGAGTGAGGGTGCAGCCTGGGAGATGAGGAGCTCAGGTGCTGCTTTTTGGTTTTGTTAAAGGCAATCTGTGCTAACTAGAAATAGGTTGTGCAAAAAGAAGACAAATAATAGACTAAATGTTGTTTAAGCTGGGCCATGGTAGCAAAAATAGAGGGATTTATTGAAACAGGGATTTATTGAAATTGGAATTAATTTAAAAGTCCATTTTAATCTGGTCCCTGTGCTCCATTCATCTTGTGGTTCTCTGGCCATCATTTTCAGGGCTGCTGACCCCTGAGCATGCAGAGGCTTGTGCAGATCTGGAGATGTATCTCCACCATGTCTGTGCAGGCTTTCCTGTTAAAACCAGGGTTGAACTCATTAGGAAAAGGGAGTGAAAGGGACTGAGGAGCCCCAGCAGCTCTGTTTGGAGTAATCTATGTGCTTTGAGTGGGGTTGTGCACACCTTTCCAGTCCTGTCTTTTCTGCTTAGCAGTAGAGGCTAAGGCAGGGGTCTTGAAAGGCAAAAATCTGGTTTCTATTTCAGGCAGTGCCACTGTAACATGCTTTTTAAGAGGGCTGGTGGAATATGCTTTTCCCACAACCAAAGGGAAATGCACTCAGAAGGGAGAGTTAAGAGGCAGCCAAGGGGAAGAGGAAAGGGGTGATGTGATCTGATACCCGCTGACCTCTCTTGTGCAGCCATATCTCCCCTTCTCCTGGGTACCCTGAGAAACACACAGCCCTCCCCAGAACGGATGTTCCCTGACTATTCTCCCCCACACCCTTTTTTCCCCTTCCTTTAGCCCTTGATCTGTTTAGAAATTCCCACTTGTTTGCCTCTCTGGTTTCCATAACCTCACTGACACTGAGGCACTGAGGAGAACCCAGTGTTAGTGGCTTGGCCATGGAAGTTCAGCTCAGTCCAGCTCTGGGCAGCTCAGTGCTCGCCCTTCCTTTATTTTTGGGTTTGGGATTTTATTTTTTTTTTTCCACTACCATGTCCATTTCTGCAGAAGCAGCTGACACTTGAGTCACAAGGCCAGAGTCACAGATTTACCAAAGCTCTTAATACCCAGTTGTATGTTTGAGTGTGCATTTTCTTTTTCAGGGTAAGTACATCTTTTAGGGATGGAATAACAGTTTGTCCAAGAATCAACAGTCTTCAGGGAGCCAAATAGTCCTGCAGCCAAGGTTTGTGCTCTTTCCTTGAGGTTTTGGGGATGAGTTGCTTCCCTGTCCTCTTACATAAAAGAGGAGCAAATTGTGAGAATAAACACATTTTTAAATATACAACACCATCAGTCAGAGCTTAAGAGGAGCTCATTGGCTGGAAAAGAGATCAAGGCAACCGGGAATTTGGATGGCCTGACCGAGGAGTTTGGACTAAAAGGTTCTTTTTCATTCACTCGAGCTTGTAATTTTTTTTTCTCTCTCTCTATTTTTTTTTTCCTTAGGTAATCAGCCAGGAAAAGAAAAAAAAATCCTCCCCCTTCCTGAAGGCAGTGAGTCTGGACTCAGAATCCTATTTTGTGTTTTATAATTTCTTTTTCTTTTTTTTTCCCCCCACAAAAACAGATTGCTACTGGATATGAGTCTTTGCCTTGGAGCACACTGGAGAAGCAGCCAGCACACAGCTCTGCTGTCTGGAGTGGTTCTTTACTCTCTGATTCACAAGTCAGTGACTAATTCAGGTTAACTATGGTCATCTGAAGATCAGACCCTCAGGGTTAGGTCAGCTTTAATCAGCCCTGCCCTGGGAGGGAGCTCTGGTAGGAATTGGGCTGCACAGAAAATCCTGGGGTACTAATTTTTGGAGAGCTGCAGGACATTTCTGTATTTATTTCTGTATTTATTTCTGTATTCTGTTCATCCAATTGGTTGCCCCTGTAGGGAGGAGAGATCCTTGCAGTTGTTCTTTCTCAAGGTGCCATCAGGACTCTTCCAGGACAAATCCCTGCTTCCTGGGCATAGCTGGGTTTGCAGGTTTCCCTGTGATTACAGCAGGACAGGGGGAGAGCCAGGGTGGGAGCAGCTTTCCTGTGTGTGCTCAGAGCAGCAGGGCACTGTCTGCCACACCAACACAAAGCAGTTGTCTGTGACATTTCATTAAATTTACAGGCAGCAATTGTTATTCCAGAGCAAGGAGAGGAGGTGGAAAGAGGCTGAGGTCCAGCTAGGAGTTGGCTAGCCCAGCTCTTGGATTGTTTTCCACACTGTGGTTATCCTTATCTGCATCTGGAAACTGGAGTGTGTTGTGTGTGTTTGTAAGAGCAAGCGGATGTGTGAAGTGTTCTGGCGAAGTCAGAGACCTCATTTTCCCCTCAGTATAATGCAGCCTGATTAGATTGTTATTGACATGCTGAGAACCTGCTAGGCTTGTTACATCTCTGTGGAAAGGCATCTGTCTGTTCCTTTTCTCCCTTCTGCCTGGAAGGATTGCAGAGCTGGAAATGGGAAGGGCCTTTCAGAGGGCAAATCCAGCTGGGAAAGAAATCTGCTGGGAAAGCACGGTGTGCCCACCAGCTGACCAGCAGTTTGACAATGTGTGTGGAGCTGCAAGCCAGTTAATATCACTTTGGAACCATTAGGAATTCCCTAATGGCCAAAAAAGTAAAAAAACAAAGTGAAAAGACACAACCCACAATAAATGTCTCAAAACTGCTGTATTTTGCCGGATGTTTTTTTATCCTCTAGATCACTGCTAACCTGAGTTACTGGCAGTGTTTGGGTGATCAGATTTGTCTGATCATGTCACAAATGTGCAGTGCTCCACGAGCTGCCACAGCTTTGACTGTTCAGGCTAAAGCAGAGAGGTGTGTGCAGAGCCCAGAGGGGGCTGTGGATGCCCAGAGGAGGCTGTGGATGTCCAGAGGAGGCTGTCAATGTCCAGAGGGGGGTGTAGATGCCCAGAGGAGGCTGCGGATGTCCAGAGGGGGCTCTGGATGACCAGAGGAGGGTGGGGATGTGCAGAGGGGGCTCTGGATGCCCAGAGGAGGTAGGGGATGTGCAGAGGGGGCTCTGGATGCCCAGAGGAGGCTGTGGATGCCCAGAGGAGGCTGTCAATGTCCAGAGGGGGGTGTAGATGCCCAGAGGAGGGTTTGGATGTCCAGAGGGGGCTATGGATGTCCAGAGGAGGGTAGGGATGTGCAGAGGGGGCTGTGAATGTCCAGAGGGAGCTATGGATGTCCAGAGGAGGCTGTGGATGTCCAGAGGGGGCTATGGATGTCCAGAGGGAGCTATGGATGTCCAGAGGAGGCTGTGGATGTCCAGAGGAGGCTGTACAGCCCCGTACCTGCCAGAGCTGCTCCCCTGCAGTGTGTGCTGGTGGGGATCTCCACCTGAAGGCTCTGGGCAGCTGAGTGTGTCTGTGCTGCTCTCTCCACTCCAGCTGCTTCCTGCTGGATTAGCTCAGGTATTTCTACCTAGTGCTGCACAGTGACTTCTAAATAAGAGCAAGAGAGGAT
Source organism: Ammospiza caudacuta (assembly GCF_027887145.1). Classification (NCBI taxonomy): domain Eukaryota; kingdom Metazoa; phylum Chordata; class Aves; order Passeriformes; family Passerellidae; genus Ammospiza; species Ammospiza caudacuta. The sequence continues at coordinate 9,663,524 of NC_080607.1, forward strand.
GTGGACTAACTGCATTAAAACCATTCTCCTTCCCAAAAACGGCTCTTGTGAGCTTTGCACCCTGAGATGGTCAGACAATGGCAGTTCCCCCATTCAGGATTTGCCATTGCAGGATGAGGACAGACTCAGTTTAATATCTGTGATGCTGCTCCCTCTGATCACAGCTGACGCAACCTCAAAAATCCTCATCCTGAAAGCTCTCTGAAGACAGATTTGTCTCCAAGAATGATTTTGGGTTCAGCAAAATTGCATGTTTCACTGAAATGATATTTCTTTTCGCCAGCTTATTTATATTCATCATAATTGTCTCACTGTGATGCCTCCTATTCATTTGCTGGATCCACTTGTCTTGCATCTTGTTCTGACTCTGAGTGCTTTTTAGGGTAAGCCTGCCTTTGGAGAATATGCATGATTGGTACCATTGGAATAGTTTTCATGTGCTTGCAAGAAGTGCATTGCTAAGCAAAGCAAGCAGAGGAGCTGGGAGAGATGAGTGGAAAATGACTACGTGAAGAAAAGGGAAGAATTAAAATAGATGGCAAGGAGTTAATCAAATAAACAAAGATTCATTTTTTAAAAAAAACCTCTTGCTCTTTTTTTTTTTTTTTTCTCTCTTTCTTTGAATAGTCTCAATCTGATAATGATTGCACTGGCCAACCTTTGATAGCTTTCTGTCTGATTACAGCTGGGTTGTAGTGGTAGTGATGAGTTACCGCAACAATCTATTACTGGCAGTGTTAATTAATGCCCCTCATTAAATTAAAAAGGGCAGGGATGGGAGTATTTTCAGGCTGTTCCTTGCTTAGAATTATTTATTTCAAAAGAATTTTTTTAAATTTACCAGAATGTTGTTCTCCTGAAAAGGAAAGCTCTTTAGTCTTGATGTTCTCTGGGTTTTTTTTTCCCTTCTTCTATAAATTCATGCTTTGAGGAGAGTTAATTTACCACGCAAAGAACCTTTGAAGGTCATGTTCAGTGCCTCTAGCACTGTAGAGAGGATCTTTGAGAACAGCTGTTTGTCTGTGCAGGTATTTCTGTTGTTCTGTGTTGCTCTGTGAGTAGATGCCATTTACCTGCCAAAAGAGTGGTCACCTTTCTGACCACTGTGTGCAGATACCAGAGGTGAAATTAATGTATATCAAAACCCAAAGAGCAGAAATGACCCCTCTCTTTGCCCAGTCATGACTTGCAAGGCTCTAAGGGAGGGCATTCAGATGTGGATGGAGAAGGATCCTCCAGAAAGGCTGGATCTGTGGAGGAATTATTGCTTGTGTGAGTTTAGCAGAAACATGATCTGCTGCTCTGGCTTTGTCTGTCATTCTGCAAGAGTTGAGGGGGAATTGGGTGTTTCTGCATTTACTGCAGAGGATGAGTTTTCTCGAGGACACAGATCCATAATTTGGCAGATCTGTTCAATGGTGGGGAAAAATAGTTTGCTTACACCTAATGCAGGAGTAGAAACTATGAAAAAGACCTTTAAGGGCTCTGAAAAGTTTCTCACAGGATAAGAGATCTTGTTCTGGGGTTGCCTCAGGCCTTTTAGTGCTGTGGAACTTCCCCTCCATGACCACAGACCCTGTAAATTGCACAGGGGAAGGAACAACATAAAAATCTGGTGTTCCTCACAGGAGAAAAGCTGTTGGGAATACCCTGAGGACAGCTCCAGTCCCCTACATTTTTGGCTATTATATATAATGTGGTTAAAACAGAAATTTTCCAGATTATCTATAAGCATGGGATGCAGACAACAGAAGGTGCCAAGTTCTCCCCCACACCCTTGAAAGGTGATGTAAAGAAGAAAAAGCAGGCTAGAGTTACTTTTGGGCACTGTGTGAGTATCAGAGTGGGATATAACAACATGTAGTTTCTCTTTTAAGTCTTCTCTGAATGCACTTTGTGTCGAGTGCAGGTTTTCCTCTCCCATCAGACAACCTGCCACATGTGCTGCACATTGATGGATACCAGCTCTGCCACGTGTTTCCTGGAAAACAGCACATTATGTTATTCCTCACTGTAACTTTCCTTAAAATCAAGTGCAAACTATGTGTCAGTCATCATAAATAAATAGAAAAAGCTCTGAGACTGGAATAATCTGTGCGCTGTAGAGGGGAAAGATACTCTTCCAGTGTATCCTACAGCTGCCCTTGCTCCTTTACTTTTACAACCCATATTTATTTATGAGTATGGCTGCCCAGAGGAATAGTCTGGTGACATGCTTTCCTTTAATCAGTCCTTTGACTGGGATAGGTGAGTTTTAAAACTTTCTTGTAGCACTTGACTGACTCCCCACCATATTCATCTGTGACCGTGTTCACAGAGGTTCTTGGACTGGGGAAGAGATGAGGATCTGACTTTGTGTTTCAGAAGGCTGATTTATTATTTTATGATATATATTACATTAAAACTATATTAAAAGAATAGAAGAAAGGGTTTCATCAGAAGGCTGGCTGAGAATAGAAAAGGAAAAAATGGTAACAAAGGTTTGTGGTTCGGACAGAGAGTCTGAGCCAGCTGACTGTGATTGGCCATTAATTAGAAACAACCACATGAGACCAATCACAGATGCACCTGTTGCATTCCACAGCAGCAGATAATCAATGTTTACATTTTGTTCCTGAGGCCTTTCAGCTTCTCAGGAGGAAAAATCCTAAGGAAAGGATTTTTCATAAAAGATGTCTGTGACATTCATCTATGATTTCATTTCGATGGTCAAAGTCCCAGCACAGGCAGGGTAAGGCTGAGAGAAGGACCAGGGCAGAGGGTCAGTGTGCACCTTATTTATCCAGTACACAGTGAGATACTGGCAATATTTCTCCATCAGGTCTCAAACCTGGAACTCACATATCTCACTGAATTTCAGAGCTGTTTCTTTCATGAGATCTACTTGTGTGACACTCATGTGATCCCCATTTCAGGTTTTTGTGCCTTCTTACAAAGTTCATCTGCTCCATTCCTGCAGCTTTTTCTTGCTCCTCAGACCTGGAGTTGCCATCCAGCTTGTGGCTGTCTTCACCTGGCCCAAAGCATGTGTGAGAAGTGCCTGCCCCTGATGTGAGACAACAGCTCTGAGCATCCCCTGGCAATCTGCTGTGGTAGAAATAACAGAATGCAGCTGGGGGAAGGAGGAGGTGGATATGGAAATTGCTCCTTAATAGCAAGCATTGCTCTGGGAGCTCACATTGCTGTTTTTCAATGTGTGACTTGTGTGAGGGAGCACAAAGCCTGTCATTCAGTGGAGATGGTTGGTGGTTTGGTACTGATCACCAACCACTGGGCCTTTTTCAAATATGAAGTTCTGCAAATGCTCCATCTGCAGAAGCCATAAAGTGATTGCTGGGCTTCAATGCTCTGAAGACATTGAGTGGAGCCAGATGAGTGTAACCTGAGATCCTCACTGTGAGCCTTTGGATTCAGAACCACATTTGATCCAAGTTTACACTTGAAGTGTAGTGGAAATAGGTTTGAAGGGAATGCCACGACTCTCCTCAGACTGTGCTGGTCAGCTGTTGGCAGCAGGATGTGTGGCTGAGACTTGCAGCCTTCTTGCATCAGCTCTGCTGCCTCTGAATGAGCTGAAGGAGAAGCCCATGGAGAGCCTCTCTGACTTTGTTCTGTTCTAAACAAGGCACTCAGAATTACAAATATTCTTGACTCCTCCTGATATTTTGCATCAAAGTGACACAAGGTGCAAATATGACACCCAGCAGTCTGCTGGTGGGGGGAAGAATCCACTTCTGCTTGGCTTTTTGTTGGATGTAGGAGCAGTTGTGTGCTTGTATTCTCAGTAGCTTTACTATTGATTTTGGCAACAAAAATAAAATATCTACAGGAGCACACAATGATGAGGGTTGAATAAACAGATAGATGGACAAGACTTACAGCAACTCAGAAGCTGAAGGTTATTTTCCACAATAACTGTTTTGTTTCTTAGTAGTGGTAGAGAGTGAGGCAATACCTGGAAAAGAAGTCATTAGAGCTTATTTCCTTTGGGAAATACATTCTTCTGCCTCAGAAATATATTTCCAACTGCTTTTCTGTCTGTTAAATAATGTGGGAGTATGATTTGAGTCCTGAGACATAAGGGACATAAGCATGTACCTGAAATTAGGCATGTGTGTGCTTTCTGCTGAGTAAGTGTGTCCTAGTCAGGTATTTAAATTTTAAATGCACTGGGGCCCTCACTCATAAAGCAAGCAAATTTCAGCCTAGACAGCAGTGGGAGGAATAAACATTAAGCTCAAAACAAACTGTTATCAAAGTAGCTCTTCAGACTATGTAGAATTACACTTTAAGATGGGCAGAGCATCTTTAAAGCCCTTTTGCAGTAGCTAAGAGCTTGCACATTAGCTTTCATGAGAGGCATTACAGATGTCTGTGAATATTATATAAACACCAGCCTGTTTGCAACAGTTTATAAACTTAAATATTTTATAAGAAAATACTGAACATTTAACTTGCCTTGTATTTTTTATACAGCAATAAAAACGCCATTTTTATCAAAAGTTGCTGGGAAGCCTGACTAATAATGTAACACTTCATTATAAACTAGGAGGAAAGTTCACTGGTCTAGAATTAATAAGGTGTATAATGTGTACAGGAATTTTTACACTACAGGGGGAAGCAGCTAACTTTGGCTTTGTTTCTGCATAAAGATGCATGTAATTTGTGAGAATGTTCTCTGCTGCATCTTTATGTCTCTGTGGCTAAAGAGGTTTCTGTGGTTTGTAGCTGGACATTGCTTGGAAAAGGAAAATGCCTCATCCTCACACGAGATAGATGGATGGATCTGGATGTCTTTGCTGAATGACCTTCCAGCAGGAGACAGGAAATTGCAAGTTTTAGACCTGAGCATTTTCTCCCAATTATAAGGGTCAATGGGATCTGCATTCCCAAAATGGAAGAGTGTAAAGCGATGAGTGAGCAAGGGTTGGGATATAACCCTTGTTTTCCACAATTTGCCTTAACATTTCCCGCAGGAAGGCAACAGCTTTGCCCCCTCCAAGCAGAGCAGTTCTGTACTGTAAGTGAAGCACCATGCAGGCTTCTGGGGATTTTTAACACTGGTACCAGGCAGCCAGGAGTTTCAGAGATATCAGGCTTAAGCAGCAGCTGAATGGAAGTTTGAAAATCACAACTCAAAGAGGAGAAAAAGCTTCAACTTCTAATTCTTTTAAAAACCATATTTTTTGTAAGCTCAGTTTTCATTTTTTTTTATGTCTCTGCTGATTATTGCATTGTTCTGATTTTACTGATTGATTTGGTTATTTTCATTGTTTTTATTGCCCAAATATCTTTATCAAGATTGACCTTTCATGCAAACATTCACTTGGCTTTCAGTAGAAATTCAACTTCTAATTTTCTAGGTATTTAAGTGGTTGCTTCTTTTCTATACTCTATACTAACAGTTGCCCAAGGGTGTTGTTCCCTTGACATCTATTCCTCAAGAAAAGTCCTTCTCTAGCAAGTGCTATAGGCCAAGCTGGGATGATGCAGTAGTAGAAATTCTTGGTCCTCTCTGATTGTCACTATTGATGAAGTGAATGTGTGCAACAGCAGGAGAAAACTCTCAATGATTGGTAAATTCTTTTCCTTTGTTTTCTCCAGAACACAGCAGCCCATCTAGGATGTAATTCCATTTGCAAGCCTGAATGCATATTTTGTACTCTAAAATTTGCATAGCACTTGGTCAGTTAGAGCAGAAGAATAAACAGCATCTGAGATTTTGAATTATTTAGGAAAGTACCTTTCTTTACTCATGGGGTGATAAGACTGTCCCTAAATGACCCACCAGAACCAGGTGTGAAAGAATTAACTTCTTGTCCCTTAAAAGGAGACCAAAGCATTAACTGCAAGGTTCCAGAGTTACAGGGTATTTGTACCTCTTAATTCTTCCAGGAATCATGGAACTGGCTTTGCTTAATGGAAGATCATGTGTGTTGAAAGGGAAATTCCTTTCAGATCTACACAGACATCAGGTCAAAAATTTGTACTGGCCAAAAATGTTATTGCAGTTGACTAAGGTAGGCTGAAAAATGGTGGCCAGGAAAATGCATGCTCTGGAATAAATGATAGTGTTGATGTGGCCAGATGTCTCACATATGTATGTCAGGTTTCATTCCTACAGTTATTTCCACTTTCCATTGGCATAAACATTGTAGAAAATAAGGTTAGCACTTGTGCCATCCACAGAGCAAATGCCAGTGCCAGCCAGAGCTGTGCAATGTTTTGTGTGTTTTTCCTATAGTTTGAACAGCACTGTGGCTTCCTTAGAGCATGGAAATGTTGGAAGATCTATAACCAGGCTTGTCCCTACAGCTTGAAGTGTTCTGCAGGCACTTCTTTTCTATAATTTTCTATCTGTGTTTTTATTTGGAATAATTCAGCAAGCCATCCAGTCTCCTTTGTTCAATTATATCAAGCCACCTTTAAGCTGTGAGGATGCAGTGTGTGAGAGATGGTCCTTCATCCTCACGAGTTTTCTTATTTTTTAACAAGGTTTATGAGCTCCATTTGAGTGGTTGGAAGCTGAGGCACTAGATGACTTGGCCAAGGTCATACAGGAAATTTGGGATGGAGAACCAAACATATGATTGCTGCTGGTTTCCAAGCCAGTGCTCAAACCACTGGGCATCCTTCTTAATTTCCAGTCTTTTCTGGCATTGCTACCAACTTTGTGGTCCAATTCCTCAACCACGTTGTGCCTCTCCTTCACTCCTGTTGCACATAAATCCAACCTCACAAGGTATCATATCAAAGCAATCAATAGGTACCCAGCAATTTCCTCAGCCAGTTTCACTTCTTCACTTCATGACTTGCCCACCAACAAATTTATTTCTTGCTTGGAGCATTTCACTGAACTATTTCTATTCAAAAGTATCTGTTAGCACTTTGCTAAGCCTCAGACTGAACATCTTTGATCCACCCATTTCAAGATTAGATGGATGACAGAACCCAAACTCTAGCTCCAAAAACATCCATGTTTTGGAGGTATATTCAAAGCCCAAGCTTGGATTTGGCTCTCAAAGTGTGGTTACTTTGATCTGTCTTCAGATCTGGATGCCTTGTCCTGTGACATCTCTGTTTCTAGCACAGAATCTCGTGTTCCTATCTGTGTGAGAGCTCTGAGACACGACGGGTGCTCCGCACGCCCCGTGTGGGAAACGGTGCCCATGGATCCTCTCAGATTCCATTCAGGTTGTGTATGGGTCCTCTCAAATTCCATTCAGGCTGTGTTTGTGTGCAGTGGGGTTTTCTCATACCTGCTGTTTTGTTACTCACCTGGAGGCACAGGGGATTTGGCTCTTTGACAGAAGCAGAAGTGAAGGAATCCCACTGCTGCACGTCGTTCCCATTGCGCTCTCCCTCTTGCCTGTTTTCCTTGCAGCTGCTTCCCCCTTCCTAGAAATCACATCCCACTGCTCCTCCCTCTTTATCTCCTGTCCCCACACGATGAGAACATGGTCTGGTTATTTTTCCCCATGGATGGGAAAGCCAGGGCAAGCTTGGTGCTGTGGTCTTTTGCACTAACAGAATTTCAGTGCAATTCACTCTTTCCAGGGAATTATTCTAGATTTATTCACCACAAAGCATCCAAGCATAACAACTCAGTAATTTTAAGGCCTAAGGAAAAAATGTAACAAGATGTTCAAAAATTTTGGTTTGGGATAATTGGGAGTTGTTTATATCCTTGTGCTGCTGATTATGTTGTCATATACCACCATTACTGGTGTCCTCAGGAACAGGATTATCTTTGCTTGGAAACAAAACCTCCATTTTAACCACTTAAATGCTGGTTAATGTAGCTGTTAAATGGGAAGAAAAATACTCCCATGCTGTTACTGGATATATGGGACACTCAAAAATCATAGTGATGAGGGTTGAATAAACAGATAGATGGACAAGTGAAACATAATCACTATAATTTTTTCTGATAAAATGACCAAGGCACCACAATTTATCTTTAGAGTATTTAGGGCAGAGTCTCCCACTGCTCAGTAGAATCAGTTCTTGCTCTTCCTTGGTATGAAAATAGCTTTCTGTGCATTCAGATCATACCAAGCTTTCCAAGCTGTATCTTCCTGGGGTTTTGTACCCCCCAATTATTTCTGCATGCGTCTGGAATTCACATCTCTGGGTCATGGTTATTCCCCTGGCTAACTGGAATGCCAGCGTTACCCATGAAGTCCAGTGAATAATTCTAGTAATGGAAATGTGTTGTAGAAGGTATGGGGCTTCTCAGTCTTGCTTCTCCTCAGTTTTCCTGGGACAGCTGGAACTGGTATTTCCTACTATTCCACTGGAAAGAATTGTACCGAATGGACTGGGGATAAATATTCTTTGCAGCACTTTGAGAGTTAAAAAGAAGTTTAAATATAAATTACATTTGCAGTCATGAGAGTTTTTAGATTCCCAGAGTGGCATATGTAAGCTTTCTTGTGTTTTTTAAAAAATTACTATTATTTTGTTAGATGTTTTCTATTTGTGTGCTTTAAGGTGCTATCAATAACGTGTACAGTAAATTCTAAAGTTTTGTACCAATTTCCAGCAAATCTGAGGTTTTCAGCAGTTATTTTCCTCTGATTTCATGTGATCTGGGACCTGGAGTACAGCAACCTAGATGTCAAGAGAAAGCATTGTCTGCACCCAGAGTTTTCATAACATCTAATTTAAAATGCATCTAGGATTTTTTTTTTGGATTTTTTTTTGAGGAAAAAAAAGTCTCACAGACTGTAGTGAGGAAAATGAGCCATTTCCTTAGCTTGAACCTGCATGAATTAGTGGTAAAGTGTTGATCTCTAAACTTGCAGTTTCTGAACCATAAAATCTGTTTATTTCACCCTATAAAAGAACATTTTAACTTATATGGCTATTTAAGTTTAAAAGCTATTAGAGAAGTGGGTGGGAAGAGGCAAAGAAGCAGCTTGAATCAGTAATTCAAGCTTGCAATACAATCTTCATCTGCTGCATAGCTTGCATAGAAATCCCCTTCAATGTGGATTTTCTGTGCTTGTAGCAGTCCCACCATACAGGAAATATACAGTATACATTTCCAACATTATCCATAATTGTAGTAAAGCTTATAAAGCAACCCATTCCTTGTGTGTTCCTGGTGATCTGCAATAACTGGATATTCTCAAGTATGCATTTAAAGGAGGGGAAAAACATAGCAAGAGCTGACAGAAGTCATCTGCAGTGACTTTCCAAAGGGAGTTTGGGGAAGGAATTACTGATCTGCTTTCATGCAGGAACAGCAGTGGCTTTGATTGAAAACCTCTATACCTGTGCTTTCTTTTGTATCTGAATTCCAGAGAGGTTTTATTTCCCTATAGACTGAAAATGCTGGGGCTAAAACCGCGTGGATGCAGCACCTCCTTGGGTGGGCAGGACAAGGTCACAGCACCCTGGGGAGCAAGGCAGGGATGGAGGGAGACTGGATCCTGCCCCTCCTGCTACCCTGAGCCTTGGAGAATCCTGAAGAAAGCAGAGAAGGCGATGTGCTGATTCAAATGCAAGGTGAGTGTTTGTCCTTTGTCCCAGGGAGGGAAGGCTTTGCACAGCCTCTGATGCTCATTCAAACACACACAGAGCAGCCTTGCTACAGCAGTCACCTCCAGTGAAAGGGAAGAGAGGTTTTGATTCTCCCCCTGCAAATTTGGTAGCAAATTCTCAATGCTTTTGCTCGAGCTGTGCAGGCCTTTTCCATCCAGCTATCCCTGAACTTGCAGTACCTTTCCAAAAATAGTTCAAAGCATTAACCGTGAGTTCCCTGAACTGTGATCCTACCACTTCTGTGTTTTTTGGTTCGCCATTCCTTTGAAAGTATTCATCCTTCCCCTCATAAAACTTAAATCAGCTTGTTCTTTGGTCCAAGAGTTGACATCATTATGATGCTACATCCTATGTAATGGTGTGAGAGCTGGAAAAGCATTCACAGCAAAACCACGCGGTGAATTGAATTTGCAGCCCTCAGCCCTTGCAGTCTGAGCTCCCTCCTGCCCTCCTCATTTACTTGTACTTTTAAAACCTGTGCAGGTCCTTGGAAATACCCCACAATAACAGCAGCATGGCCCTGAGTATTTATCAAGGGTCTTTTTAATGTTCCCACTTTTCTTTCCATGACCCCACTTGTTTTACAATATTTGGGAGAGCAAAAGTGATTGTTTTACCAAATTAAGCTAGATTTCTTGCCAGGAACAGTGGATAGAATCTTGTTGACAGATTTGGAAAAGATTATTCTTTCAGTACCTTTTGAATTATTTTTTTAAGTGTGTCTTCCATGCACTGTTTCCAAAATCAGCCCACATTTAACTGTTTAATATTATACGGCGACAGGGACAAATTAGCCCCTTTCATTTTCCTATCAAAATTAACACATCCCAAGAAGACATTTCAAGAGCTACACATCTCTTATTTAGAAATAAATGTGGGAATCTACTTAAATGTGTTCACCTCAAAATCTAGCACAAATAAATTTTGAGGCATTTGTCGTTGATTTCAAACACCTCCGAATTTTGCCTATTTTCATAGAATCATAGAAAGCCTTTGGTTGGAATGGACATTAAAGTTCATCCAATTCCAGCCCCCTGCCATTTTGCTTGCATATGTTTGGAGTTACCTTTGTTTTTCATATGATGATTTTTTTCTTTTTGGTGGAAAGCTCTTTTTAGAGTCTGAAGCACATCTCATGCCTTTGCTCGAGGGCTTCCTCACAGGCATGAGACGGTGTTTTGTTTTGTTTTTTCCTCCCTCTTTTCATGCCTAACTTGCCCTCTGGGTTCGTTTGTTCTTCCCTCCTCCTCTGGAGCACCTGGAACGGGCCACAGCTGACACTGGGCTAATGGACAGGGTGCAGAGATGCTGCTGGTGATAGAAGGAGGCTCCTGCAGCTCCTGGCTGGTGTGTATTGCCCCTGGTCACATTGGCAGGGATTGCTGCTGTTTGCTTTATTGCTGTGCCTCTCTCCAGCAAAGGACACAACTTCCTCCCCAGGCACTGCTGGTGTTCAAGGCTTTTTGTCTTTTGTGTTAAAAGTCTGAAGTTTGTTATAAAGTATTGGATATTCCTGGGTGGTTTGTGTTTAGGTGGTTGTTGGAGTTTAGCAGGGGGAAAATGAAGTAGACAGGGTTTTGAATTGTGTGGTGCTGGGGAGTGTGATGCTCAAAATAAAGGAAATACACAATATTAAAGTGTTCAGGAAATGTTTAGATGCATACTCCAGGACATGATTTAGTGGTGGACCTGACAGTGCTTGGTTGATGGTTGCACTCCACGATCTTGGAGGTCTTTTCCAACCTTTATGATTCTACAGGGCTGATTTAGCTGGCATAGGAAGTCATTTTGTAGATAATTTGTGCTCACTGAAGCTGCTATGCACTGTAGGTACAGATTCATATTCTTCCTGCCAGTTTTGCTCCGTGCAGACACCTTGGGTTAACAGAACACAGCACACGAATCCAAGTCAATATGTCTGTGTATTTCACTTTTCTGTTTGAGAATATTAAGGCCAGATTCTCATTTATACTAAGCCCACTAGCAATATTCTGGCAACAGAAAGACGCCTTAGCAGGAATGTAAATTAAAGCCTCTTTATACTTTTAATAGTGTTTGTAGTTTCACTTGGCTGTGGTACAGGAATGACACATGTCTATTCAAATGGCATTTGCCATCCTGTTGATGGTTGCTTGATATTCTTTGTGCTTCTACCCCCTAACTAACTAGACCATAAGTCTGGTGCAGTCACAGCTTTCCAATTTCCTTAAAATGTGCCTTTTTATTTTTTTTTCTTGAAACATCTAAACCAGGATTTAAGGTTAAAGCAATTTTTTTCTGTGATTCCTTCACTATATGATGACCCTGTTTGTGCCTTCAGGAATTTCTACTGAATGTCCAGTTCTGCAGTGTCCAGACAGATTATTCTTGCCATGTCTGTTGCTTAAATTGAGGAGAGGGTTCTTCATCTGACCATGCCTTGTACAATACCAAACACATCTTTATTTGCTGGATTAAGAAAAATAAAACCTATATTGGGAATGAAACCTATATTTTCAGCTATTTGAGCAAGAACCTCAAGTATTTTACATTAAATCATCCCAGCTTATACATGCTCAGGTCCATTTTCTTTTCTGTCCCTTTATATCCTGTCTACAAGTGCCTCAACTTTCAAGTGGGAAATTATCCTCCAAAAAGCCCAAGAGTTTAAGGAACAAAGTGAGACCTTAAGTACAAGGCTTGTAGAGAAGCTACATGTGAGCCTTACAGACTTGGGAAAAAATGTCAATATCAGCATCTACTTAATAGATTTCAGTAAAATACTGCTTTTGCAATGTCTGAAAACACGATGCAAGTATTTTATTAGATCTACAACTGTAGATCTGACAGTAAGGTCTTGTGCTAAATTACCACACATTCAACAATGCTGGCTCCAGAGAGCTTTGGAAAAAGGTCTTATAACACAAATCCAAATGAGTCTTTGCTTGTTTGGAATTTTTGCGTTTTTTTAAATAATTTTTTTTAGGGGATCACTGAAACACCCATTGCCTTGAGACTGGCATAGAAAAGAATTATAATGCTTTTCTCTCTCATGGAAATCTGGAGCTCTCCAGTGATTTAAGTCTCCTATTCCTTCCTTTTAACTTCATAAGAACTTAGTCCAAAACTTGTCTGCAGCCTAAGACTGACTGCTGACTTGTCAGAGTCTCAGTCCCTATTGATGTTAAATTGAGAAAACTGTGCACAAAGTAAATAGAAAGAAAAGATATGTCTCCATCAAACTAAAATACAGTATTTAGAGCTGCTAAAAAGTCAGATCCTAGAATAATTTATGTTGGTGAGAAAGCTTAAGGGTCTCAGCGCACATAAATTGGCACAAGGCTTAAGAAATGCAAATATTTATAAGATTCTCTAATTTAGTAAATGGATTCTAAAAACTAAGAGCTGAGTAGCCTCCCCATGTATATAAAACACATGACAGCACTCTGCAGACCTCCTCAGATCATAACATGTAGTGCAAAACATTTCTGCAGAAAGCTCTTATTTCCTTTATGCTCTTAAGTTCTCCCCAAATCTTCCCTGGAATGTTGAGAGTCTTTGCCCCACAATGCTTTCTATCCAGACAAGCTGTTCCCTCAATTTCTACTTCACCTAAAAGTATATTTTTCTGCATTTCTAGATTAAATTTTCTTCTTATCTTGATGGTGATTGGAAGAATTTTCTGAGTGACTGCTAAGATAAAGATGCCTCTTTGTGGGAGCAGCTTGCACGAGGAGCGCTGTACAGCTGAACAGGAGTGCTAGAATTTAATGTCTGGTCATGTCACCAAGACTCAGATGCCACCAGTTGTTCACTTATCACCCTGCATTGCTATTTTCTGAAGGATAAAATATTCCAAACCCAAACAAAGTCATCATTTAAGGAGCAAGAAGGCCTCTGTGCAGTGTCTGTGTGGAGTTTCTCTGGAGGTGGAGGCTTCTCCCAACCCTCATTCCTCGGTGCTGGCTGGCAGGGCAGGGGCTGCTGGGCTGGTGTGCTGACAGAGAGGTGATGGAGTGTCTGCTGGAGCCTTACCTGACAGGGAGGTGATGGAGTGTCTGCTGGAGCTGTGGCTGAGGGTCAGTGCCCGAAATGTGAGAACAAAACGGGCCCGGGCGCTAATGGGTGTCAGGTGTGAGCCAGGGCAGCAGGGGAGTGAGCACAGGGGAGTCAACATAGGGCTCCCCCTGCCAAGAGAAACACAACTGGGACCTCGTGTAAATAAACAAGGGCTGAGGGAGCTTTTCCTCTCGCTGGTTGTGCACAGAGCCCATGCACACACGTCCCATCGCTTGCACGCATGGCTGCTCCAGAGCCAGCAGAGCTCCCAGTGCTGTTCCCATTTCCCAGCCAAGGGACAAAGCCCTCTCCTTGCTGGGGCTGCTAAATCCCCTGGAACACCTCTTTCCTCTGCTTCCTTGCCCTTGCAGGTATGTGGAAAGCCAGGGCCCAGGGAATATTTCTGTGTCTGCTCTGGGGTGCCCTGACCCCCAGGGCAGCACTGACTTTGACCCTCACTCATGGAGAAAGTTTCCCAGACTCCAGAATAGACTGGAATCCACAAAAGTGTGAAATAGATTATAGAGAGCAGTGTAGGTGTATCACTTGGTGAGAAATTGAGATTTTGGGATTTTTAGTGTGTTGTGGATGGAAGCAAGATGGAGGGCACAGGGTGTCATCCTGGGTTTCTTCTTCATGCTTCTTCTTCCTTCTTCTCCATGGGTTTGGGTGGCATTTTGTGATTGGGCAGAAAAGTCCCCATTGCAGCTCTGTGGGATCAGTTATTTGGTTAAAAGGGAAAATAATCCAAGTGTCAGTTCTTAATTGGATAGTTTAGTCTTAAAAGACCTTGTACCAAGAGATTGTTGGCCATTTTGTGCCTTCTAATGAAAAGCTGCTGAACTCACAATAATGAGACTGTTTTACTGATAAGAAATAATAAACACCTGAGCCCCAACATGAACTGCCATCTCAAGTGCCTTCAATCCAGACCCAGAGAAACCCACAACTGGGACCCTCACACCTGTGTTCACCTTGTAGGGTGTCCCCTTCCTTACCTCAGAAATCATCCTCCTGATCTCCCCTTTCAGCCATCACCTCTCCTTTTCTGTTCCCAGCCCTCGGTGATACACACCAAGATTACATTTCTGCTTTGGCCCGGGTTGTGTTTTCCAGGCCAATATATTATGCCACTTTCACACTCCCCTCCCTGCCCCATCTGGCTTCCATCCTACCCCCATAAAGATTATTAATATCGCCTGTTTCCAAGCGATTTATTAGCAGGGGCCTAACTGGTGCCATTTCCCATTTTAGTAGAGCACTGAAAATAATCCCGAGGAGTGTGCCCAGCTATAAAAATGTACTTATACTGTCATATTTGCAGTTTCAAACATGCACCACTTGATAGTCTCAAAAGTGCTGTTTAATTGGGGTTTATGGGTTCTAATTAATTATACTATATAAAAAAATTACTTGTCCCATTACAGCTCTCTGTGGTTTACTCTAAAGAGCAATGTAATTTAGAGATAAATTGTCCTTCTCTATCCCCCTGATCCCCCTCTTCCCAGCAAGTTCCAGAACAGTTTAATTCTCCTCTAACCCAGGAAGGAAGCTGAGAGAAAGCTGCATTTTGATCAAGGGACACAACTTTTCCCCATACCCATAAACAGCTTTAAATGTGACTCAAAATGGTTCCACATTCTTCCTGCTGAATCAGGCTGGTGAAATTATGAATAATCCTGAGGCTTTGCACAGCTCAGGTCTGGAGGGGCTGGGATTTTGCAAAGACTTTGAGCATGATGGCTGCTTTGTGCACTGTGGATTATTTCCTCTGATTTTACAGAGGTAACAGTGAAGGAAGATGAGAATGAGCTCAGGATTTTTTGCTGGATTAAGGTCTACATTGAGATTTCTCTCCATGAACCTGTAGGAAAACAGGTAAAGGATCTGCCTGCCTTTGTGGCATTTTGATGTGACAAGCAGCAGAGGAAATATCTCAAGTTAACTTTCTATTCTCTCTTACAGAATGATGAAACCTGGATTACTCAAACAAATTTTGGGGCAGTCTTCTGACTCTTAAATGCTTCCTGGAAAGACTGTGAAAAATGAGGTACAAGCAGGTACACTTGTGGTTGTTTGAAATATACTATTAAATTACATCCCTCACTGTAATAAATTTGGTCTCATGAGGCAAAACATGAAATATAGTAGAGCTGAAGTGGAAAACATCGTATCCTATGGCAAGAGGGGATGGCTTTACAATGAAAGAGAGTAAGTTTATATTGGGTATTAGGAAAAAATTCTTCACTCTGAGGGTGATGAGGCCCTGGCACAGGATGCCCAGAGCAGCTGTGGCTGCCCCTGGATTCTGGAATTATCCAAGGCAGATTGGATGGGGCTTGGAGCAACATGGGACAGTGAAAAGTGTCCCTGCCTGTGGCAGGGGGGTGGAATGAGATGATCTTTAAGGTCCCTTCAACCCCAAAACATTCTGTGATTCTATTACTTTAACTGGGAGTTAGGGAGTCAGAATGTTAATTAATGAAAAAAGACAGGGCAAAGAAACCTCTTTAATTTACATTTTACAGAGAAATGCTACTTATTTTAAGAATTTCATGTCATTCAAACTTTTGTGTGTGGCAGATACCTCCAAAATTATACCCCCAGGCCTAGGAAGGCAACGTGGTGGTCTCTCCACATCCCTGCTGTTATTCTCAGTACTAAAAGGTTATGATTCCCAATGTTACTGCACAAATGAGCATTCACTGGATCAAAAAAGTTTGTTAGTCATGCTTCACTAATTTGCTTATTTTATAAATTTAATAACCAGCATGTCAGTTGCTGGAAACTTGGATCATCCTGGGTGTCCGGATCAGTCTGCTTCATGTGCTGGAGCACAAGCTGTGAGAACTGCCAAATAAAGAAAAAAAAAAAGGAAAAAAGAAACATCACAGTCACACACATTACTCATCAATCTGAAAAGTAACAAGATTTTAATAAGAATTGTTTTAATAAAGTACTCCTTTTGTGCAGTAAAATTAGTTAAGAGAATTTTAGTGCCTATATATAGTTGGTTATATTAAGACTAACTACAACCTGCAATGTTTTATGGAATGAGTTAACAAAACAGAACCCAAATCTGAAAAAACCTGAAGATCTCTGGGCAGTGTTTGGGTAAGTCCAAACAAACCTGAATATCTTGGTGTTTGTACAGTGTTTATGTTTGCTTTTACTGCCTCAGAAAGCCATTTATGGAGAGGAAACAATGTGAAACCTGCTCTTCTCATGTGATTTTCATCATCCAGAGATTTAAATAAGTGGGATCTGCTCTTTTCATGCTATTCTGTCCCCATAAATTACTCCTGGAGGCATTAAAAAGGCTTGTGAAAAACACAGTAATAAATAGCCAGAGGACAAATACAAATGTTGCAAACTGCTCATGCTGCTGTGGCAGCAGCTCTGCTGTGAATTTATTGAGCAAAACTGATGAGGGATCTCCATACCTGTGTCAGCTCTGCTCTGTGTGGAGCCTCATTTTACACCGCTAAAACCGATGCTAAAAATCCCCTTTTTTACGGGATGGCTTTTACAACAGCATTGTGATTGCTCAGGAGCTGCCGGGTTGTTCCAGAGGAGCAGAAGGGTTAAGGAAAACGAAGAGAGAAAGGAAATGTCAGCTGCAGAAGGGTTTTGTAGCCCATGCCACCTGCAGCAGCTCCCTGGCCTGGGTGGAGCGTGCCTCTGGGCAGGGACAGCGGGGTTGTGTAACAGAGGAGAGCCCTGCCAGGTCCTTTCTCCTGACACATCCCAGACCACAGGCATGGCCCAGGATCTGAGGGAGAGGAGCAGCAGGGGCACGTGTGAGTCATGGCCCTCATGACAGGGGAATTCCTCACTCGCTGGCTGGCTGCTGGCAGCGGCCGCGCTGAGCGGTTTGCGCTGCCCCAGCATTACTGAAAGGGCCCTGCTCAGCTGAGGGCTGAGCTCTGGCTGCTCTCCTCCCTTCAAAGTAGAAGATCCTGACATAGGGGCTTTTGGTTTCTTTTGTTGTTGTTTCTTTTGGTTTTTTATTTTATTTTTTTATTTAACCGTTCTCATGACTGTTCCTTTGAGAACTTGGAGAAGCCCATGTTTGCACAAGGCCCAGCGCATCCTTCAAAGGTGGCTGAGTCAAATTGCCTGTCTTATCCCCTTGATAAGAAAACAACGAGCAAAGTATTAATCAGTGAAACTGCCAGGTTAACTGTCTATGGCATTTAATTAACCCAAGCCCTGGGTTCATCTCTTAAATGTCCCCTTGATCAGGCCACCAGTGTGTGTTCTGTGCTGGGAGCTGAGGTGGGCTGGCTCTGCCCTCAATCCAATTTCTGGATGGCAACTCAGACCTGCTGCTCCTTCTTACACAAGTTGGTAAGCTAGCTGATCCTTTAGGTTAAAAAAATTCAGATTCAGGTCTTTTTTCATGAGTCTCTGAAATGAGACAGACCTGTGTGTGAGGAAAGAACAGAGCTCCACTCCTCAATCTGTTCTAAGTTCTAAAAGTACCTGGAAAATGAGGATATATTCTTGACTATCACTGTATTGAAAATAACATATAGCACATTTAATAAGTTTTTTATTGCAAAAATGTAGATGCTACTGCAGTGGTATTTTAGAAATAGCTGGTCTTGTGCTTGTAACAAGGATTGCTTGAAACTTCCCAGGCTTCTTTCCTGGTAACTCTGTCAAGCTCCAAATATTCACATTAAAATTTCCAGTGCTGGTATCAGCTCTGGTTGATTTATTTAAAACAACTTAAACCCAACACAAATAAAATTTTAAGGGAATTTGGAAGTTTGAGAAAAGGGAGGCATAGGTGTTCCCATGATTCAAAATGAAATGAAATTATGAAATAACTGAATTTCCTGAATACTGGAAATTTGGAGTTCTGCTTCTGCATACTGCTTCAACAGGGAATGTTATAAAATGCAAGTGGTTCTGATTTACCCAGGCACACGTATCCTGATTTCCTGAAACAGAAAGACACAGTCAGAAGGCTGAACTGAAACCTATTGAACAGAATTATTTTGCCTTTAATTTTAAACTGAAAACTTTAATCATTTGGGTGTAATATACCACACCAGGTAGCTTTTCCAGTCTTTGAAAAATTTTGACTGATTATGAGTCAGGAACAAGGGTATAAGTATACATAAGTTTATATTATTATACATATATAATAACATTTTTATCCTATTTTATGTATTTATCAAATATAAAATACATTTCTATTTTAGTTTAAAATTACATCTGTATATAAAATTTATATTTCATATATATACACATATTTGTAAGGGAGACTGTTCTCCTTGAAAAGCTTATTATTTAGAAATGGGTATCGGGAAATCATGAAATTAGGGTTTCCTGCAAAGTGTTTATTTGGCTTCCTTTTGTACCTGTGCTTGATCTAGTCTTTAATTACTTGACCATGTGCTATATTTAGCAGAGGACCCTGGTCTCATTCAGTTCAGAAGGTGGAGCAGCTCAGGACATGAGTCAGAGCAGGAGGAGGCAGATGCCTGGTGAACTTTGCCTGGTTTTGCTGTGGAAGCAGGGAGAGCACAGTAAAAGACAGAGAGCTGAAAAGAAAATGTGCAATCTCATGGTTCAAGCATCTGAATCCAGCAAAACTTTCATCCAGTCTCAGAGAAGTCGATTTGCACTAAATTCTTCCCAACTGGCTATTAATTTTATTTTGCTTTCCATGTTTCCATTTGCAGAGTAGACTGCCAGTGCTTTCTCCTGACATATGATGCTGTACAATGTTAAACATTCTGAGAAATCAATTCCCAGACATCTCAGTTTGGGGACTCAACTCTAGCAGAATGTTTTGACCTGAATCTCTTTGTGTTTCAGTTTGCCATCTGTTAAACAAGAATAATAATATCCTCTCGTCTTACAGGGTGTTGTTAGGAGAAACGAGGGCTGTGAAGCACTCATATGCCATACTGATAAGAGCCCTAGAAAAACTCACAAGAAAATCAGCAATTGTGTCTTCCAGGCAGGTTTGGAGTAGTATGTGGTAAATGAGGCCCCAAGCCACACACTGAATGATGGCACTGTAACAAAATATTGAATATCTGCTTATTAAGTGAACACTGTCCATCCTGAGGTAGAAGCTGGTGGAAAACAAGGCATAATCCTATATTTAAAGAATGACTCATAATGCAGATGAATAAGGGTTTATGGTTAACCTTAGTTCTGATGTTTTGATCACTTGGTTTTGCAGATATAAGGGGGTCATGTGCAAAAGGATACCTGTGCCTAAAAATAAACACAATCTGAGTTAAACAATTCTTGTTCAATGAAATGTGTAGGATGTTCATTCTGGTCTCTGCAAAGGAAATACTTCTGGGTGCCTGGTGGGTTTTTGGAAGGACACTTTCTCCTTTTTGGGAAACAGTTTTCAAGCAAATGTTGAGGTGTAACTCGTTGCCTGCCCTTTGTTTTTAAATTATGAGAAAAGCTTTACAGCTGGGAGAGCTGGTAGTGGAAATAGTTTTGAGATTAGTGCTTGGATTCTTGCATGGACCTGGATGGGCTCCTGAAAAATTTGCATGGGGAACTACAGCACATTCTGTTATGAACACTTGAACACTTCTTCTTATGGCTTGTGGAAGAGGGAACTCCTAAATCCTGAAGCAATCAAGTGCAGAGCTCTCACAGAGCTAGACAGAGTACTTATTAAAGATGGAAGAATATTTTGGCACAAGAACAGAAGGGTATTAATTGGCTATGAATAAATTCTGTCTGGAAAGTAAATGAAGGGGTTTTAACCATCACAGCAACAGGATTCTTGAGTATCTTCCCACTGGGAAGAAACATGGAGTTTCCTCTTTCCCCTCACAAGATGTCTGGTAAAAATACAGAAGGGATTTGCAGATCTGAAGATCTTTGTGGGGGCAAATAGGGCTTAAGACCCTAAGAAACCTGTTCCTGGTCCCATATCTGGTATTTCTTGTTGCTAAAAGCAGTCCTCACAAGGTTGACATTTCCACACAGGAGAAACTGGCTTCTGGAGGGATGAAAGAATCAATCCAATCTCCTCAGCTTCATTCATGAGGACTCATGAGGTGAGCAAGGAATCAGAAAAGCATCTTCCCAAATGAGACAGGTCCTAGTTATGAAGGAGTAAAGTGCTCTGCATTTTTCTTTCCCTCTACAAACCCTTCCCTGCTTTCTGAAAGATGGAGAGCCCCCATGGGAGAGGAGGGGTCCAGTATGAAGCAGTAGGGGATGCTGTCTGTACCCCAGTGCTTGCTCTCCTCTTCCTTATTCTCTGCAAAGTAGGGCTGAGTTGGCTTCTCTGATAAAGGATCCTTCCCAGACACAAAGAAGAGAGGAACAATTCCACTTTGCAAGTCACTGGCAACAAAACAGAGCTGCCCCTGCACCTTGTGAGGGGTGTAGAGCGTGTCTGATTGCTTAGCCTTCAGCAGGAGGCAGCTCAGGGTGAACCATTCCTGCTGCTTTGCCACTATTAAGATCCAGCAGTACCTTGATGTTTCCTCACTGGCAATAATTTGCAGGATTAAATACTTGGAGCCACTCTAAAATTAGTTCCGGGAGGCATTTTTTGCTATCATTTCAGGGCTCTCGTGAGCCTCTCCTACTCTGTAAATCTGCTACAGCTAATTACCTGATGGTTACTGTGCTCTAGAAAATTTCAAATATCTGTCTTTTCTACTGCTCTAAAGACCCAGGTGGGGTTGCAGCACAGAACTTGTACCAGGAGTGTTTGCCAACAGCTGTAATGAGCTCAGACAGCTTCATGAGATGGGCAAATAAACCTCTGCAAACAAAATTGCCTTTGTCCACTGTGTCCATTCAAGATTCAAAGCAAGCCTATTTTTGAGCCTTTAAAAACATCTCAGAGAACCACTGGAAGTAATTCTTTTATGTCTTGAGCTCTCTCCATCTCTCTAACCCACTGGAGAGCCTCCAGAATCACAGCACACATTTTCAGCTTCCAGTGCTGTGGTTTAAGAGTTTGTAAGGAATATTTGGTATTTTATTTTGAGAACACCTGAAGTGCATGATGCTGCTGTTTGCTCTATGCAGGAATGTCACTATCAGAGTCAGAGGTAGGATAACTTTTGGAGAATTGAGAAATCTTATCACAGTAGCAAAAGGAAAAGCACCACTGGGAAAAAGCCCTCTGCACAAGTCCACTGGCAGCAGAAGACACAGATTTCTGCTTGGTGTTTCTGACCACTCTTTTTGGTCCATGCTGACTAAGGCCATGCCTTGATCCTTTCTGTTTTCTTCCCACCCTTCCCTGGCCCCCTTGGGATGATTCACTCTCTGAATATATACATGTGTCATGTACAAAAATCTTACTCTCCTGACCACAGCAGAAATCCAGAGGGGTTTGTTTCTTCACTTGTGATTTCAAAGGCTGATTTTTTTTCCACTTGGCACCATACCTAAGAGAAATTATCTTTCACTCTTACTTCTCCTGGTCATTACATGGTTAGTATCTTTTAGAACCTGTTTTGCTCATTGCTTCCTGGGGCACAGGCCCAGCTTCGTCCACCAGTTCCCAGTCTTAATTTTTGAGTTTGGTGCTTATGCTGTTAAACCTATGGCAATTTGAAACCCATTTCATGCAGCCACTACCAGGAGCAGATATTTTCACTCTTTAAGCCATCACTGAGCAAACTGAAGTTGTTTCTTCATTTACTCTGAATAAAAGCTGCCCATCACCTTCAGAGAGACACTGAGTGAAGCTGCCACCACAATAATTCAGTATTTCTCTCATCAGCCATTTCTGGGAATCTCCAGCACAACATCTCACTACCTACAGTCACCTTTTTTGACCATAGTGGCCTAATGTGAAACAAACTGTAAAAGCCAAGGCCCAGTAGCAGGGCTTGGCTGCTTCTGTATGATTGTCAGTGTTTACACTTGGAAATTATGTTTGAAATCCAGGTTCTGAGAGAGAGATACCCAGCTCCCTTTGAAGTCAACAGGAGTTTCAGCCTCCACTTCCACAGCCCAGGGGTTGGGCCCTTTGTTCTTTTGTCTGGTGCAATTTGTGAGTAATTCCTACGATCCAAGCGATGGGCTGGATTTTCTAATGTGTGTTTCCAAACTGTGCTCCTTCTGACACCAGATTCCTGTACTGCCTCTCCCAAAATAAAATGCTGAAGGAGCATGGATGGAGGAAATCCGTTCAAACTGAGTAAACAGCTCGTGAGGGTAGGCCAGCAGGATTCATTCATGCTCGTTCAGCCCGGGCTGGTTTGATTCCAGTTGGAGCACTCTCTTCATTACAGGCCCCCTGGGGAATGTTAATCTGTACAGTATAAACATTTATAAACATCTACTAAATCATTACACTTCAGCTGCCCCATAAACACTCCTGAATGCTTTCCTTAAGCAGCACTGGTTGGGTAACGTGTGGCTTTTTGGAATGAGTTTACAGGAGTTTGGCGCTGGTAGAAATATGGGCAGAGGGCACAGGAGGTTAAATAACATTGTTTGAGCTCCATGACTTTTTTAGGATAAAGACAGAAGCTGCTTGTGAGGAATTAAAGTGGGCCTAGCTGGTAGATGCTGAGGACAAGCCCAGCTTGTAGAGGAGCTAAGACAGCCTTTCAGCTGTGCACACTGGATTTTAGTGATGCTATTGACAGGACCATCCCAAAATACACTTCTCACTAGTTCACTTGTCATTTCTGGACCAGGCAATTCATCATTATTAATCTGTGGCTGAAAAACAAAGTGCCTCTGAAAGAACTGCCTGATGCAAGGGAAAACTGTAGATATAACTTCAGAAAAAAACCTGAGACAGAACTAACTTAACAACCAGAGCTGCAGGCCCAGGGCTCACTTGCTTACTTCTATGTGTTTACAGGACACATAAGAATATATATATACTGGCAAAAATAAGTATGCTTGTGCACCAAAATGAGCATATATATATTCTTTTTTATTTTTCTGGAAGTGAATAAGAGTCACTTTCAAATGCACATGCAGCAAAGCAAGCCTTGAACTCTGTAAAGCTGAACTTCTCAATTCTTGTTTGTGATCTATTCCCTAACCTGAAGGTGCTGGCTTGACTGAGATTCTCAGGACTGGGGTCAGAGTGACTTTCCCCCAACTTGCAGAAGTTGTATTGAATATAGAAACAGTAAGTAAAAAAAACCCCAAACTAACCAAGACTTCCCTTTCTCAAATGGGTAAAGGAAAAGTCCCTCAATTATTATTTTTGTTTGTTTGCAGAGGTCTGGAAAAGCTGGGAACTGATAGAGCTGTCATTAATTACCATGAGGATTGTGTTCAAGTAATGTAACCTGAGCAGAAGTTAAACATGTTGTGTGTGAGAGAGTTGTGTTTACTGACAGCCTGATGAATAAGTAACAACTTGATTTCTAAAAAGCATCTTAGGGAAAATGATTTAATTGGCTATAATTATGCATTTGAGTGAATATGCCTGTGCACAGACCTGGTTTACTTGTACATCTCACAGGTACATGGCTGGACACAAATCTCATCCTCTCAATCTGTTAACAAGAGCCTCCTTTTCCATCTCCTCCTTCTTGCATTCAGAACACACAGCCACTGCCTTCCAGCCATGACCACACCTATTTGTGAAATGAGAGCACAAAAAACAGAAGATTTTTTTTCCTAAGTGGACCTAGATGAACAGTGCATCCTTTTCAGATCCTCAGGGCCATGGGACAGTGGCTGTGACATCTCCAGACCATGCCCCACTCTGCCCTGACCTGCTTGCACAGCAGCATCAGGTCAAAAAATATAAAAATATCTTGCAAGGAAATGAGACAAGGAAACTGGTTTTGCTATTCAAATTTACCAAAACTTCCCTAAAACCAGAAATCAAACCATACCCATCATAGGATAAAGGTGAATTTGCAATATCTGCACTTCCAGCTTGCAAATCTCCCTGTATGTGTATGTGTATATACATACATACATACATACATACATACATATATATATACATATACATATATATATATATATATATATATATAAAAAAAATTAGTAGTACCTGGTGATTTTCCCACAGCTTTTCTGTGGCATGTAATGAGGTGAGTAATTTAAAATCTTCTGTGTATGGTCCAGGTTTGAGCTCACGGAAAGCATTACACATTATTAGTTTCAATTGGTCTTTTAACATCCATCTTAAAGGGTCAATAAATGAGATTGCCTGGAGGTAAAGCTGTTGTTATCATGTGTAGGGTTACAGTCACAGCTGGAGGGCACAGGCAGGGACAGGCTGTCTGTCTGCCTGTGTAGGAGACTTCAGTCACCAGTCAGGGTTCTATTAATTTTATAGTGCCTTAAATTCATATTGTAATTATGAGGCATAAGCAGAGAGAAAGAGAGATCTCCTTTTAATATGTTTTAAAAAATCTGGACCCTATTACCCCACTTAATTCCAATTATATTACAGCTGAACTTTTATCTCAGTACACTGCAAATAAATTCAGGCCAAGGTAACTTGGATATTATCCTTCCTAACTTCAAAACAGGAACCTGTGGCAGTAGACAGAAGAGAGTAAAGGAACCAGAGTGAAGCCTCAGGAGTGTCACATTATGAATTTTAGTTTTTCTTCTTCAAATACCTGGGCTGAAATTTGGTGACCTAATTCAAAAACAAAAGTGAATTCGCACAAGCCCCTAAGTGGAAATCATTAATCCACTTGGAAAGATCACCATGTGTTTTACCATGATGAGGTCTTTGATGGCAAAGCAAGGCTTGGAATATCCTTAGCTAGGAGGACTGGGAGATGGAAGCTTTTAAAAGTGATGGGTAATGTGATACAATACAGCAATTGCATGGAAGTGGGCAAAAAAAAAAAAAAAAGCTGAAAAAGTGAAATAATTTGCATATTGGCTTGATGAATATTTACTGAAATGTTCTCAAAGTCTGAAACTATATGTTACTTCACCTCACAAGTAATGAAAGCTCACACAACATGGTGAGTATAGAGCCTTTTCCATTGCATTAAAAGTATTTAGAAGAGAGGACTGCAAACATCACTTTACAGAAGTCTTAAGATATCAAGAAATCAAGGTGTTTTGCAAGCATGTAATGGTACTCATATTTCACAAAATGCTGGTGCTTATGCTGCCCAGTGACCAAGACTTTCTGTGGCAGAGTCCCTGGCTCTTTGCAGGGCACATTTGACATTTAAGAGGACTGGTGTGGTGTAAACTCCATTAGACCCATTTAATATTGGCTGGGCACAATCTCCTGCAGCATTTTTTGTATTTCCTCACAGCCCTGAGGGGTGCGACAGTGCTGGTGGGCACTGTTGGTTTAGACAACTGAACAGCAGCTGCTTAAAAGCAGTTTGCATCAGGCCCATCAGTGATGCTGTGAGAAGATGCTCTGTGTAAATCTCACACTCTTCTTCCAGCTGTGAGGAAGAGGAGGGGCTGTGCTGCAGCATCAGTCTGAGGGCTGGGATGGGACAATTTCTGTTGGCTTGGCATGACTTGAGATCTGTTCCAGAGCAGCCACACAATCTCCAGGGAGAAATGTGGCCCTGCTGAGCCACTGCTGCCTCTGCTCCTCTCCCCACATGTCTGGATTTCCCTGGACTAACCTTGTCTTTGGGAGCACATTTAAACCAGCAATTCCTGCTCTTTTTTTCCTTAAATGTAAATACCGTTACATGCCTGCAGGAGGCACTTATCCTGGGTGAGTATCTGTGAAATAATAATAATAATAATAATAATAATAATAATAATAATAATAATAATAATAATAATAATAGTAGTAGTAGTAGCAGTAGTAGTAATGGGAACAACTACTATTGTAAGTTGACAATGTAAGAATCACCTTACAATGTAAGATGATTCTTACATTGTTCCCATCAAATTAAAGGCCCAGAGCATAAAATTTTTATCCAAAAAAAATCAGTTTTCATTTTGTCAATCCTTCTGTCCCCAGTCATGTCTGCAAAGTGAAGTCTGGCAATGCCTTTCACAAAAGATTTTAAGATTTTGGCCAAATGACTTCCAATAGCAAATGGGCATGAGGGAAATTAGATGGGTCATGAACAGCCAGAAACTGGGAAGAGAGGAAAGGTCAGCTAAAGAGAGCCTTATAATTTAGTTCCTGCTGAGGAGATAGATAAGTTGTACGTAGTCCTTAGGTTGACCCAGTGCATAAAAACAAATCCTGCAGCCAGCTTTAGAGATAAGCACAGATTCAGAGTTCCCTGGACAGTGTTTTCCAACACTAATGTGCAGTCCAACCCAGGGACTTCAAGCAACTGAACAGATTTGGCTGTGGGAACAGCTCAGCTTCCTCCTTTCCTTGCAGTGCAAGTTTGTGCAGAGGGAAAAGTTTACTCTTAAAAGTTTGATGTTATTAGCGTGATTTTGCTCAGTTTTTGTGTCTGTATCTCAGATTTTAGCAAATACTTTGTAGTAAAACATGAGCATGCCACCTTGTCTAACTTTACCCTAGGTTTATTATGCAAATGCTTTAAGAGGTGGTCAGAACTGTGCTTGGTGCTGTCCTGTAAAAGGCACAAGTTTCTCAAAATCAGTCCCTCATAAGCTAAACTTGTCCCTGTCACAAAATCTGTGCTGTGCTCAGCCTGAAGTGGGCAGAATACTCATAGCAGGGAAGGGAGTAGCTGCACAAACCTCTGCCTGCCAGAGAGCTCCTTTCTCAGGGCTGCCATGGTTGTGTTTTGGAGAGAGGGACAAAGGGAAAGCACTGCAAACAATGCTTTTGCCAAAGTAATATAAGCTTTTCAACTTTTTCCAAAAGTGTCAATTCAGAGCCATTCCTTGAGAAGGAGTGAGTAAAGGGTTTGATCCAAAGGCCAGTTGTCAGTAGCAGTCCTGCCCATTGGCTGCACTGAGGTTTGGATTTGTTCCTAAGTCCTACAGCCATTAAAAATTAAGTAAAAAGCCTTGGCAAAGTATTCCAAGCACCATAAACAAACATGTTCCCAATATGAAGTGCATTTAATGGAGTTTTGCAGCATTGGTCTCCCGGGCAAGCTCTGTATGAGTCTCTGTTTTCCCTCCCTGTCCTAATGGCCACAGCCAGAGGGGGGCTGGTTTGAACTGTGAAGGAGGCTGGTTTTTATCCACATTGAGTGGAGAGGCATAAATTGGCATTCCATATCATCATAAAAAAAAAAAAAAAAAACCTTCCCAGCAATTATTAAAAGATTCTTATCTCTTGCTCCCTACATGGATAATGAGATCCCTCTCTGCTGGACTGAGACAGCCTGTCTCTCAGCTCACTTAATGAAATGGACCCAAGTTTGCAAATTAGCATAGCCCTGACTCCAAACGTAACCTCTTGTTGTCTAGTTGTACATCAAGGCCCCTGGCTTATGTCTTTTCTTATTAACACCCCGTAATCATGTCAACCCTCTTTAGTTTTCATTTCCTGTTGCCTTTTACAAATTCACTTTTGAGTTTGGAGCAAGATGTTGGATGCCTTTGGATGCACTGAGATTTTATTTTTGTCTCATTTTTAACATTATTGCAGTACAAGTTTATCAGTGGGTCCTGGGGTGGATCAGGGAATCTGTTTTCTGTTCCATATTTTCGCTGCTTGGTTGCTATGTGATCTTAAAGCAGCTCCTTTGTACGTGTGTGCTCATTTCCCTTCCTCTTTTTAAGGTTTTTATTTTAGACTGTAAAATCTCAGTGACAGATATTTTGTCTTGGCCTATATTTGGTGGGTTCCTTGTAGAGTGGTTTTTTGTTTCTGTGAGGTTGTCTGT
Organism: Ammospiza caudacuta; assembly: GCF_027887145.1. Classification (NCBI taxonomy): domain Eukaryota; kingdom Metazoa; phylum Chordata; class Aves; order Passeriformes; family Passerellidae; genus Ammospiza; species Ammospiza caudacuta. The sequence continues at coordinate 9,691,819 of NC_080607.1, forward strand.
GTAATAGACTATTAATAATCATAAAGAACAGTGATATTGGGCCCTAACAAACACAATATGCTAAAGGCTTGCTAAGAAGTCAAGAAGGATGAACCCTTTGAAACTCTTTTTTCTTTTTCTCTCCCCTGATGTGAAACTTCATTGTTGGACCTCGAGAGTAATAAATCAAAGCAGCTGAAAGAAGAGAATCATGATTTTCTTTTGCCTATGTGTAGCTGACCCAATCTGCCTTTGATAAAGCAGTGGCCTTCCACTTTATCCACTACCCTACTAATTATCCTTCACTTTCATGAGCAGTAAAATCCACTCACACATTAGAATAAAAAAAGAAACAGGGATGTGATTAGTTGTGTACAGATAAGAAGCAGCCCACAGCATTAGCTGGGTAATAACATTTTCTAAGACTCCTTTTTTTTTTTTCCTCCTGAAATTCATTTCCTCTCACTTACATCCATTGCAGTAAAAAGTACTTACAGTTTGTAACACAAAAGATAACTCTTCAATGCAAAGCTTTAGTGTGTGTCTTTAAAAGATTTACTCCTTTATCAAGTATTAATTTAAGAAAGGGTGCCTTGTAGGTAAGGCAACGACATCAGTCGTAGTCTTCAGGGCAGCAGATTTATTAATTTAATAGGTTTATCCATTTTACAGCTTGGATAATCATATTTCACCAAACTGGTACACAAGGAGTCCTCAGCCCATCTGACAGCTTTATTCTTGTGTAAGTTAACAAGCACATTTTGTACTCGTGACCTTGTGAATTGTACAAGTGCGAGGAGCTGGAGAGGAATGACAGACCAAATCCAAGGAACATGTCAGCATTTCAGTTTTCCTGAGAGAGATTCATAAAGGGAACAGTGAGAAACCCCAGCTGAACAAGGAACTTAAACATTTGTTAATTTATTTGGTTTAAGAAAATATGCAGAATTAAAAAAAAAAAAAAAAATTAATGGAATGCTGATTTAAAAATTAAGGACCTAATATGTTTATCAAATATATCAATTTAACAGTGGAATTGTTCCTGATTATAGAGGAGTTATTTTTGAGCTGGAACAACTGGAAAATAATTGGGCTGGGTTTGTCTAAGGTAAATTCCTTTGGTACATACTTGTGTTTACTCCTTGTGTTTACCTGTGCTTGCTGTGAACAGTAAATTCCCTCTGTAAGTGCCTAAAATTCTTGAAACTGGCTAGGAATGAGAAGATTAAGGAAAGAATAGAGCCAAGATTTTAAAAACACCTTGATAAAAATAATTTTATAGTTAAACCCACAGGGATATGTGTTGCTTGAAAGCATTTCTTATTTGCTATATGAGAAAGACAGCAAGCACACACTTTACTGCTTGGCATTTCTTTTCCTATTGAAACTGTTGGGAGAGAAAGAAAATATTTCCTTATTTGTTTAAAAGCTTCACTTAAAACTGCTCTTTGAAAAAAACGTGTTTTGCTGTCTTGATGAAAATTTGACTTATTCAGGAAGAAGATATTTCCTGGGAAAAAATAACATTCAACTGAAAATTAACTTGTCAGAAAGTTTAACATAAAAGTTGGGACTAATCCTACTCTGCCTTTTAATAAAAGCAAAAGCTGAGCTACTTACACTGTGCTAACTGCAAGCTCTTCAAATAAAAGAGCAAATACATGGGACCTCATCATAAAATGGTCCATTTGGCAGCAGGGAAAGAACAGAAAGAATTGTAGACCTCAGGGATTTATTTTCATTTATATTCAAACTCCTTTATGCCATTCTTGACACTTAAAGAGGAGTATTTTATGCAAATCAGAATTAGGCCACAGAGACAGAAATTTCAAAAGCTTTGAGTATCAGTTGAACATGACAGGACAGTGCTGAGATATATTGTGCCATTAATTTACTCTCCTCTGTATCTCTCACTTGCATTTCACTCATTTTTGACAGCAGGTGATGCCTTTTAAGCTCCTCTTTGCAGGTGTCAAGGTCTGTGTGCCCAATTTGAACACAGAGCAGTCAAACATTTGCTCTAAAAGTTTAGAAAACTTCATGTCCTCTTCCAGTCACTTGCACTTTCTGGTTTGCACACAACAATAGTGTTTGTGTTGAAAGTGTTGTAGGAGGATATTTATGTTTGCCTGAGAATTCCTTTTTAAAATGAAATATTATTAATCACGTTGCATTTTGAGGTGTTGTATTTACAGCAAAGTCTGAACTTTCACCATAAAGTACACAAACAAGTGTCAGACAAGGAAAACATTTCTCTTGCTGCTAAAAATTTCTACTTTTTTTTACTTTTTTTTTACTTTTTCTATTTTTTTTTTTTACTTTTTTCTAGTGCTGCTGCCTGCTGTGCACTAGAAAAAAGTAAAAAAAAAGATATTGTATGAACTTCTGCTTGGCCTTTTTTTAATTTTTAGGGACTAAAAATCTAATTGTGTCCTGCCTTTAGCCATGTTCCCTGCAGGTCTGGCAGGATTGCTCTGAGATTTTTTGGCTGGTTTTTTTTGGGATCCTGTGTTTATTTTCCCAGCTGGAAGTCTGCAAATTGAGGTGATATTTCCAAGGTATTGTCACATAAGTGAACCTCCCTTTAATTTCTGGCCACATGAGGCACACAAAGAAAGTGGCCAGTTGTGTTAGAGGACACCAAAGCCCATCTTGCCTAAAAAATGGCAAAAAAAGGAACTTCTTGTTAGATATGACACCATTGTCCCAGCAGGCTCTGGAGCTTTTGATCATTCCTTTTCTCTTCTCCCAAACTGGAGCCTGTTTTTTGCTCAATCACAGGGATGTGTTTTACTTAGCTGTGGATGCGTTACCGGTTGGGATCCCTAATTATTATCAATTTGCAGATTGCCTGGAATGTCTTATTAAAATTCTTGTGGAATGATTGATCATAATCAAAAAATTAATCACCAATCAGCCCTGGCAATTAACATTAGCAAGTCTATTTGCATATATCTGGTAATTTATGCTGCTGCTGGAAGAAGGGACTTTTCCTGAATGTTATTGATTAGGGGAGAAGAGCCAGATGCTTCTTTCACTGGGATTTGAGCTTTTATTAATAGGGCTGGGAATGTGTAAGGAGCTGAAATCTGCTCTGACATGGGCATCTTCAAGTGTCTGAAAGAATGTTCTTACATATTAAAAGTGTTCTATTTTGCTTTAAAAAAGCTTTGACTTTTGGCTCTTGTTTGCTGTAGGTGTTTTAAATCCATTAGGATAAAAACACACCGTGATCTCAGGCCAGGCAATGAGCTTTTCATTGCAAGAAGTTATTTAATAGATGTAGTTATTTAATGCTATGAATAAGGAATTTGCAGGCTTGCAATTAATTTGATGAATTGTGGTATTTACGCTATGAAGAACTGCACAACCAATTCCTAGTAGTGGTTGACAATAATCTGCTCTGTTCAATCAGGGGATTTTTTAAAATAAATTTTTAATCTTTTTGCATTTTTTTTCTTTTAAAACTTACGTTTTTATTAATGTATTTGAGAATTATTATCCAGTCATCAACATTGATTTTATTTTCAAATTTGCTTGAAATTGCTTATGGGATAATACGACCGCTTGAAATGTTCTGAGTCTGGTCACAGTTTCTGGTATTTATAATCTTTTTTGCACTGTAACCCTTGGTTTTGCTTCAACACTTTTGTGTGTCTCTCATACCTGCTGCTGTAACTGCAACCACATGAAATTGCACAGTCTGCTATCATAAATTCAGATTCGTTTCTCATTTATAACTGCTTAAATATTAAGAACAAATTAATTTAAGCCAATAGGCAAAGTGATAACAGTTTATCCTCTGGCCATTGCAGCCCTATTAGTGATAGCAGAACTAAATCTATTCCAATAACCAAAGAAGGTCAACAATTGAAGTGACAAAATTATATTGAAAAGAAAGGCCAGCAAAACCAGGATTTTTTTTCTTTAGTATCTGAATTTAAAAGGTTGAACAATGGAAATGTTTAATTTTAAAAATTTGCATTCTTTTGAGCTATATTAATTCTTAGTTGTAGCTTTGTTGTAAGCTAGAAATCTTTGTAGTTCGTAGAGGATTTTAGAAGAACCTCTTGTATTGAAACTCTAAAGCTCTGTGTTGATTTTAAAATTGAAAAGTGGTCTCTACAATACATGAGTAAATAATGGGAAGTTCTATTCCTAACATAGCCAGATTGGTTTGTTCTCTGATGTCAACTCTGTGCTTATCTCTGTCTTTCTTGAACAAAGATCTTTCTGCTTGTTTATCTGGCTGTTTACACTAATCTGTTTTGCAAGCTTTGAATGCCTGTGTCCTTAATGCCATTAATATATTTCTCTGGGTCTCTTTACTGAATTTTTCTCCCATTATTGATTTGAAGTGGGAACAAATCAGACTCCAGCTCTGATAAAACCCTCAGCCCCACAGTTACTCCTTTTCCTTTTGGTGAGCATTAAGTGATCTGGGAAGAGCCTGGCCAAACCCCCCTGTACCCTGAGATTAACCAGTTATCACATCTGGATTTTGCTGAAGTTAGTTGGTAACCATGAGATCTTGTCCCTGCAAAGTTGAGGCGTTAATTGAAATCAGAGAGGCAAAACCCATTTCATTGTCCCGTTAATTACACCCTGGCTCCTGCAGCCCCCTGTCCCCAGCACCACAGGGGACAGCTGCCACCAGCTCCTGTCACACAGCTGGGACAGAGAGCTGCACTGCCTGAACACTGGAGACCATAAAAATGCCTGTGGGAGGGGAAAGGGGCATGAGCAGGAGGGGAGGGAGCTGGTGAATGCCCATACATCACCCTGAGCACAGGGTTACCAGCTGGTGCTGAGAGCTGGAAATGCTCTGGGATTTATGGCAGGTGTGCTTTGCTCAGAGCAGAGCTTTTCTTGGGGAAAATGGGCAGGCCTTGGTTGGCATCTTGGCAGAGTGGCAGTGGTTTGCCAGGATAGCCTTTATGCTGCAGGACCACATATTACATTGAATGAGTGATAATTTATGGTTAAAATATATCAATTTGCCTTCTTCTATCACCAAAGTGATATGAATAGTGTAATTTTTGCTAGTAACTATTAATTATTAAATGTTGTGATGTTAATGCTCTGGGATTTATGGCAGGTATGCTTTGCTCAGAGCACAGCTTTTCTTGGGGAAAATGGGCAGGCCTTGGTTGGGATCCTGGGAGAATGGCAGGGATTTCTGGCAGTGGTTTGCCAGGATGGTCTTTATGTTGCAGAAGTTCATATTGCATTGGATGGGTAATAATTTATGGTTACAATATATCAATATCCCTTCTTCTATCACCTAGGTGCTATGAACAGTGGAACTTTTGCTATTAATTTTTTGCTATTAACTATTAATTACCAAAGGTTGTGATGTTAATGCTCTGGGATTAATGGCAGGTGTGCTTTGGTTGGGGAAAATGGGCAGGTCTTGTTTGGGACCCTGGGAGAATGGCAGTGGTTTGCCAGGATGGTCTTTATGTTGCAGAAGTTCATATTGCATTGGATGGGTAATAATTTATGGTTAAAATATATCAGTTTCCATTCTTCTATTACTGAAGTGATATGAGCGGGTAATTTTTGCTAGTAACTCTTAATTGTCAAATATTGTGATGGTGATGCTCTGGGATTTATGGCAAGTGTGCTTTGCTCAGAGCACAGCTTTTTTTGGGGAAAATGGGCAGGCCTTGGTTGGGATCCTGGCAGGGATTTCTGGCAGTGTTTTGCCAGGATGGTCTTTATGCTGCAGAAGTTCATATTGTGTTGGATTAGTAATAATTTATGGTTAAAATATATCAATTTCCCTTTTCTATCACCTAAGTGATATGAGCAGGTAATTTTTGCTAGTAACTATTAATTATCAAATATTGTGATGGTAATGCTCTGGGATTAATGGTAGGTGTGCTTTGCTTGGGGAAAATGGGCAGGCCTTTGTCTTTATTCCCTGGTTTTAAGCCCAATTTTATTAAATCTGGGTTGAGGAGACTGTTCTCAATCCTAGGGGGTGGCAGTGTGAGTATTGCAGTCTGGAATTAGGGCAGTGTTCCAATCACAGTGAAGTGTTTAGATCACCAATATGAGTTTTAAGAGTAGTTCTCCAATCTCTTGTTACTCAGCCCCCAGAAATAAGAATGTAACAGGGCTGGTAGGAATTTCTTTTCTTTTTTTTAAATTTTTTTTTCTGCAAACCCATTAAAATGAAACATCTTTGTATCTTCTTTCAAAAAGGAAAAAGCAAACACCAAATTTTTTGAATATTTTAAATGAAAACTGAAAACTTTTGAATTTCACAAGTCTTATTAGTTTTCAAAAAACAAACAAAAAAATTCTCCTAAAAATTCTCTTGTTTTTTATAAGCAGCAGCAGCATTTTCTGGTTGTTTCTTTAACTAAAAAAAATAATCAAAGTTACTTAGTTCTACTTGATTTTAACACACAAAAATTACTTTGAAATGTGATTTAGCTTCTGACAAGCAAATAAAAATTATCATTTCTATTCTGTATACACTTAGAGCTAATACTTCATAAAAGCTTCTCCTCTGATGGGGTGACAACATATATAGGCTATACACCACAAAAGGTTTTTCCTCTGTAATTTATGTGCCCCAGCCACACACTGAGCCCATGCACTGCCGAGGAGGAGAAGGTAAATCAATCAAGGGTGATTTCCAGTGAACAGCCATATCACATCTACCACCCATTTGCTCTTGGCTGGCTGAGAAATGAAGCAATTTAAACCTATTGGGTCACACTGAAATGGGGGCCAAAATCTTATCAATGTGCTGCACACAACGGAGCCTCATTTCATCTTCATTTCCAGAGGTGCATGGGCTTGCCGCGTGTCCCTGCAGTCCATCAGTGTCTGTGGCACTGCAGCCAGCCCCTGGCTGCTCAGCTGGTGCCAGAGGTGGAAAGAAACAACTCTTTGGTATGAAAGGGGAGGGTCTAGGTTGGGACTTTTTTGATCTGCCTAAAAAAATACAGAGGGAAACACAATTAGTGGTCAGTTATAATGCAGATATGAAGATAAGCCTGAGAAATTCAGTATTGGGGTGGGAAATGAAATATTCTCCATTCACTTGCTTAATGTTTCATATAATCTTGGAAGTGTTCCATTGCCTGACCCTCATGTTTTCGGATTATTTCCACATCTGTCTCAAAGCTGCACCCTCCTCAAATGGACCAAGCAGCTAGTTTCTTAGTTAAAATAATAAAAATAAAATGTAAGAGCGCCCCAAGCATGCTGAAGCTCCCCACAGCTCCTGCTCTGTGCAGAGGAGAGCACCTGGAAAGGCTCAGAGCAGGAGTAACACACGGCATGAGTTCACCCCTGGCTTTTCCTGTTCCTTGTTTCCCTGCTTTGTATTAAAAATGAAATTCCACACAGACTTTCCAATGGTTGCTTGGAAATTGGATGTCTGGCAGCCCGGAGGGAGGTGTTGGAATTCTGCACCTGATTGCATTTCTCCATTTTCCCCCACAGGAGGAGTCAAAGGTTGTGGTGCAGAGGAGAAGGAGCTCGTGGGCAGCAGGTTCTCCTCAGGCTGGGAGGAAGCTTCTTCCCTTTGATACTGTGAGTAGGCTCTGTGTGGATGTAAATGGATTTAGCAATCTGATCCAAAATAAACTGACATGAACAAGAAGGCTGAGGCTGACCCCAAAATAAATTGTTCTCATCCTAAACATTGACAAGAGGAGTAAAACAAAGCAAGCAGAAATAGAGGCAGTTCAGAGCTATGCACAAATCTTCATCCAAACCTCTTTTGGTTTTTAAACTGCTTAAGGAAGAATAAAAGGGCTTCTCTGAACTGTTACACTTCTAAACAGCTTTTTGATAACTTCAGAAATAAGAATATTTTAGTATCTCTTGCCATGTTGCTGCCTCCAGTGCGATGTTACCATTCTCCCAAGGGACCTGGGCAGGTCTGTGCCAGGGTCACACAGGAAGGTTCACAGCAAAATCCCTCACCTGAATCCTCCCCAACACTTCACAGTGCCCTGGGGTGCTCGGCCTTGTGATGCCTGCAGGGATGTCACACAGGAATGGGCAGGGACACCCAGTGTCAGCATCTGCTATTGAACCTGCCCTGCTGGAGTGGGGCTCTGCACATTATTTCAATAAATCTTCTCTCTCCAGTTTAGTTAGGGAGACAGAAATCTGCCCTTGCACCTGAGTGTTATGTGAAAAATGACAAGCAGTTAATAGCAGTATTTGCAATTCCAACTATTTAGAAATTGTGAATCAGTTTTCCAAATATTAGAAATAATGAATTTTTTAAAAAAACTATTTCAAGTTATGTCTAATTTCTGCCTTCTCAACTCTTTTGAGTGCAGTTGGTTTACTTGTGAAGTATTTAAACAGAAATACATGGCTTTGAAGCTTGCTTTTAAAAATGACACTCAGCTTCTGACATATTCCTGTCTTCTAGATCTGAGCTTTAACAGCAAGACCAAACATTCTTGGTATATTTATACGTGCTAATAAATGCAAACTCCTTGCCAAAACCATATCCCCCACACTATGCAGAGTGCATCAGAAGTGAAAAGTAAATTAAATCTGTGACTGTTTCCTAGTTCTGTACTAGAGGTTGCACAAATTTAAAGCAAGTATGGGTTATAGCCAAATTCTGTTGCATGGATTTCATTTACAGTAACATTGCTATTGTCAGCTAGCCAGTAACCTCTATTCTAGCCATCAAACATCATCATTAAAAGTTCAAGATAGGTAAGAAATATTTAATATAATAATAATTTTTAATTGTCTTCTGCTTTTCTCTTGGGTTTACCTTACATTTTTTCCCATCTCAGTTTTGTTTTCATTATTTATTCAAATAGTGACAGCTAAAACTTTGAAGATGAAAGTTGAGATTCATGACAATCACCTAATGGCTGAGGCCAAGGTGGTAATGAAAGCATCAGTCATCCTGAGACGTGTAATATATTCAGAGGAATTAACAAAATCACTTGAGCTGGCAGTGAAGGAGAGTTTGTCTTGTCATCAGGTCGTTCTGCCTGTATGTGATTTTATTTTAAGACTGTTGCTGCATTCTTTGGCTGATTAAAGACTGATAGACTTTCTATAGATTTTCTTTTTAAAATATGCTCTTTGTAACATATAGGCAGGGTTGTTTGCAAGCAGACAAGCCCAGTCCAGCTCTAGCTTGGTGTTATTAAAACAATCTTTATCTTGGGGCTGGTTCTCACCTGGCCAAAGGATTCTCCTGTGCTGCACCCTGGGACATCTGTGTCCCTCTGCCCTCATGCAGACAGGGTTTAGTCCTCAGGGCAGCAGATTCCTCCAGCCCTGGTGATGGCAAAAATTAAATTCCCTTGACTCCAGCTGTAGTTGTACAGCTTTGCAGACACTGAAGACTTCATTACGTTTTCTGTTTGTGAACTCCTCAGAGTCTGATGGAGTTTGCCTGCTCCAAGGAGCTGTGCCAGTGTTGTTAGGAAGGGTTTTAAAAAAGAGTATATTCCAATTGTTACCCTTAATTGATATAATAGTGTAAAACTCTGTGTAGCTTATTGGCCTGACTGAGCAAACAGCATTTTGAAAATTTCCCAATATGAAATATTCCAGCCCTTGTATATTTCTTGTACTCAGAATTCATGGAGAAAATAAGCAATAAAATGCCAGATGGATTTCCTTTGAAACATAATTACTATCCAGGTGCAGTCTCTACCTTTCAGAGTTGAAGATTTCCATCATTTTAATAGTATTCCTTTAAGTTATAGTATCTGAGCTATCAGTCAGTGGGAAAAAAGAGAGGCTTCACCTCTCAGTTCTCTTTTATCCCCGGCTTTTTGTCCTGAGAATGGGAATTGAGATGCCAACTGGTGCCCACCTGGGCACTTGCTTTCAGTGGGGGACACACCAAGTGTGGGGAGCTGTACTGAAATTCATTTCTGTTCACAGAGAGCCAAGCAAGAACATTTTTCCCCCCCGTCTACTCCTTGCAAAGAAGCAGACCAATAAAATAAAAATAATAAAAGGCATAACCAGTCTCCCCTCCCATTCTGACATGTTGAGTGCCAAAACTCAGATCAGGTCTGTAAGGCAAGGTGAGAATGCAGTGAAAACAGGGCCTTTATTTTAAGGGCAGAGCTGTGAAGTTTTTAACTCTCTCGGGGCCGCTGGCTGTGCCTGCTCACACTGCACACAGCTGCTGAAGGGACTCTGGGTGGTGGGTGAGGAAAGGGGAAGTGGGAGTTTAGCTATGCACAATATTTCCCATAAGAAATAAAGCAGCAGAGTCTCACCTCACTGCCTGTTTTTCCACATGTATTGAGACGGGAATGTATTTATATAACCCTATTAAAAGGGAACACAGTAGCGAGCTGGGTCTTTAAATAGCTACTGTTCTGCATATTCCTGTCTCCAAACTCCTCAATTTCAACTCACACCCACTTACATTCTTTTGACATATTCCTCAGGTTTGGGGTTTTTTGTGACTTTGGGGTCAAATCCAAAACTTATTGAAAGCAGTGGAAAGACACTCAGTGAATTCAGTGGAATTTGGATAATACTCTTAGAGCTCAGACACCATGGTGATAAATGCAATAAATTACACAAAGACAAAGGTGGCCCATTTTGGGCTAGCTCTGCTTCGACAGAAACAAATTAAACTGTTGCTATTGACTGCCACAGGAATTGGTTCTGCCCCTTCCTTGGTGGCATTTAAGCAGCTCTCAAAACAGTTTGCAAACAAGGGGAATATCTTTATCTCCCATTTACAGAATGGAATAAACTGAGACGCAGAGCCACGGCTAAACCTGGAAGTAAGGCAGTGCAAAAGAGTTGGAATTAGACCGAGATACCAGTCCCTGGACCACCCAGTGGAAAAAGAGTCTATTAGGTGCCAGCCGGCTGGCAGAGCCTCCTGGTGCTCCCAGGTCCCAGAGGATCCAACAGGAGTGGAGAGGGCAACCAACATCGTCCCATAAATCCTGGGTGTTAATGAACTGAACAGCCCTGCAGAAGCCATTTGTTTTTACCACCAAGATGCATTATTTCATCCTTCCCCCACCTCAATGTTCATATTTTCCCTTTGACTCCTGTTATTTTGGTTCCATTTAGCAAGTTCACTCTTGGGTTTTTTTTCCCCGTGTCCCTCCATCCACCTTAGTTTGTCTTTTTTTTCCTCCTTCTTTCCCTTAAAATCTCTTTTTTTTTCCCTCATTCAGTGCACTAAGTGGATTTACGACCCATTTAGGCAGCTTACAGTGGCATTGCTTTTACAGTTCAGAGGCAGAAGGGCCATAAAAAGATTTACAGTTACAGCAAGAGTCTGTTGCATGGAAGTTCGAGATCCAAATTAGACAAAGGGTGCAGGGCTGTGTGAGTGGCCAGTAAAAGAAGCTTGGAAACAAAAACAAATTAAACTGCTGTTAGAGGAGGAGATTGGGGTGGGGGCAGAGAAAGAGGAGGAAAAGTTGCCTGTTAACTTCACGTTACTATTGCAACAGCTCTGTTAATTTTGTTATATAAAGCCCCTTTTCCTCCTTTTTTCCTCTCTTGATGTTGTTGTTGGACAGATTTCCTTTGCAAACACAAATCTCAAACTGAAGAGCAGCAGCTTCACACAGTAGTTGAGATTCCAAGGCAGATATTCCCAGGATGTTGGCAGCTGTTTTTGCTGCTGCTGGGACTCCAGAATACAAACACCAGAGAACAAGCCAAGTGGCTGAAGGAACAGGACTGGTCAGAGTGGAAGCCGTCAGGTTCCATTGCATCGGGATAGTCAGGAGAGGCTGGAAACAGAGAAATAGATTAAATCCTCTCCACACCAGATTTTTAGTAGAAGCTAGAGACAGAGAAATAGATTAGATCCTCTCCCACACCAGATTTTTCCTGCTGATTTTAAAAGAAACAGAAGACCAGGCTTGACCAGATCCACTGAGATCCCCTCCACTGGAGTTCTTGGCACTGTTTGGTTCCTTGGACTTTGTTTTTCGGTGTCTTGCCTATTTACTCACTGTGGGCTCATAGCCCTGCAGTAAAATTAGTGTTAGTGGTGGTGGAGATTCCACTGGGATCCTCTGGATGAAAAAATATACTCTATCAAGATAGACTGTTAATCCATGTTCTTTGCTTCCACACATTCTCACATGGATGCTCACACTCAGGTTTCTGGATTTCTGTAAAAGGAGAAAAGAAATTATGATGCTTTCCCTAAACCCTTCTAGATCTTGTTCTTTCTCCTTCAGAAGAAAAATCTCCTAATAAGAAGAATGGCCATATTTTAGAGAGTTTTGGCTAGGATTTTTTTTTTTCCTAGAAGAAGAAGCAGCAAGAGATAAGCTTCAGCCCAAAGCAGAAAAGACGTATCACCCATATCACCCGATTAAAATCTAACAGGTAATTGGCAATTGCCAGCTGGACATTTCCTCCCCCTTTTCCCCTGCCCAGCCCTGGGATTGATAAATCCATAGGTGCTCCTGGCCCCTCTCAGGGCTGCACCCATGGGGTGCCTGCTGCTGGCTTTGTTCCCTGCTCCTTCCCAATGCTGGGCCCAGCATTCCTGGCAGCTCTGCTGTGTTGCTCTCCGTGTGTCTGTCCGTGTGTCTGTCCGTGTGTCTGTCCGTGTGTCCCTAAACCCCAGCTGGACAGGCACTGAGGGATTTCAGTGGCTCCTGCTGGAGATTTTCAGCAGGACACAGAACTGTTCCCAGTTCTGCTGTGTCAGGGCTGTTCTCTCTCCTCCTTTTTCAATCTCACTCGCTCTCGCTTCTGCCTCATTCCCTTTTTTCTTCTTCAGTGAGAAGGGCCTTGAACTTCTGGCAGAGACTTGACATATGAGAGAAAGCACTGAAAAGGAGAAAAGACTGTATTTTGTGAGTGATGGTTAAAATGTATTCTTGAAGTACAATTTTTTTTTTTAAGCTGAGTATAGTCGGGTGGACAATGCAGCAATTTCCATGAAAAATTCCTAGAGTAGCAAAAGGTTTCATTCTTGTGGAGAAAAAATATTTAAAATTAATATAGTCTTTTTACAGACCTACTACTTCTGTATTTCTTGTTGATTTTTCCTTTTCCCTCTTCTTATTCTTTTATTTTTTTCTTTTATATTTATACAAGACATGTAACTCCCAGTTATAAAGTTTAAAAAAGTAAACAACCAGTAACTTTCAGACTTTATTATGACTGTATAAATTTTAAAACCAAATCAGTATTTTCAGTTTGAATCAAAATGGCAAAAACATGAAAGCCATTATGGATCTATTTTGAAAAAATCTACTGTTCTTTATAGAAATGGGTATGTATTTCTAGGGGAAGGCTGGTAGGGCAATTCTCTGTTTTTGTAAGAAAATGGGAATTTGAAAGCTAAGTTGTAATGGCCATTGATATCACAGGTCAGAACAGCCAGGATCCAATACTGTCTGGGTCTGAGATCATCAGAAAAGGCAAATTATTTTTTCCTCTGTTTAAATTGTTTTGACTCCTTCCCCTTTTGTTTTCCCTTCCACTCACCACCTGTTCCAGAGCAGACAAAGGGCAAGGCAATGGACTCCCCACACCCTCTGTGCCCTTACTGGTTTCCTATGGCATTCCTGGGGGCTCTGCCATGCCCTGCAGCCCCTGCACACACAACCCCAGGGCAAATCCCACATCCCCAGCCCTGCTCAGGCTGCTGAGGGATCACAAACCACTTTTCCTTACCCAAGGAGGGGCCCCCACATCCCCTCTGAGCTGTTTTGGGCCCGGAGCGCGCAATGTGCTCCGTAAACAAATAACCTGTGTTTGTTTAACTGGGTCATTACGAGCTGAGTCCCACCTCAGGCACGGGACGTGGGGAGGAAGTGGTGGGACAAGAGCAGGAGGGGAGACAGCAGCAGCCTCAGGCCCAGAGGGCTGCGAGGAAGCAAAATATGGATGGCTGCCAGAACAAATGCTTTTGGGCCTTTTTGGAAACTGCTCTGAGGGCTGCTGGAAAAGCCAGAGAACAAAGAGGTGCAGGAAAGGCACCAGGGATGCCAGGCCTCCAGGAGAGCCCCAGTCTGTGGGCAGGTAGCTCCAGTCTGTGTGAGCAGCTGGCACATTGCTGTCCTGCTCAGCTATCACAGCTCTGACCAGGCTGTCTCTGGATGCTGAGGCCAGAGCCTCTGGACTACTGGAGACCAGGAGCATGAAGCATTACAAAAATGAATGGAAAAAAAGGGAACAGGAGCTTGAAAATAGCAGCAATTCTCTAAGTCTCTGTATGTGGTCTACCTTCTGGGGCTGGAATGAATAGCCTCCAAGGTGGCTGAAAGTCAGTGAGGCCTCATCAAAGCAAAATGTTGTGTTAGAGAGAGCAGCATCTGGGGGTATTCCTGGATATGTTTCCTCCCAGGCTGATCTCCTTGAGGTTATGGCTCTCTGGCTTATTTATTAAATTTTATTTTTGAGGTTTAAATCATTGTGAAAACTCATTGTTAGAATAAAATGCCCATCTCAGCTTCTGCTTACACAAAACTGATTCAAAAAACCTCGTACTTCCAATCCTTGATTTCTCTAGATTTTTAATGCTATGAGTCCCCTTTTTATTCCACGAGTGACTGCAGTCAATGTGGGTTTGGAACCTGAAGTCCCAAAGCCTGCAGGCGGCACCCAAGAGCATGGAATATGACTTCTTCAAGCTTTCTGTGTTCCTTGGCCACATTTTGGTCTCTGTCACCTTACAAAACTTTCCTGGGGATCAGAGACAAGGATCTGATCCCACATTTTAGTAAAATGAGGCTTCACTGATTTACAGCTGAAAAAAATTAATATCTGACATGGTTTCTTCCATCCCAGGGCTGATGACTTGATTTTGTTGTTCAGTGGTCCATGGGAGGCTTTTTGGGTGCTGGCTTTTGGAGCTGCAATGGTAATAAGGAGTGGCCATAACGAGCTGGGGAGCTGCAGAGCCTCAGCTCATTGACAGGAGCAGAAATGACTCACAAACACACCAAAGCAAAATGGGCAGCTGCAGGGATACAAGAGTGGCACAGTAAATAGGATATCCTGCCAAAAACCCTGGCTAAGTGGCCATTAATGGACATCTGAATTTTGCTAAATTATTAATGTGTCTGTTGTGTTTTTTTTTCCTTATAGATCTTTCAAGGAATTTAGTTTCTGTTCCTTTGCATTTAGTTTCTGTTCCCTGAAATGTTGCTTTTGAGCCTGTCTTCTCAAGCATTTATAGACATGGTGTGTGTCTAAGGCAGATTTTTCTAACTGCTATTTCTAATAGCAGTACCTCTCTGTTTTGGTCAGAAAACATTTGTCCCCAGGTGTGTAAGGAGGCAGATAGCTCTCTTTGTTCTCCTGGGTTAGTTTGGAAACTGAGGCGCAACCAGCTGAAGTGGGATTGCCAAAGGCAAGCTATAGGTCTCTATAATGGGCAAGAACAAGCCTTGTCCTTTGACTAACACAAAGAAAAACAGTAATGGAGCTCTAAAAACTACTAAAATGAGCTGTCTGAATCTTAGGCCTCCAGGGGTTCTAAATAATGCTCTTTTGTCCATCTCTACCCATGAAAAAATGTCTATTCTGTTGTTGTCTGGACTGAAAATATCAGGGTGTCACACTGGCTTTACCATCTCACTTTGCTGATTCCCACAATGCAGAAATATCATAGAACCACAGAGAAGTTGGGGCTGGAAGGGACCTTAAAAATCATCTCTTTTCACCCCCTGCCATGGCAGGGACACCTTCCACTGTCCCAGGTTGCTCCAAGCCCTGCCCAGCCTGGCCTTGGGCACTGCCAGGGATCCAGGGGCAGCCACAGCTGCTCTGGGCACCCCGTGCCAGGGCCTCTGCACCCTCACAGGGAAAAATTTCTTCAAAATATCTAATCTAAACCTACTCTCTTTTGGTTTAAAAACCATTCCCTTTTGTCCTGTCACTACAAATACCATATAAACTACAATATCATGTAAGTAGTTGGGGGAGAAATACTTGTAAGAACTAGTCTCCCCTGAATGTAAGTTTTTATGTCCTTTTCCAGATTTTCCTTTGTGTCTTTTTGGTTAGACTGGCTCCCCCAGAAGGCTGTAATGGGCTTTGTTTCTTGTTTCTGAATATATGGGGAGTTTTGCCACCTTCATCCCAAATCCTGGCTGTTGGTGTGAGGAGATGTCAATGGTAACACAGCAACTTACTCTTTTTATCACCAGCTGTTTTCCCTGAGTGCCAATTGACCACTTTGGCTTCAGCTTGTAGTTCCTGACAGGCTGTAAACCAATATAATCAAACATAGCACAATGCTGGGGGAGTCAACAGGGCTGGATTTTGGGTTGGTCCTTGCTGAAGATGGGGGATGTTCACCAACATCCACTGCAGATGTGGATCCAGGGAGTTCTGAGGCAATTATTGAGTATTGATCACTAGTCCTAAAAGGTGGACATGACACTGGGTGCTCTTGTCTTCTCTTAAAAATACCAGGTAGGTCACAAATGAGGGCATGAGCTTAGCTCCTAATGATGGTCAATTCCCTGAAACAACCCAAACCTTTCACCATATCCGCTTAGGACAAGGTGTTCTTCCTCTTCTGAAGCACAAAGGAAGGAAATGTATCTTCAGGAAATGTTTATTTTACCCATGGATTGTCTGAAGCAAGGTTTGACAATACCCGGAAAAAAAAAGTCCCCATAAAATTAGTATAAAAATAGGTGGGGTTATTGACAAAATGCAGGATTTTTATGAGCTAGAGAGAAGAAAATGTGCTGCAATGCTCTGTGCCAGCAGCTAAAGTGCAGCTGATGTGTGACCCATGGACCCTCCTGACTGCAGCCAGGTGAGCCAGGGGACAGGTCCCTGTCCTTGTCCTCCATGGGCCATTGGCACATCTCAACACAGACATTTGAACCAGTGAGAGACTCAATATTAAACACTGGAAGGAGAAGTGCTTCCTAACACCTAACCTGAGGGGTAATTTAAACCTCCAAATCTACAGAAGCCTCTTTCTACAAACCTCAGAAGATGTGTTGGACACATT
Source organism: Ammospiza caudacuta (assembly GCF_027887145.1). Lineage (NCBI taxonomy): Eukaryota > Metazoa > Chordata > Aves > Passeriformes > Passerellidae > Ammospiza > Ammospiza caudacuta. The sequence goes on from NC_080607.1 coordinate 9,708,743, forward strand.
TCTTCTGAACACAGAGGCTCAACTCCCTCTCTCTTTTTTAGCGCATTTCTTTATCCTAGCCATGGAGAGCTGTAGCAGAAAACTTGAAGGCTGCTGATCCCTGCAAATGAAATCTGTGAGACTGAATGCCTTGGCTTAGAATCAAGGAGGAGGAGAAGGAGAAAGAAAGAAGGAGAAGGAGAAGGAGAAGGAGAAGGAGAAGGAGAAGGAGAAGGAGAAGGAGAAGGAGAAGGAGAAGGAGAAGGAGAAGGAGAAGGAGAAGGAGAAGGAGAAGGAGAAGGGGGAGAGGGAGAGAAAGGAAAGGAAAGGAAAGGAAAGGAAAGGAAAGGAAAGGAAAGGGAAAAAAGAAATGTTTAATTTAATTCCCTGCAACAGAGATCTGCCCAGTGTACTCCTCCCAGCCTTCACAGAGACATCCCCTGGGTGCTGGCGTGTCCCTGCATCTACTGCAGACCTGTGACCTCCTGCTCCTCCAGGCTGGCTCCAGCGAGCCACGCCGGGGCTGAGCTGCCTGAAATAGGCTCAGAGAGAGCCTTCCACAGAAACCTCTAAATGGGTTTTAATGTCTCCCTGCCGTAGGATTCCCGGAATTAATTTGTGTCTGGCTTTTGAAATCAGGGATGTTGTGTTGAAGAAGATGGATGCTCTAAGAAGTATTGGAAAGAATGAAGGGCTGACAGGGGTGGTTTATGCAACGAGCCTGGCCATGGATGCAGAGTAGTAAATGTGGTTGGTTGATTGAGATCAGATTTTTATTTATTTTTTCCAGTGGCAACACCCATGTCGTTTATTTATTTATTTTCCCCTTTCACTTCAAGGCACATAACAACAACGCTGTATTTTATAAATCCCTGTGATTATAAATCTAGTAGGATGTCATTCTTGGTTTCCTCAGAGGCCAGGAGTCTATACCCACAAGAGACAGATGGGAGAAGTAGCCAGCAAACCTTCTATATTATTGCAGAGAATTGCAGGAACTGGTTTTGGTTTACACCGCATGGGGAACACAGAGTCTGCACAGAGCATCTCCATTTACTGCTTCCTCTGTGAGCAGCCAAGGCAGGATTGCTGACACTCCCTCCACACAGTTCCTGGGCAGGGAATGATGCCCTGCAAAAGATGCAAAGCCACAGATTTGCATCAACTCTTTCTGTTATCCTGCTTTGAGGATATAGCGTAAAAAATGTTAAAAGTGCTTCATGCAACTGTGCAAATCTCGTGTGAAAGTCCAGGTTAGTTCACCTCCTTTCTCCACTTTTACTCTGTGCTTTGTCCCAGCAGAATTGCTCCACGAACTGCATGAAAAAAAGCATCCCCTTGCTCTGTCTTGCAGGCAGCAGTGGCAGATGAGACTTTGAGTTCCACAAGGTGTGGGTAGCAAAAAGAGATTGTTGCTGTAGGATGAGTCAGGTTGTGCTGCAGTGTTAGGAACTGGGTTTTTTTCCACAGTTTAGAAGATTTTTAAAAGTAGAGGATTTAGTTTACATTTTTTCATGAGGTACAAGGTCAGTTGTGGAATGAGAGCTGGATTTAGATTTAGAGTCATCTCTCAGCTTTGAAGAAAGAAAAAACAACAACAGGCATGTTTGATTTTGGTGCTTTGCTTCATTTTCCTGCTGCCTTGGCCGTGGGGCTGCCTGTGGTGTTGTGGGGGCAGCCCCATAAGGTCTCTGGTCCTTCCCTCCTCTTCCTATCATTCACCTCCTTCCCAGCCCTACCAGAGTCAAATATAAACTTTCTTAAAATGAACACAAGATTCATTCCACTTGACCAGGCCTGACTTCCCAGAAAATAAACAGAGAGAGCAGAGCCAGCCAGCCCCCTCTCCTGGAGCTGCCAACCTCCAGAGAGCTGGCGGGTGACCCAGAGCTGCTCTGGGCTTTCTGTAGTGGAGAAAAGGGTGGAAAAGAGAGAGAGAGCCCACCTAAAGGATTTCCAGGGTCTGCGAAGTGTCTTCATTATCACAATTCTGATTTTTTTCTTGTTTCAGTCTCAGTTGGATAGCTGGACACAAATACTTCACTGCCCTGGAAATGGACCCAAAGGAATCAGGTCAGGAGGATCTATTTGTGCTATTGATAGAAAAGGATTCTTCAAAACTCAGCACTCAAACAAATCCAAACAGGTCAAAAGCCAATTTCTTTTATGACCATTTTTACAGTTATCTTTTGTTTTCAAGGGACAATGATTTGAACTTAGAAGGAGAGATTTAGATCAAATGTTAGGAAACAGTTCTCCCATGTGAGGGTGCTGAGGCCCTGGCACAGGGTGCCCAGAGAAGCTGTGGCTGCTCCATCCCTGAAAGTGCCCAAGGCCAGGCTGGATGGGGCTTGGAGCAACCTGATCTACAAGGTGACAAGACAATCTTTAAGGTTCCTTCCAACACAAACCATTCTGTATAAAAAATTTCTATAAAAATGAAAATAAAAAAACCAACCCAGAACAAAAGTCATCATCATCACAGGGGCTGTGTATATTCTTTGAAAGAATGACTAAAAAATAAAGAAAAGAATATGCTGAGCAGTTTTCCAGCCCAGTTTTGCCTTAGTTTCTGCTCTGCAGAGGTCACTCAGTACTGCACTGTCTGGGGTGTGCCAGTGCTGTGCCCTCTGCCCATGACAATGGACAGTGAGTGGACACTGGAAAGGCTTCAGTTCCTGCTCTCCAGGGCAGCTCTCCAGACTCTGGACTTCCCCTGGCCTCTGTGCCAGTCCCAGCTGTTGGACACTCTCTCCTTCAGTGCCTGGCAGTGTTCTGGAGGCAGGGAAGCTCTGTGGTGCAGCTGCCCTAAAACCACAGCACCGGCCGTGACCTTTTGCACTTGAAGTCCTTGATTTTTTCTTAGACTCCCAAGCCCGCAGGTGTTATCCCTGCAATCCCTGGGAGCAGCTGTGTGCAGGTGATTCTCTCTGAAATAGCATGGGAAAGAAACAAGGGTAGACAAAATAATAAATACACCTGTACAGGCCTCCCTTTCCTTGCAGACAGGGGATGTTTTGGCACCCAGGTCAGAGTTATCTGATACGTCCTGATCCCCTCTCCCAGCACTCATCACCTTCTCTAAGTGACAATGTTTATCTGCCTTTCTTTTCCCAGGACAGGTATCTTTGATCTCATCTGGTCTCACTGTTAAACACTCTCTCTTGCAATGAAAGCATGAGCTTCTGATCCTCTCTAATCCCAAAACATCCTGTGTGATTGAGTCTCTCGACTTTCTTCATCCTGCAAGCAATACCTGAAGTTATTAAAAAAACCCAACAAAACAAAGAAAAAAACAACTCAAAACAAAACAAAACAAAAAAAAAAAAAAAAAGAAAAAAGCCAACAAAAAGAAAACTAAGTAAGAGAGTCTTTACACTGCAGCAAACCTGCTCTTTATGGGAAAAAAATCTTGAACTCAGCCAGCTGCAGCATTCCCTCCTGGGAGCTGAGTGCAGAAAGCAGCAGTAGCCACGGTGCAAACTCAAGCACCTTCCTCTGTGGGTCTCCTGCTCTGCCTGTGCTGATATTTACAGGCAGCTTTAAGGAGGACAAATATAGTTAATGAGGATTGGACAATATTTCTGCAAATTACTTATGTGCTGCTAAGGATAGCTTTCAAAGTTTAAAAATACAAATCAAGGGGAAAGGTTTATTTTCATGTTAGGTTTCAATTTTCTACAATTTTTGTGTCTTTACTATCTGCTGTTTTCTTCTATAAGCACTATCTTATTCAAGACAGAACAGATTAAAGCTAATGGTTAGGCCCCTCTGTTTTTTCTTCTTACTGTTTTATCTCCCAAGCAACTTTATTTGGTACAAGACAAATAATCTGAATTCCTGAAGTCAGAAACAAGGAGTGGGAGTCCGGGAAACTGGCTGCTGATCTAATGCAGTTTTTTGCAAGTGTGGTTATGGTCAGAAACTCTAAATATGGCACCATGTTACTGTACACACGGTGACTGCACCCTGTGTGTCAGGGACTGAGTCACAGCACTGCAGTTTACTGACAAAAACATGTTTTACTGCTCTGGGTACTGAGGAGTCAATAGAGCTGGGAGTGAAAGTGTTGAGCTCCTTGCATGGTCACCAGCTGAGTCACAGAATCATGGAAAGCTTTGGGCTGGAAGGGATCTCAAAGACCATGTCTTTCTACCCTCTTGTTGAATTTGCAGGCAACTCTGACATGGGAAGAGATGAGAATCTTGACTCCATGTTTTAGAAGCTGATTTATTATTTTATGATATATATTATGTTAAAAGAAAATAATATATTAAAACTATACTAAAGAATAGAAGAAAGGATTTCATCAGAAGGCCAGCAAGGAATAGAATGGAATGATAATGAAATCTTGTGACTGACCAGAGAGTCCAAGACAACTGGACTGTGATTGGCCATTAATTAAAAACAACTACATGAGACCAATCAAAGATGTACTTATTGCATTCCACAGCAGCAGATAATCATTGTTTACATTTCATTTCTGAGGCCTCTCAGCCTCTCAGGAGAAAAGATCTTAGCAAAAAGATTTTTCATAAAATATGTCCATGACCTCTTGATACCTTCCACAAGGCCAGGTTGCTTACCATGGGTTTGGTGCCTGCCCAGGTTTTTTGGTGGTGAGAGGGGTGGAAGCAGCAGAAGGGACATGATTTGGCCAGTGGATGTTGAGGTGTGGTTTTGCTTGTCTGGGATGAAGAAGCCATGGAGGAGGGATCACTGCTGGCACCCCATGGGGGGGCTGCAGGAGGGGAGCACAGTCAGGAGAGCTGTGATGCCCACGGCCATGATTCTCCTGCTGGGAAAGCTCTGGAAAAGTTTTCTTTCCAGCACCCTGAAGAACAAAAGTCTTTCCAAGCTTCATGGAACAGAGTTGTCAGCTTATGGCTCCCTCTCCCCCTGCTGCAGGAGAGGCTCCCTACACCAATGAACCAGCAACAGTTTGATCTTCTCAACTTTTGAACTGTCTTGATCTGAATGATAATGACAGAATCTACATTAATACAATATTATTTTTATTTTAACAAAGCCCCCCTTTTTTGAATCTTTTAATAAGAATCCAGCAAAGAGCTCAGCTGGCATTCCCATACTGTCCACATTCATCCTAACCTTTAGTATTGACTGACTCATGCAGTATGCATCTGCAAGAGTTGTTAATGGAAAGTATTAAAGAAATGTAGTTTAATATTTGGTAAATAGGATGTGTCTTTTCTTTGTGCTTGAATTCATGTTTCAAATGTCTGTGTTTGTGTTATTTATATTAATATATTTGATGGGCTGCCTAATAATAGTGCAATTAAGATAATAACAATAAATACTAATAATACTGAGCTCTTCTGCTTTTCATCTAAGGAGGTCAAGACTCAAGGGTGTACCTCTGGGGCTGGTGTAATGTAAATCTGGTCTCCTCCTGTTATTTCTTCTTGTGGAAAGTTAAGAATATCATGTGAAGATCAGATCGCCTCTATTTTGGCCTCTGGAATGTCTCTTAGGCATTATAAATACCAGTAAGAAACAAAAAATTGGAAAGAAAACAAGCACCAGGACATTGAAAAATATAACCACAAATACTGACCTATTTGGGACTTTTTTCTGATTTAGCAGAATGCTATTAATACTGTAATTAAAGCTATTTTGTAGCCTGGAAGCTTGAGCACCTGGCTCTTATTAGAGCTGGATCCATACTGCGTGGTGAAAAAAGCCAAGAGGACAAGAGAGGAGATGGCCCAAAGGAGAACACAAGAGGGCACAGTGGCACCTGTGGTGCACTATTTGTTCTCTGGCTTTTTGAATTGTTGAGGGCAGGTTGAGCTCAGAGCTCTGTTTACATGACATAAATAATTACGGTAACAGGGGTCATTAGTGGGAACAGTAAAAATTTAATTTTGTCAACTTGGAGTGGATTATTTACTAGAATTTTTTTTTTTTTTTTTGGTGGCTGAAAGATAGATGTGATGACTGTGTCATATAAGGTCAATATGGCAATAAGCCCCACTGCAAGTTTGACAGAATTAATGTGGGCAGCCAGTAAGAATGTACTGATTGTATTAAATAAGGTACAAAATGCACATTCCAGGCAGGTGTTTCTGCACTTTCCTCATCAATTCCACTGTTCTTGTATTGTATTGTGCTGATGGAAACAAATTCTGTGATTTCAGAAACAAAGGACGCTGATGCTGCTTTTCATCCTTCTGCCCAAGGAGAATAAATGTTTGTGCAAACCTTTTTTCATGTGGCTGCCCAGAAATGACCCGAGTGAAGCCAAGAAGCTGAACATTAAGCAACCTCCCCCTGGTGATGCTGCTGAAATGAGAGGTCAGTGGTGAAAACTTTCTTCTGGAAGAGTTAATGGTGTAAATAGATATGTAGATTGTATGTTAATGGTGTAAATAGGTATGTATATTAATGGTGTAAATAGATATTTGTAAGGAAGTGACACTATAATAAGAAATAAGCAGGACCCTTTCTCAAATGTGAGGTTGAAGCTCAGAGGTCGCAGTTGTCCTTAGATGTCTCAGTGGGGCAAACAACCTCTCTGTGCCACAGTCACCTGCATCAGTGGGCTTTTGTGGAGGGAGAGCTGGGGGAATAAGCCCAGCAAAGGGTTGCAAACAGCCTTTTTTGTGCTATTTCAGTCACCATTTCCGACACTGACAGGAGGTTACAGCCTGGGCCTTCATGATGGGAATTGTGGTTGAAACCTCTGAAGGCTGTAATCCATGACATGGCGTTAAATCACAATTACAAATGAACATCTCCCCTTAAATTTTTCAGTGAAGTTGAAGAAAGGCCCTTGTCCTCAGCTCTCCAGTACATATTATTTGTAAATAGACCTTCTCCTCCCATCCCAAGCAGCCTCTGGGGGTTTCTCTCCCTCCCAGAAGCCAAGCTGTGCGCGGAGCCGCGGAAGGAAGGTGTGACCCTACAGCGCGCGCAACAAAGTACAGAAACAAGATCATTAACATCTTAATATCCTGCCCTGACATCTCACAAATTATTTTAGACTTCATAGCCAATGTAAACAGGTTTGTTTTCAACTCCCCTAATTGCCTGCTAATTGAGAGCAGATGCAGGCCTTAACTTTGAGCAGATAAAGAGCAGCCTCTTCTCTGGGGCTCCGCGTCTATCAGGAGGTCTCTGATGTGTGCTCTGAGCTTCCCTGCTTAGTGATGCCGAGGCAGAGGGGGATTGCAACGGTCCTCTTGCCTGAACCCCAGCGAGACAGAAGGGAAGACAGAGCTGTGGGACTCATCAGTAACATCATCATCATTATTGTTTCATTTCGTACTCCAGTGCACTTTCTGCAACAGCGCAGGTCTCCTTCTGGGGGGGGAGTTCTCCGAATTATAGATGGGCTTCTCGTTATGATAGAAATCACTGGGTTTATGAAAAATGCATTGCTGTCATATTCCATTATCTACTTCCTCCCATGCTGCAATCCTGTAGCTTGCAAGTCATTAGATTCTTTTTCAGGGTTCCTTTGAAATAATCCTTTCAAAAAACACTATTCATTGGGTATGACCCCAGAGAGATACTGTCTGGTACTAAAGCTCTCTTTTAGTTCTGCGAGGGAGACCTGTAACAACAAGATAAGTGCATGTATATTCCAAGTAATGTCTGGAGTTTGCTGCCTCCCATTAAATGCAATAGGAGCTTGCAGTTCAAATGGTAGAATTTTGCTTTGTAAATGTAGGAGAAAATGGAGTTCAGATATATAGGTAAATTTGCATTTGGTAGTGATTTAATGTTCCATGGGTCTGTTTTAGCTCCAACTTAAATATTACATTAAAACCATCAATAAAGAAAAAAAGGAAAAAAAAAAAATGTGCTAACTGCTGGGTTTAGAGGGAGTGGATGTGATTTTGTTCTTGCTGTCAGTGTGGCAGTGAGCTGCCTTTTACTTTCTCCTCTTCATTTAGCAAGTCAGCAGCAGCAGTTAAATGATAGCCCTCCGGTCTTTCTTCAGGACTGTTTTTGCAAATAAAAGCAGGAACTTCAAATCCTTGTGGTTTTCATATCACTTACAAGGTGTTTTGTGAATTTTAACATTTTTGCATCTATCTGTGAAACAGTGGAGGGGATGGAAGTATTTCTTGAGTAAGAAGTGGCCTTTGTGCAGGGAGGCTGCATGGCTTTGTACCACTGGGTTCAGGAGGTCCTAAAGGGATATTGAAAAAAAATAACAGCCAAAAATGAAAATCTTTGGTGGCTTATAAATGATAAATGGGTTGAAAGAAAAAAAAGAGGGAAGAGTTAACATCTAACCAGTGTCTTTCAGAAATACCTAAAGCACCTGGTGTCTGGATTATGAAACATTATTCAGTCCCAGAACCACAAACTCTCCAGGTTTTCACTGTGATTTCTTCACTATGCACTTTTTCTCTCCCAGGGCTGGCTCCAGGCCTCTCTGTGAACATGGAGTCACCCCTGCTCACATTATCCCTCTCTGGAAAATTGCCAAAACCTTGCAGAATCCAGTCCTGATCTACCAGCACTGTGAGGGGTTTAATAGGAGGGCAGGGGGCTTGCAGTCAGTAGCACAAGGCATAACAGAGTAGAGCAGTGGTCCATTAAATCAGTGTGCTGGGGCCCAGGCATTTACAGTCACACAGTCAGATGTTTCCAGTAATTATTTCCCCACAGCATTTTTATTAGGTGCTCCATAAATAATATTCACTTCCATGCTCTTCTCACGGTCTTTTATTTAAAAAAAAATACAGTAGGAGAGAAAAGAAGGGGAATTCACTTTACTTTCAGCTAGATTTTTCAGGTAATTCTGTTTTTGAGCCCTACTGAAGCAGATATGAACTTGGAATATATGAGCAAATTAGGTTCTGCTGACCAAACATTGTGGCCTACAACAATCATTGGACCAGCTTAATGCAAGAATCATAGAACCACCATAGGATCACAGGGTTGGGAGAGACATTAAAAGTCATCCAGTTCCACCCCTGCCATGGCAGGGACACCTCCCACTGTCCCAGGCTGCTCCAAGCCCCGTCCAACCTGGCTTTGGACATTTCCAGGGATCCAGGGGCAGCCACAGCTGCTCTGGGCACCCTGTGCCAGGGCCTCAGCACCTTCACAGGGAAGAATTTCTTCCTTATGACTGATCAAACCTATTCCCTTTCAGTCTGAAGCCATTCCCCCTTGTAAAATGACCCACTGGTAGGTTTCTATTTCAGATATAGATTTGTCTTGCCATGGACCCATGCAGACCTAGGACTGACAAACAGCCAGCACTGGGGCTGGAGTGAGATCCTTTTTTTATGTCCTGTTTGTTTGTTTGTTGTTCATTGTTTTGGTTGTATTTATGTAGTTCAAATGCAGGGTCATCACACCAACAAAAGGCTCTGCCCTTTCCTCTGAGAAGGACTCCCAGAGCTCAGCACTGTCACTGTGTGTTTCATCTGCTCTGTACATGCACCCCCACTACCAAGCTTTTCCATGTAGGCTACTGTGCAAAGGATTTTTCCAGGAACTATCACTGCCTTCTCTCAGTTATAGCATTAACGTTAAGCAATACAGCTTCTTTCCTGTCACCAGCACTTGTGTTTTGCAAAGAGTTTTTTATTCAGATATTTAATTTTCAGCATCAATTTTCTATCCAAAGTAAGATTCCTCAAACAAACTCAAGGATCTGGGGGCTTATTTTTGTGCTTGCTGGACTGCAGTGTTGTAACCAACCCCAAGCAGAATTCAGAGGAGCAACAGCAAAAGGAAGTGGAGTAAATATTCATGGTTCAGGTTTGCTACAAGGGTCATAAACTCTTCCACCTGTGTGTGCAAACCCTCTGGGCAGTAGGAGGTGGGTGTTTATATAGATCAACCCACAAGTGCAATACTTCTCAGCTGAATAGCTGAGTCAGGGGAGGTTTAGGTTGGATATCAGGAAAGAATTTTCATGCAGAGGGTGAGCACTGGAACAGGCTCCCCAGGGCAGGGGTCACAGCCCTGAGCCTGTCTGAGTTCTAGAAGAGTTTGGACACGGCTCTCAGGCACAGGGTGGGATTGTTGGGGTGACCTGAGCAGGGCCAGGTGTGGAAACCCAGGGCACAGGGAATATTTCTCTGTCTGCTCTGGGGTGCCCCGACCCCCAGGGCAGCACTGACTGTGACCCTCATTCATGGAGAAAGTTTCGTAGACATCAAGATAGACTGGAATCCACACAAGTGTGAAATAGATTATAGAAAATAGTGTAGGTGTATCATTTGCTGAGAAATTGAGGGTTTGGGATTTTTAGTATGCTGTGGATGGAAGCAAGATGGAGGGCACGGGGTGTTGTCCTGGGTTTCTTCTTCATGCTTCTTCTTCCTCCTTCTCCGTGCATTTGGGTGGCATTTTGTAATTGGGCAGAAAAGTCCCCATTGCAGCTCTTTGGGATCAGTTATTGGGTAAAAGGGAAAATAATCTAGGTGTCAGTTCTTAACTGGACTATTTAGTCTTAAAAGCCCTTGTAACAAGAAGTTGTTGGCCATTTTGTGCCTTCTAATGAAAAGCTGCCGAACTCACAGTAGTGAGACTGTTTTACTGATAAGAAATAATAAACACCTGAGCCCCAACATGAACTGCCATCTCAAGTGCCTTCAGTCCAGACCCAGAGAAACCCACAACTGGGACTGGCACAGGCAGCAGTTGGACTCAATGGTCCTGAGGGGTCCTTTCCAACTATTCCATCATTCTGTGAAATGTGTGGATATGGGAGCACAGAAACTGTTCATGGCTGAGCAGAAGACAGAGCTCCAGATGAGAGAGAGCTGGGTGGATTTGCTGTCAGTGCCTGCTCAGGTCGGATGGCTTCATTCCATGAGGCTCCCGTGGCTCAAAGGAGCAGAGTATTTACATGCAGGCCATTGTCAGTGGGCTGGAGGATTCTTAGCAGCACTGACTGATGGTTGAGATGTGTGGTGAAGATGGAGGACCCAAGGCTAGACCTGACAGACTCTCAGACCTGGCTAAAAGAGGCAGGTGATGGAGATTCCTCCAGCCCTGGCACAGCTGGAAGCTGCTCTGCTCCTGGCCATGGCTGCAGCACTGTCAGGGACATGCTGGCAGGAGGAAGCGAGTCCTCTGCTACTCAGAAAACCTCACCTCCAGATCATTTCTCAGTTCCTTTTGTTCTCTGTTTCATTTCTGGACTGGGGAAGTTGCAGCCTGAAATGAAATAAGAACCCACTCAATATAAATGTATGTATCTATTTCATCTGTAGGAAGACTCAGTTCAGTGAACCCAGGCCATTGGCATTTCATTATTTTTTCTTGCTGCAGCAGGTAAGGGATTAACCCATTGTTATTCCTCTCCAAACTAAGACAGAAAAAGATATATTCTGCAAAGATCATGATTTTAAAAAAAAATCCATTGGGTTTTAAAAGAAATATTTTATTGGAACCATAAGGTTTTTTTTTTTTTGAGAGAGAAAATTTGAAATCCGGAGTTTATTTTTCCTTCAGTGTCTCTCCTAAGAACCAACAGGAACTGAGATTTTTTTTTTCTTTTCTCGTGTGTTTGTGCCTACTTATTAAACACACATGTGGCCTGGATTCCTTGCGTAGGTGCAAAGAGGTTCAGAAAAAAAAAAGGAAAAGAAAAAAAGGTGTAACCAAGTCCATTGACCTGTCTCTTTGCCCTTAGGACTCTTTCGAACAGCTGTGAGAAAAAGAAAGGGTGGGGGCAGAGAGGTAAAAAAAAGAGGCAGTTTAACAAGTCAAATCCAGATGTTCATTTCATACACACACCCTGAACAGCTTTTGCATGGTTTATTTCATTTTCTGAAACCATTTTTCACCAGCCTGTTTTCTCAGCTGGGAAACTTCTGGTGTAGTGTTTTCAAAAAAATATTGCATTTGGCATTACAAGAAAACAGAGCCTTTAAGACATTAAAAGGACAATATCCTTGTTTGACTTGGCCCAGGGAAGCAGAGCTATAGGAATTTTAGATTTTTGTACCACCCAAAGAATAGGTAAAAGAAATTTTCCACTCTTAAACTCAGTTTACATGGGAATTTGAGAGTTGATTTAGCTTGATTTTTTTTTTTTCCTTTTAGAGACTTCTCTGTGGATTTTGTGTTGGTGTAGATAGACTTTGTTAGTGGCAAGGAAAAAGCAAAATGATAGTAATTTGCTTCTAGACTGTGATGTACCATGGTTCAAAATTGATTCTGAATGAACTCTAATTTGTGTTATTCACATCCATATCCACATAAGGTAGACAGACAAATCTGAAATTATTTTTCACTGGTACAGTTGCTTTTTGTTTACCATTTATACCAAGTGTGTGGACAGCACTGATTGCAGGGAGCATAGTGACAGAACAGGATAAAAACAGTAAAAACTACTGAATCTAGAGGTGCCCAAAGGCTGGGGATGATGAGTGACATTAGGGAAGATCAAGTGCAAACCAGATACTGCTCCCACATTGGCAGTCAGAGAATATATTTTGCTCTTCAGAACACTCAGTGTAAAACCTCAACTGCAATGAAGCCAGTGGAAGATTTGCAGTTTGCTGCCCTTCACATTTTAGGTAAAACCACCTTACTTTTTCTAAGCCGTGTGATCCTACCAGTGCTATTCACCATCACTTATTATTTTAGAGAGAGACTTGGTCTAAATTCCACCCTGTAAAGAAAGTTCTCTATCTTTGCAACAACTTTGAAAAATGCTTTGATGATCCTTTTTTTCACCTGTTCTAAAGAATAAAAAATTGAAGATATTCTTATGAGTAATGTCACTACCCTGTACAGCCCTCAGACCCCACCAGCTCTGACATAAAGCAGATTATAAGAATTGTTAGAAATTGAGAATTTGAAGACATAGATTATGGTTAAATTAAACAGACAATGAAAAAGTAGATATTGAACAATCCTGATTTATAAAACTGAAACATTATTTAAACAAGTAAATAGAAAGCCTTAAGGCATTAAAATGTCCCACACCATGTTTTCCTTTTACTTTGGTGCTACTAAACAAGGACAAATCATCAGGTGTCTCTTGCACCCAGAGCATGGCAGGGTTTGTCTGTGTGTACAGGTGTGTGCATCCTTCTGCCTTTCAGCACCTGGGATGGGAATGTTGGCATTCTGCTGTCAGAACACCGCCAAATGGGATGCAAATTCTCGAACTCTCTTCAGACAAGATTAAAAATAAAATAAATAAATCAAGAAAAATTTAATTAAGACTTAAAATGCATTTTGCGGGTCATATTTCTAGGACCCAGAACTCTAGAACTAGAGTGGAAATCTGCTGAGCAGTCCTAGTTGAAAGTTTGGGGGTCTTTTTAAAGCCACTGACTTGATGCACAGATTGAATAATCTTAGAGAAAACATGTATTGTCTGTCTGTTTCAGGAGACTGGAAATTTGTGATGTGAGACAGGGCCCTGATGTGCTTCCCCCTGCTCCTCTTTATCTGGAGTGTGCAGTACAAAAACATGTAAGTGTTTCTGTATTTATGGGCATGCATATTTACATGCACATTATTAGACACAGCTATAAAAAAGGTAATTACTTGATAAAAAGAACAGTCTGTTTGTGTGAATATCAAACCTAGAACCTAGACACCTTCATTTCTGACTTTGGGTAATTTGACCTCTTAATATCTAATATCAGATATTAATAAATCCACAAACTTCTGCACAGATATTGTCAAGACTCTGGAATTATTCTCTCAGCATTTACAATGAACTTAGAAAATGTCATTTTAGAGACATCAGGCTATAAATTTGTACAAATACCACTGTGTACATCTCTTCTGGAAGGATGGCACCATGGAGGTGGTGTCAAGGTTGCATCCTGTGCTTCCACAGCATGGGGAGCCTTAGCCTGAGGAAGGAGCAGTTTATGAACTGCTCTGAGACAAGTCCATAAAGATGATTCAGGAACTGAGAAGAAAAGGAGGAGGTTATGTTGTTGTATGAGGAAATTTGGGATAACACTGTCATGTATTCTCAGCCTGGGTCCTTCCAGTCATGAGAAGGGATAAGACTAACTCTGGTGAAGTGGGAGGCTCTTATCTCCTTTTATCTTGCAGCAAAACAATGACCCAGGCCACCTGGCCTCCAGAAAATGCCTTCTTTTTTAGACAAAAATTACACCCTGAAAACATTTCCAATCACAGCACTGAAATGGTAGCAGTTATTATCACAGCCTGTCTCCACTGTGGTTCAGGAGTCTGTTCAGAGAGGGGCCGATACCTGCTCTGGGAGCACCATGAGCCATGGTGAGGAGTCCCAGCAGCAGAGTCTGGGGTCTCATCTGGTGCCCCACAACACAGGACAAGCTCAGTGGTGTCCCCCACACTCCATCTCCTTTGAGTTTCTCTACTCCCCACACTCCATCTCCTTTGAGTTTCTCTACTCCCCACACTCCATGCTCCATCTCCCTCGAGTTTCTCTACAGCTTTAACCCTGCTTTGCTTAATATTTGGCAAAATACAGGGAAATATTTCCTGTTAAAATGATCAAGGGAAAATCAGGATATTCCTCTTTGTCTCTCCCTGGTACATTTATTTTGATAACCCTTATTGTCACTTCAGGAAAGTTGTGGGTCACTCTTAGTGGTTTTCTCTCCAGACTCCTACCAGTATGGCTCTTCCAGTGAGCACAAATGCACTTTGTTTCAGGGGAATTTTTTGCCAATATTGCTGCACTGTGCTGGAGACCTCTTTGTCATAGATGGTGATGATGATGATGCTTACAGAGAATTTAAAAACCCTACAGAGAATTTAAAAACCCTGCCATGAAGGCACAAAGGGCAGGTGGTGCAGACTCTATTTCCAGCAAAGCTTTTCTGGTTTGTAGGAGTGAAAGAAAAAGTTTTCATTTAGAGGAGGACATTAGGGTTGAGGTAAGAGTTGGGGATTTCAGAAGGTGATTGTCTATATCAATGCAGAAATTATAATTGGTGCTCTCAGAATCATGGGCTAGTTCAGATTGAAACTGGCATTTGTAGATCAACTTGCCCCTGCTTAAAAGAGGGCCAGCTTCAAAGGTAGCTAAGGTTTCTCAGGGCCATGTTCTGTCAAGTTTTAAAAATCTGCAAGGTTAGGTGTTTTACCATCTTTTTGTGCAACCTGTTCCAAAACTTAACTGTCCTCCTTTCAATTTATTTTTTAATGAAGTAGGAATTTGTCTTTTTGCAACTGGTTATCATTGCCTTTCATCCTTTCACTGTACCTGAGAAAAGTTGGACTCAATCTCCTGTGTAGCCATCTATCAGTAGTAGCAGACACCAGTTAAAGTCCCTTCTTTAACTTTTAGATTTTTCAGGCTGAACAAATTCACCTCCCTCATCCTTTCCTCATGTATTTTGCTATCTTGAGAGTCTACTGCTGGACTCAATTTAATTTGTTGATGTTGTTCTTGCAGGGTAAGCAAAGAAAACCATCCAAAAGTGGAACTGGGCCTCAGTTGTGGCTAATTTTTTGCATTAATTGTCTACTCTGTTGACATCAGATGCTCAAGCCTTGGCCATAACAGTAATAAAATGGCTCTGCTTCAAATGTTGGGAATATCAGGGAGTACCTGCTAGGCCTGCTTGGAAGAGCTTCTCTCCTAACACACTGTGCCCAGGTCATCCTGTCCCATTCCTTTGGCTCTCTGTGATAGCAATACAGTTAATTGCCTTTTTTCTCACTGCTGAACTGACTGCTTTGTCCTGGAGATGCTGAGTTTGTTTTCTTCTTTCACAAAGTACATGCACTCCTATGGACTTTTACAAAGGAATCAGAAACACCCAGGAAAAAAAAAATCAGAAGGAGCAGAAAGCCCTCAATTCCTTCTTCTATGAATAATTTAGTGCCAAGTTAACTGAAACGTTTGAAAAAGAGATTTTTGTTGCCCAGCTTCATTAAACCCTCTATCCCCAAATGGTTTCTCTATCAGTGTCAGCATCCAACACTTCATCTTGTCCCAATCACTGCAAAGGCCTTGTGGAAATAAAAGGCAGAGGAAGGGAGAGGCAAAGCAGATTATTGTTGCCATTAGGCATGTCTGTGTGTGTGCACATGTGCTCTATAAACTCACAGTGAGGGCAAAACCAGGATCTGAATGAAAAGAAGGAATGAAACCCCAAACCATGTAATCCTTCCAAAACCTGCCTCCTTTTTGGGGTGGGCCACACTGTTGTCGAGCTCTGTGCCACACTCCAACCCCCTTTCTCTGGAGAAGGAGTTTAAATCAGAGGATTCTGTTATTGTGCACTGAGATTTTACCAGCACAGTGAGCGGGACCCCTTCTCTTGGCAGAGGTTCCTGTCAGTGATCTGTCTTCTGCAGCTATTTCCGTGGGAAGGCCCTCCATCTGCTGCTTGGCAGGGAAGGGAACTTTCCTCTCAAATGTTTTCTCTCTCTCTCTCTCTCACCCTGTTTAAGGTATACCCTTTGGAAATCTTCAACGTCCAGGGTTTATTTTTGCACAGGGTACATACTTTGCTTTACGTGGTCTGGCTTTCTTGTCTTCTCCCGAAACGCCACCCCCGTGCCCTGCTTATCCTGGCAGAGGGAGAAGAATGCTGTTTGCTTTAACATTACCTTGGGTCTCAGTATGCAACAGGTCAAAAGATGTGACAAGTACACATGCTAATCCCTTTCCCTTTCAGTTAATAGAATAACACAGATGGGAAAGTTTACATTGGGATCTGACACTCGCTCTGAGCTGGAGCTGAAAAGGAGACGGGGTTGGACATTACATTTCAGATCAGAGCAGTGACTGCACACCCTCACCTTCCCACTCCTGTTATCCTAAACTCCATTTGCTCTGCTAGGAATGTCCCCCTTAGCCTTCCACTCTCCTTTTGAGAGTATGTATGTACAGTTGGCTGTGTCTTGGAAAGCTTTTGTAGAATGAAATATTCCCCGAGAATCAGTGATGTTCAAGTGAAAAAATGTCAACATTTTCCACTGAAACACCACCATTGGTGACTTTTTAAAAATTTGGCATTTCTGAGCTCTGAAATATCACATTAGAAAATCATTCCCACCAGATACCAACCAGATACCTTCTTAGAAATATTAAACTTATTTCAATAAAATTCCATGTTTCCATTTTGTCACATCTAATCTGACTGTTAATATTTAATTTTATTCTGTTTTGTTTCATCATAGCCTTCAGAATGCATCCTCTGACACTGTGTGACGCAGCCCAGCTGTGAATTTTCTCTCCTGAAGATTTGCCACTCTACATTATTCCTGCAGGGAACACACATCAGAAGAACAAAACCTAGGACCATGACTCCACATCATGCCAAGTGTCACTTTCTTGCCACCAGGTATGTACCATTTCGCAGTGTCCTTCATGAGAACCTTCTGACAGCTCCCCATGATCCCTCAAGTTCAAGGTTGTGATTGGGAACTCCTTAAAATTAGAATTTTGAGAGTACCTCTGTAATAAGAAGAATATTCAGGATCTGTTCTTAGATACGTGTGGATAAACATAGATTGTATTTCCTACAATTTTTTTTCTAGAAATCTCAATTCTGTAAACAAGCCTATATGTTAATTATTGAAAATAAGATCAGATATGCAATGAAAAACATATTTTTAACTGAATAAAACCCCACATGTATGTACTGAGCTTACTAGCAATGACAGTATTGTATTTATATCAGGAACTGTGCCTTTACAGATTGTATAACCACAAATATATTGTTCATGGGAAACACTCAGGGACTTGCTTTCTGATTAGAGAACCAACATTTGTGTTTGAGAATCACTGCCTGCCTGTTTCATCTGGTTTCTTTGGAAATGTGCAGTTTCAGAACTGCTTTTTCACACTTTGTTCACTTCTCCATAGATTTCACAGAGAGGGCGTGTCCCTCTCTCAGCCTGGCAGCTTCTGATAACTGTGATAACTCACTAATGATTCAATCAAAACCTCAAATGCAAAACTCAAGATCTTCCTCTCCAACCTGGCAACAGCTCTGAGGTTCATTCACAGACCATGCAGAGCAGAGAAAAGAAGAAGCTCTGCTTGAGGATGCTCCAAGCCTCAAATTTTGGTGAAAGGTCCATCTGGGTCAGTGGAGAAGTGTTTCCCAACAGAGAGCATGAGGAAGACCAGCTTAAATTAGACGCTTGTATTTTATGAAATAGGATGAGGTGAGAGCGATCCTACAACCAGGTCTGCACAATGCTGTGGATACACAGGCCAAGGTTCAGGATACTTCAGATTGAGCAGTTTTCTGAGGTTTTAGCACTTTCTTTCTACTGAGATTTGAAATGAGCACCTTCAGGGAAGCTGTGTGTCCTACAGAAACTCGGATCTGATTTTGGACGTGCCTTTCCTCCTATTTTGTAGAAAAACTCTGAAACAGCAACTTATTGATTGCCTACATTTGATTAAGTGTGGCTCAGGTGAGTCCAGGTGGCTTTTCCTACACAGGGACCAGCATTCCCATTGGCTCCTTATCTGGGGCAAGGCTCCTAAATGCTTTTGTCACCCTGACCTTTACTCTTGTTATAATTTCACTTCTGACTTCTTGACTGAGGTCTCTCACAAGGCAGAGCAATTAGTGCCCATCACAGGGAAAGTTTTGCAACATGGGTGACTGCCCACAAGAAACACAGTTGAGACCACCAACTGTTTTATTTGTTTTTCTTCCAATTTCTGCTGATTGAGAAGCTCATGAGATACATCTCATTTCCCTGGAGGTCCCCTGGGAAGCAGTGGTCAGACAGTCCTTTTCCATCCTGCTTTGGGCAATGCTGGTGGTACAGCTAAATTCTGCCTAATTGAGGCCTCATCGATGCTACTGGAAGGTTATTTTAGCCTCCAAACTCTTATTATTTGATGGTAATTCACTGCTTTTCAGCAGTGAATTTTTTTCATTGATTTGGACAAGCTACGTGGAGGGAAATGGTTTAGTGTCTTGAGCTACAGGTTATAGAGAATTAAACTAAAAACCCCAATAATGGTTATGGTGCTAGAGGCTCCATTGTGTGTGGGAGCCACTGTCCTTTTTGAAAATAGCCTTTGCTCACTGCAGTGGCAGGTGGAGGTTCTTAGATCTGTATCTACCTGCAGATCTAAATTAAAAAGCTTGAGATGTCATTGGATTTATCTGCACTAGGTTATCATAACTCATAGAATCATAAAATACCCTGAGTTGGAAGGGACACACAAGGATCATCAATGTCCAGCTCCTGGTCCTGCACAGGACAGCCCAGAAATCCCACCCCGTGCCTGAGAGTGTTGTATGTTGTGCCCACAGGTTTTGTACAGGTTTTGCAATAGGTAACGTCTAAACTGCATCATCCTTTTGCTAATTTGGGCAGGAATTTCAGTATCCCCTCAAGTCCCTCTCCTTGCTGCTTCCTTCAGTTTGAGGGAGGCCAGCAATTTGCTGGTGGCTGTTTAACCTCAGGAGGCCTTTTTGCCTTCCCGTCTCCCACCCCACACAGCCTGGGATGCTCCTGCCAGCACGCCGAGCTGAGGCTTGCCTCATTTCCTCCCCTGTAATTCCACTCTTTACTTGGATGAGAAAGGCACTGAATAGATTAAATTTACCTCTTCCTCTGTGGCTGGGCTATCTGTGCTTCCTGTGTGTGGGAACAGAGCAAGTCACATTGAGTTCTAGGGGTGATTCAGGTAGAGACAGAGCCTTCCCTTTCACTGGACCTTGCGTATGAATATCTCAAAGAATTTAAAAATTCTGTGTAAATACAACGTGCCAACACTTCTATTTTATAAAGTTGTCTGGGCTATACTTAGGACTTGCCTCTGCTGATGTTACTTGGAGTATTTCCACCAATTTTAGTTTGGGCTGGGTTATCTTAGAAATAATTTTTGATGGTGTCATTTATGGTTCTTTGCTGACTTCCTTAATTCAAGCTATTTTCATATAAGATCTTTGCTTCCTAACACAGGAGGTGCAGCACAGGCCTGATCCCTGTAAGTTCACAAGCCAGAAACTGCTAAAAGATCATGTTCGTTACAAGTCATAAAATATTTTTTTTATTAAAATATCTCAATTATCAAAAAAATGTGTTTTCATGATGAGGCTAAGGCACAGCATTTCATGTAAAGCATACAATTAAATATGTGTGTGTGTAGATTATAAAACTGTTTGGGAGAAACAGCTCAAAGATAAACACCCAATGAGTTGTCTGGCAAGATAGCCTGTGTTTATTCTCATTCCAGAGATCCCATATCTGATCAAACCAGATTTATAACAAAACATTCAAAATATAGGTTATTTTTTGGACCAAGAGAATGAAGTTTTCTCCTGCCATGATGCCTACAAAGGGAGCTGGCAATGCCAGGGAACAATATGTGCTGGGACTCTTGCTTATCACAGTTGTTCTCTTTCAGAACTCTTTTATTTCTTGCTTGTTTGTCTCTGTCTCTCTCTTGTCCTGCATTTAGATATTAAGCTTCTTGGACAGAGCATGATTTGGCTTTCATTGTTCCAACAGTCACAGATTTATTGCAGAGGAGCTCTTGATTTGGGACCAATTGATGATGATAATAGATATTGAGTGTAGGTCACAAAAGAAAGCTCCACAGCTGAGCTTGATGCTAGGAGCGCAGCATTAGGAAAGGTTTATGAAAAAGCACAAGTTTTGCAGAATCTTGTTTAGTTCCTCTTTCATTCTCTGAGTCGGGATTTCAGGGAAGAGCTGGCCACACACAACAGCAGAGTTTCCTCCTGGTGATACCTCTGTGAGGACTTTGCCATCCCCACACATGGCAGGGAGCATTGGGCAACACATTTTTGTTTCATATGGCTTTTCTATGAGCCACATCTCTTTTTGTCACCATCCCATCCCATCCCATCCCTTCCCATCCCATCCCATCCCATCCCATCCCATCCCATCCCATCCCATCCCATCCCATCCCATCCCATCCCAGTGCTCACTTTCTGAGAATTTGTTTGACTCATCACTCCCAGGTTTCTTTTCCATTGGCAAGATTCTCCTTCCCTTCACCTGAAGCCAGCCCTGCTTTATTCCTTGGCACCACTGTGGTGCATTTATGAATTTTCAAAGTACAAATGTACCATTGGAACAGAGTCCTACACAGAGGTAGGAGAAGGAGGTGGGCTAGAGTGGCACCATTCCTGGAAGACCAGCAGGGGATGGAAAATGTCCATGAATTCACTGCTGTTTCCAGGCAGAGCAAATTTTACCTATTTTCTCGTGCCTAATGTTAGCCATAAGATATTCTGGTCCTTCAGAGTTGCCAAACCAATAGGAAACTAAAGCTGCAGTAGGAGAATTAGATGGAATACAGCTGTTGGAGGCCACGTGAGTCTGTGTCCTTCACAGTCATGGAACTTACTGGTGCAGCCATGGCTGGTTTTATGTTCTGGCAATTCTGAAAACATGCAGCAAAATATTTGTGAAGAACTTTTGAGTGCATTCAAAAAAAATCTAAGTTTGTGAACTAGAAAGCTGTCAGCTCCTTCTGAGGTTGAATGGGAAATTGAATTTAATTTTTGTTAATTTGATTGATTTTGTCAATTTAATTTTTTAAGCTTGAAATTAAAAAATCAGTGTTTTAAACTGTTAATGAAAAATTCAGGTATTTCCTTCTGAAAACTTGAAAACTTAAACATTTAAATGTTTTATAGTTTGAGAAGGGTATTTTAAACATCTAGATTTTGCAGCAACTTACACAGAGCTGAGGAACATTTTGGTTGATAAGAAAGGAGATTTTGGTGAAATGTTTGCTTTAATACTTTGAGCAGATCTAGGCATCAATCTTGTCTCTTCAATCTCCCTGAATATACAAAGACACCACCAAAGACAGGACATGGCTTCACTAAAGACAAGGGCTGAACAATTATTTGGTCTTAATCTGACCTCTAAAAATAGAAGAAAAGTGTCATCATCTGTTATTTGGAATTTTAAGCTTTTTAAGGGGTTTTAATGTGAAAGTTCCACACTACTACCAGGAAGGCAAAGGGTCTGAGGGGAAAAAGGGAATCTGTATGCTCTGAAATACCTGGGACAGTGTGTGGCTGATATTCCTGAGAAATGCAGAAGTGTTGGAAGCCAGGTTAATGCTTGCACCTTTACTTGGAAGTAGGCCAGTAGAAAAGATGTAAATGACCACGCTGAGTGGAAGGTGAACAATTAAAATTTCTTTAGAACAAGGAGGCTGCTGGTCCTTCTCCAGGAAATCAGGGTCAAGTCCAGGTTCACACTCACTGTCAGGCTCTACCTCACTGTGTAAGTCACAAACTCATCTGGAGAAGTCATTCACTGAAATAATTTGCCATTCACTTAGGATGACCCACAGATACCCTGTGATGTCCAAGAATGCAATATTATTTTTCTAATAAGAGTGAAGAGGCACTGAACAAGCAGAGAGGCATGTTTGGTGTGTGTGATTCTCATGTGCAATTCATGTGCCATCTGTTAAAACCATGAAATATGGGAAAAAATGAACCTGTGTGTCTGGAAAGCAGAGAGTCAGTGTCTGACAGGTCTCACTTGTGACTGGCACAATAGAGAACTTTACCTGTGGTGCATTTGTGGTGCATCTCAACACCCAGTGCTCTGCTGGGTTTTTTAATTTATTTTTTTCCCCTTCATACAAAACTGAAGGGTTTATTTCCATTTGCAGATTGAGGAAAACTTCTCTTGGAAACTGTGGTATCAATTAGTTTAAAGAACAAGTTTCTTTAACACCTTTCCCACTCCTTTTTCCTGCTTAATATTTTATCTTACCTTGGTATCATAAAGATCCTGTGACTACAATCTTTTACTGATACCTACTACAGAATACAAGCTGTCATCATGATGTGATAATATTTGGCAAGTGGTGACTTGTAAGGGTGCAGTTTTAAGTAAATAAAAAATAATTCTGGGCAAGATTCAGCTTTCAGGAGAGCAGAGCTGTCTCTCTACAATGGTTATAGTGACAAATGTAAAACATTTGTACAAAGGGAATAGATTAGTCACCAGCTGTTATTATAAGCCTTTCACATTATTTAATGACCAGAGGAGGCTTTAGGCAGCCAAGCAGGAGACTCTATGGCCCCTAAGTGCCTCTTACAGCCTTGTAAAACCAGGGCACGATCTTACCCTCTCTTATCTCTAATGCTACTTGTGAAACTGAAACAAAACACACTGGTATTTGGCTTGCTAACCATAGATGCAAACCACTGCAGAGCTTCAGGGTGTTTCATTAGAACGCCATTAAAAATGAACAATCAATTTTAAAAAAAGACTCAGAATCCACAGAGCAAAACATCACAATATAAAACTAACCAGTCCCCTTAGCCTTTTGGGTGGATATATGTGTGTTGTGCTCTTAATTTGTGACCCTTGCAACATTTGGGAGAGGCAAAGTACTTTAATTGATTTATCCATGTATTTAAACAGAGTTTTAAAGCCCTGCACAGATCTGGACACAAGCTTGTGAGAGAGAGAGAGATCGCAGAGGCTCAGCCTTGTGGTGTTTTGTTCTGTTCTGCTTTTAGGTGCAATTTTATCCATTTCTGCAGCTGCTGTTCCCCCTGTAACAGCCAGGCTCTCCAGACCATGTGCCTGGGAGGGTTTGCAGGTTGCCAGGCTAGCCAAGGATGATTGTGTCTGGCAGAATGTCTGTATGGGCTTGGTAAAGGCAGAGCATGTGCAGATTTATCAAATGTGCTGGAATGGGAGACATGGCTGGAGCCATTTAAGGTCCAAGGGATGCTGGTTCTGAAGTGATAGTCAGCTTGATAGTTGGTTTAAAGTGCTTTCCCTTAGAAGTCACAGGTCTGGTGGGTGTCTAAAGCAAACTCTAAGAGAATTTAAGACAGATGAGCTCTGGAAGTTTGGTTTGGGGTTTTTTTCACTTGAGATTATTAAGGCGATTATGAGGGTGATTACATCTGAAAGCTGCTCTGATCTTTGTTATCACCACTTACAAGTGAGATATCTGCATGTAGCTGCCAAAGATAGGTCAATAGCAGGGTGACTAAAAGGAAAATAGACAATTGCAAAGATCTATTGTAAGACCAGCAAAGAATTTCAGAGTTTTGGGAGTGTACACTCAGGAAGAAGATGAAATGCAAGTGAGATGCTCTACATGGTGTCACTGAGACATCAGGGAAGCAAGTGGCAGAAACTGAATTTATCAGAGAACCAAATTCAGAGCAATGGTTAGAAACAGCACCCATGTTCACCACAGAGAACTTCAGCATTTCTCATTCAACAGCTTCAAAATAATTAAAAAGTTTCTTGCCCCAGTAAACTCCCCTTTCACAGACTGCTCTGTCCCAGTCACACAGCATTCTGCAAACATTTGCAGTTACTCTGCTCTCCCAAGCTGTCTTTGGAAAGCAGGTAAATAGCAAAGTTCATAAACATTTGTAGTGTTGGGATTTTGGCATGGAGTGACCAAAATAATTTTCTTTTTAGCTGTCTGTGTTTCATCAAGGTGAGTTGAGAATTCAGGATCTCAATCAAAATACTTGGCAAGCAGATAACTTCAGCATCCTTGGGCATAAACTGACTTAAATATTCTGAAAAACTTTGTTTGATCTTTAGTCTCTGAGGTGCTACTTGTTTATGCATAGACAAATCCACAATTTGAAATTAAAAAGTTGCTTGTACTAAGACAAAACCTAGGGATCATGGTGCCTAAGTCTGTTAGCACCGTATTTAATTGGTGTTTGGT
The DNA here is from genome assembly GCF_027887145.1 of Ammospiza caudacuta. Taxonomy (NCBI): domain Eukaryota; kingdom Metazoa; phylum Chordata; class Aves; order Passeriformes; family Passerellidae; genus Ammospiza; species Ammospiza caudacuta. The sequence continues at coordinate 9,733,326 of NC_080607.1, forward strand.
GGTTTTAATTCCTGTTTCCCTGGTTTGGGGAGCCTGTGGCAGGGAGAAGGAGCAGGATGTGCTGTGAGCTCTCCTCGTGCCAGTGGCCGAATGTGCCGGGTTTGCACGGCACTGCTGATGAAGTGATCGTGTGCTGCTGGCTCTGAAGTGAAAACAATCACTCTGAAATCTCAGGGCTTCCTTAGAAATGTAAAAAAATGGGGTGGGAGCATAAGTTAATTGTGCTTTTACACACTGTTATACTTGTCAGTGTGCCAGGCTCTACATTTCTTCCAAGGGCGAAATGAAAACTCCAAATTCATGTGGTTATGAAACAATTTCAGTATGAGCACTCAGCAAAGAATTATAAAGTGGGAAAGACACAGTCCTGTGTCACAGCTGCTTGAGAAGGCTCTGCACTGATCAAGGCTTCTTCCAGCTTGGAGAAGACTTTTGGAGTGTATTGAGACCATTCTGTGTCTGTATGTTGGATGTATATAAGGTCCTACATAAAAGCTGATTTGTTGTGACATTTCTTTGATCAGGAGATGAGGCAACTGGCAGAAGGCAGCACTGTCATTCCAAGAAATCTCATTTTTCTGCAGCTGGAGATTTAGGATATCTATTCGTTTTGCCCTGATTTACACCACAATAAATTCATATGTTGGAAACTGGGCCCAGCAAGGAATCTTGGGCACTGCAGGGGACTTCTAGAGAAATAGTGATTGCAGTGGGAGACCAAACAAGGACCAAACTCCATTTTCTGTGCTGCAGTAGTAAAGCCTGAGGCACCTGAAGTCCTTTGTAAGCTAAGCTGGGGCAACCCCTCTTAGTTTTAGTCCTGAAAGAGAGGGAATGAAGCACCATTTTAAAATCACAGTATCAAGCCTTGAGATTTTGTTGTGAACCTCATGTGCTTCCTAGAGCCTGAATTTCCAAGGTCAGTGCTGATTTGCATCACCAAGAAGGGAGAACAGTCTCAAATGAGAAATGAGTATCTCATTGGACAAAACAGCATTTTGCTCATTTTTGTTATTCGAGTCAAGGGACAAAAGAATGCAGAAGGAGGGGGTCAAAATAACCCGAGGCTAAATCCAAACTGGAGCAAATCCATATTAAAAAAATGAATGTTCCTGAAATTAGCACATGCAAATCTACTCTTTTAGCTACATAAACTCAAAACCTTAAAGCTGCGTTGTAGCCCAACTCTCACTTGGATTCTTAACTCTCATTGATAACACCATGTGCTAATTCAGGCACCCAGGTTTCCATGCACTGTTCTTCCCATGAAGAACAGTTGGTCTTGAGGGAAAACATTTACATAGATGACAGCTATTTTCAGGGAAATGAAAAGTACTGGGTGGAAAAGGAGGTTTTGACATTGTGTGAAATATGGGGTTCACACACAGTAGTTTTTGCTATGTGTTTATAAATTGGTGATTTACCATATATTGATTCACACACCATTTGTAAGTGTCTAATTTATTTATTTATAGAGATGTATGGAAACCATGGTTTGAAAAGCAGTTTGCATAACATCTGGTATGTCAACAATGTAACCTTTCAATTTACTTGTTGGTAAAAATGTCAATATAATGAACCTGAACTCAGCATTGGTTTACACAAATTTCCTGGCAGACAAAGCAGTAATGATTTGCATGTCAGTGTAAGTGACATGTGCCCTCCAGTTTTGAGTAGTTTACACAGCTAAGAGGGATAAAAAGGGTAGAGCACAGGGCTGGCTCCTCTTGTAATTAGGCTGGCAGGACAAATCTCATGTAATTGTGTGGAGTGAAGCATTTCATCTCATTTTGACTTCTGATCTTTCAAAAGCTGCCTTTGAGTTTCCATTGAATCTGCTGGGGGTTTTTTGGGTTTTTTTCTTCTTTTTTTTTATTTTTTTTTTGGTTGTTTTTTTTTTTTTTTATTTGGGTTTTTTTTTTTTTTTTGATACACAGAAAAAAGATAGGAGAAAGAAGACCTGAAGTTGATATTAAGTACTATTTCCCAATTTATGTATATTCTACAAAGATTTTGTACTGGGATGTGATAGAGGAATCCAGTGGATTCCTAAATGCTCTTAATAACATTCCAGCAGGAATGACAGCAGTAATACATTGTTTGCACCTTTTATATTACTGCCTATACAAAATGGATCATAGAAATCACATCCCTTTCTTTTTTCCCTCTGTGACTCACTGCCTGACAATTTTGAAGCAGAAAAATAAGAAATGCTGTTGATAGTAAATATAGAATAGTAAAGAGCCTTGTTTAAGTGTGGAATCAAAGTTCATGGATGGTAGCAGGTGTTCCTCTTCATTTTAGGGAGTGCAGACTTGCTCAGAGAAGCCATTGCCCAGCTCCTGTCAACAAAATACCTGTGTGAAAAGGCAGCAGCCTGGTCTTAGGAAAGTGCAAGTTATCTCCTTCCTCCTCTCCTGCCCTTTCTCTCCACCCCAATGATCTGCTTTGAGATTTGAATTTCCATCAAGTTACCAGAAAAACAAACAAAAAAAAAAGGTGGAAGAGGGAAGGAGACAGTCATTTAGGCACTTGGTGTGTGATTTTTCTTCTTGTTCCTTTCTTTTGTGTGTAGTTTTACAGCAGCAGATGCTATCTGCTTCCCATTGTTCTGCCCACACTATCCGGCTTGGATCTGATTTGGGGCTGTGTGTGACAGGGAGAGGGTCACAGGGAAAGCTTTGTGCATCTGGTATTATCTGATAGCTTAAAAAAATTTAAACTGTATTATGGGCCCACACTCGAAGCTAAGAAAAGGAAACTTTACCAGCTTTTCCACAGATTGATTTCTAATTTTTTTGGTGAAAGATTTCTAGTATCTCAATGAATACACAGCCTGAGCCAATGCCAGCTGCTTGTAAGAGCTTCCAAGGTTTTTTCAATCATTTTATTCTAGTCACTACAAACATTTTCTGTTTGTCCATCATTAATATTTCCTTCATACAGTTTGAAAAGGTACTGTGATATTTTACTTTCATTCCAGCTGGCCAGGCTCCATCATCATGGGAGCCTGCAGCTCCTCCAGGGGCCCTGGGTGAGATGTGAGCCCCAGCTCCTGCAGCTCCTGGATGGGAGTTGCTGCTGGAGCAGGGCTCTCTCCCTGATTTTGCTTAAGGAAACACAGGCCAGAAAGGATCTGCAGTGACTTCCAACAGGAATCTGCTCCACAGTGCCCAGCATGCAGGACCTGCAGGGGAGCATCTTTTCTCTGCAATCCAGCCACATCCTGAGATATTCACAGATTTCATGGGATTTGATGATCTGACTTTTTAAAAATTGCTTTATTCAAAATTTCATTATTAACTCTTTGTGTGACACTTCGGACTACAACCCTGTTTAGGTGTCAGAACAACCACAGAAATTCCAAGATTTAGGCAGAGTTTTTTTACTAATACATGACAAGCTTTAAGCAAATTCTTTTTTTTTTGCCTGGAGATTTTTAGCAAAATGAACAAATTCAGTGTCTTATCCAGCAGATTAGATGCACTTGAAAGAATATTTAAGAGAACCTTTAAAGAGATTGTGGGGAAGAAAGGGAATGCTGGAGATTATTGGGCAGGGCAAGGCAGATCAGGATAAGGCAGACAAAAAATTTATGCATTTATACAGAGGTAATACTTAAAAGAACACTAATTACACAAAGGTAACACAGCTAAGGACTTCATTGGCTGTTGGGGATTATTTTAATTACCTAATAACAAAACCTCTTTAAATATCTGAATGATGCTGAATTTTTTAAATCTATTTATTTATTTCCATGGGACTCCTGCAGAGTTTTCCCTCCAGCTGCTTTGACTCAGGACCCCATCTAGCTGGGACTCTGACATTCCAGAAAACACAGCATTATTTAGATACACAGGCACACTTTCCACCACATAAAATCCAAATGGAGTTCTCACAGCTCATGTGGCTGGCCTGGCTGGTACAGTCCTCAAAAGGTCTTTCCCCTTTCTCCCTTTTGTTGGGCATTCGCTCTTTTTTCACAATTTGTATTGGAAAATGAAGACACAACTGCACTGAAGCTGAAATCCCATCAATTTTTTGCTGGGGAGTCAAAACCCGCTCAGGCCTCTTTCCCTCTCCTGTATTTCCCCTGCAATGTTAACTTTCTCTGCTCCTTGTTCACACAGATGGAGGAAACATGTTGGGTTGCAAAACCCAAAGCACACGACTGCGTCTCCCAACCTTCAGCACATACAAGTGGCCTCCTCCCCCTGACCTCTCATTTCTCAGCTTTAGGTTAAATTCCAGATTTCAGCTTCTCAACTTCAGACCTCTGGAAAGGACACAAAGCCCTTGAGCCTTGGAAAGACCTGAGCCACTAGACCACTCGTCTTCATTTTATTGCTTGTTTATCTTTTCTGCTTTTTCATGTTCTGGACTGTTAACAAGGCAAGAAAATGTTTCTCAGGTCACACAAACAGTGTCATATGATGCACAGGCAGCAGTCACTCATATGTGCACCCCAGATGGGTTTTTGGGGCACACTGAGCCCAGTATTCAAAGCCATCAGCACAAGCTCATCCATGGGGAGCAGAGCTGCTTGCATTTATATTTTCAGCAACTCATGAGGGCTGAAAGTAAAGCCTCTGATTAACGTGAATTTGCAAGGAAAGGCCCAGTAGCCACCTCCAAACACCCTGAGAGACTCCTTATGCCATAAAGGAAAGAGAAGTGACTAGGGGAGAGTTTGACTTGACTGGGAGTGAGGTGGGAAAGATAAAAAGAGAATAATAACAAATAGTAACAAGCAGAAGTTAGTTCAGAGAAGAAGCTCACACAGGTTTGAGCTTCATTTTAAGGTTCTGATTTATCTGAGTTGAGCATGGCATCAGCTGAAATTCAGAATGAAACTAGGACACAAACTTAATTGCAAAACCAGCTGAAACCACAGGATGCAGTCACAGAAAATTCTCACTCATTTGAGGCTGGCATAGGGTTTCACCAAGCTTCAGCAGGAGGTTTTGGGGGCCCCAAAATAGATTAAGGGAGTTAAAATTCAGTTGCTTTCCCAAATTCAACCCTGGCCTAGCAGAAGCAGAGAAGGGGATGATTAGAGAGTATCCACACAAGTAGGAGTGATGGCTGGCTGGCCCATGGCTTGTCTACCCAACAAGGTGAGTTTTGTTGGGGTTCTGTTGCTGTAAAAATACATGGTCATCCTAAAACACCTCTATCCAGCACTATGGCCATGAGTGACACAGAAAACAGAAGGTCAACAGCTGTTTCTCCTGCAAAAAAAGTGAACCAAGGACCTCAGAGCAGGCAGCCACAGCTCTCACACAGCTCCTCTAATTTTCAATTGCCGATGGCCAATTCCTGGAAACAACCAGGGAGAGGGAGCTCTGTGCCTAGCATGAACAGACTTGTGGTTTCACTGAAAAGCCAACACCACAGCTCAAAGCCAGCCATTCCAGCAGCATCGCTCCTTCCCCTGACACTGTCTCTCTGCTGCTCCCTCCGAGAATATTTTCTGCTGCAGACATTTATCCCACGTTGGATTTCACTCCTCCTGCCGCTATTCTGGTTTTGTCTAGAAAGGCAGACTTTGTCTGGCTCTCAGCAGCCTGAAACGTATTTTTTCCTGTACAGGATTCAGACAGGAATGCTGTTGGATGGGCCAAGGCTCAGGAAGGTGTTGCACAGAGGGGCTCCCTCACATGGGTGCTCACCCTGAGCTGTTGGGGAGTGCCTCCACCTTGCTGTGAGTCCCTCTTTGCCATGGGGGACAGACATGTCCTTTGCAGGGGAGGAGCTGCAGGGCTTTTAGTTCTCCATGGTATTTTGGAAATATATGGGAACAATATGGAAATATATATAATATATTTGAGATATGGGAGACATATTGCCTTCACCTCTAAACTGTGCTTTCCTTGGTTATCCTACAGGCATGGGAAGTTCCTGAGGTCTGATCCTGTGCACACTGGGGGAAGCTGAGGATCTCAAGCAATGCATTTTTATTCCAGAGCAGCGGCTCCTGCTAAGCTGAGTGGGGTTGTGGGCAGCAGAGAGGTGAATCCATTTCTGGGATAGGTGAGTCATTGAAACATGCAGGATTTTCTGCTGCCTTTGGCTTTTTGAGTTAATGGGCGTGAAACTTCTTTTCATTTCTGCTTTTTCGTGTGCATGCTTGGTGCGATGCACTTACGGTGTGGAGTTTTGCAATCAGGAGATTTCCCCATCAAGTTTGGGTTTGTTTCTCTGATTTTTACAAGGGATGAACAGGCTATCACTTCAGGGCAAAGCAGACATGTAGCACATCAGGGCAGGGAAATCCAAGAAAAATAGTATCTGAATACTGTTTGTGTTGCAAGCACATGTAGGCGTTTATTATTTCTGAGAGCTCTCTCGTCAGTCAGACACTGAACAATTGTGACATCTGTTGTAAGTTACTGTCCCCCAGAGTCATTTTACACAGTTTGGAGTTTGCTTTTTCAAATCCACCACAAATAAAGCCCAGAATTATCTCTCAGTCCCCACAAAGGCAAGTGGGAACCTCCTGGGGAAGTGCTGCAGACTGTGAGGAGGTGGAGAGGTTTAGCAGAGGAGGCTGTTTGGGTCCTCTCTGCCTTACCATGGGTTGAGCAATGAACCCCCCAGTTCACACCATCAGAGGGACCCCCCTGAGATCCACAGGAGATGAGACAATGGCAATTTCATAAAAACAAAAACAAAGACCAAGTGCAAAGGCTAACCTGCAGCTCCAAACTTTCTGAGCCATCATCCTGTGCTGCGTTGGGACCATCCCTCTGTTGGTGTTCCCAGGTTTGCACTTTGTTGGTGCCTCCCACACTGCTGCTGGGAGCTGGGAAGGCCAGAGCCAAGTCAGCTTTCCCTTTCAGCCCATCTGCCTGTATCGGGGAAGAAATACTGTCTGTTTGTTTAGGTGAGATATTAGTCTGCCCCCGGAGCTCCAGGTCACTGTAAATGTAACACAAGCCCTGTTTCCTGTTAGGAAAGGGGAAAAAATATGCCTGTGAATTGTCTCTGATGTGCTGCCAGTTGTCAAGGAAGATTCAATTTGGTGGAGAATTACTATGCTCTTAAAGAGCTGCACCAGTGATGGAGATTTAGGGCAGCTGCTCCTTCCAGAAATGGGAGATTTGTCTGATTTCCACAAAATCAGGATTGTGACTGGCAGCCTGCTGCCCACCCCACAGGCATGAATGGCTTGGAGGGGAGGCTGAGGCAGTGGCTCAGCTTAATGGGACCATATTGGGACAAGAAGGGGACACCTGTGCATGGCTGAAGGAGAGCTGGACAGAGATTGGGGTGAGGCTGGCAGGTGCTGGGGTAAAGCTTTCTGTCAGTGTTTTACCATCCTTCACTTTGGTAAAGGAAAAATTATGTTTTCTTGCCACCTAGACAAAAATTCAGACCAAAAGAGGCAAGAATTTTCTCTGTGTGATGCACACATGTGTTCACTTCTAATCCAATAAAGCAAATATGTGACCTGTGGAATGACCCAAAGCTGCTACAATAAATAATGCTATGGATCACTCATGCATTTCGCTTTCTTTTGCATTTCCTGTATCAAGGCCAATTTCAGCTGTTGTTTACGCACCATGTACAGTCAGCTACAGTAGAAATCACCCTTGCCCTTCCAAAATTGCAAAAAAATGGGTTTCCCTCTCTTTTCATTGTGCTTATTGCAAAGAGTAGTATTTCAATTTAGGCCTGGATAAAGGTGCAGGGCACTTAGGTAAAGCTGATGTGTTTACATCATGTTGTTTGGCCTACTCTGTAGGCCTTGTCTCCAAAGACATTCACCTTCCAAAGTTTCCTGTGGCAAAGAAATACAAAAAACCTATGGACTATGTCCTGTGAAATTGCCCAGATGTTAACTGGATATCAGAGGTGCTTTGCAAATTGGCATTGTCAATGTGTCCATGTGCCAGTTTGTTCTCTTCCAAAAAAGAGAACATCTAAATCATGTTAGCCTTACTGGCAGAGTAATTGTTAACTAAAAGCTGTATAATCCATAAAAATAACCCTAAAGAGATTTCATTTTTATTCAGCTTGCTACCGCAGCAAACAATAGCTTGGTTGGCAGGAGACCAGGAGAAATGCAGAAAATCAATTTTAAGGGATATAAAGGCATGGTTTTCTGCCATTTGGTTCCCTCTCCTAAGTTTAGGGAGCTAGTGGGGAGTGAGGTGGTGGCCAGCAGTGTTTCTCTCCCCAGTGCTTGCAGCTGACAGCTCAGTGTGGCCTCTGTCTCCCATTATCTGGGCACTCTCCTTGGTACTCTGAGTATCTCTCAATCAGCCAGGGCACACCCAGCACCAGCTAAATTATCCTCCCTGCAGTCCTTGGCAATGGGGTAACTCCTGTGCCATGCTCCAGGCAATCCCTGGAGATGGAACTTGTCCTCTCCAGCCATTTCCAAAACCCATCAAGGTTTTCCCTGGAGTGCTGGAGCTCGGCAGGGCTGAGCTCTGGGTTGCAGTGCAGAGCTTCACACTCCCAGGGCTGCCCCATAGGAACATTCCCACCCCTTCCACTTTGTCCAGAGGTTCCTTCTTCTGTGGAAAATGCAGAAACTGCTCCTGATATAAATACAGATTTTTGTTTTCCTTCTTTTAATGTGGTTCTGTTTCAGAGTTATGCTGTTGGAGCGAACGTTAAAAAATGTAATGTCTTATTCTATGAAAAGCTGCTTGGCAGAGACATGGGGTCAAAAGCCAGTGCTGCAGCCCAAACCAGGGCCTGTGGCTGCTCCATCAGCTGCTGCAACCCCTGCATGGGCCAGTCTCTCTCCCTGAGCCTTTCTCAAACACTTGCTGAACCCATCCTGGGCTCCTGATAGAGCTGATCAGTTTATGACTTCTCTCCTGTTCTTTCAGCCTTTCTCTGGCTGCCTCTCCTTGCATTGGGCTCCTCCTGCTTTCCCTCTTTGCATCTCTGCAGCCATAGGCATATGTAATAAATAATAACTCCATATGTATTTTGTATTTGTATACTAACATTTAGGGAAATAAGTTATTTGTAGTTTTGCACTAAATGAAGGTAGGAGGGTGTTAATATGTTAGGAAAGCCCCCTCTTTTCATCTCCCTTGTCTGTATTCTGAATTTCCTTTACAGACTGCTTCTTCTTTCCAGTCATCCTGAATCCTATTAATCCCTCTTTTTATTTTAGACAATTGAAAAAAAAAATGCCATTTTTGCTAAGGAAGTTTGAGATCTACTTAGAAAGAGTAAAATGGATTTAATCTGGTTCTTGTGTAATAAATACATTTTAAGCTTCTTGGTGTGTCTGCATCAAAGATGTCAAAATGTAATCCTTTAAAATCAACATGATAGATTCTTTAATACACTTTCTAGCCTATTGCTGTAAAATACTTCCTACATTTAAAAATGTGTATTCACAAGAGACCTTGTGTATTGTTTAGGACATAGGTGGGCATATCTGAAATACCCAGGCAAAAAGTGTCTGCTACTGCAGTGTCTTGAACTGTTGGGAAGAATAACTATTACTCACTAAATCTAGTATACTGTTCCTGGGGAAAAGGTATTTTCTCCTGAAAACACCTGTAGGGTAAAGGTTATTTCCCTTTTGTCAATCTGAGCAGCAAAGTAAGGATGCTATAATAAATAATGGCAGGGGCTGAAAAAGATGTAAGAGGACAGAAAAGAAATCATTAATCCACAGCACCAAGTCTGATAATAGCCAGCAGATACCAGACTTCCAGCACATCTCTTTTATCTGTGGGTTTATCTCCTCTTTGGCACTGTTTGTTTTATTTGGGATTTTTTCATGTGTTTGTTTGGTTTCGGTTCTTTTCCATCCAGCAGTTCTGAATCTTGTCCCCTCTGTGAAGATCCCCAGATACACAGGAGTGCCCATTTTTATCTCCTAATATTTCCTAAATATTTCCTAAAATTCTGCCTCAGCTGCTGTCCTGACTGTGATGGGCTGGGTCTCTGTCAGTAGCTCAGGGAAAACAGCTTAGCAAGGTCACCACAGTGTCACTCTGAAAGTAGCCAGCAACTCCTTGCAGTTTATTATTCCTGCTCTTAAGTATGACCTGGAAATTTGTATCCTTGTACAACCAGATGTCAGTTCCTTCAATTCCTACAAAGCCACTCTTTTTCTTGCCTTTCCCCTCCTTTTCTGGCTATCCAGACACATGAAAAACCAACAACGTGGGTTCATGCTCCTGACAAGATGAGCCCTGTCAGGAATATACAAGCTGTGGTTTTTCCTTTCTGCATCTTGAAAGTGAAGAAAAAAGACCTTTGATTTATCCAAAGTTCTGTTATTCTATTTTTTTGTTTGTTTGAGCTAATAAAAGGTGTCATTATATTATCACACTTGTGTCCCTTCCATGTTTACCCTGGCCCACATTCCACTCTGCAACAAGAACATAAAACATCCCATGAGAAACTCTAGGTTAAGTTTATTTGACTTATTTTTTCTAACCTATGTTGTAATCAGGATTGTTTTGCTAACTTAGTTCACCGAGGTAGTTTTTGGTAAAGCCTAAGATTTGCTTAAGTGGCCAGAAAGAAAATACATATGACTGGTTTATGCCTTGCCACCCTGAATTGTAATGTTTTGTTTATTATGACTTTGGGCATGTTTTATTGGTGAGTGGAGAGGTCACAGCCTCGCATTTGAAACCTGTATTTGTGCTTTATGGGTTCTGGGATTTGAAACCACAGGCAGGCACTGAACTTTCTGGCTGCCTTAGGTAGCTGTGACCAAGTGGCCAGACCAGGTCCTCTCCTCTGTGGTCACTGTTTTAGGAGCAAAAGTGTGACATTGGCCTGGGAGAGGAGGTCTCCAAAAAAGAACATGAGGCTGAAATAACCCCATTGCAGTGTACTCTGCTCTCCTCGTTCCCAGCCTCTTGTCATTCTTAATATTCTTAAATTCTGAGATTTCTAGTCAGTCTGTTCTTTTGGAAATAAACGTGTTTAGAAAGAAATATGTGTTCGTACCCCACGTAGAAAATATGGCAAAGATACACCCAACTTCTGTAGTGGTGGATCCAGTTATAACAACTCAGTAGAAAAGACTCTTCATTCTACAAATGGAAAAATGGGTTTGGGATGTGTCCAATGCCTTGTACTTCCAAAGAATCCTGTGGTGGAACAAAGGTGCCTTCACTTCAAGGGTTTTAGCCTCACACTGCTCAGTGAGAGCAGTAGCACTGCCAGGTATTACCTGGCAATGTGGCAAGCGTGGAAAGATCTGAGGCAAATTTGCTTTACATCTGTTTAAAGTAAGAGGCAAATTTTTCCACATAAAGGATTCAGTGAAGTGGGGGATGTTTAGGTGTGTGAGGTACACTCACATGCTAATTGTTTTGCTGTTTGATTTCCAAGCTGAGCAATTATGGTATTACACAAACTCGCTGATCTTACAGGTCTTTTCCAACCTACACCACTTTGTGATTTCTGCTGCTCTCAGTGGACTTGCAGCATTCCCCTCTGGATGCTCAATGTTCAGGTTTTTTATTGCCAGGTATTTCATGTACAATCTGTGTCAGGGGTGTCCAAGATGAGCTCAGTCTGAAGTCCCCATCCCTGAAGGTTTCAAGACCAGGCTGGATGGAGCTTGGAGCACCCTGGTCTGGTGCTGGGAGGGAGTTGGGATGAAAAGTTGAGAGGGAGCTGGGACTCTGCCAGGGAGTTGGCATGAAAAGGCTTTTAAGGTCCCTTCCAACCCAAGCCATTCTATGATTCCTCCATTCTTCACACACACTGTGTGTCCATGGCAGATGCCAAGTTCAAAGAAGCATCTAAGGAAAAATGGGTTCTCACCAACCTAATGGATTGTACCTGTTTTACAGTGGGGAAAACTGAGGTCCAGAGAATTTATTGACTTCATTATGGCCACAGGAACTCCCAGACTTATGATCTTCTGACACTCTCCTAAATTCTACTCACCTGATGACATTTTATGGCACTAATACTAATGGTACCAAAGTTCCTGTAGCTGTTCCCTCACAAAACAAATATTGCAGTGATGCTGCTTTTGGCCACCACTAACTGGTAAAATGCTTTTAAATATTTCTGAATTCAGAATGTCCAGTTTCATCCCTCTGCTAGAAGATTCCTTTTATGAATAAATTTTTTTTCCAGACTGTGATGGGATGGTTAAAAGAGCTGCATTAGTCTGTAAAATCATCCAGAGATCTTGGTTCAGTCCTCACCTCCACTTGTTTTGTACTAGGTAATATGGAATAAACTACTGAAGATCAGCCTTTTGACTTCTGTCTTTTTTTGTCTTGAAGAGAGTAAACAAAGCGAAATTTTCCTGCCTAAACTGAATGATCTCTTCAAATGTAGAACTAATACATCATACATGCAATGAAAATACACAGACTTCTTGTCAATATATATATCTTTTCTTCCACTGTCTTTGTTTTCTGATGTTATTTTTGTCATGGCCATTTACTGAACATATATATACACACACACACACATATATATATATATATATATATATATATATATATATGTGTGTGTGTGTATATGTATATATATGTATATATACATACATTCTTCTTATTTACTTCAGTACCCAGTCTCAATATTTCTTGTGGTTTGCCCAGAACTACACAAATAATTCATAACTCATCCCTGAGAGCAAAGATGTGGCTGAAGCCACCTGAGGGAAGGGATCACCCACAGACTCCAGGAGAGCAGATATTGATGAGCTGTCAGTGCTGGACACACCAGAGGGGTGTGGGATTGATGAGGAGCATAATGAGTCCTCCAGAAGATATTTACAGATCTTTGGTTCCAATAACTTTACTGCTGGTCTCACAAGTGCATCAGAAATGAGAAGCAAGCAGTGTGCAGTCATACAGAAAAGTGAGCAGCCATGTATGAATGAATGAAGGAAATATGGTTAAAAGCAGCACCTTCAGAGAGGGGAAGAGAGGAGTCAGACATAAGGACTGTTGTCTCCTCAGAAGATGTTTGGGATGCAAAGGAAACACAGTGCAGTACTGTGTAGCAGTGAAAGCTTTTTTTGTACAGATTGGGATATTTTTTACATTTGCTCCAGTTCTCTCTGCCTGACAATGGTCCCTTGCCCATCTGCCCACAGTGGGAACTCTCTCCCCACCAGTCAGTGTACATTGGCAGTGATTCTGCTTCCCACTCTGAGAACATCCCACTCTGCTACCAGCAGGAGCTGTGAGAGCTTGGCTTTGCTTGTTTTCCTTACCCCCACTCAGAGGAGTTCCCGAAAATGCTGTAACTGATTCTCACTTCAGGTATCTGCTCCTCCCCTGGGCTCTCAGGCTGTGGTCTGTGGAGCATGAGCAGCACCATTCCTGCTGGTGCCCACAATGAAACAGTAGAAAATCATGCCAGGATTGCCATCTCAGGGGAGAAGCACCAGAATTGCCCTTTCTTTATCAAACTGAGTGCTGGAGCTCAGCTCTGACAATTGTATATGGCAGACCAATCATCACTGGGGCTTTCCCCCCTCTTATTTGTGCATACTTATTTATTCTAGCTTTTTATTTCCATTCCCTTCTGGGCTTGATCCTGCCAGAGGTTGTGCAACCATCACTCCAGTGTCCAAAAGTGCCTGTTCTTCGTGGCAAAGCAGCATCTGGCCCTGGGCTCAGCTGGGCTCTGGTTTCCCCTTGCTGCAAGGCACAGCTCTCAGCTGTGTGTGCAGTGCAAGGGATGACAGCTTGCTGGCCTGGGAGGGGACCAAGCCCTCGTCCCCTGGGTGAGCTGCCTTGCACGTTAAGTGGAAACTTTCATTATTTACCAACTGGTCAAAATGACTTTGCTATTGACACAGGCTTCATTATGTCAGCCATTCCATTCTTTGAAAACGTGGGCAAGACAGAAAAAGAGTGATGGCGGGGAGGGGGAAATTCCATTTCTTCCTAAATTGAGTGGAAACCTCTTCAGGAAAATTAAAGAAAAACCCGAGAGAAGAGGAGCAAAAGAAATAACTGTGGCCAAAGCCACTTTCCTTTCTCTTTTTCAATCTCTTTTCCAACATGCTCCTGGTAAAATCATTACAAAGGCCGTTTATTTTTAAAATTGAAAGATTGGGGAGAGTCATAATGAGATATTATGTGTAAAAGTTGCACATAAATTTCCTTCTGTCATATTTTGGGCTCACCTAACGCATCCCCTTGGCAGGCCTGAGGGAAGCTGATCACTTTAGTATAGATTGTGTGTGCTTCAATAATATTGCCCAAGGACAGAGCTACTGGGTGGCTGAGTTGGCTACATGCTGATTTAAAAATTAGCTGGGCTTTTATTTGCCACACTAAATTACACTCTCTCTCTCAACAAAAAAAAAAAAAAAAAAAAAAAAAAAAAAAAAAAAATAAAAAGGAAAATAAGAAAGTTTTGTACCGTAATGAAGCAGCAGGTTTGGAGCAAGATCTTTCTTCTTTCCTTTCCTTTTTGAGGAATGCAGTTTTTTTACTCATTGTAGAGTTTTGTCGTTTCTCACCTTTATGAAGAGCCGTACGAGTTTCTCACCTTTATGAAGAGGGAGAAAGGCAAAGGGATTGTGGTGAGTGATGCAGGGATAAGAACAATGTTCTGTGTTTGCTCTGTGGGGTTTTTCCTTGCAGGCTGCCCTGCATGAATCTCATGGATCTGGAGTTGGGCAGTGTCCCACAGCACCCTGATCAAACACATCTGTCATCCCTTTGTAAATTTAGTGACATAAAAAGCTGTAAGTTTCTTACAGAAAAGCCTTGAAATGCTATTTAAAATTGTTTTTATGATTAGACAAGTTTAAAATTTCCTGTCACATCTGCATCCTGGGGTCTGTGTCCCTTCTCAGAGCCATAGGGGTCATGCCTGGTTTTTCTGTGGAATTTGGTGGGTCCTGATTTTATTACTTTCTTTATATTTTGTTTTTATTGTCCCCCATCTCTCTCTTTTTTGAGGTTTTTGTGCTTCCAGGATCCCAGCTGAGGAATCTCCACAGTTGCCAAGAGCTGGGACATTTTCGTTTCCTACGCTTTCTTGGTTGAAACCAAAAACGGGTCTTCAAGGAGGCAAAGACCATCAAAGAGCATAAGAATAAATAGTAATTCATAGCAGTCTTTACTAATATGCTTAATTTAGAGCTCTGGAGTCCAACTCCTAGCCACATCGCCTCTGTATTCCATTTTCTATGAAACACTTGACCTATTTACTCACTTTTTGACCTAGCAGTCTAAGAAATATAAGATGGAAAAGACATGACCAAAATTAGAGGTTTAAATAAACAGCTTTTAGTGTGGGAAAAGGCCAAATTTATTCTAAATGTAAACATGTATTTTGAAAATCTGAGTACCCTCATACTTTGGGCAAATCTGAGTGAATCTGAGCTTTACATCTAGCCTGTGTCTCAGTCCTGTGCCAAACAAAAACTGGAATTTGGAAAGGCAGTACTTTAGCTCAGATTCAGGTAAACATGCTCTGAACCAAACCTCTCAAGCTTGCCCTATTGGGATTTGTAGTTAATTAAATTAAGATTTCAGTCGTCTTCATTGGTATCTTCATCTCTGGGTAGCAGCCTTGGGCGAGGTTGAAAGTGAAACTTGCTTCCTTTGCTCCAAGGCAGCTTTGTCTAAAATTGACTCTGGAATCAAAAGCTCCATGTGATGCTATTAAAGCTCCCTCACCACAAGCTGCTCTGCCAGCATTTCTGAATGCCCCATTCCTGCAGGTATCCCAGCAAGCTTTCCTCTTGTGTGAACTGCACAAGGAGGCATCGGGGTTTATTACAGAGTTTGTGCTGCTAACGTGTCATACATCATGCCATTAATTAAGAGAAATTCCTCTTTCCCCAGTTGGGTGGCTGCACGATGCTGCCAGCGTGTATATATTACCCACCCTGGCCTAACCCAAAGGCTGCATGACTGATTGTACCCCAGAGGCCTTCCAGCCTCCTCAGGTAATTCCACTGCTGAGGCTCCAAACCCAAGGAATTAAAGAAACCTCTGCACTGGGCTCTGCTCCCCTTGTAATTAGTACCAGAGTGGGGTGCGGCGGGTCCATGTGCTCCCAGTCATAGCCCACGCAATGAAAATGTTTTCTTTCTGGGACAATCTGTAGAAATCTCACAGGGATCTGGGGGTTTTATGTGTATATATGTGCATGTAATAATAATAATTATCCTCATTAGGACCTTAACTCCAAAAAGCTTGGTGCTGTGCTTTCAAAACTGGTGGGAGAGCTGGAGGATGTGCTGAGGAATCGCTGCCCGTGCACGGCCCCTGACATCACCCTGGTGTTGGGGAGCCTGAGCCCCAGGAGCTGCTGCCTTCAGCAGGAGGCTGATTTCACCTGCCTTCAGCTGGGGCTGCACAGGTGGCGTGGGGACATCCTCTGTCTGTCTCTTTTCCCACTGTGTGCCCAGCTGCTTTTGTAAAAAATTTTCCGCCCAGCTTTAGTTGCAGGAACTAAATGAGTCTAATTTACCCAGGGTTTAATTTATCCAAAGTTTAATTTATCCAAAGAATCAGCGTGGACTCACCTAACAGCCCCCCAAATTCCTGTGCTTGTCACCAGTGCTCCTCCCTCCAGGCTCCTGGGGATTAGGGACACATAATGGGATGCTGGAGGGCTGTTTTACAGAGGATAACAATATTATCCCTCAGACTGAGCCATAGGGTATAGTTACAGCTGTTCAGGAATTTTGTCATTAGAAGTCTTTTGGTTAGAAAATGTCAGTTCTTTGAAAGAAATTTTTGGAATAAAGGGAGAGGTTTCTAGTGTCAAAGAGGAATAAATTCTGGAATAACCACTAGCCCTGGGCAAAGGAGAGCTGTGTTCCAGTCCCAATCTCAGTGAAAGTGCAGGTTACTTACACAGAAAAACCAGAAGTGTGAAAA
The DNA here is from genome assembly GCF_027887145.1 of Ammospiza caudacuta. Taxonomy (NCBI): domain Eukaryota; kingdom Metazoa; phylum Chordata; class Aves; order Passeriformes; family Passerellidae; genus Ammospiza; species Ammospiza caudacuta. The sequence goes on from NC_080607.1 coordinate 9,750,149, forward strand.
AACTGTGAAGAATTCTGTGCTCTCCTGGTATTCATGCAAACTGCAAACCAAGGGTTTCAAAGAGATCTACCCTGGCTAAACAGGGATTCTTGGTATTTCCTCTATTTCAGGAATCACAACGAAGTTTAAGGACTTGATGTGTAGCTCTCAAAACTGAGAACATTTCTTTAAAAGGTGTGCTATTGAACAGCTATGCAGGAGGGATACCCTTCAGATGAGCTCTTGCTGAAGTGACCCCACTGCTGGGTGAGTGCAGGGCCATTCACAGAACAGAATCATTTAGAATCCTTTAGGTTACAGAAGAACTCTGAGATCATCAAGTCCAACACTTCCCCCACCTCTGCCAAGGCCAGCACTAAACCATGTTCCCAGTGCCACTTCCGCACATCTTTTAAATCCTTCAGGGGTGGTTACTGCCTTGGGCAGCCTTTTCCAGTGCTTGACAACCTTAATATCCAATCTAAATCTCCTCTGGCACAATTTGTTAGGGGGAGACCCAAATCTCTGCAGTCACAGCAGACCTGAATACCAAAAGCACCTTACAAGTGATTAATGAGCAGCCTGGCACCATCATTGCATTGTTAACTCAGTTAGTAATGCCATTAACACAAATCCCACACACCACTAGCTTAAAGCAACATTTCACTCCATCATGAAGAAAAAAAGGTTATTTTGGACATGGCAGGCCTGACCCAACAAGCCATTATCCTCCAGCTGCAAAGAGCAGCTCCCAGCTGAGCATCACCCAGCATCCAGCACTCACTGCAGTTATCTCATCCTGCTCCAGTGGACCATCCCCAAAAGCAGCTCCAGCATCCCAGGCAGCCCTATGGCCAGGAGCAGTATCCTGGAGGAATATTTCTGTTGAGGTCTCTCTGTGCCCTGGGCTGGATGGGGAAGGAAGGTGCTAGCAAAGCTGTTTGGAAGGCAAGTCAAGTTTCCAACCTCTGTGCATTACAGGATATAACAAATTAACCAGAGTAGACAACCACGCACCATACTTCATTGTATTCACTGAGCTCACCTCCTGAGCTGTACAGGAAAGAAAAGGCTTTTTTCATTATTTTAATAAAGCTTTTTGCTGTTGCTCAAGGACTTTGGTTTAATACATGATTGTTACTTCAGTGAAATCTAGCTAATTCTCTGAGAAATGCTGGCTTTTATGAACACACAGGAATTTTGAAAGAAATTATTGAATGAGGACTTTTCAACATTTTCATAAAGAAAGCTGTGTTTCTCATTTGAAAGTGACTTTATAATTTGAAGATGGAATAGTTTTTCTTTAGATAGGAAATAGTCCAATTATGAAATAGCAATGTTCTAAATCTTTAGATGTCTCTGTTGACCTAATGATATCATTATGGTATGTATAATTTAAATGTATTATGGCAAAAGGAAAAGGTTTCAGATAATTTCTTCTAAAACAAAAATCTGTTGAGAGAAGTGATTCAGAAATTTCAAAAAGTCTTGAACGTAAAAAAATCTTTTCCCTCCTCTTTCAAGTACCATTTGCTTGGATGCCATTTAATGTTGGTTTGACATTTGGCTGTTTTTCCTCTGTTCTAAAGATTTTTAGTTTGCATTTTGAAAAAAAGCTTGGGAATCCATGTGTTGGCCACTGAGGACTTGCACTACTGGCAAACGCTGCTACAAGCTGGAGATCCAAGAAATCAAACACAAGAAATCGACTCCTAGAGACTGAGTATCAGGAAAGTTTTCACACTAAGCCTGTTTTGACTCACATAGATTTTTGCTCTAAATTTGAGTCAGAAACAGAACTCAGTCCCATCTGAGGGAGCAGACAGCTTCTGACTCAGAATCTCAGTCTGCAGCTGATGCCTGGGACTGTGTCCACCGTATCTCAAGACCAAACTGCAGCTCATACCTGAGCACCCTCTCCAGCACAGATCCACCAAGAACTTCTTTGCAGTAAACCCTCAGTGCTCAGTTTCGCACATTATTTTTAAACTTGGAAACAAAATCCCTGGAGTTGCATATTCACAGACATGAAAAATGAGGCATTTCATGCACGCAACTTTATTTTCTGAAGTGTTTGTGCATTTACCCACCCTGTTTTGTGAGGACTTGTGCAGATGGCCAGACCTGCAGTGCACACCCACTTTGGGAGCACACTAACTGCCCCTGAGTGTGTGGGTTAGGTGCACTTCTCATGTGCACAATTACCCATTCCAAAATTTTGATGACAAAGGAATCATAATGCTCCTGAAAATGTTTATTATATAAATATTGTCCTTTCTGGTTCAGCAGTGTATTATTCTCATTACTTTTCGTGCAGCCATACAGCTTTCCCTGCCCTTGCTTTCCCAAACTGGTGTTACTGGCATGTGGAATGCAACAGCTGGTTAGGTCTGCAATGATCCAAGAGCAGCAGAAGACAAGGAGTGCAGAGGGGGCTGCTGTCTTCTGCCAAGTGTAGAACTAAGCAGCTGCTTTGTATTTTCACATGAACAAAAATGTTTTGTTAACTGCCTCACTGCCGAGGCACACGCTATGGGTAGCTGGGCGTAGTTGCTGGCCCATGGGGCTCCTCAGTGTGCAGAGAATCAGTGATTCTCCTTCTGTTCCAAGCAGTGTTTGACAGCATCTCATACAGTCCTGTGACAGATGGAATGATTGTAGGACAGTGTTCAAACAACTTTAGCTTCTCTTTATTGCATTAAGGGTGCCCATATGTGCAAGAATCTATCCTCAAAAGAACATTCTTAAGATTACAAATGCTGAAAAGCTGGGAAATGCCAGTGGAAAATATGTTCTCTGATCATCTTTCATTGGATAAAATAAAATTTATAACACAATGGGGTGGAAGAGGCTTTGAGATGTCATCTAATTCTCCATGGCTCAAGGCAGGATTGGCTCCATCATCAAACTGTTGTCAAACTTGTTCTTTACTGTCTCAAGTTCTCCTGATTTTTTCCAAAAGAACAGTGGCTTTTTGAGATCCTGGGAGGTTGCATTAAACCTGTCCAGAACTAAAGCTCTGCATCTTATTATGAAGATGGGAAGGGATTCAGGAAACTACTGGTGATTAAAAGAAAAGTGAGACTCCTCTGTTTTAAATAAGAGTATCAGAAGTGAGACTAAGACAGAATTTTACTCTTCAAAGAGAATACTGCCTGGAGAAACTGAGATAAGAGTTACAAGGGTAAAAGTTGAGGCTTCTGTAGTATATTTACATCCACTGTAAATACTTTACTGGTCCATGAGTGCTGTGGTAGAGGCAATTAGGAAGAGGCTAATCAAGAGTCTTGAAGTGTTGTGTCTGATGTGTGCTCATGTACAAATAAAAGAGATGGTGTAGGGGGGGGGAGTTCAGTTGCAATCTTCAAAAGGGGTCCTGGAGGAAGTGGAAAAGATGCACAGCAAATATTCCTGCTCCAGGCTCCATCTACAAAAGGAACCAAGGTCATGAGGAGACTGTGAAATGCCAGAATGCAGCCCAGGGGAAAGGTGCTGGCAGGTGAAGCATGTGCAGCCTGCAGGTGTGGTAGAAGCCATGAACTACCGACAACTCTGCTCCTCAGCAGATGGGAAAGCTGGGACAAGAGTCCCTGATGGGGCACAGCACTGGAGCCCTGAATAATGTGGAGCACAAGTCTGCGGTCACTGTGCTCATGAAATCCAGTAGGAAATTAATGAGTCTAATTTGGATGTGAAACATGGTGTGTGTAACTTTGGGTGTCTGTGTAATGGGGTGCTGAAAACAAGATCTACAAAGCCAGAAGATTGCAGATGGGAAGGAAACATTTGCTTAAAATACGATGTGAGGAAATGGGATGGCCTTCACCCCCATGGGCATGTGGCAGGGGATCGTGGAACACCAGGTTTCAAGCTGAGTATTTGCATTTATCTCCCAAACTTTGCCATGTGCACTCTGATGTGCAGGGCAAGACCTACTGAATTCTAGACAAAGACAAAGCAATTAGAGAGTGATCCAACTGCCATGCTAAATGCCTCTGCTCTGTCTTCTTTTTATTCATAGCCTTCTGTTTAAAGTCATCTTGGAGTTTAACTTGCTAAACAAACCTTTCTTATTCATAAGCCACCCATTCATAAGTCTTGAAGGATGGAGAGGGAGTGAGGCAAGGTGAGACAAACAGGGTGAACTCTTTGGTGAAGACAGGGATTGTTTTTATAGAAATAGCAGCTTCTTGAGGAATATGGACCCAGGAATATTTTTGGGGAAGCTAGGACATAGAGAATGATTACAGGCAAATCTGGGAAGGAGTACCTTCCATCAGAATAAAGAGAGCCAATATAGAGAAGTTCAGAGTGGACAAAGGCACATCCCATCAGCGCCCAGTGAGTGGGCTGTAGCCAAGAGCATTGCCAAGAGATCTGGTCCCAAAGCCGTGGGACCCCAGGCCCCTCTCCTGGAGAAGGGCACAAAGCTCTGGGTGAATAAGGCTGTGAACGGCACAGGGGGGAAGCAGCTCTCCCAGGGTGCAGTCCTGGACCAGCCCCTGCCATGGAGCTCATTTTGTGCAGGTCCGAGAGGTCTCTGGGGCCCTCCCCTGCCTGGAGGTGTTGGAGCAGGGCCTTGAGCTAAGAAGTGCCAGTAACTCCAGCTCTGAAAACAACATTTCTCCCTTATCTCTTCATCAAACTCACAATGACTTATCCTGGTCCTCACCCTTCAGGACCTCAGTGACTTGTCCTAGTTTTCCTCCTTCAGGACCTCATCTTTCCCCATCCTCATCAGCTTGCTCTGAGGAAACATCCCTGGGTATTTGAGAAACATTTGGATGCTGTCCTGATGAGCCTATTGAAAAGCCCACGAGGAAATGAATAATTCTGTACTTGATGAAGGGTTTGAAAGATGTGCCATATATAGTGCATGGGGCCCTGTGTTTAGGCAGGGGAAACATAGAATATGGAGGAGCTGCTCTTTCAGAGACAGCATCTGACCTTAATCCTCAAAATACTGAGGGGGCTTTGGAGAAAACCTGTGGGTGACCAGCTGCGTTGCAGCACTTGTGCCCAAGTGACTCAGGGTGCTGCTGTGGCTTCAGGAAAATGTTCTCCTGTGTTTTCAGATGAATGGCAAAGTGTTGTTTAGCTTTGCATATAATGAGAAGCTTCTCTGAGGATTTCACTGCCATTTATTTCAGATGAAGCACAAACTGATCATTGCCAGCCTTTGGGTGAACTTAAGCTATTGGCTTTGAAGCTTTGGTGAAACTTCAGGTGTTTGTTTGTTAGAGCTTTGCACTCAATTAAATCACAGCTCCAAGAATCCCCCACAGAAAGGAGAACTTATCACACCCAAATCAGGTCCCCAGCTGAATATAATTTAGAGATTATATTTGCAAAATCTGGTGTGTGGATGCACTGGATTTTGAGACAGTTTTGGACACTCAGTGCAAACAAATCTCAGTTATGGATCACTAACTTGTTTTATGACATGACTTCAGGAAAATGAGGGGGGAAATGACACTTGAAACACACATTTTTTAGAACAAACTTCAGTTTTAAGAAAACCCAGATAAATTATGGGCTGATTCTCCTTCAGCCATTCTTTACTAGACGTTTTTAGAGAATATCTATTTATTTATTGTCCTCTGAGACCACTCGAGAGGAAGGAAAATGCAGTTAGTCCATCACTTCAGTGGATAAAGAGGGATGCAAACCCTTAATAAAGTATCGATGGCACCCCAAGGGGACAAGAGGAGATTTGCATCCACGTGGCCCAGCTGCCAGAGCTCGTGAGTTACTGCAGAGCAGCCAGGCCCTGTCAGACACAGGAGCATGTTGAGAGGAGAGGGAGCAAAACATGATTTGTACTGGCATGCAGCGAACAAGCTAAGCTGTGTAAAAATGAATGCTCAAAATTAGAAGGATTAATGGAACAAGTTAGTGCAGGGCAGCAGGGAAAGTCCCCTGTCTGGGCACTTCTGCCAGGTTACACCCAGACAGGTTATGGTTTTTTTAAATCTGCTTTCTTTTGTAAGTGAAATTTCACCTGGAGAGCACCTCATGAAGAAAATTCAATTCCACCCTCCCAGCTCCACCTGGATAAGCCCTTTGAGCTTTTCTATTTTTCTTTTATTAAGAAAATCATGGTGGTTTTTGCAGAAGCCTGAGATGCTGGCTTGATCTAAGGAAGGCTAATGGCATGTTAGCCATCAGAAATCATCCAGTGAGTTCATTTGCATCGAATGCTCCTCTTAACCTCATGTTGTAAATCACTTTTAAATAGCCCTGCTGCTTCACCCCAGGGCTGGCTGCTGTTCAGGATGGAGCAGAAGAGTTTCTGCTTGTGCTCTGAAGGCCTTTGAAATCACTTGTGATAAAGCTCCAGAGATGTAAGGATTTTACTATTTAAATCACAAAGCAGGGCCTAAATATTTTTCTACAATAACAGTTTGCTAAGGAGCAGAGTCTGTTCCTTTCAAGCCAGTCTACTCCCACCACCTCTGAAGCTAAACAAATGCTATATTTGCAGCATTTGCCCCATTAGGTGGTTGAGCTTTGGGGGTTTTTTTAGTCCTATACCTGGTTTTGATCTTGCAGAAGGCAATTACAACATTCACAAAATGACAGTCATTTCATGCAATGGAAGGCTGACTAATTGAGGGAAAGGGATGATATTTGGAAATGAAAAACAAAAGCTGCGACATGTACACATGAAGTGGATTCTTTTTTTTTATTTTCTCCTAATAAAATTCTCAACAAGTGAACTTTAGATGTCAGCATTTAAACACTGTCAGGTATTGCTTGTATGGCTTGGTGCAGCATCTACAGACCAACAGGGAAATGTCAGGTGTCACACAATCCTGACCTGGGGAGGCTGGTGTGCACTGGAGAGGTGGACAAGTCAGAAAAAGTGAAGAGCAGGAAATATTGGCACTATTTCAGCTTATCTCTTTCTCCATTTAAATATAACTCCAACAAGTTTCAGCTACCTGAGATTAATCAGAATTTAAGATGATGTAGAAGTTGGCACCAGGGAAAGAGATTTTAAAAATCTTAAAAAGACGAAATTATTGAAATGCACAGGTGCAGTAACAATTCACTCATGTTCTGCTGAGTAGGAAGGTGTAACACAGAATAAACTTGAGCAGCTTCAGTGCCAGCTGTTTTCATTTTTTCTTGGAGGTTTGAAGCTCCATGGACAGATCTACACCTCCATGCTGCTCATTTTGGCAGAGAACCATCACTGTCCTGCAGGTCAGATCTCCTCTTTACAACCCTAATCACTCCTCAGTGAGTTGTGGCTGTCCCTGTGTGGCTGTGATAGTTTGGGTCACAGCACTTTGAAAGCTGAAGCAGCTTCTCTGCTGGCCTGGGGAAAAGGCAGTTTGAAGGTGGTGCTGCCACACGGGCTCTGACAAGGGTCTGTGATGTTTTAATGGATTTTTAAAATCTGTTTCTATGGATTATCATTTTTTCTTGATCTAGAAGAGGCTTGGAGGTCTTACTTCTCCTTGTGGCTTCAAAACAGACTGGTTTGTACCTCCTAAAGGAGATTTATTCAACAGCTTGAGGATTTATAAGCCTGATATTCAGAGTCCTGTCTCAGGAGATACTCACATGAAACCTGAAACAGATCCACTGGGAATGTTGGCTTTTCCCTACTTAACCTGACAAGGTTTTGTTCAGAAATGCAAATCCTTCCTCCCCTGCTCATCAGTCTTATCCACGTTCTTGTGTCCTGATGGGAGCACACACAAGCAAGGCCCTGTTTGTGATGAACTTCCCAGAACTTCACACATTCATAGGAAAACAGGGTGGGCAGTGATCATCCCTGGCTTTTGTCAGAAGAGAACTCTTGGTCTGAATGGAAAAAGTATTCCAGGAGTTATACAACATAGCAAATGCTAACAACACAGGAGCCCTGCTGAGAGGGAGAATTAAAATTGGACATGGTCAGAAGGGTAATGGGAACCAGAGGGAGAAGAAGAAAAATATGCATACTTCAAAAATAAAGGGGTTTTTTTAGATTTTTTTTTATATTTTAGATTTAATGTTTCTTTAGATTTAGATTTTTAGATTGTTGAATTGAGGTCAAGGGAATGAAAAAGGGGACAGGGCTGTTGCTGGGAGTTTCCCTGTGACAGGGAATGTATGTGCAGGAAGACCTGGTATGCTTGGTCCTAACACTCCAAGTCTTTTACCATATCCTGCCCAGCACTGCTGAAGTAAACCAGGTGTAAGTGGTTTCAAAAGAACAGCCAAAACCACATCTTACTCACAGAAATCGTGTCTTGAACATGAAGGCTTTGTTCTCCAGGGCCAGAGCTCCTCTCCCTGCCCTGCTGGTCCATGAAAGTGTTTACAGAGGCCAGGAGCCCAAAGGAATTGAATTCAGGATCTTGAAACCTCTGGCCTTCACAAAATACACCTTCAAAGGAGATTTAGAGCTATCAGCAACAAAATGCTTTCTATTCTCATCTATGACAGCCCACTCCGTTCCTGTCCTGTGTTTATTTAACAATTTTAAAAAATAAATCCATTGCTTTGAGCTCAGGTAATTGATATTTTTAAGGTCTGTGGTGTTATTTTTCCATGTACACTTTCCATAATATTCTATGTTTTCTTTTTCCTTTTTTTATTTTACTTTAACCATCATTTGCTCTTGCTGGCAATTACAGCCCTTGCTTTTGCCTTATACTGGTGCTAAGACAGGTGAGGTGAGGAAATACTGATGACCAAACTTCCTACACTCCCCCTCCTTACCTGAGAGGTCCCAATTGATGTCTCTTTCCCACATGGGAGGTTTGGCTTAAAACAGACCCAAAAGGGCTATATTTTCAGGTATCAGCACTAAGATTGTTTCTACAGTGCCTGTTCCCTCTGCTGTTAGCACAGTTCAATGTGAGCTTCACAAAGGGTGTCATCAGGAGGCTGCTTAAGTTTCATTAAAAAATAAATAAAACTCAATTCCTGGGATCTGCCTAATTGCCCCCTAAATTGGGCAAGTACCAGAGGAAATCTGAAATGTTTGCTACAAATTACTCTTGTGAGTTTAGCTCATTCCTTTCTTACTGGATATCTCAGAAATCAGACCAAATATACAGAGCAGACCTACAATTCCAGAATAAAAATCGTGAAGCTCTTTTGTTGCACCCAAGTAGTTGGATTTGATTATTATTGTCTGATGAGAACTGATTGCCAATATCACATTCTGCTGCTTCTATTCCCTCCTTGTGTGGCTGAAGCATTCCAAATGGGAGGTAGGGGGGAGGGGGAAACTAAAACCAAGAGCAATTAGAAACAAACAAAATATCCATAATGACCTTTTTCAGCATATTTTGAAAGAGAGTTCCAGCCTGCTATTTTAACTGTGTCTCCTCTCTAACAAACTATATTATTTTAGCTGTGGGCCTTTTCTCTTTTATTTTAATGAATACATAACAGAAAGGCCCCTGCATTACTTGGGGTTTCTTCCATGCCCATAAGTGATTACAGTCAGTCATAAACACCAGAGCACCTTAAAAATGGAAACCAAGAGGTAAAAAAGGCCAATTCAAATATCTCCCTGACTGGTTTTCATGCCAGCCAAGCCACACTGGAGATGAACCCCAGTAGCTTCTCAACTCCATGTTAAAAGGAGAATAAAGCTTTAAGTTGTCATATCATTGGGGCTTAACTCACTTTTCTCACTCAACAACATCTTGGTGGTCAAGTGTCGATAATCCAGCTCTGTGCATGAGCTATACAAGTTTTCAATCTGAAACAGTCCCAGCAGGAAAAACTTCTCTAATTGAGACCATCTTCAGTAACTGGGAGCATCTTCTCCTGCCATTTCCCAGTGCAGGTACCAGTGCTTTGCCAAGGCTGCAGGTTTCCCTGGAAGACAGAGCAGCAGTGGAAGGTCACATCTCACCAAATCCTTCTGTAGGGTGAGGACTCAAAGTGCCACAGTGGAGAATTAGCAAACCCCATCATCCAAAGGTAATTATCTGAAGGAGATGATGTCCATTGTGTCAGCTGAGAGGAAATTAGTGCCCAGAAGACATTGGGACCCATCCAGAGCCTGAGCAATGTCCCTGTGCATGAGCTGCAGTGTGAACACACACCTGGCACACACACACTCAAGGGCTGCTGGCTCCTGCAGCACTGAGCATTGCACACCTCAGCTGCACTCTGATTTTCAGAGTTCTTTCCATTTTCACTGATCTGACAGCAGTATGAGATTGCAGTAGGGAAAATTAGGAGGGAAAAAAATCTGCATGGATTAACTTTACTTTTCTCAGCACAGCCACACTATCAGGACTGCAAGTCAAAACTACTGACTAGAAAAAAATAAAAGAAAATATATCAAAAACACACTTTGGGAAAAGAAGAGAACGATGTTGTGTGCATCAGTGTTGTTCTTACAGCTTATACTCCACTCATCCACCTCCTTAAAACTAGTTTTACATGGGAGCTGTGCAGGCTGGCCCCATGAGGAGGATGCATGGTGCACCTCGAGGCTGAACATGTGGGAGGCTCCTCACAGCAGAACATCCGTGGGTCCTGTGCAGGGCTGAATGCATCACACAGGGCAACTGATTCTCCAACCAGTTCAGATGCCATTGCTCGTGCAAAACACGTGTCCAGCCACCAGGCTTGCATAAATTGGCTGTAAATAGTTAATTAAATGCATTTGTACCCCACCACCTGATTTGCATGCAGAATTGTCAAAACAGCCTGCTAAGATTAGACACAATGTACTCCCCGAACACAATTGTGCCACTGAAACGGGCTGAAAATCTGGCGCATTGAGTTAAATTTTCACATTGTGCCTTCTTGTGTAATAACAATAATCTCCTCTGCCTTGGAGTATAATCGCAATAAAGAGCTTTTTGTGATTCATTCAGTGTTTATTCACTCAGTAAACAGCCCTTTATTGCTTTTTATACTACAAAGCAAATGAGATTATTGCTTAAATTGTCCGGTAGCGACTAGCTTCTGTCCTCTGGCTTGCTTATTCAGTTTGTTTTTGTGTTGTGGTTTTGGAAAAGAAAACTTGTTTAAAATTAGCTCCCCAATAAATCACAGTAACAATGAAGTGAGAGTTTCTGCAGTGTGACAGATTTGTAGCTTTTTATGTTTGTAATGATGATGATATGTTTTCTATCTTATTTATTCCCTTCAGCCTTTATTCTCCCAAAATCTGAAGTCTACTGCTGTGAAGAAAACTCTTAAGATGATGGAGTTTGGGAAGGGAGAACTTTCAGTCCTTGGACTGCACAGCTGCCTTTGCAGTATTCTCAGGAGGGAATGGTGCAGGAAAGAAGCAAAAAAAGTAAAAAGGCAGGAGTCTGGAGCTCAGAGTCCAGAGGCATCAACACTAATTCACATCCTACCCTGTTCCTAAAAGCTCCAGCGAGTTCTTTCCCTATATAATAAGGTTGGTGATGTTATCTGCTTTGAAAAGTGCCCCAAGACCTTTGGCTGGTTGGCAACAAACATTTCTGTTATTCAGTGCTCTCCAATTCTCAGGAGCAGCTGTTCCAGCACACCATCTCCCCAGGAAGGTGTGTGGCGCAGCAGCCCTGCAGGCCCTAAAGGCTGCGAGCTCTGCAGTGTTCATCACAGAGGAGTCAGCTGTGGCCAACATTTGTTCATTCTCTCCTTCTCTGAGTGTGCAAATGGAGCAGCCCATAATTATTCCTCATCACGAGGCCAAGTGGAGTATTCATCAAGAGAACGGGAAGGACTATTTCTCTCTTTCAGGCAGTAGCACGTAAATGGCATTTCTTATTTCAGTCCTGCCAGCTTTGAGACGTTAGCAAAGCATTTCCCTGATAATTATTGATCTTCTGTATTTATAGAAAGCTGGAACCCAGCACAATTCAATATTCAGGAGATGCCAATTTTCTATGAATACCTGAGAATGACTTGGTCATTTTCCATTTCTGTAATTGCTTCTGCATTGCTGGGGCATGAATTGCATTCTTTAAAGCCCACCTAGAAATGGAACATGGGCAAGGAAACTCTGCATGATTTTCTTTCTCCTCGCTGAAGCCAAGCATGTTGTTTTCAATTTGGGCATTTCAAGTATTAATGTCCAACTTCATTTACTCACATCCACTGCCAGCTTCCCCGCTCAAATACCTTAAATTAATTGATCTAGAATTGCAAACTGGGGCTCTCAACCTGTTAAATATGCAGCTGGGTCTGTATTTTCTCTAATGGACTCTATATTTTCTAGAGGAGTCTTTGAATTTAGCTAGTCTTGACAGCTTTTGAGTGACCATATTTCTTCTCTGGGTAATACAGTTTCCTAGATTTAGCTTTTCCCCTTTTTCTGTGTTGTTACATTCAGTTGTATTATTAGTTCATAGCACTTATTTTTAGCATAACCTAAACAGTGACACAGTTCATGAAAAGCACAGGCCAAGTCCCAGATCCACTGAATTCCCCAGCAAAATCTTTGCCCTTTGGCACCAGATATGAGGTGGTACAACCCCTTTTCCTTGAGTCTGCAGTGGTTCCACGTCTCAGAGCCAAAGGGTCTCATCTGGTTGTTCCAAGGATAAATCTGACTTGTGAGGTGGTACCTATCCTGTGCCTGAGATTGTTCTCTGCACTGATTGGGAAATTTTCAGAATTTGCAGTTCTGGGGAATTGCAGAGGTTGAGCTCACTGGTTGAATGGAAATCTCCCAGTGCTTGAAACTGGGAGCAAGGCCTGGAGTATATCCTGGTATCCCAGTTTTGACAGCAAGAGGTTTCCCTGTGAGATTTCTGCCAGTCCTGGCACAGGCTCCCCTAAGGATGTGACATGTTTGGTTTCCCTGGGTAGGAGCACACCCTGCTTCAGAGTTGCCATGAATAAGAAACTTGCTAAGTGCACAGCCCCATCTATGATTACATTTTTGTTTCACAGGGCAACAATGATTTATGAAGCATATTTTCTTGTGGTGACCAGAAAAGGTTTCCATTTAATGATTGAGCAATATACTTACCTTTATCAAACCTGCTTGAAAACCTTTTGCTGTTTTAAGAATTTATTTTCACAGGACTTTTGCCTCTTTAACCAGATTTCTTTTTAAAGAGGTTCTGCTCTGGTTTGCCAAAGCTCCCAGGTTTCTGGTTAGATGTGTGGTTTGTTGGAGCAAGGTGAGATAACACAATCTGATGGCCAATATACCATGTTCCTCTGAGTAGGAAAGTGTAACACAGAATAAGCTTGGGCAGCCTCAGTGCCAGCTGTTGTCATTTTTCCTTGGAAGTTTGAAGCTCCATGGACAGATCCACACCTCTGTGCTTCTCCTCTTGGCAGGAAAACCATACCTCTGTGCTTCTCCTCTTGGCAGGAAAACCATCATTGTCCTTATAAGGAACTTATAATTATTCTATTCTATTCTATTCTATTCTATTCTATTCTATTCTATTCTATTCTATTCTATTCTATTCTATTCTATTCTTATTCTATTATATTAATATTATTATTGTCCTTACAGGAACTTATAAGTTCTTCTTCATGTGTAGCCCTGACACTGACGTTTTGGGTGCCCTTGATCCTGTCACTTTGCTGCCTTGCGTGTCAGCTCCTCACCTGAAAAAGAAGAACAGTCCTACTCATTTTCCCTTGCCCTGTTCATCCCTCCAGACTCTTCATCAGAGGCTCTGCTTCTCACTGGGACTTGCTGCTTGCCCAGCATGGTGAGGGTTTGCAGTCCTGACTATCACAGGATATTAATTAATCATACAAATAAATCATACCAAAGAAATATTAATTAATCATTGCTCCAGAAAAGAGCTCACTACAGACACTCTCTGTGAGCCCTCAGCACAGCCTTGGAGCTGCTGGAAATTCACTGTCTTTCACCCAGGGCCCATGGACATGATTAAAAGAACTGCCTCAAATCATCCCAACTTTCTCACTATTAAACAGCAGCTACAGCTCCTTCTCTTTTTGATTTTCATTTCTTATTCTTTTTTTTTCTTTTTTTTTTTTTTTTTTTTTGAACCTGGCAGCCTTAGTCAATAAGCCATAAGCACCAAGCTAAGAAGAACTGCTGTCATCAGACAAAAAGGCCTCCAAGTCCACATCCCTAACAACCTATTTTAATAACAAGAGCAATAACGGGATTTATTATGCATGCGGCTTTCTGCAATCATTTCTGAAGAGAAAATTAGTTTGAAGCCTCAGGCGACAGTTGAACTCTCAGAGGCGCCTAAAATAAAATAAGGAGGGGGGGAAGAGGGGATGGGAGGGGGCTGAAAAAATAATAAAAGTGTGATGGGAAAAGTTATTGGAGCAAGAATGGCGGTAAAGTTTATCTGTGAGCTGGTGGTGTCCTCCAGAGGGAGGGTTATTGGAATTGTTCACACCACAACAGAGGTGTGGTGGCTGGGAGCTGGGCAGGTTTGCTGGGCAGAGCTGCTGGGGACACAGGTGACATGAGAGCTGGCAGAGCATGGTCCAGTGTGGAGAACCAATGGGATGGCCCCAGAACCTTGCGTGCAGTGAAGTGGTGATGAATTCTAGAGGGGCTCTGGGCCAAGGAGTTAATCTCAGCTCAGGCAGGGACTTAAAAGGAAAAGAAAAAAAAAATAATAAAACCAAAACAAAACCAAAACTAAACTAAACTAAACTAAACTAAGCAAAAAAGGAAAGAAGAAGAGGGCATGTGGGAACCCAGAACATCCCTCTGGCTGTCCAAGACCCCTGCCAGGGGGCTCAAAAGCCCTGGCACAAACCCAAAACACCTGTGGGTTTGATTATGACCTGTGGAGCAAATCACCAACATTATATGAAGATCAGCAAGCACAACAATTTAGGTAGAATGATAGTCAAGTTATCATGAGGTGAAAAATAGAGTTTTAGGGTTTTTGGTATGGGGATTCAGGGAGGCAAGATGGAGGGATCTGGGCATGTCCAGCCTTTCTCCTTCTTCTTATTGGCCTCCATCTTCTGCTGTGATGGTGGCACTTTTAGATTGGTTTAGAGTAGAAGTTCACTGTCTAACACAGGTGATAGGTATTGGGAAGTAATTGTAAACATTGTACGGGTAGTTTTTAGTATAAAGACATAACACTGCCCCGGGGCAGGCAGAGTGCCTGGAACTGTCCTGCTGGACAGACCTCAGCAGGGCAGGAGAAAATTTTTTATAGATAAGATACAATAAACAACCTTGAGACTGAGAACTGAAGAGCCCTGACTCCTTCTTCAAGCGCCGGGCTGGGAAAAGAGACTTTTGAACCTTTCTCAAGGTCACTCTGAGCAGCTGGAGACCCTAACAAGGGCAAGGGCCAGGTGAGCTGCTGGAGGCAGGAGGTGTGAGGAGCTGGCTGCAGGTTAGGGGCAGGAAGGCAGGATGGCCCATCCTGTGTGGACATCTGCCCCCAGGAGACACAGCTAGTATTCCCACCCCTGCCCCTTCACACCACCAGAAAGTTCCTCCCTTCCCTACCAGCTTCAGGTCCAGCTTGAAATTGAGGTTTTTAGGCATCAGCCTGTCCTGAAAGTCCTGCACCATCCTCTGCTGAATGCAGAGGAAATGAAGTTTGGGAATGGGAGTAGGGAACTGTTCAATTCACAACACTCACTCTGTGCTTTTCTCTAACCAAAAGAGATTAAACTACAAACTGCCTCCTCTCAGACATGCTGCATTTTTCCCTCAATTTGCACCTGCAGAGCCCATGGCCAGACCCCACCTCAGCCTGTTCCTTGGCACATGAAGGGATGTGAGGGGCTGGAGGTGGGTGATGTTTGGGAGTTGGGGTGGCTGAGACAACCTGGCACACAGAGATTAATCCATTACCATGATTCTGGCAGCTGCTTCCCAAGGGGGTTCCCATGCAGCCCACCACTGTGCAGGATGGATTCTGTCTCCAGCAGGCATCCAGGGAAAACCAGGGTATTTCAGGGATTGAGCATCCCCATTCCAGACAAATCCTTGGCAGAGCAGCAGGACTGGATGCAGATCAGTGCACAGTTGTTCCTTCAAAAATCTAAATGTTTGTATTTATGTGTGTCCGCTTCAAAGAAAGACAAAACCAATCACTTTTGTTTATATAAGACATCTTATATTTCCTAATTAATAGGAAAAATTTTTCCCCCTTCCTGAGGCAAGGCCTGAACTTGACTGCTGGAAATGCTGCAGACCCAGCTGAGACCAAGCATCTCAAACCTTCTATTAGATGCTCCTTGCTTTTGGGGCTCTGGTTTGAGGACACGTTACTTTACTTCAGCTCTGGAGTCTGAGGCTGCCCCTTTTGACCTGTAAGATGTGGCCAAAGAAAATAAAATGTGGTTATTGTTTAAAAAGTCATCCTACCAGAAAATATATGATCACTTAAAGGCAACATCAGAGAGTGGGATCTTCTGCTGGCTTCATCCAGGGCCTTGGCTAACCAGCTAATTCCATAGTGATATTTATGGCTTGTTTGTAAAAAAGAAAATGGTCCGAAATCCTGTGGCTGTTTGGTAGCCATGTCTTTAATGTCTAACTGCTTATTCATTCTAAAAAGTGGGATTTAATAAGACAGTTATTGTATGTTATTTAAATACCAATTGATTATTAAAAACATCTTTATTTATAACTGCAAATTATAAAGTACTTGGGGAAGTGCAGCCAATCAAATCAGTGAACTGCCTGATGAATATCCTTTTCTAAACCCATCATTTTATATATAGAAAAGAGGTTGACTTATGCAGCAGGAATAAAACTAACTTAACTGCCTTTATGGGTCATTTCTTTCTTTGATGAATACTTGTAACTCCCTGTAACTGTAATAGGACCTTTGCTTTCCAACTGAGCAGAAAATAAACAGTCCTCACTGTAGGAGCTCTGCTGCCTTTTGGGGGGCTCTGAGCAGGGGTAAGCAGAGGATGAAATGTTCTGTGCTTTAATAATGCATGCCAAAAATAAAAATACTCCTGAATAAATCCCCTTTCCCTATTTCCTGCCAAATGCTGCCCAGAGGGTCCCTGAAAAGAGAAAAATACCTGTACTCCATTCCTTGGTAGTCCCACCAGAAAGCTGCACTGATAACAGATGGATCTTCTCAAGACTTTTTTCAGAGCTGTCTTTTAAGATTTTTTTTCTCTAACATACATTCCTGTGTATGTTAAAAGCCACATTTGGTGGCTTTTTCACCTGAGAGAATAAAGACACGTTGCATGCTAGAAGAAATGAGAAGTGCTCATCCCACCCCTCCCTTCCCTTTGGTTTGGTTTTTTGGATTTGTTTTAATTAATTTTTTTTTCTCCTGGTTAAGCTGTAAGATTAATGAAGGGTTGGAGGGAGTAAAAGATTTTTAAAAGGTATTTTTTCCTGCCTCCTTTTCCAAATGCAAAGTGCAGCTGCTGATGCAGAGACAGGTTCTGCAGCTCCAGCAAGCACTCACAGCACAGCAGGCCTGACTCGCAGCCAAGACAGAGAAAATCTGATATGGTATTTATGTCTCTGTTTAGGGAAATTTACCCAAAACAAGGTGGTAGCTGAGAAAGGAGACAATGAAACAGGAGGGAGGAAACTTGTTCTTTAAGAAAATAAAAGAGGAAAGCAAAAGGAAGCCGGTTCAAGTGGGCTCCTAAATAAATAACCAACACTCTGAAATCCTGTATCCTGGTGGCTTTACAAATTAACTTTGCAAGGAAAATGGCTTGTTCTTCCTTTGTGAGCCTTGTTAACACCTGAGGGTTAAACACCAAGGTATTGTATCACCAGCAGGTATCAATCAATCACAACTCCCTAAAATCAGTGTAACTGCACCCACTTACACAGGATCCAGGCCCAGGAACAGCAGACACATCCCTGAGAGGAGTTAAAGCCAGGGCAAGCACCAGAGCCTACTGCATCAATGTGCATTTCTTCCCACAGCTCTCTCTTTTTACCTTATTCATGCTTTTAACATACTGATGCCATTTTCCAAGATGTGTTTTTATTCTCCGTTCCAAATTATTTACAATTAACAGATCTATTGACTCAATCATTCTTCTATTGTATCTTTTTCCCTTTTACTGCAGTGAAAAAAAAAATCCATTCCTAAACAAGACAAGATCTTTAAAAAGATCTTCATTATATTTCAATGGCAATCTTGCTTTTGTTGAAAGAAAATACATCTGTTTATTAATTAAGAGGAATTTGCTTAGGTTAGTTCCACTGAACAAACACTTTGTTTTGCCACATGAGGCCAAATACTTCGAATTTTCCTGTGCTGTGGAGTGTAGCTCCGCTGTTACTGAACTGAATGCTCTGTAACTCACAGCAAAATTAAGAGTGGGCCAAGTCCTGCAGATTTTATGGACATCTCTGTAACCTCCCAAGTATTTCTAAGATACCCATTCACACCAGCAACTGAGCTCCAGATGAATCAGTTATTATGAATGTTTGGTCTGTTAAACCTCCTTTTCTCTGCCCACAGTCAGTGAAAAAAAAAAAAAAAAATCTGTTATCGTCTTGCACTTTGCTCAAAATTTCATGCTAACAAATTTCAGTCTGGCCAAACCCCCATTTTTTTTTCCAAGTCGTTGGCATTTATATAGCATAATGTGAAATTGGTAGTATAGATCATTAATGTCATTTCCCATCTGTGCCACAGCACAAGGAAGGAAGGGGAGAGCCTTCTGCAGAGGTCTCACTCATGTCTAACTTTTTTGGAGTGAGATGAGCGAGTGAAAATCACCCCAAAAACTAATCCAAGTGTCATCTCAGGATTTTTGTCATGAGGAGAAAGAGTTTCTGCCCAAGTCCACCATGATTTGGTTGGTTTTGTCCTCATTTTGCTGAAAGAGGTTGGTGTCAGAATGAGCTGGTACATATTAGGAAAAAATTTTTCACCAAAAGAATAATAAAGTACTGGAATGCTCTTCCCAGGTAAGTGGTATGTTGCAGACATCTTTTCATGAAAATCCTTTCCTTAGGGTTTTTTCCTCCTGAGAAGCTGAGAGGCCTCAGGAACAAAATGTAAACAATGTTTATCTGCTGCTGTGGAATGCAACAGGGGCATCTGTGATGGCCCCATGTTGGTTGTTTCTAATTAATGGCCAATCACAGCCCAGCTGTGAGTCCGAGACAGCTGCCTTTGTCGTCATTCCTTTCTATTCTATTCTCAGCTAGCCTTCTGTGATGAAACATTTTCTTCTATTCTTTTAGTATAGTTTTAATGTAATATATATCATGTATATATATATCATTTATTATTATAAATCAAGCCTTCTGAAACATAGAGTCAAACCCTCATCTCTTCCCTCAACCTGAGACCCCTGTGAACACCATCACAGTGGTAGAATCACCATCTCTGGATGTGTTTAACAAAAGACTGGACATGGCACTGGGTGCTAGGGTCTAGTTGAGGTGTTAGGGCAGAGGTTGGACTCGATGATCTTAGAGGCCTCCTCCAACCTCATTGTTCTGTGATTCTGTGAGGCTGCTCATCCTGCCAGTAATGTGGTAGCCTAAACAGATCCCCAGAAAAAAAAAAAAATTAATGCACATTGTGCCTGGCAGCAGAGCCCTGTTCCAGCAGGGTTATTGCTCTTGAAAGATCGGGTCCCAGCTGGAACAGGATTTGGACCTTGACCCAACGCCTGCATCCAGCCAGGCTGGCCTTCAGCAGTGCTGGAGGAGAGCAGGATTCAGAGCAGGGCTGGATTTTATAACTCTGCTCCGACTGCAGGCCTGTGTGTGAGAAGGGCTCTGGGTGGATTTCTATTGCTCCTCTGTGAGTCTGAGCAGCACGGTGTGGGGGGCTCTGCACAGGCACCCTGTGCTCAGCCAGCTGATGCTCTGGCTGCTTTATGGGCCAGGCAAAGCCACCTGAGTGCTGGGGCAGCCATTCAGATGTGCATTTTTGGACAGCTAACCCACACTTAAATGCCATTTACACTTATTAACAGCAGCACAGTGACATCTGGTACAGTAAATCTGGAGGGGTTTGTGAGGCAAAGAGTGAAATAACTTCAGCAAAAGGCAAATGCTGGAGTGTTCCCTTTTGTGTATTGAACATTCCTGTAGGCTCTCTACTTGGTCTTTTCAGACAATGCTTTCTTGGCTGGCTGGATTATTGCATATCACCTCTCTAACCTGCTGTATTAATTTCCATTGACTGTGAAAAGAACTCGTCAAATAAGGAGGAAAAAGGAGGGGGGAGTCTTTTAATCCATAAGGCACAGTTCTTAAAAGCACCTTGTTGTGTAGTAGCTGCACACAAGTGAAGAATTTGTCAAGAATACAGGGCTGCTGCTAATTGTCTGAATAAATTACAGCTTTGTAGCCTGGAAGCCACAAATCATGTCATTGTAGCACTAAGCCAGTCCTTTATGGAATTGGTCTTTTACAACCTGGAAAAAACTTTTTAGAAAAGTGCCCTGCAGTAAAAATTAGAGAAACTCTGTGTGTGTGTGTCCATGGGGATGTGAGCAGGGCAGCTCTGCAGTTCCCAGCCCTTCTCAGAGAGCAGGGCTCCCAGCCTGCTCACCTTTTACACCAAGCCATCTGAAGCTGCCACAAAACAGGTGAAGCCCTTTGGAGTGCAGGACTAAGAGAATGTTTCTGTCCATGGAATGGTGGCTGGTGGCCACTTCTGCAGGATGGATGTCAGCTCATTCTTCCTTGGATCATTAGGGCAATCCAGCGACAAAAGAAAATATAAAAAAAAAATTGCAAAAAAAATATATATAACAAAGCACATACTACAGTTTCATATGGCACTCACTTTGTCACAGAGAACTTGCAAAAAGCACTATTGATTATTTTACCCATTGAGATTTAATTTTTTTTCACAAGTGTGGAGCAACAGGTTCGTGTTGCTCTGGTAGTGCAGACACTTGGCCATTCTGATATTTCCTTCCAGCTTTAGCTACAGTATCATAAAAAGGAATAAAGGAATTTTTTTTCATTTTCTTTTGAAGTATCTGGTTTCAGACTGAGGGCTGAGTCCTGCTCTCACTGTTGTCATTTGAAAGGCTCCTACTGAGTTTAGCAGTCTTTGGATGCAGGCAGGTCCATGTGCAGTAATCCAGCATGGCACGATCTTTAAAGGGGAGTTTAGTTCTGTGTAAAGAACGACTCCTCAAGATAATTCCCAGTTCATACTGTGAACTAGACAATAAAGTGGAAAGTGCTCCCTGGAATTTCCTTAAGGCAACCTGAAGCTGTGCTCAGGCTCTTTCCCAGTTTATTAGTAGTGTTTGGCAAAGTACCTCAGGCTTCTTTGCAGACCACAGTAATTGGTTACCAGACACTGGAGGACAAGCTGCCTGATAAAATTCAAAGTCTGCAATGAGGCAGACAGGCATGATACCACAGCAATAAATCACAGCCATTGGGGCATATTCATGGGATGGCTGGCACAGGGGTTTCAATCAGAAGTCAAGAAGGCTCCATGTCATACTCCCCTTCATGGTCAAATCTCCCCCTGGATGCTCTCCAGGTGTCAGGTCAAAGGCAGCACTGAGGAACTAACTACACATGAAATGCCAGACAGGAGATGTGCTCAGACTTGCTCCACAGAGGATACACTAAAAACAAGTAGGTATTATTATATACTTCAGGAAGTTTAGTTCCTAGACCAACTATCCATTAGTGCACTACATGAATAATTAATTGCAATCCCTGGTATTTGCTTGGGATCATTCTCTGCACAACCCAAAGGTGACATGGGATAAACACACAGTGCTGATTCAGTAAGTTGAGGAAATGCTCAGCAAAGCTGATGAAAAGTCTCAAAGTAGTGAGTGGTTTCAGATCCTCAATACCTGCTTGGGGACAGGGTTTTGCCCCAACAGCTGCTCTTCCCACACATATCCCTGTCCTTCCCTGTTTCAGTAACCTCCATGGGCAGGCTAGTCCATGTGCCAAAGGTAATTAATGAGAAGAAAGCCTTTCTTCTTCCAAAACCACAGCAAATCATTAGCTTTAATGCAGAACTTCTTGCTCAGTAGTACTGTTCATCAGGACATGCCTTTCCATGCCAAAACTCATTCTAAAACAGTAATCCTGTCCCCAAATATGGCAAATCAGAGATTTCTCCATCACTGCTTGTTTATAGAGTTTCTTCCCCCTTCCTTAGAAAAACTGGGTAGGGAAAACGCTGACATAGCTGATCTGGAATGAAGAGGAAATGTGATGGTTTTGACAGAGAGAGGCAGATGGCTGCATCCAAAAGGACCAGCCTCCTCTGTAGGGGTCACAAATTCAACTCCCATTCTCAGGTTCTGGAGTTTGACTTTCAAATCATGGGAGATTCTCTGTTTGAGAACAATCATGGGAGATTCTCTGTTTGAGAACAATCTCCAGGCACTTACAGACACTTCTGGATGTGCAGAGCAGTCCCTGGAGAACTCAGGTGCCAATAGGCTCATTCCCTTTTATTGCTGAAATTACAGGATGAGTTGATCCTCGCCTCTGATGATGCCAATATTGTTTAATGTTCTGTATTATGGATTTACCGGAAGGTAAATCCATAGAGTGATAGTCTGCTCAATTTATTGTGTGTTTTCTTTGATGTTCAATGTTTTCTTGATGTTAATCATCACAGCCCTTACATAAGGTATGGCTTTAGAGGAAAGGAGCTCAGTGGGGGATATTTGAACCAAGGATTTGCACCCACCTGTGAGGCAGGCAGCAGAGTTTCAGGCTGTCTGGAGCCCTGGATGTAAGCAGGGTGTTGAAGCAAGTCCAGAAGAAGCCATGAAGAGGGTCCATGGGTCCTATAAGGTGAGAGAGCTGGAGACATTCATCCTGGAGAAGAGAAGGCTCTGGGGAGACTTTACAGAACCTTCCAGTACCTAAAGGTGCTCCAAGAGAAGGGGGAAAGGACTTTGGATGAGGACATGAAGAGAGAGAACAAGCTTTCAACTCAAAGTGAATAGGGATAGATCAGATATTAAGAAGAAATTCCTCCCTGTGAGGGTGGGCAGGCCCTGGCACAGGGTGCCCAGAGCAGCTGTGGCTGCCCCTGGATCCCTGGCAGTGCCCAAGGCCAGGCTGGATGGGCTGGGAGCAGCCTGGGACAGAGGAAGGTGTCCCTGCCCATGGCAATTAGTTGCCAACAGATGATCTTTAAGGTCCCTCCAACCCAATTCACCTGTGTTTCTATGATTCTGTAAACTTCCTGTACAGCCCTAAATGGATTCAGGTCTCTCCATACTCTTGTGCACCAGGGTGAGTTGCTGTGACACCATGCAGGGACACTGAACCCGCACAACACTGCTACACCTTTGGGCATCTTTATCCCAGTTATGGAATTTTTCCTGTGGGATGTAATGGAATCTTCATCTCTGCTCTCAGTTTGGTGCAGTGCAAAGTAATTCTTCTGGCAGATTTTTCCACTGTCAGTGGGGGTTTGTATGGTACATTATCAATGCTCCTCGCCCTGATGATGCATAGCACTAATCCATCATTAGAGCAAGGGTGTGCTCTGATGATGGATTAAAATAATTTATCATAAGAACAAGGGGCTATAATGTAACACCGTCAAAAGATGGCACCATGCAGAGACAAACAGATCAACGAGGAAATTCAGTAATGCTCATCCAATCAAGTGGATCTGCTGCCAAGAGGCTCTTTTACAGCAAAAGTTTGGCAACCTGCAAAAATACCATTATTCTCCTTGCTGAAACAACTTCTTGCAGTGATTTAAGGATTTTCCTTCTTGAACAACGAAGGCAGCCCTCCCATTGCTAGCCACCCATTTTGGGACTGAATATTCCAGGTAAAATTACAGATCCCTTTTTGCCCTCTGCAAGTCCTAATTTTTCACATAATGAAATGCAAATATAACAGCTATTTAAGTCATCAGTCCAAAGTAGGTTTGCTGCAGCATGGTTAAGTGACTGAGAGAGGATTTAAAACTCAGGAGACATGGTTATAGTCTTAGCTTTCTCTTGGAAGCACTACATCTGTAATTCAGCACTTCATTCCTGTCTAGTGCACATATGCTTAACTGTAGCCATATGTTTACGTGGATTCTTCCAAACTCTGTTAAATTAAGGATTAACTGAAACACCTATTTAAATGCCTTCCTGGACATAAGTTTATAGAATCTGGCCTAAAAGCAAACATTGTACTGAAGGTTTAAGAAAAACTCCAAAGAATCTCTTTCTCTGCCCATGGACAGCCATATTTTGAGCTGCTGCTAAGAAATGGGTTGTCAAAGGTCCTGTGTCAGGTGAAACGCAATAGAAAATGGATCTGCTGAAAGAACAGAACCAATAATTCACAGAATCATAGAATAAATCAGGTTGTAGAGGATCTCGGGATGTCATTCACTATATTTCTGTCTGGAAACCCAATAGTATATGGATAAATAAATAAAAAAAAAATAATAAAAAGCAGAGTGATCTGAAACTTTCTTTGTGATTCCAGAGTATGTGCATCTGACGAAGGAGGCACTCCATAGAATGAATAAAAGTACCTCTATGCAACATTGATTTTCCAGTCTGAATGACAGTGGTTGCCAGTCTTCCTATTACTGTAATTGCTGGCTAAATGAACTATAATTGTATTAAGTGGTAAGTCTGAAATATGTATGTACTGTAAAAAGGAGCTCAAGCATTGCAGGCATAAAAATTTGATTTGCAGTATTTGGAATAAGTTCTGGGGGGGGAGGTTGCTTTTACAGAAACTGGTGAGAGAAAGTGACTTAGAGGGGTCTGGAGGGGACATGGAGAAGGATGTCAACAGACACCATTTCACTCACCAAAAATTGTAATTACTTACATAATATTGAACAAAATCATGGTGGATTACACACTGCTTAAGATTTTTGCTGCCTCTTTCAGTTTCTTTCACTCTTGCCACGCTTTTTCATAATGAAAGAATTACGGTAGTTTCAATATGACTTTTCATCTCGATATGAGAACTAATGATAGTAATATTTTTAAAAGTCAAGCTGAACTGTTTTCATTTATCCAAACCAATTCCTGCAGCAGTTGGGTTTGCTAAAATTTGTCATTTCAGAATCATATTTTTTTTTCTAATTTCAGATAGAAGAAATTGTTTCCTTCCTGGGCAATTTAGAATATATTTGGGAATATTTGTGGATGCTGTGCTTTGGAATGTGACAGAAAAGAGTATTAGTGAGGCTGAAAACATAGCAGAAAGTGATCAAAATGCTGCCCATGAAAATTCTGTTGAGAAATCCCATAAAATGGCAATAATAGTCTCATGAAAAGTTTTCTGAGTAAAACCCCATAAAATGTCATCTCTCCTCCTGTTAGCCTCACGCAATAGAGGGTAACCACATTCCTTGCCCAGGAGGATTTGCTGCCAGTTTTTTCCAACAATAGTGCAACAATGCACATTATTTCCAGAATGGAAAGAAAAATGGACCTTTGTGGAGAAATGCAGCAGAATTCCAGCAGCCATGAAAGGAAGGGCAGCCTGGCCATTGTTCTCTGGGATCTTGGCTGAGTCCTTGACACAGTTGCTGAAAATCTTACAGTAACATTATTGTAAGCAGCAGGGGAAAATAATCTGCCCTCAAAATCTTGCTCGCAGTTCCTATTTCACCAGCAGCAAATTGATGGCTTGGCAGGAGAAATATCCCCCTCTTTGCCTGTCTGGGGGCACTGGGAGGAGCTCCCTGCTCTGCTCGGGGCAATGAGGGGCTCCCAGGTCTGAGCCACCCGCGCAGGAGCATCCAGGGCAGGGTTGGACCCAAATCTGAGGCTCTGCAGCCAAAGCATTCTTGAGGCAGGGCAGTTGTGTGCCTGGGAAACAGCCCATTAGGGCCACTGGAGCCGGGATGCCAATTGAAGCAGTCCTCAGGGTGACCTCAGCCCCCCAGGCAAATGCCAGCCCAGCACCAGGAGTGCCAGGCCAAGGGAGAGGAAAATGGAGCAGCCAGCTCCAGGGTGAATTGCACTTGGGCAGCTGAGGGGTCTGCAGGGGCTGAAACTGTCCCCAGACACTGCTGCAATAAAGACCTTTTCTCACTGTCTTAAAAACTCTGCTTTACCTGAATGTGGTGGAAAATTTATTTCACTGTGCTCTGGGGGTGTTAAAATGACTTTTTCAATCCACCATAAGGATTTTTCAGGATCCAATCCCAATCCCTCAGCAGTAAAGAGACTGGACATGCTTTACTATTTGTACATTAATATTGAGATTATTTATCCAAACTTCCTGGATGGATGGATAGATGGATGGATGGATGGATGGATGGATGGATGGATGATGGATGGATGGATGGATGATGGGTGGATGGATGGATGGATGGATGGATGATGGATGGATGGATGGATGGATGGATGGATGGATGGATGGATGAAGGGATTTTCAAGAGGAACAAAATTCTCCAAATGAGCTATAAGCAAAGATTTTAAGGGCTGTCCCTCCCTCCCTCCCTTCCCCCTACCCCTTCCTAGTGTTTAATTGAGTCATCTGTAAGCATTTTGGTAGGTCAGGAATGCAATTAAATAGCCTGTCTATCGTAAAATATTTGAGCAGTAATACCTGATAAAATCATCATTATCTTGGAGTAATTGACCACATCAGATAATTAAGGTTCCTGAGGCAAAGCTTCACCCCCAAAGGAAGTTCAGTGATATTAGAGCAAAGTCAAGACTGTGTTAGTCTTTCCATTATGGGCCTTATATTTTAGAGTTGTGTAATTCTATCAGTAAAATGGTTGTAGTCTGAGAGCGTAGTCATGATTTGATCTTTTTTTTTTTTTTTAATAGCACAGTAAGAAGAATACAGTGTTGATCTGAGAGACTGGAAAAATCCTGCTGAAAAATGAAGTTTGAATAAGACTCCACTTAAAAATAGAACACCCCACCCCATTCCCCACCCCCTGAGAATGGCAAAATTGCATCCTATCTACAGCCTGGTGAATATTCAGCCTAAGATAGGAAAATAATTAGCCCGGCAGCTCTCCAGTGCTGTGAATGCCTTCATAGTTTGAGAGAAAGAAAATTTTGACCTTGATGCCTTCATAGTTCTAAGCAGTTTTTTTCCCAAGCACAATCAGAAGTCGTAAGAAGTAAAACAAAACACAACAGAAGCCTCTGGTCTCAGCTGTAAAAGTAGGACAAGTATTTCCCTCTCTTCAGACATGATGTAAGCAAATAGCTTTGTCACAGAATTAGTCACAAATGAGACACATCTTAAACTCCATTCCACACAGTGGAATGATAACCTTTTGTTATTTAGTAATTAACCATTTAGGGATTTCTTCAGCTATGCAGCACCTTTGGATCAGATGAATTCCTGTTAAAAAACCACCATTTGTGTCTCAGTCTCTGCTTTCAAATTCAAAAAGGTGGAAAAGCTCCAAGTGCTGGAATTTGAAGACTGTTACATCCTACATGTGTACTGCTAAGCAAAAGCACCAAGGCATGAACACAAAGCCTGGATTCATATCGTGTAGGATGGTCCTGCTTGAGCAGGGAGCTTGGACCACATCACCCACTCTGCTCCCTTCCAGCCTTACCCATCCTGCAGTTCTGTGACTCATCTCTTTTATATTTTTCCCAAACAAAGGGCCAGGAAATTCCGCTGTGATTTGAAATAATTTTTCTTACTATGAACTGGGAGTTCAGAGCAGGATGTTGTGTGTGTCAGAGCCTTTACATTTCTGTGCAATCATTGGTGCTGCTGCTATTTTGTGCTTTGCATTTTTTTTCTCTGGTGTCACTCTCAAACCTCTTTGATTTTTTTTTTTTTCCTCTCAGTACCCTACAGGAATATTTTTTTGCTGCACTTGCGTTCTCATCTTTTTTTTTTTTTTTTTCTGAAAAGTGACTTAATGAAAAATACCTACCAGAATGCTCCGTGTGAGTAGCCTCCAATGCTGAAGATCAATAACAGTTTATTTGATCACTGACAGCAAATGCTCTTTCAATTAAGCAGGTCACATAAATAACTTTCTGGTTCCAACATTATTTGGAAAGGTTGAGTGTAAAATAAATGGGATTGGGTTGGTGCAGATGTCCCTCAAAAGGATTGGAGTAAAAAGCCACCTAAGTACTTGGATGCTGATCCTTGCTTTATCAGGCTGTCCTAAGACAGCCAAACTGAGTTTGAAACTCTGCATTGGCTACACTTCTGCAGAGATTGGCATCACTTTGCTGATTTTGAGAAATACGGAGGTTTCTTAAGAAAAACTTTTCATCTGGTTTTTTTGGTCAGTTGTTTCAGCAAGAAACACCATATAGCACATCCCAAAATTAAATTGCATGCATGTACATATGTTTTTACCCCTCTTTCTTTAATATAACTCAAAAAAAATCCCATTCTGCCTCTGGGAGTTGTTTAATCCCTCCAGGTTTCTCTCATTCTTATGGCCACACTTGACTGTGTTTTCCAGGCTGGGAAAGAGTTTATAGTTACAGTAATTTCACTGTGTGTAACTATAGACAGACCAACATTAAAAATGCCAGGCCAGGTCCAGTCATACTTCACTGAAATCAGACAGTGTTGTGCAGTGAGGTCAACATCCTTAGAATGAAAACATATAGAACAACACATGGAAAATAACTGAAAAAAGGGAAAAGCTACAAATGACATTTTCTTGTTGAAAGCTTGGAAAAATAAAGTCTGCACGCAAGAAATCTGTATTTCACAGTGGAGGCCTGAACTAAACAGTGGGGATTAATGATCTGTAGGAGTGTCCAATATTCAAATCAAAATCTAGAGGCAACTTTTGCAGTTATCCTTAATTCACAAATATTATAAGCCCAAAACTTCATCAAAGCTCTTTTGGATATTTGATTGTTCACAAAGCAATCGGGATGATCCCTGCTTCAATTGAGTTGGCTCTGCAAATTGTGCTGCTGTCCTTCCCCCTTTCATTTTTCCAATACCTGGTTTCAGTGGAACAAGTTGTGGGGGGAGAAACAGATTCTGCAGCTGCTGAGAAAAAGATCAGAGGCACCAACCTTGTTTAAAAATTCCACAATCAATTTAGGAAAAAAACAGTGAAACCCCAGGAAACTTTCCAACTTCACTAAGAAGTCCTCAGTTCAAAGATAGCTGTACTAGGAGGAATCCACAGGATCTGCCTGTCAATAGGTTTCTTAGAGGAAGAAATGGTGAGGGTATGTTTTTTTTTCTTTCTCTGCCATTGAGAAACAACTTCATAACTGCAGAACAAGGTGAAACTAGTAACAGGGGCTGGTGGGAGAGAAGGAAGGGAGTTCTTGTCCTGAGGATGACTTTCCTCTGTGAACTGCTGCTGTTGATCTCGCAGCTGCTGAAGGTCAGATGGAATAAAGATTTTCCACTTCTTAGGGTCCATATCTGGAGGGTCTGAGCACCTCCAGGTTAGGCTGTACAAAGCAGCTTACTGTGCTTTGGACCCTGAACTCTTGGTTATTGTAATATGACTTTAATGTCACCTCAAGAAGTGATAATGGATTTAACTCTGCCAAGTCAATATACTCACAGACTTATGTGAGAGCAGTGTGTTTCCAGAGCAGCCCCCGGAAAAGCTCCATGAGAATGCAGAGCTGAAACACTCCTATGATTTGCTTTCATTGCTTTACTTACAAAAATACCCCTCAATATCAGAGCACCTACAGCTTCAAATTTCCTGAGCTGCTGTGGCAGGCACTGGGGTTTGGCTGTCATAACCACAGGGATTGGGGCAATCTCCAACCTGTGCCCCTTGTTCAGCTGCTCCAGGTGAAATTGTGGTCCTGTGCCCACTGCTGGCTTGCACATGGCAGAGGAAAGACAGCAACAAGGCAACCTGAGAGTGCTGATCCATCTCCTCAGCACATCCTCCCCACTTCCACTCATCTGCAGCTAGCAACAATAATGTTTAATAGTCACTGCTGTGTTTGTCCTTTGGGATTTAAATCACTTTCTAAACCAACTGGTACTTTTGGACATGAGTTTCATCACTCAACAATCCACTGCACGAACCAAAACTTTATTTTCCCCTTTAATTTCAACTCTTATGAGTAACAGTGAGTAATCCAGCTATGACTACGATTCATTAGTATGGCAGGATTGCTTGGAATATGAGGAAACCAGTCTTGAATCCTCTTTTGAGAGCCACTTATCCCAAAAGGCTTTTATTGTTCGTGAAAAACCAACGCTGAATGGCAATGCACAGAGACAACACTTAACTTCCCGGCGCAGGAGTGTGATCTTCTTTGCACAAATGCATGTGGGATGAGTGCTGAATAGAAGCAAAATGAGCATGCAAATCACCCCATGCACCAACTGGTGTTTCAATGCCTGCAGAGCTGGGTGTTCACACAGGATCCTGCTCGTATGCCTATCTCCAGGGAATTTGAATGCTGGAACTGGCTCCGTGCCAAAGTACATATTCACTTTTGCACATGCCCTTCAAAAAAACAAAAATAAAACAAGAAAAAACAACCTTCCTGAGGATCAGCCTGGTGTGCTGAATAGCACACCTGGCCATCAGGAGGAAGGCAGGAGGTTGACTCCAAGCTCAGTCACTCATGGGAGCTCTGTTGCCTCAGTTTCCCTCTAACCTCTCTCTATTTTTCTAGTTAGACTGTAAATTATTTTGAGCTGGTGCAATGTCTTTTTATGTGTTCACACTACCCTAATCCAAATCATAATGATGACAATTGTATTCAATTGATGGGCTTTTCTGAAATTTCCCTATCACTAACTTTTATACTACCCATCACAGCTGCAAATTCCTAAGGTGACAGCACCTATTGCCCTGCCATTATTATGCATAATAATAATTTAACTAAAATAGCATCAGAAAATGTGCATTACACAAAATGAATTTAAATTGATTTTTTTTTTCCTCCTTTCTCAAAGCTTATTTCTAATTGGTATTTTTAGAGCAGAGATTCATTTTCATACACTAAAATTAATGGGCCATAGCAGCGGGTGTGAATCAGGATAGCTCCATTGAATTCAATGGGCCCTTTATCATTTACTCCAGCTGAGAATCTTACCTACCATTCCAAAGAGCATTTTCTTTTTTGTAACTCACCAAGTAATTGCATTTTTAGCCTTATGTCCTTATCCTGCAAATAATTGTGCAAGACATTAAGTTTATGTAGATAAGGAGAGCTGCTGATGCCACGGCAGCTCCTCGTGTGAGGAAGTTATGGTTTTGCAGGATCAGACCTTAAAATGCAAATGAAAACACTGCAAAAATCCCAAGTGCTCCCTGTAATATTTTAAGAATGTCAGCAGCTAATATGTAGTTCTAATACCTAAAATTACTGCAAATTATGTTGTACAATAAAAGGGCAGAAAGTAGATTATTTAGGTGTTTAATACTTTTTGTTTACTACAGAAGAAAGTCTGATCTTTTTCTCCTGGAAGCTCTGTATCCCACACTGTCTGCAGCAAGTCTTTGAAATTCAGCAGGGGGACAACTCTTGGATTAAAGATGTGGCGTTTTTTTCCTTAGCCCCCAAGAAATTCCAACTATAGTTTTGCTGAGACAAAGTGTTTTGAAATAGCCAATTCACTTCTCACTAGAAAATTTGGCAATGAGTGTTGATTGAAATAGGAATTTGGAAGACTTGCTCTTTTCTTCCCCCCTTTCCAAGAAAAAAAATCCTTTGCTGCTGGGTGTCCTGGATCTCAAATGTGATGTGTGTTAGCTGATGTGCTAACAGTGCAAGCCTAAATGCTGCTGATGGTGCACAAAGGACGGGTTACCACAAGTTCTTTACACAACAAGAAAGCAGCCCTTTTAAGGGATGAACAAGAAACTTTTAGGTCACAAAATTAGGCAACCAAAATATAAGAATTAATAGAAATTCAGGATCCTTTATTAACTGGCCAGCTTGCAACAATAGTACGCATGCTGTCCTCGATATCAGGGTCACACATACTCCTTCTTCTCACCACTGGTGAAATACTGAGTGTGTCTGATGAGCACAATTAACATGGAATAGGCCTGAATTTACCATGGAGACAACCCTTCCCCCCCCCCAGTTTTTATATGTAATATATATATTACCATGTACATTTCTTCTGCTTTAAGGCAAATTAAGTTTGACATTTATACAAGAAGCAATAAAACTGATGCAGTCAAAGTATATTCCTAAAACAAGTTCAGTAATGTCTCTTCCAAACTACATTTGAGTTAGTGGAATAAATGCCTTTTCATGTTTGCAGTTGAAGCACCAGCCAATTCTGCCAAATGGTTTTTGGAAAATTGCCTTCAGAATTGACTTTCCCTGGGGAAGATTTGCTTCTATGGAAAGAGGAGATACTGGGAAAATTTGAAAGAGAAAGAAAGCAAAAGGGAAGGCAGAGGGAATAGGTTAAAGGCTAACTTTAAACAGGTGGCTCTAGTTTTTCTTTGCCCAAATTGTTCTATAATTTTTTATCATAACATTTTCTGGTTAACTATAGCAAATTTCATTTTAGCTAGAGCAATCCTATGCTAATCCACCTTTGCTCTTACCTTAGCTCAGGTTGGGTATTTTGCTGTCTGGGCTTCCCAATTCTCCAGAGCAAATTCAAGTTTGGAAGTCTTGCAATTCCAACTCAGCTTACCTATCAGGGAGTCCTAAATCATTTAGGATCCCATGGATTTGCCTCCTCTCATTTAAAAAGGGGAAAGGTGGGGACTTCTTCCAGCAAGCAGTTGGTGTTAGCTGGCTTGAATAGAGGTCTTGGTTTGAACTCCTATTGATCATCCAGTTTCCTCCCCCTCTGAACATGTGTGAAATGGGTGTCCTTTTCTCCAGTTGTTATTATCTATTTTGCTACCTGAAAGAGAATGTCTGCATGGATGGTTTAGTTCATATAGAGCCCTTCTGGGCTACTTTACAAGTTGGCAAGCTTTGGGAATCAGCAAGTAGTCATCGTTCAGGGAAGGAAACTGCTCTGTTTCATGTGTGTTAAATGCTATTTCCTAGTCCATCTATGGATGACCTGACTGAAGGAAACATATTGCAAATGTATGTGTCATATCTAATCAAGCCAAATAAATATCTCTGGTAATACATAACATTTTCCATCCTGCATGGAGGATTTGGAGGTGAAGCATAAGCAGAATAACTCTGCACTCATTGCAACACGACGTCTGCAACTCATTGGGGAGATCTACAGCAAAGAACATTCCAGTGAGAATTCCTAATGTCAGTGTCTAGATCATAACTTCTGCTCTGCTGTCTTGGGCCCATCCCCACACAGGCACATCCACATCCAAAGCTGAAAGGTTTGCTATTTGCAGTTCCTGAGCACACAGAGGCTGCTGTGGCTGCAGCTCCAAACTCCTGCACATTTCCTCTGAGGTGTCAAGGCACATGCCCACCTGCTCCTCAGATCCCCCAGAGGGATGTGCCCACCCTTGGACTCTGACCCTCTGCACTTGACATCTTGGCTTTGGGTTGGCACCCATGAAACTGATACGAGCAGCTAGGAAAGGAGGAGGGAGGTTATTTTTAAGTTGCACCAGGCAAACAGCTGCAGCATTTTCTCCATGGCACAAGAGCTCTCACAGGACAGAGGGAGGCCTGTCCAAATTTCTCCCCTCCGAAGGGTTTCAACCTTTCAAGACTCCTCCTGTGCAAGCCTCCAGCTCATGTGCGCTGGTGAACGTAACTCTAGAGTGTCATGGAGGAAACCAGAACTATTTTTATTTTAGGCTGAGTAAACATTTAGCATTTAACAGTCAGGTGTTTATTTCACTTCCCAAACTGCCTCCGGCTCCAGCAATGCTTACCCTGATCCTTTTCTCAGGGAGGGGGAGAAGTTAAATGGGGATTGAGTTAAATGCTCTCAAAATGGAGAGGCCTGAGGAATCACAAACTTGCATCCACTGCCACACATCCCACCTCAGCCCCCCTCCTTCCTTGCTCCAGCCCTCCTTGGAAGGAACCTGACAGGAAATATTTTAGAGGTAGAGAATTTTCAATGAAAATATTATTTCTCCATCTGCCCACGCTTCCGCCCTCGCAGGTTGTATGGCTAAGTGACATTTAGGAATGTGGATCCTGCAGCCCGCTCGGTCGCCTCTCTTCTCACATCTTGCTTTCCCATCAGAAGCACATCTCAAGGCACCAGGTCCTCCTGCCCCCTGAGTGTCACAGGAGACACTTGACCTTCCTGAGCAGCTTTTGGGGTTTATTTCAACCCTCAGTGGCTCCTGTAATTGAAGGGGGTGACCTCCTCTCCATGTGCTCCCCACAGCAATCCTGGGAGGTGCAGGGAAGGGTGGGTTCCACCCCTGCTCCAGAGCTCTGGAATAAAAACCCAAAACCCGTGAAACCTACAGAAAGTTGGCTGATCTCACCCGTGTGGAGCTATTCAAACCAGATGCTCGCATGCCTTCCTGCCCACGCTACCTTACCCATACTGATCCCTTCCTAGCCCAACAGGAAGCTTCAGTTTTTTGTACCTTGAGCCATTTTCAACAAAAGCCATGAGAGGAGAGGGACACACGTGTGCTGCCGTGACCTACAAGAGGCTGCAGGCAGCAAGAGACTTGCCTGCTCCTCCATCCAAGGGCTGCCATGTTGCACTTCTTTTTTCTTGGGCAGGCTAAATTTATCCCAGATGGTTGGGAAGTGTTAAGGCTACATGGCTTGACAAATAGCGTGTGTCTAAGAGGGAAGAGGGAAATGACTGAGGTTAATTTGCGTTGGGAATTAACGCTGGGGGAAAAATTAATATTATTTTGACACATTTCAGCTGTCCCATCATTCCCTTTTTGAACTGGTTAATATAAAAGAAAGCGCCCTTGTCTAGTTCTGTCTTGCTCTTCAGCCATGTTTGTCTGGTCAGAACTGCTCTGTGCTCTGTCTCAAATCTCCTGTGTTTAATCCTCTCATTCCTAAATCTTGGCTTTAAAGCATCATTCTTATCCCTATTTCTAGCTTATTCCAGTCAATTCGTACCAGTGGTTCAAACACGCCAATTTTAATACACATAGGCCTCTCAGAGCAGTGGTCACAAGAAAGCTGCAGCAGATTAGGGAGGAATTCCTTGCCCAGAACCCAACTGAATCCATCCAGTCTTGGCAAGAGGAAGGTTAGGTCCAGAAGTATTTTTTGCCTTCTTGTTACTGGAATAAGAATAAAAATGAAGGTCGGAGATTTAAAAAGGATTTCGCTGAGGCAAACATTTGTTTTTTTTAAGCTGAACATCTCAAACCATACATAAGTGAGTTGATTTTTGAAGAGCTCTGGACATGGCCTGAAAACAGTGAAATCTGCAAGGTTCAGATATCAACTATAAATGTGCAGCTAAGGGCCCAACAAGCCAAGGATCCTAATGAGGCAGAGAATCTGGGCTACCATTTTGACAGGCTCCAGGAAAGCAGGAAATATTGAGCCCAAACTTGCTAAATAATAATCACTTTGCCAATGTTTCTGTTTATTTTTCCTTTAAGTGCTGATTGCATTTCTTAGCCATTTATTGCCACTTCTCCCCAAGTCCCTTGGCAATTACTGTCTTTAAAATCGAGCCTGGTCACACTCACACCTGACTTGACAACATAAAATGGTGTGAAAACTGCTAATAGAGGAGTTAACAAAACATTTTAAAAGTTCCCACCCCTCAAATTACTAATTAATTATAGATGAGGCTCAAATCCAAAGCCTTATATTAGCATGATACCGTGGGTTTTCACTGTTCAGACAAACCAGTAAGGTCAGTCATTGTTCCATACACAGAATTTAAGGTTCCATGATACCTTTGCACTGCTGCCTGTGCCTCCCCTGAGTGCATGGTGCAGCTGCTGTGCTGTACACTGGACCACTGACATTATTTTGGTAAGAAAAAAACAAGAAAAGGGTTTGGTTGTTTGCACCCCACAGGCTGAGGCAGCTGCACAAAGAAGCAGAAATAGCTGTGGCAGAGGGGTGGGACCAGAGGAGGGGTCCTGGGGGAGCTTCTCACCCCACATCTAGGCTGTGGTACTTTGCCACTGTGCCTGGCTCTTTCACACCCAGAATACATTAGCCAGTGCAATTAAAGACACAGGAAAAACACATGTTAACAATTTTCTTACTGCAGACTTGTCAGGTTTTTATTTATTACTTTTTACTCCCTCTGAAATGTGATTACTCACTGGTAAGATTTTGAAGCTTCTTCTAATGAGTAAGGAAGAGAAAAATCCCTTTGGTTTTTGCTGCACGAGTTCATCAGAAATGTGATCAGCCACATAAACACAAACCCCTCTACCCCTTCCCATACCCATGCATTAGCTCACAGCTGTGTGGATACAGGCTTTGAGAGCTGAATAACCCATTAATCTCCATGAGGAAAATCAATAAATTGAAAATAATTAGCTGGGTATGAGAAGCAGCAAAGAATCAGACAGCTGTTATTTAAAGCATGATTTAGGCATGTAGAAACAAGGTATAACCAGACATACAGGGAGCAGAGGAGGGAGGGGGAAAGGACAGGAGGATTTGGAAGAAAGAATGGAGTGGTGAATGCAGAGGTGCTGAAATGTGTGTTTGTGTCCAACCCATTCTAAGCAGCTCCATGCCAGCAGTGAGGGCTGTGCAAGGATCAGCAGGGCTTTGGGAAAATGCACCCCCCTGATCAAACTCCTCACTAGCAGGGCTGGAAGGGCTCCAGTAGTCACCAACAATGGAGAAGGGAGCAAATTTCCAGCCACTGTCAGGATTGTATTCCTCTCCAAGTAGGCAGAGAGCAGGGGCTGCAGTGGGAGTGCAGAAGCAGCAGCAGGATGGGCACAGAGTGGGGACAAGATGGGCACGGGATGGGGCACAGGATGGGCACAGGATGGGGCACAGGATGGGGCACAGGATTGGCACAGGATTGGCACAGAAAGGGGCATAGGATGGGCACAGGATGGTACAGGATGGTACAGGATGGGGCACAGGATGGGGGACAGGATGGGCACAGGATGGGGCACAGGATGGGCACAGGATGGGCACAGGATGGGGCACAGGATGGGCACAGGATGGGCACAGAAAGGGGCACAGGATGGTACAGGATGGGGCACAGGATGGGCACAGGATGGGGCACAGGATGGGCACAGAAAGGGGCACAGGATGGGGCACAGGATGGGCACAGGATGGGGCACAAGATGGGGCACAGGATGGGGCACAAGATGGGGCAGAGCATGGGCACAGGATGGGGCAGAGGATGGGGCACAGGATGGGCACAGGATGGGGCACAAGATGGGGCACAGGATGGGCACAGGATGGGCAGAGGATGGGGCACAGGATGGGGCACAGGATGGGGCACAAGATGGGCACAGGATGGGGCACAGGATGGGCACAGGATGGGGCACAAGATGGGGCACAGGATGGGGCACAGGATGGGGCACAGGATGGGCACAGGATGGGGCACAGGATGGGCACAGGATGGGGCACAAGATGGGGCACAGGATGGGCAGAGGATGGGGCACAGGATGGGCACAGGATGGGGCACAGGATGGGCACAGGATGGGCAGAGGATGGGGCACAGGATGGGCACAGGATGGGGCACAGGATGGGGCAGAGGATGGGGCACAAGATGGGCACAGGATGGGCACAGGATGGGGCACAGGATGGGCACAGGATGGGGCACAAGATGGGGCACAGGATGGGGCACAGGATGGGGCACAGGATGGGCACAGGATGGGGCACAGGATGGGCACAGGATGGGGCAGAGGATGGGGCAGAGGATGGGGCACAAGATGGGGCACAGGATGGGGCACAAGATGGGCACAGGATGGGGCACAGGATGGGCACAAGATGGGGCACAGGATGGGGCACAGGATGGGGCACAGGATGGGCACAGGATGGGGCACAGCCACCCAGGGCAGTCCCAGCAGGGCAGACACCAAACAGGGCAGGCACAACGTGTCCCTCTCCTCTCTCCTGCTCCCTGTCACACTCACTGACTTGGTGCCAATTGCTGAATAAAAACGCTCTGAGAGCAGCAAATGAAGGGAACGAGAAGAATGTGGCTGAGCAGTGGGGAGACAAAAACAACAGCACAGGGAGACAGATCAGCCATGGCCCAAACTGCTCCGAGCCCAGTATGACAGATGGGCTCATGGAGGGACATTCCAGCTGAGCTCTTGAGTGCATTATTTTTAGGCTGAGATTTAACACCCATGTCCCTGGCCAAACCAAGGATTCTAGGAGCAGTTTTGAGTACTGAAGCACCAGAACCATTTACAAATTTTTTTTTGCATTTTGTTTATGGTGGAAGCTTCATGGGATCCATTATGGGAAAAAATATACAGGGCCTGAAGTAGAAAACTGCTAGACAAGGTACAACTCCTAGAGAGAAACCAACACAGAGACAATTCCCTGTGGTGGCAGACAGTTTAGAGGGAGAGATTTAAGCAAAAGCACTACAGGCCATACCCAAGGATGCCCTGAGAAGGATATATGTTAATGGGAATATAGAGTTTCATTTGTTTGAAGAATAAAAGTATTTCACACCTTCCTTGCAACTTGCTGATCAGAGCATGAAACAGATCACCACGTCTGCCAAGAGCCTGAAACAAGACCTTTGAGGGAATTATGCACTTAATTATCATTTAATTTAGGATTAAATTTAGATTTAACTTCTCCAGGAAAGCCTACCTAGACTTCTGTCAGCCCACCTGAGATGATGCCCCAGTGATGAAGCTCTGCCTGTCTCCAAGGGGACTCCTGTGGTCACTCCCCACCATTTCTGTGTGTGGAGAGACACAATATGTGAGGGGATTCCCAATTTCTATATTCAGCTAAGCATGAATATGACAGCTGCTATAAAACTGTAAAGAATGAAGGATAGGAAAGGCATCTACTCCCAAGGCTGCTCAAAACTCAAGAGTTTCTATCTTGAGCCTGCTACATCTTTGAGCTCAGATTTCTATCTTTGAGCTTCTAGATGGAGGCTGGATACAAAATGGACCTGTTGCCTTTTCCCCTTTGTATCTTTAAGCACTTGTGAGCAAATTCTACCACATGCAGGTTCAATAATCTGTTTAGATGAAGGTCAGCAAAGGAGCCACCAGCTCTGGGATGACTTTGGAGCTGTGCTTGAGGAAAAGATCCAGAAAAAAATGTCTAAAAATTAGTAACTGTCCCAAACCACTGAGGGAACCAAGTTTTAATGTCCTGGTATTGACACATCCCAGGTCTGTAGAGTATTTGGATTTAATGCAAATTGTCCTGTTAGATTGGAGTTGCTTTATTAATCTCCATGCTCTGCTTTCTCAGGGTAACAGTCTTTCCTCCTCTATTAATCTCACTTCCACTGACTGTTCAAAGCTTGGAATTTTTCTTCCACAGCACTCCAAACCTCTGAAAATCACAGTCTAGTTCTTGCAGACCTCTACAAGCATTACATTGCCTAGACTGTGGGGACTAATTCCTTCTGTTCAACCTAATGAAAAGCCTTCTAAATATAACCACTACCTTCTCGTTGCTCTACTATCAACTTCTCCTTCCAGATTTAATGACACATCTATGTCTTCTCATTTATAGGCATAAT
Source organism: Ammospiza caudacuta (assembly GCF_027887145.1). Taxonomy (NCBI): domain Eukaryota; kingdom Metazoa; phylum Chordata; class Aves; order Passeriformes; family Passerellidae; genus Ammospiza; species Ammospiza caudacuta. Next base: position 9,789,417 of record NC_080607.1, read on the forward strand.
CTTGGGGCCTTATCAAGATGTGCTCACTACAGGGCAAAAATCAGGTTTATAATTCTTTAAGTGCGAAATTCATGCCTTTAGATGTAGTCTAATGATGGGAGGAGAGAGGCAGCAATGACACAGTTAGATCAAATTGCAAAATCTGAAATGTTGTCATGGTTTTTTTTCCCCAGCCACTCCAGCCACCCAGACAAGGAGAGGATTCCAATTCCAGGTTGTGGGTTAATGCTTATTCTGGGGCTGCTTTAGATAGCCAGAGGAAGGGGAGGTGTTTCATCACCTCCACTTTCTAAATACAGTGTTTCCCAGGATTTTTCATTTTATTAGGTGGGATGACAGTTCATTCTGCCTTTCTTTTGATATCCAAAGTTAATGTGTTTGCCCTTCTCACTCAAGGCTGTATGACTGCACTCATGGTAAGGGAACAGACAAAAACTTGAATACTTCTACTCTGAAAAGGCTGCTTTTAATAGTTTGGATGGATCTATTTGACTAACTACAGAGAACAGGACAAAAAAGATTGGGTTACAGTAGGAAATAAAAGGACTTGTCAGGGAAGAAGAGTATAAAAAGGGCAGCTGAATTCTAAGGATAGAGGCTGTGCTAGTTCCCCACTCAGACTCTGTGCTGTAGGAAATCAGTAAAAATGCAGAAAGAAATCCAACAGGTTCCAGAGAGTAAATAAACCTGTGTGTGATATGTGAGCCTCATCAAACATAAAAAACAAGGACTCAGAAAGAGGGGGTTGCAATGACTCAGGCAAGTAGAAGAATGACAGCAAAGGCTGTATCAGGTTGAAGAAGAAATCTGGCCAGCTCCAGTCAGCTAAAAAATTGTCCCTCAGCCCTCCTCCCTGCCTGAAGAGAGGCTGCTTGGGGGCCAAAGCAAACCTGGGCTAGGGAAGGCTCCAGCATCTCTGCTTGGAGCAATAACCCTGTCCAGGATTATCCTTTTACTGTGTTTCTACTTCACTGACACCTCAAGCCACCAAGAAGAAATAAAACAGAATTAAATTACATGAGGAAAAAAAAAACTGAATTGAAGCAAAACACCAGACTCCTGCTTCTGAAAAGCTCCAAACTCCCCCAGTGCAGTGTCTGGGTGACAGAGCCCAGGGTGTACTGAACAGAGCTCCTTGGGAGTGCAAGCCCAGACAGCTTTGCCAAGCCTGGGGAGCAACAACTGCACTCCCTGAGCAAGCCAGAGCCCAGCAGCTTCCCCAAGAGCAGCCAGTGTGAGGCTGTTGCTGAGCTACCCTGCTCCTGCCTGCAGCCCTGGGCAGCAGCACGGCTGCAAGTGGAGTCTTGTGGCGCAGGGAAGGGAGAGACGGGAGAGCTCCCAGACTGACGAGCAGGTTTTGCGGTTTTGTTTGAGATGCTGAATCAGAGTTTCACCTGGAGGGGGGGCAGAAGGGGATGGCTCATGGCTGGCAGGTGCCTGCAGGAGCACTGGGGCTGGCCTATCTCAGAGGCTGGCACAGAGCCCTGCTTGGCTGGTTTCTGGGGCTCTGAAGGGAGTGAACGTCACTGTCAGACCCGAGCGTGCTGGTTCTTGTCGTGCGGCCCTACCGACAAGGGAAGGCTCCTTTGAACAAATCTGCAGCAATTTGGAGATAATGAAATTCAGCATCCACCCAGGCTGCTAAGCATGCTGAATTGTGAAAGGTTCAGCGATTAGTTTTGTCCTGCAAATCTGTCCCTTTCTACCTCCTAGAGCAGCTTGTGGCACTGATGGCACAGCCCAGGTCCTGGCAGGCACTTTTTGGGGATGAACAGTTGCTCTGAATGACTACAAATGGGACAAACACAAGCAGCAGTTCTTGGTCATTGAATGCAGAGTGGAAGAGTGTAAGCAAACCTGTTACCAGAAATGATTGTGCTATAATTACAAAAAACACTGAATCTCCAAAATGATGATGAGCTGGACTTCCATCAGGAGCACGTCCATATTTTGCCCACTGCAGGGAGCACTGGTAAACTTCTCACCATTTGGCAGCACTTCAGGTATTTACTGCAGTGAGCTGCTCTGTAATTCTCTGCCTCTGGCCTGGCTCGTTGCACCATGGAGGCTGTACCTGTGCCTCCTGCCCTGTGCTGCAGGGCCAGCTCACTAGATGGTGTGCAACCATGCTCTGCTGGGGCTCAGGAAACAAATCAGGAGCACTCTGAGAGGAGGAGGTAGAAATCAGATGGTTCAGCTCAAGGAGGAGAAGGTCAGAGCAGGAGCAATGCCTTCAGGTCAAGATCAGGTGCAGGAGCAGAGCTGACTGAGGAAAAACCTTCACAGCTCCCAGTGACCGAATTATGCCAAGTTTCTACCAAGCTTCTTGCGCCCTCACTTCCCCATGTATTAAAATTCACCAGGAAGATAAACAGTTACTTCATTGCCATCTGGTTTTATTCTGCTAGATAATGTAATCAAGGCTATTCTATACATGAGAAATATCGCTTAACTAAATATCATCCAAAACACAACCTACGGATTTTTGAAAGTCACCATTATTTGTTGACATTTGAGACTGAAGCAGCTGGACCAAGGCAGGGCAGGTTACCAGGCATTTCTCTGCCCTTTTGCTATTGCTTGAAAACTGCCATGAAAGTTCTCTTTTTTCCTAAAAAAAAAATGAATAAAAGGAAAAACTGTATCTGCTGAAATAGAAATTTCTTTTTTGCATTTTCTTTGAGAAGCTGCAGTTTGGATTTAGGCATGATTTATTTTCCAGATTTCAGGAAACTGGGAAAAAATGAAGAAGAAAAGAGAAAAGAAATATTTTTGTTTGGGTAATACCTTGGGTTTTTTTAATGTAACATCTCCTCCTTGCAAAAATAAGGCATAAATACTGCAAATACCTTTTGCTTTGGCTGAAATTTTTGTCAGGATCTAACAAGCACATAAACGAACACGTTCTCAATCAAGTTCAGTGACTTGCCCAAAGCCACAAGGACAGAGCAGCAAAGCAAAGCACTGAGCACTGAGATCCAAACCCCACACTCTGCTCTGGCCACCAGATCCCAATTAGCAACTAGGACACCAAAGATCCACCAAAGATAAGTGGGCCCAGCTGAGTGCCTGGCTCTGCTAGGTCTGCCCCAGAGTGGTTATGTGGGTGGTGCAGAATTTGTCAAACAAGATGTTCACAAAGATGTCCCCTGAGCACAGCCAAGAAAAAAAAAAAGAAGACAACCCTACCATAAAGTGAATACACATAATTCAGCTGGAGTGAAACACACTCATACAACAGCAGAGAATAACTCATTCCCCTTAGGCAAAACTCATCCAAAAAGCTAATAATGAAAACTGGAGGACTCCAAACCATTATTTTTACTTTGCAGGCCAGCAGCAGGGATGGCTTATGTGGTTAGCAGCTGACTCCAGAGTTTTATTCTGGTTTCCACCACAAAGTCCCTGATTGATTGTGCAGCATCACTGTCCTGAGCCTCAGTTTACTGATCACTGGGATGTGGATGTTGGTTGATTACAGAATATTTAAGTCCTGCATGCAAAATATCCAGGATGAATATGGGTGGGTCTGGATTGTTGAGGCACATGCTTCTGTACCTGTTTTCCAGACAGAACCCTGAAATTATGAAGTAACTCATATGTTTCAAGCTTCTGCAAGAAAAAAAATGGGTGAATACACCTGCAAATGTATGGGATGCAGAACTCAGATTGGCTGGTGTCAGTGATTATGACTCAGAAATCATGGGAAAGTGGTCAATGCCTTAACAAAGTCCCATTTTAACATGCACTCTGCTCTGTAGTTTGGGAATGGAATACAAATGCAACTCTTTCTTGGAAGGTCATTGAATTGAGCTGAACTGACCCAACCAGTTACTGTTGGCTTGTGGAAAACCGTGGACAGCAATATTTATGATGATTACCCTGACAGGCTGAAAAATTGCTTTGCAGCTAAAATGCTAAAAGCAACGGAGCTGGGTTTTCAAAAGAAGTGTTTCATCAGAGCTTCCTAAATAAAATAATTGTGGGAAGTAACTGGAAAATGGAGCTGGTGGCTGGATTTGTGTTAATATCTATGTGGGCATATTTATGCACAGATATTTCTGTATACATGTGTAAGCAAAGCAGATTAGGAAAGAGAATAAAGCAATCTCTTTAGACTGAAGGATTCTTCCTGAATATATTTATTAGTACTGCTGTCATTAGAATTATTGTTTCAGTGGTAGCAATCATATAAAAAAAAACGTCTTTTCAGGAACCAAAAATGTAAAAAAAGGATAAATAATCCATGGGATTGAATTCTCAGTGTAGTCTATAGAATGAAACTACAGCTTTTAACATATTCTTTAAGAGTTAATGAATAGTAAAAATAATGGCATTTTTTCCCTCAAGTATTAGGTGCTAAAGTAAGAATCTGTGTTTTTCAATCAGTTTCCTTACTGGGCATGGCCCCCACAATGTTACTGCACCCTTTAACCTCAGCAGCTTCTCAATCCAGCACACTAAAAGTTTGCATTGGAGAATTAAGAAGGTGAACTATTGCAGTGAGTCATCTTCTAAACATTTCTTGTGTGAGAATAAAATCTTGAAAGGACCATTTCTATACACTCATGCTGTGAAGAAATCCCTACCTTATGAGTTATCTTTGCTTCAACTACTAAGAGAGTTTCAGCTCCTCTTGTTTCTCAAATGAGTTGATGTTTAAAAAATAGGCTATGTTGGGCAAGTGCTCATTGGAAGCTGGTTCATGAAGTTGAATTCTTTGGTTAATGCATCTTCAAGATGTTTAGATGCTGAAGTTTCTAAATTGCCATGTTCACAGAGGGACACAACTGCCCATGCAGTAATGGAAAAATGTACATGTGGAAACCACTTCTCCAGCAGCTGTGTGACCAATGCATGTGTGTGTCCACATGAACACCTTCATGAAAATGTGATCCTCCAGGCCCAGCCAGTCTCAATAATCAGCAGCCACCTTCATCCTCTTTCATGCAATGGCTGAGAATTTACCACCGGCTCTTATTAATGCAAACCCAAAGCTCAGTGCTGTCCCATCTCACTGCACTGCAGCAGCCCTCCAAGGAGCACTTCTTTCTCATAAAGGGATTTCCTTCAGTGCTGGCTCACAGATCACTCTTTGCTGTGCTTTAGAGCCCCCCTTCTGAGCAGCTGCAGCAGCAGCAATGTAATCACTGCTCAGGAAATCACCATTGTCGGAGTTTTGGGACAAGAACCACTTCTGTGTATTCACGGTTGCCACAAAACCACTAAGTAGTCAAGTTAAACATAGATACTCTGGATACACATGTGAGCCAGGCTCTATGTGTTTTTGGAGTTATTTTTGCAGGTTTTGGATTTGAGAGTAACCTTGGTTTCTAAAGTCTGCTATCCCAAACTCTGCTCTGTTCCTTGGCTTTGAATGTCATGCCCAGCTTCCTGGGCACTTGCAGAATACAGAGAAATATTCCTCTGATAGGTTTGGCAGGAATCCGTTTTCTATTTATCAAAGACTTCAGAGGTTGGGGGATAAAGGCAGAGCTTTCCAAATTTGTGTCCAGAGGGACCCAAAAAAATCTGCTGTGCTCTCAGAGATGGAAACACAGAAACTTCCATGGGTGGTGAGTAAATGGGACAAGAGCTTGGGATGACTTCATCCTTTTTTCCCATTATTACCAGGTATTCTGTAATAGTACTTGCAGGCTATAACTAAGACTGGGACCTGCTGTGCTTGCACTTGTATGGACAAGCAAGTAGACACTGCTCTTGCTCTGAAAGGTTTAGACAGAGATCTTGAAAGCAAAAAGATTTCAGGCTTAAGGACAGTATGACAGACAAAATGCAGCAAAAGAGGGTAGTGAAGTGACTTGCTCAATATCAGGAATACTTTTGAAGTCTCCTTCTGCCTGTTCTGCTGGTTTATCTGTCTCAGATAAGCACCACAGCAAAGTGGAAGTCAGTGGAATCAGAAGCAGAAGCTCCTGTGATCACTCATAGACCACAGAGTTCCTAGGTACACCTACTGTTCTTTATCAATCACAATTTTAGGATTGAGTTTTCTTAGTATCTCTCTGACTTCCTGCTACATCCCTTGTGAAGAAATTACACATTTGGAAAATTGTAATCTAAGTAGCAATAGTTACTCCACATCCTGGAAGTGATTTTGATATATCTGCATATTTTTTCTCTCTGTCTCTATCATGACACCTGAGAGCATTTGCAAATCAGTCAGAAACATCACCCCATATCAGATATGAATAACTATGAGTTCCTTCTCACCCATCCCCATCCTCTCTGGAGGCTTCCACTTCCCAAGGCAGATTTCTCAGGAAGAATCTGAGTGGATAGCCAGCCTTGCTGGATGCTTTGAAGGGCAATACAGATTAACTTTGCCAAATCATTAGGGAAAGCAAGGTGTTGCTTAAGCTGAAGGTCCTGATTAGGAAACGCCTTCCCCCACAAAGGTACACACCAACCCCACCCACACACATGGAGTTCAGATCACTCAGATGCAAGATTGCAGTTGATCTCAGCATCTGCAGAGATGAAAGGAGCTGCAGCATCCAAACCATGCATGCTGGCCTTCGTTTAGGGAGATCCAAACTGGGAATTTGGATTTCATTGCAACAGGAAACAAACTGGCAACCAGTCCAGCCTGCCAAGCAATGCAGTGATTAATGAATGGTCTCAGGGTCTCCCTGCTAGGTTATTCCAGCAATGTGCTCTGCAGTTTGCTAAAGTTTCTTTCTGGAAACCTGCACAGTACCAGCTTGACACAGTCCCAGTCCAGAGTCCTGGGGAAAATAAATCACACCCTGGGCTGCCACTAGCAGGTAACACTCCCTGGGTTGCAAACATGTGCTTCAATCTGAAAAAAAATATTCAGGTGCTGTAGAGGGGAGGGAGTCCACTTGGACTTCTTGGTGTCCAAGAAGCTTTGGACAGCCTTCCATGGGACACATTGGCCTCTGCCATCACCACCAGCATCTTTCTACACTCCATCAATGCACCCAGGGCAAGGGGGATTCTCATGTTCCCACTGACTGAATTGGTAGTTGTTAATCACCGTAGTGATTATTTCACTTTCAGCACCCCGAGGTTAAACTCCACCTTATCAAATACTTTATCCTTTGCATGCTCAGTGCATTTCTGTGATCACCTCAGTGTCTGGACACATTCTCCAGTCTCTTCATGCTGTGACATCCCCTGACATTCCCTGTAAGATATGACTCACATATATTCATCTCACATGCAGACTCTGGGACAGTGCTCCCTCTCACCCTGGAGCCCTGCACTCAGTGCATGCTGAACCTGGCAGCTGATTCAGGTTCCCAGTTCTGAGGGGTGCTGAGAAATGAAGGGCAGAGGTACCTCACACAGCAAAGAGAGAGGGTTCCCCTGACTGCAAATTGCTTAACAGAAAAATGTCTGTTTTTCTGGGCAGGCCATCAGGAGAGGCAAAGTGAAAACACTTCTTCTTCTCATCCCACTCACTTCTGTGAAGGAATTTGGTCTGTACTTTTTGAGGTCCTGAAGGATTTAGAAACTTTTCTCACTATTATATTTTGGATTGAGAATATCCCTTGATTCTTCTCTATTTCTTTCAACAGAATTCTTCCTGTTTACATAAATTAAGGATCTGGCCCCTGGTTTCCAACTCAACCGAGGAGGACTCAAGCACAATGAGACAGATTGTCCTCGCAGGATTTTGAGCTGTGTAGAGAATCCATGGTGCCAGAAATCTTGTGGGAAGGACTGTTTGCAGGGAAATTCCACCCCATAGTTTCCATACGTGTTATATAAGTAATGTCACCCCAGACTATAAACCTGAAATCAGCCTGCTGCATTCAATACTTCTGTCTTCTTTCTTATTTCACACACACACACACACACACACACACACACACATATATATATATATATATATATATATATATATATATATATAATTTTATTTCCCCTTCTGCTTTAAACTGTCTTACTTAAAATTTAATTGTGACACTTGTGGCACCAACATTTCCCATTTCTTCTGGAAGTGTGGAAGGACAGGGTTCATCTGAAGCTGGCGAAAAAAGTGCCACTGAAACCTGTTGTAGTTGTGGCACGTGGTGTGGTACAGCCAAGTGATTGTGAGGTGCTCTGATGGCATCTTTAGGAGATAAACTGACACTCTTTAACTGGCTCAGAGCAGCAGGAAGCTGCAGACTGAGATTCATTTCTGGATCTGTCCTCGCTGCAAACTCTGAGCAGTCAGTGGTGATTTTGATCAGATGAATTCCTCCTATCAGGAAGAAAGGCAAAGTCTGCCAGTGCTTTAATTTCATTTCAATTTGCTTTAGCAGAGATTTATAATTATTATGAGGAACGATTTTATAATGTAATTCAGTGTTGTCAGAGTAGGTTAGCTTTATGACCTGCTTTAAAAAATAAATGCGGCTTTAATTAAAACAAAACCAAAGAGAGAAGTACAGTCTTGTACCAACATGTTGCTGTCAGCACCCTGCTAACTGTCTGAATTGAGCTGCAAGGCTCCCTCAGAGGCTCCTGTGCCAAAAACAAAGCTCGTGGCACATTTAAAGGTACCGCTGGCTTATTTTTAATTTATAGCTCAACTTGCTGTTGCTGGAGGTTTTCTAATAACAGCCACGAAGACTGCAAAAACTGAGACATGAAAGAACAGCCACATTTAGTGCCTGACAGCTCTTAGAGAAGGGAGGCTGGATGCAGCAGTAAACCTGACCCTTTTTTGCTCAGCATTTCCATTACCTGCCATGGAGTCTCTTTTGGTTTAACCCAGTACAAGATCAGAATCCCAGTCATTAAATTTAGCCTCCCAAGCTACCATCTTTCACGAGGTAAGACAATTCTGCTTCTACATAATGAATGTCACAGAGCTCATCTTCAGTACACGCTCACACTACTTGTAATTTTCTGTATTTGCATTGCCTGAAATGAGACAATATTAATGCTGTATCACACTGAAGGCTCTCTGGCATTAGCAAATAGAGCCACCACACAAACCAGAGCCTCTCCAGCCCCCTTTTTATCCTTGTGTCTCCTTCACAAGGTCACTGATATTAGGCTGACATATTAAAACATTTTAGAATCACTTTATCAGAACTCTTCATGTCCTAATGTTCATCACACATCAGGATCCAGAGAGCTGTTGCATGGCTGGCACTAAATGGCTTAAATGGTTAGGTGGTTGTATAATATTCTGGAGGGTAACATTTCAATCCCTAGAAATCAGTGGAGATTTTGATTTCACTTATTTTAATTTTAACATTAATAATTTTATCCATTTCCTTCTTATTGGCTTCAGAATTAGAGAATGATCTAGTTCATAAACCACATTTTGGTATAGGGATTTATTTTTTAATTATTTTTACTTTGTCTTGGTAAAATGATTCAGAAATTAGATGAAAATGGAAAGAGAATAGCAGGAGGCAGAACCAAACAGGTGAGGGACAGATTGCAGATTTTGCCTCCCACCCCTCTGTGCAATGTCTTATCTGGGTGCTGAGATCCAAATGAGACTCCATCACCATGGATTTTCCAATGGGGATCCCAAGGAAGGGATCTGTTGTGGACGTCAATATTAATTGAGGCCATGTGTGGGAATGTAAAGTCAACTATTTGATGGATAATTTATAGCAAGTGAAACATCTTTTCTAATATGCATTAAAAAAAAAAAAAAAAACAAAACAAAAAAAAAAAAAAACTTCTACAGAATACCTGGGTGAAAAGACTGTAAGATATAGTTCTTAAAAAGTTGTTCTAGGGAAAAATTGAAAAAATTGTACTTTTCAGAAAAGCTGTGTTTTCAGCTAAGATTGTCCAGTCTGGCTTTAGGACAGACAGCATCAGATATCATAGAGTTTCCTTTAAAATTCCTTTTACTAATTGCCTCAATATTTTCCTTGTGAGGTGGATGCACTGAAGTCTTCTGCCTTGGTGTGAGCTGGGTAATGTTCCCTTCTGTGCCAGATCTCAGCTGGATTTGAAAAGTCTCACATCCTAAATGTTTTGTTCCATTAGAGAGCTGGTAAATCACTCCCTCTAAACATTTTAATACATTTCTAGTCTTGACAATTTATGAGTCATCAAATTGGTGAATACCTTAAAAACCTTTCCAGAAAAAAACATTTGTAAAATGTTTTTGTTACCAATTTCCCCTCTGGTTAGTGCATACATGGTGATAGGGCCAGGATTTAAAAATTGTTCCTTTTTTTCCAGTTTTAATGGCCAAATTTCCAGGAGAGCTCAGTGTTCAGTGCTTGGCTCTCTTGAGCTGAACATGGCTGTGGACACCCTTGGACAGGTGCCACATTTCTGCTCTGTGTTATTCTGTCAAGCACTGATTCACAGCTTTATTTCAGGCAGTATAATGCAGTAAATAACACTGGTCATTAGCAGCTGTACGTGGCTCCTGAGGCACCAGAATGGGTCAGGAGAGATGCAGGGTGGGTTCTGAGAGCTCTAATAACTCCTGAAACCTTTCTCTAACACTTGTTATCACCACACACCTGTGATGGGTTTGGAGCTGGGAAATCCCACCAGGATCCATTTGGGGATGTCCTTGCCCTGAAAGGAGGGAGAATTCTCTCTGTGAGCACAGGCTTGCACTCAGCACAGGTCCCATGTGTCACAGCAGTGGGCTGTGCTCCTCTCACCCTCACCAGTCTGTTAAAACATTTTTAAAAAAACCAAAAAACCCAAAAAAAAACCATAAACCCCCTCATTGTTTACCACAGGTGTCTTTGCCTGGCAAGAAGCTTTTCTCTGGAAGACATAAGTTTCTAAACCATAAGAAATTAAACTTCATCAAGTACCATATTAATTAATGTTCCCTAGGGCTATCAGGAATATTGTTTGCAGTCATGGACAAGGAGGAAAGGTCCTGATCCTGGTGTTGGAGTAACGGGTGAGACACAGTTCCCCAGATAAGACTATTCTCCCTTTTGTCACAGCGTATAAACCCATTTTTCCTTCCTCTTACCTTGGGTTTTAGTGTATCTAAGAGCTCAGTGCTGAATTGGCCTTAATTAAACTGATTAACTTAATATAATATGTGTAATAGGGAAATAACTATTTTCTCACTTGGTGTCCTGTAGGAGAATAACTCAATAGCAATAAAATGCTTTCACTCTTGCTTCACAGGCCTGTCCAATTGCCCCAGTGGTTCAGAGAGTAAAGAACAAAATAAACTCAGTTTTGTTCTGGACCTTGTTGGGGATATCAAATAAAAGAGAATCCTTAGACCCCACGTGAGAACTGGTGCAAAAAAGCAGTTTGAAACTCTGTCTCTGTGTTGATTTACACTGGATTCAATTTTCTGTAAACATACAAAAAATGGTGGCTTTATTTCCAAAGGAGCAGGGAGTCTTCCTCTCACTGCAGTCAGTCACACTTATGTGGACAGGGTGGGAATGATGTTAGGATAAGGAGAAGAAAAAAGCCTTTTGGTGTCTTGCAATCATTGTTTCTCCACTTTTATTTTTTTTTTCCAAAAACAAAAGTAGTTTAAATGCCCACGTTCAAAAATCTCAGCCAGCCGAACTCCTTTCAGTTAAATAAAATCAATTTAACAATATCTTTGTGTTTGGAAAGACAAAAGGAAGAAAACAAAGTGCTGATATTTTTCATTTCCAAATTTAAGTGAAACAAAACATCCTCCTATTTTCCCATTAGAGCCAACATGAGCTATTGAAGAAATTAGCCCTCCCTCCTGCCCCCAGAGCTCTGTCTCTAATGAAACACAGGGAGAACAAGTGCTAACACAAGTAGACTTTGTGCTGTGTGAACAACTTCTCCTGTATTAGCAAAGCAGACTGCTAATATGATATGATGGGACATTACTAATGCAACAGAGTGGAGCTAATGCAAACAAAATATGTTGGAGTGCCTGGTTGAACTGAATAGAGAATTTGTTTGTGTGGGACCCAGATTCTGAAAATCAAAGCATATGCCTCAGAAATAAGTCTTACAGATAATTCAATAAACACACACAGCCCAAGAGATGCACCGAGGTGTTTGTGGGGTGCTGCAGGTACAGAGAGATCCATGAACCTCATTCCCACACTGACTTTTGAAGGGAGATGGGTGCTTGGGTGTCCTTGGCACTTGGGAAAATCTCTTCTTGTATAAATAATATATGATGCTGATTTACATTGACATAATAACTAAGTGTGTGTGATTATCAGTAAAGGCTGTAAAACTGCTGCCATTGAACATGAGCTGCGTCTGCATCAGGAATTGCAGCGACAGGACAAGGGGGAATGGCTGCAGGCTGAAAGGGAATAAAATGAGATTAAATTTGAGGAAGAAATCCTTCCCTGTGAGGGTGCTGAGGCCCTGGCACAGGTGCCCAGAGAATCTCTGGCTGCTCCATGGCCCTGGCAGTGTCCAAGGCCAGGCTGGACAGGGCTTGGAGCACCCTGGGACAGTGGAATGTTTCTCTGCCCATGGCAGGGAGTGGTACAGGATGGTCTTTAAGATACCTCCCAACCCAAACTATTTTGTTATTCTAGAGCAAGTTTAACTCTGAGAAACAATTAGTTATAATGCACTTTAAAATTTAATCTTAACAGTGATTTTTTTTTTTTTTTTTTGCCTCCTTGCCCTCCTCCCACTCCCAGCTGCTAATGAAGACATTGCCTGCTGTAAATGGATGGGTCTGAGCAAATGAGAGAATCCTTTCCCCAGTTTCAGCTGAGGGTAGTATCTCCCACAGCAAAGGGTCTGCTTGGGCTTTGATGCATTTCCCTCCAAAGGCCAGTTATTAAATGGAATCCTTGTGTTCTCTCACCACCTCCAGGGCCCTGTGCTGCACTGGGAGCTGCTTTGCAGCCAGGAGCAACCAGTCACAATTTGTTATTAAAACTGCAGCTCCCCACTGCTTGCTGCTGCTGACTACCACGAGGCTGGAGTCTGCTCAAGAAACGCAGAGAAAGCAGAAACTGAGAATATTCCCAAGCTCACCTTTTAATGAAGGCATATGGCAGTCAGGATATTGTTATTCATGTAGTAATTGGCAAGAGCACACACATATTTATGGTACCGCTCATCATGCTTAGGAAATTTTGGAATTGCTCCATTTTAATGGGCCATAAACACTCACCTGAAGTTAAAGTATATAGCAAATACAAAGAAACATGAATAATTCTATATAATTACACTCATATATTTATGTACACACACACACGTAGCCATCAGGCAAGGCAATTTATTCTTTTAATAATTATTACTGAAGTAGAGCAAACTGTGCCTAAACTGTTCTAAATCCAGATTAACAAATTTAATCAAGTCAAGTGAAAAACAAATGCAAGGTCCTGAGACTTTTTCTGCACATTTGGGGCCACAGAAAATCAGTGTAAAAAATTAGATAAATTGTCAGCAATTATCTGCAGAACTTGATTCCAACATTTGCAGTAAAACTGGGGCTGGACAAAAAGCCTCATTTTATACAGGAAAAAAGCACCACTTTGTAGACCACTTTTTACTAAAATATTAGAAAGAGGTGGGGGTTTTGTTGATTTTTTTTAATGTAATAAGTAGCTGGAATTTTCTCTGATCACTATGGAGAGAGGTGAGTGTCTGGTTTATATCCTTACTAAGGAAAAATTATAATATGTAATTGTAGAATTAAACTCCTGCTATACCTGTGAGCTCTCCATATGGCTATTCAAGCTCCATCTTTATTTCAGAATTTTTTAAAATTAATTATTTGACTTATTTAAACCAGAAAAAAATAGAAAGAGTTCATGCAAAAGTAAAAGATTCATAAGGAAATATAAGGAATAAGAGTTGTTTAAATCCACAGATTCAGATTTCTGCTGCTGCTAAGTTTCATCAGTTTGAGAGCAGACTGACTGAAAAGAAAGGGCTTAGAGGAAGGCACAAAAAGAAAATTGTATGTGACAGCACTGGAGTATAAATGGACTAAAAAGATGCATATTTTAACACAAAATAAACAAAAATTCTTTTTTAAAATTTAAAAAAGTTTATATGTTTCCAATTCCCCAAAATTCACCCAACAGTCCCCACAGATATTTAAGATGTATTTTCAGGAGGGTGCTCAGTTGAACACTCAGAGTACCCATGTTCTTTATACAGGAATTAAGACTTCTGTGCTGATTTAGATCATGATCTGCAGCCACAGACCTTTTGATTCCCACCCTTAGTGTTTTAAAATGGGTATCTGAGACTCTTCTTTCCTCCTCACACAATCAGAAATTGAAGTACCTTATTCCCAGCTTAATATTTGAAAAATAATCCTTTCAGAGACCATTCCAGCAAGGCTGGATTTTGTATTTCTCCATTAGAATCACGACTCCCCTCTCTCTTTCTGCTTCAACATCTGGTGTTGCAGGTAGGATACTCTGGCTCACAGCATCTGGCCTGGGAAATGTTTTCTCTCCTCAGAGTCCCAGATACTTCACAAAAACCCTCCAGAAACCATTCATCAGGCTCAGCACTGAAATGCTCAGTAAAATTTACAGTGAAGCACCTTCTTCCCCTGCCTGCACAGTTGCCCCAGACTCTCCCCAGCAGAGCAGTTGTTAACAATTTGGTTAATTGCTGGTGCTTTGCTGATGTTTGCTATTCTGAATATCAGCGATAGCCAACCTGATACCGATCTGGAAATTACCTTAACCTATTGTTCAAAAGTGAAATGGGATTTGTTTTGTAGTTTTAGAATCTGTCCAACAATTATTTCTTCTGGTAACCGACTCTCAACATCCATACTGATGCTTCTTCATTAGCAGAAAGAGGAAATTAGGAGTTGTATCAATAATGTGCTGGCTGGCATCTCAGAAGAACTGCTGCAGTTCCTGGCTCTGTCACAAATCTCAATCATGATCTTAGACAAGTTCTGTCATCTCCCCATGGGACTGGAGTGATGTTACTTCATTTCCTGCCTTTTAAGATGTATTCATCTAGATTGGAACCCCTTCTTAAGAGCTTTGCAGGATTGGATGGAACCTGCCACAGTGTACCCGCATTAACATCGCGGAATTAGGTGATGCAATAATACTCATGAAAGTAATTAATGGAGGTAACAAAGAGATAGCAAGCAAAGGGGTGATCTTGCAATCTCAGACTGAAAGCACACATTTCAGAAACCTTGTGAAACTCCTTGGACTTTTTCAAACAGCAGTATTTCAATTGTTTGGCTGAAGCTGGAGAAATACCCAAACTTTTGGGTGCTGACGGGAAACCTCCAAACTTTCTGAGGTTTCTCTGTCATTGACATAAACCATGGTCTGTGGCTTTCAACAATAACATTTGTGCTGATTTTAGCAATTCAAATCCAGATGCAGCAACTGAGCTTGTCAAAACAGAGGAGCCACAGACCACTTCTCTCCCTGTGAATGCGCTGTTGTTTTTGGTAACTGATTATCTACACCAGCACGGACAACCAAACACCCATCTGGTTTCTCTGATCTGCAGGAGCAACATCACTGCCATGACAGTCTACAGGGGATAAAAATAATCTGCAAGCCTTTGCTCTGGAGTATTTTACTGGCATATCTAGCAAGGCTGACTTCAACGTGTAGCTGAGTGGGCTTTTGTAGGTTTTATTGACACAAATTCTCTGCTGGGAAAGGGCAACGCTCCTAAAAATTCAACCTGCCAGAGGGTCAATGAGCATCTTCCAAAAATGCCTATAGGATAAAAATTCACAGAGCAAAGGCAAATGCAATGTTTTGAAGAATTGCAGCTTTCTAGGCTCACCTAGATGCAGCACTTGCTTCTCCAAGGCAAGACACTCACCAGTGCAGGGATTGTGTGTAGGCCACCATCAGCACCTTCTGGCAGGTGCCAGAGTTGCCCAGCAAAGCAGCAAAGCCCTGATCCCCTTTGTCCAAGAGTCAGGAAGCAGCAGCAAGTCCATAGGGAAGGGCTGAGCAGAGAGCACATCTCATCAGCACCTCTGAGATTGCCCCCAGTCCTTGGATGTGAGATGATATTGAGGCCTGCAAGGGAAAGTATAACAATAATTGACTTAACTGAAGCTTTGATTCAACTTTATGAGCATGAGAGAGTCAATTCACACTCCTTACCCAGGAGCTACCCTCACACCAGGGAGATGGAAGGAGATATTCAATTAGAAGTATCACTTCACAGGGGAAAATTATACCTGGAGTGAGAGAAGAAATGGGAAATTTCAGTGGGAACTGCGTTTTCTTTGGGGAGTTCAAAGGAGAGTGTTTTGGTAGCCAAGCTCCTAATGGAAAGATAACTTCATCCTGAAATCCCAAGTGATTTCTGCCAATTCATAACAATTTACACCTACAGGGCATCAGCAAATTAAGTCCAACTACATCACTGGCATTGAAGAAGTATTGAGGACACTGGAGCATGGAAAGATTGACTTATGGAGTGACGTGTGTGAAGTAAAAGAAATAAAATTCAGGAGTCCCAACTCCCAGTTGCCTGCTGTAATCACTGTACCTTGTTTTTTAATACTCTTCCACTGCTGGAAATAAATGAATTATTTACATTCTGCCTGACCATTTCTCTCTTTTCCTTTTTAGCATTTTATGCCTCAGCTTTAATTCATCCCCAGTATTTTTTTCCATTTGAGTTTCTAGCAATAACATTATTAAATTTCATGTCTGCTTCCGTTTTTATTTCCATCTTTCACCAAAAAGATATAAAGTGAAATGAATCCAAATGAGAGAGCTTTTTCTCTTCAAACTGCTCTCGGTATCATCGTTTCCTTAATTAAGTAATTGAAGCTCTCCCAACACACACAACATCATTCAATCCACTGTGGTCTCTCATATACCCTGGCACTTACACTGGGTCCTTTCTCCAGTCCATCAGTCTCTTCTGCATCTTTCTAATAACCACTCAGGCCTGCTCCTCCTGGTACCCCCTGGTGCACAGGGACCATGGCTTTAAAGAAAGAAATAACATAAAGACATTATTTTTTAGCATTCCTATGCGTCTCTATTCCAGGTCTTTCATGGGACCAATCTTGACAGGCCTGGCATCCTCATATTTCTGTTTAACAGAGAAATTCCTAGCATTAGTTTCATGTTTGTGCCCTCAGTTTCTTCCTTTGAAATTTAAATTCTTTCCTTTGGAAAAAAAAAATTAACTAATAATTTTGCATTATTAACTATTAATTTCCTCGCTTTTACACTTTAGGGCTGTCCAAACCCCCTTTTGGCATCCCTTTGCTGAGCAGTTGCTGCCTTAGCTGGATTCTGGAATGCTGTTTTCTATGCTGAGAATCTGAGCCAGAATTGGTTCCAAAGCAGAAATACATTTTTAAAGGATGAGCAATACACAGGCCATGCTAAAACTTGATAGATCCTCAATACATTCACTCTTGAATAGGTACGGCTGTAGATGCTGGGCATTGCAGAGTTTTATTTTTACTGTTGAATATTTCTCAATGAGAACTGAGATTTGGTTTCACTGTATTTTTCAGGAAAAGGATCCCCTCAAGAGCCTAAATGATATTTTTCTTGAAGGCTGAAGGGAAGGAGGAGCAGCTAATGCTCTGTGTTCCTTGTCTTCTTGGGATATTGGATCAATGTCTTTGTTCTCACTCCCCTTCCATCCTTGCACTACCAATGCTTGTTAAGGGTGAGGAGAAAATGTCCCCAGTTGTTCTCTTCCCCTGAATTTAGGATGATAAAGCAGCTGTTTAGGATGATATTGCAAGTGTTTCAAGCTTGGGAAGAGGTGTAAGGTAGCCCAGGAGAGGGCAGGGAATGGGACTGAACTAAGGCTAGGGGATAACAAAGCTAAGCAATGCCTGGAACCAATTTAGAATTCCCTGCATAGGTGAGAGGGTAAGAAAGGAAATGAGAGAACTCAGACCTGGGGTTTGGAGAGGAAGAGCTGGAGAGGTTGTATTTGTATGGAGGAGATATTAGATGCAAGAGCACTTAACAGGGTTCCAGGCATAAAGTCCCACACTAATCAGCTCAATGGGATTGTTTAGACTCCTTGATCTCAGAGCCTTGAAACAAATATCCTGATGTCTCACAGCCAAACTAATTTTTCTGTGAACATCCTCACTGCTTCTTGCTGAAATCTTCATTCCCCCAAACAGGCCTAGCTCTAGCTGTACATCTGAATTATTTTATTCCATATTTTTATCAGATTTTAGCTGTGACAACCTGAACATGGGGAGTAGATCCTGATGTACTTAGAAGAAATAATTCGTGATGTAATCCATGAATGTGGGAATTGCGATAATAGCACTAATTCATTTCACATTTCTTTTGCTGGGAGTTTGGCAGGGTGGTTTTGTGTGATGTTTTGTAGGCTGAGCATCCCTAACCCAACCTGTGACAGTTCAGCTCATGACACATCTGGTGAGTGAGTGACCTCCCAGCTTATGGCCACTAAAGCAGAGGAATTTCACCATCGATCTGGAGAAGCACTTGAGACAATGGTAGTAACAGGGCAATAAAGATTGCAATATATCACAGACTCAGCTGCTGGCTTGTATAGATCAGAGCTGCATTAAGACCATTACAGCCTGCCTGTGACTGATCTGAAGAGAGAAAGACAGCTCTAGGAAGGCAAAGAGCAGCTGATATAGGAACAAAACCAAACTAACTAATGAAATTTTTTTAAATAGTTCAACATGACAAAATTCCTTTTGCCAGCCCAGACAAATGCCTCTGAATTCCCATTCTGTCACTGATCAAGGAGTCTGGGTTTGATCCCCTGATGCACAGACAGAAAAAAAGAGATTTTACTGCACTCTGAACTGCAAAAAAGTAAGTAGAGGAGTAAATCCCACCAGCCTGAATCTGCCTGCATTTACTGCTGTGGAAATACAGCTGAGGGTTGGCTCAGGAGGTATTTAGTTTTCCAGGGCACACATGTTTGTCCCCTGGGCATTTTCTTCTTCCCAGGTCCCTGCAGATCACCTGCATTGTCTGGAGCTTTTCCTGTATGGCAGATCCACCGATAACCTGTAAAGGAGCCAAAACAGGAGCAGAAGTGATTGCAAAAACCCAGTCGCACACGGTGACTCCTTATCACTGCAGACAGTCTAAGAACAAATGCCCTTTTCTGGCCCCTGATCTTTCACTGCCTCTTAACAAATTTGTTGACATTGTTCCCTTCCTATGGAAGTAAAAGATGGAATTTGACACTGTGGAGGAAAAAATCTCCATGAATAGAAGAGAAGAAGGGAAAGGGACTTTCAGTCACGTGTCCCCATGCTCTCCCAAGTCACTTCCATTTGCTGTGGGTTTGCCAGCACCCAGTGGACCCTTTTAACAGGGGTACACTCAAGCATCTCCCTGCAGTGCATTAAGCCAGGTGTGCTGAGCCATTGAAAGGTGTTTTATCAGCAGGCAGGGCTGCGAGTCAAACTGGGGAGCCTTAATTCCCGTAAGTAGAGCGAAACCTCCCTGCAGATAAAAGACTTGCCTGACTCGTTCCAGAGGGAGTTGGTGACACGGCTGCACCCTCGCCCCCTTCTCCCTTAGGAAAATATGGCCCTGGGGGCAGAGTGCAGAGGGATGATCAAAGGCAAGTGCAGTTTGGCTGCCTGCTGCCAGCAGCAGCAAGGCCAGCCCGTGATTAGCAGGGAGCAGAGCTGTTGGAGGTGAGTGTCAATGGAAGGGAAGCACTCACAGCAGTTGGGGCTCTGCCACTGCGTAGGAGGGGTTTGGCTTGGGAGGGGACCTTGTTTCTTCCCACTCCTTTGGCACGGCAGAACCCAGGTGTGTCCCTGGGAATCCCTAGGTTTTTAACCCACTTAGGAGGAGTAATGAGTGGATGGTGGTTTTCACCTGCTCAACTTGTAGGTAACTCTTGGTCTTCTCACTGCATTTCGCCTCTACAAAACCCCTCACTCCTTCTTTTTATGTCCCCTTCCCCAGAACACAAAATACAAATGTTCTCTTCAAGACCTCTGTCATATTCTTTCTCCCCTCTGGCTTTGGAGTGTACAGAGGGAGGAGGGCAAAAGGGCAAATTTCCTCGAAGTTTTAAAGCAGAGCTAGGAAAATAAAATGATTCTGAAAAAAAGAGGCTGGAGTGGGAGCAGGCTGGGCAAGTTCTCCTCTGAGTAAGTGTGGCTGCCTTGGGACAGGGTCCAGCTAATTATCAATTTGCAGGAGTTTTGGAGGGTGAGCAAACAGCCTTAGTGAGACACTGGAGGGTGTTGGTAAAAGCCCATTTGTCATCTGGCTTTTTAAGGCAAGCTGAATGGAGATTTATCTGTTAAAGAGCTTGCCTGCACGAACTTGAAACCTAAACTTCAACACATTCATATTACCTGTTCTCCTACTGTAGAGTTGGCAACTTACAAGTTTCCAGCACAGATTTGTGTTGTGAGTCCCAAGAATCAGACACAGAGAGCCCACAAGGAGCCAAAGGGAAGCTGTGGAGCAAACAAGGATTGTTTAGTGCTGCTGCAGCCCACTGGGGTGGGGGTGCAGAGGGTGCAGAAAGGGGATTTACCTTCATCCTGGGACAGACACATTGATGGTGGTCAGATTTTGAAAATGAAATTGTCGGCTGAAGACCATGCTGGGTAGAAAACCCTGGGTAGAAAACCCCTACTGTTCTCTAGAAAAGGGACACAGTGCAGTGCCCTCTGCCAAGATCTGGGAGCAGACCCTGTCACCCCCTCTAACAGTCTGTGTCCAGGATGGAACCCAGGAGGAAATTCAGTTTTTTCCAGGTGCAGCTGAGCAGGACACTGGGCCATGGATTCTCTGCTGCTCTTTTGGGTAGCCCAGCAC
Organism: Ammospiza caudacuta; assembly: GCF_027887145.1. NCBI lineage: Eukaryota > Metazoa > Chordata > Aves > Passeriformes > Passerellidae > Ammospiza > Ammospiza caudacuta. The sequence goes on from NC_080607.1 coordinate 9,810,107, forward strand.
TCCTGCTGCTCCCAGCCTGGAGCCAGTCTTGTATGTGAATACAAGGGGTGGAGTTGAGTAATGACCTTTTGGGAAGCCCTCTGGTGTCTCTAGCAATCCAGACCACAGTCAGGAACAGCCAGGCTTTTGATTTGTAAAAATTCATTATCTGCCCATTTACATTTTAGCCATCCCTTGGATTGTCTGACTTTTGTCCACCTTGTACATCGGAAAATGTATAATTTTGGATTTTTGAACCCTCAGACTGGAAGATACAAATAGGAATTTCCAAGGAGGCAAGTGGTTATTAATAATAAATAAAAAACAACCTCTTACATGTATGGAGCACCTCTCAAAGAAAGAAGTAGATCCCAAGGTGTTGTACAGACATGTTTCTGCTTTTAGGAATCACTCTGATATGGATTTACAGCATAGGGACATTTTATGCTCTGCCAAAGAAAAATCACATTATCCATCACTGAAAGCAGCTGTCTCAGGGGCTGAATGAAACTGATATTTTCCAGAATTAGCAGCTAATAGTGATTATGAATAGTTTTGCATATTTTTATGAATATGCTTCAATCTCATCTAATACTTGGAGTCTGATTTTCTGTTTGTCATGATGAGATCTCTGTCTAAAACTTGCTTTGAGCCCAGATTCTGCTTTTAAAGCACTCCAACAGGCACAACCTTTCAGCCTTCCCTGGTGAGAACAATATTTGCTTTCTGATAGGCTGCATTTCCATACTTTTTCTTTCCGTGTGTGTGTGTGTGTGTCATGATGAGAAGTTTTAAAACAAACGGAGTTATCCCCAGCTGCTAAGTTCTGACATGCACTTTAAACAAGTAAACCCAGGGATGTGGCAGGCTGTGAAGGAAGGGAGAGCAAAGCTGGCATATGTGTTGCTCTGATCACAGAATTATCATCTCCTATCACACAGCTCACCATTAGACCCAGCTGCTGCCAACCTGACCGGTGCATTTCTCCAAGCTAAGCTAACAAAGCACTTATTTGTTATCCAGGGAACTACCTCTAATAGACTTCCAGTGAAATAATATTTGCTTTCCAAGCCTACTTTGAATCCCACTCACTTTGTTAAAAAGATTGCCTCTGGCTGTCTCCGCTGGTCTAATCTAATAGTTTCTAGTTTGTACAAGCAAAGCGCTTTCAGCCAACTATATAAATAACTTAAAGAGAAGAAGACACTTTTACAGCGCTCTGTGCTGGCTGCTATAGAACATGACAGATTAGTAAATGACGCCTCAGTGGAGCTCATCTGGGAACCTCTGTCAGTTGAATATGAGCAATTACAATATTGTATTTGGGCTGAAAGGGTTGTCTGTCTTCTTACAAAAAGGCTAACAAGAAAAATAATTCCTGTCTTGCTTCTCCTGTGCATGAAACTGATCTAAGTGGCTCTCGTCCCTTTTCCCTTCCCTCCCATTGCTGGAGCAGCAGCAGGAGGGGAGAGGGGGGGAGAGGCAAGAGAGGAGAGAAAAGAGAGTTATTTTCTTTCTGTTTTCACTTTTGGTTTGAATTGAGAATGAAGAAAGAATAATATTAGGAGAGGGGGCTCCCTGAGGTTTGAGAGGGGACGTTATATCATTATATCAAAGCTCATTCCCTGCCTCCCACCTCTGCCCCAGCAGCCCCAAGTGCTGCCTAAAGAGCAAGAGCCCCAAGCCCCTCAGAGCTGCTCCATTTATCCCAGCTCACCTGCTAAGATCACCAAGGGCCTAGAGTTTCAAAGACTTGCCCAAGGTTTACCCGTGCTATTGCCACTGCTGAATGTTTTTTAAATAGAAATGCTGAGGCTGAGCCCCATGCAACAGAGAATTTACCATCCACGCTGTGATTTCCAAAGGAAAAATTTTCACATCCCATTGAAGCTTCCTTGAGGCTCTTTTGAAATTGCCTGTAGGACTGGAGGGTCAATACCACATGGGCTCCTCTAGGATCACTGAGGGTACACCAGTGATCATTTGATGAAGGATTTTGCAGACACCTACAGCCAGAGCATTTGTCCTTTATTGTTCTTTTTTATTATTTTTTTCCCTGAAGAACCACCTCAATACCATGAATTTCTTTTGTTTATATCTCTCTTTTTCCCAGCTGTTACTGTGGTTCTTTCCAGGCCCGTGAGTAACTGCATGCAACTGCAAGCCCATGAATGTGCACCAGCAGAAAACTGTGCTCTTATTAAATGATGTACTCATGCTACAGAGAGGCAAACGGTGTCATTCCACCTCCATTCTGCTGTTAAAGCACTGTGTGCCATGTGCTGGGCCGCCCTGAGGGTGACTATGGGCACAGATCCATGAGCTGCATCTGCAGGTGTATGGGGAGGTTTGGAACAGGATGAAGCCACAGAGATCTGAGCATTAAGCCACTCACCGCTGTGTCAAACAGGCCCTGGTATTCCTGGCATGGAAATTGCTTTCTAAAGTCCAGTAGCTTCTCTGGAAGAAAACGGAGTCATGTTGGGAAGTGACCAAGACACTGCCATTCACTGAGAGCAAGTCACGATCCCTGGGAGGAGAAAATGGGGCCACAACACCATATTTCACTTGGGGTAATGCCAGGAATAATATCATATAAAACCTGGACAAAAATCCATGTAGAACAAAGCTAATACAAGCCATTCAGGTCTGAAATCTGCCTTTGGTTATGACCATGCTGCTGCACCTGATGGCAGTGCTGACTGTGCTGGCAGCACTGGGCAGAATGTGACCCACAGATTTCCCCACACTAGGCAACCATGCTGTGCTGTCGCAGACATCTTTTATGAAAAATCCTTTCCTTAGGATTTTTCCTCCTGAGAATCTGTGAGGCCTCAGGAACAAAATGTAAACATTGATTATCTGCTGCTGTGGAATGCAACAGGTGCATCTGGGATTGGCCCACGCTGATTGTTTCTAATTAATGGCCAATCACAGTCAGCTGGCTCAGACAGAAAGTCCGAGCCACAAACCTTTGTTATCATTCCTTCATATTCTATTCTTAGCCAGCCTTCTGAGGAAATCCTTTCTTCTATTCTTTTAGTATCGTTTTAATGTAATATATGTCATAAAATAATAAATCAGCCTTCTGAAACATGGAGTCAGATCCTCATCTCTTCCCTCAACCTGAGAACCCTGTGAACACAGTCACACTGTACCAATGGTGAAAATATCTCTGAAAACAGGTTTATGAAACTGAGATCATCTCAAGCAAATCAGCCAGTTTTCATCCAGAAATGTGTATGATGCCACAGCTCCATTCATGGCTCATGGCCAGTTGCAGTGGCTTAGGGATTTCACTGCAACCTCTGTGAGATGAGAGCTGCAGCCATCCCCTCCTGGTGCCTAGGAGGTGTTTAACAGGATTTTAGTATCTGATTTCCTCCTCATTTTGCTTTGTTTGATCCTAGCTGATTTAATCACAGATTATCTTTTGCCAGATAGGAAGTACCTGCACATGAAACAACAGCACTGAGTGTAAAGTTACCTCCCTAAAAATACAGCCTCAATGGAAAATTAGAGAACATGACAGGAGAGGATGGAAGGAATGGACCAGCAGTTCTGAATCAAAGGGCCTGGGCTGCAGTCACAGACTGGGCCACCAAGTTCATGTTTGATCTTGGACATGATCTTTCATCTCTCTTTGGTCTCCTTAAACTGTGAAATCCAGAGGACAGGGTTTGTCACTCTGGCTGTATAGTATGCAGAGCACAGAAAGTATTTGGTTTTAGATTGCATCTGGCTTTGCATTTAAAAATAAGAGGGCAACCCCTTCCTTTTGCATGAAAAAGTACAAAATAATTTTCAGAACACAGTCACGCACATCTTCAGTTCTAAAAACCAAATCTGGTAAGTCTTTATGTTTTCAGAATGCTTATTTCCATATTGACTGCCTTTATTTCAGCCTTGGACATCATATTCTCAAATGTAGGTGAATTCAGCTTTTTAAAACTCTGAAAAGCACATTTTATAAAGGAAACTTTGTGGGAAGTCTGTTCCTGTGGGAAGTGAAAAAGGGAGAATTTGGCAGCCTTGGCAGACTTAGGATTGTGCTGAAGGGATTAATCTGTTTCAGATTGGATGCCTTGCACATTTTGCAGTTGCTGGAGGGGAGCACTGGCAGCAGGATGGGGACTGCCAGGGCTAAACAAGGACAGTGCAATGCCCAGTGAGTTCATGAGTGTGGTGCCACAAGAAAGGGCAGGGGCAGCATCTGAGTATCATGAACATATTTTTCCCATCAAACCTTCTTTAAATGAGTGGTTAGATCTTCAAACTGGCAGCAGGCAGAGCAAAGCCAGGGCTCATACTCATGATGCAGGAATTCACTTGTAGCTGTACCTGGTGAAGGCCAAGCATCTGCCTGCCCACAGCTCAGCCTCGTCTCCTTGCATGGAGCAATCCAGCCTCCAAGACCTGCATTTCTCAAACTCAGGGTGGGATGAAAATAGCATATATATATCTTTCACATCCTTAATTGTAAAGTTGTTAACCTTGCATTTAGTGCTTGAGTACTCTTGTGATGGCCACTGGAGATAAACCTCTGAGAGCCAGACATTGAAATAACATGGTGAACATTTTTTTTAACCCAGAGAGCTGTTATTGACAGGGTGTCAGCCGCTGATGAAGGGCCCTGAAATATTTTATGGGATGTGACAGCTAATAAAACAGGTTGTTGTTTTTAATTGTTTGGCAGGTTGCAGTGAATTGTGAACAGATGTGAACTGGGTGCAGAGGAATCTGTAGGTTCCCTGACTTTCTTCCACCTTTCACTGCCACCACCAACACCAAACATTAAAAATATTTGTTTCCTTGTTTTCACCCTATGCTTTGCTGCTTTGGTCATATTTGAAAATTACAGATTGCAACCAGAAGTGCTCTGCAAAAAGCCTGGGTCCCAATCAGCAAAGGCAGGTTGCAGTACAGAGGGATATGAAACCACCATAATTTTCCATATAAAGTTTTGCAAATGATGCTGTCGCAGCTGATCTGCCCCTTGCACAGATGGTGTGACTCTGCTGGGCTGAGGAACACTCAGAAATGTCCTGAGAGCTGCATCCTCCTGAGGCTGCCCAAGCTCAGAATTACCTGCATGGCACTGCAGGCTCAGGGCTGGGCCAGAGGACACTTGGGGAGTTTCCATCCCACTGTGCAAAGCTTCCAGAGCTGGTCTGGGGACAGAACTTATCCTTGGTTTCTGCTGGGCACCCTGGCTCCTTCAGCCTGCTGCATTATCAGCTCCTGACACTTCCATAGCTCAATGTGCTTTTGGGAGGCTCCAAAGAGCCTCTCTTTAAGAGACCTGGAGGGGCTGTACAGGGCTTGCATTGCCTGAAAGGAGAGATTTCTTATCAGGTTACACCTTTTAGCTCCTCTCTGTATAAGCATGCTGATAAGTGGTGCTTTTTCTTCCTCCATCTCTCCACTCCCTTTCTCTCTAACATAATCTTTGTCAGATCTAGTCAAAGCAGAATAGCTACAGGGGATTCATTAATCCAATTTGGATTCATTAATCCGAGTTTGGAGGTAACCACCACCACCACCGAATCATAAAAATAAAGATTTGAAGTTTATTATTCATGGACTTTAAGTCCAGCCTTTTCTTCCTGCTCCCAGGGTACATTTCCCCTCGGTGTGTTGGGACTCCTGCAGTCACTCCATCCTCTCCCCCTGATGCTGTGTTAAACAGTTATCAATTCCTGAGGGAGACTCGGGATAAAACGCCACTCCTCCCATGTGCTGAGAGCTGCCAGGGCTGTGTACCCTGGCACAAGTACAACAGAAACTGAGCCTTGGCCTGCAGCAATGTAACACCCAGATAAACAAGTCTGCCAGAAAGAGGCCGGGCTGAGGCTGCAGCGCCAGGGAGAGGCTGAACCAAACACTCCAGAGCTGCAGATAGCTGCAAGACAGGGTGGATCCAGGAAAGCCGGGCTGCTCCGTGCTGGTACATCCCTCCTGGCTGCAGCCCAGTGCATCCCCCACAGCCAGCCCTGATGCAGGGCAAGAGACGCCGTGCAGAGCTGGCCGTGGGAATCCCTCTGCTGTGTGGCTTCAGTGTGTTTGACCATGAGAACATGCTCAGGGAGGGAGAGGGGAGTCACTGGCTTGCCCAAAATCCATGGTTGAAGGTGAACTCATGGCTGGTTGGACCCTGGGGGTGGTGGGAACCCCAACTGTGCTCAAAGTTCAAAGGAGAAAGGAGAAAGATTTGCTCAAAGGAGAAAGATTGAAGGAACAGCAAAACTCTTGTTCTCTCCTCTACAAGCTGAGATTGTTTCTGCCTTTTTTAGAGCAGGGCTCCATGAAGTACCACCTGCCTCCTGCATAACCTGAGATTATTTCTGCCTTTCTTAGAGCTGGGGTCCAGAAGCACCACCTGCCTCCTGCCACAAAGCCTCTCTTCCACTCCTGGCCACTGGAACCAGGAAGGAAAGCCTTTCGTGCAAGGGGAGACAGTGGAAGAGATCTGGGCTGGCAGAGCATCCTCCAGAGAAGGATTGGGCTCTTTGCATGTAGGTCAAGGAGAGGGCCTGTCTCTGGGTCATTGGGCACTCCCTCAGTCCCTGGCTCCTGAGTTACACACTGTAAATTAAGTAATTTTCAAGAAGAATCGTGATCTCTAAATCCAGTCTGAGCACTGGACGCCTGCCTGCTCCTGCCAATGAGAGCAGGTAGACCCAGAAGAAGGATGCCCCCCATCTTCTTCTCCTCCTTCTCTGACGTGTTCAAGATGATCTCTTTCTGCTTTTCCATGGCCTTTGGAAAGACTTGCCAGGCTCATGTGCCCAAGCAATGAAGATCAAAAGTCCCCAGCAGTGACAGGCCCTCTCCACCCCCAGTGCTCCCTGGGCAGCAGCTGCCCCAGGGCTGGTTCAGCTCCTGCACCATAATCCCACCTTGCACCTGAGCAGAGCAGCCCCTGCCAGAGCTGCTGGCACCTACACACAGCCCAGATGTGGCTGCTGCTGTCCACTGAGGCTTAGATATCATTAGGATTGGATGGGTTAGAGCCCAACAAGGCTGCTCTAGGCACACTCTCCTGCCTTTCACATGCAGAAAGCCAGGACATGCCAGGAGCTTCAGCAGTGCCATCACCCACCTCTGCCACCCAGCACACCTGTGGGAACCCAGGAAATTCCTCTGGATGCCTTAGAGGACTCAGGACCCTGCACAGGGGGCTCAGAGACCTTGGCACAGGGCCCAAGACCTCTGTGTCTTTGATTTAGCCCTTGGAAAAAACAATTACCAATCTTTACATGAAGGATTACCAGCCACAACAGTTTAAGTAGAATAATAGTGAAGTTATCATGAGGTGAAAAAGTAGATTTTAGGGGTTTTGGTATGGGGGCTCAAGAGGCAAGATGGAGGGATCTGGGCATGTCCAGCTTTTCACCTTCTTCTCCTTGGCCTCCATCTTCTGCTGTGATGGTGGCACTTTTGGATTGGTTTAGGTAGAAGCTCACTGTCTAACATAGGTGATAGGTATTGGGAAGTAATTGTAAACATTGTATATGTAGTTTTTAGTATAAAGACATAACACCGCCCTGGGGCAGGCAGAGTGCCTGGAACTGTCCTGCTGGATGGATCTCGGCAGGGCAGGAGAAAATTTTTTATAGATAAGATACAATAAACAACCTTGAGACCGAGAAATGAAGAGCCCTGACTCCTTCTTCAAGCGCCGGGCTGGGAAAAGAGACTTTTGAACCTTTCTCAAGGTCACTCTGAGCAGCCAGAGATCCCAACACACACCAACTGTGGGAAGCAGTGGAGGCCCTGGAGGGTGGTTCTATGGATATCAAGGCACTTTTTGAAATTGGGGTTATCCTCTCTTGCAATCAGAACTGCCCTGCTTGGTGAGAAGCCATGAACAGCAGGGAGCTTGCAAGGCTCTGTGTGATAACCCCTGACAGAGGGATGCACAGAGCAGAGGTGTTTGTTAACTGAACTGGGCTGCCTTCAATGAGGAGAGAAAGGACATCCAATGAAAAATATTCAATCAGTTGAGAGGCATATGCACAAAACCAGCAAAGACCAATCTTGTTTGCAGAGGAGACTGGCAATTTTATAAGGAGAAATATGGGCCATGGGGTGCCTTGTACATCACATATGTTCAAGGAATCATTTTGCATAAGTGTGAAGGAACTCTGTTCACAGACCCCATTACAAAGGACTGCATTTTCCTTCTGAAGCCTGTTGCAGTACCAGGTAATAAAAACACCAAACCAGTTTTTCTATGAAGATTTTTCTTCTGTCTTCAAAATGGGGAGAGTGCCTAAGTTGAGGAGGGCACTTTAAATCAGAAAGAATGGTACACCACATCTTGACTTAATTCTGGGGAATTTAAAACTGATGAATGACTCAGGAAAAAAGTTTCTGCAACCCTTGAATCTGATTTCATCAGCTGAGGGACAAAACCCTGTCAGGTCTGCTGCAGACTCTGGCTGGAGCAGTCACATGCTGCAGATATGAGAGGGAGGCAAGCTGCCGTGAAACTGAGGGATAATTGGTACCTAATACATTTAAGTGCTATCAGTGGTATTGTTAAATATAGTTAAATGCAGTTTATCCACCTCTAATTCAGTATTGATCCACTTCTACTGTACACCAAGGAGGCCAAGTGTGCTTGATTTTCAGTGCATCACTTCAGCATCACTGACTGCCCTGGAACCTGTGGGACCTTTTGGAAACTCTGGTTGACCTCAGCAATCCCCACTCCAGATTAGCTTAATGCAAGTCTAGTGATAATTGCAGTTTCATTAGTAAAGCTGCAGCTCCTTGAATCATTAAACCCTGTTAAGGACTCCTTGTTTCTTTAAACATTTATAACCTCCATCACGACACTGGAAAAGGCACAAAACTCTGAGCTCTGAAATCTCATGACCTAAAAACTCAAGTTAAAAAAGCTTTGAAAATTATTGTTCTCCAAACCCACGTGCTTGCAGTGAACCCCATTGCCTATTTGCAGCCTGATTCAGGCTGCCCAATTGCCTGGAGCTGGCAGTTCTCCTTCCTGCTCCCTTCCCAGTGCTCCTGTGGGCAGAGGGGAGATGTGTGGAAGGGGAGATGGGTGCTGAGAGGTGCCCTGCTCCCAGCACTGCCTGCAGCCCTGGATCAGGCAGGTTGAAGCTGGAGCAGGCAGTGCAGGTGCTCACTGCAGATGGTTTGCATTCCCCACTGCCAGGCCTCTCTTGGTGAGCCTCAGGAGCAGAGAAGAGCCAACTGCTTGTTATCAGCACGCTGAGATGTCCCCTGTGCACTTGGAAGCATCATCCCTGCTAACGCCACCCATGCAGAGTGCTGGGGGATGTGTCAGACTGCTCATGATGCAGAGAGCTCACAGGACAGCACCATGGTTTCATCACACCCTTGCACTTTCCTGGCTTCTCTTCAAGAGCAATGTACCCAGCCAGGGCAGAGGGAGAGCAGGAAATGTGCAAGGGATCCATCCTGCAGCCTGCCAAGCCCCCTCCCCTCCCCACTGGCTCCCACCCCCAGCCCCTTGCAGGATCAGGCCCTTTCTTATGAACTGTCAAGTCATTATCGGCTCTCCCTGCTTGGCATTTAATGCTTCTTGGCAAAAGATTAATGAATTGACTGCCTTTCAACAGGTTTTATGAAGCAAGACAAGAGCATGCCAGCACAGGCAGAATATGAAAGGCAAGAGGCAGGGAAGCCTCTCCTGCCTGGTGTGTCTGTGTGCAGGCATGAAGGGCTCCCAGGGAGCTGCTGGGCTCCAAGCAAGGGGGAAAATTGCAATAAAACCAACATGTGGCCTTCAGCTTACTGCTTTACCTCAGATGAACCTTCATTAAAACTGCTCCCAGAGCTCTGATTTCACACTAAACCCCCTCTACACACACCATGAAGATGATTGTTGTATATATTCACATGATGGAAACATGACTGAGGCATTGGGGGATTTGAAGCATTGTTTATATCCCTGTGGTTGTTTTACCCCAGTGAAAGTGCTCTCCCAGAAATGCTTTTGGGTGCCCAGGATTACTCTGTCACCTGCTGCAGAGGGCAGAGCTGTCTGCACAGGTGAGGGAGGAGAGAGGAGTGAGAGGTGCCTGCATGATTCACGCAGGGATAACTCAGCCAAAGGGTTCTGGTGACTTCAAAAAGCCTCTGGAGCAAAGACCTCCCCGAAATAGATTTCACGCCATGTAACGTGTCCTTCAATAATTTTTATAGTTTTTAAAATATATGGATTGAGTGTTGATTTAGGTCTTTAAAACAAATGAAGCATTTTATTCAAGTAATATCTGTGTTAGCAGTGACTGAAAGTATTGCAGTGATTATTTGCACGTGAGAGTAAAGTAATGGAATTTCAGGCCTGATGAGATTGAGCCAAAATGCTCCTATGTGCTAGAGAAATTTCAGTCCTGGACCTACTTTGAACTCCGTGATTCACATCCCAGACATAGATTTTTAATCCTCTGTAGTAATTGAAAATATGTGGCACAGAATATCTGTTTCAGGGAAGTTTAAAGGCAGAAAGCCATAGCCCATTGTTCTGATGTTAGAAGGTCCTGACACTGCAAAGTGCTGAGAGGTGCAAGGAATTTCTGAATCCCATGGATGTGAATGCTAGATAAATTTGGTCAGCATCTCACAGGTCTAGATTTTTTAATAATATCAGAGTCATTTGAACATTTATCAATTGTTGCCTCTCCCGATATAGCATTGCATGGTTATTGTTTGGATAGAAGTTAATAGTGCTGGTGCCCATCTGGAGTTTGATGGATTAGATCTATGGGAAACTCAGGATGAGACTTAAAGTATCTCTAAAACCATGCAGGATTTGTAAACCTCTCTAGATCCTTGGCCTGGACCTGAAACTCAAATAACCAAGAAAAGCAGTTCAGAGGCAGGAGCTGCTTTGGAAAGCACCTGGGAGAGCCCATGGATCAGAAAAGGCAACAGCCACTGCTCTAAGAGGGGTGCCAAAATGTGTGGGAGCTGTGATGGCACTTGGAACGGCCTGGACAATGTGGTGGAATGCCAGGACAATGTGGTGAGGGCTCCTGGGTGACACAGCCCTGCTCCTCTCACACCAGTGGCTGCTGGTGACCAAGCAACGCTGCCCTTCTCCAGCTGCAGCACAGGCAGAGCCTTTGCAGCCACACAGGGCATCTGTGAACTTAGAATTAACATCAAGGCTCCTCTCCAGGAGGACAGACAGACAGACAAGAGGGAAATGTCAGAGGTCTCATGCCATGTGCTTCCTTAAGAGCCCGTGTGGAGATTTATGGCACAAGGCATGTTAATCAGGCAAACATTTCCTCTCATGTTTACTACACAGGGAAGTTATCCCACACTGCCACTCCTGCCAGCAGCAAAGGTGACTGGAAGAGTGGAGAAGGTCCTTTTCAGGTGGCAACACTCCATGGTAAAACTTTGAGGCATCCTACTTCTTTTGATGTTAACAAAAAGATGTGCCACTCTGGGTTGGAGCGTGGCTGGCAGAGATGTTCCTCTCTGGCTGTGCTCCTGAGGGGCACTGAGTGCAGGAAAAACACAGGGAGCACTGGGGACCCTCCCTGCCAATTCTACAGGGGATAGTTTCACACCAGTGTAGAAGCTAAAAGACAGTTTTTCCTCCACGTGGGCTGGAATGAAGCAGTGGAATGAGCAGACAGGTAGGGGAGTGCAGGCTGCCACAGTGATATTCAGTGGATACAGGCACACACAAACCATTATGCTCCCTTGCACAGGGTTCATCTGACAGTCATTTTGCAAGCAGCTCCCTTTGATAGGACATCGTGAGCAGCATGTTCTAACTGGAATGGTGACATGGCTCCACACCTTGAACCACCCACGTGTATATCAAAACAGCCTCAGCACATGTGAGGTCCCTGTAGAGGCAAAAGTTTCCCAGGAGAAAAAAACAAAAAATAAAAAAAACCCAACTCTGACTGAACCCAGTTAGGGAGCTTGCAACACTGTGCTTTCTATTGTAGCTTTAACATTTTCTGCCGTTGCTGCTGTGGACATTAAGTGAAGACTTTAAAGGAAGGGATTTTTAATCCCTAGGCAGGGACTGTGACAAACTTCTACCTGCAAGAAGAAGAAAGGACACGAGTTATGTCTTCTGTAATGTCCCATTTTTCCAAGGACCAATTCTCCACGCTCACCCTAAACCTGTATTTTTTACATAGATGCATTTAAGGCTGCATTAGTGCAGTCTTCATGCTGTTTTCATGCTGACACCAGCACCAGGGTACACATACCCACAGAGAGACTTTTAGGCTTTTGTCTTCTAAAGTTTTGAGTTCAGAGAGCTTTTCATGTTCAGAAATGGGAGATACTCACAATGCATATGTAATTGCAACTTGGGTTCATTTATTTATTTATTTTTAATGTATTTATTTCCATCAGGATGCTTCCTTGAGGCTCTTTAGCAGAAGGCCTGGCACTCCCAGCTTGCACACGCCAGCAGGTGCTGGTGACCACATTGTCCTGTAACATCAAAGCACAATTTCAATGCTCAGGAAGGTTGGATTTTCTGCTCAGGGGGGAAATTTGCAGGTATTTATTTGTATGTAAAATCCTCTCCGTGCATTTTGTGTGGGCAAATGATGGGGCAAACCAACTGCTCCCCATTGTCTGCCTTCAAAAATATTCACTTTTTGAGCCATATTGAGCCTGCATGAGGTGGGTGTGAGCACAGGTGTGCCACACCTGCCCAGTGGGATTGAGGTCCCCTGCAGCCCCCTGTGCTCCCTGCCACTGTCCCACCCTGTGCCTGACCTCTGGGTGCTGAGAATGCACAGGAGGTGTCACTGCACAACAAGTGAAATGGGATTCACTTGCCAAGCAGAAGCAGAGGGGAGGAGATGCAATTCCCCATGCACACATATCTGTGTTGGTGTTCTAAAAGCACACTTTGAGGGCATGTGTGATCCCTGCTGCAGAATGTATGGCTGTTCTCAGCCAGGCAGGCTCAGATCCTCTGCAGGTGACAGATTTGTGTGTCACTGCTGTGAGAGATAAACCCTGTGTAAATACAGCTCAGGGGATCTGTGTGAAGCAGCTCTGTGCTCTCCTCACACCCATCCACACCGGGCTCACTGATGTCCCCACAGTGCTCACATTCACAGTCTCATCTGCAGCACATCAGCCTCGTTTTTGCTGAGGTGGGATGTGAAACTCCTGCTGCCTGTAGTCTGCATCCCTGCCAAACCCTCACCTGACATGCCCTGAGCACAACCCACCCTCAAAGCCCCCATCATTGTAGCATTAACACTTCTGAGATAACAACAGCTGCCATCAGATATTGCCCCAAAGGCCTTTTCTGTCCTAGGAAGGGTCATGGTCACCAGCTGCCCCAGGAAAGAGGCAGGAAGGCATCCCAGGCAAAGGGAATGTCATCCTCAGCCACACAGCTCCAGGGATCCCCTCAATGAGAAAGGCTCCTTGCTGCTCAATATGATGCCTGAAAAGAAGGGATGCTGCTCATTGTGAAGTTTCCATGGCTTTGCATTAGGTCAGCTCACTCAACTGCCTGCTGAAACATGACTGACCATCCTGGAGGATGCTGACAAACCTTTGTGCAAAGCAAGACCTGAGCCAACCTCTAAAGTTTCTGAGAAACCAAACTAACTCCAGGGTGAGGAGGGGATTGTAGCCAAAGGACTTGCTGGACTATTTTCAAGAATATTCTTTGAAAACACAAGACCGAGAGAGAGAATGTGTGTGTGTGTCTGCGTCTGTGTGTGTCTGTGTGTGTGTACACACACATATACATCTCTTTCCTTCCCTTCCAACAGCTTTTCCTGATCATCCTCTCCCTTAATTGAAATTTTTTTAGCTCTGACAGTGGATCACAGCAGTAATTATTTTCTTGATCTCTTGCCACACACTCTCTTTCATCTAAACTATTTCACCCACTCACTTTTGTGCAACTAAATGAGACACAGCAAACATGTGAGTGGTGCATTCATGCAGCAGAGGGAAGAGGAAAATTCAAATTGGGGCAGCAGGGCTGTCTCCAGCCTTGCAGGACTCCATGGAAAGGGCTTTTGGGACTTTACATAGTTTCTTTTCATAGTTCTTCTCCCACTGTAATTTTTTCCCCCCTGTTCTAAAGCCTGTTTCTAACCCTCATCATTACAGAACCCCTCATGGTACATAGAAATGAACCTAGATACTCTGTTAAAATTACTGGAAGGACATAGAAGAACTCCTGACCTCTGAAGCTTGATATAGACCTTTCCTGGTATTTTTCTTGTTTCTTTAGCCTGAATAATCTGTCCAAAATAACTGCCATTGATTCATTTCTGTTTTCAGCAAAACACAGGTTGGGTTCTCTCTGGGGAAAAAAATATTTTGTCAGAAATATTTTGACTTTATTTCCAAACTGTGAAGTGCTTGCTAGTTCCTTTCTGTAATTATTATGCATTTTTACATGTCAGAGAGAACACTGAAATGAAAGGGATGAGCTGCTCTTGGCAAACCTGCTCTCCTTTCCTCATTGTTTCTTTTCCGTAGCTTAGGGAGGAATATATCATTTTGTACAAGAAGGGAAAATTCCTGCTATTTTCAGTGCTGTGAATGCTGGGAGTTCGATGACATGCAGTCACTGTGCTTGCCAATGCAACAGGACACCAGCTCAGCTGTACTTTTGGCTCAGTCCTGAGCTTTCTAGGAACCATTTCACAGCAGCACCACCACCACGGATGAGGAGCACGGGGGAAGGGGCAGAATCCTCCTGTTGAAACAACCCACGCTGGCTTTTTACACCTGCACTGAGCAGAATTTTGACAAACAAGACGTGAGGGAGGGCACTGCCAGCTCCCAGCGAGGAAGCACAGCCCTCCTTCATGCGGGGGGTGTTGCAGAGACCCAATCTGGGCTGCCCTGCAGCTCCTGGCTCTGCTCCTGCCCGCTGCAGTTGGCACCGCGGGCTGCAGCTCCTGACACCTGTGCGTGCCAACACTTGTGCTGCCTCTGGGAGCAGCTCAGCGCCTGCAGCGTGCTCAGGCATCGCCACCTGCCCTCTCACACCCCTCTGCAGGGCTGCTCCACTGGGGAAAGGCTTTTCTTGGGAAAGGCTTTTCTTCCTCCCCTCCACTTTGTGCCTCCCTCCGTGAGCGGCAATGGCAGAGGGCAGAACGGAGTTTGAGTCTTTGATGTTCTGCTTTTCAGCGTGGTGTCGCAGACATCTTTTCATGAAAAATCCTTTCCTTAGGGTTTTTCCTCCTGAGAAGCTGAGAGGCCTCAGGAACAAAACGTAAAAAATGGTTATCTGCTGCTGTGGAATGCAACAGGTGCATCTGTGATTGGTCTCATGTGGTTGTTTCTAAATAATGGCCAATCACAGTCAGCTGGCTCTGACAGAGAGTCCGAGCCACAAACTTTTGTTATCATTCTTTCCTTTCTATTCTTAGCTCAGCTAGCCTTCTCATGGAACCTTTCCTTCTATTCTTTTAGTATAGTTTTAATGTAATATATATCATAAAATAATAAATCAAACCTTCTGAAAAATGGAGTCAACATTCTCGTCTCTTCCCTCATCCAAGAACCCCTGTGACCACCATCACAGCATGGCTTTACTGAATGTGGCTGGTGACAACCCAAAGTCCAGCTCTGCTGATTTTTTTTTACGTTTTTTAGTTTTAAAAGTTTTTTTACCAGGCTTTCCAGGCAGCAGCTCTGTGGAAATGTGGGAACTTTTCACCAGCAGTAGTTCCTTCACTGGCAGTCACTGAACACTACCTGCAATGAGAGAGCAACAGATCTGAGAGCTGGGCTTAGGCTGATGTCTGTTATCACCTTCCTCTATATTTGGAGGTATTTTTGTTATCTGGGGGAAAAAAACAAAAAAAAAGCAAAAAAACAAAAAAAAAAAAAAAAACACAAAAAACAAAAACAACACAAAAAACCACAAAAAACCAAAAAAAACCACAGAAAACAAAAAAAAACCAAAACCAACTCACCCTGAGTAAGTGTACCTTAAAAAAGAATGCCTGACGATTTAGAGGATAAACATACAGTCAGCTTCTTACAGACATCATTGAAAGTGTCACTCTGGACATTTTTCTGGATGATTTTTTAGTTCCATGTATTTTATTCAGTAATAGGCTAGTCCATATGGAGACCACAAGAAGATTAGGCCTGGGATTTTAAGGATTCTCAGGGAGGGAATTTAAGGTAGGCTGTTCAAGCCACAATTGTTACTGAACCCAGAATGCTTCAAATTTTCCCTAATATCATAAATTGACTTTTATAGAACCATAAACATCAGGTCAGACAGTGCTGGCAGGGGTGCCAGTGGCAGTACTGACACCCTGCCAGGTGTGAGAGCTTCTAGAAACTGCATCCTGCAAAATGACTGACATTGGGATAGCAAAACCAGGTGAGAATCCAAACTTACAACCAGCATCACCTTTGCACGGGCATGCTGAATGGCTAAAGGAAATTAATTATCCTTCATTGCTGTTACACTGTTACTAAACAGGTTATTAAGGTAAAAGGGAAATTAGCTTTGCTATTAAAAAGGTTTCTTGTGATGCTAGAACCATTCTTTACCTTAGTATTACCTTTCTGGGAAAGTAAACCACCTTCCTGAACAATACAAACCCAACAGTAGCATAAAAATAAAAGGTGAGAGGTGATGATTATTTCATTCAGTGTGGTTCCCTCACTTCCAGGTCCAGCATTATGATACCAGACTGGGTGTCAAACTCCCCAGCAGACATGGAGGAAATAGAAAAAAATAGAAAATAGAAATAGAAAAGTAAGAGAGTGTTTCTCAAGCTGCAGAAAAGGTATTTGTATCGTTTCTAAAAAAATTACTAAAACTCTAAATATGGAGTTTCTGGGGGTGAATTAAACTGATCTGGTGTCGCAGTAGCCCAGGTGAATATTTGCAAAACTGATCACTTAAAAAAATCAACATCTGCCCTACACACTGAGGTGCAAAAGCAGGAAGAAGGACTTACCCTGCTGAAAAAAAGTCATTTTCCCTGAGTGCATGTGCTCAGGCCGGGCTGGAGCCATCTGTTCTGGGGAGTGTGTCGCCTTACAGCGAGCGAGTGTGTGCACACAGGAGCGTGTGTTTGCTGCTCCCTGACCCAGAATCAGGCTGTTACATAAACCCTGGGATTATCAATAACCTCCCATTACAAACCAGCTCCTGTTCAACTCATTAAAGGATTGTGTCTCTGCCTGCTCTGACTCATTTAGCCTCTTTGGCATTCTTTCTGTGAACGAAGATAGCAACTCATTACTCCGCACAAGCTGGAACACCCATAGGTTAACTCGCTTTTCCCTTTTGAAACAAATCTTGTACAAGGACATTGCAGCAGTTCCTCCTGCCCTGGAAAAGCAGGCACCCAGCCAGCCAGCAGCTGGATATTCTGACCTCAAATACATGATCTGAAATCATGGCTGGATGTATCTCAAGTACCCAGAGCTGGTTAATCCAGCAAACTTTCACCACTCTTGTGTCAAGCTCAGGTCCCGGCTTTATCATGTACGGCATTACATCACCTCCTTACAATGAAACATAAAATCAAGAATCCAAAAGCTGAGTCTCTCTAGGGCATTGGGAAGAACCAGTTTTCAGGGAGAAGCTGAGATGTGACCTTGTTTCTTTAATCTTGTGCCATATTGGATTAACTTGTCTGTAAGTAGTTTCATAACACTGACCTTTTTTCCTTCAACCAGCTCTACATTTTACCAGGGCAATGGGAGCAGCAAAAAATTCTTCCTTGGAAACCCTAGATTTTACTTCCTTGGTTCTTCTGGGCCACAGCTCTTGTGTAATCTGCTGTTTTGCATGGAGCCTTGCTCTTCTCTCCCAGCAGCTCATCCCACAAAATCCACTGCAAATGCTCAAGGTCTGCTCAACAGACCGAAAGGTTCCTTCATTTCTGGGATTTTCTTGTCTCTTAATAGGCTTTGTGGAACTTGACTCTAAACCCAAAAAATCAGCCAAACTTGAAGGTGTAAAACTCTTCACTGTTGGCCAGTGCTGTGAATTTAAATCCCAGGACAGCCAAGATAGAGTTAATTTCCAGGTTACTTTGTAAAAGAATAACCTAGACAAAACCAGAATAAAGAAAGAAGAAAACAGCCCAAATCCTTCAGAAATCACCTAAAGTTAGTGGGCAAAGTGGTTGGAACTTCAGAAAATAAAAGGAGAGAAGAGAAGAGAAGAGAAGAGAAGAGAAGAGAAGAGAAGAGAAGAGAAGAGAAGAGAAGAGAAGAGAAGAGAAGAGAAGAGAAGAGAAGAGAAGAGAAGAGAAGAGAAGAGAAGAGAAGAGAAGAGATTCAAATTAGGAGGCAGCTAATTTTATTTTTAAGCAAAGCTACAGGACTGCAGGCAAAACCAAGGAAAATTATGTTGCTTTTCCTGTGGAAAAGTTATGAAATTCCAATTGAGAGAGTGTTGCGATCCATCTGAAGCTGGCATTTTAATGGGGCTGGTTTCTCCAAGGCAGCCCATTACAGCTCCATTCAACAGTTCTAACCATTGTGGAAAAATGCCATGTGCCAACAGCTATTTTCCACAATTTTCTTCAGAAAATCTGAAAGAAATGCAGAAAATTGATTTGAAGCCCTGGCAGAGAGATAGAGAAACAGTAGCACAAGGCTGCAGGCCAGTAATTTATGTTTCAAATGTCACTGAGTGCTCTGCCTATAATTTCAGGGGAGAATGATAATAATTAAAAGCACAAACTCTCCAGTCATTTCTTACAAGGGGAAAAGTTGAATGTAATAAGTGTAGGGATTTCTTTAAGTGCTTAACTTTTCCAGTGGAGTTTCAAAAATTAAATATAGTAATAATATCTGTCCTCCAAAGTTATCCCAATGAGCTTTCCAATGTCGGGAGGGGAAGCACTTTCAGCAAACGCAGACACTGCTGGATTGAAATGTGGGGCTGTTTGACAGCAGGTATTACATACAAGCACCAAAGAGCAAATTTTCTATTCTGCAAACAGGGATCATCTCCTCTACAAATTATTAAATCTGCCAATGGCTTTAATTTATACAGAAAAAAGAGGCATTTTTAACTTTTCACATCCGTTCTGACAACTATAGGGGCATTTCTCAAGGCATTTGTTACATTCACTGAGGAAAAATTAGACCTGGAAATAGTACTTTGCATACTTAAGAAAACTAAAGGAATGGTCATATTTCAGTAGATGATGTTAAACGTACTGCAAAAAAACTAAATACTTTATTTATGAAAATAATAAAGTCAATAAATAGAGGAGAGATCAAAGAAAAAGTCTGGACTGAGGAGATACTTCTATTTTTCAAGACTATGCCCACTATATTAATATTGTATTTTGCTTAGATTTTTTCAAACAAAGTAAATCACAGAATCTTTTTGGATGCTGGCAGTGTCATTGCAGAGATAAATGGCTCTCAGGTATTAGTTTCTAATTGGGTAAACACTGACCCTTTGACCATTGACCATTTGTCCACAAATCATAATATTTACTGAAATAGTGATGTATGTACAGCTACATATAGTCGTCTTTATTTTCAGCAGAAAATCCTCCTGGCAGTACCTCATATGGATTATGAACAGGACTTGAATTAGGACAAATATAGTAAATTTGTTTATCAGTGCTGCCTCCAAATGCTCTTTCATTCCCCAGAATATAAATATTCATAAAAAATAAGGAAATAAATGAAAAAATAAACAAGTAAAGATTAGGTATGTATTTTATAGGAGGAACATTTGAAAAACTGTGTGGCTGTGAGTGACATAATCTATGCCTGCCTGAGTTCGAAGACAGCCTGAAGAAAGGCGTGAATACCTAAATCTTGTATTCATCTTGGTCAGGTATTAACTCATTTTTCTGCTTAGCAACACACGTCAGAAGGTGATCTCACAATTTGCTCTGCCAACTTGTTAGAAATTCCCACTGGAAACATTCAGAAGGAAAATTATCCCTCAGAGATATCACACTTTGAAGTTCCCAGCAGCTTCCCTGGGTACATTTAGCTTGTAGAGAGCTCCCAGCAGCAAAAAACCCCAGAGGAATGTAAATTCCATGGAACAGGATACCCAAACATCCCTGCTGGAGTGGTGGTGTGCTTTGCTGGACACAGTAATCCCATCTCAAGCCATAAATTCATAAAGTAGCTGATCCTGCTGTGGGCAAGGCTTTTGCCCACGGTTGGAATGAGAATGCTGAGGAGTTCCAATTTGTGACTGCACCAACAGAATTCACCTCTTTGCTGATTTAACTGAGGGCAGAACTTGACCCTCTGTCCTCGTTAGCTCCACTCCATGTCAGAGACACTTCAACCACCAGATCTGTGTTCCAAACCTCCTTATGGTATGTTATCATATAATAAATATGTGATTAATGATAACTGAGCACCACTTAATGAAAGGTTTTCTTGCTTTTTCTATTTATATTACCGCACGTAATCTGAACTTCTGATAATTAAATGTTACATAAAACATTCCAATACTAGCAATCCTGGGAGCATCTTTTTGAACACTTGGCAACCTTGCAAGGGTTTGTCATTAACAAGCATGCCCTAATGTGACATTCCACTTCAGCAGCCTCTCTGAGAAGGTCTTTTTTTTATATATATATTTTTTTCTTTTTTCCCATTGCAGCCAGGAGCTGAAGGCTGAGTTGTCCAGCAGAAGAAGCAGGTGTTGCAGCGCTGCTCCCTGTGGAGGTTATTTCAATACCCAGACGTCATTAGCGCTGAGCTGCAGGACGTGGCCGTGCAGTAAATGCGTCACGTTGTACTGGCTGCCGTGGTCCTCTGGTGCCTCCTGCCATGGATCATCCTGGGATCCTGGCAGCAAAGGTTGTTTGAAAGGGAGGGACTGGTTCCTGTGAGCAGGAACTGCAGAGAAACGGGGAGGATTGCAATCTATCCCCCCTCATTTAGAGACACGATCTTCCTTGCACGCACTTGGCACTGAAATAAGGGAAAAATACTGTGAATTCAGGGATGGTGTATAGAATAAACTATAGAAGAGTTGGGGTTGGAAGGGACCTTTAAAGGTCATCTCATCCAACCTCCCTCAATAAGGAGGGACAGTCAATGGGTCTAGTTTAGTATAATTGTATAAACAATTGTATGTATATACATGAATATTATGCGTATTTATTACATGTATTTATTTATATGAATATTACCTTTATTTATTTTTCTATTCATTACATTAATATTACATGAAATTATCATGTATAAACATGAATATTAGCCAAAAAAATGACATTATAAATAATACTAAGTTACTGCAATGTATCTAATGGTGCAGCAGTGTTCTTGTGGCTTCACCAGGGAAGGATTTTGCATTGCATTTGGTTCATGATCCCATTTCTGAACAGGTAACATCTTGCCAGGGAGGAGATGGGTGGGACATGGATGCAGACCTCTGTGCAAATTCTTGCTTGGCATGTTGGAGAGGCTCTACTCACTCTGGGGACCTGCAAGATCCTTCAGCTCCTTGTCCCAGGAAAAGCTACCCCAGTTTTACAAGGCAGGTTCTTGCCTTAGAATAACAGAATAATTCAGGTTTGAGAGGACCTCAGGAAGGCCTGTTCAATCAGACCAGGTAACTGAGGGCTTTATCCACTCTTGCCTTAGCTAGGATAAACAGGGAATTCTCTCCACTAAATGAAGCTGGGTTTTTGTAGTTCTGTATCAAGTCTGGACTGATTTAGCAGAATCTGATGTCAGCAACGTGAGGAATTGGGTAGTTTTACTGTGCATGGTGGGGTAGGAAGTGATTGCTAACACAGCAAGGACAAAAACACAGACCTCTGGCACGTGGAAATAAAACCAGGTAGAAACAGGTACTGAATGAAACAGTTCAGAGCAAGATGCTGCTTGTGCTCCATGAGCATAAACCCCAAGTGAGGAAGGGCCCTGCAGACACCCAGCCAGCTGATGGAGAGATCTGAAGCCACTCCAACCAACATCTGCTCCAGCAGGAGCAGGACTTGCCTCGGTGCTGTTTGCACAAGTCACAGTTTACACAGCAGGAAGTGTTTCCAGTTCAGAGTGAGGTTTGCATTTGAATGCTGGTCTCTGGGAATTGAAGAGAATAATTTTATCCAAACCAATTTTCCCACTCCTAACAATTTTACCCAGCAGGTCTCAGGTGCCAAGTGGAGCCACTTCAGTGGCTCTGCCTGTGTGTTCACAGGAGACAGGTTTTTTAATTCTTTAGCAATTCCTTTGTTACTGGGGGATGGGAATTAAAGGCTGGCTGAATGAAGGGAGGCATGACCCCGGTGTCTTAATGAAAAAAAATCCTCTGGGGTTGGCCCAGAGGTTATGCTTCCATTGCCACAGGAGAGACCTGGCTTAATTCCTGCCCTGGTCCTTTGCTCTGAGGCCCAGCAGCAGCAGGGCAGGGTGTTGCAGGGGTTTTGGCCAGCAGTGCTCAGCAATGACCTTTCTGACTGATTGCAGGGCAGTGTGGATGAGCCCCTGGGGCACCCAGCCCTGCTCAGCTGGGCAGGAACACAGAGGGGAGTGAGACAGATGACAGCCCAGGTTAAGGAAGGGGACTCAGGGCCCTTCTGGGGGCAAAGGACTTGTCCTCAGGTTTAAAAATTTAAATTAAAAAAATCAGAGAGGGACACACCCCACTGCCACAGCTAGGCAAGATGTGGGATATTCAACAACATATTATTTGCTGGAAAGAAAATGTAGATTTTTTTTTTTATTTTAAATGTGGCTCTCAGTGAAAACCACATTTATAAAATTTCAAACAATGTATGTTTTGTGGTTGTTGGGACTGAGTACAGCACTCCTCACGGAGCTTTAAATCATTTCATATGAATGCAAAAGCACTCACTGCTTTGCTGAATCGAGAGATCTCCAAAAGAGCCTGAAAGTGAAAAAAAATGTAACAGCTGAAAATTCCAACCAGCAGGCTCGAGTTTTCCAAGGCCTGTTTGCTTTGGCCTGCCTCTGCCATTCCTTTCTTTCTTTCTTTAGAAGTGTGAAACTGGTTGGTCGCTGGTATTTGTTCTGTGGTCTGCACTAACTGTTCCATCTGTGTAAACTCCAGCTTGCCAGCCTGGGAGTTTAACAACACTTTCCCTTCAGCTGGAAGGAAAATGAAAGTCCCGTTAAGTGGCACTTTGAAGCTTTGCAAAACACACTGCACTGGGTTTGAACACAGAGTGGGAAGGTCAGCTCCTGCCTGGGCCATCAGCACAGCACCATCACAGCACAGAGACAGTGGGCAACCCCAGAGCTCCTCATGGCACACCAGCATGCAGGAGCAAAGTTGAAACCTGGTCAACACAAGGAGAGAAACATAGACAAAAAGTCAGCTCTATTTTTATTAAGGGTACCTCTTTGTCAATGGCTACCAAGATTCTGATCTAGGGAAGTATTCAGGCTCTAAATTCACCTCTTAGGCTGCCAAATAGGAGTTAAATGCCCAAATATCTCACTAGCCCTGGTTTCCAGCTTATGTCATGCATCAGACTTGGAGATTTTATTTTCTTTGATGCCCAACTTAATCCTAAAAGGAGTCCAATTCCCCTCTTTTCTTTGATGCCCAACTTAACCCTAAAGTGAGTCCAGCTCCCCTCTGAAGAACCAGCTCAGCCCTGCCCAACATGACCAAATCTTTGATTGCCTCTGATTCATAGGACTGAAGATATTTCTATGGTGTTATTGCCATTTCAGGTCACTGCACTAAGTGATATTTTATCTGTGGGTTGTGATTCTAATTTGAGTCCAGCTTCCAGAGGAGTTCTGTATCATTGACCAAGTCCTGGGCAGTGCAGGCTGAGGAGCAACCAGCTCCAGTCCCCTTTGATGGAGCAGGGACTGGCTCTGCCTTGTGCCAGACTGACCTTGATGAGGGCTGATCCCACCCTGGCAGGACTCTGGGTCCAGCTCTGATGGCACCTCTCCCTTCCTAGGCCAGTTCCAATTTAGAGTTTAAGCCTGCCTCAGCTCTTCTCCAAATACAAAAAAATAAATAAAGAAAAAAAAAAAAAAACAACTGATTAAATGCACTTTCAGCTTTTTATTTACACAGAAAAGAAGACTGAAATGCTGTTTTGCCTCCTATTTCCATGCTGGTTCTCTTCTGCCCCATGATGTATATTTGTCCTTCCCAGGGTTCAGCCCTCCCTAGATTGTACTCCAGAGCCCCGGGCACAAGGCTGCCTTTTTCCCTTCCTCTTTTTTCATGTTGGGTTTTTGTTTTTTTTTTTTTTGTTTCCTGACTGTATGCTTAGCAAGGGTATATTTTTAAAGCTGTGTAGGGGTTTTAGCTGCTTGAATTCTGTGATGGCTAACAGAGAAGCTGTGCTGTTATTACACAAGTAATACTTTCAAAAAGTGTAGTAAAATTCAGGATCAGTTAGTATCAACATAAGAGAGGGATATATCAGCTCAGAAAAAAAATCATTGCTGCTGAGAAAGCAGAATTCATCAGATTCTTCTAAAATAATGTTTCTGAACATTCATATGAACTCCCAACAGCTGTTGAGTTCAATCGTGTTTCCTCCTAATCAAAATATATGCTGTTGGTTTATTTAACAGAAAATTTAGAGGAGGAGAGGGAGGATTGCAAGTGTTTTAAAGAAAACTACAAGTGACACTGGAAGTAAATGTGTTTTTGAAGTTGACTTTCAATAAATAACCAGCTTACCAAAAAAAGCTTTTTCCTGAAATTCAAACCAAAAACACATCAGTGAACATTTTTCAGATTTGTCTTTCCCCTGCTGCCTTTTTCTGTCTAAAACCTGATTCTTTTCAAATACATTTTCCTTCAGCTGCGACATCTTATTTCGGCTGAAAATAAACTTCTATTGAAAAATCCAAGCAGCATTTCTCTGCAAGGATTTGGAGATTTCACTTCAAGAAATGTTCACAAAATATTCCATCACGTAGCCTTTGCTGCAGGTAACCAGAGATAGTTGTTCTCTGAAGAAAACTCCATTGCATAATGCAGACACCTTTTCATTTTTGCAGCACTCCAGCTCGAGCGCCTGTACCTGCCAACCTACTTCAACCAAAGAAAGGTCAGCTGTACATTTGCATAAAATCGAATCCATTTGCATAAATCAAGCTGCAGCTTTATATATTACATTGATCTGGAATGCACATTGTGTTTTTTGTGGTGACAGGTGATGAGAGGCAGCACCAGGAGTTTTGAGAGTGTCTGTCTTGGGCTCAGCCCTCACTGAGTGAGTAGGGATCCATCCCAAACACCTGAATGTTCACAGATGTCAATAAGACCACAGCAGACAGACAGTTCTCCTTCTGCTCAGCTCACCAGAGCCTGAGAGACTGTTTTCCCTCTATTTTTTATCTGTTGTACTATCCTGAAGCATGGAATCAAACCTGTGGTTTGATTGAACCGTGGAATCAAACCTGGAATAAAGTCAAATCAGAGGTCCATTTAGGCTGAAAATTCAGATTTAGCTATCCAAAATTAGGCTTTGCCAAGATCATCAATAAATTTATGTACCTAAGATTTTATACAATAAGTTTTAGTTCATTTGAGTTTATTCAAGATCATTATATATTTGGATCCAATTTTTTGTCTGATTTGATGAAAGTGGCAGAGAAAATCTAGACTCCCCTGACTTTTAGGAACTTAAGACTTCACATTAATTTCAAATTCCAGGAAATATCTAATAAAACCACTGCAGCTGGCACTGTTCAAATTGCCAATATATTCAGAAGCAACTCAGAAGTGCCAAAGTGATGATGTGACAGAAGAGCTTCTGCTCCTGCTCTGGGCCCACACTGGCACCAAGTCCTGTCCTGGAAAGTCAAGGGCCAGGGCACCTGCTCTTTGTGCTGACCTCTGGCACAGAAACCCCCTGAGCAGCTCCAGACTGGCCTATCAGATAAATTATGTCATTCC
This sequence comes from Ammospiza caudacuta, assembly GCF_027887145.1. Taxonomy (NCBI): domain Eukaryota; kingdom Metazoa; phylum Chordata; class Aves; order Passeriformes; family Passerellidae; genus Ammospiza; species Ammospiza caudacuta. The sequence continues at coordinate 9,835,935 of NC_080607.1, forward strand.
TTTCACCCTTAAATCCACCTAAGTAGGCGAGCTGCCAAAGGATGGGTCTCAAAACCAGAATTTTGCAAGGGAATTTTTTTTGGTTGGGAGAGGAATAATTTCATATCAGAAACAAAAATTGCCTTCAAACACCACACCTGGGCTGTGTAAGTCAGGGAGGATGAGCCCTTTGCAGAAAACCACTTTTTAAAACTACTCAGAGAGCTGAGGTAGTGCCTGAGCCTGTCTCCAGCATGGGGGTTGGCAGAGGGCATGGCCAGCAGTGTGAAGGGTTTGATTTACCTGAATGCTGACCACTCAGCTCTGCTGCTCTGAGTAGAAATCAGATTGTTTATCCAACCCCTCTGCTCTGATCTGCACTTTTGGGTTCATGCTCCAAAGCAAAACATGCAGCAGCCAGGTCAACAGCTCAGACAGAAAAGGTCACCAAGCCTGGGCACTAAAATGGGACACAAAAAGGAGTCCAGCTGAGCCCCACACTAACCCCAGCACACCATTCATTACTGCAATGCTTATAGCTAATTAAGAGTGCAAGGCAGGATCCCCAGGCAGCTGATCAGAATCAGGAGACACCACATAATGATAAGTAGAATTGCCTAAAAAAATTGGCTTCTTTTTTTTTTTTTTTTTTTTTTTTTTTACTGAGGAACAAGGCCTTGCATTCTTTTTATTTGCCTCTGCTTTCAAAGTCAGCAGCCAGACTTTCTTGGTGTCCCTCTCAGCCTCAGTGGCAGTGGCAGGTAGGAAGCTGGGGGGAGGCCAGGCCAAAGGAAAAGGGACAAAGGAAAAGGGACAGGGACAAGCTGAGCTGCCCCTCCTTTGTGCCACCCCTTGAGCACACACTGCTCTCTGGTTCTCTGAGTGGAGCTGCTCTGAGCACACTTGATGGAAGGATTTCCACAGGTACGGGACTGTGATGGTGCTGAAGGGACAAATGGAAGCAAAATCATCCCCTGGCCTGGGCACAGCAAGTATTTCCTGCAGCTGTGATTCCTGCAGCTGTGAAGGGCTCCAGAGAACACTCTGTGGTGACCAGAACTCTTCTCATTCCAGAGCTGTGGAGTGTGAGCTGCACTACAGGAGCAGAGCAGGATTTGTGTGTGCCAGGATCTGAGCTTCCTCTCATCCTGGAGAAAATCAGGAGAAGCTCTGGCAGGTCCATGGAGAACTTGGCTCTAGAAATGCTGCTCCTGCATGGAACAGCTCTTGAGATCCAACCCACCCACCACAAATAAAGCAATAATGCTGTTAGAAAGTGATATCTTCATTGCTATCACCCAGACTCATTTCTCTTCCAGTATTCAACAGGAGTTTTTGGAAAGGCAAGATTATAACTTGGGAATTGCAGCTGGCCTTAGCATAGTGCAGTGAAATAGTGCACAGTGCAATGAAATTTTTATCAAGACTAAATAAGAATGTGACAGATTTAAACCAATCAAGTGTATTTATTTTACAATAATATCATAATAGCAACAATGACCTCAGTGAGGGGACCCTTGTGAGCACTAGAGATTAGCTGGGGCTAACAGTCCCCTGAATGCTGATCTCTCCAAGGCAGTGATGGAGATGTGGATCCCTTTAAAAGGATTCATTACTGGCTGCTGAAGTCTCCATGAACCAGCCGCATAAGGCCTCAGCGTGGTTTTTAATAAATCAGCTCTGGCCCCCATCACCCCAGGCGTTGCCTCCCAGCCAGAGCTGCTTCCCTCTGGCATTTTTAGCAGCTCTGGCTGTTCTCACTGCAGATTTGTTTCCTCTGTGGTTTTGTAGCCTGTTGCCTTCCACGCTGGTATAGCCAACATAAGGGGAAGTAGGTCGGGAAATGCCCCTCCTGTTCCAAAAGCAGGGGAGAGCTCTGCCTTCTTCTATCTTGGGCTGGGGGAAGCAGCATTCCCTCATGCTTCCCTTTCCTGCCCCTCTTTGCAGCCAGGGCATCCCATCTGGGTGCTGGGAGGAGCTGGTTCTGCTGCTCAGCTCCAGCACATTCAGTGCCTCTCCTGCCCAGTGCCTGCCCTGCCCTGCTGAGCCCAAGGGCCTTGGCACCAAGGCCACACCAGAGAATCAGCCCAGGGGAAGCGCACGTGAGATTTAATCAGGGGAAAATCTGCCTTTGCAAAAGGCAAGATTTTTTTTTTTTTTCCTGTGAGGATGGCATGGATGCCAGGATCAGAGGCTGGTACCTTTGGGCCTGGACACTCATACAGCCATTACCTGACAGAGCCTGACTACTCATTTTAACCATATTTAATGATTGAAAACCAGATGCCATTTAAAAATCATTGTCCAGGCTTCAAAAGTGTCAAGAATCTTTTGGAAGCTCTGCTGCCCATGGTGTATTTCTTGAGTCACTGTGTGATGTTTCAGCTCCTGGCTGGATAATAATCATGCAGATATCCCATAATGCAGAAACATCAAGTCATTATCAGACCCTGGAATAAAAAAAGTAAAATCAAACTAAATACAAGATAAAGCAATATCCTATGAACAAGTCTGATACCATTCTGCTGAAGTTCCAGTGACAGCAGATGAAAGGCAGGACACAGACGGGACTTCTTGGAGCTTGTGCAAAAGTTGCTTTTAACTACAACTACAAAGTCAATTAGAAAGTCATTTCAGCACTAATGAAACAATGAATGATTGATGCTTAATGGTTCTGGCAGGAAATACAGCCTGGTAAATACAGCTGACCAGGAAAAGGCAATTCAAAGTTACATCAAAAGTTTAGGGGGTTGTGTGTGTGTGTGTATGTGTGTGTGTGTGTGTATGTATATGAGACTGTAAGTTTACAAAATCAAAGTTCTTCAGTTTGGGGGTGCAAATCAACACCTTTAACCAGACAGAGTTCATACTCCCAGTCATTCTGGTGTAACCTATAATATGCTCAAGATGCCAAAAGTGTTTCCAGATCCCAGTCTGGACTGGGAGAACTTCACTGCCCAGGTCAGGTGTCAGGTGGACATTTCACCTCATGTCCAGTGTGCCTTGGGCAGAAGCAGAGGTGAAGAAAGCATAAATCCATTTATATATTATATACAACACACAATATATTATGTATTATGTGTATTAAATATAGATATATTTCTCTATAAGTATAGACACATATAGATATATATTTTTTTCCTTGAAAAGGTGATAGATCAATGTGTTATCCTGCTCTCTTTCCTGTGGCTCCTATTGCTCTCACTGGGTTTAAAATCAATATTGATGTTGTGATGCCTTGGCCTACAAATTTAATCCCAGGTGGGATTAGAAATTCTCTCTGTAGCAGGAAGAGAATCCTAGGAGATGATTCAGACTAAATCCAGCTGCAAAGATAGAGAGAGGTTTCTGAGCTTTGTCCAAACAGAGAATCTCAGATTTCAGTCCTTGGATAGAGCAGCTTTTCCTCCCCCTTGGCACAGAGCTGTGTGCCTGCAGGAGCAGGGGCAGTGCCCAAAGATGATGCAAGAATCAGGGAAAATGATTCTCAGCACAAACCACTTGAGCAAAACCCCTTTGATGTAGTTACACCACACCACATCCACACACAGGCCTGGTCTAAAACTTATTGCTGGAGCAGAGCTACTTGTGTGTTACAGGTGTGTCATAGAGGCTTGATTAGGCAAGACAAATTTCCTGTAATCATTTTCCTGTAATCCTCCTGGAAAAGGAGCACTCTGGGAAGGGTCAGAGCATGGTGGCAGTGGCAGCACTGTAGGTGCAGGGTCGTGGACATGGTAAAACTCTCTCTCCCCACACAGCCCGTGCCATGCTCTGTTGGCCATGGAGCCACTGCAGGGTTTTTCCCTGTGAGGATGGCACAGATGTCAGCATCAGAGGCTGGTACCTTTGGGCCTGCATACAGCCATACAGCCATTATCTGACAGAGCCTGACTACTCATTTTAACCATATTTAATGCTTCCCATCTGAGTGTTTTAATGTGCCTTAAAGGTATGTTCATGGTGCTTGGTCCATGACGCAAACACTTGCTTAAGGTCTCAGCTTCAGACATCAGACAGCTCTGTGACTGTGTGGGCACCATTTCTGCCCGCACGATGTTCTTCCATCCCTCCTGTGCCCAGTGTCTCTTTTCCCTGAGCACTTACACAGAAAGCTGCAATTTCAGTGCAGAGCAGCAGTGCACAGACCGAAATTGGCCACACTGAAACATTTACCTAATTCCATTTGTTTACAGCATCCTTGCACTCACCACGAGATCCTTTTCTTGTTTTAATCCAGGCACATGGGTGCTGCATCTTGCAGTTATTACAGGTTTAAGGTGCCCTGTGAGCAGCACTTTCCTTCCCCTGGGACCTGTGAGCTGGGTCTGTCTCACAGTGTGTTTGCTCTGTCTCTAGAGAGGCTGCTGTAAAATGATTGCTGAGCCCATCTCCAGTTCACTCCTGCTAATTAAACACCTCTGGTTCAGTGCTTGCTTTCTCCTTTATTTTCCCCCTTCCCCCTTTATTTTTTCTTTTTGGCTAGTTCCAAGAGGATATTATTTTTAGCTCAGGAGGGTTAAAGGGGAAGGGAATTGTGCCAGAATCAGGTTGTTAGGAGATGGGGAGAGAGGAGAAAAATGCTGGGGGTGGGGGGAGATCTGCAGTGATTAAAATTCCATCTAATAATAAGACAGAAAGCTGCAGTGCACAGGCCTAGCCTAAATTAAGCTCCTGAATTAGAAGCGCTTTCCAAAATTCCTCTGTGGACAATTTAATTAGGCGACAGGTATTTCCACGGTCACACACTGCTTCCTCTTGGCAGTAAATAAAGACTCCAAGAATTCTTACCCTAGAAGCCAGTGAAGAAAGCAAAACAAAACTTCCAGCAGGACACAGAGCAGCGTGTGGTGAGACTGGCCCGGCTCCCCTCCTCCCCATCCCACCCTGGTAATGGATGGTGCAGGAGCACAGCCCTGGTGAGGGGCCAGGAGGTTAATCTGCAGCTGGCTCTCTGATAAAGTCCATAGCCAGGCACTGTGCTCCACAGCCCATCCATAATCTGGGCTTTGCTCTCACGGTGTGGGTGCAGGATTGACGTGTGCAGCCTCAGTCCTGGCACAAACGATGCCGCCCATCCACGTCAGCCCTGCTCTTCCCTTCTGCTGTTCCCCTCCTCCCCATCCCTCTCTGGAGCACTGAGTAGGGATGCTGGATCCCCAGCCCCTCCCTGACAGCTCTGGGGAGAGAAGATGCTGTTGTCTCAGGCAGCTTGGAGAAGGGGAGAAAGAGGAACTTGAGCGGTTTTCCTCTCCAAAACTATCATCACCTGTGGTGGTGTTTACGGGTCCCCAGGATGAGGGAAGAGATGAGAACCTGGACTCCATGTTTCAGAAGGCTGATTTGTTATTCTATTCTATTCTATCATATTGTATAATAATATAATATAATATAATATAATATAATATAATATAATATAATATAATATAATATAATATAATATAATATAATATAATATAATATAATATAATATATTATATACCATATCATATCATCACATCACATTACATTACATCATATATCATATTATATTTATTATAAGAAAATTATATATTAAGAATATACTAAAAGAATAGAAAGAAAGGATTTCATCTGCAGGCTAGAAAGGAATGATCATAAAAACCCCGTGACAGATGCAGAGAGCTTGACACAGCTGGCTGTGATTGGTTATCAAGTAAAAAAAATCTACATGAGACCAATCAAAGATGCACCTGCTGGTAAAGCATCTCCAGACCACATTCCACAGCCATCAGATAGTTAATGTTTATATTTCTTTTCTGAGGCTTCTCAGCTTCTCAGGAGAAAAATCCTAGCAAAGGTATTTTTCAGAAAACATGTCAGTGACAATCACCCTATATTCACCATTTATAATTAATAAATAAAAATAATTTAAAAAATAATAAAGTAATTTATTTCTTTATATGGTATAAATGCTCTTTGTAGCCCATAAAAGCAAGGATTATTTTCTTCCCTCAAAGAATCTTAGAATTATTGAATGGTTTGGGTTGAAAGGGACGTTAGAGATCATCTCATTCCAAACCCCTGCCATGGGCAGGGACATCTGCCACTAAACCAGATTGCTCCAAGGCCTGTGCAACCTATCCTGGAGCACTTTCAGGGAGTGTGTACTCACAGCTCCTCTGAGCAAATCTACCCCTGCTATGCTGAAGAATTCAGAGTACGAAAACAAAGGACTTGTATTACTTTTATCTGAAAAGTGCCTTTATTTAACACATTGCCTTTATTTAACACATAAGTGTAACAATATAAGCCATGCACTGATAGCAACAATGGGAATTTCCAGAATTCCCAGAAATATTCCTTCTTTCAGCACTGTTTTTCTCATGGCTCTTTCTACTGGCTTGTCTTGTACAAACCTCCCTTAATTCCTCTCCCAAATATTTGACGCTGCCTTAACATTTTCTTGGAAACGCTACATGTGTGAAAATATTCTTAGATTTCCTTGGGGTGAAAACCAGAGAAATTAAAAACAAGGCTTATCAACAAAGTGTCAGTGGTAGGCACCAAGCTCCCATGGAATATCTGTTTGTGTGACATCCTTTAAGTGATCCAGCAGTCCCTCTTGGAGGGTCAGGTCATCACCAGCAGGCATCCCAGGATCAAGGGCTTGATGGACAGACAGGCTGGACAACCTAAAATCAAATAAAGCACCCAGAAGGAGTGAAAATTTGGAAAATTCTTAAAGATTTTTAGTGTGTCAGAGTTCACTCAGTGCTCATGGGAAGAGTGCTTTTTACTCACATGGGTGTTCCAACCTTCAGCAAACACAATCTCTGGTAACTGCCAGCCACTGCCAGGAAGAATTGCCTAATTCCTCAGGAAATGGCATGAGTGTGCATTCCTTCAACCTCTGAGCAGCTCTTTACTGAGTGGGTGTCTGAGTGCCCAGATTAGGAGGATGTTGGGGATAAAACATCAATTTTTGCACCATGTTGGAAGAGAAGAGAGTATTTCAATTCATCCTTGTTTATAGAAAACTTTGAAATTATTCAGAAGTATCTCTGTTCTCATTGAACATGTAATAATGATTTCATTTAATCTGTAGGGATTCTTCTAACTGCAAGAGTTCTTACCCCATGTTAATTAAATATCTATTGATTTCTAAAACAAAGGAAAACATTTGTGCTTATTGAGATTTTACTGTGATGTTCAATTTAACATGGTTCTATTGTATGGTTTAGTCCTCTACAAACTTACCTTTAATAAAGAACAGCTAATATGTAGAGAGATTAATTAAGAAAATATAATCAGATAGCAAAATAGTCATTGTAAATGACAAAAAGGTGAATTGGTTTGGATTTTTTTTCCTTTTCCCAATATATAGTTGGAAATACTAAAATAAAAATAAATATTTTTAATCAAACTAAGTTTCACTTTAATCCACAAGGGAAACATTGAGGTCTCAGGTACTTATACAGCTAAGGCATTTTAAAGTACTATTTAAAAAATAGCTACTAATCTGAAAGGCTGAAAGCATTACCCCAGAAATTCTCTTCAGTATGGACTTGATGATCTGTGTTCTAAAATCATTGCCTAAAAAAAGACCAAAACAAAGAAGAAAAAAAGAAAAAAGGTGGGGAAAAAGGAAAAAAGAGGAAGAAAAGAAGGAAAAAACCCTGTCAGGTCTCACTTACCTGAATTACAGCTTCAAAATTTGTCCCCCATATTCACCATATGCACTGCTGTTTATCAATTGTTGGGTTTCCCATAGTGCTGCCAATCTGAGAAGTCAAATATTAAGGCATGTATAAAACATTGAATCCTGCCCATAAATTGTTTTTTGTTTTTTTTTTCATTTGGTTCCTGCTTAGCACAACATCTCCCATCTGAGAAAGCCATCAGCGCTGGAAGCAGGCACTGAATAAGCATTGTGCTGGAAACGGGACATGCTTGCTTTCTTTGGAAGGTAAAAGCAGTGGAAGAAGTGGAATGTGACATGAGGGTGAAACTGCAAAAGAAAAAAAAATGGGGTAGGAGGTGCATTTTTAAAAGAGAAAGCACGTTTCTTACCATTCAGAATTCCACTTGGATTTCTGTGTGTGTGTGTACACACTCCTACACCCTAACAGCTGCTTCCAAATACCCTGTCCTGCTAATAACACTATGGATTCAAAAGGCTCTGAGCTTTTTGATAGTGACACTATCACAGGTTTGTGTAGCTGAATTTGGCTTTCATGTGGAGTTAGAGAAGAGTCCTGCAATGAGCAGAAATCCCCAGGGGCTCCCTGTGCAGGCAGGGCTGTGCGGCCTGTCCCACACAGCTCTGCAGGGCCCTCAGTGCTGCTCTGTTCCATATTTCTCTTCTCAGAGAAAAGCAAGGCACAACTCTTCCCAAGGATTTCTGAGATTCACATTCTCTGAACCTCAGAGAAAGGGAAAACACAATTCTTATCATTTGCTGTGCCTGTGTTGTGCCAAAGTAGAATGCAATACGGAGATTGTTTACCCAAAGTGATGGTGTTTTGTTTCCTTGGCCTATCAGGGCCTACCAGTAGTGTGTGTGGACTGTTGGGTGACAGTCACGAGATTCAGTGCAGTGTGTGCAGGGTTGAGTGCTTGGCAGATTCAGTTTTAGATGTACAGAATAATATAGTATAATAAAGTAATTAATTAGCCTTCCGACGTCCATGAAGTCAGATGCATCATTCTCTCCACTTTGTCGGAGTTGCCTTTGATTTACACTTTGCCCATATCTCAACCTAATTCCAGCCCTGAATTCCCGACCAGCCTTGGTGATGGTGCATGAGGAGAAATGACACAGCAGCCTTGGCTCAGGTATCAGTTTGATTTGCATGATCTGCACTCCCACCTTTTCCTGGTGTCGTGCCATGCAAATATTTGAGGTAATTGACTTCCACTTGTACAGAACCAGGTAAACAAAGATCTACAAGTGGCTGCATTCAAAAATCACTTGGGTTTTCCTCTTCTTGGAAGAGTCTCAGGAGATGGAAGCCTGGAATAAATTGGGTTTTGGCCAGGACCTGGGCAAGGAGGATTTGGAGATCTCTTATGTAGCAACCAATCACAAAGGAAGGAAGCTTGGGAGATTGTCTGGGCCATGGATTACCACAAAGTGGCATTAATTCAGTGGACGTCTTTCCTGACAAGTAGTGGTTTAATGCATCCAGAGCAGTCTCTGGCACTGGGGAATCAGCAGCTGCATCTTCCCATGCACAGCAGAGAAGGAACTCTGTCCCTCCCATGACCTCCACTTATCCATGCTTTTTGAAACAAACTTCAAGGACATGGGGAAAAGGTTTTGGTGGTTTTCTCACCTTTTCTCCCCTCACAGACCTGGGGGAAAAGTTTTGGTGTAAAATCCCTCAGCTCAGAGCAAGCTCTGAGATGACCCTTAGTCTCTCCTTTAGTCACAATTCTTGTGTGTGTTTTTGTTTCCACCAGGCTGTAGAAATTTTGCTGTTGGCTTGTAGCAACAGCAAAGCAGAATCCTTTCCACTGTGGCTGAGAACATGCTGGTTGGACAGCATAAAGTAAATCCAAGATTTGGCTGTATCCTGCATGTTTCTTCTCTTGCCCTCAGTTTCCATTCTGCAATTTTGAAAGGTTTGGAACTAGTTAGGATATACAAAGATTAAAGGGCATTTCTGTCTCCCTGCTGTAGACCACTGTCTGAGATAGGGAAGGAAAGAAAGTTAAATATAAACTCTACACACAGCCAGCAAATCCCAGGAAGGCTAATTTTTCCTCTGGGATGCTCCAAGTTTCTAATTCCCTTAACCTGTTTATCAGATCCTGTTCCCTTAGTGTCTGCACCACTGATGAATTCTGATTTTCTTCCTGACTTGCAGGATCTATAGCTGTCACTTGCAGAGGAGAAATGATGCTGTGTGATCCATGTGACCAAGTCATTAGCTAAATCAGACCATATTTTGCATACTGAAAAGCATGTCCTCACAGAGAATTGTTTGTAATCAGTCAATATTATTTATTTTTAAAAATGCAAAAGATACCATTGAGTAAATTTGAATGAGAAATAAATTTGGAGAAATTGTAATCAGCCTGTGAACATTTTGCAAGCAAGGAGAAAAAAGAAACAGGCTAAATTAATTGATTAAATTACTTGCAGCAAGTTCCTCTCTCTGTGCTGATCGTCTTCTCAAAGCCTTCAGTATTTTGGGTGCATACCTCTAGCCTGACCTGAATCAAACTCTGCTTTTCCAATCAGAGCTCTTTCTTCAGGGGGGATTGCCAGTCATACCCCATTAAGTGATGGGTTTGCATTGTCAGCAAATGATCATTAAAGAAGCAGGGTGATAACATAAATCTCATTTTCACTTATAAACCAAAACTGGTCTTTAGGTGCAGAACAGACTGATCTATTTGATCTTCTTTGCCTTGCTTTTTTTTTTGGCTTCTCCCCCTTGAGACAGTGGTGCTGTTTTCAGGAAGGAGTGTTCCACACTCAGCCTCTTTTTTTCCACCTACTGAAGGAGAGCCAGCAACATCTGATCGGCTGTATTATCACATCCAAGGATGACCTTGCTATGCAGGGAGATTCCTGAGGATAATAACAGATGGGAGCTTCCATTTGAGCCAGAATAGCACCAAGGGCTGGAAGATTTGTTGGTCTCAGCATGGACCCTCCCACACTGCAAAGCACTCACCAAGATGCTCACCAGACTGAAGTGTACGTACCAGAGGCCTCATCCACTCAAATTGCTTCCTGATCTTCCTGTGTTTTTAAGCTCAGCTTAACTGCCAGGAATCCCCAGGAAGGAAGGAAGGAAGGAGGGAAAGTAGAATATCCTCTTGCTCCTCAATACCCCCTCATATTACAGCTCAGCACTCTGCTCTGATGCTTTGCTCTAAGAAATCCTTGGCCTAGCACTAGAAAGGATCAAGAGACATTCACAGCACTCATTCTCCTTTACATCTCTGATTGATAAAGAGGCTCTGGAGCTTTCCAATTCCTGTCTTTTGCAACTGGAAGATGAAATTTCCAGAGTAAGAGCTGAACTCTGGAGAAGCCTGTGCTAGCACAGCAATCTGTACTCATGACACTCCCTTTGATCCATGGATCCTGAGGACTCAGCATGGGTTTGGGTAACTGCATATTGGGTGAGGGAGATAGGAGGGACTGTATGGGGGGAAAATAAAATGTTGAAAGAGGTTTGATGCTGGCAATTCTGACCCAAACATCTGCACATGGAGAGCAGCAGCGGTATTGCTATAAAGAAACAAAGCAGCATCTGGCACGGCTTTGACCCAGCCAGGGGGGATGCTGCTGGGCAAAGAGGGTGAATCTGGAATTTCAAACTCAAAATGAAGAACGAGGCCAGTTCACACAGATGGGGTGCACTGCAAGTTCTTCTCCCCTCATTCTGCCCGTGGTGAGGGGGAGGAGAGGGGCAGCGAGCCTGCTGCAACCTGCAGGGATGGTTTGATTTGGTTCATTGAGCCAGTGAACCTCAGAAAGAGTGAATTATGGGCAGTTTTGTGTAAACCACTTCAGGTGAAGAAGGAGGCGGTTGTGATTGATGCCAAGAATTTACTGAGCTGAGGTGAAAAGTGTTTGCGTATTTCAATGTGGCATGACATCTAAGCCCTTCCAGTTACAAGGTATTACCCAGCACAAGGGCTGCTTTTTCGTAATGCTAACCAGTGATGATGAAAGTTTCACCCTCATGTGAAGCCTCTTACTTGAATTTTTTTCATCCTCTTTCCTAGTAGGGCCCTGTTCCTCATTCTTGGAATGCAAAAATGGCAGTAAAAAGCCATAGTCTGTCTTCATCTGGGTGTAGGCTTGGGATTTCCTGCAAAACACTGTCCAGCATGGCTTTTCCAAATCATGCACCTCCCAAAACCATCTGCACTTAACCCTAAGCACTGTAGCAGTGTTAGACTTGTCCAGCTGTGCTTCCCACATCCTTTCCCAGTCTGAGGCACAGGCAGAGGTGGGTCCCCTTCAGTCAGGGAGTTCCTGATTGTGTTCTTCCACTGAGAGGGAAACTAGCCGAGCTTGGTGGAAAAACGTGCCCGGAAAAGGAACCTGCCTTTTTTCTTATTGTGGGCACAAGAAAGCTCAGCATAACACAAAAACAGCTGACACTGAGGCCCTGACCAAGGGACAGAGGGGATCAGTGCAAAGGAGGAAGAGCAGAGCTGTGAGCCACGTTAGCAGAGTGTACTACAGCACACACCTCCTTACAAACAGGCTGCAGCTCTCCAAACAGTCAGTTTCCTTCTAGCATGTCATTTGAAGGCTAAAGACTGTAAAATGGAAAGTTAAAAAACATTAAAGAGAAAAAAATATATATATTTTATCAATATATCCAGAAATATATACCTTATAGATGTCCCTTACACAAGGCATTCTAGTTAACAGAGGTTCAGTAATGAATCCAGTGTGACATACACCAAGTTCTCAAATTTATAGACTTCTGTTAACCCATGGGAGAGACAAATGTTTCAACATGCTTTAGCAATGAGCCTGAAAGATGAAATTCAGCTCCAGCCAGGAGTACAGAAGACAAATTCCCCTGGATGTCAAGCCTCCTCAGCAGATGCAGTTCCTAGCACCATTTTTAGATGTACCTCAAAAAAACCCAAAAATTAGACAATTACATATTTCTCCCTCTCAAACAAAACATTCTTTGCCTTTGATGCCAATAGAGACTTACTTCCTCAAACATGCTGTGTTTATAATCCTTTTGAAAATAATTCAACTTTCACAAGACACTGATTCACAAGTTTTGCTTGGTGGTCTCCTAAAGACATGCAAAGTATTATTCACAACTCAGAATTACAATTCTCCCACCAGCTTCCCATCTTCAGCTAGGAGAATCTCAAGTTGTAAAATGAGTTCTTTTCTGACAGGTAACATCTATGAACACTGGTAGCTTTTTTAGTTGTTCTTTGAACTACTATTAAAATATTAATATCTGATATCATATACTGCTCTGGAAACATATTGGAGTTTCAGAGACATGACAAATTATATTGCCTCTGTAACACTGTTAGACAATATAAAGACTTATTTTTAAGTACTTTTATTCAAGCTCTGTCCACTTTCATTTTGGACATTCTTTTTGTTACTTTTGTAAATATAAATGCAGTTGGCATTGGCCAAGCTCTGCTTGTGGTGCTGTAGAGAACAACAAAATCATGTTATTTTCTGAAAGGACTGTTCCACTGGGCAGAGAGAAACTGTACCATTGTTTGTTTGAGGATGTTGTCCCAGGGAAGGCAGTTCTAGTTTGCTGAGAAATTGGCTTCAGGGTAAATAAATGGATAGACACAAATTGGGTTCTAATGCATCTCCAGACCTTTTGGCTCTTCTGCCTCCCTCACTGATAACTGAATATTAATTTTCACTGTGGTGATGCTGCTCTGAGCAGTCATGAACACTTGCGTGCCAGCACAAGCCAGAATCTAACAATGAACAAAGCCTGTGAGCACAGAATATTAAAACATGGATTTTCACTCCTTTACAAAGGCATCTGCAGTAGTCATGCACAAAATTAAACATGTCATAAATTAAGGCACCTATTGGATATCAATGCCTCTCTTAAAAGTGTATCTGTCCCCAAAAGGGGGAAATCTACTTATTTGATCTCGTATGATATTTCCATTGGACTCTGTGGAGCAGCACTGGTGGAACTCATGCATATGATTAAAATCAGCTTTCCTGGCAGAGTATTTGATATAAATAGTCTTTCTAAAACCACAATTATCCTTAAGGAAAGGAAAAAAAAGAAGCATTCTACCATAGCAGTTAGGGTGAAAGAACTTTTTCTTCTTATTTGAGGAGGAGATTTTGAATACATGAATGTGTGAATGGAGGACAAGAGCCCCTCACAGACTCACCAGAGCTAGAGGTCATGCCAGAAGTTATTGGAAAGGTTATTTTTTCTAGAGATGTAATATGGTTTTGAATTTGACCTATGACTTCTTAGTTGCTACCCATGACCCCAAGTAATCCAACTTCAGCTTCTTGAAGGCCATTAGGAGTAGAAGGTCATGCCATGTGCTTCTACATTTACAAGGTAAAGTGTTAGGCTGAATTACAGGCTGCTCAGAAAATCTGTAGAAAATAAGCTGGTGAATAAAGCATTTCTTTATGTTTCCCACCTTGTAAGACGTGATTTCAGATTATCCTGTGTTTGAACAAGCCTCTAGCAGATTCTGCTTCCTTATTTTTTGCTGAAGAGAAGAAAGAGATGGTAATTAGCTACTAACTTGTTATAATTCTAAACATTCAGGTATTTTTTGATAAGAAAAAAAAAGTTCCTGTCACCTGTGCTGATACAAATACCCAAACTTTTCTATTTTTTGTGTTATTTAGGAAAAGTTGAGATACACTTTTTCCAAACTTTCACTGCAGATATACATAAAGTAGAAATGTCTAAACACCTCCACATGAGTCAGCTGTGCAAGTTCTCCTACAGACTACGGTGAACAGTTAACAGTTCTGAGGAACAATACATTTGTCTTGATGTGCTTGACAAAAAGTGGTCATTAATCATGATTTACAAATCCCTACTTCTCTCCATTGACTCAGCCATAAATGAATCATGGATGACTGGATCACACCACTGCCCACACTGGAGCTATCTGGAGTCAGGTGAGATGAAACCCTCTGCAGGTTTCTGAAGGGACCCAGGGACCTTCCAAGGAAAGTCTGAGACAGATCTTTAAATTTTTAAATAATCAACTTTTCTCTACTCTGTTAATTGTCTGTATTGTGATTCCCTTCAGTAATTTATTTGTAAAGACATATTAGGCTCTTTTCAGCTTTTGCTGCCTTTGTGATCTAATAATTTACATATTTATTTTCTTCTTAAGGAATGCTGAAGAATGTCTGCCTTGAACACTCATGGCATGGCACAGCAGCAGACAAACATAAGTATTTGCTATTTTTCAAATGAGTTTCAGCCAGGAGAGACTGAAGCACAAAAAAATAACCCAGTCCTTCAGAACAGACTTAACAATTTGCTATTCTGTTAAATAAAAAGTTGGAAAACTAAAACCTCTTTTCTGAAAACAAAGTTGCCCTACATGTCTCAGAAATACACGCTGGAAACTGCTAAGATTTCAAAATCTTAAACACTACAGCCTTTGAATTTTGTGTTCTCTTCAGTGGGATTTATCAAACTTATTTTGTTTTCTCCACATTCTCCATTATTTTAACTCCTCTTATCCCACTTTCCAAAAACCCACATACTTAGTTTAATAAAAGCAGTGATTACTTCCATCCATTTCTCCTCCAGGCAAGATGCTTCAAATGTACCACGTTTTTGGAAACTCTGCTGTCTGGGAAGCAAAAACACACGTGAGATCTGAAACATGCCTGTCCCTCCATGTGACTTCTGAATAACTGAGGCAAGTGAACAGAGATGTGAAACTTTGAAAAAAGGGGGAAAAGGGGGGAAGTTAAACTCTGAATGAGTGGCTCATGTTGCCTCATTCTTGCTCTCTGTTACCCTCTGATGACTCAGCATCACAAGGGGAATAGTGACTCTGCAGTTCTTATAAACCCTGCCTAGTAATTCCTTCCACATATCAAGTTGAGGTGGAGTTTTCTTCAAAAGCAGCTAAAACTGGTTTGACATCTGTCTTTGAATCCTGCCCACAGTTTGTGTTGCTCTCCTACAATGTGGAGTGAAATGTAGGATACACCAAAATGTGGATGCCTTTTTTTCTGCTCTGGGGAGAAAATAAAAAGGAAAAAAATAACCCTGCAAAAATTGACTCTTTATCTCAATGACTTTGCAATGTAAGTAATGCAAATATAATAAGTCATAACATTCTGAGGAATAGCTTTATACTGTGTTGTTGGAAACTTGTTTTCCATAGAGAAATAATGAACTCTCCTGGGGAAGTCAAGACAGTTTAAGTACATGGTGCAGCTCTCACATGACAACTGGTACAACTTCTCAAAACTCCTGGTTTTGCCAAGAGCAGAGTCAGCAGAAGTGGTGTACAACCAGAACACCCTCAGCCCCAAGTTGAACAACCTTTGAAATGCATTGCTCAAGTGTGCCTTGGGAATTTTTTATTGTCCTATTAGTTTTGACCATTGCCAGCAACGTGGTGATGTGTCTGGTACAGAGCTTGGAAATGTTGCAGGCTTCTCTTGAGAGGTGGCTTGGAGAATGTGCTCGTGCACATGCCTTGCAGGCAGTACTGCTGTCCAGCAAATATCTCTGCAGGGATGTTTCAACTCATCTGAAGCCAAAAGGTTCAACGACAGGACATGCCCTAAAGCTCAGCCAATGGACTGTAAGCTGTTCCATCAGCTCCTGATATTATTCTTTTCTTTTTTTACAGATTTTCTCTGAGGGATGTGGCTTTTTCCTGTGCAAAACTTCCTCTTTCACACTACCTCATGAACCCCTCCAGGAAGGTTCATCTGTTCTTCTCCTCCAGGCTGCTGACTCACCAAACTAGGAAAGTAAAGGTGGTTCCTTCCTAGAAGGGTAGTACAGCTGAGCTAATATGCTTTATCTAAGAGAGAGAATAAATGGGAACTTTTATTTCTGATGAAAATGAGAAAAGAGCCCCCTCAAGCAGCATTGCACTAAAAGAGAAAGAGAAGGTTCTTCTACCCTCATCCCTTAGGTGCTTTTGAGGTTAGTTTCCACTCACTACCGGATTTCCCTTCAGAAGGTATCCTGTCTTGCATGACTGTAAGATAAAATAGAATCTCTAGTAGTTGTTTCCTGTTTCTCCACATGTGCATTCACTATTAAAGGCCTCATTTTTAATTTTAATCCAAATCCCTGAGTGATAAGAACAAAGCTGGAAGCCCATAGGAAATTATTTTGCTTAGCTACTCTTTTGCTTCTGCTGTGAGTGGACGGACAGTACTAAGAAAACAAGGAATTTCAGCTGTCCCAGACTGCAGTGCTCCCAAAACTCCACCTTCAATCAGAGCTAAACCAGCAGCAGGGGCCCAGCAAGGTGGCTCTGGCTGTGATGGTGTTATTTGGGGCAACCCTGGGAGTTCAGAGCCACACACAGATCACCTCTGCTGTGCAGGGGCATCCAGCTGTTAAACCTTAAACAAGCACAGGAATCTGAGGGCTCTGTTGGGGAATAAAGAGAATAGTGGGAAAATGCCAAGAGATTATTAGCTCAGCCAAAGATTATGCATTTGCACTAGTAATTAAAGTATTTTGCATTGGATGCAGGCTTTGGCAAGTGCCACCAACAAAAGATTTCACACATGCATGCATGAGTATAAGTCCACAAGAGCTTTCTGTCTCACACACACACACACTCACACACAGGCAAACAGAAAGAATGAAATAAGCCATTAAGAAATATTTCCGCATAATGCAATTATTACAGCTGTATAATTGAATGGGGAAACCATTGATCTGTAGTAGAAAGGAAATTGCTCTTTTCATTGTGTTCCTATGAATATGTGAACATTAATCTCAATCTATAATCAACGTTCATTTCAAATCTGATTGCGTGCCACTAAACACCCGTAGCTATGCTAACATTATGTTAATACGGTTCAACATCATAGCTCCCAGCTTCACAGCACAAATATTTTTCTTTGGCAATCAATAGTAATTTCAGCTGAGTGGATGGAAGTCACGTTTTAATGGTAATCTTTCCTCCAAGCCTCCAAGTGGAAACTCTACTGGTACCTTAACACGGCCGCAGCGCATTGCATGTAATCAGATAAATTAACCTAAAAGAGAGAGAGACAAAACACAGATCAGGA
Organism: Ammospiza caudacuta; assembly: GCF_027887145.1. Taxonomy (NCBI): domain Eukaryota; kingdom Metazoa; phylum Chordata; class Aves; order Passeriformes; family Passerellidae; genus Ammospiza; species Ammospiza caudacuta. Next base: position 9,853,633 of record NC_080607.1, read on the forward strand.
ATAAAAAGCGGCGCCAAGAAGCTCTACATTTTCCTGATGGATTAAAGTGCTCATTATCATGAGAGAGAGAGTGGATTTCAAGAGGGGAACTGAATTCCCTTGGCTTGGAGCCGTGGCTGGAGAGGCAGCGGGTCACGATGCGCTCGGCACAGCCGGGGATGCCTCCGAGGAGGGGGAAGCCAAGCAATTCAGCCAGGGCTGAGCTGGGCTCTGCTGCTGGGAGCCCTGCTGGCCTCGGGGCACCAGTGTTTGTCCAGGAATAAGGAGTCTCAGTTTTAATGCTGCAGTGCACTGCAGGCTTCCTGTGAGACCTTGGGTAAATGGCTTATTCTGCTTGTGCTTCGCTCCCCTGGCTCTGAAAAAGGACATAGCTGTGCTCTGCTGTCCACTGGGGATGCTGTGGAGATTTGGGGGGGATCAGTTCCTGGGAATGGGAGCTACAGAGCTATGATGCATTGCTTAGATCTATGTTGGCTTTGCTGTTTCACAGAGGTAAAGCTGCTACTGTGTTATATCAAACTGCTTTATTTCCTTAATGGCATCTATTTTTAGGTATTTCCAAAGCCTTTTTCTTTTTTTTTTTTTCCCCTCCATTTGAGGAGCCAAGTTGCTGGACTGAGTCCCTTAAAATCTAGCTTGTTTTTAAAGCAGAAAAAACCTGTGATCATTGTAAAGTCTAGAAAGAAATCACCAGGTACAGAGCAGTGCCACCTTCACAGTTATCAGGAGCTCTATAAATCCTTACCTCCATAAAGGTGTTCAGACAGATAGGAAAACACCTCCACTGGTTAAGACCAGGCTTGCTTAGCCCTATATCCTCTCCTTGAAAGTGGATGGATGGCAGGAGTTTAAGGCAGCATGGGAGAACTGATCAGACATATGGAGATACTTCCCCACAGAACTCTCTCAGGATCTGAGACTCAGGTGTTTCTTTAGCTAAAGAAGTTATCTTTATCTACAGTAAAGAGTTTCATTTCTTTATTATATTTTTTCTCTTTTCTTTTTAATTGTTGATCATGTATTTCTAAGAAACCTCAAGGTCTGCTTGTTGTTTTTTTTTTTTGTCCAAGAGGTTTTCCAACCCCTCCTTGACCACTTTCAAGCCCTCTGCACCTTCAGCTTCCTCTAGCAAGAACTTCCTCAGATCTTCTATGGACAGGAGTGAATTGCTTTGGATTCTGCTGATCTTAAAAAAGATTTTTCAATAGCAGATATAGACTGTAGGTTGCCTTGGTAGTACCTATTTTGAGTAATTTTATTTTTATTTCCTACCTTGAGGCAACTTTAAAGAACCTGATATGTAAATCTGTTATCCTTAAATCTGTTTCTTCTTGAAAGTCAGGTCCCTCCTATGTTCCTTAACAGATTGAGATGTCTCGACTTGTGTACCCCAAAAGATTCTCCAAACAATGAGTCACTTAAAAAATCTTATCTCTGTTATTTTACTTTGTGCTGGATAAATTCCCAGTGTCCCATTAATCCAGGGCTGCTTGCAAAGAGGTTCTCTATGGGGGCCAGTATTCTCTGCTGTCATTACAGGGTCCATGGGCTAGGAGAGGTCCTTGGGAATTTGCTCCAATCCCAAATGCCTCCCTGTTTTAGTAAATTTGTTTTAGGATACCAGGACATCCTGAATAGCTGTCATATCTAATTTTGCAGATTGTTTTCAGAGCCTTTTCTCTTTTCTAATTCCCTCAAAGGTATGGGCTTTCAGCAACCTGCCCAGATTCACCAGGGAGGAAACCAAAAGCAGCAGGACAAGCTCTGAAGTGTTTACAGGTTCCACATGAACAGGCTCCTTTTCTCAGAGTACACCAGTTTTACATCCTTTGGGCCAAAGCAGGAATTCCTCAAATTATTATTTGCAATTTAAACATGTTGAATTTTCACTCTATGTAATACCAGAAATTCTGGGTAGTGTCACATTTACCTGCTGGGTGACATTAGAAATGTGTAACATTTCTCCATAAGAAATGTGTAATCACTTGGTAAATTTGTGTTACTAAAAGTGTCCACCTAGGATGTTTTTGGTTCAACAATGCTTTTCCACTGCCTGGGTGGGAAGTGTGTTGGAATATGGAACTTAAATCCACCTTGGATATATCTAAGGTAGGCTCTTAACAACAATGTTATTTCACAATTAACAGAATGTACTTGTGTGTGTGTAAGGAGCGAGGTTACAGCAAAAAGCAGTCCCTTCCCTCCTCTAAAGCTGAGCCAGTTTCAACTGGCCTCTGGCTTTCCCCAGGATCAGGAAGTTGAAAATGTGACTGAGAGCCAACCCTCTCCCTTCTCCTATTTGATTCCTGTGCCCAAGCCACTGTGGATCTGACCCCAGGACCTCCTGGCTCTAAAAATGGATTTTGTACTGCCCAAGTGGCTCCTGTAAAGTGCAGAATTGGAAATGCAGTGTTTGTACTTGTAATGATTTGCAGAAGAGTTGGGCCTTTGGAAACAGGAAAAATTGGCTGCCATCACCTCAGTGGCTTCTTAATGTGGTCCAAAGAAAAGGAGAACCATTATCTCCTATTTGCTGCTGATTATTCAAGCCTTTTAGCAAATGGGCTAAATTCCCACTGGTGTAAACTGGATTAGCTCCACTGGAGTCAGAGGAGCTGAGCTGTTTCACACCCTATATCAGGATTTCTCCTGTTATCTTTGAGTACGGCAAGAATAAAAGTTGTAGCATTACAAAAAAAGTCCCTGCTATGCTGTGGATGATAATCCATGCCTTTCCCTGTCCCCATGGAGCTGAGTTGTGTTAAGATTATGAGCCTTAGATGTTTAGAGCAATTTTGACTGGATCAGAGGTTATAGCCTCTACTTTTTAACATTCTGCTTTTATTTTCAGGCTATGAAGTGTAATAGTTCACCATTTTGGTTTAAGTATCACAATAAAAGTCAGTGAGATGGAACAGGCAATAAGCAGCCGTTTTACATCAGTGCTGCTGAGACTGAGTGCTTAAGTCTTCATTAACCTACAGAGGAAGGAGCTACAGAAAAGACACTTGAAATAAAATACCAGGGATGAGGCTCAGCTCATTCCTGGATGTGCACAGGCGCCACTGTGGAAGGCTGGTCTCTGGTGGGAATGTCTCCTCGTGTCTGTGCTCTCCTGCAATAAATAGCAGGGTAAGGAAACCCCACACTGAGTGCTGGGCTGTGTCACTGCTGCTGGACACCAGGAGCTGAAAGCCAGGCAGGCTGTACTGCAGGGACTTCATAACTCAGGGATGGCATTTCTGCATTTACAGCATCTCTTTGTTCTTCATTAGGCCCTTTATTAGAATTCTGAGACCGCTCGGTCTCTTCTGACACATGGTATTCTGTTAATGGTCTGTGTTTCTACATATAGTCCAAGAGAATGTGGGGAATACAGTGGTAGTGGAAAGATTTTCAGATTTCCCTCAGCCCTTCCTCAGAGCAGAGAGGCTCCAGGCCTCAGAACATCTCCATGGTCTCTGGATTCACTCCAGCAGGTCCATATCTGCCTTGCACTTTACCTGCTCTCTGTTGGGGCACAGTTGAGGATGCCCTATGTAAGATCTCAGACTGATTTGGTGAAGGGGAAATAACACTTCCCCTGCAGCCCAGGAACAGCAGAGCTCAGATAAAGATATTGCTGCTTTCCCTCTTACTGAACTGAGCTTTCTCCCTGGTCCCAAAAGTGCAGAATCCAGCCCTGCTTTACACAACACTTTGCTGCTGCTTCTGTAAAAGGTCTCCTCGAAATTGCCACTATTTACTCTTCAATATAATGAAGATTGTTTCCTTTGCCTGGGGGAAGAAGTAGAAATGTTGAAAATTTACTGTTCTGCTTTATTGCTTAAGAGAGATTTTGCTGTGCCATGAGTGTGTCTCTGCCTTGTCCTGGGTTTTGCCATGTCAGAGCACTGCCAACATCTTTTGCAATCTCTGCAGGATCTCCATTTCCTGGGCCTCTGTTTGAAACCCAGAACAACTGTGACAAACTTTCCAAGAAAACAGTCACTCCCTGTGTTTTTGATTCATATTTCCCTCATTTTCATCCTCAATTTGCTCCTTTTCCTGTTAAGTTAAATACCTATTCCTGAATGCTGAATAAAGAATGATAAAATTTGTTTTGAGGATTTCCTAAGATAAAACCAGGAAGAAAACCACACAATATACAGATATACCTGTCTATTGATGTGGAAAACACAATGAAGTGAACAAGGTGCAAGGTGAAAGACAAGGTTTAGAGTCTGTTCTGTTTTCACCTTTGTTAGAGGCTTCTTAACTTGCTTATTAAGTGAAGAAAATCAGAGATATTTATTTACCTGTTATATAAAGTCCTCCTGTGAAGGATGAAAATGAAAATTAAACATGAAAATGGCTGGTTACTTGGAATTTTGCTTTCAATTGGAATTAGAGGTAGTAATGTCCTGCTTTGTCAGTCTGCCTTGCCAAGTAGAGATTTGCAGCAAGGTGGAAATGAAATAAACCAATATTTTCACATCATTGTAGGCAATATTTTCACATCATTGTAGGCAAACCCGGGCCACTCACCTACAGGTGGATATTCAAATCATGGCCTCAAGTCCCTCATCTTATCAAGGGCAGAAAAGTACTTTATTTGCATGAGAAAAACAATGTATTAATGATAAGGAAGTCAGGATAAATACTTTAAAGACTATGAGACATTTTGATGCTAGGAAGGTGACTATAATGTAACTAACTGAGATAAATGGCTGGTTGGGAATAAGTAACAAAATAAATAAACGTAGATAAGTAAGTGCTTAATAAAGCTCTGCTCTTTCTTCAATGAACAATGAGATTTCCTGATGTCCTAAGATTAGAAGGATGTGTGTGATCTTAGTGGCTACCAAAATTCATGGAAGAAAGTGAACAAATCACAAAGGTTTTACCTAATTTTCATTCGTTTTTAGGTCTGCATTTCTGAGTGTCCTTGCCTTGAGAGACAAGGACATGCTAAAGCTGAGCTGAAGCCTACATGGCTTTGAGCACGGGCTAAATGAGGCACTTTCAGCAATCCAGCCAGTGACTCAGTGTAAATCTTATACACTGCTTGGAGATAACATCTGAAATAAAAGTGCTTTTTTCCTCTTTTTCTTCAGGGCTGCTGTTGTCCTATGAGAAAGGGCTCTCTCTGTATTTAAACATTGATGAACTCTTAAGTAAAGAATCAAAACAAAGAGAAAAAAATAGTCCCCAGGAGTGTGTGAACAGCAAGGGCTTCTCTGCCTTTGCCCTGATTCCTTTTCCCCTTCAAGCAGCTGTAAATCTTCATGATGTCTCTCCTTGTCCACTGACTCTGCTAGAGGCAGATGAGCAGGGACAGGCACAAATATGCAACCCTAGAGAAAGAAAATGATAAAATAAACACTCTCTACTCCCACCCCCATTTACTCTCTCCCCTCTCTGAGCAGCCACACTAGTGCAGACATGTGTCAGCACATGCAGGTTTGTCTGATTCCATTTTGGATCTCCTATTTGCTTGCAGGACTTGAGCAAGTGCAAGTTTTATAATGGGCTGATCAAAGATGAATGGAAATCCCCTCTTATCCCCATCTCAATTTCCTGAATAGCAGCATCTCTTTCTGTCCATCAAGCTCTAGAAAAGGGACACTGCCTCTCTCAGAATCATTTCTCTTCCCACTATTTTTTTTTCTTCCAATAATTAAATAAATAAAAAAGGATAAAATCTGTGAGAAGTGTATAGCAACACCATCCAGTTTGTGCCTGGGAGTCCAGCACATCACACTCACAGGGAGCTGGGAAATATCACTGGGAGGTTGCATTTATCCCACTGAAATATCCCTGTGTTCCTCTCTGCTTCCAGGGACTTTGGCTGCACAGACCTGAGGCTGCACAGTGCAGCAATGACACAGATGCTGAAAACCGTATCTCTACCTGCAAGGATTTTAATGCAAATAGAAACAAACAGCAACTGAATGAACTTTTTAAATCAAGAATTGAGACTCCAGAGACTTGGACTATGTGGCTTTGTTGTTTGCTTTTGTGAAAAGGTTACTGTCTTTGTGTCAAAGGGAATTTTATCATTGCTTTTAAAGAATGTTAAACAATATTAAGTTCAAACAATATTAAGATATTCTTCTCTTTAATCCTCTTTGTCTTTTCTATACAAGAGGTAGTATGTCATATAAAGAAAAAACTGCTAAAGAACTGGTATTTTTCCATCCTGTTAGGTATCTAGTGGGTATGAAGACATCACCTAGATGTGTATTTAGCTAAAAATTCTTAAGTTGATTCAATTTTTGGCATTTAGCACCTGGGGCCCCAGTGGCTGGGCCTCAACGGGGAATTTGAACACAGAGAAGGCCGGACACAGGGGTGACTCCAGATGCCCTCTCATGCAGTGATATCAGAATGAAAAATCCCTTCTGAGCTGTTGAGTGCATGGTGTATATTTTAGTCCCCAGTTAGATGGTCTGTGCAGTGAGCACTGACAGAATATCCTTTTATTTCTCTATGAGAGAGCTCCTGTGCCTTTAACCCAGTGTGACAGTTCCTTAACCACCGTGCCCCTCGCCAGGGGTTCATTTTCTTCCCCTGGGACATCACTCAGAGTAATTGTCCCCAGTAATAATCAATAAATCCAAATTATCTTGAATAAAGCCAGATTTATTTAACACAGTGTAACAAATAGAAAACCAGAAAGAAAATCCATGTAAATACAATTTAAGGAGAGCAGGCTTGTCTGAGACTATGGACTTTGTAGCAAGCACTCCAACTGGCCAAGATATTTTACAGCACTGTGTAGAGACCAGCACATTAACCCTTTAGATTAAGGGAAGTAGATTTTTGATTTGGCAAAACTTCAGGCTGCACAGGAGCTTCTTTTCTAAAAAACCTTCTCTTAAATAAAAATTTCTTCATGCTCCACCCTTTAAACCTGCTGAGTAAATAAGAAATACTAAAGATGAAGGCTTTTTATTTAATATGGAAAGTTTTTGTTTTTTTTTTTTTTTATAATGCCACTCTGGAACTTTTTGTGGAAATGCCTGAAATATTTTTCATTTTCTTCCCTCAGATGGAAGGCCATTAGAATATTCTCTAGAATCATCTAGTGGTCTTACAGCCTTTGGATTCTAATGACACTGGGATCAAATTCATGCAAAACAAACTTTTACATCAGATTTCTTTCCCGTAACTTAGAACTCAAATGCCATTCCCGCTCCTTTCATCAGCTGTTTTTTATCTCCCTGTTCCTAGAAGTCAAGTTCTCAGAGGCTGTGATTTCAAAATGCCTTTTTCTTGCGGCTGCTGGGTTCCAGTGCCACTTTCCAGTTCCTGTGGTGACAGAAGTTTCTCCTGGAGCAGCACCACTGAGGCTCTTTCTCCAGCTAATTGAAATTTACACCTACAAATGATCTCTGCTGCTTGGTCTTTGCCTCAACCCCTGAACACACATTCATGGAGGTGCAAGTGAGATTCCTCTTCCCCTGGATCACTCCTTCAGTGGCACTTCCCTGAATGTCCTTCACTGTTTAATTCACTATGCAGTGAGAGCCTCCACCATTCAGAAACTTATAGGGGATTTCAGCTGGAGGTGAATTTGTTCTTTCAAGGACTGGGTGTTTAAAAGCTGATTTTCCAAGTCTCCCTTGTAAGATAATTGTGCTGTGATGCCATCCCTGCAGTAGCCTCTGTTGGCATCCCACAGATCAATTACTATAAATCCATCTTTGAAATTATGATGGTGACTTGGTTAAAAAGGAGGCTTCCAACTTCGGTGGTTTAATTGTGATTTTTTTTCTTGTTATTATAATTTACTGTAGTGTTCAAGCAAGTAATTTCATGAACTTCGAAAAGTTGATTTAATTTTGTGTGTTCATGCCTCCACGTTGAGGTCCCATGATATTTCAGCACTAAGGTATCAGGGCACCCTGCAGCCTTTCCCTTTCCTCTGAAAGCCTTTAGGACCTTCATAACTTTGAGAAGCATTCCTCTGCCAAACACAGTTAAAATTAGCCAATGATTTCAAAATTTTGCTGTGCTTTTGTACATGCCCAAAGCATGACTGTTCAAAGCTTATTCCCTCAGAGAGCAGAGATAAAAGGAAATTGGTCACTATAATAGAAATTGATAAAAGTATTCAACATTTTTAACAGAGCAATTCAAGACTCTTATCACATTCTTCCTTTTTTTGCAAAAAATTGTAGTGACCCACATCCTCATATTTGCTTTTGTCACTGAATGCAAGATTGTGATAAGCAAAAAGTATGCAGTGTATCCCAAAATAACTGGGGATTTAGATACTTGTCCCTCTGAAAACCTTGTTTGACCAGTTTATTGTGCAGTTCTCAATGTGTGTATTTAGAATCCGTGGGCAGCTTTTAGCATGCACACAATTCTCTTCAGACACATTCCTTCTCACGCCTGACCTCCGTTTTACATGATTTTAAGCTGTTTTCCTCTTAACGTGAAGCTATTCCCAGTGCATTTCAACAACATATTTAGCATGCCATTAATTTTTTTTCCCCTTCAAATCTCATTCCATCTGATAGCCTGGCAGCTCTGACTATAACCAGTTTCCTTCTCATTACCAGTCCTTTAAAAGGGAAGAAGAAGACATCTTCATGGTTTTGTTACCTTTCTTCTTTCCCTTTGTGAATTTCCTACTTTGTAAAAAAAACCACAGAGATTGTTGTTCACAGTACACATCCCACTGACAGAGAGAGAAATAATAAAACCATAATGCTCAAATTGAATCAACTGCTGTCATTGTGTTGCAGATAATTGAGCATATTTTTAGAGTCCTCCTCTGTGGAGGTTTTGGGTTTTTTTTTCTGTTAAGTCATCCTCTGTACAGGTGTTTTTATTTGGGGGCAGGTGCTTTTTTTTTTGCTCTGTTTCTGAAGCATCAAGAGCACAAATGTTACAACTCCACCACAGCCTGTGCTGCTTTTCTTGGGGTTTAACAAGTTGCTACAAGGAAGGTCTGGTCCCATCTTTACCCAAGTGCTAATATCAGCAGAGCCTTAATAATCTGTGTGGCAATTGTTAAACATTTTTTTCTTGGTTTCCTTCCCCAAAAAGAGGTGCAGTTTGGCTTCTTGGACCCTTTCTTATCTTTTCACAGTGGCCCTTGGAAGTGGAGTCAGGAATGAAGTCTCATCATACTTGGCACAGGAGAGGCTAATTCATTAAAATCAACCTTGAATTTGAGTTTATATTTTTTAATATTAGGTGTTTCCTAAGGATTTGCTTCAATTGCTAAAACATCCATTCTGCCTGAATTTTTAAATAAAAATATTCTGAATATGGTTCCAAAGTGATTTTTTGCATTTTCAGAATTGCCTTTCATTTTCAGTAGAAGATTTTACATGTTCATTGGCCAGATTCTGCATTAGGGTAGACTTCTGTTTGTAAAAGTACTTGAAGAGAGCTGTTTTTATATTTTTGTCCTAGTTTTGGGTAGGAAAATATTTTAAAGTACAAAATCTGATGGCATGGAAAACACTTTCCTTCCACTTCACTCTTTTGAATAACTGCCTCTGTTGAAATACTATTCTACTTCTTTAACTTTTTCCTAGTGCCCATCAATAATTCATTACATTATTAGGAAATGGATAAAGATGGAATAAATCATTTAATACAGTATTTTCCAAATTCCTATCGATGTGAGTTTGAGTGTGTGGGACACAAGAAGGTGATTACCATTTCCAGCAAGTGAGAGAAGCAGATGAACTGTACAAAACACTCAGTAAATGCTGAATGCTTGGCAGTGCAACTTTCTGGCTCCCTGGATATGGCACAACCCAAATCACTAAAACTATGAACACACAGACCCAAGCACTGGCTGATGTGGCTGTGCACAACCAGGCTGTGAATTGCTAAAGGATTTAAAGGCTGTCCAGAGCTGATAGTTGCTTTTTCCCCTGGAATTTTCAATGCAGCCTCTGATGTTGTGCATTGTAATCTAAAGCAAGAGGGTTTCTGCCCCTCACACCTTTAAGCTCAAATATTTGGAGCAGATTTTTTAATAGAGCTCCTGTCTGTATCCCCACTGTGGAGCTCCACCTTTGTAAGTCCCACAGGCAGCAATATCAATCAGATGAATAAAATTGTGCATGTGCTGAAATGCTTTGCTGAAGGGGAAATGCAGGCTGCAACAGCTTACAACCTGCACAGACCTAAACTGGGACCTGAACATGAAAACCACTGTAACATCCTCTCTCCCAGATAATTTCCACACTTTTCACTCTTCATGAAGAAAGGCTGCAAAGCCTCCCAGACAAGCAGACTCTGCCCAGAAAGCTGATCAGACCGCAGCCAGTGCTCACAGCTTTCACAGGAGCAGGGAGCTGCACGTGGTACCTTCCTGGTCATTTAGGAATTGCAGAAGGAGCTAAGCTGAGACTGGCTACTGAACCTGAGGTCAAGTTTAATTGCTCTAAAGTAGTGCTGTGGGAAGGAGGGGTTTAGTTAGTCTCTCCAATAGAGCTTTCAGGAAAGCAGGCACTGACTCAGCTTATTTAAAACTGCCTTAGGAACATGTGGTCCACAGGGCAGAGGTGCCCACTTTAAAACACTTTGGCCATGGATGTCCATTCCTGCTTGATTTATAGGAATGTGAAACAGGTAGCTGTCTGACAAACCAGATTGCATTCATGCTGTGCTCCTTCCCCAGCTCATAAGCCATGCTAATGTTATTAATCAGGATTAAAGGAGGCTTGAGAGAATTAGGAAAGCATCCTGTATGTCAGGACTGCAGCAAAGCAACGTCTTAAGATTTATTACATTTACAAATGCTTCTCACAAAAAAAAAAAAAAAAAAAAAAAGGAAGAAAAAAAAAGGAACCCAAAACCCCTCCTGGGAGCTCAGAGCTGGGGCAGAAAGGTTGTTGAGCTGAAAGGAGGTGGAGAACCCTGATGGAGAGGAGAGGAGAGGAGAGGAGAGGAGAGGAGAGGAGAGGAGAGGAGAGGAGAGGAGAGGAGAGGAGAGGAGAGGAGAGGAGAGGAGAGGAGAGGAGAGGAGAGGAGAGGAGAGGAGAGGAGAGGAGAGGAGAGGAGAGGAGAGGAGAGGAGAGAGGAGAGGAGAGGAGAGGAGAGGAGAGGAGAGGAGAGGAGAGGAGAGGAGAGGAGAGGAGAGGAGAGGAGAGGAGAGGAGAGGAGAGGAGAGGAGAGGAGAGGAGAGAGAAGAGAAGAGAAGAAGAGAAGAGAAGAGAAGAGAAGAGAAGAGAAGAGAAGAGAAGAGAAGAGAAGAGAAGAGAAGAGAAGAGAAGAGAAGAGAAGAGAAGAGAAGAGAAGAGAAGAGAAGAGAAGAGAAGAGAAGAGAAGAGAAGAAGAGAAGAGAAGAGAAGAGAAGAGAAGAGAAGAGAAGAGAAGAGAAGAGAAGAGAAGAGAAGAGAAGAGAAGAGAAGAGAAGAGAGAAGGGCAGCTGTGGGAGTGGAGGAGCTGGCAGGGCTGGCTCAGCCCTGGTGCCAGCACTGTGCTCCATTTGAGCCAGCTGGCAAAGGGGAGCTGCAGAAATGCTGCTCTCTTGCTCAGCAGATCTGCTCTTAATTACCTGCCTGTAAATCAGGATTCATTTAATAAGTCTGTGGAGCTGGACAAGTGTGCAGGCAACAGTATCTGCAAGCTGAATTCCTCTGCTCTGGGTACGTGCAGGGTTCAGCTGCTACTGTGAACATCTTTTCTCAAAAATTCTACATTTTGCTTCTCCATCCAGAACTGAAACTCTCTTAAAACTTAAAGCTGAGTTTGGATAATGATTTGTTCCACAAACAAGAGTTTTCCAGCTGCAGCAGCAGGGCAAAGGCACCAGCTCCCAGCTGCACTGCAGGGCCAAGTGTGCCCTGAAGCGCCCAGTGCTGAGGTACCAAAATGAGCAGGAATGAAATAGTGAAGCAGTTTGTGCATTTGAGAAATATAAATGAGGAGAGCTTGTCTGAATGACAGAAAACAAACCCCAAACCTGATAAACAAATGTTTTAAAAGGCCCTTGACACAGGTCAGTTCTGGACATAAACAGTCCCTGGCAAAATTGGCTTAGATGAGACAAATCAGAGGTGCTGATTCCAGCTGAAAACTCAGGTGCTGAGTGCTTTGGGTACCCTGTGTTGCTTTTACACCATTTTTCAGAGCTGTAGGATGGCATGTTTTATTTCAGAAGAGCTGAATGTCAAGACCCTGTTTTGGTGATTTTAGAAGTATGTTTATATCAGAAAAGTACTTCCTTCTCCATTATTTTCTGAACCCTCTTAAAAGTAACCCATTTAACTTTTGACTGCAGAGTTTATCCAGTTTTAGGCCACTGTATCCTTCCAGCAGCAGCCCTTTGGCTTCTGTAGAGGATGAGTGACTGGCTGTCTATCACAAAAAAAATAAAAAAAATGAGCCTTTTCCATCACTGTCTTCATTTCTAATTTACATCCACTGGCACTTTCAGTTACACTCCTTATTTTTGTCTCCTGAGAAGGAAGCTTTTCATATATCCATTGTTAAGTAGAATCACCAGGAAATTCCAGAATAAGGAGAGAAAGAGAAGAAAGAAAAAAAGCAACCTTCTTTTCCTTCTTTTTTTTTAAATGTCTTTTTTTTTTTTTTTTTTTTGTACTCCAGCCAGATGGAATTAGGGCAATTGTTCACTTGAAGTACTATAGAGATTAATGAGGTCCAGAGGCAGAGCCATGAGAAAATAGAAATGTAAAAAAGTGAAGTTTCCAAAAATACAGCCTCCACGATACCATAGGGATGGATCAGATTGAATGTTTCATCTCATAGCCTGACTGGGCAGGCTGCCTCATGTTCTTAGCTTATTAAAAACCTGAACCCTTTTTTCACCCTCTCAGGCCAAGCCCGGTGCAAACAGAGCTGATGCTCAGCACTTGCATGTCTGTAGCCAAAGAGTCACAGCCCTCACCCTGAAAATGTTTAGGAACACATTTAAACTCCTCTAAAGGTTTTCCACTGTTCTATTTGCATTTCTTTGGTGATTTTGAATTAGAGAGTGTTGTTTAGAGTTGTGTGAGAGAGGGAGGGAGCACTGGGAGGCTGCTGTGATTAAACTGGGGGTCAGAGTTCCATCTGGGCTTCCTGGATTAAACAGGGGGTCAGATCTGGCTTGCACCACCCCACTGAGGGACCCTGTGAGCCCAGCAGAGTACTCAGGGACTCAGCTCCCCCTCCTGCAAGCACAAGCTCTTTGGGGAGATGCTTGAATTGATTGGAGTCTGAAACTCCAAAGGGTCAAGCCTTTTTCATCTTCCTTACCAGGGCCAAAACAGTTGTAACCTGCAGATGCCAGGATTGCGCCCTCAGTGTTTATTCGTGCCTGGGTTGGGAAGCTTCCCAAGGTAGGGGATGAGGATGAAAAGCTGTCCTGCAAAGGGTTTGTGCCCCAGTCTTGCTTGCAACGTGATTTCAAAGCTGCAGAGGTGATGTGCAAAGGAAACAGCAGAGACCCACCTGCCTGTGATCTATCCAGAGACGTGTGAGAGGTCTCTGGCTGTGTGCACACAGGGCAGCCCTGATGTGAAATGTTTGGAGACAATTGCTGCCCACTTGAAGTTCCTGAGTGCTCAAGAGTCTGTTACACCAAGCCATTGGCACAAGAACATCTAAGGAAGAGTCACTCAGATTGGGGGTCCAGCTTTCCTACACACCCATGGTCTGGAGCAGCTGAGTCCAAAAGTTATGTGTGGAGAAGAAACAGAGAGAGAGGCTTAGAAAATAACATATTTATTTTCATGCTTTGTTCCTTTCAGGTGTTTTTTAAAACAATTCCTATTCTTCTAGTAAATCCAAGACAGTGTTTATTAGAGCAAAAAATACTGTTTAAAAGTGTTGTTTTAAACCATTAGATGTGGTCTGAAACTTGCTGTGTTAACAAAGCATGGAGAGGAAAACTCACAAGGCAGTTACTACAAAATTTCAATACTCAGTACATGGGACAGTTAAATTTGAAGCAGCTAAAATGACTCCTGTGTTTTACCTGCTCTTGCTGCCACACACAGATCTTGTCACTTTAAATCTTCATTTGGCAATTTTCTGTTCCATAACTGTAGGGTATATACTTGGATCCACAGAAGTATAATATTCTGACAGCTGTTTCCTTTGCTAGCAGTTTATTTAAGCACATTATTTGGTGCAATTTAGCCCTCATTCAGAACTACTTCAAAAACTTAAAAAGACTCATTTCTCCCCCTGCTTGTCTGTCTGTCTGATACCACTCCAGTCATCAGAGCTTCCAGTTCACTGTATCATTTCAGCCATAGTTAATCAAACTCAAAGAGGAAAGGCATATGCTTTCAGGCTAGATTTAACCTTTCTATGGGTGCCAGAAAATCTTTGCATGTAGAAAGAAATAAGAAGAAAATGCTTCTGCTGAGAATATCAGGAGGGTATCACTTCCATTTACAAGGGCTGCTCCAGAACTTGAATTATATGAAGCAAATTAGCTGCTTTGAATGAAATATGATTTGGTTTAAGACTCTATAGGAAATTCTTGTTCTTTATGCACTAGCCCCTGGAGCTCAGACATACTCTCAGTCCTGCAGATACCCTTGGTACATAACACCTGCTGAAATAGTGAGAATTCACTTCCTCAGCATGGGGGATAAGGAGGGATTTTTGGAGTGAAGTGGTTGTACGGGAACAGAAGGAAAGAGAAGAGTTATCTACCTGGCATGGCAGAGGTTGTGTGATAGGAGAGGTGGCAGAGGTGTCTGGGAGGGAGCAGAGTGCCTGACCTGGCTCCTGAGATGACACAGCACTCAGAAATGGGGAAGGCACAGCTGCTTTCAGCAGGGTGCAGTACACCTGTGCAGGTGAACAAAGACCCAGCTCAGTCTGGACTCATGCCCAAGGTTTCCTGAGGCCTGAGTAAGCATCATATCTTGTTGGTCTTTGAGCTTCTTTGCTGTGCTGGGAGCAACCAGGAGCTTTTGGAGGCAGGCAATGAAATTATTTTGCAAACTGTGCTAAAGGAGAGCCACAGCACGTTCGCAATCCGCCCCACCCCAAAGCTTTGCATGAGACAGAAAAGTCCAGGTCTGTGCCTTGAAATCCAAGTTTCCTACGTGGTTCCTGCCCCCTGGCAGATGGCAGAAGCTGTGCATTGCCATGCATCCCTCCTGCAGCCTCCAGCCCTGCTGGCTGCAGCCCTGCACCTCCTCCTGCCCCAACATGCGTGTGCCGCAGGAGGGGCTGACATCAGGCTCACTGATGTGGCTCCACAGGCACAGATAGCATCTCCCAGAAGTAATTAAATTAACCAGATTTACGCAGGCTTTCACCACATACTTTGGGTTTTCCAGAGGGCTGCTAAGAGAGGCTGAGCTGTGTGCTGGGAGATGCAGGGAAGCTGGAAATGTCCATTGTGAGCACAGCATGGAGGAGATGCCTTTGTCCCCTGCTTCAAATGCCTGGATCTGCTGGTGGAAGCAGGTTTGCCTCCTCCTGGCTCCTGGCAAAGGGCTGTGGAGTTTTGGGAGGAGCCCTGCCCCACTGCAAATCTCAAGACAATCTCTGACTGGGGAACAGGTCCTTCCAGGTTCTGTCTGCTCCCACCTTCCCTGTGCTATCAGGCTGCATCTGATGTGGGAGCTCTTCCTCAGTTATAAACTAATTTGTAGCGGGCAGCAGAGTGTTTGGTGGTTAGAGGAGGGAGGGGAGGGAGGCATCCCTGCTTCCACCAGCAGATCCAGGCGTTTCAGCTGGCCCCCACAGTTCAGCCCAGCAGTCTCAACCTGCCAACGCGTTGCTAATATCTCCATCAGCTCATTTTCAAGTTAGTTTAAGTAGATCTAATCTGCAGTCCAGTCACGGTGTACAGTGTGCACAGTCATTTATTCAGTGCCACATCTTCCTCCTCTCAGTAATTCCCCCAGACCTGCTCACCATGAGGACACTAATTGCCTGGGTGAGGTGTGTGAGATGCAGCCAATGCTTCAAGTATTTGGGCAAGTGGTGTTAAAAGCCCGATGAGTCAGTTTATCCAGCTGTGTAATGGGGCATTCCCTTTGTCTCAGGGCTGTTGAAAGCCATAATGAGATCTCACAGAAATGTTGGGCTGCAGGAATTCAGCGTCTCCCAGGGCTTGGTCATTAGTTCTTGATGAAGTCAACCTTGCTCATGAAAGGAGAGGCAGAGACTTCCAAGAGTCCAGCAGGACTGCTTGGATGAGGAAGTGCTGGAGAAGTTGCTTTGTGAAGTTCTTTGGTTGTTGCTCTCCAAAGAGCTTCAAAGCATGAAAATTCCTGCCCTTGCCAATTTTAATGAAATATGACCAAGTTTGTTTTAGTGGGGTTTACTTCAAAATGTCCTTTTGTGTCTTAAGAAAGCAAAGTGGCTTTGTCAGCTTGGCTTGCGAGGTAGCAAAAGTATTACACTTGAAATGGAGCTGTAAAGGGAGCAGTCTTTTAATTTAGTGGCATTTGGTATCATTCAATAAATGATAGACTAACAGCAGCTAGTGTTTGTCTCAGAATTTCCCAGGCAGATTTCTCCAATCTTGGGGAAAAAAATTACTATGAAGAATAAAGTTCAGGAATATTGAAGCCAAAAAGTCCCTTCTGTCACAATTGTACAAATGCAGAGCTTGTGAACAGTGAGTGCTTGCCCTGGAGAGGTGAGTTACTGCTCTCAGTTATCCCAGGAGCAACTCTGGTCTAGCTTGCTGTGCACATGTTTATTCTTCTGTTTCTGCTTTGCCTTTTTTATGACAAGTGCTACAGTGAAGGTCTGCTTCCTTTTGCTCGTTTTCCACAGCTTTCCACAATTCCTGGCCCAGTTAACTCTGGCCTTGTTTGGACATGCTACTCCTACTGCAGCTCTGATTTTCACCATGGATCTGGAGAATGAGATGGTTTCAAATGGCTGGAGGGTGCTGTCAAACAGGTGGGGATCAGCTTGGTGCCTCGGTCAGAATGTTTGAGATCACTGAACACTTTCCCTTTTAGTGTCCTTATGGGGTAACATTTCTACCCTTATAAATGCCAGATATGAGACAAAGGCTGTTTTCTCTAGGGAAAAAAAGAGATATTGGCCTATCTAAGGAAACTGGCACAGATGCTGAACAGTACAACTTTCTAAAGGGCAAGGAAAACACATCTTCTGGCATCTTTGTTCTTTCACCCAGTTCCCCACCTGGCAGTGAATGTGTTCACTTTGCAAATGTCACTTTGTCATAACACTTTGTCCTTTGCTGCCTACTAAATTTCATGCAATGACAGTCATGGTGAACTAGAGTTCTAAAGTCCTGAGGGCTAGTTCCATTCTCACATGAGATCCTACCTAGTCTTTCCTGAATATTTTAATTCAACTCCATGTCTTGAATAACTCACTTGCAAGCACTTCTTGGCTTGCAAAATCTCAGGTTTTATACTAGAAAGAGGAAGAAAACAAGTGGCACTTTACATTGCTCACGCTCAGATAGTAGCTGTGATGGCAAAGTGCAGTGTTTCAGCATCCTGACCCCACTTGTTGGATTATCCCTTTCCTTATTGCATGTCCACATACTGTGACAGCAAATAAGCATGCATGTCTGGCTTTCTGTCCCCATTAGCCTCTCCATTTCTTATGACCTTCCAATCTCTTCAGTGCAGGTGTACCAGCAGGTTACCAGCCAGTGACTTGATGACAAATGAGTCCCTTCTCCACCTGAGCTGTCTCCGTGTCCCCTGCGCTTCTGCGCTTGACGGAGCACAGCTCAGGATCTGTTGCAAATTGTTTATTTTATATTGCTCTACCAAGCACCATGTTGTATGGCCAGGATTAATCTGCTGGCCAGGCAGAGCACTGGAGAGAAAAACAAATATTCAGCTTGTGAATGGAAAGGTGACTGGGAGGGAGATTGTGCGAGTTCAGTGAGCGTTACTGTTACGAAACATCTGTGCTGTTTTGCAGGATTGTGCAGATAACCAGAATGAAATGACTTGCTCTGAATGATGGGAGAGAATATTCAAGATATTTCTATATCTCTCAGACTCAGGATGTTGTACCTCAACCACAAAAATATCTTTGGGGATTTCCCTTTCTGACCATAGTATCAAAGCTAAAAACAGATCAGAAAAATGCCTGGTTTAAAATGAGATCTATTTTGTGGGTTGAGAGAAAACCACTGCAAAATCCCAGATCATTCTGCCAAGCCTATGAATTACAAACAGCAGACATGCTGGCTCAAGCAAATCCTCAGTTGCCAAATGCTCACCGTTATCTCCTTTGCGATGCTCCTTGCAGGTGTCAGGCTGCTGTGGGCTTAGCAGGCACCACAGATTTCCCTGGACAGGCTAATGCCTTTCCTGAGAGACATCTGCAGTCAGGACACAGCTGGAAACAAATGTGTCCCCTGTCTTCTCTGTCATAACTCATCTTTCCAGGGAGGACTCTGTGCTATGACTGTTGTTTTTTTTTTTTTTTTTTCATAGGAGAAAGCACCATCCAGTGCTGAGGCTTTTCAGCTTCTCCAAGATCTGGCCTGTAGAATTTCCCTCCTCACCTGGAATGCAGAATTTCTCCTTCTCCCTGGCTGCCTGTTGGCTGTGCCCTGGTGCTGAAGGGGGTTGGTTCTCTGTTTCAGAAGGACCATGGTTAGAGCTCTGCCCTCTCCTCTGCAATATGTGGCTGCCACAAGCATCAGGCTTTGTTCCCTCGTGTTAGATTGGGAAAGATGGTTGTGAGAATTTGGTGTTCTGCAGGTAAAGAGCCACTTCCAGCCGTACTTCTTGTTACATTTGTACCTGAGGCGTTTTGTGATCACATATTCCACAAGTGGCTGAATTGGCTGCTGGTTCCTGGGCCTCTTTTCTCCCCATCTGGGTTTCCTCTGCCAAAGCTCTCTGCTCTGGGATCTCTGATGGATATTCACCCTCTCTGTTCTGCTGCACTGCAGAGCTCTCCTGCAGGGACTGCTGATGCAGCAACTTCAGAGTGGGACCCTCTGCAAGAAGAAATCTTGCACTTAAAAATCCCCTGTTAACAACATTCAAAATGTGATCCGTTAATCAAAAGCACATTGCTAAAAATACTCCCAGTGCTTCTCGTGCTAATTCCAATAAAGAATAAACTTTCACAGCAATCTCTAAGTCGACTGAGTTTTCAGTAAAAGTATACACAAAGAAAAGAAAATCTATAACTTTCAAGTAATTTAATCTAAAGGATACATTTACAACTTGCCAAGTATATTTTGGGAATGTTGTTAAACTAATGAATTCTGAGGAATGACACCACGTAGATTCAACATGATAATAAGCACAGAGATATCCCCTGTTGATCTCAACTTCTTCCCACTGGGAGCCTTATTAAGCCTGGCAGTGAGTCTCAGAAAGTTTTTGCTAGGAATGGGCTGTTGAGACCAAAGGAACACTGTGCCATTAGAGGTGGAAACAGGCAAAATACTGGGGATAAGCAAGAACATTTTCAGTAAGCTGGGAAATCTTAAAAAGAAAAAAGTTCCTTTTGAAGGACAAATCAGAGGAATTCTTAGCATTAAAATGGCCTTTGTTCCATGTTTTGTTCAGTCAGTCTAATAAATAGAGAAATCATATAACTTTAGTGACCAGTCACACGTTTCAGTGGAGAGCTCTTGAGCAGTCCTGCTGTGATCATGTCATGACCAACTGTGCATAATTTGTTTGCACCATTTCCTTGCTGAAAAAATCCTCTAGAAAGAACAAATCATAACACACACAAAAAAAATCATTATATGTTCATGTAAAATCTTTGAGTAGAAAAACTAAGGAGATACATTCCTCCATAAGGAAAAGTTTATAATGAATAATTCAACTTGCTATACTAGTTACTGCAAGTCCTGCCCTAGTTAGCCAGGCTGCAGAGTGCTGAGTTAATGAAGGCTACTGCTCTGACAGGGAAGAGAAAGAGCATTGTTTCAGCAGACTTACAAATATATCTCTCTATCTATATTTTGAACTTCATTAAGTGGAGTTAATAAAACTATAAAAGCATATCCTTAGTGTGCAGTACATGAGTGCTCCCATTAATTCAAGTATTGTTCCTTATGTTTAGAATTAAGCAAATGCTTTTAACGTTTTGCTAAATCCA
This sequence comes from Ammospiza caudacuta, assembly GCF_027887145.1. Lineage (NCBI taxonomy): Eukaryota > Metazoa > Chordata > Aves > Passeriformes > Passerellidae > Ammospiza > Ammospiza caudacuta. Next base: position 9,873,643 of record NC_080607.1, read on the forward strand.
GGCTCTGCTCCATGGACTGGAAGTTACCTTTGCATTTGTAATGCCCAAAAAAGTCAAGAAACGATAAAGGAACAACTCCTGAAATTAATAAGAGCTTGACCTGTCTGCATAATACTCATAATAATAACAACTCTTTTGTCATCAAAGAGATTCTCACTGAAGCCTGGGAGGGTGTAATTTTCTCGGGGGCCATTGTGCGTGTGATCCACAACGCTGTCTCATCAAATCATCAAGCACTGTGCTGCCGCTGGGATGTGTCAAGTTACACAAAGAAAATTATGCTTTTTGTGTGTCCATAAAACGAGAGTTCAGGGAGGCTTTTTAGGGTGGGAAGTGTTTAAAAAAATAAAAAAAAAAATCCATCTCCAAATGCACATCAAAAGAAGAAAAAAATCCTTTTCCTTTCTCCTTAAATTTTTCTCCTTAAATAACAATGATCACAAGCAGCAGATTGTTGCGACAAAAGAGCAGAAAAAAGCACTTAAATGCACAGGCCCAAAACAGACAGAGGATAATTAAAAGGTAGACATGACATAGGTGAAGTGGCTTCGGCTTTTAAGGAAAACAAGATTAAGGAAAGCAGCATGGCTCTCTTTTTTTATCCACCCAATCTAATCCCAACTGCAAGCAAGGAGTGGCACAGAGGCATCACAGTTTGGCACTGTGACCCCAGCTGAGGAAATTGCCAGAGCTAGAGTTTGTGTGCCATTAGTGCATTGTGCTAAATGTTCAGCAGGAGCTTCGAGGGCTTTGCTGAATTTGGGGATTTGGAGCATTTCAAGCAGTGCTCGTTTAGAGCTGGATGGTTTTGATACTGTTAGTTAGAAAGAGGTTTGCAAAAGTAAAACATTATTTTAGCTGTGTGCATTCTAGTCTGCTCCTTAACACTGTCACTCTCATCTTATTCTACTTCTCTTTTTAATATGCTAAATATTTCAATTGTTGCTTTTGTCTTCTTTTAGAATTTAGGCTCTTGGGAATTTGTAGGTCCTATCTGCAGTTATTTTCCAGTTATAGTTATTGAGGTGGAATTTAAAAAGTGTCCAGCTCCAGCCCAGCTCTGCTGTGCTGGAGTCGATGTGAGTTTTCCCATTGATAGGGTGGGTGGGATAAGCAGGGTAGATCTTGATGTTAAGGAAATTTCCTCCACCAGCGCAAATAACTCTGCAAGTCAATTTGGCAAGGGTCAAATATGTTTTATAGGTTTTTTGTCCATGTTAAGTTACTGAAAGTCTTGCTTTGACCGAATCCAGGATTAGATGTTTGCATTTTTAGAGCTCTCAGATTTAGCTCTAGTTCCCGGTGGACAGGCAGAGACTCTTTACTGTAAAATTTGTAACTTTGGTGTGCGCCAGATCGTCTTTCTCTGCTGAGAAGCAGAGTTTGCTGCAGCGGGTGGCTTGAGAACCTGCCTCTTCAGGTCAAATCAGAGGTCACTTTTCCAACCACAAGCTGAAAAATCACTACAGCTGGGCAAATATTGCAAAAAGCATTTATCTAGGAGAGGCCACGTGTTTGCCTCGGTGACACTTGCTTTCTGCAAACATTCATGTAAGCAACCTTTTGTTTGCACAGTAAAACAAAATATTGCAGAGATCATACTCTGACTGTGCTCACGTTTCTGTTTGGAGAGCTCCTCCGAAGGCCTGGACTATAAAATTATATATGGAATAATGGAGTGAAAATATTTGATTATCATGAATCTTCCTTGACCATCAGAAATGGAAAAGAAAATCTCAAAGTATTGCTGGATTTGTGATAGAATTATGACAGCTGGTAACTAAATTTAATATCTTTATGCTTTTTATCTTTGTAAAATGAAGATAATACTTTCGTAATGCTAAAGGGCTGAATAGGAGGATGAAATATTTTAAAACTTTGGGGTTCTCAGCTTTTGAACTGGCAAGGGCTGTGTAATAGGTAGACAGATTGAAATGTTGATCAGTTAATGGACACACCAGTTAATAGATAAGTTATTCATAGAATAAAAGATAAAATTTGAGTGGAGTTGGGTTTGCACTATGGGATTGCAGTGCTAGTATCCAGCACTCTCTGTCACAGCTTCATTCTACCCCTGAAGGATGTATCTCCTTTACATGTGGAGGATTTTTCTGTTATCACCTCCCACCCTATTCTTAATCACCATTTTGCAGAAATGGTGTCTCACCCGTCCTTTCCCCAGCTCTTTACACTCTGAGCTTGCAATGTCTCCAGTTTGCGTTGTGTTATCCTGCCTGTCTTTAGCTCTGTCTCCTCACATGTGGTCTCCCTCTACTTCCCTCAATTCTGTGTGTTCTGAGGACGTGCACACTTCACTTTCCATCCCCCTCTTGGGTGGGTCACTGATGCATGAACGAGCCCCCACCTCTGCTCCCAGAGGCACTCCACTTCTCACCTCTCACCATTCCCCCATCTGTATCCATTTATCACCACTTTCCAACTTGTCTAACCTCGGTTACTGAGCCATTCTTTTTTGTAGCCAATTGAGAATTTCACTATCAATGCCAGACTTATTAACCCTAAGTCTTTTATGTGGTATTGTATGGAGGAAAAAAAAAAAAAAAAAGCCTTGTGGAAGTCCAAGTCAATTATGTCTGCAGCTTCAGCCCTGTCAGCTCTCATCGTCACCTCCACTCCAAGGAGTTAATCATATTTGCTGAGGATGACCTACTCTTCATAAATGGATTCTGCTGGCTGCCCTTGCTTAGCTTCCCATGGCAAGAGCCTGTGTGGCATCTATAATCTTTCCCAATACTGGGGGTTATGGTGTAATAACTCTCTAATTTTGTCATTCCTCCAGCTAACTGCATCCATGTGGCATTTCTTGTGTCACCAACAGGAGCTTGAGAGCTTGAGAGGGATTTCTCCCTTAAAGGGCTGCACCAAAATGGCAAGCACAAGCACACAGCACAAGGTGACAGCTGATGAGCTGCTGGAATTGCAGAGAGGAAGAGTGGAGAGAATTTGCAGGCACCCAGAGGGAGAAAGAAGATGCTGGGCCATGTCCCCCCAGGAGTCAGGAGCAGAGCTGAGAACAGAACTGGCTTTGCTGATGTCCTTGGGCCTTTCTCTGGTTCTGACTATTTTTATCTGGCAGCCTCTTGGCACTGGTGTCCTCCAGCACAGGAGCAAAAGGTACAATGATGCTCCCTGCACCACTGGGGTGCTGCTGCTAACAAAGGCTGATCAGGCAGAGATGGGAAAAGCAGAGCTGACACGGGTGATGAATGCACGCTGGGGCAGAGGTTGAGCCTGTGTAATGAAAGATGTCAATTCAAGTCATAATAGAAACAAGGAATGGGAGAGCTGACAGGAAGGGTGGGATCCATCCCAGGGAGGGTGAGCTGGCTGTGCCAGTGCCCACACAGTGCCCCTGGCAGCAGGGGAAGGAGACTTGTGTCCCCAGAGGATGGCCTGCCACCCGTCACAGGCGCCGAGCTTGAGGTCACCTGTGCTCCAAAGGGCCATGGCCTCATCTGCTGTTGGAGAAGCAGCTGCGGTGGCTGATTTTCTGCATTCTAATGCTAGAAAGGCTTTTCTAATTGTGTGGCTTGATGGAGTTAAATGCTCTTTTGGATCTCTCAGAGTAGCTAAAGCAGCCCTTCTCCTCCCTGCCCCACAGCAGCGTGCAGGACACAATGTGATCCCAAGGCTCCTCAGGCAAAGAGAGCAGTGCTGCCTGTGGATTATGATGATTGCATCAGGGGAGGTGCTAGACTGAGCTTTGTGTTTTTGCATTAGAGGAGGTGCTAGACTGAGCTTTGTGTTTTCACTCCCATGCTACCCAGAGCCCCAGACAGAGCACTAAGGCTGTGGCCTTGAGGAACAGGGAATCCCCTCTCAGCCACAGCTTCCAGCAAACAAGAAAATCAACCTGGAACACCTATAATGAAATTCTCTCCAGTAATAACTGAATACGTGCTTTGGAGTGTCATGTTGAAAAGAGATGAGGCTACTTGACATAGAAATAGACACCAGGTAGAGGTTATATTTTCTACACGGCAGTCTAAAAGGTGGGAGATTTATAGTTTTTATCTATAATTATTTTCCAGAATTACAGTCAAACCCACTCTGTGGTACAGCAACAATAACTGCAGCCTGAAAAGTCATATTAAGGGAAACTGAGCTTAAACTCCTCACAAAAAGGAGGAAAAAAAGAATTCTAATGATAATCCTTGCACATCTCTGTCTTCAGTGAGAAAAATTTTTATATCAAAACAGTAATTCTGACAAAAAGTGCTGTTAAATGTCACTTCTTGCTAGTTAGTCATGAAGTTGTCCTTAATACAAGCAGGTATTTCAAGTACTACATAAATGTCACTCCACCAACCCCTTCTCTTGTATATTTGAACTTGAATCTAATTGTTGCATTAAACCAGTAGCAGCATAATAATTAGATTCTCATTGTAAAATGAGGAAAAGTTCACTGTAATTCATGGGATCAGATCTCAATAAAATACTTTAATTTTGTTGAAAATAGCATGGATCCACTTGCTCATTGATAACTATGATCCTGAGACCTCAGAAGATCTTCATAGAGCAGGTGAAATCTGGGCTTCACAATTTCTCTATTTCTAAGGACAAAAATTAAGAGGCTTGTGTTTTTGTGTTTAAAACTTTTGTGTTGATTTCAATTTATATATCTCCTCTTCCCCACTCCTAGTCACTGAATTCTAAGGAAAACTCTTTTTTCCTTTTTCTATCCCCCCCTCTCAATTCTCCATCTGCCTGCAGTTAAATGTAGAAGCCATATGAATTCTGTGCTGCCTTCCTTGTGTTTTCACAGCAGACTGTGACTGCAAGGGAAGCTTCCATGAGGAGCCAGAGACCATGCACTGCATTAGCATCTGAGCAGGCAGTGCAAGAAATCAGATCTGATTCTGCCTGTGGAAGATAAATGAGCCAGAGTCCCCAATGCCCAAGATTTGGTCATCTCTTTATGAGTTCTGAAGTACCTATTAGCAGCTTTGATGAGTGCTAGGGGAGATGAAGTCTACCTTGAACAATGTTAGAAAGCTGAATCAAATAACTTGAAATCTCCCAGAGGGAGAAACAGCCTGAACTGGTTATAGGTTTATATGAGCACTCTGATGGTGGGGGGGAAATTGAGCCTTTTTTCTTGAAGAAAAACCTCCCAAGGATTTACTCTTATCTATAAGAGCTACTTCTCCAGCCATTTTATAGATGTAGTTAGGCAGATTTGCTGAAGATTTTATCCCTGTTCTGTGTCTTTTCCACTGAGAGGTACAACCTGCTAAGATGAAGCAGGTGAAAATGAACTTTTCATGTGCTCTGTCAAGGGCTGTTCAGGGTGGCCCTGAGGAATATTTCAGGAAAGAATGTCATTCCAAAGCACTACACAGTCAAGGAATGTGGATCCTGTGCTCATGTGTAAGTTGCTGGACACAAAAGTGTGTGAGCACACGGTTAAAACTGAGTTTCTCTGGCTTAGCAAGTCACTGTGTGTCAGTGCAGCCACAGGAACTGCTTTTGAGTTTGTTTTTAGCAAAGCAGAATTGCTGAAAGTGCTTTCAAACTTCCAGCTGGGGTTCAGCTTTTTTCTCATTAGAAATGAGCTCATCTTCACTGATAACAGACCCTAAAACCCATTTGCATACCTGTGCCCCAAATCTCTCTGTGCCAGGCACTTCAGAATTGGAGTTCAGCACTCCTAAAGTTTGTTGGGGCTTTTTATCTGTGTTTCTGATAAACTGATCTCAGAGCTCCCAGACCTTTTATTATCAGTCTTTGGCAGAGGTGGCTGTGGCAGAGAAGTGACACCACAGGGGCAGGGACAGTCACCCTGTGCCTTAGGCTGCACAGGTGGGGGCACACATCTCTCCAGCATTTTCTGCTCACCTCTTCATTGTGGACTGGGAAAAGCAAGGTGCTCTGAGCTCCAGCACACAGACTGGGTGGGAGAGAGGAAGAACTGCTACATCCATTTTGTGGGAGAAGTGGAGCCATGGTGCTCCTAGCACCTGGCCACTGTCACTGCAGAAGCCTGTGGTGCAGCCACTTAGGATTTTCCAGTCCCAGAAAAGTTAGTACGCTACCAGCCCCAGAAAAAAGGGATTCCTTCCTTCTGCAAGCAGTTGTTTCCATGGCTGTCCTTGTACTTAGTTTGACAGAAAGGCCAAAACAAATGAGCGGGGAGGAGCTGATATTTTCAGAGTAGCTGAAGATAGGGAGCACACTGCTATCAATGCCCTAACTCTGTTTGCATCAGGGATGCTCCAAATCCAGCCAATTTGCTGGCAGACAACAACTCTCTCATCCCCCTCTATTACAGCTTGCATAGTCACTGGAGGCCTTTCCTTAAAATCTTGGTCTGGGAGGATGAGCTGAGATCCAGCTGAACACAGTTCATTTTCTTTTTAATGCATTCAGTGGATGCTCTGGAGCAGATTTGGATGCCAGACATCTGTGCTGCCTGCATGCACGCAGGAAAGGCTTGTTCTGTCATGACAGAGCTTAGAGCAGGATTATTTGTGTCTGATAGTGATGCTTGGGAGCAACTCCTGAAGCCTTGAACATTGCAGAGCATCAGAGGCTGTCACTGCCAGTGCTTTCCTCACTGCAGGGAGCTATGTAAGTAATGTTCAGCCTAATTTAGAAGAGAAATGAGTTGGATTTGCAGCAAGAGTGATTTTTCTACAGTAGGCAGTGAAGTGGAACCCCAGTCAGTGGTGAGGAGATCCCATGTGAGGCTGTGTGTGGTGACTGAGGGGCTTAGGAGGAAAAGTGTTGTACCTGAAAGGCAGCCAAAGGGTGGGTGATGGCAGCACCATGCAGGAGATCCCTTGCCAGCAGCTCAGCCCCTGCTTTGTGCCTCTGGAGTCAGGACTGTGCATATGGGGAAAAGGTTTGGATTTTGTTTATTTATTTATTTACAGGTGTAGGATAGTCCATCTAAAAGACAGTCTATGTAAAAGCTGTTCCACTAAATCCCTTAAAGGGTCTTTGGGCTTCTCCTTTGCTCAGTGTTTTCATTACAGGTGCTGGCTTGTGCTGTCCCTCTGGGTTGGGGTGGGTGGGACATGTGAGATGTTGAGTGCTGACACCATAATACTGTGAGTCTATTTTGACTTGGAGACAAAGAATCAGCCAATTAAAAGAGATTTCAGCTTCAGAAGATACCACCTTTGCCTTCTGTTCTTTTCCCCTCATTGCATGGAGCAAATGGTCAGTGATGGGTTGAACTTTAAGCCCAGACCAAGAATTTCAGGTATAAAAAATTATTTGAATGGAAAGCTTGGGATCCTTATTGCTCCACTTCCCCAGGGAACAAAAGAACTTTAGAAGCACAAGGGGAAGCCAGAAAAGCTTAGTTAAGCCCTAATGATTGCTGAAGGAAACCAGTAAAACTAAAAGAGGAAACAAGTCCCAGTATAAACCTACCCACTCACTCTGACCTGAGGAGGTTGCTTTGTGGGCTGTGGTTTTGAATGCCTGCAGTTCACAAAGACCCCCTCCTCCCCTCCTGCCCCCACAGCCATGGTGGTGCAGGGTTTGCAGGGCACAGGGACTGCTCAGCAGGAAAGGAATTTTCCCACTAGGCATTAACCAGGCAGGAAAACTGATCACAGGGTTTCCCACAAGTGAGGCAATGCAAAACAAGTAACACAAACATCCTAAACTATCTAAAATCATGGTCCTTCCATGGCACCTGCTGCCTGCACAGGATGTCCCTCAGAGCTGAGGCCTCGACTCTTTATCCCCATGAGAATTTTGAGGCAGTGTCACATAGCCACTGGCAAAACCCAGACCAGAGGTGTAGCAATGGAGAGCAGCAGGCACTCTGATGCTGTGAAAGGAAATACAGACTGCTGGGAGTCAGCTACACAGCAGAGGGCTGTAGGTCCCACCCAGCTGGAGCAGTGTCCATCCAGCTGAAGAAGTGTGAGCCCTTTCCTGGACTGTATCACAACTTATCATCTATAGCAACCAAGGGTTGTGGTGCTTGCCCCAGGAGCAGAAAGCTCTCTCATGGTGCAAAGCCATCTGGAGCTGATGGATTGTGCCCTGTGTTACCCATCCTGGTGTCCCATCCACTGCCCAGCACTCACACAGGCTGCAATTTCACTTGTCCTTAAGGGCTGATGGATGGATCCTCTTCCTTTTCTTCTTTGTCTGCATTTGACTGAAGAGTGATGAAGGCAAGAAAATCCTGCAGAGACTTCTCTAAACATGCACTACACAGGAAAGTGCAGGAGGGAGAGGTTTATGGCTGCAGTGGTAGATCTCTAATCCTCTATAGCATTTTTCCATAGAAAAGCCACCTGGGGTCCCTAAACCTTTGAGCTGCCTCAAGCAGCTTTTATCATCCTCCTTTGCCTGCTTGGCTCAGGTGTATTCCAGATGTTGGTTTGAAGGGTGAAGGGAGGCTACTAATTCTGGAGCCTGGTGCTGTGGGGTCTCTCCATCCACCACTTCTGCATATTTAACTGTTACCTCAACTGCTGTTGGGATTAAACTGCCATTAAACTGTGTGCTCTACAGATCCCTTCCCAAAGTATTCTTTTCCAAACAGAATCTTGATCAGAAGACATCTTATTTACCTTCTTCACAAAAGCACTGTTGTTCCATACTGTGGTAATCCCAGCATTCAGAATTCCTCCAGGACAAAACGTTGATGAGCAGCTCCATATCAACATCAAAGCCTTCCCAAGCCTTCCCAAAATCAGAGTGTAATAACAAGTTCAGGTAGATCCCACTCATCCTCGTGTTGCTGTAAACTCTTCACAGTGTTATCCCAGCTTTGTTATCATTAAGATAAAGCTGCAGATGTTGCAGGTAGACGATGCCTTAGGCATGGTGCCAGCAGCCAGAGGATTTTAGTAAAGTAAAGAAGTACAGATCAAACACTGTTATCAGCTGCTCTAAGTAAGAGTTTTGATCCTTTGGGATCCTCAGACACAAGTAACTGAATGCTCCATTGGGTTTTTACACCTGGGTCTCCCTAAGAAAAGAGAATTCCTGGAATCAATGCAGCTTGTCTGACATACAGAGAGAGAGCCTTAGGAAAATTATTTCTCTGCTACATCAAGGGTACAATGCTCATACTTGAAGCTTACTAGTATGAGCAAAAGCCCTGAACACCAGGGGCTTGTTTTTGCATTAAAAATCTTGCTTTCCTTTTTCCCTTCCTCCTTCAATTTCTCATTCTTTCTCCCCTCTCCTTTGCTTCTTTGTTTTTTATTTTTTGGTCCACTCTCATTTTAGTTGATAAACAGAAAAGGCAACAGCAGTGAAACAGTCAGTGCATTGTCAGGGGGGCTGCCTTAATCCCCTGAGGAATAGAAGGGCTGTGTTAAGTGGGCTTCAAAGGCAGAAGGTGGAATGAGGTGTGATGGGAAACCAGCTCTTACTAACTGGTTCACTTCAGGCTAGCTTTAAATAAATTGCAGCTCTGAGCTGCTTGGACGTTGACAAGAGGGCTGTGATATTTGTGGCTGCACTACAGAGAATTTCAGCCTTTTAAAGCAGGAATGGGAATAACCTGAAAGGACTTAAAGCTGTGAAATTGTAAAGCAAAAAAACAAAACAAGCCTCTCTCAGTGTGGAGGCTCCCTGGGTTTGTTCCTGGATTGCTTCACCCATAGACAAACTTTACCTGTCTCTTAGGAAAACACATCCTGCATTCCTTGTTATTTCCGCCTGGTTTGGGCAGTGGCTGAGCCCTTTGGCAGCAGCTTTGAGAAGAGCCACAGATGCATTTTCCGGAAGAACTTGGGATAATGGGAACGGAGTTTTGGAAAAAACTGCTATTTAGCACCAATTCAGGATTTACCAGAATATGACTGAAAAAAAAACCCCAACTGACTACTACATTGGGTGCTGTGAAGGGAAACTCTCAGTCCTGGAGTGCAAATTGAACACTGTCAAAGCAGATGTGGAAGTTTTAGGGATTATTGGGTGTCACTGTCATATTTTCTGAAAAATCTCTTTGCCCAGGATTTTCTCCTGGGAAGATGAGAAAAATGAAAACAATAATTATCTGATTTGCTTTTCCTGTGTTTTGCTGCTTTGGGATGTGTTTGGACATTGTTTACCAACAGGTGATTGTTTCATTGGTTTCTGCTGTGAATTGTTTTGACTTAATGGCCAATAGGGGCCAAGCTGTGTTGGACTCTGAGAGAGTCATGAGTTTTCATTATTATCTTTTAAACTTCTGTCTGTATCCTTTTTGTATTCTTTAGTATAGTTTTAGTATAGCATTCTTTAATATAATATAGATCTTAAAATAATAAATTAGGCTTCTAAGAACATGGAGTCAGATTCATCATTCTTTCCAATGATGGGGGTCTCAGAAAATATCACAATTGGGCTCTCCTCATCAGCTCCCATTACCACCATGGATATTTATGGGTGTAAAACTGTACCCAGTTTGTCTGAGCCTGTAAGACCAGGCTGGGGCCTGTTTTTTTGTCCATTCAAGCTAAGTCAAATATTAAATACAGCTTATTCCCAGCAGGCTCCCAAGAGCTTGGATCAGGCTCCTACTCTCCAGGTTTTCAATCTGAGTATTAGATTCTATCTTATATGCTCCCAGCTGCTTTCCCATCCTTAATCACCACCAGTTGAGATGCAGATTATTACAGATGTTGGCACAATTGCTGATGTAAATCAACAGAGAGAGCAATGGGATGGATGGTGCAGTTTTATATCAGATGAGGCTATTTTATAAAGGTGACTGTTAAAAGTTCATCAACAGCCTCCACACATGTAGAGGTCTGTAATGGAGAAAATAATTTTATTTAGTTAAATACTATTTAAACAGGTGTTTGCAACCCTGGCAGTTGGAATATCTTCATTTTTAATCAATTTGACTAATAAAGAGGTTGATGGAGGTGAAGAGCTCTCCTACATGCAGGTAAAGATGTCTTGGTAGCCATTCACCTGGGTGACAAGTGTTCTGTATTGCATTTTCCTGGCTCTGCTTGGAGGATTATGGATGGTGGGAGCAGCTTGAGAGCAGCTACACCCACATCTGCTCCAACAAGATCAGCAGAAACACGTCTCTCCACATCCTTCATACAAATTATTTCTGACCCTCAGTCTCCAGCAGCATTTGTTTAGGATGAAGTAATAAAATCCCCATAAGAGGAGTAGGAATAATCACTTTAAATGATGGTGGAAACAACCTAAATTGCTACCACAGTTTGGAAGGGTGGAATATGGTTTCAGCTGTAAGACAGCTTTTCATTGCTCTGATAGGGTAAAGGGGCCTTAAGGTAAATAGAGTTGTAACTTCTGTCTCCTCAAGGGCTGATTTGCATTGAAAATGGTGCAAATAAGCTGGTTTGGGTGATGGACAAGCCAGTTTCTGCCCAGTGAAGAGCACCATGTAATTTGGGTACACTCATCTCTCCAACCACAGCCATCCTCCAGCTTGGCAGTGTCCCTTTAGGGGCCACTCTGAGCCAGCCCTGGTCAGACACAAACCCAGCAAACACAGAGCCTGGGCACCAGGGGAAGGGCAAGGAGGAGAGCAGGGAGCTGAGTAAACACCAGGGGAAAGAATGCAAGCCTCACAGCTGGGCTCCTGCTGGATCTCCACAAGATGTGGTGCTGTGTCCCGCACATCCGCTGCGCTTCCCAGCACGGCCCGGCTCCCTCACACTCGAGGCTTTGTTGGCAGGGCTGTGACTCAAAGGGAGGTGAAGCCACACCAGGGTTCAACCAGAGACCAGAGGGAATCAGTGAAAACAGGGGCTTTTCCATGCTTTTCCTGGCAGGAAATCCAAGCTCACCTTCTGCAGGGTCAGGCTCCATGGAAAGCTTGGAGCTCCTGGCTGTCTCCTTTCTACTGCAAGATTGGTCTCTTTCCACAGCTCTTCACAAACCCCTGTTTTCCCACCTGTCTGTGCTGTGGGAAGGCTGCTGGGAGTGCAGGCTGTTCAGCAGCAACCACTCATATCATTCCCAAGAAGATGGGGCAGGAGGCTCCCAGACGGCAGAGCTGGCTGAAAGGACAAAGCCAAGTTCAGTCACTGCCACGTGCAGCTCCTCACAGGCTCCAAGACTGGAGGACACCCTCCAAAATACTCTAATTAAAAAGTAATTTCAAATAGCAAGGAAAAGTTTTGGCTTGTATGGGGTTTTTTTTGAGAGAGAAAAGGGGAATATCTATCTATCTATCTATCTATCTATCTATCTATCTATCTATCTATCTATCTATCTATCTATCCATCCATCCATCCATCTATCCATCCATCTATCCATCTATCTATCCATTCATCTATCCATCTATCTATCTATCTTTCTATCTATCTGTCTGTCTGTCTATCTATCTATCTATCTACCTTTATCTATCTCTCTTTCTATCTATCTATCATCTATCTATCTATCTATCTATCTATCTATCTATCTATCTATCTATCTATCTATCTATCTATCTATTTATCTATGCACCTTTCTGTCTATCCATCCATCTCCACAGATATGTATGTAGATACATGGTTATATAGAAGAATGTTCAGATATATTTTGTGAACACATCAAAGACTCAACTAGCCAGCTGTTGCTGAACCTGCAGCCCCAAGGAGAAGGCTGTGGGAGTGGTGGGCAGCTCAGACCTGCTGGGGAAGAGCAAACCAAAGGAGAAGAAAGTCAGAGCTGCAGGGAAATGCTGCCAGGGGAGGGGGCAGATAAAGATGAGCCATGATCCTGCCAGGTCCAGTCCATTCCCTGCTCTGTCCCTGGGGAAATGCAGATGGATGTCATCCCATTCAGGTCAAATTGCAAGGTACAACCAATGCCAAAGGCAGCCCATAGCTCAGGGCTGTACCTCCTTTCACACACTGAGCCAGCCCTGCTGCTGGAGGAGTGTGAATGATGCGACAAAGAGAAGCAAAGTCACAGAGCTGTTGGAGCCCACTGTGTTATCAGTGTGGATGAACCCTTCCTGCCTGCCTGGATGCTGCCAGCTGGCAGAGCTCCATCCCCCACGGATGGCCTTGCAATTATGCAATAGTGTGGCCTTGCAAATACTCCAGCTGGCCCTGCTGAAAGCTGCTAGGGCAGCCGCTGACCAAGGCAAGAACAGCAGAACTGTCTGTCAGGTAGAGCCCTGGGTGGTAATTCCCACTGATTTTGTGCTAACTGTTCCAAATTTTCAATATCTTATAAAAAAAATGAAACAAGAAAGGACTCCCAGGATAAATGGATGGATAGAAATCCAATATGCCAAATGCCCCACTGACATTTAAAATACTACCTAATCTAACCCAAATATTCACATTTAGGGTGACAAATGTGTGTGTGATGACAGCTCTGATGAAAGGAGACAGTTACCAACACTGTCCCCATGACATTGGAGGCCTAAATTGTATCAGGAGCAATTCCAGTCCAGGCCAGCTTCAGGCAGATAAAAGACTTTTCTCCTTTCAGCCTTTTCCAAAATTTCCTGTCTTCTGAAATCAAGTCATTGAAAGACACATTTCAGAAAGCCACAGGAGCATTTATTCCCTTGAGAATGCCGCTGTAAATTTAACTTTGGACACAGGCTGGCCCAGTTCACTCCAGTCCCTGCCATGGGGGCACGTTTGGCTCCCATTGCCTTGACCAACTAAAGCACAGGAGGGGATTCTGCCTTTTGGTCCTTTCACCTTGCACTGGTAGAGCAGGATAGATGTAGGTTAATGACCAAGCCTCTCTGCCTGCAGACAAGCGCTTGGTGCTGGATCTTCAGCAAATTGTTGATGTTTCCACACAGCTCAAATTGGGAAAGCTCCTCCATTAATTGGGAGCATTAGCAGTTTCCAAACTAAGAACTTCTTGGAGGTTAATGACACCATATGCTATGGTCAGGGAAGGTCCTTCTATCCTTTTCCTGTGGAGCAATTATTGTATTTGATTTTCCAAGCTTTTAATCTTTTTAATCTTGCACTGAGAGGTTGATCCTTCTGCTATTGAAGCCAGTGACAGTTTTGTGATTGACTTGAATGAAGCCTCAGTCAGGTCCAGAATTACCTTTTGGTCAAGGGTCAGATAATGCTATAAGTGATAAAGAACATGGACTGGAAAGAGAAAGGTTGGTGAGTTGGCTGAACATTACCTAAACAGACTTGTTTAACACTGTTTAAATCACAAAGATTTTACTTTGACAAACCACAGCTCATTCATTTTCCATTTGCATGTATAAAAATGTTTATGAAAAACAGTTTCAAAATTGATCATAGAGGTCTCCCTCCATTCATAATGAATCCATTTTTACTAAAATTGAAGTGATGGGGAGGGCAATCACCCTGTGTCCATTTTCAGTTGTTTAGTTCCTAGACTAATCAGCAGCAACTTGAGAGTTTAAAGTTTATTACATAACAAAAATTAAACATATCCTTTTCTCAGACAATTGTGCTGGAGAGGGTAATTGCACAAATGCAGTCTAAGCTTATTATCTTTCTCTTTTTATTTTTTTTTTCCTTGTTCTATCTTCCCTCCTCCTCTTCCTTTTTACAGTACTATGTTTCCTACATGTGTTCAGTGAAGCTGCAAATGATATTTTGATAATGGGCACACAATGAACATGTAAGAGGACTGGCTGACAATGTGAGACTTTGTTAAGGAAAAGAGGATACAATGAATAGCTATAATTGGAGCCATTAATGGACTGCTTTTTTTTTTTTTTTTTTTTTCCTGAGGAAGGCTGCGTCTTAATGCTTCTCAGTTTCCTTCTCTATTTATACAACACTGTGGAGGTCAAACCTAAAGTTAGGTCTTTCCTGGTGATGTGTAATGAAACTTAGGTCACTAAAGAATTTGTTGAGCACCTTTTAGCCTACATGTGTTCTGTCTGAACAAGATTCTGTCTTGCTTTTTGTGGGTGTTCCCCTCCAGTCTAAAATTAGCAAATGAAAAATTAAATAAAAGTATCAAAAATGCTTGCATATCCCTGGCTAATATCATTTTTATTCCAGTAATATCTAAGAATATTGATCTGGAACAGTGCTGGGCAAAGAGGTGTATAAACAATTAAATACAGATAATTCCCATCTGCAGAAGTTTGCAATCTATTTCTTACAAAACTTTATTTAACCTTTAAAGTGGCACTAATGCCGTTTATCCTCATGACTTCAAGAGAGCTGTTCTCATGAAAATTTGCCTGAAAAATCAGAGGCACTTTTCAGTTCAGCAAAAGCCCAGTGGCTTTCATTCCAAAAGCTTGTCAGAGCTGGCTGCTCCCAGGGATGTCACATCTGTTGCAATGCCCTTGGTTATCACAGGTTTTCCCCAAGGCCAACAGGAGCAGCAAAGCCAATTTTTTACTGCTCCCTGCTCCCATCTCAGCCCCTCCTGGGCAGGGACATCCTGGCACCAGCTTGGCTTGGGGACCATTGCTGTTGGGGTGGCAAAATCCAGCTCCAGACGCATTTCTGAGAAACCTTGAAGCTGCTGGGATGGTTGGTGCCTGGATTTTCTGCACTCTCCCGTGTTCAGTAGTTGTTTTAAGCTCTTGCCCAACACCTCTAAAGTGGCCACAGAGGTTTCTGTGTCTGCGAGGAGGGAGCGCACCATGAAGCAAGCAGATATTAATGTCTCTGCTGATTGTGGGCCTGAGGAACAGGTGCAGGGCAAGTAGAGGAAGAGAGGGAAAGTTTTCTCCTTAAGCAGCAGCAAAGTAGTAGCCTTTGGCCTTATTGCTGAATTGCTTTTCACTAGAATAGCCTGCAAAGGAAACCCACGCTTCAATACCTCCATTTCCTTAATGACAGAGAAATCCTGAGATGAGTTATTCAGTGTCCACATCCTTCCTGTTGTATGCATCCTGTCCACAGCAAAGAAGGTTTCCTAATGAAATAAGTATTTTATTTTATTTTATTTTATTTTATTTTATTTTATTTTATTTTATTTTATTTTATTTTATTTTACTTTATTTTATTTTATTTTATTTTATTTTAATTTCTTGTCCCCTCCTCCCCTCTGCTCTGCATGTTGTAATTCACCTCTTCTGTTTGCCCGGAGAGGAGCAGGAGGAGGCACACCTTATTCCAAAATCCATCAAGCTCAGAAATGCCATTCTTGAGGACCAGCACCTTGTGCCTTAAAGATTGAGCATCTAGATTGCTGGTGTGGGACATTTGAGATTAAATTGATTTACTCTTCAGGTCAGAGGCACTGAAGTTGAGATTATTTCTGTATTGCCATTGCTATTGAAGAGAATGAACCAAATTCCAGGCTCAGGTTCCCCTGGATAAGAAAATACTTAAACCTACTCTCTAGAAGAGGAGGTTTCCTGCTGTTACAAAGTTCTGTGCTGCTGTTCCTTTAACCACCTTTTCCCCCAGTTTCCTTCCCCATATTTATTTCATATGACCCATATTGTGATAGAAACTCTTCATGTTGGCACAATAGCAGTAAGTCCAGAGTACACACTGCAGAGAGGCAAAAGCAATTTATATTTTTATTTTTATTATAAATATGCTGGATATGAGATGGCTTCCATACTCCGCTGTCTAAAGAGCAGAGCAGTCAAGGCCTTTTAATAAATGCAGCCATTACATCTAATTAAATATCTTCAGAAGATGAGAACACTTAAAAAAAACCAATAACCACATGAACATGGAAGGGATGTTGAAAAACCCCAACTTGCTGATCTTCAATAAGCAGGCTTTTCTTATTTTTAATGCAATGCTGTATTGCCACATATGGTTCCATATGCAGTGTTGGGAAGCTATCTCTGAACACAGCTCTTTTACAAGCTTGTAATAACACCAGATGTCTGTGTGGTGAGAGGGAGGAAGGGGCTGCAATCGAACTGGGAATTGGACCCTGTGGACTACTTGAGCCCCAAAGCTCTAAAAAATCTCTTCCTTTCATCCAGCACCACCTGGATGATTAACTGGCATCTAGAGATGGAAGATGCTCCAGGTTTTTAGATATCATAATTCCCCAGCCATCTGTTTGGTTGAGGCTAACTTCATATACTGCTGCTTCTGCCACCCTGAGTGTTGAGCCATTACACAAATATTGCAACAAAACCACTCTGATTTCTGTTGCTGTTGGTCTTTTTCTCTAAAACATACAAGTATTTTGTTGTTCCAGCTCAGCAAAAGACACCGGATGGGCTTGAGAAACGAAATGCAGATTTATTCTCACGATCTCAACAAAGTGGAGGCAGAAATCATCTCCACCTGTAGGGACATTGTCACACAAGTCAGTGGTGGGACAGAGAAAATTTCTCTGCTTCAGTGGAGTAGAATTTCATCCATACATCATCATTATAATACATATTATGTATATATATGTTATAATTATGTTTTCATAGCATAATTTGAGTGCAAAGTGAAGTTAAATGTTAAATAACCCTGACTTCCTACCTCCTGTTTTCCACAGAAAATTCAGTTATCTTGCAGATTTACCAGCTTTCAATGTGGAGGTTTTAAAGACATCTTTGAGTGTTATTCCTTTTACTTTGGATGGTTGTTGAAGGGAGCTGGGGACAAAATTCCTTTTTGTATTTATTTTAAAATCTCATTCTCTGTATTCAACAACAGAATTAAACATGAATTAGTTCACTCACTGCTGTGGCTTTTATATGACAGAAACAAGACTCTGGACAAACTCTAGCAGGGTGTTTTGACCAGATAAAGACAATGATACTTAAGTATGTTTATCTGCATCCTAGAAGATCACAGAATCAGAATCAGAATTGATCAGAATCCAAATCAGTTGATGTGAGGAGGGATCCCTACAATGACATTGAAGCAGCTGAGATGGATCCTGATGATGGGAAATGAGTGTGAATCAAAGCATCTGCCCCTTGAATCAGCCCAGTTGGAACCAGTCTCCCTCCATCCATCCTGCTGGCAGCCCGCAACACTCATCATTGAAGCCTTGGTGAGATGTAGAGAGCAAAACTTCAGTCTCCCAGCACCTACTCCTGTCTCCAGTGGCTCCTGGCTTGGTGGCAAGTGTTTGATAGGAAGAAGTTTCTTCCAGGATGGGAGGGGTGCAGAGCAGCTCAGCTGTCAGAGCCATTCTCTATCCAGAAGGGTGCTCGTACTGATCAGTACTTTGATTTTAGCACCAAAAAACTGCGAGAGTAGTTGAATTTTCTTTGTGCTTTCCTTTGCTCTCCACTGAAGGTTGAACTCCCGACAACCTGATGCCCCTGAGAGGAGAAAATATGAGTGGGCACAGAGCTGTGACCAGAATGGTGGGACAGGGTGTGGCTGAACCGTGTGGTGCACCACAGCAAAGGGACTCTGCTCACCTCTCCTGGTAAACCCAACCCACGGAAGGAGGAATGTTTTCTGTGCACCTCACACTCTTGTTTCTCATTCTTTGGAGGAGGATGTGGCCTGGCAACCTGTGGTACAGCCCATGTGTGAAAGGGTGTGCACTGGGCCCTGTGTGAGTCACAGGATGAAATGCTGTCAGCAGCGGGGCACAACAGATGCTGCACTGTTCAGCTGTGGTCCACGGGGAGGTAAAAGGTGGAAAAGTACCATAAACACTCATGTGTGCTCACTACCCTCAAGCTGGTTTGTATTTGCCTTCCAGTGGGCTGCCACAGCCTGCCAGGCCATGTATTTATCACACACTACCAGGGTCACCAGGTAGCATCCAGGGTCACCTCCTGACCTGTTAGCTTGCGTTTGCTTAATCAGAAAAGTTTTTGATGCCCATAAAATAAAGAATCACTGGTAAACTGGAAACTGATTTCTCCAAGTTTTTAAAATCTGGATACCCATTCTTTCCAATTCAAACAAATACTTTTTGTTGCTGCTTGAGAAACCAGTGCTCACAGTGTCAGGGACATTTTGGGTGAAGGACAAAGCTCAGCGTCAGAGCTGCTCCAGGATGTGGATGGGAATTGGCTGGTGCAAGCCATGTGTAAAGTACAAGCACAAAGCTCTCCTATGGGGACAGGCAGGGCTGGGTTAGACCTGAAATGTATGGCAACACTAATGGATACCTGCTGCTTCCCTCACTTCTTCATGAGTAGCTTCCCCCTCCTAGGACCAGACTGTTCTTTCCTCCTCCCTGAACATGGATTGCAAGGAGAATAAATGAATGCAGAACAATAAAAGCACATGGGGGCAGAACAGGGACACCCTCAACCTTCTCAGAGATCCATCATGTGCCTTTTGGAGCCAATGGATACTTTGGCTCACTGTAATTTTAATTTTTTTTCTTGTGCTCTACCTTGCTGTTTTGTTCCAAAAAGCAGACACCTGTGGGAACCACTGCTTTTGAGGAGAAAAAAAAAGGATGATGAGGAAACCTCTTCACTTTTCAGATTGCGCACTTTTTACCCTCCTGCACAGTTTTTAAACAGGCTACAAAATACAGAACAGCAGTCCCCAGACATAATAAACAGAACATGGATTCAATCCAGCACTTTAAGAAAAGATAGTCCTACTTACTGCAATGGAGAACAACAATGCCAAGATGAGAAACAAATAGCTGTAATAATTTCTGTGTTTTTAAAGTTTTAGCAGAGAATAATCATAAATCAGGCCTTGAAAATCTCAGTGTTTTTAGCCACAGAAAACTATTCTGCAGCAGCAAGTAGGGCTGAAGGCAGATCACACAGCCAGGCTTTTGTTTAGAAAGTGACTGTCAGGTTGGAGTCTACATCCTCTCACACAAACCATCTGCAATCACACCTTGTCCAGTCTGTCTCTGTGCTCTGTGTTGAAGCAAGCCACTGCACAGAAACATTGGCACTTATCCCTCTTGTGTGGAGAGGCTCCACCTGCCTCTTTATCTGCTTCACTCTGCTCCTCTCTGCTTATCCCCTGCTCAGGATGAGGGCTCATGCTCAGCTCTGTGTTCCTGAGGTTCATTAGGTTGGCACATAAGGGAGAAGACAGAGCCTTGATTGTCCATCACCCTGAAGTTGGTTTGGCCATTTCCACCAGTGCAGAATGGGCTGGAACCCCCACTCAGGCAGAGCAGTGAATGCTTACACAAGGTGCACTGGCAATGAGACGCTGGCAGTATTGATTTAGCAGACCATGAGTGAATTTTTGTTGTTTCTTTTAGAAATGTTCACAAAGTTTGGTGCCAAGAGCAAAGATAAACAAATTTATTATCCAGCAGTGGAAGGGGAAAAAAAAAATCACCACTGCGGAAATTCAGTTCTACAAATTTTGCATTGCCAAACATAAAGGGATAAAGGAAACAATATTCATTTTATTCCTTGCAATGGTAGTGGACATATATTAGCTACTGGAAGCCTCAAAGCACTTCTTAAGGGATTACAAACTCTGTACATGCAGCTCAGCAGCCACTGAACTATTGCCACCTCTAGGCTGCAGCCAGGCAGCCATTAACATGGCCCTGAATACTGATTGGGGCTTTCTGGTAATTCTTTTAAATTGAAAAATGACACTTGATGGAAGTCACATCTAAATGTTTTATTGGAGGAGGAAGTAAATTAAAAAGGAATGTTTTGCTCTTAATGTTACTGTGATTTATATTTAGTGAGTAAACATTCTGGTAAATGAAAATATTTTATATCCACACACAAACATATAGATAGATAGATAGATAGATAGATAGATAGATAGATAGAAAGTTCAGACCAATTATTTCACTAATATTTTCTTAATAGTTTAAAGTTCCAGGTTTCTACTTTTCGCCTGGTATTAGGATGGGAAAAACTCTAAACTGAGAAGTGCTTGTGGATAGGAAAAACTCTTTCCTGCTCACCTCTCTTGGCAGACCACTATGTTTCTGTTTGCTGCTGAAACTTGAAAAAACAACAGGCAATGGCTGGATCAGAGCAGTTCTTCCAGTGAGTGAGAAATCCTCCCAGGATACAGATTTGCTCAGCAGCATGTTCATGGCCATGGGAATGTTTTGAAAGGTGAGGTTTCCCTAATAACTCCTGTGGCTTCTTCGCCGTGGGAAGGTAAGGGAGTGATAAACATGCCCTCCAAGTCCCTTTCCACATTTGTGTTTGCTCTTCTGCTGCAAGAAAACATTTGTCTGACTGATTTTCAAGTGGGAAATGGCTGTGCCATTGCAGCCACTCAGTGTGGCTGTGGAGGCTTGCAGGGGGGTTTGGGTACTCTCCACGTTCCATGATGTCTTTGCTTTCTTTCCTCTGTGAGGAAGAATTCCTGAAATAAATGCAGATCGAAACCCATACCAAATCACCTTTTCTGACTAATTCTAGAGGATCCATGGAAAAGTGTGTTCAGAGGAGGTGACCTCAAACCAGAACTCTGCCTCATCTCTGCAGGAGAAAGCAGAACTCAGGTGTCTGGTTTGGTGCTGTGAAGATCTCAACAAAGTGATTATTTCTAACTCCAGAGCTACTTTGGAACCAAGCTCCAATGTCTCTGTTTCTTGCCCTGAAACGACTGAATCAGGGTGATCTTTGCACTTATCCACTCCTCACTAACACAACATCTATACATTTCACAGCTCCCTTTAGGGAAAGGAGAACAGAATCTGACCTATGCCTGGAGGTTTGATCTGCCACCACAGTGAGTAAAGGCAATGGCCACAGTCATCTTGGGAAGGGAACAATGTCCAAATATAACAAAAGCAATAAAATAGTTATTTTCAGAGAGGAAGAAACAATATTGGCACAGAGCAGGAAAGGAAAGACCAACACAGTCCCTTGAGCTCTCCAGTCTCCCTAAAGAAATTGAAGACACAAGACTCTCCCCTCTGATCCAGGAAGATCTCCTCTTCTTGAGGAGACATTTGACTTAATGTCAAACCCCTCCCGAACTCAGTGCTCAGATATCCAGAATTCCGATTTGGGGCTTGATCCTCAGGCTTTGAGTAATTTGCTGACACAATTGTGATCTGTTGATTTGCAGACCAGGGCTGGAAACACACATCTCCTCTGATGAGGGTGTTCTGAGCCAGTTCCTGTTCTCAGGACACTTGGGAGAGGTGGATCTGTGCAGCACACAGAATCCTGGGTGAGGAAGGGCTTCCTTCATCAAATGGAGCATGACACCGACCTGGCTGGCTGGGAAATCAGGGCCAGCTCCCATCTGACAGCTGATCTTATCAGCAGAGCCCTGCCAGGAGATGAAAGAGCTCAACGCTTTAGCGGGCGGTTTAATTCCTCATTCCCCAGAACCAGCTCATGTGCACGCCTTTGTTCTCCTCTGCCCCCACAAGTGCGGGGAGGATGAATCCCAGACATATTTCGAATTAAGGGGGGACTTATTTTTTTCTCTCTTGCCATCCCAGGCTTTCAGACCTGGGGGAAAAGGAAGGAGGGATGCAGGGTGTCAACAACAATAAGCAGGAGGGGAAAAGATGCCTGGCACAGGGAGAGTTCAGTCTGGGACAGTTTGATCTCTCCCAGAGCACTCTCAGTGCTTGAAGATCAGTGCTTTTGACACGTTTCTCCGGCTGCTGAATGAGAGGATTTACTTGGGTGAAATTTAGGCCCGAGGGGAACATGAAAATCATATTCATAATTTGAAGTGACATGTGATTCAGGATTAAAAAGCTGGCTGGCAGAGAAAAGAGCTGAGGTTATCCTTTTGAGCTGTGCTAATGCAGAGAACTGTGTTTTTAATCCTGTTTTAAAAAGGCCTAGAAGGTTTCCAGCTGGGGCAGTTAGAATATAAAGGAGCAGAAAAGATGAGGAATCCCTTTTACAAAAAGAGGGGAGAAAAAAAACCCCAAAACAACAACAAAAGATCAAGTTCTGCTTTTGTTTTTCTCCGATAGCAAGTGGCTGAAAGCCAACACAGAAGATTTTTTAACTACCCTTCCTTTGTCTGACTCTTTAAAACACCACAAGCAGGCACAATGATCAGTGGGACAAGGCAGAGGCGACTGCTGAAGGTGACACTGGTGCCAAAGGGAAGGCTCCTAGGGCTGGGATTGCACTTTCCCTCAATTCGTGTATTTCTCTGGGGAAATGAGGATCCAGGAGTAGCTTCTCCCTTTCTGTCACTGCCCAGAAGTCCCTTGTCCCTTGTACTGAGGACAGAGCAGAAAGGTTCCCCCAGTCCCACCAGGTTCAGGGTTGTGTAATTAATCTCTGCTCCTTTTCTTGACACTTTTCCCAAGAGCCCCTTAACTGTAGCCCAAGGGTGAGGTAACATCACTGCTTATTGCTCTTATTGTACTAATTTCAAGGTTTTAGTTTATCTTCCTCTAGATCCTAATTTGTATTTTTCTCTACCATTATTGGCTGTCCTTCCTTCTATTCTGACAATATTATTTGACTTTTTTTATCAGAGTAATTTTCAGCATTTTGAGGCAAGAACTCACTTTTCAGTATAGATGTTTCAACCATAGTAAATGGAAGTTCATATTCCAATCAGTATCTTAAAACATCACATTTACAAAGTTAGCAGAATGCTTCTTGAAGCAATGTGCAGGATGAGCAGCAAAGTGCATGTTCATCAATTAGCATGTTAGGAATGTGGGTTTTCTATATTTACCTCAATAGTTTCCTGAAAAATGTAGGTAACTTCTGCTGTAGTTTTTTAAATTGCATTTCACAAGGGAAACTTCAGGCTTATTTGAAATATTTTGTTAGGATACACTTGAGTTGATTTGCTTGTGATTTTTAGGGGGATTTTTTATCTTTCATTATTTCAGATAAAATTCACTTCACAACATAAATTTGAATGAAATTAAGTGAAAAAGCAAAGCCACTGTGCTCCAAAAATGGTCACTTTATTTTTCTGTTTTTCATTGTTGACATTTATTCTCTCTTCTCCTCCAAAAAGCCCTTTTAAATTTAAATATAATTTTTTAATAAAAATCAATACTGAAAAAACTTCTGTCTTGCTCTGTTCAAAGCCTATCACTGGTGCACTGGAACAAATCCCATTCAACTTCCTTATTCCTCAAGGTCCAAGGTATTTCCCACACTTCTTTTCCCCCTCTGGAAAACTTCTCAGCTCACACAAAAAGAAATGATCCAAAGCTGGAGGAAGTCAATAAGAACTCTTCACTGTATTGACTTCAGATTTGGGGAAAGCTCTGGATCAATAGGGTGCTATTATTAATCTAATAACCTATACATAGAATTTAAGTTGTGCCATCATATTAGGTGTTTTAATCATCATGTGGAATTCAGTGGAAGGTTATTCCATTCAATTTTCATGACTGGAAAGGAATACTTACTGTTGTTATCCCTCCCTCACTCTGTTGGGGCAGTCTGGCTGAGGCAGACACATTCTCTCTCTCCAGCATCACTCCTGGATGCTGCAGTCCCATCATGTAGGCTTCTTCAAATCCTTCTGATAAACAAGAAACTGAAGGAGAAAAAATATTAAGGACTGAAGGGACTTAACCTCAGGATATGATCTGGCCTACAAAAACCTTTCCCAAAAGAGTGAGCTCTGTGGGATGCTTCCATTGCTGCATCCACACTCAGGGCAGGGGGAAGCTACACCAGAACCCAAACCTCTGCCCAGCACTGCTTTCACTGGAAGCTGAACACACCTGCTACCAGAGCATTGGGGGACCATAAACACAAAATGCAACGATGCTATTTTTTACTGAGACACTTTTTAGAATAGAGGAGCACTTTGAGTGTGACAGATCTGGCTGCAGGCCAGCGCATGACACGATCCTCCAGGGAGCTCCGCTACCATTCCTGGGTACACGGAGAGTACATTGTGCATATTGTATGCAATCAGGGAAGCAATGTCTCCCCAGGGTTCTTAATGGATTTTCCTGCCTTTACAGCTTCATTGGTAATTTTTGTTTGTTTTCTTGCTCCAAGTGTTGGCACATCATAAACTGGATGTTTTTGCCAATTGCTATCTGTGTTGCTGTCTCCAAAAGGCACCGTTTTGGGGGACTGAAGGGAAATGTCTGATTAGGTTGTACAGTTTGTTTCCCTGCCAGAGAATGACAGAGTGGTACTGCTCAGGGCTGCATTGACTAAGGAGATCCTGCTGTGGGTGCTCAGCCAGCTAGGTGTAGCTGGAAATGCTGTTTGGAGATGCGTGGAGGAAGAGCCATCTCCCAGCCTGGATGTGTAATTGATTGTTTGCCTGTACCATTACCACAACTGTGGTCACAATTACAGTAATTACATGGGCAAATAAACGTGCAATTGCATGTTGCCACTCCTGGAAATCTGGGCACAGGTAATTGTCAAAGACCACAGGGAGGCTCTGCTCAGAGGAGGAGATGCAGCACCAGCCCTGGCTGGGCTGGAGGACAAGCTCATCTCCCGCCTGGTGCCTCGAGTTTCACATCCCCTCATTGTCTGTCCTGGAGGAAAGTGAGCTGGGTCCTGTCCTGAGCACCTCCTCTTGGACTTGCACACCCAGCCTGGCTTTCTGAATTGTCTTGTGAAATCCCAAACAAGGAGGAGGCCAACCTCCTTTGGATATCATTGGATCTGCACGGGGAACATGCTATAAATAGCACCATCACACATTATCAACTGCATTCCTTGAGAAACCCGAAGCCAGATGAGATCATCTTTTTGCAGAAAAAACTCCTAGGCATATTTGGAGAGCATTTCTCTAGGTTACTCTGTCCAGTATTATTTAACAGCTGCCATTGCTCTTTGGGTAAAAGAGTTGGCTTTTTGTCTGTCAAATTCCAAAATGAGATTGGAAATCTAATTCTAAAATACAGAATGCATCCAAAATTATCTCAAAACAGAAAAAGAAATATCAAATTAAAAACTTAGTAAAAGTCAAATATAAGATGTTTAAGGATGATATTTTCTGAAATATATTCACAATTCCATTGTTAAAAATAAAATTAACATTTTTCTTTTATTCTGTCATTAACACACACAGTTATAAAAATTGCATGAAATGTAATTTAAAAATCCTTCCTATATTTTGTTACTATCTCATTGCAGAGTGTAATCATACAATCATTACAAAAAAATTCAGATAGACATGCACATTCAGAATTACTGGTTTATTTGAAAACAGCCATAAGTCTATTTGTCTGTAGATTATTTTAAGTGTTCATGGTCATCAGAGTGCAATAAAGCATAATAAAAGACCAGTGAAAAATGATGACATAAAAAACACTCTGCTTTTATAAGTAGATTGTTATAAGAAAGACAGATCATTTTCTCTGAATATGTAATTTTTATTCTGTCTCTTTAATTTACATGAATAATTAAAATAGATTCAATAAATCCCATACTCCTATGGTTTTTCAGGATTAGAAGAAAATGTACTATAAGAAAAAACTAATTAATGAATTGCAGCAAATCATAACAAGGAGTCTGATTTGGGTTAAATGGTCTGAATTTCAAACAAATATTGAATGGGAATATCTTAATGTCTATTGATTTTTCATCCCAAATTTCAAATTATACAAATATCTAATTTAGATCTACAGTCGTGAGAAAGAGCAGGAGGGACAAATGTCCAAGAAATTCAGGTTTAAATCCTAAAATTTGAACTCAGCTTTCAAAGCCAGTCATAGTTTCAAAGTAAATGTTTTTAAACAAGATTAGATATTTTCTGTGCACTTCATGAAATATCCTGCAATGATAGCTGCAAGTGTAGTAATATGTGTTACATGCACATGTATGGAATTTGTTTAGATAATAAATTGGTATTTCATGTGGCCATGAGCCACCAGATATTGTAGCCTAATGGAGATTTTCGGTATTTTTCTCCATCTAACTGTGTCTGTCTGACCAGCAGCACGAGGGGTTCTTTCATATCCCCTTCTGGGCTGGAGGAATAACCTACAGGCAACTTTTGCAGAGGAACATAATGTGAAAAAACTGGGAAGAAGCTCTTTTGTAGGAGATGCTCCTGGGGTGCTTGAGCATGCCCGTGAATCCCACCAGGGTTGCCCAAGGCTGGAGAGTTTGGGGTCTCCAGAATTTGGGGTGTGCCAGCCTGGGTCCCTCCATCTCACCTCATTTACAATCTCCAGGACCTCTGCACATTCTCTGGAGAGGTGTTGGCTTTTTCCCACTTATTTCACGATGGGAGGAGTTGTGTTCTGGAAGTGTCCACCTCTCCTCCTTCATGTTTCCATAGGAAACAACGTGATGAAATTCAAATAACCTGCAGGCTGTGAAATCTGGGTGGGTGAGTCCCAGCCTGGGGCTGGCCCTGTTCCTCTCTGGGGGCGCTGCAGCAGCAGCCAGGCTCCCCAGCAGACACCAGATTTTGGCACCATGGGGCCAAATCCATGCCAGAACCTGGTCTGGCTTCTTGGGACACCCCTCCTCTGTCCATCAGAGCTGTGAGTCCCAAGCTGAGCCCTGAAGGCACCAGCACAGCCCCACTTACAATCAAGGTTCACATTTTGCAGCACATTATCCTTCCTGGGCTTGGCAAAGTGAAGCATGTCCACTGCAGGCAGAGTAGGAATTATGATCAGCTTTTCCCAGCTGGACTTCTTGTAATAATCACAGGGATAAATAGTTTCTCAAGACTCCAGATCTTTTCCTGTCAGGCTCTAAGCCTGTCTCCAGCTCTTTTGAGCTTGTCAGGGGTTTTATTTACAAGATTCAGCTAAAAATCTGTCCTGCTAGACTAAGCCAGGCTGTTTCTGCTTGTTCCCTAATCTCCAGGCTTCCTCCCTCTGCATGTTAAGGAACACTTCGTTTGTTTAAGGCCTGAGGCAGGCATAATTACAAAATTTAGGCAGAATCCTGAACTGACCCCAAAGGTCTTCCTACTCAGACAGAAATCATTTGTCATAATGAGCCTACTCGTAACCTGCTGACCCCTGGAGCTCAATTAATTTCACGCAGGAGAAGTGCTCACAGCCTCTGGACCCTGCTGCAGGAGGGATTTGCACAGTGGTGTCTCCCACTCACACAGGCCAATGTGGACAAATGGGCTTAGAAATGTCTCCAGAGAAAACAGGGAGCAGTGACAGGGCATTGTGTTTAAAGCAGGATGGTAAAATCAGGCATTTCTGTGTTTGGTTGCAGAGAAAATGTGTACTCCATAGAATAATTAATTTAGAAAGGCATATTTATGCTTATAGGTTAATTTTACATCCCTTAAACTCTTTAAAAGACACTCACCTCTGTCTAGGAGAGAAGTGGGAATTAAATAAGTCTGATTTGCCAGCCTGCTCTATTCAACAGCTCTGTTCCAGAGACTGCTGCCCTGCCAGCTCTGCCAGGCACAGCTCTGGGACAGGGGTTGGAGACAGCATCAACAATCTACAGTGGAAATAACAAGCTTGGGCAAAGTACTGCAGCAAAATGTCCATCCTGCTTCCCACAGGCACAGCTAGGGGTTTACTGCATCACACTGCACTGAGTCAGGCCAACCCAGAACACATTTTAGGTCAGACCTTTAGTAGCTGAACTGCCTAGACTTGAACTCTTGGTCTTTCTCAGCTACTGGCATAACCTGTGGATTTTTGTATTGTTTTGCCTAAATAACACACAAATTGCTGCAAAAAATAGAGCTTTAATCTGAATATTTTTATGTATGTTTTCTGGTCTTTGTCATCTCAAATACTTCAAAGGAATGTCTGTGCAGTTCAGCAAATGAAATTTAAAACTGCTTAAACTACCTAAAATTAGCTGTCTCATGCAAACTGGGTGTGGAGATGACAGGGAACAGATGAGAAGGGGTTTGAGAGCACTTGGATTAGTAAATATACAGTCAGATCCTGTAGCCAGCTGGTTTTTCGTTATAGGAGAGGGTTGCACTGGACCCACTTGTGTTGGAATAGATGTTCCTAGCCATAATAATAAAAATCTGGCCTGTTCTATCTCTTGGCATGGTCCAGCCAGCCTATTTAATTAAGATGAAAAGCACAGTCAAGAAGATAATTCAAGAGACATCAGTCATCTTAGACAATATGAGGCAGTGATTTTTTGTAGCAAATCATTGAAGCTGATTATGCATTTGCGGGAATGCACGAGGCTGGACTGGATAACCCCAGAGCATCTTTCCAACAACCATAACTATCTGCACTTACATGGAACCTTTTGGCCATGGATCCCAGGGTCTATAAATCTGTGGGCTCATAGGTGAGAGCTCAGCAGTGAATTTGAGAGCTGTGTGATAAATTGTGTTTATTATGCACTTTCCCTCTACAATGCTCATAATAGATTTTCACTAGAAGCGGCTCCTGGACTGTGTAAACTCTGTGTGAGCTCAGCTGCTCCCTCTGAAGCAGCCAGAAATCTGTCTTAAGGAAATCCCCAGATGGCACAAAATTGGCATTCCCTGTTCTTTGCCACACATCCCTTTGGCACAGTGGCAGTCAGTAGCTGCAAGCACTTTCTTTAGGTAACCCAGTCAGCTTCACTGTTATGCAGAAATAGACTTTGGATGCTACTGGGTCAGACCTTCTGAGGGCAGGAAGGTGGCAGGGAATTGCCTCTCCCTGCTGTTCATCCCATTTTGCCTAAAGAATAGCTCACCATTTGGGACAAACCCCCTCCCTGAATTGTACACAACATATTAAATAGTGCAAGTGTGCACTTGTGTAACAGCTCCAGCACAGCCCCCTCTCCCTGGCTCAATAATGTCTGTTGTTTACATGGTTTAACTGATGATACAATATTCCCCGGCTTTTTGTCACAGTCTGACAGCATTCAGAAACTGCTTTTCCCCTAAACTGTTGTCTCAAGTGTTTTCCCTCCTGAGGATCATGGAAGATAAAAATAATGCATGTTGAGTGTGTGGAAGTGTGTATATATATATGATACACGATTGCTGAGCATTTATGACATTAATCTTCACTCACAAAGACAGAAGAGATAACTCATAAGTTATCCCTCTGCTCAACCATGAATATAAATGTCAGACTCCTAATGGAGATGTTGTCTAATGAAATATCGTGAATTATTGAATCTCCTGAGCCATGTGCAAATTTCATTTCTTCTTCCCTTTTGGGTTCAGATTGGGTATTTTTGAGGTGATGCTATCAGCACTGTGAAGAGCAGATGAAAAGATTCTCCATGTAGCATTAAAGATATAATCTCCATAGTGTGGGATGCCTGGGGGGATGCTGGCTGCCCACTCCCATGGCAGCCATAATTAAATGCATTTCAAATTTACATTGAAAACTAATATTTTGGAAACCTCTTCCTTTAAGAATCCAATTGAAAGGTGAAGCTAAAGAAGGCTATAACAAACAACAGCACATTCTATAAATAGCAGTGGTGTAATTAAATCAGTGCAAAGCAGATCAAGTTACTTTGGTGCCAACTCAACACACTTAAAATGGTTTAAGCGTTGTTTAAATAGGTTTAGCTTCATTTAGTAAATTAGTATAGGCAAGCCAAAAATACTTTGCAATTTGCCATTGCTTCTGGTCTCATCAGTTTGTGTGTCACACTGGCTTATATCATCTTCAGGACACATCAAGGTGCAACTTAGATCCTTATTCTCCCTTTTTTGCTTTGGCCTACAAGAGGGGTGGGATTTGTGAGTTGAACATTTGACTTGTTCCAGAGAAAAAGTTTGTTCAGAAGTGGTGCTGTGTCTAAAGGCAGGACCTTGGAAACCTTTGTGAAAGTTCTTGGGAAAACTTCCACCTTTTTCCTAGAAGGTCCCAGCTCAGACCAGCAGTTGTCACCAGCAATAGTGCTGTCTGCTCACTGGTCTGCTCCCGGTTTATTCCCAGGCCCATTTCAGTCTAAATTGCACTTGTTCACGCTACTGAGATCAGAGATTTCTGCCACTTTGGCCCATTTGAACTGGAAGGACTCCAAATGCCTCCCCACAGCCATCTCTGCTCGCAGATCTGAGGTGGCAGAAACCTCACCAGAAGCAGTGAGTGCTGGCACACAAAGTTCCTTTGCTCAGTTTAACCTCTTCCTTTTATTTATCTGCTGGAGAAACACATAATTTCATTTTGCTGAATCCCATCATCTCCTGCAGGGCTGAGCTCTTACTTTGAGTGGAGAATTGGAACTTGCAGCAACCCAGTCACCATGCAGGATGTCTCAGTAAATGTAAAACCTGTGGCAGATAATCCTGAACTTTCAGTTTCTTCTTTGCAAGGTACAAATAACCAAGAGATGATGGTTCAGAGGGCTGGGCAGCTCCCAGGGAGTGTTTGGGGACAGTAATCCCTCCAGCCCACCAACACATTATGCAATAGTTGTGCTGATACCATCACGCTTACCCTCACATTTGCCCCGTGATGTAGAGATCTGTTATTATCCCTGCTTACAGCTGCAGCACAAAGGATGAGGGGAGAATAAATGACTTGCCAGAAGGCAGATGGGGAGTCTATGGCACAGAAGATTATAGGAGCCAGGTGACCTGTGTCTTGGCTTGGCTCTATGCCCAGAAAATCTCCTTTTCTTCTTGTAGCTATTGTGCCTTCCTTCTGCAAAATGGAAATCTCTAGCCCTTTAAGGTTACAAAAAATATCACCTAATTCCCAGGTTTGAAAAAAAATACAAAGGAGCCCTTTCTTACCCTGTAGGCCTAGGCATGCTGCATGGCTATGCTATATATAAGAAATGACCCAGCTTGAGTAATGCCTGCATTGTGATGTGGCACAGTTTTGGCCAGAACATTCCCACTGGCCTCTTTTTTGTACAGCCATGAGTCATCTCAGTGTTGCGCACCCACAACACTGATGGTGTCAGTGGGTGCTGATCCCAATTACCTGGAGAAACCTGATAGATGAGGCACAGAATTTGTGTATGGGGTTGCACACATGGCACTGCCACTCCCTGCTGCAGGAACCCTCAGTGGCAGCGCCAACGTGAGCTCCAGCACATCCTCACCACCATCCACCGACACAGGGCCTGCACCGAGTTGTTAAATTCCTTAAGTATTTATTGGAATCAGCAGTGCCTGAGGCTCCATCCCCCCCCTTCCACATACCTAGCTGAAAATTACTGCCAGCCTTTGCCAGTGACCCTTGCAGGAAGCATTGAACCGATCCCCCCTGACAGGCCGGGAGCAGCGGCTCGGCCTCGCCGGGTGACCCGCGCTGAGCTCAGCCTGACACTGCAGGCAAGGATTGATTGCAGGTAGCAGGTGAGACCCTTCCCTGGGTC
This sequence comes from Ammospiza caudacuta, assembly GCF_027887145.1. Classification (NCBI taxonomy): domain Eukaryota; kingdom Metazoa; phylum Chordata; class Aves; order Passeriformes; family Passerellidae; genus Ammospiza; species Ammospiza caudacuta. The sequence continues at coordinate 9,905,531 of NC_080607.1, forward strand.
TGACACTGCAGGCAAGGATTGATTGCAGGTAGCAGGTGAGACCCTTTCACTTGGCTGCCCCTGGGACGTGGCTGAGCGCTCCGTGCTCCAGGCAAGACACAGCCACCGTGGGGATGGCAGCCCCAGATATTTTCATTAGGGCTTCCTGGCCACTCATTATCTTTTTAGGCTCATAATTGCTGGGTGTGTCGATGCTTTTCCTTGAGCACAGCTACTGGGGAGCAGCAGAAGTGTTTCGTGCTTCCCTGGGCAAAAATGGAAATGAGCAGGATCTCTCCCATCTCTTGCCTTTTCATCCTCCTCCTCCCTGACTGCCTCTGCTGTGGCTCCATTGATCTGTGGTGAAGATGCTCCACATTTACACCCCTCTCCAGAAGGAGAGAATTTGATTTGAGGTAATTGTTGTCCGATGCAGTCGATCAGGCCTCTATCCAGGCTTTATGGGAGCAATGTTACTGTGGGAGTGATTTTGCTGTTGCAGTGGATTGCATCAATATATGCTGGAACTGATGTGTTAGGATCAGGAAAGTGACATTTACTGTAGTAAAGGGAGTATGTGTTTGGCCCCAAATTTAGCTGGGAGTTGAGAGACATAACTCTATCTTCATCTGGAACCATTTATGTCAGCTCTGGGTCTTGCCAAGACAAATAAGTGCTTCTTCATGCTCACATGTTAATGCTGGTGTGATGAGCAAAGGGTTCTTTACCTTCTAACCATTCAAATTAAACTGTTAAAATAAGGCAGAAGCCCAAATTTGAGGGACCTGGTGTATATATGATACAGTTCTTTACCTGCTCTCTATAGCCTAATATGACTGGGGTACATTTCTACTCAATTTATATTAAAATTAGATGGAAGACAAAGAAAAAGGAAGAAAGAAAATGCCTGGTCTAAATCTGGTCAGGGTTCTGAATCCAAAATCAAAGGAGCAAGGCATCCTTCATGATAAATGTTTTATGAAGAGCACACACAGCATGGTAATGCCCACAGAAATCTGACAGTTTTCTCTGCTTTCCCTCTCTCTGCTCTACTTTCCCATCCGTGCCTCAGGTCACACAGTTGAGCCTTGTTGCTCCTGTCCTTGCCTGTGGTCCCTGATTCATCACTTTTCAGACATCACTGTGTCTGGAAGAAGCAAGCAGGAGAGACAGAACTTTCCCTGGATTTCCTCATCTCTGTTTGCACTTCTGCTTCCATTTTACTTGCCAATCTTGCTCACTTCTTTCACTCTGTCTCTCACGTGGTGTTTCTTTTCTCACTCCTGGTTCAATGTTTAGTGTCACTTGGGTGGAAAATGATCTCACAGAGCTTTGGGAAGGAGTCCTGCTGGCCTTGACTTTCCTGGGCAACCTGTGTGTGTATCTGCAAACCTGTGCTTTTTTGATGGTCCATATATTTCTCTGGGGAGTTGGAAATTGTGGGTTTAAGGTGCCTTGTAATGTCCCCAAGAATCCAATAACCGGGATGAAGGATCTCCCCATCCCTGGGCCCTGTGAACCATTGCCTTTCCTATTACAAATGGGCTCTTGTTTTCCAGTTGGAGCAAGCCTAGCCATAGTTGCTATTTTTAATTTTAATGCACCTTTATAGGAATCCTTTCATCACAACTAATTAAAAAATTTGAGGACTCCCAATTTTTTCCTCTTAGCCACTTACCATACACAGCAGAGAGAGGAGTCTCTATGTCAGTTCTGCCCTTTCCTGAGCTTTGCTTTAGCCCCTTTTTCCATTTCTGCATCAGAAAAAGATACAGATTGTATAGCCTAAGTTGTATATAAACCCCCTTGAGCTTTCTTCTGCCAGCAGACCAGGATAGGAATCTGCATTTTTTGATACACCTTCATCACAGTGGAGTCCTGTGTCACAGCCTGGCCCGAGCTCCCTGCCCAGATAAGATGGAATTGTCACCCAGCTCCAGCCACATTCATGCTGGGGCAGCAGCAGCCAGTGCAGCTTTCTGGACATACTTTTGTAAAGAGATAAAAATTGAAATTCAGTATATTTACTGCAAATGACAAACGAGAGTATAAAGCTGAATAGAGAAATTGGCCAGGGGAAAAAAAAAGGATCCCCTCAGGAATTAGATCATATGTGAGACTGTAACTGGATCAGACAAGCCACAGCCAGTGAAAGTACAGAAATTTATTGTGCACTGACGAGCTGCAAACACAGACCTGTGGTGGCTCTGCCCAGCTTCTCCTGCATGCTCTCTCCTTGATATCAAAAATGTGCATTGGGCTCTCCCTGGATTTGGAGTTGGATCAGTTTTAAAGAGAAGGCGCTGTGAGAATGCCTATCCTGAGGGCTGCTGTGCTGGAAATGGAATATTCTTCTCAAAAGTGTATTTTTAAGGCATGGGCAAGGCCTGACCAAATGATTTATTGGCAGGTCAACACCTCCACAGCCAGCACTGCAGAGCAGAGGATTCTCAGGGTATTAAATATTTCATATCCATTTGATGAACTAGGTTTTGCATGAATTGTACCCAAAGGATCAACCCAAACTACTCTGTGCTGGATTCTCAGCTCTGCATTGAGATCTGCTCTGCGAGAATTTCCTCTCTCAGCTTCTCAGCTCCATCTGCCAAGGCAAGACATTGATTTTTCCTTTCCTCTGTACTTTGTCTTACCTGCTCAGATTGTTGTGGACTTGTAGAGCATTACATTAATATGAGTATCAGCAAAGTGTTGTTCCAAGTTAAGTTTCAACCTCAAAAAAATTAAGCACAACAAAATCCCAATAATAACCAGGAATAGTTTTTGCCATCTTGGGGAGTTGGGGATTTTTGCTTTCTGCTGGTGTTCCTCATAATTTTTTATATGAAATCTGTGCCTTATTTAACAGGGAAGCTATAGCAAAAGACTTAACTTTTGCTATAAATAATAAAAACTATGCTATTTATATGAGCAGGGCTCTTCAGTGATCTGGTCATGGGATTACAAGATGATCTCCTGGAACTTATGAGCTGGGTTGTGGAGAAATCTGAAAAGCAGAAAAGTGGAAATAAGGCAGTGATGCTGGGACAGGGGAAGAAAAATTTTTGTTCATTCTTTGCACCAGGAGTTATGCCAACCCTGAGTATTTATTTTCCAGCCAGGTGGGGTTAGCAGTGTGCAGGCAAAAAAATGGGGAGCTTCTTTCATCCATGGTGGACAGCAAACCCCCAAAAGAGGGGTGAGCCAGGAGGTTACACTCATGAGGATTCCCTGGGAAAAGAGGTTTTCAGAGTCACAGTCAGTGAAAGAGAAAAGTGAACATTATGGGAGATGAGGTGAGTGAGACATCAAATATTCAGGAGGTGGGAATGGAGGAGATACACTCAGGAAGTGCAGATATGAGGAGCAAAACTTTGATTGGTACAAAACACCAAAAGGAAACAGATTAAAAGAATCACAGAGAATGTGGGCACAGTTAAAAAAAAAAAAACAAACCTAGTGTTTAAAGGTTTGAGGCCATTGTGACCTAAATGGAAAATGATAAGTGAGAAGTCTCAAGACAAACATGAACCATCCAAATTCTTCTCCCTGCTTTTGGAATTGTACAACAGGCTGACTACAGATGGGTTCCTACAATTTGTGGGCATTGGTTTTATCTGGAATTTATGAGTTTTTCGACTTACTGTCAGAGCACAACTTCCCTGTGCATTTTATATTTATTTATTTTTTACTTTTTTCCCAGAGCTGAATGGGTGCATGAAGGGCACATAAAGGTTTATTGAGTAAAAGCCCTAAATGCTTGCAAACTTTTACTATCCTTCCAGGGCCTATAAATATTTTTCTCAATCTTTCTCTTCAAGGCAATAAAAAATTAGTTTAGAGGTTAGCTGTGGGACACTTGACATGAGCCTGGCTCTAATCTCATTTTGAGTTTGGTGAAAGTAGAACTGAAACAGTCCAGAGTGCCAAAATATTGCAATAGATAATGGCATGGTCCTGTCTATGAGCCCATACCTGTCTGTGGCACCACAAGGTGCATGGATGGTGAAAAGATGAATTACTTGTGCATTAGAGAGGTGCTGCCTCACTCAGGGGTGTTGCTGAGGTTTTCAATTGCAGCAGAGTGGTTTTCCTTTCAGAGGGCATGGTTTGCAACCCAAAAAATGTGGCCAGATTCAGAACAAACATCATAGAGTCACATCTCAGCAGTGTTGGGCTGGGCATCAGGGACACAGCTAGGGAATCAGAGGTTTAGACACGCAGATTTAGAGGCAGGGAGGTTTCTGCAGAGTGCAAAATTCTACCCAAAAAAAAAAAAAAAACCAAAAAAAACAAAATATCCCACAAACACACAGGGAAAAAAAATCTGCACTTATTTCACTGTTAAAACATATCTTGCTGCTCCAAAAACTGAACCTGTAAGGAAGTAGCTTTACTTCAAGACTAGCTTAGTCACATTGTTCACAATAACCTGAATCCTAGATTCCACCACTGTCCTCTGGATATCTCTGCAGTTTTCTATGAGCCTTCAGCTGGGGGTTTGCTTAGCTGTGCATCCTCAGGAGAGGAAGAGATGTTAAGAAAGCAAGCGAGAAAAGCCAGTGTGTGACCCAAAGGGTTGGATCCATTGCACAAGGCCTTTCTCTTCCATGTGAGGGGTTATGTGACAGATATCAATGTGGCACCTTGTAACCACTCCACATGGAGCTGGGCTAATTCCCTGTCAGGAGAGAGCAAAGGAATTAATGCATGTTGACTTTGGACTACGTAAAAGATGTTCCTGGTGAAACAGCAAACGCCTTTGTCTTCTTTCATTTTCCCCTCCCTTCTAGGTGTCTCCCTTGGTTTGCCACCCTAACCTGGGAGATTCATGGAATCATAGAACAATTTTGGTTGGAAGAGACTGCTGTCATCTTACTGCAGGGGTTCTATACTGTTGCCTCCTTATCACAAAAGTTTCAGACCTTCTTGCTGTTTCTCATGAGCAGCTCTTCAGAGCACTGACTCTTTCTTCTTCACAAAGCAGCCAACTGACCCCAGTTCCCTTCTCAACCCGCCACCCCACTCTTTTATAGCATCTTCTTCTCATTGTCCCGTTAAAGTCAGGCCTGTTCCAAATCTTTGATAATTGGCCTAGCTGCAACTCCTTAGGGATAAGATTACTTTCTACACTATCTTTATTTTCTTATATTCTATCCCCCTACAAGAGACCTTAAAGATCAAATCTGCCATGGGCAGGGACACCTTCCACTAAACCAGGTTGCTCGAAGGCCCATCCAGCCTGGCCTTGGACACTTCCAGGGATGGGCCAGCCATGTTTCTTCTGGGCAGCCATTTCCAATCCCTCAGCACCCTCACAGGGACTGTCCCTTCTGGCTAGTGGCTGATCAGCAGTGTCTGTCACCTCCTGCAGGGCCAGGAGGCTTCATTCAGGTGCCCCCAAGGATTTTGGCTGCTTTTAGGGTGGGGATGCACTGGCTGGGAGTGGGATCAGTGTTCCCCGGTGTGTAAGTCAGCGAGCCCAACGCCCACGCAGCAGGCCGAGCTCCTCAGCAGAGCAGCCCTGTGAAACTCAGCACTTTTGGTTTGCAAGGGGACCTATGAAAATATTTTTGGTGTCAGTTTTCCTGGACGATCCCAGCTTGTGAAAATTGAAGGCAAGCACTGACTTTCCTGTTCTGGAGCAGTTGCTGCTTCAAAAAAAATACCCTAAAACCAGGAGAATGTCATGGGAACGCTCCTGAGGGCCCCCAGCTCAGAGGTGGTAGGAGGCTTGCAATAACACATTCACTCATTTAAAAGATTGTTTTGGAGGTAAACCCACTTCCTATGTAAATGCCTACACTGAGGCAAAAAAGAGTAGATCAGTGTCTATTTCACAGGCGTTTTTTTTTAATATAAGAAAACATATTTTTAGTGAGAAAAACTTCATCTATCTATGAGGCATTCCTTTAGGAAAGCTGATGTAAACATACTTAGCTGTTAAACATTTAATGAGATCCCACCAGTATGTGCTGTGCATTTATCTAATGAGATCACACAGGTTCTCCTCTCAGCACCTCCTCCTCTATGAAATCAGGCACCTTCTCAGCTCCAGCTAGGCCCCCAGATTAATATTGCCTTGACATAATTGTTCATTCAACACGACTGCTAATTTGTCAGTGGAGCTATCCCAGGGTCTTGCTCCAAGAGATATGAAAACAATAACCTTGTGACCAAGAGGCAGGCCTAATGTTTTCACTGCTAAACTGTTGAAAGGGTGTTTTATGTGAAGGAGAAGGGAATGAGTCATCAAGCAAGGGGTACAGGGTTAGTACTTCTGAAAAGAAAGAAAAGGAGCATAAAAACACCCAAGTTATCCTTCCTTAATACAAGTCAGAGGATTGCTAGACAAGCAAAAAAAGCAAATATATACAAAGTGAACCAGAGGAATGCATCAATCTGCAAATCAAAATAATTCTGGGCATAGTTATTAAAAGTTTGTGTGCTCACAACCACACATATGCCTGCTTTGTCTTGCACACACAGATGCACCACTAAAGCACTGATGTGCAGCTCCCAAATAATTACCTTCTAATAGCAAAAATGTGCCCCATTCCAGTAATGACAACTGCAGCACAATGAAAACCAACTGCCAGTAAAAAACAAAAATCATATTTCAAAGAAGCACTGTAGATTAGCCTGTGGCTTTCACTAAACTGTGTCTCTCTGATTCCTGCTGGGTGACACAACAGGCTGGCTTAACACAGCCTGGCCTCTGAACTCAGCCTTACAAGCCTTGGATCCTTGAAACAGCATCTTCACTGTCTGTCTGATTTTCAAAGCTACACATATTCTTCATAATATTCTCTCCTTTCTCTGCCCCATTTGTCTGTGGCACATCTGTATGCCCCATCTCCCTGTTTTTTATAGAAGTCCTCACAGTCTTTTTGTGTGTGTATTCCTTTCAACATCTGCAAAAGAAATCATTTCTCTTAGAAACAGTGTAAGGGTCGGGGAATATACACAATAGCTGGAAATACTGTTTAAGGCCCAGAGGGGAGAACTTTTTTTCTCCCATGAAAATGTGCTTTTGCAATGTAAGGCAGTGTTCAAACTCAACCCCCTTCTCTCCTATCTGTCCCCCCCCCCCAAGAAAAAAAAAAAATCACAAGGTGGAACAGGCTCATCTGAAGCAAAATATACTTGAGAGAACAGATGTGGCAAAACAAAACCCATAGCTTTCCATGAAGAGCTGCCAAAAATAACATTGGCTCGGCAGGCATGTGATCTTCAGAGGAGTTTGCTACTTGAATGAGTCAGAATGGTGATTCCATTTTTACCTCTTCGGTGAACAGGAAACACATTCTCCTTGAGCACCAAATTCTCCTGCAGTGGCCCACTTACACTGGATTATATCAGTCAGCTTTGCAGGTGCTGAGACAAAGTGGAAAGAGTGTAATGGTTTCCTCCAGTTTGAGAAGCTGAGCTGAACTGAGGTGAAGTCCAAAAGGTCATCTAGAAGTGTATGTAACAACAGATACCTGTGTACATGTATCTGAAATGAGGAGCTAAAAGAGCAAAGGGGGAGTAATTTAAAATATCCATTTCCATAAAGAAAGATTTGGGCTCTGCCTAGACAATATATTTTTCTCTAGGTTACAAAAATTGCAAACTTTAGGAAAAAAGTCTGTGAGGTGACTAATGCCACCAATCCAGCATGTGTCCTTCAGCTCATTGTTCTTCAATGAAAACACTTTGGTTTCATTTTTTTACAGGGAAATGGAGTGGCAAAGGCCTCAAAAAGCTTCAGGTTTTGGTATCCAACTCTCAGAGGCTGGGACTCTCAGAATCAGCATCTGTATTGTAGTTGCTCAAGTTTTATAGTGAGAAAGCAAATTGCATTTTGATTTCTATGTCACAGGAGGAGATTGCAGAACTTCTATTTGAGTATGCCATCAATTGTCCAGTAAAAGTAGAAGATGTTAAGGTGCAGTTGATAGGAAGAATGAATAGAAGTTTTTGCAGTTACTTTTTCTTTAAGAACTGCATTTAAATTAAAAAAAAAAGAAAAGAAGGAATATTCCATTAAAAACAGTCACTCCCTCAAATGCCCTCCATATCTCTAGGAAGAATAATTTTAATTTTGCAATAAATGAACATATGGTACCCCAGTTCCTTGAGGGAAGCACAGTGATTTTATTTGCCTTTTCTGCAAGAATCACAATGATCCTTTTTGTGTCCTCCCATTTAAGTATTTTCAGGTTTCTTGTGAAATATTTGGGAGGTGGTTTCTGTATTCTTGACAAATGTTGCCCACATTGTCCAGTACAATACTAAAAGAGTAGAGAAAAGTCCAGTTATAGAGCTGGTTGTAGGTCTGGTGGACATTTCACCAAGAACAGAGTTAAAGCAGGAGTTGGGAAATAATGGTCAATTGGATCCTGGGAAATTTACCTTTCATTTTAAAAAAAATAAAATTAGTATTGAAATATCTTGGATGCAAGTACTGAAAATAGCAAAAGTAATGGATCATAGACCAACTCCAGATAAATGCAGTCTCTCATCAGACATCTGAAGTCATGTTGTTTCTGTTGGAGATTTCAACAACTTGAGCTGGTGTCCATTGCCAAGACTTTCAAAAACAACTGGTGGGGAAAGGAGTTCAGAGGCTTGATCAGAGCCTGATTTTCACCGAGTTTGGGGACTCAGCAGTTTCTAAAAATCAAGCCAAGAGCTTTCCAAATTGAGAAAACACATCTGACAATTAATGGCTGGAAAATGTGGTCAGCACAGAGCTGTAGGTGCTCACGTCTTCAGAAAATCAGTCCAAGGTTCCCTCAAGTTAGAAACCTGACGTTTCCACAATGAGAAGTCTCTTTGGAAAATGTTAGCCTCCAACTCTGTTTTAGCTTTTCTAGGTATTCACATGGGAAGAAAAATATTGTCTAATGTCTAAATATGATTGTTATGTAGTGGCTCATTGAGCTGAGAAAGTGCAATACCATGTGGGAAATAACAGTGCCACGCTAGAGGTGAGGTGCAGTTCATTGGTGAAAAGTCAGTGACAAACCTGTCTGCTCTCTGTTTTCAAGGAGCCTCTTGATACAGGAAATAGTGACATTGTCACTTTGCAGCTCCTCATTGAAAGATTTCTGGGTTTGTGTTACTCTTTAGTTATTTAAATACAAATGCGACCCTTCCACACTCAGGGGAAATAAAGAAATCTGAAAGCATCAAGGATTTCCAAACTGGTTAGGCCTTCTTGTCCACAGGATTCTGTGGGACTTGTTTTCTTCTTATTTTTCAGGAGTTTTAGATTTAAGAACTGACTTCAGAAAAAATAAAAAAAAAGGACATTTGTGTTCAAATCTGAGTGATAGGTGTCTTCACTGAAAGATTTCATATCTAAAAACATAAATGAAACTTTCTTTCACTTTGATAGAGCATTTGGCAGTGAAGTCTGTGCTTGCTGACCAACTCATTTGTCAGAAACACCAATTCTTTCATACTTTCCATGGTCTTGTTTATAAGTTTTGGTGCACCTCCCTGTTCCATCCAGCATTGCTCAGACTGCTTCACTGTGTCAAAGCAAAACAATTCTGGACATTTTGGTAGACCTTAATTTCCAAGAAAACAGAAGGAGCCAAGATCAAAGACCAATCTGCACAGGGAAAATAGACCATTTTTTGGGTTTCTTTTTTGGAATATTCACGGCCCAGCACCTTCCTCTTCATCAGGATGAGTGGGAGCTGCTTACAGGAGAAAACATAATCAGAACACCTGTATATACAGTTTGATACCAGGATCATTCATCATCTCTCCAGTTTCCTCCTCTTTGCTTTAAATTTAAAACAGACCAGAAAGTTGCTCTGTCACCTAGTTTTTTCAAACACAAAGGGTGTTGTAATTAATTCCTGCACATTACAAGACCGCGGAGATATTTTTGTACAACATCAAAATTATTACGTAATGTTCTGACACATAATGACTGATTCTTTACTGCTGCCTAAGTACATCACTGTGCACTTGGGTGGCATCAGCTGATTGCTGATACAGTCAATCTCTTCATTACCTTTTTTTTTTTAATTATTTTTTTTTTTTTAAGGTGGATCTTTTTGGTTTTTGTCAGAGCTTGGGTTCTTCTCTCAATTTTAGAGGCAATGTACCTTTTATAGATTGATTCTTGTTTGTTCTTCCCTGTAAAAGAGAAATCTACTAAAAAATCATATTTTTATTAACATTTATAAGTCACAATGTTGGTAACTTTAAGGCCATTTTTTACCACAAAAATTAAGAAAAGGAATCAAAAGAAAACTGAGATATGAGCCAGAAGAAGACTCCCAAAGGGCTGCTATCATGACAGAGTGTTAGTAAGACCTATTTTCCTTGCTCTGGTGAAAGACTCTGCCTCCAGTCAAAGATTTGACTGAGTTTTATTAAGTAGTAATTGTTGGTCTCTGCAGATCTTTGAAAGCTCTGATTTCCCTATCCTGCATTACACAGAAAATCCTATTGCTGCTTTTTTCAGATCGTTCCACCATGAGGTCAGTCTGCCTGAAGACATCTATATCACGTACCCAAATACACTATTTTGGCCTTCTCAGTGTGTTGAAGGGCTGTGTTTTTCCCTGTTCTCCTAACTGCACCCTCAGTTGCAGCCCACACGGCAGCTGGATGGTAGATGAAGCTCTGGGAAGGCAGAAGGAGCTGCATTCCTGGAAAATGATGAAACCAAGGATTCATTTTTCATTCCCACTGCTCTCATTAGCAGATAGCAGCCACTTTTATCACTCTGAATATATTACTCAGGAGGCTCTTACCACATCAGGGCTTCACAGGGCTGGATGCTGTACAAACACTCAATGTCTGCATTCCTCCCATGCAAAGGACAGGAAAATCATTACATCCTTGCCTTAAGCACCTCCCCTTTCCTAAGGCACCCTCTCCACTCCCTGTGTGTATCTCTTGTTAAATCATGCCATAGATCTCACTGACTGGTGGAAATTCAATAAACACAGGTCTGATGCATGGTGATAAGAGAGACTCACAAACCAAAACAAGTACAGAGAAGAAAAACTCTCTTCCTCTCTAACCCACCTCAGCAGCACTCAAAGGAAGTCTCACACACTTGATGATGCAATTGCTTTTCAAGCCCCAACAAGCAATTTTTCTGCCCCACTGTGAAATCAAAAGACCCCAGCACCTGTTGTCCCATAAATTCAACCAGAATGAGTCAGGAAATCAAGAGATGTATTATTGCTAATAACAACAAGAACAACATGAAATGTTTTATTCTTTTCTTTCAAAGCTTTGAGGTCAAAGTAACATTAGGAACTCAATGGTAGGGCTGGAAAATTGAGGGGAGTATTTTCTTTTCACAGGAAAGATGAAGCTCTTCTGTAATTAATTAATTTTACCTGTGGGAGACAGGGTTAAACCCAATCTGCAGGTAAATGCAAGGCATGTCCTCAAGCTAAGAGCACCATGATATGGAGGTTTCCATGTAAAGAAAACCCCTTTCTTCTCAGCAAATTTGCCTTTTTTAACCCCAGAAAGTCTGATTCGCACAGTGTGCCCTGATTAAAACCATCCACTCATTGCAGCTGCCCTTTCCTATCCCTTGTCAAGGAGACAGACCCAGACTTGTTCTGGGAGGAGCAGGCTGTCTGTCTCTGACACCTCCCTGAAACGTGGTGCTCGGAGAAGCTCCTGTGCCTCAGGGCATGGCTGCTTTCCCCAGAGCAGGCAGCACGTTCTAGGAACACCCCACCCACGGGCTCAGCCTCTTCCAGCACCCACTGGTGCCACCCAGGTAATTGCCAGCCCAGAGAGGCTGTGCCTGATCCACCACTCAGGCTCCCTGCGTGGTCTACGTGGCAGGGTGATGCCTGTCCAATGGCTTATCCATGCTGGGGAGGGAGATCCTTGTGTGATTTTTCAGTGTCTCCTTTTCAAAAATGTGTATTTCCAGAGGGGAAGGACAACAGTGTAGGAGCTGAGGAAGCCAAGGTTTGGCTTGTCATTCTAAGAAGATCTTCTTGGGTGACCCTGATGTGACACAGCATCTCTGTACCCCAATTTCCTGCCTCTGAAATGAGAATAGGAGCTGCCTTGACTCAGAGGTATGCTGGAAGGACACCAAGGAAAAGTTATGAAGTGTTTGAATGCCACAGCTGGTAAGGAAGGGGAGCACAGAGCACATTTGATGAGAGATTTACGTTTCCTTTACAGTCATAAGTACGAAGCATCCTTTGTGCCATTCTTCATCTACTGATCCCTAGATTAAAAACTCAGTGGGTACACAAAAGGAACCAAATTTTTTCCCTAAAATGACTGAGCTGGCATATAAATCCCTTAATAGTCTGGCTCAGGGCAGGATTGTGTCTCCTGATGGACAAGACAAAAAAGCAAGTGGAACAAGTTTGGGTGACACCAAGCTATGACGTGCATGATAGTGGCGTGTGTGATGGTGTCATCAAACACAATTCTGCTGCCAGAAGCTCCACCTGGGTGAGTTCTGCTCTGGGAGGTGAAGAGAAGAAATTCATTCAAGGCACCCATAGCCCAGGAGATGCAGCTTCTGCCTCTGCTGGGTTATAGACTGATCAGAACATGTGTCTTTTTTTTTTTCCAGAGATATGTTGGAAAGCTCTCAATTTCATTCTGCCAAGAAACAACAGCAAAAATAGTCATGAAATGTAAGGCTTGGACTTTTGCCAGTCTAGATTTTAGAGGTTTGGGGAAGAATTTGAGTTCTCACAGGGAGGCCAGAAGGCAAAGATCAGCTGTAAGTGATAGAATCAGATGTTACACATATAAACCAGAATCCTTTGAAAAACAGAAGTACCCCATTCTCCACACAGCTTTGCTATGATGCATCCTGACAGAGCCCAGGAGCATCCTCAGCGCAAGGCAAGGCAGCACTCAGCAGAAGCACACTTGAGCAGGAGGACAGAATCCTTTTTCCTTGATTTCAGCTGGAGCTGCATGCACTTGCAGCCCGATAAATCTGTCCCTGAGTAACGCAGCGTACAGGGCCGTGTGTGCCTCTGTGCCTCTCTCACACACACCTACACAAACACAGACATGGGCCTGTGACTCACTGCCTTCCCAGCAATCAGGGCTCCTTTGCTAGTTAAAACACGCTGAGATGCTCTCTCAGCCCCGTGGATTAACCCCTGTCTCCTCTCCACACCATCACCTATGGCTCAGCAGCACACTGCAGCCTGGTTCGGGCCTGATGGGCACTCTTGGTGCTGATATGTGCAGACAGACAGATTTTTTTCATGAGCTCACTTGACCCTTCAGGGTAAGAAGTGGAAATACTTGTTGTGTAGTAAATTGAGCAAACATGACATGGATGGTAAAAGAGAGAGACAAGGGGAAAAGACACAAATAACTCTGAGGCTTCAACTTATTCGCATGTAGAAGGAGGCTGGGGTGGCTTCACCAAAGGGAAAGGGTCTCTCCTGAAGCACCCAGAGCAGAGCCTGTACCTGCAAAGTCAACCCAGATAGCTGAACAATGACAGCTGATAGTCTAAATAAAATGCTCTCCAATCCATTTCGTTTGCTAACATTCAGATGTTCAAAAAAGCAGGATTTTATCTGTCTGGATAGCACTTGAGAATGCTTTCATGACTTTGGTTCTTTTGTCTTCAAGGTTCAGAGGAGTGTGAACCTGCCTTTGTTGTTGTTTTCCAGGTGAATACAGTTGCAAGAGCCTAAAACCCCATTTTCCTAGTCCAAGAGAACTAGGAAATAAATGGAACTATAGCTTTAAACATATAAAAAATGTTTAAATACATTTAAACTTAAATATGCTTGCAATGCTTGCCAGGGCACAAAAATGGCACAGGGCTGCTATTATTGCACAAAAACAATAGCATAACACTGGAATGAATGACAGATATTAGAACTTTCAAAAACCGAGAGATGCAATATAGTCAGACTCAATATCCTATTTTACAAATATGATGGTAGGTTTTGCTATTAGTTCTACTCTAATCCTTGTGGTTGCATGTCAGGCAGAGATCTCTGCTCATGAATTCACATTTCAAAGTATGCAGAGCCCTTCAGTTTGCAAAAAGAGGGTCTGGACACATTCAGAATAAAACCTTCTCTTTTCCCTTAGGCCTACAGAGCATGTAGAACTTTCCCCTGATACATTAAGTTTCCAAAACAGTGTTATTTCATCTCAGTGCCTCACCAAGGAGCAGCAGTTGGGCTGATTGGAAGCTGCTGCATTCAAATCTCCCATCACCACCCAGTTGCTCCATCTCGAGCTGGTCCTGTTTAATAACTGGTTTGACACAGAGGTGTGATGGTGCCACCTCAGTCTGTCAGTCTGTCACTGCTCTGTGGCACCTGAGGCATGAGGACATGAGCAGCCCAAAGTTTTATCATTAACTCTGGTGGTTTGGCAGGGGAGAGAAGCTGCTGCCTGGGAAATGTCTCAGTGAAAACCAGTTCCAGAGTTTCTGTGTCCATCTTGCTTCAGCAGAGAGGGGACACCTGCAGTTTCCCAGGGATCAAGGGTGAGGACAGGGAAGCTCCATTTCAGTGCTGAGCTTTCCTTCTCCATGTCCAACAGGTGCTGGCATTCTCCAGCTCCTCTCTCCTGCTGAGCCCTGGGTGTTTCCCCCTGTGGGAGATGCACTCAGCAGATAGAGGCTGCAATCCCTCGTTGTGCAAGGAGGCAGAGCTTGGCCCGACAAGCTGCTGCAGACGGCTCCATCAAAGCATTTCTGTCCTCACCTGAAACTTCCCTCCATCACCAGCCCTGCAGCCACAGTGCATCCCTGCCCCATGGCTCCACAGCTTCAGCTGAGCTGCCACTTTATCTAAACCATGACTGTTGCAAGATAATCCCTTCTACCTGGAACCTCGAGTCCATTTTAACAGAAATTGTTTGTTCAGGCATGTAGGCACAGATTCTATTGCTGTTCACTCTGCTTTATGACAGTTTCCCTGAAGAAACAGATTTTATTAGGAAAGGCACTTTGGGGGAGTTTGTGATACTTGCATTTACCTTGGGCTTATAATTGCATTTACTTCTGATACTTGCATTTACCTTGGGCTGTTGGGGTATAAAAACACCACTGAAGAATTTCCCCTCTAACCACTCTGGCTGTATTATCAATAGAATGTAGACAAAATCTGGCCCAAAGGGAAAGTACCAGGCTTGCCAAGGTTTAATCATGTTTGTGAACTCGAGTCTGAAAAAAGGAGAGAAATTAGTGATTTAATCCACCAGTACCACATCAGTCAGACAGATGAAAGGCCTGCATAGAGCAGCACAAAGTTATCTGGCTATTTCATTCCCACTGAGCACCAATTTCCAACAGCTAGAGACAAAAGACATGAAAAAATATCCTAATGTAAACTGGCACGGGGGCCAGATCACAAGCAGTTAATGTTAATTATTTATTACCCAAGCACTATAGATAGCACCAAACAGGAAGGGGAAAAACTCATAAAGCTATTAATAATGAACATAAAATTTGTAATGCGCTATGAGGAATAATTTGCATAGCAATATAAACATGATCTCTAATGCTGAAGAGCTGGAAACAGCACTCTGGTTAAAAAAAATAATCATTATTTTATATGTTTAAAGCTATAGTTCTATTTATTTATTTATAAGCATGTACTATGGTCTCTAATTTTCAGATTCCTGACTGCGTGGAACCCAACCACTTGGCTGCTGCAGACATTCCTGTTTGCTGGACACACACAAAAACAAACTTGGAGCATTTGCTTTGCAATGGTCTCGGATGGACAGTGGTTACTGGGGATACCTGTGTGTGTTTGAAAACAAAGGTCAAGAATGCCTGGTAATTTACTCTATCCTTGTGTTTTAATTTGTCTTACAAGAAGTCATTGCTTTGGATTTTGTCTTATCAAAGCAGCCAGACCCCTGTCAGAGTCAGCCCTGCATTCTCTACTGAAATAAGGGAATGGCGGCACTGACTTTCACCTACCCCATCCTTGAAGAGCTCATGTGTTTGGCTCCAATGGAAATCATCCTGCAGCTTGCTGGAATTTCTCTAGTCATCAACACTTTGGTGGGAATAAAAATGCATCCAGTGCATGTGGAGCCCAGCTGGTGTAAAGTTTCAGGGACCCCAGGATGCTGGCAGTGTCCTGACCTGGCTGGGATGGAAGTCAGGACCATGTGCAAGGCACTGCCTCCCTCATCACCCTCATGATTAACCTCAGGCTGTTACATTTTGTCATGGGGGGAAAAGATGCCAACTTGCCTCCATTTTAACCAGAGCTGTTCCAAAACATTCGGAATTAGTTGAAACATGTGGAAACAAATGCCATTTTTTGTATAACCCACAGGTTTTGCCAGGCTTCTCTGGAACTGCTTAGGCTAAGCCAAGGGACTGCAGGAGCAGCGCACACCTAGGAGCTGGTCAGGCCTAGGAAACCTCAGAGCTAATTCACATCTAGAGGTTTCAGTGCAGAATCCTCTTCCTTGGCAACCTGCACCTCAGGGTGTGACAGAGATTTCCCTGTGACAAAGCAGGGAATGGGTCAGAACCTAATTCTGGGATGGGACCATCTCTCTCCTTGCCTGGCACTGGTGCAGAGCAGCCTTGCCCTGCTCTGCCCCTCACCAGGAGCTCATCTCTGCCCACTCCCCTTGGCTGGGGAGGTTTTCTGAGGGCACTGCTGAGCTCTTCACAGCTGGAGGCTGCTTCTGCATATATCACAGACACCTCTTGGTGGGTTGTGATTTGATTTTCCACAGAGGCCTCCTGGGAATGTGTCTCAGGAACAGAGTGTGGGGGAGGATGGGGAAGGATGTGGCCGCATGCTTGATCAGAAAAGCAATAATGAAAAGTGGATGGAGAAGGGGAGAGAGCAGTGGGAGTTTTCTCATCAATCCTGGGTCCTGTTGGGCCAGCAGCCCCTCTGGTATGTTTAGGGATGCTGTGTGCCTTAACAGCTCCATTTACTAATGCAGTAATGACCTGCTGGAGGAGGATTTGGCTGCTGTGCTAATTGCATTCCTCTGCTGCACAATAACTTAACACGTTATTAAGATTCCACAGAAGAGGGTCAGGGAATTCATCTCTTTCCAGTGCTCCCCTGACCCCAGCACCATCTCACACACACACACAGACACTCCTCTCTTCCCCAAATCCAAATGGATGCTTGCAAAAGCTGGAAAGGGAATACTCCATCATTTGTAATGCTGGTATAGTCACTTTCTTTTTTTTTTCCTTCGTATTCAACATTTTATGCCAATTATGCTTTACACTGTTCTTGCAGAGCAAAAAAGCTCAGAGATGGAATCCCTTGAGTAAGATGTCTCAACTCCAGGAGTGAAGGTCCAAGATATGTTGAAGATGAGACCACCCTTACCAGAGCTCAGGTTTTCACAAGCTCACCCGTGTCTGGGAGAAGAACAAAGGACAGCAGAGAGAGCACTCTAGAGACATGTTTTTTCCTTGGGAGCTTTGGTTTGGTTTAGTTTATGGGTAGCAAAATGCACAATCTGACCCAATAATTTTCTTCCACTGGCTCAAGGGCTGGGGCACTGCCCTGACTCACCAGTGAGGCAGAGACCAGCCCTTCTCCTCCCAGGGCCTGCCCTCAGCCCTGCCCACCCCAGCCTCTTCTCCTCTGCCCACTCCAGGCTGCCCATCCTCACCCTGCTCAGATACCTGCAGTACCTTCCCTACTAATCTGTCTCAGCATTCTATAGTTTATTTCTTCAGAAATCTTCTTGAGAGCCTCCCCTGTACCACCCCATGGTCAGGATGTCAGGATGGTATCAGGTTGTGCTAGATCTATTTCTTATCCTGCCACTTTTGGACCACTGGATTTAAAGGGGGAAGATATTGTTTATTTTGTTGGCCCTTAACAGAATAACAGATACATTCAGCTCACCACATTAACTAATCAGTAATCATCTTAAATAATAATTATAAATGAAGGTGTGTGCAAGGTTAAAATTTGTTCAATGGAAGCTTTCCTCTGACTCTGTCTTGTTGGTACCACTGTTTGCTTTATAATCTAATATCTTCTGCTTTTTCTTTATTTATATATCTCCTCACCTATCTATGTAAAAGAGCAAATAAAAGGCAGCAGTTTCAGGTTATTTCTACTGCTGACATATCACAAAGCTTCAGCATTCATACCTCACCTGCAATGAATCAGAGAATCAGAAAATCACAGAATGGTTTGGGCTGGAAGGGACCTTAAAGATCATTTTGTTCCACATCTTCCACTATCCCAGGTTGCTCCAAGCCCCACGCAACCTGGCCTTGGACATTTTTAGGGACAGGGCATCCACAGCTTCTCTGGGTAACCTGTGCCACAGCCTCATCACTCTCAAAGAGAAGAATTTCTTCTCAATATATAATCAAAACCTACTCCCTTTCCAGTTAAAGCCATTTCCCCTTGCCCTGAAAGGCCATTCCCATGTCCTTGATAAAGTTTTTCTCCATCTCCTCATCACTCTCTACAACTTCCTGAAGGGTGGCTGTAGTGAGCTGGGGGTCGGCCTCTTTCTCCGGGCGACAACGGATAGAACAAGAGGACACAGTCTCAAGTTGCGTCAAGCTAGATGTAAGTTAGAAGTAAGAAGGAAATACTTCACAGAAAGAGTGGTCAGAAACTGGAATCATTTACCCAGTGAGGTGGTAGAGGCATCATCCCTTGAAGAATTTAAAAAGACTGGATGTGGCACTTGCTGCCATGATCTAGCTGAACAGTTAGAACATCGGCTGGACTAGATGATCTTATAGGTCTCTTCCAGTCTTGAAAATTCTGTGATTCTGTGATTCTGTGATCTTTCTTGTAGGCCCCCATCAGGCCCAGGAGGGCTGAAATTAGGTCAGGTAGCTCAGAATCAAGCACAGTGACTTGAAATCCAGGAGAACCCCCATGACCATGTTCCAAATTCCCTCACAGCTGGCTGCAGGGAGGTTGTGAGCCTGCAGCTGTGCATGTGCACTGATCCCAGCTCATCCCCACCCCCTACCACCCTCCCCTCCCAGCAGGGTCACAGCACAGACAGTGCCTGAGTCACCCCAGGGGCTGGATCCAGCCTGGCTCACAGCAGCTCCCAGGAAAGGTGACTTCTGCAGAATAAAAGAGGCTGCAGGGTCATCAAAGTGAAGTTAACTTATTTCGTTGCAATTAAAAGTTCTCCATGAGTGTTGGGGCTGTATTTGTTCTCTGCTTCAAGGAATGGTCTGGTTTGAATGTGCCAGTCCTCTGCTCTGCTGGGATCACAGGATCATAAATTTGTTTAGGTTGGAAAAGACTTCCAAGATCATTGAGTCCAACCCTCAACTCAGCACTGCCCAGGCCATCACTGACCCATGTGCCCAAGTGCCACATGCACACACCTTTGAGATCCTCCCAGGGGTGGCGACTCCACCACTGTCCTGGGGCAGCCTGGGCAAGGCTGGACAACCCTTCAGTGGAGAAATGTTTTCCTGATATCAAACCTAAACCTCCCCTGGTACAATCTGAGACGGTTTCCTCTTCCTCTGTCCCTTGATGCTTGGGAGAAGGGGCTGAGCCCTACCTGGTTCCAGCTCCTTTCAGGTGGGTTCATAGAGGATGAGCCTCAGCCTCCTTTTCTCCAGCTGAGCTCCCCCTCAGCCTCCCCTCATCAGATTTGTTCCCCACACTCATTCCCTTCCCTGGGCAGGTGCCCTTCATGCTCAGGTGCAGAACACGGTGGTTTTGGATTTTCCCCAAATAAGCTCATTAATGTATTAGTCACAAACATGCTTTAAGGACACTTGACCTCAGTGTCTCCACTTTCCTCTGTGATCATCTTCCAGCTTCTGCTTCAGCAACAGAAAACTACAAAGAAATGAAATAGCAGAGTCAACAAAGCAAGGAAAAGCCAAAGATTAGGGCTGTGGTTGGCCCAGTAAAGCCCAGCCTTTGTACCATGATCCCTGGAACTGTTTCCAGGTTACTCCCATGATGTCAATCCAGGTAGTTGAATAAGGAAGGATTTTGTCTCTTCCTTTGGATAACTTTTTTACATCTCTACTTGTGCTGAGTTTTAAAAAGTTGTGCCCAAAAGTAAAGCACAGTCATCTTAAATGATTAGTGTTTTTATTGAATGATAATTAATACAACTGGGAGAAGTCTGACAAGCAGATTGGGTAAACAGCAAAGGAGGCCGTGCAGAAAGAAAGGGGAAAAAAGAGCAGCAGATAATATAGGAGAAAACAGAGTGACTTCTGAGCTGAAATTTTTTAACAAAGAGCTTTTCTTCCCAGCTCTGCCATTCCCCAATTGCATTAAAGTGGTTGGCAAGATGAATAATATTTTTAGATTAAATATACTGGCAGAACAACAGGAACTGCAGCCCCTTTACTGTTCTGCTGGAAATTTCTGCTGCTGTTTCTGGTAAATATGGCTGGTGGCAGGACCTGGCTTGTAGCTTTAACCACATGTGGGAAGTTCATGGGGCAGGGATGCCAAGTCTAAAATTAACCCCCTTAGAAAGAAAAAAAAAAAAAAGAATTAAAAAAAGTGCCTGGAGCAGGGTGAGAGTGTTTAGGTTGTTATTTTTAGGTTTTCATTATATTAAAACCTGTAAAGATTTAGATTAATTAAGGTTAAAAAAAAATAAATCTCAACATTTTTCTGGATTGAAATGAATAAAACATTTCCATGGAATATTTTAGTTTAAATCCTTAGACAAGAACCAAGTAAAAGACAGAGCACTAAGGGTGAGGACTCTCTGAAGCTCCCAGTATTGCTGTGGAGAATGAATCCAAGGTGTTGCCAGCTTTTGCCATGAGGAGGACATTTCTCAGGGCTGCTCTGCTGGGACCCCTGAAACATCCCAGAAAAAACTGTGTGATGTCCTTGGGATTGTTACAACTCAAGAATGTAACAGAAAAGGACCAAAATCTCTAAAGCAAGTAAGAAGCACAGCACCAAAGCATTGGTGTTTCCTCATTTTTATGTGTTTATTTTTGTTTCTTTCTCAGCTTGTGGAATATGAGTCCTGATTTCAGGGGCAATTTAACCCCTGAGCTTTGAACTGATGGTGCACACACCAGTAAAATAACTTTATTAATATCACCATTATCACCAAGGTTAGTCTAAGATAACCGCTGCAACATCTTTCACTCCATGCAAAACATTCTCCTCAATGTTTTGTTCTTTTTCTAGTCTGTCCTTTGAAACAAAACTCTTATGGGAACAGCTGTTGTAAAGCAGAGGTCTGTGCTAATAAGGGGTAGAATGGAGCTATTTAAGTACATTGGATTCCAAAGAAATATTAACATGGAACTGCTGAGAAACCAGTATTTATCAGTTCCTTCATGAATCCCCACCTTTAAAAATGATCTAAAATGGACATTTAATTATGCCTCTCTGCATATATTCTATGAATTTCTTCATGCCAAATCCCTCCATGTTACTCACTCTGTGGTTTTAAACCTTCAGTCAAAATACCAACATCAATTTGCAATTTAATTTTTTTTAAATTAATAAGTCCCTGTTAAACCTTTTATTCTGCCAGCAGACATGGACACTGCTGCACAAAATGCTACATATAAAACAGTCTCTGCTCCAAAGATAAAATATATAATAACATATAGGAAACAATCTCTGCTCCAAAGAAATAATCCTATGAACCATATTAATAACAAAAGAACATCAATATTTTTACTGATTTCCAGAGATGTCATTTTAAGCACAAATATTTCCCAGAAGCTGCAAAAGAAACTCAAACAGCAGAGTCTGAGTGCAAAACTCTGAAATCCTTGCTCAGAGCTCAGGCCCCTCCATGTTTGGGTGAGGAAAGATGGAATAAAATCCCAAAAAATTCCATCTGATCTCAGACAGAAAATATGGGCATCACATGTAGAGCGTGTGATGATTGAGCAGATCCTGGCAGTAGAAACATGAGAGAAATAATCACTTTCCTGGGGCTTCCTGTTGTCATTCAATAATAAAAATCATCTCAGGGGAGAATTCCTGGCATAAGACAATGGTGATCAATAACCAAGTCCCAGCTGTTGCTGGAAAAGGTTTCTGAGCTCTTGCAGACAGGACAAAAGTGTCCTCAGAGCCATTACTGAAAGCAAAGTTTTCAGAGAGAGAGTTAAAATGAAACAAAGCAAGCTTTCAATTAACTTCTCAAAGTGCTCCCAGTTCCCAGGTCGGGGCAGATGAAAAGATAAATATTGAACCAAGAGGGTTGATCTGTATCTGAAACATCTTAATGAACACAAAAACTTATACAACATATCCAAGGAGTGCTTTTGCCTCACGTTAACTTCTCCTTCCTCCAAGCCAGGGATGAGATCATGGCCCCTCACAGGTGATCAGTTCCTGAGTGATATGGGATGATTTACTTCATGCCTAAAGTCAAGCTGAAGTTTTCCCCTGAACTCTGGAAAATCAGATTTGTCACTGATATGAGTGGGGAAATTTCTGATTATAAAAAACACAGTTTTCTGAGAAAAGGGGCAAAAATATCCATTACTAAATGTTCTCATGACTCTTGCTTCTGAGTTATGTGGCATGGGCAAATGACACAGTTGCTGCCTGTCTATTGTCAGTATTATCACCAGCTATGGCCCCATCTTGGCTACTCAGGGAAAAAACCCAAACTTGACCACTGAGAAAGTTGCTGTTGCTAAACAGAACAACCAAGATTTTTCAGAGCCTGAATAAGACATCTGCAGCTTCCCAAAGATTATTCACTTTCTCTCTTTATCTGGTAATGCAGCAAACTCAAGAAGAATACATTGGAGGGTCAGGGACATTAAGTGTGTATAAATAACATCTGAGGTTGTATTGCTAAGGCCAGAAAGGGATTTCTCTAAGAACCCCAGTAAGTTCAGTCCCTGAGGGTTTTGCTTTAATAAATTATTTGGGGAGAAAATGGATTAATCCTTGTCTATGCTATGGATTAAATAAGCATGTTTGCAATTTATCCATGGTGTTTTCTGATCTAGTGTTGCAAACACTGATGTATCACATAGTGGAATCATATCAGTTCAAATAAGAGAAACAGATTTTTGTGGGCAAAAATTCACTGACATCAAGAGGAAGGCTTTCTACTGATTTCTGGATGAGATTAAGACTCCATAAATATGGGCAGATTATTTTATGACTAGTCCTGCAAAACCAATGAAACTTGGGAGAACTCTGATTTGTGCCTCAGGCATCATTAGCACACTCATGAGCTAAATTGTGACTATCAGAAAGAGCATGGCTCTGCTTCTAAATCCTCCACTGTTTGCAGGGTAGTCCCAAAAACTTTTAAGAACTGATTTGGAATTGAGATCTGCAGGGACAGCATAAATACCAAACCCTGTAATTCTGAGTATAACTTGTAAAACTTGCAGCCATTGTTATTCCTTCTTAATGGTCAAACAGACAAACCCAGTATTTTTTTCTCAATGCAATTGAAGATTCAAAAGACACCCAGAGTACAAATAATTCCTGGCACTAAGTTGCCATGAGCTGAAATCTTGAAGCTGCAGGAGTTTTGCTGCTGACTTCATTGGGTTAGAATTTCACCCAAAGAAATTACCACAACTTTCAATCTCCATAAATGTTGTGTAATGTTGGATTGTCTAAGCCAGCTCTTACATATGAATTAAATAGAATTAAAGTTAGAGAAACTGGAAACTGAAGTTGTGACAGAGAATACAACAGTAATATTTTGACAGTTACAGTTTAGGGGCAACCCTCTAGGACCTGGTATTGACCTGACAGTCTTGCATGAAGTTACAGTGGAGTTTCACCAATACCACTCAAACAAATAATATTTTCTTAATTTTCTTTCCCCAGCAAAGTGTCCCAAGCACAACTACAACCAAGGTATTCCACACTGACCACAAGAAGAGAAAGAATGACTCTGCACTTTCCTCTCATGTCCAACCATTCCTTTTTTTTCTTAATGTAGCCATTTCATTTTGTAAGAGTTGGAAATGAAATCTCACATTGCATTAACATTGAGACCCTTTCATGTGTATGTGCCAGATAATTCTCTGTGGGCAGGTGTGTGGAGAGGAAGATCAGAAACTGTCAACTTCTCTTCCTTTTACTTGTTGTCTTTTACTGGTTTTATTTTCTTCTGGTTTAATGCTTTGCATGTGCATCTTTTGTGTTTTGCTCCAATGAGTGAGAGTGAAAAAGAGAAAAAGGGAAGGACATCAGCTTCACTTTTGAAATATCTTAAGATGAGCAACAGATAAAATCCTCAAGAACAAAATAAACCAAAAAAAACAAAAAGGAAAAAGAAGAAGAAGATAACATAAACCCTTTCAGAGTCTCATGCACTGCTTAGACTTTGTACTGGACCTGCAGTACCCACTGCTGGATCCACTTTTCCATCTCACGACAGAACAAATTTTATTAACAATGACCAAACCAAAGATGAGCTTTAAAGCCAAGCTAGCACTCTTGGGCTTTATCTTAAACGACCTTCTCACCACCTTTTCCAGCCCATACCTTTGCTGCAACAGGCTTGTTGTACTCATTCCCTTTTCATCCAGTCTCATCTAGATTTGGATTGCATGTTAGGGTTGCCTGCATGGGGAACCCAGGTTCTCTTTTTTCTCTGCAGTAGGAGCCAGCTGTTGCAGATCCTCTGCTCTTTAATCTTCCTGTTTTAGAGAGAAACAAATAAATGTTATTTCCACAGGCTGCTTCATCCAGTGTGAAGCCGTGGCCAAAGAGGCTGCCCATGTAATCACAGCTGGATATGACAAAAACTAAATAACAATGAACTGTGGCATGATGAGGAGTCCAAGTAGAGATCCAGCCCCTTGACTCTCTTTTCAAGGGCTGAACCAACAAAAAGCAAAAGGCAATCTCAGGGAAATAGTGAGCAACAGTACCTGCATGCATTTTAGAGCAGCAGGATTGCCAAACAGTTCTATGGGGAAATAACAGTGATAACCCTCAGAAAAGAACAGGACTGAAGTTCTGTCAAAGGCCACATGCAAGGAGAGCATCCCAAAGCATATCCCACAGGATGTCTCTCTCTTTAAGATCATGGTACAAGTCAGTATGCAGAATATAGGGGTTGACAACAATAATTGATCAGAAATGAGACAATCAGTTGACTCAAGTGGCTACGTGATTAATTGCCAGGGTCCAAAAATGCCATTAAAAGCTGCAAATGATGTGAAAATTTGAAGTGGATTTTAAACAAGTATACATTTCCTGACTCAAAGGCACTTTAGCCCTATAGCCTGCAGCTTCGAGACATCTATCTGGCTTTCTTCCGTCAATCGATACCATTAAAGCCCTAAAAAAACCCCTTCTCCATACAGTTATAAAATATCAATTACATACATTTTCATTAGCTGAATGCAGTGATCAGGACTGATACATTGGTTGTTTGTTTCTCAGCGAGGCACTGCTGGCATCCCTCCAGCCCCAGCCTTATCCAGTGGGAGCATCCTGTAATCCCAGTAATGGGACCCAGCCCCTCTGCCCGTGCCCCTTGGCCCCAGCTCTGTCACTGGGCACAAACTGGGGGTGCCAGGCTGGGGTTCCCCCTGCCCATCACCCCAACGCTGCATTAACCTCTGGTGTCTGCAGAGGATTTTCTGCTGCAGGATTTAAAAGCTCTGAGCAGACACTAATGAGTTATGCTAAACTCACTGACACTCCTGTGGAAAGTGCTTTCACCTCTGTTTCACTGATGTAGACGTTTAGATAGAGGAAAGATAAGTCACTTGCCTGAGGCCATGCACTGATTGAGTATCAGAGACCAAATTAAACTGACATTTCTTGGCCTTTAACTCTGTATTGTGGAAGTTCTGTCTTCTGGAGAAACTGTTGTAACAGAAACTAAAACACACCATGCCCACATTAAACATGCCAACTGCTCTGTGCTCTCCCATCCCTTTGTTTTAAATGCCAGCCTGGCAGCATCAGCATGCAGATTCCTCTATGTCCATGAGAACCTATCCCCTTTTCAGCTTGGCTCTTTACCCTGTCCACCAATGTGCATTGACATCCTTTAAATGGACCAGCACTCAACTGGAGACCTTTCCTGAAAAAGGCAGGAGCTGAACGTGTCTAGAAGTGTTGAGATATTTTTAAACCAAGCACAAACGTGTACTGCCACCACCAAGTGTGGTTTTGGAAAACGCAATTTTGTTTTCATCCAGCACTTCTCAGAAACAGCACAAGAAAGGGAAGGGAGTGGAAGGAGGTTTGTTCTTCAGAAGGAACATGTTAAACAACAGCATTAATTATTACTGTGTTTTATCCTCAGGGGGGAAAAACACATAAACAAATAAACAAACAAAAAAGATGACACACCTCTCTCCCAACCTGCTGGAATTTATGGCTCTGCAAGACTCATTTCCACTGATAACCTTCTTGCTGGCAAGCTTACTGGCAGCCTACCTTGGAATAAAAGGTCTCCCTAGTTCCCAGATCCATCCTGTGCGAGTTCAGAATTATAAACTGCAACTGAAGTCCTAATGGGAAGGGACAAGGGCATTACCAAAACACTCCAGAGGGGGAAAAAGTCTGTATTTTACTGCTGTAATGATGGACACAGAAGGGGGCAGGAAAATATTCTCCCACTGCAAAATTGTTGAGTTTGCACACACTAAAAATATTTTATTGCAAGAAGAAAAATCCATTGATTTTTTTTTCCCCCGTTTTCAACAACCAAAGAAGATATCCAGCTAAAACTTGCAGGAAATATCTGCATGACAGACTGGAGACTTCCACTTTTTGGTTGTTAGAGAAATGGTTTGGCTTCTGCAAACTGAACGCTTTCAATTACATGGGGTTTATTTCTTTGGAGGTAATTAAAAACCTGACATTTTTCCTTGAGGTTTCCTTCCATTTTAATGATAGAAAAAATATACCTAATGCTAAATGTCAACTAGCTCTTCTTCAGAGCAATTTGTAGCTTCCCATGATCACCAGACCTAGAGGCAAAACACAAACAGACCCAAGAGCTGCTTCCCTATTTGGTTATACAGGAGGTTATACAAGGTTACACGGGCATGTGCTGGAGATTTGGAAATTTGACTTTGGGTGGAAAAAGTGCAAAATAGAGCAGACGATGTCCTGCAACCCTGTGCTAACATGGAAACCTGCACAGAGGCTCCTTCACGCTGCCCACACGCTCAGCTGAGCCCTGTCCCCAGCAAACCCATCACTTCCAGGAGCTGGGTGACAGCACAGCCTATGGCTCCGTGCCTGCCAACACCAGACCTGCCCTCACTCTGCTCAGCCACTGTGCAGACTGAGCTTCAGCCCCGTTTAACCATTCCAGGAGTGTGGTTGCATCTGCTCAGTCTCTTGGCTCCTGCTCTGCATCTGCCAGGAACTGAACCTGCTGGGATTACATCCACATAGGGATGTGTATTTATAGGTAAGCCCACTGCCTAGAGCCATAAAAGGAACTGAGTCAGCACTCTGGATCTGGCCCTCCAAGGCTTGCAAGTTCTTCCAAGCCCATGTCTCACTGGAGAGGTTTTGGACAGATGGGAAGAAATGAGATGTTTAGTGGTAAAAATGACACTGCTGTTGATTAAGGGAAATAGTGAAGTTTCTCTTGAGGGCAAAAAATTGTAAATTCCCATGAAAATATATCTTCCTCAGAAACTCCTGAGTACAAGAAAGAAGAATTTTATAGGGCTTTTTTTTTTGCCAAGGAGCTGTGCAGATGTGACTCATTTGCTCTCCCCAGGCCAAATGTTGGTTGATGCCTAGAAAGAGGCTTAAGCCTCTCTCCAGATTCACTGAGACTCTCCATTAGAAACAGCATCACAGGCCAGGTTCCTGCTGAGAGAAACCTCTCCACGGCTTGCTGGGGCTGTCCACAACACCAGCAGAGGACTCTCTGTGAAGTTCATTGCACGTCCAACAGACCTATAACTGTCCTGAACACCTTCCTCTGTTTTGCTCTTGTGCCTCATGAAAAACAAGATTCTGTGTTTCTGGAAACAAGACTTCTATGGATGCTGCAAGAGATTTAGTGCTTGGCATCAACAATTTCACTTTATTCTCTCTGCCTTCCAGCCAGTCAAATTTGATGGGCAGGAAGGGGCCTTCAAAACATCACATTTCTCCAAGGTTTGCAGAAAGGCTCCACCACAGTCCTGCTCCATCCTGCTTTTGCACAGGGGAGAGTTTACAATGTGGGGAATTTCTTCCTTCCTCTGTCCCATGGGGTGGGAGGAATCAGGGACCTCATGATCCCTGCACAAGCTGTACCCAGGTGAGGGCTATGAGACATGAAGAGTAAAAATTCCCCACAGACACAGAGGCACATCATTTTTACAAGCAAACCAACTTTGGGTAAAATCATGGGGTTTTTTAACACCTGACTTTCAAATTATTTATATTATTTTATAATCAGGAACAAAAGTTTCACTATCATGCACTCTGTCGTAGGACAAGCAAAACATCTTTCACGTCATGTATTTTTGAGCTTTTTCTTTGTGTGTATAGTACCATTACACATCATTTCTATTATTATGGTTATCATTGTTAACATGAAGCTTTGTTACTTTTATCATGTGCCTGGGGTTTTTTTTATACCCTTAGATTTTTCTATGCTTTGCCATGTGCTTTCTCCCAGATACTTCCAGACAGCTTTAGCTAACAGAATCCATGTTCTTCTCTAGCAGCACTCTAAGTCTGCTAGAAAACAACACTTTTTTCTCCAGAGAAAAACCTGCATTCCTGTGTACCTAGGCCATTAGCACATAAATTTAATTGTTATTAGAGGCAACAGCAACAAAATTCCTGTTGAAAATCCATTATGCAATGCAACATTGATGAGTTTTTCTTGTTCCCTGTACAAGAAAAGGGATTATTTACCCATTGTCCCAAAACAGTGATGAGGGCCATACTGGGAAAGGAATTCAATCTTGTGCTACAGCAAGTCTGACACCCTTCTTGCTGCTACTTATGAAGATTTCATTTCTCTAGAGCTTTATTACTGTTGGAGCATTGAATGTTTTGCATGCGAAAGCAGATGCGCTCAGACATTTGATTCCGAGGGTTCAGCCTTCCAGGCAGTTTAGGTGTCTGTCAGGGTTGTGTGGTCCCAGCTGAGCAGGCTGAGGTGTCTGAGCTCCTGCTCCACTCAGACTGGCCACTATCAATCAGAACATCTCAAAGCCACAGCTCCTTGTGCTCTTTCCAGTCAGGATGAAAGGAGACTCAGGCAATGCATTTTGTATTTGACTCAAGCTCCAAGGTGGGTTCAGCAAACTCTAGGACAAAAGCACCACTGCAGCAGCTGTCAGAGCAGCATAAAAACTGTGTTTGATCTCCCCTTTGCTTCCAAGGAGGGTTTTGCAGCCTGGATGTCTTGATGAGGATTTCTGCCAACTGTGGCTCAGGAAAAGAATTTAAATGTGATGGCCTCAGCCTAGTCCTTGGTGGAATATTTGTCCACATCATAAAACCACTGGACACAATATGGAAATGCAATTGACATTAAACCAAATGATATAATCCCATCTATTGATATTATAATGAATCCCAAGTGAACTCAACATGATTGGGCAAGTGTTTCAAAGTGTTACTGAAACAGTTTTTATAGTGTAAAGGTCTGCATTTGCCAACCAGTGGCCAGACACACAGCACAAACTCTCAGAAGTTAGCCAATTCCCACCCTGTAAACCTGTGGCTGCTTCTTAGAAAAACATGTTTTTTTAATTAGTGCTTTTACTTTTTGAAGGATTCAAAGGCGTTTTCTGAAGTGTGTTTCATTGTTTTTAAATACATTGCTTCTATTCCCAACTAGCTATTTCTGGTCTCTAGTGAAATCCCCCGATGAGTAGAAGGGGATTAAATTTCTGTAAATCTACCATTTATGAACTTGTGAGTTGCTAAATGATCTTGGCCTTTCACCTAATGGCTGGTTGTGCCTGACGTGTCTGTATGGTTTGCTGTGTTATTCCTCTGCTCTGGTGTTATTGTTTTTACTAATTTTGCATAAGGTACATTCTGGCATGGCTCTAAAAACCTGATCCAAATGTGTGTGAGCACAGCTGAGTGTCTGCTTGATTGAATGCCTTCCAAGTGCAAATTTCAAATCTTTGCTCTGGAGAAATGGGGAGGGAAGAGAGAGAGAGCTTTCCCTCCAATCTGGGATTGCATCTTCATTTTTGGCCAGCTTGAGATATTCATCCCTACAAAAAAAAAAAAAAAAAGAAAAATCATTGCTTAGCTCAATGCTGCTCAAGGACCTGGATGTTCTTGAAAGCTGCCCTTGGTGTCCCTGTAGATCACTTGAAATGCTGAATATATTCACAAAATTTGGAGATTGCGTCTGATGTCTTCTAATGTGTTTCACACACAAGCCTGAAATAGATGAAGTTTTTTTTGATTCAGCAACATTTGCAAAAAGCATGTGTTTTCCATTTTCTCTTTATTGATCTAAAGAGATGCAGAATATTCAAGCTGATAGAAAAAGAAACTGTATAGGTGGCCTTATTGCAGCTTGCATTCTATTTTCTGATAATTAAATTATTTTCCAGTAAAGTTTGCCTGGAGACAATGATTGTCCAGAATTACAGTGTTACAAACAGCACAGGCATTCCTCCTGTTGTATGGGGTTGTAAAAACTTCCACCAGTGACCATCTCAGCTGCAGGGTGACCTAAGAGCCAAGGACCCATTGAATGGAGTTTGGGCTTTTTCCTCACTCCAGCCTCTAGGGCAGACAATTATTCATCAGAGTTTTGAGAACATAGTTTGGTCCCTGTCCAACCTGGACTGCAGCTCCCAGAGGCTTTAATCTTTACCCCTGTTCAAGTTGGAGCAAAAGCATCCTTCATCTTCAGACCTTCTGCTCTGAGCTTGTTCACCCTGTTACACCTCTACAAGGCTCACCCAGTGCTCACCTGACACACAGTCACCCTTCTGTAATCCTGCCTGAATTCCCCTGGGCTCCCTCAGCAGGAGGTTACAGCTCTTGCACCTCCACTGTGGAACAAGACAGGTCTTCTGCTGCTTCCACTCATAATTGGTTCTGGGACAGAGCAAAAACAACCACCCAAAACCAAAAAGCTGTGAACTGTACAGAACTGTGTTATACACTGGGGCAAACACGAGGGCAGGACACTTTTAAAGCACCTTTGCTGTTGATTAGAAGTTCAAGACTTGCTCTGCAAATATACTGGAGACTCTGAGCTGACCAAGCTGAGGTTACCTGATGCCAGGCAAATGTTTGTGCACACACTCTCAGCCACAGAGCACAGCCTGTCCACTGCTCTCAACAGTTTAGCCTACCTGAACCCTGGGATTAAGGAGATTAAAATGTAAGAATCCATAATCAGTGATCAAAATGATCCCTCTTGGCCTTGAGACACAATAATTCTGTGACAATCTCAAACACCCTTGGAGGTAGCAGTGGATGAGAAGTGCCTCTAGCAGGCAGTTTGAAATTATCCCAGCAGAACTTGCATAACCAGTTAGGTTTCCACACCACAGCAATACCTTCACTAAGACTACTGGAAGTCATTAGAGTGCTTTTGAGTTATTTATATCCAGTCAGGATTTCCCCAAGAACGTGAAAGATGATCTGGTCCCAAAATGCCTGGAAAACAAGCAATGAGCTCTTTCTTGAGAAAACAAAGGATTTGCCATCTTTGCAAGCAATTGGGGTCCCTTCATGATGTATTCAGCAGAACATTTCTGGTCAGATGCGTCATAATGCTTTTTGACTATTATGATAATGTTAGTGGCTGAAGACAAAAAGAGATTGATAAATGTATTAGGCTCAAAAGTAAAATTCATCCTGTTTGCAAATCTCAAGAACAAATTTAGCTATTTGATATTTCCAAGGACACAGCATAATGCAACACCAAGAAAAAATTTAAGAACTCAGTCCTCAATCTCTGTTTGGGAAAGGTCAAATTCAAAGAACCTTACTTGGTTTTTTCCTGATTTCAGTGATTCATTGGACTTCTGTGTTGTCCCTTAGAGTACAAATCCTGTATGTTTTAGTGGGAGAGTAAGCAATTTTCAAGGGCACTTTTCCACCCTAAGTGAGGAGAAAAAGGTGTGATTACTCACAGATATATATCATGTTACCAAAGTGTCTGCCATTGCCATAAGGTATTGACTACTCCATGATTTTCACCTGTGCCTTTTGGGTTAATGAACCTGTTGTAGGAGCAGCTCATCATCACACAGCAGCAGTCTTTCAAACAAACAAAAATTAAAACAAAAAAGAAAGAAAGAAAAAGAAACAAAAAGAGAAAGAGAGAAAGAGAGAAAGAAAGAGAGAAAGAAAGAAAGAAAGAAAGAAAGAAAGAAAGAAAGAAAGAAAGAAAGAAAGAAAGAAAGAAAGAAAGAAAGAAAGAAAGAAAGAAAGAAAGAAAGAAAGAAAGAAAGAAAGAAAGAAAGAAAGAAAGAAAGAAAGAAAGAAAGAAAGAAAGAAAGAAAGAAAGAAAGAAAGAAAGAAAGAAAGAAAGAAAGAAAGAAAGAAAGAAAGAAAGAAAGAAAGAAAGAAAGAAAGAAAGAAAGAAAGAAAGAAAGAAAGAAAGAAAGAAAGAAAGAAAGAAAGAAAGAAAGAAAGAAAGAAAGAAAGAAAGAAAGAAAGAAAGAAAGCAAGAAAGAAAGAAAGAAAGAAAACCATTTTGCCAGAGAGGAAAATAAAAATCTTAGAGCAGGCAACAGCCGGGCAGTTTTAGTTTTTTCTTGAGTAGAGTGTGGTAGGTACAGATCAACTTTGTTTGTTCAATACTTACTCTATTTTCCTTTAACCTGCTCTGAAACGAGGACTGGAAGCACTTTGCTAAATGGATTGAAATTATCCTGGCTTCACAGCATGCCTTGTAAGTGCCCTGGTACTGTCTGTGGTCCTGCTGTTTGGAGACTGCCTGGTTCTGATGCCCTTTCAGGGGTTTCCATAGATCCCCTCCCCTGCTATGGCAACAGCACACTCAGCTCCAGAGCTCTGTTTGCACCAGCCAGGGGCTGCTCCTTGGGGAACCAGGCCTTGCACTGGCTCTGAAAGCTCAGCCCTGCCTGAGAGCAGAGTTCTCGCAGAGTTTGTGGGACCCCAGAACCACCAGCACCTGCTGCCAGGTGTGCGAGGCAGCTGAGATTTGGAGTTTCATTCCTGAGGTTCGGCTTGCTCTGAGAGCAGGGAACAGGTCACTGAAACCTTTATGGCACTTTCACCATCTGTGCCACTTTCCTCTACACATCATTGTCTTCAGATAGGGGTTTCCTTGTAAAAAAGGCAGTGTTGGCACCAGGGAAGCTGAGAGATGCTGCAGCCTCCCCATGGTACAAACTCTGCTGTTTGCAGAGAGGCAGAAGGACTCAATGCCATCATGTAAACTTATTGCCTCACCTCATTGATTTTCGATCTGGTAAAAAGAATTCTGAACTCTATCCATAGACAGTTTGTCCATAGTCTCATGTTTCCAACAAATTTTCAGTTGTTTTGCGGTATTTAAACTTTTAATTATGGTCTAATTGCACATCTCCTGTGGGCTATTACCTCCTCCAGCCTCGTAGCCTGGTAGATAATCTTGTGGCAACCTCTTTATGTGAATCATTTGCCAGGCATTACTGATATTTTCTTAAGTTTTTGAAGCTGTTAATTATCCAAGGGAGCAATCTACACACATGTACAATACTCACCTCCCCAGATAAATAAAGAAAGTTCCCACCTATTCCAGGATCCCAGGAAGAGATGGTGGGAGACTTCATTGCTGTTGTAGCCATGTCTTTTCCTCCTAAAAACTTCTGTACAGTTCAAGACCCAGAGATGGAATGATTTTTTTGCATTCACTGAATTCTCAGTCGATGTGTGTATCTGTTGATTTAGTGTTTCTCTCCACCATTATGTGGAGGGATGTTGCCTGAGGCAAATACAGTACTTAGAGGTGTAGTGTTCCAGGAAAGCCCCAGCTGGGAACCCTGGCCTAGACCCATGGCAGTGTCCTCCCTACCAAACATCTCTCATTTCTTCTCCCCTCCATGCCTGAGTTTGATGTGAGCTGCCCCTGTTTGTGGTATTGGAATCACTGAAGAAGATAAATATGGGAAAGAGGAGCTGAGAGAGATGCAAATGTAGCACTTGGCCAGTCCTCAGAGAGCCTACACCTTCCCTCCAACCTTCACACAATATTGATGGTTTCATAATGGACATGCAGGAATATGGGATCAAAGAGAATATCTGAGTGTTATTGGTTCTAACTACCCAAGCTTAGCCACACTTTTATCTTTAAAAGCCTTGGAGAAACAGCTTCTGGTTTGTTTTCCATCTTAGTAACCAATTAGCATTTTGTGATTACATGTAATAATTCCACATGCTCAGGCTGTGCACTTGGTGTTTCTGAATGCTGTGCATCAGGCTGAGGTGGCACATGGGGGACAGTGACCCTGGCCCTGGCAGCTTCAAAGCACATTATGTCATCACGGTTAAGAAATTTTTTGGTGTTCAGTCCAGTATAAATTCCTTTCTCTTTTTTGCTTTAATTGGGTTTTTTTTTTAATATTACTATATTGAAAAAAAATCTTTATTCTAAAGATTTAGAAAAAAATCTCTTCTGGAGGAGATCTAATAAAGGGGACACTGTGGGGTACAGTTCTTTTCAGACAGAAGTTAAGATGCTTTTATAGTCATGTATAGGGGAAAAAAGGGACAAGGAAAGCAGTTATAGCCTTTTTACTAATCTATATCTTGTGAGACTCCATTTTGTGTGCCTATAGCAACACAATTTGAGGACTTGCTTTATTTTACTGTCATTTCTCAGTATTATAGATACTGATCATTAAACTCCCAGAAACTTACAGTTTGTGAACCACTTACAAAATAGTTGTTGAAACATGCAAGCCATAAATCAGCGAAAACCTGCATCAAAATCAGAATTCACTTCTGCTCCTTTACTTAATTCCTTTTCCCTGTTTCCCCCAAAGAAAATGCTGGTTGTGACAGACGCCACCAGGGGAAAGGAGCGAGTCCCCAGATGCCAGGCTGCAAAGTTTACATGCCAGCAGTGCCTCCCTGCCCTGGAGCTGGTTTGTAGCTGCCAGCAGCCCTCAGGACTCCTGGTACCCTCCGAGCCGGGAGTCCGTGTTCTCTTTCAGTGGCTGCCTGCCCTGCAGCATCCCCGGCTGCATCCCAGCGCTCCCAGCCCGCATCCCAGCCCGGCCATCCCGGCAATCCAGGGCCCAGCAATGCGGGCTGGGCTGAAACTGCTGGCCCCGGCTGGGAGGAATCGGAGGGAAGGGATTGTTTGGAAGTGGGGAATGAAAGAGCAGTGCTGAAAAGTGGCTGTGAAGTGGCTGGGTGGTAACTGGGAAACAGGGGTGGTGCTGGTTGCAGGCAGTGGCACTCCTTGCAGCTCCAAAAGGCCAATTATTTCCATCACTTGCTCCCTCTCCTTCAGGATGCAAAACAGCTCTGTGCATAGTATCTTTTCTTTCTTTTTCTTTCTTTTTTTCTTTCTTTTTTTCTTTCTTTTTCTTTCTTCTTTCTTTCTTTCTTTCTTTCTTTCTTTCTTTCTTTCTTTCTTTCTTTCTTTCTTTCTTTCTTTCTCTCTTTCTCTCTTTCTCTCTTTCTCTCTCTCTTTCTCTCTTTCTTTCTCTCTCTTTCTTTCTTTCTTTCTTTCTTTCTTTCTTTCTTTCTTTCTTTCTTTCTTTCTTTCTTTCTTTCTTTCTTTCTTCTTTCTTTCTTTCTTCTTTCTTTCTTTCTTTCTTTCTTTCTTTCTTTCTTTCTTCTTTCTTTCCCCACAATTTTTTAAATCTCCACATTTAAACCCATTTCAGTTTGCTTGTGACACTCTCCTTGACTGAGGGGGCAGCTCTGAAGGACTAAAAAACCTGGACTAAAAACCTGGTACTCGAGTTTCCAGCTGAGGAGACAGCAGAAGTGAGTAGGGGTGCAAACTTCCACAGCAGCAAGATAACAGCTGAAGGGACTGGTGATCCTTCTTGCAGCATGAACCTGACCCCTGGGCTGACACAACAGCACAGAAATCCCCAGGAACCTTTGTAGGACCAAATGTCAGGCCATGGAAATCAGTTTTATACTGATTTTCAAATATCTGCATCATGTCTTGTTAATTACTAGCCAATATATTTTATGTTTTTTCAGGTTTTACAGAGTCTTTATTTGTCTATATCAATATGGAATGGGTACAAAACAAAGAGCTCCTCGTGGACAACCTGCCTACAGGTAGAAAGGTTACTTCAGTTGAAATCTTGGCTTGAAATGAATAATTGAACCATCCATGTTTAAACACTCTCACCCCTGCCTTCTGCCAGCATCCAGCTATTAAAAATAGCAACAACATACAGTAGCTTGAGCCAGCTTTGTGTGTGGTTTACAAGAGATATTTATTGAATGGTTTCTGATGGTCAACAGCCACTGTAAATAAATATCAAGGTCTGTGCCATTCATGAACTGTGATTAAAAATCATTACTGGACTTGGCAGGAGTGGTGAACGAATGAAAGATATTTGCTGTTTGATCTCCTGGGTGCTGTGGTGTGACACAGGACACTGGCCCTCTCAGGACCTCATCTGTGACAGATCTGTGCAGAGAATGTGTCACCTGCACAGCTGGGAAGGTGCACAGGGGACTCTCCACATTAAAATGGGATGTTTGCCAGCAGCACTGACACCCAGGCCAAAGCCTGCTGCAAAATCAGCTGCTGTGCACAACATGGACAATTTACCAGCAGTGCTGAGCTCTTACAGAAAGGGCTTTAGGAAAAGTACTTTTAGTCATTATTTACAGAAAACCTGGGAAAGAGCAGGACTATGTGTTCAGCATGCATGGATCTCACAGTTGCAGATAAGGGCTGGTGAGTCTTATCTGATGCTGTTTGGAGGGTAATAACAGTGATATTCCCAGGATAAAACTGGAAAGCCACTGGACAGATGGGATAAGAGGAACTGTACAGATAAAGCAGCATGTCATTCCTCTTAAGCTTCTCCCCTAGTGCTCCCCAGGAGCAAGGAGCTGAGGTGAGATCTGTATTTTACTTTGCTTCCAGCTCACCTTGCTCCTTGACCAAATCATTTATCTTTCTCCTATTTCAGTCCAGCAATCTATAGAAATGCAAACTTACCAGAAATGGGCATGAGCTATGTGCACACACAGCTGAAATGCTGATGAAGAGTACAAGATATAATTCCACACCTTGTGCACATCCAGCCTGAAACTAAGGGCAAGCCCTTTTTTATTTTAATAGTGCATGGGAAACTTTGTTCCGGAAACCACTTTAGGTCACTGTCAAGTACCTAATTTCCCCATACTTCTAGAACACTGCATCAGGGAAGTTGCCTTTTTGTGAAATACAGGATTACAGAAATGAGTCACAAATGCTTACTGATAATAGAAAATAATTGTAGAAGTGTTATTACTCTTTCTATATTTGCTACTAATGGAATTAAGGAAATCAACAAGATGAAAGTTTCAAAGTCTGCATAGGAACAGAGAATCTTTCCTCTAAAAAAGTTTGATTTCCTGTGTGGAAGATTAGACTCATTTCTGCATTTCTGCTCTGAACTGCACAGCTCTGGCACCAAGCTGGGAGTGGAGTCCCTGTGCATCATACAAAAAGACTGGAAGAGCATCCTTGTCACCTTCTTTGTGTATTTTAAAACAGCTGAAACATAAAATAAGCACTTTTTTCATCTTAATCAAAGGCCAGTTTATCCATTAATATTTTTCCATGTCACTGAATGAAGTGGAAGAGTTTTGCAGGTTTCTGAGGTGTACAGCAGGAACCAAGGCAGGACTGCAGAAGGTGCCTTGCTCTTTGCAATATTGATCGTGCAGCCTTTCAGAGGGAACGTTTCCAATTTTTTTTTTTTTCAAATAATTAAAGTATAATATTTTACAGCCTGATAAAATTTACAGGGACCCTTGGCAAGTAATTATAGTGCTTCTTTAAAAGAGACCCCATAAAAGATGCATGATTAGAAAGTTAAGGATCTGGATAGAATTACAACGACGTGACAAATAATTTACAAGCGATAAACCATCCCAAGGAGAGGGGGAGGGTGATTAAAATAAAAAGGGAGAAAAAGACATTAAACTAACCAGTGGTGAAATATCACAATTAAAATAATAAATTTGCCCCCTGTGTTTAGTGTTAAGTTTTTGTAACTACAAGTTTCTGTGCTTTGGCTAGAGAAAAGATTCTCCCTGGCTAGAAAAGCTGCAGCTTGATGTTGATGTGAGGCATTTCTTTTCATCATAGGTTATTCTGAATTTAGCACAGTAGCTTTCATTTTATTACATACTTAAGATAAATATTCTGTATAGATGTTCTGCAGTACTAATGATCCCTAAGACTGGGGAACAGTAGCTTGGAAGATTTTTATCTGCCTCCAGATGTTGGCCAAACTCATTTTTTATAGAGCACATTTATTAGGTTTCAGCTGGGGGCGGGGGAAATTATGGATTCCAGCTTAAAACACTTTGAGATTTGGGGAAAATGCAAGTTTGGATCTGGATTGGAATTTTGATGGCAGGACCCACATTGCAGGAGATGAAGGGCAGCTGTGACAAAATGAATAAAGGGAAAAAAATCTTTCTCATTTTTTCCTCACATTTATTGCTCCCCCTCATACAAATACCGAGGTCAAAGTAACAATCAGCACCAGACCAGACCTACAACAAGTGGCTGCTGCCACTGGGACTGGTGACCATCAGCTGTCCTGAGCTGGGGAGGAGATCCCAGCTCCCACCCACATGAGGAGGTGGAAGGCAGGGGTGCAAAATGGGCTTCACTCAAAAAGTGATGCAGAACATGGCACCCAAGAACCCCTGTGTGAAAGCTTTTCACAGCACAGGGCAGTGCAAAAGGCACCTTACACCAGTGGATCTTCCCACTCACCTTTCCTGGACAACAAAATCAGTCATAATCCAATCTGTAAAGAAAACTTCCTTAATTTTAATTCCTGGGTTGGCTCTGTCTCCTATAGCAGCAAGACCTTCAAAGAAAACAGCAACATGTGCTGGGACTTCCAGCTGATTTACAGAGCAGGGAGACTGATTCTCCACCAGATAATTCATTGCATCCCTCATCACTTTAAGAAAGATGTATGCCCCTTGAGTCATCTATATTTTATATGTATTATATATATATATGTATACATGTATAAATATTATATTTCTATTTTGCCTTGACATCTTCAAGTAATATCTAAGAAGCTTCAGCAACTAAGTAAGAAAGGGATATTTCTGCCCTTTTAGCACACAAGATAACTTGCAGCCATTTTAAAGGCACTGATTTTTTTCACTGAAGCCCCATTATTGATAACTCCAGATGTCAGATCATCTGAAATGCTCCACATCCTGGCACTGAGGATTTTATTCCAGCTCTTTTGTATCTAAAGAAGTTTCACAGAGCAAATACTTAAGTCAAGACAGGCTGGGTGCTGAAGGCGTAGGAGCATGAATTTGATACCAGGTTGATTTTAGTGCGCTGCTGATTTATCCTGCAGTAATTGCAGAATCAAGCACATTAATCAGATTGATTTGTGCACATCTGTTTTTCAAAAAACCAGATGTTGGATCAGAGGAAAAAGAAGTGCAATTCGCCTTAAACCAACTGACGTAAATCAGGAGTCAAATAATTGAAGGTACCTGAAATAGATGACCTTGGCAATGAGAGAATAATGATGCCTGAGATCTCATGGTCCTTAAGAAGTCATTTTGGATTAATTTTATTTTATTTTATTTTATTAAATCACTCACATGAGTCTCCCCAGCTTCTGTAGCTTATTGATAGAAGAAAAGGCTTTCAGTGTTTTTGTGAGACTCTTGGTGGGACATAACCATCTCTTCTCATATTCTATTATGGCAAAAGAATATTATAAAATATTTCTGTTCTGAGCATATGTGATAATTCCTCTCTAAACTCCTCTATTGGGGCAGACTCTAATTTATTCACAAGTAACAGCGAATTAACAGGAACTGGAATAAAGTGCATTTTTGCAAATAAAAGGTAAAATACTTCTCTAGAACTAGCAAAACACTCTGGGCTTATCACCTCCCAAAGATGAACTGAAGAAAAGATTTCAAGGCCTCAGTTGTCACTTGCAATATCAATCAGACCTTACCTTCCTCATGGCCTGAGTGCAGAACAGTCAGTGAATAAAATCAGAAAGAGAGAAACTACGGGAGAAACTGTGGAGATTTCCCAAAGAAACACCTCTCCTGCTTCTCTCATTCTAGCCCTAGGATCCAAACGTTGTAACCCCGCTGCCTTATTCTTGCGGTTTGCTGAGTGGAAAATGCACATGTGTTCAAACAGCTGTATCGTCGGGGGCTCCATCCCAAACGCAGCGCAACATCTGTAGGACAAGGGAGAGGTGTCAAGTGAAGTGTGTAAACCTGCAGCTAACGGCACGGAGCCTTCTGTGGGGGCTGAGATTCCCCTCCTGCAGCGTGGCAGG
Source organism: Ammospiza caudacuta (assembly GCF_027887145.1). NCBI lineage: Eukaryota > Metazoa > Chordata > Aves > Passeriformes > Passerellidae > Ammospiza > Ammospiza caudacuta. The sequence continues at coordinate 9,945,840 of NC_080607.1, forward strand.
CTTGACATTTTCCAGACATTCCCAGGGACACCTCCTGTGGCATCGCTCGTGCTTCCCTGCCCGCACGGAGATCCCGGCGGCTCTGCGGCAGCAGATTGTGGGATCTCGCCTTCTGGGGGCTGTTTGTTCACACCGTGTCTTCTGAGCAGCTTGAAAGTGGAATTTTGTTACTCTTCAGCCCTTTCCTTTTCCTCAGAGGATTCCTGTCAGGGGTAGCACTTGCCCAAGGAGCTCTTGCTGTGCCACATTAGTAACTCCTGCACTAAAGGCACTGCTGGTACTGGTGGGATTGATGGCTGGGGCAAGAGAATTCTGTCCTAATTTTTTTTAATGAGGCACTACTCTCATGCTCTGAAGCCAAAATGCCTCTTGTCTATCCAGCCTTGCCCTGTGGCACCCACTCACTGCATCCCTGCTGCCTGGGGACTCCTGTGAACCTGCAGTGGGACTGGGTCTCATCGTGTGAGAGAGGTTTCGCATCAAATCAGCAACAAACACATTAAGGATTGCTCCCCTACATCCTCATTTGGATTTCAGAAGCCAGGGTTTGGCTCCACTACTCTCAAGCTCTGAAGCCAAAATGCCTCTTGTCTATCCAACAGGCAAATTGAAAGCAAGATGTTTTTTGCAGTTGAAATAAACACAAACACATATTTTCTTTTTCTTCCTTAATTTCATCATAAGAACTGAAATGTAACAATTGCAGGGCTAAAAATGCACCAGCTAGGGAAGAAAGCAAGGAGCATCCTAACATGAGGGCAGTATTTCATCCTTGTGATGATCCCAGCATCAAAGACGGGCTGTGAGTTTCTCCATAGTCTGGGAACGTTCTGATCCAGGGTTTGGCTCCAATCTTTGAGTAAGTTACAGCCATGTGCTAAGCTTGGATCCAGACTGGAGTCTTCCCAAAATCTGAGGAAGTTCAGACCCAGGATTTTGGCTTCAGCCCACAGCTAATTCAAACCAAACTGTCATCTAGATTCTAAGTGGGAATGAGTCAGAAGGCCTCAGCAGCTGATGAGGTGTCCACACTGTGTAATCACCACGCACGGTTTGGCAGCCAGCACGGGCTCTGACTCAGGAGTGGAGATCACGGTGGCACCTGTGACTTGCAGAGCTTTCGTGGCCTCCAGGGCCCCTCTGTGTGCCCAGCACCCACACCACAAGCACTGCACCTTGGAGGGGGTGATGGTTTAGCCCTCTGAAACACCTGGACTTCATCCAGGTTTCAACCAACAACCAAATGAGGGCTCTTCATGAAATGTGACCGCCTCCGTTATTACACAGCAGGAACCCTCTGCTCCTGCACAGGGAGAAGTTACTCTGTGTTCCCATCTCTTTACTGGCTCTACTTGCTTGCTGCTGGGAGTCTCCTGTCTGAACCTGTTGTCACTCAGAGAACATCTTTATTCCAGAACACTGGGGAGACCTAATTAACTGAGCGAAGCTGCCCTACACAGCAGTGGGGAGGTTCATTGTGCTGCTGGCAGTGCCAGATGTGAGCCTGCCTCTCCCTGTGGCACCCACTCACTGCATCCCTGCTGCCTGGGGACTCCTGTGAACCTGCAATGGGACCGGGTCTCATCATGTGAGTCTCTTTTTACATCAAATCAGCAACAAACACATTAAGGATTGCTCCCCTGCATCCTCATTTGGATTTCAGAAGCAATCCTTTCAGAACACCACCCTGCACATGCAGTTCCTTGTCCCAGTCTCCTCACGTCTGGAAGCAGCCATAGCCAACTTTGCCTTTCTCATGCAGCACCCAGTAAACAGTTTCTTCCTGCTTTCATTATTAACCATGTTTATTAGCAGCACTGTAGTAATACAATCAGACCCTTAAGTGCTTTGCAAACATGCAGGAAGACAGTTTTACAAGTTATTCCCCCCTCTGACCAGAGCCTGGGGTGGTGGCAAGCTTTAGTTGGTCTGCTTTTTCCCACTAGCAAAGAATGCTCAGGGAGGGAGAAGAAAACCTCTCCTCTAACTGCCCCTTGCCCCAATATCTCTATTCAAAGAAAGCAGGAGGGGAAAAGCAGTGTTGTAAGAAGAAAGCACATACTTGATAGAGAAATTTATACAGGACTTCTCCATTTTATGCCCTTCCAGGATTTCAGCTTTTCTAGAGAAGGAAAAAATCTGTTTCATCCCAGACTGTGTTGCTCCCTTCCTGCACCCATTCCACAGGACTCAAAGGCCCATCAGACAGTTTTAGGAGAGCCAGAGTGTTCTGGGCTGGCAAACAGGCGCCACGAGGCCAGTGCTGGGCTCTGCCTGTGCACAGCACCTTATCTGGAGTCCAGGTATCTTTAGTGCATCAAACAAAAAGCAGCAAAGCTCTTTCACACAGCTCCAGCCATGGCACATGGAAAGCTCTCCAAGAGTGCTGCCCTCCTGGTTCAAAACATCTCCACCCCAGAGGGCACGGCCAGAAATTGCCCAGCATGGGTTCCACACATAGAGGGGCACATATCAGTGTTTATCCAGTGCTTTTCCTCTGAGAAGAAAGAGTTAAGAAAAGAAAAAAGCCAGGCATGGAGTGGTGTCTCTTATGGAATCACGTGTGGGCAGAATAATGCAAGCGAACTGCTTTCGCAACAGTGCTGAGGTCACTCGACCACAAGCCTCCAGCTCTATTATGTGTGAGGGAGATAATGGGACAGAACTGTGGGCAAAATTCTGTTCCTGGGAATCCTGTCAAACCTCCACGGGCCTTGGAGACACCTGGAAGAAGATAAGCATGATAATTGTTTTCTAAAATAAGAGGCACTTCTATTCTTTCCCTCCAGCCACCCCCACCCCACAGCAAGTCAGCAGCCTGTTGTGGTTTTGTTCCACGTGATTCCTTGAAGAGAGACAAAGAAATGCAACATCCCATCAGAGTGAATCACATAACTTGGAAATGACCTGATTCACACGTTTTTTCCATTCCCTGTCACTGATGTGAGTCCTAATACAAAAGGAGAAATTATATGTCCTGATGTTTAGTCTGTAAATTGGAGTTTGTGCTCCATTCTCCAGCTCAAGACACAGGAAAGAACTTTGTTCTCCTGAAGAGTCTCCTTTTCAGACATGGCTCAATGCCTGCACAGGGCAGATGCTCAAAGACCTTTGGGGGGGGGGGGGGGGGTCAGAAAAGCAAAAAAGTGACATTTGTGTCAGTGTGACTCTAAGATTTGGAGTGCTCAAGATGTGGGCCCTGGTTCCCCATGAAACACCTGGTGACAGGGTGCAGCCAGAGAGATTCACACAGGTTCTGCTCCTCTGGGTGATGATACCAACCTGCCTCAGCCTCAGCACTTCTGAGCCAGATGGGCCCTTTCTCCCTGAAGGATTCTCACCACCACACAACTGGTTCAGAGAGACTTTCTTCTCCCCAGCCCTTATTGCTGCTTTCAAACATTAACCACAAGCATCTCACTAGGCATTTCTTTAGGTCAGAAACTGTAACTTTTTCCCTTTTTATGAAGCATCAAGTGTCATCCCACCAAGGAGATGCTCCACAGAATAAATCACAGACACAAATAAGAAAATGGCTTATTTCTGTATCTAATTACATAGAAAAATCTAATTGATTTCTTATGGCACAGAGAAATCTTCATGGCTGGGCGCTGAAAACCAACTGATGCAGCTTCTTTTGCCTGACAAATCTATGACAAAAACTGGTCTCCACAGTCAGCTGAAAATTTCCTGCTGACTGGAAGAAGGAGTCAGGCTCCCTGTGACTGGAATAAAGTTGCATAAGAACATCATTACAGGAGTTTGCCTGGCACAGGAGGAGACACAGGATCTGGAGAACATGCAGAGTGCATGCTAAGTGCTGCCTTGGCTTATCTTGGTTTCAGTGGCTCACTCAGCCATTCAGACTGACACATATGTACTTAATATATTTAAAAAAAATATGTTTCCAAAGCAGTGTGAGCCCCATGGCTGGCATCTGCCCAGTCCGAAGTGCCAGCTGCTGGCAAGTTGCTCCTTTCATGGTTTATTGGAGTCATTTCCACACGGGTGGGCCAGCAAAAGAGGAGAAGGGAACGGTGAAAGGGAAAGCAGCATTTCCCCCTACCCTTGTTTTCTTCAGTTTGTTTGATATTTGCCATTATTATGTAACTCTGTTTCAGGCTTCAAAAGTTGTTGGTACCAAGCTTGGTGGCAGTCCTGCTTTGCTTCTGTAAGAAAGCAAAAGGGTTGGTTCTGCTTGGGGTTTTTAATAATTATTTAGTTTTAAATACTTTCTTCTAGGACATGGATCACATGTTTGGAGCAGTAATTGCTCCAGATGTGCTTGAGCTTAAAATCTGGGCCTAAATTATTTAGAAACTCGGTGAATTTGAGATGTGGCTTTGCAGCCTTTCTCCAAAAGGTTTTTCCTCCCCAAAAATACATGCTGTCTTCCAGATTCACTTCTGTGTCTGATCAACCTTTTCACTTTAGAGATTTCCTGGGTCAGTGTGGATGATAAAATCATCGCAGCCAAGCTGTGCCCAGGCCAGCTGGACAGCCAAGAGCTGGGTGGAGAGACAAGGAGGTTAAAGGGTTTTTAAGGGCAAATGGGCACTACCATAATGACAGGAGTATCTTGGGTATTATGACCTACAGCCCAGTGGTCCAGGCGTGCTCTTTCCTACCCAAATAGTCCTTTTGCATCACTGGCAGCCAGAAAGTCCCAGTAGATCTCATCTCTCCCAGGGCACCACTGTAAATAACTCCTGGTTTGCGCTGAAGCATTGACGCTGCATGGGTAAAACCAAGGTCAGGCTTTTCAGTATTGTCCTAAACTGGGCAATCACTGGCTGAAATCTGCCGTGCCACAGAGTGTAAGCTCTCAATTCTATAACATTTAGATACCCCTTGCCTTAGAACCAAGAGTTCCTGTGTCAGTAGATTCTGGATGTGTGTTTCACATGCTCATGTCTAAAAAACAAAGGGAAAATAAGCAAAGATTCATTCATTTAAGAGAAAAAAGCCTAAAAATAAGATCATGAATGAAGGGGGCATAACATCCCTTGCAGATGACTAAGAGTTTGTAGTTAATATGTGGTGGTTTACACAGCCAAAGAAGATAACACCTGTGGCCTCCCACACAGAGCAACAAAAGTGGTGTTGGTCTCACCATAATCAGCTGTGATGGACTCCCACAATGCCTGCTGGAAGCCCCACTCCAGTGCAAGGGGAAGGAGACACAGTGGTTGTGTCTTCCCTGAGGTTGGAGCACAAGTTTTGCACAAAATCATTTTCCTGCACAGCCATACCCATGGTGGGTGCAGAGGAGACATTTTCTGGAATGGGATGGGATGCAATCAGCAGTGGCAGGCAGTTCTGTGGGGAGCAGCTGGGTTAAGCTGAGGTGTAGGTGGTCCCAGTGTTTGGAAGGAAAAGCACGGTTCACTCAGGGCAGCACACTGAAATTCCTGTCACCCTTCAGCCTGCAGGCACAGAGGACTGAGAGGGAAAATGCTGCATCCAGCTCTGAAGCTGTAGAGCCTCATTGGTATAGAAGGCTGAGGTCTGGCTCTGCTGAGGTCTCAAAGAGGGGCCATAGGCAGCTGAGTACAGCTGGTGAAAAGGAACAACAGAACTCCTTCCACTTCCCCTTGAGCATGGTGTTCAACATGGACAAATCACCCAGAGAACCTTTCAGAGACACTGGACACCACCAAGAGGGCTTGGGCTGTCAGTCCTTCCTGCTCTGACCAACTGCTCTGTGTGTGTGGGTCTGGGAGATTATGTTTTCATTACAGGTATTTGTGTTTACTTTTTTTTCTTTTTTTTTTTTTTTTCCGGCACTTTGAATCACTCAGAGAGCTATTTGTGGGGCTGAAATAACATCAGATCAGACCTTCTTGCGGTTCTTCAGTTCCATGGGAGCCAAAACATGGGGGACAGAACAGATCTCACAGTATTTTTTGCCACACAAATTGTACCCAGGGGAGGGAAGGGTAGAAGTCCATTAAATATATAATCATAAACAATGAGATATTTAGGTATAGGGGGCAGTTTCTGTAGAGTCTTAATACACAGGTTAAGGATCAGAGGCTGATGGGGATTGCTTTCCTGGTTCCATACATCTTACCTGCTCTTCCCCAAGCTTTGTACAGCATCCTGTGTTCATCATTGTATTTACACCCCAAAAACACACTGAAAATGCTGGCTATGGAATGCATTCCACATTTGTAGGGAAGATGTGATGGATCTGGACCTTGTGGAACTGCTTGAGAGCTACTTCAGCGTGGATTTTTGGAGGATCCAGTGTTTGCTTATCTTAGCTTACAAGGCATGTTGCAAGATTATTTTAACCCCTTTCAAAAGCAAAGAGTTTCAACTTGCTTTGTTTCCAGTCCTTTCCAGGGCTTTGTTACAGAATAAAACAGGAGATAAGGCATGGAGGTGCTCTGGATCTCAACTGCAGCCTCAGCTGTAGGATGAGGGAGGGATTTTAAGGAACAGGCAGTGAAATGGTTCCTCTGTGACAGTAGATTTTAAAGCTCTTGTGCACAGATTCATCACACCAGACAGGAAGAAAATTAGGACCTGAAGAGACCATTTACAGACCAGTACATTGAGCAGTAATCCCCTAAAACCCCTCCTGCTCTGAAACAGCTAGACCAGCACAGAGCAGTTTCACATATATGGAGCCACAGAAAAAAAGCTAAAACTTTCCAATGTAAAACAACTCCAACATTTTTAATACTGTATTTTTGCAAAGTAGATAGGAAATGTAAAGACAGTAGACTAAACAATAGCAGGAGTGCTTGAATTAGATGGGAGAAGATGTAAATAGGGAAAAATTGAAAAATGTAGAGTTATTGTGATATTGAAGAAATGCGAGCATGAAGAGATTGGAATTAAAATATTTGTGATTTAGGTCCTTTTATATAAAGTGACTAGAAAAAGTATGAAAGCATAAAGGAGGAAGCATTACTAAGAGGCTGGTGAGACAGGCTGAGAGGAAAATGAATGTAGGGGTGTATCAGACTAAAGAAAATCTGAAGAATCAAAGGTAATTTATGGAAGAAAACACTTTGCTTTCAAATTGTCCCATTTCAGAAAGATGCCACTAAATTCTGTAACAACCAGCCAAGCCCTAGCCTTTAGACTCAGCATATTGAGTTTTTTACCAAAACCACCAGAAATATTTGCATGTTTTTGCAGTCCTATCTTCACTGAATGTGTTAGCTCAGAATTGCCCCAATTTTTTAAGATCTTACCTTGACCTCTCCCAGGCACAAAGGTGCTTCAGCTCTTATGGAGCTGTCATTGAGTTTTGCCCCGAGGTTTTACAAGCAGGGTGGCAATTAGGCTCTCCTCTCTTTAAGGCAGAACCTTTCAGGGCAGGAGCTGAAGCTGTAATTTGCTTCACACCCGCCCAATGAAGCACCATCCATGAGTGGATTTTGACACATGGCACAGCCATGCTGAGGGGTCAGAAGGTGGGAAAGTTGTTAGATTTTTCTGTGGAACCATCAAATTCTTCCTTCTTTTCAGCATTGTGAAATTTCAAGCCAATTTTAAGAGATTTTACATCACCGATACGTGAAACAAAAAGCAAAAATGCACTGCTCTATTTTTAAACACCAGAGAGAAAAAAATTGAACTGAGTTTTCTTAAAATGTGGAAAATGAGCTTGTGATATCTTGAGTTCTTAAGAAACTTGTGGAGGGCAGTAACCCACTCAGTGCTCATGCTCTGATCTCCACAGAGAGCTGACACAGGCCATGCTGGAGGAGCAAGGTGGTGGGGATGAGTCTGTGGGTTAAACTGCTGCTGATGGGAATCTGACCTTCTATCCCACATATCTGGGGGATATCCTGCAGTGGATCAATCCAGTGCACTGGACTGAGAGCTCATTAGCAGTTGAAGTCCTTTGAATGCACCAATTTTGGTTGAAATTTCCCCCAAAATAATGTAATTTGTACATTTCGACGCTGTTGTGCATTCAAATCCAAGCACAGTAAATTAAGAGATTTGGGAGAGTTCCCTCAAAATGGGATCGTGAAAATGTTAATGCAGAGGTATCTATTTTATTAGTAGCTGCTTAAAAAACCACACAAAAAGCTCAGTTTAGAGAAGGAAGGGGTCCCTGTCAAGAGGTGCACTGAAATCTGACCTGGCTTCCTAAGCTACAGAAGAGTGACCTCTTAAATACCAAAGGTGTGATGGTGAGAACACAGCCCCATTTATCAGCATCAGGCTGTGAATGTAAGGATGAATAATCACCAAACTCACGCCACAAATACCTTGATTATATTCCCTACATGCAGAAATTATTGTTTCAGGCCTCATTTACATTGTGAATATAGTCATGATGAATAACTGTTAACTTAATTGTTTACCTAGCAAAAACAGAAGACAGCTCAGTCTCCTCCTTGTTTACTGAAAGAAGCATTTCCATGAGCAACACAAGTAATGAGTTTAGGTTTCTTTGTGAAATGTGGCTTTCTAGCTTACTTGAAATCTAGGAGAGCTGCATCAATGTTTCTTCCCTCAAAAAGCAAGTCTGTGAGAGGGAAAGAGTTTTGAAAATCTTTAAACATAGGAGGAAATCTTTCAAATATCTGTAAGAGAGAAAAAACTTTACTGAGGAGTGGAGAATCTGCTGTCTAGGACTAGAAAATTGAGCCCCTTGTACCCTGTAAGGGCACTAGCTGTGTTCTCTCCCCTTCCTCCATCCTCCTCCCTCATTTTTACAAAACCTAAAACCTTTGGCACCTCTGCTGTTTTATTGAATTTGGTTGCAATTAGCCAACAAGTTCAGATGTTATTGAAGGTGGCTGACAGCTAGACACTGGCACACAGCAAAGTCTGCATGAGCCTTGTATTGTTTGGGATGTGCCCAGCAAATAAGCCTGGATTTTTCAAGTATGTGGTGGGGGGGTGTTACATTCCCTGTTTCTGGGGAAATGAGCACTTTTTGACTGCTTCAGAGATCCCAGTTTGAACAAAGTAACTGTCCTTTTGCACTGGAGCTGCACAGATGCTCCTCCATCTGCCCATTGTCATGGCACCAGCGATGGAAACGCTCTGCCCCAGCCCCTGGCGTGTTTGCTCAGCCCGTGCAGCAGCAGCAGCAGCAGCAGCGGGGCCTGAGCAGATCCTTTCAGATCTGTGCATCAAAGCAGGAGGTCACTGCGGTCAGCAGCAGCCCTGGTTACCGCCACACCCAGCCCAAGCATTCTTCCTTCTCCTCCGCTGACCGCCAAGGCTGACTCCCTGCATGTGACTCCCCCTCCCCACCACAGGTTTCTGCTCTTGCACAACTGACGCTACGGATTGCGTGGGCAAATTTGTCACACTGCAGGGCAAGAGTCCCAGCAAACATTTCCCCTTTTCCCCATCCTCTCCCCCCCAGCACACCCACCAGAGGTGCTGGAAGATTTCCCCTTGCCCCAGGGAGCCCCTCAGGGAACGCGCAAGGAGATATTCTGCAAAATCAAAAGGCGAGAGGTTGTCCCCTCAGATTTGTCACAGGCAAGAGAAACATGAGTTAATTTTTCCAGGAGTGCTTGAAAGCTAAGATGAGAATATGTATATATAATTTAAAGAGAGAGCAAATTGGTGGGAAGCAAATAGCTCTTTGGAAAATCCTCAAAATGCAATGGATATCAACAGAATGTTTCCACCACTCTCGGGAAGTACTGCCAGCCCACATCTTTCTGCTAACTCCTAATGGGTCCATTAACTACTCCTAAATAATGATGGAAACCATATGGGTGCACAGGTGGTCTCTCAATAAATACCAAATGAATTCAGTATGATCACCATTAACACAATTAATACCCAGCCAATCTACAATGATGGAACTATTAAAATTAAGCGCTACTATATTTCCTCAGTCCCATGGCAATTTTACAATGGAAACAAACAAAAGACTAGAATTAACTTTTTTTTTATTACAGTTATTTGGTTTTATTTACTTACAGGAGGATTTTAGGCTCCTGTGCAACCTGCTGTGTCTGTGCTCTGCGCATTTTGAAGTAAGTTTTGACTCTGAGAAGAAATAATTTTGGGAGAAATAATTTTAAAAATATATGTTTGTTTATTTGGGGGGGAAAATTACATGTATTTGGGTGTTGAAGCACAGTGCTTCCTACTTTCTGCAGAAGGCTGTAAACACAAGTAATGAATATAAGATTGCTACAGCTGCTCTTTTTATCATCTACACTGTGAGTTCATCGCTGTTCCCTGATGGGACTATTAGTGTGGTCGGGATTTTAATTTTAATTTTTTTATATTAGTACTGTTCCAGCATATATGGTGGTCCACCCAGTCACCAAAGGAAGGGGAACATGTTCACACATGACCTTCTGTAATGAAACACCTGATGTAGGCCCACGGCTGCTCTGACATTTTGGCTTTCCAAAAAAAAGGAAGAATTTGGTTTTTATTTTTTAGGACAAGACTGATAAGCTGGTTTAGGTCAGATTCAGCCTCCATTTTCATGTTTCCCTTGAAATCACTGGCTAATCTCCCTAGAGCTGAGCAAGGCTGTGTTAGTTCCAAATCCTGTGTGGTCGAGCACAGGTCACATTGAACACCCTGGGGTTTATCCATTTTGACAACCAATGAAAAAAGAGTGCTTCATATTTTGAAATTTTATGCCTGTTTGTCTCCAGAGCCTGTTTTATATGAACCATTTAAGCCTGGTTTGTGGAAGAAGATTCAGAGAGAAACATTTTGGATCCTCTTAACCATAATGAAGTTGTGTTGTGCAGGGCAGTGGGGTCAGGGAAATGTTGATGACAGCAAAAACTGAGTATAGCAAAAGTGTGACTTGAAATCAGTGCGTTTCACCACTGGGGCTTGTGAGAGAAAACCAGTGTCTCATCAGTTTCATGGGGCAGCTCCGTGGCAGTTTCGGGCTTGCTGCAGCCCATGCCAGGTTAAAGGAGAGATTTCTCAATTCATGGGTGCAAGTCCTGCTCTGAAAAACACAAAGGACTCCTCTTTTGGTGCTGCAGGGAATGAGATGGATCCTTTGTTCTGTGGCTGGAGAGATCCCAGGAAATCTCGAGTTTCAGGATGGACTTTTGGATCTGCTCTGCTCAGCTGGGCTGGGATTTCAACCTTACCCTCTCCCTGGGGTGTTCAATTTCTGCAACTTCTCTGTGCTCAGTTTGAATCTTTCTGGCAAAATCAAAAGGACCCATGCAACCCCAAACTGCCTGTGATTACACTTGTGCTTGCTATTCTTTGTGTCCTTCGACAACAAACCCTTATTTCTTTTTAGTGCACCAGATTTACACCCAAGGAAGCTTTTACTCAGAACAATCTCTGTGAGGTTTGGGAGATCTTGGAACTTCCCTAAAGTTCTATGAGATATGCTACATGTGGAGCACAAAGCTCATTTCACAATTCCTTCCTAACTTTTCTAATAAACTCTCTCACATCTATTGCTCTTGAGTGTTTCTGATTAACTCCAAGTATCAATGCTCTTGTTCTTGAAGAGAGAAGTCTGTGTTTCTAATTTGAATAACATAATTTCCAACTGTATTAAGGTAAATAAGGACAATGCACTCTTGTTCCAGAACTCAGATGCCCGTGAAGTTATTCATCAATCTCTTTTTCATTTAAATTCACTCTTTAATTCGTGTTTCAAATGCAGATGAGGCCTTAATTAAATAAAAATTCAGCAGATGGTTTCAAATTCTCTGTTCAATTTACATTTCTTGTACCTCTCTAAGTGCTGGACTTTATCTTTGGAGACAGAAGCTTTGCTATTAGACCTCTCCCTTTAAACAAATGTGTAGGAATTGGTAGCTGGAGCTGTCTAAAGGAATAAATTAAATAAGGATTACCAAATCTGAAAAGCCTCAAATTTATGTTTTGATAAATTTCCCAAATCTTTTCTGAACCTTTACAGATTATCAAAACTCAAGTATGTATCAGAGGTCTTGTTCTTTTTCAGTTAAAAAATAAAAAATAATTTGGAGTAGCCTCTACCCTTAGGCTTTATGATATATTTGATTATTGACAGGTCCCAGAATTTAATTAGACAGAAGTGCCAAATGACATGGGGAAAACTCACTAAATATTTTTGGTCTCTAGAAAAAGTTGCTGTGTTATTCAAGCTCAGCACAGGAACTGAGTTACTCTGAGTGTGTTTTGCTCTATCTGAAGCTGTTCATTATTAAGAACTGTGAAAAAGTAAAGGAGAGTAATAAGCAAAATTACAGGATAAAACCCTTCTATTATCTCTGAATCAGGACTCTGCCTATTGAATAAGTAAATATGTCCCATCCTTCTCTGACTGCCTCCTAGGAGAAAATAATTTTCTTCTGCAGCAGTTGCCTCCTTCAGAGGAAATTATGAAGGAAAGGAAAACACTGCTTGTCCATTTATGTGACTTTTGAGGTGGAGGTATAAAATACAAAAAACCACTTTTCTTCCCCTAGTTCCTTTATTTTATGCACCTACTGTTGCCCATGGCCTTGCCACACACTCCCTGGTAAAACCGGGCAGCATTTCTTCTTCTCACTTCAGTTTCCCATTCAGCACTGATTTACAAGCCCACGTACATTCACTCTGGCATGCAGGCTTTCCTACCTCTGCATTGCTAACCATATCACTGTATTACTCAGAGCTAACTCATAAATTGCTTCCTTTCAACTTCCTTCCTTTGCATGTTGTGCAAGGGGAGCAGCCCTGCGGCGGGGCCGTGCGTGGGGATTCCAATTTTACACCCTGCAGCTGTAAACCTCCATCCCTGCCCAGCCCACAGGGCTTCATTTATTTATTTTGAAATAGCCCCAGCAAATGTGACAATATTTGTGTATTTCGGCAGCCTGGGGGAAAAAGAAATCCACCCCGCCTCTCCCTTAGAAGAGATAGCCCCTTGTGAGTAATAAAAACTTTAATAAAAACTTTGTTGATGTGTTGCAGATGTCTCTAAGAGCTGGGTGGGCATAGTGAAACTACCAGGTACAGGGAGACAAAATTTGGGTCAGAGAAGCAATTTTATGGCTGCTGGAATTGAATGTGAGTGAGAAGGGTGCCTGCAGGATCCAGCTGGGGTTTGTGCTCAGGCAGAGATGCAGCATTTCAGCTGCGTGGCTGAAGCAGGGCTCTGGTTTATGTTTGCAGCTCCTAAAATGTCCTTATTCGTTCTGACTGGGCAAGTATTCCTTCAGAAGAGGGGAAATGTTATCAGCTTGGCTGTCCTCGTGAGATTTCTAGTATCTGTGGGTATATGCAAGAAAGCATTTCACAAAGCAAGTTCCTCTTTTGGGATCATGGGATTTGAATCTCCTTCTGCGGCCCTTGATGCTCTCAACATCTGTTGGTTGTATGTTTGAAGTTCCAGTTTGGACCTGCTCTGGGCTCAGATAAAAGAGGAAGAGCGTGGTGTTGCACTAAAGGAGGGTGCCTGACATGAAATCTTGAGCAGTCACTTGTAGCAGGGGGCCATGCTTTGTCCCCCTTGTAGAGGAACAACACACATTTGTGGAGTTCCAGGACTCCAGGCTGCTCAGAGGTCCAGATTTCTACCAGAGGCAGAAGATTCTGAAAGATTTGTCTCCTCCTCAAGCCAGGATGCAGATAAAAGTGTCATATTTGGGGTGGGGGAGGTCAGGACATTTGTTAAGTCTAGGTAGTAAATTGCTTAAATGTAATAAACTGCACAGCAAAATGAGTGCTCGCCTGAATTCCAGCACTCCTCATTTCTCAGTTAGCTCAGAGCAGGCACACTTTAAAAAGAGAAAATCAATGTTTCCTTCTTGCAGTGAGTGTATTAAGGGCACAGACATGCAGGGCTGGGGGAAGCTCTCAGGCAGTTGCTGTCAGCTGTGCTGTGCGTGCTTAAATGAGGATCAGGACCTGCTTGAAAAGAAGTGAAGAGTTCTGCTGCTCCTTGTCCTGTTGGGAGAACATCACTGCTCTGCATGGCTGGAAATATTCCTCTTTCTAGCATATTTCTTCATTTTGTGGCTGGTTTTGTTTCTTTCTCAGTTAAGGCTGTAAAACCCTTATTCATAGACCACTCCTTTATTCCCTGGTCCATCCCTGATTGCATGTTACCTGCTGGGGTAGCACACACAATTTTCATTGGCATTTCTTTCTATGTCTGATTTTGTATTTAACATGCTACACCTTTACAATATAATCAACTATTTTGGCTTCTTGATGACATTAAAGAAGAGCAGGAAACATAAATACCTTAATATTTCTAAGAAGAAAAGAGGTCAGTTACTGATACATTCACCAATTTTCATGCAGCCCTTGCCAGCTAAAATTCTAAGCAATTAAATTTATATGAAAGTGGAATGGAAAAAAACACTGAGTGTAAACTGGCTGATTTTGCTCGGTACAGGACAGCTTAATTTTGGAAACAGAGGCATGAGAGCAGTTGAGATGCCAAGAGAGACTTTCTGAGGTAAAAGTACTTCTTTTTTTCCACTGAACTTTTTCCATAGTCTCTTGATAAAAATGTCCTCATTCGAAAAAAATGAGATCAAATAATTTATTTGATTCCTGAAGAAGCCATCAGTGCAGATACAGTTAAATTTGGAGCGAGTTCTGTTGCAGAAAGAGATTTCTGGGAGAGCCATCGATCTATGGAAAAGAAGGAAGTGAAGATATTCACTGCTGGATAAAAATAAGCTACTTGAGCAAGAGATGGCACAGTCTGTTGTGGTTTTCTTTCACGTGATACCTTGAAGAGGAATTAGAGATGGCTTGGAAAAGGCAAGGTAGGGCAAAGCCCTCAGAATGATTCATATAATTCCAAGCCGACCTTTTTACTTGTGTGCAAATCTTGTGTCATTTGACGTGAGCCAAGAGGAGGAAAGGGACAGTCTGTCTTGTGCCATTCCCCTGCACACAGAGCCCATGAATCAAAAAAATGGCCTTTGTTCTGACTTCAGCCACACTGAAGTATATTAGCCTAGGCTGGGTCAAGTGTTTTTAACCCAGATTGCCTACAATATATATGTACACAAAATTCTTAACCACCTGCCTTCAAATGGTTCTTCCAGAGGAGAGGAAATATGTGGTTTATATGTCTGAAGGGAAAGTTTCCTTAAAGCCATGAAGAAGCTCACCAAATTATCATCAAATATGTCCCCTTCCTGTCTGTCACAGATGGAGAGGGGAGTGTTCACTTCATGGAGTGGAAAGGTAAAGCTCACACCATGGATGGAAACAAGAAGTAAAATGGAATCAGGAGGTAAGAAGATAAATTAGAGCTCAAAGGCTCCACATCTGGAAGCCAACCCAGCCAGACACTGATCTGAACTCAGAGATCTTGGAAAGGCTGAAGGACTCCTGGTATTCTACCAGGGCTCTGCAGCCTTATTCCAGAGTTCTGGTTTCTCTATTATTTCAGCCAAGAGAGAGGGGCTCTTTCTCTTTGAAAATAGCATTCAAACATTCAGTCCAGTGAGTTTTTCATCCACACGACTTGGGCTTCTGTGCATCACACACAAGTTTCTCACACATCAAGCAAATGCACAGGAGGCAGGGAAGAAAAGAGGGATGGAGGCAAAGCAGATCCAAGGTGTGAGCTGTACCCTTGTGAAAGACAAAACAGAGACTGTGTGTGTAACTCCCAGAGCAGCACATGATGGGTTTATCCCCCTTAGAAGCAACAAGACCTCAGCCCACATGTGGATCCCACAAACCTGGAACTCATAGTGGTTCACAGTGAGCTATTTGCCTTTAGAAGAAAAAGGTTTGGACATCCAAGGGCTTGGCCTGGCTGGGGCAGCCTCCTGCTCTGCTGCACTGTCAGCTGTGAGACAGCCTTCCCCAGGGCTTCTGGTCTGCCTTTCATTTGGAGACACTGCTTAAAAATCAGAAGGAAAATCCAACATGGCAGCTGGGGTGGCTTTGTTGGGTACCGGACAAAAAAATAAGTATTTTCCTGCTGTTTTCAATATCCCATTCCTCTCTCAGAGGGGGTTTGCTTGTACTCATGGCTACACCCATGCTTGGCCCACTGGAGAAATAAGAACAAGGTCTGGTGTTGTAGAGCTGATCTGTGCATCCTTTATTTACTCCACTAAAAATACTATTACCCCCAGTATTTCAAATATCAAAAGATACTGAGATTGGTTTACAAAAATTATATTTTTCCCCAGTTAAAATAAATAAATAAATAAATGGGTTTCCCTGTATTTACTTACTGGTTTTGGAATCTACACAATGGCTATTTTGAAGTCCCTCTCTGTAACAAAAATGCCCTACAATCTCAGTAACTGAAATAAATGAAGGCTGAGATTTCTGGGTAGATGGAGGAGCTGGGGACTCTCTGACAGGGCCCTGAACCCCACAGCTGCTGTCAGCATCCCTTCTCTGTGCCCCTGGCTATCACATGGAGCCGGGCAATTCCCCCCGCTGCCCTGCCCAGCACTGCAGAACCCGTCCTGCAGCCCAGGGACAAGGAAAGGGAGAGCCCTGGGAGCACCACCCTGCACTCATGGCCAGGAATGGGGCATTCACCCTGCCAGTTACAGCCTGCACCATCAGCAGCTCAGCCCTCAGGCACCAGCCAGTGCTCCCTCCTCTGTCCCCTCTCCATCTGAAGAAAAGACAAAACTCTTCACCATTTCTCCTTCTTCTTTTCTCCCCCACAAAGAAGAACTTGCCAGGTCTGCATCTTTTTTCCTGAACTGTTTCCTCTTTCTGATGTTAAAAGCATCTGCCAGACAGCTCAGTTCCATGCTGAGATGCCAACTCTTTTTCAGCACTGCCGTCCCTGCGGCTGCTCCAAGGGGTGGCAACAGCTCCCAGGGCACTACAGGACATTGTGTGTGGAAAATGTGTCTGTGAGGGACAGCACAGGTGGAACCAGGGGCTGCTTTGCCCATCTCGGCACAAAGTCACCCACAGGAAAAGCAAATCTTGCTCGGGGTTTTGTGTATCTGTTACAGGGTTTCTTGGCCCTGAGCTGGAGCTTTGCTGACCTGCTTGCTCGGCTCCCAAAGGGACCTGGGGTGAGTCCTTTTGGCTCAGAGCATGGGCAAAGCACTCTCAGGTTTGCACCCAGCACCTCCCCTAGGTTTTGGCCAATTAATTTGTCCCACAGCTCAGCAGGGTGCAGAACCCAGTGCTGGGGCTGGGCACCCAGCAGCTCAAGAGGAGTGGAAAACAGCAGCAGCAAGATTCCCTCAGCCCAACTGGAGTCACCTCAGCCCTTTTACGCAGAATGATTCAGCTGCAGATGAAGCGTTAAAGCTGTATTGGAAATAACATTTAGTTTCCTGAATGGATGTTTAAAGTTTTGATTGGATTTTTTTTTTCCCCTCATCTAAATCAGGATGAAAGGAAAAAAAATTGACATTTCTTTCCAGATCTGTGATTTAAATATAAGGGGAAAGGCTGGGCCAGTAGAATGATTCATTTTTTTTATGTTGACCCTTTTTTTTTAAAATGACTATACATTATGTGAATTTCAAACACGAGACTTGTTACAAACAGAAAAATGGAAATTTTGCTTTTTGAAAATAAAGAAACCACACCTATTGTTTTCTTCTAAATATCTTTTAAAGACAGGAATGAGAAACCAGCCCTTTCCCACAAAAAGGTCTGGTTTTCACTGAATTTGCATTTTTGACTGAAAGCCTTGTTTCAAAGTCTAGAAATTAGATCATGAAGCAGCATTTATATCTAATTGGCCTGGAGGAAGAAGAAAGCTCTGTGGGTGGGATCCATCTCAGCTACTTACAGGTGTTTAGTCTGCATTATACGTCAATAATCAGAGAAAGACTTTCCTCTCTATTCTGGTGGTAAAAAGTGCCTGGAGAGGTGGTTTGCACTTGATACCCACTTTATCATGGTTAAAACTACATGGGAGAAACCCTATCCTTGCTGTTCACACTCTGGCTGAGAAGGGAAACTCAGCATCACAGCTCTGATGTTTTCAAGCTGGAGCATGTTGGAGAAGAAAAAGGTGCCAGGTTCTTCATCAGTTCTTCAAAAAGGAGCCAGATATTTTTAGGTGACAGAAAATAGAACAGTTTTGTGGAGAATGAATCAGCTGAAGGAACACTGGTTATTTCCATGGTCAGGTAAAACTTTAAAAATCTATTTTTTTCTAAATGTTCCTTGGTGTGTATATATAATATATATATATATACACACACACACACAATTTCTTTGCAATTTTATTCCAATTGTAGATGGATTTTTTTTTCAGAGTGATATTTGTTTTTCTGCCCTGCTGAGTTCCTTCCCCTTTTTTTTTTTGTTTTGTTTTTGGGGGTTTTTTGGGGTTTTTTTCCAGCAAAGGGCTTTGAATCCATTTGCAATGCTGCATCCAGGACAGGTAATATCACCTGCAAAACTCCCATGTGTGACTGAAGCAACCTGGTATGGAAATCAAAAGTGAGCACAACAGTGCATGCATTTTGCTTTATTTAATAGTTTCTAAAAGGACTGTGCTTTTTTTTTATTGTGGTTATGTTTGTCCCTTTTTGCAGGGGTGTTTGGCTCCTGTAATGTTTGTGCTCACAGACTGGTTTGTAAGGGGCAGAGCTGTAAAGCTGTTTGCCCTTTAATTTGAGATGCAGGGTCAATTTATAAACAGAATTCTTCTGATTTCATTTTCAGACACCTGTGCTGGATGAAGCTTGGCTGTGACTGGAACATTTTGGAAAGCATCTGTAGGAAGTGACCACAGCAGACTGTGTGAGCAGCAGACATTTATAGGACAACTTTTCATAATCACCAGGCATATTCATAATAATAAACAGCCCGTTGACCAAACCCTGATGACTTTGATGGTCAACTTCTTTGAAATTTATAGTGATAAATACACAAAAAGCAGGATTATAGGACAGCTCAGTGAGCCTTAGCATACACTTGACCAAAGAATCATAGAAACATGGCATAGTTTATGTTGGAAGGGACCTTAAAGATCGTCCAGTTCCAACCTCTGCTTGGGTGTGTTTGATGCAAAGGAAATTGGGGTTTCCTTTTGTATATGTGGAGTTTTACAGGAGATATATTTAGTTAAGAGTTCCCACAGGATAAAAAAAGAAAACAAATTTGTAAACTACAGAAGTTGGAGAAGTTTCTGGTTTTGTTTTTGTTTGTTTCAAAGAAAAGAAACAGAAAGGGAAAGGCTATTCCTCTATGTGTTACAAAACAGTACGAGGGTCTGTGTGTAACAATACAACACAACTCTCTTCCCATTCTCACATTTGCTCTGTGCCTTTAGCATGGCAATCCCACTCGCCTGTGGGGAAGGGTTTCAAAAGCATCTGGATCCACTGCAGAAATCTTTCTCTTTTACATCCTAGTGTGCAAAATTCCTTACAGAGGTGCCTGCAGTTCCCTTCCAGCTGTGCCATGACAGCTGGGCAGCCCCTCTCACACTCTGAGCTCATGTGGCACAAGAGAGACGGAAACTGAAGTTTCCCTTCACAAGCAAAGGGGCCACAGCTCTGAGGGGTCAGGGCTCAGCAGCCCTTTCTGGAGACCTGCCCTGCTGAACCTGGTATCTGCTGAAGGGTGACCATTGCCAGGGCTTTGTAGAGTTTGGAAAAACAGACTGGGTTTGTCTGCTGGGAGTCTCATGTAAGTACAGCTTTTTATTTAGAACTGACCACAAGCTTGGAGATAAAGGCATAGAGAAGAGTGTGAGGCCTCAGAATTAAACTAAAGGACTACCTTTATTAATATATTTTTGACAGACTATTTTTAAATGGTTCTCCCTGCAGCAAGCAAGCAAAGTTGATATTTCTTTGGAAATAGAAGGACCAGGCCTAAGGTCCATTCTATTTTCAGGGCACACACATATCTCCCATTTATGTTCATGGGGAAGCTTCTCCTGCTTCCAGGAAAGAACAGACCCATTAGAGATCTGGGATATTATTTTAGACCCCCAATCCCCTGCAGCAGTGGGAGCTGGTGCATAAGTAGGGTGAGTGTCAGAGCTGTTCCCTGCTGGTTTGTTCCTCATAATTCTGTCCCACAGCACAAATCTTGTTGTGGTACAAGACCATGGTGGCTTTTGACATTGCATTTTATTAACCTGGTTTGGTTTTTTTCCTTAATGACGTCTCAGTGAGACAAAAAATGAAAGGTCAAACCTGCCAAAGCCAGGATTGCCTCCTAGAGGAGAGCCCATTGGAGATAAGGCAAAGTTCCATGAGTTTGGGACCTGGCATGACCCAGTTGCAGGCAGAGTTATGAGAAGCCCTGTTAGGACAGTTTGTTTTTCAGCCTGGTTTCTCATGGGAACGAGGCTTATGCAATCGTGCTGTCTGTGTGTCTGTGTCTACATCCTCCTCCCCTCCCCAATAACTTTTGGACTCATTGCTCAATTTCTGCAGGGGGGTAGAGGTTCCAGGGGTGCTTCTGGTGCTGCAGGCATTTTAAAATCAGTAGAGGAGAGTGAAGCTACAGGTGCTCAGTGCAGCAAAGCTGGTGTGGCTCAGCCAGGGGAGCAGTGCAGGGCTGAGGCAGTGGCACAGCCACAGTGCTGCTGGTGGATCCAGAACATTCTGCTGCTCCTTTTTGACACTGACACACTCCCTGGTGGGCCTCTCAAACGTCATCTCCTACTTTGTTATTTTTTCTGTAAAACAAGGTGAATTTGAGAGGTTCTGTTAACTAAAAGCCTTTTAAAACACACCAAGGGATGGCAGGGGAGCATCCCTGCTGCAACCTGAAGTGGTTAAAGCAAGGTTAGGGGGGGGTGAGGAGTTTCTCTGGGTTCAGGAACATCTGACCTGAGCAAAAGTTCCCTCTGCCAGGCTACAGGGGATGTAATGCTGCTGAGGTTTGTCTCTGTAACACTCACCCAGCCAGGAATCAGGAATCAGCTCGAGTCAGGGCCTCACTCAGACCTAGAGCAGCTCCTTTTAACCTCCCAAAGATTCCTTGCCAGTGCTGCCACGTGAACTCAGTTAATTACAGGGGTGGACATCACAGCCCCACAGACTTCACAGAGAATGCTCAGCTCAGGTACAGCACTTAATGATAGGCAATTAAAGCACTCTGTATCTAATTCCTAAGAAGTGGTGGGTTTGGAGAGGGACCACTTCCAGTGAGCAGGTGATAATGAACTCCCCAGATCACAGAGGCATCATTTCAAAATGAAAGTGTGAATTTATTAAACATGCTATGCAAGACAAATGTTATTATATCAATATACAGGGAAAGACAATAGATCAGGAAAACTCCTTGGGTTTTTCTGCTAGCATATTACATGCATGACAGATTCTTTTGGCTCATAAATAACAATGGAGGAACACACATGAATACTTTTAATGATTTTTAGGGGATTTTAGGGATCTTCTTCTCATAAATTCTCATTTTTTAGGCACACTGGGTTGCATGGTGGATAAACAGATGAGGAAAGACAATGTTTCCTTTAATTTCATTTAAGTTTCCAGAAAAAGCTTGAGAAACTGTTATTTTAAACATTGCAGTGTTAGATAAAAAAGGTATAATTAATTAATGAGTTTTTGGGAGTTAGTGCAGGAGGAAAAGGACCCTCCCAGGACATAATCTTAAAATTGTGGTACCTCTTGAAATTAGTTCAGGGCAATGTCAGACTGCTAATTTTTTTCTAGAGCAGATATTGGAGACTGAAAGATTTGTCAGAAAAGTCTGTTTGTGACCTTCAGGCTTATTTGTTGTATCTATTTGTGCCCCCCTAACTCTAGAATTTAGAGCTGAAGTTCCAGCTACATCTGCTTAGTCCTGAGAAGAGCCTCAGTCAAAGCTGGATCACCTTTAGGTGCTTTTCCTCTTTACATAAAACTCTTTATAAAAAAAAATATTCCCCCCTCTCCTGAGTGGTGATTGGCTCTGCTAGGGCCTTTCTTCTCTTTTTGAGCTTTGTAGACTTGGTACATTTCTCTCTGGATTGTTTTCCTTCCTTCCTAACCGGTGCATCTCCTTTGAAGTCAAAGGAGCTACGGTGATTTTTTGCCCCATTGAGATGCTCACTATGGAAGGAGGATATAAAAGACTACTGCTCACAGGGTGGGAGCTGCTGGTTTCCAGTTTCTCATTAATTTTTCACTTGTCTTTCATTTCAGTGGGTCAACACTATGCTCCACCTTTGGCACAGACACAAATGCGATTTTTTTATGTGGTTCAGTGGGAGGAATGGTTTTGATCATTAAAAGCAAAGCAAAAATTATTTCAAGCAAAATTCCAGAGCCTCTCTGCATCCATTTATCTTTCCATGGCTGCCTTAAAGCATTGCCTACTTGCTGTCTGGGGAATATGTGCTCCAACTGTGTTTCACCACATTTACAGGAGCAGTCACATATGACCAAGACTAAAATTTAACTTTAATTGCCCACAGGCTGCTGCCATTGAACCTGTTGGCATGTAGGGGTTTTAAAGTGTTGAAATGAACCCAGCAGAAACAACAAGAAAGGCAATACCATATTTAGTTGTGAACCATCCTTAAAAATATTAATATGCTAAAATCTGAGTGGAAAAGGCTTATATCCCTTGAAAGAATGTGTGATTCCTGTAATCATCTCCTTAAAATATTCCTGATTGGGACTTTGAAGCAGTCAGAGAAGAGAGGGGTCTCTGGAGAGCCCACCAGAGCTCCTTGCTGAGGCAGGGCTTTGGAAAGTGAATCACTGCTGTGTGACTGGATCCCTGCCACCCACCAAGGATCAATAAAGTTTTATGCACCTTCCTGCCAGCCTCAGGTTTTTGATTCCAGGTGTTCCCATTAATCTGGGGCACAATGGAAGGAAGAAGTTGCTATGGTTGCATGGAGATGGCAGCACAATCTGGGCCGACTTTAGTCAGCAAGTGCAAGAAGTTTAATTATCTCAAATAATTGCACTTCTTGGAGCCTTTATGCTGTTTGCTTATGTCCACTGAGCACTGATGTCATGGGCTCCAAATACCAGAGTGTTTGGGGTCTCCAGTGCTCAGTAACACCATGCCCTATGAGGAAATCTTTGTGCCTTGCCATCCCACCCCTGGCAGAGGTGAAAACAAGGAACATCCTGGTGCAGGGGTGTGAAGGGAAGTCACAGCAGAACAGGACATAAGTTCATTTTAGATTTGAATTTTACAGCTGTGTGATCTCAGAGTGTCAAATCAGCCCTTAGCTCTTAAGAGTAAATACTTCCTAGGGACTGGGGAGTTTGCATGTTTTTGTAGGTTTAGGGCATCATTTTAACCCCTTGGCTTGTGAAATTCTTTTTTAATGACACCTGCAACTGTTAGAAATTATTACAGCCTCAGACTGCAGTAATTGGGGACCACAATTTGTGCTGCAAGCATTGCTCTCTGGAACTGCCCTTCCCAGCCAGAGCTCCTCACTGGATGGCTCCTGAGAGCCACCTCTCATCTCCATAATTCCCCTCTCCATAACGTGCCTTTTTTTGTTTCATCTGACATTTCTATCACCTTTAAGAAGCCTCATAGAGAAAGGACCATGAAGTTTGGATGTAATTGGCATATGGATGGTGCTTAGATTTTTTAATACATCGTTGTTATAAGACTGCTTTTATGGTTGCCTTCGCTCTTTGATCTCCACTTGAAAAATGTTTTTCATGGAGTTTGCTTGAAAGCACAAATAATCGCTTACCACAACTAAGGGCCAGCAAATAGTTCTAGAAAAGAGAGAAAACCAAAGAGAATCATGAGCTGATGGAGATGATGCCTTGGAAGATGTTTTAGAAACAGCTTGTAGCGGCACATTTCGCAGGACTGTTCATCAAGTTAATTCTCCTGCCACACTGGCATTCTTGGATATGGTAATAACAACAAGGAAAGTTGTAATGGATTTCTAAAATGGGAGTGTTTTAATAGATTTGAGTAAATTACTTGTATTCAATGCTGTAGTGTTGTGATATGACACACTACAATGAAAGATAAAGTCACTTGCAGATATTATCCGTGGCTCAAAAATAAATATGATGATTTCCATGTAAGATGATATTTAACTAAATATGTCCTTGTAAAGGGAGAAGCCCTGAAAACCATAAAACATCACTACTCTGGTCTGATAGAAGCAGAAGCAGTCACAGTGGATGGGGAGAGCTATTCCAGCCTTTTGCAGTGCATTTGAAACAGAAGCCACTTTTGTCATGGCAGATGAGCTGTAAATTGAGATATTCTAGAGGGAGAGTCCTCTCAGGGTGACTCAGCACGACTAAAAGTCCCAAAAGTCTTGAAACACTCTTTATGCAGGGTAAAAACCATCTGCATTATCCTGCTGATCTTGTGGGTCTTCATAATAATCACATGGGGTGCAGGTGTGTGTAAGGAAGCCCATGCTGAGATGGGATTTATTCCCTTCAAAATCTCTCAGGTCTGGAAAAAATCTCCCTGGCAAAGACCAATCAAATGGCAGAATATTTTAAAAAATGTTAAAAGTCAATTCTTTCTGTCACTCGCATTAAACTACTGTAATGCAGACCAGTTAATAATGAGGCTTCATGAAATAAGACATTAATCTCTACTTGTAATGCAAGAGAGATACAACTTCCCTCAGCCCTAATCTTTCATGAGCTATGGACTCTTCTGTGAATCATAAAACAAATAAATCACACCTCTAAACTACCATCTATTTATTACCATTTTTTAAGTGTTCAGCACAGTATAAAAATGGTATATTTTGCTTGCCAGAGGTTGTCAGCTACTGGGCAACATTTGGGAACCAGAGGCCTGGTTGTGCATAAAGTTGGACACAGGTTTTGTCTTTGTTCCTGAAGACAGCCAGCTCTGTGGAAGTGCACTCATGGGGCTGAATGTGCAAATTTTATCCCATTCTTTGAGGCTGTGCTTATAGTGAGGAAGCCAGCTGACCTAAAAGATGACAGAAAGTCCCTGGCCTTCCTTTTTAGAAAGAGACAAAGGCTGATCAGTAAATAGTACTTGCCAAGTTATGAAACCATGGGGAGAATGAGGGAAAAGAGTAATTTGGAACAGCAACAATCAGACTAGGACAAATATTCTAATTATTAGGAGACTTATTCAAGCCAGAAATCACAGTTCCTCTGGTACTTGAACATGTTGTGTGCCCATTTCAGTGTTGTTCTCTTTGCAGTAGAATCAAAGCCTCAGAGTTCATAGTCACAGGCTGTCAGTCCAGCAGAGCTGGGAGGGGTTTATTGCTGGCAGCAAACTTTGCACCCAAAGTTTACAGAGAGAGAAAGAAAAATAAAATAGAGTAAAATCATCTGCTTTTAGGAGACTTCTGTGCCTCCATTTTTGGGAGAGTTCTCCTGGTTGGTTCCCAACCTACATCCCAAGGTTGGCAGCCTGGTTGTCTTGGCTGTTCCCAGATCCTACAAAAGTGTCAGCAGGGAATTCAATTCACTCCTTCCACCTCCTGCCTACAAAGACCACAACAACTCCCATTGTAGTTGCTGACCTTGGCCTTAGATTTCAAAACCTCAGGGGCTCAGAGGAGTTGCTGAAGTAAATAAATAAAATGGAACACATGCCCCTAAAGTGCACAAGGCATGAAGTACACTCCCCTGAAACCATGCCCATGTCTGCTCCTGCCCAGGTGGAATTTTGTGGATATGGGGGTGTGCTTTGGAGCTCTTCTTCATATTTGTCTTGTCTGTGATTTGTTTGAAGGAACTGTAAAAATATGGATCTCCCAGGGCACTTCTTGTTAGTTATAGTGAAACCTTGGCTGTGTTAGGATTTCAGCATTGACTTTATTACTAAAAAAAAACCAAAACTGCTCTGCGGACTCGAAGAAAAAGCACAGTAATTGCATGTCCTTTCCAAGAGTGTTAAAAACCATAGAAATACTAACCAAGTGCAATCTTTCCTCTTGTTATATGCTGCATATTCCATTAGACAGCATTCAAATCCTGTGTCATATTTGGGTCGTTTCTTTCTGTGAAATGCAGGTGGAATTGGAAAGCTGGAGCTCAGTTACCCAGATGATGCAGACAATATTTTCTGCTTCCTTTGGCAAACAAATAAAAACACTTTTTTCTATATAAAGGACTACTATAATAAAGGAAATTCAAGAAGCACACTAGTCAAACACAGTCTCTCAAGAAAATGACTGCTTTCCCAAAAAAGAGGAAAAAAAGCAGAATTCAGAGAAAGAAGAAGAGGAAAAGAAGCTGAATTCAGAAGCAGAATTTAGGAGAAACACTCCTAAATCTCAGCATGAGTAAATGCCTGGTGCTGATCTACTCCTCCTTTTGTTTTTAAAGAACTGAAGTTCTTGGGGTGTAGTGGTGGTTGCATCTTTAATTTCAGTTCGCTTTTCCCTCAGAGATATTTCCTCACTCCAAGTCCGTGGTGGAGCTGTCTGGGGGAAACTCCTACTCTAGATGCTGTTCAGATATATTTACAATAAGAATCGTAGATATTAATTTTAAAGCACCTATACAGTTTCATGTTCTTTAGTATTAGAAAACAAATTCTGGAGCAGCTTCTTGTTTTCAAGGGAGCAAAATGAACAAGTGGAAAAAATGTGGTCATTAATGACAGCAGAGCTGCCTATGAGTGATCACTGTAGCATACCTCAGGTTTCTAAAGCAGCTGTTGATAAATGACACCAGAAGGTGTCTTTTGGCTCAGAAGGCTGCCCATTTTCATAAAAATTTTGTTCTGAAACCCCTGCAATTATATTATACTGCTCTTGCACCACTCCGTGGAATTTTGCTTTTGATTTCTTGCTGCTTCATGCAGACTCAAGCAGTTTGGCCTCTTTATTAAACTTAAGCATCAATCTGTAAAAAGCCTCTTGATTGTCTAGACAACTACTTGTGAAAGTCAGCTTTGTTTCCTTGGCTCTGCATCCCTGGGGGTACCACACTGCTCCTTCTGTTCTTGTCTGTCAACACTCTTTTGGCCAAAATTTCTTTTTTTTTTTCCTTGTGTCTGCTGATATTTTTTTTTTGTTGTGGAAACCAAGTGAAAAAATATTTCAGTGCTGTTTCTTGATACTTTTTCATTTTTAATAAATAAATGCCAACAGCCTGGAGCTTATGAGCAGCCCTACAGTAATAAAAGGATGTACACAGCAGGCAGTACTCAATTTGCAAAAGAAAAACAGATTAACATTTCGGGTTTCTGAGGGCTTTTTGTCAACAACAGAACATTTAAAAACATCAATCTAGCAGTAATTGCATTTATCAGCGCATCCTCGGCTGATTCCTTGGCTGATTCCCTTAATATCATGGAATGGAGGAGCTATTGGAAGTCCTTTTTATATATAGATATAGATATAGATATAGATATAGATATAGATATAGATATAGATATAGATATAGATATAGATGATAGAGATAGAGATAGAGATAGAGATAGAGATATAGATGATATAGATAGATATAGATAGAGATAGAGATAGAGATAGAGATAGATAGAGATAGATGATAGATAGATAGATAGATAGATGATAGATAGATTGATATAGATATAAAGGACTTCTTATATATATTTATATTTTTAATATATATATTTATATATAGGAAGTCCTTTTAATATATATGTATTTATGTATATGTGTATATATGTATATATATAGGAAGTCCTTTTAAAATATATATATGTATGTATGTGTGTATATGTATGTGTGTATATATATATGTTTAAAAAAGTGAAAACTTGGTAACAGTGAAGTAGATTTGATTGTATGTAATTCTCATTTCTGGGATGAGAATTACACACACTAGAGTGATGTAAATACATGGGTAATGGTGGGAGAATGAACATCCACAGCCAGGCCCTCAATAGCTACAAATCTGGTACCAAGTCCTATTCCTGGGCACTTTTAAAGAAAGAAAGTTCATTGTAAGCAACAATGGAAAAAAGCATTTAAAAAAAAAAAAATCCTCAGCAGAGACTTAAGAAAACACCACGGGAGTATCATTTCCCCGTTTCTTTAGCAGATGCTCACCAGTCACTTTTCAGGTATAATACCACTGATTGCATCCAGGCAAGGAACAACACGGAACGAGACGCTGCTCTGCTGCTCCGAATTCCCTATGAGGCTGGAGAGCCGCCAGGAGTGCCCTGAATGCAGCGGGCAATCAGCTCCAGGGCACCTGCTGCTCCTCCATCCCAACCTGAGCACCTTCCCCAGGGGGCTGCTGCTCCTGCCCTGCCAGAGCAGAGCTGGCATTCCGTGCAATGACTCCAGGCAGTGGCACGGTGTCCTGGCTCAGGGCAAATTTGGGAGAGAACCCCCTGTTGGGGAAGATGAAACAGAAAAGCTTTATAAGTATGATTGTCTAGCAAAAGATTTTGAGAATATAGAAACTATAAGGGAGATTGAAATGCAAGCAAGCTTTGAGATACCTGAGTTACTGAACAGCTGGAAAACAATGGTGTGACCAGCTGAAGGTGATCCCCTTTTGATGGAACAACACCCTCTGCTTGCAGGCAAGTCCAAGGGTCCGAGCAGACCCTACCAGCTTGGCAGAAGGGGTTCAAAGAGTAGTTTTTAGAGTTTAAAATGTAACACAGTATGGTAATGTAGTGATTCTTATAGGCTGTATGTAAATGCTATAGGATTTGCATATTGTACTAGATTGGTTAGTGAGAATTAGAAAATTCAACACAGAAGAAGATTTATTGTATTGTAACGAGAACTTCACCCTCTTACCCTTTTTACTCCTCTTACGCTCTTGCTCTCTTACTCTCTTACTCTCTCACCCTCTCATCCTCTCTGCCCCTCTCCTCTCTCAGCCTGCTCTGAGCTGTGTCTGGCAGCTCCCAGCAGGGCCCTGCCCCCAGGCCCTTTGCAATAAACCCCAAGTTCCAGCCCTGGCTGCAGAGATCTCTCATCTCTGTCTGTCCCCACCGTGCTACCCCCCGACACTCCCACACCCCCAAAGGGCTCCTCTAGGAAAGCAGATTCAATCGGCGTCTCCCCGCAACCTGTCCGGGAGAAAATACCTCCTTGGAGAAAAGTGGGGGAAAAAACTGTTTATTGAACAATAAAACCTATACAATATTAAACAATAAAACGCCTTGCTGCTCCTAAAGAGATGACAAACTGAAAAAGTCCCTCCCCGGTTGCAGCTCAGCTTGCTCAGTCTCTGGTCAGTCCCTCAATGCTGGAATTGTTGCAGGCCAGGCTCAGCCCGGTGGGCCTCAGGTGGAGCTGCTGGTGTTCTTCTGGGTGTTCAGTCCAAAGCAGGTTTAAACAGGTCCAAAGGAAAAAGGTTTTAAAAAAACACAGTCCAGGGAACTTCTTTGCCTCAGCTAGCTAAACTTAACTAAAGCAAAGGAGAGCTCTGTCCCGCTGTCTGTCTGTCCACAGACAGCACAGTCCAGGAGCAGGGATGTGGAGGAATGAGTGCAGTGTCTGAAAACAAAGTGTGCTTCTTCTCTCCCCCCTTCACTCTCTGGAACAAGGCTTAAAGGGGCAAAACTTATTATTCAGCATAAACAGAATAAGATGATTGGGGATAAAAGCACCATATAGTCAACCTAGGACACATGGGAATACAGACAGGCTGCTCTGGTCACAGGCTGCAGGATTTTCTTATTTCTTCCTCACATAGTTGCCCCAGCTGTTGGGGTTTTTGTCCCCTCTGGTGTTTCTCCCCTGATGGAGAACAGAGATTTCTTTTCAAAATTTTATAGTATAGAAAAGTAATGTGAAACCTGATCTTACGATAATTCGCTTAGGCACTTCTGATAATTTTGTCTTATGTATATTTATTAGGGTGTTTTTTTCCTTCTAACATCATTAGATTTGTTTTGAACTCAAAGGTCAGTTCCTACACCAGTATAAATCAATGTAAGTACATTGATTTCAAGGATTGTGCATCTTTCATTAATTCCCATTGCCAGAGAGAGTGTAGTTGTCTCTGAGGAAGAAGGTAGATATACATATATATTTATATATATGCATTTGATTTAAATCGCAAAGAAAAAAGAAAATTCTGTGAAGAATGCCATTCTATAGCATGTCATTAACCATGCAATTAAGGCAGAGTTGTGTTAAATGATCAATACAACAGAATCTCAGCCAGCCACCTCCGAAGATTTCTCTAAGTCCATGCCCTCTGCTGTTCCAATTCTATCTTCATAAAAAAGAGCCCTGATTCTTGCACAGGAGACCCTACCATCCTTTTTTTTTTCCTACTAAGAAATATGTGATTTCTTTATTTGGTTGTACTCCATTAGCAGCCTAAAGGACACATTCCCCAGTAAAATAACCTAAGTGTTGGTCATACTCATTTCAATTCAATCATTCCAAAATGAATTCCAATTGCTCATCTAATTATATTCCCCTACTTTTATTGGTCTACTTGTGAGAGAAGTAGTCGCCTGCGTTTTTTGGACTATAAATTAAATATATAAGGAGAGAGAGGAAGAGCATTAAAATTATGCTAAAGGTTCCAGTGTTAAAGTGAGAAGTTATGTCTTTAAAAATCAGTTCTGTAGTAAAGGTGTATCTGTGGTTACACAGAGATCTTTTCCCACTTTACAGGGGTTTCCCAGCCTGTGCAGTTCTGTAGCTTCTCTTCCGTGCAGGCAAAAAAGCAGCTTCTCATGAAACTGATAACCCTCTCCAGGGAACGAGCAGCATTGCCTATAGCCAAAATATGTTTTATTAACATCAGAATCTTCCTTGTCAGGTCACATCACTCCTGCTGAAGTTGAGGGATGCCAAACAGCAGTGCCAGGTTTGCCACACGCTGATAATGCCATCCATGCCTGGTGCACAGATAAAGCAGCCAGAGCACCCAGCCACATCCTCCTGTGCAAACCAACATTTTTCCTTGGGTTTGTGTGATAACAGGCATCTGAGCTGGTGGTTGAAAATCACTTCAGAGAATGAGGTGCTGCACTTGATAAGAGCAACCCTTCACGGCTCTGTGGGCTGCTGTGCGGTGCAGAAGAGGAAGTTCAGAACCTTAGGAAATGTTTTAGATACTTTTAAAATTGTTAAATGTAGCATATATACACTTCCTCTTTCCACACTGATCTGCCACTGCAGGTCCCAGCTGAGGTTGGGACATCTCCCAGCACGTCTGTACCTGAGCTTCCACACGTCTGGGTGAGGCAGGCACAGACCAAAGGACTTTCTCAGCTTTGTATTTCCATGGAAGAAGCAAGGTAATGAAAAGGAAGCCATAATCCGGCCCTGAATTAATTAGTTCTCAACACATGGCATTAAAAAATCTGTTCCAGTGAGTAGATGGCTTTGAGTTACACCTTGGGAAGGTTTGGTCTTTGGTTCCTCTCTCCATTTTCACTGCCCACAGCCCCTCTGTGTCTTTGCATCACGACAGTCCCGTGTCACACACGAGGTCCCAGTGTGGCACTGGAATGTGGCCTCTGCCATGACTGGAACAGTAACTCCACAGCCTGAGGCTGACAAATCACTGAATTAACTCTCCCCCTGCCTGATGCAGCTCTCTACCTGCTGCAAACAACAGTGGAATCATGAGATCTGACAAAAGATCGAGATAAGGGACCTCAGGCCTCCACAGGGCCTTGGGCTCTCTAGTTCAGAATTTATTTTTCCCTTTTTTTTTTTACCCATGTCTAGGTGTACATATAATTGATTTCACATCAGGGCAGAGTGACAGTCCAATGTAAAAAGGCTTTACTGCCACTTGAATTCAAAGAATTAATTTTGCATAGGAATTTTTTTTAATTATTCTGGTTTGCTCTGTTCAGGTCCACATTTTCAGCCCCCGAAGCTGAAACAGGTGATGTCAATACATGGTACTGGTGACTGTCATCACAACTCATTGAGTTGGAGAATTGGGCCCATCAGAAAGTTCTCCGCCTCCAGGTTTTTCCCTAGGAAAACTGGACTGTCCCTCTGGTAGTTCTGAGGAGAAAAAAACTATTGGATTAAAGTTGCACAAAGAATGGTCAGCAGCAAGAGCCTAAGCTGCTGTTCATTTTTCCTTTAGTGCCTTTAACCTGACGGCAATTAGAACCATAATGTGGACATTAACTATCACAACAGACATAAAGATCTCAGATTAGATGGATTTTACAGCAGGCCTCACACCAGCTCCTTAGAAAGGGCAATTCTCCCGTGGTTCTGTCCCTGTGATCTAAACCATGTTTCCCAGATCCCCATGCTGGATGTTTAGCCCAATGTTTTAGGAAGTCTTCTGGCAACTTTGAAATCTTTACAGGTGTTATTATTGCAGTGTCAGTTGTCATGGAGAACAGGATAATATTTCATGACATCAAAATACTCCGTAATCGTTTCAGAAGGTTGATGATATTGCTGCTAGGCATAGTCGAACTCTTCTTCACATCACTGCAGACCGAGGCTTTCCCTCTGCTCCACACAGCCCAGATATAATCCCTTCTGATTAGAGCCTTTTCTCTTTGATGCTTTCCTTTGTCATCCACACACTGGGAAAATTGCTCTCTGTTGAATTACATGCTCCGTGCCGTTTGCATAGTTGCCTTTTTCAACCTGGAAGCAAAGCTGTCTGTGCCTGAGCAGCAGTAAGATTCTGACTTCTAGTAAATCTTTGATTAATGAAGCTCAGGTAAACAGATTAGTCATTAACCTTTGCTTCTCATGATCAGATTACTTATTGATGTAGAGTGGTTGTGCTGCTCCCATGCTGCCAGGGATGGGAATCTTGCTTTCCCTTCAGACTCTGAGAATCTTCCCAGCATCTGAAAAGAACCCCCTCTCAGGATGGTGATATTAGAGAGCTGCTGCCTCTGCAGGGACTCATCTGTTTTGTGTGGGATCTCACTGCAATCAGGGCACTTACATGCAAATATTAATTGGTGCTGCCCACTAGTAGAGTGTGCTATTCATATCCCTGGTTCTATATTTCAGCTGGACAGCTGTCAGGGAGGGGAACTCAGCTGAGGC
Organism: Ammospiza caudacuta; assembly: GCF_027887145.1. Lineage (NCBI taxonomy): Eukaryota > Metazoa > Chordata > Aves > Passeriformes > Passerellidae > Ammospiza > Ammospiza caudacuta. The sequence continues at coordinate 9,978,568 of NC_080607.1, forward strand.
ACACAGCAAATACACACAAAGTGAGACAACTTTTTAAAATTTGTATATTCTGAATCCATGGCTATGCAGGACTGTTACTTAAACCCTTGAGAAAGGCCAAATTCTTGGTCAGGGAATCATTGTATAATGTCCATGTCTGTAGACAAACAGAAAGCTGCTTTGAATCCATTCAAACCTGACTTAATTCTTGGTTCTTTATCTGCTGTACAGGTCTCCCAGCTTGGGCAATGGCAATCTCTCAGCTGAGGGCAACAAGAGAATCAGGAACAAGAAATCTTTTATCCCTGCCAGCTCCATCAGGTCTTTGTATATGTCATTCTAATTCTGGCCTTTGTAGAAGAAAGGAATGATGTTCCATCATCAGTTAAGGATTATTTCAGATTCAGACATTGGAGAGAAAGCCAGGCACTCCTTTGTGACCATCAGGAAAGGGTTTGCACCCTCCATGATTTCCAGACCATCTCTACCAATCTCCATGGGTGCAGAGATTCATCTACCAGAGGAACAGAGAGAGATCCAGACAGGAGTCTTATTTTCATGATCTGCAAATTTAGATGTGGGAAGGTTATGTAGAACAAATGAGCAGAAGTGACCTGAGCCTGTCTGCAGCCTACAAAAGCAGAGAGGGAATTCCAATTACACACCAATCTAACTCATAGATCTCTAATACACTGGATTAGATTTAAACTTACAAACATTTACACTTCAGTCCTGAATGCAGACAAGTACAATGAGAATAGAGAGATAAAGCTTCCTATTTTCTAGTTCATCAACAGACTGATCTTCATGTTTGCACTTTCAGTTTTGCATCTTTCAATCCCCAGCCTTCACTCCCATTTCCAGTCCTGGGATCCCCCATGCACACAGCTATTAGCAGATGGAAATCGAGCAGCCTGATCTGTGGGCCCAGTTGGATAATCAAACATTTAATTACTAACAATTATCCATTAATGCTTATAAATTAGGTTGCCAAACTACTTCTACAGACTACAAATATTTGCATCTAGACTTGTCTGCAAAAATGGAAGATGCCTGTGAAAAGCTACAGCAAAATGTCCAATGCTGGCATTTTCACCTGGACTCTTCAGACTGACACAGAAAATGCAAATATTTGCTGCATCAGAAATGTATGAAAAATTAGGAAATTAGAAGCTGAAACTGAGGGAAACATGAAAATCAGGTCCTAAGTCAAATTCCAGGCTTGCTTGATTTCTCTCACATTAAGATTCTTCTTCCTTTTCACCCTTCTCTCTTGCTTCTTCCTCTGGAGTTGATTAAACATTTGCCTCCACCCTACAAATATATATTGCTCCAGAGGGCTCATTTTATTCTGAATTACTTCCTGATATTAATAATGTTTTTTTATTACTCGTCATGCATCTAGGAATGTTGCTTATTAAAATAAAGTCTAACAACATGATTTCAGGAAACACTTCAGAGGTGAATGTGTGCTTTTCACTACCACTCCTAGCTGGAAGAGACTGTAACCCCTCCAGTAAGAAGACACTGCATTGCTATGCAGAAAATGTAAACCAATTCTGTAAAAGGGTTCCAGTTCCCATCCTGTTAAGTAAGTTTTGCTTTCTATAATTGCCTGCTTTCTACTGTCTGTTTTATTAAAGTGATGTGGTTATGATCTCGTCCACGTGACCCCTCCCTGTGCTCACAAGGGAAATGCTGGAGTGGTATTGCAAGCATTGGGACTTCAAGGCTACATTTAAATTAGTAAATTCAAATGTGCCTGGAAACATTCCCAGGACTAGAACAAAACTGTTTATACAGTCAACTGCTAAGCTGTTCTCTGGCGTGAATTTGGCCCATTCCAGCTCCTTTTTTCCCTGAATGGATTGTGATCACAGCCTGGGCCAAGGAGAAGTGTATATGAAACTCTCACTTTTGGAGAGGATAAATGAGTTTATTTGTATGTATGCTGTCCATCTGCTGGCCTTGGTGCTTACTCCTGGGTGCATTTTATTTACCTGGTGAGGTAGAACCAAAACACCTTTAACTTAGCACCTGGGCAAACAATTTCCTTTGGAGAATCACACTGATTTGAGGCAAATGCTGCACATGGCAGGGACCAAATTTAGCCACTATCACGCACAGTAAAAGTTGATGCATGTGCAAAATTAGGCTCCCAGTCACAATCTGGATAAGTATCAGTTGGATGTGAATGGTGCAAAAGCTGAGCATAATAGAGCCAGGGTCCTCAGCAGAAAACTAATGTCTCTTGTTGCAGTAACAGGCTCAAATTCTCTGCCAAAGAAACAGTGCCAGAGGAATTGCAGCAAGAAGAGGGTGTGACGGTTTAATGGGATTTTAGTAAAATATGATATATTTTTTTTAATTTGCCTGAGTGTTTTATTCTTTTTAAGTAACTCTGAAGGGATCATCTAATTCTATAGATAAGCCATGTGTAGTCACCAGCCCAACATAAATTAATTGAAATGACTGCTGAACACAACACTTGCTTTCACTGAGAATGCAAGAACTTCTTCAAGGACTACAGACTCTCAATCTCTTTTTCTACCTCCCCTGGGGTCTCTCTCCCCCCTTTTTTCCCCTTTTTTCCTCTTCCTTGATGCCCAAGATGGTTCCATTAGCCTTGCAAATATTAATTCCCAGTGCAAACAGAATGTGTCAGGTACAGGGGGATGTAAATGGAAAATTAATTGAGGAGCAACGTGTAGGCTTGTGCAATACAATGTCCTCAGCAAGAATACTCAAACAGACACCTGCCACTGACTTGCTGCCCCTCAAAAGCCCTTCCCCACATGGAACACAGAGCTGGGCTGCTGGCACAGGGGGTGCACAGGAATTTTCTGAGCAGTGCCTGGTAAATGATTCCTCTTTGGGGTTTGCTGTCCCAGGGTCACTGGTGCTCAGCAGGGATGACTGCACAGCCAGGACAGAGCTGCTGCCCTTCCCTTGCTCAAGGCTGACCCAAGCACGGCCCCAGGAGAGCCATGGTGCAAGGTTTTGCCATCCTCCTCTTTCCAAAGCAATCAGTCCCTCAGGAAAGGTCAGGCTGCCATCGGCTGCAAGGTTCCTGTTAACCCTCTCCAGTCAGGAGTGGTGAAAAACCATTGCTGCCCCCTGTTCAGAGCTGTGAGCAGGAGCTTTTGGAGCTTCTTGCCAGCCTCTGACAATGCAAAGTACAGAAAGTGATCAATGAATTTTACTGCTTTATCTGTTTCATAAATTGTCCTCAGATTATGATGCCGTTCAAATCTCTTGCTGCATGCAGATGCTTTGTGAAAAAAGAAATTTCTTCACCACTTCATAACAATTATTTGTAATCTATGTTATTTTGACAAGACCATGTTGATGATATCATGATTATTTTTTTTTGGTCCATTGATTAGAAGAGTTTTAGATTTCTGAATTATTATATTTGAAGGTGAGAATTCGGAATTTGATTTCAGTTAATAGGCTTTCAATAAAGAAGAGATAATAGTTCACTCATTGCATGTCCTTGAGCAGCACAAACCAGAGGTTTCAGGCAGTTCTTTCCCTCCATACTTTGATGCATGAGTACATTTGACAAAGCTTTATCTCCTAGAAAATTATTCAGTCTTTCTTTCAAGCCATATAGAATTCCCCTGCTTTCAATAAAAACCCCAGATGTTCCCATGACTTCCCCCTCATTAAAATAATTTGCTACAGTATTCCTGGGAAACTAATAGAAGTAGTTGAGAATACAAGCAGAATTTGTAATGAATTTTCACACACTTTTAAAATATTTTCCTAGCAAAAAGTTCCAGGTTTTGGGCTGTTGCTGCTCATTTTTTTATCCAGACTCATTATACCTGGTTTAGTGATATCAGCAGTCTGGATCCTTTCTCTGGTCAGTGAAGAAAAAGAAACTTTCCTAGGTGGGTTGCATTTCCCAAGGCTGCTCTCTCTCCTGACTAAAATAGGGGGCTGGAAAAACCAGCAGAACCTTAAGTACCTCAATAAGATATTTAAATTTAGGAGGGAAATGCCCTGGCTCTGCTTGCTCATGCTTAGGGCTGGTTCTTGGAGTGAAAGAATGGGGCACAAATCTGGAAAAAAAAAAGGAAATCTATTACCCATCTCCAGCAATCCTTACTGGTCTGTTCTGGTACCACTGAGATTTATTTTAAAGAATCCACCAGGGTCAAAATTGTTTCCACTCTCACTGAAATTATAACTCTATTTCTCAGCCTCATCATCAGCATCCTGAGGCTTTTTTTGCTCACCAGGGGAAAAGCAATAGGTCAGATCTTTAACATGCACAATATTAACTTTCTAAATCCTACTTTCTCTCAGGATTTACTCGACTAGATAATTTCTATTTATTTTGGACACACTCTGATATCGTGTCTATAGAGATTTGAAAGGAAAGCACAGATGATACAAAGGATTTTGCTTTTTTACTCTTAACCACCCCCTGATCACCACCACCAAGAGTCTTTCTGTCTCCTTTCACATTTCCATTTTCTCTCTTCCCCTGTTTCTCTGCACTCAGCATCCTGCAAGCAGTGCTGTACAGTCTTCCAGTAAATATCTCATTTAAAGAGTGAGGAAGCCTGAATTAAATAGGGCAGGGACTCTTGCTGGCCTGAGTTAATGGAGATGTCTTTTAGTGAGTGTCAGCTCCAGACAGTTCAGCTCCGCCAGCGTCGTGACAAACCTTCCTCCCACATCTAACAGTGTGTGAACAATGAGCCACTAGGAAGGTGTCTGAGAGCATTTGGATGGGGCCATGGCTCATTTTTAGGTATTTTCTTGTAATTCAGGGTCACAGCTTATAGCCTTGTATAAGTGAATGAAAACAGAGAGAAAACCAAGTCCTGGAACCAGGAGCAGCTGTCATTGGCTCAAAGGCAGACAAGAAACCTCATCATCTTGGCCCAGTCTTGGTAAATTCATTATCAAGAATTGGTAATGTGGTGGCCTGTGGTGCAACCTGTCCTGCAACCAGTGGAAAATATGGATGTGTCCACATGACAGCTATAGAAGACAACCCAACAAGTCTGGGAGGTGAAATTATTCTAATTGGTGTAAACGAAGGCAGAATTTGGGACAATGGTATCCAGTAGCTGGAAATAAATCATAATGGTGGTCCTCTCCAATCTTCAGAGACAAAAAATCTAATAGTGGATCATGTACTGGTGGTGATACATTGCAATTAGAATTCTGGAGCTCATAAATATTAGCCCTGCTCTTGACACTCCCAAAGTGGTGCATCTTGTATTCTGGAGTAATCATTAGGAAAATGAACAATTTCTCCTGAGTGGTATCTCCCACCACTTGGAAGTTTCATAAATGTGATCATTTCAGAAGTGACAAAACTTCCATCCTTGCTGGGGGAAAAATTTTTTAAAAAGTTTAATTAACCCAAATCTTTCTTTTTTGAAGCACACCCTCCCAGAGCATCAACACACACAGAAAGTTGTGCTACCAATGCTTTTTTTGGTGCAGAAAACCATCTTGTGTTTTCACATATGCTTCCAACACGAGAAGTTTCCTCATTTTGACAAAATGTGTTCCCTATATTTTTAGAGCTGGGTTAAAACTCTGCTGCTGAGGAGAGGACAGAGGGCAGTCACACAGCTGCTCCCAGAGCAAATGTCAGAAGTGCTGGCACTAATGGGGAAGTGACAATGTCCTTTGCTTCCCTGCCCCTGCCCTCCACTTCTCCCTTCCTCCCTGCACAGGGAAACCTGCCCCTGATGTACAGATTAATCTGCTGTTATCCTGCCCAAAAACAAACAAACAAACAAACACTCATCTGTGCAAAGATACCATTAATACATAACCACAAGGATCAGAAAAGCAGTGAGAGTGCAAATCCAGCTAAGAACATGTTTGCAGTGTGTTCAGGATGGATTGCCCAACACTGAGGGAAGCAAAACACAAAAGTTGCACTTCCGCCAGACAACATGAGTGGCTTGTCACAAAAAAAACAGGTTTAAAGGCCACATTTGCCTTCCCTTGTGCACTCCTCCCTCTTCTCCTTATTGCATTCCTCTTGACCAGTAAATAGGTTGTGATTAATTCTTCCTAAATAGGAAAGCAACACTACATCTATAAGTTTCTTTACAAAAGCAAAGATATGTCATTAAAAATGAGGGTGGCTTTGCAGAGGGATGAGGAAGAGCTTCCCAAGGCACACAGAGGTGATCCCAGCTCACAGCCCACCACAGGAGGTGGGATGGATCACTGCTGGAAGTGCTGGCTCACACTGCACTGAGCCCTGAGCAAGGCATTGCCCAGCACCTTCCTCATCAGGACCAACTCACACCAACATCTGTTACTGAATTCCTGAAAAGAGTGGGTTAATGGTTCACAAAAATCAATAAAAGACTGCTGTGATGGGAGAGCCATCCTGGAATGACAGAGTGGTTTTTTTCCTGCCAGCAATACTCTCACATTTACTGAGAGAGCCAAAGCTGTGATATCTAATTCTGGCTTTAAGTCTCTCAAAGCCTGGTGTTCTCCACCTCCCCTGCTCGTGACCAAGCAGGTTTTTGTCTGTCCAGGCTGGAGCTGATGGTGGTGTTAAAACAAACAGCTAGTACTGTCCCTGTGCCCCAGGCACACGAAAGAGTGAGCACAGCAGGGTCCATACGCCCTGCCTGAATTTGCTGTGTTACCACCCAGCAGCAGCCCATGCAGCTGGGTGCTGCAGAGTGTTTGGGGTGTTGAAACACTCACAGCCTCTTAGGGCTTCCCCTTTGCATGGTCTGTCTTTCCAGGCCTCATCCTTTCCTACCTGGTTATTTGTTTATTTGCGTATTTATTTTTTTATTTACTTGCTTATTTATTTATTTATTTATTTATTTATTTGTTTGTTTGTTTATTTCCAGTAATCTCACTAGAATATACATTGACCAGTACCCTTTAGATCTAATAAAAAGGCTGCAGACAAAATGCTTTATGTCCTCATTTCCCATTTCAGACTACTTCAGGAGCCAATTTTTTAACACTGTCAGAGCAAAGTCCCCCTGGTGACCCCTTGAACTGTCAGGGTTCAAAGCCCCCTGAGGTGGTTACTCAGTTGTTCAGGAGATTTCACAGTCAGGGAAAAGAACATTATGGATAAGAAAGCAGGATTAAGCCCTGACATTTCTGCTTGAAGCTTGACCAAGGAACTTGGAGCACACTGACAAAAGCTCTTAGTGCACCTCCACAGTTTCAGCCAGGTGTCCAGCCCAGCCCTGGGCTCCAGTGCACACACCAGGGCTTCACTGGGACAGACAATGGAAACAGCATCACATCCACTAACAGTAATTAACAATATTAACAATGCAAATGCACACTTTGGCTGTATTGTTTTGTTGGGCTGCTTTTGCCGTAGATCTAATCTCTTCACCTTTGGCATTGAAAATGTGTTTTAATTAAGCCACCAGTGAAACACTAGGCTGGGATGGTCTGATCATTTTTAACTTTATTTTCCTGAATGAAAACAATGCTGGCCAAATTTACTGTACACTGTCACCTTAATTACCTGTCTTAAACAATCCCTTTCACACCCACTTGCAGTTTATCACAGTGTAACACAAAAACTCTTTCTCTAAAAAAAAACTTTAAATGCTTCTGAGATTCAAACTGTAGATTGCTTGTGCAGCTATAATCTTAAAGAACATCTGCTACATTTGTGTGGTAAAGGAAGTCTCTTTAGAATACAGCCTTTGATTTCTATAAAAGACAAATCAGGCCACATGTTTTTGTTTTGAATGCTTCTCATCACAAGAGGAAATTTTCTGCAGCTTGGAATTTTGAAGGCATGAAAAATGTATTTATTTTTTTAAACAAAGAGCGCACATAAGAACATCAACAAAACTCCTCGGAAGTGTTAAAAATCATTCCTCTATCATCTTTAAAGAAACACTAACGACTCCCTGACCCATATTTTGATCTACCTTTCTGCCTTAAGTTTATCTGGGTCATATCATGTCTTTGATCCAAACATTTAACTCCCATTGACATCTCAGACCTTAGGAGGTTCACCCATCATTAGCTCTGGAGCTGCTAATAGCCCAGACAAGCAGAAGATTGGGAGGTTTCACTGGGCATTTTTCATTTGTCTCTCAAAGTGAGTGAGTCAATAGTGGTGGATTGACAAACTGGCTTTGACACCAGTGTGCATTGAAGGTAGGAATCGATGGTGCCTTGTGGCTGAGTGATCCAGAACAGATTTTTTTTTTTTTTTTTGCCTGGTTCCTAACTGTCTATTTTTTAAGAAACTATGAAAAAATAAAAGTTTCTGGCTTTTCATGGGGAACCCTTTGTTAAGATTTTAAAACTTGTTTGTTGCTACCCATTTCTTCCAGCTGCATCTCCTCTCTCTTCTTCACGGGGATCCTAGAGATGCCTACACTGAGCTTTTTCAAAACAGACCTCACTTGTGGAGAATCATCTTCTAGACTTCTCAACCACCCAAATGCTCCATACCATCTCTCTCTTCTCTGCTTCTTTCCCCCTGGTGAGAAGCTTTGAGCTGAAACAGCTCCAACCACTTCACACAAAAGGTTGGATCCTGTCTGAGGTGGGCTCTTAACCCTGGCTGTGGAATTACATGGTTCCACCCTCCTTTTTCCAGGCTTAGAGGAGTCCACAGGTGCCAGCCCAGGGCAGGAGGGGAGCAGCAGGGATGTGGTGCAGGAGCTCAGTTCAGCCAGATGTTACATTGAGAGCAGTGCAGCTCTAAAACACAATGCCTGTTGTCTGGGCACACGAATCAAATGCACAGTCAGTATCTGCCTTTTGATAAGCTTCTGATTACCAAGATTATTTTCATTTTTGCATGCTAGGAATAAACTTTCACCGTGATTTGAAATGCAAAAGCTACTGTTCTGCATAACTAAGACAGTGATACAGAAAAACAATTATGATTACATTTTAAAAACTCAGATCACCAACCCTATAGCAAATCCCTTTTGTTTTTTGGGATTTGTTTTGGAGGTCTTTCAAGCAGGTATGGCTAAAAAGTGTCCTGCTGATAGCAGCTGTGACCTGAAGCACATCCTTTTTAGTGATAACTGCTGTCAAAGTGGGGACACAAGTAATGAGAGCAGAAAGGCATTTCAGTTATAGCAGCTTAGATAGTTCTCCTATAATTTGTATTTTCATTTGCTGGAAATACTTCATTAGCTGTCAATTATTTTTGGTTTGTAGAGTTTTATTTCAGTTCTTTCATTTCGCTTGTAGTCAGTAACTCATCCCATGTTTTAATGCCAAAGAGGTATCAAAATTCATTTATTTATACCTTAGGTGCTGCCCAGAGCTCTCTGAAGTCAATACAAAGATACCAGTTGGTTTGAGGTCCACTTGTTTGTGACTCTGCTTTTCCTGCTAAGCTTCTAATCAAATTCAGCTTTACTGCTCTGTGAAATACAGGATCCTTCTTAATGGACAGTAGACTCTGCTTTATCTGAAGATTTACTGTGAAAGAGAATAATCTTTCTTTTGCATGTGGAATGGAGAAAGTCCATGGAGATAACTTTGGAAAGGTGGGGAGGCTCTGTCATTGATCACTCATGGCTCTAATAGATACCTTAGGCAGAGGGGGCAATGGATCAGGGCTCTCCCTGAGCTCCCACCACCCAATTTTCCCTGTAAAAATCTCTGTCCCAATAAACAAAGCAAGTTCCTCCATTCCATGCTTTTGGGAGAGAGAGCACAGTGCAAATGCACACTGCAGTCTGCCCTGAATGCTGGCAGATGTTCTTCATCACTGCAAAGGAGCCTCTTGTGCAAGTAGCAAGACAGAGCTTTTAATTTTAAATTTTTTTGCACAGAATAACTGTGTATTTACATAGTTGTTAAATCACTTTTCTGATAGAGAATCAGATTTGCAAAACATTTGGTGCACTTTTTTTTTCATGTCTTCCCCTTGCTCTGAGATGCAGCATTCCTTGCAAACAAATATCTCCTCTCCTTAGTAGCTCTAAGGATGGATAGTACCTCTGTCATGCATGGAAAATAGATCCTGGGCCAGCTGTCAATCCATCATCTGCCCAAAGCCTGGAGCAGTGCACAGAAGAGCTCCCAGTGAGGCTTGGATTGGGTGCAGAGCCCTGGGTGCAGTGAGTAACCAACCCACTGCACCCTGCCAGGTTCCAGCTTTGATTAATGAATGTGCAACTCTTTGCAGAGATGATTCACAAAGCCTTTCAAGTGCACCAGAGCTCATTTTTGGCCAATGTTTTCACTTTTAGCATGTGATTTCTGTAGAAATATACTGAAAAGCTGGGGTCTTACTTGAAGCTGTGGTGTACACTGAGCTCACAAGAAGTGTGGTCAGCGGGGAAGCTGAGTCCTCAGCTCACTCCTGAGGTGAACTGGAATGGCACAGCTCCCTCATTTTCTGGTGTTTTCTGCTCATTGTCAGTCTATTCAGAAGTTCAAGCACTTCAAGAAAGCCCAAGCATGCATTTCACTTTTACTGAGATGAGAAACATCAGCTATGTTAAAACAGCAAGCAGTCAGGATTCTGCTTTGCTGTGAATCTAGACCCCTTTTAAAAATTCAGATTTGGAGAAAAGTCAGAAGCAGGTTCACATAATACCATTGCAGCTAGATTTTCAGCTCTTCTTTACACCTATGGCGCTGAGTTCTAATATATTTAGCCCTTTTTTAATATAAATAATCTTGTTTCTCAACTACAAAGCAAGTGAGCGTGAGGGGGTGGTGCCTGTCACTGCAGGATTAAAAAGAGGCAGAAATTCTTCTGCAGTGCCTCACATTGGATGGAGTTCTGACCTTTGTCAGAAGGTGGATGGAGTTGTGACCTTGGGGTGGAGTTCTGACCTCTGTCTCCTGCATCCAGAGACGGAGAGGACACGAGCAGCTTTTTCCAAGGAGCTCAGGTCCCAGTAGCTCCCATTATAACTCCATGACTCAGCACCTAACGTGATCTCTGCCCCTGACACAAGCAGGGTGAAAAAAAAAGAAATACCAAGAAATACCCAGCCACCCTTGGAGCAACGTGCCTTGCTGACAGTTAATTTGCCAACAGCACTCTGTGGCTTTGTATATTAATTAAGCAGCGAATTAATTCATTAATGTTGCCGACACGGAGAGCAGAGCATACCTTCATTTCATAATGCCTGATTCCATTATCAACAAGCTAAATTCTGCCCTCAGCTCACCTACATGATGGCACTGCTGACTCCAACAGATGCCACAAGGAAACGTCTGGGGGCACTTTTTGGCCTGACTTGTTTCATTGTGCTGCAGACAGCCATCAGGCATTTTCATTCCTGTAAGTAAATTTTCCTTCAGAAGCTTGGCAAAGTAAAACCTCAGACACTTTTGGGCTCTTTGCCCAACTCGAGAACAAGGGGCACAAAAAAGGTTCATTTTTCTCACCAGCTACAAATTTGATTGACGTGGAGGGCTGGTCCTATTAAGCTGAGATCTGGCCTGGGTTCAATGTACTTGGAAGCCTAGTTACAAACGCATTAAAACAACTTTAACAGAGATTTTGTCAACCTATCAAAGACAAATCAAGAGTGATTTCCCTGATGCCTCTGCTGAATTGGGTAAATTCCATTTATTGACTTCAAGTACTGCGTGCTGGTAATTTTTTTCTCTGTCTTTTTCTCCTGAGGAATTTGACACGATCAGATCTACTCTGATGTTTCATAATCACATTTTCTTTCCCCTTCCTCTCTCCTTCTTTGCAGGGTGCTTTGAGTGTTGCTACCAGGTATAGAAGATACGTGTGTTAGAGAAAAGAGATGGGCCAAATTCAGAAGTGTTCTTTATCAAAATTAAATCAGTAGAATCTACTTTAACCAGGCCTGCCCTGCAATTTCTTTGGCTTCTGTCACATAGAGACCCTTGGAATAGCATCTATGGAACTGCTCAGGTTAGAAAAACAAACATTAAGAACAGCTTTTATGGGATGTAGAATGAACTAAATGCCTTCAGCTTGATGCACTGGAAGTTCATGGATTGGAGGAGGAAAAGCATGTTAATTTAAGTACAGCATGAAAGGAGTTAAATGTGTGTTGGAATAAATGTCACTTCCAGGCAATAAAAAACAACTGGAGAAAATTGTCCCCCCCTTTGGGGGACAATGGACATCACAGAGGTGGGGCGCTAGGTTTCAGTACATGTGGAATAAATCTGAGCAGGACTCTCTGAAGGATTCCCTGTGGTAGCAGAAAGATTGGCCTCATCGGGGTCCAGAGTTTTCATTTTATGTCATACTAATTTTTAATTTGTGTAGCACGCATTTCTCACAGATGAGCAGTGATACCTGTCCCCTGATGTGACTGACACATTCCTTGGAGTTTGCAGCCACAGCTGCAAGGATTTTGGACAAAACCCAGAGGAGCCTGAGTGGTTTCAGCTCTGCAGTGGCACTGATCCCAGTGCAGACCACAGGGTGCACTCTGACACACACAGTGCCACACAGCACACGTGTGTTTAAAGCCACCAGCCATGCCTTGCAGTGGCTGTGAGAGCAGAAACACCAAACTGCTGCCATGCAGAGCCTCCCCAGCTCCTGTGCAGGGCACGGCTGGCCTGGGGCTCCCCGGCAGGAACAGCGCAGCGTGGCAGCACCCAGGGGCCAGCAGGTTCCCAGTGCCCAGAGGCACCCCAGGGTGCACACAGGGGGGGTCCTCGCTGCCATTCCTTGTCACCAGGCTGAGGATCAGTCAGCTGGAATGTGGTGCTGCCTTGGAAGTGCTGAAGGAGCCTCCTGGGGAATGCACCTCCCTCACACTGAGCCTGGGGGCTGCAGGAGCTGTGGGCAGCCAAGCACTGAGTGCTCAGGGCAAGCCTGGCACACACATCCTTTGTTCTCTCCGTTTCCTGCAGGAGAAAACCAAAGCTAAGCAAGATTTCAGCCATGTGCTCAAAGTCAGAGCATGATTCAGTGATCAGCTGTGAGGGCAGACGTGCTGTGCTAGCCACTATTCCTGTTTCTCCCAAGTTAATGGGGATGGATTTATTCAGCGCATATTTATTTTGTGGGTGTCTTTTTTCATGACATTTCCTCAATTTCTTGACTTACAGTTTTCATTATTGTGAAATTTGATTACAGAACCAGGCAAAATCGCAGAGCAAGGCATGTTTCCACCATGCAATTTCACTCCAAGCTAGCCCCATCCCAGCCTGAGGATTGCATGGAGAGAGGATCGATTCTGAGTTTGCCAACTGACAGACTCATGAGAAATATTCTGGTCTTGTTTGGATCCCACTGAGAATATTCCATATGTTTAAAGGCCTGCTATGTTTTTTTTCCTCCAGTTTACCTGCTGTTCCACATAGTGAAATAGCCTGGGAATGAGGGAGCACTGCTTCTGGATCCCCAACAATGTGAGCTGCTTTGTCCTTTACTTTCTGTTTCTTCCTCTCTACACGCTCACACAGATATTCCCTGATCAGAGCAAGGTATGCAGGATACAGAGATTCTCTCTGTGTCAAAATGTAGCATGCTGGCCTGAAGCAACTCTTCAATTTTTCACATTTATGTGACACTATAAAAGTAAGTAAGAGCCATGATTTTATCTTGTGCCCTAGCAGCTAGAATTTACATAAACTTAGAGAGGTCTTGAAATCACAAATCTGAAGTGAAGTATTGTGTATCATTAAAATAAATCACTGTCACAGCAGCCTAAAACTTAACTAAGATCTCTCTTTTAAGAATCAGTCTGTCTGGTCACACAGTGCAGCCAGCAAGAAGTTTTGCACTCAATATTCTGTAGTTCATGTAAGTTACATCCATCTCTATTTTTATTCTACAATTTCATATTAAATATCATAGAGTTACCTCCCTCAACTATGTTTAATTTGGCTTTATGTTTGTTTATTTTCTTTGTCATGTCATTTTTTCCTCTTGTTATTAGTTTTGTTTGGCACTTGTATAATCACACTTTGGAAACATTAACTAATTAACCTTCCTAACACTCCTGGGAGGTTCTGCAGACTACGTCAGCCTTACCCTGCCTCCCACCTCATGATGAAGTAAGAAGGAGTTGTCTGATTTGCATAAGGATGAAAAGAAAGTTGTCTGAGCCAAGACTCAAATCTGGGGCTCCTAGCTGGGACTTTTCCCTTTCCTTTTGTACTGGGACTGTTTTACAGCTGGTTGTTGGATCAGATTGAGCAGGAATGGCAAACTAAGGGGTCCTGCCCCCTTCCCTGAGCTCCTTGTCACTCAGTACAGGCATTTGGGGCATCCCCAAGCCAAACACAGAGTGTTCCCATACCGCCCCACAGCATCATCACCACACAAAGAACAAAAGCTTTTGCTCGTATGGTTGATCTCTCTGGCACCATAAAGATACAAATAAAAAAAAAAAAAAAAAAGGTATTTTCTGGTGGATACTGTGCAAACCTCTATGAAAAATGGTCCCTGTATTCAACAGCCCACAAACCCCTCTGAGTAGGGAGCCCACCACCAGCTAGAGATCCACTGCTGTAGAATCACAGAATCATTTAGGATTGAAAAGCCCTCTAAGGTCATCGAATCCAGGCATTAACCCACCACTAAACCAGAGACAGCATTGGAAAAACAGCCACTCCAGAGGATGGCTGGAAGGATAATTACCTTTGTGACTTTGTACCTGGCATATGCAATAGATAGGCTAACATTATCAGAGGGAGGAGCAGGAACAGGGTTGGGTAAATCAGCTCAATCACAGGGATGAAGGCTACCCCAGGAAGCCAACTCCCGGGAAGCAGAATGGCAGGAGAATGCCTCAGGAAGGAGGAGGGCTGGTTTGTGCAACAGGGAGTGGGAGAGGCAGTGGGAAGAGCAAAGCCAGCGGAGCCCTCTGATGCTTCAGGCACCCCAAGCCTTGCCCTGGGGCTGTGTGGCTCAGAGCAGGAGTGTGAGGCAGGAGGTCCAAGCATGGTGTGGAAGGCTGGGCTGGGAATAGAAAGCCAGCCTGCATGGAGGGATTGTCCAGCCTTAGGGGAGGGAGAAGGCTCAGCCCAGCCACACCTGGGCAGCCCTGCACTTCCAGCCAGCCTAATTCCACTGCTGCTTGGGGTGAATAGGGCCTCCCTCTTTTGCAAACTCTTCCAGTGAACCTCTGTGAGCACACCTAAACATTTCAGCAGCATCCCTTAGCTGCCAAAGGCTTGCTCATTCTCCTCCATCCACCCCTGTGCTCATGGGATCACAAACCCATGAGACACACCAGAGCCCTGCAGCACTGGGGCAGGTTCCGACAGAGGGCTGTGACAGGATAACCTAACCCAGAACCTCTGAGGGGAGCAACAGCAAGGACTCAGTGTGTTCCTCCCACTGTGATGGACTGGACAGCCTTGTCTGGCCTGTGCAGCAGTGAGTCCCAGCAATGTCCCACTGCACGCTGCAGCACTGCTCCCATGTGCCAGCACACACTTCAAACATTCCTGGCTGTTGGGATTGCATGAGGGCACTGCCATGTGCTGTCCCTCCACCCTGTGACACCACTGCCAGGCCTCAGCACACCCCAGTTCCTCACACCAGAGCCATTTCAGCTTCTGAAGTCTGTAACCAGACCCTTCTCTGTCTTTTCCAAAGAGCAGGAAGGTGAGCAGGGGATCACAGGGGAGAAAAGGGGGTTTGATGCAATCTACACGTGTGTGTAAGTGGAATACACAGCTGTAAAATGGAAAAGCACAGTTTGAAATGTTTGTGAAGCAGGCCAGTAGTGGGCTGAAATGTCAGCACTTCTCTCCTTTTTATGTGGTAGGAGAATGAGATTAAATTCCCCTTAAATGACATAGCGGCTTCTGCCTTATTAGAATCATCTCTCATAACATTTTTAGAGTATTGTGTGGAATCCACTTAAATGAATCCCCATGAAATGAAGAGTGCTGTTAGAATAATCTGGCTCTTGTGTGGTGGGCTCTGCCTTTCACAGCAAGATTTGGCTGTGTGCTTGAGAGGGAGAGCAGGCACCAGCTTCCCAGCTATTCATATTTAAGTATCTCAAAAGGCACCGAGACACTTGCAACAATATTGTATCACACTGCTATTTGAGCACGGAGAGAAAGAGCTTTGAATAATTAAAATCAATTAAAAGGCTAAAGGATAGGGATTCTTCTTGTCTTCAGAGAACACTTTACAGCAGTAGGTAAATGTTTTCTTGCCTTACCCAATAATTATCTCTCTCAAACACACCTACCTACACACAGCCTTGTGCAGCCACAGTCTCTCCTGGTTTAGATGCTGGAAGATCTCAAGGTTGGTTATGTGAGAGCTGACACTGATGGCCAGAGCCCTCACACAGCCCTGATGGGGGCTCCCAAGGAAAGAGCTCCAGCTGCCACAAACTGGAGACCAAAACCTGCTCATGCAACTCTGTGCATTCAAATCCTTCTGGAAATATGTAGCTGCTAACAGAGCTGGGCTCAAAGTGACCAAAAAAAATTGTAAGGTCATAAATGACAGCACTTTGTGTGTGTCTGGTTTCTATTCACAGGCTGGGTGCAGTGTGGTACAAGAGCACTTTTATCTCACCAAGCTGGAGTTCAGGAGATTAATGTCTATTATCTTGGGAAAAAAAGAAATAAAATCACAACTAGCCCCTTGATCTGCTCCATCAGCTGATGCCTTCTGTGACTCAGGGCATCTCTACCTGAACGCCCACTGACCTCAGCAGTTCCTGGTGGTGATGCAGCTCTGTGAAGCAATCCCCAGGATTGCATTACCTGCTGATGAGGTGGCACTCCAAGCAGTGATGCAAACAACATGAGCCTGAGATTCTTTTTCCCTCTCCGTCGCCCCTGGCATGCTCCTCTCCCTGCCATGTCCCTCTGCCTCTCCTGAGAGCCCCAAGCATTTGGCTTTCCCTGCTGCCTTATTCAAAAACCCCCAGCACTTCCCATAGCATGAAATCCCTGGAACAGAAAGGAATGAATTGCTGGCTGACACATGCCCTGCGATAAAACAGCAGCTTGTGAATAAATACATAAAGAAGCCTTTGCGTCTGGGTTGGCTTCAGAATAGATCAGTTTATTTCTGCTGTGATCTGGGGAGGACAAATATCTTTCTTTACATTAGCAAAGAGCACACAGTGGGGTTTGTATCCCAGCAAGGAATGTGTGTGGATTTTAGTCCCAGCTCCTACCTTGGGACTGCCCAAGGGAGGAAGAACAGTCCTGCATGGTCACACTCACCAGAAAATTATTGCAACAGTTTACTAGTTAACTTCACCTTTGATAGCTCTTGTTCCACATCAGAACCTTCTTGCCTCCTTCCCCACTTCACTGACTAAATGGATTAATTGAAATTATGGAAATAATTTTGAAAAATACAGTGAACAAAATGACATTTTTGCTTTTGGGCGACAATATTTAAAATGTGAATTTTTCTGTGGTTTTCACAGGAAAAAAAAATCTGTTTGCAAGTTTATTTTTTATCTGCCAGCTGAAATCATATACATTTGAAAATCTATAGAGAGAGAGAGAAAAGCAGAAAAGCATTTCCAGGTGACCTGTTCTGTGGAAAGTGAAGCTCCTGTGCTGCCCAGTGGGTGCCAGTGCTGGTCGGTGAGGGAAGGAGGGAACCACACAGGTGAGCTGGAGATTCAGGTTTAGACTCAAAGGACTTAAACAAGTCCATCCACTTCTGCCCATGAACCTGGCAAAAGTTGGATTTCTGTGTAACATTTCTGACAGCCAATGTAGGTGTAGGTGAGAACACTCAGTATAAAGCAATTTAAAAGCATTGGCAAGAACATTTCCTCCATGTCTATTTAAGAACACCCCTTAGCACCTGATTCAGAATTTCCTTGTGCATTCCTGGTTGCTTTAGGAAAGCATATACCCTCTTTTTTCCTTAATATTTTTAGCCGAGCTCCCTCAAGAAAGCCCAGACAATGCCCTGTCCCTCCTTTTGAGGTTCCTGGACAGCAGCAGTGTGGAGCAGCTCTCTGTGGCTCAGATGTGTTTCAAACACGGGCCAAGTGCCAGGTTTTCATTAAGTGAACAACATGTGAATGTAACCACATACAGAGCTACTTCCATCCACGGAGCGCCCCGCGCCTCTGCACCAAAGCAGATGTTATGGAAACAGCCCAAGTCAAATAAGCAAGGCAAGATTACCTCCATAATGAGCTAAAAATTAGTTCTGCACCCTCTTGAAGGGATCAAACAAAAACAAAAAAAAAAAAAAAAAAAACCCAACCAGAAAACCCCCACTTGTTTTCCTAAAATAAACAGTGCAAGTGGCACAGCCACACAGGCAGGTACCAGCAGGTGTAAAGCATTTTCTTTCTCAGTATCCCATACATATAGATTTTAAAGATAAATTCAGACTCAGGACTAAATATATCCTAGTGAATCTAAATGGATATAAATTACTTCTTCCAGCATACAAAGCATACCAAATAAGCCTCTGAATTTCTTTGCTTCTTAGACCCTGATTTATTATCTGGCTACAGGGAAGTGCTGTCATCACTGACATGTTTAGACAGATTAACACAAACTGATTATAGTCTATAAAATTATTAAGTTTGAAATACCTTTCTTTTGCTTAATTTTTTTATTAAAAAAATATCTTTGACATATGCATAGCATCCAGTGTATGTTATTCTTTGCCTACACAGGCTATTCCCTCCACTTTTAATGCAGAAATCGAAACCACACACTTTTTCTCCTACCTCTGCATGAAAATACTTTTTCTCCCTTCACTGAACATCCCTGTACAACAGCCATGTGCTCTCAGTGCTGCTGAAGGAAAAGGACTGGCCATGGTGGCAATGAGCATTCTAATTGCTAATTCCTTGCTCAACATTAATCTGAAACCAATGTTGCTCTCATCATCATCATCATCGTTCCAGGTCTGAGCCTAAGCTTTCCATTTTTTGCAGGGGGGAAAACGAAGTGGATTATTAGGAAGAGGAGGCAGCCAAAATGTGAATCAGTGCTTCTGGGCAAAAAACCTGGGGGGTTTCCCCACTTTCTCCCAAATTTCTATCATTTCTGAGCTTATAGTGTAAAAGAAGAGGAATTTTAAAGGGAAGTCCCTTCCTGGTGGTTCTCTGCCCACACAGAGTTGTTGTTCCTCTCACCACCTCTTGCTCCATCCAAGAAATACAGGAGGGGAAAACAGGGAAGGGCAGCAATGTAACTAGTTTCAAAGAAAAACTTTTTTTCCTCATCAGCAGAGCTGAAAGGCTTTGAAAAAGTCTTGCTTTCTGCGCAACACGAATAGCTACACAAACTTCTTTCTCTTCACTTCTCTTTCTCCCAGGAGGAGGGGAGTTAAGAACCTGAGAGATTTTTTTTATAGTTCTTCATTACTTCAAAATGAACACTTTAATTCAAATTTCAGCACAGTTTTGCTCTTTTTCTTTTTGTGTTTTTTTCTTTTTTGTAAATGAGCTATTGAATGAAAGGACTATTTTATCAATTTTTTTGTCTAAACATTTTTGGGGGTGGAGTGATCATTAAAATATACTGATACATGAGTCCTTGCAGTTTGAAATTTGGCTTACATTGAGTAATAGTTATTTGTCTGAGTTAAATTAATGTTGATGGATTTCTTTCATATTTCTTCCTCACTCTGAATAAGATTTACTGAATGTAGCTTTTAAATGTCATTACATATGTGGCGTTAATTCACATCTGCATTTTCTGCTGGGAGGGGTAACCTATTTTCTGCTTCCACTCTCAGTAGCTGGGCTCACATGTTTCAGGGGCTAGTTCTGCCATTCACTGCTTTCAAAGAGCCCTGATTGGCTTCACTGGGAGTTAAAAGCACTTCAGGGCTTTAAGAAAGAGGTCTGATCAGTTTTTAAAGTGTTCAAAGCTGAATGGATTTAACTATTATCCACGAGTTTTCAGAAGTTTCTTTCAGTGACAATATGAACTTCAGTGCACTTAGTGTGATTTTTTTTAAAGGATTTGGTATATTGTGGCAATAACTGCAGAGTAAATGCTGCCTACAAGGAGTCAAAAATCAGTTGTTCATCCAGCAGAAAGTCTCAGTCCATGGATGCCATGTGGGAAGGCTTGGCTGGGAGACCTCAGCACAGCCAGGAATGTTGGCTCATGGCAGGCTGGGACCTGGAGCCTTGACAATGCTGATTAAAACCTGTGACAAATTTATGTCATGTTCAAACAACAAACTGCCCTGGGAACCACCCTGGTCCATCAAGGCTGCAGTGCTGTTCCCTTTCAGCCCTTGCCCTCACCATTCCATCTGTGCTGCTTCAGCTCTGTTGTGCCACATCTCCACAGAGCATCCAACACCTGCTGACATCGCCCTGGCTGGAGGCTCAGTGTCTGTCCCCTGGAAACAGCCAAAATGCCTGAAAAATGCGAAGACTGCTTGACAAAGCACCTTGGGGTTGGGGTTTTGAGGTGTGACCAGCCCATTCCTCCGTGTTCCCACATCACCCAGTGATCCATCCCAACATCCAAACACAAGAACTCCTCTGAGCTTAAGCACCTGCAGAAGGGCTGGCATATGGAGAAGTGCTCGACTGAAATGGGGCAACCGTGGAAGGAACAGCCCTTGGTGTCCAAAACTTAGCTAATGGAAATTGGAATGGCGCCACTGATTACAAGGGACTCTCCTAATTAGCGCCAAGCAGAGAGACAGAGCTGTCTGAAGCACAAAACACAGCACAGCAGAACATCCCAGCAGAAATCAGCAGACTTTAGAACTATGACCTTTAAAACCATATTCCTCTGGTAAGCTCAGTTACAGTGGTAAAGTGCTCTTAAAGAGGCACAGTGAGTACTGAGGCTTACAGGAGTGTTTTATATATAAAACATATATCTATCAAAGTGACAGCTGACTTTTAGTTAATCCTTGATAATTATGTTTCCTTGAGAATAGTATGGAATGTCTGGTTTGAGGAAAAAAAAAAACACATAACCACGTTGATTTGTGGCAGAATTATGCATGCGTATGGCTTTGCACGTGAAGCTGATCAATATGTGTCATTAGTGTCTACATACATAATTTTTATGGCTCTTTTTAATAGGGTTTGCTTTATGTTTTATTTTGAGATTGCTAATGAAAGACAGCTATTTATTTAGAGGTCAGCATTAAGCTTGTTGTGATGAAATATGTATTTACTTTCTTTGTACTTGATAAGAATAATGCATGTACGCTTATTATGTCGGCAGCATAAGATTTATGATCTCCACCACTATTAATGTCTTGGCTTTTCAGTGCTTGGATTTTGTAAATGAGCTAATAAGTAGATACACTGCTGTTACTTAGCAACCTTAATTGAAATTTTTAAACAAAATACTTTCATTTTGGAATTTCCCAGGTAATTTTTTTTGGCACTCCTTTACATGTTTACTTTCTATTTTCCTCTCTTTGTTGCAAGAAGATACGTCAGTTTTTTCCTCCCCTTTTTGTAATTAAAATAAAACAGGAGAGGCTACAAGGAAAGCAACTTTCAGCCAGTGATCCACAGCCTCTCCTCCACTCCTGACGTTTTCCCTGGCAGGCGTCAGCGACGCTTTTACGAGAAAATTGCGCCGTCCTCTCGCCACGACCTTTTCGCGAGTTTTCAGCAGCACGTAAACCTGCTGCTAAGTTTATGGAAGGCCTGCTGCAGACAGGCTGCTGCCCAGGAGCAGGGGCAGGCAGGGCATGCAGGGGCTCCAGAGGGGACAAGCAGCATCCCCAGTGACCAGCAGCACCTGGGTGACCCCACAGCCACTGTGGCTGCGGCCCCACCCGCACCCCTGACCACAGCAGCTCATCACTCCCCTCTCACCTGACCCTGCTTCCAGAAGTGCAGGGTCACTTTGGATAACAACTGTTGTTGTTGTTATCAATGCTTCTCAAATTATTTCCTGCTTGTTTCTCTTTTTTTAGCAATAGGCTTCATGGCAGCTGCCAGGCTGTCCCTCAGTGCCTGTGAAAACCCACCTGTAATGCAAAGTTAAATGTTAAATCACAGATCAGGCCCTCTGCTTTCCTGCTATAAAAACAAACAAACAAACAAACAAACAAACAACCTAACTAACTAACTAACTAACTGACTGACTAACTAACTAATATCCCTCTGCTCCCATCTTAGCACTGTGATTGATTTTTCTTTACATAATTTTCTGAGTCTTCAAGTGCCATATGAAAGACCATACCCTGTAATCATAGCACTCATCCTTCAACAATTATTCATCCTCTTCCTCCCTGAGCTCTTTTTGGGGGCATAACATTCAGGGGTGAGAGACCTGAATCAGTTTAATCCCTCTGTCTTTTTTCTCTGTGCTTTGGTGCATTCAATACTTTTGTCAGATGTAATTATATCTGGGTAATGAGGAGATGAGTTCTGAGCCGAAGCGAAATAGTTACAAGGTGTGTGAGCTTGTCCCACACACAGAGACAGGAATTACAGGCTGAGGAATAAAAGTTTTCCTTGTCAGTGTGATCTGAGAGGTGGCAAAGGAGCAGCAGCTACCAAGAACAGAACAAGCCAGGGCTGATTCAGCCTGGCTTCATACACAGATGGCAGAAAGCACCTGGATCCTAACAGTTGTTTAGAAAAAAGCTATGAAAAAAAAAAAAAAAAAAGGAATACAGCACATAGATTCTTTAAAAAAAGAAAAAAGTTGTTTTTAGAAGAGGCCCCATATTAATCAAATCATCCACAATGCATTTAAGAAACCATTCCAGTAAACTCGGGGGGCTGGGATATATTGTCTGAATACTCCAATTCCCCATTTCACCCCAAAAGTGCCTCCAGGACACTGGGGTTGCACCAGCTTTTCAAAGGCAACTGAGAGCAGAGCCACTCCATCCAAGTGAGCAGCAAGCTGGCTTTTATAGCTGTTTTTGGATTTTTAATCACCTGCTTTTGTGTGAATTCTGCTGAAGGGGAAAGGGTGTGGAGGTTTCAGAGCTGGAGCTCCTAAAGGTGAAACATCCAGCAGCTGCTCAGGAAATATCAGAAATCCCCACGTCACCAGGCTGGGAAGGGCAAAAACCACTTCATACTCACTGCAGCCAAAGGTGTTTCCTTTAGCTCCTCTTTTCTGAATGTGGGGGGAAGAGCTGGAAGGACCAGCCACAAAAACTGAGCTGGCAGCACCATGGTCACTCCAGGAGAAGCTGCTTGCACAGGGGAGAGGCAGCACTGACCTTTCACTGGCACCCCAGTGGGCTTGGAGGGGAAGCAGCATCCCTGTCTGGGGCACACACAGCTCTGGAGTCCTCCACTGCCCTTTCCTGAGGCTTTCCAGGGGTCCTGATGGACCCTGGAATTGTGTAAATATCCAGTATTTTGCTCATTTAGGAATTAAAGGAATTTTTCACTTCAGGGTGGCTTTAGTAGGTCACGTCCTGCCCCTCCCCAGCAGAGCAAAAGTGAAAGGGTTAACTATAAAGGAAGATAAAATCTTCAGTATGATGTGGCACCCAACCTGTCACTGCTGCTGGCATGGGCTGGAATTGTGGCTGAACAGCACTAGAAGAATAAAAATGGTAAAAAGAAAAGTTTCACTTGAAATCAAAACTTTCAACATCTGCAGAAATCAATAACAACAAAAAAATGTGGATATTCATCTCATTCATTTCACATCCACTTTATTTCACAGAAAAGACAGGTTTCTCTCAAACCCTCCTTTGCCCCCACCCCAAAACATCTCACTGAACTGAAACCTCAACCTGGTTTGACTCCTGTTCTCTTAATTGGGGTAAATGTGGAAAATGCAGTTTTATTAGGAGGTCTCTCAGCAGCATCTACGTCACTCATTGCAGCGAGCTCCCCAGAGTGTGCTGAAACATGTTGGTACAGGGATAGAAGTAAGTTTTATGAAAAAGTAGTTGTTTTTCCCAGCTGGCTTCACCCCAGTGCTGCCAAAATAAAGCTCCTCACTCACACACTTTGGCTGTTTGCCTGCACAAGGTCTCCAAAATATCCAGTGGGTGGAGAACAGGGGCTTTTCCTTCCCCACCAGCTGACCCATCATGGCCCAGCCACTCCAGTTTGAAGCTATTTTTAATTCCAAAGGCAATCCAGATGATGACATCATGATTGTGGGAGCAATGCCACACAGGGCACCTGCTGAGACAGCTGAGAAAGAGCCAGGACAGTGCCCAAAGCCCTGCCAGCATGGGGACACCCCAGGGCAGCTGCACAGGGCACATCCTGGCTGGGTGTGAGCACCCACAGCCTGCAGCCTGCTCTGCCCACGGAGATGCCATGCCCATTTTTTATCAATTCTATTTGGTTTTCATTTCTTTTCCTTTTGTTTAGACATTTCCAATGGTCTGCTCCAGCCTCAGCACACAGGCAGCCTGGAGCCTGTGTCCCCAAAAGCCATGGGAGGTGCTGCACTGGATTTAATGAGGCTGGAGCAGTCACCCTATCACACCCACAGCCAGGTCACTTCAAAGGCAGCATTGCAGGGCAGAGGGGATATTTCTCTGCAGTGCTGGACTCTAGAAATGCAGGTGCCTCCTTGTGATACTGCTCTGTTGGAAATGTTTTTCATTTGAATGAATGAATTTGAGGCTTCAGCCCTCCAATTCCTGGGAGCTAGTTTTGGTCCTACAAGCTCAAAGCCTGAAGGTGCATCCAGAGCAGAATGATCAGAAGGAAAAAAAAAAAAACTGGAGAAGGAGTATTTTGAAAAGTTTCAGTAGATCTAAATGTACTTCATTTTTCCTCAAAAGTGTGCAGTTCTGATCAGGCTTAATAAAGCCCCTTGAGACCAGAAAACAATCTGTAGTTTCTTGGTCAGTACCAGCACCTGTGGTCCCATCACATAGCTTGACCTGTGAGAAGACACAAGAAAACACACATGGTGTGTCCTCACTCGCTGAGGTGTATTTAGGTGTCACTATATAATAACCTGAATTAAAATGGATTATGGTTCAGGGACAACAAAACTCCAGTCACATGAAAAGGATTTTCTGTCCATGTCCCAGCAGCAGGACATGGTTGGATTGTGTTATTTCTGTGCTTCTCTTCCCTTATTCTCCTCTTCCCTCCAGCCTCCCCAGTCTCCCTCCACGTGATGGATCTCCCTATTAAAACTCAGACACATCACTCAGAGTCCCCCAGACACATCACCAGCTATGGACACCAAAAGGAAGGTATATAGTTTTTGTAGGGACAGAGGGTTCAAGAAGGGTTGTTGGCCCCTCTCCCAAGCTGGATGAAGTGAGGGAAAACACATCCCACCCCTCCAATGGGGTTTGCAAAAGCCTCTCATGAGCACAGCCTGCTCCCTGATCTGACCTGTCAAGGCCTTGGTGTGCAGGCACTTTGCTTTTCCTGGAGTGTGCAAGGGAGGATATGAAAGAGGATGTTACACAGGACAATAAATTTGTCTCTTGGCATCCTGCTTTGATAAGAGGAGGAAAATAAAAAAAAAAAACACACAACACCATAAGTAGCATTTTCAGGACAAACTGCCTGGCAACAGCTCTAAAAAGAGGAGGAAAGAACCCAAATGGCTCATTACAATTAGGTAAAAGAATTTAAAACCACACATCCTCAGAGCCAGTGAAAGACCAAGTGGTGCGGAATGGCCCATCCCTCCAGTGGGATAAAACCCTGAATAACACTGTGGTATCCTGGCAGCACAAACAATTGTAATTTGGGTGTCCTGGCTGCTGGAAGCCTCTGTCCTGGCAGCTGGAGAGAAAGTGACCCTGCCTGGGTCAGTGCAGTGCCTGGGCAGCCACCCTGTGCCCCTGTCAGTGCCACTCAGCAGAGATGGAGTGGTGCTAAGGAGCCATGGGGTGGGAGAAGGAATTTTGGGGTTTTGTGGTTGAAATGGCTCTCAAGGTATTAAAAAGTCTTTTTTTCTAACTTCACAACCGAAGAAGTTGAAATTCTTTGGCTTTGGTTTTCAAGGTTGTTTTATTTTCTCTTATCTATTCCATTTTTTCTTTGATTTGCTGAGGTTTGTTTGGTAGGTCGGTTCAGGGTACACTGACTGCCCTTGGGGTGGTGTTAGCTTTTTATACTAAAAACTATATGTATTTTATTTACAATAATTTTCTAATACCTATCACCTATGTTAGACAGTCTGTCTCTATTTTAAACTAACCCAAAAGTGTCACTATCACAGCAGAAGATGGAGGACAATAAGAAAAGAAGGACAGGACACACCCAGATTCTTCTATTTTGTCTCTTGAACCCCCATTCTAAAACTTCAAAATTCTACTTTTTCACCTTGTGACAAATTAACTATCTTTCTACTCAAGCTCTTGTGGCTTGTAAACCTTCACACAAAGTTGGTAATTGTTTCCATGGGCTCTAAAATCGAAGGCACAGGTGTTTTTGACTCTGTGCCAAGGTCTCTGAGCCCCCTTGCCAGGGTCTTGAGTCCTCCAGGGCAGCCAGAGGAATGTGTGCAGGGACACAGAAGGGTTTAGATATGTCCCAGAATTGGTGTGTGTCGCAGACATCTTTTATGAAAAATCCTTTCCTTAGGATTTTTCCTCCTGAGAAGCTGAGAGGCCTCAGGAACAAAATGTAAACAGTGATTATCTGCTGCTGTGGAATGCAACAGGTGCATCTGTGATTGGTCTCATGAGGTTGTTTCTAATTAATGGCCAATCACAGTCAGCTGGCTCAGACACAGAGCCCTGAGCCACAAACCTTTGTTATCATTCTTTCCTTTCTATTCTTAGCTAACCTTCTGAGGAAACCTTTTCTTCTATTCTTTTAGTATAGTTTTAATGTAATATATATTATAAAATAATAAATCAAGCCTTCTGAAACATGGACCCAGATCCTCATCTCTTCCCTCATTCAAGAACCCCTGTGAACACCGTCACAGGTGTGCAGGGCTCAGGAGGATCAGGGCTTTGGGGGAGAATTCCACTGCTGCAGGGAGGTCAGTGCCTCTGCTCTGGGTGCTCTGAAGGCAGGAGGGGCTGGCAGAGCCCGTGGGCACAGCCAGGGTGTGCAGGAGAGCCCCGAAGGCTCTGCTGCTCCTCTGAGTCACCACCCTGCCTCCTCCTCCTCCTCCTCCTCCTCAGGTGAGGGGAAGGAGCACCCTCAGCTTTCCAGGTCACTCTGATCAGGCAGGGCCCACTCACAGCAGCTCTGCCAGGCCCTGCAGTGCCACAGCTCACCCTGCTAAGGGCTGGGCACTCTGTCACTTGGCTTTCACCTGCAGAAGCCAAAAGCATTAGTAACCCACAGCAGGGAGCACAGGGCAATCTTCTTGCTTGGGCAACACACAGGTCTACACCAAACACCAATGTCTGAGCTTGCACAGGGTGTCTCACCTGGTTACCAAAAGCAGAGAGCAGTCCTGCATTTAAACACCCCAAACAAACACCACCTTTCTGTGGGGCTTTGTAGGTGAGCTACAAGCCAACAGCAATACCCATGACCAGCTGGACAGCACTGTTAAAAAGTTTTGCTTTAAATATTAACTGCAGGATTTAAAGCTTACCAAGCTGCTTCTGTTAGGTTGGACTCAAAATATCGTGAGAATGAAAATAATTGGGCTGCAGGTTGCAGCAGCTGTTGGGAAATAGTGGCAGGACAGTGAAAGATATGTTGTAAAGAAGAATTTCTGTGCGAGGCCTATGGCATTGAAAAAATTACTGGTTAATCATATGCTAATCAAAACATCACAGAGAGTCAAAATTTCATATGGAGAGGTAACAGGGAAACCATACTTAACTAAATAAGGATCAACCACTGTTAGTGGAAGTCAGAAACAAATCCTGGAGCGACTGAATGAATAAAGAGCAACTATTTCCACTTATACTGCCTGAGCATGTTATTTGTTTTCAGGGAAAAAAGGGGTTAGGTTAATGCAAAACCTGAAAAAAAAAAAAAAGGCAATTTACATAGCTCTTACATGCTTGAAAATAGACTGAAATAAATAATGGTTTTTAAAATGCTTTCTTGTTCAGAAAAAGCAAAAGAAAATGCTGTCTGTTCTGTGTCTGAGCTGTCCATCCAACATCCTGGGATGATTAACCAGGTCCACACCTTTCACAACAGAAAACAGCAGCATTCCCTGCCCTACGCTGCCTTTCTCCCTCCCCAGGAAGATTGTGTCATCAAAGCTCCACTGAAATGTTGTTTTCCAGGGATTCCACAGGCAAGCTGGTCCTGGAGGTAAAGCACAGTGATAGGGACATATGGAAATTCAGTGTTCCACTGTCACTTGCAGGGGGTCTCACTGTACCCCAATGGCACTGCTGGGACACTTGGCATTGCCCTGTGGCTTCTGCTGGAGTCACCATCATATCCCCCAGGAAATGCTCAGACAATTTTCCAGTATTTTATTGCTGATCCTTGGCAGTTCCAAGCAGCAATGAGGAGCTCAGGTGAGTCCCCACAGGTCCTGCAAGGAGCTTCATCATCTGTGGGTTCAGTGAAGGCTCGTGGGTGTGGAAACCCAGGGCACAGGGAATATTTCTGTGTCTGCTCTGGAGTGCCCTGATCCGCAGGGCAGCACTGACTGTGACCCTCATTCATGGAGAAAGTTTCAAGATAAACTAAAATCCACAAAAGCATGAAAAAGATTTTAGAGAGTAGTGTAGGTGCATCACTTGGTGAGAAATTTAGGTTTTGGGATTTTTAGCATGTTGTGGATGGCAGCAAGATGGAGGGCACAGGGTGCTGTCCTGGGTTTCTTCTTCATGCTGCTTCTTCCTCCTTCTCCATGGGTTTGGGTGGCATTTTGTAATTGGCCAGAAAATTCCCCATTGTGGGCTCTTTGGGATCAGTTATTGGGTTAAAAGGGAAAATAATCCAGGTGTCAGTTCTTAATTGGATAGTTTAGTCTTAAAAGCCCTTGTAACAAGAGATTGTTGGCCATTTTGTGCCTCCTAATGAAAAGCTGCTGGACTCACAGCAGTGAGACTGTTTTACTGATAAGCAATAATAAACACCTGAGTCCCAACATGAACTACTGCCTCAAGTGCCTTCAATCCAGACCCAGAGAAACCCACAACAGGTACGGGGACACCTGGCAACCCCTCATAACCAGTCTGGCAAAGTACAAACCTGAGATCTGTCACCTCTAGCCTGCTGAGTGCCTAATTATCTGCCCAGGTATTGCAGGGCCGTGCTGGGAGCCCTGGCAAGGCTGCCAGGAGACGTCTGCTCCTCCACGGCTGCTGGGGCTGCAGGTTCACAGGCAGTGGGGTTGTGTAACACCCTAGAAGCCATCCCAGAGCAGCGTGTGCCCCGTACACCTGGGCTGGTTTGCAAAACAGGTGTGTTTTTGGCTGGGCAGGGTGGGTCCGGCTGCGCCTCGCACGTCGGGTGGCATCAAAGGAGGCCCGGGGTTGAAAGTGGGTGAAGGAGACAAAAGGCAGGGCTGGGAGGGAAGCTTGGGCGGAGGAGGAGAAGCGGGAGAGGTGGCGGATGAGAGGCTGCAGTGTGGGCCGTGGTTACGCCGTAACAGCGCCCAGGGAATTACCTGGGAGGAGAGAAGGGCAGGAGTTGTGCCAGAGCAGGAACGTTCAGAGTGCAGAGCATTGTGGTGCTGTTAGAGGGTCCCCAGGATGAGGGAAGAGATGAGAATCTTGGCTCCATGTTTCAGAAGGCTGATTTATTATTTCATTATATATATTATAATAAAATTATCTACTAAAACTATACTAAAGAAAATAGAAGGAGACATCCGAAAGCTAGAAAGGAATGAATAACAAAATCTTGTGACTGCTCAGAGCCTTGACACAGACTGGTCATTAATTAAAAACAATTCACATGCTGGGTAAACAATTCTCCAAATCACATTCCAAAGTAGCAAAACATGGAAGAGCTAAAGCTTCCCAGCTTCTCAGGATAAAAAAATCCTGGCAAAAGGATTTTTTTTAAAATATGTCAGTGACAGAGCGTGAATGTGCCTCCCATGCCCTGGGTGTGCTCAGGCACCCAGAGTTTGACTCTCCATCACTGGGGGACTCCCTGAGCTTAGAGGTGCCCAAAGCACATCAGAGCCCGATACCTCTCATCTCCCAGACTCTCCCCAAAACTCATTTTCCAGCTGTTTTTTCCCCAGGCTCGATTTCCCTGGCCATGCTCTTTGGGAAAGGCAGCAGCTCTCCATCCTTTCTGATGTGACAGAGGCAGCCCGAGTGTGGATGGGGCAGAGCTGGGACCTGCCAGGCTGTGAGAGGTTGGCAGGAGGCAGTGAAGGAAGGATTCAAGGACTGACACTGCCTGCTTCCACCCCAAGAGGAGAAGGAGCTCTTCCACAGACAGCACATCCCGTCACCCCA
Source organism: Ammospiza caudacuta (assembly GCF_027887145.1). Lineage (NCBI taxonomy): Eukaryota > Metazoa > Chordata > Aves > Passeriformes > Passerellidae > Ammospiza > Ammospiza caudacuta. Next base: position 10,008,680 of record NC_080607.1, read on the forward strand.
ACACTGACTTGTCCAGACCAGTCAGTGGCCTCTGTACAGCAATTAAACTGTGCTGGAATGGTAAAGTCAGTCTCTATAAATCCAGTTCCAAACTGAGTATTTTTTATGATGGAGGCCACGGCTTAATATAATTAACTGTGACTTACACGCTGGTTACTCTGGTGTGATGTCAGCTTCTCCACACTGTTTATTTTAATTAAAGCAGAAATTGTAGGTCTTGAGTGCTGGTAATTACAGCCCGTGGACTCAATTTGCCAAAGCCCCTAATTAACCTGTTATGTGTCTACCTGACTTGAGGTGTTAGCTGAAACATGACTGGTGCAGTGGCATTATGTTGTCTGCAGTGATGGAAATACAGTAGGAAGACATGACAGGCTCTGTGATGGAGGATCCATATTTTAAGCTATTCTGCATGACATTCCTTTCACTTTTATGTAGATTACCAGTTTCCTACATGAGACTTTGTAAGTGATAGACTAGCTGAGAAAATGGATTTGATGAGGAGTAGCCCTTTTGCAGAATAATTGTCTCCTGTAAATGCTCAGGAGGGTTTGTAAATCTGGTACTTTTGTGGCAGCAGATTGCAGCAGGACAGGGTGTGCCCCTGTAAGGATGTCTTTCCGTCTGGAGGAAGGCTGGTCATCTTTCACCTTAATGCTTACAAATACTTCTGCCTGTCCTTGTCAGCTCCCTCTGCCTCAAGACACTTTAAAATGTGAGTACTTCTCTTCCCAGTTCAGCCACAAACTCCTGTCATTCCAATCCCTCTAATTTCCCATCTCATGCCTGCTGTCATGTTCATGGTATTCATGCCCCCATAAAGGCTTTTTCCCTTGTTCCCATATCTCCATAGATATTTTAATTTCTCCTTTCTAGACCTATGTGGACAAGCCAGATGTTTCACCACCAGTGCAGGAGGGAGTTCTGCCATTGCCCACAGCGGCCAGGATCAGAGGGAGAGACACACTCTCACTTTGGCTGCTTCTGAGCCCAAAAACCACAGCTGTCCAAAAGCTTGGAGCTGCACTGACTACACAGAGCATTAATTTACTCTGTAAGACAAATGCTTCCAAGTGGAGAGGCTTTGCACAGATCAGCCCCTACACAACTGGAACCTGTGGTTTTGAGGCAAAATACACAACAGGTACAAATTAGGTAGCTCTGCTTAGATTTGCCATTTCATTGTCTTTCTCATAAATTTTTCCTCCTTGCTAATTTCTGTCCTTCTCATGCAGTGATTTTGCAGTAAACCTGCGCCTGAATGGTTATTGCAACAATGCAAAAATATGTGCAAGACCAATACATAGTGCAGTTTCTTTTTGGCCTATATGTACCCACCCATCTTCAAAAATCTTTGGTTTGGGGTGAAAAGCCTCCTCTACTCTTGAACTACTAAAAGAAAGCAGTCTGCTCTTTTAAATACAAATGTGAGCCATAGTGCTGCCTTTTAATTGGATGACAAAAAAAAAAAAAAAAGGCAAGAATTTAATTTATGGGCCATATATTTGAAAACAGGAGATACTCTAAGTCCAGTTTATAGTAGAGAAATAAAGATGTGAAATTCCACAGAACCCTTCAGTTCTGAACCATTTTAAGCATTTTGTTTTCTACAGATTTCCCATGCACTTTGTGGGGAGAGGGAGTGTATTCCATGTAACCTGTCATCATTCAAAGCTGTGTTAGTCCATTAGTCCATGAGAGGAGAGCTAGGGGAAGGAGAGGAGGGTGGAGGGAAAGGTACACTGTGTGTGCACAGTACATGTTAGCCAACATCCCACAACACATTAATCTTCACCGGTGAGGAGAGACAGGCCAGCTCCTTGGGGCTCCACCACTGCAACCCTCTCCTCCTCATTCATGAAGATAAATGCCCTTGGAGTGATCAGCCATCATGTTCTCTTTATGCATGTGCCAGATGCTGTCTTGCGAGTCAGCCAGAGAGAAACCCTCTCCACGGTGAGCACACAGGAGCCAGCAGCAGCAGCCTCCCCCCAGGTGTGCCCTGCACCCATCTGTCCGTCCTCCTCCATCCCTGTGCTCCTGGGCCATGAGCTGGCAGGGCATCCATCCTCACCTGCTGGGTGGAGCGGGGCCGGGGGAGCCCCATTGCCATGGGGATTGCTGCTGCTTCCCCTAAGGTGTAAATGACAGGGTTTTCCCAAATCCATTGCCCAGGAGCATCTCACGCAAGGCTGATGAGGAAAGAGCAAAGAATAAAATGGGTGTGGAGTTTTCTGGGGCTTGAGGAACAAGCTGTGACAGTGCATTGCCTGGCACGGTCTTGTGCTTGCTTTCCCTCTTCCTCCCTTCCAGAGGTTGGACTCTGCTGACCTCAGATAACCCAGCCGAGTGCCCGGTGCCACATTACCCACACTAATTCTGGAAGATGCCAAGCAGAGATTTTCCAGGCTGTGACGCTGTTCAGAGGCAGGGGCTGCTTTGGAGCACACTTACACTGACTTCCCCTGCCCTCTTTCTCTCCTTGTCATCCCCATGGGCTCAGTTCCCACTGACTTTGGGAGATCCTGTGGATGGAGTCCCAGAGCCAGCTGTGAGGCTGGACTACCCCAGCTCCTGCAAGTCTGAACAGAACCTGATCCGTGCCTCCTATCGGTCACTGCCTCCTCCCACCCTGAGACTCTGAATTCCCAGCAAGGGCAGCCTAATCCAAGATAAAACATAGAATTAAAGAGAGATTAAGTTTGTTTCAACAGCAAACTCCAAACTGTTGGTAATAGGCATGAGTCTTCTTGTACAGAAGGAGTGGAATCCCTTTTCCTTTGGAAGACAGCAGCCAAGTTCCCATCCAGGCCCTCCAGAATCTTGGCATGTATTATTTCATATATTAGAAATTATTCTAGGTAGTTATACTGCTGTTGAATTAAGGGAGAGACAGAAATTGTAACACTAAGTATTTTTATTGTTATTATCACCAACAGTTGCAAGGTTCTCACTAGAATGGGAAGCTCAGAGTACCTTAAGTTGAAATAAATAAAAGAAAGACCCACGGGATCTCAGCATTATTTTGTGTCTTGAAGAAATACCCTGGAAACACAATTAGCAGAATGCAGTTGGATCATTCATAACAGAAACCCCAGCAGATTCATTAGAGCAGTGAGTTGCAGCTGTTGGCAGCACACAGGGTTAACTGAAGGCTTTCTCCTGCAGTGCTGTGGGACACACAGGATGGTGTGTTAACCTTCCCAGGATATGCATGGAAATTGCTGGGCAGGCCTTCATGAACTGGATCAATCAGAGGGCAGCCTGGGCGCTGGCTGCTCCATTTGGCTGCTGTTCAGAAGCACACATGCCAGGGAGGGAGAGCTCCATCCTGAGCTGCTGTGTATCAGTGCATCAGCTTGTAGACATGTGCTAGACAGCTTGAGGAGGAGACTGCCATGAATCAGCTATGTGAAAGGGCTTGTGTTTTCCAAACAGGAGCAAACTGCTCCAGGCTCTGATTTAGGACCCTGGTTCAGAAGAGCAGAAATATGTATTCTTCACATTTATCTCTGAGCCCCACTGTTTTCCCACAGATCTCCCCACCTGCATGTGCAAGTGCCCAGGCTGGTACCTCCTCCTGGTTGGGCAATTGGGTCAGTAACACCATTGCTCAACCACAGAGCTCCACTGCACTCCAGCATAGACCAGTATGAGCTCTGGGATCCCTGCACTCAGGAGGCTCAAACACCTCTAGGTTACAGGTCAGGAGTCAACACACCAGGATATTTAGGCTGCAAGTTCGTGGCAGCAGGGACCGTTGCTTTGTTCTGTGTTTGGATGGTGTCCTGCCCACGGGGCCATGGCTCCAGGTTAGGGCCCTGCAATGCCACACTAATACAGTGAAATTAAATAATAAATTAGCAGCAATAGCCATAGTAATTAGCACTTGCTTTGACTTGTTGCCACGGACCCACCATCCACAAACATTAGTCAGGGTTTGTGATCGTGTCTCCCAAACTGCAACTGCTTGCAAAACACCTACAGTCTCTTCACACATGGAAAAGGGGGAACAAGTCAGAAGAACAGTTGTCTGCAACAGATCTCATCACCCAGATCCTTCTGGGCTGGCAGTGTTTTCCTCTAGCTGTAAAAAGTCTCTCCCCACTCAGGTTCCATCAGGTGCCTGAGTACTGATCTCTGCCAGGTAAGGTCCTACTGTATCTCCTGTGGGGAAGAAAAAGAGGGATGATGCTCAGCTGGATTTCTTCTGTCTGTCATTGAGTATCAGTCACAGCATGAGTTAAAATAGGGGCAAAATAGGATAAATGAAAGGGAGTGATTGAGAAGATGTGGGCGACGTGACAGACAAGCAAGCTCCTTGCATGTTGATGAGAACGGCATTATCCAGGCAATGGTTGATTTCTTTTTGTCTTGTTTAAAGGGGCAGCATCTTTGAGAAGCCTGGATTTCTTAAAGGATAATAGTCATATTGCAGAAAAATCCCATGTCTTCCCAGCTAATCAATTCTACATTCATTTAACAAAAAAAAAAAAAAAAGGCAAATTAAAACAACAATTTCAAAAGAAACCCAGTATGGGATAGAAAACCTTCATAGGAGTTGCCAGGCAAACACACAAAAAATGGGTCTGTGAAAATGGGAGCCCATTGTGAAATAAGCTGGTATTTCAGTGAGGTTTTAACAATCCACAGCATCACAAAATTGGAAAGTCTGCCAGCACTCAAGAACTACATGTGAGAAAGGCTCTTGCAGCCTCTGTGTTCATCTTTCATCAGAGGTGCTTGCTAACACCATCACACCATTCTGCTTTTACAGCCTATGCTTTGTACACATGCATTATTCCCAGGCATTTACTGCAGCCCTGCAATTTGGGGAAGTACAGAACATGGAGATCCATAGAAGGAAAATGCGTAGATGGATTTGAAAGCAATCCTTGCTGAAGGAGCCTTAAGGCCTAGGTGTGTTTAAAACCTTGACAAAGTTACAGAAAGATGAAAGAGAAGGCGCAGGAAAACATATAATTAAAGTAGCGTGATGTTACTTTGCACTTATAAACTCAGAATGAATGTGGAGAGTTTTATCACAAGAGGTGCAGCTCTGCTGTCACCAGCTTTCCCATACAGAGGTCATTCAGGCATGGAAAGGCCAAAAAAGAGACATCAAAACTGCTTCTAAACAAGGCACAAGTCAAAGAGGAGCCCCATCAAAGGTAGTTTGGAAAGAGCAACAATAATGAGCAATTTGGTTATGAAACACAGTACTCTGGAGGCAGTTTAAGGAAGGCAGTCCAGGTCAAAGTTGTTGTGATGGGAAAGAACTTTTAAATTGTTCCAGGTTTAAGGGGACCCAATGTTCCTTCTGATAGAGGAATCAGTTCCAGCTGGAGATGGGCCAGTTTAGTATCTATGAAGAGATACCAGCTGAAATTCCAAGGGAGGATAGGAACTGGTAGGTATGATTAGACTTCTCATGCATTTTATCTATGATCTTGATAGTGAGAGCAACCCAAAGCAGATAACTGTGATGTAGATGGAAGCAGCCATCCCACAAGCATTTAGGGGCAATTCCTCAATTCAGGGTTCCAGTGCGAATTGTAGTAACAATCAGTGAGAGAGAACAGCATGAAGCACGGTGATGTTCACAAAGTCATGGTGTTAAACACAGTTACTGCTGTTACCAGAGTGAGGATCTGCTCTGTAGCATGTTGGAAGGAACCCAGTGCATATCACAAGCTGTCCTATACTCCACTGGTACTACAGGGAGTTGATTCTCTCTCAAGCCAGGAGCAGCAGTGTGGCAGCACAGCACAGCACAGTGCCCATGAGGAGGGAAAGTGAAAATAGTGCAGTGAGACAAGCTGCAGAAAAGACTGCACCTCAGACTCCTGCAGCCAGCCAGTGCAGTCCCCTGCTGGCACCTCACAAACCTGTGCCAACTTCATTTATGCCCTCCAAACTCACCATGTGAAGGTCCTGCACAGATATCTGCAGCTGTGTTCTCCTTCTGCACAAGTTAGAGGAGGTTCCACAACCCAGGGAAACACCCAACCTCTCACCAAAACCTTCACCCACTGCCCCACTGTCCCAGAAGCTGGTGGAAGGGAACTGCTTTCACCAGCTTTTAGCTTTCCCAGTGTCAGTGTCTGACCCCAAGTGATACTCTGGGTAGTTCTCTGTCCTACCACAGGTATTTCGCAAATACTTGTCATGGTCTCAGTTTCCCCTCTCTGAAATGACATCTTTGAGATATTCAGGAATTAGCAGTTTTCTCATTGCCATTGGGAACAATATGGTTTCTGTGTTCCTTACTGGAGCGCAGGTAGGTGATTTCATGAGATCTTCTACTTACCATGGCCAGAGGGGCTCACACATGGTAAAATGATATCTGCAAGAAATAAAATAACTGGGCAAAGGAGTGGAGGGAAAGCTGAGCCCGTGGGCTGGTGATCCAGCTGGCTGGGGCCACAAAAGAGGACAGCAGCAGGGCCAGGAACCAGAACCTCAGCCTTGCCAGGGCCAAGCCTTCCTTTCAGCACAGATCTCTCTTTTGTGTCCACACCAACGACCTCATTCATGACCTAAATTAAACAGGAGGTTTCCTATGTCTGCAGAGATACCAACAGCATGGTTTGGCTGGGTGGGGTCCCAGGTATTCTCCTGTCCCAGGTGCCATCTAGAACCATCAGGGACAAGAGTGATCCTGCTGCTGAGTGGCCTCAGCTGTCATCAGCCATGAGATGACAGTTCCTTGTGCGAGCAGGTTACAGCTAAGGAAAGACGAGGTGTGAGGGCTGTGTTTATTTCACTGTATTTTAATGAAGAAACTGGAGCTGCTGTCAGCATTACCCGTGGGTGCATCAGCCACAAATCAACACTTAAATAAATGAACTAAATGACGTGATGTCAACTCCATATTCACAGCAAAGTACTTGGTCGGAGCACAGACTGAGCACTTTGTAATGTTCTGCCTATCCCCAAAATAACCCTTTGGGTAAAAGCCTGAACTAATTAACGAGTAGGCGTCCTGTTCTGAAAGGCAAAGAGCTCAGGGGACACAAATGTTAACATTGAGTATCACTGAAACTAATCAACACTAGAAATGTCTACAAAAATCTAAATCTGGGCTTTCTCATTCTCACCTCGCACCAGCCAGAGCTGCAGACAGCAGAGAAATCTCAGCTGCTCCCCTGGGGTGCCCAGTGCCCTGTGCCCCAAGGGGACATTGATGGGGACCATCAGCAGGGGAATTTGGCTGGTGCCAGCCCAGCATGGAGCAGGGAGGAGGGAGGCAGGTGAGGCAGGAGTTGCCCAGCTCTGAGGAGTGAGAGTTGGTGCCAGCCCAGGTGACTCAGCCCTAACGCAGGTGCCAGTGACAGAGGCTCTGGCCCTTCCCATCCCTGAGCCCTTTCCTGGGGCGCTGCTCTGGGTCAGTCCCTCAAGCAGTGCCAAGGTGCCTCAGCTGCTGTAGAGAAGATCTCTTTGTCCCCAGCTCCAGGGGGATTGCTGGGCCACTTCCCTGCACTGGTCACTGAGGACAGGCCCTGCTGTCTGTCTGGGAAGGAGTTCCCTGCAGATCTCTGCCATATCCCACCCATGCATTGCCTTCTGGACATGCAGGGAAGGTACAACTCTCCTTACTGGTCTTCTGCCCTTTTGCTCCACAGAGCACCAATATTTCTATATGATGCCATATGCCGCTGCGGTTTTCTGCTGAGTTGCAGCAAACTTTGTCTAAAAATAACACTAATTTACCCTCTCTGGCCCTCAGTTTAACCGCTGAAATACACTACTTTAAGGAGGTGGCAGCTGCTTTGATGTGCTCCAGTGAAGGTGGATAGAAAGTTTGAAGCTTGCTGGAAGGCAGCTGTTTTTCTACTGTGGCCTTCTGGGAAGATCCTGTGGGTAAGGGAAGGATTAAAGCACAGGTGACGCCTCTCAGGACCTTAATTAGTAGAGGGAAACACCTTGATAGCTGCATTCTGTGACTGTCTCAGGCAGTTTAATACCACATCTGGGGCCCACACTGCTTCTGCACAGTCATCAGAGCAGCTCTCATCTCTCCTGGGTGCAGGGAAAACTGAGTAGGAGTGATGAAGAGCTGAAAAATACAGGAGGCTTCAACTGCATCTACATTTTGGAGGGAGCCTGATGAATTTACACAGTCCCTCTGGGTTTTATAGTCTCTGTCCAAGGAAGATCCCCTTCCTGCAGGAGCTCCACAGAGTTTGGGTGCTGCTCTGCTGGCTGTAATTAAGTGCTCCTTGGCTAAATGGTTTTGTTCAGTTTATATGTGATACTTTCCTGGAAGGCTATTAAATGCATGCTGTTTTCCTAAGATAGAGGCTTTTGAAGCTATTCCAGGCTTTCATATAAAGATTCTTTTAGTCAGTTGCAGTAAATAGGAGGATGAATGCTTTTCTGTGAGTGCCATATGAGGCCATCAGAGGCAGATGGAGAGCTCTCAGCACAGCTGTTTTTGTATTTGGGGACTGGGTTGGTTCCCCTTACAGAGATTCTGCAGAAGTCCAATGGATTTCACTAGAGACTTGTGCAAAGCTGTCCTGGTATCACAAACCCCTGGTGCAGGCAATCAGGGACTTTCCACCAGTCCGTATGACATGAGAAATGCTATTTTGAGATACCCCCTCTTCCTCTTACCCAAGCTGTCTTTAGGTTTTGAGTGCTCTCTGTTCAGAGCAGGTCAGAGCCCTTTTCCCCAGCCAGACACAACGTTCACTCGTGCAAACCCACAGGAAGATGAAGACTGCTCTGCAGCCCTGCAGCATGGAGGAGACCCCAGGGCATCCACGTGGACAAGTATGGGTAGATTGTTCTGCCCACAGGTGTTCTCTGTTAAAGTCTTCCTCAGATCTTGCCTTACTTTCAGCTTTGCAGCTTGGGCAAGCATCGGTCATCACCTCCGCAGTGCCAAGGTCAAGAGAGAGCAAATGGATCAGGCTGCTGCACTTGCTCTTCTGTTGACTCTTAATCCCTGAAACTAGTAACTGAATTAGCCAAGGCAAGAGCTGGACTAGTCAGTTAGTTATTGCAAGAAAACCATCCAGGCTCACTTCTTTGAAGAAGCTTCAAGCTCTCTTGCATATCAGAGATTGAGGGAGCAGATTTCAGAGGAACCTGCACAGCTCATTTTACTCCTCTATGCAGCACAATCACTGTGCGTTCAAATCATGACACGCAGGCTGCAAACAGTGATGGGTTCTGGGGACTGAGAAGGAATCTGAAATTGGATCCTGGCTCTGGAGTAGGCATGTGACCAATGTCCAGGCATCTCCAAATTCTGATGTGGGAAGAGCTGGTTCCGAATGCTGCACATAGTCCCCAGTTCTATTAAAGTCCAAACTGATTTTTTTTTTTTTTTTTGTCTGAATACCATCTCATATATAGCCCACATACCCCTCACTTAGGGATGCTTTAAAATGGGGATCAAGTTCTCCTCTGTCACAGAGCATTGAGGAGAGATTCAAAAACTCAGGAGGAGCCTATTAAATGTTTTAGGGCAGGTTGCCAGTTCTCTTGCCAGCACACAGACTACTACAAATTCTTACACGCACATACATAGTTGAGACTTGCCCTGCGCAGTGACACCAACCGCATTTAATTCCCATGCATACCATCCCTTCTTGCCAGCCTCCTCTCTGAGCTTTTTTCCTTGTTCTCCACAAACACAATTCTAAATTCAGTCCCTGAGTTTCCATTAAGGATGAGCAAAACAGAGCTTTAAACTCTGAAGCTCTTTTAACCCGTTTGCTCCTGGATCAAAGAGCTTCCCAGTTTTGTTCCAACTACTCAGGAAATTTTCCCCTACTGAAATCATGGTAGGAAAAAAAAAAAGGACTAAAAAGAAATTAGTTTTACTAAGGTGGAGCAGTTTTCTTTCTCTGGTGTGGTTTTACTTGCAGAAATGTGAGTTAAAGAAATGATGGTGAATACAATCTCAGGGCTGATCTGAGTCTTCCATGAATATTCCTTTGTGGAGCACACTCCAGTGTATTCTGGTCTGGACTTGTGGCTGGGAGTTCAAGGTCACATTAAAGAGGCTGACAGGGCAGCTGAGATCCTGCAGCACCTGCTCATGCCTTGGCTCTGATCCTTCTTCAGCAAAACAAAAATTACATTAGTAACTATAAAAAACCAAGCTCCTGACATGCTGTGAGGTTTCAGTTTGATTTTTTTTTTTTTTTTTTTGGTCTTATGAAGAAAGAAGCATTAGCTGGGGCACAGGGTAGGTGTATCATTCAGCACTGATGGAGTTAATTGTGATCCCTTTTCCTATGGCCATCCACCACTGGGCGAGTGTAGCTGCATTGTCCATGATCACAGCACTGTGTTAAATGTGCTGCTCTTCCTGGAGCCATAATGTGAAATACCCAGGGCTGTACTAACAAAGACCTTACACTTCGTTTTGTGTGTGAAAACATGGAGCTTTTCCATGAGCAGTTCCTGGCCCCTCATGGCATCATGGAGCAGCCTGTGCTTTTACAGTTCACTGAAAGCTGCCTCAGCAGATCCACCAGAAATATCTGTTTTCCAGGATTTAAAATTTTACTGAGGAAAAAAAAAATTCAGTGGGCTGAATTCTCTCATTTGAAGACCCATCCAAGGAGTCATTTTCTCATATTACTCCAGATTTTGTCATCTTTACAGGGTGAATTTCTATTTCCTTGCAACTGAGACTGGTAAGAGACACCAAAGGAAAGAGTGAAAAAATCTGAGTATTAACATCAGATCAGGCATGTTTTAAATTGAGCAATGAGCACCTTGCATATACAGTCATGAACTACATATTTCCCCAACTGGGAATTAGTTATTGATAAATCCACAATGTGATGTAGCAACAACTTCCAATGTTCTGTAAGATAAGAGTTATCATTTAATCAGCCAGGAGAACGAGATGAAATGCACACTACATAATAAGCGTTATTCTTGTGGGGGTGCCAGCTCCAACCCAGCAATTTTAAATTGAAGCTTTACTGATGGTTTTCATCACCCTGAGCTGCTCTGAGCTCTGAGCTTTGTGTTCTGGCTCACCATTGCCTGGTACCTGTGTAATCATGGGGCTCCTGCTCTCTGCAGAGGCAAAGAGAGGGTTTCAGTCACACTCTGCACCAGCCTGGCCTCTCCTCCCCACGCTGGCTCCCTGGGTGGTTTGGCTTTTTGCTCCTGCTCCTTCAGCCTCTGCTCCCACCAGTGCTGCCTCTCATCCTCCCAGATGTTTGCAGAATTAACAGAGGTGTACCATTGAATTTATAGAGATGTGCAGCATTGACTGACAAATGGAAGATTTCATGGCATTTTTTGATCTTTTGATGCAAGTCTTTTAAAGAAACAATCCACCAACATGATCCACTTTAATATCTTTTGCCCAATTCACTAATTAAATTATTTTATTGTAAGTGCTGCATGTTTTGTAAGGAAATTACTTCTGTCTCATGGTAAAAAATTGTCTGAAACATCTCCTTGCCTGCCCAAGTTTTGGGTTGCTGCAATGACCTTAATGCATATGTTTCACTGAGCCTCCAAAAGTGCTGCCTGGCAAAACGTGAGATACCTGGGCTCAGACCAACATAAGGTACATGGAAAACAGAACATTTTGCTGCACAAATGCAGAATATCTAGGGCATTACAGGTTTACACCTGTGCAATTACTTTGATGTAGTCATGCTGGAGCAAGGAGAGAAAAAAACCCAATGTAGATGAAGCTTTCAGCTGACAGAGAAAATAAAAACACAGCTTGTGGTTGTGTGAACTGATCTGTGATAAAAATGTTTGCATAAAATTACATGCAAATCACTGGGAAGTACAAACATACCCACAAGAAAGTCTGTTCCACTCAGGACCAGAAGCAGAAGTGCTGGAAATTTAGGAAGCAACTTGACCTAAAGGAAGTTACAGGGTGAGGGTGAGAGTTTCCTTCAGCCAAAATCAATGATAAAGCATTCAGTTACCTCTCTGGGAAAGGGACCACCCCTTTGGCAAGTCAACAGTTCCTAGCTAGCTCAGAAAAGATTAGGTAGGCACCCAAATTTTTTTTACAGAATTGAAACCTGTGGAAGTGCATGTCATGGTGAGTAATTTTTGGGACTCCATCTGCCTATTTGGAGATGGAGGTTGGGATGGGCATTCAAGATACAGCAGAGGAGGCAATCCCAGCCATGTGTCCCATTCACTTTGTCAAGCCATGATTATTCTGGGTCTCAGAAATCATAATTCTTCTGGGGAATGAGGACAGCCAAGCCAACATGACCATAAACTCCATGTCAGTGCTTATTCCTGAAGAGAGTTGCTCATGTTGCTCATGTTTGTGTCTCTTGACTATTTCTAGGAGACTTTGCCTCATATTTTGTCTGCAGGTGGCTTCCCCTGTAGAGTGAAGGCGGATCTTGGCTGCTTGTGTGCTAAACTCTCTGACTGAGCCACCAGAACGTAACCAGGATTTCCCTGAGGCAGTATAAAACATGGACATGCATCTTTTTAGGGGTCTAACTGGGCAAAGATATGCATATGTATAGGCAAGTATCTGTAAATTTTAAAAAATTTGGTTTCACCCTAATTTTAACCAAAGATAGGAAAAGTAATAATTACAACTTAAACAGCATTGATGCAAAATGACAGCAGTATTTTGCTTATCTTATCATTCCTTTGATGGTCTGGTTGCACAATGATTACAGCTAACTCTGCAGAGGCTGAAAGATAGCACAATATTGCTCATGGAGGTTATCATCTCGCTGCTTCTCATCACAACCACACTGTCATTAATTACCCAAGCTTGAGTTTAACCAGGAATACTTCTCTTTAATATATATTTCCGGTTCCCATATATTTCAGGGAAAAGCATTGACTTAATTGGCAAGAAGGACAAACAACAACAAACTCTCCTGAGATGTTAAGCACATACAAAAATCCAGATGTTTCCAGCGTTGGGGTTAGGGTTTTTTTTATTTTCCTTTCTTTCAGTCTCTGTTTTCCTTCCAGGCCCACAGGAAAGCGCACACAGAATGAAGCCACTCTCTAATGGTAGCTTTGAGGTGCAAACTCTACAAACAAGAAAAAACAAACACAGTCAAAACAGAGCGTTTTCCTCCTTTGTCGTTTCTTCGGCCGCTGCTGAGACCCAGGCTCGTACCTGGGGTAAGAGTTTTTCCTGTTCCTTCCAAGGCCACGCTTATGTGACTTCTAAGGCTGGGGAAGAGGAGGCACGAGGGGGTGTTTCATCCCACAGATCCTTCCTGCAAGGCGTTGAAGTGGTGTTTGCTCATTGATCCCGAGGCGGCGTGTGGCGGGGGAGATAAAGTTGTGTTTGTTGTACATCTCACGCTGGCCAGGGCCCCCTTATCTCTGCTGCAAATCAGGGGCAACATGACTTGTGTTGGGGACGCCAGGGTGAGGGGAAAGACCTTGTGCTCGAGACTAAGGAATTTCCCTTATTATCTGATTAATCTTTAGGACTTCCCTGCCTTCCTTCCCCTTTTCTTACAATCGCGCTGGAGGACTCCCGGGAGTTTGAAGGACACGCTGATTTATTCTTTATTCATGGCTGCATTAATGAAGGGCAGTAGTCTTTCCAACTCGGTGGGTTCTCCAGACTTGATAAAACTTGCATAAAAACACTGGGAGGATTCATTGTTGCTACTCCTCTGCTTTATTAAATAGCTGCTGCATTAGGCACTCTGCAAAGCATTAGTGCAATTAGTGATCTACATTTATATAAATTTGATAGTGACCTGTGATAAGAGAGTGATACCATAGCATCTTGCTGATGCCACTTTTCTGCTTGGAGTGTTATTTCCCAATATCTTACTCCATCCTGACCCAGCAGTAATGAAGTCAATGAAAACTTTCCTTTTGATGTGAGAGGGAGCAGCAAAAAAACACCCTTAAATTCCTCACACAAACCTGACTCTCATTAAAGTTATTGGAAAAAATATATGTGTCCAGCTTGTATATGGAAATTATGCTGATTGTCCCTTCTGGTTCTAACAAAAAATAACCCCAACCAAACCCAAAAAACAACAAGCAAAATAATTTAGGAAAGAGAGCCTAAGTCCAACAAAGAATATTTTTCCAGTGTATTAAGTAAGTACCATATATTCCATGGTTGTGCTTACTGCTCAGTAGGGGAACTCATTTTCAATGGAGGATAGCAAAGCTAATCCTGTTCTGTTTTCTTTTGCTTACTAAAAGAGCTTGAAAGACAAGCATTTGTTAATTGTATGTACAGAAAATGCACATGCAGAGCTCAGTTTAATCCCCAAAGTTACAAAGATTGCAGGAAAACTAGTTAAAATTAGGAGGAAGGAGAGTAAAGAGGAAATTCCCTCTTTCTTTTTTTCCTTTTTTTATCAAAAAATTTTCAGATTGTGGTGGAAAAAATGAATGTTAGAAAATACCTCTCAGTTCCACTCCGTAAATTTGGGAATTACTGTCAGCTCCCAAATGTATCCCATTTCATCAAGCTCTGGCGAGAAATTTACTGATGGGGAAAATATCTTTATTACACAGGGAATTGCTTGCTTTGCCACTATCAGTTGTGCTAACAGCAGCTCCCAAAACGCTGTTAGGATCTAACTTTTCAGCCAAGTTTCTTCTGGAAGTGCTAAAACAGGTTCTCCTTTGACATAGGAGAGCTGCCTGGCCACGAGGCTTCCCAGGGACAGACAGACAGGGGTCGTGTTGTGTGACAAAAGGTACAATTCTGCCAAGCAGATATAAAAGGCATCTTGGTGGCAAAGCCTCTCTGAGCACTCGCTGGGTGCTGGGACAGCCCTCACTGCACTTCTGTTTCCTCTCTGTCCAAGTCACACACCACAACAACAGTGATGTTTGCCAGGCTGGGAGCTCCAATGAGGGCTTCAAAGCAGTTGAGGAAAGTCACTCTCCAAATATCTGAGTCACCCCCTGCTCACCAGCTCCCAGCAGGTGCTGCTGCGTGCTCTGCCCCTCGGAGAGCCAAATCCCTTCCTGGGCTGTTGCAAGCATGAGAGGAGCTGGAATTCTTAGTCACCTCTCCTTCAAAGTCCTGCCCTGGCATCATCGATGAAAGACTTGATCCATCGCCGTTTTTACAGCAGGAACCCTTCTCTCATCACTTCCCAACGTGCCGCAGCAGGGCACAGCTCTGACCCATCCTCTCCTATTTGCTGTTCTGAGGCACAGAGGGCTCTTTCAGAGGCACAGGCCCATTTGGGATTTCTTTCCTAAGCCTCAGTCCAGCAGCCATCTGTTGTGCTCTCTCTCAGTTGACCCATAGCGGGGCACAGGAAATCTCACTTCTCCCAGCCACGGGTACACAGTGACCAGCAGCTACCTCTTCCCCATTTTTTTTGTTGTTTGTCTCTGTGGTTGCAGTAGCTAAGCCCCACTTGGGCCCCTGGCAAGTCCTGTGGCCTCCTTGACAGAGAATTGTCTCGTGGATTGTCCATTAGAGCACAGGCAGGCTGCCTCCAGCACAGCACCCATCTCTGAGTTGGCTTCTCCCCTTTCAGAGTTTCTGAAATCTCAGCCAAATGCCCGAGTTGTTCCGTGTGTTTTTAAGAGCAACTGGCGTGTTTATATGCCCACAGATATTGACAGGCATTTATTTGTCTCCAGAGTCAATCTGAGATTTCCAAGGATGGTTGGTAGAGGTTATTAAAGCACCAGCCATCAAAAGGTTGGTGTCTGTATCTGGGGTGAAAGCAGTGGGGATTTGACTGAAAAGATTCAATGCACCGGTGAACTGTGACATTCCTGGGGAACAGGGGACTGCTGGTATCTTGCTGAAGATTTTCCTCTGGAGTATTTTTGGTATTATGCCCTCTCTGTAGCCCCTAGAACTCCTCTATTCTCACAGCAGAAGAGTTAAAACAATGGGGATACCAAGACTGGTCCTACACCCTACAGGAATGAGGATCCAGATCTTGCAGAGGCTGGACAATATTGCTTGTAATGATTATGGTATTGCTTGTCCTCAGCACACCCACACTGCTGTCAGTAAGCCAACAGGAAGAAAAATGCCCCCAGGTTGCCTCAGTGCCTTCCTCACAACCACTCCTGGTTTACAAACATGTCACTAAATTAGGTCCTTAAAGATGTGTAATTTCTACATATTCACCCTAAACATGCACAAGAAACATCATCCACAAGAAGAGCTGAACCTCAATTTATTTAAGCATGTCTCACAACAGTCAAACTCAAGAGAACAGCCCAGGAGACTGATCTCCATCTCTGCAGTGAGGCTGTGGGTGGATGTGTTTTCATTAAGCCATCCAAGCCTTCACAGATCTACAGACCCCTTTACACTTCCCCTTGATTTTGAGATCTTGATATTTTTTGCCCAACTCTTTAAAGCTTTTCTCTCAGTTCAGAGATAAGGGAGCAGAGAAGAAAAGCCTAGCCCTTCTGTGATTCTTCAGGACCTGATGGGTTCCCCCAGGGTCCAGTTTATAGATTCTTCTCATTATCAAGAGGTTTTGCCCACCCCTGCAGCTGATTAAGGCTTGGCTTGTCCAGAGAGGCAGCAGCCATGGTGTGCTGGAAATAAGAAAGGGAATAATTCCTCCTACACACTCAGAGACCACACTCTGACCTGGTGAGTAAAAGACAATTTATGGACATTTGGGAGAGCTGCACGGAGACCACCTTATCCTGAGGCAGAATCACAGCCATGGTGTGGGTGGGAGCTGGAAGAAAAGTCAGAGGGGAGTGGGAGAAGAACACAGCAGGAAGAATGAGAGAAGGTGAAAGGTTCATAAAATAATTTTAAAAGATCCTTCTTACTCCCTCCTTGCTGGCTGCTGGCACTGCAGACTGGACACAGGGGCTTGGCAAGGCTCAGTCCCTGGGACACACAGAACAGGGACCTACCCCATGCACTGCGCACACTGCAGTCCTCCCACCCACCACACCTCTCCAGGGCCCTCTCTGGGTTTATTTCAGCTTGGAAACCCACCACACCTCTGACGTCATCCCTCAGTGGGGCTTGAATTCATTTCAAGTTGACTGGGCCAGCACAAGAAACGTTATTTTTATATGTAGGAGGTATATCTATGGTTCGTAAAACACCACACAGGACTGAAGAGGCTGGAGACTGAGTGATAAACTGAGGCCAAGCATTTCTACAATTGGTTCTGAAAAGGGATTTTTATTGACTGAATACATCATTTTTTCCCATTATCCTGTTGGGGCTACTTATGTCAACTCTGCTGCATAGACTGAGGCTCTACATATTGCACAGAACTCGAGCGTAGAGACCAGAAGGAAAATTAAGAGCCAAACCAATTAATAAATCCAGTCTTGTGTTGATTAGAAGTCTTTTGAAATGACTGCTTGTTGCCTTTAAAAAAAAGACTTGAAGCTCAGTCACTGAAAGTCTGTGAAAACCTCACAGTCTAGGAGTGAATTATTGGTTTTTCTTGCATGAAAACTCTGTAAAACATTCGTTTCATGGCAATTGATGAAGTATTTCAGCATGTCTATTTTATCATCACATAGAAAGGATCCAAGAACATTTTACTGCCCACTAGAGCCTTTGTCCATAAGAAGTGAGTGTTTTGTTCCAGCAATGATAAAGACCTCCTGTATAGCTCTTGTCTAGGACTGCGCTTTGAACTTTAAAATTAACCAGTGCTGGTAAACAGGAAACACCAGATTACAGTTTAGCTCACATTAAATTGTCCTCTTGGCTTTTTTTGTTGTTGTTTTTATGTTTTAGGCAGGGACAAATAAAATGTTGCATCAAAGCTGAGGCCACAAATTGTTTATTTATTGGGGGTATTTTGCACTTTGCATTGCAAGCTGCTGCAACTGAAAGAAACATGGGTTGGCACGAAAAGGGGAGGAGGAGTGAGAGCTATAATGGAAGAAATGTTACCCAATAATTAAAATTCAGTGGTACTGTAAATCCTAATGGAAACAACAATGTGTCTTTGTGTACAATTAACTCTGGGCTCCAGTTCATGATAAAAATTCTAGCTTGTAAAAAGCCTTGACCTCAATACCGAAAGCTCAACAGAGGTTCACAGATCTGGCTTTAAAAAAAAGAAAAAAAAGAACTTTCACAGAGGGGGAACAAATAATAGCTGGACTTGGTCCCCTAAATATGCTCCAATTATTCAGGGTGGTTGAAGATAAGATACAGGAGAAGTACCAAGGGGAAAATAGTCCAATAGCTCACAAAAAACTATAAAGTGCTGCTTGATGTCTAGAGTGAAAATTCACCCTCCCCCCTTTGTTATCCCAGTCCTACATTCTGCAGGGCACCCTGTGTGTTAAAGTCCTGGAAAATCTTTATTATTATTAGTTTAATACTTTTTTAAATGTTAACAAAGCAGACAAAACGAGTTGTTCATTACAGTGAGTGACTGACAGGGAAACATGAAGGACTATTCATTAAATAATTACTACTTTTAGGCAGAAAAAAGTTACTGTGCTTAAAAGGGGAAAAACAGTGCAAAATCAAATTGTCTATTCCTTTTTTTTGGTGGGTGTGTGTGGAGGGAGTAATGTCTCATGGAAAAGACAGTTCTACAAATGTCAATCAGTTTGACAAGCAATTATCAGCATCAGGGAAAGGACGCAGACTGTGGGTAGAGCCCCCCAGAGCAGAGCAGCTGCCCCCCCAGAGCATCAGCTATGCCAGGTGATGGTGGCCACAGTGGCAATTGTCCAGAAAAGCAGGTCTACATTTTATCTGCAAGCCTGCAGAAACAGAATAGAACCTCACAACACTTCCTAATCAACTCTAGTCACTTTTGGAGCAGACTTTTTTTTGTTTCCCACCACTTCTAAAAATGGAAGGACAACACGCTGCTTCATGGAAGGAAAATTATTCCAAAAAGTGTTTTGGAAATATTTTTTGTCAGAACTTAGACAGACTAGATTCATACTTGGGTTTGGGATGTTTCTCTGCAGCAGTGAATCCAGCAGCTGTAGCAGATTCTTCCTCCAAAGAAGGTGAGAAACACGATTGTCAAAAACGTTTAAGAGTCTGAAGCCGTCAGATCCAAATACAGTTATAGAACCCTAGAATCATTTAGCTTGGAAAAGATCTCTAAGATTACTGAGTCCAACTGTTAACCCAGCGCTGCCAAGCCCACCATTAAAACACGGCCCCAAGTGTCACATCTGCTTTTTTAAACACTTTTTTCCTCCTGAGTCCGCTTGATTGTCCCCACATCGGCATCTACATTTTTTGCCATTATTAAAACAGTGCAAAAATCAGTTTTTAAACACCTGGGGGATCAAATATCAGAAATGCCTCCTTCACACCCTTACACTGGAAAATAGAGAAAAAGTCTCCACCTCCCTGGCACCATTCATCAGTAACAAAGTACTCAAAAAAGGGAGCTGTGATTTTCTCCTCAGAGTAACCTACAGCCCCTTTCAGTGAGAGCTGGGAGTGCTCAGATGTTTGATGGCAAGGCTATTTAGGAGGTGCTTAAAATACAGATAAAGCAGAGAGATGTGATCTCTATGCTTGTGGAAAGCTATAAAAGGAAACAATTCTGCCCTTCAACCACTATCTTTTGATCCTTAACCAGAGGTAGGTTTGGGAAGAAACTTGCTTGTGTACACTGCAGTGTTAGCTCTTGGCATCAGGTCGGCTACAGAAGGAGCAGAGCAGCAGTAGCTGCTTGTGGTAGAAAGGAAAGAAAGCTTAAAATGAGTGCAAGTGTGGGAAAATAGCACTTTCATGCAAATAATCTTTACAGTGAAAAACTCCATCTGCTCTGGCCCTGCGCATTTGAACTTATTTTATGTTGTACTGGAGCATGCAGATTCCCTGGGAAATTGCTTAAATACAGAAGTCCCAGGCTTTTGTGTGTCTATACAAACCCTTGGCATGTCACTTAACTCCGTTCTCACCTCAGCCATGAAACACCACTGCAGTTGGTGGGATTCCTCAGGAGAATCATTTCCAAGGAGAAATGGCATTGGCATTTGGTCCATTTTCGGCAGAACGGGAACATGTGCACTCGCATCCCAGACGGCTGAGCGCGCTGAGAGCTGGTGACAACAGTGACAACCAATGCCATAAGTCTTGCTGATCCCAGTGGGGCAACAGCAAGTCCTTAATCCCCGTGTTGTTTCCAAGCTTCCTGTTTTGAAATTGCCATAATTAAATTCTAAAGACTGAGAAAGCACCAAACGGGTTGCCAAGTTTGTGTCAAGCCTTATCAGCTGATCTCATCATAATCCGGTAAATAGCATATCATGAACATCAAATCTAATTAAATCCTCTTGAGATACGGGTTAAAAAACAGACACAAACAAGAATCAAACATTTAAAACCTGCTGCCGTACAATCAGAATTAATCCACAGGGAGAAGTGAATTTCCTTGAAATTTGGACAAATAAGCCTTCTATGTTTTCCTTTCCCCAGTGGCTCACGGTCTCTCTGGCACACACAGTCAGAAGGAAAATGCAGTTACTGGGGTTTTATTTTCAACACAGATCACATGAAATGCACCTCTAAACTCTGACTTCTGAAGTAGAACACAAGACAGAGCACATATATATATATATATATATATATATATATATATATATCCAGAATTCTCGGTAGTACTTTTGGTGCTGTCCATATGTAAAAGCATGCTCTCTAGCCATAGGAAGCACAATGCAAACACCTCTGCTGTGGGCTCAAAGAGGCAGCAGTGATGTTGTTCTTAAGTCAGTCGATGTTGTTCTTAAGTCAGTCTCCTGATCATTACATTATCTGCCAGGCACCTTTCAAAACACCTCTAATGCACCCTAGGTGTCTCTGTGTGTGCACAGGCCCTCAGGGCTACACCTATGCTGCTAGTAAATTAAACAGTGGCAGGTAATATTCCCAGGCATTGGAATTTGATAGTCTACATTGTTAAATTCCTAGAACCTGCCCTGGCACATTTTTGACCTGAATCAATTAGCGTTCTCCCACACATGTCCCAGGAATTTAGGAGCTAGCACAGCCAGAGACCATTCCCAAGAGATGCCGTGACTTCAGTCGTCCTGTGTGGTGACAAGAGGAGCTGGATGTTATGGACATGGCTCATTCCAGGTCAGTGGGCCTCACTGCCAGAGAACAGACCTAACACCCAATTTTCTAATCAGAGCTGTTTTCTCTGTGAATGTCTTAGCCTACATCTGCTCTGTATTTAATCTGGGTACGTCATAAGCGTGCTCTACGCCGAGCAGATCACATCAGAGCTGTATGAAAGGACAGCTCAGGACTTTATCTGCTGGGTGACTTTATAAGCCACAGCTTTCCTACACACAGCTTTCCTAAACACAGCCTTTTCAATCAGTTCCATTGGGTTACAGCAGAGAGGAACATGGTAAAGGGGCTTCTTTGTTCCCACTCTTCTTTCTTGATGTGAACTAGCACATCCCTGGTCTCTCTGATGATCAGCAAGAAGTTGATGTTTGCATCTCTTGCAGTCCTTTAAAGAACTCATTCAGAAGAGCAGGAATTCATAACAAGAAGTATAATTTCACTTCAGGAATAAAAAGCTTTTCACCTCCAGGATTAAACTAAAAATCAAAGCTCAGAATGGATTTGCCTCAAGTAGAGAGAACAGCCCCTCTGGCATGGATTCACCCCACCCAGCTTTATGTATCTAAAATAAAACCTCACTTTCTCAAGGCCTCCTCTGCAGCCAGAGGACACCAGAAAGTATTTGGTTCATCTCAGACCTAACTTGTGACTCCACCTTTACAAGGACATTGACCAGCAATTATCATCATTTCAGCATTCCAAATTAATGTGTTTTACCTGCAAACCTGCAGTGCTTCTTGATCTGTCCACTTTTGACATTGCCTTCCAAGTCTCTTACAAGCCTCACCACTTTTCTGTATTTTCACAATAAAACAAAAATAAAATTAACCTGTTGTGTCCCTGTCAACAATAGCAAAAGCTATTTTACTACTAACTTAGATCAGAGTTTCAGACCTGATTCAAAATGAAGTTTCTGTTCTCATGATAAAAACTCCAAAGTTTCACAGCACTTAAGTCACCCTGACTGAGAAAGTAAAGCAAACCCCTTGCAGAGCAACTGTTCATCATAAATGGTTCATTCCCATATCTGTCATTTCCCCTAAAGCAATGTTGACTGGCCCTACTATTTAATAATTTCACAGTTAGTGAAGGGTAGATGCTGGACTGAGGAGTTCTTCTCCTGTACAGGATTTAACACCACAATTCTGTATGTTGTGATCATTCAAAAACTCAGAGCAAAGATGGGGATGGATGGATGGATGGATGGATGGATGGATGGATGGATGGATGGATGGATGGATGTGGAAGCAAGGGCACAAGAACAGCCACTTAAATTTGCATCCCACCAAGCAGCAGCTGCAAGGGACCTGCTGCTTCCTGCCATATGGAGGAATGTGTCTCAGACACTTGTATTGCAGCACTACAGCCCACTTAAATATGGTTGTGATATGGATTTAAATCAAGCAAACTGCAGTTTGTACCTGTGGCATTTAAAATGTTCTTAAAACTGGATTTTTCTTCCCTGTCTGCTGACTCCATTCCTTAAAATAAATATATTTGTGTTGCAGAATCTGAATTTACCTGTCTTTGGAAACGCTTTATGGGGGATCTCAGCACCTCAGGACGGAGGTGCAGAGTGGCCGAGACCACCCTTGGGGGCTCGGGAGTCCTGGAATGTTGCCAGAAGTGTCTGGTGGCTGGACTTTGATCCTACACAGGAGACGACACCTGTATGAGTATAGGAGGATTTCACTGGGGTAAATGGTGAAGGGATAAGTTAATTGGAGTGTAAGACACAGGGTTTAGGATTTCTGTACAGGGGGGTCTAAAGAAGTAAGATGGAGGAATTGGGGCGTGTCCTGTTCTTCTTCTTCTTCTTCTTGGCCTCCATCTTCTGTGGTGATGTTGGCACTTTGGGATTGGTTATTACTAAAAGTGCACTGGTCAATAAGGGTAGAAGGTATTGGGGAAAAATTATAAATATTGTATACGTAACTTCGAGTATAAAGATAAGTGACCGCCCCGGGGGCTCTCAGTGTGCCCATGGCTGACTTGCTGTGCAGACCTCTGTCGGGCTGAAAGAAAATCTTTTAGATAAACAATTAATAAACACCGAGACCGAGAAAAGATCTGAAGTCTCTTCTCGTCCTTTGAAGCGCCGGCTCTTCAAGGCCATCCCTGGGCCTTCCCAGGCCACCTAAACAGCCGAGAAACGGACAGCTTTAGTACAGGATGTTGTGCAAAAGTGGCAATTTGGGATACTTTGCCATTTTGTAATACTGTGACTGTCTTGGTCCTGTTCTTCCTCCCTCTGCCCATGTCACTCACACTGCCAGCCACTCCTGCAGCACAGCCTGTGTTTTGGCAGGCTGTGTCCCCAAAGACCTCCCACCATTCCCAGCATCTCCATTAGGAAAGTGCACCTTCAGTTCACCCCCTTGTCCATGAGGTCTGCAGTCCAACAAGCAAAGGCAGCTTCAAAACAAGACCTTGCCAAGCTTATTTACAGAGAGCTAATGACAGAGAAACAATGGATACAAGAAGGGAAAAAAATCAATTCACCCGGTCATTGGCAAGGAAGGAATACACATTTCCCTTCTTTCCAAGGCTTTGCTTTGGGTCCAGAGGGAAGGGTCTGCTGTGTTCAGTGGAAATAAAACTACTTGTGTAGCTGAGTATCACAAGAGCCAGAAAAACCAGTGACCTGTGATGTCTTCAAAGCAAGATAATATTTAACAGCTTTAAAAGGAAAGAAACTTTGGTCTTTGAAGACCAGAGACAGCAAACTATATTATCTGTCATTATTATTAATAATGAAAAATAACAGTAACACCTTTACAAATTCCAAACATAATTGACGATCAACCTTAGCTGATCACATTTTTGCAAATTGGGTCATACAACTTTTGGGCTGAGCCTACATGTCAATGAGCATGAAGTTGTTTATCAGGTGTGCATCCATTCTTTTACTCCTTTCACTCACCATCATTTTAATATCAAGACAAGGGTACAGGATGAAAACCATATCTTGACACTTCTTAATTTGTTGAAGCTGTGGTGCTGGAACAGTTTTTGTCCCTTCATGGTTCTTTTCCTCAGACACTCTTCTTCCTCCTTGCCAGAGATGCCTTAGGATGTGGATGTATGTTTGGTTAAGGCATGCTCCAAGTGCAACATCCTTTTGAATCTTGTTTGTACAGCCAGTTGTTGGTGATAAAATCTTTCTGTTCAATGTACAGGATCTTTTACTCCTTTGCAAGTGATCACATTGCTGCCTAACATGTTGGTGGGTCTTCACAATTTGAAAACACCAGTCAATGCTGAAGTTATACCCAAGAAGTAAATTTCCTCTTTGGCACCAGAGGTGCTGCTCTTTCTCAGATGCACGTGTTGAAACTCAAGATTTTCCAACTCCAGCAAGGATCAGCTGCCTGCAGCTGCTCTGCTGTGTGAGCACAAGCTCAGTGTGGCACCTGGGGCAGTGTTTGCTCCCCTCACACTTCCCTTACCTGTGGCAGCACCCTTGGGGCTGATTGTGGGTGACCCTCCTGACACTGCTCCTTTGCAGCTCTGGCTGGAAGTGCCTGGCTCAGCCCACCCAGCAGAGCCCAGCCTGATCTCTGTTTCCAAAGAACCCCAGGCAGTGAGGGGACTGCTCATAGCTACACCTCTGGGCCTGCCCAATGCAGGAGTTGTAATGAGCTGGGGTAATGCCAAAAACTTGCAACCAGCAGCTCTTCCTTGAAGCATTTAGGTGACAACACTGACTAAATCATTACTAACCAACAGGCATCATTATTCTAACTAAATAACTAACTAATTAGAAGGCATAACTCTACCTAGCTGGTAGAGTTGCCTACTAGGTGAGTAAGGAAATTCATAACTCAGAGATCTGGCTAATACAGTCCCAGAGAGACTTTACTTCAGGTTTAGAACTTCAAGATGAAGCTCTAAAGATTCAATAGAAAACTTTTTTAATGGAATTGTAGAAGACTGCTGACTGCTCTGCAGATAAAAAATGGATTTGAATGACTGGTTTGGGAGGCACTCAGATTGTTTGCCAGAAGCTGTTGCATCTTGTTAGCTGACATCTCATGGCTGCTTCTCTCCTGTGGCCACTGGGAGCTACAGGACCTACCACTGACAGCCCTGCTCTAAGAGCAGGTTCCATGTGAGCTAAAGACTCAGGCAGGAATCCAAGGAATGACCCAGGTTCATCCTGGGTGACCATGGCAGCAGATGGCAGCAGTGCACATCACCCCTAATGCTCATGGAACCAAGGTGGTCCTGCTTGACAATGGCCACCTCCCAAGGAACAAGATCAGTCAAGGTAGAAGATCAACCATAATCATCCTCCAGAGGCCCCAACACCACTCTGCCATTTGATGAAATTATTTCATCCACAAATACATCAACATTGCACAAAACTGAAGGCAAGGCCCTGTTCCCCAGTGGTGACTGAGCTTTTGGGTGTACATCAGCAATCACAAGGGTGGGTAAAACCTCTGCAATTAAATGTTCCCACTATGCTCACATGAGCACTCCTGGATGCAGGGAGTCATTTCGGACTCTGCCTGGAGAGCTGAGCTTTTGGGAAGCAAATGAAAAGGCAACAGCCAGGGATCTTCCAAGGGCCACTGATGTAAACACAAGCACAGCTCCAGGCTGATAAACAAAGGACAGGGAAATGAAAAGCAAAGCTGATGAGCCATCCTCAGCATTAGCACTTGTGGTTCACTTTCACCTCCAGAGAAGATTCAAGGCCTCGGTCACAGATGTCAATCTCACCTCCCCGGAGGTGAGAGGGGTTGGCTTAAGTGGTGTGTCAGGAAAGGAAGCCAAGAGGGATTTTTTTGTTGTTGTTTTTTTTAAGGAATTAAAGAAGATCATGTGTCTTTAACCTTCAGGATAACCTTGTTTCAGCCTGGTTCTCATTGCTGGACTGCTCCTTGATGAGTTTTTTATGCCTGATTAATTAGTACACTGAAGGGAAGTGGGGGCTGCTCTGTTTAGCAGTTTGTGCCTCCTTCTGGCTCATTCACCACCCAGTTCTACAGCTCCAGAGGGTCTGCAGTTGCCTCTCTCATGCCTCCAGTGTGAGGTTTCATTGCCTCTTTCTGCTTTTTGATTGTATCCTTCCTATTGATCCAGCCACATTTATTGACGGCTAGCTGAAGACCACTTTGAGTTTGTAAGTTTATTTCTCCACTACCACAAAGCTTTTCAAAGAAAAAAATCAGATGCAGGAGTGAATGGTTCAGATTCATTGAGCACTATCTCCAAAGAGTCACTTTTACAGTGTTATTGATGACAAGAAATCATAATTTTTTAGGCAGATAACTTTGCATATGCCATTATTGCCAATGTGTGAGCAATCAAGAGAAAAGCACTTTTGTGGTCCTTTAATTTTTAGAAATGTGAACCCATAATAATACAACTTATGCTGAATTTTTTTGTGTCCCAGTTTTCCCCAGGGAAAGGGGAGGAAATCCTGACCCTCTTGGTAAATCACTTCCACCTCTGACAATAAAAAGTGTTGGATAAAAGCTAAGCAGCATTACCAGGGATATAAATGAAGGCAGCTTTCTGCTCAAATAGGGTTGGTTTTTATTTGGCTAAAACTGGAAAAAGTAAAACTACAAAGCAGATATGAATGTACAAAAAAGGCCTTTGAGTACTGGAGTCAGGGCAGGAAAAAGGCCTTTGAGTGCTGGAGTCGGGGCAGGTGGTGGCTCAGTGACTTTGTCACTCTGTGGGAGTTAAGGGGCAGTCAGGTGCAATTCCCTGGGGATGGAAATGGTGTGTGAGTGCCCTTGAGCCTCCTTGTGCAGCCTGCACACCCCTGGCCACAGGAGACGGGCCCAGCCATGCCCTTGGTCGTGCTCTGTCACCTCTCCTCTCTGAGTGGGTCAGGGGAGGGCTTTGATCACCCAGGAGTTAATGGCAATGCAGACGTGCCTGGGTGAGGCTCTGCTGCTCTCCGAGGGGCAGGCAAGGTGAGCCAGTCCCTCCTGATCGCTCCCGATGAGTCAGTGAGCTTCATGTTAGCCTCAGGGTGTGCCTGACATCCAGGCGCTGGCAGGAGGGGAACGAGCCTGGGTTTGGGGGAATAAAAAGGAAAAGCTCCTTTCTGGGTCTGTAACCCCATGGTTACAGCAGGGCCCCTCCAGGGTGTTGGTAGCTGGTGTGGGGGCTGCCCAAGCTCTTTTCAGGCTGTTCTGAGCTTTGGGGATGCTGCCCTGTCCTCCACAGGAGCTGCAAAGTGGCATTTCTGTATTCCAGGGAAAAGCTGCTTCATGTGCTCAGGTGCTTTCCTGATGTGTTAAATTCAGAACTCGCAGAGTAACGAAACACTCACAGAGCCAAATTCTCCTTCCTGCTGAAATTCCGGCTTGGAGCTGTGGAAAATGGTTTGGAAGGGACCTGGAGAGGCATGTAGTTCACCTCAGTTCCCAAAGGCAGGATCAGGTCTCCTTATGGGGACCCTTTTTTGTCTAACCTGTTCTCAAAACCATTTGGTGATAAAAAACCACACCCTGCCTTGGTGATCTCTTCTGCTGCTCACCTGGGCTTTGATTCACAGAGTGGTGAATTCCCCAGTGTGATGCAAGGAGAGGTTATATACAAAATATTCCTTTTACAGGCGGCACGGTTAAAAAAAAATGGAGATAATACATGCATATCTCACCTGTCTGGTATTCAGACACCCAGTGACCCTGGGTAACCCAAAACAGGCACTTTAGCTGTAAATAACCTCACAAAGTAACAAGAAATCAGCCCCTCTGTTTTTGAAAACTCTTACAAAGCCTGCTTTGGTAGGTTGCATTTCAAAACAGAGTCCTACTGGTTCAGTGACCCTGTTTCACCAGAGAGAAGTTCAGTGCTCGGCCAGCCCAGCTGGGGAAGCTTTAGTTCAGTTTAATTTCATTAAGGGACAACTGAACAGCTCATTTTGAGTATCTTTTACCTCCAAAGTACATGACTAAACCTGCTTTTTTTTTCCCCTGGTAAAACCCTGTTCCTTCTGGAGAAGCTGAACTGGGAAGGCCCCTGAAAATTTCTGCAGCACTGGAGGACAGGAGGGTGCTGAACTTTCCCAGGCTCTGCTGAAATATGGGGCACTGAGGAGCACCCTGAAACAGGATGCAAGTGGTTTTCCATCCTCTTACCTTGGGTTACCCTGAGACATGGCCCAGAGAAGAGTGACATGAACTGGGGTGCAAGGAGCACTTCCTCTATCAGGAATTCCTCTGTTATCAGCAAATAATCACTATCCCTCCAAAATATCAGTCCTGAGCCACTGCTTGTTGCTGAGGGAATATAAATGGCATTATACAGAGCATGGGTGAGGCATTACAGCACAGATTGTGTTTCTGCCATGGCACAGAGCCTGGGATCATCTGGGAGCCTCCTCCACATGGACAGACCTAGAGGGCTTGGTGCCTGCCTTGCCCAGCCAAACTCAGGCTTCAAGGAGGCACAAAAACCCATTAATGGTACAGTGTAGTACATGTGGGCTGACAAATAACCACTACACAGCGCTGCAGAAGAATGACGTGGTCATGGAGGAAGTCGGCCTAAAAATTTCAGCAGTTTTTCCATAAAGAACAGCAGCAAGTTGGTGCCTGTGGAGTGCTCCAGGAGCCCCATCAGGCCACGTTAGCAAAGGCAAGGAACTCCCTTTTGCAATATATTTACTCAATGAACTCTAACACAGAAGAGCATGAACAGGGTCAAGCAGATTCCTCCTCACCTTCCAAAACAGGGTCAAGCACCAAGTTTAGCTCCCAGTGGCTGCACAGGCCACTAAGAGACTCCCAGTTCCCATTTTGGGGGAAGTGAAAGGCTCTGGGGGCTCTGGGACTCCCGATTCCCCTTTGCACACAACTCCAAGAATGTGACCGTGTTCACAGGGATCTCAGGCTGAGGGAAGAGATGAGGATTTGACTCCATGTTTCAGAAGGCTTGATTTATTATATTATGATATATATTATATTAAAACTACACTAAAAGAATAGAAGAAAAGATTTCATCAGAAAGCTAGCTAAAAATAAAATCAGAAAGAATGATAACAAAAGTTTGTGGCTCGGACTCTCTGTCCGAGCCTGCTGGCTGTGATTGGCCATTAACTACTAACATCTAACATAAGCTAATCAAAGATCTACAGCAGCAGATAATCAATGTTTACATTTGTTCCTGAGGTTTCTCAGCTTCTCAGGAGGAAAAATCTTAAAGAAAAGATTTTCTATAAAAGATGTCTGTGACACAAGAACTTTCCTGTCCCCTCTATGAGCACTTCCCTCTGCCACAGGGTGACCTGCCACCTCCTGGCCACTGCCCTGGCCACCCTCTGTGACTGCCCAAGCAGGGCAGGAACAGCAGCCCAAGCAAATTTTTGTCCCCGGGTTCCCACATTTATGTGGCACCTTGGCAGGAGGCAGAGAATGGCTTCTTGCATAGCTGATGCCTTAAAGCTCAGCACTGAGGACAGAAATATAAAAAACTTACAAGAAAAATGGCATTCAGTATGGCTTAGAGCAGCAAAACTACCCATTGTGCAGCCTGGTTAAGTGCAGCAAAAACACATACATGTGAGCAGGGAAGGAGGGAGATTGGGTTTGAATTAAACTGAATTTCCCCTTGACTCCCAGCAGCCAAACTGAAAAATAAATTATTCACCGAGGCTTATTCCTGAAGAAGCCCTGCAGGACTGCAGGCCCAGGCCACTGCCCAGGTGTGTACTGTCTAGAGCTCAATTTGATGGCACTTTGCTATCGAGAGGAAACAAATTAATTTTCCTCCTTTGAAACTGGGAGACACTTGTGTTAGGCGATGCATAAAATAAAAATAAGGGGGTCCTGAAAGAAATTACTGAGAGCAATAAGTATCCCAAGCCATTACCTGCTGAGAGCTGAAGGAAACAGAGGCTGAGATGAGAAGAAAATGCAATTTTATTCCCCCTTTAAACTGAAAGTCTTATTAAAATCATCCTTTTGAGTCTGAGCATTGTGAGTCAGGGCTGTTTTCTGGGGGTTGAGGGGAGAGGACAGCAAACACCTCCTGAGGTGACAGCATCACCTCTGAAATGTGCAGGAGGGACAGCCCAAAGAGATTACCTGGGCCTGAGCAAAGGGCCTAAAATGGGCAGTTTTCCCATGGTGGAAACTGTTCAGATGTGCATGAGAACCCTCCAGCTGCAGGTCAGAACATCCAGAGGTAATTAAAATATCCAGCTTGAAAGTTTGGGGATAAAAGTAGTGATCTGCTGTGAAAAGTATGCAGATTTTTGTAAAGAAGATGTTGCTGTTCTAAATTTAAATTTAAAAAAAAATAAATTCCCAGCGAGTGAGACAAGAGGAGCAACTCCCCTGCCTCCTTGTAGTCAGACACAAGGTAATGTTTTGTTTCTGACTAAAACTAAACCATTGCAGGAAAAATGTGGCTGATCAGGAAGTTAGCTGTAGGTTTTGCCAGAAATCAGCAGTGATTTCTCCAGGGATGATGAGCTGCTCCCTGCTCCTGTGCTGGTGGCAGCAGATACAGGCTGCCACCCTGCCCTCTGCCCTGTCTGCTTGGTCTGGAGTCACAAAGGGTAAAAAATAACCAAAAAATTATGTGCAGGTCTTGTCCTGCCTCTCCTTTTCCCTGTCAGGGTTGTCAGGCCCACACTTTTGTCACCACCAGTAAAAAAGAGCAGACTCTGACCCCAGCAAGGCTGTGGGGTGCCCATGTCACACTGGTGCCACACTCCTGCAGGACACAGAGGGACAACAGGGATGCAGCAGGAATGGTTTGCTCAGGGAGCAGCATCCCTGTAAGAGTTCCATAGTTTAACAGACATATTTGGTGACAGTTTTAATTTGGAAGATGTCTGCAAAAACAAAAAAGGAATGAAGGAGGTTGATTTCATTTTGCTACATCTCTCTTTCCAGGAGGATATTTTTGATCAGCTTTCCAATGTTAATGCCCTATTAGTGGTGAAGCGAGACCCGACAAAAACTGTAATAATACTTTTCTCATTTATTCTCTTAAAGCACTCAAACAATTTCTATTATAAGTCAATGAAATTAAATTAGATACACAGAGAAACAGTGTGGGTCAAGTTCTCTGGAGTTTGGGTCATTGCTAATAATGTAGCCAGATTAAAAAACCTTTAAGTTCACACTGAGTGAAAGGCCAGGCAGAGCTTTACCAGAGTTAGGAAACTGCCCCGTGCTGAAGGAAGGGAACAAAGTGAAAACCAGACAGTGAATCATCATCACTGGGGTGTGCAAAACCCGACTGGGAATTCAGGCAGCTCCTCTTGCTTTTCTTCGCCCATCCCTTTTATTCTTTTTGCAGGTTATTAATACTTGTGCTAAGCAGCTGTTTGAGGTGTCCCAGAAGGAAACTTCCCTCCAAGACTCTCTACAGAATTTTTCTTTCCCTGTAGCCTTCCCCAGTGTCCCTCCATTTAATCCTCACTGCAGCAGTGCAGGACACAGAGGTGCTTGGCAGAGCAGGGCTTGCTGAGTCTTTGGTGACCTGACAGGCTCTGATTAGCATCCTTGACATTAAGACACAGTTTTAAAGATGGAATTGAATATTTAAGGGTACATTTAAAAAATTTAGAAGGGGAGAAAACAGGGAAGAAGATTAAACCAGATAATTTCTTCCAAGCGATGTATTGTGCTTTAGAACTTTTAAAAAGGGGGGAAACACTGGCAAAAAATATTTTCTGGCTGGCAGGCAGAAAGGAGAGTAGAATATTTGAAGGTAACCTTTCTAAGAAAGGTATGATCTTTTCACCCTTTTTATTTTGGCAGACCAGGCTACAGATTGCAGGCAGCATTTCTGTTTCCTTGCTTGCATTTGCAGTGGGTTTGCCCAGAAGCAGCAGACCAGCTGGGAGTTAAAGCAGAGTAAATCAGAAGGCACCAAGGCAAGGGAGATAAGAACCCACAGCCCTCTAGGCCAGGTCAGAATGGGGTTTGTGGTGATGGTGAGTGCTCAGGAAGGGTCCTGAGCTGCAGCTGCCCAGGCATCCCCAGCAAACCATCCCAGCCCAGCATCCCCAGCAAACCATCCCAGCACAGCATCCCCAGCCCCAGCTCAGCCTGGACCTGCAGAGCAGCCCCCAGCACACCCCAGGGATGGGGAAAGGAGCAGTCCCAGTGACAGCAGCAGGACCTGGAGGAGTAGAAAATGCCCATTATCTCCCAGTGTGCCTCTATCACAGCCCACTTCAATGCCTGTGATTTTCTAAAGACACAGACAGGTTACTGCACTCTTCAAGAGTGCTGCTTCTGGCAAAAACAAAATAAACCAAAGAGAAAAAAAAATCCAAACCAAACTTTACTTTAAATTTAACCCTCTCTGACAGGCATCATATTTTTAGAAGCACTTATGCCCATGTTAATACTTCCTGGACGTGCTCAAACACTGCCTAATGTTGCAAAATTAGTGAAGATGGAGGCTCATAAATCCTCAGGAACTACAAAACTAATTAAACGCCTGTGTGATGTACTTGTGTGCAGAGCAATGGTTTGCAGGTCTGTGTTTTCCAGGCACCCCAAATGAGCTGTGCTTGCTGCAGGGGCCAAGGAATGGCTCTCTGGCACATGAGAGGCTCTGGGGAGCCTGGCACAGGCAGCTCGAGGAGGCACCATGCCATGATGCCATCACCTTGTGCCCTTCTCAGTGCAGCTGGGATCAGCCCCAAGCCAGGGCTCTGTCACACCCTGTCCTCCCTGGTCTCAGCAATTCCTCTGCCCACCCACAAATGCTCCAGTGAGATACAGAGGGCCCAGAGCTCACTCACTGCTCCTGTGCCCTTCCTGTGGCAGAACTGGCACCATGAGGGATGTGCCTCTGGATGTTGGGTGTGGGAAAAGCTGCCTTTTCTCTCCTTTGGCTTTTCCAGTTGTATAAGACAATAATCTCATAGTCCCAGCATGGTGTTCATGAAGAGGCTTTGAGTCCTGGACATGTCATGATCCCAGGCTGCTTGGAAGAAGAAAAATGGAAATAACAGAAGAGGACCTGCTGTTGACTCCTGATGTGGTAACTGGTACCAGGGATCAGCATCAATCAGGATGGGTTTGTGCCCCCCTGAGCAGTTCAGAAGTGCTCGGTGGACACACCTGATCCCACAGGTATTTGTTCCATGGCTCCTGACTCTTTACAGCATTTCACCATTAAATAAAACTCTACACCCAACTAAACAGGTGAGCTATTCCACTCTTGCAGGTGGAGTCAGCCAGGGATGCCCTTGCTGGATACACTGGGCTCTGGCAAGCCAGCTGATAATTCTGATTATTCTGAGTAGTTTGGACAGTTATTCTCAGGAATGAGTCAAACAATTAAAGTAAAAACCTTGCACTATTTTTTCCTAATGAAAAACTTACTGGTTAGGGTTTAAGCCCTTGGGTAGAAAACTTCTTTATTCCTCTCATGGCTGGGTACAGCAGAGCCTCCACTGACCTCAGCTGAAGGTGTTTGCACATCACCTTCAATTTAGGCACCACTTTTGACAGATCTTAGGCCTAATATGTGTCTCTTGCTGTAAAAATGACTTTCCTGTCTCTGGGAGACTGCAACGAGGTTAAAAAAAGTACCCAGAAAAATTAATTTCCTTTTTTCCCTTAAAACTCCAGTCTGAAATATTGCTTTGGAGTGGAGAAGCCAGAATGGAAAGGAAGTCCCACACTGAAGCCACCAGAATCCTCTGGGATTTAAGGGAGTGGGATTATTTGAGTCATTCCTGTGGGTGTATGATGTTTTCCCTGTGCTCCCCTAGGATCTCACTCCCAGCATGTGCCAGCCCAGGGTGGGGAGCAGAGGGGGAGATGTGCCTGCCTGTGCCTCCACAATGCTCCTCATTGTCCTCTCTTCTCTTCCAGCTGTTTTTGTGAGTCTGGTTTGGAGGGACTCTGCCTGTGGGTTTTGTGTGTGAGGAGATTGCAGGGATTTGAAGGGCAGTGTTTGAGGAAAAGCTAAACTCAGCCTCCACGCTTGCACGCTCTGGATTACACACCTAGGTCTTGCCCACTCACTTTGTGTTGGCTGCAGTTTTGCTCAGGCAAAAACTCACATGGGAGCCTTCAGACTGTCCACATGTGCAAACTGGAGGATTAGCTACCTAACAATTGGTCCAAAAACAGGAATTGGTGATTTACAGGCTCAGCCAAAATAACAGGTCACATTCTCTGATGGAAGAACTTGGCATTGCATTACTGAAATTGGAGGAGCTTTGCAGATTTACACCAGCTGAGGATTTGGGCATAGGTGTTTCCTGAGTGAGAAAAATCTGAAGGGAAAGAACTACTCCATTCAGTTTATTTTTACAGAGCAGAGTCTACAGAAAGTGGTCACTTTGCCAAAGGAGCCAGAATCACCTCACGGCTGTTGGTGCATGAGCAATAACGCCTTAAGGGGATTCACAAATTCGTGCTGTGACAAAATTCTACCATTCCTGCCAAGAAATGGGAACCACTGCAATTTAATGTCCTTTTTTCTTTCCCTAAACAGAGGTATAAATGGCATTTTTGTACTTGGAAACTTAAGGCCCACACTTTCACCCTCCTAATTGCGAGTGCATTCGCAGTTGCAGTCAAGGACCACATTCCCTCAGAGTTGCACATGAAGCCACACGTGCACGAGCCACAAGAAATGTGCTTCCCACACACTTTGCTTGCTTTATTTTCTTTCTTTCTTTATTTCTTAATTCATCACACAATGCTGAAAGTGTAGGGCAGCCTCTGGGGTGCCTCATTTATCCAGGATGTCTACCCTTCCCTCTCGATTCCCACCTTGCTTCAATGACTTGTAGCTCTGGGATGGGTTTTGGGATGGAAATGGTTTTGCAGAACCCACAATCAGTGGGGTTTGAGACCTACACTTCAAATGTGCCTGTAACTCAGTGCTTTGTTTCACTGGGTGTGTCATGTGCCATTTCCCTTAAGGAGGAGCTGTTACAAGGCAAGTTTATTCACCCTTGCCAGGTGCTGGAAGATCAAACCACATGGGGTGACAAGATTGCAAACACTTTGCTGCAGGGCTGAAAATACTCTGGAATGGGATGAGAGATTTAACATGTTCACAGAGCCACGACTTGCCAGTGAGAGGAAGGTGGTATCGTTCCAGAGAGCTGAGGAAACCAGAACTGGGCAAGAATGAGATGTGTAAGCTACAGGAAATATTAAAATTCAACAAAATCTGCTCTGACACCCAAGCCTCAAATAGTGCTTCTGGGATGGATTAATTATTCAGGCAGAAATCTGCACCCACCCAAGCTTGGTACCTGCAAATCTGCCAAACCCAGCCCAGCACTGCTCCTTCAGAGGCACAGCCACTCTTAAAACATTTGTATTAAAATTGTACAGCTCGTTGGAGACACCACTCCAGGGGATTGCAATGTGGTGTTGCAATGGGAACACACTGCAAGCAAATCCCTGGTTTGGCAGGAGGTGACAGGGAGCTGTGTGCTGGGAATGTGGACAGCAGAACTGGCTGCATGGCAAGGGAGGCAGCCCTGAGGAGCCCAGAGCAGAGGCAGCAGGGAAAAAAAAGTCAGCTCCATGGAAAAGCAAAAGCTGTCCTTGGAGAAGGCTACAAGGAGAAACATGAATTTGCACTCAGTTGCTCAGGATGGTACAACCCCAGCTGCTCTTGAGAGTCCCTTTCTGAAAATCCTAGAGAGCACTTCCTATCCAATAAAGAGTATTACTGAAAAAAAAAGCCAGCTTCCCTCTCTTTGTGTGTTGCACTTCAGACACACAAACTTTTTTATTTTTAAGGTTAATCTGTTTCCTTTCTTGGAGTTGAGATGAGGTATTCTTCGAGGTCTCTGTGGGTACCACGTGCAGTCCTTTGCCTTCTTCTGCTGCATGGGCAGCTCCCACCTTCCTAGAAGGCCAGTTTTAGAAATCTAACCTAAAGTTGTTGACCATTCAAGAGATGCCAGTGAGAACTCTCCATTTTTCCTGGTCCATTCCTGTGGCATATTGATGGCTCTTACTGAAGATCTCAGTACAGAGAATTGAGAAGTTGCTGGGTATGACTGAGACTGGAGATAGTGGGGGAATAAAACTGCATCTGCCTGATGGTTTCTCATCTTCCCATAATACACAAATTTGGATTCAGGATCCCCAGAGTCTGAGGCCCAGTTTATTTAGTTCTATCTGATCTCAGATGAGGAGGCTGGCTTGGCCCAAATGGTCCCACAGCAATTTGCAGCAGGAACAGGATCAGTTGTTTTCTTACAAGAACCATGACAACCTGGAAAGGGGAACTCACAGCTTCTGCACACAGAGGAGATTTCAACATCTGCCACAGCCAAAGCCTGGTGAGTAATGAAAGCCAGGGGGGCAGAAGGTCACAGGCTTGAGCAAAAGAGGTGAGAGACAGTAAAAAAGGTGGAAGTGGGTTTCCAAGTAATGAAAGGTTCAGAAGAGCTGAGATGACAGCAAGCAAAGATGACAAGGAGGGTGTGGGACACTTTTTGAGGATGATTTTACCTCAAACTGCAGGATGAAAACATGAGAGGAAATATAAGAGGAAACATTACAGAAGCTCTGGGGAAAAATCAACCAGAGAGCCCCATAAGAGATTTAATCCCTGTGTCCCTAACAGGCATACCCACACCTCTGCACTTTGGGGAAGTTCAACCATGAGCCAGCTTATATCTTTGCCCTCTGCCCCATTTCTTCTGAAGGATAAAAAGTGTGGAAAAAATATTAACTGGTAGTAGGGATGTTCTGTAAGTCATCCAAGCAAAAGCAGAGGTCTGATTTAATTTTTCACTTGTATCTGCTGTTGATAAGAAGGTGATTTTCAAATCAATGGACCCTAAAGAGAGATACTCTAAAGACCTTTAGAAAAAATTTACATGCACAGAGGCAAAGTTTCAGAATTGGGCCCTAAATGGAATTTAAAATGGACCAAGCAATAGTATATAATGTTGAAAAACATCAAAGAAACAGTGACAGTATTTTGGGGACATTTATTGGCAAAACCTAAATATGACCACAAAAAAAAGGAAACATATGCACAGTCAATCACCTTAATACCACTGTTTAATGAAGGGGATTGGGAATTAGGAAGATCTGGATGGCATAAAATCAGAGCAGGGGAGGATGGAACAAAGAGGTGATGCCTGTTACCCAGAGATAAAGGGGACACAGAAAAGAAGAGATCATGAAAAAGAAGAGATCATGAGGGTATCCAGGCAGCTGCAGAAAATCATCCTGCAGAGCAGTGTTTGTGGTGAGAGCAGGGAAAGTGCTGTGTGTGTAGGAGTGCAGGAATGGCATGAATCATTTTCAGAAGTCCCGTGAGCAGCAGCACCAACGTAGCCCTTGGACACAAAGCTCAGCACTGACTGACTCCACTTATTGATGTCTCACAGGGGATGAGCTCATGCAGCAGGTTCAGTGGGAGCACTGACAAAATCATTTTCCTTAATCATTTTCCTGAACCCAGGCACCTCTTTTCCTAAGACTTATAAGCACTTAATATCTTTCAATGCACTGATAAATGAGTTGAAATTGGGTAACAAGTCCAAGGGATATTAGGGGAAAAATAGATAACATTCTACAACTTTATTTTTTTTAAACCATAGATTTTTTTAAAATTGCATTTATCTAGTAAATTGCTATGAGCAAGTTGAAGCTGATGGAGCTTGCTCCCAGTTCCACAACCTCCTGGTCTTGGAGAGCTGGGTTATCCTCACCACGTGAATATTCAGCCTGCTGGAATTGGTGATGGTACAACCACCTCCAACTCTATGATAAAGGCAATTAAAAGACTCTGGAAAAACTTATTACCTGGAATAGTTTAAAAATTGCAAATGTTTTAAAGTAATGATCAAAAGTTTACTGATACTAATGATGTTTTCAGGCATTTTACTACTTCCTACTTTTCAGCAAAGGCCATGACAGGCATCAAAGAACCTCCACAGTGGAGACTGTCCCTGCAACATCCCCACCAGCAGCAGTTAAAAATTCCATTTTCCCTTGGGAAAAAATTCATATTTCCAGGCTTCAGTACTTTAAGCAAAACCTGTGTGCCTAAAAGGAATTGCTGAACATTTAGGGCAATTTCTTTCAAGGGTTTTTACATTCAGCTTCAACAAGTCAAATAATCAAGGCCAGTAAAATCTTATGTCCTGAGGGATGACCAAGAAAAATGTTTCTAGAAGCTTCTAGAAAACACACTTAGCACTGTGATTGAACCCTGAAGAAATTAACCTCCAAAAAGACTGAAAATTAGAGCTCTCTATAGATTTGCTAATTATTCTATGAAATTGAATGTGGAAACTTAAATAGCCGTTAGACTTAAATATACATTTTCAGATCCATTATAATTACTTCTCATCTACATGAAAGTAATACCCTAAACAGAGAGTGCTGAATGATTGTAAAGGACAGTAAAGTCGCTGTCCAGAGATACTTAGAATCAGTGCACATATCAGACGGAAGACAGGGATAAAATAAGCAAGAAAATGAGCATTACTATAGCAGGCAGATGGCTGTGCTGGGTAGAAAGGGATTTTTCTTCCCTCAAAACGTTTGAAAATTTTTAAATGTTACCAACCTGCATGCCAGAGGAAGCCAAATCTTTTCAGTGTGTTTTGCTGAAACTATTAAATAAAAAAAGCAAATAGCTAAACAGTTTGGTTTTCAGCAACATCAAAAATTATTCCCCAAGCTGAAAGAAAAATTTGAAAACACTGGAAACAGCCAGAAGCTGGATATTTTCTGCTTTGGGTTTGTTTTGTTTTAAGTAACTGGAAAGTGCCTTCCAAAAGAATAGAAAATGTAAAAATTACTTTTTTTTACTTGTTTGTTTGCTTGCAAAATATTTTGTGAGGAAATCCCTGTGATTCACTGCTTACCATACTTTGGAATTAAATTTTCAGAGCCTGGGAGCTCCTTTGTGGCTGTGTCCAGGTCTCCACTGCTCATTAGCAATCCTGGAAACTCCAGAACAACTCAGTGCACTGTCCTGGGCTTAAACTAACTCTGCAATTCCACGCCAAGTTTCAAGCAAAGGAGTGGAATAATTTTTTTTTTTTTTTCCTTTTCATCTAAGTGTGGTCAGCCACCTGCCTTGCCTAGATCAAGAAAAGTCTCTTTTATTTTTCTGCAGGTGCACTGGGGAAAGGCAGAGTGCCTTTTCACCCTCATGTGTCTGGAAGGGCTGGCCCTGTGTCTGCTCAGCAGACAAGCTTGGAACAAGCAGGGGCACACACAGGCAGATACCCAAAAAAGCAGAGCTTTTGTGGTGTATTTATGGTGTATTTATCATTAACTTGGGGTTTGTAGTGGCTGAGTACAAAATCTGAAGATCCTCAGAGCTGTCAGGCAATGATTTGGTTTTTTTATCTTGTCAGACACCAGGAAAGTGTTTCTCCTCAGTAATGAACAAAATAAAACTGCCATGAGAAGCTCTTTCCAAGCAGCCCCTTTTAAATGCTGGATTTGATGTTGGCATTTGTGAAAAGGGGCAGGGTTTGGTCTTCAGCTGGAGGAGTGAAATCCCTGGGCTTTGGGACACAGGAGCTGCACCACCCTTTGGTTTCAGAGGATGTGGTTCCAGGGCTTATCCAGGATAGAAAATTCAATAAATTAACTGCTTGTCTGAAAGAAGAGTCACAAATACTTGAGGAGAGGAGAGGAGAGGAGAGGAGAGGAGAGGAGAGGAGAGGAGAGGAGAGGAGAGGAGAGGAGAGGAGAGGAGAGGAGAGGAGAGGAGAGGAGAGGAGAGGAGAGGAGAGGAGAGGAGAGGAGAGGAGAGGAGAGGAGAGGAGAGGAGAGGAGAGGAGAGGAGAGGAGAGGAGAGGAGAGGAGAGGAGAGGAGAGGAGAGGAGAGGAGAGGAGAGGAGAGGAGAGGAGAGGAGAGGAGAGGAGAGGAGAGGAGAGGAGCCATGGCATAACTCCATCTGGCAAGGAATATTTTTTTTTCATTCCTGCACCATTTTCACTCAAATAAACTGTTGTTAAGCTATGCCTAAAACCCATGAAAATGGCCAAAGGCACTTCATCGACAGCTATAGCAATTCTATAGGATTATTGACCCATCCTCAAGAATTTAAAC
Organism: Ammospiza caudacuta; assembly: GCF_027887145.1. NCBI lineage: Eukaryota > Metazoa > Chordata > Aves > Passeriformes > Passerellidae > Ammospiza > Ammospiza caudacuta. The sequence goes on from NC_080607.1 coordinate 10,048,695, forward strand.
AGAAGCTAAGCTACCAGGAGAGATGTACAGAGCAGCTCAAAATATGAAATAAATGTATTCAACTCCATTGCTGAGCACTCCCCCTTGCCCATGAGGGACACTCATAATGGCCACAGAGAATCTAATTGGCTTCAATGTTTGTTGATAAAGAGACAATCTGTTCATTAACTTTTGGAAAATGTTATGGCATTTGTACAAGGCAATATTGGTTTGGCTGCTATAGATCTTTCACCGGCTGACTCCTCTGTTTAACTTTCTCTATTCTAAATAGGTCCCATTGACTTTCATGAGTCTGCTTGTAAGTAAAGATAACTTAGAGGATCAAAGCCCTATAAACTGTGTCATTAAATTTTAAGAAGTCAGAAGCTGCACGTTCTCTTCCCAGGCTGTACCAGCATCTCCCATGAGTGCTAATGAGACCAGTTCTCATGTCACCAATCTCTGGACATCAGAAGACACAGATTTGATTTTAGGCTTGATTGCACAGATGAAAATAAGCAATAACTCATGAAAATCAGTGTAGGTTTACATGACAGTCAAAATACAGCAGATGAAGCTCATGTTCGTGCTGAGAACCCTCCTGAAGTTCAGTTCTCTTAAAACACATGATGCATTTGGACTGTGCAGTAGGTGAGTAGAGCTCATTATAATTGATCCTCCATGTATTTGTCAATAATTTCAGGAGAAAAAAAAAAAAAAACAAGAAAAATAAATAAACTCTGCTGAGATTACCAGAGTGATTCAGCTCAGCGATGTGTGGGAAAGATGACTGAGATTTTAGCCAGTGACTGCCTCCTCCACACCTTGTAGGAGAGTTTTCCTGGAAATCAGGCAGGGTTTTACTGATAACTGGTTTTCATGAAGCAGAAAGCGAGGAAAGATAAGTGGGGAGGACTTTGTCATTCTAGAACATTTTCAAGCCAGTGCATGTTATGATCTGTTTACAAAGCTCCCATCCCTTCTTGGTGATTTCTCATGGGTAGTTCCTCACAGCACAGCCAACAAACTCCAACTCTCTCCTCACCCAGCTAACCCACTCTTGTAACACTCTTCTTTTTTTTGGGCACAGCTGTGGCCTATTAATGTCAGGCCTGTTCCTAATCTTTGGGGATCAGTACAGCTGCAACTCCTCAGGTGTGAGATTATCTTCTGCACTATCTTTATTTTCTTACATTCTATCCCCCCACAAGTGCAGAGGTTTGGGAGAGAAGAGGATGAAAGCATCCTTCCAACACTGTTTTTTTACAGCTATCTTCAAAACAAATTTAAAAAATGGAAGAGCCCCATTGCAGACAGGGACTGTTCCAGCTCTTGGCTGGATGCTCTTTGGCTCTACCTAAAGTGCAGAACAGAGGGCAATTCCCAGTGACTCCAGGGCTGGACACTTCCCCCCACAGACACCCCTGGCTGTAATTTCCACAGCCAAGAGGGGTTGAGGGAGCTCTCCTTCATCCCATTCAGCTCTGCCAATGAGCAGATGAGCCCCACAGGGCATTCCTGGAGCCACTCTGCCCTGCATCTCCCGTGTGACAGCTCAGAGGATGTGACAAACACCCCAGCTGGGACTTCTTGCTTCCCTCACAAGGGTTTTTGCAAGACACCCTCCAAGATGAGCAGCTACTGAGTCACCTCTGCAGCCCTGGGCTGTCACCTCCTTGCACAGGCACAGCTTCCCCTGAATTCTGTGAAATCTGGGGTTTTAGCCAGATAAAGGAGCCAGTATTTGAAGAAAAAATTTGAAGATGAAGAATTGAAGATTCAGAATTTAAAGGAAAATGAAGGAGAAAGAAGTCAAGAAGCAAACTCCTGTCATCATAGAGCAAATGCTGCTTTTCAGGGCAAGACAGGGAGGAGCACCCAATGCAGGTTCCAGGCAGCACCACAAGCCCAGGGGACACCTTTTGCTGGGACAAACATCCCTGGAAAGGTGGATGGTAGAACAAGCACATCCTGGACAGGGGGCAGCAATAAATCATTCATGAAAAGAATAGGAAACATCATAGCCAGGGCAAAGAGAATGCTAATTTGCTTTGCAACCTGATCAAATAGAATGACTGGCCTTGAGGGATGCAGCCATTTTGGGGGTTGATTGCTGCAGTTAATACAGAGCATTAACTTTGCAGCTTTGCTCCAGGCAGAACTTGTCCCAAGTGATCTAAAACTTTCAATGCACTTATTCTATCAGAAGATTTGTGTGTGTGTGTGAGAGACTGCCTAATTAATGAGTTTCTTTTCAATATTAATATGCAGAAAAGTTTACTGCCTCAAAGGTGTGTCAATATATACATTTTTCTAGTTAAAGAAGCTTGCCTTTGGCTATTCTAAAATATAAAAGCTATTAATTAAAGTATACAGTGTTTTAGAAAAAAAGAAGAAAAGAGATCGAATTGCTGAAGTCTTTGGGGAGAATTGCTACAGAATTTACGCCAAATGTCTCAATTAATTGATATGCTAAAATGAGCAACCTGGAGTATTTTAGTAAAGATTTTTTCACAAGGCTTCTGCTATTCCCTCCCAGCCATCAAAGAATTCTGTTGAGTGATTTCAGACCAGGTGGAATCAAGAAAAAACAAATGCACAAACTCCTCCCAAACCTGTTGAGTTGCTCCTTTCCCTGCATGAGGAGCTGCAGGGGCCTGGGCAATGCAGAGCCCTTGCAGAGCTGCAGGTTGTGCTCTTCCACCTCAGACCTGTGCCTGGCAGAGGCCAAATGCCACCAGCTTGATCCTTTTTGAGGCATCCACTGACTGGAAATGCCACCAGGTTGGTCCTTTCCCAGATATCCACTGGTTGGAAATGCCACCAGGTTGGTCCTTTTCCAGATATCCACTGGTTGGAAATGGCACCAGCTTGGTCCTTTCTAGGATATCCACTGGTTGGAAATGGCACCAGCTTGGTCCTTTCCAGGGTATCCCCTGGTCGGAAGTGCCACCAGGTTGGTCCTTTCCCAGATATCCACTGGTTGGAAATGCCACCAGGCTGGTCCTTTCTGAGGCATCCACTGGTCAGAAATGCCCCCAGCTTGGTCCTTTCCCAGATATCAACTACTTGGTGCTTTCCAAGGCTGGCATGGCCCCTCCTGAGTGCAGCCTGTCCTCAGCAGCACTTCCCATCCTGCCCCTTGGATGTGGGAGACACCAACAAGGATGGAGGAGAAGTGACATTATTGCTTTCATTTTTGCATATGGGAAACCAGGTACTAATGCAAGACAGATCTCCAAAGCAATTTCTTCATTATTTTTTCTTGCCTAAAGAGAGTCAAAAATAATTTTCTCCAAGTGATTTTTGTTAGAGGTTACAGAGGAAGCCTCTGGAACAGCCAAAGGCCAAGAGCTGTGTACAAAACCAGTATTTTAACTGTATAACTATTCTTTCTCCCCAGTGGGTGCCTGTATAAAATATTTACCAAATTATCCTTCCCCTTCTTTAATTTCCCATAGCATATGATATTATCCTTTCCTACCTGGAAAATCCTGCCATTAACCTCCACCAGTGACTGCTTAATATGCTGAGCAGAGCCTTGCAAAGCCCTTCAGAGAGCCCTCCCAGCCTGTCTGGACCCCAAATTACTGCCTGCAGACACTACAGCAAACATTCAGGGAAGTGGGAGGAAATAAAGTGTCTTATCTTAGTCATTCTGATGAGGGAGAACAACAGCCAATGTCCATGGAGCAGGGCTGGAGTAAAGGGCTAAAAATTGTGGCTGCTGTGGATACAAACAGCCCATGAGTGTCTTCTCACAGTGGGATGCTTGGGAAATTTGAGTGGGCTTCTTTAGTAAAGATCTTCTTTACTAAATTCTTAGAAAATTTAGAAAACTCTTATTTTGCAGATGCAGTGCTCTAGTTTTGGGGTAGTTTTTTTTCTTCCTGAGCAGGTGACTATTATATTTCATGTGCAGGTTTTCCATAAGCACAAGTTGGCTGTGAGGGGATAGAAGTAGTAGCAGGTGCAGAGTCTTCGTGCTCCTTTAGTTTCCTGCTTGCTGGGACTAAAAGAAGGATGGGAGAGAAAGCCAGGAAAAGGAAAAACTGTGGAATGTGCCTTTTCTTTCTTCCCCAGCTCCCTGTAGTTGCAAGGCAGGTCTTCGTAATATAAGAGATAAGCAGCTGCTCAATGTAGGAGCAGTAGAGTTTAAAAAAAATCATGTGCTTTATAGATGTTATTTGATCTCTCCTAAATACCCTGAATATGGGATTTTTGCATGCTGCTTTGATCTCAGGGAAGCAAATTCCAGCCAAGCTGCTGCCACCCCTCTAATGAGTGGTGTTGGAGGCCCTGCATAACCCGTGGCTCGTAAAAGTGGGGAGGAAGAATGCAAACTCTGGCATCCCTGCTCCAAAGTAGGTCAAGCTCCTGGAAAAGCAGTGGTACCAGGTCTCTCCCATGGTGGCAGGTGCCTGTGCAGGGTGAGGAGCTGCCTGAGATGCTGGGGTATGGGGCAGAGCAGCTCCTTATGGCTCATCCCATAGCCATAGCAGCTCCTCAGTGAGAGCTCTGCTAGCCCAGGCTGGGAGCTGCAAAAGGCTGAGAGGTTCCTACAGCAGATGCCTCAGGTCTGGTACCTACCCTGGACTTGTTTTCAAAATCCAAAACTTCCAGGAGAACAAAAAAAAAGATTTTTCTTCTAGGATTGGTGCGTAACAGAGAAGTTTGCAGAGAACAGACTTGGAACTTGCAAGGTTTTAGAGGCTGTGCTCCTGCTGAATTCAGCTGTAACCACTTGCAGGTGCCTGCCAGCCCTGCTCAGCAGTGTGGCTGCTCACACAGACACCTCCCTGACTGTGCAGGAACAGACACTGGGCTCCCCAGAGAGCTCTGGCTGGGTGCCAGGCATCTGGAGAGCCAAGCTGCTTTATCTGCACAGCCCAGAAGACTCCCCACACACATGGTCTTTTTAGGAGCAGGAACACCTCTAGGTCTAGGGGTGTCCTAATTCACAGCTGACATCTGAGGTGCTGCAATCACATTGCTAATAGACCAGCTAAAACAGGAAAGGAGCCTTTACCTGCTGCCAGCTCCTGTAATAACGTGTCCTAAGAGCACTTTCTTGCTCTTTCAAGTCATGCACACACAAGTTACTTCACAAAGTGGTCTCTTGTCTGGGCCTCACAAACTTGTTTTACTTATAAGGTGTCTTAGATTGGAGCAAGGACTGCCAGAGGGGAAGCAGGGTTACACAGGATTGCACCACAGAAACCACCCAGCTGCAGTGGATTGCTCTTTTTGCCATGGGCTGACTTGCTTATGCAGGTTTGCACTGTTATCAAATTTTGTTATGACACAGGAAAAAGTACTGAGCTGAGCCAGGCCTGTTGTGTGATCTGGATTATCCACTCTCTGCTCCCCCATGGGAGCTTTATGGAAAGAGTTTTCTGTACTAAACAAAAAAAAACCCAAAAAATCCTGAAAAACTATCTGTGGGATAAGAGACTGGCAGCAACTGCCCTTACAGAGAGTTTCTCAGTCACCTGGAGCAGCATGAAAGCATTATTAGTCCTTCAGCTAAAAGACTCAGATAGGGCAGGCCTGAGTGCCAGCCTACAGGCTGTTAGCATCCTCTAATTCCTTTCTTAACTTGTCAGCTGACTAAGGGACAGCATTGTGTTTCTGCTTGTTTCCACTTCATAATTTGAAATTTCAGCATGGAATCAGCACACCTGAAACTTTGACAATCTGTCTGTAAGAGATGGGCTGGGGTTCAAGGAAACTGCTTTTAATCCTGTCTCATTTAATCCCAAATCTCATTTCCTATTGTAGGTTTGGATGGCTTCTAACTCCAATTAGCCTTACACAATAAAAACAGAGGGCTGAGTTCCAGAAGATGTCTTGCAGGGGCATCATAACTCAATGTTGGGCAAGGCTTTTCTATCCTCCATGCCTTCTTTCCCTCCAGAAATTAGAATTTTACCTCCTAAGACATGAGCTTTTTTACAAGCAGTTTAAGGGCTCTTCTACTCTCAGGATTCACCATTTTCAGTTTTTTTCATCCATGATGGTTGGAAACTTTCTTCTCTTAATTAACACTGGGGCTCTGGTATATCCATATGACTCCAAGGTCTGGGGTTTTAAGAAAAATGCCAGGTGTCAGGAGACTCCTCATAAAATCATGACAGTTAGCAAGCTGAATACACAAAGAGCAGTCTTGTACCTTTTCTTTTTTCTTTTTTTTTTTTTTTTTCTCTAAAGTTACTTCTATTTTAGTGTAAGGAATCCTAGAAAGAAAAAGAGAAAAGTGCCCACAATAGATCCTTGTGTCATGAAGCAAACCCTGGAATAAAAGTCTCGGCTCTGTTCCCCTAAAATGAGGTAGGCTCTGAAGGTGCAGTCCATCAGACAATACTCCAGTTTGTAAAGGTATTGGAAACACTTGTTGGAAAAGCCAGAAGCTGCCAGTTGAAAACCGAGGGTTTAAAATGTGAAGGATCAAAATACAGCAACATTAAACCCTTGAAAAAGGAAGGCAAAGCTGAACAAAGAATCCAGGCTGTGACTGCTTGTCCTCCAGTAATTCTGAAACCTGGTTGAACTTTGAGAGGCCTTGAAATTTCTCCTGGACAGAACTGGTGTTTATAACTTGAAATAATGATGCTGGATGTTTGACTTTTCATTACAAGCAGATTATTAACATTTTCTCAGCACTGCTGTGTCACGGAACTTAAACCACTATTTTGAAGAACAGCCTCATTTTGCAAGCTGTGAAATGTCTGTGGCAGCAAGGTCTGTGAGGATTCTCCCCTCACAGGGGCCTGCCATGGCTCATCCCCATCCATGGAATATTGCAGGTGGCTGTGGGGAAAGGTGGGGATTTTGTGCTGTTTGTTATCACTGCCAGGAATAAACTCCTCCATTAACCAGGGACGCTTGGATAGCTGTTAAATTGTCTTTGGTTTTGGTTTGCTCTTTTTTTTTTTTTTTCCCATTGACAATCACTTTTTCAACATCACAGATGTCTGTGGCCAATTTAATCCTGGTCATTCTTCTCCTCTGATTGCTGGGGCTGATCTAGAGCTGAGCTACCATGGGGCCAACCCCCTCAGCAATGTTCTTCTTCAAGGGAAAGAGCTGTTAACCCAGATTACTTGGCAGCTCTAAGAAATCCTAGCAGGTAATTTCTGCAGTGCTGTCAGTCACTCTCAGCCCCCGTGGCTGCAAGAGTTGCTCTGAAATAACTACAGTAGCTCTGATCATGAATTACTGTGATTTGTCAGCAGTAATATAAACCCAGCGAGGGTTTTGATGCTTTTGCCAGCAACGTGTGAAAGAAAATATTTGAGTGAAGTTGTCTAAGCCATGTTGGGTAAAGAAAAGGGGGTTTAAGAAGCCAATCTGACCTGCCCAGATTTATTTCATGCATCAGCCCACTGTCTGGATTTAAGACCAGTGGATATGTTTAGTCTTCTTGAATAAGTCCTGATGGGCGTTGGACTTATTCTGCCTGGAAATTATAATACAATTCTGCACACCATCTAAATAATGCAACAACCTACTGTAATATCTCTTTTTTTGGAGCAATTGTGTATAACACTGGGGAAAAACAAAGCATGTCTGAAAACAAAAATGTCCTCCTGACAAGAATTGCTGCAATTTGGACAGTGGGAGTTTTTCCACTGCTGGAGAACAGAGCAACAATACCACATGGAGCAGGAGACAGGAATCCACACTGCTCCTTCAGCTTCAGATCCTGATTTCTCTGCTGAGCTGTGCAGAGATTTAATGTCAAAGAGCTATGCAGAGCAATTCCTAGGTTGCTGCTGGAAAACTTGAGCTGTGTTTTCTGGGGGCCAAGCAGAACTTCTTGAAGTTTGCTGAGCTTATCTAAAGAAAAAAGTCAGGTAGCTGCAAGGTGAGTGATAATGATTTTCATTACTATTATATGTACAACTATATATATAGCTATATACATATATAGTAAAATATGTAATTACATAGTGAGTTATATATATAATTACAGCTATTTTTTCAATCAGCCAGGCGTTAGGAAAATTCCCGTTGAAAGTTCTCATATTGCAGTGAGACCTTGAAGAAGGATGACCACATTTACCTCTGAGTCTCAGGAGCCTCTTGCAGAATTTGGTCCAGGTTTTTCATGGACTCTTTTATAAGCCTGTGTCCTCTGGCAAGAGTTTGAAAGGACAGTGCTCCAGTGTGCATTGGACTGACTTTTCTTCCTCCTGCATCTGCATATGACAGGTAAGTGGCTGAAGGTTAATTGTTACTCTAGGATATTATGTTCCTTCTCTCTTGTTAATTCTGGGGACAAGGTGGGGAAAAAAAATCCCTCATACTTGAACTTTGCTGCAAATATCTCGATGGCTGCTTAAAACAAATGTTTGTCTTAAAAGAAAACAAGGAACAAAACTAAAAGAAAAACAAACAAACAAAAGCCAAACACATACAAAAACCACAAAACAAAAAACCAAAACCCCAAACAAACAAAAAAAACAGTCCAAAGGTACTTTTCCTTCATAAAATTTTATATTATAAATCCAAAAATTTTGCCTAGTGCTTTTGGTATGCTTGTAGCTGAGAGAATAGGTCAAAATCAGTCATATCTTTGGTTTTGGTTTTGGGGTTTTTTTTTTGGTGGTGCTTTTTTTAGCATTATCAGAAGCTCTATTTCTTTGCCCCCATCAATGTCAGAGTTTCTCTGTAGCTTAAACCCCTGTTTAACAAGGTCAGAATCACTACAAATAACTCCAAGGATGCCAGGGAAGTGCATGACCCAAGGAGGCATCTTCCAAGTATTGTTTTGATTCTCCTGAGTAGAGGAGAAGCCCATTCTGCTCATTCTGCCTTCAGACTTCTCAGGATGGATGGAAAGAGCAGGAATATGGCAGTTTGAAGGAAGGAGCAGGGGGCAGAGGCTGGCTGGAGCTTGGGTGGTCCATGACCTCTGGTCCATTGTCAGGCTGCCCCTGGGGGCCTGAATGATGCAGCAATTTAGGCTTTTGCTATCCCCAAAAGTGATTCCTGCATGGGATGTGGAGTTGATGATCCATTCCCAGACCAGCTGAAAGGGATCAGGGGGCAAGGGCAGCTGAAGTGGCCATGTCTCCACACTCCTGGAAGAGGCAGAGCCATTATTAGGTGCACATTAAGGATCTGATGAACTGCGTGCCAGCACCTGGCAGGTTCATTTCCATCTCCATCCTTTTGATTTCAGCCTCTCTTTCATCCCTGTGAGCCATGGGGTCTTGGATAGCTGTTGATATTTGCTGCCCCAAGATGTGCAGGATGTCTCTGCTTCAGCCCACGCAGCTGAAGAACGAGTCTGGACTCTTCACTTTTCGGTCTGGAGGTTGTTTATTAATTCTTATCTATAAAATTTTCTTCCTGCCCAGCCGAGATCTGCTCAGCAGGGCAGCCACAGGCACTCTGACCGCCCCTGAGGCAGTGTTGTCCTTTTATACCACAAACTATGTATAACATATTTACACTTAATTCCCAATACCCATCACCTGTGTTAGACAGTGCACTTCTACTCTAAACCAATCCCAAAGTGCCAACATCACTGCAGAGAATGGAGACCAAGAAGAAGAAGGAGAAAGGCTGGACACGCCCAGGTTCCTCCATCTTGTCCCCATAACCCCCGTACCAAAAATCCTAAAATCTACATTTTCACCCTGTGATCATTTTGTTATTACCCTGTTCAAACCTGTGGCTTTCATGTCCCCATACAAAGTTGGCAACTTGCTCCAGGGGTCACAATCAAATCCCCAGGTGCTCTGGGCCGTGTGCCAGGGTCTCTGAGCCCCCGGCGGGGTCCTCAGCAACTCTGGGCACCCGGAGGGATGTGCTGAGTTCCGACAATGGGGGAGTGAACACATGAGGGTTTTACCCAATGCCTCCTCTCTGTAACGGTGTGGGAATGTGGGGAGCTGCTCCATGCCCACCTGAGGTGGAGGGAATATTCAGCATCCAGGGAGATTTATGCCTGTGACCTTGTGGCTGTGAGGTGGCAGTGCAGCCCATGCTGTGCCACATCTCGTATGAATATTCATGGCTCGTTTGTTCACTACAGAAATGGGTTAGAGATGGTTTGAAGGACGCTGACCACCCAGCTGAAATACACTCAAGTTGCTCACAAATTAGAACTCCATCATTTTTCATAATAAATTGGTAACCACCGCAAATCCACGTGCACCAGGGTTGTTATTGGAAATGCTATGTATTTTATTGGATTGGGAACATTTTGCAGCTATCAAGCTGTCAATTATTTTAGCACAACACAAGGTTTCTCACGATGATGGATGGCGATTCTAAATAATTTTTATAAAGTATTTCTACTTACAGTGGTGTCAGGAAACCTGCCTGCCTGTGAAATATTGTGATTTTTGAAGCACTCACCTGATAACAGTCCTTAATTGTGTAACATTAATCTGTGTGTCAATCAAATGCTTGCAGGCTAATATATGGAATTTTTTTCCTGAGGTTTTTATGGAGGGGGGAAATTAAGATCATAGAAAACTGTTGGCAGCATATGAAGGAAGAAGCAATGCCAGACTTGTAACCAACCATGAAAATGCATGTCGTGAAGAATAAACAAAAGATGAACCCTCTTCACTAATGAACTCTACTTTTATTCAGAAGGAAGATGTCTTCCAGCAATGTTTTCTCTTTCTCTCTCTTTCTCCCCACTTCTAACCCATTGAGTGAAAAAAAGCCCAGTTTTCCATGTCTTGAGCAGATTCAAACATCTGTGAATAAATAAGGTGCTAGACATTAGATAACTGCTCTTTAAGTTTCAAAGACCTTTTCAGAGATTAGTAAAAGATATTATTTCATCCCACAGAAATGAATATTAAGCCATATGAAACTGCTTTAACCAAAAGCACAAAGTTGGAATCAGAGTATATGAAGTAGTACAACAATGCCCCAAAGTACCTGGAAGGTCAAGTACACCAAAAAAATAGTCAAGTACACAAAAAAATACTGCCTTGGACCTTCAAGTGCTGTCCACTTGTGCACAGAGCCAGAAGGGCTGTGCAGGACAAGGGAAGCTCCAGGGACCAGAGCACAGCAAGTCCCTGCTTTGGTGACACTGCCCTTCATCCCTGGCCAAACAGAGCCACCCCAGAGGGGCTGTCTGTGGCTGTCCCTGTGCTGGGGTTGTGGATGTTGCTTGGTTTCTGACCAAGACTTTTCTGAATAAATCCTGTCTCACGTGGTGCTCAACCCCAGCTCCCTCCTGCTGCTGCTGCTGCTGCTGCTGCTGTTCTTGGCTTTATTGCATCAAGAGGTTTGGGGCCACTTCCCCATTTACCTGCTTCTGAATTTGGGGTGAAAAAGGTCCCAAAAATTGCAAAGGTGCACCCCCTATGGTCCTGCCAAGCCCAGCTGTTGGAAGCAGGCTGTGCTGGCCCTGCAGAGTTCTGGTGTGAGCTCCCAGTTTCAGTGTGACCCTGTCCCTGCCCTGTCCCCATCCAGCAGCACCGACCACTGGGAATTCCCAGGGCAGGACTGGATCCAGGCACTCTGGCATTTATCCTCATTTATACACCACACAGCCTTTGCCAGCAGTTAAATTGATATTATATGTGCGACCCTGTTTCAGCAATTAAAGCAAAAAAAAAAAAAAACCTTTATAGCTCTTCTGGTTTGAATTGGGCCTGTTTCAAACCCAGGTACTAAAATGGATAAAATTATCTTGAAAAGCAAAGGAATTACACTGTACTCTGAGCTCCTCTGCATCATGTTATGAAAGACACAAAGATAATATTTGTATAAATTAAAGCTATTGGAGACGTATGGTATTTCAGTTTCTGCTTCATTAAGTTGTCCTCCAGCCCTGAACATCCCCAGATCTATTCTGCAGCACTTTTCTATTTTAAATTTAATCTACCCTGCTGAAGAATGAAAGCTTAAAAGGATATTGCCTCTTTAAATTAAATGTGGAAAAAAATAACAATGGTGGAATTCTTGCTGAAGTGAATGCAATCTATTATATAAGTTCTAGAATTCATAATATTTTTATCTGTCCTTTAGCCTTCCCTCTAGTTCAGCAGTATATTTCTTCACTGTTTCACTAGCACTGCAATTACATTTTTTACATTGATTGCAAGAGCAGAAGAAGCCACTGTGACCATTTAATCTGATTCCACATGTATAACAGACCCTAGGACATGTCAGGATTAATTCCTAATTTGATTAAAACAACTTTTGGAAAAAAATCCAATCCTTTCCCTACAGATTCCAAGTAAAGGATTGGACCTTTGTAGCTCCTTGTGAGTTGTTCAAATCACCCATTATTTTAGCTTTATCGTGACAAAAAGTTCACTGTTTTAAGGCATGTATTTCATCTTCCTCCAATTTTTAGATATTGGGCTATTCCTCCATTAGATTTTCTTTTCCTGTATGTGGACTGGAGGACAATCAAATTACCATTGAAGCTTCTAATTGCTGATGAAGATATCAGGACACTGACATTTTCTCTGTAATCCTCACAACTTTCTCAGAGCCCCATCACCAGCTACAAAACCATGCCAGCCATGCTAGCCAGTAAGAGATGAAGAAATTTCTTAAATCAAGTCCTCGTGGGGATTGTCCACCCCATCCTGCCCCATATTGGCATCTGCCTCCTTGCCACATGAATTTTCTCCCAGGGCTGGGCATCCAAAGCTCTCTTTTCAATCAGAGGCCCCAGCTCTGGGGCCTGGTGGGGAAGAAGGCAAGGACTGGGTTTGCTCCAGCACCCAGAGGGGCCAACACCCATTCCAGGGGTGCCAACAGCCATTTTCAGGGATACAGCCATTCCCAGATGTACAAAGAGCCGTTCCAGAGGTGCCAACACCCATTCCCAAGGGGGCAACAACAATTCCAGAGGTGCCAACAACCATTCCAGAGATACAACCATTCCAGGGGTGCCAACAGCCATTCCCAGGGTACAAACAGCCATTCCACAGGTACAAAGAGCCATTCCAGAGGTACAAAAAGCCATTCCCAGAGGTGCCAACAGCCATTCCTAGAGGGGCCAACAACCATTCCCAAGGAGGCAACAACAATTCTGGAGATGCCAACAACCATTCTAGAGATACAACCATTCCAGAGGGTCCAACAGCCATTCCCAGAGGTACAGCCATTCACAGAGGTGCCAACAACCATTCCAGAGGCACAACCATTCCAGAAGTGCCAACATCCATTCCAGAGGGGCCAACAACCATTCCTAGAGATGCCAACAGCCATTTCTAGGGACCAACAGCCATTCCAGAGGTGCCTGGCCCTGTTCCTTCCCTGCTGTGCTCTGGCAGGGCTGCTCTGCTTTGCACAGAGGAACCTGAGGCAGGCAGAAGGAAGGAAAGATGCTGCAGAGCTGCACCCACAGGTGGATGGGTAGGATGTTCCCTGTGCTCTCAGTTCATAAATCCTGCTGCCACATCCTGTTGATCTGATGGGAATGCTCTGAGAACACCTTAACAAATTGAGGCTTCTGAGGAGAGGCAGAATAATACCTTATTTTCATGAATGTGAAGCAGACTTAAGCCTGAGAGAGGCAGCTTAAGCTCCCATCCCAGGGGCAGAACTCCAGGGGCCTGCAGAACTTTGCTGCTAATGCTGCTGGTGTCTCCAGCCTGTGAGCTGGAGGGGCAGCCTGCTGGGGCTTTTGTGAATCTAAACAGGTTTAATTTTCCTAGTTTCCATAATAGGTGTTCAGGTTCTTGGGTGTTTCTGGGCCATCAGATCTTTGAAAGGCAAGGGATGGGGAATATTGCAACGTGGCTTGGAGTTATTGTCCTGCTAGTAGAATAGAGTTCCTGTGTGGACAGGTAAGTTCTAGAAATAGGAGAATTTGGGTGGAACAGACTCCCAGAGAGGTGGTGGGATCTCCACACCTGGAGATTTTCAGGATTTACTGAGGCAAAGCCATGGCTGACCCAATCTGGCGTTGGCTACAGTCCTGCTTTGAGGGGGAGGCTGGGTGAGAGACCTCCCACCAACACTTCTGTCCTGTGGGAGCATGGAGGGACACACTCAGGGAGGGTTTTCCAACACCACCTTGGAGTCATCAGCAGGTTCCCTAATGGAAAGCAGCTCCTCCTGCACTCAGAGGGCTCTCAAGGGCGTTCTCAGTGAGAGTGCCCTGGGAAAAGGCAAGTGCAGGCCAGGGAGGGGGAATTAAACTGTGTCACTGAGAGCAGCAATTAAAGAAGCCAACAGAGATTTCAAGGAAAAAGCATAAATCTATAGGGTATATTAGTTAATTAAAACAGAAGCATCATCTCCAGGCCCCTTTCATTCACAGAAAGCTTCTGTTTCTTGCTAAAGGCGCATTGAACTGGCAACAGTAGCTCAAGACAACTGTGGTTGCTTTTGGAATGAAGTTGTTAGTTCAGAGGAGGAACACACCCCTTCCCTGGAGTCCCAAGTTCTTGGCTGGAGGAGATGCCAGCCCTGCTGTACTGCGTGTTCAGGGTGGAGCCAGTGATTCAGGCAAAGGCAGATACTGGTTACAGCTTAATTGCCTCTGATTTATCTCTTCCCTGAGCTCAGCTGTCCCCTGGCAGAAGCACCAAACCCCCCTTGCAGGCTGGGGTCAACCTCAGCCCCAGCAAAGTCCAATGTCCAAATTCACACAGACTTTGTTCTGCCAGCAGTGTGGTTGTGTTTTATGCCCAACAGGGCACCCCTTTGGATCCCAGCAGCAGGTTCACTCACCACACCCAGCTCTGAGCCATCTCTGACCGGGGCTGCTCTCCCACAGATAACATTTATCAAAGGGAATTCATTACAGAGAGATTTGAGTAGATTTTGGGTCCACTGCTGCTGGAGCCAATGGGTAACAAAGCAAAACACCAGAAAAAGCTTTACATTCAAAGCTGTTTTGTTCTGGTTTTAACTGGGGGAGGGCTTTTTCCTTCCACTTAATGAAAAAAAGGTATTTTCCTTGCCATAACCAAGAAAGGAGGCTGCAGCACTTGGCAAACAAACTTCTATTAAGTGCATTTGCTGGAAATGTTTATACTTTACTCTTGACAACTGTCTTGAATATACCAAGCACTGCACTGTACCTTGCATAATTCTGACATGGGAGCAAAGTCCTTGAGGAGGAGGTGACAGTGTCATTCCCTGGGATATTTTTTCTTTTTATGTCTGTCACTTGTAATCACGGACATCTTGTTTTGGAAAATATTTCCCTGCTCTCCAGAGGTTCTCTTTTTCCTCCAGTTGAATTTAAAAACAGAAGGAGAATCTTTGCAGGGAGTGAAGAGGAGGGAGGAAATGCCATAAGAGCAGGGAAATCACCACTACCTTCCATGCAAACTGGCAGATGTTTAACAAGGGGTTCTCTGCCTTCCTCCAAAACTCTCCTTCTGCAGCATGTTGCCTGGAAACCCTCTGCCTCTTCCCCTTTCACATTTAATTACTGCAAATTGCTGAAAACTTTATCTAAACTCCTATCAGACAGACAAATCACCATTTGATTAAGGCAGACAAATGGTCCTGAGCAATTCCAAAAGCTGATTTCTGCATACTTTTGTGGTTTTGGAGGGTATTTTTTCCCTTACTGTCAGGATTCAACCCAGCATTTCCCAAGCTGAGTACCAGGAATCTGGGCTAATTCAGGAAGGGCCTTGCTCTCTGATTTTGTATATGACTAGAAGATAAGAAAGGATGTAGACAGAGATTAGCATAAGAGACTTGTTAAATGAATATGAATGGCTCCTCTGGCAGCTAAACAGATGGTGGCTGTTCCCTGGCCCCCGTGAAAGGGTGCTGGGGTTATCCCTGCACACGGGTGTCGGGTACAGCTCGGGAGGAGCGGTGGTGAAACAGGATTTAACAGGATTTCCCCTTTGCCCCCAGCCTGTGTGCTGGCAGGCAGGAGCTGGGGATGGCACAGGGGTGGGGAGAGAGCTGGAGGGCACCAACCCGGCAGCTCGGTGCCAAACAGAGTGGGGAGGGACCGGAGGGCACGAACATGGCAGCTCAGTGCCACTTGGAGTGGGGAGGATGCTGGAGAGCACCAACCCGGCAGCTCGGTGCCAAACAGAGTGGGGAGGGACCAGAGGGCACCAACCCGGCAGCTCGGTGCCATGCTAATGCTCTGTGCGGCTGAGTCAGAGCGTGTCGCACGGCCCTGGTGCCGGGGCTGGCACGGCTCCCTGACACCCGGGTGGCATCCCCGCAGGTGTGCCATCCCCGCAGGTGTGCCATCCCCGCAGGTGTGCCATCCCCGCAGGTGTGCCATCCTTCACGGCGCTGCTGTTCCCGCAGCCCTGAGCCCAGGGCGGGAGACGCGCCGGTGCCTCCCGGGGCAAAGATCCACCCCATGGAGACAGCAACGCCTCTGACAGGAAGGGCAAACCAAAGGTTTGGAGGCTTGAAAGCCTCTCTCTCACACGAGGAACACAAATGAGAAGAGTGTGAACAAGGAGCCGAGCTCCAGAGTTTGATTGTGGTTGTCTTTTTGGAAGGATTTCCATCAAAGGCCGTGAGATGCACACTCTGAGCATCGTTTGCAGGCTCCCCCAGGACCTTCCCAGGCCGGGGAACAGGCTGCACCGTGAAGCTGCTGGGAATAATTCACTCCGTTGTGACTGGAGTCTCCAGTTTAGGGAGGCTGGACAAAGCAGAAAGACTGAATCGTTTTTTTCAGCAGATGACTTCTAGCAAGAATAGTCTCCCCCAGGTCAGGAATGCAGGCAAACCTGACCCGAGGGCTGGCTGCCCTCAGGGTTTGCTTTTATTATTATTTTTTCCCTCTGACATACGCCTGGC
The DNA here is from genome assembly GCF_027887145.1 of Ammospiza caudacuta. Classification (NCBI taxonomy): domain Eukaryota; kingdom Metazoa; phylum Chordata; class Aves; order Passeriformes; family Passerellidae; genus Ammospiza; species Ammospiza caudacuta. The sequence goes on from NC_080607.1 coordinate 10,065,414, forward strand.
TGCTGATTCCACTGCTACCCAGATTTCACTGCCTCTGCAAAACACAACGAGCCCCAAAGAGTTAATTCAGACTGAAGACAAGGAGCAAAGCAGCACCCTAGAGCCAGGCTTTTCCCCCCTGCTTGTGAGAATCCCCGTTCCCATCCAGCTCTGCACACTTGCAGCTCTCCCAGTTAACAGGTTGTTTGTCTTTCAGTGGATGGAGGGAGTCTGTGTAAACCTCCATGCAACTGACTTTAATTACCTGCCAAACCTGCGCCAGGGCATAAGCCCACATATTGTATGTGACATTACCAGTAGAGCAAGTACTGGAATGCAGGGGCTAGAATAATTTGACAGCTAACATAAAGCACCATGATTTATATTTTGGTTATATTGAGATTTTTTCCCCCCTCTTTGAGCACTCATATAAATATTTACTTGGATCCTAGGACCTTGCTTAACCCTCACAGTGCCACGTTTCATCTTCTTCCTTTTTTCTTTTTTCTTTTTTTTTTTGTCTGTTTTTCAGCAGCTACTCCAAAAATGCCTTTCATTTTAAAACACAGACAATTTAAACCAAAAATAACTTCACCTTTAAACTGTTTCATCCGTAAACAATGTGATTCAGCAATCTTTATATATTTACTGTAGACTTCAATTGAAAACAGATTATGGCAAAGGGTTTTTTTTAAAAGATACATGACTTTTTAGTAGGAACACTGCATTTAGATTCTGAAGCAGACATCAGCTGATGCCTCTGCTTTGTTTTAAATTTTACCCAAGCTATTTCATTAATTATTGAGCTGAATAACATGACTATATGGTCTGTTTATTTCAAATTTAAACTTCTCTGCTATTTATACTTTTGTGACACTGCATGGTTTTAGTCTCCATGCAGAAATCACTGCATAAGAGAGTTCTGGTAATGCTGCAAATCAGAAAGCCATGGACTTTATTGTTATTATCATGATTGCTGTCTGTCTATCAGACTTGGGGATGAGTTATTTATTACATAGTCCCAGAGGCTCTCAGGTATTTGCTTAATTCCCTGCTTTTGGGTGCCTGACTTGAGAGAAGTGAGCATCCGGAAATGCCCTTTCAAAGCCATTTTCTGCTAACAAACACCCCTGCTGCCCCTTCCACCCCTCTGTGGAGTGGGTTAACCTGTCACTGCACAAAACCAGTGCTGAATTTGTGCCCTTCAGCCCTTGAGATCCACACGTGCTCTCACAGACCATGCAGAGCAGCCACTGCAATATCCAGAATAAAACACTTGATCCAGGGGTCAAGGCTGACATAAAAATAAGGATGGCCTGTGTCAGGAGGAGTTTAGCAGCCCTCTCTTTTTGGTGTCCTGAGTGCACTCAGTTTATCAGCCTCAGCCACTGTGCAGGCTGGAGCTGATATTACCACTGCAATTGCTCTGACACAACATGTGGAGCTGGATGGCACTGGGCAACGAGCCAGAGGGGGACCACACTGAGGAGAAATGTAAAAATGTAAAAGCTTTCCTTCAGGGTCGCATGAGCAGGGATTTCAGACTCAAAACCTTTTTTTTTTTTTTTTTCATGTAATTGTTGGCTGCTTTAAATAGGGGGGAAATGCAGCTCTGAAAGCTGTGAGGGCCTATGCTAGCTCAGAGACCTGTTTATAATTATATGTTCCCTTTCTCATGTTTGCAGAAGCTTTAGGTAATAAGTGGAGCAGAGGAAGAAGCAGTTAGCTGAGGAGCAAGGGGCAGGTTTATTGCCCTCTGTGATTTCTTTTGTGAATGGGCTCCCTGAGCCAGCAGGAACATTTCAGCCCCATTCCATAGGAAATAAAACAGGATCCATGGACACACACAGTATTAGAGGGGCTTGTGCTGCCTCCCCACCTTGGTATTTATCCCTGGTGATCAGGGATGCTGTTGTGGGAGCACAGCCCGGAGGAGCTGCTCAGGCTGAGCCCTGCTCTCATCTCACCTTGGCCAGGTCACCACAACCCTCTGAGAGGCCAGTGGCTTCCTTTAATAAATTACCTGAATTTCTGCTGGAGAAGGAGTAAGTACTGTTTATTTTTGTTAATGCAGATTTCAGGTGCTTGGCACCGATTTCTTGCCACGCTTACTTCAGAAAAAAAAATTGAGTTGACCACAGTGCCCTTGTCACCGTGTGTTTAATATCCTTTATAAAGCCAGGAGCACCTTTCTGGAAACAAATGAAGTCTCATTAGTGGGAAGTTGAGGCTGAAGCAGAATTAGAGCTTTACATTTTATCAGGGGAGCTTGCAGCCTTCAATAGACAAATACAGGCACAAGCAATGCCCGAATATTTGCAATCCATGTGTGTTATTGCAATACTGGATGAAAACATCCCAGTTTAGAAATAATCCCAGCTCTGTATTTGTGTGAACATGTCCTAGGATCTCCCAGTATTGCAATAAATGCCAGAGTCTGCGGAGACAGTACAGTTAAAATGGTGTAATAGAGCAGCACTGTGACATTGGCAGTGGAGTTTTCTCTGGTATAAACCTTCACCCACTGCCTCCAACAACGAGGAAAAAGGCAGGAGAAATAAGTTTGAGATGTTTCTTTAAAGAAAGCACTAAACTTGGTAAAAGGACACGGCTTTGCTACCTTGCTCTCTGCCCCTCATGCCTCAGGATATCATAAATTTTTGATACCAATAAAACAGAATTTTTGATGAGCTGCTATTTTGCATTAAAGCAACTTTACATGCAAAGATTGCATAATAGGAAGTAAAATTGAATTTTGCCTCAGAACAAGTTCTTATTATTAATTTAAGTGTTTTTTATATATTTTAACAGCAGCTTATCATTCTATATATTTAATTTCTTTCAAGTGAGAACACTTAGCATGGGTTTCCTTGTCTAAACAAATCTTTTAAGAGAACACATGTATAAAGTGGAAATGCAGTGTTTTGAATCTGTGCCTTAAGACAAACAGTGAAACTTTAAAGGGGGTAATAAAAAAACTAGGAGGACAGAGGACAACTATCTCTAAAACCTACCAGCAGGTTCCTTGGGACAGAAAATATGTCCCTTTCTCTATGTGGAATAATTTTTCCCCTCTTTACTGCTGTGTTTGTTCAAATCATATTGTGGCAAAACTGTAAATACAATAAGCCCCAATTGGAGTGGTTCTGTTTAAGGCAAAGGATTTGCAGTGCCTTTGGTCTCAAGCGCAGCACAATCCATTTCTAACACTTCCACACACTGTGATGCACAGGACCAGCTCACAAATATAAATTGGCTCTTCCCTGTCCTGGATGCATTAGCAAGAAAACGCTTTGCAGCACTTCCTGCTGCATTCAGAACTTAGTACTAAAAGCCACCTTTTAAAAATCAAGAAAAGGCAGAGCTTGTAAGGTTTTTTAATCCCCCTCTTCTTGTTCTTCTTCTTGCATGAAACAGAAGTCCAGTGTGGGATCCTACCAGACCACTGCATGCAGTATTGCTGAACACACCATGCAGGATTATGTAATCAGCTATTTACAGTGTGTGTGTGTGTACCCACATAACTTCAGATTTAATGCAACCCTAATGGGGTGAAACATCATAATTTAAAAGGGGAAGAAAAGCGAGAAAAAGAAAGAGAGAAAAAGAGAAATAGAGAGAAAGGGGGGGAAAAAGAAGAGAGGAATAGAAAGGGAGAAAGAGAGAGAGTGAAAAGGAGTGAAAGAAGAGAAAGAAGAGAGAGAAAAAAGAGAAGAGAGAAAGGAAGAGAGAGAAAGAGAGCGAAAAGAGAGAGAAAGAGAAAAGGAGAGAGAGAGAGAGAGAGAGAGAGAGAAAGAAAGAAAGAGAGAAAGAGAGAAAGAGAGAAAGAGAGAAAGAGAGAAAGAGAGAAAGAGAGAAAGAGAGAAAGAAAATTGAAACTTGTCCAAATAAAGATTAAAAAAAATAAAACACGAAAGGGAGCCGGGAGCCGAGGCAGGGCAGGATGCTGGCAGCGCGCTCGGCAGCTCCGCGGCCCGCGGATCGCAGCGGGCTCCCCGCGGAACCTGCGCGGCAGCGGAGCCGAGCGGGCTCCCCGAGCGCGGGGGATGTTTTAGCTGTCCTGCCCGAAACCCGACACCCCCAGGCCCGAAGAGCTTCCCTGACCTTGCTCTGTCAATCACGGCACCGAGCAGCCTGCTAGAGCCAGGCGGGCACTGCGCCAGCCCGAGGGAGAATGGGGAAGGGGGCGGGGGGAGGAAAAAAAAATTAAACCCTAAACCAGCTGGGAACGGTTATCTCGCAAGCCCTGGCTCATCCTTGTAACACATCTCGCCTGCCCACCTCAATACGGAGCAACACATCTGCCGGCCGGCAGCAGCGCTCAGCATCTCTGGAAAGTCTTAGAGTGATGTTTCTATCTTTAGCTCAAAACGTCTTTTTAGTCTTAGATGTCTCTGTTTTGGAATTAAAGACAATCAGCTTTATACACTCTCCTGGAGGGGAGGAGGGAAGGGAATATTGAGAGGAGTCTATTAAACGGTTGGCAGCGATAGTCTGTGAGCTCTGTGTCAGTAAATGGGGGGAGAGGGGGGGCTGTTGCCAATTGTGTTTCCTGTCTGAGTGTCTCGTTCAGTTCTGGGAGCAGCCGTAGCCGGGCGTCACCTCTGTCCCTGCGGGGGGTGCCGACCTCGCTCTGCCTGGTAGCAACAGCTCTGACAAAACTGCGAAATCAAACAAAATAATATGATTTTCGCTGAGGGGAATCGTCCTGCTCTACATGAGATCACATAGTGAACCGCCGTCCGGCAGCCAAATTTAGCGGGGCAAACCTTGGGCCCTTCCCCGTCATACGCCCCATCATCCGCGGGGTGCGGGGCTGCTCTCGGGGGTCTCCCATGGCCGCAAAGGCTCCGCCGCTTCTGCTCCCAGAGCATCCCAGAGCCCCCGAGCCCCTGCTCCGGCCCGGCGTGCACGGTCCCGGTCCCCTGTCCCACTCCGAGTCCGGTCCTGTCTCTCTGCACCCCGATCCCATCCTCTCCAAGGTTTCGAAGCGACACTCGGAGCGAGGGCCTTTACAGCCGGCTTTTGGGGAGACAATCTGCGGCATCTTCGCTGCGGAGAGCGCCGAGAGCGAGTGCAGGGCGGCTCGTCCGGTGCCCGGAGCGCTCCGTGGTCAGCGCTCGGCCCCTCCAAGCCGGGCAGCAGCTGCAGCTCCGGCCTCCTCCGAGCCCGGGGACTCCACAGCCCGGCTGGAGCTGCTACAGCTCCGGGAGCGGGGCTGGACCCCGGCCCCGGCCAGGGGTGCGTGGGGACAAGTGTCGCAAAGGACGGGCAGAGGAGACACCGGCCAAGCAGCACGGCCGGAGCGGGGGAGAAGAGGGGCTTGGGCAGGATGCACGCTCCGTCCCCCGCTGCTGACAGCAACAACTCCGCGCTCCGGGGCAAGCGGGGAGCGGCCCTGAGCTGACCCGCACAGCCCCCGCTGCCGGGGGAGCACCCCGCGGGTAGGCCGGTCCCGGGAGGAAAAAAGAGGGAAAAAAGGAGTTTTCCCTTGGCATCAAGTAGCTCCTCTCCGTGGTGCCCCGTATCGTGTCAGCCCTTCTCCGATCGGTGATGAAGGGCGAGAGATCAAAGTGGATACCCGCGGATAGGCGAGCCGAGGGGAGGGGAGGGGTCCCCCCCTCGCTGCTAGGCTCTGTCGGGGCAGGGGAGGGGTCTCCCCTCGCTGCTGGGCTCTGTCAGGGCAGGGGAGAGGTCCCTCTTTCCCACTGGGCTCTCCCGAGGGTGCCGGCAGCGGGCACAGACGGGCGATGCCCACCCCGGTACCCGCGGGGCTGCCTGGCCCCGGGGTCCCTGCGCTGCCCTCCGGGCAGAGCCTGCCCAGCCGCAGGCCGAGCGAGCACCAGTGCGGGCGGGTTTTGTCCCCTCGGTGTGCCAAAGCCCCCTCGGGCCGCCTGTGCGGACACAGGAGCCGGCCCGACCCCGGCCGAGGGACCCCCGGCCCCGCTCCTCGCAGCCCCCGCGGGCCGAGCCCGGCCGCTCCCGGTCCCACCGACCCGGGCTGTGCCCCGGTGCGGCTCGGTTGCGTTTTTCTTTTCTTTTAAAAGGAATAAATTAAAGGCAGGAGCGGTGCCGGGCCAGCAGAGCCCCGGCCGCCCGGGCCGTGCCGCGGGGCTGCCCCGCCGCTGACACCGTTCTGTGGTGGGAATCTGGAGGGCTTTTCTAAGGCCTGTTTTTCCTACTTTTTTTCGTTGTTGTTGTTGTTCAATTAGCCCTAGTGATTTATTCAATGCATGCATGAGGGGACATTAATATGCGGTGGCAGTTCCCACAAACAATATTCCTCTCAGGCTTTCTGCAGCCATAGCATTTACTGGCAAGGGGGGGAGGCTATACAGGGAAAGCCAGGCTCTCCCAGCCTTTTCCTCCGCAAACTCCTGTCCCCCCTTGGCAGGGCAGCAGGCTGCGAGCTTGTTCTCCGGGCCTGACTCATGTAGCCGGGGGGCTGGGACGGGCCCCGGCCCCTTGCAAGCTCCCCCAGCTCAGGGGCTGGCCCGGCTGGCTCTGACAAGGCAGGGATGTGGACGGGATTTAAGAGGGGGAGTTTGTTTTAAGTTGCTACATTAGCTTTCAAATTTTTCTTTTTTTTCCACATTCTGTCCTTAACCTGTTTGTTCTTCAAAGGCGCTTTATGCCATCCCCGCAAAGAACAGCTCGCTGTTGCTGGGACGAGCGGCAGGGCAGGGAAAACCTATTTTTTCTAGTTGCGAGATACCTTGGATTTTGTTTTTAGGAGGGATTTAAAGTTCAACACCGCTTTCATACTTTGAGAGCAGCAGCGTTCAGACACGCTGCCACTCGGAGAGTCCCTTTCCCACACCCAGGCAAGGACTGGGAGCGATTTTTAACCTCCTCCTCCCTCAATTTAGGGAGCTGTGCGGTTATTGCAGCGAGAGCAGCTGAGGGACGGCGGTGGAGCTGCGAGGTGCTGAGCGCTGGGGGTGGCGGGGAGAGACCTGTCCCCTTCTCCACATGCATCTAAGGAGCCTTCGGGGGGGAGGAAAAATAAAAAACAAACAACCCCGAAACGGAATAAATACAGTGTGCAGATGGAGAGAAGGGAAATGAATGGGCAAATCCCAAGGGAGCTGGGGAGAGGACGGGCTTGTCCAAGTCCTCTCATTATCTAATGAAAAAAAAAAATAATAATAAAAAAGAAGATAAAGAGAAAAAATAGGGAAGCAAGTGATTGCTGTCAGGCTCCCCGCTGTCCCCTCCGGGGGGGCCGGGCCGGACAGTCCCGCTCCCGCCGGGGCAGCGCAGCTCCGGGCGGGCCCCGCGGCACAGCCGGGCCCGGCGCGGGGCTCCAGCGCTCCGCTCGCTCCGGAGGGTTTGGGGTGATGCTCCCCCTGCCAAGGGCGAGCTCAGACCCGAGCAGAGCAGGGGGAAAGGGCAAAGGCTGAGCGCTCCCGCCCTGAGAGCAGCAGCGTTCCCAAGGGGGCAAAGCAGCCCCGCTCCCCACCCCGGGCCGCAGCCCCCCACAAACCCCCGCAATTGTGACCACCGGGGCCACAACTTTTCCTTTTTCTTTCTTTCTTATTTTTGGGAACACGAGACGTCAGAGAAGCAGGTCCCTCCAAGAAATACCATTTCAATGATTTTAATAAGCAAAATAGGAAACAATTTTAATAACCAAAAACAGAAACCAGTCTGAATAAAACTACAATAGACCAGGTTTTTTAATATTTTTCATATCATAAGCAGGATTTGAAATTGATCCCTTCAGAACTTTACATGAAATAAAAACAATTTTTTTCCGCTGCTGCAATGTTTTGATTTCAACACAGTTGAATCAGTAAAAACCAAAGATCGTTTTCTGATGCATGACTAATATCCACAATATTTAAAACTGCAAGCACCATGCTGTTCATTACAATCTTGTTATTACTGTTAATTTATAAACTAATACAAACTTAAAATGCATCCGGCCAGCAGTGCCAGCTATCCTAAAAGGAAACTAAAAAATAAGTTTTCATTTTGGTATTTTTGTCAGTGCAACGTAAATCCTTTTACTGACCTGCAGGAGGAAAAAAAAAAGTAATAAAAACACCCATAAGACTCCAAACTACTACTACTATACAACTGCAAATAAATTTTGGCTAAAAACTTTCACTCGCTGCATAGGGAAGCAGAGAAGCAGATTACAAATCATTGCAAAAGAATACACTTAAAAGTTGCGGTATGTCTTCTTAAAAAAAAGTTTTAGATCTAAATGCTTTCCCAGCCCACTCATCAGCTGCTGCCATTGAGAAACCCAACTTCAGTGGCGATACGGAGGCTCGCTGCTATCACAACTCGACTCGTAACGAGGAGGATTTGGGCTTGTTTCCTCTCTTTATTCACCGAAAATCTAGGGGCAGTTGTTTTATCTTTTTGAAATGGAACTGGTATCTGGCCCGTCCTTCTCTTCCTGAGTGTACAATCAGAAGGGAAATTATCTGGCCAAGCCTAAGCGCTCAGGCTGGGAATTGTCCTGGAGGAAAGAGCTTCGCTGCCACTTTAAGGCATGGAGTAGGTTCTAAGTGACCGAGGAGGGTTTTTCCCTCGTAAGTTTAGGTTTGTCAATGCCATTCAGGCGTTTTTGCTTCTGCCCCAACAAACAAAAACCAAAATGAAAACTAGCAAAAAAAAAAAAAAAATACAACTTAAAAGTGCACCAGATATACAAAGTTGGTTTTTTTTTTCTAATGCAAAATGCCCATAACTTTTTTTTCTTTAAGTATCTCTTTAACACCAAACAAACCGTATAACCAGCCTGCTGAAATGTTATTTTGTTTTTTGTGTATTTTTCTCCTGTACGGTTTGTAGTAGCAGATATTTACAAGCTAACAACCATAAAAGAAAACAAGAGCAAAACCAACGAACAAAACTGCACAAGCAGTAAAAAGTTCGATAATTGTGATGCTTTTCTTATTGATGAAACAAAACAACAACAGAAATCTATGATCGATGATCAACATGCTATAGTTAAACAAGAAAATGGTACAAAATAGAAATTATTACCATACATGTCCAGCATGCAGGATTAATATTTTTAATGCAGATTTTCGTATTTTTCTATATAATCAAGCAGGCAATAAAACTGATGAGTTTTTTTTTCTTTCTTTCATTCTTTCTTTTCTTAGATTGAATGTCCCATCTGAGTCCTGTAACTTTTTTCTCAAAGCAGGCAATATATGAAGAGTTTGCATATATTGTCCTTTTTATTTATTCTCTTTTTCCAAGCAGGTAAATTGTGCATGAGATGGTGCTGTATATGTCCTCTCTCTTTCCAAGCAGGCAGTATGTTATAGATGGCTTGTTCATTGTCCTTTTTTTATTATTATTCTTTTAAAGTCCATCTCACTCTGCAAGCAAGTGATCTATAAAACGCTTCACTTGTCCTTTTCTCCTTTGCCTCTGTCTCTCTCTCTCTCTAACTCGCACACGAAAGTCAAAAAGTTGCACTTTACCTCTCCCATCCCCACCCCCAGCCTACTTTTCCCACAGCTACTCTAGAAGACTGGATGCTGCAAAAAAAAAAAAAAATCAAGTCTCTATTTTTCTCTCCTCCTTTCTCTCTAGTCAAGCAGACGGATGGATGGAGATGTCAGAGGAGGATGGGAGCAGGGGGGGAAGGTGACAGGGGTCAGGTTTGGGGGGTGGGGGGGGTTTTGTTTGTTTTTTAATTATTTTTTGTTAAGCACTCACATGAAGAACTCAGGGGAAGACGGGTTGTCACTGGTGGAGCCGGCCTCTCTGAAGCCGTTGCTGGCAAGTTTCTCACACTTGAGCTTGTAGGCGTCTCTCTCTCTGGCGAGCCGGGTCACTTCTTGCTTGAGCTGTTCCACCTGCTGAATGAGCTGCGTCTTTTCGTTCTCCAGGTGGTGTTTCTGCTGGACACGTTTGTACCTGCAGGACTGGGCATAGCCCCTGTTCTTCAAGGTCCTCCTCTTCTGCTTGAGGCGGATCACCTCGTCTTTGGTGAAGCCTCGGAGGTGCCTGTTGAGCTCCCTCACGGACATGGAGACCAGCTGGTCATCTGAGAACCGGTCCTCCACGCTGCTGGAGGGGGGATGCTGCTGGTGCGAGTTCTGGAGCTGCTGGGAGGAGCTGGAGGAGGTGGAGGGAGTGGGAGAGGCCTGGTGGTGATGATGGTGGTGATGGTGAGGGTGCCCGCTGCCGGCCAGGTCTTCGTGAGTGACTGCGGGATACTGGTGGTGGTGTTGGTGATGGTGATGATGGTGGTGGTGGTGGGCCCGGAAGCCCTCGAAGCCCTGCAGCTGCTGGGACACCTGGTGGGACCCAATGAGGGCTTCGACAGCGTCCTCTGGGGTGAGGTTCAGCGCCTCGGGGTTCATCTGCTGGTAGCTGTTGGCCATCCAGTACAGGTCCTCCAAGTGGGTCTTCTGCTCGGTGGGGCTGAAGCTGGGCGAGGAGGGCACGGAGCTGCAGGGGGTGCTGATGGGGGTGGAGGACACGGAGCCGGCCGGCTGCAGGCGGGTGCAGTGCCTGCCCGAGCGGTCGCTCCTGCCCAGGGGCTCCTTCTTCACGTCGAACTTCATCAAGTCGAAGTCGTTCACGTACTCCATGGCCAGCGGGCTAGTGGGCAGCTCGGCTCCGATGCTGAGCTCTCCGGCCATCGCTGTCTTGCGGGCACCTCTCCCGGCGGAGGGGGCTGGAGGCTTCACCCCAGCGCGCAGTCTGGCAGAGGGGCTGGCCGCGCTCTCCTATTCCAAACCAACTTTGCCTTTCAGCTCTCGCTTCCTTTGCTCTGCTCCCCCTCCTCCGCCGCCTCCTTCTCCCGGGGCTTCTGGGGCTTCTTCAGTCCGGAGCAACAAAGCCAAGGACGAGCCGTGCCCCGGGGCCGCCTGGCTGGCTCCTGGCTGGCGGTGTCAGCGATCGCCCCGCACCGCGGCTGCGGCAGCTCCCGGCTCCGAGGCGCCCGGCCGCAAGGAGAAAGGAGCGGTAGCAGGAAGGGCAAAAAGCAAAACAAAACAAAGATGCTGCCTTCGGCTCTGTGCAGGAAGAAGAAGGTCGGTGCGAACGCCCAGCCCGTGCCCCCGGCCGGGTTTTGTAAGTCCGGAGCCCCCTCCCCGCGGCAGCCGAGCCCGGAGCCTGCCGCAACTTTCCAGCCCGAGCGAGCGCCGGGGCAGCGCACGGGCTACCGGCGGCGGCGGGGCTCTGCACGGGAGTTTCGGTGGCTCTGGCAGCGCAGGCGAAGGGGAGGGAAAAAGGGGAGGAAGGAGGGGAAGGAGGAGGAAAAAAAAAAAAAAAAAAAAAAAAAAAAAGAGGAGAAGGGGGAGATGAGCACAGCCCAGGTCTCTGCTGTAGCTGCCGCCGCCAGCGCTCGTTGTGCAGCTGTGATCACAGTGCAGCCCCCCTTGGCTTCTTATACGGCCGTGCCCGCCGAGAGCGCGGCGGGGGCCGGGGCCGGCGGCGGCCGCGCCAATGGCAGCGCGGCGGCGGGGCCGGGCGGGGCCGGGCCGAGCCGTGACAGCTCCGCAGCGCCAGCTGAGCGCCCGCCGCTCCCAGCCCGCACCTCCGGGCTCTCCCCGGCTCCCCCTCCAGCGCCCGCGCCTTCCCAGTTATTTATTTATTTAGCTGTTCATTTATTTATTTATTTATTTCACTCTGCTCCCTTCCTCCCATCCTTTTCGGCCTCTGCAGCCCACAAAGGAGGGGGACTCGGGGACGCCGTGCCCGTCCCTTTGTTCTAAATATAACAAAGTGCCCCTTTTTGCCCGCTGCCATCCCGTAGTGGATCTCAAGGCAGGGAGCTTCCCCCCCGTGCCACGCACACGCTTCCACTCTTCCAACTTTATGTAAGCGGCCCCGGTGCGAAGGCAGCGAGGGAAAAGCGGCCGCGATCGCGCAGCGGGTCCGGCCGGGAGCGGGCCCGGGGCTGCGGGAGGCGCCGAGGGGGATGAGCGGGGAGCCGGCAGCGAGGGAAGCACCGGCTCCACAGGGCTGTCAGCGCTCCGTGTACAACCGGGAAAACCCTCCCGGTTACAGGAAGCAAATCTCTCCCTAAAGTAAAACGAAGGCATTGACACAGACAATTGCAAATATTAGGCAGAGAAGGGAGAAAATATAATTACATTTCGGTTCTGAGGGGACCGTGTTTGCTTTCCTCTGCTGTTCCCTGAGAGAGAGACTGCATGCAAAGGAGTATTCGGTTTGTGAGGGTTTTTCGGTTTCTTTCTTTTTTTTTTTTTCTTTTTTTTTTTTTTTTTTTTTTTTGGTCCGGTAACAGGATTTTTTTTTTTTTTTAACATTTTGTAACGATTAAGGGAGATTAGGGCTTCTTTTTACATGGCTCTCATGCTCAAACAGACAGAAAGTGCGACTCCAAGTGTCCGTTTTCAGAATAACAGCGCATTTCAGCGGGAGAAAACAGCCGGAAAAAGGGGACGGGCGAGCGGGACCGGAGCGATGCGGGGGCGGCACCGCCTCGGTCCCGGCCCGGCCGCGCCGCTCCGGGGCTGCGCCTCCACCTCTGCCCCTCAGCACCCCCTGCACCACCCTCCCATCGCTCTATTTATTTAGCCAAAATGGCAAAAAAGTTCAGGATATGTCTGCTTTCCTGAAAATTATGAGGAGGGAACTGCCTTTCTGGAGCCGGGACAGCACTGAGGAGTCCCCAGGGAGATCTCCCGGTGTGGGTCGGTCCCTGTGGGTCCCCCTCCAGCTCCGCGGCCCGGACCCGCCGGTCCCGCTCCTCCGCATCTCCGCGGAGCCGGCCGCAGCCGCGCAGGGAACCGGGGAAGAAAAAGTCGCTCAAAGTCCTCCCTCTACCCAAAAAAAATTCCAGGGGGTCCCTCTGGCAGCCGGTTGGAGTAAAGAGGAGGAAAACAGGCAGGGAGGTTTCATTCAAATCCTTTTTAGCAGTTCAGGCGCGCCGGGGTTTGCTTTCGTGTGGCAGTGCCTTGTGTGCGTGTTTCCCCGCGGCATTTGGAGGGGACAGAACTCTGGCTCGGCAGTCCCGAGAGCGGCGGCTCCGGCGCTGCCCGCGCTGAGCGCTGAGCGCTCCCTCCGCATCCCGATCCCACCGAAGCGGGGCTGCGCTCCCGGCAGCTCTCCGACCTCTCCCCGCAGGTCGCGCTGCTTGGAACGCGTGTGCGGGAGGACACGAGTGGAACGTCCCCACGGAGCCGGGGCGCTCCCCTTGCCGCGCATCCCCCGCGGGCAGCGCAGCGCCGGCGGTGCGGGCAGCGCTGAGCTCCGCGCGGCCACCGCGCTGCTGCTTCCCCATCCATTTGGGAAATCGCCGTCTTTCCGCTGTTAACGAGCGGCCCCGAGGCGCAGGGAGGCGGGGAGCCCCTCTGCGGAGGGGTCCGGGCTGGGGGAGCGGCCAGCGGGGCAGGACGGACCGGGCAGGGAGATCGGCGCTCCCCGTCCGGCGGCTGCGCCTCCCCAGGGATTTGGGGCTGCCCAGAGTCCCCCGAGTGGGTCCCTCCGCTGTATTTGTGATTTCTGAGCTCCTGGAAGCTGCTTGGGGAGAGCTTTATTTTTACCTGCACGTTAAACGTTATCGTTGCCGCTGAGAGAAAGGGGACACTGGCGAAAGCTTGGGAAGCCTGGGTGCAGCCCTGCAAAATGTGCCATTAGATGGATAATACTTTTTCCTCTCATAATTACTGAGGTATATTCACAAGGTGGAGCTACTGAAAGGCGGAGGGAAGCATTTATCTCCCTGTCCATACACACTCTGTCCCTTTCCTTAATCTTTTAAGCTGTGAATTACAGATCGGTTTTCAGCGTCCGTCCTCACAGTCACAAAATTTCGGGGCACTTTCTGGGTTCGTTTCTTTGCTCTCCCATGCCTCGCTCCCCTTTCAAAAATACATCCCACAAAACTTGCGGCGTTAAGCGGCTGACTAAAGTCAGAACTGCTTCGCGCCCCGAATCCCCAGTAGTTCATTGTAATTTTAATTTCAGCCACCAAAGGTTATTCTCGATAGGATTTATATGTTAGGGGCGTTGCTCCTATGTGTATTTAAAATTATATGTATATATAATTTTTATTTTTTTAACAGGGATTGGGGAAGAAATAGCCTTGCTGGAGAAGGATTCCTGGGCTGAACAGCCCAACGAGGCAGCTCAGAAGTGTTTCCCACCGGCGTGGCCGCGGTGCTGCGCGCAGGGGGAGGGAGGGAGCTCCGCGCACCCCTAAAAGCCCCCGCGGGGCAAAGCGGCGGCTGCCGGATCCTCCGGGAAGGATTCCCCGTCTCCTCCGCACCCGCGCAGGGGAAAGAAGAGGCGCCCACCTGCCCGGCCCCTCAGCTCGCCTCCCCTCCGAGCATTCCGGGCAATTTTTTTTAATTGCCACCTTCTTCCCGTATCCGAAAACCGCTTATCGAGCTGCTTTAATTTTTTTTTTCTGCTTTCTATATTTTAAGATCCGGTTTTTCAAGGTTCGTTTCGAGGAAAAAAAATTACTTCTTCCCGCTCTCCCTTCACTTCCCTCTGCCTTCCGCAAACTCCCGGCCAGAATCGGGACGAGTTCAGAGAAAATGATTAATGTCATTTCTGATCAGCTCCGGCGGCACGTCCGCCCAGGGCAGGGCGGTAAGGGTCCTGGAGCCATTGAAATTTGAAATCTCCCCCTCAAAACTGCAACATACAGATACCTACCCGTGTTTGTTCAGGTAGGGCTCTGCCTAAATCGGGACAGTGAAAGGAAATTAATTGTATTGCGTTGGCATCCCAATCCCCGGTTCTTAAAAACAGCGGGTATAGGTACTCAGATGAAAATTAAGACGACTGTTGTGTATGTAATTTCCATGCTCAGTTCTCTGAAAAAAGCTCCTCTGTTTTGGTAGCTTACCGCTACTTTTGCCCCAGAATTGGCTTTTTTTTTACAGCGGGATATGTTGACTAGAATGGGAGATTTGTTAAAAAACACAGACCCAAACCTAAATTACCCGTGACTGGCAGCCGGCACTGATGGAGGAAAAGAGCATCACTTTCCTAATTCCTACCTCCCCTCGCTTGATTTTTAATTTCCCAAACCGCAGGCAGACACGGTGCTGGCTGTCAGGATTTTTTTCCCCTGTGTAAGCAGCGAGGGACCTGGTTAATCATCTATCGCAGATACATGTGCATGAGAAAGAAAAGTGTTGATGTTTGCTTGTTGGGGCTGATGGGAATGGCCCACGAATTTAGGATTAAATTACTACTGGTAATCATAAGGCTTTGTTTCCCTCTCGCTCTCCCTTTTCTGCGGGGATTGTCAAAGTAAAGCGGGCAACATTATTTGGGCAAAGTCTGGCGAGCGGCTTTGCTGTATAAAACAAGGGATTGAATCCTCCTGGGTGAGCTGGGACCTGTGCAGATTTGAGCCCGGTTCAGAGCGGGACAAATCCCAGTACTAAGTCTAGACACGTTTGCACAGGTGGATCTGGGAGAAGGGAGCGGACCAACACTTCCGAAGGGTAGGTTTTTAGGGGGTAATTTTTCTTCGCCGAGGTTTTGCAGTGTCCAGCGCTAAATCCCCGCTGAGCAGCGATGCTCAGGGTGCGCGGGTGGCGGATTTGGGGTTCGCTGGATCGCGGGGGTCCTGAGCGCAGCCGGGCGGGAGGGACAGGGGGTTTGGGGGTATGAACGCCCCACGATGAAGGCAGCCATAAGCGGGGCTGTGTCACTGTGTCACTGCCCTGCGGGTCCCCCCCGAGCCGTGCCCGGCCCTGGCACACAAACACGAGCACCCCAAAACGCGGCTCGGGCACTGATGCGGGCGGAATCCTGATGGGGGATCCCTTTGGGAACTCGTCGGGGGATGCCCAACCGGGCGAGGCTCCCGTCCCGGCGAGGTTCGGAGGATGCTGGAGCAGGGAAATGGGGATTATTTTCTTTTCGGAGGGGAGAACGGCCCCACGGAGCCCCTCGCTGCTCGGGGTTAGCCCGGGACAGCGGCGCGGCCGGGGGGAATGGAGGGGGGCGGCTGCTGCTGTGCCCGAGCTCTGCCTTCCTGCGCGGGGATAGAGGACAAACCCTCCGTGGCACCCTCTGCAGTTGGCTCAGGGTCTCGCTGCACTCCGGGGTTGGGGGGGGGGGGGGGGTGAGAAAGAGGGTGACTTTGAAACCAAATGGCATCATTTCACCCTCCCTGTTCGGCAGGGAGGGAAGCAGAGAGCAGAAACTTTCTGTTTCTCGTGATTTCTTTCAGACTTAGCTCCATCACACCGTGAATGCATCGGTCCAAACTCGTTTTCAAGAGAATTTATCTCTCTCATAATTTCCAAAACTCTGCAGTCTCATCCTCCTTCCCCAATACATGTTCTTGTTATTATTCCCCTTTCCATCATGGTGAAAATTGTTTCTAGCAGATACACCTGATCCAAAATCAGAAAATCCCCCGTTTGAGCCTTGCTAGGACCAGCTTTCCTCTTGTGCTTGACTGAGTCCTGCTTCCCACTTGAACCATGGCATCTTGAACTCATTATCTGAGCCCTTTTAGGAGCAAGTAGCCAATAAACAGCACCAAAATCCTTCTGAGTGATCGGAAGTCGCCTTTGGGGACTGAAGTAGCCAGCAGAAGCTGAAGAACTGTAAATTGCTGCAGCTGTATCTTGCAATACCATTTTGTGTCATTCAAAGGCTTTTCAAACACTTCAGAACTTGGACCACATCTCACTAGAGAAAAACCTCTCTCCTGCTTATCTGCTTCTCCTAGGGTTTCAGATGTCTGGGTGCACAGATGTCAGGGAGGAAAAGGTGATCTTTCCAAGGGCTTCTAGTCCCCTTGGAAGAGATAGAGAAAAGGGAGATGTCAGAGAGACAGGGAAGGTGTCCTGGACCCTTATTTCACAAAGTTACAAGAAGCCAGGAAATCTTCCAGAAAAGGTCAACATCACTTTCTGGCCATAGTCTGCTGCCTTTTTTCTCAAGGAGCTATGGGAGACTATATTGATGATCAGATCTTTAGCAGCAGGAAGGAAGTTCTGGCCTCAGTGGTGCTTGAGGAAAGCCAGGACATGGAAGCATTTTTCCAGAAAGACAGTGTTGCTGCAGGCTCAATGTCCATGGCAGCAGAAAGGCAGTTCCAGCAGGGCTGTGTGCATCCTTGGGCCCTTGCAGGATCAGGGGGATGCTATCACAGCCCAGGAGTCCACAGCCATGTTCTGACATCCACTCAGATGTCAGAAGACCCATACCCTTTCATTCAGACTGATTTGGAATTCCTTTTCATTGCACAAAGTCCTGGATCAAAAAAACTGCTTATATAGTGAAAATTTCTGGAATTCCCTTTCCAGCATTTGCTGCATAAGGATTTAAATATAATCATAAAGCCTGCACTGTATATTCTTTTTGCTCTTTCCACCTTTAGCGCCCATTAGGGATTTGGTTTTGCCTCTGTTTTGACAGCCCCTGTATATATGTATTTGTAGTTGTTCTGTGCTGTTTCCTGATTTAATATCAGTGCAGTTACAGGAGAAGGATGCACCGTTAGCATTTTTTGCTCAAAGTATTTTTCAAGCTGCTTTTTGATGTACTGGTCAGGTTTGCAGCTTCTGTGCTCTTGTGGATCAGAAGAGGAAGGATGGGGTTTGTTGTGCCCTCTGGGAATGAAGCTCTCTGTTCACCTAAGGAATTCACATACCTGCCTTCTCTATCCCCTCCCTGTAGGTCCAGGTGCAGGAGAAAAGTGAGGAAGTATTTAGGAGAAGCCTGTTATGCAGTTTAATTTAAGTCCTTTTGTGCATTTCTGAGAAGTAAAGACGAGCCAAACTGGAAATAAGGTGCAAGCCTCTCCCTTCCTCCCCAAATATTTTTTAAGTCCTACATATGTGAAGAGAAAAGAAGAGACACAAAGAAATGGAACAATTCTGGGGAAATGCTTCTGATTGCTTTCCCTGTTAGTCTGAGGAACAGTTACTTAGCTGTTACAAAGACAGGAGAATATAAAAGGCTCCTGATCTTTGTTTCTTTACATATAAACAGATCCACAGCCTTGAATACCACCAGACTGATGATTTAAAATCAGACTCTGAGTGTAAATTCTGCTCCATTTGCCCACACAAGATATTTGGCTCATGGTGCAACTTGTCCTTTTGTCTTTAGGAAATAAAACTGAGTTTAGCCTGCGTGTCTGTGGTTGCTGTGTGCCACAAACACCTCCCAGCTTAAATCTCTCTACATCTCCAGACCCTAGAAAAGCTGGAGATGTTTCCCATCACTGGCCACTACCAGGATCCTGAGGAGGATCCGAAGGAGGTGGATCTGACACAACAGGGCCAGGACAGGGGCAGGGCTGGTGGAGTTGATTGCTGCCCCTGGGACAAGCTGCAGCTGCTCTGTAACTATTTCCTTGCTTCCAGAGCTCCTCTGCAGAATGGTGACATGAGTTTGTGCAGGAGAGCTGACAGCACAGCAGCACTGCAAATTCTCACCCTCTGCTCCCCAGGCTGGGTGCTCTGCAGCCATGGATCACCCTGGGATGCCAGGAACAGGGACTGCATCCCCTGGGATGGGAGAGGGACAGAGGAGAGTGCAGCAAGGAGAGGGGCAGGGCGAGGGGAGCACAGGCTGCTGCAGAATGAACCTGGGCAGGGAAGGTCCCTTCCCTTCTGTGTCTATTTTAATGGGAATCTGAAGGGGCATTTCAGCTTTGCTGTACTAAGGGAGATTGTTTCTACTGGTTTTCAATTCCTCATAGGTTAGTGGAGAAAAAAAACACACCAAAATTTCCAGCCTATACCCTGCTCCTGCAGCAATCAGTAAATGCCCCTGCTACAGCAGGCTCTGTTATCCCTCTTTGGCCAAACATGGGCATTCTTTAGGTTTTTAAAATATATGTGTTGATACTAACATGGCTGAAAAATTAGGAAAAAATGTTCCCTAATATCTGTGAACTAATCTCCACAAACAGAATTAATCACCAGCTTGTACATTTTCTGAACATTGTGAAAAAAAGAGATTAGAGTCTCCTGGACAATTTTGTCTAGGATTCTCCAGGCTTTCAGTGTGAGTGCCCTGTTTATCTTCAGCATTAACTCTGTATCTGCAGGGGCTTTAATAAGTGTGTTTTCATCCTTCACACATTCAGATAAAGAGCTTCACCCCTTAAAGCTGTGATTACACCTCAGCAACCTCTCTCTTGGCAATGTATGTGTAGTTTCTGTGTTGTGTTGTTTTCCTTGCTTGAATTAACATGTTTCAAGCCTCTAATGTACTTCTTTAATAACTGACTTCCATAAAAAAAAAGGAGAAGATGGAGAATTTCATCCAAGAATTCCCAGCTGGAGACATCTGTTCAGCAAGTCACCTGATGAACAGCTCTAACCAGCCAAGTGTGAGTTATTTTTATTGGTTCAGTGTTTTAAAAATAGAATTTTTTTTTTCTTTTTATTGATACCTTGCTAGTGGATTCCTTCACTGGTGTACAAGGATTTGGATTTATTTCTCCTGAAGGACTAGTACAGCCCAAACTGAGTGATCCATTCCAAAACCGGCCGAAACCAGTAGGAACCAGTTAAATGCCTGAAATGAGGGTTTCCACTAGGGTAATCAAGTTTCCCAAGAGGTGATGGATTTGATGTATAGCCTGTCACGATGAGTTGCAGACACTCAGCACCTCTGAAAATCAGGCCATAGCAGCTTTCAGCAAATCTAAAGAGACGGGGTGTGCACGTGCGAGCCGCAGGGAGGACACACGTCCTCATTGATCTCCAAAGGCAGGTTGAACTGTTCTGCTTTGAATCACATGATTTGGCATGTTATTTAGCAGCTGTTAAGCTCAGGTGAGCTTGCAGGATGCTGTCTGTGCACACTCTGATCCCCTCTCAGTTTGTTTCTCAGAGCTGCTGCTCACGGCTCCTCTTGCAGGAGTCCCTGAGGTGCTGTGCATCCTCCTGGGCACTCCTCCCCAGCACCCAGCATCCCAACGGTGCTTTACAGAGGGTGGGGCTCATTTGTTTGATTTTCCACTCCTCTGTGTCTTATCTGGGAACACTTTTGAGGCCCTTGGACTTTGCCTTGATTTGAAGCCTTGTTTGGAGCAGGACCCCAAGTTGTCATGGGCAGGGTGACCCAGGAGATGACAGGACAGGAGGTGTAGAAGGGAAAAGTGGGTGAAGACAGGAATGTGGGAGTGCACCTTGTGCTGGGTGCTGTACACCCTCCTGCTGTCCATCCAGCCTGCAAGCAGCTTGGTGCATTGGCCATTCCCTGGCCTAAGCCACTCATCCTCCTTGAACTGTGGAAACTGGAGCTCTGAACTCTTCTCCTCACCCCAGGTCAGGGCATTCAGGGGATGGAGAGCAGCAAGAGCCACTGCTGGCCTGCACCATCCAGTTTCCCTGAAGGAAAACTGTGGGGACCCCTCTCCTGTGGACCATGGGAAGGGCTGAGGGCTCCCCAAGGACAGGTTAAAGAGGGGGAGCAGCAGCGCAGCCCCTTAGCCCTTTCCACACTTCACCCTGATGAATTATTTGCTGTTGCAGGCAAGTGGGACATCACAGGCAGAGAACACACTAATGTTTTTCCTTTTTTTCTTCCCTTTGGAACAGCTTGAATTAATAACTTTATATCTTTCAAAAGAAAGTGAGGTTTTTCTCACTTGAGAAAAAAGCTGTATTTTAATTGAGCCAGGCTCAGGAGAGGGGAGGCTGAGGGAAGAAGAATTGCTGTCATGGAATTAACTTTATGAAAGAAAAGCAAATCTCCACCCTGTTTAAACATGGGGAAAACATCACAGAGCATCCTGCTGTACCAAATGGTAAACATGTCCATGTATTATATCACTTATGGCTTCCTTAAGAGTTTTATGATGCTGTTCTCAATTACTGTGTTTGCATTTGTAATTAGAGTGCAGAACACATTGTGAAGGCAAATTATAGAGCTAACTTGTCCTTTCAAAATAACACATTTGCTCAGTGTGCTCCCAGAAGCATCTCTTTATTCAAGGGACTCCAGTGGAGGAGTAACCACCTCTGCTGAGGGTGTTGGAATACACACTTGCTGCAGGGAAGGGAGAGGAGAAACACACATTTGCCCCAGGGTTTTGCTGTGCTTGGGCCTGACCTTCAAACCTCTGAAACTCCTCTGGGTTTATTTAAGCTCAGCCCTCCACAAGTTGGAGCAATTAATGGAACTGGGGGGGTGAGGGAGAAGAATCAGGTTTTCTTGCTCTGCCACTAATTTCCTCTCTGGCCTTGGTCATGCCATTTGACCTCTTTAATTAAGTAGAGTTACTGGCTAAAACTATCCTGTGGAAGTGGCTAAAAATCTCCTGTGGAAGAGCTGGGATGTTACTGCTCAATCACCAAACACCTAAATAAAGGTGAATATTCAGGGCTGCCACTCTGTCCTGCAGTGCTTCTCTGCTTTGCAGGAAGGGAATTTTGACAGAAGCTCCTTGGGGCTGATGCTTTGTGTGCATACACCCCCTCCAGGTGAGAGTGAGCTCACACAGGGGCTCAGGGTGACACCCTGGTCCTGTCAGGTGTCCCTGAGTGTCCCCAGTGTCCCTGCTCAGCCCTGCTCAGAGCCCTGTGGGGTCACAGAGCAGCTCCTGCCCAGCTGCCCTGGTGCTTCCCTCTGGCTGCTGAGCATCAGGAGCTGAGATCTGATCTCCCTCCAAGGCAGGTCGATTCTGCACAGAGCAGCCTGGAGTCTGGGCCAGCTGTGCACTCTGCCTTTGAATTCAGCAGGGAGAAAAAAATGCATCCAAGTCTGAAACTGGATGGAATAACGATCTGATTAGAGAGGGGAGAAGCAAAGTCTCACAGTTACTACTGTGCTGTGTTTGCAGAGAATCCTTGCATTTATTGTCTGTTTGTTTGTTTTGCAAAGCCTACACTAAGCAGGAGGACTTTCAATGGATTTATCTGCAAGCAACACTTTTTTCTTCTGTACCTGAGTTGAGAGGGCACAGAAAAGGGTCCTGAACATGTAGCTTTCCCATAAGTTATCCTCCCCATTCCTGGCCATGAGGAGTTTTTTGGGTTTGCTCTGCAGCCAAGGTCTAAGCTCTCCAGAAAAGTCTACACTCAGTCCTTGGTCCCTGCCCAGCACACTGCCCACCACTGTCCCCCACTTGTGTGCCCAGGCTTCATGAAACCAGGCCAAAATCATGTTTGGAGCACAAGAAAACCCAAAGAAACCCCAAAACATTGCACTATGAGATTACTACAGTCCTCCTTTTCACTTTCCCTTTCTTCACTTTTCCCACTATGAAGAAATTTGTCCAACTTTTACTCCCCCATTTAATTTCCAATGAGCTGAGTTAGAAGTTCACCACAACACCAGCTCTGCCCTTGCCAATGCTCAATTATTAATTCAATTCTTGGTATCTCTTGCATGGGCCAGGAAGGTTGATTCCTTGGCCCCAGCTTTCTGTCAGGTGCTTGTTCCTTCTGAGCAAAGGTTAGCTCGCCTTCCGATGATTCATTGAAAAAACTGGTTTTATTGCTTTCCCTGAGCATGGGAGAGTTTCTTCAAAGAAGGAAGCTGCAGCCTATGGGATGACCATCCCAAAAAGAATAACTGCCAAAGGTGTTTGGTTAGGGTTTCAGCCTAGTAACTACCATCATATTGGTTGTTTAATGTCGTTAAATCCACTAGAATTCCTAGAGGAACGAGTTTGAACTTTACAAATTTTGTGATTATTTGTGAACTTGTTTAGGAAGGGCATTTTCTGCTGTTGATATGAGAGAAGAAATTCCAGTGTGGTGTTTTGCAGTGCCAGATGCACTCCAGTTTCCATACCCATGTGTTTAAAATACGGCCCAGGTTCACTGAGCAATGTCAAAACACGTTTGCCAGGCTGACCAGGGAATGGATACAGCTGCAAAGAGGGCAAGCTCAGTTTTGTTGGGGGAACAAAAGAGAGAAGGGTGTTTGTCAGCCTAAGGATCAATTTGTGAAACACCTACTGTTGTTTGGGCAGCTGGGATTTAAAATATGTCTGTCATCACGCTGTCTTTGTGGCCAGCAATGCTGTTCGCTCTGCTGCTCTGGTGGCTGAGCCGGATGGGAGGTTTGCCCTGCTGGTCCCAACCAGGGGAGCCCTGCCTGCAGCACCTTGCTGCCAGGGAGCCCTGCAGGCTGCCAGCATCCAAGTGCCACCAAGGGCAAACCCAGAGAAAAAAATTTCATGGCGTGAGTTGCAAATTTCAGCTTTCTGTGTTTTGGGTTTTTTTTTTTTGATGAAAGCCTATTTCAGCAGTTAAAGGAAGAAACCACCCTCCATCTAATAAATGGAAGACTTTTTTAATAACTGCTTCAAAACCAGAGAACTTTACCCACCTTATAAAATTTCACAAATATTTCAAGAAATACCACAGTGAAAAATTCATATTCATGTTAGATGTCATCATGGGAATTTGCAGCACCTACAGGGGAGTACCACGTTTCTGACAGTGCTTACAACAGGGGCAGAAGATAAACATGTAAAAAATAAATTAAAACCTCTTTACTTGGTGAAATCCTTGTAGTTTGTGCTACTTTGAACCTGTCAGCTGCTTAAGTAACAGCTTGTCAGTGCTCGTGGCCTGGCTGAACACGAGACCATGGCTGCAGATTGTCAGGAGCTGAGTGATATCCTGGGCTGTGATTTATGACTCCACAAACAATGACAAGCAAGGAGAAAAGGCCCTGGCAATTTCAGAAGCAGTTGTGGAAACAATTAGATCACTTTTTTATTAGGTCATTTATACAACTCTTCCTTTTAAAAATTAGATCCTTGATGAGTGCATTTTTCATGCACTTGGGTGCTTTGTCCTGTTTTTCAGTTGAGGGAAAATCCTGGGTTTTCCTTTGTGAACACTACTGAGTCTTTAACTTCCCAGGGGTGCACAGGACATCTCTGAGCTCACCCACAAGTCCTGGTCCATCTGCAGTTGAATTATTCTGTGAGGAATAATTCCTGCAGGAATTGCACTGATTTCTGTACCATCCTCTCATTCCTGGTCGCTCACATCCTTCTGCTGACCTGTTCTCCTTCTCTCCTCTACAGCTGGTGGGAAGCTTCTGGCAAATCACACTGGAATAGGCAAATAATACTGACAAAGAAATCTTGGACCAGAATTTTCAGAAGTGCTGTGGTTTGGGCTTCTTTTACCATTTTTAGGATTCTTTTACCCTTCTCCTTTCCAACAGCAGAGTTATTTAGTTGTCATTATATTTCCACTTCTAATTTCTTCAGCAGTACCAGGTCTCATCTCTTTCTAAGGAGCCAGTGGCATTTCTCCAGAATTGCCCAGAGTCCTGCTATCCAACCTCTTGAGCTTGGAACAGGAGTTTACTACTGGGCTAGTGATCACTAGATAACATATCTGAAAAGATATGTTTAATCAAAGTCTCTCCCACACCTTGTTTGCTTTCTTGGAATTTGTCAGTCAGTGTCTCATTAAGTTCTATCATGATAATTCAGTCACAACATATTCATTTTGGAATTGTCTTACAGAGAAAGTGGCTCCAAAAGTGGACAAAGCCACTCAGCATCCCAGGAACTCCCCAGAAGCCAAGGGATTGCAGCACAGATTCAGCTTCCTGGGATGGATTTGAGTTATTTTGCACCATGGTTAAGTCCAATATAATGGGAATTTCTGCTATGAAAAAGAATGAAATATGAACCTGGAAAATGAGCTCTTGCTATAGAGAGTCTCATTTCCCTCATTCCCCTTCTTTTAAGAAGTAGGGAGATCTTGGGATTTCTCCAGCATTGTGTATTGACAGATGAGGCAGAGAGTTGTGCTCCACCATATTTTATATCCCAATGAGCACAAAACTTACTCTCAGCTTTGAGTTTCATCATTTTTGTTTCAAAACCCGCTTCTCTCACGCTGTGCACCAGCAAAAATCCTTTTTATTGCCATTAAAAAGGCAACTGAGGTGCCCATTCTTTTATTTTTCTTTTAGTATTTGTACAGAACTCAGCAAATAAAAATGGGTCCCAGATAAAAGGTGTGTCCTTTCTAGTAAAGCACAAAAAAATCTTAATCTTTGGTCCAGAAGCAGTAGATTGCCACAAACAGTCGGCAGCTAAAATCATTAATCTTTGCTGCTTGCCCAACTGGTACTAGTAGTAAAGAAGATAATACACTAGCAGAATCAGTGACCCACTACAAATTGGTCTTGAAAGGTCCACCAGCCTGAATAGACTTTTGCTGATCCAACACTTGTTAGGAATCCCAACAAAGAGACTATTGGCTCATCTGATGAGCCGCTCACTATTGGGCCTTTTGCAATGGCTGGTGATGGATGACCATACCCTCTTTGAGGGGGAAGATGCAGCTCCTGGTATGGGGCCTTTTCTCATCTTAAATTTGTACTCAATAAATCACAGGTGCAGAAGAGACAGCATCAGTTTCATTACACCTACATGCTCCAGTATCAATCATGCCAACACCACGGGCTGCGCACAGTTCATTTCGGGAGGCTCTTTCTGTTCCAATACCATTTCCATTCCGTTGTGCTTTAGCATTCCTAAAGTGTTGAACCTCTGCAGTGAAACACCAGGGAGAAGGATGGGATGTGCTGTAATTGCACTCTTTCAACACCAGACAGGGCTTAGCTCACGGAATTCAGTTTATGGTACCCTGCTATTGTTTAAGGTGAAGTGCTAAATAGTTGGGTAAAGATTTGGTGGTCATCACACACCTCTTTAGTTCTTAACCTTGTTTTTGCATTTGCTCCTTAGCACAGACCTTCAGGCAGAGCTGCAGCAATTGCCCTGGAGAGGTCCCCTTTCTGTGATTACAAGATCATTTTCCTGTCTGGTTTATGATATTCTTTTAGATGATGCTATAATCTCGTACTTCCTCTCACCCAAACCTAATAGTAATAAAGAAACCATTTTAGGCAGCTTCTTCAGTGTTTTCTCATTTAAAAGAGTTTCTGCCATGTCCTCTCTGGCTGGTAAATACCCTGGGACCTTTGCAAGGTATGTCCATTAGGATTCACAATTCATAAATCCATTGCAGAGCTCCCACATTGTTATGTTAATTCCAAAGTCAGCAGTTAAAATACACTTAAAATGAAGGAGGCTTTAGAGCTCTCAGACTTGATATTTAATGTACATAATCAAATACTTTCATGGCATGAAATGCATTTCTAACACTCATCATAAAAACTATGAACTATGTTTTTCAAGTATGATAAAAGGTAGCAGATTATTCCCCACGTGTGTCCAAAATCCATTTTGCCATCTTTATACAGGCAGAGCAATTTCTTAGTGACCAATTACACTCTGATTTGCATAGGAACAACTATGCTTCATGCAATTAAGTTATCACAAAGTCCTGTCATTCTGCAGCACTCTGTTAATCTTTAACTCAACGAAAAGCCATGTCAGCAGAGCACCAACACAGAAAAGATGGGTGTTCAAAGGAACTGCAATAGGAGCACATTCAGAACTGTCAGACAGAACAAGCTTTTCAAAAGGACACTTCCATTCAGTTTAAACCTACAAGGGTGTTGGGCTGACACCTCCATTTATTTGCTGTAGGGCTATAAGGAGAGAAAAAGAGAGACTTTCAGTCTTATTAAAGCAGTATTTGGAATACAAAAAAAAAAAAGAAAGAAAAAAAAGAAAAAAAAAAAAAGGTATTCTTTTCCTCTGTTCCTTTTACTCCATCTCAGCAGCAGATCATAAAGCAGGGACAGTATTAATGTGAGATAAGAAAATATTGGTTCTAATGTGCATCAAAAAGACTTGATTTTCTGCGAACCAGCCACCAAAATCTAGTCATTCCTTTCTTTTTTACAATTTGTAGGCAGACATAAAAGGCACATATTTTCAAAATGTATTTAGGAGCAAAACTCCCAGGAAACAGCGTCTTTCTGCCACATCTTTTGTGGCTGTCAGGTTTAAGAGCTAAGTCCACCACTATGATTCCGAGATTTCTCTGGTCAGTACCTACAGCACATTCAGTTCTACACATTAAAAATGGTGATTGAACTTTGAGAGGACATTTGAGGACACAACACGATTTTGTTGGTGACAGATCCTTAGCTGGTATAAGCTGGCACAGGGCCACCATAACCAGCAGAGAGAGCCCAGCTGTAACCCCAGCTACTCTCCAATACTGGGCCCTCAGTGATATTGGAATATGAGAAAATTTGCAGGAAAAACTTCGCAAGTTGGTTGGTTCTGCATGATTCCCAAACTCCTATAATCACAGTCCAAGCAGGCTCTTCCTGCCAACATTTTCATAATTTTCACTGAAAGCTGGCACATGTCTGTTTGCCTTTCATGCTTTGTCCCAGAGTTCTTCTGTGAATATATGTATTATCTAATGTTCATTTCAGCTGGTTCAATTTGCAGAAAATGTTTCTCTTTCAGGGTTGCGTCTAAATTTTTGTATTTTTCATTTTTCATCTCAATTAAAATAAACCATGCTGTGAGTTCCCCTTTTAGTTCTTTTTTCATGCCACCAACTCTGTGCATTTTGTCACCTATATACTAATAAAAAGATCTTTCTAATGTATATGAACACATAGATCCCAGTAACTTGCTTTTAGGGCTACTGCCCAAAGACATTTTCTTGTCTTTCATTTGCACTGTGCTGCAAAAGAAAGGTTTTACTCCAAAGAAACTGTAAAGAACTCTTTGTCATCTTCATCCTGGCCTTAATCTAATAATGAATATTAATAGCACTTGTAAGGTGAGATACAGATTAAAAATATGAAAATAAAACTTGGATGTTTTCAAAGGTTGCATGCTGGGTAACATTTCTGGCTGTGCCAAAGGGCCAGATTTGTTTGTGCAATTTTAGAAGTGACTTCTGCTCCTCATTTTCAAGGTGTCTAAAGCTTTCCAAAAGTACAAATAGGTGTTTTATGTGAGGTTCAAAAGCACCTTCATGATCATCAATGTAAAATAAAATTGAGATGCTTTTGCTAATCCCATCAGAAGCTTGTTTGCACTATTACTGTCTCTATCTAAATAATTCCCACAAATGGGACTTTGCAGTTTAGATTGGGCACTGTATCATCCCTTGGTGGCTCCAGGAGCCCTTGGGGTTGTTCCAGGTGACAAACTCATGGTAGGTAAGCTAGGTAAGCTGCTTTGGGAAGCTTTAGCCAGAGGAAAAGTTCAGGGGATAGATTTTGTATGGAAAAGCAAAAACACTGCTCAAATTGAATTGAACTCCACTCCTGGCACAGTCAGTGACACAACTGCAGCTGATGATCAGAGACACTGGTCCCTGTTGACTGGGACCCATGAAAAACAGCAACACCCTGCTCTGGCCTTGTGGCATTGCATCAGCAGCTGAGCACCAGCAACCCCTCCCAGAGCAGGAAGCCTCTCCCAGGGACATCGGTGAGCACAGATTTCCCTCAAGATAGGAGTGCTCGGGCAGGTGAGGGCTTTAATGCAGTCCCTATCACTCCTGGGGGAAAGTTCAGGGCCCCAGGGGTAAATAAAGAAACCATTTCAGGCAACTTCTTCAGTGTTTTCTCATTTAAAAGAGTTTAAATTGTCTCATTTAAAAGAGGGGACATTCTGCAGAGCACCAGGAACCACCTCAGTCCTTCCAGACAGAGCTGTGACCCTGCCCAAACATGATGCCCAAACACAGTGCTGGTCTGTGAGCACACTCAGGTGAAAACACACAGGTGAGCACACTCAGGTGAGCACACTCAGGTGAGCACACACAGGTGAGCACACTCAGGTGAGCACACACAGGTGAGCACACTCAGGTGAAAACACTCAGGTGAGCACACACAGGTGAGCACACACAGGTGAGCACACTCAGGTGAGCACACACAGGTGAGCACACTCAGGTGAAAACACTCAGGTGAGCACACACAGGTGAGCACACTCAGGTGAAAACACTCAGGTGAGCACACACAGGTGAGCACACTCAGGTGAGCACACTCAGGTGAGCACACACAGGTGAGCACACTCAGGTGAGCACACTCAGGTGAGCACACACAGGTGAGCACACTCAGGTGAAAACACTCAGGTGAGCACACACAGGTGAGCACACACATGTGAGCACACACAGGTGAGCACACTCAGATGAGCACACTCAGGTGAGCACACACATGTGAGCACACTCAGGTGAGCACACAGGTGAGCACACTCAGGTGAGCACACAGGTGAGCACACACAGGTGAGCACACTCAGGTGAGCACACAGGTGAGCACACAAAGGTGAGCACACTCAGGTGAGCACACAGGTGAGCACACAAAGGTGAGCACACAGGTGAGCACATTCAGTGAAAACACTCAGGTGAGCACACACAGGTGATTACACTCTCCTCTTCTCTCTGTTTTCCCAAAGTGAGCACACTCAGGTGAGCACACTCAGGTGAGCACACATGGGACATGGACAGCTCCCACCACGTGTTGGTCACCTGGAACAACCCCCAGAGCACCTGAAGCCACCAAGGGATGATGCAATGCCCAGCTATCACTCTGGTGCCAAAGGAAATGCACTCAGTGAACCTGCAAGTGTGGCTGGCAGGGAGAGAGGGAGAGGAGGAGGAGGAGGAGGAGGAGGAGGAAGCACTTGTGTTGGGAATTACACATCACATCCTGCTGGGTATCAGAGAGGTGGCACTGAACACTGTGTTACAGAACATGTACCAAAACTGATGGCTTGGGGAGGCCAATTTACAGCATTTAACCTTGAAAAACATATCTCTTGGTGTAAGGAAGTTTATCTTGACTGGTTTGTGAAGTACTTTGCTTCTGTTGGTCAGCAGGAAAAATCTGTATCAAAGGGCTGACTGCTGAAATAAAATCTGAATCCATCCCTCACAGAAGCTGATGGGGCCCTGATTGCACTCTGGGCAGTCAGGAGCCATGAAAATGTTCTGGAAAATGTTCTCATAACCTGATAAAAGAGCTGATTTAATAAAATTATCATCTTGTCAGTTTATGATTTTACTTAGAAATCTTTTGGCCTAGTTCAGTTTAAAAAAAGAGTCACCAGTTTTAGTTCTTTTGCAGAAAAAAGATCCCATCATTTATTAGATGAATGAAGATATCAATTTCTGTTTAAACATTAACAGGGTGATGCCAAATATTAGTCAGTTCCTAATAATTTTGAGGGATTAAAAAGATAATAAAAGTAATAGTCCATTACATTACCTACTTCAGCAAGATTGTAATGAATGTAATAAATTCCAGATCAGGGTTATAACAACTTCCATCTATTTAAAACGAATTTGTAGGGTTACTTTCATTAACTATGTATATGGAGAAAATGATCTGACATATTACTTTAAAAGAGCTGTAAAACCGATTAGAAGGAAATATGCTTCCCAGACAGTGATCCAGGCCACTGGGGAAATTTTATCCCTGGGAAGATTGGGGGGCAAAAGGAAGAGGAGAGAAGAGGAAAGGGCCTTACAAGATGCTCTTGCGTCATTTTTTTTTCACATGTCCCAAAGTCACTTTGCTCCTCAGGAGAGATTCAGGCAGAGACAGCGGGCGGAGAGCAGGGAAGCGATGGAAGCCACTTTCTCTCCTGACTTTCCTATTCCCTCCTCCTCCTCCTTCCTGAGGAAAGGATGGATCTGTTAATGAATAAAGGGCTCCCTGCCTGGGGATTTGTGCATGGAAATGAAAGCCTGCCTGGTTCTGGCCCGGCCCTTGGGCAGCCCAGGGGAAGGCTCAGGCATTACAGGGGACGGTGGCCTCATTGCTCGCAGGAGACAGGGGACCTAGCACTTGACTGCACTACAGAAATTACTGCTGCACCTAGAATGCAGCCTTCATTTATCAATTTCATAGCAAGGGGGAAAGGGAAAGGGAGGGGGGAACCCAACATCTGACTGCCTTTTTCAGCTCACGCTCCATCTAGCCAGGGAGAGCCCTCCGAATCCAGTCATGTGTGTTATACAGAGTCCTGGATAAAGTAACTTAATACTAATGATTTATACTTAATTGGACCTCTAAGTGATTAAAGTGGCAGTAATGAATGAGTAACATCCTTCTAATTCCCTTTTTCCATTTGGCTTGGCCTGAAGGCCCTTTCTTTGTGCAGGATTTGACTTGGGGCTAAGCAATGCCAGTGGTTTTTAAGCTTTTAGTGGCACGTCTGGAATGAGCCACTTGGATCATGTTTGCAATAAATGACTCCATAAGCATGCTACCAGAGCATTGGGTGGGGTTTTTTATTTATTTTTCTTTCTTTCTTTTATTTATTGGATTATCCAGTTCTGAGGTTAATGAATATGCATTTGGCAGCCCATGTTTGTGAGGCCAAGTCCCACGTGGGCATCAAAGGGTTTGAAATGTGTGAGTGTAAACATCAGCTTTGTCAAAATATTGAATCACTTGAAGAATAACACAGCACACTCCCCTTTGCACTTATCTTCATAAGGATAAACCTGCTTTACATATTTTTAACTTATTTTACAGGCCCTAATATTGACAATAATTGACTGAATAAACTGAGATTTTCTAACTTTGCACTTCACTAATCTCTCCCTGCTTTTTCAGTCTAAAAGTTATTGTTACCCTCTCTGTTCAAAAATGAAATCCATTAAATTGTAGGTGCTAACACTTGAAATATGCAATTTTTTAACATAGAGATCCAGAACCTCATGTTGTACTTTGTGTTGGTAATGGGAATATAAGCCAACATGAAGGATGCTTTAAGCCAGAGGGAGATGTGTAGAGCTCTTGTCTCACACTGGGGCAGATCCAGCTCAATCCAGGGAGCTGGGGCAGCTCTGAGATGGGGAAACAGGAGAGGAGCAGAGAGGTGTTTATAGCACTGTGCTAAATTGCCAGATATTTAAAACCAATTTGGATGTGTTTACCCACATGCCCCAGTTACACCTTTCACTGGAACATAAATAAGAGTGTACCACATACATCTCACAGTAACTGGGGTGATGTTGCTGTGGCTGGGTTGTGTCAGCAAAACTGTCATAATGCAATTTAAAAACTAATAATAATATTTTAGCTTCTTTTACACCAAAAACTTTGCTAATTTAGACAACCCCCAGCACTCTCTTGCTGTAGGTTTTTTTATATGGCTGTGGGAGGCTTTCAACCACCTGGAGATCATGTATTAAAATAAATTTGGGAGATTTTTTTTTTTTTTATTCAGGAATATATGGTGGTGAGAAAGCTGTATGGAATAGGTTTGATTTCATCAGATTTTGTCATGGATGAGGATTATTCAGCAAGCAGAACAGTCCCTCACCTGATTCCAAGGGCAGATTGCTGGCTGCCGTCATGGGCAATAAAACTGCTCTGCGGGTGTTGATAGAAACTGGCTAATTAATAGACCATTACTGTGCTGTTGCTTACTAACATTAGAACCCTGTGAGACCAGTTACACTGGCAAAAATCTGGAGGAATCCTCAGAGCCTGGTGAAATTTGGCTTTGGCCTGAGTTTTAGGAGTATATGATTTTTTTTTCTGGTGTTGTCCACACTCATGTTTGAATTGCATGGATACTTTCTGTGAGAACAATGCTCAATGTTCACATCTCAGATAGAGGGAAAAATGGAGGGAATTTCAGTGAATGAGCTCTGGTGCCCTCACACCTCTACAAGCACTTGATGAAGTTTATTCCTTTTTCACCAGGGAAGGTGAGGTTTGAGTAAGGTGAGGTTTGTCTGCACCTGGCTGTGCACCCAGACACTGAGCATCCCTCTCCTCTCCTCTCCTCTCCTCTCCTCTCCTCTCCTCTCCTCTCCTCTCCTCTCCTCTCCTCTCCTCTCCTCTCCTCTCCTCTCCTCTCCTCTCCTCTCCTCTCCTCTCCTCTCCTCTCCTCTCCTCTCCTCTCCTCTCCTCTCCTCTCCTCTCCTCTCCTCTCCTCTCCTCTCCTCTTTTGTTTTCCCAGGATTTCAGGGTCACCTTGCCCGCAGTGAGCGTGGAGGAACCATTTGACACTTTGGGTTTTCTCATTCTTGCAGCTCCAGACAGGAATAATCTCAGTTAAACATCCTTTGGGATGGTGCAGCAATGATTCAGGAGAAGCCTGACAAGGACATTAGTAGGGAGTAGCAGGGAAGGCAGAGGTATTATCCAGAGCTGCAGAAAATGCCTGGTCAGGAGTACAAGAAATGAGAAAAAGCAAGAGTGGAAGAAATAAGCAAAGAAAGAGAAGTCACAGCAGCATTTAACATGGGGGAAAGAGTCAAAGTGATTTCTGCAGCACTGGGCAGGAGAAACAGCAAAAGTAAGATTTATGGAGGAGCAGCTAGTGTGAGATTGGAGCCTGTCATAGGCTGAAGGAAACTAAAAAGAAATAAAGAATCTGAAATAAAGGTATCAAATTGGGCATTTTGAATTCTAGAAGTTAGTTAGCCCTTTCAGCCTCCAGGGTGTCCATCTCCTCCCAGTGCCTCAGGAAGGCCTCCCAAAGCTGCTGGAGTGGAAGCAGACAAGGAGCACTTGGTGTCCAGCACCAATGGACGCAGCACCAATTGATGCAGCACCAAAGCTTTGTCTGCTGCCCGTGGCTGAGGGGTTCATGGGCTGCAGAGAAAGGCAACCAGAGCTCCCTGCAGAGCTGTCCCTGCCCAGCCCCTTTCCACACAGCAACACCATCCTCAGAGGAGCTGGGAGATGTTGCTTTTTGGGGATCTGGGAGATGCTTCTCCTCTGGACCCCCAGAGAGCTTCAAACCATCCTCACATGGCAGGAACGCCGAGTGCACGGCTCTGCTCCCCGATAACCCTCCCAAATTATCCTGAGCAGCCTCAGCCATGGCACAGGGAGCTCCCAGGAGCACTCACACTCCTCAAGGGCCAGTTGGCTGTGCAAACACACCATTTGCTTCTGCATCTCTTTGAACTATCCTCAAAACACCCGTGTTATAATTGGATACCCTTACCTCCGCTGGCCTGCGCTGCGTGGGTCATATATGTAAACATCAAGCTCAAATAACAACCCCCAAATTTAATTTATTTCTACCTAAACAAGTTCTTTTATCATAAAGCAATAAATTTGTCTTGGTGCTAGCAATTTGTTGCGGGTGACATAACACTGCAAATTGATTAATCGCTACTGTACACGACAAAATGAGAAAAAGCAAGGAATTATTATGAATAGCGTCCATCTGATACAGTAGGGATTCATTATTCAAAAGTGTTAGCTAGTGGTTAGCTATCCCCTTGTTGCAGATTACATTCATTTGCAGAATCCTACATCATGCTTACACAAATCAACAAACATGCATTTATTAAGACATGGAATGAAAGCTATTAAAATGTGAAAAATTGCCTTTTTCTTTAAAAAAATTAGTCAAGTTTTGGTGGTAGCCTTTTTTTTTTTTGGTTCGTGATTTTTTATGTGGCTGAAGCAAAGTTTATTGTATTATTTCTATGTTTGCATCCAGACCCAGGCAGATCAAGCTAAGTACACAGATATTGGTGGTTGGTGTCTTACACTGAGCCCTCATGCCACAGGCTGGAGGATTTGTACTTGAAGTGTTGGGCTGGAATTATAAATGTCAAAAATAAGCTGCCTCTGTCCTTCTAAGTCCATTTTAGTTTTTAGCATTATATTTGTACAAATAGATTGCAGTAATGTCTGAGAAACTGACTCTATTTAAGGTGAACTACAAAAGGCTGAACAAAAGAAGAGCTCTCTCCTCTAATAAAGTAGAAAAATGGTATTTAGAGCCAAGGTGCCCCATGTTTCTCAAGCTCAACACTAGACCTTGTGTTGAGTATGAAATTACTCTGAATAAATAAATTCCAGATGCAAAGCAGAGAAAAATCATGATCTAGACCCCTGCTCTGCATAGTTCTGGTTCCTGAGAATCATCATTCCCTTCTGAGACTGGGAGCAAAGTGTGGTGTGTCCATTTCTGGTGCAGTGAGTGAGGTATCTAAGCCTGTCACCAATGTCAGGCAGTCTGTGTTCCCTGTGCAAGCAGCTCCTGCTTCCACAATAACACAGGAAAAAGATGGGTTTAACTTTTGAGGAAGGCTGTGAGGAGAACAGAGCCTTTTCTTCCACGCCTGGTTCGGGAGCTGTTGTGCTGCCACTGATAATAGGATTAAGGGCACCAAAGAGCAAACTTCCCCTGCCTCCTCCCCTCCCTCTGCAGCTCTGTCAGTGCAAAGTGCTTTTCCTTCTCTTTGGAAAGTTGCTTCCATCCTGTACAGCTTGAGGAAAGAAGCACATTAATTGTGGAAGCAGCAGCTCAGTCTTTGAACTCGAGGCTCCCATCTTCTAGCTCTGCTCTGAAATGCCACATGTTAAACTGTTTTAATGGCTGCTTGCAGCAAATCATCACTAACATATCCGCCAAAAGGGGATTTTTATGTGTTGCTAGAGTTTTAAAGTGAACTTAATCATTCCACTTGGGTGTTCTGTGTAAGAAAATGGCACTGCAAAATGGAAACAAGCATATAAAACAGGAGTGTGAGGTCTGTGGTGCATAGTATTGGTGCATTCTGGTATTGATTGTTGGGTACACTCTTAGGTCTAGTTTCACTAACATGCTGTGGTTAGATTAGTTGAGATACACAGGAGGTATAACCACAGCTCCTGCACTGAGAAAAATATCTCTAAGCCTCTTACTGGGCTCCTTTGAGAAATCCAGGCCCAGAGACAGCAAAACAGCTTTTTGCTGTGAGTGGTTTCTCCTTGTTTGTGTCCACTGCAGCCATGTAGGCTGCAACAGGAGTAGGAGCCACTTCTTTGCACAGCAGCAGCACTGAAGTGAGACCAGTTCTCAGCCAGAGTGGGAACCAGCTAGGTGCAAGCCTCGCTGTGTTTCTAAAGAGGATGCTGCTGATTTCTCCTGGAGCACTCTCAACAACAGCCACGTGAATCCCTTTTCCCCAGGCTGTTTGGAGCACTTTCATTTCATGGGTACTGCCTGCCTTGCTCAGAGCAAGGTGATGTGCAGGGCTGAGCAGAGCAGTGACACTCACCAGACCATCCACCTCTGCTAAAGCACAGAGAGGAAAATTCTGCTGCTGAGTGGGGACTTAACACTTGCTCAGGGGTGATGGCCCAGGAGAAGGAATGTGGCAACCTCTTCAGAGTAACCCTGCCCTGAACCACCCCATTAAACACACCCAGCAGGGTCAGGAGGGGATGGCAGGGATGGTGTGGCATACAGAGATGTGACAGTGTTCACAGGGGTCTGAGGATGAGGGAAGAGACGAGGATCAATCCATGTTTCAGAAGGCTGATTTATTATTTTATTATATATATTACATTAAAACTATACTTAAAGAATAGAAGAAAGGATTTCATCAGAAGGCTGGCTAAGAACAGAAAAAGAAGGAATGATAACAAAGGTTTGTGGCTCTGACAGAGAGTCCGAGCCAGCTGACTGTGATTGGCCATTAATTAGAAACAACCACATGAGACCAATCACAGATGCACCTGTTGCATTCCACAGCAGCAGATAACCATTGTTTACATTTTGTTCCTGAGGCCTCTCAGCTTCTCAGGAGGAAAAATCCTAAGGAAAGGATTTTTCATAAAAGATGTCTGTGACACAGAGAGATCAAGAGGGTCAGCTCTTCCTCAGATGACATGGGGGAGAACTCCAGCCCCACAGCAGGGTTTGCTGTCCATGTCCATGCTCCCAGCCCCACAGCAGGGTTTGCTGTCCATGTCCATGCTCCCAGCAAGGTTTCCTGTCCATCCCTGTGCTCACAGCACAATTGGAAGCTCTCTCACTATGATCAGAGGGATGGACACCAAACCCAGCTGTGGACCTGGAGCTAACCAACTTTTATCCACAAGGACAAGCTGTTTAGACCTGAAATCCAGGGTCCAAAGGGAATCCAGACCTCCTTGATGGTTAAATCACAAGGCTGTGACTGGCTCTGACACCCTGTTAGGGGGCAGAGAGATGGGACATTCTGCTTGTCCATTCAGGGGCTGTTACAGTATAAAATCAGTGGCATTAAATTCCAGTTATGTTTTTAATCTAATTCTAGACTAAGGCTTGATTCAGCAAAGCGGTTTAAACACTTTTAAGGTGCCATCAAACCACTGCTGTGTCTAGAACTGCAACAGAGTCAATTCCTGAAGCAAATTAGCTCCTGGCCATTCATCTCCATGCTAGGTAAGCCTTTTCCATCAGCCAGCCACAGTTTTAATGAGAGGAATGAGGGAGAAAAAGAAAGATTTCTGTCTGGGCAGCCCTTCTTTGCCCTGGGAGTATTGCTGTGCTGCTGTGCAGTGAAAAGTTAATCTTTCCTGACGGGTGATGCATGTGGATAGTACTTCATGCATTTCATACTGAATGCTTGATATAGCTCAGTGATCCCATATAAACACCACAGAAGCACAGGGGAGCCTGGGCAAGGAAAAGATCTGTCTTAAATCCCTGTGTCTGTCACATCACAACATCCTTCTCTAATGACATGCAAACTTTGGAGAGGCTGCAGCATCTCTGTCTTATCTGGGAGACATTTGGCTGTTAATGACTAACTTGCCAGTGACAGCAGCTCTTTTTTGCAGATTGCTTCCCTTTGGTTTTTTGGTTTTTTTTGCACAAACATCCACAGAATCAGTAGATAGGCAAAATCAATCTGTCAGGGGCAGGAGGCTTGTGTAGGTGGACAGCAGGAATCTGCACCCTGGCCAATTGGATCAGTCTGGGATTTATTTTTGGATTGTTTTTTGCCCTGAAGTAGCAGCACTTTCCTTCTTTCTTTCTTGATCCTCTCATATGGAGCCAGGATAGGGCTTTGCAGAGGTGACTTATTGTTTAAAAGCCACAAGGGTGACTTGAAATGGGATAAAAATGGGTTTGCAATTCAGTCACAAACCAGTGATGAACCAGAGGGTTTGTTTGATAGCTGCTCAGAGCATTTGAACACCCAGGAGCTGAGCAGCTGCTGAGTGTGCTGCGCTCCCTGTGCTGGCACTGGGGACAGCCAGAGGAGCTGTGCTGGAGTCAGGGCAACGAATCCAGCTGGGGGCTTGGCTGCTGGGTCTGGGCTGCAAGATAAATGTTTATGGATAGAGAAACTTCTCCCTGGATAGTGCCACTGCAGGTGAAAACAGCTCTTACAAATCTCTTTATCTCCCAGTTTATCTGCGGTCATGAACAGATCTATAATTGCTGGTTTGGGACTAACTCCGGAATCCACATTCAGGACAAGATCCTCTGAAATTGTTCCCACATTAGAGACAAGAGAGGGCTCTCTTGCAGCTCCTGGATGCAGTCACGCCTCTAATTCTCCCTGGTTCCCTAATTAAAGAGTACCAAAACCCTAATCTTTCTCAGAAATGCTTTGTCAGGAGGCAGCAGTGGTCTGCCTGCAGAGTTAAGTACATCAGAGATTTCAACTCCTTACAAATATTGTAAGGCATCAGAAGCTAAACTGGCAAAAAATAATAAAAATCATTTTGCCAGCAGCCTGCCTGTGTCAGCTGAGTTCACCAGCTGGATGTGGGGTATCTCTTATGGCCATCACAGGGAGTCCCCCAAAATCTGCCCTGGAAGTGTTTGGTTTCAGATGGGCACAAAGCCTGCAGGGCTTTACTACATCCATCTGCAAATATCACCTTGTGGCTTCACCCCTGCCCTCAGGCTGCTTTTTAAATTGTGGGAATTCACCATGTAAATTAGCAATTAAGCAATGTGGGAATGGGAGGAGAAACAGGGCATGCAGGAATTTGTATGGGAATGGGAGCAGGATCAGGAATAGGAACAGGAGGAGGAAGAAGGATAGGTACATATTTGTTCCAGGATGATCTGAAGGGCAGCAGCAGGTCTGGGGAAAGCCAGTGGTTTCCACATTCTGTGGAATTCTTCAGCCTTTCTGC
This sequence comes from Ammospiza caudacuta, assembly GCF_027887145.1. Classification (NCBI taxonomy): domain Eukaryota; kingdom Metazoa; phylum Chordata; class Aves; order Passeriformes; family Passerellidae; genus Ammospiza; species Ammospiza caudacuta. Next base: position 10,104,048 of record NC_080607.1, read on the forward strand.
AGCACAGGTGTGAGTGCTGCCAGGGCCCCCCTGCACACCTCCGCACAGGGAGAATAACAGGAGGGATGGATGGAGGTGAATATGCACCATGCCCTCTGTCAATGCATCATTTTACTCTCAGCAGAGCAAAAGGGAGCCAGGCTTTTATTTACCTACTGCCTGAGCAAAGGCCAACAGTCCTCACTCTGTCAAGTTATTTAAATCTAGCAAATGCTGCAAGGCCTGAACCAAAAAGGATGTTAAAGCTGGTGAAAGATTGTCATGGGGTGGGCCACGAAGCTTTTATAAAACAATTGCATCAAGCTTGGGAAGGGAAAGAATCTAAGGCCATTAACCCACCAGGGATGAGGCTGTCAGGAGAGCCAGGGAGCATTAAATGTCGATTTGCAACCTATTTTCCATGGAATCAGTCACCAACCCTCTTTATACATTTAAAAACCCGGCCTAGCATGGATGGCAGGGGCACAGCTTTGTTCTTCCTGCATCTGAGAGGGATGGGTGGGAAATGAAAGGATGGGTAGGAAATGAAAAGAGGAGGATTCCTGGCAGGGACAGAACACAGTGATGGAGGAGCTGGGGGCTCCTCCAGGCTGCTCTGAGCTGCTGCACATCAAGACACATCTTTTCATACCCCTGAGCTGCTGAAGCCCTGGTTCCCCACTCCTCAGCCCAGCTCTGCAAGGAGAGAGCAAAATGCTTCAAAACCAGAGCAAAATTCTGTGTTCACAGGTGCCTACCCAGTGTGGAAGGGTGTGATGACTCCCCTGGGACACTGTGGCCCTGGGCTGTAAAAGAGTGAATTTCTCATCTCTCTAAGGTGCTGAAAGCCCCTCCGTGAAGCTGTTGGAAATCACTGGATCAAAACCAGCTGTGGAAGTGCAAAGTGCATTCATTTATTTTGAAAACTCTCCTATCGAAAGAATCAAATAAAGTGTGCAGGGGAGTCAGTGGGTATGGAGGAAAATGTAGAGCTGATAACAAGATAGCAGTAAAAATGGCTTTTGAAAAGCTTTTATACATATATAAAAACCAGGGAGTAAGGAGAGAGAGTGGAAGCAACTTGGATTGGTATCAAAACCCTCTTATCTCCCATATTTACACTCTCCACTGCACAGATTGCTCTAGTTCACCTTTAATTTGCCTTTTGATAGCTGTAGGCTGATCCCAAACACTCCTGAAAGCTGACACTTGGCAAATAGCACATTGCACTCCCATCTCAAGTGCATGACACGAGAGAAGGGTTTGAGGCCATCAGAGCTACAAAATCTGTTGCTGCTGTGATCCTGGGACGTTTTACCATGACCCGATTTTGCTATTCCTGTGCGCCCCAGGCACATGTGACAGAGGAACAGCTATTTTAAAAAATGCCAAAGACAAGTGTGGATGAGATAAGCTGGACATCTCTTATCAGAAACATCTCCCTCCACCCCCCTTTCATTTTTGGCAAAATCTCAACAGCAGAGGTGCTCCCTTTGCCAACATGTACATCCCCAGGGGCAGCTGACTCAGCCACCCCTCTCCTCAGCACAGAAGGTCCCTCCACAGTCCCCTTTTTGTCACTGGCACCTTGGGAGGCCCTGACCTTCACACACAGACATGCTCAGGGGCTCAGATATGTGCTGCTGCTGCCTGGGCTGCCAAGAGGACAAACAGCAACAAGATAGCTGCACAGCGTGAAATATCTGGGGACTAAGTGGATTACTTAATGGGCCAGGAAAATCACCTTGTTGACAGACATCAGCAGGGCAGGAAACACAATCACATGTGCTCTGTGCATGAGGAACCAACAAGGTTTGAACCCAACTGCACTGCATGAAGCACTCAGATCTTTCTCTTATGGTTTCATATAATTCTTGCTTGCTGAATATTAAACCTACTTTTTTAAACCTCCTTCTCGTCCTACTGACAGCCGACCCAGACATTATTTTCATCCTCCTTCAAAGTGAAGACCATTGCCTTTAACCAAGGCCTGTTTATAATCTGAAAATAGCTGTTGAAATGGATGTTCTCGTGATGCATAGAGTTGTTTATAGATAGGAATTTTTTCTGGCAAAAGTTCATGTTTAGGGAAACAGCTTTGGAATTTTCCGACCACAACAAAAGGAAAGAAAGAAAATTTCCAAGTGACTCCTTAAGAATAGAGCAAAGATACAGTTCCACCTCTGAATTTCATGTTTTTGGACCCTCAGAGTTCAGTAAGATGAGGCAGATGAAGGCATGTGGTTCCCAGCCCTAACAAGGTGTAAATGCCCTGGCTGATGGTGTCCTGATGTCCTCACTGCATCCAACAGAGCAAACAGGAACGATGCAGTCAGAGTTTGCACTACAGCAGCATAAATCTCAAACCCATCACTGAGCAGCATCTGGAGTGTTGGAAAAGTGATGCTGAAACAGCTTCCTTTTTCTTTTTTTTTTTTTTTTAGTTTAACATTTTTTACTCACTGAGAGGGACTGGAGGACAAAACTGATTCGCTGTTCCTTGGCCAGGGTGTTTAAACCTGAACCTGCACCTCATCTGGGCAATAATTTAGAGCAAGTGCACACTCACATACAAGAAGGGGAAAAATCACTTTAAGGGCATTGTCACCAGTCCACGCTGCTGCTCACAGCCACATTTCCCTTCTCTGCTGTCCAGATTTGTTTTCTTTTGTATTTCCAAACATGCATGTTAGCCAGCACGATCACACATCATTAAATATCTGAAATGAAAAAGCTGTGAAATGAAGAAACTGTGTCCAGTGGAGTGTCCTGCAGAGTGCTGAGAAATGGGTTTGCTGTCTGGAGAATAAGATTCACCCTCTGGCTGCCAGGGACCTCTGTGTGACCAGGAGAGCCCCTGCTCTCACTGTGTGGGCAGTGCTTTAAGCAGAACAGTGGCAAAAGGAGATGGAATATATCAGGGTTTGGTTAGATCTGCCTTGCAGACATTCCTCCTGCACCCTTTGGCTCCTGGGATGGCAAAGTGGCCCAACAGGTCACCTGGCAAATGGCCCAACAGCTCACCTGTCTGCAGCCTCTCAGAATGGACAGGACTGAGCTGTGATTGCTTTTCCCTCAGCAGGAGCATTGTGTTTGGTATCTGTCTTCTGCTGACTGAAAAACCAAAATAGGAAAAATTTATGGAAATTGCATGTCAGGCAGACAAGACAAGCCTCACTTCCTTAGAAAAATGGGGTGAAAGTTAGTTTGAAAGTAGCTAATTTTTCATAGGGTATGGCTTTCCTACCATGTTGCTTTTGCTCAAGGCTCTGGATAAGAGAGTTTTAGTTTGGTATTTTAACCCTGGGACACGAGACAGGAACCTGCACTGTCCATAAGAGTTGAAGATGATTCCTGCTTATATTCTTGCTGTTGCACCTCTGCTTTTTCCTTAGCAGTTAGTGACAAAATAATGATAAATAAGGAGCCAAACAAAATCAGTTGCTGGGACACACTTTGCAACCCATAGACCCCAAAGTTCTTTTGAAAGATAAAAACCCATTTTGTTCCTTTATGATATAGATGATCCCAGCTCTACAACCTCCCCCTTCATCCATGACCAACCACATCACTGCCTCTCTCTGCCTTTTCCCATTTATCTTTTTTATGCATGGCAAACTCAGCCAGGCAGGGTTTTACTTGCTCCTCATAAGCAGAATCCTATGCCCCTTCTGAAGTGACCCAGAATATTCATTCCCATTTTTCCTTGCCCATCAGATTGGGGCTGCTCCAACTCCCTGCCACATTCTCCCTCCTCTCCCTGACATTGCCATGCACCACATCAAATAATTGTTGTTATAACTCTCCTCATTCCCCAACTAAAATATACTTGATTGGGAGGGAGAGGGGGAACAGGGAAATAGCTGGGTTTATTTTAATAGTTTCCACTCTCAGTTCAGCTTTATAGTACAGTATATTTAACTTTAAGGTATGGACAGCTGGATGCATTTAGCAGCACAATGGAAAGAATTTAGCCAGTATACATTTCAGGGCCTGGATTTGGAGCTGATCACTAAATATTCCTTCATAATATTTAGATGCCTGTTACGGACTGTGTTGGGCTGATCAAAATATGTTTGTGTCAGGTAAGATTTGTCAGAGATGAGCCTCTTTATTTCTTTACTCACTGAAACTCTTCCTACAGGAAGAAGCTGGGTTTAGCTGATATCAGCAAGTTTAGCCCAGTGCTTACATGGGGTTACTCGCCTTCCCTGCAGAAGCCAAAAAAAGCCATAAACACACAGAAACCCAGGGACAGCTTCTGAACCCACACTGCTCAGAATGGGCACATTACTCCACTTGTGGTGACACCAGCTGGAGAGTAAAGGGTCACCAAAGGATCAGCATCTGTCCCCTCTCCTCCCCCCAGTGCACTGCAATGATGGAAAACAGCTACAGCCATGAGACAGAGCTATAAATCCTTCATGTCTCTCCAAGGGACCTGCATCCCTCTCCAAACTGGCTGCTTACCCTCTTGCACCCTCTCTACTGCACTCTGGAGATTTTTTCAGTGACAGCCAGGGAAACAGGGCAGTAGGCTTTTTCTCTCAGCAACGAGAATGAAGGAAATTCTCAACACACTTCAACATTCATTTGCCTTTTCTCAAAAAACAAATAGAATTCAGTTTGTTATTATAAAATACCCTCCTTCCTTAATTTTATGCCCTCATGCAGAAGCCAGGGTGCATGAACAACATGATTTTATCAAATTCATCTTGTTGTCTCGGTGTTGTTACTCAGTGCAAACAGAAGGCAGATCAGCCAAGGCACTTGCTGGTTTCCCTCCAACACTGGAAAACAACAGCTTCATCTTTCCACAGGCTTGGGATTTTTCATGTGTGTATTTTAAAAGTGCTGTTGTCCTCCACTACTGTGGGAACACGTGATCAGCACAGACAAAGTGTAAGGGGTTGTGTTTCGAAGGTATTCTTATAAAAATGCCACAGAGAAGTCAGAGCCTAAGGAGCAGCGGCACTTCTGATTTGGAGATTCTCCAACAAGCAACACAGCTCCAAGCTGTGAATGAGCTCCAGATATTTGAGAAATTATGATGATTTTAGATGTGTTTGGGTAGATATGTTGCTCTGTGTCTAAACACTGGGAATGGAGGAAAGAAGGAGAAACATGCTCAAGGAGAAAAACCCCTTTAGAGGAAAGCGCAAATTGTTGGAAAGCTCTGAAGAGTTCGCATTAATGTCATGTCATTACTCCATATTGCTGCACAGGTTAATATAATTGGGTTACTGTGTGTGAGCAATGATCCATAGCATGTTATGGCACTGAAACAAATGACATTTAACCAAGAGATTTGTAAGGCACCTTGTTATCTGCATGGTGAGCAATTGCAAGGGAGAGTCAGATTGCTAGACGAGCGACTGACAAATTAGTTGTTGGGTTTACTGGACAGCTTGGATTTATAACCTCACAAATCCAACATAATTTATTAGATCCATAAACAGACAGATCCAGTGTTTTTACTAAGATTACACTCTTATTGAAGTCTCTGATCCTGTCCTGTTTGCAGTGCTGTATTATTCATATTATTCATGTAGCACTCAGTCCTCTTGGGTGGGGGCAAGGTGAGCTGAGATCAATAAGAATCTGCAGGTTTCTAGCAAAAAAAAAAATATTTACAGCCCAGTTAATAAAATAATAATTTGCAGTTGGTGGTCCCACACTCCAACTTTAGTCTCTCCAAAGAGGAAAGGATCAAATAAAAGGGACTGGTAAAAGATGCAAATTCAGCTCAGTAAAATATCTGCTCTGTTTCTCGGTAGAACAGAGGCCAAAGCCCTCATAATAATTTAAAATACATTTAATTTTTTAAATAATTTAAAAAACAAGCTGAATGAGATATAGGGGGGAAAGGGCTCAGTCCCACCTGGATAGTCATGATGGCTTGTTTCCACCTTGGCCTCTGGGAGGATGAAATATCCCCATTTCATTCTGCCTTTTCTGGACTGAGCAGCAGAATGCTCAGCATTGCCCTGACTGCAGGACAAAGCTGTCCCTTCTGGAAGGGTTTTCTTTAAAAACTCATTGAAAAAGAACATACAGCTTCCACAGGCAGATCATTCCAAACCTTTAACTGGTGTCAATATCTATCTGCTATGACTTAGCTCAATGACTTCTCTTTCTTTCCCTAGGGACATGGAAAAGAAATAATTACCTCCCTTTTTATGCCCCCCTTCCCCTCTGCAGCCCCCCTGTGTCCCCTGTCACTGGTGGCACTTGGTGCCCTGGGCTGGGTCTGGGCCCCCCTGGCCCTCAGAGGTCAGCTCAGCACAGCTTCACTGTGTCCCTCCAGCTTTTCCCATTTGAGGAAATGATGAAATATTGCCTCTGTTCAGAGCCTTAGCTCACACCAAAATTTTTATGAGGTGATAAAATGATCACCCTTGGGCTCGTGGCTGCTGACTTAGACCAAAACTACACCACCCAAGAGAATATTCTTGCTCCTAATCCAGCTGGCATTTGGGATCACTTGCTTTCCACGTTAGAGGGCAGATTGTTTGGGCTAGAAAAACTCCAGAGAGATGTCCAAGCTTTTTGGATGTTCCTGCACAGCAAATCTGACCTCCATTTCTTTTGGAAATTTTCCCTTCTCCAAGTAAAATTTTAAAACTCCTCTCATAAGTTGGGTTGATCAAAAATAACCTGGGGAGGCTTTTGAAGCTGGCTCTGAGGTTCAGCTGTAATACTCTGGGTTAAATAATGAAAATAAGAGAGGAGTCCAAACTCAACCAAAGCTATGGGCTGCTGCAGGGGTTTGGAACCCCAACCTGAGCTGTGGAGCTGCACGAGCATCTCTCTGCACCCTTGGGCTGATGACAGCAAGCAGCCTAGGGCCGAGTTTGTCATTTAAGCTGAACAAAAAGACGAGAAACACTGGCATTAAGTGCCACTGGCACTGACAAGGTGCTGGAGAGGATGTGGCTGGGATCAGAGAGCAGGGCATGGCCTGGCTGGTACCAACTGGGCAGTGCCCATCCCTCCCCCATGGGCACAGCTTAGCCTGGGCTGGGCTTTGAGCCTGAGCTGGGCTCTGCTCTTTGCTTGCTCCACAGCCACTCACAGTCCTGCTGAACGAGTCCTTCAGGGCTTCCCCTCATGGAAAGCTGTTATTGTTAAAATAAACACACATTTAGCTGCACCATCTAATATTTCACAAGCCTGAGGCTCAGCAGTTGGAAGGCATCTCCCCCAGCCTTGAAACACAAATGAGGGATTGGAGCATTTTCAAGGCAAACACCAGAGGATTTTGTTGGTGCTGGTTTGGTGTGGATTTCACTGGTGCTGGTTTGATGAGGATTTTGTTGGTGCAGGTTTGGTGTGGACTTTTTTTTGTTGGTGCTGGTTTGGTGTGGATTTTCTTGGTGCTGATTTGGTGTGGATTTTGTCGGTGCAGGTTTGATGTGGGTTTTGTTGGTGCAGGTTTGGTGTGGGTTTTGTTGGTGTGGATTTTATTGGTGCTGGTTTGGTGTGGATTTTATTGGTGCGGGTTTGGTGTGGCTGTCACTGCACAGTGACACCACCATGCCTGGAACAGCTCAGTGCAAGATCCCAACCACCACTCTTTTAAACAAATATCACAACCAGCTGCTGGAGAAGCTTGGAATGCTTTAGACAGATGTGCTGGACACTTCAATCCATACCTGAGTCAGAGTTACACCCTGAATGGACTGAAGAAATAGAGAAACAAACCCTGAATGGACTGAAAAATAGAGAAACCAACCCTGCCTGAGTGGACTGAAGAAATAAAGAAACCAACCCTGCCTGAATGGAATAAAGAAACAGAGAAATAAACCCTGCCTGATGTCTTCCTGAGCAGGTTTTGCTGAGTTGCTTTCTTGGAATAATTTGATTCATTTTTAATATTTAAAAATATTACAGACCAAGTTCACGCCCGGTTTAACATCAATTAATCTAGCAATGGGTAAAGCCAGTGAAAAACTTGGGACTTAAAAAGAGCAATCTAACATTCTTTCTTGTTTTTCTTTGAAGCAGGTTCTATACAAAGATGCAATACCAGATTTTATATAAAATGCCTAATTGAAGCACGCCCCCAAACTATGCATTTTCATTTTGTGGCATTGAAGAAGAAAAAAAACCCCAGCCCTACTAATAATTACTAAAAAGGAAACTCAGCAGGGTAGGCAGGAGGAAACATGGAAGGCAGTGGAGGAGGAGAAAAGCTCAGCATATGGAGGGGTTAACTAAATCTGAGCCTGTGATAATGTTCTCATGTTTGCCAGGGAGACTGGGGAGAAAATCCTAATGGACCTACTGGAAACTGTTAATGCATTTTGGTTATGTGTACAAAAGGGACACGAAGCCAACAGAAAGGGCTAATGAAAAATGATGTGAGCATTCAGCAGTGAGCATTATTCAGAGCCCTGATGGTGGCGGAGAGATGTGAACCACGCTGGTCAGGTGAGGAGCTGGAAAACCTGGTGCAGGATCACCTTTCAGACTGAGTGCTGCCAGCACACTTAGGGAAGCACTGAATCATAGCTGGAAGATGAGATGTTGCTTTGGGAAATGCAGAGAGGCATGTTACTAGCATATACTTCAACCCAGAGAAAACAGTCATTTGTTTCACAGGTGAATCAACAAGCATTTCCTTCAGCAAACCCAGCAGCATGCAGAGATATCACTGAGGGTTTCACCACCAACAAACAGTGGTGCCTGTTCCCACTAATGGAGAATTTCATGGCTAGATATAATTCCAGTCCACGTTGCTCCCAGACACCCAGACTGTCACAGCTTTGGGCAGGGGTTCTCTTTCTGCAGCACCAGTTCCAGTGGGAGCTGCTTTGGGATGGAAACCTCCCTGTGAGAAAAATCCACGTGTGGTCCTCAATCCCCCAGCTGTAACCTCCTGATGGACAAAGGGAGGTGGGCACATGACATGAATTTCTAGAACACTTGGATTGTACAAAAAATGGCTTTGAAAAGTTTTTCTTTCTACTGATATTTCCTCTGTATTTTCACTGGAATTCGAGAAAAAAAAATGCAACTCTTTTTCCTTATGAACTCATTGGGATGTTGCAAATCTCAGACATTTCAGTTTGGGGTTGGAGTCTCTTGCCCTACTGTTAGTTGTCAGCAAGAGCAAAGGTATTAAAAGACCAATTCATGTTCAAGACAAGAAAGAAAATTCTCCTTTCTGCTGCTGCCATGAGGCTGAGATGCAGAAAAGAGGGAGACAGAGGTGTCAAGCTGTGACCTTTTGCTGAGGTGGACTCCTAAATTCATTTATCTCATGGCCATGGTCCTTCCTTGTGTCACCATGAGGGGAACAAAGAGGGAGCCAGGAGTGTCCTGCTGTCCTTCTGCTGTGCTGGGGATGCTTTGGGCTGTAGAGTGTTACTTTAGGTCTTTGCTTTTTTTAGGTCTCATTTGAGGAAATCATGAACTCTCTTTCTTGAGAAGGGATTATATTTCCCTTAATTTAAACAGCTTTGAGCAAACAAGTACCAATTTGGATGTGCTTTCCCATTTAATATTTACGTGATTTATGCTTCCAAGCAACCCTTCTGCTCTCCTGTTTATATGCCCTCCAAGCTCATTTTTTAACTCCAGTTAATCACACTGAAGGAAAACATAACTCACAGGGAGAGGATGATGGCCAACTTTAAAACTGGGGCTACCACATTGGATGTCAGCTCTGCTGCTAAAAATAACTACCCTGGGACAGGTGCCTTCCCTGGACAGCAAAATTTAATGCCACTTTTTAAAATCCTGGCTAGCACAAGCCTTGGAAGGGAAGAAACCCTTTAGCATTTGGGGAGGGAAGGATTGGTATTCCCAGTCTAGGAACTGAAAGCTGATTGTTTGAAGTACTGACAGAAAAACTGGCTGGACATGAAGCAAACAGCAGAGGCTCAGAGCACTTTGCCTTCTCACCCTTGTCATAGTTTAGGTTGGGAAATGTCAGGCTGAGTAATTTCTAATCTGCTAATGCTGTTGTTTGTGCTGCACAGTAAAAGGTAGTCCATCTGTAGCTCCAAAACAGGTCAGTGATAGGCAGGTGGGACTCAGAATAAAGGGATAAGTAGGAAATATTATTTGTGCCATGTTTCTTTCTCTGCACAGAAAATATTTCAAGCTCCTCCAGATGGAAAACATCTACCTCTACTCAAGTTGTGCTCCTTGATTTTCCCTTAACCACGTACCAACTCATCAGCACCCAAATTCAGCAGGCAAACCCAGAGACCATCAGTCCTGGGGCCAGGCTGAGACCTGCACCTTCAGGGAGCAAGGAAGAAATGAAGAGAGAAATGTGAGAGAAGGAGTTTGTGACCAATTGAGGAAATACCTGCAAGTGCTTTTTCTCTGAGAGCTTGGCAGATGGACAGGGCACTGTCTGTGCCATCCCTCTGCAGTGGGGATTCACTCAGTTAAATGCACTCAATGTTTTAGCAATAGACTTGGCAATACATAAAAAATGGTGTTTAACTGCACTGGCAGGTCCCAGCAAGCCGGGGAAGAGGGGAACTGAGGGGTGGCCATGAGTTTCTGTTTCCTGGGGTGTTTACAGCCAACAGCTCAGCTGGAGCAGGGAGCAGCATCCCTGCAGAGCAGAGCTGGGCGTGCAGGATTGTTCTTGGGGTGCAGAACCCACAGCTGCTACAGAGGTGTCAGGGAATTACAGACATGATTTCTCTCCTTCCTCTGTAAATGCAAAGTTCTGCTTAATACCACATTGGTTGTCTGCATGGTTTTTTTATTATTTTTAATTTCCCAGTGGGATGAGAAGCCTTCCCAGGTGGTGGGGTATGAGTATCCCCAGAACCCTGTGAAGCCCATGAGGGAGTGAACAAGCAGCAAACAGAAAGGATCAGGTTTCTCACACCTTCCAGAGACATCCCAGGGATGTGAGGCAGCATTTCCCTCCACCTGCAGCTCCCAGGAGCCTGCAGAGCCAGGCTGGGGGAGAACCAAGGGAACACCCCAGCTCCTGGGGAGCAGCCTCATCTCCAACAACCCTCCTGCTCCTCATCCTTGACAGAAGTGTCCTTTGCTCCTTCCAGGTGCTAAACCAAATCCAACTGGATTTTCAGGGTTCAGCTGCTCCCAAGCCAATGCTGGTTCATGGGTCTGGGAGAGCAAGCAGCAATTATAACAGCTTGCATGATTTCCATATGCGTTGTGCCAAATTATTCACACCTTGTTCTTCCTTTTTACAACACCAGGGGAAAAAAACCCCATCAATTATCTCTAAATCCTCCTTTTCTTGCAGGGCAGGGGAGAGGAGAGGATACCTCTGCACAACACCTGAGAGGATAGAGAGAAGTTTCTCCTGTAGCTGAGTCCTAGGGCCAAACACATCATCTGGAAGGATACAGTCGCTTTTACAGACTGTCATTTTCTAGCAATTATAATTTCACACACATTTACCTAAGGACAATTCTGAAAAACAAGAAAAGTGACAAGTAAACAAATGATATTGCTGCCTTTCCTTGAAAAGCATTGTAGTTGTTTTTCAGATAGCAAATACATTAAAAAGTGGGAAAATAATTTTAAATAAGAATATATCTCTTCAAAGGGAGACACCACTTCAGATACTGATGTAAGAGGTAAATTAAAGAGTGCCAAGTGCAAGAAGGTTCCCCATTTCTTTGTAGGATGTAATTAATGGAAAAGTCTTACTCAGATTGCCACAAACCAATGGAGAGAGTTCAATATATAGTTGACCATGTCAATATTTCTGTTCAGTTTAAGTATTCTATCATTTTTATTCAATATTAAGACTTCTAAACATGAATTCACTTCCATATGTGATTATAAAGCCATCTGGTTTTCCAGTGCCAGATCTGCACAAAGGACAAGGTTTCAGTTTGAAGCCATTCCCCCTTGTCCAGCCTGCCACTACATGTCCTTGCAAATTGTCTCTCACCAATAAGATACGAGGACCTTTTGAAGTGAAAGAGAGAAGATTTGAATGGATATTAGAAAAAAATTCTTCCCTGTGAGGGTGGGGATGCCCAGAGCAGCTGTGGCTGCCCCTGGATCCCTGGCAGTGCCCAAGGCCAGGCTGGACAGGGCTGGGAGCAGCCTGGGGTGGTGGGAGGTGTCCCTGCCATGGCAGATGGTGGGATGAGATGGGCTTTAAGGTCCATTCCAACCCAAAGCATTCCATAATTCCATAATTTATCCTTGTGACCAGTTTGAAACTAACTCCTTACAAAGCAGAGATAATGTTTTAGTCTTTCTGAACAGATCACCTGGGTTTTTGGCTGGTGACAACAACCTCAACAGAAAGTAGAAAATGAAGCCAGAATGATTGATAACTGCATTTTCATCTGTTTTGCATTATCCAGTCAGCACTAATTATTACCTGTTTTACTAGGATATGGTTTTATTGGTATTTTGAGCCAGCATCTTGAGTTGGTACACAGTCAAAGTCTTGTGCTGCTCCAAATTAGGTCACCTAAAGGAATCCAGCATCTGTGCAAGAGTCCAGGTCACAGAGCTATTTGTGGAATGGATACTGTACAGTCTTTGTGAGTGCATGATATATGAACTGTATGTATTACCTTGATAAATTGTTTTTAAATATTTCCTCCTTTTTATTAATTGAAGAGGAAACTCATGCATCAATGACATTTTTATGCTGGTTTACACATAAATTATTTCCCTGTGATGTTCATTTTTATTATTATTGCCGATATTATAGCAAATGCATTTTTTTGCCTTGTAAACAAGATTTTGCTTACAGCTAAATGAAAGGAAGAGAAGTTAATCACGTTGAAATAATAGGTTTAAAAAGGTAATTCAGTAATGTTTGGCTGATGTTTAATCTTCCCCAATAGAAGCCATGCTGAGAGAAATGACAGAAATTCTGCTTTTGTAATTAAACTGTATTCATCACTGGCAGGGCAGCTGAAGGAGAGCTGAAATAATGCAGTCCCTGCTGACTCTTGGCAGAGCCTTTCAAGCAGAGACTTCAAGGTTTGTTAAGTGGCAGTGGTAGCTGCAAACTCTAAAAAATGAAGAGCATCATCACAGCTTTGAGTGTAAGAACTTAACATTTTGGGTCTTTTTTGTAGGAGGGTGTGAAGTTTTTCTGAGCCCATCAGAAAAACTCTCTCTGAAAGCAGCATCCATCTCTCACTCAGCAGAAGAGTAGAAACAATCACCCAGGATATGTCCAGGGGCCTTTTTCCCCTGAGAGCTCAGTGTCTCACTGTTAAATATTTTTCTGAATCTGATCCCTATCCAACCACTCTGCATCCATCATCCCCAGTTCCAGGCCTGACTGCCCCTCCTTAGCACTTCTGAAATACATCCAGCACTGCACAGGACCTGGGAGTCCCAATCCCACAGGGAGCAGTGAAAGCTCAGAAGGGTTTGAAGCTGGGCCACCCTTGCCATAAGTCATATTCACATTGTCTCCCCATAAAAAAGTCAGTGGTTCTCAGCAGCCCAGCAGATTTTTTGCATTTTTTCTAGGTTTGCTTTCTGCTCAGCAGCTGAACAGTCAAATGGCATTTAGCACGTGAGCTCTGAATGAAAGTTACATTTCCCTTTTTTGCCCTCTGTGGTTTGAACCTCCAGCAAACTTCCCCCTGCAGCTCTGGAAAATATAAACAATCCTTTCAGTATTAGAAGGCAGGCATGACCAAGCTTTGATTTGTGATTTTCTGGGGAAGAACTGTATCATCCCTCGAGGAGAAGATCTGTATGTTGGAGTGGCAGAAGCAGGTCAGTCTCAAACAGCACCCAATTAGGCAGATTTCTGTTGTTTAGCCAAGCAGATGTATTCATCACTGAACATTAGATGCTGCATCATCCACTTAGAACAGCTTCCAGCTCCTTAAAAATGCAGAAATGGGAAATCTCCTTTGCTTCTTGGCCGGTGCTTTGACCCATGCAGTAGCAGTCACTTCCAAGGTATCAGTAAGAAAATTAAACAAGTAGCTGGGAATGAGCTCAGTGGTTTCCCAGCTTTGGGATCTGTGTTTAAAGCATTTCCTAACAAAAGGAAAACAATAAAAACATTTGATTTTTTCCCCAGGCAGGTTTTCATTCTCTCCCACCGTCTCTAAGGTCAGGTGAAACTTTTCTCTAGGAGTTTAAAAGGTGATCAGGTATTTGATGGAACAAGGAGTCTCTTCAAACAGGGTTGCTCTCGGGCTTATTTGTCCCTGCACTCAGCCCTGCTTGGAGAAGCCAACAGGAGTAACTTCAGTACCATAAGGAGACAATTTTCTGCCTAAAACCACCACTCCCAGGCTTTTCCTCAAGCCATGCTGCAGCCGAACCTCCGTGGTGCCTGCCTTTCACCCAGAAATGGGCAGGAGTGCAGAAAATCCTGTGCTGAACCATCCACATCACATCCCCATGGCAGAATCCCACATCCCACTCTTTATACCATGTCCCAGTGTTAAGAACAATATTTAGAGCTTCCTAGAGAATGATTTTATCCAGCAGGACTGGTGAAGATGATGTGCTCTTGGTCTGCCCTTGGTCACTTTACAATAATCTGATTCAGAGAGCATTGGGTGCCTAAACCCTGGGATCTGGTACCATGCTCACCTGTGCTCACAGGTAACTGAGTTATTTCCATGGTTCTACTGCTAAAAAAATAAGTTCCTGTGTCAGTGTGTTGATACTTTCAAACATTTTTACTGAGTGGCTTCAGCTTCCAAGTGTCATACACCTTTCTGGAGCCTGGGATAGTTTACCCTCAGCAATCACAGCAGATTAAGGATGATCCCTCATGACCTGTATATCCATTATGCATCTGACCAAGGTTTCACACAATGCAATAACTTTGCTAAACAACCAGAGCCCAGAGGATGTCATGGGAAATGTATTCTGAACAGAGCAGGGGAGCTTAACACACAGAAATTACTGTTTGCCTAATACACAACAACTTCTTTCCAAATAAAACGCTTCTTTTCCAACACAATTTTTGTGTGTGTGTATGAAAAGACTGATTTTTCTATGGAAGAATTTTCTGCTTTCCCATTTTTATAAAAGTGAAAAATGAAAGTTTATTTTTCCCATTGGTTCAAAGAGACTGTCTGGATTGAGCATCTGCAGTGCATCCTTACCTAATATTATCAACATCACCCCTGTAACCTGTTTGAGAATCACCTGAATTTAGTGCATAAAGGGATTTTTTACCACAGTGCTATGTATTACTAAGTTTATAGAAAGTTATGAAGATGTTTTTACTGAGGAATATTTGCAAGTTTCAGATGGCTGGCAGATGTGTTAAAGAACATATGATTCAAATAGAAAACCTTTCCTTTTATTGCTGAAACACTAATAAGAGTGCACTTTAATATGCCTTAATGTGTTACTCCTTAATTGACAGCAGATGTTTCCTGAACAGCATTTTTTAAAAGACGTGCCGCACTTCAAAACAAGCAGAAATAAACCTTACTGTACATACAAGGGCTTCCAAAAACAACGCCTCCCCTTGCCAATAATTGTTTTTAAAAACAGCATTCTGGATTATTTGCAAATCAATATTAAGTCCCATGGAATATGCCAGAGTAAATCTGATGTTATTTCAACAGGACCTTAACACAGCCTGTGTTCAAGGTTTCCTTTTGCTTTCCCTCCACTCTCCAAAATGGGAACCATCACCCAGCCCTTGATGCTGGATCAGAAGAGAATGGGAAAATCCATCTTCTTAATGGGAAGCCAAATATCCACCTACGTGGTCAGGCAGAGAAAACTTCCAGCAGAACCAGTGCACCTCACCTGAGGACCATGGCAATTATTTCTATGCTTATGTGTAAAATATTCCAAGATTTGAAACCTCCTCATCCCTGTCTGCTGGCAGGACACCAAGGAGAGAGGAGAGGCTGCTCTTTTAGCCTGGGGGCTCCAAAATTACAAATTCCAGGCTACAAATGGCAAGGGATTGTCATCCAGGTCAGCAGGGTTGCAAGGACTTTGATCATCACAGGCCAGAAAAGGAGGAGGTTTTCCCTCATTATATTGCCAAAGTCTTGCTCCAACTCCAGATCAAAGCAGCTCTCTCAAGGTATCTCAAAGCACACAGGGATGGAGTTCTCACCATTCTCAGTATGGTCCCAAGTACTGAAAATTTGTAAATCTGTTTATTACTGAAGATGGGTATGATTACAAAGGGCTAGAGAGGGCTCCGGTTATTTGAGAAAAGAGAAGAAAGGACTTTGGAAGGAGTTCCTTCTCCTTCCAAAGTCTCTTGAGAGACTAGACCACACTTTGGAGTGCAGAACTGGTCTCAGAAATGATGTCCTGCCCAGTGCTGCTGTCACTGGTGTCACTGCAGACCCTTCAGCAGGTCCTGCGTGACCCAGGACAGGGGACAATCAACCTCAGCATCAGCCCTGAAGAGCTTAACTTCAAATCTTCTTGCGCTAAAGGAGGACTTAATCTGAAATCAACTTGATTTATTTCTTCTTCCCCTTCCTTTGAAAGGTTAATAACGTTTTTATTCCCTCAGCCTTAATTTTGGGAATATTTCCACTGAGTGTTGTTGCAGGACAAGTGTAGTGTTGCAAAGCAAACACCACTGTGCCAAATCCCAGAGAGATGAGCCTGGTGCTGGGCAGGGGATTGCTGCCTCTGGGACCCACGAGCTCCAGGCAGGTCCTGGTGCTGGAGTGGGAAAGGCCAAACATTTGGATCCACTGAGGACTTTTTGCAGCCCTAATTGTGAAGGCAATAATACCAAAAATAACCAGCAGCACAAGGCAAGCAAGAAAAGTAACAGCAACCGTGGAATTTTATTATCTTCATGAAAGGAGTCGGATGAACATAATCAGATTATTGATGGGGAGAGATCAGAGAGTGGCCATCCTTTGTAATCACAGGAACAACCTTTTCCCTCTGTGTGTGTCTGCTGGTGTCCTGGGAAAATGAGACTTGCAGGATTGAGTGTGCAGCCCCCAGACTCGGCCAGGAGCAGCCCCCAGGTCCCCATCCCTCCTGCCCACCCCACATAGGGCTTTTTGATGTGTGTGTGCTGCTCCCACGCTGGGCTCCCCAGCCCTGCTGGGAGCTGTGGCAACAAATGACAGAATCCTTAAATACAGCCAAGCTGTGGTCACTGTTTATTTATTTTTATTATGTAAACAGCCCATCGCTTTGGGTTATTACAGTTTAGCTTGAAAGGCATTTGATCATTGAAAATGACTCGCTGTTATAAAATCTTTTTGTTAAAAAAAAAATCTTGTTAAAATACTAAGTAATTGACGGTGCTTTTTGTCATCCTGCTTATAAAATACAAATCATAGGGCAATAAATATTATTCATTTAGAGTTGATGCAAACCAAATGTTTTCTTCCTTAAAATACCCATAAAAGTGAAGTTTTATCTTCCATCTGGCAATGGCTCTTATGCCAAAATGTTCTGAGTGGGATTGCATTAATAAGAAGACATCAAGAGAAATATGTTACTTGTATCCTTTAATATGCCTTTGTAAATTGAGATACACATTGGCCTTCTATCAATAAGCATCTCTACCTGTGGGGTTTGAGAAGGATTAATAGAGAAGAACCATTATAGGTTGAAAGGACAGAGCATGCTGGGAGAAAAATGAAAATCAAACATCCACCAGTGCATACACTTCCTTCCAGGATAATATTTAGATTTTATTTTATTTTCTTAATTTAAATACATATATATATATATATATATAAATAAAACATTTAAGCTGGTTTTAGATAGCACACATCTGTACTGCAATAAGGCCATTTTCAAAAGTACAGCTCTCTGTGGGATATTTATTTAATTCGTATTGGTTTTGGACCCCAGCCTATAATGAGAAAAGATATGGGCACATGCTAGAGACGGTGGCTGCAACTGGGACTTTTTTGAACATTAAAGTAGAAAAAGCCTTTGCATGTAGGAAGGGTTTAGTGGAAATTCAATAACTTTTGCTTCAGACACTGTGCTTCAGAGCAGTAACAAAGACAAGAGAGAACTGATGCAGACACTGAATTCACGACCAAGCTGCATGGAAAATGCCAACTGGATCTGGCAGCATTCCCCAGCCTTTGTTTTTCTGGACGCTTTTCACCTTTCTGCTAAAATTTGATTTTGGAACCAATTCTGAGTCCCCCTGCACTAGTCATGTCTTAGCTGTGCAGGGATGTCTCTCTGTGGGGGTGTCTGAGCTCACACATTCCTTTCTGTGCTGGTCCAAGAGGTGTTTAAGGTGTTGCCTTCCCAAACTGAGATCAAACTGCTCCTACAGGCACTGGTGCTCGTGCCACGCTGCCTTTGCAGCCCCACAAAGTGCAACCACAGCACCACAACCTGCCCATTGCACCAGCACTGGTGGCTTTGCATCAGATTGAGCAGTTTTGAGAGAGTTTTCTCACAGGGGAGAGGCCAGAAGGCTTTCCCCAGGAGGCTGGAGTTTGTCAGGGTCTCTGGGCAATCTGTGGGGCAGCTGAGAGCTCCTCTGTCAGTCCTGCTGCTGCACAAACCAGAACTAGACATGAAGCAGGGAAATGTTCCTCATCCAGACACTGTACATCATTTCCTTGCTGTCTATTGTGAATCTTACCCATTTTCCTGCACCTTAGGGCCCAATTCAATGACTAAAATTGATTTTTGGTACTTCAGTGGCCATGTGTGGGAACCAGACGTATTATTTTTTTATTGAATACAACCCTTAGAGCACTGGCTCACAAGCTCTCTTCAGTACACTATAATGAAGTAATACCAACATTTCCCAGCTCTTCATAACTTCATTACTCTGTGTCTCTTTGGGACACTTTCCTCTCCTACCCAGACTCTTTCATGGATGGTGAATTTTTACTTGGATTATGAGAGCTCTCCCTTTTCCCTCTGTGTGTGTGAGAGCTGACATGTGTGCGCACATGCTCAGCATTATCTGCCTGACTCTGCCAAGAAAACAGCACATCCATGTGCCACCCAGAAAAATGCACTTGACTTTCTAGGAATTGTTTTCATTAAAGCAGGATCAGGACCTGCCTGCAGACCCAGAAGTGGGAATGGAAACAATTTCCCCACACAGGAATCTCAGCTGACGTGCAGCTGCCAAGCTCTGTGTTCCCTTCAGTTATGTTTTCCCTGAAACCATAAACAGTCCCTAAAGTCAACATACAGCTCCCAAGTTTATGTTGACATAACATTAAAGTTGCACAGAGGTAACATCTCATTGAGAGCACCTGCTGTGCCTTACCTGAAGGTGTCTCCTGCATCCCTGGCTGACTGTGCACATCTCCCTCACCTGGGGCGGGGGGTTCCCTTCTCCCTGTGTGCAATGCCAGGCATGACTGTGCTTGGAGCTCTCCTACACTCCAGGTGTGCAGTCACAGTGAGCCTGCCACTCTTGTGATATCCTTAATTGTGCTTCCCTCCCTTTCCTGCTGCATCTTCAGGGAGCACTGGGATGAACACCCAGACAGGCTGCTGTAAATTCCTGCCTAAAATGAAAGCAGTGGGAGAGCCCTAAAGTTGCAGCTGGAAATCTGTTAGAATTATTTAGGGCTTGATTACCCAGCCTGTTCAGCCCTTTCCCTCTCACCCCAGCACCCATTTTCAGAAAATACCCATTAATTTCAATACCCATCGATATTGAAATCAATGGGTATTTTCTGAAAATCAAATCTGGGTGAATGACAAAAGGTTTTTAAAGATGGAGCGGTGGAAGGAGCGATTACGAGGAAAGCTCCTGCAGGTATTAGTCTCACAGGATGGCGTGCCAAAGGTTACTGTGGCGCCCCTGATGTGGAACAATGATGAAATACTATGGGAAAAGCAAGTCCCCAGCTCCAGTGTGTGCATTTGGTGGTCATGGCTATGCACCACTTGTGATCAATGGGTGTAAAGTCAGGGTCAGGGCTGCAGCAGCCGGAGATGCTGGTGCTCTGCTAGCGAGCCAGGCCCCAACCAAGGGGCTGAGTTTCCACAATTCATTCATCATAAACCAGCAATTTGCAAATGTTAGCACTTTTCCCACACATCATGAGCCCTGATGGACTTTAATAAAGGGGTGAGCTAGAGAGAGAGAGAGAAGAAGAGGGAGGGGGAAGAGAGAGAGAAGAAAACCTACATAATTAACTAAAGTTCTTAGAATGGCTTTAATTGTGAAATGTTACCTTTTTGGAAGTAATTGCTGTACAGGTTTTCATTTGCTTTCTAGCTTCTGGTTTTTTGCACTGGTTTCACTTCAGTTAATTAGCCAGTTGTCTCTGTTGGTGATGTTTTGCACCTCTCTCTTTTACCCTTATGGCTGTACAGGAAAGATTTTCCAGTTTGTTTGACTCAGGTGATCATTAAAATTTGATTACCTGCATTAATTTGGTTCCTGCACTGCTTTTAAGTGAAAGGCCTCTAAAGGGAAGGGATAACAAAGAAGAATAAATTGTAAACAAAGCTCGAAAATAGATGAGAGTGAGAATGTGCAAAGCTGTGCAGATTCAGAGAGAGATGCTCATCAGAGTCACTGGCAGGTACCAGCAGCCAGGTTCAAAACCTCCAAGCTCTAAGCAAGTCCTGCTCTGGGTCTGGCCTGTCTCTAGTCTATGAATGAGTAATGTGGCTGAAAGAATGAAATCTGTAGATAGAAGAAGGACCAAGAGTTGGCACTTTTCACTGATATCAATGATAGCATCATTTTAATGTGATTTTCCAGGCGTCTTTTTTCCCCAGGCTCGTCTTCCTCTTCCCAGAGTGAACAATAACAGAGATTTCAGTGACAGGGATAAAACATTCAGAGCTGTGATTATCAGTTTTACTCCTACTGTTTTGGGAAGAAGTTGCTCCTTTCATTGAGGGAAAAAAATCACAGCTCTTCTGCCTGCAGATGAAGCAATAGAGCAGAACTAGACGGTGCATGTTTATTGAATGTTTTAGGTAGAGCTGATCCTTCTGGAACAGAAGCATCTCATCCTCTGTATTCTCCTGCTGGTCAAATCCACCAATGTCTGCTTTGAGTCACTCTCTGAAGGGCTCTGGGCAGTAGGTGGTGGCACTCGGGGAGCTCTGGTGGCTGGGTTAGTGTCACTGAAATGACACTGCCTTGCTGCAGCCATCAGTAGGAGGTGAAGAAAGGGGCTGCTCTTGTTGGCCTTGGGCTCTTTGGTGGCCTGGCCAAGCAGAAGTGGGGACCTGTGGGCTTGCACACCTCACAGCCCCAGCAAAAAGAGACTTGTGGTGAAACCTGATCAGTTTGTCACCTTTTTCACCGGCAATTCAATCCTAGTATCATAAATCTCTGAAAATGTGTCATCAGGGTCCTTCTCTAGTGTGCTTAAACATTCTTCATTCTTCCAGAAAATATAGTTTTAGGGTTATTTTATCCCCTGATTTCCAAGCCTGCAACACCCCTCATCCCAGCCAGGCTCTGCAGCACGAGAGGCTCACAGCAAACCCACCTTACAAAATCCACAATCCCTGTGGTGTTGCTCAGTTCCAAGCATCACCATCAGAAAACACCCCAAACCACAGAGACAGCAGCTGAAACCTCAGAAACTGGCAGGGCTGATGCTTCCTTGGAAACCCTTGGAGCTGCAAAGGTTTCTCCCCACCCAAGCCTGCTCCCAGCTCTGCCCACATGGTGCCATTAGCAGAGGGCTGAAGCCCCTTCCCCACCTCATTCCAGTCAGGCAATGGCCCGAGGTGGTGCTGGATGTGAAATGAGCTCACAGAGTAGCTGAGCACTGCATATCTCTCAGTGCATCTTCCCTTTAACACATCTCGGTTTTTTTCTTCCTTTTCATGACCTGCTGCCAAAATCTCCCTGCTAATTTTTCTACCATCGATGCCATGCAAGAAAAGTGTCTTTGTTAACACATTTAGGGCCTGCTTTTAATTTCTACAGTATTCCCTTTAATAACAATGTCTAATTAAAACATCTGTTAAAAAGTCTGTAACATTAACTTTACAGGGAGAATTTAATAGAATTATATTTGAATTGCAGCCATTTAACGGGTTTCCTAATTAGGCTGTAGAGTTTTTATTTTTTTCAACAAAAACATTACACAAATTAAAATCAGGCCCAGTTTTTTATTATTATTATTACAACATGGAGTGTGGTCAAAGAAAGGCAGGCAGTACGTGATGGTGTGTGAAGGGTGAAAAACTCAGTGCAGCAGCCAGGGACTGAAACACTAAAATATATAAAATGAAAGAAATAAGAGACAATGTTTGAAAGGGGGAGGGGACCAAGAGACAGGCAGGGAAAAATTCTCTGGCCTTTAATTTGCACAGTTTATTTTCAAAAGGATCCCTGTGAGTATCTAAGCATTTATCTGCCCCCATTCCCTTTGTATTTTTCCCAGATTTCACTTGTTTGGATCTTGTCTCTATCTTGGGGTTAAGAGGGAAGAAGACTTGAAAAAAAATTGATTTATGCCAGGTTTGTGTTTGCATGCATTTCAGAAGCTTGGATGGGTTTGTAACCAGGCAAAGGATTTCTGCAGTTAATTTAGTAAAGCTGAGCTTTTTCTGTAAAACTTTGCACCTACTGACTGAATGACTGAAATATGGAATATGGAACCTCCAGCACTTTGAGGAGAAGATGTGTTCTGGGCTTTTAAAGGCAGGATTTGACAAATATTTTTTAAATATGTGAAATCATGGATGGAAATTCTAGTTGGGGAGAAAACAGATCTTCCCCCACACATTGGAATCCTCAGTTTGACCACACCAGGATAAAGCATCTCACAACTGAAATTGTTTTATTTTCATAAAAGAGTGTTGGTTTTCCAGTGGGATGGGGTCATTTTTGTGTCCAGAATGAGATGCAAGAAAACAATACAGTTTCACTCTTCAACATAAATATTTCATGTGGCTCTCAACAAGATGCTAAAGTTAGTGCCTGTATAAACATCTTGGGTGAAATCCTGGCCTCTGAGTTGTCAGTGATAAAACTCTTACTGACTTCAGAAAGGCCAAGACTTCATCTTTTGTCTTTAAATTGAACTTACAGTTGTAGTGAGCACTGGCAAGGGAAAACCCACTTCAAAGGAAGGCTCTGACAGTTGGACACTTATCTCCCACTGATCTAAACTATCAAAATCTCTTTTTGTTTCCCAAGCGAGCCTGGAAATCCCATTGAGAGCAAGTTCATCAAAATAGCTCTTTTGTTCTTCTAATTTACAGCAAATCCAACGAAGAACACAACTTCCCTCAAGGAATTTTCAGTACAGCACAGGCCAACCTCAGACAGAAAGGGCAGGTTTAGTAGGAAAAAAATAACAACAAAATGTTCACAACAAAGAATAAGAAATGCATTAGCATTCTTCTGAGACCCAGGACACTGGTGAGGCCTTTGATCTCCTCTGCTCTGCCATACTGCATTGCTTTTGTGGCTTTTGGACTTGTAACACAAGTCAAAGTCTGTTTGGGTCTTGTGGAAACCATCTGGACTCTTCCAGCCCAAATATCTATTCTTTAGTGGCTGTGAGGGGCCTCTCTCATAACCAAATTATCTGTTTCAGGCCAATATTTCTTCAGCCCACCATTCTGCACATTCTTTTCAATGGAAGAAGCTGAACCCAGCTCAAATGTAAATACCAGACCCAGTGTCCAGGGGATGGATTCCACTCCCTACACTCACACAAAGCAGCCACCCAGCTCTTACAATATCTTACAAAGTTCCTCAGAGCACATCCAAAAATGCCTTTCTTCACAAAGAGGAGATTTTGTACAGTGACTTGTAGGGTGCTACCCACAAACATTTATGGTCACCAGCCCTCTGCAAATGCCTGTCCAAGAATGAGCTCCAGGGAGCTTTGCCGGACAAAGCTGCACACAGGAATTATCACAGGGCTGTGGTCAGTGTGTTTTCTGTGTACTTGGAGCCTCAGGGGATAAAGTTGTTTTGGAACAAATCCTCAAATCTGCTTGGGTGTTGGTGGGGAGAGGACATTTTGGTAGTTTCAAATGGCATTACACATTTGTGGAGTGGAAATTACAGTTCAGTGTGTGGGCATACTTGATTGGACAATCTTTCAGTTGATGGCCTCTTCTGTTCAATTACTATTAAAATTCATCAAATGGAACAGAGTGGTTTTAATGCCCGTAATTGTTGTACAAAATGCTCTGTAATTGGTCTTACAAATGAAGCTGAAGAGCAAGATCAAACTCCATTGAAAATGAATCTGTCTTTCCACTGAAGAGTTCAAGAGTCACTTCGAAAATCCATTTCACGGGGAAGTGTTTAGCCAATTCCAATTCTGGTTCGTTTTGTGTGGCAGTTTTTATTTGCTTATTTTGGCCTCTCATATGCAAATGAATCTGCCAACTCTTGAACTTGGTTCCACGTGCTCCCCTCACTTGTTAATCCAGTGCTGCAGTCAGGCAGCAGCAGGCAAACTTCAAACCCTTTCAGGTGCATTTTTGGGTGAAATGGGAAGCCTGGCACTGGGCAATGTGAGCGGAGGAGCTGGCAGGTCTGGGCTGTGCTGCCTCTGGTAGAGGAGCCAGTTTCAGCAAGCCTTGCCAACCTGTGCCTGATTTTTAGGGGATGGGAGGGAGTGTTTTTACCCCTGACAGATGAAAGGAGAGGCAATCTGAGACATGTGAATAAGCAGATAGTCAGGATTTCTTACACCACTTACACCACTTACACACCAAAAGCAGCATAACCTGGAACAGCAACATGGGAAACTAAGGAGGACATTTGGGGCATTGGTTTTATTTGGTGCTCCACAAAGAATTCATTTGCTCAGAGATAATCCTCAATTTTCACCTGGAGCAAGATGACCTGTAAGGTGCCTCCCAGCCCAAACCAAACCATTCTATGATGCATTATTCCATGATGGAACATGATGGATTTAACCACTGGACAGCATCTCTCCAGCTGATATTTAATTCTGTCTTCCACCTCTTAAAGACTCCAGACAAAACCCTCTTCAAAGCCTCCTTCTCCTTCTCCTTCTCCTTCTCCTTCTCCTTCTCCTTCTCCTTCTCCTTCTCCTTCTCCTTCTCCTTCTCCTTCTCCTTCTCCTTCTCCTTCTCCTCCTCCTTCTTCTTCTTCTTCCCCTTCTTCCTCTTCTTCTTCTTCTTCTTCCTTGCCTCAGCCAAAAATTTCCTGGTTTTCACTATCGAATCTGGAAAACACAGCTTATTGTTCATGCTGCTTCTGTCAGTTCTTTTCTGCTTTTTCTACTCTCAAAGAATTAAAAAGAGGGCTCAGAGGGGATCACTCCTTTTTGTGTAACAAGTAGAGAGCATCCTGTGGCACCTCTCCATGGAATGAAGTGATGGCTGTGGAAGAAGAGCAAATCAGAACTGAAACTGGGGGGGGGGGGGGGGGGGGGGGGGGGGGAAGAGAGAAAACTACACGCTGCTGTCCCAAATCCATTTAAAAGACACAAATCCCGCTCCACACTCCTGACTTGTTACCAGGTCACGTTATTCACACTCACTCACACTGACTCTGTCATTATTAATCTGCTGGGGGTGTGTGTGACAGTTGAGCCCAGCAGCTCCTGGGGATAGCAGAGGAGCTGTGCAGGAGCACTGGGAGTGTGTGAGCTCCCCTACGTGCCTGAGAGCAGGTAGCTGGGGTAAAACAACCAGCCCTAATTAAACTGAAAGTGTAAATAAATAGAGCAGAATTTCAGATTGCATCCAACAAAATTAAGAAAAGGTCATGGACAAGGCTTTATTTTTTAAAACCTACCAGCTCTGTTTATTAAATGTGATTGCTTCGTACACACTCAGCACTAATTGGATTGCAGGTAATTTTGTATTTAGTGGAGGTGGGTGAGAGAATAGAATAGGGAAGGGTGGAACACACTTCTGATGGCATCAGTTACGTCCTAAAATAGTCTGTTAGTCAGCATCCTGACCTTTTCTTTTCCCAACCCAAGCCCTGAACAAAACACCTTGATTTTTTTGTCTGGATTTTTGCTGCCGATAAGAAATTCCACTGTGGTCTCAACCTCTGGAGCCCTTTCTGGGATGTGTTTGTGTGTTTGTGTGTGTGGATATGCATGTGCAGCCAGGAAAGGTCTGTGAAGCTGCAGGAAAGGCCCTAATTGCAATTAAATCACACACCTTCCTCCACATGTATCCTTGCTGTGTAGGCTGAGCTGTTCAGGTGTGTGTTTTAAGTCACCAGGTGAAACCAGAGCGAAACAGAGAAGTTGCACTGTCAAGAACAAGCAAATTTAAAATTTTCTATTATGGAGAAGGCACAGCAGAGATTTCTCTTTGAAGGGCACTCTGGGGAGGCTGGAAGGTTTTGGGTGGAGGAACCAGAGCCGATGCCAAGTGGTGCCTCAGACCCTGCCTCACCTACAGCAGGAGAAAACAGGAGCAGAAACTCTGAGAAACCATGGGGGAACCTACTCCTGCCTGTGCCTCACCTGCCTTTAACTCACCCAACAGGGCAGAAAGCAGAGCCCTGAGGGCTGTGGCTGCTTTTATCCCTGCCGACCTCGGGGGATTTTGTGCAGCTCAGCACTGGGTGTCAGCGGGTTTGATGAGAGACACCCACACACCCCCATTGTCCAACATCCAAAGTGCCCTTTCATCCCCCTGCCTGGCATGGACATCCCTGGGGGGGCCACTTTGTCTTTTAGAGGGTTTCCTTGTCCCCCCTTCCTCTCCCTTAGCTTCCCCAAGCTGGAAAAGACAAAAACAAACCCAAAGCCTTGAAGCTGTAGGAAAAATCAGAGTTTATCAGAGTTCGCGGGGTTGCCGGTGCTTGGAGTGTGATGTCCCCCAACTCTCACTGGCTGGGTGACACCAAAAATCCTTCTCATCCTCACAACTCTGCATGCTGGGAGCTGCTGGAGAAGTTGGGATGGGGTGAGGCCCTACAGGACCCTGCCCTGCTGCCATGGGCTGGGGGCTCCTCATCCTGCCCCATGTAAACCCCCATCCATCCCATTCCTGCCCTGCAGTGTCAGCACAGATCCCAGTCTCATTCCAGAGAGGATTTTATTTAAATTGCACAACTGAATGGTAAGTGAATTGACAGCCAGAATTGGGAACTGGACTTACAAAAAGACCTGGAAAATGTTGAGTTTTCAGCTTAACATACTGAATATTTTTTCTCCTGAAAAGCGAAATATTTCGTTTCATTTCATTTCAGTCAGAAGCATTGCATACTTTGGTGAGGAAAACCATGCATCTGTGGCAAGGGAGCTTGTCATGAAAGGCATAACCTAACTAAATTCCAATTTTCTGTTGAAACAACCATTTTGATTGCAATTTTTGGGTTGCATTAGCCATTTCTCCTAGTTCATTAAATCATGTGTCACTTTGTAGCCACAAATAGTTCAAAATCATATTGATTAATTAATTAAAATTATTCCTGGTTTTCTTCAGCAATTATTTGTTGCTAAGAAGAATCTGAACATTTCTAGTCATATCCCTGAATCAGCACTCAGAGAGCTGCTTTGGTCAGGCAGCATCACTTATTTTCTGTTTCTTGTGTAACTAAACAGCAAGCTGAGAATTGCTTTAGCTGGCACCCGAAAGGATATTGCAGCTTACCGTATGCAGACTCATAAGTGAATTGCTGGTAACACAAGTGAGGAGATGAATTGTTTTCCTTAGATCAAAATACACCTTCAAAGTAAGAACAAAAACTGTGCACTGATTTGAGCCGATTTTAATGACAATGACAACAAAAGGAGGCAGATTAAGGTCTTTAGCAGGGAGTTTGGAGGAAAACTGAGATTGCTAGAAATAGTTTCTAAGATCGATTGACTTGAATAATACTCTGGGACACAGAGAAGAGAGAGAGGCAATGCCTGAAGAGAATAAATCAAATATCTTACGGCATTTTAAGCATTCTTTCCTTTCCTAGACACTGCTTTTAGTTTCCAGAAATATGAACAATTCCAGGCAAGCAGAGAATAGCCTGTTCATTTCCCCCCATGATGAATAGTTGCACGTTAGTCTGCTCATTTAATGACAGCTATATATAGTGTGTATAATAAATCAGACTCCAGCACACAAATGCCTTCTGTTTACCTTTGAAATACTCTTTTTTTTTTTTATCCCTGAGAATTGTGATTGCTGCAGGAGTCTGATGAATCCACCTACATGTACAGGGATCTGAACACCAAATTACCAGAAAGTTTTGGTTCAGTGAAATTCCCCATCCTCCCAGGACTGCCTGATGTCCCAAGACCCCAGGGCCTCACAGGACTGAAGTCTGCACAGGCTCTAGAAAATTAACTCAGCTCAGAGGGAATCTCAGTCTGAGCTTTGCATGAAAAGTCTCATTTTAATCAGGGAACTCAGTCAATTAGTCTGATTATTGCATTATAAACACTTGTCAACTTTTATAATATGTGCTTTTGAAATATGATGCCTGAACTCGTCGGCCCTGAAATAGCATATTTTTAACCTGAAGTACACTGTGACTTCCCTGTACAGTATTCTACAGTTAGAGGTTAAATATACATATACTGCCATATATGTGTGCATGTGTGTGCAGCTATTTGTTGGATGAAAATATCTGATGTTTAGAAAGTACCCAAGATATCTTTCTAAGGAAAAACAGAGACTCTTTTTCCATATAAATATTACCAGTTTTATCTGGTCTGGAAGATCCACATTTCAAGTAATTCTCTCCTATCCTGAGCCACTTCCCAGCGAGCTGGCACAGCACTAATAAAATGATCTGATATTCCCACTTCCAAGATGAGAAATTCACAGATTGGATTCCCACTCTGGTTCCACTCCCAAAGTATTGTTCTCCAGGGAAGAGAAGGAGCAATTTCTATTTTTTTCCTCTATTTTGGGAAAACTTTTCATGCAAAGAAATGTAGTAAAAAGTATTGAGAATTGCTGAAAGACATACAGATTATGTATGTTTTTATAGCCGTGAAGTCACTCAAATGGCTTTGTCTCCATTTCCCTGTTTGGCATAGATCACTTATTGTGCATATGTTTTCAGATGGAAATGCTGAATTAGACTATGGTGAAATGGATAATGCAGCCCTAATGCTGGCATGAGCTAATAAGAAAACAGCAATGAATCCACTGCTGCAGATTGAAGTACATGCATTTCATATTATTACTCAAGGCTTGTCTCTCCGATTAGATGATTGCATAACCTTAATATTATAAATCTTGCATGATGTGAATTGTTCAGCTGTAACCATAATCAGTTTTTACTAAGGTGGCATTTCTGTCATCTTGTTAAACGCAAACATTATATATGCTCCAGTCATAATTCTACAACAGTTGCTTTTAGCGGGTGACGGCTCTGTCAGTCAGGAGATGCTGTTTAGCTCAGATACTCACTGCAAGTGCTTAAGACACTCATAATGGCAGTATCTGCTTCAGAAAACATCTCTCTGTAGATCCTTTAATTTTTTGAGTGTAAATTTCTCTTCAGAAGAAATGCAAAGACTTGCAAGCTCTCTTAGACAGAACCCTCTAACAGCCGCTTTTCAGATCTTCCAAGAACTGAGTTTATTTAATCAAGTGAAAATGGCTGTGCACTCCACAGAGATCATGGCAGTCAAGTTCCACTGCTCAGCTCTGAGCTCCCACTTGCTTCACTCCAATTTTCCACATGTCCCAGCTCCCCATGTGTAAATAAATTCCCCAAGGCCCACCTTAATGGGGACTGTGCTGCCACCAGTGTTTAAAGGGTTTAAGACCCACCATATAAACCTCAGCCAGATTCCCTTCTCCCATCAATTCAGTGGGGATTTACACAAAAAGCTCACAAATGGGCAATAAATTTCAAGGCATATCGTGGGAAGAAGGGGACACAGTCAGTGTGGTTGTGCTGCAGCACCATCCTTCATGCAGAACATAGGGATTATTTAGTCCAATTTACCTCCTCAAAAAATTTATTGGCTTAGTCAGATGCTCTGTAGGAAAAAAAAAACCAACAGCAAAAGGCTAAATCCCTGCCTTCTTCAGGTAATGGACACTTTCCTATTTTTTCACTGTAGATCTTGTGTTGAGTTTCTCTCTTTACAGAGAGGAGCACTTTGAAGAGATAAGGGCAACACAAGCACTTCCACATTTCTTCAGGTTTAGGAAACCCTGAGGCTGCATAATCAGGGATTCAGGAGCATAAAACAAGAGCTATCTCACCTCTCTAACTCTACAATAAATCTAATCATCCTTGTTGGTTTTAATAGCAACAAAATTGGCTCTATACTCCATAATTTTATACTCAAAATTACACCTTAACTTCTATGCAAAAACCAAGTTCAAATAGCTTTTATCAGGCAGCCTGTGATTTTCTGGTAGAATACGTAAAACAATCAGTTGCAGTGGTCTTTTCATTGGAGAATAAAAGTCTTTTCTGTTTTCTAGTGTATTCAGCATCCCTGCAACAGAACCTGGCATATTTGTTATCGTGGAAAGCACAAGGGACAAAGGGAATAGATTTAATTAGATATAAGGGATAAATTCTTCCCCAGCCCTGAGATGTTCAAGGCCAGGCTGGACAGGGCTTGGAGCAGCTCAGTGTGGTGGAAGGTGCCCCTGCCCATAGCAGGGGTAGAACTGGGAGAGCTTTAAGGTCCCTTCCAACCAAACCATTCTGTGCTTCTGTTATAGGGATGTTTTTAGAGGTGAGCCTTGCTGGTGAGAGGCAAAGGTAAGAGGGCAATACCAGAAGATTTGCCTGCCCCACACTCCTGGGGACCAGAGCAGAGATGGGAAGAAGCCAGCCCAGCACTTCCCTGAGCAATTCCAACTTGACATGGGGCAGTGCCAATGAAATCTCACACACACCCAGTCCTCCCAAGCAGCTCCCAGACCACCTGTGGGACTCAGCCTGGCAGCAGCTGCCTGTTCTCTGCCTGTGGGAGGGCTTGCAGAGCTTTGTGGGAGAGTTTTTAGGAATGGGTTTATTTTATGGTCCAGAAAGGGACCTGCGAAACCCTTCCTAAACTCTCTGAAGCACCTGGTCCACACTCAGGTGTTCATGGGGTCTCATTGTCCACAACTCCATGAAGGCAAAAGGGAGATGGCTTTGGTGGCAACTCACGCTGCAGGAAACCCCATGCAGTGATTATCCTCAGTGCTCTGCCAGCTGCTTTGCTATGCTGAAACTCTGACACCACAGAGGCTTTCTCACATGGTTGGTAGTGAAAAAAATAGTTTTTAATATCAGATTTTTAAAAAAAGAATGTATGGCCCCTATAAAATGTTAAACTTCACTTTATTGATCATAAATCTGTGTTTTGCTCAATGCAAAAGTTTTTCATCTTGCACAGAAAAATGCTGAAACAGCTACAAATGTCAAAAACACAAAGTTTTCTCTCCTGGACAATTTATATGGAAGTTATTGGATTTTTTTTTTTTTTTTTTTTAAAGCACTCTTACCACACTGCACTCGCCCACTGGGTTAGGAGAAATTGCCTTTCATTGCCAGGCTTTGTTCCTGCCCTTCACTGATGGGAAGAGACCTGAAAAATAAAGCAAGGGTGCTAGCCTCTCCTACATGCCACTAGGGATAGAAGGGCTGAATTGGATAAGAAACCCAAGTGGGAATAAGACCTCAATAATAGCAGAGAAGGAGAAACTCCTCGGTAAATCCCTGCTAAAGTAGGGCACAGGCAATGAAAGTGCACAGCAGAGAGACACCTCACACTGAGATTTATCCTGAGGTTTACCCATACCCCAAAACAAGGGCTGCTGTCAGAGCAGAATGGGCAGGCCAGGTCTCAGGGTGACATTTCTGGAAATAACGTGGCCCTGGGGTGCATCCCCTGCTCTGTGACTGTTGAAGATTGCAATGCAAGAGGTTTTCTATCACCGTCTGTATGGCAGATTACCCTTGTCAAGTGGGCAGTTTGCCTTATCTCTCTCTTTGAGTGACCACAATCACTCCTCCCTCGGGAGGGGACATTGCTGATAACAGCTATTGAATGTCCCTGCATGGCTGATAAGAACTACAGCATCCCACTGGGAGATGTGAGCCCAGAGGGAGGAGCCAAGCATTCCTACCTGGATATAATCCAGAGGTTCTGAGACACCAGCACAGCTTCTGCACTGGATTTCCCAAAGGAACAGCGGCTCCCTCTTCTTCCACTGGATCTTCAGAGGAAGAATCCATCCTTCTCTACAGGATCCCTGCTGCAGCAGAACCAGCCCTGACACTGCAGGAGGGCTGAGCCACAATTCCAATAGCACTGCTGCCAACACCCTGACCCACAGGGTGTCAGGTTGGGTTCTGACTCTGGCAGTGTTGTTCTAGTGTACTGCATTGTTTATTTTATCTTTTCTTTTTTTTTCTTTTCCCTATTAAAGAACTGTTATTTCCTGCTCCCATATTTTTGCCTGAGAGCCCCTTAATTTAAAATTTATAGCAATTTGGAGGGGTGGGGAGGGTTTACATTCTTCATTTCAGGGGAGGCTCCTGCCTTCCTTAGCAGACTCCTGTCTTTCCAAACCAATACAGTGACCAAGGGCATGGTCCCACCAGTGTCCCAGCCTCTCTCTCTGCCAGTGGGTCAATGTACCTTGGGACCAAGAGATTAACAGCCCTGTCTTGGTATTAATGACCTGCAGGAGCTGTGAAGGTGCAGAGCAGGGCCAAGAAATCTTGATTTATTAATGGCAAAGCAGAAAACTGGAAGGCAAAAAGTAGGAGAAAAAAATTCCAGCCCAGCCAAGGGTGGTATGGAGACAGATTTACCCTGTTGTATCATGCATTTAAAATGGGTCATTTCAGCTAAGGCAGCTGTGTGTTAGCACATTGAATATATTTGGTGTGCTATATTTTTTTTTAAATAATACATCCCATTCAGGAAGATGAAAAATAGGAAAAAAGGATTCCTTTTTCTTTGTACCCAACTGTCCAAATTAAAAAACAAAAAAAAAAGTGCTTTTCCCTCATAAGCTGGAAGCCTTTTTCTGCTTGTTCTCCATCACGTGGTACAACAGGTCTCTGTGCTCCACTACAGTGGTCAGCATCTCCCTAGAGATAATGGACTGGATCATCACCTGGATGCAATTCTTCCCTTTGGTCATAAATCATTATGGGAATACAGTAACCAAAAGCCATGAAATATGAAATCACATAAATAAAGGAGGGAAAGGACTGTGAATTGTCTGGGGAAATCTGTGCAAAGAAAGGGAGGAGGAAAGACTTGCACTGTTGGAGGAGCCACGACAAATATACATCCTGATTTTAAAGTCAAACTGTTGCTATAATTATTTAAAATTGGCCTTCTCCTGTGTCTCACAGGATGAGGCTTTGTTCTCCTTTCCACTAATTTCATGTGCTTTCTGTTCCTCTTGGGCTTTGCTTTTATTTCTGTGCTTTTCCCACTTCTAGTAGTTCTGTCTACAAATACCCCTGTTATTTCATCATACTTCCCAGTCCCCAGCTTCTGCACTGTTTCTTCTTCCTTTGCCTCTGTTCTGTTAAAATCAAATTATTTTTGTTACCAACCTGAGAACTCCAAACCTGAGCTCCTACAGGAAAACACTGGTCAGCCAAGTCAACAACTTTAACTCTCATTCACATTAAAAAGGTGGGGTCCAAGCACATCCAAATGTTTAATTAATGACAAATGTTAAATCTTCCTTCACAACTGCCCAGCTGAAATATGATCAACACTACAGTTTTGGAAACATGATGAATAAAATTTAGCATATTGTCCTATTAGGAAGAAAAGAAAAAGAAACTGAAAACAAAATATTGAAAAGTTTGAAAAAGGAGTCCTGAAATATTACACTGGAGTCTTAAATTAAAATAATAATAATAATAATAATAATAATAATAATAATAATAATAATAATAATAATAATAATAATAATTCCTTAATTAAACTTGGCTTAATCTTGTAGGCAGCATTTCACCCTTTAGAGTTATTGAAATCAAGGAAAGGAATCTGTCACTGCTCTGTTCTGCACCAATAGCTGGATTAAACCTGCATGTCCATTCCACTGTGGAAAGAGCTCTGTTTTCCTCAGAATCATTGCAGACATACCATGTAGTCTAAAATACCCTGGGATTTATAATTTGAGCACAGTTATTTTATATATGTCAAAAACAGTGGCTGATCCTGCTGTCCTGAGGCTACTTTCATGTACTACAGCACTAAACACTTTTTTCCAAACTGCTGGCTGCCACCACAGGTTCCCTTGTCCCTGGGAAAGTCAATGTTTCACAGAGCTGAAGGACCCTAATTGAAAAATATTAGTCCTATTGAAACGTGCATGATACATTTTTTTAAAATACATTTTATTTTCATTGGGTTTATCTTCTCCTTATGGATACAGTTACATATTCACATAGATACTAATATTTAGTATTATGACAAACTACCACTTTGAGTGGTTGATGTTGTGTTCCATTCTGGTTCCTCCTAATGAATTAAGGCATCAATGAGGATTTTTACCACTGGTGTAATTTTATTTTCTATAATGACATACATCCATCTGTTTGGTGATGGGTGCATATTAGAAGACAGGATAAAACAGACAGAACATGGAGCTTTGCTTTGAACCATGTTTAAGTGGTACAGGTAGAATTGTGTTTCTTTTGGATCAGCTGCTTTTCTTCAACTCTGCAGTGCAGTTAATAAACACTGCACACTGCTCTTTCAGAGCTTATAAACTTAGCAGAAATAAAAGGAGCTGAGGGGTCTGACAACTGAGTGAAGCTTATAAATGTCACTGAAAGCCTTTGGGGCTGCAGCTCCTGGGGAGTATATCAGAGCCCCTGCAGGGTCTATAAATTCTGCCTATTTACAGGCAGGTTTCCCTCCTGACCATAAAAAACACAGGTCAAAAAGCACTGCTAGATGGGAACACAAAGCCTGGATTTCAGTCAGCTCCAGATTCTTCTCTCACAAGCCTGTGCAGCTCATCAGCAGAGCTGTGGTGCCTGTGCTGGGTATCACACCAAGCCCATCACAGAGAGAGCATCTGCAGCTCCTGGCTGGATGTAGGTCTGATCCCTGCAGATGGGAGCTCCTGCCTCCTGCTCAGGCTCTGCTTGCAAAGCTCTCCACACTTTTCAGCCTGGAGGACCCTGCTAGGTAGCTCAGATGGGAGAGTTTTGGGGCCAATGGTTTAGAAGAACATAAGCTGGCTGAGCTGCTTCTCAACAGAGGACAAGCAGGGCCTTGGGGCTGTGTCACTGCTCACCTTGTGTCCCCCATGGTCTGAGCAGGCTCCCAGGCCCCCAGGGCATAAATCAAAACTGCTGTTTGCACCCCTTCTACAAACCCACCCATGTCTCAGCTTCAAGGAGGCTCATGAATAAACACATTTTTTGTAGGAACCCAAAAAGCCTTTCACTAATTCCTGAGCACTCTAGGCAAGCATCCACCCAGCAGCAGGAGGAGGAAGCACCATGAGCACCTCAGGTTTGCTCTCAGCATCCTGATCCCAGCTCCATTCCACCCCACCCACTGTCTGACAAGCTGCTTTAATGGATGGGCACTGGCCTTCCGTGGAGGGGCTAAATGTAAAACTTCCCTCTGCTTCTCTTGTCAAAGTTAAAAGCTTTTCATGTCTGTGTTAATGTTTCTTTTTTTTTTTTTTTTCCTTCTGTCTGCTGGCACCAATGACAAATACTACATCTTGCATTGAGTAACAGTATATTGAATGGCTGGCAGAGGCAGAATAAGGCACCTGTGATTTATCTCTGCGAGTTTGGGCTGGATGACACTGCTGGGAACAGACGGGGGCTCTGAGCTGTCACCTGATTACTAATTCTAGGATTTCTCCTCCGAGAGTGAGAAGGAGTGAGCTGGAATGAAGGGTACAAAAAGCAAATCAATAAACAGGTTAGTGTTTGCATCATTATTAACACTCGGGCTGTCAACACACCCATTGAAACTATCGCTCAGGGCAGCTCCAGATTTAATGGTCAGTGTAACAGATTTACTGTAAATGTTAGCTAAGGCAGGAGGGAGGGGGGATCTCACTGACAAATAATGGAGATTTCAGTGGGATGCATGGAACCCTTTATGTGTGTGCATAAATAACGCTGGGATTGCCAGGCAGAGGCAGGGGGCTGGCTGCAGTATTTCTGTGGTGTGTCCCCGTGCTCCCCTTCCCTCCCCAGAGCCCCTGCAGCAGCTGCACATCAATTAAACCACCAAGGGAGCTTTGATCCTGGGAGCCCCTCACAAACCCCCTAATAGCCTGGAGAAGGGAGGGGAAGAGAAGGGTGCTGCTGCCATCTTCACACTAAATTAGCCTGTGATGAGAAAAAGCTTCACATGTGTGACAATGTTCACAGGGGTTTTTGGATGAGGGAAGAGACAAGGATTTGACTCCATGTTTCAGAAGGCTTGATTTATTATTTTATTACATATATTACATTAAAACTATACTAAAAGAATAGAAGAAAAGGCTTCATCTCAGAAGACTAGCTAAGAATAGAATAGGAAGGAATTATAACAAAGGCTCTGTCTCGGATTCTGTCCAAGCCAGCTGACTGTGACTGGCCATTAATTAGAAACAACCACATGAGACCAATCACAGATGCACCTGTTGCATTCCACAGCAGCAGATAATCACTGTTTACATTTTGTTCCTGAGGCCTCTCAGCTTCTCAGGAGAAAAAATCCTAAGGAAAGGATTTTTTATAAAAGAAGTCTGCGACACACATGAAGTTGGGTTTTATTGGTTTTATTCACTGATGGGCTCCTGCTCCTTCCCCTCTCCAATCACCTTTGCAGAGGTTTTTTAGGAGCACTCCTGGCATTGCCCCTTCCCTGTTGATCTGTCCTCACACTTTCCACAAGTAACACACCACCAAGCAGCTCTGAGCTGTATAAATGAGTGCACAATCAAGTGTCTCTGCTTAAATTACTGATGAAATGATAAATCTGCTGCAGAGCAAATTGGCTGAAGACGAATCTTTCCAAGCCCCGTCGGTGCTGCCACTTTTTCAAATGAAAGCCCTCATAAAGAAATTAAACTGGTTAAAATGAAAAAGTATCTAAATTCAAGTAGTTTTTGCAGGGGAGTGTTTCTCAGATTGCACTGTCATGTCACATAGATCCTTCTCCAGGAACACTCTGCTGCTTTCCTTGCTTGTTTTAAATGGTTCCCACATACACATTAATAATAGTCCTTCAATCTCCAGGTAACTGCTTCTGCTCAGTGCTGCTGCCAGGAGAAGGAGGGACCCAGAGGCTGAAACCTCAGGGTGTCAGCAGTACCAGTCACACATAGCTCGCCCTGCCTCAGGGGCTGCTCACTGTCCTGGAGGTTTGAGCCTAATGGCAAAATAAAATATCCTGGAGCTGCACTGCTTTGATATTCCCAAATGACATCTTCATCTCCTGCCTTCTTGACAGACACCTCAGAAGAGTGGGTTTGTGCAATGAGATAAATCCCTTGTGCTCCAGGCTCGAGGAATTCTTGCTGAGAATGCCCACCCCAACTCTGCCCTCAGAGCATGGGCTCAGGACACAGTGAAAGATGCTTGAAAGCTCCTAGCCACGTCCCAGCTTAGGGCAAAAGCCTCTCATAGGAAACTTCCACTCAGAACATCTAGAGATGCTGGGGCAGAGCCTGAAACCATTTGAGTCCCATCTCTGCAGGGCACAGATCAGTGACAGAGCCCAGGGAGGATGGGGACTGGGCACCCAGGAGGTTCCTCGGGAGCAAGAGCAGCACAACTCCCTCTCCCTTTCACTCCAGACTGTCCCAGCCCTCACCTTCTCTGTGCATAGTGTCTCAGGATGTTTTTTATGCTTTTCTGCCCCAGTGATTTTGATAAGCTCTGTCATCAATGCAGAACACTGAACACACAATGTGGTGAGAACACACAATATGGTGAGAACAGGCTTCTCTCAGCCCTTAATGTCATTAGAAACAAGCCCAAGATGAAACCCGTGGAGCTCATAGATTCCTGAATGCCCTTTTCTGCCAGGACAAGCCTACAACAGTGGCAGAGGATTTATTTACCTGTTAGAACTGGCACCTCTGGGACAGCACCTCCTGGGAATGTCTTCCACACTCTGTGACTTGCATGACTTGCCAGGACCTCAAGCCCTTCTGAGGGCCAACAGGAATGTGCAGGAATCAGAGGTCTGGTGGAATATAAGGGGATGCAGGCAAGGCTTTCTGAGGTTACAGCTTGAAAATGCCACTACTGAAACCCTTCAGTATTTCTGACTCAGGCCCAGCAACGTGGATCTCCTCACATGATTTTGTGATCTATGTTGTGGTTCAACCCCAGGTCCCAAAGCAGATCTGGGAAGTGCCCAGTGCATGGAGGCACCTCAGGTGGACACCCCCAAGTGCTCCTGGAATAACCAGAGACTCTCATCCTCTCACACTCCACTGTCAGCGCTGACAGTGCCCTCTCCAAAGGGCACATTGTGCCACAGCAGTGTCAGCTCAGACTTCCAGGCTTCCTGGGACTAGAAACTCAAACCCAAATGCAGCAGCTGCAAAATCAGCATTAACACATTTCAGTTTGATTTTGATTTCTAAAGGGCTGGTGGCAAAGAAAAGCTCTGGAGGCTCTCTGTGGAGTTGAGCTCTAATTCCTGCAGAAGAGAGCAGCCCCATGAGTTCAGAGCACTGCTTGCTGCCTTTAATCCCTGCACTATTGACTGCAGGAAGAACAAACCTCCTTGGAAGCCTTAATTGGAGCGAGTGGCGTCTGACAATTTCTGTTTAAACTGTAAAAGAAGACTCCTCCCTGGTGGGAGATGTTCAGCAATCAGAATGAGGAGGAAAAAAACAAACCCTTGCTGCACACAGCTTGGCTGTGCAGTGGATAACCCAGTGGAGAGCAGCCCTGGGAGCTGCTGGAATATTTGGACAAGGTGACCCCGCACCGAGCACATTAGCTGCATTATCAGCCTATAAACTGTCTCACTGCTTTACATATCTGTATGGCCCACATATTGAAGGGGAAGATTAGCTTGATTATCAATGGGGGAATGAGCCAAACAATTACTTTCATTATTGAATATCCAATTAATTATTCAGGAGGCAAATCAATTATTCATATCTCATTTAAACTGGGTCGGGGGAGAAGCGCTGCCACTTGACAGAGCTGTTCACAGCCTCTCTGGGTGCAGCAACAATTCTGCTGCAACAGGGAGGAACTGTATTGGGAGCAAAAGCCATGCCCAAAATTATATTCTCCAGACCATATAGATATCCATCCATACACATTTGGTGTCCAAGGGCAATTCCAGAGAGCTTTGAGAGTTTGGAACTCCCTACAGGGCCTTCTCAGCCATGATTATTGCTGCCTTTTAATTGTGACACAAAGCATCCTCCAGGCCAGCACCAACAGGAGTTCAGAAGCCCATGGGAGTTGAGCATATGCTGTAGGAGCACTGAGATATAGAGGGATCAGATGTATTTGGTCTTATGTGAAACACAAAAGGAAGGAAAGCAAGGAAGAAAGAAAGGAAGAAAGAGAAAAAGGAAAGAAAGAGAGAGACAAAAAGTGACAGAAAGAAAGAGAGAAAGACAGAGAAAGTGAGAGAAAGAGAAAGTGAGAGAGAGAGAAAGAAAGAAGAGAGAAAGAGAGAGAGAAAGAAAGAGAGAGAGAGAAAGAAAGAAAGAAAGGAAAGAAGGAAGGAAGAGAAAGAAAGAAGGAAGGAAGAGAAAGAAAGAAAGAAAGAAAGAAAGAAAGAAAGAAAGAAAGAAAGAAAGAAAGAAAGAAAGAAAGAAAGAAAGAAAGAAAGAAAGAAAGAAAGAAAGAAAGAAAGAAAGAAAGAAAGAAAGAAAGAAAGAAAGAAAGAAAGAAAGAAAGAAAGAAAGAAAGAAAGAAAGAAAGAAAGAAAGAAAGAAAGAAAGAAAGAAAGAAAGAAAGAAAGAAAGAAAGAAAGAAAGAAAGAAAGAAAGAAAGAAAGAAAGAAAGAAAGAAAGAAAGAAAGAAAGAAAGAAAGAAAGAAAGAAAGAAAGAAAGAAAGAAAGAAAGAAAGAAAGAAAGAAAGAAAGAAAGAAAGAAAGAAAGAAAGAAAGAAAGAAAGAAAGAAAGAAAGAAAGAAAGAAAGAAAGAAAGAAAGAAAGAAAGAAAGAAAGAAAGAAAGAAAGAAAGAAAGAAAGAAAGAAAGAAAGAAAGAAAGAAAGAAAGAAAGAAAGAAAGAAAGCTCTCATGCAGCTAGCAGCAGAGAATCTCTTGGAGAAGAGCAGACTCTTAACCATTTTTCAAAACCTCATATCATCATAGAGATATTTTACCAGCAAAATATCTCTATCTTGCTTCCCTCAAAAAATGGAAATTATAATTTTAAAAATTGTTTGCCCACTCTCTCATTGTATTTGCCTTCTTTGGAGGCAGGAATGAGAGCACCACACACAGTTTGGTCTGAATGCAGAGAGCAACACCCCAGTGCTGCAGTGACTGGTCCTGCAAAAACTCTTTGCCATGGCCATACATTGCTCTTCCATCCAAAGCATCAACAAACAATTTACGGCAGGTTCCAGCTCATCCAAGGCACAGAGAGAGAGGGGAGACTGAGACAAGGCAAGGAAGAAACACAGCCTGGACAGAGCCAATCCAGGAATATAACCAGGGTGAAAATTGTCTGGAAAGGCCAAGGCCTGAAAACTCTGCTTTTCTGTAAAACTACCCACAGAGGCAGTGACAGCTGGCTGCAACTGTTTGAAAAGCAGGCAAACAGAAGGAATCATAACTCTGTGTGTGTTTGTGTGTGTATTTCCAAGACAAATGGGTCCCTGGGACATTCAGTGGCTGGGAACACTCCTCCTCAGTCACTTGTCCTCACTGTGGCCAAGCCCCAGCCCTCCTGTAATCTCAGTTTTGTGTCTTTTCCCTTCTTTGCACAAACAGAAGCAAGTAATACCATATTGGAAACAAATTGTCAATTACTGAACAATCAAGCCCTCCATTTGTTTGTTACATTGACTCTCAAATAGCCCGATTAATTATAACAACACTAATTATTAAGATACACTGGTAGTCATCTCCCATTCCAGAGAGAAGAGGAAAGTCTTTCCTTCTGCTTTTGCTGTCACAGTAGCAGCCTTACCCAACAGGGCGATTTATCTCTGTCAAGCCACTAAAATGATAATGCCAATTAAATCACACAAGTAATTGCAGTTGGGGTCCCCATGGATTTCTCCCAGCAGAGTCAGGTGGAATATGAATGCAGGCTGTCCAGAGAGGGCTGGATCCTGCTCAGGGTCAGCTCCATCCACACCAATCCCTGTCCTGCTCTGATCACTGTCATGGGGACCACAGGTAAAACCCCCCAGCTTGTGCTCTCAGTGTCCACAACAACCCCAGCTGAGCATTTCTGCAGCCAGGAGTGGGGGAATCACTCAGCCTCACACAGAGATGCCACTGGGCACTTCAGGCCCTGAACAGGCACAGGGCTGCCCCTTTTGCTGTCTGCAGATTCAGCTGCTTTGCAGCTTTTCACGGCTTTGGGAGCCTCCAGCATCTCCTGCTGCTGTCCTGCCTGGACCTGGGTGTAGGAGAGACGGGGGTAGGACAGTGGGGATGGACAGAGATGAGAGATCTCTGCAGCCAGGGCTGGAACTTGGGGTTTATTGCAAAGGGCCTGGGGGCAGGGCCCTGCTGGGAGCTGCCAGACACAGCTCAGAGCAGGCTGAGAGAAGAGAGGGGGAGAGAGGATGAGAGGGTGAGAGAGCAAGAGGGGCAAGAGCATAAAAGGCAAGAGCTAAGACACAAGAGGTAAGAGAGCGAAGTTCCCATTACAATACAATAAATCTTCTTCTGTGTTGAATATTCTAATTCTCACTAACCAATCTAGTACAATATACAAATCCTACAGCATTTACATACAGCCTGTAAGAATCATTACATTACCATACTGTGTTGCATTTTAAACCCTAAAAACTCCTCTTTGGGCCCCTTCTGCCAAGCTGCAGGGTCTGCTCTGAGCCTTGGGCCTGTCTGCAAGCAGAGGGTGTTGTTCCATCAAAAGGGGATCACCTTCAGCTGGCCATGCCATTGTTTTCCAGTTGTTCAGTAACTGAGGTATCTCAAAGCTTGCTTGCATTTCAATCTCACTTATAGTTTCTATATTCTCAAAATCTTTTGCCAGACAATCATATTGATAAGGTTTTCCTGTTTCATCTTCCCCAACACCTGGGTTGTGTCCTCCATCCCCTCAGAGCAGAAATGCAGCTGGATCTGGTGTTACAGGCCTTCCTGGGCACTCGCACTGTAAAAAAATATAAATATATGTACAACACAAACCTGCAGTGTGGTGCAGAGAGGGCTGAAGGATCACAGACACACCTAACAGTGGCTGTGACTGATACAGCTGCTGCAAAAAGGGGGAGGTGTGTGCCCCCATCCCTTGTCCTGTGCTTTCTGCTTATTGTAATGAATTGATGTCTCTGTGGCTGGGCAGAGCCCACCTAAAAGGAACAGTGTGATCTAACCCAATCCTGCTTCTCATTCGATTAAAGCCCGTGAAAGCAGGCATGTAACCTTGTTAATATCACGTTTATTAGAGGGAAGGGGGACAGAAAATTAAGATATACTTCATGTTGTTGCTAATTAGAAAAATTGAGACTTTGCATCTGTGCAAGGCAGAGCAACATGTGGCATTAACAGATGTGAACTCATTACACAGCTGCATCAGAGGAAATTGTGCCACCACAGCGACAAAAATCTCAAAATCAGATTTCCCCCAGTGCCTCAGCTTCCCATTGCCTTCTCCTTCCTTCCTCTAACTAAAGTTTGCTCTGGGGTTACTGGGGTTGTTTTTAACTGTTTTTCTTGGGGAGCAGAGAGGAAGGGAGGCTGTTCTTTTTGCAAATACTCACTGAACCCCCAGAGAAGCTCAGAGCAGAAACAAGGCAGGCTGCAGCACGACAGCACAGCCTCTGGCTCCTGCTAAAACACAGGGGGCTCTGCAGCTGGAATGAAACCTATCCTGCCTTTCCCTGGCTAGGGGAACCACAGGGAACAAGCAGGGAAGTTTCAGGCAGCCTCTTCCCAAGGGCTTTCCAGAAAGACTTCCCTGCAAGGTGGAGGGAAGTGGGAGTAATACCTTAAATGAGGTGTCACCAATAACCTGCTTCAAATCCTGCCCTTCATCCCCATGGCAGTCATCTAAGAGCACCAGACCACTTGTCATCTACAGTAAAGAGCAGCCAAACAGCATGAAAATAGGTCACTTTTTATCATTTCCTCTGTATGCTCTGCTTGACTTTTTGTCTCAGAGAGCAGAAGCCAATCCCAGAGAAAAATCAGAGGTGAGATTTGGGATTCCTCCCTTGCAGTGCTCCCAGGAGCTGATTTGCTCCCTGGCACAGCAGAGAGCAGCCCAGCAAAGCAGCTGTGTGAAAATGCACCAACTTTACTGATGCTTGTTTCATTTGTGCCTCATTCAGCTCTGGAGAGGTTCAGCTGTATTTCTGGGCATGGTGTTATCAAGAGGCATCACTCTAGCAGGCTAACATGTGTGGGGATGCACAGGAAGGGTGTTGGAAATCACTTCCCAAATAGCTGGGCACTGGATTAAAAAAAAATTACATAGAGACTGGAAAATTAGCTCCAAAGACAGTTTTTGCCTTTCTCTGAGAAGATTTTGCAAGGACAAATTAATTTCTTTTATTTATTTAAAATTTTTATTTATTTTTATTTTTAAATAAAAATTATTTATTTGATTTTTTTATTTATTTATATTTTTTTTATAATTTATTTTTAAATTTTTTTAAGCAATGCCAACTCTTTCCACCTCCCTTCTCATTCTCAAGGATTTCTTTTCTACTGACTTGCAGTGTTACATCAAACACCTGATCCAAACCATCTCGGGGCAGGGTGAGGTACAAGAGGTACACCTTGGACAGCATTTGGAAAGTGAGATCCTCCTGGCCATA
Source organism: Ammospiza caudacuta (assembly GCF_027887145.1). Lineage (NCBI taxonomy): Eukaryota > Metazoa > Chordata > Aves > Passeriformes > Passerellidae > Ammospiza > Ammospiza caudacuta. Next base: position 10,147,725 of record NC_080607.1, read on the forward strand.
AGCTCAGAGCCATGGACATTTTGCTAAATGAACTTAAATGAACTCCCTTGTTGAAGACATCTGCAGAAAAAAAACCTTCCCTGATTTGCCTGCTGCCTCCCTCATCAAGGAAAATATTGAGGGGGAAACAAAAAACCCCAAAAATCTTATTTTTTTAAAAAAAATCTGGGTGGTGGGCATGCTCTGGGCTGTCTGGCAAAGTTCATTTGCACAGGCAAAGGGCTGGTCAGCACTGGTTTCACACCAGCTGCTCTGGTAGAAATGCTCCTTGCTTGCAGCATTTCATTGCAAGCCCTTTATCATCCCTTTGTCCCAGGCAAAGCCAGCCCATGCAGCACAGAAACCTGTCACCCCACACACTGCTGAGGCCCTCAGTCCCTTTGTGCAGGCTGTTTCATTTCATAAACTCAAGGGTCACTTTTATTGTGGTCTCTGCTAAATGAAATCACAAAAGCAATTTAAAATCGCTTAAGCAAATCATGAAAGATGCAATATGAGGAAAGGGCTGTGAATAATGGTTAGCCTAAAGCATTGCAACAAAGGGAGTGACTGTGCTTCTGTCAGGTCCTTTCTCTTGGTCTGTATCCTTCATGCTGAATTCCTCATCTTCTGCCTAAGATTTTGGGCAGGAACTCATCAAAGGAGAAAGCCACTCTTATCAAATTTCTAACATTGCCTGCTATTCTTCATGGAAAAATGATCTGCAGGATGTAGAGAGCTGCAACTGACTGGCATTTCACATATGCAATAGCCAGAAAATAATAACAAAAACACAGAATACCATTTTTATACTGGAAATTATTTTCTGGGGGGGAGGAAAAATGTCAGTGTAGCCTGTAAACTTTATTCTTATCTGACCAACATTCAGAAGAAACTTCTGGCTGCCTCCAGCCAGAAGCTTTGTCCCAGGAGGGAATAGTCCAATATAGAACAAAGCTGGAGGTGACTAAAATGGCTGTGAGATAAATTTTCAAGCAACTTTTCTTTCCATCCCATCTTCCACCATCAGCAATATGCTTCACAGAATATTTTTGTTGCTCAAGAATGATTTTCTTACAGCTCTGAAAAGCTCTGTTCACCTTTCATCAGGCCCTTTACATGTATGGCACTGGCTCCCATGCTGCCTTATCGTACAAGCAGAGCAAGTGTTTTCTCAGATATTTCTCAGATATTTTTCAGATATTCCTTGGTACCCTGGGTCCTGTGAGATCAGATTTCCCAGCTCTCAGTGCCCAGGTAAGGGTGAGAATTCTCCTTAATGCAGCACAGCAATGGGCAGCCCCTCTCTGTGTCACCCAAAATAAAAGATGCCTGGACTCACTCACAAACCAAAGTGATGCCTGAGAGCTCCACTGGTCCAGGTTCCTCTGGGTCAGAATTCATTTCTACCCATGTTTTCTTGATCTAGGTTTTCTAAGGCAGCCACAAGTCAGCAGCATTCAAAGAATTCACAAAACCAGCAGTCGGCTTTGGTGCCTTAATTTCTGGCTGGCGTGGGGGAAAGAAGAAAAGGAGAGGATTTGATGCTGCAGTCTCAAAATGAAGGTCAGAAACTGCACTCAGCATCACAATAGGCTTTTGAAAAGCCTGTACTTTTGCTGTGGTGATGTTCAGCTGTGCTGAGGAGGAACACCCAAATTTCCCTCTTGTGGGCAGCATCTCACAGCCCCCAAACCTGAGGGTCTATTGGACAATATTCAAAACTGGATTAAGGTGCCGTAGCAGGCCCTCACCTATAAAATATGATCCAAGCAGAACCTGCACATCTGAAACAGCAGAAATTCTGCAGATGGAGGGCCAGATATGCCCTTATTTTAAGCCAAGGATCACATTGGATCTTAACAACACCTTCTTAAGTGGCCATGCTCTGCCAGCCACAAAAACAATCCTACCGAGACACCGCCCACGAGCCCAAAGATCCCCAACAGCTGGAGAGGATTGGGTGAATTTCCACTCCAGCTGTTCATAAGGTTCCAATCCTGCTGCACCACCCGGCCACCAACCTAAGGATCCCCAGAATATCTGGACAGATCAGCATGAAAGCAGCAGAGGACATGGCCTAGGAAAAGAAGAGCATTTTATTTCTTCCCTCAAGAAGCGTCTCAAAAAATGCTTTTATCATACCGCCCTTTCAAAAAGAAAATCCTTTTTAAGCTTATGCACGATAATAACACTTCCCACATTTTCAATTGGCTCAAATAATCTCGCTAACAGCTATTGATAACCCACCTTTAGCTGCGAGCACACGTGCACCTGTGTGTGCAAGGAGACAAGCCATGCCTGACAGAGGGAGAGGCAGTGAGAAATGAACTGCCTGAAATTAACTTTAAGCGTCCAAGTGATTAAACCATTGTGCTGTGATTGTGTAGGATACTGCCTTTCTTCGGCAATTAAGACTGTATTGATCAGCCAGCAGGAGGAAAGGGGCCGGCAGAGCGATGCTCATTCAGGCTGCCATAATTAAGAGTGATCATCTATTGTTCTGGAGCACACGGCACAGCCCTGCCCCATCGGGCTCTTCCCTCTCCCTTCCCCGGCCCAGGAACACGTGGATTGAGCATCTGCTTGGGGTGAGAATTGGAGCAGGAGCTGGCTGAAGTTGCTCTGTAGCAGGTCAGGATTAAATTCGGATCTTTCCCCATCCATTCAGCACCAAGAGAAGCAGATTCTGCTGTTTGCTAGCAGGATGGAGGGGAAAAAATGGGGGGAAAATGGAGCATGAGAGAATAGAGACCACCACATCTGAAAGCAGTTCTTGGGCTGACCATGGGGCAACAAAGCTCACCAAGGCTTTGGGGAAATTGCACCTCTGCTTTTGTGTGGGCCACTGCATCAAGAACAAACACTTTCCAGAATAGATCCTCCTGCTCCCAGTTTTTTTTTAAAGTCATTTTTAATGTATCTTTTTCCTTCCCAAATGCACTCAAACCAATCTTCTACTCTTAAACACAGCTTGAAATTGGCGCCTTATTTATATCTTAACTAGCAAATTTCATTCTTACAACTTTCTTACTTTCTCACAACTGCTGAACCCTTGCTAACATGCAGTGTTGCTTTGCCTTTCTTCACTTTCATGGCCCCAGCCTGGGAAAACTGGCATGGAATAACAGCATTTAAAATATCAGCTGACAGAGTGAGAGTTCATGATTTCTATGACAGAAGTCCTTGAGCATTTAAACTCTTGTGGTAAAGGGTATTTCCTTACTTAATTATTCTAGTTCCCAGTATATCACTTCTCAGGGTATGGATGGTACTTACTGTGAGCCTCAGAAAAACGATCCATGTCAGTCAAAGTGTGTTATTGTGGGCTTGGGGGAGGATTTGGATCATTTCCTCATGGAGACCACAGAATACAGCACCTGAAAACACACTTGTCCAGAAAGCAAGGGAACGTGCCACTGAGCCACATCCAGAAGTGATACAGTGATTTATTATTCATCAACAAGACCTTGCAAAACCCTAATGCTGGCATCTAAAACATGGTCCTAATCACTGATATTTTCCTTCACCTCCATGGATTCCTACCAAACTTAAAGAGAAAATATTTGCATACATGGGTGACATTACTTGCCACAGCCACACAAAGCCTAATTTTCAGCTTGGTCCTTTAAGCCTAAGTGTGTCTTCCCAGTTGTTCATTGGAACCCACAAGTGTGACTGAAGCTTTCTCATTTTCCATGTCTGTCCCAGGCTCTGAGCTAAAAGCACAGACTGACAAGAAGGGCTGGCTCAATGTCTGTGTGCAGCCCACATCCATGTAGCACCTTTCTTCATAATAATAAGTCAAGGACTCTGTCCTATCCTCTCAAACTTGTCAGTCTCACTTCACTTTAAATCCATCTCCCTACTTTAGTCACAGTTCTTGTTTCAGTAGATGAGATGTGGCCTTCCCACTGTTTTTCCAGTTCTGTCAGTCCTGGCCCTTGTGAAGATCATTGTTCGTCTCTGTTAGCCCACGTTCCCTGCTGAACACAGATCTCCTTCCTGCCTTTCCATGAGGAGCATTTGCATTTCCTGCTGCTTGACAAAACCCCTGCCCTTGATAACAGTACATCCAGTTCCTGGCAGCCTGAACCCTGGCACTCTGCAATTTCATTTTCACTGCCCTACCCCAACCCTGCTTCCTTGCTGACTTTCAGTGCTACCAGCTGCTGCAGGACAAGAGTTGGAGATCTCTGCTTTGCTCCTTCCTTTCATAAGCTCAGTGCTACTGAACAGCTCTTGCCCAGGCAGAGTAAAGGGTTAATCATGAAGATCTGGAAGAGGCAGTGCTGTCCTGTCACAGAGCTGCCCTTTTGCCTCTTTCTCACACATCCACCATGCTCACATAGCCTGCATTCCTCCCCGTTAACACCATTAAGCTTTGACCTGAACTAGACATCGAGCTAAATATGTGTGCACCTGTCCCCTTATAATGACCTGCTATTATCATTTTCCACCTCTCTTTTTTTGATTGATGGATATTATATGCAGAGTGACCCTCAGGATTTTTTTTTCTCCCCCCTCCTCTTTTTGTTAGGCCTTGCTAAAGCAACCTGCAAATTAATTTAATATCCTCTTTTGGTTGGGAGCTATGAAACGAGGGCTGGAGGCTGATGATGCGTAAACCATTTGTGGCATGTATTTAATCTCTGGACAATGGATAGAGATGTTAGTGCATGCTACACTAAGTTCTATTTACGCTGCCTATTAAGTGCAGTCAAGCTGAAGGCAATCGGAGCACATTACAGGGCCTAATGGGAGAGGATGCTACACAACAGTACATTAAAGACTGAAAATGAATTAAGAAGGAAGCATGGTAGAGAAAGCAGACAAGGAAAGGGTTCTGTATACAGATAACTCTTATTGACAGCACAAATATTCATGTACTCCGAGTTCCCAAATCCAATTTTGGTATTGGATACCACTCTAGAGGGAATGTTTTGAATTCCATTTTCATGGAGATACAAAATGACTCGAAGCCAGGCTGCCCCTCCCACCTCCACCTCAGTGGTTTGCATAACCTGATGCTGGGAAATGCATCCCCTTTTTCTGCCTTGCAAAGCCAAGCCAGATCCCTCTTGACCACCTAAATCAGGCTAAACTTTGTCAGCCTGCTCCTTGAAATGAGCCCACCCCAGGAATGACAAGTAGACCTTGCCGCACTCCCAGTCCTGCTCACTCTCCTTGGCACTTCTTGCTCTGGCTGTCACTGAGAAAATTCAAGCCCTCTGGGAAAGACGGGAAAAAATGTACAGTGGGAGCAGCCTGTGAGTTCTGAACACTGTCTTTGTTTTTGCCCTTTTTGTCCCTGTTATCTGGATGGGAAGAATTTAGAGATGACAAAATACTGGCCTGCTGTCTTTTCAAAAACCAAGCTCCAGAGCCCAGCAGTGGCACTGCTTTACTCCATTTCACACACACAATTTTATGAGTTTAATTTTAGGTGTAAAAATCTCTATTTGTGAAGAGACTGACTTGCTATGTTTTCCGGAGTATGGCGGCTCCACTTAAACTGGTGAAAGAAAAGTCCAGTTTATAATTAAAAACTTGCACATAAGGAAAAGAGCAGCAGCAACCAACCTGCTAAAGCCACATGCTCACACTGGTCAGCTCTGCTCATCATTTCACCAAGGCTTTCCCAAGATCCAGCTCAGACTGACACTGCTCGTGCCAGGCTGCAGACACTTACCTGACCCACTCCCTGCTCCCCCAGTGCTGGGCCCTGAAAGCATCTGCCCATGGTAGCTTTGACACTTATTTTAGGACAATATTCCTATGACTCAAGGCTTCCTGCCAGGAGCTTCACTGTCAAAGGCTGGTCACCAATCCTGGCAGAAGATTCCCACCCCTGAGTCCTGAGGACGAGCCCAAGGAGTGTGTCCTTCCTTCCTTGGAACTCCCAAAGGTCGGGCTCCACTCTGACAAGAAGCTCCTTGCTGCTTTTGGCAGCTTGGACTTCTCCATCAACTTGATGGCAACAGCAAATACCTGTTAATAATCAGAAAAACAAACCCTATTTATACCCAGTAAATACACTAAGAATGGACAGAGAGCCTGCAAGGAACCAGGCGCTCTCTGACATCCCAAAGCCTGAGACTGCACCTGGATAAGACAAGAGAGTTTTCCTTCAGAATAAGATTGTGCTAAAGAAAAATTCTTCTTTCTTTTGGGTGTCCAAGATCTTATGATCTCCTCTTCCTTCCATTCCTTGAAGCGCAGAGTGAAGGGCATAAAGGAATTACTTTTCACATAGTCAGTTTATTCTAAAAGCAGTTCTGGCAATAAAAAGGAAAGAATATTAGAATCCTTTAATAACCATCCTGGTTTGGCAGCAAGGGAGAGTTTTGGGCCTTTTAAAATACTAGCAGAGTAAAAAAATCAATTCATTGCTAACACAAACAGAAATATAGTGAAACCAATACCTGAGCTTAGACTACTACATACACAGGAATTGAAACTAATCTGTTCAAGACAGGCATTGACCAGCCAGTGACTTTGTCTGGCTTTAAAGAGCAAGCTTGCAGTTAAGCTCTGCAGGAAAACAAGCGCAGTTGTTTGTAGGCAAACCTCCCAAGTCCAAGACAAATGACTTTCACACAGTATTTGGGTAGGGCTGGAGAGAGGAGAAAGGAAAGAAATGTTGTTTCATGGAGGCCTTTTTTTCCTTGGCTGGTGAAACACTTCCTCTTCTTGAGGATATTCTTGTAACAAGTGTCCCTTCTGCTTTTCAGAGCAAAACATATTCTGGAACAAATATATAATTTACATTTTCTGTTAAACATACCTTAATTATTTATTTAATAATTATTTCCCTAGGAAATATAGCCTTGCTTATGTTTATGGAAATTTGAGACCTTCTCATACTTCTGCAGGAAGTTCCTTTGGTCACTGTCATTGGAGTTTAGAGCCTGTTGTGATACCAAGACAGTCTGAATTAACTCTGGGCTGTTTGTAGGAGGCAGATGCTGCACAGCCACCATGGGCTCTGCTGTGTCTGATAATTTTAGCACAACTTCTGCCCATTCCTGCAGCCACAGCCTTGCACACTCAGTGCTCAGCTCACAGCCACAACCTTTCAACAATGCCCCAAGGGTGATGAGACAAACCACAAACCCAAAAAGTGTTCATGTGCTTCTTGTCCCTTTTTGGGTGTTGAAGGTGATGCTCAGCTGCTGTGATCTGCAGAGTAGTTCAAGAATGAACTATTTTGACATCAATTTGAGATCCTTCCTATTTTCAAAAGCATCCTGGGAGGAGGAAGAGTAAAGGAGAGAAGTGAGCAAGAGTTTCCTTCCAGCTAGCACTAAAAATCCAAGCACAGCTTTCTTTTTTACCTTCTTCTTGAGTTTCCCTGTCTTCCCATCCCCAACAAAAGACTGGGTAAGCAGAAGAAAGAACAAGCAGGGGAGGAAATACTCTCAAAACCCTTACAGACTTCAAAACTTCTCATCAGAAGAGAAAAAGCTGAATGAAATCAACTTCCAGCCTTGGAGAAAAGGAGAGGGAAGGAGATATTAGTCAGGAAGCAAAGCAGTATTGCACACAATCAGCAAGAAACACTTATCAAAGACCCAAAGGTCCTCATTTCCTGGGGTTAACAGGACCAAATTCTCACTGTGGCCAAAGAAGAAGGTGCCCCTACCTTCAGAGCACCCCTCACTGGCCATTGGTGAACCAGGAAAATTCTCTGAGGCCACCTGCAAGGACCTGTGAATAACACAAGGCTGGCAGCACTTTGCACTTTGCTTCCTCACTGAGGGTTATCCAGCTTAACAAGTTCTCCACAGTTCAGGGAGTGTTCCAAAGGTTCAAAGTTTCTTGTTGTTTATAAGAAGAATGTCTGAGTTTATCATCAGTGCAATAAAGCTGCTGAAAATAATCATCATAATCAGTGGCTGCAGCCCAACAGGAACGTCACAGTCCAAGGCAGCACCTTCCCAGCCCAGATAGAACCATCACCTGCTGATCATTAAACTCTCTGAAAGCCAATGCACAAATGAGAGCCCCTTGGGCAGTGCCGTGACCCTTTGTCAGGAGCTAAAACAATCAAAAAGGCGGGGTGAAGGACTTTGAAAATAGCCCTGTGAACAGTTATCTGCTGGGATCCAGCTTCATCTGGAAGGGCTCACCATCATCATCTTGTCTAACACACCTCTCTGGGCACTCTGCACATCCTCAGACAGCCAAACCACTCATTGGTGCTGTCTCACATGGGCTGACATGAGGTAAGGGAGCAGAGGCTTCTGGAGTCACATTGCCATTGCAGCACCATCAATTTAAATACACTGCTCTAGAAGAAAATTTTTTTTTCATGATTAAAATAAATATACTTTTCTAAAACTATCACTGTCCCTGATCCACTGGGATGTCCAGAGAATATGCCATTGCTCACACAAACATGGGAACATTCCCTCTTCATGCAGGTAACCAGAGAAATCTGTGGGGTGTGTGGAAGGAGGGGTCAGGACAAGCAAACTCTCAAGGACAGTAAAATCTTCAATTGAAGGCAGAGATGAAAGACAGAGAGAAGAGTGGGAAGGCAGTGCATTAAACAAAGCAGAGGAATGCACTGCTTTGTCCAGCTGCTGCTGATGGTGAGCAGAACAGGACCACGTGATGTGAAGTGGAGGAACCACAAAAATTATCACATTGGATTAATTTAGGATGGTGAACAAATGACAGCCTGCAATCCCTGATTTTATTATCCAAATCACAGGCTCCCATGCCTATTGCCCAGGATTTATGCATTGGGGTAGATGGCAAAGGGTGGAAATCCCACAATTCCCATGCAAGTTACAAAACACTTCTCCTTTCACAGAGAATCCATGGGTTTAGCTTGTCCTGATGACTTTGTGATGTTTGTGTAGATGACAGATACTGAGCATCCCCCTGGCAACCTGGGAAAGAACAGGGTAAATAGAGGTGCTGAGGTTAGCAAAAGCACATTCTCCTGATGCAGGAGGCTGATAGGAGAGCACAAGGGTCAGCAAGGGAGGATAGAGCCTGAGTTTTGTGGAGAAAAACATTGGTTCAACAATGCTGCAGGAGAAATGCAGCCTGATTCTGCACGAGCTGCCTTGTCGGGAGTTACGCATTTATTTAACTGACTTAAAATAATTTTAAAAATCCATGCAAGGTTTTTGGATTCTGAGACATCTTTGGCAGCACAACAAAAGAACAGAGGCTTTAAAATACTGTATTAAACAGGAAATTGTGCAGCTCTCCACTGAAAATCTCTTCCCACCTCATTTTCCGCATTCTTTTGCGCTCTTCATCATTCTGGAAATTGAATTTTTAGGCGCTCTCGAGATGGCCACAGCAGACAGTCTTGGCAAATGCAGCTCTCAAGGAGAAAGGCAGATGAAGGGGTCTGCAGCCCCACACTATCCCTTCCTGCCATATCTGACACCTTGTAGATTGAGATGAGTCTGCTGTGGAAAAGTGAATATTTTTATTTTCTAGTTCCCCTAAGGAGTTTCTCAGTGAACAACCTTTGCCTTGTAACCTGTAGGTCAAGCAATTACCTCAGATATATCCATTTACCAAACTGCAGCTTTCTCTTTTTATGTTTTTAATATATTCTTCAATCAGAAGGGATTGAAATAATTATACTTCAATATTTTGACTTGCTGAAAGTTTTTGGGAAAGAACATTAAAATAATCCTTTATATGTGTGAAGTGTCTTGCCCTCCTCAGTATTGTTTCCTTGATTCCAGTCTTCTTGCTCTCTTTTCCATATAGAAAATTTTATTCTGTAATTTTTATTTCAAAGGTATAAAATCCCTGGCTATCCATCTCAGTTCTGCAGTAGTTCTCAGCAGCCTATAACAATGCCAGCTTCTCCAAGGATCAGTTTTTACATGGTTTTTTCCTAGCTTCGTCATGAAACTTGTAAAATGAGGGGCTGGTTCATTGTTAACCCACCTTCCACAATTTCACTTTATATTTTATAACAACTTTGATATTTTTAAAACCAGCCCTCTGCCTCCCTCGTTTTCTTACCACTGTATTTCATTAACCAGCAATGCACGAGCTGGGCTGCAACATTCAGAGAATCAAGAACCAAAAACTTTCTCTCACCTCTCCATGCCTCGCTGAACATCAGACCATAACACCCCCTGGAAAATATATATTAGGGATGTTACAAGGTCTGTTATTACCAAACTCGATTCATTTCAGCCCCTTCCATGCAGGACCAATAAACACATGCTCTTTTCACCTACAAATCCCCAACAGCCTCTGCAATTAATACCTAATTAACAAACAAAAGCAGAGATGCCAGGTGGAACAGCACAAACCCATTCACAGCTCACAAAGGGAACAATTAACTGCTGCCAGCTAAGGACAGTGAGAAAAATATTTTGTTATTGAATAAAGCCCTCCTGCCAGGGTTGGATGTTTTTGTAAAAATAAAATAAACCAGCTCCGGTTCAAGTACAAGATGTGGCCTCTGGGTCAGGAATTGCTTTTGGTAGGCCAGGGGCTGGACCAGGGGGTCATTATCATTCCCTTCTGACAATGGGATCATAAATCCACTGTCCTTCCAACAACTTTTAAAACAGATTATTTCTGTCTTTTTGTGAGCCGTGAAGTTGCTCCCACAAGAGATAAAGCAGACTTCACCACTGAATGAGCTAAAAACTGCACAAATTGGCTTCCTCCAGCAAACCTCACACTTGTACACGTCTAACAAATTAACAACAGCATCTGTGGAGGGGAAAAATTACCTTCACTGTTCCCAGCTTGAGTGAAGATGTGCTTGAGCTCCAACTGAGGTTCAGCTTATGGGATTTGGCTGCTTGAGACATGAGCTTGGTGCACGTTGTGGCCTTGCAGGGTAAATCAGTGCCTGTCCCATCGGTGCAGCCCAGAGGAGGTGGCTGCAGCAGGCTGGCTCTGCAAAGGACTCAGTCCTTTTCCCTCTGCATCTCCTCTGAGGCTGGCACAGGGGAAGTGCCCACATCCATCCCCCTGCCTGTCCTTGTCCCATTTTCTCTGAATCTGAAGCTCTTTGTCTGGTGGGTACCCCTGGCCTCAGAGCTTTCAGAGTGGTTCTGCTCTCAGCCCACCCTCCCTGGGTGAGAGTAAAGAGCACCAGCCCTGGTTCATACTCAGCCAAGCAGGGATGGAGCCTCTCCAGGGAGAGCTCTGCAAGTGGGCAAAGAGCAGGGTCAGCCTCTCCTGCTCTCTGGCCATAAATGACGCATTAATTGTATTTAAAGTTAAGAACATTTTCTGTTCCTAGAACTGTACAGTTGTTAGGAAAGGAACATCATTCTTATTACTACAGAGATGTTCCTTGCCCCATCCCTGGAAGTGTTCAAGGCCAGGTTGGACAGGATATTGAGCAACCTGTCCTAGTAGAATGTGTCCCTGCCATGGCAGGGGGGTGGAACAAGATGATCTTTAAGGTTTCTTCCAACAAAAATCAATCTGTGATATCGATTCTGAGATAATAATAAAGATAACTCTATGGAAAATCTACTTTGCTCTCAAGTCTGAGTTTTCTTTGCAAGCATTGTTTTTCTGTTGGAGCAGGTATCAAACCGGGACTTGGCGGTGCCCAGGGGCACAGGTCGCCCTGCTGTCAGCTGCACATCCTCACACATTAAACTCTATTTTTTCTGAATTACTACTCATGTATCTCCCACCAGCTACCCATGTCACTGACATCTTTTCATGTAAAATCCTTTCTTTAGGATTTTTTGCTCCTGAGAAGCTGAGAGGCCTCAGGAACAAAATGTTAACATTGATTATCTGCTGCTGTGGAATGCAACAGGTGCATCTGTGATTGGTCTCATGTGGATGTTTGGAATTAATGGCCAATCACAGTCAGCTGGCTCAGACTCTGTCCGAGCCACAAACCTTTGTTATTCATTCCTTTCTATTCTTAGCTTAGCCAGCCTTCTGAGGAAACCTTTTCTTCTATTCTTTTAGTATAGTTTTAATGTAATTTATATCAAAAAATAATAAATGAAAGCTTCTGAAATCAGGAGTCAGATCCTCGTCTCCTCCCTCACCTGAGACCCCTGTGAACACTGTAACATACCCAGGCTCTGTGCTGGGGGATTTTAACTCCCAGGTACCAGGTCCGCACCTGAGGATGTGTTTGGAGGGGGACAGACACCAGTGCAACCCTTGTCCCATCCACCCACCCTGCCAGGGCTCACTCAGTGACACTCAGTGCCCACCTGCCCTGCCCTCAGGTTTATTTTCAGCCACTGTGATGTTACCCTGCACTTTGCTAAGTCCTGCACTCCAACCCCAGTCACATTCCCACTGCAGCCAATGCACGCACAGTCCCCAAGTCCTGCATGGACCAGCCACTAAATCAGGGCTGTAAAAGTATTTTTGGCCCCTTGCCCAGTATGTGTACCTCTTAATCCCTAATTCCAATTGTGTAAACAAGGCATGACATAACGGGTGTGCCATGGAAATATGCTCTATAAAGTTGATTACCGTGCTTCATCCCATTAGAACAGCAGCCACTGTAAAGCTCTAGATAAGGCTAAAGCAATTTATTTGTGTTTCTAAAGGAGATGGGTACATTTGGGCTTCTCAGGGCATGATCAAACTTGACAGGCAGACTCTAGAGCTATTTTGCAGCTCTTATAACAGCACATTTCACCCTGTGCTGGGTAGGAATTTTTAAACCAGATATCCTAAAAGGTCAGATCAACTGTGGCTGTTTCTCAAGTATGCAAAGAGGGAGAGCATAAGAAGCCTTGGATGTCCTGGGTGACATCTTCAGCCAGATGTCAATACTGCTCCTGCTCTCTCCTGAGTGCAAAGGCAGCTCTGGGTGCTTTTGGAGGTCAGGAGCTCCAGGCATGAGAGAAAGAAGAGCTGCAGCCCTGTCCCCGTGCAGCCAAGCCGACTGTCACAGTTGGATTTTGTGCTGGGATGACAGGAGGCAGCTGTGCTCCCCTTGTCCATCAAGCAACCTCCAACAGGCTCATGCAGCTCACAGCTCCCACCTGCAGCCTGAAAGCCCAGCTCAGGATCACCCACAGCTTTGTGACAGAGCCCAGGTGTACTGAGTCCCCTCCCAGAGCTGCTGGAGAGGGGACACTCAGGTCAAGGCTTTCCTACAGCCCTCACTTCCCATGGCATTGCAGCTCCAAAGTGAACCAAACACCCATCACAGAGCTCCATCCCAGGAGGAATTGTGGACAGGCAAAACCCAGAACTGCTGAGCCCAGGTTTTCTTTCCCTGCTCTTCTGACCTGGGTCGAGGCCAGAATTCTCAAAAAACACAAGAAACCTTCCTTGAACCTGCCCCAGGTTTGCAGCAGGCAGGAAACCTTTGCAGTTTCAGATTTCACTTACAAATCAGCTCTGAGGAAAACAGCTACTGTGATCGAAGGCATTAAAAATTGATATAATTAACACAAATCAAGGGTATAATACACATCAACTTGTGCATGAGTTCAAAAGCCTTTTTAAAACCACAAAAGCCAAGGAATTTTTCCATTATCTCAAAAAGAGCTTTATAAAGTCTTTTTGCTTGTAGAATTAAGCCTGTAGCAGCTGGTAGGGTTACTGAAGCAGCTACAGCAGCCTTGTGCTCTGTTATAAAGACATTTCTGTTGCTGGAGAAGAAATGATAACATGAATTCATAGAGGCATTTTTAACCTGATTCTTTAAGCATCTCCCACCCTCTCCCTCTGTCACCTCTTGAAAAGGTTTTCCAGACTGGAGCTGTACTTGAATTTTTTCTAATTGGAAGGAAATGTGAGACCCAAATCTTGGTTCTCATTGGCATGGAGACACTTGCATACAATCACGGTATGCAAAACAGCAGAAGTCTGAATTCATAATTGGACGTTCCAAAATGTAATTATGAAAGATGAAATGCTCCTTTCAATGAGAAGGCTGTAAATAGAATAATTAATTTTGTGTTTGCTTGAACAATTCTGTATTATGGACCTTACACTGGAACTGAAATTAATTAAGTGCACCAGGATTTATGGAGGAGGTGAAGAGAGAGGGAAAAAAAAGAATTAATCTGAAGTAAAAGATAGATGACTTTGTGAGTGTAATGATGCGTTAGTCTGGGGTATTCTTTAACAAATTTAGCAGGCATGTTCTGGGTACAAACAGCACTCACTGACAGAATTATCTCAACTAATGCAGCTGCTGGACTCTGAGCAAATTGAGATTGCAGATGAGTACTTTAGATTTAGAGCTATTAACCCTCTGTGTGCTGGAGATGTGTTTCCAGTCCCTGCGTGGCAAGGGCGGCTGTGTGTCCCTTGTGCCAAGGTCTGCAGGACAAGGCTGGGCAGCAGCTCCTGGGCTGTGTGAGCACACACAGACACACAGGGATATGCACAGGGACACACAGGAACACACAGGAGCACACACAAACACACAGGGATATGCACAGGGACACACAGGAACACACAGGAGCACACAGGGATATGCACAGGGACACACAGGAGCACACAGGAACACACAGGAGCACACACAAACACACAGGGATATGCACAGGGACACACAGGAGCACACAGGAACACACAGGAGCACACACAGACACAGGGATATGCACAGGGACACACAGGAGCACACACAAACACACAGGGATATGCACAGGGACACACAGGAGCACACAGGAGCACACAGGAGCACACACAGACACACAGGGATATGCACAGGGACACACAGGAGCACACAGGAACACACAGGAGCACACAGGAACACACAGGAGCACACACAAACACACAGGGATATGCACAGGGACACACAGGAGCACACAGGAGCACACACAAACACACAGGGATATGCACAGGGACACACAGGAGCACACAGGAACACACACAGACACACAGGGATATGCACAGGGACACACAGGAGCACACAGGAGCACACACAAACACACAGGGATATGCACAGGGACACACAGGAGCACACACAAACACACAGGAACACACAGGAACACACATAAATACACACAGGAGCACATAGGAGCACACAGAAGCACACACAAACACAGGAACACATATGAATACACATAGGAACACACACAAACACACAGGAACACATACAGACATACAGGAAAACATATGAATGCACACAGGAACACACACACAAGCACGGGAATGACACAGGAAAACACACACAAACACAGGAACACACACAAACACACACAAACACACACACAAACACACAGGAACCCACACAAACACACAGGAACACACCCAAACACACAGAAACACACACACACACAACACACAGGAAGACACCCAAACACACAGAAATACACACACACAAACACCAAGAACACACACACAAACACACACAAACACACATGAATGCACACAGGAACAGACATAAACACACAGGAACACACACAAACACCCAGGAACACACACACAAACACATACAAACACCCTCAAACACCCAGGAGCACACAAGCTGGCAGGGCTGGGCATCAGGCAGTTCTGGGAGAGCAGCAGAGGAGAGGCAGAGCACTCACAGAAGGAAGGAAATGAGGAGAGCAGAGTTCAGAGTTACATCTGTCCATGGACTCAGGGACAGGAGGGATAGTGGCTACTGCCAGTTGTGATTTTTAAAGCACACAAAGCCCAAGTGAGCAGCCAAAGGAATAAGTGTAAACCAAAGAGCTTAGCTGTGACAAGCTGTTCCCAAGGTCATTTCAAATGGAAACCCAGAGTTATTCCTTCCCTCTGCTAAGATCAGGCTATAAAAACCCAGGTGTAAAAATCTCTTCCAACACTTCATTCAGGACTAAAGCACTTTCCAGCCCTGAATGAATGAGGGATTTCAGATTTACCAGCCTGGCAGAGACCCCTGAGACAGCCAGGGCAGTAAGCACTTCCAACATCCGGAGCAGTCACTCACAAGACATTTCCAGTCCCATAAAAGTTATGCCTTTGCTGGTATAATTTTGAATAAAATAATGTAATTGGCCATAGATTCAGGAATAATCAATGTGATACTTCCCCTGCTCAGAGTCACTCTGAGGCAGCACTTTGTGGAGTGTTTTGGCTGGGCTGTGCAGGATTCCTGCCTCATGCAGGGACACTCTGGGGTCTGTGTCTGTGCAGTGTCAGCTTTCCCTGCCCCAGGATGGGCTGCTGAGAGACACATGGCAGCTGGAACCAGCCCCTGGGAATTCTGTGAGACTCTGGGAAGCAACCACTGAGGATGTGCTGGTGCAGCCCTGGAACAGAAGGACAAGCACAGAGTATTGAGGGGAAGATCCCTTATCTCTGCTTTATCACCTGCTCCTCCTCTGCTGGGATTTCTTTGCTGGGCAAGAAGTTTCTCAAGGCTGATTTTATTCCTTACTAGGGATAGGGTTCCTCAGTGCAGGACTTCTTGTGTTTCATGGACATCTGCTCCCAGAGGCTGACAATGCAATTAACAGAAATTGTACCACAGTCTACCAAAGTGTAGCACGACAAACTTCTCCAAAGTCACTTCTCCTTGGAAAGCTGTGCTTGGTGAAGTCACAGGGATGGGAAAGGAGTGAAATCCATAATCAGACATGACCTGAGATGCTCACAGCCAGGGCAGGTGGTGGAGTGTGAGTCTGAAAGTGTCCCTGCCCTTTTCAAGTTGTTCCCAAGCCTCAGTGTTATCTCTGGGCTGGAGGAGACTCCACAGAGATGTGACTGCTTTGCACCAAAAAATGAAGCACCACCCTGTGGAAATAAGGCCTCCTTCCCCAGGGAAAAAAGTGCTGGGATTGCAGCTTCTAAGAGCTGGAAGCTGCCTGGAGGATGCTTACCCAACTCCACACATTGATCTCTGGGTAGCAGAGTGCACTGGGGTACAATGCCCATTTGCTTGCTAATATTTGTTTTCATTTTCCACAATAAAATGCTAAATATGAACTAGTGTTACTCTGCCTTAAATTGCAACAAGAGCTGCATTTTCCACTTGCTTGGTTATAGCTCTTTAAGTGATACATTATATTGTTTGCCAGAATACTTCTACAAAGTCTTTGCTTCATTTAACTTGTAGAACAATTCAGCCAGATTGGTCTATAAAAGGTGTACTTAAAATCAGGATTACCCCAGGACTCGAAAGTGCTGGGTGCTAAAATGCAGTCTCTCATTTCCCATGGCCTTCTGAGCATCTGAACATATTTATACCTTCTGCATTGCAGCAAACTTAATCAGAAGGACAGGCTTGCTAACATCTGTGCATTCCATTCACTTCTGGAGTTGTCTCAATCTCTCTTGAAACCTGACTCTGGCTGTCAGAGCACATAGCTCTCCATGCTGGCTGTTATTTGGACATGTAGACATCTGTCATCAGCAAGTGTGATAGATGGTTTTATTAACCCACACGGGCAAAGATTGGGACAGTAAGGGACTCTTTTACACAGGGAGAAAGCATCCTGAAAACCTTACAAGCCTTCTCCTTGCTTCTCCCAGCCTGTGGTTGCAGTAGGGACTGAACACTTGGAAAAGGAAAATGTTACACATCTTGAGATGGACATGTTCCCCCAGACAGCTCTGGCAAAATAAGTAAAATAAGGACCACAGGTGATATGGCATCTCCAACAGCAGAAGGAGAAATGGAAAGAGAGGAGGCTTAGATTGGATGTTGGGAAGAAATTCTTCCCTGTGAGGGTGCTGAGGCTCTGGAACAGGGTGTCCACAGAAGCTCTGGATGCCCCAGCTCTGGAAGTGTCCAAGGCCAGGCTGGACAGGGCTTGGAGCAACCTGGGATAGTGGAAAGTGTTCCTGCCCACGGCAGGGGGTTGGAATGAGATCAGCTTTAAGCTCCCTTCCAACCCAAACCATTGTACAAATCTATGATGAACTGGTCTCCAACAGCAGAAATTCCTGCAAGTAGGAGGGGTTGTAGCAAACTGTAGCCAGACTGTGCTTTACAAATAACTTTAAGGAAAATGAAAATCTGTTTTAATAGAAATCATCACAAATATTTCTTTTAAGCCATTCATTAATTAAACACAAATTCACTAGTTAATTCACTAACTAGTCCCCAGAGCTGTTTTTTCATCTCAAATTCTTTTTCCTTCCAGCCTCCCATCTAGCAGTCACCTGTAGGCAGGACTTTGCTCCAACAAAGGCTAGGGCAGAGTCTAGAGCCAAACTGGAATTTTTGGATGCTAAATTTTGGGGTTTGGACTGTACCCACATGTAGTTCCTGTCTGAGCAGGGACAATCCTTTCTGTCTCCCAGCCTTCCAAAAATAGTCAAATGCAATAAATCCTTACTGGTTTTCCATTTCCCAGGATTCTAGGATTCCTGGACTGAAGCTACCAGAGAACTGAGGCCAGATATGGACAGAGGAACATGTCCCTGCTCCTTCTTTTCCAAAAAGCAGCCAGTGGCTCACAGCTGGGAAGTGACAGGGCTGCTTTTG
This sequence comes from Ammospiza caudacuta, assembly GCF_027887145.1. Taxonomy (NCBI): domain Eukaryota; kingdom Metazoa; phylum Chordata; class Aves; order Passeriformes; family Passerellidae; genus Ammospiza; species Ammospiza caudacuta. The sequence goes on from NC_080607.1 coordinate 10,166,074, forward strand.
GGCATCCAGGGACCTTCATTTTACTTTAAGCTGAATTTCTTTTTTTTCTTTTCTTTTTTTTTTTTTTTTTTTTTTTTTTTTTTTTTTTTTTTTTTTTTTTTTTTGTGAGCAATGTGGTTTCCCCACATTCCCTCTGAGCCTGCATTGAAGGTGAACCCCCCAAAAATGCCAGCACATGTGTGTGTGCATGTGTGTGGCATCATATTCATAGATATCTCAGTATGTAGAGCTACATACTGTGGTGCTCATGAACTTTATTTCTAAGGTCACCAGAAAGATAAATAACATAAAGTCAGTTGTAAGTTTTTATTTACAAAGGCAAGGGATTGCACTCTGGGTGTGTCTTTGCCATTTGGGAAAAGCTGCATTTGATACTTCAGATTTACATATTTTGTGTTGGTTACTATATATTGCAAACATTTCAGGGTAATCCATGTTGATATGTCCCATGACACTGCTGCAGACTCTGAGAGATGGACAGATAGTGATTTCCTTTAAGCCCTAATTTCTGGAAACAAATTACTGTCTAGAAACCTTACATTTAAAAGCAAAATTAAACAGGCTGGTAAAATTTCTGTGTATGGGAAATCTGAAAATGGGATTTAAATGGAAGCAAGAATCTTGCAAAGAAGACAGGATTTAAAAGTTTATATGGAACAGTGAACAAGCAAACTTGTTACCTTGATCTGATTTTTCTTCACTTGCTTTGACAATGATGCCAGGCACCACATCCAAAACATAATGCTTTATCTCATGCAGATACACAAAAGCTTATTTTCAGAAACATCTTGTCAATAAAAGCAGAAAAAAGGTAAATCTCACTGATCACTGTAGCAGGATAACTGAAGCTAATAACACAACATGCAATTTTGCAGTTTTATATTATTAGAAGAAATGAAAAAAAAAGCCCTCACGAACCCCTCTGACACTGATTCATCAAATAAATTAACCATGTTCATCAGTTAACTCTCACTGGTCAAATAGGGTTAAAATTCTTGGACCTAATTCACACTGCTAATTTTGCAAAGGGGGGAAAGCAGAAGATATCAGGAGCCAAATCTGCTATTTTGCCATAACTGACTGAACCTTGGGGGCTGGTGTTTTATTCTCCTAATATTTCTTTTAATAAAAAAAAAATGCCTGATTAAAACAGCCTTTTAGAAAACATTAATTCAGGAGCTTAAAAAAAATTAAAATGAACTCAAATAGATTTTCTCTGGTACGTTAAAATTGCATTTAGGATAATGGATAAGGAGAAGGATGGATTCTGTAGGTATAAATCAATAAACGAGGGGGGTTGATGAAACTGCAACCTGTGAGAGTGAAGCCCTGGTGGTTTGTGATATCATCAGGAGCCTGAGATTAATTTGTTTGACAGTCCAGTCTCCTGCACTCATTATTTTAGCAACAGGACCACGATGCACACATTAACCAGGCAGGCAACACAGCCTCACCCAGATCCCCTACAAGCACCTGGGTTACAGCAAAAATCCCAGCTGACTTGTCAGCAGGATACATGACCAGATTATCCTTTTTACTGCTGTAAGAAAACTGATAGACAGGGGGGGTTATGGAGGGATGGAGTAAATTGGAAGTTTGGGTTAGCTGGTCGCACAGCCCGGCTCTGCCACTCCTACCAGGCTCAGTGCTGACTTGATGAAGCTGTGTTAATGATTTCATTGGGATTTCTTTATCCAGCGTGGATAAAGACAACACTGCTCCCAGCCTGCTCTCTCCATGGTTTCTGCCTTTGAATTTACTCTGGCTGAAAAGTTTTAAAAGGCAAATTTTTTTGATTGCAAGAAAAAGCAGAAGCATTAATGTAAGTCAGTCAGGTGCTGGAGACCCCAAATAACCTTCTGTACTCTCTATTTTCTATAGAGATATCTCACAGGTCATTTTTCTTGCAGAGTTATGACCAAGTCCTGCTCACCTTGCGCACCACCTATGGGGCTCTGAAACCCCATGAAGGAGTCATTGATTTTAATGGCTGTTGGATTAGATCCTTGCTTTTAGGGATAGCCCCATTAATTTGATAGGGCCTGCTTATGTGAGTATATTGGCCCCAAGTCTGTGACTTCCCCAGCCCTGGGAACAGGCAGAAATCCCTGTCCTGTTCTGCTGTACAGTCTATCCCATCCAGCTGCAGTTAAGTGTATCTCATTACTCAGGGAAATTTGGATTTGGACAATTCTTCACTAATAAACGACATATTGCTATAATTAGCAAGTGTGGACTGGGAATCCTGGAGATGGATTCTGTCCAATCTGTCAATTTAGGAACATATTGTTTAATTTACACACTGCAACACATTGTGCAACCTGAGAAGGCTCCCCCAGCCAGGGCCAGAGCAGGGCTTGCTGCTGCCTCCAACTTTGGAGCGCAGCTTTCAGCTTCAGAGAGCAGTTTTGACACTCTTCTTCTTCTTGGCCTTCTCATCTGGGCTGAAAGTGAAAGGGGCTGAAAAGACAGAAAGTTCCTGTCCAACCAATGCCAAGCTGTTTTTACAGCCAAACCCTGAGGATCCCCATTTTCCAGAAGAAAGTCTACCTTTCTGGAAGACTTTGTGCAAGGAAAGTTGTGAGGGAGACAGCAGAGTCCAAAACATAGAATCATAGACTCAATCATAGAATCACAGACTCAATCATAGAATCATAGGATGGTTTTGGTTGGAATGTACCCTAAAGACCATCTTAGCTCCAACACTCCCACCATGGACAGGGACACCTTCCACTATCCCAGGCTGCTCCAAGGCCCATCCAGCCTGGCCTTGGACACTTCAGGGATGTGGCAGCCACATCTCTGGTCACTGAGACATTCTCTGGTCCACCTGTGCTGGGGTCTGACCACCTTCACAGGGAAGAATTTCTTCCTAATATCCAATCTCAGCCTGCCCTCTGTCAGCTTGAGGCTGTAACGATAGTCCTGAAGTGCCAGGCTCAACACTCAAGCCCCCTGTGCTGGTGCACCCAGGCTCTGGGAGTCCTGAGCTGCAGGGTGAGAGAAGTCAACCAGCCTGGAGTGCAGCACAAAGTCCAGAATGACCATCCAAAACCTGCTCCACAGAGGGATGTTTGGTTTGTTTGTAAATTACCACTAATACACCAACAGAAATGCATAGCAGAGTGGATTTATACAAATATACACTATTAAATTTCCACCTAGGCTGACCAGAGGCATTGAGCATCACGTTTTGCACTGCACCCTCCAGGCCAAATTCTTCTTCAGTTATCAGACTTCCCCTTCTCTCCCCTGCTTGTCTTCTAATCAAAGGAAAACACCCCAACTTTTAAATGAAACTAATTTTCATATTGCCCACATATATATACAGTTAAGAAATTACAGTGACAGTGATAAAAAATGTTAATTTTTCTTTCCAGATGCTTGTAAAACAGCCTTAACATATGTCCGCTGTTTAATTAACAGAGCGGCAGCATGGTGGAGGGAAGCCAAACTAATAATTTAAAGAAGCTTTTTCCCTCCCTTGATTTGAATCCCAAAACACATCCATCATGCATTTCTGAAACTGCAAAAGATTTAATTTTCTGAACTTTCAGCAAACATCATAAAACAAGTCAAAGAGAAACCTGAAGTCAGGAGTGATCGCCTTTGAGAGAGTTCAGCTTCAGAACTGGCACAGAAATTCATTTCGTTAAGTGACTCAAAACTCCAGAGCACTTCTTTCTTTTTTTTTTTTTTTTTTTTTTTTTTTTTTTTTTTTTTTTTTTTTTTTTTTTTTTAAATTAGCTTTTATTGTCACCTCCTGCTGAGTGGCCAAAAGGTGCCATTTTGCTGCTCAGGTTCTGGTTTCGAGCTGCCTCCTTGCACAAGATTGATGAGGATGTAATTCCTTCCTCCAAGCAGAGCCAGGAGGAAGCCACACACCTCACCAACTCACGGAGCCTTTTCCTGTAGCATTTGTGCGCTGCAAAATGTCAGGGGTATCTGTCTTTCCTCCCCAGGAAGCACAGACATGCTGCTGCCCCAGTTTACAGCTGGGTGGCTGAGGCAGATTAAATTGCATGTTCAACAGATGCATTTTAACTCACTGCACTTTGGAGCTGTTCCTCAGCCCAGGCTCTGGAGGAGCAGCCCTGAGGATGCTGAGGGCCTTGGGGTGAGGTGAAGGTCTCACTCTTGCAGTCCAGAACCACCAGCCCAGCACACAGCTGATGGCCCAAGCTCTGCTCTTGCAGGGAAAGCATTGGGTCTGAGATGGAGCAGATGGAGAAGGGGCTGGTTCCTGAGCTCACACCTGCTTCTCTTTGCCCCCTCACAAAGGCAAGGCCATAGGGACAAGGCAAACCTAAAAGTGTCACTTGCAAAATTGGCACAGAGGTCACATCTCTGAAGCCAAAGTGAACTTCCCAGAGAGGGCTTTGCCCTTTCTCTGAAAGCACACCCAGAGCTTCATCCCCCTCTGCCCTTCGTGTCTGGGATGACTGTAGGATATTTAAAGGCGCAAAAAAGCTCTCCTTACACCCCCCCTGTTGTCAGCAAACAACAATTTGTATTTAGAAGGGATCAAAATCCCTCCTGGAGATTACTCTGAGCTCCATGGGGGAGGAGGGGGTGCCAGGACAGCCATTAACCTCTTCTGGGATAACCAGACACACTGAAAATCAGCACTGCCCACTGCTCACAGCCAGGAAATGACGCTCTTGGCCCCCACCCTCTGCACAGCTAATGACTCCTCCTGAGGGACCAATGTGCCTGGGGAAAGGAGTTTGTGTTTTGTCAACCTGATGGAGCAGTCTCTGTTCCCAGAGAGACACAAGGTGTAAAAGACAAAGCAGCATAGGGAAATGCACCCTTTCCTCTGTGGAGAGGAAGAGATTTGTCAAAGGTGATGCTGTATTTTATTACTGTATTGAATGGAAGAGCACATTAATGGACTAATGTTAAATATTAAGCAGGAAGAGGAAAGATGGGGACAGAGCATTTTCCTTCTCCAACTTTTGCAGGGAGCACACAGTCAAAGCAACTCTGAAATTAATCTGCTGATAGATTAGGGACTGTGAGTGTTAATGACCCTTTGATCTCCCTGTTGTTATTTTGGGCCTTGCAGGGAGGGATATTAATGAATCTGAGGTTATTAAATGGATTCCTCGCTTGCTGGGGCAGCATTTGGCTCCCAGCAGAGAGGATCCCTTTGGGCTGGCCCTGCTCTGGCTGGAGCTCTCACAGGGGTGGAGACAGAGGGACAAGCACTGCAGGGCAGACAGGAGGACAGCACCCAGCTGTAGTTTACAGACAGTCTCCATGCTCTGCCTGACGAAATGGAGTTGAAAACTCCCCAGCTTGAAATCGAGAGAGAAATTGAAATCAAGAGCATTTCACAAACTCTTGGATCAGTGTCACTCCTAATTGCAGCACAGCAGAGCCAGGGGATCTGTTTATCACCTCCCTCCTTTCAGAGCCCACCAGGAGGGGGGTACACACAGACCTGGTCACATTTCCCCAGGTATCTGTACCCATGGAGCAGTTCTACACCTCTGAGAGGGTTACACCAGGTGTTTGTTTTGCCTTGTTTTCAACATGGAACCTCAGGCTGTGTCTTCCTGCTCCCTAATTGTGACACCACTTAGGCCATGGAGAAAATCATTGTCCTGCGGCAGGGACTGATGGCAGAAATCCTTTAAAAGGCTGGTTCATGTCATGGCCCCAGGTGTTACTGGTGTGTTATGGTGTCATGATCAGAGAGAATTTCTCCAAGCTGCACAGAGAGTGGAAGGACCATCTTGGATGGAGTTTCTTCTTAGCCTGAAAGCTGGAAATAAACATTTGGGGAAAAAACTGCATGCAATGAGTCAGTTAATACAGCAGGGCCCTTCTCCAGAAACCTGGCCAGCCCCTGCCATTACAGAGCTAGTCTTTGGCTAGCTCACCAAAGGAGGCTCAATGACTGTGTACATTAAAAATGCTATCACCATTATGGGCTCTTCACTAAAGGTACAAGAGCATGACAAATATATGTAATTTGCAAATTGGCTGGTCTTTTGCAATAATTTAGAGACACTAGTTAGAGGCAATAGAAATCTAACAATTACTGATGTTTAAGGTTTGCATTGTTGCTCTGTGAATATTTCATGCATAAATGAACTTCCCCTGGACCAACTGCTGTTTCTGATGAGGCGCTCTGAGGCTTTATTGCCAAACACACAGCGGGGCTCCCCCAATGAGCCACATAATGGATGATGCATCACCTTCACAGCTTAAATAATGCAGGGTATCTGCATTTTATAGAGTGGTGGTACACTTTATTTACATATCAACTGAGTGGCCAGGCTGAATATGAAGAAATTTGTGAGGGAAAGAACATGGCACTTTTAATATTTCATATTAGCAAGCACCCTGCAGGAAGAGCCTTGGCAGGCTGAGGTGAGAGCTGATCTCTCTGATTTCTGTGTGTGCTTGTCTCTCTCTGAGAAAATCTCTTCCAAAACTGATGCAACAAATGTCTTTTCCCATTCTCGTGAACTTCTTCAGCATTATTGAAAACAAAAGGTGCAGACTGCTAATCAGAGATTGACTTTCCAAGTGCCATTTGTTAGGGAAGAGAATCAAACCCACCCTTAAAATCTCATCCTGTTCCTTCCTGGGGCTGCTGGGAGATGTAGTCTTCCTCTCTGTCATCCTAGAGAGAGCTGCAAGGCATTTCTGCGCATAGGGAGGCCACCCATAAAGCCTCATCAACCTGATAGGACTGCAAGGATGCCCAGACCTCATAGAAAAATAATCATCCAAAATGCAGATTATTGCAACAGCTGATGATACTTCCTGTAAACAAGTGTGTAAACAAGTCTGCATTAATGGAAGGGGGAAATAATACATGAAAGCAAGAATTATTTCTTCCACATGAATAGTGTGGCTTGTACATCACAGTGTATATGGGACTGTATCTCAGGATGTGAATCCTCTTTCTGAAGCAGATTACCCAAGCATTCACTTTTGAATCCCACGTGAAATAATTTGTCCTTCATGAAAGCCCCTCAGCTCTCATCCCAAAAAGGCCCTGCCCAGGGGACTGGTCCAAGCCCTGGGATGTTGGCCATCACTCTTGTCCCCTCATAGCAAAGAGCTCCAGTGACAAAACATGGCAGGGATGTTAAATTCTTTAAAGCAGCAATCTGCACCCTCCATGGAAAGAATGGCCCAGCAGTGCACAGGTACCAATTCTCCATCTCCTTTTCTGCAGGACTGGTGGGGATGTGCCTGCCCACCACAGCTCCCTTCTCTGCCCAGCATCTGGTGGCAGCATGCAGCATCTTCCTCACATTATGCCTCATTCAAAGAGGAACTGATGTGTACCAGCCCTTTTTTGTACAAACCTATTAAAATTCCAATGCAAATGACCGGATTCATAATCTGGGCTTCATTGAGAAACACAGTTTCCTGCTTTCCCCAGTAATGAAATTATTGGTTGTGCAGATGCTCCATTTCTAAGCTAATTCAATCTCTGACTGTTTTTTTTGAGGTGGGATGTGTGAGGGCAGGGGAGTGAGGATGTGCAGGTTTGTGTGTGTGTGAGCACACAGCCCCACACATCTGCACAGCGTGTCTCCCAGCACACAGATCCACAGGCTATTTAGTTAGATAGCCAATTATAATTATAAATGCAATGGGAATACCAGCAGTATATTGCATAGGCACGATTAAAAATAAACTGGGAAAGCTAAAAGCAGCTTAGTCGCCAGAAACTAATACACTACTGGGGCAAGTTGTGGAAATGCCTGATTATTCTCTTTTGCTCACTCCATCCCTGGGGATCTTCCTGAACTGTTACTTTAACTGCTCAACTTGCCTTTTCCACTGTGATAGTCAGCAGATGAAGCCCTTCACATTTAAGTGTAATAGTGCCAGAGAGACCAACTGCTCCTAAGAGTTACAACCTATAAATGTCGCTTCCGTGTCAGAATGAGAATGTGCCACTGAAGATGCTGAAGTCTGCAGAGGTTTTGCTTGACAATCCATGCAGGCCATTAAATTTACTCCTCCCCTTGTCCACCGAGTGTTGTGTAGGCTGGGATTTCTTTCTTGCTTTCACAGCTTTCTGAGTAGCTCCTCCAGAGCTGGCAACAGCTGAGCAATTTCTCCCTGGGACGGAGTGTACAGCACAGCATTTGTTCAAGTTGCACTTCTCTTCACCTGTCACAGCTAATGAGAGCTCCAGGACAGACTGCCTGCACTGGCCTGTGTCAGATGTGGGTATCCTTAGCCAGGGGAGAGAAAATGGAGATGGACACCAAGTGATGCCAGGATGAGACAGGGAGTCCTGTTAAGTGGATATAAATCATCCCCCTGTCCCAGAGAGCTGCCCTGTGCAGTGATACTGCCCTTTCCCTTTGCATGGGACCACACACAGCCTTCTCCACCCTGTGTCACCCTTTCTGGAGATGTTCTGAGGGCTCTGTAGGGGGAACAAGAACTATTTCTATTTCTCCACAGCACCAAGATGTTTCTGGCCAACTGAATAGGAGGGATTTCAGTCTGTCTGGTTCCTAACTATATCTTTACCTGAAGTGTATAACAAGAATAATAATAGCTGAGCACAGGGCTGGGGTTTTTTAACTCACAACCCAGTTCTGACCTTAGCTGAAAGCCCAACTCACCACAACCATAAGCACAACTCAGAAGAAAAGCAGGAATTCACACCACGTTAACATTTAGCCCAGTGTCCATATTTACACAGGTACAAGATAGAGATATTTAATATTTACTTATTTTGGTTATCACCTAGACCCTGACAGCTGGTCCCCAAGGCAGGTTCAGATACATCATGGTGTGCACAAGTGGTGTAGGGCATGGGCAACACAGCTCCATATACCCACTAGGGTTCCTGCCCCTTTTCCTTCTGAGAAAAGAGTTTTTGAGACCTTGGGAAAGGAGGAAAAGTATGTCTGTGAGGAATGATGTGCAGAAAACCCCATGGCTTGGGGCTGCTCCCTGTTGGGGTGGCAGGGCAGAAAGGAAAGCCAGGGACAGCAGAGGGGATGAGGTTGGGGTGAGTGAGGAGCAGGGCCAGGCTGGGATGGACCACAGGGACAGTCTGGAGAGGGTGACAGACCCTCTGCAGCAAATGGAGGTGGATCTGATGGACAGCTGCTCTCTGGGTGGGAAAAGGGAGCAGGACAGGCAGCACTGACCCACTTGGGGTGTTATTGTGCTCCACATCAGCCTGAAATCTGGAGGAAGGAGCCCGTGACAGCCCAGCCTGTCCGATGCTGCCATCCCCATTTGCCTCCCATCCCAGGGTCCCCACGGTGGCTCCATCCCCTCCTCTCCCCAAAAGCTCTCCCAGCCCCATCCCCTCGGCAGCAGGGGTGGCTGCCAGTGCCACCAGCACAGCGAGGAGGCAGCAGCTGATTTCACAGCCACTTGACCAGAGATGGTGGTTGAATCGGGACCCAGACAGGGAGGGGAAAGAGCTGAGGACCCTTTTGAGGCCGCCACCTGGGACTGGCAGCACTTCTACTAATGCACAGTGAACAGCTAAATCATACATTATTGATTTGTCAGACGTATTTGCATATAAATAAGCATGATCATTCATACAAACCTTAATGTTGTTGTTCTCCCTTTAGTGTTGTGATCACAGATGAATGACTCTAGTTAGACACAATTCAGGAAAGCTTGTACCGCTGCAGCAAAGTAAGCTGCTGATTTAAAACTACATTTATTGGAGCATGTAAGTGTGACAGTCTATTGGTGAATTTGGGGATAATTAGTCTAAAAGACAAGATAAATGAATCCTGAAAGTGGTATTGTGATGAAGAAATGATCCCTCCATGCTAGTAAAGCTTTGATGCCAGAAATATTGTAAATGATAATTAACTGGGAAACACAGAGGAATTATATTTCTATTGTGTTTTCAAAAGGACTTAGAATTTTACAGGCAAATTGATTCGGTTCTCCCCCTCCCCCAGCCCTGTGATTATGAAAGATTGTCTAATTTACAGCATGAACTATGAAGCATATGACAAATCACTGCCTTGCTTTTATGCATCTTGTTTGTACGTTTCTCCCCGGTAGATATCTGCTTATTGTTTTTAAGCAAACCAAGACATGTATTTTTCAATTAGTCTTTCCCTAGGCCTAATCTAGACAGATCTGCAGGCCAGCACAACACACTGACCCATGAAAATTATATCTGCTGTATTAATTCATTAAGCATTGCAGGATCAAGCTGTAAGATCTCACTGGCCGATAACATCGGCAGCGTGAGCGGGGTTAGTCTGCATCCCTCCCCTGAAAAGAAAATATTATAGATTGTGCAATGCAGGGGAAACATTGCTTGCTAACACTTCATTTTAATTGTCCTAAATTAGAGCTGAAGACTTACAAAACTGTGCGTGACAGCCAATGAATACCAAATGAATTCATTAGGATCAAGGCTGTTACAATGAATAACTAACGAATCTATAACAACAGCTCTATCCTCTATGCCTGGCTGGCAGCTGCAGCAGGGAGCCCTGGAGGGAGCTATCCTGACCCTGGAGCCAGCACACTTTGCCCATGCCAGCCTCTAGTTGCAGCTCTAAGGGAAGCTGCTGCTGTCACCTGGATTGCTCAGGGTTAGGGGAGCGGTGCAGGTGGATGGAGGGGGGAATCAAACTGGATGAATTGCAGGAGTAGGGAACAACCACCAACCCCTGAGCCTCAGAACCTCCTGCCTGGACTCCACAGGGCCAAGGTGCAGCTTGAGCCACATCCTGACACTCGTTCCAGGGTATCCCAGCATTGCTGCTATTGAGTCCTGCCTATCTGATGGTGTTATCAGAGTGAAACCCATCTATTAATCACCCATAACTGCTGCATCAAGCATCAGATCCATCCACTCTGATCCATCCCAGAGTGTCCCATGATGGTTTGGACCGTTCCTGGGGAAGCACGTCCAGATGAACACAGAAAGGTGTTGTTGAAGGAGGGAAAAAAAGAAGAGAAACACCTTCATCTGCAAGGAGTTTGCACTTTGTGTTTCACTGGTGGGACTCACCATAACTCATACAAGATTCAGTGAGTTGGGATTGCGAAAGAAGTGGGGAAAAGGAGCTTTTATTACTATGCAGAGGTTTTATATGGCATTGTCTTCCTCAGCAGAGGATGTTAATTTTTTGGGTGGCTATTCAATGAAAGAAAACACAAAAGACAATGACTCAGCTAAGTGGCTTCTCAAACTACTGCAGCTGTGTCAGGGAAGGGAGCCTTGGAGCAGGAAGGCGTGAAGACCACCCTGCCAGGGAGCATCTCAGGACACTGCAGATGATATCAAACCATCACCAGGTTTCTACCAACAAGAAAGAGGAAAACAATGTACCAGAGAATTTCTGCTAATTGGATGTTCAATGAAACCCATGGAGAACCAGGGGAATGCTTTATTCTGCATTGCTACATCAGCACTGCTCTTCTCCAAGGGATGCTGAATTCTTCTTCCTCTGCTCAAGGTTCCCATATTTTTTTGCAGTTGTGAGGAGGAAGGAATATTTCTGAGTTGAGGAAAGATTTCCAAGGAGCCCAGAAATTTGCCAAAGGTCTCAAGCTAATGGCAATTGTTTCTTTTAAAGTCCCAGTGTAAGTAGAAAGGTGCTCAGCCTCCCTGCCCCTCTGGGCTTGGGGCAGCCTTGCAGGTCAAGGTGATGAAACCTGGCAGGTGAATTTGTGCCCTTGCCTCCAGCTTTCTGCCCCACTCCCTAAAAAATGGCTCCTGTCCTCAAAAAGGAGCACGTTCCTGACATGAACTCCAATTCACCAGCACTTTCCACTTCCCATTTGCAGGGAAGCTGCAAGGATTGGGAGACAAGTGTCTGTTGCTTGGAAATGGAGCAGGACAGACAGCAAGGGGCAGCTGCTTCTTAACCTCACTTCAGCAAAGCTGCCTGAGCCAGCACATCTTGGCCAATGTTTCCAAGTAATTTTGAGGTCTTGCGACAAAAAGCCTGGGTTTTGTATGAAAAAATTGTTTGCATTGTAAGGAAGAATGAGTTCTAGACAGGAGACAAGCAGAGCTGGGAAAAGCAGGGACAAGCAGTAATCATACTCTGAAATCCAAACAGCAGGAGCAGGGCCCCTGCCCTTGCTGATGTGCTTTTGGGAAATGTAGCTCATCCTGGAAAGAGAAAGTAAAAGCCAAGGCTGTGCAGGGAGCCTCTGGTGTGCAGCCTCCACCTCCGTTCAGGCTGTTTGCAAACTCTCTCCATGCTTATCATCATGTAATTGAAATAACGTGTATTGACAGAGACTTGAAAACAACTGCTCAATTTTCCTGAAAATTCAATTAAACTTCGTTTATTCTGGGGATCGATCCAATTAAAAGGGGGGAAATTTCAGATGGCCCAAGCCTTACAATCCATCTTAACACACTGTGTCTATCACCGTGATGTAATAATTCCCCCAATCAATGCTTTAAAAGCATTTAGCAGTCTTGATAATGAACTTTTGTCAAAATAGCCTTACAAAGCAATAAATGAGAGCAGATTAATATGTAGTCATAAAGCTATGAATGGTTTAACGCTTTGAAAGGTTTGCTTCATAAATTAGACTTCTTTATTTATTTCTTTATTATAATCTCTCTCTCTCTCTCTGTCTGATACTATTGCCCAAGGTTTTGGTAGACCTGGGGTGAGTCCTTGTTAGGAGAGGATGGATGGATAAGAGCTAAGGATGTCACATCCAGGCCTGGTTTATTGACATTACAGACAACTCCCATGGCCACCATGGGCAAAGCCAGAGCAGCTGGAAGTAAACTTGCCATAGCAGTGATTTTCAAATCCTGAACAAAGGGATCTCTGTTCAAACTCCCAGCAAGGCTCATTCCCACCCATTCAGGCAGCCCCAGGACTACCATAACTGTGTGAGAGTCTTTTCACAGCCGCTGAGGGTTGAGAAACTAGCCCCATTCTGACACTGTGAGGGGTTATGCAATGGCTCTAAATTGTGGCATTTCTTTAGGAAATGCCCTGTTTCAATGTCTGCCTTCCCTGGTACTGATTTAAGGTATTAAATCATCTTCTCAATATTGCAGCTGCAGGCTGACTCCAGCTACTCCCACCCTACATTATAACATCTGTGGATGCCGTGCACTTTGAGTCTCAGCTAGAATCAGTTCTTGAGCAGTTTTCTGCTTCTTGCACATAATTGTGCTTAGGAGAGTAACCCATCTCCCCTGCTGCACTCTCAATGTGCTGTTCACAACAGGCAGGTTCTCTTAAATGTTTGGTATTCACCAGAAGAACCAAAATTAGCAAAGGAAGAAATGGGAACCTCAAAGGGTACAATACTGCTGGAGACAGGAGCAGGGAAATTGCTTCTTCTCCAAAAGAGGGCATGAGGTCCTGGCTTAGAAATGCAGATTTCTGGTTTAATATTAATTTTTAGTGCCCTGGCTAAAACTCTCTCCTGGTAAAATCTAATAGAGAGTAACCTGGGTGCCAGACCCCGCTGCTGGAGAGGGCAGATGGTTTCAATCATATTTTTATTCCACTCAAGTGCCATGAAAAGTTGCCTGTGGGGTGTGTGTGGTGTTGCAGGGTGACAGCTCACAGGAGACAGGCAGGGAACAGCTTTGCCCCTTCCTCCTGGGGCTCTTTTAGCACATTGTGAATGCCCTGGGCAGGCTGCCAGCTCCCAAAGAGGAACCCATGGGTCATAGACCTTCAGCTGCACTCAGGGTTTCAATGCCCTGGGGCTCTGAGTCCCTCTGGAGCTGAAAACACTGGGAGGAGAACTGCTCTGTGGGATCTTGACCAAATTTTAACAGCATCCCACATGAGGAAGAGAGCTGGTCTGGTTTCAGGGGTGCTGTGGCCACTCTGCACTTGCTGTGAAAGGCAGTTCTCACCTCCCATGCAATGTGCATTTCTCTGCAGGGGCACAGCAGCCCTTCAGCACCTCAGAGCAGCAGCCTGAGATGTCTCCTGACTTCTGGAGACAACCAAAAGGAGAGAGAAAAACCCATTGCACCGAGTGGGAGCTGCAGGGAGAGCAGACCCTGCATCCATCTCTGCCATGCTGTCAGTCAAGCAGGTCCCACAGTGTTCCATTAATCCCTGTGCCTTGCTGGTTCCTGCAGGCTGGATGGATGCCGAATCCATACAGCCTTGATTTACAGACATTTTGCCAGGGCTCAATAACTGTAAAGCACACCAGCACTGCATGAAAAATGCTATCTGCAAGAAACCTTTTAGCTCAGCAGAGATGGTGGTAAGTGGCAGCGTTTCCCTTTCTGCAAACTTCCAGTGGAAACATTTCATTTGCATATGATATTAATTGCAGAAGAAACAGGCATGCTCCTTCTCCTCTAATCCACACAGTCTTTTTTGTGCTGCTTTCCTACAAGAGTAAGGAGCTGTGGTGAATAGTGTGGGTGCAGCCCAATCCCTGAGCAATCTGCAGAGGAGGTGACCTGCTCAAATCGTTGCTTTCTGAAATGAAGCTGTGCTAATTGCACCCAGTGCCCTGCTTTTTGGCTCGCTTTAGTTTTCTACTGCATCAGAAAAATGTGTTTCTTTTCCTCAGATACTTGGTTGAATAGCTCCTAAGTACATGCCCAAAATTAATGTGGGGAAGTTATAACTCAGGGAAGATTACGGCATGGATACGTGGTCTGGATGGATCTGACAAAAATCCTGCCCTTGCTGTGTAGGGGACATACATTGAGGTATTTTCTCATTTAGGTATTTTCTCATTGAGGCATTTTCTCATTTATGACATTAATGAGATATTTTACTTTCTTTTCTGACCACCCAAACCTATAGCTGGGCCCTTCACACAGAACAAACCACAAGGCAAATTTCTCCCAGGTTTACCCCACCAACCAAGGCAGCCACATTTCCCCCCCCCCCCGCCCAGGTTTATTTTCTCTACAGCCTGGACATGCCCCATGCCATTCCCCCCAGACCCATTTCTCCCTAGGGATTTTCAGCAGTTCCTTTCCCTGTGTCCCTGCTGGGGGATGAGCCCAGCTGGGGCTCAAGGGGCATCACTGCAGCCTCAGGGCTCACAGAACCCTGCCAGCAGCTCGATGCCACAGCACTGCTTTTGCTCTTGGGCCCTTCCTCCCTTCACCTCAAAGAGTTTCTATTTCATGTTTTCATTTTGGGGGAGGATAAGGGAGGATGTTTCAGGAGTAATCTATTCCTCAGCGTTCAGTCCCTCGTGTCTCTTCTGCTGCTCCTTTGAAATAAAGTATTATTCAAGCAGAAGAGAAGAAAAAAAAATTATGAAAGAATCCTACTAAATCCCAGATAAACATATGTTAAAAAAATAATTCCAGGTGGAACCATTGCAGGTTAAAATTAAACTTATTTCTTCTGAGTGTCACTAAAAAAAATTTAAATACCTCTGCTTCCTGTCCCCCCTTAATAAAAAAGAGATCATTTTGATACTAAAGGTATTGCAGCAGCTTTAAGGGACTCACAGATCAAACATCATTTGGGAAATTTCAAAGGGTTGTTTCAACAGTATCACTTTCTGCCATTTCCCACTCTGAATCCTTCTTCTTATATTTTGGTTCCTGATGAAGTTTCAGCTGCTCCTGAAGTCAGTCCTTGTGTTCTCAGCTATCAAAGAGCATTGCAACATCAACGTCAGAGTTAAACTTAAAAAAAAAAGAACCTCTAAAAAAAAAAAGCATCCCTTTTCCTTTGGAGATCAGAAAGTCAAATAAAAAGGATGCTGATTTGTGGAATAAAGGGTGGGATTCCCTGCTGAGACGATAGGAATCTTCTGACTTAACTGAGTTAAGATTTGAATACATTTGGCCCAGACAAGGGGAGGAAAAAAAATCCATTAGTTTTGAGAAAAGCCTCACACAGTTTCAAAAGGAAATATGTTAATATAAAAAAATATATTTTTATAAAAGGGGGAAAAAAAAGAAAAATATATTTGTATGTGTGTTTCGGAGGCCAGGAGTTTAATACTATCAGCCAGAAGCAAAGAGAGAAATTAAATTACATGACTAGCAAGAAGTCTTGTCTCCTGCTGCCAGGACATGGATGAGGGAACAAGAGACTCCTCTGCAGCCCTGCTGGATCTGCCAAACCCCTCTGGCCACCATGACCTGCATGGGCATCCCTGGGGCACTGTCCAGCCCTCCATGGGCACAATCAGCACCTGCTCCTTGCTTTGGCTCCCAGTGCTGGTCCCAGAGCTGCCCACACTGAGGGCATGTGAGCCTCCCCACCTGTGCCTCAGTTTCCCCCGCTCTGCAGGGACCCCACAGTGCTGATCTCTGCAGTGCAGCACCCCTGACCCTCTGATCCCAGGGGGAATCTCAGTCCCTCCCAACACCACAGCCTGATTTCCACCAGCCTGGTGCCTCAGTGTCCATCCTTCAGAATCCCCATGGTGAATGAACAAGAAACCCCAGATAACTGATTTCATGGAACTCCATGAAACATTCCTGATGGTCCAGGTGCTTTTTCCTCTGGCATATCCCTGGTGAAGACAACAGACTCTCTGCATTTGAGGGGATCTGGCAGGATTATGCTACATCACAGAGCACTACTGCCCAGGAACAGGGCGGGAGGCTCCCACAGCTCAAAAAAAAATATGATTTTTCTACCCTGCAGCAGCCAAGGAGAGCAGACAGCAACTCATGCTCCCACAGCCTCTCCTGGCTCCAAAAAATGGGAATTTTCTACCTTGCAGCAGCCAAGGAGAGCAGACAGCAACTCATGCTGGTTGTGGCTGCATGGCACTTGAAATGTCCCATGCTCATCAGCAGCCTGGGGAAGGCAGGGCATAGGTGCCATGTCCTTTCCTCCCCACAGAGCTTTCCAGCTCATCTGTGCCTGAGCAGTGCTGAGATTCACCCAAAAATGTGAGGATTCACCCAAAAATAATCCTAATAATGTGAGACTGCCCTTCTTAACAAGGCCCTGGGAAAAGCTGTGGCTGGGGAAGGTTCAGCCCAGCCATGGAGTGGCTGTGGCTCTAACGTGGGCTTGTCAGAGGAGCAGCTCAGTATTAAATCCTTTTGATGGTTCTCCTGCTGAGAGAAGAGATGATATCTCATCATTAATGGAGTTGAATTAATATAAATTAGCCGAGCAGCTCCTCGTGGCTTCCGTTCAGGCAGAGAAAAGGGGTTTATTGGGGAGGCAAAAGCAACGATCCCTTTCACCTCACATTCACTCTGCCATCCATAAAGATGCTGCTGACCTCGCAGTCTCATCCCTCCTCCTCCTCCCCTCCCCTGGCAGGGCCCAGGCAATGTAAAATCAAATGATTATGTGACATCCCGGCAATGTGGGGACTGTCCGCAGCACAGACCTCGGGTGACCTTTACACAAGTGACAGGTGACCTCTCTAAATCAGCCCTGGGGACATTGCCAGCAGGGCTGGGGCCTCCAGAGCCCTGCAGCAGCAGCAGCAGCACTGCCAGCTCAGACTGTAACTCATGGGCAGAGCAGGCTGGGAAGAGGGGACACATCCTGGAGTCCCAGGTGGGGCTCTGAGGGCCTTTTCATCTCCTCTCTCTGCCTTGTATCCTCCTTTTTCTTCCACCTGGACTGTGAGTTTCATCCCTTTACACCCCTCACACAGTGAGTTTCTGCAGCCCTGTCCAGATTTACTCACAGCTTTCCAGCCTGAAGTGAACAACCAGGGAACTGCCCAGCTCCTGAGAAGCACAGAATAAGAAATTACTAGTGCAAAGTTTTGAAGGCAAAAAGAGTTATTTCTTTATTGCATGGGGTGATAATTATTTAAGAGCAAACATAGACCTTACAGGGTGTTTCAGCAAGTGCAGGAAGGTGGCAGAGTGTCTGTCTGTGTGTGGGGGTGGGATGGATCCATATGTCAGAGCATATACCTGATCCATTTTTTACAGCTATAAAAGACAGACAGGACAGACAATGTATATTATATTATGCACTTTTAAAAGCTACATTAAAAGAACATCATTAAGGCTGCAGAGCCAAGCACTCAGACAGTAGCTATGTCATGCTCAAGGCTGCCTGCCCAGGTTCATCTGAATGCATTCAGCACAGACTAATAGGGTATAATCTAGGTATTTTCTCCTTCTGCCCATGCTGGACATGGAATGGATGACTTGTGCCATATTAGAGTTTCTCTAGCCTGTTATTGTGTTATTGCTGTAGCCATGGGCTCGTTGAAGCACAGCCCAGCATCAGCTCCAGCCCTGGTGCTGCCTCCACACTCTGTGAGCCACACCACTGCCTGCCCTGTGAGCCCAGGGCTGGGGCCACGTCCCCTGGGGCAGGACCCCAGCCAGGGACCCTCCCTGCCCAGTCCCCAGAGGCAGAGGGACAAACGCCTGCTGGTGCCACACCAGTGCAAAGCGCCTGCAGGGCACCAGGGGAGGGAGATGCTGTCGCTGTCTGGCTTGGAGAAGCAAAAGAGAGAGAGTGGGAGAATTCAAATGAACTAATTTCTTGTTCTAAGACCTTTTCTGCCCCTTTGCAGCTGCTTCTGCTACAAAGGCAGAACCTTATCTCCCTGCTGCACGGATCCAGCGCTACAAACAACTGCCTTGTTGTAATGCACAGAATGTGTGGCATCTGAGGCAGCCTACACAGAGCCAGAGCGAGGGCAGCCACACTCCCTTCCCGTTTCTGACCAGATTTTTATTTCCATTCCTGCTCCCTCTTCCTTCTGGAGCCTGCAGTGAGCTGGTTTGTGCTCAGCATCCTCCCCCTGCACCCTGCTGAAGCACAGCCCCTGGCCCATGGAGCAGCAGCAGCAGGGCAAGGAGCCTCACCTTCCCCTCTGCCAAACCTCCTCTAATGCCATGGCATGCACAGCAAACAGCCCCTGCCACCCTGACCCGGCAGGGAACACAGTGGACACCTCTTCCCACATCACTGGCCTCAGTGTCTGGGAAGGAGGGAGATGGTGAGGTTATAATCCATCCCAAAAAGCAGATTCTAATCAAAGATGCTGACATTTGAGCTTGGACTCTGGAGTCCTCCCCCAGCAGCTCAGCTGTCCAGGCCTCCAGCACTGAACTATGAGGTGTCTCTAAGGCCCTTGTCACCACCTCATCATCTTTACCATTTGTAATGTGCTTAGATTCAAGTTTCACTTTGAGGCAGAAAAATGCTAGTGTAAAGGAGAGGGTGAGAATATTGTCAACCCCAGATGTCCAAAGCAGAGTCTGAGCCTCCCAGTATGCACTTGACCTGAGCAGAACACAAATACCTATTTTTACTCTTCATTTTTACAATCTGAGTTTTGTTTACTATCCATATTATCCTACAAAAAGTACTGTAGTTCTCTGAGGAAATGGAGTATTTTTTTTTAAAAAAGAAGGACTAAGAGCCTAGATAAACATAGGAAAAATGTTGAAATTTTGCAGTCATGCAAGGCCTTAGAAGAAAGTTTGGAGGAGAGAATAAGTTAACACTGGAGGTAAATGAGAAGTTCAGAGAAATTCAACATGATTTTACACTGCAGTAAGAAGGAAAGGAAATGTGTTAGAATTTGGATGGATTCCAGACTACTAATATTGAGATCTTCAAATCTAACCCAGCAGTTGTCCATGGAGGGGAGAACTGAGCTCTCTAGCTGGCCCTACAGGGTAATGCAGAGACTGAGTGGGAGGAATTCCTGCTAGAGAAAAGCTGGAATGTACATCATTTTACACAGCATTTCAAACCCCATCAGTTATTACTACTCAAGAAGAGAAACTGAAGCAGGGACAGAAGAAGAAAAAGTTCACTGGGATGCTGAGAGCCATCAGGAACCTTTCTAGACAAACACAAAGAGGTTGATTTGCTCAACCAGGATTAAAAAGGAGACTGAGAAGTGACACAAACATCCCAGGATCTATCTGCCCAGGCAGGAAAAGAATTAATTAAGTTGAAGGGGAAACCTGGCAAAGATCAACTCCACAGGAACTGGATATGAATACATGTAGACCTGGCTTCCAGCCATCAGAGCAGGGATGCTTTTGAAGACCTTTCAAACATAAATAGAGGAAGAGAGAAAACATGCTGCTCACACTTAGTTTGAAGCCAAAGCCCCTGTAATACTGGGGCTCAGGCAGAACATCCCTCTGTGGCACCAGCAGGGCTGCAGGTCACAGCAATGCACAGAAAATCCTGTGATCTGGCCAACATGTGCTCCAGGAATGCAATGGGATCCAAGATCTCCTTGCTGAGGTGGGAAACATTCACCAGGAGGCATCTGGGTAAATCCTCCTGAGGATGCTCTCATTCCTGGCACAAGAAATCTACAGGGAGGTGGTCACCAGCACATCCTCAAACACCATTGCCAAGCTCCCACAGTTCACAAGCTGGTGATTTCAAGGAGGAGATGGGAAGCACTTTTCTCTCCTAAGGGAAGGGAACATTCTTTTGAGTTCATGTTTTCCAGGTAGTTTGATAAAATTTTCGCTTTTCCTGCCAAAGTCACGCAGCTGCCACAAATACCTTTCATGCCACACAAAATTCTTTCTAAATGCCCCAGATATGTGGAATGGGGGGAGACAGAGAGAGGGAGAAGGAGGCAATCATAGCTCCAACCCACTCCTCTGCCTTGCAGGAGCAGGAATTTGCTTTCCTACTGGAATGTGGATGCTTATTAGGGCCACAGAAGCGAAGAGGCTGCATCTGTAATGTTTCTGTCAAAGCAAATGAGGTCATTAACAGACGAGTCAGTGATGGAATTGTCTCTTGTAGTATTTATTATATGGTCCTTTTCCTGACACCTCCCACTGAGAGAATATTAAATATTTAATGCACACCAAGGCTCTGCTCATTTTTCATCCCCATTTCAGCATTTCAAGTTGGCTCCAATCTGCTGCTAGCTATAAAGTTGACTGGACAATGGACCATAATGAATTAACTCTTTGGAAGCCACGGTAGCATTTACAAGACTGCCAGAAGACTGGGTGCTTTATCATCTCTGACTCAAAGGTGTGCTCCAGAATTCAATCCTCAATTCATTAAAACCAAGTAGGGGGAGGAGGGTGAGGGTGGAGAATTTGGGAAATGGGTTTCAGGAACCATACATAAATAAATAATGAAGGGGGAGATGGAAATGTTAGCCTGTCAAGGTGACAGGGTTTATTTACTCATTATTTCAGGAGTTGCTATCTTCAAAAATGAAGGTTGTTCCTGTGCAACAGTCTTCAAAATCCTGAATGAACCACTGATCCTGGGATAAAGTGGAAGCAAGACCTTTGAGAAAGAGCCCACCGTCATTACAAATCTCAAACAGATCACCAAGAAAAGCAGAGCAGGATGTTTCCCAGTGTAGGATGGTTGCTGCCCATCTGGTCAAGCCATGACAAAGTTGATCTTGCCTGGTAGCAGAACTCTCCCAGGATGTCTATTCCTTAAAATGTCTAAACTTCTGATTGTGTCTCCAAAAATCCATGTTAAAATTTGTCCTTAGGTGGTGCTTCCAGAGGAGAAGGTCTCTGTCTACTGAGGACATGCTGCTCTGTGGAGTTTTCATTATATAGTTCTGGTAGTCACAACCTAGAACTCTTGTATAAAACTATATGGATATTATGTCTACAGACTGCTGGAGATTCAGTCATGTGTGGAAGGGGGACCATCAGGGTGGCATCTGTCAGAGCTTCAGCACCTTGATTCCCTCCCAGATAAAGCTATTTACCAGTAATGTTTTTCCAGGACAAATACTGCATTTATTTACTGCTCCTCTTCCCACCTCTTACAGCATCAGCAGGTCTGTCTGCAGGAGCTCTCATGCCTGTGGAACCAGGACCAAACTGGGCAGGGAAAAACACAAAAGCACAGCCAGGCTGTTTTCATCCACAGGGTAGAGATGTCAAAGAAACCTAACCACCACACACTTTTCCTTGAAAAGAGATCCCCTGGCAAATTACTCCTGGTTTTAGACTTAGAAGCTCCCATTTCCTTATCTGGTTAACACAATCTGGCACTTTTACTGAGATACCAGGAAATCTGATTCCCACTCATGGTGTGAGAGCAACCTGTATGTGCTTGACCTTTCTAATGTTTTTTAATTTGATTGGGTGGCTATTCCCATATTTCCTTGTCACCAGCCCTGGTAATCTGAGAGGCAGAAGTGCAAAAGACAGACAGTAAAAATACAAGCAAACACAAGTGGGAATTACTTGAGACCTTAGGATGCCAGAATTACCCAAAGCTACATCCTCACTCAAACTCAGCTCAGCTCACAGCCAGGGCTCTCCACAGTGACCTTTCCATTCACCCCAGTCCTCATGCCAGGCTCAGATCCTGAGTTCAGCTTGGGGCTGTTTGCTAATGAGCTTTCAGAAGTGCAATTTTTAATTATTTTTTCCTTTTTATTAATGATTACACCAGTGTAACCCTGTGTATCCCTCACATTAGGGACTAATTCCATAGGAAAAGCTACACTGAGCATTGGTAGCAGCATCTTAATACAACAAACTGCCAATTACAGAAGTGCCTTAGGTCTGGTTTCTGACCATTCTGCCTTAAAATTGGGACTGTTTAAAGGAGTAAAGCAAACTTGTCAGGAATAGGGATGTCAGTAAAACCACCTGCAGGCTGCTCTGGTTCTGCCTCCATGTGCTGATGGAAACTTGAACAAGTGCACAGTCCTTCTGCAGAGATATTGATCTTCTCTCCTCTTCCCCACCAATGGACTAGGAATAGTGATGAGGGGAAAATACACCTTGATACCTGAAGGCACAAATGACAGGTTCATAGGAGAGCAAAGTAAATTTAGCTAGTTTATTCCTAAACTTTCTTGTAAGTGCTTTCTGCTCTCAGACACCCAAAACTCCAATTCCCTGTGTGGCTTTCTGCTGAATGAATCAGCTCTCCACAATTAACATTGTTTTACTCCCTGCACCATGAATCCCAGTGAAATGCCACACATTTTCTCCTGATTGTGCCACAGGCTCTGGGTCTGTGTTTAACAGCTTCTCCTGCTGCCCTGCCAAGGGAGGACACAACCAGTTGTTCCTGCCAACTGAGCAGTGCCATCCCAGAACCAAAGCCCCATTTGTTTTTGTTTCCTTTGCAGCAACCTTATCCCCACAGATCAATTCCAGCCAGGCTCAGAGTGCTGGTAAATAAGCCTGCAGTAGCTGTAGCAGTTGGCATTTTCAAATATTCATCTTTTCAGAGGACGGCTTTTTCTCCCCCAGCCCCTTAGCAGAGAGCTTTGCTCTTCCCTCTACCCAAATTGTCTGCCACAGACGCTCAGTTTCTGACTTAAAATATCTCCTTTTCTCTCCAGTGACTGCATACAGAGAGACAACAACACAGAACCACCCAAATTCGTGCTCATCATGGCAGCAGTCCAGTTTTATATATTTATGTGGATTTGGCCCTTTCTTCCTCCAGTCATTAATAAAGTGCAGTGAATTTGAATGTGTGCAACTGAAAATGGAACCTTCTGCTGGTGGAGAGGCTGCTGGGCTTCCATTGCCCTTCCCTCAGTGCTCAGATCGAACAGTAGTGAAAAAGCTGCTTATCTTATGGAGACAGGAGGAGTGAGTGGGGATTGTTCAGCCTGGAGAAGAGGAGGCTCCAGGGAGACCTCAGAGCCCCTTCCAGGGCCTAAAGGGGCTCCAGGAGAGCTGGAGAGGGACTGGGGACAGAGACATGGAGTGACAGGACAAGGGCAGTGACTTTGAACTTCCAGAGGGCAGGGTTAGATGGGATATTGGGAATTAGGAATTCCTTCCTGAGAGGATGTGAGGCCCTGGCACAGGGTGCCCAGAGCAGCTGTGGCTGCCCCTGGATCCCTGGCAGTGCCCAAGGCCAGGCTGGACAGGGCTTGGAGCAAGTTGGGATGGTGAAAGGCATCCCTGCCATGGCAGGGGCGGCACTGGATGAGCTTTGAGGTCTTTTCCAACCTTTCTATGATTCTATTACAAATAAGTATTCTTCATTTCACCCCAAATAGCCTCCAGCTCAGCCCTGCCAGTGAGGGGCAGGGAAGTGACCTGTTCTCACTCAGATCAGCAGCACATATTTCTCCTCTCTTTCCCTATCTCCTTTTTTGCCTTTTTTATTTTTCCCTCTCTGGCTTTTGAGCACTGATGCAAGAATTTCAAGCAACATCAACCCTGGTGCAACTCCATTTGATTTATTGGCAGCTGGAGGCTATTCTTTGCCTGCCATCATCTGAATGGCAGATGTTATGAAGGTTCTGTTCCTGCCTTGACAAATCTCAGGTTAAAATAAAGGTAGTAGAGACCTTTGGACACAAGAGCAAGTCACCAGGGAGGAAGAATCTAGAAAGTTTCTCTTGAATTTAAACAGTAGGGACACTGGGCACATTTACCATGGGCTGGGTTTCAGTAAATACAAGCACCCATTTAGTAAAAGTTACTGAAACTTGGTATAAATTTTTTACCTAAATATAAAAGTTTGCATTCAATGGAGAAAAGGAACATTCTTAATTAAAGACAAGAATGTTTCCAATTAAAATACTCTGGCTTACCTGCTAACAGGCTTGCTCCTTGAAACTCCCTCTCACAAGTAACCTTATTCATGATCAGCCCTTCCCAGCTCAGTGTTCATACAGCCATTTTCCAATGGTTTGTGGCAGGATCAGTGCTGAAGTAATACAGATTTGTTGCTAAATATTGTTCCTGATTATTTCCCCCATGTAAACCTGCAAAACACTTTGCAAGACTCATTTTCCTTGGGTGTCTGTAACAGAGACAACAACCAGGGGCTGTGATGCTGCGATTTTCCATCCTGTTTGGGGAATCTCAGCATTGTCCTCACTGAAAGGGCTGCATTTGGAAGCTGGCTTCTCTTTCTGTTTCATTTGGACAGCACCAGGACAGCTGGTGTTCATGGTCAGAGCTCCACTCAAACCTCAGCTGCTGCCTGAGGCTCTCCTCCCACAGCTGCTCCCTGGTTTCTCAGCATCCTAAAGCATTGCATGGAAAGGTGGCAAAGTTCAGGACTTATCACATGTGATAGAGCATTATAAAGTGATTTGTGGCTGCTGGGGAGCCCTTCCAGGACTTCAGGGCTGCGGCTGGAACCTTTGACCAGCTGTATCACTTCTCAGAAAAGAGGGACTGGTGCAGAGGTGGGGAAGGTGGCAGCTCCAGTGCTCCCATGGGCCCACACTGACCTTGTCTGAGTCAGACCCCAGTTGTGATGGCTGTAAAAGACTGATAAGACTATTTACTGCAAGGTGCCTGAATATGGAAAGTGTCAAGGATCACCTGATTAACGACAAGGTGATGTCAGAGGGGTATCACTGCTTATAATGAATCAGATTTTTTGCATGGGTTCACTTGGGTTACAAGCTGCAACCTGCCCAGAGCCCTTTTGTGGTTTTACATGACTGGAAGTGCACGTTGATCTGCTGAGCTTTACAGAGCAGCTGCTCAGTCATTACTCCACTGAAATGGAGAAAAAATAATATTAGGACATCAGATGTGGCAGGAGACTGCACAGGGGTCTGCACACCTCATCCCCTTTGGTTCCTTGTAGAGTCAGATGGACACAGAACACCTTCCAGGGACCGAGAGATGGAGCTTTGGAAAACCAGGCAACCAGCTCAGCCTGGGCCAGCAAATGGAGGGTGGAGATGAGATGTGAGTAAGTGTGGGATCTCAGCACCTCAGGATGGAGGTGCAGAGAGGCTGAGACCACCCTTGGGGGGCTCGGGAATCCTGGAATGTTGCCAGAAGTGTCTGGTGGCAGGATTTTGATCCTACACAGGAGATGAGACCTGTATGAGGACTGGGAGGAATTCACTGGGTGAATGGTGAAGGGATAAGTTAGTTAAAGTGTAAAACACAGGGTTTAGGATTTTGGTACAGGGGGGTCTAAAGAAGTAAGATGGAGGAATTGGGGCGTGTCCTGTTCTTCTTCTTCTTCTTCTTGGCCTCCATCTTCTGTGGTGGTGGTGGCACTTGGGGATTGGTTATTACTAAAAGTGCACCGGTTAATAAGGGTAGAAGGTATTGGGGAAAAATGATAAATATTGTACACGTAACTTCGAGTATAAAGATAAGTGACCGCCCAGGGGTTCGGGAGTGTGCCCATGGCTGACTTGCTGTGCAGACCTCTGTCGGGCTGAAAGAAAATCTTTTAGATAAACAATTAATAAACACCAAGACCGAGACAAGATCAGAAGTCTCTCCTCGTCCTTTGAAGCGTCGGCTCTTCAAGGCCATCCCTGGGCCTTTCCAGGCCACCTAAACAGCACAGAAAACTTTACAAGCAGCGTCCCTGAGATATCTCCGGACATAAATCAGAAAAGAGAAAAACATTGAAAACCTTACAAGTAAGGTCAAACAGCTTTTACAAAAATCAGCTGTGGTCCAGTATTATGTGGGGAGGGTCATTAACAGAGTGTTTTATGGTTTAGAACTTCTTTTTGTAGGGGGTTTGAATTTCCCAGGCCTGGGTAGCCCCTTGGTGGGGATCTCTGTACCACCCAGGGATGTGTTTGCAGCCATGGTTGAACAGCCTTGGCTGAGGTCTCTGTTTGAGCTCAAATCCATCCTATCCTTGTTTATCAAACAACATTTATCAAACTAAGCTAGGCAAATTGAGTTTCTTATTTAAAACCAAATTTATTTTCCCAGTTCCAGCCCAGCTGTGCTGTGACAGCCCAGAGGCAAAGCCAGCAGGGCATTGCTGCTGGGAGCCCAGGCTGGCACTGGCTGCAGGGCAGCTCAGCTGGGCTCCTCCTGTCAGAAGATTTGCAGAGCTGCTCTCCCCAGCCCCATCTCACTGGGATGTTTGAGTTGACCATTTTCCATTTGCACCTGGTCCAAGTGGAGGCAGAACACCCCTGGGTGGTGCAGCAGCATTTTGCATCATCCTTTGTGAGGATGCACAAAGTGTTTTACAGAGGATGCGCAAAGTGTTTCACCCACCCAAACCCAAACCTGGGGACTTGTCAGAGGGGATGTGGGAGCAGTGCTTGGTCAGAGCTTGCTGAAAACCAGTTAAACTCTCCATATGCCCCACCCAGACCCACTCAGAGCATGAGCCCATAAGGGCTTGCAGGAAGAAGGAGCATTTTTATAAGTCCAGCTGATATTATCAGAGAAAACTTTCAGGAACACAACTGCTTCTGTTGTGCACAAAGCAGAAAATGTGAGGCTTTAGGCTATGGAATCAAACCTTATCCTTAGGGCAGGATTGGGCCCCTGAGCTCCCTGCTGTGCTCTGAACTGGCTGTGTGATGGTTCATTGTTTGCCTCAGGATGCCAGGATAACTCAGGGAGCCATTTGGCTTTGCAGGCTGAGAAGGGAATCAAATAGTTGAACTCTTAGTAAACATGCAAACACAACTGGTTGTCTTTGATGATTTGTTAGCTTGGACCCGAGCCAGGGGACCTGGGGATTGCAGTCCAAGTTCCTAGAGCTCCACAGCTGACATGCAGAGCAGCAGATCACAGTTGGGATGAGTGAAACTTGTTATCAGTTGGAGAGGCAGCCAGCAGGTGGAATCTTCCTAAAATATCTCCTGCTCATTTCCAAGCTGGCAATCTTGGCTGAACCTGAGTCACCTACTTAATAAAAATTCCATATTCAGTCCATAGAAATGCTTCCAGCACAGTTAGATCAATTTCCTCTAAGCAGCAATAAATGTGTTTTCCTTTAAAAGGCCAACACAAGCACATTATCACAGCCTATAATCCCCATTCTCTCTATTAGCTCAAAGTACATCCTAGAGGCCAAGGGTCGCAGCTAAAGACTAATCAGTCTCATTAGCCTGTCTAATTTATCTTAACTAGGGGGACACAAACACAGTAAAACTGTTAGGGAGACTTTTTGATCAGGATATGGGAGTCATTCATCAGGGTCCTGCAGCTCCCAGAGACAGCAGGGAGAGAAACAACCCGGGGACAAAGCCATTCTCCAGGGAAGCTCTGCACCACACCCAGGCAGGCAGGATGGGGCAGAAACCCCCGGGGGCTCCTGCTGTCCCACCAGGCAGCATCACAGCAGGATAGAGGGAGAGATATGGAGAAGCATCTCCTTGTTGTTCTCACCGACACACCATCCAGCAGCTCAGCATCTTCCTTGCTCGGCTCTGCTTTGGCTCTGCAGGCGCCCACTGGCCCTGGGAAGGGTTTGAGTTAAAGTTTAACATCTCCCCAGCTGTGTCAGCCTCTGCTGGGCCTTGGGAACACGAGCTGCCCCTCCTTCTCCTGTGGGCATCACTCTCCTGACAGCTCCCAGCTCATCCCCACTCCTGACAGCCCCCAGCTCACCCCCTCCCTGCTGCCCTGCCTGGATGGAGAAGGGCGATGAGGGGCACAGTGCTCAAATCCAGCAGAAATCAGCGTGAAAAGGAAGAAAAATGAAGCAAAAAATGAACTCCTGTAGAAGTAGCTTTGTGTCTGGTTATCCAGATAGGTGTTTTAGATACTCCAACAACAGAGAGTTGAAGTTCCTGAACCTCACAGTGACCATTAGTGGGCAGTGCAAATGTCCTTGCAAACAGTGCCCAGAATTATTGCCCAGGCTCTGGGCTTTGGTAGCCCAAAGCAACAAAGCACACCCTGAGGCTGATTTACAGCTCTGAGACTCCAAGCCACACTTTCATCCTGGAGGCTCCTGGCTGGAAGGAATTTCAGAATTTGTGTTGTCTGAACATCTTCATTGGCTATTAAAAGACAAGAATGTTTTCTGCTAAGAAAAGGAGGAAAAGTAGATTATTTAAGGGTTTTCAATAGGAGGAGGCTGGCCAAGCTCTAAATCAAAGTCATCTCTTGAGACTCTTCTGAGAGAAAGGCAAAGGTTATACCTCAGATCCCTACTTCTGTCTTGGAAATGTGCCTCCAAATAGTGCCATTTCCAGAGACAATCAGTGATAGAAAAGAAAGCACTGCCATTCCAAACCCTTTTCCTCCTGCCTGACCCTTGTTTCCACGTCACATGTGTGTCCTCACCCTGCCCTTTGTGTCACTGCCACGTCACAGCACCGAGCTGAGCTGATGGAACCCAGCCCAGTCCAGCTGCTGCTCCATATCTTTCCTCAGCCATCCCAGGGGTTGCTGCTGCCCTGCAAACCTTCCATCAGCCAGCCCAGAGGATGCTGTGCAAACCTTCCATCAGCCAGCCCAGGGGCTGCCCTGCAAACCTTCCATCCAAGTGAGACTTGAGTGGTCACTTACATCTATGTTTCAAATGTTTATTAATGTTGTATCTATGTTTTCTTTTTTTACTTAAGACCATTGTGTGACAATAACCACAAGTTTTTGACAAGGAAGACTTAGGTCAGTCTTACTCACATGGCCAAGCTCCTTTGAGCAGGTTCAACTCAGCCCACATAACATGTCCAGGCTGGGCACTTTGTCTAAGTTGGTAGCTCCAGTTTCTTCTGTAATCAGGATCAGAAATGGGCACCTCTGAAGGAGGATTCATCCTTTCTGTCTGGGGCAAGCATTTTAGGGCAGATGAATCAGTTTGTGGAGAACCTTGCCTTTTTCCCAGGGCAGCTGAGGAAGTCTAGACTGTAAGCTTGGATTAGTCACTTCACTTCTCAGCAGCAGAAAACATTGCACTCTCGACATTTTTCAGACCATGAGGGTAGGTGAACCTAGGTCTCACTCTCAGAGCCACTCAAGCCTTGCAGTGAGTTATTAGGCAGTTGTTTCCCAGGAACAAGGATGGGAAGTGCCCACCCTTGTAGCCAAGCTCTGCTCACAGCCATCTATACAACACTTAAGACACAGCTGTGGAATTAGAAGAAATACACTGCCAGGTCCTTGTTTCCCCCACAGGCAGAAACTTGCAGGGACAGATTTCCAGCTGAAGGTCCTGTACCCCAACTCTCAGGCAGATTTATTCCAGCATTAATCAGAAGGTTGGGTGGGAACACTCACAATGTCCTGGCAATAAGGAGAAGTGGAGGAGATGGAGGGGAGGGAGGGAGGGAAATTCAATTGTGGGGATGATGGAGTGACTCCTTCAAATGAAAAATTACTAATGATTAAAACAATGCTTGAGACTGTCTGTTTACATTTTAAAGGTGCATTATCCCAACCAGAGGGGTCCAGTGCTCAGCACCTCTCCCTACTGATTACCATCTAGCTTCCCATTTTCATATAACCTTGAAATACAATAAAGTCAATGTATTCACAGGGATTCTCTCTTTCTGATGGCTCAAGTGATGCAAATGGATTTTTTTTTCTCTTTACCATCCTTTACCTATAATCCTAGTCCCACCCTACACCATTTCCCTTTTAGAAGAAGACAGGATGCTGTGTGTCCACTCTGTGTGCTTTGTGTATCTGGTCATCAGAGATAAATCACAGAATTATAGAATAATTTGGGTTGGGATATTTAGGGGTCACCCAGTCCAGCCCCCCTGCAGTGAGCAGCAATTTCTCCAACCAGACCAGGCTGCTCAACCTGACCTTGAATGTTCCCAGGGATGGGGGATCCACAGCTCTCTGGGAAATCTGTTCCACCAAGCTCACTGTAAAAAATTACTTCCTTGTATCTAGTCTATCTATTGGGATATCTTCCACCCCACCTTCTGATTATCCTCATATCCAGACTATCCCTATTCCTAGTCTCCATCTAGTTTATCTCCAGTCTAAATCTAATGAGAACAGGAAAACATAAAAGAGATTCCTCTTTCTTTGATGTTATGTCTGACTTGGTAGGCGGGAATGTGCAAAACTCCCGGCTCCCTCTCTGAATGAAGATGTTTTACAGCCCTGAATTCCCAGAGCAGCAAGTGATGGCTCAATTCTGCCCCCTCCTCCTCCCCCTCATGGCACCCAGGCTGCTCTTCCTACAGCAGCACTGCAGCATTTCCTGTGCTGGAGATCACACTGGCCACTCACTTTGCAATGCAGATAAACCCTCTCTGCATTATTTCCAAGGGAGGGAAAGAGAATAGAAGATCCCCTTTTGGAAAAATTTCGTGCTGCTTTCCACTGTCACAAAAACACTGCACACCCTCTCCCTCCATTCCAGATCTTATTTCCAACAAGCTTTTGCTGACTACATAACCTTCACTAACCTGAAATTCCTGAGTACTCCCAGGAGCTCAATGCATCTTGGAATAAAATTTTTGTAATGTCATTTAAGGGTATTCCTAATCCAGAATTATTGAGGAGGCCTGGGTCATGGGAATTGAGTTTGACACTTGACAAATACTTGGCTTTGTGTAAATGGACAGGCCACTGAAATAACTGCCTTTGGATGTCACATGAAGAGAAATTAATTCTTTATTAACTTCCGCAATGATAATCTAATAAACTCATTTGGTCTACTAGTTTCAGCACTTAAAGAGCTCAGTCGATTGGATGCAAATAGATTTTTTTTTTTCTTCCCCTCTGGAGCAGTGTCTCTGTGGTGTGCAAAGGGACATCAGTGTGAAAAGTCAGGTCTGGCATGTCAGGACATGGTGTGCATGTCCAGTTCCTGCTGCTGCTTAGCATGAGACAGGCACAGCAGAAGGACAAATAGCAGGGGCTAGAAAAGTACTCTATTAGGAAAGAAAATGGGGTTTTATTAAAAATTTATATTTTAAACAAATTTGCTATAACTTGAATTCAGATCCCTTTTCTTCTTTACCAGGTATTTTAAAATAATATACAAGGAACCAGTATATGAACTGTTTTCTTTTAGAATTATAGCACAAAAAATTAGTCCAAGCCATATTAGGACTCTGTTGAGCACTGTACAAACACAACAAAAGCTGGAGCTCCCATCCTAAAATTTTACTGCTAAATGCTAAAAATAAAAATGGAACTGTGTGGACCAAGCAAGCCTCTAATTCTAAGAGCCAAGTGTGTCCAACAAGAAAATCAGGCTGTCATATGTGACCTAAGTATCCAATCAACCCAGCCATTGCCACTTAGAGGTTGAATTTCAAATGTCAAGCCACAAACTGCTGCAGATGGACCAGGAGCCATGTGCAAAATAAACAAACAAAAAGGCTCTACAACACAGAGTGAAACATGACCTCACTGCGCTCCTTGCAGACCTCCCCACCAGGAGAAGAGTGACACAGCTGATCAGCCCAATTTCAGGGTCATAGAAATAGCCAGACTGTCCAAGGCTACTGCCCTGCCCATCAATAGGTTCATGCCACTGTGATCTTTTTCATGTTAGTGCAGACTGGAACCACCAATAAACCTGGCTTTGATGACAATATTTATACCACACCAGTGCTGCTTGTCCTCCACCCACACAGCACATCCCACCAGCCATGCAGCCCAATGGGAGCCAGATTAAAAAGCCAAGGCAGGGCATGTTCCCTGCCAGCAGGCATTTCTTACCCTGCCTGTTGGTGCAGCACATAAAAAATGTTTCATTTGCAAAAGCCAAATATTTATTAGCATTTGCTAACTGAGCTGCTCCATAATGACATGAAAAATGGTGATGTCTAAGTCCGTCAGTTCCATGTAAATATATAATTTGCACAGGAATGTATAAATATATATGCATGTTTACTTCTGATTAGTGGCAATTATCCTATGAAAGAGATGCTGGAAATAGAGTATGGGTTTTCTAGATGGCTTTAAGTGTCTGTGTCCTTTCTGCTGCTCTCTTTTCAGAGTCAATGTGGGGCAGAGGACTTCAGCCCACTGTGACCTCCTCTCTGCTTCTCTGTGGAGCTTCCAGGCAGATCAGGTTGTGCTCCATCACCAAAGGGGCTGATCTCTCTAAGTGCTTACACAGGTGAAGGAAAAACAGATTCAGGAAGATTCAGATGAGCTTCCAGCTCTGAATCAGTCTCAGTAGTGTTAACATCAGCTCTGCTTCCTGAATATTTCTGAGATCTAAGTAATCAGCTGCCTTTATTTTGGATATCATTCTCACAGGTAGTCAGATGCCCTGGAGGACTTGAGGCTTGCTATCTGCATAGCTTCATAAATGGGATTTTGGCTTCTTCATGGACAAAAACTCTTTTCAGGTCTGCCATGGTGAGTGTTGTGCTGGAGATGCTCCCCAGGCAGCTTCCCTGCCCTCACTCCAGAGTGCAGCTCTGCACCTCAAGCCCTAGGCTGGTCCTTCCCCACCCATTCCTGAGTTTGGGACTGAGCCTAACTAATAGGTGCAAGCTGAACAGACTCCCAGAGTCACAGAAAATATCCTGGAAGGCATCACCAAAGGTCCTGCAGCCCTTTCCTCTGTGTCACACTGTCATTTCTGCCTCTGTTGCTCTCAGCAGACTTTGTCCAGTCTAAAAGTCCAGTCTAAAATCAATGCTGCATCTCTTGATGCTCCAGAGGAATGCCCTGCAGTCCACAGATGTGGGCTCTACCCAAAAACCAGTTTGTGCTGCTGTCAGGGTGGCAAGCAAGTGTCTGTGACACAATCCACCGTGTGCTGAGGTCTGGCTTGCTGTCACCTCAGCAGAATGAGGAGCAGCTGTTATTTATAGGCCACTCTCCACTTCCTCCTGATGTTGGATCCAGAAGCAATGAGGAGGTAGGGACCATCCCCCTGTTGATATATTTTCATGTGTCTCTCCAGCAGCAGCTGATGGGGAGGGACACCTCAGACACAAAGTGAGAATCTGCTCATCTCACTCACAGACCTGCTGTTACTGCTCCCCAGCACTGAGATATTCTTAACATCATAACAGTGGGGATGTTGGATGCTGAGCTCTGCAAAGGCCATAAATATGCTGGCAGGTTTGGGGGTTGTTTGGGGTTTTATTTCAGGTTGCAGAAGGTTTTTCCTCTTACAGAAGTAACAAAATGATGATGTTCCCCTCAGCTGTAGAGTTTGCTGCTCGTTTCTCCTGGATGGACGCCTGATTCCAGGGACCATCTGCTGCTTTTTCCAAAGCTGATGCCAGAAATATCTCTCCAGCTGAGGGGTGGGTGGGTGTCTGAGCTCAGCCTGCAGGTAGAGAGCCAGGACATGGGGCAGGTACAGCTGCTGGTTGCAGTGACACCTTTGGCTGGTGTGCAGGAGCCCAGTCCTGTCCTGTCCCAGAGAGTTGAGGACACTCAACCCTTCTGGGCAATGGGGATCATGGGCAATGGAGACCCTCCAAACCAAGCTGGGCTGTGCTGCTGTGCAGACCTCCTGCTTTTGTCCACCACCTAAAAACGATTTTCAAAAAAGAAATGCCAGGCTGAGCAATATTTTCAGAGCTCAGTTAGTTTTGTAATCCTCTAAGAAGCAGTTTAAGTGTTTGAAAACCATTTCACCAAGTGAATCAAGACATGGGTGTAGCAACAGCTTTGCTAAACCACTGTAAACCACTTTGCTAAACCCGGGCCAGTGCAGATTTCCAGCAATGCCATGAAAGCAATGCTCACTTCCATGAAAGCAGCCTGAGCTCTTTCCAGTCCAAGAGGCACCAGCCCAGCACCTCCCCTGTGGCTGGACAGTCTGACAAACCTGCTCCATTACCGGAACACTCTTGTTGTCACAAAGACAAATGAGAATCAGAACAGCATTAAAATCAAGAGCAAAACTCTCCTGCATTAGTAAAATAAAATGCTTCCTCCGGGCCCAGAGAGCGCTCATTCATTACCAGGTCTTGTTTGCAAAGAAATTTTGAGCAAATGTTGGTAATAACAGGACACAATGGAAAATGATGGTCCTGCACGGTTTTCATATTGCATTAGTTTAGATCTACTTGCAACACCTGCTTCATTTCACCTTTCTCCACTGATATCTCCTGGAGATTTCAGAACTACCTCCCTACATCTATTTTTGGGTATAATTTGAGTGTAATTTGATACGTAATTAGGGCAGAATAGAAGACCAAGTATTTAACTACCCATACATCTCTCCCTAATTTAAATAATTCCTGATATATCTAACTAGTTTGCCTCATCCTGCACTGATGTGTATTGAACTGGGGATAATGAAATAAGAAATGTGAGGGTGGAAAAATGTTATTTCAGAGTCGGAAGATCACCCATTAATGACATGAAAAGCCTGGTAGGAATATCTGTACACTTAATGCCCCTTCTGCTTCCCCTTCTACACAGTCACTGTCCATGCTGAGAGGGCTCTCAGAACAGTCCTCAGAACAACTTGTGTTTCTTTGAGCTGTCTCAAAGTGATCAACAGCTTTTGGACAGGAATTAAACATACAGAGGGTAAGAAATGAGATTAATTTAATTCTCAGCTAGCTTTAGCCATGCCTTAGCCCTTGCATTTCAGAGGGGAAGAAAATCTTTTGCAGTCGTATCTCCCTCTTTCCCTCTCTTATGCCCAAGGAGAAATCATATTGCTGGATTAAAAAAGAAGCTTAAATTTGAAATGGTTGAAGATAGGTGAGTTCAGTTGTTTGGTTTGTGGCTACACATCCCTGACAACTCAGTGTGCTGTGTCACACTCAGGGAATTGTTCAGCTGTCAAACAGGGGGGCTGGATTTTGTTCAGCTGAAACAGCACTGCTGGATTTTGTCCTGAAATGTGGGAAATATTTTAGCACATTCCTCTTTTTAATAATACAATTGTGCCACTTGTGCTTCAACAGGGACAAGTGCTGTTGGATTCACAGGCAGGGAAAAGTCAGATCTGGTTGCTCATCTGAGATTTTAAAATATCATCCTGTCTTCATCAAGGGAGGGGGGGAAATGGGAAATCCTGAAGTTTTTGATGGGAAGAAAAGGTTTTATTATGATATTGGTTGACTTCTTTCACACAATGTAAAATACAGCCACTTAAGCAGCATAATTTTAGCATGTAAAATATTGAAAATTCAGTACGATTTAGCCTAGTACCAGCTAGTTATTGGTAAAAAAGCATGGCTATGGAAGTTGTTAACCATTCCATTGAAAATTTCAATGAAACCCACTCTTTGTGGTGAAATGCTTTAATTTAGATAGATAATTATTCTCAGCAGAATTTATTTTTTTCAGGGAATTGTCAATCCACACAGGAATATGGCTAAAAACAGCCTGTGCACAGGATCCTGGCCAGCCTGAGCTCCTGCCTGCCACGAGCTGGTGCAGAACCAGCACTTTTCCCCGTGACAAACCATGGGACAAAAGAATACCTCAGCTGAATATTGTTGGGGGATATTTTCATGGGGTTTTTTCCCTCATCATAATCTTTTCTGTTTCTTCCAAACGATTTCTAGGGATGCCAGCACCACCTCTCACTTTATCCTGCACCCCAGCACTGCAGTTTCCACTTCCCCCCATCCACTGCTGCCCACGCCAGCATGTCAGGTCACCTCTCTGCCCAGCTTGGGAACATTGCTCCACGGACTTTCATACCTCTAGGGCAGCTACGGGTGGCTGGTGAGATCTCAGCACTGATTTGCAGCCTCTCCTGGGGTGCAGCTCCCAGCCCCGCTCCCATCCCATCACTGCATTCCTGGTTGGAGTTCAGGACATCCCTCAGGCTGTCCTGGATTGCCAGAACCCCTGCCAGGGGCTCAGAGACCCTGGCACAGAGCCCAAGACGCCTGTGGGTTTGATTGTGACCCATGGAAAAAATTACCAACTTTATATGAGGATCTGCAAGCCACAAAAGTCTAAGTAGAATAATAATTAGTTTGTCATGGGGTGAAAAAAGAGATTTTTGGGGTTTTTAGAATGGGGTTCAGGAGGCAAGATGGAGGAATCTGGGCATGTCCAGCCTTTCTCCTTCTTCTTCTTGGCCTCCATCTTCTGCTGTGATGGTGGCACTTTTGGTTGGTTTAGAGTAGAAGCTCACTGTCTAACATAGGTGATAGGTATTGGGGGGTTATGGTAAATAATGTACACA
Source organism: Ammospiza caudacuta (assembly GCF_027887145.1). Taxonomy (NCBI): domain Eukaryota; kingdom Metazoa; phylum Chordata; class Aves; order Passeriformes; family Passerellidae; genus Ammospiza; species Ammospiza caudacuta. Next base: position 10,202,667 of record NC_080607.1, read on the forward strand.
TACTTTTTAGTATAAAAAGATAACATCAGTGTGCCTCAACCTGGTGTTGACAGACCTGGTACACGTAAATAAGTTATGGTACATGAGGTACATGTAGTTTTTAGTATAAAAAATAACACCAGTGTGCCTCAACCTGCCAGACAGACCTGTGGTGGGTCAGAGAAGGAATTTCATAGATAAGAAATAATAAACAAACTTGAGAAGGAGAACAGAAAAATCCTGACTCCTTCTTCAACAGCCAGGCTGGGAAAAAAGAAGTTTGTCCATATCTCAGAGTCACTGTGACCAGCAGAGATGATCCTGAGACATCCCCAACGCCACACGGCCATCCGGGAGCCCCCGGCTCGCTGGCTCACACGCTCCCTCCCCCTTCCTTGTCAGGGCTTCTTTCTGTGCACAACAGATGGGCACAAGCTGTTTGGGAAGCACCTCCCTTCCCTCCCCCAGCCCATGGCAAGATGCATCACCCACCGGAGCAGGGAGCAGTCCCCTCCCTGCGGCGGCTCCGCTCCCTTTTCAGAGGGGCAGGTAAAAGTTTAACCAGGCTGCCTTTCAGTGCTGCAGGCAGAGCCGCCTTTCATAGCCGTGATAAATTGCTCCTGTCAAAACTACATGAATGCTCATATTGAAAAGCTCTTCTTTCTTTCTTTTTAACTTTCCCCCCTCTCCAGTCTCACGGTGTCTCTCGGTTGTTAGCCAACATTTAATGCCCGCTTAGTCAAAGGGCACTTCCACTCCTCGTCTCTCTGTCCTGTCCCCTGGGGCTGCCGGGGCTGAGTTGTCACAGAAATACGGATGGTGAATAAAATAAAAAAAAAAAAGAAAAAGACAGGGTGAGGAAGAAACCTTTCAGTGTTTTTAGGGCTTTTGATTTCAGTCAGGTCGTTCTACCAGTAGGTCCTTGTCAAAGCAGTTGTAGGATGGAGGTGGACAGACAGATTTCTTTCAAGGAAGTTTCCAGCTGTTGATATTTTCTAAGTTAATAGATTAGCTATAGTTTGTGGTATTTTCCAAAAACATAACACAAAACAATCTAAGCAAATCCCTCTCTACCAGTTGAGCAGCAAGGCCAAAACATGCTGTAGATGTTCCAGGGAGACAGAACCTGCCCAGCTCTTAACACAGTCTGAAGACCCTTCCCCACCTTCACTCAGGGGTTCCGCATAGCAGGAGCCACAGCTGGTAAAATCAGCCATGCTTTGGCCATGGAATTGGCCCTGCTTCACCCAAAATTGCCTGGTTTTGTCAGTGTCCCAGTGTCCTGCTGCAGGACTTCTCTGCTGGGGCTGGTCCCATGACTGCAGTGGTCATGGATTCCCTAAACCAGGTGCACTGGTCACAGAGAAATGGATGGGAGCATGGACTGGACGTCACCAAGAAAATCCTGTGAACAAATTGTCTGTTCTTGGGTTTGAGATGAATGGGAAAGATGAATTTAGGGTGCCTGGTGAGGACCAAGCCAGCTCAGCCCAGCCTGGCCAGGCACTCAAGTCCCTCAGAGCTGCACCTCCAGGAGAGGCATTGAAGTCCAATATGCAGAAAATTGATCTGAGCATCGACTCAGAGCACCATGAGCTTGTGTTGGTGTCACATTTGCACATGTTATGGTCACAAGCTCCTCATCCCCTCCCTGTAAGGTTGCTGGCAGGAGCAGGCCTGGCAGGACCTGTCCTGTCCCCAGCTGTGCTGCTCTTGTGGCCATCCCCGGCCAAAGCCCACAGTCTGAGGGGATGGGACACTCAGCACACCCTGGGTACTGGGCTTCACCCAACCTGGCTGCAGGAAATACCCAAAACTTGGAGTGCTGCTTCCATTTCAGAACATCTCTCCCTCCCCACAAATCAGCTGCAGGCATTCAATGCACATCTCTCAAGAGGAGATTCCAGACCTGTTCCCACATTCCACTCTGATTCCTCCCTCTCCTGTTTTTCTGTCCATGCTGACACCCAGGCACCACCCAGAGCTCCCAATATATCCTGCAGACTGTAAATATCAGTGCTGCTGCCCCTGGAGCAGCCAGTGCCAGCAGGATCTGGCACTCACACACACACACAGAGCTTCCCTGGGTGCAGCTTCCCAGTGACAAATATTTCTGCTGTGGGGCTGGTAGCTGGCTGCAGTGTCCCTGCCCTTATCACTGTCAGCCTCCTGCAGGGTTCAGCACTGCCCACATCTATATTTGTGTTTTGGGATATTAATACCATCAGGGCGCTCCTGTTCCCCCACTGATTAACCCTTGTTACACCTATACAGGCAAGGAACTGCACAGCCCTGTTTCCACTTACCTATACTCCCAGGTATTTTTTAAAAGCTGCATGGCTGAAGAAGATTGAGATTTTCCCATATGTGCAAATCATTTTTAGGGCTGTATTTCTCCTGGCTGCAACAGAGTCACTGGAAAAGATTTACCCTCCATTGGGCAAAAGAAAAGGGATGTTTAAAGAACAAACTGAGTACTCTCCAGAGGCTCCTGCTTAAGTACCATATCAGCACAGGCTGAAAGTCAGGCCTGATCCTTCCTCCTGTCAGCTGCCCTCTCTTTCCCTGGCTCTGTAAGTGCTCTGCTGACATGTCATAAATCACTTTCTCTCTCACTGCCTCAGTTTCTCCTGTCCATGTGCTGGGAATCTCCCTGATGGTCCTCCTTTGGAGAGGGCTTCCCAATGCGCCATCAGGAGTGCTACCCGTGCTACCAGCCCTGCTGATGCTGTGTGAGCTGGTCCCTGCTTGTGCAGGGTCTCTGCAGAGCTGCCTGGGGGCCCCTGCACTGATTCAGCTTGCAGGGGTCCAGCCCAGCAGCTTTGCTGCTGTTGGCTCCTCTCCCCTCCAAGCAGCACTTCAAATCAGCCATGTTGCACTACAGTTATTAACTGGTTTTGACTGACTTCTTAAGTTAATTATAATTTCACAGTGTAATATCAAGCATGATTAAAACAATTAGGTTTTCCACTTCCTTGCAATGCCTCCCTCCCTCCCTTTTCCTTTTTTCTTTCCCCTCCTTCCCCTGCCTCCCTTCACCCTGGAAAGTTTATAGATGTGCTTCTGCACCACTGCAACAAATGGTGTGGTAGGATCTGAAATTATTACCCTCTTAAATGCATTAAACTGTTCATAAAGCAATTTGCAATGCCAGTTACCAAACTGTGGTGAGCCTCCCAGGCTGACACCTCCCAAATGCAGGAGGATTCTTGGCAGCTGTGCCCTGCTGCAATGCTCTCTTACTCACCAGAGTCAATGCCTGAAACTTAGGAGAAATCAATGCAATTATAGATATGAAGGTCCAATTACTGAGTAATGTGATCAGTCTTTATCTCTGAGTCCCTTCAAGAAAATCAGAGAGGCCTTTTCTTTTTTTTCCCTTGTGAAAGGAATTGCAATATAATGCAAAATGATCTTTAAAGAGAGGACCAAAAGCAAGGGACGTCCATCACTCAGCACATCAATTCCAGTGTTGGCCAGCCCTGATCTCCCCCTCATAGTGGTGAGGTTATTCCTGATTTACACCTCGGTGCATCCATTGTGCCTGATGGAATCAGTCCCTGTTGATGCCACTATCAGGTTCCCAGCCCAGCATTGTGCATGTGGCCACCCCAGATTCCTTGGGTAATTTTGCTCGTTGGGAATTTTTTCATTTTCTGCCGATTGTGGCCGCTGCCCCTCGCTCCTCCCTGTGGATCTGAGGGAGGGAGCAGGATGTGGAGCTGCCCCCAGCAGCAGCTGGAACTCATTCCTGCGGCCAGGCTCATGCCCCAACATGGAGAAGTGACTGGGCTCCTAAAGGGATTGAAACAGACTTCCAAAGAAAATAATTTGCAATCCCTTCTGGGCAAGACTTGATCCTTGTACCTGCCCAGATGGGCTGATAAACACCTGGAGGGGCCAGGCCCAAGGAATCCTCATTCTCTTGGCACACATAAGTTGGTTTCAACATCTCCAACAGCCAGAGAGAATGGGCTGCAGTCACCATATCTGGGCTGGTGGAAGGTGTCCCTGTGCATGGCAAGGAATTAGAACCAGATCAACTTTAAAATTCCTCCCAACCCAAACCATTCTGTGATTCTGCAGTAGGACAGGTTCTGCTCAGTCACACACACCCCAATAAGGTGATTTTAACACAAAAACTGTCACTCCAAAGCACTGAGCTCTGTGCACAGGAGATCAGTGAGAGAGACTTGCGTTTCTCTGTGCTTTACCTCTTTACCTTTTATCCAACAGAGCAGGATCCAGATCAAAGCCAGGACATGACTGTAATTATACAAGTAGAAATAAGTAACCATCTGTACTAATAAGGAACACAATCCTTTATCTATGTTAATTAGAAATAAATTAGAGAGAAGAAAAGATATACACGTTAGCTAATTGTTAATTACTGCAAGTATATTGAGGAATACATGCATATATGAAGTAAAAACTCTATTCCAAATTAACAGAATATTGAGGTTTATTTCTAGAACTTCAGAACAGGAATGTGTTTGAGACCACATCCCATTGAGAGGAAGGCCATTTATCACAGACCTGAGAACACCTTGTTCAAGGGTCTCAAAGTGCTCAGCAAACATTGATAAATAGACCTTGATGTATTCCCAAGGGGAGCCATTATCATCATGAAACAGCAGTGCCTGGCAGGAGCTCAGGAGCCTCATTCTCCATTCCTGCCTGCACAGCCCCAGTTCGATTTCCATTTCTCTTCTGGAGAGTGCCCACACACTTCCCCAAACCTCTAGTTCATGGCCAAAATCTGTAGGAGCCAGGCTGTCACCAAGCAAAGATTTGGGGTCAGTGGGGCTATCACAGAATGATTAAGGTTGGAAAAGAACTCTAAGATCGAGTTAACCTGGGCTGGCTTTGAGCTGCTCAGCAGAGCCGACCCTCAGTACTTTATCTGACACCTTCCCCCTCCTTCCCCCTCTGATATCCCCCACCATGAACACACAGACACATCCAGGACAGCACCAAATGGAGGAGAAAATGATGGGAACATGGTCCTACAATGTCCACGTGGTCCTTGGATGTCTGCTGCCCTCTCACTGTGCTGTCATTTGAAGACAGAAGAAGGTCTCTGAGTGAGCAGGGATCCGTGGAGCCACCTCCCCACACTGAACTCAGGTGCCCTGGGAATCTTAAATGGGCTCTGACATCTTTTAAACAAAGTTGTAGTAGAAACAGGTGATCCCCCCAGTCAGGGAATAATGTGCTCTGACTCCATGATTCAGGAGGCTGAACAAATGCTTTATTAAGCTATTCTATATTACACTAATACTATACTAAATTACATACTGAAAAGATACTATACTATACTATACTATACTATACTATACTATACTATACTATACTAAAAAGATACTACACTAAAGAGATACTAATGAAAACCCATGACTGAGACAGCCAGGACACAGCTTTGACCCAACTGGCCAAGGAAACAAAACAACCTTCACCAGTGTCCAATAAGCAAATCACTTTGGATAAACAATCTCCATAACGCATTCCACATGCGCCAAACAACAGGAGCAGTGAATAGAGATAAGAATTGTTTTCTCTTCTGCTCTGAGCTTCTCACTGCCTTCCCCAGGAAAAATCCCGGGAGAGAAAATCATGTCTCTCTCTCTTCAGAGAATGTGAATACCACACAAAGTCCCTGTTGCATCTCACCTATCACCAGCTGGGGTCTATGTACAAGTCACAAATGGGACAGGACTGCTGAGGAACGTGCCTTGAGCTGTTTTATTTTCCAGCATCAGTCTCATTACATGGTTATGACAATGGGAAGATGCTATGAGCTTACATTTCAGGTAGTAGACCAAGAACTCAATGTTACAACTCACTTTATAAGTTTTTTGACCAATCACACAAAGCAAAAGCACATTGACAGTAGTTCTATCTAACCACTATAAGCACAGGTACCTTTGGTTAAAACAATGCTTGTTTATTTCAAGTACAATACCTACTTGTAAGCCTTAAAACACAATGCACAGAGCTTCATTAATCAGCTTAAAACTTCCTAATATCTCACTAGATAAACTTTTCTGTAGCTTAGGGAGTTATTCTAGACAAGCAATAATACACAGACCATTGTTCTATTTGTCCTTACCTTTCTACTTTTTACATAATTTTCCTGCTGATCAATCTGATGGCTGCTGCTTTGCTCCAATCACAGTTCTGCTGTCTCTGAGGCTTGCCTTGTGCAGCTTTCCCAAAACCCTCTGATTTCACAGATTCCCACATCACCTGGGCAGAGGACAGCAAGGAGCTGACAGCAGGTTGGGATGTGTTTGTGCGAGCAGGATGTCTCCACGCTGGTGTTTCCAGGTGCTGCTGTGTCGAGATGGGGATGGAGGCAGCTGAACACGTGCTGCCCGTCAGCACTCGCTGCTGCTACAGCTCCTCACAGCCCAAAACCTGTGAAGAAAACCCAAAAATGCTCTCCACACACTGGGAAATTGACTTCAGAGGCCTGAGAAAATAAACAATCACAATATATCTGAAAGTGTGTTTATTTTGTTTCCATATTCTGGACCAAACTTCACATTCCCAAGGGTTTCCAACCACTATTTCCTTCTCCTACCTTTGGTTTTCCACTCGAATTTCACAAGTATTTTCTTTTCTCACTCTGCCATGAGAATTACAATACATAATTTGCTTATCTGGGGGTACAAAAATTGTGTTACTGTACAGACTGGTTTTGCAACACAGAATGAGTGTTGCCTGCTAGGGGTGTAAACACAGAGTTAATCCAGCCTTTCATGGCCTGCACTTTCCCTGTACTTGTTTATTCCACATTTTGTGTCTGCCCCAGGATGGATCAAACTGTTTAACCTTTGACAGCAAAGTCAGAAGAATGACTCACTTGGAAGCTAAAATGTAAATAAATATATGCATTGCTAAATAAATCAACGGCTAATGCTCTTATGCAAGGCTGATAGATACCCTGATTGAAATAATACTTAAATAAATGGGGCAAATTATCAGACAGGGGGCTTAAAAGTTATAATTTCAGGGCATAACTCAGCGCAGCGCCAGCCACAATTAGCAAATTGTTTTAATTTCTGATTTTTCTGTTCTATATAGACTGAAATATTTTCTTCTACAGCTGTTAAGTGAACCCTGGTATTATCACAAATGTTGAAAAAGGAGACTGAAACCAATAAATGAAAAAATCTCTCCTTGCTTACATTGACTGAAAAGTGCTCCAAAGCTCTTAAACCTTCCTCAGCACAGAAAAGTGGGGAACTGCTAAGTGACCTCCCCTTTTATCTGTACCCCTGCCACAACTCTGTGTGCCCACAGAATAAAGTTCATCTCCCATACAGGTACCTTCCCCTGAGGCACCAAATTACTGACACTACCCCCAGTTCCAGTCTCTAAATCCATCAGCAGTTAAGAGAAAATAATCCCTGCAATTTGTGCAGCACTAAGTGCTCTGCACGCCGGAGGAATTTGCAAAGAGCAGCGCGTGGCTGTGCCAGAGGACAAGGCTCAGCTCAGGACTGCCACCTCCCTGCTCCTCCCAGGAAATCCCTTCATTTCATTTATTCCTTGTCCTTTTTCCTCCAGTCTAGTCCTTACTGAACAGCCCTGGCATGAGGCTGTCTGCGAGGGCTCGCTGGCACACGTTGTGTTTTTGGCTCCCTGAAGGAACAGGTAGCGTTTGCCTCCCACACTGGATCGAGCCCTCTGCACCCGGTGTTTCCACATTCCTGATTGCCCTGCTGTGTGTGAATTGCATATCAACCAAGGAGTCCTTTAGATCACCTTCCCAGCTCCATTTCTTCTCCCCACATGCTGACTGAAAAGCAAATGAAATACTTTTTCTACCACCAATTTCCTCTCTTCATGTACCTGCCTGCAGTTATTATTTCTGAAGAATTTTACCAAAGGAGCAACAGGCTGCTAAAGTGGTGGTTTGGCCCCAAGATGTTGCAGTGGGCTGATAATTTATTAAGGGTTGTGTGTTAGAGGAAGATTGCTCTGAAGTGCTCTGAGCACACTGGGGGGGATGGAGCAGAGAGCATCCTGCCCTGCCTGCCCAGCCCTGGCTGACCCCAAACCAGGCATGGACCAGAGGAACAGGGTCTTCTGGAACCCACCAGCAAGATTTTGGCCTTCTCAGATCAGAAATTCAGCTGTCCTGCTTGTCAGCCTAGGATTCCCCAAAGAGCAGCTCTGGTTAAGGTGCTCTCCTGGCAGTGCAGCTTCTGTGTAAAGCAGTTCCTACATTTTAGACATTGTCCTCACTCATCTGACACTGACCCTTCAGACTTCCAGAGATGAGGACAGAAACTGATGAACCAGGGTCCTAGAATTCAACCTAGATCCATCATGGAGTGATGCCAGTGGTCCAAAGGCCTGAAGTGAGAAAAGGAGCATCTGCAACACCCTAAAAATTGCAAGAGGAAGGCAAGGTTTCAGGCATATGCTTGAATGTCATTGGAATGGTGCAATCATGGATTGAAATGCATTCTTAAGAGGAGGCTTAAATAACTTATATTTACAGATAAACCCTTCCCCTCACTGCCCTTGTACATGTAGGACGTGATCAAGGCAGCTTCCCAAATTGCAAAAGGGCTTTTGGGACTAAATCCCAAACCACACCAATGTTCTTCCTGGTGAGGACATTGGGGTTTGGCAGAGGAGTTTTACTGAGTTTGCACATCCCAAATCTTGTTTTTTCAAACACACATGAGCTGATAGTGACACCTGATTGCACCAAGAAAGAATTTCATTTTGGGGACCTTGTTTCACCTGCTGCTACCAACCCATGAAGAGAATATGATCCTACAGCAGGGCTACAGCAGGGCTATTCCAGTGGTATAAAAATGTATTTCTTTTTGCCAGCAATTAGTTAGAAATGTTTACATTCCCTATTGGAGTTACCTAAATAGAATAGATTGTGTTGCCTGCACTATGTTATTGCCTCCCATCCACAGCCAGTCACCCACACCCTCCCTGAAGCTCAAAAAGTTCCCCCACCCTCCTCTCAGCCTCCAAACTTTGATCACAATCCCAACAGATGCAAAATATTTGCAGTAAGGGGTGCCAGGGCCGTCAGCTCTCCACAGTAGCTCCCAGTCAAAATGTTTGCATGCACACTTCAGAGCATCATTTATCTTGAGGGATGTCAGCTCTAAAAATGTTAGCGCGTGTCACTGTCAAAGCAAATGCCAGAAATTAGCTTTCTTTCATCTCAGAGAAGAATAATTAACTTTGCAACTGTTTCCAAAAGTGCTAATTAATGGGTTTCAACAACTTGACTTGTCAGGATACATCTTGATTGGAACAACAGCTTGCTCTTCCCCTTGAGGATTATGGCTCTTCTTTTGGATTCTTTTCCTCATCCTCTAGTTTAGTGAGTTGTGGAAAATGGATGCCATTTATAACACAAAAATAAACATGTGAAAAAAGGAAAGCCCTGGGGACTAGTTAACATTTATTAATTATTGGTGTGCTTTATTAGCAAAAATGTAAAAACACAACCTCCCACTCAAACTGAATAATCTTTAAACAAGATGGGATTTTGTTTGCTGTTTATGTTTTTGAAAAAACAAGACAAGTCTTCACCTTCGTGTCTCTGCATGAGTATGGCTTGGACTGGGCTGAAAAGTGCAATTTCCTCTCTTGTCTTGAAAGTTTCCTTCTGCACCCAAGTCCAGCACTACCTGGAGATCTACTTTTTCTTCACTGCTTTGACTACCTAAGTTCTTCCAGCAGTATACAGAATGTATTTTCTTCTCCCAGCTTCCTTTGAGGCAATAAATTGCCTGAATCTCAGTACTGAGCTCCTTCCCCATGTCACTGTTAGGACGCATTCCCTCCTTGCACCAGGATGAGCTCTGCGCTTCAGCTGCCCATGTTGAGATGAAAAGCAGAATGCCTGGGTTTCACAATGGGATTCTGCTACCCCCATCCCAAAGCAGGTCTGTGGAAGTCATGTCACACAGCCAAAATCCCTAAGACCCCTTGAAAACCCAAAAGCTTGGATGCATCTAACAATTTAAAACACTCTGGCCTGAAGAACCAGTGCAGGTCAGGGTCAGATTTGATATAAACAGCCTGGTGAAGTCTCAGACCTTTATATGTGCTCCTGGAAATATAAAGCAAATCTGGAAATCAAGTGGAAAATCCAGGAGGTTGCTATTAAGTGGAAAATCCAGGAGGTTGTTATTAAAAACCCACAGCTCGATTATCATTACTATAAACCTTACCCCAGAGGTCATTTGCATTCATGGTAATTAGGGAGGGAAGTTATGCTTTGAGAATAAGGCCATATCAAAAAAAAAAAAGAGTTTTTGTGCAGGAAACCTGTCCCTAATGCTGCCACCTACAAACACCTTAGGACTTATGGAATAGGAGTTATCTGTGCTTAAAAGCACACCTAGGAGTAGGTGAGGTGGCTACAAACCATGTGTTAGTGCTTTAAGTTCCCAATAATTGCTAGATTGGTAAGTTTTAAGCAACTTCAAGTTTTTGAGCTGTTTATAAATTCTCTGTTGCTCTGTCTGTAGCCTGAGCAGAGTTTTGCACTGTCTTCTCATGGCAGTAAACACCAGGAAAATTTTGGCCTGGAATTTTTATTGTAGGGGGCTTAAAAGGGGAGAAGTGAGCTTTGACAGAAGAGGACAAATAGTGTCACTTGATGGGACTGGCACCAGAAGGAAGTCCTTTATAATGGTTAAAGTCTTCCTGCCACTGGGCACAGAGCAGCCTATAAGAATTAAACATGAAGCAACTTCATTTTCAGGGTGTCAACATTATTTAATAGGTAGTTCTACTTAATTTGTTATTATATTTACAGTTACAGTAGAGGCTAAAATCCTGTGCTGCTCCATGTTTTTGTGGGGTCTATTTTTATCCACGAAGGAAGGGAAGAATGTCAATATTTACTGGAAGGCGTGGGGTCATCATAGCTCTGGAAGAATAAATATTCTGAAAAAAATAAATCTCTCATCTACTTATTGTCACTCTTTGAATTTCACCTGTAGAGCCCAGGCAACTCACTAGATTAAATTTAGAGCAAGAAAAAAAAAATGTTTAGGGCATAAGTTTCTATTGGTTTTCTATTTCAAATGACCTTTTATTCTAAGGAGTTGATGAGAGCACGTTTTCCTGGTTCCCCATTCACCTAGTGCTGAATATGCAAGAATCTCTACAAAAGTGGGCCAGAACACTAGTGGGAAGAATATTTGTGCAATAAAAATGGGGAAGAAAAGGTCCTTTATACAGAAGTCAGTAGAGTGTTTAGATGCAACCAGGGCAATTCAGGTGTTAGAGTAAGAACTGGAAATGGCAGAGCTGGGCTTGAGTCTGCAGTGAGGTCAGAGGAGTCCTGGAAGGAAAATCTTGGTGGTTTTCTGCTTGTTTGCAAATGTGAGGGGAGTTTTGTCAAGTCCTGTGAGGTCTGATGAGAAGAGCATCACAGAACATTTCAAACCTGGGTTGTGTTGGATCTCTTCGTGGTACATTGAAGCACTGGCTCTGGCAAAGGATGCTGCCAAAAGCCATGTGCTTTTTGTCTTCAAAAACCTGGGGAAAGGCAGAAACCCTCAATGTTTAAAAGGAGAAGGGTGGACAGGAAGGGAGTGGCATTGCTTTTTGTCATTGCAGGGGAGGTGCTACCTGTGCATGCACCCTTGGGGTAAGGCAGGAGCTCTGGACAGGGGTGAGGAGCTGGGGAAGGGAGGGACTGGGACAACAGCTCAAAGCCAGCAGGGACCTGAGTGCAGGGCTCCTGTGGGCAGTGCCAGAGGGGTCTGAGTGGAGAAAATAATGTATAACACTAACTTTATTAGTGTTATACGCTATTTTCCTTCTCTGCCTTCTCCCCCCTTGCCTTCCTGCATGATGAATTGCCTGGTACTGAGATGGCAGCTCCAGCCCAGGCTCCTGTGGACAGTGTCAGAGGGTCTGAGTGGAGTGCAGGGCTCCCATGGGCAGTGTCAGAGGGTCTGAGTGCAGTGCAAGGCTCCCGTGAGCAGTGTCAGTCCCACCCTGTGCACATACATGTTGTTGTGACATGAAAAGCTCTCTGCTGCAGGTGGGACATGCTGCAAGTCCTCCAACTCCTCTTGATTCCATTTTCAGGCCCCCCCAACAAGTACTATGGCACATTTAGGGGAAAACACACTCTGGCTGCATGCAGCAGCTGCTCGGGCTGCCCTGGCTCTCCTCTGGGTGTCCCCAGCCCTGCTGTCCCCGTGGTGTCCCCCAGCTCCAGGGGCAGGGACACCAGCCCTGCTGGGTGCAGAGCAGCTCCTGTGCAGCTGCCAACAGCTGGGTGGCAGCGTGGGCTGTGCCCAGGGGCTGCTGTGCACATGATGGCTTTGTCTGTGTTCACTGGAGTGCATCCTGTGCCCAGAGTGCTCCCCAGTGCACATCCCCCACGGCACCCCCTCCGGATCGGGCTCCTTCACTAAAAATTGGTTGGGAATGAAGGAGGGGGGAGAAACTTTATTAGTGTTATACATTATTTTCCTTCTCTGCCTTCCCCCCCCTTGCCTCCCTGCATGATGAATTGCCTGGTGGTGAGCTGGTAGCTCCAGCCCAGGCACTTAGCAATCTCCTCCTGGTCCCCTGCACAGACAGATGGGACGGCCCATGTCCTGACCGTGATTGATTAGCTGCAGAAAGCCTGTTGAGTGGAGTTCCATGAAGATTGATGCTTTCTCCTTCTAACAGCATTGCCAAAAAGTTTCTATTACATTTTGATTATGTTTATAGAATCTCACTGGTCTCCAGGAAGATTCAATCTTCTTTTTTTTCCCCCCTTCTCCCCTCTGTGCAATGTGTGTAACTTCCCTCCTGTGCATATTCTGTTCATCCATCTCTCACCTTCATTCTTTTAGGGATGCTCCCAGAGGCCTCTCAGGACAATTCCCCTCCTGTCCCTCTGCCCAGGTGCCTCTTTGCTATTTGGTGCCCTCTGACTTGGGCAGGCAAAGCAGGAGCTCCCCAGCACGAGGCCTCTCCATTCTGCAGAGCAGGAGGAAGGAGAGTTATCCGTGAGAGCTTGTGCACAACTGAGACATGAAGAGCCCCTGTTTCCCAGCTCAGGAGGCTGTGGCTCCTACCTGCCCACAAATTCCTGCTTTGCTCTTGATTCTTGCAGCTGGAGGGCTCTGCCTGTCCCAACTCAGCTCATATCAGCTCAGATGAAAGCCTTGAAAAGCTGCAGGACCCTTTGAAGCTGGGATTAGTGTGTTTGGCTATGGAGGGGGTCAGAAAGATGAGCTATTTCAGCATGGCAAACTGCCCTGCTGCAGCTGGGCATGGGGAGAGGGCAGAGCATGTGCCAGTGCTGCCTGAACTACAGCATCACTGCAAGAAGAGAATTTTGTTTTACAAGGAAGACTTAAGTCCTGGGTCTGCCCATCTGGGAAGGCTGATCTATATTTTCAGTAGCTGTTATTTTTAAGTAATAACTATGGTTTAGTGCTGGGAAAATGTGTTTGCTGTTGCACAGAAGCAAAGGTAACATTGGGTCCCTGGCGTTAGACAAGTCAGCTTTAAGATGCTGAGCTTCTCCAAAGTGTTAGCAAGGAACCTTTTCAGTTGGTTCCTAATTGTGATAAATAATTCTATTACCAAATCTGATTAAGGAACTGGCTCTTCTGGTCTGTCCTTCTTAATTAATTAAACATTTTTTTGTGGAGCAAGTCACAGGCAGCCACCTTGCCCTCACTCTGGTGTCCTCTCTAGGAAGCAGAGATGCTTCTCTTGGGCCACCTCAGGCAATGAGCAGGAGTGGCACATCCTGAGCATGGGAACAGTGCCTGGAGCAGCCCCAGGGCTGGGCACACTCACCTGCGTGGGCTGAGCTCACCTGGGGCCTGGGGATGGGAAACTGCTTGTGGCTGCCTGTCTGCTGCTGTCCTGGGGAGGAGGAGGGTGGAATCTGCTGCCTCTGTTCTCTCTCAGCCTCCAGGACTGTGGGGCTGAGCCACAAAACCTGGGGTTTATGAATGAGCATCTCCCAGAAGGTATTGATGGTCAGAAGGCTGAGCTAGAACAGAGGCTGGACAGAGTTAAAGAATAAAGCAGGGATTTATTAAAATAGGGATTTATTTAAAGGCCTCAATGGATCCACCTTGGGCAGCACAAGAGCCCCACCAGGGCTGCACCCATTTGGGGACCAAAATGGTCCCAAAATCCATGACTGGTCTTGAGGTCTCTCACTTTTATAAGTTCTGCTCCATTTGTATCTTGCAGTTCATTGTTCCATTCCAGCTTTAGCCCAAGCAGTCCCACCCTGCTTGTTTTTCTCTCTCCAGCCCACGGTGTTTGTGCTCTTGGGCTGAGATTTGGATCGTTTGTCCTTGGTCTCCAGCTGGAGCAGGAATTGTTTTGTGTCCCTGCTCTGTGCACAGAACTCACCATCCCCTGATGTGAAGCTCAGAACTACACACTAGAACAGTACATAATCTGAAAGATAAAAAAACTAAAACCTGAGGCATCAGTACTGGTTTTTAATCATGACCTGGTGAGCTTCTCAGGGCTGGACAGGAACTGTGACTTGGTTTACACTTGAGAAATTTGGATTAAAAGAATGATAAACAGTAACTGAGGAGGCAGGTGGGAGGCAAAGCCGAGATCAGTGCTGTCACAGAGGAGCCTTCCTCCTCCCAGTGGAGGAGGAAGGCCCCCTCCCAGTGCCTTTCCAGGGCCTCACAAGTTATTTTGGCCCCTTGGTGGGTCAGCAAGGCACTCTGGAGATTCCCTCCTGCTCCCAGTACTGCCCCTTTGCCAGGGCACTGGTGCAGCATTCCTGTTTCCAGGCATCACCACTTCCCACAGTGTTTTAGCTGTGTACTCTGGTCTCTGGCTAAATGTCACTGTGCTTGAGTGTCCCTGGCTGTGTGTGAGGGGGCAGCTCTGCTGGGCAGCCTGGTCAAGGCAATGCAGGGGGTTTTGTTCCTTGTTGATGGGTTCAGCTTGTCCCAGCTGAGCTTCACATCCTTGGAGTGATCCCCTTTGTCACAGACACATTTTATGGAAAATCCTTTCCTTAGGATTTTTTTGTCCTGAGAAGCTGAGAGGCCTCATAAACAAAATGTAAACATTGATTATCTGCTGCTGTGGAATGCAACAGGTGCATCTGTGATTGGCCCATGTTGGTTGTTTCTAATTAATGGCCAATCACAGTGAGCACAGAGAGTCCGAGCCACAAACCTTTGTAATCATTCCTTCTTATTCTATTCTTAGCTAGCCTTCTGATGAAATCCTTTCTTCTATTCTTTTAGTATAGTTTTAATGTAATATATATCATAAAATAATAAATCAGCCTTCTGAAACATGGAGTCAGATCCTCGTCTCTTCCCTCATCCTAAGGCCCCTGTGAACACCCTCACACTCCTTCCCACAGGCTGGAGCTTGGCCAAGCTGGCTCAGCTGTTCCCCTGCTCCTCAGCAGGATGGGCACAGCCTGCCTGGGTCCTGCAGAGGGGACGTTGTTCCCCCACCATGAGCAGGGAGACCACAGGGCATGCAAGATGTGAGTTTCTGATCCTTGTACCACTGGGGGTGTGCAAACAGCCTGGCTGTGCTGGGGTGCCAAGCAATGCACAAGGAATTTCTTGTGCCCCTTCTCCTTGGTAAAATCTGCCTGAGATGCAGCCCATGATGTGTGCAGGAGAAGCCTGTGCGTGTCTGTGTGTGTTTGTGTGTGTGTTTCCCCTCCTTGTGCAGGGAAATGTGGTGCCCTGGGATGCAGGCCATGATCTGGGCAGGAAAAGCCTCTGTGTGTGTTTGTGTGTGTATTTTCCCTCCCTGTCATGCCCTGGGATGCAGCCCTCAAACCCCTGAGGACCCTCCCTCCCCATCATCTTCCCTGCCTGCCCCTGCCATACCAGGCTATTCTTTAAAATATGGCCCCCATTTTTTATTCCTGCATTTATTACAAATGCAAATTACAGATGAAAGCATCAACTACACAAACCATTACTCAGAGGAGCATCTTTCCAACTGCTGGACTTGGACTGAACAGCTTGTGGTTAATTTGCTATATAATCACTGCCTGCAACAGGAAAGCAAGTGCTTCAACTGTGCTAATATTATGAAAGGGGAAGTTAACCATAGAGATAAATTCTGAGGAGCTGCAGCTGGGATGAAAGAGGGAAATAAATGTAGCTGGAGTCCAGGCTTCAGGCTTGCAAAGTGGCGGCTTGGATATTGAAAGGGATAAAAGATAAGAGTTCAGGTTAAACATGTGGGGTTTTGAAGTTGCTTTTAGCCTGGATATATTTTCCCAGAGGCAGAGGATCCCTGCAGCTCCCCCTGACCTGTGCCTGAGCAGTGGCCTGGCCTGGGCACAGGAATGCCAGTGGAACACAGAGCCCCGTGGCTGGGAGGCTGCCCAGGGCAGCTGCTGCTGGCACACAAAGGAGAGGAGCACATGGAAATTGAGCTGGCAGAGGTTTGTACTGGGGAGGGAGTGGTTCTTCCCCATGGCTCAGGTCTGGTTTGGCTCTTGCACAGAACCAGGGACACTCTGTGCTGTAGAAGGGTGTCCCCCATATGGTGCTGTGGAAGGGGGTTGGTGGTATCTCCACAAACAGCCTGCAGTAGATAACAGATCCACTTCCCCTGGAGAAGGGAGGTTGAGCTCACTGCAGCACAGCCCTCCTATGAATCCCACTAATCCTCATCTCAATAACATTCCCAGCTCTCCTACCACCATCCCTGGACAATCAATGAATCACTAACTGACTCTCAGCCCTCCAACTATGATTTATCAACCTAGTCACAACACAATTAATAATGCCCCTAGACAAAAAAGGACACAAATGAGCCCTAATTTTAACATCCCTCATAATCTTCCTCCTACTCATTAACCTTCCAGGGCTGCTGCCCCACACAGGAGCAGTTCTGCCCTAGGACTGGAAGTGTTCCTGTGCAGTGCTCTGTGCCCTGGCTTCACCAGAACTGCCTTGATATCCCATGCACGAGACTGAAATAATATTTAAACTTTCCCAAGTGCCTAAACCTCCTCATGCTCTCCTTCCCTCTCACTCCAATGTAATCACAGTACAACACTCATGCTGTTTTGCAAAGTGCTCTAGGGATGAAAAAACCATTCCTGGAGATTATCTCTAGGGGCAAATCTGAATTCTTGTCTAACTCTGTTCTCTGGAGGCTTGGAGAGGCAAGAGTTATAGATTATCAGGGGTAGGAGTGGGAGAGTGAATCAGCCTAAAATGGGTGAGCTGGTTCTCATGAAGCAAGAGCTCCATCAACTCTGCAAATTTACATCCACTGCAGACACCTTTTCTGACTCTGAAATGTTTGTTTGATTGCTTTTCACTGTTTCCCATGTCTGGAACAAAATCCTGGGGCTGGGGAGAGGGCATGAAGTGTCAGGGGATGGTTTGTACCTGGGAGAAGCCCCTGAGGCCCCTGAGCTGAGGTTACTGCTGGGGCAGCTCTATGCTCCCATGGCACAGGGATGCTAGGGGGGTACTCAAGCCCCATTCAGCCCCACCACTGTGAATAAATTTTGCTGGCAGTGTGATACACTTGGGAGTGCCATAGCCTGCCTTTGCCAGAAATTTGGCAAAGCAACACCAGTAGAAATTGCCACTTAACTTCCCTTTGCTGGGTACTGATTCTCCATGAGGGCATGTTCCAAAGGTATGATGTTCAGTGTAGGAGGTGTTAGCCCCACAAACTGGAGTTTTGAATGACCATAACAGGGTTTTTTTTCTAGAGCTGAGTTTGATTCCTGGACCTTCTTAATCTTAGGGCATTATCCATTGGTACTTTGTTTTTAAATAGACAACATTTTATCCAGTCTTGAGAGATGAGCATTTCTCTTAAGCTGATGCCTAAAAGAATTTTGCTCATCTCCAGGATATTTACTACAGCACTGCGGTGTCACTGTCATATTTTTGGAATAAAATCCTTTACCAGGATTTTTCTCCTGGGAAGCTAAGAAGCCTCAGAGAAAAAGAAAAACAATAATTATTTTATTTGCTTCTCCTGTGTTTTGCTGCTTTAGAATGTGGATTGGAGATTGTTTATCCAACAGGTGATTGTTTCATTGGTTTCATTGTGAATTGTTGTGACTTAATGGCCAATTACAGTCAAGCTGTGTTGGGACTGCTCTTATGGAAGGAGTCATAATTTTTTCATTACTATCTTTTAGCCTTCTGTAAGTGTCCTTTCTGTATTCTTTAGTATAGTTTCAGTATAGCATTCTTTAATATAATATAGTATGATAAAATAATAAATTAGCCTTTTGAGAACATGGAGTCAGATTCATCATTCCTTTCTTCATCTGGGAGCCCCACAAACACAAGACTGGGGTTGCTCCCAGCTCCAGCAAGTGCATCTGCAGGAGTTAATAATTGAACAGGCAGGATGGAGGTGCTCAGGGTGCACATGTAAAGAGCAGCAGGGCCAGAGGCAGGGCAGTGGGAAGGAGATGCTGTTTGGGGAGAGAGGGAAGGGAGAGCACGGCTGTCTGGACAATGGCAGGGCTCTTGCATCAGTGCTGGCCTTGCAGTTTGACTGCCCAGTCAAAACAGATGAGCCATGGAGCTTTGTGCTCAGTCAGGAGAGGGTGCTAGGAGGGGATATCACACAGGGATCATGCAGGCTCAGTCTGGCAGAGCCCATTCTGAGATGTGTCTCACAGCACACGGTGTGCAGCAGCGTTACCTGCTGGGGTTAGGTGATGCCAGCTCAGCTTGAAACAGCAAAAATTGCAGGGGAAATCCACTCCCAGGAATGAATCCCCCCTCCCCCTGAGAGTGCAGAGAAAAAAGGTGGTGCATTTCTTGAAAGGACACTTCTGAAACTACTCAAAGAGCTACAGGTGGAAAGAACAGTGGTTGGACCCACCTCTCTCTGCCCAGATCTGTTCCCTTCCCTTGCCATGGCTGGAAAAGCTCCAGCCCTGGTGCTGCTCCCTGTGCAGGGGAAGCTGATGTGCACAGGGGTGTGCAGCACTGCCTGGTGTGAGGTGTGACCATGGCAAAAGGAGCAAGAAGCCCAAAGTTTGTTTAGGCAGCTCGTCCTGAGATTTGACATCCAGAGGAGAGGGATGGGGCAGAGAGAGATGCTCTGAGGAAGGCCCTGCAGGAGCTGCTGGCTGTGGAGCAGCCACGTGTTGTTCACTTCTGCAAAGAGCTGCCCAAAGCTGCAAGCAAGGAAAATCCCAGTGCAGCTGTCAGCAAACCTCAGCTCTGCACAGGCTGATCCCTGAGCATCCTGCTGCAAGGGGAAGGGAAGGAGCCCCAGACAAAGCAAAGCAGCTGAGGGGCTGCTGGCAGTGCCAGAGCCTCCAGAGCTGTTGGTGTCACTTGGGCACCCCAAGGTGGTGTTTTCACTGCTGAGTTTTGGGGCACAGATCTCCAAATGGTTCCAGATGCTCCAGGCTACCCTTGCAGTACCACAGCAGGAGCAGATCTGCCTTCTCCAGCATGGGAAGCGAATGCAGAGGTACAATGAACACAGATCTTGTTCTTGGGCTGTGAACTCTCAGTGCTTTCCAGCTTAAAGCTTCTCTACCTTTGGCCCTTGTGGAGCTAAAACTCTTAGGACAGCCAGAAAAATATTTCAAATACCTCAAAGATTGGAAGAGTCAAGAAGATGTCAAGAGAGGGATAGTTTATTTAAACCCATCTGCAATCCTATAATGGACAACTGCGCAGCCTGGCTGCATTGTATATTACATTTTTGTTGGCTTTCATAAATCTTTGTTTTTCCCTACCTTTTCAAAGGTACTAATTTGCTTTGTCACCAAGCCCTTTGGTGAAATCAGCTTGTTACTTTAAGGTAACCTGCCAAAATTGTCTTCCAGGGGGAGAAATGAGCCGTGGTTAGGACATGGGCTCTTCTGTGTGCAGCTCAAAGTGCTTGGTGCTAGCATTAGAAAATTCAATAGTGTTCTAGTGAATAAAAGGGAAAATACAGTAAGCCAGTAAATAACTTGTTAATGTTTCAAAAGAGAAGGAAAGGCCATGGTTGACAAGGTTCCTCCATCAGTTTTATACATAAGGTGAATTACAATCAAACTTCAAAAAAGGGAAGGATTTATCAATGTAAGGGACAATTTCTAAAAGCAATTCAAATTTCCTGGAATTTTTGCATGTAAAAATTGCTTTTGCTGGTGTAGACAAAAGGCAGGAGTTGTTCAGACTATGAACTGCTGAAGCAAAAATTGCATCCATAAATTGAGAAGCAGGTTTTGGTGCCTTTGCCCAAAGACTAAATGCTTCAGAGCAAAATCAAAATAAGTGATTTAAAGAATAATCAATAACATTAAAATGAACTGGCAAAGAAAAGACCCTGCATCTATAATGTATTTTCTAGATATTTTTAAATAATACATCACAAGCAAACTCCTGAGTGATGAATTTGGCAGCTATTTGGAAAAGGTGGTTAAACCCAGGTGCAATCCAGCTTCTGCTCTCATCCTGGGCAGGTGATCAGCACCCCTGTGGAATGAGTCTCCTTCCTCATGGAAAATGGTTGTTAGGTAGACCTAAAGGTGTTTTGATGCCAGAGGCATATCTTTCCAATAAGCCTTGGGTGCCTGAGCCTTGGGGTCATGCTGGTCTGCAGGAAGAGACTCAAATCAGGCAGACAAGATTGCCTTATCCCATCTCCAAGGGCTCTGCTGTGGGGTGTTTGTCACAGACATCTTTTTATAAAAAGTCCTTTCCTTAGGATTTTTCCTCCTGGGAAGCTGAGAGGCCTCAGGAACAAAATGTAAACATTGATTAACTGCTGCTGTGGAATGCAACAGGTGCATCTGGGATTGGTCTCATGTGGTTGTTTCTAATTAATGGCCAATCACAGCCAGCTGGCTTGGACAGAGAGTCTGAGCCACAAACCTTTGTTATCATTCTTTCTTTTTCTATTCTCAGCTAGCCTTCTGATGGAATCCTTTCTTCTATTCTTTTAGTATAGTTTAGTATAATATATACCATAAAATAATAAATCAGCCTTCTGAAACATGGAGCCAAATCCTCATCTCTTCCCTCATCCTCGGACCCCTGTGAACACGGTCACAGGTCTTTGGTGTTTGGTGTCTCCTCATCAGCCCTGCTCTGGAGAGGCTCAGATGGATATTGGGGAGCAAAAAGCCCTGAGAAATCAAGGGGGATGGAGCAGAGCTCCTGGGCATGCAAGGCTGGTGTGCTGGGGCTCAGGGGCTGGGTTGGTGACGGAGGAGCAGGAGGGGGTTTGTGGCTGCTGCAGCTCTGCTCTGTGCTCAGAGCTGGGGCTTTTGGAACTGCCCAAGTGTGGGCTGAGACCTTCATCTCCCTGAGCACAGGGACTCTGCTGCATCCTCTGCCCCCTGTTTGAGGGGAATAGTTCTTAAAAACTACCATTTAAAGTAAAAAAGTGGGAGTAGTGGCATCCAGACAGGCAGAGCTCCTGTTAGCCAGTCTGCCAGGGGACAGCCTGGCAGTCAGGGGGGAAGGAAAGGCATTTGTCTGGTTATTCACTTTTATCTAGTTACATTTTACCTATTAAAGAAAAGTCTTTCAGCATAAAAATTCAGCAGCAACTCACAGTTTTGTGCCTTCTTTTTAAAATTAAGGCAATTTTTCCTAGACTAGGGATGTGACTGATCTTTTACCTTTGGCTGGGCTGTTTGTTAAAGGAAGATAAAACACACTGTCCATTGATCTGTCCTCACCCTGAATTGCAGAGTTTGTGAACAGGGCAGGATGAACTGTTGGAATGCAGCATTCCCAATCCCAGAGAGTGAATGTTTTGTTTTTTCCAGGCACCACACTGCTCTTGCAAAGCAATTCCTGTGCTAGACATGGCAGCTCTGGCCCCCTGTTAACCTGCAGTGAGTGAACTGGAGGCTCCAACCATGTCCCCAGCCCTGCATGTTCATGTTGGGGGGTGATGTTTTGGGGTGCTGCCTCCCTACAGGACTGAGCTGGGCTGGTGGAGCTCATCCCTGCTCAGCTCTGTAACCACCGTGGCCACTTAGGAAGCTTCCAAGTGCAATTAGACAAATGCACAGGAGGAATAGCCAGCCATGTCCATTAAACAAAATGATCCTTTCTGGCTCAGGGAGGAGACCCTGAGCTGCAGAGCTGGAGTCTGTAGGATTTAGTAAGGATTGCTAACTTTGTATTCTATCAGCAACTTCTGGAACTTCCAACAGCTGTGGAAGGAGCACTGGTGAGATGTAAAGGGTTTGAATTGTCTTTGTGTCCTTACTTGAAACACTGGTGTTTGCAGCCAATAATCAAAAGTTAAAAGGCTCTGTAAATTGGCAAAAATCAGGTTTACTTTGATAGACTCCAAGATACATTTCTGTCCTGATTTTGAGTGAGCTGCATTAACAGAGTGTGATTTGGGTTTGGTAGATGTTTGTGTGAGTGAAATCTGGTTGATAAGTTTGCTGAAACTTAACTGTGAGCACTCTTTGCAGTTCAGCCAACCTTTCCAGCACACCTGGAGAGGAGTCAGCAAAAACAGAGATGCTGGCAGAGGTGGGATCAAAGCCAGGCTGTTTTAAAGGAAAGAAAAATTGCAAATAAGGAGGGGAAGCTACACACCAGCTTCCTTCTCTTTAACAGAGGAAAACACATGACTCTGTCCTGATGGGCTGTCAGGGTCCAGCCACTGCTGCTCTATTGAGAAATTATTGTATCTGCCCTTAAGACCAGACATATTTGAAATAACCACCAAATGATGCATTATAGCATCAGTGTCTTATGTGAATAATGATTGATCACTATTTCAACCATTCATGCCTTGATATGAAATATCCTGGATATGCAGGCAGCAGGAAAAGCCCAGGACCCATTTCAGTTTCTGCACTTGAGGGTACCTTGGATACCAGTACCATGGTATCCATCATCCACCATCTTTTTCATGCTTAGAAGCTGTGCTTATGTCACTGGACCCCTAAATTTTAAGTCTTTGGTTTGCTGTTCATTTTAGCAGTTTTGCTACTTTCTTCCAGTTTTCAATTTCAGAAAATTCAGTAGAATCTGACTCCAGCTGGACTCCACAGAACAACAAATTCAGGTGATGGGTAAAGTATGACTCACTTCACATGTGTTTCTGCAGAAGGACAACATCTCCAGAGCTTCATGTAGAGCTGTCACTGCAGCTCCTAAAGTGCTTTCTGAAGTGGGTTGGTTGGAGCTATTTCTCAAACAAGACTAAAGGATACACTTCAGCTAGATGTGATACTTAATAAAAAGGTGTCTTGACACTCCTGAAGGAGACCATGGGCTATGTTGGCACTTCCTTTAGGTGCTACATGGGTTACTCTGAGGAACACCCTGGATACAGACAGGAAAGATGGGAATAGAGCATGGTTTAGAGAATGTGGCTGGATCCTCTTCTCCAGGAGCACAATCACAGCTGTGCTCTGCAAACTAAAGCACTGCAGGCACTTCTCCTGCATGCACTCACTCTCCTGGCTTGGCTGGTGGCTGCAGAGGGAGCAGAGCTGGCTGGTGAGTGCTTCACTGTGAGCAGGCTCTGTGCCCAGACACCACACACCAGTCTGACAGATCCTGCATGGAGAATGGGCCTGATTTCTCTCCTCAAACACTCATGGAACAGAAGCTGAAGTGCTCCTCAGTGTGGTCACTGCAGCCTGTGCATTGCACACTCTCATGGTTTATACTGGAGCCCTGGTGTCCAGCTCTGCAGTAAATTTGTGGGTAGAGACACACTGGACCCTGGGAACTGGTTAGATCCCACTGGTGTCAAGTTCTCTATCACACCAGAACCTCACCTGGCTATAGGAAAGGAATGACAATTGTGCCTGTAGGTTCAGGACTTGCTGACAAAACAAGTGCCCTCTCTGTGCTGCAACCATCCTAAAAGCTGCATCTTATGTGGTCACCTTGGTTTTCTGATATTTCATAGGGAAACGTGGTTAAGTGGTAGCAGCAGCTGCTGAGGGAGCAGATGGTGCCACCTGCATCATCAGATGTTTTATCACATTCTCTGTTTTATCCCACAAAGAATGGCAGGGAAGCAGAGGAGAGCGTGGGAGCTGGTGCAGGTTGTGAAGGTGTGAAGAATCACAGGTAGCTGCACTGCTTCCCTGCCAGGCTGCTGGCTTAACAAAGTGCTGGTGCTCGTGAGAAGGTGTGTGCCCAGCTGTGCTCGAGCCTGCAAGGCAGAATTTGGGGAGCATGAGGCTCTGGAGCAAGCTGGCTGTCCCTGCTGCCCACCAGGGATCAGTAAAGCTCCAGGCAGGTTTGGATCACGGGCAAACCTGTAGATTCACCATGACCTGCCTGGATACCCCTTCCTAACCAGATCCCAAAGAATTTAAAAATTTAATCCTGGGATTAAATTTGCTAAGAAGTCCAACCTATGAGCAGCACAAGGGCTGGGCCCTGGGTCTGGAGGAGGCAGAGGATTTATTCTCTTGGTATGTGCGCTGCACAAACCCAAAGAGCAAACCAATCCAGCAAAGCAGATTTTAATGTCCTTTCTGTAAAGGACCTGCAGCAGAGCCCAGCAGCAGCAGCAGAATAAATACTAAAGTTAGTAAGTGGAATAAATACTAAAGTATAATAACCGCTAACTGATGTACTCAAGGGAGCACAGCTGGCAATGGGGGCGGTAGCTTGAAGGGAACACAGGAAGAGGAGTCAATGATGATGTTTCATCCAGCAGAAATAACAGGACAGTAAGTAGGGGGGCTGCTGAACAGTGGCTACCCATGGCCATTTCCTCCCCTCAACTTTACTTCAGCTCCTGTTCTGAATTTTGCTCCTCTTCCCTGGCAGTTATAATATTTTTGTAGGGTATTCTCAATGAGAGGAGAGAATGATGAGGAGGATTTTATTTTACTAGAAGGTTAATTAATTATTTAATATATTATATTATATTATATTATATTATATTATATTATATTATATCTGAATTTGCTAAGTATTCAACTGCACACAACTGCATAGATTTGTATTGAGTTTTTGTGACTGTTAACTGATAGTTTTGATACACACACACTTGGCTTTGATAGGCTAAGGAAACAAAACATTATTAATTTGGGTGAATAATTTTCCTATTGTATTCTATTTTTGCACAAACACAGGTACAGTACATAAGAATTGTTTTTCTTTTTTCTGAGGTTCAGAGAATGTGAATTTTAGAAATATTCTTGGGAAGAATCATGCTTTGCTTTTCTCTGTGATGAGAAATGTGTCCATTTTCCTGTTGTCCCAGCAATCTCTGAGAGGGGGATGACATTCAGATGTAAACAGGGCTGAGGCTGTGGCAGACACTTGTTTATGTACCAGTCAGCAAAGCCATTCACCAGCTCGGGTTAATATTTCAACAGGGTGGATGGATGGGTGGGTGAGGAGGCTGGAAGTCATCAAGCCCAGGAGGAAGAGGAACATGTGAGACTACAAAAGGGGAGGAAGCCCATTGTGTGGGAAACAAGATGGAAGATGCCACCCAAGGACGCCAGGTAACTGGTGATTAATTAGAGGCACGCTTTGAATTCTGAGCCTGCTTTAGCATTAACAGCATTTCCCTGTCATGCACTGAGGCGTCTTGCTTGGTGGTTTCAATGTCTGGGCAGGGAGGGGTTTTCTCCAAAAAAAAAAAAACCTTTGGGAATTGATAGAATACGTGCAAATGTCAGCTTCCATTTTAGGCAAAAAATATGCAAAGGAAAAAAGGAAAGCAGAACAAGTTCCTGAATTTCACAGATGAAAAGGAGATGAACAGAAAATAAGCTTGGCTTAGTTTGAGGTATGGAGAAGACTCCTGGTTGTGAACGCTGTGGTGGTTGTGTTGCATTAGTCTGGGCTTTGTGAGGGCAGCGCAGCCCTGGCAGTGCCTGTGAGGTGTGGGTTGTATTCCAGGCATGTCTGCAGGTCTGTGCCTCTGTGTTAGTGTTTATAGGAAGTCAATGAGATGGAACTCAATAGAGAAAAGGAAGACTTAAGAGTCACTGGAAGACAAATGTGAAGGGCTGGCACTCAATAACTTTACTGAATCATATTGTTTGTTGCTGTGTGTTTCTGGGCAGCAGCAATGCCAGAAAGGAGAGCGGGGCTGTGTGTTTCAATAGGCTGCTCACCTTCCCCTTTGGAGAGAGGTTTATCTCTCCTGATAGAGAGATATCCATCCTCTGCTTGATATGAAGTCAAGCAGCACCATGAATCAGGAGGAAGGTGCCAATGGAGATGAAGACAGGGCTGCTGGAGGCAGAGCAGGGAAAATGGGACATTTACAAATAAACTGTCTGAGCTGCAAGGGCACAAGTGTCTGTGTGCAGCTCCAGCTGGGATGCTGGATGGAGCAGGGTCTAAAGAGTTATTCCAGGCTGACTCAACTTGCAGCTCTGGTATAAGGGGAAAATGTGGTTTTTTCTGAATGGGCTGAGCATCCCCATGAGTGTGTCCTTGGCAGGTGCAGGCCAGGCAGGGCTCAGGCAGATTCTGGAGGAAGGCACAGTGCAGGCTGAGCTCCAGCTGAAGCTGTGAAACCTTTCCCACCTCTTCTGTTTCATAAAACAGGTGAAAAGATGGACAAGCCTTTAGAGACGGCTGTGGGATGCAGTGGCCAAAGGCTTTTTCACACCAGCAGTGGACATGGCCTGTTCAGCAGCAAAACTCTGCTAACTTCATTTTTTTAAATAGGAAAGTACTTTTCAAGTGGCTTTAGTTGCCAAAATGAGCTTGAATTTATAAGTGCAAATACAACAAAAGTGCATAGCAAAAAGTTTGAGGGGGTCTATCCAGCCTGGGATGGATTCCTGCAAGTGGCAGGAGTGCTTGAGCCTTGAATTTTCAGGGAATTCCACTGAAATTTGTCACCAACTAAATGTATGAAAACATGGGAAATAGCAATACTAGAAAGCTGCTTTGTTAATTGATAAATATAATTAAGGGTGCCACATTAGTATGAATTTATATGGCTAATTAACTAAGGCAACTCCTATTAATACATAGTTTTGTTATAACCCTGCTTCCTGGACAGCACATTTTTGGATATTAACCCTGTGTGGATTAAGCAAACACTTCTGAACAGCTAAGGACCAAGTCTCTTGGCACTGCAGGACAGGTCAGCAGAGATGATTTGGGGACATTGGGGTGACACAGCTGTGCAGGCAGGACAGTGTGGCTCCCACCTGAGGATCTGAGCTGTTCCCCTGCTGAGGGGGGATGGATGCTGTTCTCAGAATCCTGCTGGATTTCTGAGAAGATTTCTGCAGAAAAATGCTTTTTCCAGGAGGATGTGCGAGTGCTCTGACCTCTGGCAGGTGCTTTAAGAGCTGTGTGCTTGGGAAAGCCCAGACTGCAGCCAGTGCTCACCCAACAACCTCCTCCCGTGCAGGCTGTGGCACTTTGCCACTGAATTCCCAAAGTGAGCAGATCTGGGCTGGTTTCCCTCCTGCCAGAGGAAACACAAGCTGCATTGCTTCCTCCTGCAGCCTGGCTCTGCCCCAGCTCCAGAGCCCTGCTCTGCCCTAAGGGGATCAGTCCCCTGGGGTGTGGGCTGTGGCATTCACATCCTCTGAAAAAATCCCTTCACCCAGGATTTTTCTCCTTGGAAGCTGAGAAGCCTCAGAGAAAAGGAAAACAATTCTAATCTCATTTGCTTCTCCTCTGTTTTGCTCATGTGGAATGTGTTTGGAGATTGTTTACCCACAGGTGATCGTTCCATTGGATTCTGGTGTGAGTTGTTTTGACTTTTTGGCCAATCAGTGCCAAGCTGTGTCAGGATTCTGGAAAGAGTCATGGGTTTTCTCATGAAAATTTAATAATAAATTTTACTAGTAAATTTATAATTAAATAATAAATTTTATAGTAAAGAAAACCCTTTTGTATGAAAATATCAGCCCAAGGGAGTGAGGAACCCACAACAAACTGAATTTTTTTAGAAACCATTAATATGATTCCCTCAGCCCTCCTTGCAAATCTCAGCCGAGTCATCAGTGAATAATCATTTTAATAATACAATTATTAAAATATTTTTTTTAACATTCAGTAAGTATCTTTTCTGTATTCTTTAGTATAGTATAGTATTCTTTAATATAATATGGTATAATGAAGTTATAAATTAGCCGTCTGAGAACATGGAATCAGATGAATCCTTCTTCCCTGCCACAGAGCTCACTGTGCATTTACAAGAGTGGGGTTTTGCTGAATGCTGCATTTTATAGAGAACTGTCCATAGCACAGTGCAGGTGGACGTGGTCACCTTGACACTGATGTGACCAAAGTCCCAGGGCAGGACATTCACCCCATGTCCCCACAGAGCTGCAGCACCAGCACAAAGCCCCTGCTGCAAACCCTAGACTGGCATCCCAGTGGGACCCTCTCTATACACTGATAGGTGCTGATTTGGCACTAATTACAATTTTGCTAATTGCTCCAAGCTCCATTGCCTTGCTGCTTTCCACAGGGAACATTTGGCCACAGCTTTTGCTGAAGTGGGGGGCTCTGCTTGGAAGCTTGGTAAAATCTGCAGGGAGACACCTGCCAATCTTCACACACAACATCTTTATTTTAATTTATTGGCAGCATTTAGAGAAATTGGCTTTTATGCAGCATCAGTTGAACTTCATTAAAATAATAAGAGAGCTAAGTTAGTAAAAACAAACCTGGCCAGCTGGCAACTTCAGACTTTTGTCAGGACTGATCTATGCTGGAAGATATAGATTTAGTCCATCTACAGTAATAAAGTCCCATGATCCCATGGTTAAAATGTCTTTTTCCCTGATAGCTGATGCAATTCATTAATTATATGACATTTCCACAATGATTTCTCCAGAAGACAGCCCTGGATGCCAAGGTTTACATTACATTTTCAATTACAGAGATATCCATATGGTGACTCTGCAGTATGTACAACTGCTTAACATGCATCCCAGCCCTGCTGCAGTGCTAGAGGGATTTGGGATCTGCTGGAAATTCCCTTTTGGGATATGGGGCTCTTGCTGGGGTCCCACACTGATTGTGCAATGGGAGTGGCATTTAGGTGTTCCCAACAGAAAAATTCCTGGAAATTGAAAATCCTTACTTGCGACGGTGTTCACAGGGGTTTTCAGGTGAGGGAAGAGACGAGAATGTTGACTCCATGTTCAGAAGGCTTGATTTATTATTTTCTGATATACATTACGTTAAAACTATACTAAAAGAATAGAAGGAGAGGTTTCATCTCAGAAGGTTAGCTAAGCTGAGAATAGAAAGGAAGGAATAGTAAAGGTTTGTGCCTCGGACAGAGAGTCCAAGATAACTCGGCTGTGATTGGCCATTAATTATAAACATCCAAGATGGGCCAGTCACAGATGCACCTGTTGCATTCCACAGCAGCAGATAACCATTGTTTACATTTTGTTCCTGAGGGCCCTCAGCTTATCAGGAAGAAAAAAATCTTAAAGAAAGATTTTTAATGAAAAGATGTCTGTGACACTTATTTGTTTTAGGCCACCAGACATTTTTGATAACCCATTGAGCTGTGAGGATGAGTTGCGGGCCCATCAGTGGCCTGAAATCCAGCAGTGACATGGGCAAATTTTAGACCAAGCCAAAAGGGCTGGGCCCAGCATGGATTTCCCAGGGGTCTCTGAGGAGCTGGTGAGGGGTCAGAGCCCATCTCCTGCTCCCTGGTGAGATGTGTGTGCTGCCACTGTGACACATTCTGCCCCACACAGCAGGGTAAGACACCCAAAGGAGGGGCAAATTTGCAGGGTGAGTGCTGCCATGGCCACACAGGAAAGGGATCCAGGCTTGCTTTGGTATTTTTTCATACCAGGGCTGGTCCTTCCTGTTGAATTCACAGGCAACCCCAACAAGGGGGAGAGAGAACGATGCATCTGACTCCATCTTATCAGAAGGCTAATTAATTACTTTATTATACTGTATTATTCTATACTATATTACACTATATTACATTACATCTAAACTGAACCTGCCAAACACTCAACTGCACAGAATCTGTGACTGTCACCCAACAATCCCACACACACACACCTGGCCCTGACAGGCCAAGGAAACAAAACATCCTCACTTTGGGTAAACAATCTCCATATTTCTACTTTGGCACAATCTCTACTTTGGCACAAACACAGGCACAGCAAATGATAAGAATTGTGTTTTCCCTTTCTCTGAGGTTCAGAGAATGCAAAACCCAGAAATATTCTTGGGAAGAACTGTGCCTTGCTTTTCTCTGTGAGGAGAAACGTGGGGCTACATCTTCCCCCACAGGGCCAGCTGGTGCTGTGGAAGCTGCTTAAGCAACCCCTAGTTTGAAAGGTACAAGTTGTGATTCAAGTACTGCATGGTCTGAGGGAACGTACTGATTTTCTCCAAGGAACAGAAGCCTTGGAGAAAACCTCACTCACAGTTCTCAGGTGGTTGGCAGAGGTTTGATGTTCAGCCAGCGCCAAGCTCCTGCCTGTTATCACAATGTGATAACACAGCTGGAACCAGAAGGGAAAGCACAGGTTTTCCTTGGACAGCACTGGTGTGTGGACTGTCAAACAGCAGAATTTCGGGTTTATTTTCCCCAGCTCTGGACAAGGATGTGTCCATGGCTTGTGCTTTGCTTCTCCCTGCTCTAAGGATGCTCCCTGCAGCACCAGAGTCAGGAGTCAATGCTGTTTGCACAGTTCACTCTGATTATCTCTGCAGTGCCAGTAACCTCAGAGCAGTAAACCAGTGGCATATATATAGTTGAACAATTATATGTATTGTGACTAAATTTCCCCCAAAGATCTCATTCAGGATGTTAGAGTGAAAGGATCATAAAATGAATTAATAGCTGATTCACTGTATAATTTCCTAGTTCAATATACTTTAGTGTACCAGCTAAATGAGCCATACACAGCATTCAGCTCAGCCAGTTAACAGCTTTATCATTGAGATCTCAGGCTTAGAAATAAAAGCAATTCTTCTGAAGTAATTGCGTCTAATTAAAAGAAACATTTAAAAAGTGTAACCAAAAGGAATTCATTTCAAATGGAAAATTAATGCTGAAAAATAGCCCTGAGCTCTCTTGTCTTTGCTAATAGCTAAGCATTCTCAGAATAATTAAACTGTTTTGAGATGTTGATACCTTTCCCTGCTCAAAATTATAGCCCTGGCCTGGCACAGAGTGAACCCTGAGCATGGCCCTGGATGGAGATGAGTGTGGGGCTGGGGAGGAGAATCCCTACCCTGGGGCTGCTTTGCCCTGCCATGAAGCAGGGTCTCTGCAGCCTCCTTTGGAAAAGCAGGATTGCCCAGCCAGAGGAGCTGAACTCAGCAAGGCACAGGGCTGGGAGGCTCTGCCAGATGCTGGGGCTCCCCGTAAAAGCAGGGGAATTAACTGAAAATAGCTCTCTTTAAAAGTGTGGGGGTTTTGATAAGATTTTTGCTCACCTCTGCAGTACCCAGGGTCAGGGGGCATTCCCAGGTGAAACATGCTCACTGCTTTTCTATCATTTCTTTTTCTGTGAGCAGAAATTGCAGCATTTTAACTGCACCCAGAAAGGTGTCACAGTCAATATCCAGAATTAGTGCTCCTGCTGGTGTCTGTGCTGGTGTCTGTGCTGTGTGTGCCAGCCTGGCTGCTCTTGTCACAGATGAGCCTAACTCCTGCAGGTTCCTCAGCTGCCTCTTCATCACTTGCTCCTTTCCCTGGGCTTGTTTTGGCAGGGAACATTCCAGAGCTGAAACAGTGAAACCCCTCCCTGAGGTGTTTCTGCCCCTTCCCATCCCTCCACCCAAGGATTTGTTGGTATTGGGACAATCAATGTGCCTGCTGTGAAACTCTGAGGGTGAGCACCAAACCCCCACTATGAGCTGGAGCTGGTTTTTAGTCCCCTTTGCTGTGCTGGGCTGGGAGGGATGCTCTGATTAATACGCTGTCCCTGGGTGCACCAGGAGTCCCAAGGGTGCCTGTTGGGGTGACAGGGAGGTTTGGGGTCTGAAATAGTTGTTATAATGCCTCATTTACATGGATTGAATGGCCACCAGCAAAAGGGACCTGCTGCAGCTGGTGCTGCCAGAATAACCATCACTCACAGTGGGCAAGAAATTGCCAGCATTGCTCGGGGGCCAGAGCACAGGAGAGGGATCTCAAAAGATCTCAAAATGCTGCTGTGTCAGGAAACACAGATTCCCCAGATGTGCATCTTTTTCTGGAATGTTACTTTTTTTCTTGAGGAGTGAATGTGAAGGCAGGAAAAATTTTGGAAATGTCAGTGTTTGGTTTCAGCATCTTTGTTAGTGTTTGACTCTAATATTGAAGCAACTTCTCATTGGGAAGGAAACACTGGCAGAATTGATTCATTTAAAGTGTTAAAAAGGTCAAACCCAAACTCTTCTGACCCCAGTGACTTTTTTTTGCTGGGTAACCAGGACATAAGTGCTTTTGAGACTTCAACTTTGTGCTAGTTGAGGGAGGGAATTTGTTCTCTTAAAATCCTTGTGGGATGGGAATGTAGTTTCTCAAGCTGCTGCAAGTGGGAAGCTCAGGGAATCTTTGGGGGCTGTTGCTCATTACAGCCAGTACCTACTGAATTGGCTTTCATTATGTTATTTGGTAACTATGACAGGACCAAACATTTCCATCTGAGGCTTGTTTAAAACATTCCCAGCAAATTCTGTGAATGTACAATAATGTGGTATGTAAATACACAGCTATAGCATTGACCCTACAAAATAACCTTTGTCTCTGCTGCCTTGTTCCCCTTTCCACAACACTCTGCTGTTTCGTGTGTTTCCTTGATGTTTCTCTTCAAATTGCAGAAAATCAAAGTTTTCTCCCTTTTATTCTGGAGGCAGAGCAGAGGAGTAACATCTGAAGACAGGATTCTGTGACATGTATTGCCAGATGTTTTTCTTTTACAAATAATGCTGAGAACATCACAGTTTCTCAGGGAACAGGTAAAAGTCAAGGCCCTGCCCTGGTCCACTTCTTCAAAATTTTTCCTCTATTTTCTGGATGACCCCGAAGTTTCTTCTTTTTTTTTTTTTTTAATTCCTGAGTGTTTCTAATTGAGCTAACATTATTAGAAGGGGTTTTTTTTAAAAAAAAAGCCCTTTCCCAAATTCCCTTTGCGTTTCAGTAGCTCTTTAATATGCAAGGCAGCAAGAGATGAACTGGGTCTAATTACGAGTCCCTGGAGTAGCCAGTCAGAAAATGAATTGATGCCTTTTTCCTTATGAACAATGCATGTACCACAAATTAGAGGCACCATCACCAGAGATTTAATTACAAAATATCATTACTTTCACACATCATTTCAGATTTGGCCTGATCAAATCAAAGTTGAGGGAGAGGGAGACGGGGGGAGAGGCGGGCGCAGGGAAAAACTGCACCACTAGCAGGGTCATTCGTTCAGGGGTACTTGAATGCAGGAGGGAATTGGTGTTATTGAAGCTTCCCAAAAGGCAATTCTGCAGAGAAGTGGCAGCCAGGAGGAAATTCATTTCCTTTTCCAAGGAAGGCTCCAGGCAGTTCAGCTGTCCAGGGAGAACACGGCAGGAGCAGCCAGGGCAGGGTGGGCTTCACTGGGACCCTGCTTGTGGAGAGGGGAATCTTTTGTCAAGTGGGAAAAAACGTGATGAAAGCAGCATTTAAACTGATAGCACTTGGCTTTTTAAACTCAAATATACAGGGCTGCCACTGGCAGCAAAAGCTGTGCATGGAAAAATAAGGGGTTTAATACCATGTATCTAAGTGTACTCCAGGCATATCCAGTATGCATTATCCAGTGTCTTTCCTGACAAGCCTCCCCAAAGCCAAGAGCTGGAACTGGCTGCACAGGCCAAAGTGCATGATGGATTTTGTCAAGGGGAATGGCTGCCAAGGGAAGCCTGCAAACTCCTTTGCTGCAGCGTTCAGCCCACAATTGTGGTTTAAAGGTCACAGTGGCTACCAGGAAAAGAAGGGTCTGGTGTGAGCTGGGAGGGAGGGTTGGCTGCTTTCGCTTCCCTGGTCTCTATTCTGTCCTGAGCAATACCAGAGTGAGCAGATCACCTGCTTAATTTTAACAAGACAAGTCCATTCATGTGGTTGGGCATCTTTATGGCTTGTGGTGCTTCCTACACAGAGCAATTAAAATGGTCTGTGAGTAAATTCACATGTCCTTCAAGCTGAGCATCCCAAGTAAGAGTCCTCCCTTTTGGTCCCTGCCCACTGAAAAGGGGCAGCAGAGTTTGCAGCTTGGCATGTGACTCTTGGGTGCAGAAAGGTCTCTGGGCTCCATGGGCCTGTGACAAAATGGAAAATCTGGTGAGCATTCAGACATTGAGTGGTTCCAGTGCTGTGTACTCACCACTGCTGAAGGGGAAGTGTCAGAAATAACCTAGTGAAATAAAAAGTGATAGGCTGTTAGTATGTAATGTGTGCCTGAATTGCTGCTAGTGGATCAATGCTGCAGCATCAGAAATCCCTCTCCATCCCAAGGAAGAAGCAAGGCTGTTCCCCATAGGGACTGACACCTGCCTGGTGCTGATTTAAGGGCTGGCAGCTGAGCAGGGTCACTGGTGCTGAGCTGATGCCATAAAGCCCATCAGCAGCACTGGGGAGGGGAGGACAGGGTGGCTGCTCAGCCCTGGGATGATTTACAGCCCTGCAGCCAGCCCAGGCCACGGGCTGGGATTATTTCCCAGCTGGACACACGAGCCAATCGTTTTGAGGAGGTAAAATGCTCCTCAAAATTTATGAGGAAAATGATGGCTTGTTGAATACATGATGTAGCAAGATGTAGTTTCACATTAACTTAAGAGGCATTTATGGGGCAATATTCATCTTCTCTGTATTATGGCAAGGATAATACGAGAGGATGCTATGTCAAGGAGATGGGAGACCTGACAGATACGATGTACACAGAGGGGAAACCACAATGAAATGTAGGAGCATCAGGGTGGGGATGGAGAGCAGAGATCTCTGCAGCCAGGGCTGGAACTTGGGGTTTATTGCAAAGGGCCTGGGGGCAGGGCCCTGCTGGGAGCTGCCAAACACAGCTCAGAGCAGGCTGAGAGAAGAGAGGGGGAGAGAGGATGAGAGGGTAAGAGAGTAAGAGGGGTAAGAGATCAAGGTTCCCGTTACAATACAATAAATCTTCTTCTGTGTTGAATATTCTAATTCTCACTAACCAATCTAGTACAATATATAAATCCTAAAGCATTTACATACATCCTATAAGAATCATTACATCACCACACTGTGTTACATTTTAAACCCTAAAAACTCCTCTTTGGGCCCCTTCTGCAAAACTGGTGGGGTCTGCTCGGACCCTTGGGCCTTTCTGCAAGCAGAGGGTGTTGTTCATCAAAAGGGGATCACCTTCAGCTGGCCATGCCATTGTTTTCCAATTGTTCAGTAACTGAGGTATCTCAAAGCTTGCTTTCATTTCAATCTCAAAATCTTTTGCCAGGCAATCATATTGATAAGGCTTTCCTGTTTCATCTTCCCCAACAATGAAAAGGGCTGGAAGAGCCAGAGCCAGGCTGGATGGGGATAGGGCGGGAAAGAGGTTTTGTGAGAGTGGGAGATGCCACCACTCTCCTCCATGTGCGGAAGCTCCATCATTCCCATGGACACCCACCATTTGAGGACATAACTGGGTGATTACAGCCCTGAGGATCCACTTGTGACTGAAGGTAAAGCCCCACTCCCCACCAACTCCAGTGTAAGAGCTGCTCAGCTTTGGATTTTATTCAGTGGACAAATGAAACCCAGGGCATTAATGTGTAATTCCAGTGGAACTGCACATGTGGCACCAAGGGGACCACCAGGAACGAGCTGTGAATGTATGGCCACAATGCAAAGAGAAAAATGATTGCTTCCAATAATATCCTGCCTATTAGCTGGACTCTGCCATGCAAGCACATGGGCTGTAGAAGGTGGTGTGGTCTTGTGGAGGAAGTAGCAGACTCCCTTGGGAGCAGGGCAGAAAGGCACATATTTCACTGCTGGCTAAATATAGCTGGGTCCTCCAGAGCTCCCTCCAGCTGGCAGAGCACACAGCTCCTGTCTGCTGCACATCTGACTCCTCCAAATGTGCAGCACAGGCCGGGCTCTCAGCCTGCTCCAAGTAAGCTTCCCTGTTTCATTCTGGCAAAACTGCAGCTGAAAGTAATTCCTAAGCACCTTTTTACCACCTCTGCATTGAGCTGCAGGCAGAATTTTGTACTAGAAACAGTCTGACTTGGTAAAGGGCATCAAAACACTGTTTAACTGGAGCTGGGGGCTAAGGCAGCATCCTTGGTGCAAGGATGTCCCTGTGGTGTCTGACCCCAGGGAAAGTCTCTGGGCCACCCCCTGGTCCCCTCCGTATTTTGTATGAGAACAGGAGACCCTGGTGTGGCCAAATCCACCAGTAAATGATGCAGGAGAAAGCCCTGTCCCTGGTGCCAGGGATGCAACCACTGCAGACAGCTCTCAGTGTCTGCAGATAATCCTCCCTGGCCATCATGTGCAGGAAAAGGAGTTAAAATCTGGATTTTCTCCTTTGGTATATTGAAGACACCAAAAAGAGCTGTTAGCCCAGCCTCATGAAAATAAAGATTTACTTTTTAAAGCATTGGCTAATCACCAAGGGACCAAAAAACTTGTGCAAAGGCTGAGGTTTCACTGCATCTCTGCTTCAGCTCCTTCCTCAGAGAGCTGCCTAGACTGTCTGTTCCTTGGGAGGAAGGGATGTTGCCCCCTTTATTGCAAATTTCTCATCTTATTACATAAAACAGGCTAAAGCTGACTTTGATTCAGCCTGAGGTGAGCACCTGGATGGGTGGCAGGACCCAGCTTCATCTGTTACTGATAGTGGAACCCTGGAAAAAGTTAAAGATAGAATCTAAAATGTTAGGCTTCATGCTTTCCCAGATCAACTGCACCTGCGTAAGCAGTATGATAAATTATATAATTGTTAGATGTGATGATTGTTTAGTAATTAAATGTAATTATTATATAACCATAAGAAGAATAGTGAGAAACTATGTTGGAAATTCAGAGAGGGGCTAAATTTATGTATACAATAGAACAATATAAGTTTAATAATTAACATGAAAGTTATGTAACGATAGAGTATAAAACATGATCATTTCGGATGTATGGTCGGAGTCAGATTTGGGTTGAATATACCCCGATTCCCAGAGCTCTTAATAAAAAGCACCACATATAATCCCCCGTGATTATGTGTTTTTGAATGCTAACATTACCATCACTTCTGCACAGCCTCTGCCTTTTGAGGACTTACCCAATCTTTATCAGTGAGGCTTGTAGCTCTGACAGAGGGATGTTATTAGCAAAAATAAAGCCAGAAGGTTGTGTGGGGGCTGTGTTGGGTTCTCTTATATCAGCTGGGGTCAGAGTCCAGAAGACCAAGAGCAATGCAGGGTTAGTTAAAGGCAGAAAGGCTTTACATGAGATGGGCTGAGGCTGGAGCAGATGCCTGCAGAGGTGCCTGGGTGTGGAGGAAAGGTTGCAAAAGCCATGGTGAAGAGGCAGGAGAGCAGGATGATGTATAACACCCATTACATGGGAGAGAAATTAAAAGGATTGATTGATATCAATTATCAGGTGCAATTTGTTGCTGCACAATTGACACGTTAATCACCTCACTGCTGCATTTCAGCATTGCAAGATTTTTGACCAATTTGAAAGGTTTACAGCAACAATATGATGCTGATTTATCTCTCCTTAATAAAAAAGTGATCAACTGAAACCTGCATCCATCATTCTGTTTATCACTCATAGTGATTTATTAACTAATTATACTTACAGTGGGTCTTTTTCTATAAGTATGGATAACAGAGTGATGCAGTGTCAGTGCAAGTCATAAATAATGCCACAGAACAGTATGTTTAATACTCACTGCTAGGACCAGCCCATAACAAGATGCCTTGATTAAGGTAAGCAGATGGCTTCGTTTGTCAGGAATGGTCCTGAAATTGCACATCGAGGAAACAAGTCCATTTCTCATGTTTTCAGCACTGGACATCACACAAATGTCTCAACCATGTAATCCAGAATAGGAGAAACACTCCCAGATTGGCTGTTTTTCCACAGGCATCCAAACCTCTCAGCACTCTGAGCCTGAGCAGCAGGGCAGTGCTCAGAATTGAGCTCTGCACAGTAAGAAGCAACTACAAGGACAAGAAGGGGCTCCACTGTGATTTTAAACTGAGGTGAGGAGCTGACAAAAATTAGAACTTCTCCAGCCATCATACAAGGGGAAATTTCTGTTTGTTTTGAACTGACAAGTTATCAGGCCCCTAAACCAGTTTCATCTAGCAGAAGTACCTTGCACAACAACTTGTAGGTTATGGTAATTGGCTAATGTAGACCCTCAGGATTTCTGCCTTGACAAAGAGATGTGGTCAGTTCCCTTGCCTCTCACAAGAGGACGATGCTGTGACTCTATTAAACAATTACACCCAGTAATTGTGTGATCTCAAGGAGAAAGCAGAGTCTCAAATGACACATCAGACAGCTCCTCAGCTGCCTTGCCAGGCTGTGCAGCTGAGGAGGGCTGTACAATCCCCTCTCCCTGCAGAGACCTGTGAAAGTGTCACTGAGGTGATGGCACTGCCAGAGCAGCTCTGCAGTGACTGCACTGGCTCTGTATTTTAGGATCTTTCCCTAAGAAATCCTACAGAACCTACTGGCATTTCCACACTTTGCATTAAAGAGCAATGCAAGACACCCCAGGGCTGCTCAGCTTCAATGTCATTTTTCTCTTCCTAAAATCAGCTGAGAAGTGCTCTGCAAATGCCAGCCTTGAACTTCCAATACCCCTTTCTGCTTGGAAAGCAACTACAAAAAAGGCAGAGAGCCTACAAAAAGCCCCATTTTGGGCCTGATGCTCCCTGTGCTGGATCACAAGAGTGCAGCAGGATCCTTCTTTTCCCTTTTTTCTCTTGCACACCCTTATTCTCCTGCTGGGGTGCAGGTGCTGGGGCACCAGGTGTGCTCTGGCAGGCTGCAGCTCTACTCAGCCCCAATTCAGGCAGAGGCAGCCCCAGCTTTTCCTTCAGTACCTGAGGATGGGGTGAAGTGCCACTTGCATCCAACAGCCAGAAGTTTGAGGGTACCAGAGGATAAACTGAGCAAAGCCAGTTTATCTGGGTGCAGGGGTGTCCCTCCCCCTGTCATTGTGCAGTAAACTCAAATATGCTCAACCCAGTTTCCAACCTTCTGAGCTTGGACCAAAACCGTCCCCAACTTCTTCACCTTGATGTCTGCCCACAAATGCATTTAGAGTCCATTCTTGCTCATGATCTTTTGCTAAAAATATTATTTATCTTAGCAAGAACAATGTTCCATTACCTTAAAGAAGCTTTTTTGATCTTCTTTATTCATCACTGGCCTAAGTCCATAGTGAATATCCTGGGTCTGGGCTCCCTTGTCTCTTGGTTTTACATGGCTATAGATCATATGAATTTTATTTTTTTATTGATTCATATCTGTAATTAAGAACCCCATGTAAATACAGTATATAATGGCTATTTTCCCATCATGCTGGTCCTTTGCTCCCAGCCCTGTTATTGACTTTGCTGGCTTGTCCAGATCTCATTGCTCTACCACTCTGAAAATATTATGTGGAGCACAAATGTTCTTTGGGAGAGCATCTTATTCTCAGTTTGGGCATGGTCAGTAAAACCTCAAATTAAACCTCTCTTTTTCCACTCCAATAACATGTCTCTGCTTTTTGACCACAGCTTGCACTTCTGGCACAGAGCAGCAGTGCCTGAACACCATCCTGGAGAACAGGAGGCCAAACAACTCCAGATTACAGGAGGGGAGAGAACTGAGGGGATGTAGGTGTGATTGGTACATTAGGATTCATAACCAAGAGGAACACTCAAATCAGCAGCAAATAATTGTTAAATTATTGCACAATTAATAGCCGTTTAAAGAAAAGCTGGAAAATATGCAAAACAAAAAAAAATCCTTTTTTTTTTTGAGAATTCCTTTACAG
Organism: Ammospiza caudacuta; assembly: GCF_027887145.1. Lineage (NCBI taxonomy): Eukaryota > Metazoa > Chordata > Aves > Passeriformes > Passerellidae > Ammospiza > Ammospiza caudacuta. The sequence goes on from NC_080607.1 coordinate 10,242,535, forward strand.
GGCTGATGGGCCCAGACAGGTTTGCAGCTGCAGAGGGACTGCAAAAATCACCCAGCACCTCCTGGGGGAACAACACGCAGTGACAGGTCCATAATTTATAGGGGGCAGTCAGTGCTCAATAATTAGGGCATAATTTACACTGAGTGGCTTTGGTGAGGGAGGAGAGAGGCAGTTTTGTTTGTTCTCCTGCTCCTTTCCTGGGTGTCTGTCCCAGGGCTGCAGGGAGGATGCTCCTGCAGGCAGAGCTGGGTACATCCCTCCCATCTCTCCAGCAGGGCTGTGAGCTCACCATGACCATTTTGTTGGGTTTTCACATGGAGAGGTCGCATTTTTCTGCTCTGATCCTTGGCACAGCTCTTCCCTTCTTGGTGTTTAATCCCCACCATCCCTCCTACACCAGAGTGTCCAGGCATCCCCAAGCCTGCACCTCAACCCATGCATGGTAACAGCCTGTCCCAGTGGCTGAGCACGCCTGTGCCCTCTCAGGGGCTTGGTGCCTCCAACCCATCCCCATCCTCAAGGCTGGAGCAGTGGGAAATGCAATGCAGTGCTTGTTCTGCCTTTTGCCCATGAGCTGCCTTGCAGCCAGGCTGCAGGTGAGCTGTCCTCATGGCTGCCTACCTGCCCTGTCCTGTCAGGCTGTGCAGGGACAGGGATGAGCACCTTTGCTGCTTACAGGTACATCTGGTCCTCAGGTGTGACCGTGTTCACAGGGGTCTTAGGATGAGCGAAGAGATGAGGATCTGACTCCATGTTTCAGAAGGCTGATTTATTATTTTATGATATACATTATATTAAAACTACACTAAAAGAATAGAAGAAAAGGTTTCATCTCAGAAGGCTAGCTAAGAATGGAATGGAATGGAATGGAATAGAATAGAATAGAATAGAATAGAATAGAATAGAATAGAATAGAATAGAATAGAATAGAATAGAATAGAATAGAATAGAATAGAATAGAATAGAATAGAATAACAAAGGTTTAAAGGTTTGTGGCTTGTACAGAGAGTCTGAGCCAGCTGACTGTGATTGGCCATTAATTAGAAACAACCTCATGAGACCAATCACAGATGCACCTGTTGCATTCCACAGCAGCAGATAATCACTGTTTACATTTTGTTCCTGAGGCCTCTCAGCTTCTCAGGAGCAAAAAATCCTAAGGAAAGGATTTTCATAAAAAGATGTCTGTGACACTCAGGGACACTTTCCCTGCCAGGACATGCCTGTTTAGAGCCAAGCTAATCCACTCCCACTGAGGGACTTGGCTCTGCAGGACTCAAGGGAGATCTCAGGAAGAAGAAATCTTAATTAAGTAACACAGCAGAAGCTGAAGAAGTCCTGGGAGTTTTGGGGTGGGTGCTTGCTGGTGTGTGTGAGGAGGGAGATCACCCTCTAGACTTGTCAGTGAATCTGTGCCCAAGCTGTCAGTGTGAGGAGTAACAGGAGCTCAGTATTTATGCTTAAAGCCGAAGTGTGTCTCTAGAGCTGATGTGTAAACAAGACTGAGGACCTGCAGATCTACAGCTGAGAGGGAGGGGGATGGCAATCACCCTTCCTAAATCAGCCCTGCCCTGATCACCGAATCATTAAGGTTGGAAAATACCTCTAAGATCATGGAGTCGAGGCATTAACCCAGCACTGCCAACCCCATCAGTAACCCACAACCCCAGGCACCCATCCACACCCTTTTGGAACATTGCAGGGACAGCAATTCCACACTTCTCTGGGCACCCTGCTCTGATGTTGATCACCCTTGCAGTGTAGAATTTTCCCCAAATATCCCATGTAAAGGATGACAAGGGATGGAAACTTTGCTGCCTGCCCCATCAGCCAGCTCTGCCCTGTGGACAGCAATGGGGAGAGGAAAGGTGTGAGTACCCCAAAGTGTGACAGAACAGGTGGGACCCAGCCCCAGCAAAGGCCATGGATGCTGCTGGGGCAGCCACAAAAGAGTTAAATTTGATTTCCTCATGGGGAAGAGGCTTGCAAGTGAAGCAGGTAAAAAATGGCTTGGCTTCATCTTTCTCCCATTTTAGAAAAATTAATTTTTGAGAAACCTCCACAGTTTCACTATTTCTGGTGCTTAAATCAGGCCGCCTGACAGCGGGGCTATTTATGGGCTCCCTTGCCGTGGCCATCGTCAGGGAGTGCGGCTCCATCTGCAGACCACGAGTGCCATCTTCTGGGAGCCTGCAGCCCCTTCTCCTGCCCCGCAGCCCCCCCGAGCTGTGCCACAAATCTCGATTGCCGAGGAAGAGGTTTCACTGCACTGAGGCTCACCCTTGTGTTTTCCACCGCTGGGTACCAAGGCAGGGCAGCACAGGGCTCCTGTGGGGAAACTGAGGCACAGACACAGTGGCTGTGAAAGAATTCAGCTGCACAGAGGGGTCTGGGGTGTTCTGTGGTCTCTGACACGCCCAAGAGGCTCAGGAACAGAAGGGGCTGTTGTGCCCCAGGTTCACTCTCAATTTGGGCTCTTCTCTAGCATCAAATAACAAACTGAGACCTCCTTTCTCTTTTCTCTGATAATATTCTGTTAAGGAGAGATCATTTGCTTTGTGCACCAGGATTTAACTCCAGAGTTGTGCACTGTAAGATATTCTCAGCATGTCACCTGCACCTAACCAAATCCCAGTGAGGGGCAGCAGCGGAATGAAACTTTTTGCTTAAAATGAAGGAATTGCCTCAGCTGGAGCACAAGGCAGTGAGGCTGCAGAGAGGGGGTGGTCAAAGAACCCCAGGAAAGGAGACAGAGGCCACAATGTGGGGACAGTGACCCTCTTGCAGAGGCTTACAAAGGCTTTCATTTCTTTCTCTGTAAAGTTCACCAGATCATTTTGCTCAGGTCTGATTTATGGCAGTGGAAGTGACCAGGCACACCCAGGCACACAAGCCAGCAGTGGTGGTGGCACAGAGGGGGCTGCCAGCCAGGCCCAGAGCAGCCATGCCCATGAGAAGCCAAAGAACTGGGTTTTTCAGGGAGTGTGGGTCTGTTTGACTCTGTACAGTGATCCCATGCTTACAGGTGCAGCAAGCACTGCCCTGGTACCTGGCACTGGTGTGGATGTGTACAGGGGGTAGGATGTCAAAAGCACTGCTGCTGGTTATTGCAGCCCCTGCAGCAGGGCACAGCTCAGCCTGCATGGCAGCCTGCAGCCCATACAGCAGCTCTGTGGGTGCAGCCCCTCAGCAGGTGAATGTACAGCAGGGTGGGATGGGCAGCAATGACAGATGTGCAGTGTGTGAGGTTCAGCAGTGTGTGATGTGCAAACTGGGATGTTCAGCAGGGTGGGATGTGCAGTGTGGGATGTTCAGGGTGGGATATTCAGCAGGGTGGGATGAGCAACAGTGACAGATGTGCAGTGTGGGATGTTCAGTAGTGTGGGATGTCCAGGATGGGATGTTCAGCAGGGTGGGATGAGCAGCAATGTGTGATGTGCAGTGGGAGATGTGCAGCAGGGTGAGATGTGCAGTGTGTGATGTTCAGCAGGGTGGGATGAGCAGCAGGGTGGAATGCTCAGGGTGGGATGTGCAGTGTGGGATGTGCAGGGTGGGATGTTCAGCAGTATGGGATGTTCAGGGTGGGATGTGCAGTGTGGGATGTGTAGGATGGGACGTTTAGCAGTGGGAAGCACAGCAGAGCTGTGTGTGCAGCACATGCCAGCACAGCCCGTGCCACACGATGGTGCTCCGAGCTCTCGCTCCTGCTTTCCCCACAAGCCAGCGCTGCCGGGGCTGCTCAGGGGCATCTCCCAGGCCAGCACAGAGAGCTCAGGCAGAGCCCTGGCCTGGCACGGCTCCCCTCCTGCTCCCAGCCCGGTTCTGCTGTGGCTGGCACTCAGCGTGGCCCAGGGAAGGGTGGCACCAGCCGTGTGGCAATGCCTGTGGCACGGCAGCGTCCTGGCACGGCTGTAGCCATGATATTTTCTGAAAAATCCCTCTGCTAGGATTTTTTCTCCTGAGAAGCTGAGAGGCCTCAGAGGAAAGGAAAAACAATAATTATCTGCTGCTGTGGAATGCAACAGGTGCATCTTTGGTTGGTCTCATGTGGTTGTTTCTAATTAATGGCCAATCACAGTCAGCTGGCTCAGACTCTCTGGTCAGTCACAAGATTTCATCATCATTCCATTCCTTTCTATTCCTTGCTAGAATAAATCCTTTCTTCTATTATTTCAGTATAGTTTTAATATAATATATATCATACAATAATAAATCAGCCTTCTGAAACATGGAGTCAGATCCTCGTCTCTTCCCATGCTGCCTGCAAATTCCCACACACGGCCTCTGCTGTACCCCACCACATCCTGACCCCATCCAGGACACCCCAGCAGGGGATTTTGGACAAACATACACAGAATTATGGTGCTCATGGCATGGGGCTGGGGGTTTTGTTAATGCTGGAACAGATGGCTTCAGTAGGGTGATGGTTTTCAAAGGAAAAAACAAGTATCAGGTGTTCAGAGCCCCTCCTATCAGATTTCAATACCTGATTCATTAAACTCTGTGAATATCCTCTTACATGATAAAAATTCTTTATTTTTAAAGCTAAATCTCACCCTCTCTTAACACTCATCCCTGGGCTCTTTGCTGGGGTGGGGGGAGAAGCACGTGAAAATATCCTGCTAAATGTGCCTTGTCCATGCTGACTTTGGATTCCAACACCTGAACTTTGGGTGGGTTTGGAGTAAAACTGTGGGAGAAAAGGGGAAACAGCCAAACTCAGCCCACTTGTGGCCCAAACCCCAATTTACCAAACACTGTGGGGAAGCTGGCAGTGCCCTCTGTGATACAGCGACTCCAGGGATGTCTGCAAGGGAGTTTGGGTAAACTTGGTGAGGTTTTCATAATAATAATCACAGGCAAGACTTCAGAACAAAGCCCTTTTCTCATGAGTTAGCAGAAGCAATGCTGGCAATTGGTGATTTCTGCCTTCCTCATAAATTACATTTTAAGACTAGGATTCCGTGTCATCAGAAAAGATACATTTTATTTTTATATAGCATATTTAGCACACACTTAAGGAGAATGAGGGTGTTGTCAGGGGTCTGGGGTGATAAAGAGGGTGTATTTTTTTTTTTCCTAAAGCCCAGGAAGGTTTCAGCCTGGGGAGTTATGGCAGGGTCAGCAGCTGGCAGATTTAGGGGAGAAGGCAAAGATCAAAGCAGGGGGCACAGTGCAAAAAATGTGAGAAGAGGCTCCCATGGGAAAGCCATGGCAGATCTGCCCCTTGGAGATGTCAGGTCCCACAGATAGACCCAAAGAGCCTTTGCCATGGTGTCCACACTCTGCTCCCTGCCCAGCTCCTCACTCAGCTGTGCTTGAAAGTGCTCCAGAGCTCATTTGGGTGCCCGTGGCTGTATTATCTCCATGGGATTGTCACATTGGCACTGACGGGTTCTGCCTTGATGCAGGATATGATCATCAAATTTGTCACTGTGAATTGGTCAGATCTGACCTGGCTCATCCAGGAATTTGGTCCATTTCTGCTCTCAGGGTCCCTGGGTTGTGTAAGAGCTGCAGCTTATGTGGGTTATGGGGTTCTAAAACTTTTATCAGTGATAGGGAGTATCCAGCAGAAATTGGGAAGCAATAGGCCAGTTGGTCATGTTTAAAAAAGAGAGTCTTCTTACACTGCAATTCCAGCTGCACATTGCAATCACTGGGAATCTGTGCTAGTGTATTCCAGGCCTTTTTTGGCCCCAAAGTTTTCCAAAGTAACTTGAAAAGTGAAGAATTCATTGAGTAAAGGTCCAGCAGCTATATTCTTCTGTCATCCCTCCCATGTTCTGTCCTTATCAGCTAAAACAAGGCCCATCCTAGCCACGAGCAGAGCTGGTCCCAGTTATCAGCCCCTCAGCAGATGCAGCCATGGCTTTTGCAGGCTGTTTTCCCCCAGGCTGGAGTAGCAGCCCTCCAGCATCATTCCCTGTCCCTCCAGAGCCTGCAGGGAAGCAGGTGGGCAGGCAGAACATCCCATGGGGTAAACATGGGCTGGTCACCCTGTGACTCCCCTGGGTCACCTCAGGCAGCAGACAGGTGTTCCCTTTGATCTTCCCCTTCCTTCCAAGGGGCTGAACTCCTTTCACTGCTTTCCTCCCTGGGGTGAAGCAGAGGGTGGCCCTGCTGCACTCCAGTCCCTACATCTCCCTTCCCAAAAGGATTTTTGCAAGCTGGATGTTCAGAGATTTGGTTTTAACAAACTTTGCCTGCCTGTGCAGCAGGTTCAAGAGCTCTGGAAGAGAAGGAGGATTGGGTCATCTCCATGGGAACATCGTGGGAACACTGATATGTGCCCCCAGAGGCGGCTGCAGTTATTAGCATGTTCCACATCCTTCCCTGCAGCCTTTTTCTCTTTTTTTTCCCCTGCTGAGGAGGAAGAACTGGAGTGTTTTCTAGGAGAAAAGAATGTGAACATCTGAAACAAAAGCACCAGTGCAGATCCCAGCCCCTTTTGGCAGCAGGTCTCTGTTGATTGTCACAGCACAGCTGAGAGAGTTCCAGCCTCACCAGAGCCTGAGGGAGCCAAGAGGATTTGCCCAGGAGAGGACAACCCTGCTGGCAGGGTGACACAGATGGCACCAGCCACCACCAGGGGGATGCAGAGCACCTGGAGATGGCACTTGGAAAGGGGGGCAAAGAGGGCAGATCCTGGGCACAGCCATGGAGAGCAGCAGGTTCTTTTCTTCTCACTGCCTCACCACCACAAGTGCTTCACATCACAGCATCACCTGGGACAGGGAGATGGGCTCCAGCTCAGTTTGGTGAGCTGAGCACAGATCTGAGCACCCAATATTGCTGGTGTGCCCGGGAGGGTCAGAGGAGGCCAGCTCACCTCAGTCTCCTCCCAAAGCCCTGCTCTCCCTGGCCAGCACTGGGGGCTGCCAGGAGCCCTCACACATGCTAACCATTTCCAGCAGTGGTGGTGGGCTGGGACGAGCCCTTCAGCCCTGCTGGAGCCAAGAATGAGAGACCAGATGGTGCATGACCTGGGAAAGCCCCCTGTGATCTTCTGTTTGTTATTCTCCTACGAGCACATTGGGCTGGGAAAAAATCCAAGGGTTCATTTCCAGGACCCAGGCTCCTTTCATGTGCAACAACTGCACCTACCCTGGCCACACACATTGCTCACAGGACCCTCTTGCTGCTGCAATAAGGGGTTTGGGTGAAGGGGTCTGGTGAGGTTTCCTAGAAAAAAAACAGTATTTAGCTTCTTATTCAGCTCCTCTGGGGTACAGCTGCAATACAGCTCCTGAGTTTGTAGAGCACCTAAAGAGAGTCCCAGCCATGGCCACCCTCCCATGGGTGTCACTCCAAAATCACAAGCAACAAGGATATCTTTAAAATAAAAACTTCTGCTCTGGGCTATGAAGGAATTAATCACAAATAAATCACAACGCTCAGGAGGAACTTTATTGTTGCCAAGCTGATTTTATCAGTTAGCCAAAGTGAATATGATTGCAGAAGCAGATCTGTAACATGCTCCTCAGGTGAAGAGTGTATGCTTCTCTCCCACCCCATTTAATTTCTGCTCACCTCCTACTCCAATTAATTTCTGCCTGGCAGTGAAATTTGGATGGCTGGTCTCTGCAGGGCAGGACATCAGTCCCAGTGTCTGTGTGTGCAGCACGGTCAGGACTGGAAAAATCAAGGCAGCATTTGCAGTAACAATAATAGTGAAGTCCCCAGAGTGACATTTCAAATGCAAATGAAAAGAATAAAAATATCAGTTCCTGCTATAACTTTGTTGCTGCTGTAACCAATCCAAAGGAAGGCTTGAAGCCATCCCCTCTGCCTGGCTGGCAGCAGAGCTGTGACTCTGTTTATTTTCATTCCCCAAGCCCAAGTGGACAAGGACTCAGCCACGAGCTGAGGAATGGGGTGAGGAGCTGGGGCTGACCAGTCTCATGGTGGCACTTGCCAGGTGTTGATCCCATCTCCGGCATGCAAAGTGAAGGGTGACAGCAGCTCTGGATGGTGTGACTGATAACTAACCCAGCAGCCTGAGAGCTCAGCAGAGCCCTGCAGTGAGGCCCTGAGCCCTGGCTGGGCACTGGGGGCTTTGGCTTTCCAGGCTTGATGCACTCCAGCCCTGGGATGGGAAATGCTTTGTGGAGTGGGGCCAGCAAGAAAGATTTCTTGCAGTTTGGATGTTCACCTCCAATATCCAATGGCATCCCTTCACTCTTCCTGCAATGACACAGCTCCCTTCCCTTCCCTTCCCTTCCCTTCCCTTCCCTTCCCTTCCCTTCCCTTCCCTTCCCTTCCCTTCCCTTCCCTTCCCTTCCCTTCCCTTCCCTTCCCTTCCCTTCCCTTCCCTTCCCTTCCCTTCCCTTCCCTTCCCTTATATCACAATGCTGAGCATTTGCTGCTGTGTTTTGTGGCCTTTGCACAAATGCACATGGATAACACATTTTAATCACTCAGTTTTCATTTTTAGTTAGATACTTTGTGTGTCTTGGGCAGAGGGGGGGGACTGGGGTGCAGAGGTTTGGGTTTGTGTGAGCCCAGAGCCACAGGGCTGCCTTCATCCCATGCACAAGGTAACCCCAAACATGCACAGCCCCACACCCTGGTCCTGTATTCTGGAAATTCAGAAGCACAACATCTAATCCATTTCTGAATTGTAAAAACAAAGCCTTTGACATTGATCACTCAGAATCAGTTTGGCTGCCAGTGGGAGAATCTGGCAAGAATTTATGGTCAGGATTTATGGTCACAGAGGACATGGAGGTGGCACTTATTTGGGCCATTCTACTAGTAGCTTTTAAACCAACACCCACAATAAATCTCTTTATCTGAAGACACTTTTTTTTTTTTTTTTTTTTTTTTTTTTTTTGCAACAAAGAGATCGTCTGAGAATGAAACTGATGATTTTCAAAAACAAAGAAGAACAAAAAAAGGATCTGAAACTGCTCGGGCTATTTTCAGTTGCCAAGATGAATGAAACGTAAAAAAATTAAATAGGCTGCAGCTCTGCAACTTTTGAATTCTAAAAATGACCAGTCTGAAAACGTGAAAATCCAAGCAGGTGCTGTCAGCTGCAAGCACCGACAAGGCAGGCTCCTCTCCTGCTGGCAAGTGGTGGAAGATTTCAGCAGGCACACATGGGACGACTCAAACCTGCTCATCTGCAGGGCTCTAATTATCAGGAGAGACCAGAGACACATTAATGCTTTGCTGTTGCTCCTCATTCCTGGTTCTCAAGGCTGCTGATGGAGCTGCCAACAGGGCAGATCAGACCTGCAAACCTGCCACAGAAGGGTGCAGCAGAGAGCAGCACAAAAGGAGTTAATGCATCAAGGGAGAGACGGCGGTGCAGCTCAGCCTTGTGCCCCCACCCACAGCCCATCCATGAAGTCTTCCAGCCTTGTCCTGGGACTTTTCCTCTCATTTACCTCGACATGAGGCAGGAAGGGATGATCAGGGCAATTAGAGGACAGACAGCCTCACCAGTGTAATAAAACCCTTAGATTTCTACTTTCCAGAGCCACCACCCCTCCCACAGCCCCCCTCCCCAATTCAGCAGAGGAAGCCATGCACAGTAATTCAGAAACAAATCTGAGCTGCCCACTCCAAGATGTGGCTCTGAAAATTCCCTTTCTAGTGTGCAGTGCCACCACGGGATATGCATGGGTGGGTGGAGGATGGAGGGCAGGACCTGTGAGTGCACATCACTGGTGGCTGAGCCAGCTCGGGGTGCCACCATGGCAAGAAGGAGCTGCTCCAGCAGGGATGGAAGGACAGCACTTACCCCATGGCATGGGGACACAGCCAGGCTTGGGGACAGCACTTACCCCATGGCAGGGGGACACAGCCAGGCTTGGGGACAGCACTTACCCCATGGCAGGGGGACACAGCCAGGCTTGGGGACAGCACTTACCCCATGGCATGGGGACACAGCCAGGCTTGGGGGCAGCACTTACCCCATGGCATGGGGACACAGCCAGGCTTGGGGACAGCACTTACCCCATGGCAGGGGGACACAGCCAGGCTTGGGGACAGCACTTACCCCATGGCAGGGGGACACACTCAGGCTTGGGGACAGCACTTACCCCATGGCATGGGGACAGAACCAGGCTCGGGGGCAGCACTTACCCCATGGCAGGGGGACACAGCCAGGCTTGGGGACAGCACTTACCCCATGGCAGGGGGACACAGCCAGGCTTGGGGGCCTCCTCTGGGCAGCAGCACTAGGACCCAGCAAGGCCCCTTGCAGCACAAAGCCCATGCTAATCAGAGATTGCAGGCCCCAGAGGTCATGGAGCTGAGGGCTGAGGAGATTTCCAACCCACTGCACTTGTATTTGGGGCATCTCCTGCCTTTGCCAGTGGCTGTGACCATCAGCTGCTCGCAGGGCCACGTCCCCATCCCTGCCTCAGGACAGGGATGTGATGGGACAGAGTGACACTGACACTGGTACATGAGACAGGGTAGACTGAACAGAAAGGGCAAAAGCACCTTCTCACCCACAGATGTGGGTTTATGCTCAGGGGCCAGCAGTAATTCTTCTCTGGCTGAAGCAGAAAACCCTTCCCAGAGCCTTTTCCCGCTATTCCCTTGCTCACAGCAATTTGGGTTGGTGCTGATCAAGTTCATTATATTAAGTTACCTACCAGGCAGTTGCAGTACACAGCCCTAAGCACCGTGACCACGTCTGAGTGCCCCAGGGGTGCCTGTATGGGCCTGGATGTGCTGACAGCCCTAATGCTCCCTGCCCTGGTGACCATACAGATGCACAAACACAGCACACAGCAATGGGGCTTCCAGAGGCTTTGCTGAAGTTTATTAGTTTTTATAATGGTCATGAAAATAATTGGATCTCAGACACACGCCAGCAATTTGGTATGAAGGAGAAAAAAAAAATGAGGCCAGGTGAGGTGTAAATCAGGAGTAAGTCCAGGGCTGCTGGAGAGGTGTGAGCAGAGCAGGGTGAGGCAGAGAGGCAGAATACAATGGTGATGTGGGGCTTGGGAAGATCCCAGAGTCCATCCTTGATGAAATTACCTGGTCCATCTCAGTGAGGAAGGGGATGATGCCTGGGTTAAGTGCTGCACTCAGGAGCTGTACGGCCCCAGTCACTCCACTCACACCTTGCAGGTGTCACAGCACTGTGGGTGATGGGGATTAGATCCTGGCAGGCATTATGGGCACTGCTGATGGCTGTGGCCACTGGCAGCACTCACCCCACTGTCTGCCTAGCACCCATGAGTTGCTGCCAAGCTCAGGGCTGCCACTCTCTGCCAGCTGGGACCCCTCACCTTGCTCAGCACCCATCCCCATCCTCCCTCAGGACGCTGATAGCAGCTCCTGTCCTTGCTAGCTTTTCCTGCAGGATTTTCCCTCTGAAGCCCTTCAAGGAGACAGCATCACCCTTTCCATTTTACATCTGGGGAAACTGAGGCCCTGAGGAGCACCCTCAAGCAGGCAGAAGAGCCTGCAGTCTCTGGGGCTTGTCCTGTGTGCTGGCACAAGGGGGTTTTCCATGCTGTGAGCCCTTCCCAGGCCTGTTCTGGGATGAACAGAGCAGGTTTGGGATGTGCTGACCCCAGCAGGGGCTCAGGGTGCTGCTGGGTGGGCTGAGCCATGGCACGAGCAGTGCAGGCAGCAGTGCCCATGAGCTTTCCACCGCAAAGCCACCCATCCTGTTCCCCCAGCTCCATCCATGCACACACGCTCTCCATGCCAGCTCCATCCCAACAAAGCACTCCCTGTTCCCTGCTCCATCCCAGGCAGGGCTGGATTTATGAATGAGTGCCCTGCTCTGGTGACAGCGGGGGTGTCTCACTGCAGGGAGGAGGCACAGAGGGATTTCTGCCATCAGGAGCAGCACAGGATGGGGATGGCAGAGCTTTGGGGTGCACAGCCTGCACCCCACAGAGGGCACAGTGCCACGCTCCCCTCCCAGCCCCAGCCTGGCCCTATGCCCACTCGTTGGGGACTATTTCGGATTACAACTCGTGAGCTGCCTGTGCCAGGTTGCCAGCTGGCACCACTGCATGGGAAACAGCTCCTGAGCCCTCACCCCCTGGCACAGCAGCACGGGCTGTGCTGGTGCTGCTTCCCTCTGCTACTCTGGGCTGCAAACTCCAACCATCCAAGGGCTTTCCTGGGAGAGAGGCATCCCCACTGGGATCACACTGGCACCTCGGGCAGGCAGGCTGGCCTGCAGCCCCTGTGCACTGCCACACTCACACTTTGTGTTTTTACCAGCAGCTAACACAGCACAGATGAAGGATGGCTGGTTTCAACACGCTCCATGCAAAGCGCTCGGCAGCTCCACACGCTGGAGGCACACCGTGTAAACCTGACAGTGACAGCTTGGTCACCTGCCCAACACCTTGTGTGCCCAAGAGCTCTGCCCATGCTCCTGGGAAAACCCTTCCAGCTCCTCTCTGAGCCAGGTCAGGGCTCATCAGGATGCTGTCACTCTGAGCTCTCTTACACCTCAAATGTTTTCTGCTGGTGTTGATGCTCAGCACCCACAGCTTCCCAGAAGCCAGGATTTCACCCTGTGCTTCCAGACCACGCTGGAAGTGAGTAGCTGCTTTGGTGTCATGTGTCCCCTCCCCTCTGCATGTCTTGGGACCCTTCTTGGAGCTCAGTGAACCATAACAAACCTTTCTTGCTGCTTTTAGAGTGGCTTTGGCTCAGTGTTGTGCCAGCAGCTGGCCCAGTGTATTTGCATTTATTTCTTCTGCATCTTGATTGCTCTAAGTATGATCATCAAAAAACAGTTCCCAGCACTGCAGGGGCTGTGGTCTTCACGGGCAGAATGAATGGAAATTGCTGCTCTGTGGCATTACATGGCTGTACAGCCCCATCTCCAACTCTCTTCCTTCTGCTGCATCTGGAGGATCTTAGAAAGGGAAAGGGGAGCAGCAGCAACCAGAGCGTCTCCCCCACCATGTCCCTGCTCCCCTTGGAGCCACAGAGCCTGGCTGCAATGGGCTCCTGGAGCCTCTGCTGAGTGCCTGCAGGGATATGTGTGCCCCTGTCCACAGCAGCAGGAACTCAGGGAGACCAAGAGCTAGACAAAACCACTATTGCTGTCTTCCCACTCCAGCTCCAGGCTCTGAAGTGACACTTTCCCATGGGATCCTTGTTATTTTTATTTATTTTTTAAGGCTTCTTCACATCCACGTGGCTGGGCTGTGATACAAGCTATGCTTTGCTTTGCCACCAGGCTGCTTTCCTACAAACACACTGTTTATACCAACCCTAGATATTTAAGCCCATATTTCAAACCACACAGAGCTAGCTAAGCCTCTCCTTATAATTGCTTCTGCACACCCTTGCTTTATTACGTGAAGTTAATACTCACATATCTCCATGATGAATTCAGAGGTGCACTACCCTGATAAAAGCCTTAGGAAGTCATCTGCTGTCTGTGTCACATCCTGCTGCCAGGGTGTCTTGGGGCTGCATGCAAGAAACCCTCAGACACACTAAGAAAAGCTCCCTGTCTTGAGAAGGGCTGATCCTGCTGCCAGATGCCTGTGTGTGTGCCCAGGCCAGCTCCAGCCCCTTCTCCAAGCACCAGGGGCTGCTTGCACAGAGCTCCTGTTGCTCTGGGAACAGTAGCAAAGATAAGCATCCTCCTCAGCATTGGACAGAGACCTTAGATTAGGTTAAACATCATTTTAGATGGTACTCAGCTGGTTATCACATCTCTGAGCTGTTTCCACAGCATCTGGGCTCTCTAAAGCAGTAATGATTTTTGCCTGGATATCTCTGTCTCCTTTGACACAAATGTTGAGTCAGACATGGATGGTACAGACCAAGGACTCTATCTGCTGGACAATCCTTTTTCTGGTTATGGTTTGTGAGTTTTGCCTTCCTCCACCTTGCCCAACCAGACAAGGACATGTTGTTGAACAGGGTTTAGAGGTTACCACCATAAGAAATTTATCCCACCACCTTGACACAGGCGGTGATTGCAACTTCTCACCACTAACCTGCCCATTTTCTGGCTTCATCCAGAAAAAGTCTGTATTAAAGTTAAAACATTGTTGTTGTCATTATTATTGTCATTATTATTGTTATTGTTATTATTATTATTAAGCCAGCAGTTTGTTTCTCTGCCCCAAAGATGAAATTCACTGCAGTGTAAATTTCCCTTAGCATGGAGGAGTGCTCACATAAGGTCTAATCACTGATCTAATTAAACTGATTTGCTGCTGTGTTAAATCAGTGCAGCTATATTGAGCAGATCAGGTCTATGTTTCTATTCCACTTCAACTTGATAAATGATAATAAAAAGCACCTTCAAGACATCAGTGTGAAGAATTTAAACAGAAAGTTACATTTATTATTTTAAATCTAGTCTCATTATTTCCAGGCAAGGGATTTTTGAAAGGAGGTATGAAATCCTTGGCCTTGACAATATTCATTTCACATATTATCAAGAGCTCTACAGGACATGGAAATATTTCTTAATGTTCCAGAAGGGTTTAGAGAGTTTAAAAATCTAAATTCCAATGAAGATAACAACCATCTTTTAAAATAAAAAGGCATGCCAAAACCCTCATTATTTTAAAAATCAGTTTCATCATTATTTTCATTCATTATTTGAGATTGATTATTGTTTCCTTATGAAGTATCTTCATTACTTCCTCCTTGACAAAATTACATTAAAGTAGTTATTTCCACTTGAGGTTTTGGTGGATTTCCTGATCAAGGGTTCATGCTTTGGCTTTCGTAGCTCTGTTACAATACTAACATTGCAAGTTATTTTAGGAAAGATTAATGTTCCAGCAAAAACCATGATAAATACATTTAAAGCCAGTGATATGGACGTTTTTAAGTAAGGCTATCTAATGTACAGATTGCATTTTCAGAGCCAGCAGCCTTAGCCTGAGCAGGACAGCCCTAGGCTTAGACACATCCCTCCAAAACCTCTCCAGGCTGTTTGTGATGCTGCCTGTGGACACTGCATCCAGCAGGGACATGGAATTCATGGTTAGCACCCAGGGTGAGGGCTGCCAGCCCTGAATGAACAACCCTGACATGTTCTGCTCCTGCCCCTGCCGATGGTTCACCACATCCTGATATTAATGCAAGGATTTGCACCCAGGCTGGACCCAGGCACGGTTTGATGGGCTGGGAGGGGATGCTAAGAGCTAACCCAGCTCCAGGGACACGAGAGACCTTAACAAACCCCACTTTGAGCAACAGCTGCTCAGTAATGGCAGCATTGATCAGGCTGATTAGCTCAGACCTGAAAATGCCCCCGCTCCTTTGGGTCACTCTCACCTGATCAGCAGAGCATCCCACACCTGCATTTCTCACCCCATCACCTCCTGGCAGGGAGGAACCACAGCCTCATCTGCCACATGATGAGTTGAAACATAGAGAGCCCAAAACAAGGGTAACCTACAAAAGACCCTCCTTAAAGTAGGGTGTTTGCAGCCTCAAAAGCAGGGCTGGTGTCTATCTCACCTTTACCAAGGATCAACTCACAAAAGACCTTCAGGTTTATTTTCTAACTAAAGGGTATCAGGGTATAAATACCCTGGTTTATTTTCTAACTAAAGGTTATCAGGTCTATCCAGAGCTCGGGAAGAGGGGCAGAATAGAGCTGAGGCACTCGGGAAGAGCTGCCAATGCCTTTCTGGCTGTCCAAGGAGTGTGCTGAAGGGGTGCAGGGTGGGATCCCCCAGACAGCTGGGTGCACCAAGCAGTCCTGGGGCCATCCCTGCCGTGAGAAAGCAGCGGTTCAGTAAGCACAGACACCAAGAGAAAGCTGTGCCAGAGCAAGAATCAAGCAGCTCTTGCAGCTCCTTCTCACTGGGAAGTGCTGCCCAATTGCGTGGGGCCACCAAAGCTAATAAAGCCATTAATGGGGCCACATGTCACCTCCTGACTAAGGCGTGAGCAATTCACACCTCCTTCGAGCTTTCAAGCCGGAATGCACCCACGTTTGACTCCTCTCCAGCCTGGAAGACAAGCCAGCTTAAGGTTAGTTCCCCACATTTTGCGGGGCTCTCTTCACTGAGTTTTCCAGGCTAGGCTGAATTTAGGCTGTCTCAGAGCCCTCCAGCTAAAAGCAGATTTTTGGCACGGGACAGGAGGGCGATGGCAACTGGCACGTCACAGGGAAGCTGTGCCAAGAGTCTCTGCTGAATTTTCAGTGCTTGTCACTGACTCCAGCAAAGTCTTTAAAGGCTCCTTTTCTAAAGTGTTCCCGAGTTCAGCAGGGCCAGTCTCTGGGATACGTCTGGACTGGCACTTGGAGTGACGAGTATCAGAGCTCCCGTGGATTTTGGATGCGTTCAGGCTGCTTGGATCTCCTGGAGTTGGGCCCAGCATTCTCCACATGGCGCAACTCCAGAAATGGAAACACTCCAAGTGAGCAGTTTCTTTCCCAAAATGGGGATTCTTCTCTCCTTTGGATGGAAAACAGTAGACACAGGAGAAATATTATCTCATTGTACTGTGAAGGAGAGCCATTTATTAACTGTGGGTACCAAATTTAACTCGGTATTTTTTAATAGCAGTTGCGATGTGAATAGAACTGCTTGGATGCTTTTCCTCGCAATGTCAGGAATTTGCATCACAGAATTATGTCACATTGTGAGAAACAGCCGCTGAAATCAACTACAGGAGATAAAAGTGAAACCAGCTAGCCTAAATTCATGAGAAATTCATTCCAGGGGGGGCACAGATTATACGAAATGGCTCCTTATCTCAGCTATATTTGCAACATGTGAACGCTCTAAAAGAGCCATCCCATTGCCTCCCACGCCTGCCACGTTATGCAAGGGTGGCTTTTCTCACGTGCTCTGGGGCTCCCAAAGCACCCACGCTCTGCTGCAGGGAGCCCCGAGTGGGGTAATCTCCAAACACCGGGCACTGACTGCTCTGCACGGCAACATGAGGAGGCCAGGCTGAAGTAAGGTGGTGTTTGTGGGCTTCTCATTGGTTTTTTCTCATTGTTTCCTCAAGCAGGAGCGTCGCTTTTATTTGCTAGGAGCGGGAAGGCAATGAGGCACAGAGGGATGGAGAGATGTGCCCGACAGCATTTGGTGTTACACATTGGCCATGCAGCAGGCACAAACCATCACAGCAGATGTGTGTGGGAATGTTACCTGGAAATCCAGGTACGTGCTCCTTGGATTATGATTCAAATGTTCTCCTTCCCATTACACCAACCTCTCTAGCACTGCTGTCTCTCTTAACCAAGGCAAATGAGGACATAATGAAGTTCAAGTGATATCAGCTATTGTTTTCTAACTGGTAATTTCCCCGGACTTCTGCAAGCTTCTCCCATCCCAGGTGAAACTCAGCAATTAAGACTGACCTTTGAAAGCTCCCACTTACAATTGTATCTGCTGGTTCTGCTTAATTTGCTCCCTTGCCTTACATATAAAACTGTGAATAATTGCTGCAGTTTATTAAAGTGCATTCCTTTCAGAGCACTGAGATCATTTCGTTTCAATGCATCCGACAGTACATAATAAGTATGAGTGTTTCTGAGCAGGTCATACTAATGAAAAATGAGTGGGGAGTCGTGTATCTGACTGTTCCTATTTTGTACCAGTGTCACTTGGTTCTAGAGACAGCAGGTTTGCAGGATGACGCCAGTTGGGAATCCTGCACATCAGGCAGGCCTCTGGCTGTGGAAAAAATGTACAGTAGTGATAGAAATATCCAAACCATAGCTCTTACTAATGACCTGAGACTAAAAAAAATCATTACAGGCTTTTAAAAATTAGAATTTTGGGTTTAAATGTGTTTGGTAACTGGTTCTTTGTTAACCTCTTCATAAGCAAAATGCATTTGTTTTATATTCAGATGGAGGGGTTTTGTGTCTTTTTTTTTTCCTCCTAAAACATAAATACTAGAAACTGGCTGCTGCCTCTGACAAAATTTTTTACAAAATTATGTATACAAAATTATATAAACTAAACAAGTGAACTTGGATCTGTGGAACTGCTAATAAAATTGAATGAGTTGGCAGTGTTGTACTCTTCCTTCTGCACTCCAAAATAAGCTCTAAGGCCTGAACTTTTGATATTGTAATCAAAAACACCAAGATATGAGCATATTTAATTACCAGTGTTGTTTTGCTTTCAAACTTGAAATGCATCATATAATCAAGTTAAAAATAAAGGAGAATTAACTGAAGGAACACAATGTGGATGGCTTCACCTGAGGCTAAGAGCAAGGCTTGGAAAGAGGGCTGTGGAGGGTTTAGGGGTTTGGATGTCGAGGTTTCTTGTCTTGTATTGGTCCTTGCAGGAGAGCGGGGACTCAGGCTGGAGCATCCTGATACAGGACTGCAAAGCTGCCCAGGAAAACAGCACCCACCTCCCTCTCCCAAAACATGCACCCTGAGCACAGCGTGAGGCCCCCAGTGCAACAGATAAATCCAATCTCACAATTCACCAGGATCAAGAACTGGAGGCTTTTCTACTGGTTTTGTATCCTGGGTGATTTATGATTTAATTTAAACACATAGTTTCCAGCTGTTTCTTTTCGCAGGCAATCACCTAGGCTACATTAACCCGACGGTGATGTACTGGTCCCGGGGAGCCCTGGAGAGAGACCACAGCACTCCGAGGTGTGAACTTCCCCCATTTATCTTGATGGGGTGTGCACAGCCTCGCCAGGGAAGCGGGTCCAAGCGCGTTAACCCCTTCACTGCCAGCCTCCACCGTGGAAAGGCTGCTTAGACTCAGAATCCCCCGAGCTGGAAGGGACGCACAAGGATCACCGAGTCCAACTCCCACCTAGGACAACCCCAATAATCCCCAGTGCTTGAGAGCTTTGTCCAAATGCTTCTCTGAGTCTGGCAGGCTTGAGGCCACGACCACTTCACAGTGGTGTGTCCTGTACGAGCCTTCCTCTCCTTTGGCAGCGCCTCCCGTGTCCCAAGGGATGCCAGCATGGAAGGGAGTGAAGGAGGTTCAGCCTCCTGGACGGTGGTGCTGCAGGTTTTAGGTTTGGAGATCAGAAGGTTTTTAATCATACAGCTCCTTGCAACAGATGGGGGCACACAGGTGTTCCGGTTTCATGTGTTTTGAACAAGCTATAAATAAATAAATAAATAAATATAACCCTGCCTCTTGGGTTCTAACAGCAGAGCAGGGGCTCCCTGCAGGCTCCAGGATAACCCTGTAGAACACTGGGGACAAAACGGATCCCAGGGCATGGCTGGGTTTGGGAGGTGCCTCTGCAGGCTCACCTGCAGCAGGTTGCACAGGTTTGTGTCCCGCTGGGATTCCAGCAGCTCCAGAGGAGGAGGCTCCGTGCGGCAGATGGGAAGCGATTCCTGGGAGGCAGCTCGGGCTGTCTCAGCTGCAGGCTCCCCCGCGCTGTGAGAGGTGTTTGACATTCGAGCACAAGGTTGTGCTCGTCCCTAAAGGCTCTGGCGCTGCTGCCGCGGCAGCGATCCTTGTCAGGACCCGAGATACCAAACTGGGGAGCTCCCTGTTCCTCCGGAGCTCTCCCACCCGGCTGTCAGCAGGCTCCTGCCGGCAGCACAGCGCTGAACCTCCCGTGTGCCGGTTTCGGGGGCTCTGCTTTGCAGGCAGACAGGCAGTGAAGGTGGCAGCTGCTGGAAGGGGCCGTGCTGCCTTCCCCTGCACAGGGCTGGCTGCAGCTGCAGCGCGCCGGGTCCCTTTCTTGTGGCAGGCACAGCCACCTGAGCACGGCTGCTTGGGGAGACAAAGATGCGGGGTTTAAAGTGAAATTGCTGCTTCAAAGGAAGAGCTTTGAGGAATTTCCAATGTTGGAAGCAGGAGGTGCCAGCCCGCTCGCAGGCTGTCTCAAAAGACACAGCCCTGCAGCCCTGGATGGCAGCAAAGGAGGGGCTCAAACCCAGGGCAAAGCCTGCTTTCACCTCATTCTTGTGAGCCAGGGGCACACACCCCTTCCCGGTGTCTGAAACAGCCCTTTCATTATGTTTATATTTAAAAATCTATCAGTGACTAAAGCAGTTTGCATAATAAACAACTCCAGAGCCAGAAATATTTGCCTGCTCTGGGTAAAAAAAGGAAGTCCTCAGATTCTCTTCTGAAGACGGTAAGAAAGTGACAGAGTTTTCCCTTTGCAGGATATAAATATGCAGTGCAAATAGGTGGCTGCTGTCACTGCTTACATTTTGATGTATCTCTTCAGATAGCCTGGCAGCGCCAGGTTATTTTAGTGTCAAGTCAAAGCTCTGGTTGTGTAAAGAAGCTGAGGAAAGGTACAGTCTGTGTTGCAGCAGAGGATGGAAGCTCCAAGAAGACTGGAGGCAGTCCTGTGAGACACGTACCAGCCATGCATACTAAACCTGCCATTTAGTACACCGACAAGAAAACCCGTTTATAAGAGCTGCTGCGGAACTGAAATAAATGTCTTCAGGTTTGGCTTGAGGAAGGAGGGGTGTTTTTCTAGGCAGGCACGTGTTTCATTATCACATTACCTAAAAGAAAATAAAGCTTTGGCCCCCTTTTACCCTCCATTTCCTTGCAGAAGAAAGAAATTTTAAGAGCCTGCTGATGCCAGAAGAAAAACCTTGCGGGCTGATCCCTTTTTAATGCTCTTGTATGCAATGCACCAGTGCTGTCCTTGACTTAAACGAGTCAAGTGAGCCCAAACCTGCCTGATCTGCATCCCCCCCCAGCATGTCCCCGTGATTCCTGCGGCCCCCGCACTCCAGCCCAGTGCGGTGGCGTGCAGAGGCGGACAGTGAGGGGTCAGCAATACCGATAACAGACACTGATAACGAGGGGTCTGCGGGACAGGGGCGCGCACCCGCTCGCCTCCTCTCACTAGGAAATGCTCTAATTGCCCATGCGGTGGTGCCTATGGGGGGGGTCTGGCGCGGCGGGACTTCAGGGGAGGCCCCGAGGACCCCATAGCCAGCGGAGCCCGAGGGCTGCGGGACCCGGCAGGGTGCTGGGCCGTCGCTGTGGGGTTATCGTGGGGAGCAGCGAAACACCTCCCCTCAGAGCAGCCCGCCCGCCATGCGGCGCTAGGGGCGGAGCCAGCGGACGGGGGCGGGATTTGTATGCAAATATAGCCGGCGGGGCGGGGAGGTGGCGCATGCGCGCTGGGCGCATGGAGCAGCACGGGTTCTTACACAATGCACCGGGCCGGGCAGCCGCGGGGAGGGGGCGGGGTCTCGCATGTAAATGAGTGCCGGGTTTTGCCGCGCTATTGGATGAGGGAGAGGAAGGGGCGGGACCGGATATGTAAAGCAGCGAGCCGGCTTAGCGCACGGTGGGGGGGCAGCGGGTCGAAGCGGTCATGTCGACGGGGCGTGGCCCGTATGCAAATCATGCCGGCTCTGGAGGCGTGGCTAGGATGCAAATACGCGCGCGGCCGCTTCCCGCCCCCTGCCAGTCAGTCCTCTCCCCGTCGCCTTAAAAGGCGCCGCGCCTGCGCAGAGCGCCGAAACCGGGACTTAGTCTGTTACACAACCGCGCTGCGCTCCCAGCGTCCCGCTCCGCCCGGCGCTCCTCTGCCCGCCGCTCCTCCCGCTCCCCCCGGCCGCCCGCGCCTCCGGCATGAGCGGGGACCAGCTGCACAACGATTCCCAGGTGAGCGCCCCGTGCCCGCCCGCGGGGCGCGCTCCCGGGGGACCCCCGCCGCGGTGCTCCCATCTCGCCGTGCCGGCCCTGGGCTGGCCGCCTCGCCACCCCCCGTAACCCCAGCGGGGGGACCGTGCCCCCTTATGGCCGCCCCCATAAGTCTGGGCAGAGCCCTGTCAGCCCCGGTGTCCCCCCGCGGTGGGATGGGGGGCGGTGGGAGCGGGGACCCGCGTGTGACCCCCGGGCTGGGCGGACAAGGGGAGGGGGCGCCTGCCGCGCTCCCCCGGCTCGCTCCCCTTTGGGGGGCTCGGGAGGGGTCCCCTCATGAGCCGTGCGGGGGCCGGGGGGGCGCTTCACCGGTTCCCCCATCACCTTCCGCATCGCGCCGGGCTTTTCCCATTTAGTATTTAATTCCCCTAAAAATGAAGGTGAGGGCGGGGGTGGGGGTCCCCCGGAGCGCCGCGGAGCCGGGCGTGCTGACGGTGTGTCCCTGTGTGCTCTCCCCGCAGATCGAGGCGGATTTCCGAGCGAACGGTGAGTGCGGCCCCGGCGCGCCCCTCGCACAGACATGGCGTCCCAGAGACTAAGTCCCGGCTCCGCGCTCACCGGCCCCATTGTTCCCATCGAGCTGCCAAAAGCGCCCCTTTCCCGCCGGGATCGGGGCCCCCCGACCCCCGCCGCCCCGAGTGGGGGCACCGCAGGCCCCCGATCCGAGCCCAGCGGCTCTGCCGGGGTCGCCTTTGGGCCCCGATTCCTCCCTGGAAAGTCGCCTTGTCGACGGTCGGGACTTAGTCTCTGCGCCATTTTCTTTTTCTCTCTCTGTGGCTTTTCTCTCCTTCTCCTCCTCCCCGAGCTGCCGCCGAGCCGCCTCTGCAGAGGCACCGGGCCGCCATCCCCGGCACCAGCCCCTTGTAACCGAGGGGAAAGCAAAGTTTTTAGCTTAAAAAAAATTTAAAATCCCAAGTCGCCTTTTTTTTTTTTTTTTTTTTTTTTTTTTTTTAATCGCAGGCTCCCTCCCCCCACTGCTCCCCGTCTCTGTTCCTTTGAGGGAATCCCTCCCTTCCCCTAAAATGAAAGGTGATTGCAACATGTTGCTCTTTAAAAGAAGCTGCTGCATCCATTTTAAGATCAGTCTTATTTTCTTACTGGCCATTTAAATTATGTGACTTTACCTTGTTAGATGGGTTTTTTTTTAATTAAAATAAAAACCTACTTTGAAAAACCCAACAGACCATAGTGTAGACAATTCCAGAAAGGTAGACAGCATCACTTTAGGGACTTTGCAACCTAACTTCATTTTGTTCAGAAACATTTACAGGAGTCCTGTAATTAAAAAAAAATAAATATACACTGATATATAATTTTTTGTATATATATATATTTATATATGAATATATATGCATATCTGTATGTATATTTATATTCATGTATGTATATACAGACATACAATTTTATCTTTTCTAATCAGCCTGTTGACTGCTAACTTTTTCTGATAATTTATTAATTTTTATAGGAAGCAAGCTGATTGCAAGCCTGTCTCATTTGATAGGTGTCAAATTGCAGGGCTTAAATAAGGTGAAAGGGAGTTGAGGGTATACAACCAACCTTTGTGTGTGTGTATTACTGTCACTGTTCGGGATGTGTGAGGAGCTCTGAGCTGTCCCCTGACTGCTGAGTTGTTAGAGGACAAAAAAGGTGGTTGAAAATATCTGCTTGACTTATAGTTACACTAATTTTTAGAATGCTTCTCTGGATGATGTCCACGTGCCTGGTTGCTTTGTAGGCTACTGCGTGTAAATATTTACAGATCTACGCTTGCGAGCACCTTTCGTTCTGTCAGTTCATTGGAATGTGATTGTGTGTGTGCAGCAGGAGCAGACAGTATCAAATACGCGCATTTTGAACTCTTCATTTCTATTCTGAATTTATAGTGGGGCTCTATGAATAATTGTTATCAGGAAAAAAGGGTGCGGTGGATTTCCCAAGAAGAACGGGTGTAACTCTTGAAGCATTTTAAATATACTTGCTTCATCTAAGGATCATCTTTATTTAAGGAAAAATACTCCCTGGTAAGCTTTAGTTATTTAGTACTGTTGTACTTAGAGGAAGTGATGTATATTTGACCTCTTGACTCCATCTTCCAGTGAACCTTTCAGAGGGATTTTTCTCCTCTATTGTGACCATGTGCTGTTTTATTCTTCTAAGAGCTTTAGTCATACAGCTCTTAAAACTCCTGTGGTTTTTATTTCTACCATGTGTTGAAGGAATTCAATACAGAAATTCAAAGTCAGACACCTTGATGGAAAAACTGAATTCCTGGTAAATCAAGCACACCCAACAAATCCATACCAGTGATTTTTGATCCTATTTAGTGGCAAAGATAAGGAATCCCAAGTGCCAGGTTTTTTTCCCCCCAGATGTTTAGAATTGGTTTGTACTTTGATTATTGTCAGGCAGCACTAAACAGTAGAGCCAAACTCTCCTTTAAGGCCTCCTGTACTTCACATTTGGGGGAAGGGAAGTTTTTCTGGGGGCTGGTACTGACTCATTCTAAGTGTTGAGTGTAGCAGCAGTAAACATTTTTGTTAGTAGAGAGTGTTTTGGGTGACTTTTGGCTAGTGTATCAGTAATAGGGCAGCTGAAGCACTTAGAAGCTTCCTGTTGTTATTAATGTTCCTATCTGGGTCAGTGGACACACTGCCTTGAGTTGTGGTCACACAAGTTGTTGCAGCTGCAGTAGGTGGGGTGGATCTGCCCATTGCAGGTCAGCACGGTGCAGCTGCTTGTAGCTGGGTCTGGTTACACACCCATTTCATTGATAGCAGGCTAGTGCTGGGTATGAGAGGGGTGCCAGCTGTAAATACGTGTTCCTGGCTATTTCTTGTCATTAAATTGCCAGATCACTCTAAGCAAGAGTGTCCTGGGCAAATTCCAACTTGAGTAATTGCATTCCATTTCAATATGCAGGTTCTCCCTCCTGTTTGGCTGTGGTGGGTATTTTTTTCACCTTAGCTGTATTTTTAGTATCCGTACGCATTGCAAAGAATTTTCCATGTTCAGTCCTAGCAGTGCCTGTTTGCAGACCATGCTGAGAGCAGTATTGTGCTGAAACAGCCAGCCTTTGCTGCAAGTAACATCCTTGCAGTCCTCAGCATTCAGAAGGGAAATGGAGTCCAAAATTGTTGTTTCCAGCTACAGCTTGGATGCTGAAAATTTCCCCACCACCACAGATTTGGATTCTACTGAGTTTTGCCTTAAGAGCTTTGTTACTCAGGTTGGATGTAACAACCTCTTACTACTGAGGGCAACGAGACTAAAAGCAATTTATCTTGACTTTGAGCTCTCCCATTGTGTTTGCAGAGTGCACTAGATAAAAATTACTTTTGTTTGCAAAATAATCAAATTGCATTGCAAAACTACTAAATTCTACTAACTGCTATTAGTGCCTTGGCTGCTCAGAACTTGTGTAAAATCCAGAAGTGCTCAGTGTGGAAATTGGGGACATCACCCCAAGCAGTGCTTTTTGCTTCCAGTTGATTTGGCCAGTAATGTTAAGATGCAATTTGAGGTCAAGTATCACTGGAGTAACCATTACAGTGTATTAACAGGAGTCAAGTGTGAATTTGTCCAGCCTCACAGAGGTGGCTTCTGCATTTCAAACATGTTAGAAGGAGGGGCTTGCTTTAACAGTGAGTGGTTTTTTGGAGAAAAAAACTGAAGCCCTTACTGCTGCAGCATCTTATCAGGAACTGGCAGGGTTTCTTTGTTGGCCCAAATGCTCATGGGGCATCTGTGTATTTATCAGGCTGGCAACACGAAGGAATGAGCAAGAGGGAAATTCAAATTAAATAACATGAGTGCTGAACCAAATGCCTTACAAGTTAAGGAATTTCAGCACGTTTTGTGTTTTGCATTAAATTCATGTTTCATGGATGACAGAGCTGTGCAATAAGAGGTGTGGGTGATTTAAATGCTAACAAACTGTAGAGCAACATAGCAGAGATCTTTAGGATTTCTCAGTGGTTGTGAAACAGTCTGTTAGAGACCAGATTTGTGCTTCCTTGCTGCTGCCTTTGCCGGCGCCTTCTGGATGGGTGAGAGTTTTTTGAAGGAGAGCAGGGCCATTCTGGCACAGGGCTGTGTGTACCTTAGCACTGCTGTTAGAGCCACTGTGCTAAACAAACTGCACGGATTTAGGAAGTGTGAAGGCACTGCCTGTGCTCTGTGTGTGTGTGACATGGCAGGGAGAAACTGTCTTTTAAGTTCCTGGGAACACGTCTCAGGAATGCTTTAAATGTCAAACCTTTGGCAAGGGATCCAAAGTACAAAAGGTAATTAATAGTATTTAGGTGCAGATTGATATCTCTGCTGAAAATTTCCTTTGCTTTTTTCTGTGATACATGGAGATGAGAACCCAGAAGAATGTAGCTTGTTCCTTCCTTGCATGGCTCCCTGCCTTCGCTCCAGACTGCAGTGCTGGTGGTGAGCCTGCATTGTGGGAAGTGCTGCCCACAGCCTCAGAACAATACTGGGGTAGTTTTAAGTCTGCAACCACTTAGATTTTTTTTTTCGTGGGTTTTTTTTTTTTTTTTTTTTTTTTTTTTTTTTTTTTTAATTTCAGAAGTATTTTACATAAGATGCCAATCTCTGCAAAATGTCTTAATTTTGTTTTTGCATTGATTTTCAATATGTTCACAGCAATCTCTCTCAGGGCTTGTTAGGATATGACAGTGTAGCTTCACTCTGGGAATTTTCAGATTGTGAAGGTGAGAGTACTCTGAAGTAAATTTATCATTCATGACGCTTCTCAGAAATGTAAATAAACATATTGTTGGTAAGCTGTTCTTCACCATCATGTGCCGCATAAGTTGGTTGCGTTTATTTTCCCCAGCAGAAGCCTCAGAAGGGCTTTGCTAAAGACCTTGGGGTCTGTTGTGTTAATTGTTCTGACACATTCAGCATTTAGGTTAAAACTTAATGGGTGTCTGGTGGGAGTGGGGAGTTGAGTGTGTTTCTGGAAGCTGCAGCCAACTTGTGTTTTAAAACTCAGCAGAATTACTTAAATGTGCTGGAAGATGTGTTTCAGGGGTTAATGGCCCGTGTGTTTCTTCCTCCTAGCAGGTTTTCTTAAGATGTTTCTCCTTTCACTCCAGTGTTAAGCACTCTCTGTTATTAATGTGTTATCAGGGCTTCTTTGTTTACTTTGTAAAACATGAAACATTTTGAACCAGGGGACCGGTGTAAAAGTGTGCTTTTTTTACATGGCTTCATGTAAATTAGACACACAGCTCATAAATGTGATCAAGCACAAATCAGATTTAATTTCATTTACAACTGTGACTTCAGATATTCGTTAGATAGTTCATTGAATTCCAACCTCCTGAGTTGCCCTGTCAGCAGAAACTGCAATAATATGTAATTATAGCAAGTACTTAACATCTCATTGACTCAAATTCCTCTGTTAATGATTTCACCAGATTCCTGTTAAAGTCATACCTGCTGAAATAGCACAAGCCACTGCCCTGTTAGAGGGAGGCTCCGGGTCAGATTCTTCCTGGTGTTGTAAATTGCTGTAGTTCTGCTAAATCAGTGGAGCACTGATAGTGTATCTGCTTTTTTGTTACTCGGCTGCAGGGATGGGCTTTAATGACACAGTGACTATTTAAGAGAAATACAGTTTAACCTAGGAAGTCATTGCAGATTTCTTTTTCCTGTGGCTTTTCAAGACGGGACAGTTTCTCTTTCAAGTCCTCTTGAGCTGGTTGTGCTGATACAGTTTCTCATATCCTTGAAGAACATTCACAAATATTTATTGGCTTATTAAATTTAATTGATTTTGTGGCTTCCAGTTTTATAGATACTGCTCCCCATTTTGTAGAAAACCTCACACTTCAACACATGGAAGCAAAATCTATTTAGTGTTATATATGCTGCTTCTGCCTGGGTTTTTGAAGGTCTGTGTCTTAGCTTTCCAAATCTGAGAGAAGATAGATGTTGAAATCAGTGTTTATTATGTTGCTGTCCTGGGACTGTCCCTTTTGACAGAGCATATGACACATTCTCCCTGCAGGACTCTCTGTTCTGAGCTCTTCAGCACTGTCAGCATTCAAAAGTGGATCATCTTTAGATTTCAGAATTTCAGGTTCCTCCTGGTCAGAGAATGAGAGAAGGATATGAGCTTGCTGTGGTTTCAGCAGCGAGTTTGCTGCTGTTCTGCTCTTCTGAAAAAAACAGTAGAAAATAAATGTAAAACCCATTTCATAGCTGCAGTAGGATTTAAAAGGAGAGCTCCTTTTAAAGTGCTCCCAGTTAGTGTTGTCCTTACTCTGCCAGTAGCTGCCTGCTCCTGCAAGTCCTCTGTGTGTGCTCTGGTGGCTCCACTGTCCATCGGAGCTTGAACACTGGAGTTACTACAGTGTGGAAGTGCTGTTCCAGGCAGAGCAGAGCAGAGAGAGCCTTTCTGCTGCAGGCTCCTGCTATTCCCTGCTCAGCTGAGCACGTTGTAGTAGTGGTTTCCCGGTGTGTATGAGACTCCAGTATTTTTAGCACAGCGTTTGTTCAAAATGTCCTGGCTGACATAAATGCTAAATAGTTCCAGTGGATTTAATGAGGTTTATAGTTGGAAATATTTTCATCTTGAATGCTTGCTTTTTAAACTACTGATCTTAGTCAACTGCTGTAATGTCTTGTGGTGTCAGAGCGAGAGTTAGGACTTTGGGAAGGTGATGGGAAAAGAAAGGGTGAAGTTAAATTTGGATTCTTGTGACCTGTATGGTGTAAGGAGGATTAAAATTTTGGTTTTGGCTTCAGAAATATGAACATACCTGCATGTTTTCAAGTGGAAATTTGGTTTCTAAATTTGACTTCTGTAGCTGCTCAGCCGACGAACAACTGAGAGCTCCAGAGCTGAGAATGAAAGTGGAGAATGTGAAGCAGTAGTCAATCTTCCTGAAATTTATTCTTTTGTAACATGTACTTAGTATCAATGATTTTCCAACTTCTTTGAGAAAAAATCAGGATTTTTAAAAAATCATTGTCTGTGTCAGCAGGAGCAGTGGCAGGAAATACATTTTTGTGCCAGTCCTTGCAACAAACAATAATCTGGGAGATCCTCCAACTGGTGGAGATCAGACTTGATGCTTTTGGATACGTAGGAGACCTTGGCAATTAGTTCTCTATTAATACTAATGATAGAGATGGAGTTCTGTAATGAGGGAAGATGAGTAGGAGAAGGACAGCAGTTCAAGTAAGAATTGCCTCACAAATTTTCTAGTGTTGTCACAGAGTTCTGGTGATGTTTCCCATCATCTCACGGCCTGTTTCTCTGCTAGAATAAAATACTCTACTGGGGAAGTTCACCTTGTTTCATGGCTGTTGCTTGAGTCTGAGCAGTTTCTCTCAGAGGTGGTTGCAGCAGTAGTTCAGTTCAGAAGAATGACTTGCACTGACAGCTGCTCTGGGCTTGGGATCTGCCTGTTCCCAACATGAAGGAGTCCCAAGGACGGGCAGCAGTGAGCATGCCTTACTCCTGTCTTGGGAGTCTTTGGAGGCAGGGGCTGGAAAATGTCTGAAGTGCTTATCTTGATGGGATGGGGGCAGTGCAGGCTCACTGGAGGCACAGCAGGAAAGTTAGTGTAGGTGCTTGTCGTTTAGCCTCAGCAGTGTCTCCTCAAGAAAAACACCCTGCATCTCCGCCTGGATATTTAAACCCCTTCCTCACCTGGAGTGCTTAAACCCCTTCCTAAGTTTGAAGATGTTGACTTCTGAAACTGAGATGATGGCAGGGTAAAGAGGGACAGCATCAGAGTGTTGGGAAATGGTTTTAATTGGAGGCTCCTGTCAGTCTCAAAGAGACAAAAGTTGCTTCCCACAGAGCTTCCGATCAGTAGAGGGTTTTATTCCTTATTGATATTTTTGACGTGAGTTTTTTTGACATTTGTTCATGTTCACAAGCTTGCCATATGCTTTGTGCAGTTGTGAGCTGTGTGGGTGTCCCTGTATGAATTTTTATCTTATACCTTCGTCAGAGAAGGAGCTTTTTAAGGAGTGTTAGCAAGACAATGGCTTTCTTCTCTGTTAGTATTGCAGAATGCTGAACCTCATGGTGTCCATCAAAAGATGAAGCTTTTCCTTCATAATTCTGCCCAGCATAGACATGTTACAGACAGATGGACATTCATGGAATTCAGCTTTGCAGCAGAGTGATTCTGCAGCTGCCTGTATCTTTCCATCACTGGAGAGAGATTGATTTCTGCCTCAGGAAAGCTTGGAGTGTACTTGTAGCCTCACTAAAATATTTTTATCAGTCTGTGTAACTCATCTTTGGCCATGTCCATTAAACTCATGTTCCATAGTGAGGATGTACTTGTGTCCTGGTTTTGGGCAGGCTGGAGTTAAGTTTCTTCCTAGTAGCTGGTGCAGTGCTGTGCTTTTGGGTTTGGTATGAGAATAGTGTTGATAACACACTGATGTTTTAGTTGTTTGGACAACTAGCTAAGTGCCTGCTAGGTCTCATCAGCTGCAGGGTACAGCTGACAGTCTCTTTCACACACACAGCATTCAGTACATAGTGCAGCTTTATTTGGGGGAGAAATACTCTTACATTCTCAATGAAGGCATAGTTCTGCTTCTTCAAGATATCCATTTTCTTCCATAATGATAGTTTTCAGTGATTTTCTAAAAATTAGACCGTGGTGGCTTTTATTCCTTATTGCTCATTTTGTAATCCCAGTCCTTGATTTGCATAGTGTTACTAATTTTTGCAGCAAGCATCCAGGACCTCAGTAGTTGAATATTTTGCTTAAAAATAAATGATAATAAGAAATTAAATATGAGATCTGGTGTTGAACATGCATAAACTGCATACAGTTTTTCTGTCTAAAACCCACTGTTTGACTGCCCTGAAATAAGTTCTACCAAATGAAATGTTGGGCTCACTCTACTACTGAGTGTATGCAGCAGGAAATTGGAAGTTGTTTTGTTTCCATCCAAATGTCTGGTCAGTTTGGTGCAGCTAGATGTGTGGCAGTGTCTAAAGGGAATAATTTTAAGAATTTTTAAGAACAGTTTTTTTAGACATTGACCAGAGATGTGGCTTCATAGTTAAAAAGTCAAGAAAATATTTCCTAGGGATGGAGCAATCCCCAAGTGCAGATAGCTTTTTAATTTTTTCCTGGCATTTGTCACATACTCTGCTCTGTTGCCTAACATAGCTTCTGACACACGAGAGCATGAACTTGTAGAGTGTTATCCAGAATATTTTTTCTTTCATTTGTCACTTCTGTACACATTTCCAATTGAACAGCATTGCAGCAGCTTTTCCTGTGCATGTAACATGGAATAGCTGACCTGTACTTTAGGGCCAGGGCAATGTACTTTAGTTGAACTTTTTATTGATGGCAATATTTTACTACTCAAGGCTTATCCTGGTATTTGAACAAGAGCCAGAATTGTCAAAACAGCTGCTCCTCTTCCTCTGAGGTTGCACTTTCTTGTTTTGCAGAAGTGGCTTATAAAGACCTTTTAGGAGAGAAGACACTTCAGTGTTTTTCCCCCATTAAACTGTAGTGTCTGTTGCAGATTTTTCACTAGCTGGAGGTAGAGTTGAGAAACATGGTGATCTTCTAAGTAAAAGGCAGAGATTTCTGGAGTTAGGGTTTGAGCACAACTTGTAAGCAGAGTTTTAGGAGGAGAAAAGCACAGGTAGTAACAGGAGACAGACCCCCTGTTCCATACAGTCTCTTTGGAGGCCTGATAACCAGGTGGGAGGCTGTCTTCCTTCCTCTGCTCTGCAGCAGATGCAGGTGGATGGAGTTTGTGCAGTCCTTTGGGAGATTAGTAGCTGATAAGTTGGCAATTCCTATTCCAGCTCCTGGTTTGGTGCAGTGCTGCCTTGTCAGCTTGTCTGGAGTGCTTGGTGCTGTGCTCAGGACATGAGGGTGAAGGGTTGAATGTGCAGAGAGACTCTTTTGAAGCTGAAGGCAGGAAGCACCAGGGAGGGACATTTTGTTACTCATGGATGCTGTGTCTGGGTTTAAGGTCATTTGTGCTGTACATTGTTATCTTGTCCTCAGGCCATATTGTTTAAATAGGCAGCACAATGGGGAAAGAGGGAGCTCTATGCTCTTCTCAGAGCTGGAGAAACCAGAACATAGTGGAGTGATTTTTTCCAGCACAGAAATAGATGTAAAGCTGTCTGGCTAGGATGGAGATTCTAGTTTTAGCATATTGTTATATGCAGGGGCTAAGGTGGGCATTTTTTTCTGTGGTGCTATGTTGTTTTACAAACACTTATGATACAGAACAAATTAGAAATGTTGTGTGGAAGGTTGTGCAATTAATGAAATCACCGGATTTGCTATAAGGAGACAGTGTGTTCCTGGTTTGTGTGCAGGGTTCTGGTATCAGGTATGTCGGTCTCTTGCACCATACAGCCACCTTGCTATGAGTGTCTCCCAACTGGGCCTGGAGCAATAGGAAGAGCAAATTATGTCTTCTCCCAGTTTGTGAATGCTGGTGAGTGTGTGAGTAAGATCAGTTTTTGGAAAGATAAAACAGCTGGGCTGGGCAGGTACTGGTTTAAACTTGCCTTAGGAAGGCACCTTACAAGTCAGACGAGCACCCTCCAGTTTAATCCAGCCTTTTGGGAAAAGGGAAGCTGGAACTCTTTGGAGATCCATGAGAAGGGGATGATTCATTGCAACACAAGCAGCATGTACAAAATGGAGGGATGGAGGAGAGCTAGTGACGTACTCTGAGGTTTGTTCTCCAGAGTTAATGACCACCAGATGGGGAATAAAAGGCAGCCTGCTTTTCTTTTGAGGGCCGGGAATGTCATTGAGGCTGTTTAAATGTGCTGTATCTGTGGTAATGCTGCTTGTGCACAGCAAACCCTTTGATGTGTGGATCAGAGTTATCTTTCCTAGCTGGTGTTTCCCCTCAACACTTGGGTTTTGGCTGAAGATGAGATTCTTGCAATGTGGTTTACAGAGCACCTCAGGGATACAGAGCAAAAGTCTTTGAGTGCTTTCTGCAGTAGAAAAAGTGAGGTGCAAGTTGTGTTCCTGTGCACAGCATAAGCAGCCAGACACCCAGGGGCAGCTGGTTCATGTGGACAGAAATGTGGTGTGAGATGAACTCATAACAACAGTGACCTTGATTCACTTCTGCAGCGTTGCCCAATCCCTCTGTAGGTGTCATCTCCATCCATCTTTGCAGTAGGCAAGCACTGGCACAAATCAGAGTCTGAATGTCAGTGCTGTTAACTCTGATGCTCACAAGTTGTCATCCTAGACGTGTGTAGGTGTTTGGGTTACTTTGTCTTGCTCCATCAGATGGGACATCTCTCCAGCTGCCCAGGATACCTTTGGACATGAATGTGGAAAACATTTGCATTTTTCAAGAGCCTTTTACACTTTTGCAATCTCCTCTCCTCCTGCCTTCTTCCTACTCCAAAACCTGGAAGACTGTCAGAGGAGCCATCATCTTGTCTGAGTCATGTTATCATAGCTGTGTATGTCACCTGCCCTTCATTAGGGAGCATAAGCAGGCTGTCCTTGAAATACCTGTTTTTATCAGTAAATAGAGTCTTCTAATTTAAAATATGCTGCTCTCTGGATTTTGGTAGCTGTCATAAACAGCGTCTTTCTTTTATCATCCAGTGGGCTTATTCAGCATCACCTGTGTCTAAAGGAAGCTGCTTCCTGGGTTTTAGGATGTTGTAATCATACAGATATAAAAAGTACAGCTTGGCAGCTTTAGTTGTCAGCATGAGGTCTTGGGAGAGCCCAGCACAGTGTAGTTTTATTTTCCCCAGTCTATAGCTTGTCTTGCAGTAGATGGAGGCTGCAGCTGGCAATAAGGTGAAGGCTATCCCAGTAATTTAATTCTTAAATTGAATCCTGGGCAAAAGGCAGAAGCAGTTGAACTGGCAAGTGCATCATTTTCTTGTTTCAGAAGTGAAGGTGTAAAGCTGTTGTTCTGGAAGCACTGCTTTCTGTCTAACACATTTTCCCCTTCCTTCCTGTCCTGCCCTGTTGTTGTGACTTCTGTCCACTGATGCAGAATCGTCAGTTTATGGTTTTGTTCCACATCACTGTCAAAACATGAGCTTGTCTGTGCACAGCAAAACATGAATTTACATTTGAACCATAGCCTGAGTTAAAACTCTCCTTCCCTGTGTTTGAATGGGCCTCTCCTGCAGCACTCATCCTGGGCAATATTTGCCTCCTTCAAGAATCTGATCGATTTTCCTTCAAAGCTGCCCGTGTTGTCTTTGCACACCAGCTGAATCTGGTCTGGGTGCACTTCAGCAAGCTGGGTACATGGCTGCTGACAGCAGGGATGGAGAGTTCAGCAGGGGCACTGCATGTCCCAGGAGCCAGTCTGTGCCTGGGCTGTGCCCATGCTGCTCAGTGTGCTTGGTGAGAATGTGAAACGATGCTGACACCACGGCCACGTTTCTGAGGGATCAGAGCTTTGCTAAGTCTTTGTGTGCTGAAGTTAGGGTGTATTTTTAAATGGTTTCCTTTGTAGGGAATGAGCTGTGGAGCATTGTTTTGTGAAAGAAGGCCCCTGTAGCTGTATTTCACAATAGCATGAAACAGTGTTCAAAACAGATGTGAGCTTCGTTTATTAAGGGCAGAATTAGTTTGGTTTTAATTTAAGTTTTTGTTGTTTTTCTCCCTTTTTTTAAATACCCCATCCATTCACCCTGGAACAGGAGCCTCATGGTCAGATTCTAATTCAGAGTAAGAAGACTTGAATTCCAAATGAAATTTGTTAATGTGATTTTTTTTTTTTCTAAGATAAATTTTTATATTGTCTTTTTGTGTTTATTAACATTTTAATTTCAGCAGGGTTTTAGAATTAGCCTTTGGCAATTACCTCCATAGGTAACCAGAGTCAAACATGGCCTGACTTTGTTTTTCCCCGGTACTAAGAAAAGTATTCAAAAATTATTGTAGTACATGAACTACAAACAAGTATAATGGTAATTTTTATCATAGTAGCTCCAGAGGCCAGACAAGTAAGTTTTCAAGTGATTTTCTGTTCAGGAAAGATAAAGTGTTCAGAAGGGCTTCCTTCTAAGCATCCATGGAGTGTTTGAAGGTTCAAGAATTAATGCAGATTTGTCATTTCTAGGTTTGTGACAGGTCTGTTATATCCAGGTCTGAAGGTGGTGTCATTTGGTCAGCAAGTGTCAGGGACACTTGTTCAGTTCCTCATTCTGTAAGCTCAGGCTCTTTTTTAAATCTTTCCTGTCTCTTCCCCATCACTGCAGGTATTCTTACAGTGTGTATATAGTACTAGGTGGTGTGTTCAGCACTTTGCCAGCTACAGGTATGTGATTTCCCAGATCCTGTCATCTGAATGAGTTTAGTTACATTCAGATCAAATTACCTGGGGAGAGTGGCACTCCAAAAAGGCACAGACTTATGTTGTCAGGCATCTTTGAACACCAAGAGTCAGAAGATGTTCCTTTCCTTCCCTGTAGGTCACTGCAGTTTTCCCTTGCTCTTAATCCACCCAGAATTACCCTTGTACATCAGATGTGCACGTAGTTCATAAAACACTTTGTTATGGAACAAATGCTGGGCATGACCTTAACTGTGCTTTTCATAGTAGCAAAGTTAGAATTTTTTTTGTTTGTTTTTTTAGCATATCATGTTTGGTATTAGCAAATTACCTCCTTGTTTTACTTGCCTGTGCTTATGGCTTTCACTTAAAAAGGAAAATTGCAGTTTCTCTATCAGGGTAGCTGTCTTGCTGTGAAGTGCAACAGGATTCCACTACTTGTCACAGTGACTGCAGTGACAGAAAGTGTCTTGGTTTATATTTTGATCTCAAGTAACTCATACTCCAAAGTCTTGTTGTGAAAAACTAGTGCTGAACTGTTTCTCTGGTTGTATATCCTTTCTTGAGCAGAGACTGCTGCACTGCTTTACCTCCTGCTTAGGAATCAGGTTGAACTTACATTGTATCCAACAAATTTGGGGTATTTAGTACAACATCAGGAGAAGAAAAGTATTCCTGTTACAAGCTGTTACTTAATTCTCAGTTTTATTGAACACTTTTCTTCAGGAGTGTGTTGATCTGTTGGAGCAGCTGCTTAGTTTTGAGAGTGGCCTGTGAAATTAAGTATCTCATGTTGTTTGCTAATTTTCAGAATAGGTTGGTCACAATTATTCTTCCTTCTGGTATTAGGGCTACTTGTCATGCAGCTTTCCCCACTTATGGGCCCTGTTTAGTATTACACAGCCCATTAATGAAAGCAGAAGGCTCCAGGCTTTCACTGCTGGAGCCTTTTTACATCTGAGAGGATCAAGTAAAAGGTGATCACAGGTCGCAGTTGTGACCACAGGAAAATGAGCAAATTTTCCCTGGTCTGCTGGAGACTGGAGTTCAGGAAATAAGATAATTGCTAGTTCAAAAATAATGTGGTACACTTTTAAACTTGCAGAATAATGTCACTGAAATGCTTGGAAACTCAGATTAAATGTATTTGGATGTTGCAGTTTCAGAGACTGCTGGGGCTGCTGTGCACTCCTGGGTAAAGCTGAACCTGCTCAGAGGAGAGTGAGCCTGGCTCTGCTGCATACCTGCATAGTGCTCT
This sequence comes from Ammospiza caudacuta, assembly GCF_027887145.1. Taxonomy (NCBI): domain Eukaryota; kingdom Metazoa; phylum Chordata; class Aves; order Passeriformes; family Passerellidae; genus Ammospiza; species Ammospiza caudacuta. Next base: position 10,278,670 of record NC_080607.1, read on the forward strand.
CACTCCCACATGTGGTTTTGTCTAGCAAAGGCTTGAAATATTTGGGAGATCAGGACAGGAGGAAATGGTGCAGCTGCTGCTCTGGGCTCTGTGTGAGAGCAAACTGCTAAATCAGCTGGAGTGGCTGCAGCTTCCATGCTGGTATTAGTCATTCATGTAAAATTGATAATAAATTTTAATAGATGTATTGATTCCATTTTGACTCTAGTAAAAATTATCATAACTTCAAAAAATTGTCTCAACATATATAAAACTGGCAGCCAAGAAATTTCAAAATATTTCTTAGCATTAGAGCTGAATCATTCAGGAATAAATTATGAGATTGTAAATAGTCTTAGATGTTCATCTTGTTTCCTTTGCCTATTTCTGCTGTAAAATAATCAAGTGGAAATAAATATTTCCTAATGGATTGGAATACCCCTGAAAATAAGATTTATAACTTGGGTTTCTCACTTTAGGTTATATTAAAGAGAAATAACAGAGCCTTGAATCTTTATGGTCGCTTCTGTACTGCTCATAGCTTTTCAAGCATGTTTCTACCCCTCTCACCAGTGAACATTTTAAAAATATCAGGTTCCATGTTCAGAATACTGGAAAGCAGAGAATGTGATTATGTTGCAGTAGCTGTAAAGCAGAAGCTCTGATATGATGGGAGCACTTGGGGTTTGAAGTGTAGTGATAAATGAACTTTTGATGACACTCTGCACCTGCAACCTATTTCCTTTGGTTTAAACAGCTCATTTAGTGACTGTGGTAGTGGAGGGCATTTGAAAGCTCAAAAGAAAAAGCTGTTTCTACAACTTGTTATTTCTGTCTAGGTAAAGAAAGGACTACTCTTAAAATTGAGGCACAAGGTAACCAGAATTGATTCAACTCAGTTTTTGAGGACTATGCTTCCTTTCTTTTCGATGAGAAACAAATTACATAAATATTTCCTCCCCTTCATGTCTTATTCAAAGCAGATTTGAGATTTTCATGGGGTGGAATCTGAAAATGTAGACTGTGTATTCCATGAAGAGATGCCAGCTATTAGTTTTTTAAAAATGAAAAGGAAAAAAAACCTAGCAAACAAAACACAACCAAAAAAAAAAAAAAAAACCTCAGCAAACTGATAATACATTGCATGGAGTTTTTTAATTGAAGAAGCTAGGAGTGTACCATGCATAATAATGTAGCCACAGCCTTTTATCCTGTGTCAATAGGTTATGCTTTATATTCAGGTATTTGTAATGGTGTGATGTAACAGTTGTCAACTAGTGAGATTTGGCCTGGATTTAACATAATAAACAGATTACAGCTGCATGAAGAGATTAAAATCAGTGGCTTAAAGTAACATTTTGTAAATTGAAGACTTCCAGTGGAATTTAGTGCAGCTACTTATTAAAATATTGCAGTCATAGTCTTACTTTAAAACTACCATGTCCTACACTGCTCTGCTGATCCTTCCTTCTGCCCCTCTTTCCCTTCCTTCAGAAGACTCCAGAGTACAGAAGTGTAGAAATCTCAAGTGTCATTAAACATTTACGTTGTGTTTACTTTCTTGTGTGTTTTAGCTGGAATCAGATTTCTTCTTGTATGCTAATTGTGGTAAGATCCCCTTAAGGCAGGGGAATTGCATTCCCTCCCTTGACTTGAGAATGGGACTTGTGGCAAGGCTGATTCTGATAAAATGCTTCTAGACACTGCTGGAATTGGCCTCTTGTGGGTGAGGGATCAATTAACTCACCCACAATGGGGACAGAGGTGAAATCGGGCAGTATCCATCCAGTGCAGCCCTACACTTTAAAGGAATCACTGTAAATACAAGGGGAAAAAAAGACCCGACCAAAAAAATCCTGTCTGGGATCATTGTGGGAGTTGCTCCTACAGTGAGGAACCAGCTCAAGTGTAATAAAAATAAGTTCTCAGTCTTCTGAAACAAACTTAATTCTAAGACTTTGGCTGTGCTACCCCCCATCAGTTCAGCTTAATGGGAATGATATTAAACAAATAGGAGAATAATCTGTCTCTGGTGCATAAAGCAGTGGTATTGCTTGGTAGATTTAAAGCTTCTACCAGCCACTTTTTTTGTCTTGTGTATTCAGTTTGCACTCTGAAACCAAGCATTGCAGAGGCTTGTTCCCAAGGGTGCTGCCTCCCTACAGCAAGCAGGAGCCCAGCACTGGCCAAAGCCACACCGAGCTGTCAGGGCATGGCTAATAAAAGGCTTTGAGCAAATGCCATTAGAGCCTCTCCCTGAGGACGCTGAGCATGTACCACTCCCATGAGTATAAACTGTGTGATCCTGGCTGCTCACACAGCCTGGCCATCCACTGCTGCAGGAGAGGCAGTTCAATGCAGCTTGCTTGTTTTTTTCCCCCTGATCTGTTGAATTTTTCCTTGGGGGGAGCCCTTGTTCTGGATTAAACCCAGGACAGTCAAACAGACCACAGCCCTGTCCTTGTGTGGTGTTGGTGTGAACACAGACTCTGTGTGAGCTCATCACTCTTGTGCTAAGGAGGTGTCAGGATTTCAGGTAGTTTTTACTAAAAACTTATTTTCCATGAATCCAACTACAGCAGTGATTTACACAGCCGGCAAGAGGAAATGTTTTTCTAGTTGACATCATTGCAGGGTGATTACTCCTGACAACACAGCAGGTTTCTTGTAATCTACTACAGTTTCTAAACTTCACCCCAAAATAATATCAACCTATTTTTAAAATACAGGTTGATACATAGGCTGAAGTCTCTATTATCATGTGGAAGGACTAGGATTTGTCGTTGTTTGCCCCTGTTTTCTCCTGGCTCACCTTTAAGTTTGCATGCAGTAATCAGCCTTTCCCTTTGCATCACAAATTGTGCTGTTTGCACCTTTCCAGGCTAATGATGGTGTAAAGAGCATTTGGAGGGGTATAAAGAGCATTTGGAGGCGGAAGGAGCTGGTGCTGGGGGCACTGACTCAGTGTGCGGATGCTGTTCAGAACACGAAGTTCTCTTGTCTGCAGTGCGAAGTTGTGACAGATTGCGCCAAAAGATTCTCTTTGCTCTTGACCCAGTCTGTTGAAGTAGCTCTCAGAGCTGTTCCTGGGGCAATTCTTTGCTAAAATTCTCCCAAAGGTGATCCAGCTCTCACCTACCTGTGTTTGCAGTGAGGCAGCAGCAATGTCACTGCATGCTGTGCTGGTGGTCTGGGCATGGTGCTTGTGCTGCAGCTGAGCCCTGGCTCAGGTTCTTCAGCTTGGAAGCAGCCCAAGAGTTAAAGTTCCTCTGGTGTATGTGCACTTGGTGTTTCAGTCCACCTGGCTTAGCACATCCCTCCTGAGAAGGGACTGATGTTGTCCCCAAAATTCTGCAGGCAAAATGGTTTGCCAAGAGCTCTTAAAAGAAAAAATTCCTGCAAACCAGAAAAATAAGGGTTAATGAAAAAAGGGGTTTGCTTTAGATAATGAAGTAAGGAATAGGTTATCTCCTGCAGTCCCTGATAGCTCCGAAGTCTAAACAGGGCTGTAAATGTTGGGATTGCCCTGTTTGCTCACCTTCTGCCCTGGCTCTCCAGAGGTGTGTGCTCCTGCTTCTTCCTCCTCAGCCACTCTGGGTGACCCTGGCAGTTCCCTTTGTCTCTGTCTCTGCACACACATCCCTCGGTGTGGTGGGTACATCCTCCCTTTGTCTCTTCACGAGAGAAGATTTTGTGTGACAGCACCGCGTGACAGTTGGTGCGCTGAGCTGTGGATCCGTGCTAAAGGTTGGCTTCTTTCTGACTGAAAATAGGATTAGTCCCCCTTGCATTATCTATTTGAATGCCCTGAAATTTTACCTTCTTTCATAATTTTAAGCTAGTTTTACAGCCCTGGGTGCCAGACTGGTTGGCGAACACTTGTCCAGGCTTTCCTGGCGAGTCTGTCTGTCCTGCCGTGCCGGTTATGTTGGCTGTGTTTTGCGCAATAGGGAAGAAGTGGGGGAGAATTTGGAAAAGCCTGAGATTAGATGGTGTAGTAAAAGTTTTCAGTATTAGTAGACCTGAAATCCACCAGGAACCTGCTTTTATCAACTGCTTTTTCCCCCTCCTGTCGATTTGTAACAGCTGCTTGTGCTTAGCCACAGTCACTTTATGTACCTGTAAGTCCTTCAGGATTCCAGTCTTGTATATTTGTGTATTAGCAAATGGGGATGCAGATGGAATTACAATATGTGTAAGGCTTTTGAAACCTCAGAGGTAACTATGATTAAACTTGTTTCCCCCAGATCTGCTTGTGCTCTTTAGATCCCACTCTCTGCCTCATCCCAGCCTCCTGATGTGCAGGAGTGTGGGCTATGGCTGTTAAGTGTGTCTTACTTTTGCTTCTTTTTAAAAAATGGACATGCAGTGCAGAACTTTGTTTATTCATGTGGTTGTAGACTCATAAAGCAGTAGGAAAAAATTGCTGAAACCATTTCTACTCCAGTTCTGAATGGAGGAGGCAATGGAAAATAAGTATTTGCACTCATAAGAGTGTAGCCTTATAAGAATAAATATCACTAGGGACAAGAATGGGTTTGCTTTTGGTTCCTTAGGAGACTACTCTGGACTCTACTCTCTTCATGCCAGCACAGCAGCATTTTAAGCTGCTCACTGGCACTGGTCATTCCCTGAAGTTTTAATTTGCTGTTCTGTTTTATTCTGCTTTGTTAGTGGAAACATACTAATGGGTTTCAGTCTCTGACTCTTACATATACAATTACAGGAGAATGTTTTACATCTTGGGAATCCCTGGAAACACATGTTTCTGTTCACATGGAACTTTTTTGGTTTTGAATGCAAATAATGGATTGAAACTTCATTGTTGCCTCTCGGTCGGGAGCCCTTTGGCATGTGTAAGAAGCAGCTATTAATTTAGCCTTTCTGTACTGATCAAACATGTATTTTCATGCTTTATAAGGCTTCCTTGGACTTGTTCTTTGTGTAATGTTGTCTACTGCAATTTTACTGCAGCGATTTTATGCATTTGTTACTACAACTAAGATCTGCTGTGGAACAGGCACATCTGAACGTGCCACCTCTTTGGGAAGAGGCCATGTAAAAGGTGCTGACAAGTCATTAAACTTGCTGCTTCTGCCTACACCAGTAGTTGTTTTGTTGCAGGATGCCTGTAGTGTAGCAGTTTCTTAAGGTCAGCATCCCTGTATGCCACACAGCTATCTCAATTAAGCATTAATTACCCACAGAGTATTAGCTATTTCCCCAGCAGGTGAAAAAGTGAGGTGCACAAAAAATAAGCAATTAATCCAGTGTGGCTGAAAAATAATTTCAAGAAGGGATCAAGACATGTGCACTAAGAGTGTCTGTCCTCTTTCTGAAGAGGCTCTTAAAACACATCTTGCTTTGCCTCCTGAGCCTCTGCAGTCTGTGTGAGATTGATGAAATGCCAGCAGTGACATTTGCTTCAGGTTAACTTCATCTCCCTGAGGCTCCAGTCACACAAGGTAGGAGTGATCAGTCAGGTTTTTTTCTGGCATCCTTAACATCTCCCTGATCAACTTTTAATGTTTGGGGTATGGACAAGTTACACACCAGCCTGTCCTGTCCTGTGGCCACCATGTGCTGTCCCTGTCAGCAAGGCTGGCATGTTGTTTTACCTCTCTTCCTTGGATTAAAGTTGTCCTGAGCTTTCAGGGGAGCAAAAGGTGCATTGATTTCATTTTGCAAACTTCATGTTTTAAACAAACTATGTGATAATCTTGCTTGCATACTAAAACTGGAGCTTAGGGGAACATCTTGAGAAGTTGGTGGAGCTGTTCTAAAGGACTGAGATTGGCTGGACACAATTCTCTGTATTCTCCTGTGAAGATTCATCACCAAGTCATTCAGTTGGGTTCTTCTTTTCCCTCTATTCAGAAGCAAGGAGTACTGCCTTCAAATGACAAGATTAATGAAGAATGCAGTGTCTAAGGGGTCTGTCTTGTTCTCAAGCCAAGTTTCCCAGACCAGTCCTTTTAAGGAAAAAGACATAATATCTGTCTGGCCCTGGAGTATCTTTTGCCTCAAGTAACTGCTGAAGTGTGGAGAGGGGTTGTGAGATCATTGGTTTTACTGTGTTTCTATCAAAAGTATTCAGCTTTCAAGCTTTGGCAGAATTGGGTACAATGTGGTGTGGTCAGTTCTGGCTTAGCTCAAAACAGGTTTTGTCTCAGAGTAAATATAGTCTGGGAAATGAATAGACTCAAATCTATTCAGTTGTGCTATATTCCTTCATGTGAGGCCTTAGAAAAAGGAAGAATGCTCTCTGGAGGAGTTTTACTTTTTGTAATAAAGTTCCTGCCCTAGAAAGGAAAAACTATTGGGTTGTTCTGCTGTACTTCTCCAGGCTCCCTTTTTGAGTTTTCATAACTTCATTCTTACATTTTTTCTAAGATTGGAAAATGAATGACTGCAGTAAAGAGCTGCATTGTGTATTCCACTTGTGCTTAGTCACAGTTAGTTTAGCTATTTTGCAGTAAATACACTATACTATAAAACTCAGATTTTGTCTGGTTTATGGAGAGAAACAGTGCAGTGTTAAATTGCCAGCATCCCTCAACTGCTGCACCTGACCCAGTGAGGCACCTGAAGTGAAATAAGCTTGTGATAGCACAGTAACTTATTTCATTTAAATTTGATTTCAAGGAGGGTTTTAAGGATTTGTATTTCTTTAGCAGTGTAGATTGTGGAGGTATCTTTATAAACACTGGTAAAAGATTTTATGTCAAGTTGCTTTTGGAATGGGTATCTTTGCCATTAAGTATGGTGTTATGAAATGAGGAAGCAGAAGCCAGTCAGTCTTGCTTCATTATCATTGTAGTTTCTTTCCTTTTTTGACTGAAAACCCAGATCCTACTTCTGCTATTGAATTTCAGGCTTAGGTTATGGGAGACTGAAGTGGTGGTTTCACTGTTTCAGTCACTCTCATTTCAGTGTTCCAAATGTTTTGCAGTGAGTTATTGCAGAAATAAACCAGCACAGCAAACAGACCTGCAATACTTTCTCAGGGTAAATGTTTTATGTGGATTCTGCAGTTGTGTAAATAGGGCCAGTAAGTGACATATCCAGTTTCACTTGGGAAGTTTATTTTAGATTATGGTTTTCTACTCCAGTGTATCATCCATAATACCATCATCTCTCTGAACAATGCCTTCTGGGTATGATTTTCTGCTCTTGACACGTGTAGCTGTGTAGAGAGGTTTTCCAGTTTCTGTATCTTTCATATGTGCACTTTGGTTTCCTTTGTCTGCCTTGCTTTATTGGCAAAGGTGTTGTCACCCATACCTAGCTGCAGTTCTGTTTTCTCTCTTCTCTTTTTCCTGGGCTACAGCAGTGTCAATCCATTTAAATAAATTCCAGAAGTGCTATTTAATTGATTACTGGAACACCATGACCATAATGTGACTTCCTCTAACTGTAACACAAATATTTTAGAAAAGTTTAGACCTCTTCCAGATTATTCAGGTGGGATTATTGTATGTGAGTTTTTAAATTTTTAAATCCAAACACATAAAGTCAGAGATTACTTGTCCAGAGTTAAAACCTGTTCAAGAGTGATGGTCCCTGTGCCTCAGACCATGTCATGTTTGCCTTATGGTGGTTTTTCTGAGCCACACAAGGCTTGCAAATAGGATTTTTTAATTCTGCACCATCTTTGCTTTCTCAGGCAAGATTTATAAATTGACCAGCACCTCAGAGAGTGACCTTTACACGTGGGATTGCATTGCCTGTTTAGGTAATGTACTATAACCCTGTCACTATCTGTGTGAAAGATCTTGGATAATGACTGAATGTTACACTCTCTGCTGCCTGGTGTCTGTGTATTGTAAAAGTTAGTGCAACACTAGACCATTCTGGCCAGATTCCAAGGGCAAAAGTATGTGTTCTGTGCCAGGAATATGAATAATATTTTAGACACCTTGGACTACATTCACACGTTTGGGCACTCATAACCCTCCCTGGCATTATTTCATAAATTAAACTGCAGTAATTTTAATAGTAGTCCTTATATACAAAATGCAAGAGACTAAAACTTTAAAAGTAATATGAATTGACAAAATAAATGGGAAAAAAATCCCTTGAAAGTAAGAAGTCTTTTTCTGCTAATCTGCATTTCAGTATGAATGCTTAAAAGGAGAGCCTGTGGGGGAGGGAGAAAAGCAGTAAAATTCTTTCATTTAGGCAATAATAAAGAGACTTTAAGCTTTGCTTACTATTGCATCACAAGCAGTGAGAGGAATTCAGGCTAACCTGTAAAGAGGCTGCAGTGGAGTACATGGCCTTACATGAGGGTGGTGTTTCAGCTGAGAAGGGACTGACCATTTCTCCAGTGACAGGAAGTTTTTGAACTTGACCAGCTTTTGAACCTAATCCAGTGTTAGAGTTACCTCACTTTCTGCTGCATAATTTAGCAGTGGAACCGGAGAAGTCTTTTTTTAAGGCTCTCTTCTCCTTTCCAGAGAGGCTGAAAAGACCCTGCTGGTTTCATCTCTGCCAAACCAGAGGGTTTCTTGCTCATGCTTCAAGTTGAGCACAAGACAGAGCCCTGTTCTCATACACAGCAGTGATCCTGAAAGCCTTGAGAGCTCATTTGCTTCTCCTGTAACACACAGCTAATACTGAGGAATTTGATTTAACTCGGGGCAGAAATTTCAGCCACTCATCTGAAGCAGAAGTGTTACTGGAATGACAAGAGGTTAAAAATGTTGGTAACAAGATGGATTTTTCATGCTGTGTCCTCAGATTTTGAGCACAGATTGCAATTCCAAGAATCCAGACAGCTTAAATCACCTTTCTGGACATCAGCGTAGAGAAGTATTGAGATAATACATAAACTCAAGCATACTCAACATTAGAAGTATTTCTAGTAAGAGGAAAAGAAACTGGGATGTTTCTGGAACCAGAAGGAAAATACAAAAAGTCCTTGTCCACAGAATCTAGTAAGACATTTTAAAGAACAAAGAAACCTCTCTGTAAGCACATTAATGAGCTATTCAAATTGTGCTCACAAAAACTTAGAAGAAGGTGAACAGAAAGACAGCAAATCTGAAAGGCTAATATTTATCTGGAAAAGCTACTGTTGACCAGAAATTGAGGTTACCAGGTGTTAATTTGCTGGCTACCTCACTTAACTGGGGAAAAATTAGAAGGAACCAGATTGTGCTCAGATCTTTTTTTCAGTTCTTTAAAAAAAAATTCTAGTGCAAAATGATGGAAGGGAAATTAAAGTGGGGGGTGGGAGTGGGATAAAATAGCATCTGTAGCATCCTGTATCATGTGCCAACACTATTCTCTTGACAGCTGTACAGATTGGGCATACAGGAGCTTACACCCTTCTCTGATTTCAGTATTTTATTAGTAAAGTTGCTGTCAAAATTGCAATATTAATGTAGGAAGTAGCCCGACTTCCCTTGATTGTGACATGTAAGTATTTTGGAAGGTGTGCAGAGACAGGTGTTCAGAAGTAGTTTTGTGGCAAATGAATTTGGCTTGTGAATTAAAACATCACAGTCCCACATAATTGTTTTGTCACCAGACTAATTAAGCCAAGGGTTGTGCTTGTTGTGAAAGGGGACCGCTCACCTCTGCCATCTGTTGGGACTCCTCCTCTCCAGGTGACAACTGCCTGCTGGAAGAGCCTTTCTTTGCCTTCATCCCTGCTCTTGCCTTGCTGCAGTTGGAGATGTCTGACCTTTTAGAGCTGTGTTCCTGGATAAAGAGTAAAACTTCCCTGTTGCAGGCAGACACATATACAAGTATTGCAAATAGGGTTATGACTCAGCCTTTCCCCGGGGACTCAGCGCTGGAGCGAAGGCGGAGCAGGGAACAACACAGAGCCACAGACCAAAAGTGCTTAGACTTTGCCATCCTTAAGCCAACGTCCTTGTAATCTAACAGAGTTAAAAGATGAATCAACCCTGCAAAAATGCAGAGCTGCTCGTGATTTGTTGGAGGTGCAGGGGAATGGCAGGAATAGTACAGGGACTGCGGTAATCTTTTGGAGACATACCAGGCACAGCATTAACAGACAGAGATCCAGTGCCAGAGACATCAAGCTTTCTAGAACAGAAGAGATGCCAAAAGCTCTGTTTGGGTTAGAGGATACTGAAGGGAAAGCCTCAGGGGTAATGGATGCTTGCCCAGTGAGCATAACCCCTGTCCCTGCTGTAACCTTGTGCTGAAGAGAGACTTTGCATTTTCAGAAATAGTTAAATGCCACATAAGCTTTTGGGGGTTTCAACTTTGCTCACAGTAGATGGTGGATTTTACTAATGGTCTTGGAGAAGGAATAGTATTTATCTCCTTGTTTAGTGTTAGAGGGATCAGACATACTTACTGGAAGACATATAAGGCAGGAAGCAAATCTGAATGTGTGATAATGTCAGAGCTCTTTCCGTAGCTGATGTGAGGCTGGACTTAGTCAACTACTAATCAGCTGCAAGCTGGGAGAGAGTTACTGGAGGCTGGAAGATTCTTCTAGGAATCAATATGCTAAATATATCAAGGAAGATGCATTACAGACAGGAACACTTCCCGTTGATTGCCTGTGTGCTGATGAGCCTTGGAGTGAGGTGGCCCCGTTCCCAGCTCAGTCACTGTTGCCTGTGTAGTTCAGGCAGAGGTGATGCTGCCCTGGCTCCTGGCAAGTGGGTACACAAATGAGAGGGAAATGGCTTAAATTTGTTTCATGTCAGCCATCAAATAACCATTGGCATGGACCCCTAGATAAAGCCAGTCTGGAACAAAGCATTTTTGTGTAGAATGCCAAAAAAAAAAGGAATCCTGTGCTTTTTTAATGACCCAGTCTCCTGAACTTCATCCAGCTCCACCTTCAACAAAAAAAAAGACCAAGAGCTTTAATGCCTTCTGAGGACACACATACGTCAGTTCAAGACAATTGAATAAACTCTTTGAAGTCTTCATTCTTAACCTACCTCATGGCATCGTGTCAGAAAGCAACACCATGGAGTTTGAATACTAGGCAAATATTCCAGAATAATTTAATCCTTAGGTGATATGCCTGGGAGGTAGGCCTCCATGGGAATACTGCATTTAAAGTGTTGTTCATTGTGAGAGACACCAGGCAGTTCTGCCTTGACAGCTTTGTGCTTTTGGTTTGAGACCATGCACAGGACCCACTGTTCCCCAGCCACTGTGGCCTTTGGGCCAGAATAGCTCCATGGAAGACCTTCATGTTGGCAGTCCTTTGGTAGACAACAAAGAAAAGCTGTCTGGCAACAAATCCTAGCAAGCAGAGCTAGTTTAACTGGTCAAGCTTTTTTTTTTTCCCCTGCAGTACCAGGCTTTAATTGTCTGAAAATACCAAATCATTGTAAGCAGAGCCAAGGGTTGAGGAAACAGATACCCAGCTCCAGCAGTTCTAGGGTATATCCCTGGAACTGCTTTCTAAAAGTAAATAATAATTTCAGCTGTAAAGCACAAGTCAGCTGCAAGGAAATCTGGTGATCAAGACAAACTGTTCTGTTATCTGCTTTTCTTGGTGACAAGTCATTGTGTGGCTGTGAGTTCTGAAGAGAATAGCACTGAGCACAGTCACACACGTTTTCCATTGATTGGCTGATAGGAAAAATTGATTGTGTGTCTGCTATACTGTGACTGTACATAGCTGTGTGTGCAGCAGCACGCTGCTTTCTCTCGCAATTTACCTATTCATCAAGTGTAAATAGCTGCTGTTTGCTGCAGCCTGGGCTGTGGGAATCAGTGAGTAAACCCTCTGTGGAATAAACCCCAGGCAGTTTGCAAACAGCCAGAGCTTCCAGCTCCTGGCTGAACTGAGGAATCGCAAGTGTGAAACGCACTGCGAAAACATTTTTGCCAGTGAAATGTGTGTTGTCCTGGTGGGAAGAAGGGCTCAGAGAAATTGCTTCTCTGCAGTTCAGAGCGTGTGGGTGTCTGGTCCCCACACAGTTTGCTAGAGATGCCTGCAGACTCTGCCTGCTGAGAAAGAGATTTTGCTCTTTAGGTACTCGAAAACTCTTGGGTGCTTTATGCTGTAACACCAAATGTTCCACATAACCTGCCATGTGTATATAAAAATATGGAAAACTTAATCCCTGCGATTTAAACATGTGCACTGTGTACACCAGAGCACTGGGAAACATTGCTGAGTTCAGGGGAATGGAGGAAAGGTGCTGAGGGCAAGCTGGAGGCTCTTGAATGTCAATATTCCTGTGTTGGTTTATGTTGACTTTCTGCAGGTGTCTGAAAGCAAACACTGAAGTTACAGAAAACAATAGGTTAAAATCATTTTCTGTGGGTATATTTCTTCTAAATCCATTTGAATGTTTTGAGGTTTTAAGAGCTGGACTCAGTTAAGGAGAAAAAAATGAATTTGTGGCAAAAGAATTGAAGTCAGGAGGATGAGGCTTGTTCCTGGCTCTGCAGTGCATTTCCCATGTGACTCTGAAAGTCACAAAATCCTTTTGTTGCAGTTTCCTATTCTTAGTGCAGGGATAGGAGGCTTTTTAGAGGCATGGTAGCATCTTTACAATTAATAAGGCATTAATACCTATATCCAAGATCTGTGGAAATTTTAGTATTCTCTGGTATCTGAAAAACAATTGCCAAAGTCAGCACAGATTTTAGGTTTTTTGAAAAGCCTGTTTAATTTTGGTTACTTTGAGTAGCATGTTCAAAACAAAACCTGGGGGGTAGTCTTTGGATATTGCATATATTCCTCCCATTATACTGATCTTCACTGTAAATGACCTTTTGAGGTGGTTTTGAGGTGCTAGTTCAGTCTCATCTCCTTTTTAATTTACTTGTAAAAAAATGCTTGTAAATGAATTTATTTGCAATTCAACTGTGTTGCTCTTTCTCTCTGCTGAATTCATTTCCTTGGTGCTTTAAAGGACTTCATTGTACAGCACAGTTGTCACTGAGGATGGGAAGTGTCACTCAGAGTAGAAGCTGATAGCAATAAAATTACTGTGTTCCTGTAGATTCACTTGAGTGCCAACTCCCATTTCTGACCTGTCACATAATTGGGACCTGCCCTGACCTGTGTAGGTGGGTGACCACCAACACAGCTCGTTACAGCTGTCAGGTTGCATTTTCTTGGTGGGGCTGTTACTGGAGGGAGGTAAATGTCCTGCAGTAGAGAAGCAGGAGGAGAGAATTCTTGCTCCTTTTCACCCTTTCTTTTCATTTTCTGCCATTACTCCCCATTTTCCTTGCTTTCTGCCTGTCATGTTCTATACTGTTGGGGATAAGAATAAAATGGTTTTCATTCACAGCAGGGAGAAGGGAAGGATGCTTTGTCAAGATTAAATACTTGTGGAAGTGGAAGTATTAAATTTTGGGATTCAACAGGCCTGACACCTCAGCTTTGTGCTTTGTTCCTATATCCTTTCTGTGTATTGAGCATGAATACTTGGAGGCATAGGAAGCCAGGCTGCCCATCTGCCACATAAGGCTGAACTTGCTATATCAAGAGGTACCTAGTTAATGGAAGGGTTGCATTTCTTCAGGGTCTATAAAGCATTTAAAGGTCTTTGAACTAAAGACCATGTAAATGCAGCTGTTGCCAAGATGAATTAACTGGTGCTGCAGGAACAATGAATCCATTGAGGACCTCTGAAACCAAGATTTTTGTTACAAATTTTGAGTCACAGAAATAGTAGAATGCGGTGGGGAAAAATACAGATGTTCACGAGGGAGGTGTGGCGTTTTCTCCCAATTTAATTTCTTTTGTTTTGCCTCTCTGCTTACAGATTCTCACAAACACAAAGATAAACACAAAGACCGAGAACACCGGCACAAAGAGCACAAGAAGGACAAGGAAAAAGACCGGGAAAAGTCCAAGCACAGTAATAGGTGAGGAAAAAGTGGATGAAGTTTTTGTAGGCTAAAACACCATTGAATGTGCAGTCTTACAAGAACTACTCTGACAATAAATGAATTTGGAATTGCTACATTTTGAGTGTGGTTTTACAAGTGTAGGTGCTTTAAGCCTGATTTTTGTCATTGCCTGCATTTCCATGTGGGTGGCTGAAGCTGTGTATCTTGCAAATGTGAGCTGATACTAATGTATAAAAGATTATTGTAGGTTAGAGTTGTTAAAGGTGTAGAACACTACCTCAGCCTCCCCTTCATGCAGATTGGTGGGTTTGGTCATAATCTTTTGTGTGTGGTTCCAGTTGTTTGTCAGAAATGTGGAGTTCTCTTCATGCTGGTATAAACCCCTACTGCTTTAGCATAGTGAGACCCCCATGTGGCTACTAAGCCTTCTCCTAATGAGAAGTGCCTGGAAAGATGGTTCCCCAGAATGATGGTGGTGTCCTTACCTACCACCACAGTGGCTGAATGTCCCAGCTGGGTGAGGCAGCACTGGGAAACTGCTGAGTGAGATGGATCCCAAAGGATTGTGCTGTTTTGTCCAATGTGATTTATGCACTACACTGCCACTGGATGGGGAAGGTGTTTGATGCCAGTCGTGTGCCAGGTTACCCACATTGATGTCATGGCCTGTAGCTCTTGAGCTGCTGAATTCCTTAGGGTCCAGTTGCTCCCTAGTCTGGGCTGTGAGCTGCAGGAACCAGGATGTGGAGATCTGTGTGATGATTTGGTGTGGTGGAGCACAGGGCAAGTAGGTCACAGCTAGGATGTTACTCAGGGAAATTTTCCTTGTTGTAAGTCCTGACACACAAGTGTCACGGAGCCTAAATTGCCACTAAAACTTGGAAAAATGAGTTCCCTGGAAGGAAAGTGTCTGGTGTGACACTTGATGAATGACAGATAGTGTTTATGCTGTGGGCAAGTGAGTGTACTAAGTAATTGCTGTGCAGCTGTGATAGCACTGTCCAAAAAGGAACAAAAAAGTTTGTGTTAACAATGATTTCTATTAAAAAGAAGCATGAAAAGGAGGGAGTCTGTGCAGAGAAGTGGGTTTGTTTTATTGGGCACACACTTGATTTGAATTTTCTGTGATCTTATGAGAAGCTACAAAAGCCTACTGTTCCATAATGTGTCTTTGATGGGGTAAAAACCCCTAGGCCAAATAACTTGCATTTGCTGGCTCTCACAACAAGGATGAAATGCTTTGGACATGTTCTTTGCCTTTGTTCACACATCTATATTGCCTTGATTTCTAGTTTTCATTTTCCTGATTATCATGCACCCTAAAACTGACTGCCTCACATGTCCAAATGTTCATTGCTTTGCTTGAAAAACCATTCTCCTGAAATCCTAGCAGAGCACATTCTTTTGTGAGGAGTAATGTAAGCACTGTCTTTAAATTCCCAAATTCATTAATGCTTTGACTTCATTTGTGTAGGAGTTGGAAATGGTCAGCATGTTTTTAACTGGAAAAACTAATTATGGCTCAGAACTTGTAGCTGACTTTGCAAACAATAAATACCAAAACAGTGGAAAGAAGGTAGAATGGCTGTGATGTTTTGAGGTGTAGCTCAGGAGGTGACATGTAATCATGCCTTATCTTGAAGTACTTCCTTCCTCCCTACCATGTTGTCTTGAAATCCCTCTGGGAAAGGTATCATGTTTTCTAGGCACTGTGCCTAATGCTCCCAGTTGTTTTCATGTCTCTGCTAAGTGTTTGTGTGTCCTGTGAGCACAATATCTGCTGCATCCTGGGGTCACAAAACAAGGTCCCTCCTGTGGGTGGCATGGCTGAGTGCATGCATGTGCAGGGGGTTTGTTCAAGGCATTTTTTGGGGAGAGATTTTACAATAATGCTTTGCCCCTCGGGTTCCTTCACTCTCCCAGACTGAGTGCACACTGCCTTTCTAAGCTGCCACCTTAAAAATCAATGTATTATAGTGCTGAATCTTGAGATTTGGTTTTGGTTTTGGAGGTGGTTCTCTGGGAAGTTAACATACCTGTGGTCCTGTTGAGATCACTCCTCTAGGAGTGCTCCAGAATCTTCACTATTCCATTCATACTCAGTCATGTACAGGCTGCTTGCTGTGTAAAAACAGCAGACTTGTAACAGAACTTCATAGAAATAATTGGAATTTAAATATTTCTTCCCTAAATGCTTTGATTCAGCTGTCACCCGTGCAATTCTGTAAATGTAAGTTGCTGCGAGAATAAGATTTTAGGTGACCATTGTTTGAAGGATAAAAAACCTGCCTGTTTGTACTGAAGTTTCTCCTTTGGTAATGAGAAACAAGAGAAAAAGAGCCATGAATCTAGTAGAAATTAAAGAAAAATTCTCCAGGACACAAGAACAAGGGTGAGTGGATTTCAATGGTTTTTACCTGTATGAAGAATTTTTAAAGCACTTGATAAAAGGCTGTAAATTAATCCTTTGGAAAAGTTTATCTTAGATTTATCAAATTGCATGTAAATCTTCACAAAATCCATTCTGTATTTCAGAAAAGCTGCTGTGTTACTGCAAAAGCTGTGCTGTATCTTTGGTAGCTCTCAAAAGAGGCTTTAGCAGAAATGTAAGCCATTGTTTTCTGGGAGACTTGGATTGGTACCTCAGTGACATTTTATTTGTGTGTGTGAAGAGCCCCTGATTGCATTCTGAGAAGCACAGTGCACACTGGGCACAGTGAAGAGCAGTGTGTGGTTGTGCTTGAAGCAGATCGTTTTTGTGTCTGTCTGTAATAGTTTGACAGTTTCATTTCCTGTCCTGTACTTAAAAAAGGTTTTTAAAATAAAACCTGCATCAAGAAGACAGAACAACTCCAATGCAGGAGAATAAATGTTTCCTGTATCCAGACTTTGAAGGATCTAAACTGCCAAGATAAGTCTCTGAAATACCTAAAATAGACAATTTTGATTTCATATGACAGAAGTGTGTGGAATGGTATGTAGAACTTCTTAATTTTGGTTCTTGCTTTCTTCCTCTCCCACTCACAAGATGACACTGCTGTGTCTTAACCACTCATTTACAGCTGTAGTAAACTGAGAGAGAACATTTGTGTGCTTCAGACCTCCCCACCACCCCTCAAAGAAACAAAATGCAAAGCCCACTGAAGAACAGTCTGTATCAAGAAATAAATCCACATCACTATCCAACAAAATGTGGTTTTTTGCTCATTTTCTCAGCCCCGTACTTCCCGGTCTCCAAACAAAAATCTAATACACACCCATTAAATATAAATGTCAGTGGTTATAAAAATAAAATGAAACAAATCCCATGTGGCACTAGGTTTCTGATCTGTGGGAGTTGAGTGTTTCAGACAAGTAGACCACATAAAATAATGGAATAACAGGTCCTTTGAAGCCAAGCCTTGTTAGAGAGCGGGTTGGAAGTGTTGGCAGTAACAGGTGTGCCTGTGCCAGCTGTCCTGGGCTCTCTGCAGGGAGAGTGGGCTGCCAGGAGCCTGAGGAGGGCAGGGCTGTGACAGGGAGGGGAGCAGAGAGGCTGCTCTGCAGTGCTGAGCCCTGCTGTCAGCCTGACAAGCACCGCAGCCGCAGGAAGAAAATCTTCTGTCACATTGCATATTTCCTCCATTTACTAAATCTCTTGTGATCACAGCTTGGGATGAACCAAAGCTTGGAACACAGAAGGGATTCACAGACCTGATCTTCACTGGCATCTTCTAATTTTGTGCTTTTGCTAGGAAAAACACAGATTCTGGGCATTTGCTAGCCATGGATGAAGATAAATTTCAGTTCCGATTTCTTGCACACCTCCTCTGGTTTATTATGAGATCCTGATCTGCTTTGGTGGTGTGTGTTGGGGGCAGGAAGAGGCAGGGATATCTGATGTAGGGGTAAAGGCAATTTGAAAAAAAAGACTTCACACCTGCTGTTTACTAGCATTGGTTGGTTTGTTTTTTGTACTCCATTTTAGTGCACAGTTCACCTTGAGCAGTTTTCTAATGTGACACTGCCTTCCAGTAGTGAAAATTTTTTGCTTTTTATTTAGTAGTCTACTTAATTCTCACATGTCTATGGAAAGCATGTGCTAAACATGATCCTCATTTCAATGTGTGAATATCATTCTCATTTCTAAAATTTTTATCAGCTGTTGATTAGTCCAGCTTTTTATCTTGTTCCTCTTGCTGAAGGCTTGTTCTGTTATCTGTGAAAAGACTCCTTTCACCACTGGGAAGAATGCTTTCAGGTTATTTTATTTCATTGCCAGAAACCCAGCAAAACCTTTGGGGCTCACATGTTTATTCCCTGTAATTCCATATGATAACCCTCTAACAGCATAATATCCTGCAAGCCAGCTGAAATCCTGTCCTTCCCTGGGGTGCTGTTGCTTTGGAAGTGCTCCCTGCACAGGCAGCTCTCCCTCGGTGTGCATTAACCTGGCTGTGATCACAGCTTTCCATTAATACTGAATTGCGTCAAACGAGGCACGGGCTGTGTCACCTGTGCCCTGTCCCCACGGAGGTTTTGGGCTGCACTGAAATCACAACTCCCTGGTATTTTACACTTCAGTTGTGCTGCAGCAGCTCCCGAGCAGGCACAGCTCCGATGGCAAGCGGCGCTGGCACTCGCTGCTAGCAGGTTCCCTGTCACGAGCTAATTACAGCAGAGAGAGGAAATAAGAGACACTTTAGATAAAGCATCCTTCCCAGATTGTGGTTTTGAAGCTGGAATGGAAAGGGCCTGGGAAGGGATTATTAACGTACATAAATGGCACCTGAAGAACGCAGTGTTAAATTACTGCAAAGCTGTTGCAGTTTGAAGGAGGAAGCTGTGATCTGCACATCTGCTGTTCTTTGGAAACACTTTCCACTTGTGACTTTCCCATGTGATCTCAGCCTGAGCAGCTGCTGCCAGGTGCCTGGGCTCCCTTCCTCTCCCTCTCCTCTCTCCTGCAGGCATGCTCATTGGGAAATAGATCCATGCTTACAAGGAAAATGGCTTCTTCTGATGCATGTTCTGCTTCATGTGCTTCAGCCTGAGCGCCTCACAGGCTTTGGCTGTCCTTGTTTACACTAAAACTGTAAATGGAAGACAGTAAGCAAGCTGGCACAAAGGATGGAGTGCTGCAGGAGATGTGTGTGCTCACCTGGCCTTTGTCTGAGCTAAGCCAGTAGTATCATGATACACCTGTAGATGATGTAATCCCTTGTTCTGCCTGTGTTAATGTCATCTCCTGCTGCACTTGGTTACCTTAAAAAAACACTAACACTGCAGGTTTGTCAGCATTAAACACCTTCAGGAGGCATAACTCTGAGTTCTGGTGCAGTGATGCAACTGCAGTGGTTTTGATGAGAAGGAAGCCCTTACTTTGTCTGCAGGGCTGGGTATGAGTAATTGTTATGATCCACTTGTCCTGTTTTCAGGCTAGCTTCCCCTGGAGCTTCCCTCTATCTTAGGGGGGTTTTGCTGTCCTACTTCCATGACTCCAAGCTGGCTTGTTGGCAGAGATGTATATGCAGGAAAGGTAACAAAGGATTCACAGAGCTCTGAACAATGAATTCAAGATAAAATTAGCAGTGTGCATGTAATCTTGAGACCATTTTGCTTGGTTTCTTTAAAGAAAAGTGATTTTTTTTCTTCAGTTTTGAATTGACCAGGAAGATAGGCTTCTGATCTTTAAATTGTTCCCAGTCCCTCCTAATAATAGCTTTAGGATTGTCTGAAATAGCTTTCTGATAGAAGGCTGAAACTCCATCTCCAGGGTAAGGATGGCATCCTGTTGCCTTCTCTTTTCTTTTGAGATTAGTGTGGTGGTTAAATTGTGTCCCCTGTAGGCTCACATGTGTATCTGAGCCAAGTGAGAGACCAAAGCAGCTCAGCTTGACTGCAGTTAATATGCCAGCAACTTGCTTTGCTTTGGGAGAAAAAAGAAGTTCCTTTTCTAAGGATTGTTGCTTGAGGCCTTTGTTATCAACTCATTTCCAAGGGAGGTTTTCTGGGAGATGGAGATTTTCATTTCTCCAAGAGAAGAAGGGCACAAGCCTTCCTTGATGCACATGTCAGAAGTTCTGTGCTGAGCTGTAGAAGAGCTGTGGCCCAGTGTCTGGAAATAGGGCTGGCAAGCAGGCTACTACAAATAATGGAAAGAAATTTATGCTTTTAACATTGGAGTGAAAAGTGCAGGATATCAGATTTTTATCTAGGGAATTCCTCCCAGTCACCAGGAGCAGCAGCAAGCAGGACCTCGGGGCTGTGCCACCAGTGCTGATCTTTGGAAAATGAAGCTGCAGAGTGAAACTGGAGACAGAGTTTCCTTAGGTTATCTGAGCCCACATTGCTTGGCTGAGAAATTTACTGCTCATTGCAGAGCAAAGGGGAAGGATAGTCTTATGATAAAAAAAATTAAATTAAGACAGCAACTAAGACTGAGTCAGGAAGCCAGACTTCTTGATTCTGGCTCTAATGCTGAAAAATCTGAGAAACTACACTGAAAAATTGAGATTAGATTGCATGACAGCTTTTCAATGCTGGCCACTTAGTGTCTTTCAACAGGGATGTCATTTGAGCTTCTACTTGAACAGACCTAAGTTTTAGAGGTTTTAACACTTTTTTTTAATTCCAGCTGTAGTGTGTAAGCATTCAGCACACACAAATATTGTCTCTGCCTCTCTAGACCAATGGGATTTTGTTTCTGTTTCAGTCTTAGCTTTACTGGTCTAGTTTGTCATCCATTAGTTTGCTTTTAGTCATGCTTTGTGTACATCCCAGGGCTCTTCCAGTCATGTACTGAAAGCAAGTGCTTTTGGCTGGTAGTGAGATTGAGTATGGTGCTTTGGAAAACCAAATTGTTTCTCTTTTTTGGTCTTTTGGGGGTTTTTTTTGCTATTCCAAACTCCCAAGCAACAGCCACTGACATGAACTTTAGTTGGTGCACTAACTCCAGTGGCTGCAGTGTGTACCACGATTAACAATCCAAATTAATGTCTGAGTAAAACGTGCTATTTCAGGTAGGATTTAAATATCAAATAAGAACGAGTCAGAAAATAGACACAAGTAGACTTGAAAAGAACAAGAGGGGTCTGAGCCTTGTGTGTGTTCATTATGTTTTTTTTTTTGTACGTTTGAATTGTAGAATCACAAAATGGTTTGGGTTAAGACTCATCTCATTCCATGCTCTGCCATAAGCAGGGACACCTTCCACCAGATGAGGTGGAAGGTCCAAGCCCTGTCCAACCTGGCCTTGAATACAGGGTGGGTCATCCACAACTTGGATTGATATAGGAAGGTTGAATATTGCTTACTGATAATGAATGTTGTTGTTATTATTATGAGTATTGGTTTAAATATATGCAGGTTGAGATACCTCTTAAATTATCAACCTTAAATCTGCAGCAAATGTGGTACCTGGTATACAGATACCAGTGTAAAGTACCAAGTCAGAATTTCCAGATCTTCTTGAGTTTAAAAATTATTAGTAATGTGTGGGGAGCAAAGGAAAATTAAATAGGTGTCTTGAGCTTGGAATGCTGATGAATAAACAGGGTACAGAAGCTGGGATGAGAGCTCAGAGCAGCAGCAGCAGGCATGTTGTGGATTTCCAGGATCCAGTGTCAGGATGTTCCGTGTCTGTACCCTCATGGCCTGAGCACACTGTACATAACATGATCTGCTGGGTAAGAATAGTCTGCAGTTGTTGAGTCTGCTCACAGGCAACATGTGGTGCTGTGTGTCTAACTGCAAGCATTTCTAGAGTGCCTGTTGCCTTTTGATGTTCAGATAGGCCTTCACTGCTTTGTGTGAAGAGGTTGCTTAGAGAGTTAAAATGAAACTGGTGTCTCTTGCTGCTGATCTCTTGGTGTCACACAGCATGTGAATATAGTGATTTCCTTCAGAGATGGATTTTCATGCTTCAGCTGCTTGAGCTTGGATGGCTAGTGTGTGTTTATTCAGTTTATTCAATGTATATTTATTGGAGTGTTATTATTCAAGCTACTCTGGGCTTGAATTATTTAGACCTTTGGCTGGTTAACATGCATTTGTCCATGCTGGTGTCTGCAGTTGTAAGCTGGGTGTGGGTTGGTGTATTTGTGACTGTGATTGCCTTGCTCCTAATCACACACTGACTGTGGGAGCTGGTTAATGTGCTGCTTGCTCTCTGTAGACATCAACCTTTTTGCAGTCTGTTTCTGTGATAGAAAGAAATCTCAAGCTGCAATTTTTAAAAATCATGCTCTTGCCCAGCATTCCCAGCTTGTTTTTCAGGACTGTGTTCACCCAGATTGGTTTGGGCTTGCACCTGAGTGTTGAAATAACTGAAATAAGGGAAGTGCCTTTTTCTAGTAAAGCTTTGTAGTGCATTTTGTAATCCTGAGGAGAAGCACAGTGTGTCCCAGAGAACAGCAGTGATGGGAGTCAAGTGCTGAGGAGGGAGGGTGTGAGCAGCCAGGATGAGAGAGGCAGCTTGGTTCGTGTCTGTCCATGCTGATTTACACCATGCCTTTGACTTGCTAAAGCCCTGGGTGACCTCAGGGAGTCCACACAACCTTATAAGTGTGTATTGAAGGCCTGTAGAATTGCCAGGCTTGTTGCTTGGCTTCCACACCACTGCTGCTAATCCTTGTGGCCAGTTCTTGATGTTTCTATTCTGAGTCTCCTGAGAGTATTGCCTCACTTTTGGGTTCAAGGTTTGTCATTCCATGAGAAACCTCATTTTCATTTGAAAACAGCTATGTGTCTTTCTAGCTGATAAGAAAAACTTGAAAGTGTGATACAAATTTATTCTGATGTTTCAGAAATCAGAAGTGGGTAGAAAGAGAATAATAAAGGTTGATTTTCTTCTCCTTGTATGCATTTTCTATGCATTTTCTCCTGTGTTCTGGCTAAAGATTCTAGGTATTTAAACTCTCAATACTGCTATTCATAACACCAGAGTAGTTACAGACCAGAGTCTCACTTGGAAACACCTTTGTTGGGTTCTTGCCCCACACGATGGGGCTGTTCCAGCAGAGCTGGGCTGGCTGTGGCAGCATCACCAGCTCCAGCTGAGGACTGCAGCATTATTCCTGCCTTTTCTGTTTGACTTTGCATAAACACAAGGACATCACATATCCTGTTTGCTCTGGTTTTCCCATCTGTTTGGGAATAATAGAGATCAGCGCTTTTCTCTTTAAGTTCCAGAGATGAGAGCTGCTACAATGACAAACTGTTGTCTGAGCAAAAGCTGACACGGGTATTGACGGGGCTGGCAGCTCTGTTCCAGTGACCTTTTATGTGGGCTAGGAAAAAGAGGAAAAGCAGAGACAGTAGGAATTCATCCTAAAGTGTTGAGCTTTAAGTGTAGCAGCTGTGGATTTCCTCAGCAGTCCAGGCTGATGGGTTTCCTGAAGTGGAGGCTTGGCAAGTGGGATTTTGTGGTATCCCTCCTGTTCTTCTTCCTCCCAAGGAGAACGGGTCATGCCTGACAGGAGACTCTGGTGGATCTTCCTGTTAAGGTGATCCCTTGTTTTTTAGGGTTTGTAATCATCAAAACCTGTGATTCTTTACCACTGGAAATTGTATTAGTCAAATCTCCTTGTGTTCTCCTCTGCAAACACACTCTCTTGTCTTGCAGTGAGCACAAAGATTCCTCGGAAAAGAAACACAAAGACAAGGAGAAAACCAAACACAAAGATGGCAGCTCAGAGAAACACAAAGACAAACACAAAGATAAAGACAAGGAGAAGAGAAAGGAAGAGAAGGTGGGTGTCTCCTGTGGGAGAGACAAGAGGATGGTTCTGGCTTATAATACTGAATAGAACAAACTCAGTGGGTTAGATGTAGCTTGTACATCTGAGTTTTTATCAACTTGGAGAGAATTATCCCAATGCTAACCCAGACACTATTTTTGTGGAGTGGTAGTTATGAACTCATACGGGCTTTATCTGCAGGTATGTGAATAGAAACAGTTCCACTGTGGAGCTATGTCCACTGGCTTCACATTTTCTCCCATTACATTTCACTTTACCAAGCTTGGGTTCAGAGACAAGGGAGAAAAATCAGTGATCTCACATTCAGTCCATGCAACAACAAACTATATACTTAATTCCAATATGCTGAGGAAATTGAATGCCAAAAAGTACTGAATTGACTAAGACTTGCAGAAAATATTGCCTCTCTGTCATGTAGGTCACTAAGGACTACGGGGGACAGAGATAGTCACAGTTCCTTCTGCAAATTAATACTCTGGGTTGTATGTTGGAAAATGCTAATCAGCTCCTACTTTTTATGTTTTTCAGATGAAGTCATCTTCTGGTGACATAAAAATAAAGAAGGAAAAGGAAAATGGTTTCTCCAGGTAAGAAATCAGGTATATGATGTGGAAAAAGCTGGAGTTTGACTTTTCATAGGTGCTCAGTTGCTCAGTGTTTGAATCCTCTCACTTGGTCTTGAGAAAAAATTGGGGCACTCTTAAGTCCTTCAGAAGAGATGTTCTTGTCAATTATGAGAATGGGTAGATGTGCTTACCCAGTAACTGGAGATGGGAGCTGGAATACCTGGTGTCTGCCTGCTCATGCTGGGTTTGTCTGAGTATTCAGAAGCTGGATTCTGCTGAGGACAGACTGAACTGTGTGAACACTGGTAGCTGGATTTGAAAGAGCCTCTGTTGTAAAACTGGAACTTGAACCCTGCAGTCTGCTGGAGACAGGACCCAGCAAAGCCAGTCCAGATTCTCTCTGTGTCTCTCCTGTGCTGTGACTGCAGAGAAGCCTTTGCACAGGAGTGACAAGTGACATGTAAAATTTAAGTACCTTAGGAAATGCATAGATGTCCTACTCTAGAACTAAATTCCTGTTTATAATAGAACCTCCTGGACTTGAGTGTTGTATCAGTCATTGCTAAGTAGTCTTATTAAAAACCTGAAGTGAGCAATTGATAGAAGAGTGCTTTTTCCTAATAGTCAATCAAGATCTCTTGTGACTTGTTTACAGTCCAGCCATTGGTTATTTTTAATGTGATAAATCGAGTCCACTGATTCACTGAAGGTGTGTGGTATGGTGGATGCATGCATCCATATCTGTTAGTCAAGAACAGCACTTGGTTCATGAATTCTTTCAGTTTGTGAGCCCACTTAAAAATCAAAAGAAACAAAATCTTTCCAATCTCACCACATTCTGTGGATACAGAGAAGATGGGAGAAGGCACCTACCCGTCCCATGCCTTTTAGTTATTCTTTGTTTGTTTTGAGTTTGCCCTTTTGACATGAGTTATTCCCTCTGTTTCATTTCCCTGCTCTTATTTAAAATGCAGAGGGAGGAGTGAGGCTTGGCGCAGGGCAGAGGCGCCATCTCCAGGCCCTTTGGGGAACACTCTGGCAGTGGAAGCAGTGACATTCAGGTGTTTCATGGTGGAGCAGACAGCTCCTAACTCTCTCTGGCCTCTGCTGTTCAGCAGAATGGCATGATGTGCTAATCTCACCAGGGCTGATGGATGCTCTCATATCAATATAACCGAATCCTTCTTAGCTCCAAGAGCATTTTTTCATGAGAAAAGACTGGAGGAGCCATTGCATTTGTGCCTTCTTCAGGGCCAAGTGTTGGCTAAGAGTAAAGTAATTATTGTCATTTTTTTTCCTGCTGAAATATTCTTTTACGAGTTCTGCAGAGAAAAATGTCCTCACTCAGATGGTTTTGATTTTCTTCTTTAAGGCTTGGTACCATGAGCAGCATTACAGTCTTGCAAACAATGCAAGTCAAGGTTCAACTTGATCATACAGCTCCTTTCTTTTCCCAGACTCACACTTTATTTCTTCCATTAAAAACCTTGTGCAGTGTTTCAGTGTTCAAACAGTTAAAATTCCTAGTGACTTTATACACTGTAGTTCTGCATTTCTGCCTGAAAGGGAGAATATATTAAGTGGGACAATTACCTTTTTTTCCATAGATGTTTTGCAAGTGTCTCTGTGCTGCAGTCTTGTGTCTCAGTCAATTCCAGGCGATGCAACAGAAATGCCTTGGTAGAGTAGCTTGTTTGTGTCTCCCCTGAACTGCATCTTCCAGCACTGCAGTGGCTTTATAGCTGTGAAGGAGCAAACTGCTTGTTCTGCTTCATGGACACACTGCCAGCTAACATGAGACTCCCTAATGTCTCCTACTGACTGTGGTCTACAAAGCTGAATGCTGCTTATTTTAATTCCTACTTCATCTGGTTGCAAAATCCCCATCTTGGCTCGGAAACTGAGTCAATTTGATATGGAAATTGTTGGTGGGACATGAATAAGGAAGCCCAAGATGGCACTAAGTGCTTCAAAATGTAATTTTGGACTCTTTGAAACATCTTTTTCTTTATGAAGATCAGTGAAATGCCTCTCTGAAATCTAGAAATAATGAGTTTGTCTAACAGAATAATGTCTCTTGCACTCATACTCTATGTTTTTTCTTATTGCTAATATCTTGGGACATTATGGCTGAAAACATTGAGCCTAACTTTGTGGTCTGTTGAAAGGGACAGGATTGTTTGCTTCCTCCAGTTTGGACAGTGAAAAGAGACTGATCTGTTTAACTTTGCCAAATCTTTGTTTCCTTTTCTGGTTTTCACATGCCTCAGTATTTAGTTGGCAAAATGTTCCAGGGAATAGCTTTCATATCTTTGTTTAGTTGATAATCTTTTTCTGTCTTAGAAGGCTCAATAAGGATATTGAGTTGAGACTGAATAACATCCTGCATTTGAGTCCACACAGGCATTTCAGTTTTTAAGTCTATTTGAAAGTGCTGGAAGCTACAGTTGTTTTTACTCAAAACCTCAGAGAAACAAAATGAACTTTGAGCCGTTGAAATTGAACTTGATGTTTCTTGAGAAATGGCAAATGTGTAGACATTGAATTACTCTCCTCACACTGTCTGTGAGTATTCAGAAAATGACACATCTCAAGCCTTTGCTGTCTTGTGATGGCAGCACATTCCATGTAAGACGTGCCCATTTTGCAGATGATTATTTCTTAAAACTTAGCTGTTGCTGGTTTCCAAGAAACTTCATCTTTGATAGTAGAACTGTGTTTCTTTGCTTCTTTTTGTAGTCCACCACGTATTAAAGATGAACCAGATGATGATGGGTTTTATGCATCTCCTAAAGAGGACTCCAAACCCCTGAAGAGACCTCGGGAGGATGATGAGTAAGTAGCGTGGGTGCTGGTGACTTGGATGTTTGCCTTTGGTTTTAAAAGGAGAACATTGAGGGAGCAGGTGGAATTTCAAGTGATCATCACTGACTTTTTGAGATGGGTACTGGAGGTCTGGGACCAGACTCCCCATGCTGTTACAAGTTCTCTGAGCAGGGCAGGGATAGTATTTGTGCTGTGCAAAGCAAAATGCCACTGCCTGCTTCTGCAGATGCTGCTGTGAAATGTTGTAGAACTAGTAAATAAAAAAGGAAAACGCCAGAAGGCAGGTAAAGACTGATGAGGACTGTAAAACAGAAATGTGAGCATGTGGTATTAACGTAGCTAAGTGGCTGCAGTGGTTTCTGTTGGGCAAGGAAATGACTGCTCAAGAGGTAGAAAATGCACTGTCAGCCTGTTTGGAGGCAGGGAGAGGTTTGCCTGCACTGCCTGGCGTGGTTTGCCTGGAGTCTCAATGTGTCACAAGTTATGCTGAGGCTTGTTGTCTCCCAGAGAAGCACGCATGATGTTTTCCTGACACAGGAACCCTCTGAAATACAAGTTCAGCTCCGTCTCACTGGGATCTGCTGCTGTGCCCATCCAGCTCTTCGGGGTAGTTTGTCCTTATTAGCAGGCAGGAGTTAAAGGCCGGGAAGGGTTTCACCATGGTGGCACTCCATCCCTACAGCTCTCATTTCCAAGAGACATGGGTGGGACATCTTTTGTGTAATCACTTGCTGCCTTCTGCTAGCTTTGTATGACTTCCCCTCTCACATCTGCCATGGAAAGATTAAGAGTTGG
Source organism: Ammospiza caudacuta (assembly GCF_027887145.1). Taxonomy (NCBI): domain Eukaryota; kingdom Metazoa; phylum Chordata; class Aves; order Passeriformes; family Passerellidae; genus Ammospiza; species Ammospiza caudacuta. The sequence goes on from NC_080607.1 coordinate 10,306,397, forward strand.
GGTGTTGCTGTACGTTAGGGAGTGTTCTGTCTGCATAGAGCTCAAGAACAGTGACAGTAAGGTTGAGTGCCCCTTGCATCAAGGGGAAGGCTGGTAATGCAGATAATCCTGCTGGGAGCCTTGTTCCAGCCCACCCAACCAGGATGAAGAGGTGGATGAACTGTGCTGTGAGTGTCTGGCTGACATTTCACCACTGCCAGCTCTTGTTCTTGTGGGAGACTTTAACCTGCTGGATACCTACTGGAAACTCAGCACAGCAGAGAGGAGGCAGGATGGGAGGTTCCTGGAGTGTGTGGAAAAGAACTTTCTGTCTCAGTTGGTAAGGACAGCTGTGGCCTTACAGGGGTAGCACCCTGCTGGACCTGCTGTTTACAAACAGAAGTGCAGGTGGGAGATGTGGTGGTTGGAGACTGTCGTGGGCATCAGTGGGCTGAGACCACCAGCATGATGTTCTACAAGACCAAGTGCCACTTTTGACACTTTGACCACAACCCTCTGCAGTGCTGCAGGCTGGGGGCAGAGTTGCTGGAAAGTGCCCAGCAGAAAAGGCTCTGGGGATGGTGCTCAGCAGCAGCTGAACAGGAGCTCAGGTGGTGAAGAAGGCCAATGGCACGTAGCCTGTATCAGGAATAGTGTGGCCAGCAGGACCAGAGAGGTGATTCTGCCCCTTTACTGGGCACTGGTGAGGGCACCTCAAGTTCTGGGCCCCTCAGTTCAGGAGGGACATTGAGGTGTGGGAGGAAGTGCAGAAGAAGGCAGTGGAGCTCAGGAAGGGTCTGGAGCACCAGTCCAATGAGGAGCAGCTGTGGGGGCTCAGCCTGGAGAAGAGAAAGCTCAGGGGTGAATCACTCTCCACAACTCCCTGACAGGAGGGTGCAGCCAGGTGGGGGTCAGGCTCTGCTCCCCTGGAACAAGGGATAAGACAATGTCTTGAGCTGCACCAGGGTAAGTTTAGGTTGGACATTATGAGGAGTTTATTTACAGAAAGGGTGATTAGACATGGAATGGGCTGCCCAGGAAGGTGGTGGAGTCACTGTTCTTGGAGGTGTTCAAGGAAAGACTGGACGTGGCACTCCGTGTCCTGCTCTGGTTCACAAGGTGGTGTTGAGTCATAGGTTGGACTGGATAATCTCAGAGGTCTTTTCCAGCCTCACTGGAAATGAGGTTGTGTTTATGTAATTTGCCAGTACTCAATTTCACTATTGTTTGAACTAGTGGGGGGTGCAAAGAGTGAGTCTTGTGGGCAAGATCCCAGACTGATGACTGGAAAGAGAGCTGGGATGGAACATGCCAATAAGGTTATACCCATTTATCCCATCCCATGGAATCACTGAGTGGCTGCTAATGCTTTTGAATTGATTCTTCATTGAGGAAGATGTTTGTTTCAGCAGTGAAACTTGTGGAGAGGTATTGATAATAACATCTTGTAGGTTTTCTAGGCTGTTGTGCTGGATTGGGATTATTGAGTCTTCTGAAAGAGCAGAGTATAAATTATATTCTTTAGAAGTTAAAAATGCCAGCTATGCTGCAAGCTTGTGCACGTAAACTTTGTCTATGGTTTCTCTTTACTTTTAATGGAAAATGGATCAATTTCATCAGCAAATCTTTTTGTTCTTAGTGCTGACTACAAACCCAAGAAAATCAAAACAGAAGACATCAAGAAAGCAAAGAAAAGGAAACAAGAGGAAGAAGAGGTAATGTGACAGATGAGTTTATTTTTATCATAAAGAAGAGCCAGGCTATTTGGTGTGGGATTATGCAGAGCAGGGGGAATCTGATTTTGTCTGGAACAGAGCTGTGTGTGGCAGATCCCCACTTAGGGTGCACATGTTAACTTATCTGAACTGTACTTTATAAAAATTCAGGGAAACTTTCTTTCCAACCCTTAAAACAATGGGTGGAGAAGATGCCTCCAGGACATGAACTTCCAGGCTGTTCAGGCAATTCACAGTCCTTCTGTTAAGGAGCTGGCAGGGGGCAGGGGAGCCTTGCTCACCACATGTGGTAATTGCACAGATGATGTGGCAGGGTTCAGAGGCAGGGGAGATGGAAAAGAGATTACATGCTAGAAGGAAGCAAAAAGCATTTAGATGGAGCCTAGGTGGAAATTTCTTTGGAGAGGGACTTGGAAAAGGTTAGCCATAATTTGAGACTGACAAACTACACATCTAGCAAAGGCACCCTTGTGAGGCACATGTTGCAGCACCTCTGGGCAATGGGGTTAATTCTTCCCTTCAAAGGAAGTGTCCCTACACTGAGCATGCACCAGGATAATCCCAGAAGCTGCCTGACCATGGTGGTTGTGCTCTGCAGCATTGCCAGACCAGACACAGCAGTACAGGCCAGGGAGGAGGTTCTGTAACACAACAGTTCCCTTCCCATGGCCCAGACTTGCCCCCTATCAGGTGATAACTGGCTGTGTGCATTCAGCATTTCCCTAGTGTAAAGTAAAAGAATTTGCCTGAAAACTTGAGTGCGACCATCAGCAGACTTTGACTTAATGGGATGATCTAAGAGCACATTTATGTGGTGAAGGCCCAGGAATTCAGCTCTTATATACCCCAAGAGAGAGTCTTGTAGTTTTAACACATCTTTTCAGGGGAGGGGGGGGAAATACACTAGCTTGTTCTAACAGGATCTTACTCATTTTGCAGGACAGCAAAGCAAAGAAAGTCAAGAGCAAAGATAAGAAAGTCCCTGAAGCAGACAAAAGAAAGAAGCCGAAAAAAGAAGAGGAGCAAAAATGGAAATGGTAACTATATATAGTCAGTGCTGTAGGCTCCCATCTGCACCTGGGCTTGCCTGTACCTCCCATGCTGGCTGAATAAGCACATCTGGCTTTCTCTTCTGTTGATTCATGAGGATTTGTCCTGAATAATTGGCTTACTTTCTGGTAAGCTCTAAATAAATATCTCATTCACTGTGTTCATCCTCTGAAGTAGAAGTGATATCCCTAAACCAGGAAATAAGTGTTTTGTTGGGTTGTCTGGGTTGTTGTTTGTTTTTTCTTTTTTCCTATCTGTGTCATGTAGAGGCTGCTATAATGATCAGATACCAATATTCCTGTGCCCAGAAGCTGCTCTGTGCTGAAACTCTTCAGAGCAGTACAAAAACTTGGAGGCTTGGGGGTGTCAGCAGGAATATATTAATAGGTGCAGGTGGATTAAGGAATATATTAATGTGTGCAGATGTGTTAAGCAGTATTCTAGTAGAGTTCCATAGAGGTACAGCATGAGTGGGTGCCAGCTGTGCCTCTCAAAACTGCTCCTGCCTCTGGCACAAAAATGAGACTTGATCAAGTGTCCAGTTAGTTCAGCCTGTTTGACAAATGATTTCTGAAAATGAGTTTTAAATGAAAAACACTTTCTGTCTTGCCCAGGATCCTTAAGTAACATCACTGAAGTTGTACTTTCACCCACACTTAAAGTTTTTTAGAGCCTTTTTTAAGTCTGACCTTTGTGGTTCATTTGGAAGACAGACCTGTGATGCATCAGTAGTGCTCTGTGTAAGAAACCTGCTGGATTTTTTTTTAACCCTCCATAGTAATTGAAGCTGTTATTTCTAGATTTGAGGGAGCTACCATTTTGTGTGTTTTGAAGTTTTGGCCTTAGTACTTCCCTCATTTTAGTGCATATGTACTTCTTGAAAGCATGTGTGTTTTCTGCCCACTTGTAATGTATTTTTATGACCTTTCAGGGATGTTTCCTTGATCTTTTCTCAGATAATTTGGCTGTTTTTAATAGATCTGTAGAGATGGGGAGAGTCTTTGCAGTCTTCTTCATTCCTTTCAGGTTCAATCCTTTACTCCTTTATTGACACTATTACTGATTCATTCTTAAAAAGAAAAAAAATCTTTTGTAGTGTTTATAGTCTTTACATGTTTCTCTTTAACTGTCACAGCTTCCTCAGAACATCAGCACTTGCAAATCTTTTTCATACTTGAATACTCCCTTTAGAAACTTGGGTTTCCAGCCTCTCCCCAAAACTTCCCCTTTTCCTGAGCAATCCACTTTTTTCTCAAATCCTTTGACAGCATATTTAATGTGCTGTAACATTACCAAACTACAGGGACACAAAGCAACAGGAAGCTACAGAAGGTCTTTTTAAGCCTGTTGTCTTTTTGGCTTTGTCTCAGCTCCCCTTTCTGGTTCTGTCTAACAATATTCTGTTATCCCAGCTCCCTAGCTCCCTTCTGTTGTGGGCTGTATCCTTGAACAGCAGAGCTTTACTGGAAAGCTGTGCTGCTCTCCCCTCCCTTACCTGGGCAGCTCAGGCTCCTGTAGTGGTGTTAAGCCCTGCAGTTTGTGCTTACTGCTGAGGAAAAGTGCCTTGGAAAGCATGTTTTGCAGAATTTGGCACAAGGTAGCTGATTCCTTCTGCTGATGTTCCTGTCATCCATCTGCAGCTCTGTATAGCCTGTCTCTGCTGGACAAGGTTTCATCTGCACTTCACTTGTTTCTCTTAAGGGCATTTTATGTTCCATCTGAGTCAATTTTCTGAGCATCTGATACCTTTTTTTGGCTGCTTCCTCAAGTGCTTGCTGCCTTGAGCATTTTGTTCCTCACTTGTGTGAATGCTTGATGCAGACATCCCCAAGGCACTGGCCTCATTCATCACTGTGTGCAGCTCTTGCCGAGGTCATTTTCATGCCCCATCAGTGTGTGAAAAATGTGATCCAGAAGTGCACCTTAGGAGCACTTCTCCCCCCTTGTGTTACAGCAAGTTCATTTCCTTGAGATAACATATCCCTGAGGTTTGTTCTGGGTTTTTTTTTCCCCCAAGAATGTTCTCTCTTTTCATTCCACTTGAAAGATCTTCTCCAACTTTTCCTTCCTGAGCCACCCTGGCATATTTAGACAGGGTTGATGTGGGATTTAATTAAGAAGCCTTTATGACTGATGAGTTGTTGCTGGAATCAGTAAGCAGCATTCTCCCACAAAATCCTGTGTACGACATTGCTTTAGAACCAGAAACTGCCAAGGGCAGTGGTGCTGTAATGCTTTTCCTGTTTGAAACTAAATGAGGATGAAAAATGAGCTACACTCAGGAGACTCACTTTTATCTTTTGTCTTAATGCTTATGTGTGATGTGTAGGAAGGTGGAGGTGGGATTGGGGATGGTTTGTGGTCTTTTGGGGGCACACTTTCTGGTACTTTTGAGCTTAGAAACTACCCCATGAATCCCATGTTTCCTTGTAGCCTTCCCAGAAGGCACAATGTCCTTCTGCTGTCTATTTAAACTGCTGCCTTTCTAATACTGCTTTTACATGCATCCTTTGTAAAAGAACAGAAAGGGATAGAGGTACTGAATTTCTCACCAAGTAAATACCAGAGGAATAAATTTTAAAAAACAAGAATGACAAACCTGTCCTGAAAAGCAGTAACTACTGTGAATGATGCCCTTATTTTATTCTTACTGGAATAAAATTGCTCATTGTGAGGAAGAAGTTTATTCTGACTGAGAGTGGTTTAGATTTATTTTGCTGAAAGGAGCTTCTGGGTAGAAGAACCTAAGCCTATGTTTGACAAAATATTTATATTTCTAGCTTCTACTTAATAAAAGAAAAACAAAACAAAGCATAACAATCATTAGGAATGTAAATATTTGGAATCTGTGTCAATATTGGTTTCTTCTATCAACATGGTTTACTCAAGCCCTCTTTTCAGCCAGGGACTGAAGTCTGACATGCAGTTCTGTATTGATATCTGGGTTTGGGTGCTTTGCTGTTAAAGCTGTTGAATCTCATCAGAAGTCAAATCCAGTGGTGTGGTTAAAGATGGTGCCTTTCAAACTCCAGCCAGCTGCTGTGTTGCTGCTGCTCCTAAATTGTTGGTATACAGACACAAGTGAAGCATTTTGAGTGTCTTCTAGCAGAAACTCTTGTCTCTGTACAGTGTTTATCTTCCATGCTGTGACTTCTATCTCAGTAGAGATGAAGCAATCAGTCAGTGCATCACAGCTCCTGAGATTCAGGCAATCCATGCACATCCTTCCTCAGCTGCTGTGGCACCTGGAATGGGAATGCTGCTCCTTAGGGCTGACACCAGACAGAAGCTTAAACCCCTCTTTTTTATTGTCATGGCTGCTCAACAAAGTTGTCTGGGCAATTCAGAGACTGAGTGCTGTGACAGGTTAATGGCCTTCCAGCTGATTGATCACTAAGGTGAAATAGCCTTTCCCAGCAGGGAATCCTGTGCCAGCAGCATGTAGCAGTAATGTCGTGGTAATCATGAAAGGAGCTTGGAGGGGAGGAGTGTGGAATCAGTGGCCTGGCACTGGGAACTGGGGGGAGGATCCTGGCCTGGCCAGGACCCTTTTCCCTGCAGATGAATTGCTGACCCTGTTCCCTTGGAATGTGGGATTGGTGGCGCCTGCCTTGCTATGTTGTGATACCAAATGCATCACTTGAAAAGCATTTTTATAGAGCATTTTTAAGGCAAACATGCAGTTTTCTGGGCTGCTCTGTTTTTTATTCAGCTATGCTTTTCTTACTCAGAGAATTGGAATGAATTTAAAATAACAGAGCAGGTTTTAGTCTTTCTTGTCCAAGCAGGTTTGTTCTCATTTAGGTCATAAATGAACATCTGTTTCTTTATCTCTGCCCTTAATGGCATATTGTCCACATCTGAAAGCAGCTGCATAATATACCACAATTGTTTGACTTTGCTGAGCAGGCATCCTGGACCTGATGTTGGATCACAGCTGAAACTAATTTGGCATGATCCTAGCTGGTTTACAGGGCCCAAGTCTTATTTTCTTAAGATCTAAGCAATTTCAGCTGTGTGATTTTGTGAAAAGAGGAGCACATGAGAGGTGAGGAATAGGATGGCATCAGATAATCTGCAGCCCAGTTGTTCTGCTCATGGTTATGACTGTGCTTTTAGAAAAAGGAAAAGAAGGAAAAAAAGAAATTAAATAGTGATAGTACATTGAGTATTTGTTGGTGGTGTGTACCTGGCAAAGCAGTGATTTCTTGCTGGTTTAGCATACTCTCCTACCCATACAGTAATAAAATGAAGATTGGGAGCTTAAAATTGTATTGGTTCATATTTCTGTCTTGAAGGTGGGAAGAAGAGCGCTACCCTGAAGGCATCAAATGGAAGTTCCTAGAGCACAAAGGTCCTGTATTTGCTCCACCATATGAACCTCTGCCTGAAAATGTCAAGTTTTATTATGATGGTGAGTTAATCTGTGTTCCTACTTGCTAGGAAGAGAAATAAACATCTCAGGGTATTGCAGTGTTCTTCTGGGGACTGAAGAGCTGAGGAGGTGGTTGTGTTTTAGTGGTTCACTTAAATCATCTCCTCAGCAGCAAAGTGAGGTCTGTGGATGGAAAGAAATTTACCTGAGCCTGCTGAATTCTGCTCACTGAAGTGACACAGGGATTGAACCTGCTCTCAGTCCCTTATGGGGTGAATCTCTCAGGTTCCTTAGCAGAATGAGGGTGTCTGATGCCTCAGACTAGCAGTGACCAGTGGAGTATGTAATTGTAGCTGCCTCATCACTGGTCACCTTTAGGCTTGCTCTTGTTTTCCTTAACCTCATGAGCTGCAACTTCCATCATCCGTGGTGAAATTCATCATCATTTGGTGGCATGAGTGAAATAAAAGACAATTGAATTTGGGTACAGATGATTAGGGTCTTGTAGGAATGAATGGGATGACCCTGGTCTCAAGGACACAGCCCTCTCATGTAAGTTATGGTCCCATTCCCTGACCACTGCCTGTGGTAGAACTAATTGGTGTGGGATTTAAGTATCCTGAGCTGCCTGGCTGCTAGAGGCTCATGTGGAAGGGATTATATGATGTGATGCCTGTTGGAGCCTGGACTTGATGACCTGTGTGTTTCCTTTCTGTGATCATGTTAAATGAAGGATCAAATTAACCCAGGATTGAATTAAGTGGGAGGTATTTGAATGGATGAAAATGTAATTTTTGGTGATGGGGACATCTGCACATGGAACTCTTCCAGGAGCAACGTGCTGTTTTCATGTGACATGACACAGTGTTTTGAAATACTGAGGAATAGGTGGCATTACATTTTCAGCAGCAAAGTAGTGAAATAAATACGCTGTAGCCTATTAAAGGCCATCTCCAAGCAAGTAGCACAGTGATCAAGGGTGTCTGCAGCCTGCTTTCTTAGGGTTTGATAAGAACTGATGCAAAGTTGGAAATTGTTTTCCTATACTGAAAAATGCATGATCTCTCCTGTTGTCTAGAGAAGGGGAGGGGCAGACTGCACTGTGCTATCCCTTGGTGCAGACAGCAATAAGCTCCTCATCTCTCCAGCCATCTATTTCTCAGAGCCTCTGCAGGGATTTCTGCAAACTCTGCCTCTGTCATCACAGAAATTCATCAATAAGCTGAACAGTCATGGGCTGGGCAGGGAGGGGGTCTGGCAAATAAAGACATCCCATAAGTCTTCCTTGAGAAACTAGGCAAAAAATCAGATGTCTGATTTACACAGCAGCTGCTGAGAGCCTCTGTCTGTGCTCACAAGGCATTGTCTTACTGCAAGATTATCCCAGGGTGATTTGTAGAGCCCAGTAATGAGGCTGTGGCTGGCCAGCAGCCGGCTCACACTGGAGGAATCTGTCCCTGGCTTAGGGATTCACTGCCTGCTTTCATCTCACGTAAAAACTGGGCACCTGGGGCTCTTGGAAGTGCCTGCAGTACTGACTCAGGGAAGGAGCTTGAAATGCCAGAGCCATCCTTTTTCAGTGCCTGTGGGTTAACCAGTCACTGCTCATAGGTGGCTCTGACTTGCACATTTTTCTGTAGATGGGGCAAGGTAAGAGCGTGGCACTTGCAGTCATGGCCATGGGGGTTTTTCCGCTTGTTTTATCCCCTGATTGCTCTCTGGTTTTCAGTTTTAAATCAGGTAACTAGTATTCATGCCTCTGCAATAAATCCTTTCTTTACCAGCTCTGTCACTAAAAGCCTTTTCAAACCTTTGTGAAAAATAAAAGGAAATTATTTTCAATGAAATATATTCTAAAGTGATTAGATAAAGGTGTCTGAGCCTTCAGCTAGCTGGGAAAAATATCAGACATTTTAGCCCCATAACATGTTACTAACGCGATAGCCTCTGTTAAGCTGAAATTGCAGCCTGGAAAAACAGTTTCCCTTGCTGTCTCTCCCTTCCCCCATTTCCTGTTATAAGCAAACAAATGCTGTATTTTAGGTTACAGCTTAAAAATTGGCAGAGTTAGTGTTGGTTTAATTTGATTGTGGAATATTCTCAGATCATTGGGAGGATGTTTTGCTAAGTCCTATTTTACAAGGCTTTATAGATCTTAAGGCTTTTTAGCTGACTCTCATGCTTTAATTTTAGAGATGATGCAACTTTTGAAAATATGTAGTAAACCCAAAGCATGGTAATTTTTTTTTTCCAAGAGCACAGATTGAACAGTTTCCTGTGTTCACTTGTGTGCAGTAAAATGGTTGTTAAAAATCCCCAGGTATTGACATCCAGGCATTGGAATTTTAAATATTTCTTGCAACTAAACTAGCTGGAGACATGAGCTGCATGCAGAATCCTTCAGAGGGATCACTGGCACCCCACATTTTATCAGGAATGCAGTCAGGACCAAAAAATGCTCAATAGGAATGTTAGATGTTGAATGCACAGCCTCAGTGCAGCAGCAGCCTCTTTCCCTTGTGCTTCATTCTCCCCTTGCAGCCGTTCCACTTTGTGCTGCAGTCATGCAGAGAAGCTGGAATGTGACCCCTCCATTCACTGACAGCTCAGTCTTTCTTAAAAATGACTGCCTTGTGAGCCTGCTTTGGAGAGGCAGGAGTGCATTCCCACAGCAGAGGGAACAATTAGCAGAACCCTGACACGTTTCCTTGCAATGAGGGAGAGTTCAATATTTGGCATCTCCCTCCAGCCTATTTGCAGAGTATCCAGAGGAAGGGCTCTTCCTGCCTACAAGTAGCTAAAGGCTGGAAGGGCTGTTCCAAGGTGGAGTCTGTCTGTGCATTGAAAAGGAATACAGAGACTGTTTTTCCCACATGTCTGAGTGCTGGAATATGAAATTTAATAAAATCTCTGCCTTTTGGACATCAAACAGCAGTGCCTCCCCAGGAGCACGCCCAGCACGGGGGTGGCTCAGCAGAGGGCTTCCTGCAGCAGGCCTTTCCCCCTTCCTGCCCTGCAGCCCAGGCCTGCCTCACATCAAGTTGCTGTTGCTTTTTTTTAATGTTTAGATTCCAGAGGAAATTTTTTTCAAAATGTTTGTGGTGGAAGTCAAGCAATTGTGCTCCTCTGCTTCCTTTGTCCATTCAAGTTGCTGTATTATGTAACATCTCAAGACAAACTTCTCTGTAGTAAAAATATAATACTTTAGGGTAGTTACTGTGTTCTCTTTATGACTTTGATTCCTGTTTACCATTTTCTTTAAGAAGAAAACCTTTCTTTGTAGGTAAAGTCATGAAGCTGAGTACCAAAGCAGAAGAAGTTGCCACATTCTTTGCAAAAATGCTTGATCATGAGTACACTACTAAGGAGATCTTCAGGAAAAACTTCTTCAAGGACTGGAGAAAGGTATGCACATGGTCCTGGGCTGCAGGATATGGCTGTGAACATGGCCAGTCTCCTCAGCACTGACCAGAGAAAAGGGGCTGCTCTTCCATGCACATGAAAGTTGGCTTGAGGCAACTAAATGCTGCCTCAGACTGTAGCTGTGAATTTTCCCATTTATCCTGTAGTTTCACCAGGAAGGGCCCTACCATAAATGCCTTTCTCAACCAACAAAGTCAGGTTCCTGTGTTGCAGCACCATGGGGTGTACTGACTTGCCTGTTAATGCCTTGTGTAAAAATCAGATTTGCTGCAAGGAAACCCCTTCCAAACAGAGATGTTCACTTCAGTCATCAGCCATAACAGCAAGCCTCAGATAAGTTTGGAGCAGTTTTCCTGGATATATTTCTGGGTTTTTCTCCCCATCCCTCAGCAGTCCCAGTCAGGGTGTGGGAGTTCTTTGGAAAGTGGTGCAGCATTGCCCAGTGCCTGGGGACATCAGAACCCTGCAAGGCTCCTTGGGATCTGCTGCTTGTCCTTCCCTCTTTTACCTCAGCTGGAGCGAGCCTGTGCAAGAATTTGGGGATTCCTGGGGGGGTTATTGTGAGAACCTGCCTGTGGTTCCTGTTTAGGCTGCCTGGAGTAGGGTAAGCTCTGCTGTGCATGAAAATTTTGTGTGTGTGTGTAAACTTAAAGCACTGCTTTCCTTCTGCAAGGAAATGACCTCTGAAGAGAAGAGCACTATCACCAACCTCAGCAAGTGTGACTTCACCCACATGAGCCAGTATTTCAAAGCTCAGTCAGAAGCTAGGAAACAGATGTCCAAGGAGGAAAAACAGGTACCAGTGGGAATTCTAGGAGGCTTCATGGTTGTAAACATCTTTGTGCAGTCATTCCCCTTGCTGTGCATATGTCAGTGTTTTTCACCAGCTTTCAGATTATTGCTTCCATGTGAGCTGTGCAGCTCAGGTAGGGCAGAGCACTGTGTTTACAGCTGAATCTTCATCCTGACTTGAAGTGATATTGGTAGGGCTGATCCTGCTTAGGGAAAGTTAAGTCAGTAACTGCTTAAGTTAAGTAACTGCTTAAGTCAATAAAGAGAATCAGAGGTGCTGCCTCTGGGCTCACTGGTCCCTGGGAAATAATGAGCAGTGGATAGTCAGTTAAAGATGGCTTAGATCAGGATGGTGGAAAGGATGCAGCAATGCCATTGGTCAATAAAATGAGAGAAGAAATCTTAAACATCAAGTAATGCTGTTTTTTGAATAAAAAATGAATTTTATTATCCATCAGCATGGCTACATGTCTCGTAGGTTAAGAATTAAATTAACTGCAGTGAATGTTGGAAGGTGGAAACTTTCCCCAAGTTCTCAGCTTGATCTTCTGCAATGCTCTAGTAATTGTTCTTTGAATGAAGGGCCTGGCAGCTTGGAATTAACAGCCTTTGGGATCAGAGGGATCCCATCAGAATGGAGAGCCCTTGTCTTCCTGCTGTTTCTGTTTGATAAATGTGAGCAAGCCCTTCAGTTCCTGTCCATGGTGGCTCTTAAAAGGGAGCAGAAGTGGCTTTTTCTGTTTCTTAGCTGGTGCAGCAGTGCTGTCTGTGGGTCAGATGTTTTATTTTGAGCTGCAGTGTTTTTATTTTTCCTGCTATATAATTAGAGTTCAGGCACAGAAGTATGCAGTGAAATCTCAGCACATTCTTTCTTAGAAGACTGTGTTCTGCTTGTGAAACCATTTGCTGACACAGGCTTGACATGCAGCAGCCTGGAGACATTCCTTTGCCTGCTTTCTGATGCTGAGTTCAAACACTGAAGTCTTTTATACACAGAATTTTTATACATAAACAACAAGACAGGAAGTCCAGTAGATGTCAAATGCTCAGTATAAAATGTAAAATAGCAGTACTGTGCTGGGGGTACCCTTGAAGCTGAGAGATATGGATAGAGATACACCCCTCTATTGTGGCAAAATTGTAGCTGCCTTCACCAGCACTGATCTGTTTCCCTCAAATACACCTTTTCAGAGTTTTCACACATTCTTTCCCCTTTTCCAGTTTGTGCTTTGTGCATTTTATGAATGCTTTTCTGGCCAGTGTAATGCACTTGACATGATGGGGATCTGGTTTTTGGTTGGGTCTTCAGCATTAGTGTAGTGCAAATACAAAAATGTTTCAAATCTTGCCATATAAAGATGCGTGGGGTGCTGCTTGTGCCATATCATCTTCGCTTTTGGCTTTTCCCAGAAAATCAAAGAGGAGAACGAGCGGCTATTGAAGGAGTATGGGTACTGTGTGATGGACAACCACAAGGAGAGGATTGCCAACTTTAAGATTGAGCCGCCAGGTCTGTTCCGAGGCCGTGGGAACCATCCCAAGATGGGGATGCTGAAGAGGCGCATCATGCCCGAGGACATCATCATAAACTGCAGCAAGTGAGCCCTGCATGCTTCACACCCTGCCTTTGCTTTCTAGAGCTCATTTTTAAAACCCTCTGTGAATTAATACTCAAACATGTAGGATTAGGGATGCAGCTTATCTTGTTCTCATATGGATAAGAAACTGAGTCATACAAGCAAAGACTGAGCAAGGCAATCATAGGTTTCTTGTAGAACTTTTTCAACATATTTTCTTCCTCACGCCTACAGCCTGCATCTGCCTAAAGTGCCTTTCCTGCTACTCTTTCCAGAAAATAATTTTCTTATACATAGGTTGCCCTACCTTGTCTTCCATGATGTTGAAGGCTAAGGTTTGGTGGGCTTTTCTTCACTCTCTCTAGTCCTTATAAGTGTCCACACTATTCGTGTTCACAAATCAAAACTGGTCCTAGCAATTACAGTATAATTCTTCAGCAGGTACATGTTAGTAGCAATTACATTCCTGATCTTTGTTCAATTTTATTTACTTGGTTTCCTGCTTGTGGAGATAATGCACTTCTGTTGCCTCAGTTCCTTTCCCTGCACTTTCTTTGCATAAGTTTATTACCTTCTCTATTTTGATGCTGGTGGGATTTTCTTTAACTAACTTTTATCATCTGTTTTGTGATTCTCTGTAGGGATTCCAAAATCCCTGCCCCTCCACCAGGACACAAATGGAAGGAGGTTAGGCATGATAACAAGGTGACCTGGCTGGTGTCATGGACTGAGAACATCCAAGGCTCTATCAAATACATCATGTTGAACCCTAGCTCAAGAATTAAGGTAAAGATCCAGTTAAAAAAGCAAAACTGAAGCAATTTTGCTGGTCATATTTCCAAGAAGCAAATGTAGCTCATGGTTAGGAGAGAGATAAGGGGTAAAGCTGTATCTGGCTGTTTCATTCTGCAGTGGTTGAAAAACATAGGGAAGCTTCTGTGCTTCTGTTCCCCCTTGAAAAGAGAGGATCCAGTTACTGCCCAGGAGAGCAGGTGAAATCTGGAAAAAGTCTCCTGAAAAGCATCGTGTCATTTCTAGTAGGAATGCTTCAACCTGTGTAAACCTAAAAGGAAGCAATTTATCCAAGAGCAGTCTTGCTCTGGTGGATATTTCACATACATTTGGCCTTAACTTCCCCTGTGTGGTGTTGCAGTGAAGTTCTAACCATGGGTTGTTAATTAGTTGTTTGTAAAATTAAAAACCCAGCCAGGCTCCTGGCTGAGAAGGCTGATGAGGAGCTCATGACTGAAGGAAAATAAACTCCTGCTGTGGGAGCAAATACCCAGTCTGTGGATCAAGTCCATAAAAGCAAGAATTTAAGCTCCTTTCATGCAGTCTTTTTCTGAGAGATTTTTTTTCCTGGACTGGAAACAAGGAGTTTGTCCTACAAATACAGGAGGAAAAATATCTCTATTCCTTGTGAATTCCTGCCCTCTTTTTGCTGTGTCTTGAATATATAATAATGATGATGAACTGTTGATGTTGCTTTTGCCTTTTATGGGTATTTAATTACACAGCTGAAAGAACATAAGTGCCATCTGAATAAAGCAAAGGAAACCATTTGTATTTTGAGAAGCAGGGAAGATGTGTTCTTTTGTGTCTCTCTCTAGTTGCTTCCATGGAAGTATTTAATATCATGGAAATCTGAATGACCTGCAGCTGTGTGGCAGCACAGTGTGAGGCTGAGCTGTGCAGCAGCAGCATCTCAGTGCTTTTGTACAGCAGGACTGTTTGCCACACATGGGCTTGCAAAGCCTTGAGATGCAGATTGGAGCTCATCCTCTGCCTGCTCTGTAGTGCTGACTCTGTTCCAACTTCCCTGCAGGGTGAGAAGGACTGGCAGAAGTACGAGACAGCTCGGAGGTTGAAGAAATGTGTAGATAAAATCCGGAATCAATACCGAGAAGACTGGAAATCCAAAGAGATGAAGGTTCGGCAGAGGGCTGTGGCACTGTACTTCATTGATAAGGTGAGGCTCCTTCCTTGGCTCCTCTCACCCTCCCTGTCCTGCTGGGAATACTTGGGAATGCTGTGTGTTTGTCTTGAAGGCAGAATTGAGCCCAGTTACTGAGGTGTCCTGAGACTTCCTGGTGGGCAGGCTCCTTTTCCTTCCCATTACCTGGAATCCAGAGCAATGCACTATTGTACTGAACACAGCTATTTCAGGCAGCATTGTTTAGTTCAGGCAAAACTCACAGCCTGGTTCCAGAATCACCCAGTTGGATTAGTGGGAAGTTTGTGTGGGCCTCCAGCTGCTTCAGTTTTCCTGTTGGGAATTTCTGCTGGTTTGTCACCTCTTCAGCATGAGGTCACAGTTGTGAGGTTTTGTAATTATGCTAATTTCTTCACCACAGCATAAAGAAAACTGCAGTTGTGTTGATGCATTTAAAGCAACATAAAACCAGTTCCCAGAGAGCTGCTCCCTAGTAGCATATGGTGTCTTGACTAAAAAAGGTTTTCTTCAAAATGGTTTGATGTAGACTAGGGACCTTGGATGTGAATAATTCTGGTTTCATATGACCACTGAAGATTTCAAAAGTTAGAAATTGTTTTAGCCAGCACTGTGGTTTTATGCAGCCAAGTGTAGCATTTAGATAATTTACACAAGCCAATATTTATATAACCTGTATGCTATTTGAAATATATTTAGTGTGCAGTGAATAGGTTGGATCATAGAAGATGAACAACTGAACTGTATGAATTGTTTCAAGTTGAATTCACATGGAAGTCAATTTGATTTTTAAAAACTGCCACACTTTTTGAAATTAATTTCCATTACTCAGACCTGTCTCACAGTTTGAGCTACTTAATGAGCAAAAGTTAGTAAAGCATCCTGGCTTAAACTCTTTAAAAAAAAAAAAGGAGATACTCTCCTCTGGACCCTGCTGTTTTAAGCCAGTATCTGAAGGTTTGCAGCATCTCTTTATTCTGGGGACAGTTTGAATTCCTTACCTCTCTTGTCTTGATACAAATGTAGCTTGCCCTGAGAGCTGGTAATGAAAAAGAAGAAGGAGAGACAGCTGACACCGTGGGCTGCTGCTCTCTGAGAGTAGAGCACATCAAGCTGCATCCTGAGCTGGATGGGCAGGAATACGTGGTTGAGTTCGACTTCCTCGGCAAGGATTCCATCCGATACTACAACAAGGTCCCTGTGGAGAAGAGGGTAAGGCACTCCACAAGCACATACATACACTGAATAGCACAGAGGTGTGGTCAGCACAGTCTGCATGCCATTAACAGGTTGCTTTACCACTGCTCAGATACCAAGCCAGAAAATAAGTCAGTCAGTGTGACATCCTTGTGGTGTGGCATAGCCCAGCAGATGAGATGTTCAGACATCTTGCAGCTCTTCCCTGTGGTCTCAGTGTGAGGAGTTGATGTACAGAAGTGTAACAGCTGTGTTAGACAAGCTTCCTGGGTCTCATTTCTCATCATCAGAGTTGGTTTTGTCACCTGTAGATGCTGGAGTTGCCCGTGTGATAAGTTACAGCATAAACGGTTGTGAAATGCTGCTGGCACTGGCAGAGCAGCAGTTTGATTGGGGCTTTGATAATAGACACCTCTCTCACAGTGGTTTGGGTCACGTTGGAGCTGAGCCCTCACAGATAGATCTTGATCTTGGCTGCTCCAGAGCCTGTGGAGAAGGTGCACTGATAGCTCTGGCCTGTGAACTTGGGTGTCTGCCAGCCAAGACTTCTTATGCCATGTCAGTTCTTTTACTTCTGCTATCCACCAGTTTCAAATCTGCTGTGATTTTGGCCTCATTTCAGAATGAATCCCTATCCAGCAGCATGAACCTGGAGGGCACTACGCAAAAATTTTTTTGTGGGTGTAACAACTTTGCATCTGGCCCACAACTCTGTGGTCTGAGATACCCTGTGTATAATACTGTGGAATTTCATGACAGCCAGCAGTAAATGTTGGTGCCTTGAGGAGCAAAACAACTGGAAAAAAAAATGAAACTACTGCTGCTCTAGAAATTAATGTGTGCTGGAATTCTTGGTTCCCTTGTAAAGAAGAAAACATATTTTTCTATTTAAATTTATTGGTATCTCTTGGTATTTTTTCAGTTCTTAAAATGGGCAGTTGAGTATTGTGGAACTAGAAATCTTTGTATATTGGCTGTCCATAGAAGAATGTGCGTTGTTGAGAAGCTGGAGAATTGGAGCATGCAGAGCTGGGATCTGTGGTCTCTGTTATAATCAAAGATGCTTTGATTATTCTCCCTACCCCAGTGGGACATGTTTGGGATGAAATTGTATGAAACAATGCAGCAGGGTTGGTTTCTTGGAGCTTCAATCCATGGGAAATGGCTCAGGAGTCTCTTGGGCACGAGTAATAATGGAGAGTAAGGAAAAGGCAGCAGCTTGGGGGTCTCTTTCTCTGTTAGGCAGTTACACCAGAGCAGTTAAGTCTCCTGACTGTAATTTTGATCCAAAGGATGATGAGGGCATCTTGTTGCTGAGGAGGAACCTGCAGCACAGGCATTGCATTGAGAGATGGGTCTTTGCCTGCTGGGAAGTAACATCCAGCATCATCACTGTTCGTGAAAGCAGTTTAATGGCTCCCTGGCAGTCCTGCTTTCAGACAACTTTGTACTGCCCAGTGCTGTCTGGTCTGTGTGCCTGACATTCCTGGTTTTGTTTTCCTGCAGGTGTTTAAGAATCTTCAGCTGTTCATGGAGAACAAGCAGCCTGAGGATGACCTTTTTGACCGCCTCAATGTAAGCACAGAGTTCATGGTGAGGGTGGTGGAGCATCCTGAGCAGGCTTGCTCTGCACCAGGCAGTAACAGCTGCTCTGTTCCAGAAATGGTTTCAGTGGAAGTTTTCTTCCAGAGCACCTCAAAGCAGTGAGGGTCTGTCTCAGCCTGGTGTCTGAATTGTTCACTGTGCCCACAGGTTCCCAAAGCAGAGGGCCTTGGTCCTGCTGAGCCTGCCTGGCTCTGACCTGGGGAGGTTTTTTCAGAGCTCAGAGATGATGAATGTGTGAGGTGACAGATTTTCACATCCCTGTCTGCACACTCGGCTCTGTGGGAGCACTGTGGTGGTCCAGGCACGTTTATTGTTGTTGGAAACCAAAACCTCCGCACCAAAAAAATCTTTTTTGGCCACTTGTGGTACTTGTTTCCAATGTAATACTTGTTGGTTCTTTGTTCACTTTTGCTGTGGTTTCAGTCATGCTGTGGCTATTCTGTTGTGGTCAGCTCTGAGTGCACCAGGTCTCAGCCATGGATCCTGAGGTTTCACAAACACTGTGGTCATTGCTAGTGCTCACTGTCGTCTCCTTTCTGCTTCTTTAGACCAGTATCTTAAATAAACACCTT
The DNA here is from genome assembly GCF_027887145.1 of Ammospiza caudacuta. Taxonomy (NCBI): domain Eukaryota; kingdom Metazoa; phylum Chordata; class Aves; order Passeriformes; family Passerellidae; genus Ammospiza; species Ammospiza caudacuta. Next base: position 10,324,654 of record NC_080607.1, read on the forward strand.
CAAGACCTTATGGAGGGGCTGACAGCCAAGGTATTCCGTACTTACAATGCCTCCATCACGCTACAGCAGCAGCTCAAGGAGCTCACGAATCGTAAGTCTTGTTCCTGAAGCTGTGAGGGGAACAGATCTTACCCTGCAAAACAGATCTGGCTTCCTTGGCTGAGCCACAAGCTGTGTATCTGTTCACCACTTCCTTGTAACAGTTCTCCCAGTGCAAATGTCAGGCAGCTGAGGTCTCTGACCAAAAATCTGCTGTAAGACAGTATTTTAAGGTAGTTGAGCAGAACACAACTGACTTGTGAGCACACCAGGGTGTGCTTTCCAGGTTATGCCTATCCTTAACCAGATCTGTTTGCTTTCTGTTAGCTGTCAGGTGCTGTAGATGACAGGCAAGGCAGGTGCATGTGTAACAGCCCCATCTTTGATGCTGCTCATGCACAACCCCTGTGAGCAGTGCTGCCTTGCCCTTTGCAGCTTTACCAAGTGGGCACATTGCACCTGTGAAGCCCAGTGGTGTCCTGGGCAGGGTGGTCCTGCTGTCCCCTGCTCTGGCTGTGCTTCCCCTCTGTTGAGTTGAGGTGGTGTCAGTGGTGATGAGGAACATCCAGAGGGAGTTTGGGGCTGGGATGGAAGTGGCCAGCTTGGGACTGTAATTGGAGTGCAGTGTTGAGACTGGACAGAGGGAGGGGAAGGTTGGTTCTGCAGTGGCTGTGGGACACTGGCTGTGGCACCACACCCCAGAGAACTCAGGTGTTCACCACTCTCCTGTCCTTCACAGCGGATGACAACATCCCAGCAAAGATCCTCTCCTACAACCGTGCCAACAGAGCGGTGGCCATTCTGTGTAACCACCAGAGAGCTCCGCCCAAAACCTTCGAGAAGTCCATGATGAACCTGCAGAGCAAGGTACCTCCCTCTGCCCAGCTCTGAGGGCTCCTGCATCTCAGGAATCGGCATTCTTTTCCCTTGGGGTGGAAGCAGGGCCTGCTTTTCCCTGTCGGGAGTTGGTGTGCATCAGATATGGGCCTTCCAGTGAGCTGGAAGGGGCTTCTCTGAGTTGTCTTTTACCTGTAAAGAACAAGGTCAGGCCCTTTTTCTGCCCTTCATCTTATAGCTGTGTGTTCTGCTGCCTTTGAAATTTGAGAGCAGCAGTCTCTGTGTCCCCTAAAGAACCTGGAGTGGGCAGCCACCCCTGTTGTGTGAATCCCAGGCCATTGTCAGTGGTATATAGTACATTATGCCCCTCTGACTTGACCTCTTCCTTTGCAGATTGTTTCTGGTGAAGGCCATGAGGTCCAAAGGGGTTAGGTCTGTTCCTGGTCTGGTTTTAGAATAACCTTCACAATAAGGAGTTCTGGTTTGGCACTGCAGTGTCCCCTGCTTCCATAACACCTAACATGGCTGCCATCACCCTAGATCCTAGAGCTTGGGGATGTTTAAGGGGAGTGGTTGAACAGGGGCTGCAAAATGCTGAATTTCCCTGAATCCCAAACTTAGTGAAGTAGAACTGCCTGAGGCATTAACACTTTGCAGTGTGTAGGATTTGGGGCCGATTCCTACTTGAGGGATCAAGGATCATTCTTCCATCAGAGAGCTGGTAGTGGTGATGGGATACAGTGAAGGCAAACAAGCTGCTAGGACGGGTTTGTTGGCCAGACCAAGCCAATTCCTCAGCCTGCATGGTTGTAGCTGTGTGAGAAAGCTCCCAGCACCAGCTTGTCTTTGGAAATGAGTGAGGCCCTGTTTTCTGAGGGGGATATCTCACCACACGTGGCTGTGCAGTGCCCAGTGGCCTGACTGCTCTGCAGGAGTGGGAGATTCTGAACGTGGTCACAAAGTGGCTCTCTGGGTCATGCTGCCCAGGGGTGACTGACACAGCTGTCAGCAGCTCGTTCTCAGTGCTGCCATCTGATTTTGCCTCTCCTAGATTGATGCCAAGAAGGAGCAATTAGCTGATGCCAGGAGGGAACTGAAAAGCGCCAAAGCTGATGCCAAGGTCCGGAGGGATGAGAAGTCTAAAAAGTAAGGCTGGTGTTACTGGGCTGAGCAATGCTCCCAGAAGGGGTCCTTTCCTGGCCTGTGATTTGGGAAGGCTTTCTTTTGCCCTTTTCATTCTGTGCATGAAGAAATGGCCACCTTTGGGGTGGTCTGACCTGCAGTTCCTGTCGTGGTCACTCGTGCCCAGCCCTCAGAGCTGAGCCCCTGCCAGTGTTCACCCACCCTGCTGCTGCCCAGGACCAATGTGCAGCAGTGCTGCCTTCCTGGGGAGCCTGGGCTTGCACAGTTAAATAATTAATTAATTGCACAGGCATCTCCCTGAGCTCCCCAGTCCCCATTGGAAGCCCATGGCACAGACCATGTGCTGGGGCTCCGTGTGGGCTCTGCAGAGCAGCCACGGGGGAGCTGAGTTACAGGAGCTCTGGAAGCAGGATCACAGCATGACTTACTGAGGGATAGATGGGCTGGTGTGGGAGTGGGTGTAGCATCAGAACAGTTCAGGCTGTTGCTTCCAACCCTTTAAAACAAAACTGCTGCTTAAGATTCCTGCTCTGCCTCTTGGAAAATGTCAGTTCTTAATTGCATGTGCTGAGTGTGTTGTAGTCACCATCTGTGCTGACACAGCTGACCTGTGTGGCTGGTGGCATTGCTTACCTTGAGCAGAGTCCCTCTAGGTTCCCACAGTGCTGACAGGGCATTAGGAGTTCAGTGCTTTGTTCTTTGCCACCCCAGGACTGTGGAGAGCAAGAAGAAAGCAGTGCAGAGGATCGAGGAGCAACTGATGAAGCTGGAGGTCCAGGCTACAGATAGGGAGGAGAACAAGCAGATTGCTTTGGGCACCTCCAAACTCAACTATCTGGATCCCAGGATCTCTGTTGCTTGGTAAGCCCTGCCTGGGGTGTGCTGGGGTCACCCACCCCACTCTTTCACCTGCAACAAGGACAGGGTCTCTGGCCTTTCCTTTATTGCTAACTCTAACAGCATCTCCTCTCCTGCAGGTGTAAGAAGTGGGGAATTCCTATAGAGAAGATTTATAACAAAACCCAACGAGAGAAATTTGCCTGGGCTATCGACATGGCAGAGGAAGACTATGAGTTTTAACCTGTTTTTATTGAGATGAATTTTATGGGAAAAGGGAGTAGCCTGGTTTTTAGGGAGATTGATAAACTGTGAGCCTTACTTGTCCTTGGATGCTGGGGAAGGGGGAGGAAAGGGGCAAGTGAGCATCAGATAAAACAGCCAACATCTTGCAGAAAGAATAACTTGGAAATATCTTAAAGGAGCTGAGCCAGTTGTCCTATGGACAACTTATTTAAAAATGTTTCAGAGATCCAAATTCTAGCTGTCTGGTTTGTGTGGTTTTTCTCTTGAGGCAGGGCAAGTGGATGGGGGATTTGTCAACCTTCCGCCAGGCAAATTCACCATCACACTGAGAGCGTGGGAATCTTTAGCTACTGTATACAAAATCCAATTATATTGGTGCGTTTTTACAGTTAGGGTTTTGCAATAACTTCTATATTTTAATAGAAAATGGACTCCTTAACCCCTGCCCTTCCCCTCCCCCTCCCGCCCCATTTCAGAATTTAACAAATAAACAAAATTTAAGGAACCCAACGCACCTGTTACAGCTGTCACTATAGTCATGGAAATACCCAAATCTTTTTCAATTTGTCACTTGAAACAGTTGTGGCATTGGAACATGAATTTACAAAAATCCACCACATTTGTTCAGAGCAAATCATGATGGGAAATCGGCCTCCTGACTTGAGTGTTCCTATTTTAAATGTGAATTTTTATTTCTTTTTAATTATTTTAAAATATTTAAACAGTTTTCTTTCTTTATGATCTTAAAGATCGTGTAGGTTTGGGGAGCGGGTGGGGGGAGGGGGCCATGTGATGGAAAGATGTGTGTGGAATTTGAGGACAAGTGAAATTGGAAACAAATGACATTCCCATCACCCTTTGTTCTGAACACGCTCTGTACACTTCCAAGAATTATCTACTTTTTAGGTTTGTCAGACTGTTTTACCTTCCCCCCCCTCCTTTTTTTCTAAGCCCCACTCCTCTCTTTTACTTGAAAGATTTTATTGTGTAAAAAGAAGTTTCACAGGTCAATAAATTTTGAGGGAAATGAGCATTGGTCCAAAAAAGGAAAATAATCAAGATTTTAGGGCTTTTATTTTTTTCTTTTGTAATTGTGTAAAAAAATTTTAAAAATTAAAAAGCAGAATTTTAATGTGAAACCTTTTTTTGCTATAATCATTAGTCTTAGAGGCATTGTTAGCGTAGTGTGTGTGCAAGACCATTTCCTGCAGCCTTTCCTCAACAAGTATCTTCTATTTTTATCATGAATTCCCTTTTAATCAACTGTAGGTTATTTAAAATAAATTCCTACAACTTAACTGAGTGTTGGTGTCTCTGTGTTCTTTCACCTCTGGTCCTGGATGTGAGGCCCCCGCGGTCATTGGATTGGTGGGTGCAATTCCTGTTGCCAGCAGGAATTCCCTGAAGGACGTGCCCATCCCTGCCTTGCTGTGGTTGTGCTGCACCCTCTGTGGTGCCCAGTGTGCCTTTCCATGCAGGCACAGCTCCCAGTTTGCCTTGTCCTGGGAGAAGCCCTGCCCAGAGAGCAGGAGCAGGGGATGGATGCAGTGACCCCAGAGCTGCTCGTCCTGGTTTCTCTGTGCCTTTTACTCAGCCCCAGCCCTCTGCACAGAGCAGGATGGAGGGAGAGCAGCTCCTTCCCCTTCATGGCTGGGAAGGGCAGGTGATGGCAAGGGCAAGGGTGATGATGCCAAAGGTGAAGGCAAGGGCAGGTGATGAGCTGATGGATGCATTCTCCTCCCTGGCGTTGGGAGCAGCCCTGGCCTGGTTCCTTGTGCATTGTGGAGCAGACACAGCCCTGGCTCCTCTGCAGGCACCTCCCCGTGACCCCAGAGCTATGGAGGGCTCCCAAACCCCTCAGGGTGGCTGTGGGGTCAGGCTCGGCCAGCCTGAGCAGGGCAGCCAGCCCTGAGCAGGGCTTCCTGCTGCTCACTGCGATCTTCAGGCACTTTGTTGTGGCTGCACAAAGCTGGAGTTTGGCAGGAGCTGCCGTTTGCTCTCTGGGGCCTTTCCAAGGTGCAGCGGTGAAAATGCCAGAGGAGAGGGAAAGGGGCTCATTGTGCTCCCAGCCTGCCTGTGCCTGAACAATGCAGCCTGTAAAAATATCATTTCTATTTATACAGCCCTCCTTCCCGCCTGCAGACCTGGCCCAATTATCCCCTATCCTACAAACTCCAGTATCTTACACCACTGAGCAGGGAATTGTGGAATGCAGTGGGAAGGGATGTTCTGTCACAGAGGGGTTCCCCCACCCCAGCACTGCTGCTGGCAGATCCACCTCCTCCCTGGGCATGGTGGGGTGCTCTGGCCAGGCTGGGAGAGCTGTGTCTGCCTGGAAGTGCAAGGCCAGGCTGGTGTCCAAGGCTGGAGTGTGTTGTGCCTCTCTGTCAGCGAGGAGGAGAAGGATGTTTAGTGCAAAACCCACCCAGCTCCCTCCCAGCACGGGGAGCACGGGCTGTGTTCTGGCCAGGGGGCTGAGGAGGGTTCAATCGGTGGTTTTGCCTGTGGCACAGCAGGGTGAGGACCACACACCCCACGCTTTCCATGGAGAATTCCCAGAGCCCACTGAGTCACTGTGCAAACAGAGAAATGGCCGCAAACGTGCCACATCCTGTCTTGCATCCCTCGGCTGCTGCAGCACCTGTGCCCGCCTGCCCCGGTGCCACCACCCCCGCAGCACGGCCTGTGTGTGGCAGCCGGGGAAACTGAGGCAGCAGTGCTGAGAGTGCACAAACGTAGCTTTCAACTGCGTCTTGTGCAGCACGAGCCCGGCGGCCAAGGGGAGGTGCAAAACCCTGCAGGATGCAGCCCCATCCCCCTTGAAGCCTTAAGGATTCCAGGGTTGAAAATTGAAACCAGGTGAACGCGATATTAAAAAAGTGTGTGCTCCCTGCGCAACACTGAGGAGCGGGGACAGAGAGCCCGGAGCTGCAGCGGGTTTCTCAGCCAGAGGGAAGAATGCAGTGCCGGGAAGGGGCAGGGGCCGTGCCCAGCCCCGCGGGGAGCGAGCGGCACCGCGCCAGCCCCCGCAGCGCTGCACAGCCCCGGGCGGCTCTGCTCCCCACCCCGGCACAGCAACACCGCGCTGGGGCTGCCAGCGCCGCCTGCCCCCTGCGCCCTCCGCATCCTGCTCCCCGCAGCACCACGGAAGCGCTTCCCCCGCGGGGATTTTCTCAGCTGGTGTTGTCTTTACCCAGCGCAGAGCAGGCAGGAATGAATAAATAACCCCGAGAGGAGCATCGCTCCGAGGGACTGCAGCACTTTGGCTGAGTGTCCAGCACCTCCTCTCAGTGCAGGAGAGGGATGCATCCCTTCCCAGACACTGCTCAGAGAGATGCTGGGCTGTAGCAGTGGGCTCAGAGCGCTGTGTCCCTGGATTTTGTTCCCCAGGCCTTGAGCACGCCTAAAGCCAGAGGTCACCTGGCCACTGGCCTGTTCCTGGTGGGAGGATGCAGCTGCTCCACGAATCCTACAGGATATGGGGGATGGCATCCCGTGCTTTGGAGCTCTGAAGAGGGAAGTGCTGGGGCCACTCCGAGGGGATAATCCCCCTTTTCCCTGAGTTGTTTGCAAGGGGAGATTCCAGAACCCGCAGGCTTCCACAGCCACATGATGAACACAGTCCAGGGAATTTCTTCAAAAGCAAAACAGGAACATAATGGAAGTTTTTGCTGCCCTAAGGGGTGGGGGTGATTGTTCACAGCCTGGCTGGTACAGGAGCTGGGATCACCAAATGGGGCTGTCAGGCAGCAGCGCACAAAGGCTGTCAAATTGCCTGTGCTGTCCAATTAAACAGCAGAATTCCTTGGCACACAGCATCTTACACACAGAGAGCTAATGCAAGGCTAAAAAATGATCATTCAAACTTAGAAAATAAAAAATATCCATCGCAAAGAGCTCATTGTAAACCACATCCTCCGCTTGTTGGCCTCAGCCACCCTGCACTCTGAGCTGAGGACACACCTTGGCGGGTGCTCTCCATCAGCAGGAACAGGCAGTGTTTGGGAACAAGGGAGTTACCTTTTCTGCTTCTTCCACGGCCACACTCCCTTCTCAGGTTTTGCCCTCAAAAACAAGGGTGTGCCCATAATGCTCAGCTATTTTAAGACCACTGGGAGCCGGCTGCTTCCTGCTGGTCCCAAGCGAGGCCATTACACAAGGCAGGAGCCACCTCCCCGGCGGCCACGGCGCTCACCCCGGAGAGAATGAGGCCCAGAGTGCTGTGCCAGCACCAAGCACGGCCCCCAGTAACTCTGGCTCGGCTGAGCACATCCCCAGCATCCTTACTATTCCTATCAGGGCAGGTTTAGGGTCTCACCTTGCCTGTTTTTTACACCAGGTAGAATCCTAAACCACCTTATAGGGCTCCTACATGTGTGCTGGGGAATGTCCCTGTGGAGGCAGGCGGAGCAGTAGGACAGAGAGAGCTGCTCACATGTGGGATGCACTCAGGGATGGGCCCCTCACTTAGAAGTTGATGCCCCTCCCAGTCCCAGCTGTGAGCTGGAGGGGGTGAGATAAGGGCTGCTGAGCACAGGCTGCCTTGCCATGGGCCTGTGGACACGTGTGTGTACATGTGTACATGGGTGTATTCACAGAATCATGAAGTTTGGAAAAAAGAAAAAAATCATAGGATCATTAAAGTTGGAAAAGTCCTCTAAGATCATCAGGCCCAAGCATTAACCCATATTTATACATTCATACATATAAATGTGTGCGCCATGGGGTGCCCTGATGGAAAGGAGGGCGTGGGGAAGAAGGTCAGTGGCACACAGAAAGGGAAATCACAGGCTTTAACCACATGAATGGAGCAAACTGCATTGAAACGCTTCCCAATTCAGCCACTTATCCCTTCGCTAACCCTGCCTTTGTGTGGTCTCTAACCCTGTTTTTTTGTGGGGCCGGAGAGCAGCTGGAGAGTGCCCAGTGACCCCCGGCTCCCTACAGGTCACCCAGGGGTGGGATGCCACAGGCCACCCTGCAAACCCGTGCTGCTCCCCATGCCATGGATCCGGCTGGGATCTGTGTGCAGGAAACGACAGCAAACGCAGACCGGGTGCCAGGCATACCGAGGGGTCTGTCCCCAGGAAAAGCCACTGCGGGATGCAATGTGCGGACCCCACGTGTGCCACGCCAGGATCCCACGCAAACCCTGCTGTGGGTGCTGGAGCCCTAAGGTATCCTGTGAGCTGTGTGACCCAAGTGAGGTGCACGGTGGTCCCCCAGGAGTGCCGTGGGGTGCAGAGTCCCCGGTCCCCCGGGCGTGTCATGATGCGGAGGGTGGCGCGGTTCCCAGGCGCGCTGGGTGGTCTGTGGCACTGCCATCCCGCACCATCCATGGGGTCCCGCTGCCCTCCTGCCCCGCTGGGCGGGGATGCTCCGACCCCCGAGCCCCTGGGCGGGCAGCACCGGGTGCGGGTTCCCCCCCGAGCCCCCGATCCCCAGCACCGGGTCTGTGCGTGCCCCAGCACCGGGTGCGGGTCCCTCCCGAGCCCACGAACCCCATGTCCGTGTCCCCCCCCGCCGACACCGAGCCCCAGCACCGGGTGCGGGTCCCCCCGAGCCCCAGCACCGGGTGCGGGTCCTCCCGAGCCCCAGCACCAGGTCCGTGTACCCCCCGAGCCCCAGCACCAGGTCCGTGTACCCCCCGAGCCCCAGCACCGGGTGCGGGTCCCTCCCGAGCCCACGAGCCCCATGTCCGTGTCCCCCCCCGCCGACACCGAGCCCCAGCACCGGGTCCGTGTACCCCCGCAGCCCCAGCTCCAGGTCCGTGTCCCCCCCGAGCCCCAGCACCGGGTGCAGGTCCCTCCCGAGTCCACGAGCCCCATGTCCGTGTCCCCCCGCAGCCCCCGAGCCCCAGCACCGGGTCCGTGTCCCCCCCCAACCCAGCCCCGGGTGAGGGTCCCCCCCGCGGAACCCCCGCACTTCGCTGCGCGCCCGCCCCCCGCGCCGGCAGCGCGCCGCTCCCGCTCCGCCCCTTCCCCTCCCTCCTCCCTCCTCCTTCCTCGCTCCTCCTCCTCCTCCTCCTCCTCCTCCTCCTCCTCCTCCTCCTCCTCCTCCGGCTCGCTCCCCTCCCGCGGCGGCGGCGCGGGGCGCGGCGGGGATCGGGCGCTCCCGCTCCCCTTTGTTCGCCGCGCCGATGGCGGCCGGGCCGGGCGCCGGCCCCGGGGCGCCCAGCGAGGCGGAGGCGGCGCAGCTGTGCCGCAGCCTGGAGGTGGGCACCGTCATGACCCTCTTCTACTCCAAAAAGTCGCAGCGACCCGAGAGGAAAACTTTCCAGGTGAAGCTGGAGACGCGGCAGGTCACCTGGAGCCGCGGCTCCGACAAGGTCGAGGGCGCCGGTGAGTGCGGGGGAAGGGGCGCGGAGGGGCTGCGCTGCCCGGGCGGGGCGGCGGGGCCGGAGCCCTCCCGGAGCCGCCGTTCGGGGAGCGCCGGGGCTCGCTGGCGGGGAGAGGAGGAAGAAAATGAGAAATAATGGACCCCCATCTCGCCGTGCCCGGCATCTCCCCGCGGAGAGGGTCCGGTCCCGGCGCGGGGCCGCTCCGTGCGCGGGGGATGCGCGGGCCGGTACCGCCGCTTCCCCCGCCCAGCGCCGCCTCCCAACTTTCCGCATCCCTGCTCGGCACCAAACTTCCCCCGGGATAAACGGGTTGTTTTCCCGGGTGGTGCCTTGGCGAGCAGCGCCTAAGGGAGCCTCAGAGGAGGCAGGGTTAGTGTGAGCCCTTTTGCGGTTGCACCTCGGAGCAACAGATGAGAGCAAACGGAAAAGGTTAAACAGAGGAAAACCAGCCCAAAATATTGTGCTGTGGTTCCGTTCCCTTCCTCGTTGCCCTGTGAGGGTGATGGCACAGGGTCAGGTGAGCCCCGGCTTCATGTGCTGGATGGGGATGAGGAGGACAGAGGAAAGGATGCGTAAGAAACCTGAGTGTAAAATCAGGTTTCTTATGCATGGGCATAAGGTGGGAAGGGGGTGAGATCTGGCATGCTCTGCACTCTTAAACTTGGTGTTTATTTCCCAGATAATTTTTGTTAAATTATCCTTCCTGCCCCCGTGTGCTCCAGCGCAAGGACAGGGTCTCTGTTCCCTGTGGGACATGAGGAAGAGGGGATGTGCATGAAGGCCCAGGGGTGGAGAGGTGGTGCTGGCCATGGCACTGGCCTTCCCCATGCTGGGGGATGTGACTGAGGCCCAGCAAGGCCAGGGAGGGGTTGTCATCTCTCCTGGCAAGTGCTGCTGGTCCAGGATGGAAAGCTGGGATGCTGTTAGTACCAGGGGCTTAGATGAGGAAAGGGCATGGAGATGGTGGCACATCTCTGTGGCAGGTCCGCAAAATGCCAGTCTGGGGCTTTGGTATGCCCTGAGACCCTTTGAGTCCTCTATGTTCTGCCCTGTGGTGTGTGGAGGCAGGTCTGGGGGGAGCCTTTGGCATCATGAGGATGTGGAGCTCCCCCATCTCTTTCCCAGAAAGGCCTCTGGGAGTGATGAGGCAGTGTGAGAGGGAGGAGAGAGCAGCATTCTGTTGACCCTGGGCTTAAGTTGTTCTTAAACTCAGGCTGAGCAAACGTTGGTTTTGCTGGGTCTGAGACTGAGCCCACAGCCCACGTGTGCCCACGAGGGACAGAGGTCCCCACTGGTGTCTGCAGGGGTGGTTGTTCCTGGGGACAGACCTAGGTGTGTCCCTGTAACCTGTGGGGTAAATCTAGAGAACTTCAGCTTTATACCAGAACTGTGGGCCTGACAATGATAAAGCAGTGGCTGCAAGGAATTCTTGTGCTGTGCAGACGTCCAAGAGCAGAGTGTCCCAGCGACCGAGATGATTGTGTTTCTTTTAATGTTACAGAGGAAAATTCCTTGGGGCTTCTCTCCAAGGTGTCTGGCTGGTGGCTTTGGACTCTGGGTTCCCTGTGTGTGCCCCCCAATGCTGATGGTGTCCCCACACTATGTGTGACCCTCCCAGGGGGCCAGGTGGGCCTTGCTGGACACAGAGGACATCAGGCTGAAGAGCTGCTGTATCTTCAGCTCCATCTCTCTGATGCAGATGCTTTCCCCATGGCATCCTCTCTCATCCTGTGCTCAGTCCCCTGCTCTGGTGTCACCCAGCACCCTGAGCTGGCAGGGCTGGGAGCAGAGCTTTGCTTTAACACTTCCTGGACAGAGCTGTGGGGCTCCAGCTGGAAATGCCAGCCTGTGTACACAAATAGTGCCTGGGTTTCTAGGCAGGCAAGGCAAAGCATGGGATCAATGGCCAGCAGTGCTGGGTTCTTGGCCAGCTTCCCTGCTTTTATCTGGATGTGCTTTGTGGGCAGAAAGAGGATGCCTGGGAGAAGCCAGGTGCGTGACAGCTCCACTTCATGTGGCAAATACACCAAGGAATTCCCTTCCTGGCTGATCCCCTTGAGGTCAGCATGGCCATGGTGGGAACCAGGGGTGAAGTAATCTGGAGCTGAGCTGGTCACTTTCAGGGCAGGATAGTGTCAGCCATGGAGCCAGTTCTCCCCATGAAGACAAGCCATGCCAGCACAGGGAGCACTAAGTTGGATTTTGCTTTTGGTGGTGGTTCTGGTTTGGCCCCAGCTTGCTCGCTGAGGGGGTGGCCAGCTCTCAGGAGGTGAGATGTTCCTTCCCATGCAACAGCATCTGCACCAAACGGTGTTTGGGGACTTACAGGTCAAAGATTGCTGTGTTCATGGGTCTGTAATGGATGTTCTTGTGTTTCTTGAGAGATGGAGGCCACTGGGGAGCTCTAGACCACCCTGGATACACGTTAATTGTCTAAGTAGGGGTGATTCTGGGTTGTTATCCATTTCAGAACAGGTGAGCATCCACAGTATATCACATATGGAGGTTTTGGGCTCGGGGCATGTCTGTGTGGATGCCCATGTCTTGGAGAGTTCTGTCTCCATGGACACCAGCTGTGGAGCATCTGTGCTCCTTTCTCTACTCCTGGTGGGTGTGCAGAAAGGAGATGTGTGTTTGTCCAGGGAGGGGTGGGTGAGGATGTGTTGGGAAGAGCACAGCCCCGTGGCTGCAGCTTGGGGAGCTCCTGGTGCCTGGTGGGCAGTGCAGGGAGGGACAGAGGTGTGCTGGCTCATCTGCAGGTGGGCTGAAGCTGCAGCGTGCCAGGAGGAGAGGGCTCTGGGCACAGCCCCTGCCATCATTCCTCAGTGTGGTGGTGCTCATTTTGGAGCTTTGCCATCACTGTCAGAGGTGTTGTGGAGAAGCTGCTGCCCCAGGATCTGTCAGTACTTCTGATCTCTGCTGAACTCTGCAACAGGCAGCCAGTTCTTTGCCTTAAAAACAATGTTTGGGTGGTGCTTGGCTTTCTGTGCACTCTGATGTGGAGCTTAGAGGGGAGCAGAGCCTGAGCAGGCTGAAGGGCACCCCACTGCTGGAGAGAGGTCCAGGGAACCCCTGTGCTCTGTGCCTTTGGTGCCTCAGCAGCCTCGTGCTGTGGGTCTGAGTTAAAAAAAGACTGGATGTGGCACTTGGTGCCATGCTCTAGTTGAGGTGTTAGAGCATGGGTTGTACTTGATGATCTTAAAAGTCTCTTCCAGCCTAGAAATTCTGTGATTCTGTGAGTTCCCTTTCTCTGCCATGCTCCTGTGCCACCTTTATTCAAATTACTGAAGCCAGCAGGGTCTGACTGGCCTCTGCAAGGAACTTCTTGCACTTAAGGATGAGGGTCTCTGTGTGCTTCAGCATCTCCTTAGAGCAGTGAGGTTGGGCCAGGGATGAAGGTCTCTGTGTGCTTCAGCATCTCCTGGCAGCAGTGAGGTTGGACCAGGGCGATGCTGGATGAGGAGGAGCCTGTGCCAGATGTGGCACCTGGGGCCATGGCTCAGTGGTGGAGCTGGCACTGCTGGGTTGGTGGTTGGGCTGGATGCTCTTAGAGAACTTTTCCTGCCGTAATGATTCTGTGAATGGTTGGGTGGCATCACCACACATGCTGTGGATGGACAGGTAACCAGCTGTGCCAGATGTGGCACCTGGGGCCATGGCTCAGTGGTCGACCTGGCAGTGCTGGGTTAATGATTGGACTGGATGGTCTTAGAGGACTTTTTCCTAATGATTCCCTGAAGGGTTGGGTGGCATCACCACCTGTGCTGTAGATGGACAGATAACCAGCTGGCCTCTCTGGCCGCCATGAACTGCCCACGAGCCAGGAGGTGCTGGGGGATGGAGAGCAGAGAGCCCTTGCTGGTGTGCCAGCCCTGTCCTCGTCCCCTGCTTTGTGCCCCTTGTGTAGCGCTTTGTGCCAGTGCATAAAGACCCTGTGTGTGTCCCCTGTGTGCCCTCCGTGGGCAGCTCGGGCTCAGCAGGGCCCAGCCAGCTGGGCTGCCCCATGAGAGCCTCTTCTCTTGGACAGGAGCTGCTCTCCTTGAGCTCTCCACTCCAGAGTGAGGAGAATCTCCATGAGCTGAGGGCTGGGGAGGGAGGGTGAGCTCCCCTGGGCTCCCCTTTCCCTTCTCCTGTGCTTCTTCAAAACTGTGCAAAATGCAACCCTGGTTTGTGCCAAAAAATAAAAAAAAAGGCTTTTTTTTTTCAATTAATACTTGTTTTTGTTCATAGAGTTCCAGCCAGGTTTAATTACCAACGCATTGCTTTCTTGCTAATAACTCTGCAGAGGGCCTGGCTGCTACAATAGGAAGAGTGCTAAAAATTTTCTGTTCTTTTTGTTAAGCACCCAGAGCAGAGTAGAGCTAATCCCTCAAGTCAGTTTTCTTTTATGCATTTATTTTCTTTTAAACTTCCTGTGTTAACTGATTCTTTATTTTTAATAAAAAAGGGTCTTGCATTGTTACCTTCTCATGCTGGGGGGGTTATAGGCCAGTTTCAAATTGAACTGTTTGCCTTGAAACACGTCAGAAAATTCAGAGAGTTTGCTCAGAGAGTGAGCTGAAAATTTGGAGCAGATGTTTGTTTTATAGAGGAGAGAGAGAAGAAAAAAAAACCTACCTCACAAAAACCCTGGTTGCATTCTTGCTTTCAGTGAAATGAGCTCAGTCCCTTGGAGGTGGAGAAAAGCCATTGCCTGTGTAAAAGAAAAGAAATGAGCTGTAAAATATTAATGCAAAGTGGCTCTGAAGTGTGGCTCGTACTCGCCCCAGCCGTTTCAAGCACCAGCCTCTTTCATTAGCCCACTGGGACACAGCTTCTTTAATTATGTTTTTTGGGGGCCATTTGCTTGAACTTGAGGAGCTTGGAGCTCTTAAGAAGCGAGTGAGCCAGAAATGGTTCTGAAGGATAAAATGACTTCAGAGTGAGTTCCTCGCGGGGTGCAGGGCAGCTGCTGCACTGGAGGGTCCCTCCTGCTCCTGCAGCCAGGGGTGCAGTGGGCAGGAAAGGGAGGAGGGAGCTGCCTGGAGCAGGGGCTGTGCAAGGGCTGGGGTGGGAAGGGAGAGCAGAGCTTGTGGCTCTCAGGATGGTTGAAGCTTCCCCTGCTGATGCTCTGCTGTGGGAGCTTTTGAGGGCAGGGTTTTGTGTCCCCCTTCCTGCCTGTGAGGGCATTTGTGCTGCACACAAAGCGAGTGAGCTCTGCTCTGCCTTCACCTCCAGACTGAATCAGCCTCTCCCCTTTGTCATCCCAGCTTTACTCTTGGTAGCATCCTCCAGGAGGGGCAGGTTACAAAACCCCTCCCCATGCAGTAAGATGTGTTACCTCCTCCCTTGGCATCTCAAAAGCTGCTCTGAACCTGGAGAGCAGCTGGGAGTTGGCTGTGGTGATTTCCCCTAGAACCTGCACCACGTCCCCCATCCATCTGGTTCCTTCCCCTGCCATCAGCCACGTGGCAGGAATTGCCTTGTGGGGTCCAGGCCCACTAATGGCAATGTGCTGGAGATGTTTTTCAAAGTGTTGGACTGATTATTTCTCACCAACATCAAGGGGCTGAGTTTTTCAGGGCTTGGCTTCCTCCTTGACATGGCTGGACACCATGTGTGGCAGCAGGAGCCCCTCAGTGAGCTGGGTGTGAACATCTGCCCTTGCAGATTGTGTGCCATGGGGTGCCGTGCTCAGCTCAGCCCTGTCCCCTCCTGTCACCGGGGGCTGTCCTGTTGTGGGGTTTTATACAGAACTTTAGTGTGCCCCATCTCCACGCTGAGGAGCTGAGCCAGCAGCTGCCCAAGCCAGCCTGGGATCTCTACTCTCTCTTTGAGCTGCCCTGCCTGCACAGTGGGGATGGTCATCCTTATCCTTTATCCTTATCTCAGAGTGTTTGCCGGCTCCTTATCTGATGGCTGCCCTGTGAGCACCCCCAGGACATGCTGGCTGTCCCCTGTCCCCTGTGAGCAGGCGTGTGGCCTCCTGCATATCTCACAGATTGCAGGCACGGAGGAGAGGCTCTGCAGCCCTGAGTCAGGGCTGAAGTCCCCAGCCCTGAGCAGCCCTAAGCTCCCAGTGCCCCAGTGCTGTCTGTGTGTGGCTTGGCCAGGAGGTGCCCAGGAGAGCAGGTTTGGTGTAAACTCTGTGTTCTGGGAGCCTGGGCACTGCTCTTGGGCTGGGACCTTCCCCTCCATAGAGCACTGGGGTTGTTGTGTCCTTTTGGAGCTGACCCACATCAGTGAGCTGTGATGGGCAGCCTGGCCAGGATGTAAAACTGTGGAACACTGGGAATGGAGCAGGGCTCTAGAACAGACCCTCTCCTGTGACTGCCTTACAGTTTTGGCTAATCACACACCCTTCTGCTGGAGCTGCAGGCTCATTGATGAGCTGCAGCAGCTCAGCCTGTTCATGGCAACCTCAGGAGCTGCTGGAGGTGGAACATTTGATTGTGTGTTTAACTTGTCTCTGCCAAAGTGGGATCCTGGGCTTGACAGAGTTTGTGCTGAGCATCCCCTCCTGCCAGGGCTTCTGCTGCTCAGAGTGACCCCAGGATGTGCTAGAAAGTCTCTTTTCCCAGCCTGGCACTTGAAGAAGGAGTCAGGGCTCTTCAGTTCTCGGTCTCAAGGTTGTTTATTGTTTCTTATCTATAAAATTCTTTCTCCTGGCCTGCTGAGGTCCACTCAGCAGGTCAGACAGAGGCATTCCCCCTGCCCCCAGAGGAGTGTTATGTCTTTATACTAAAAACTACATATACAATATTTACAATTACTTTCCAATACCTATCACCTCTGTTAGACAGTGAGCTTCTACTCTAAACCAATCCAAAAGTGCCACCATCACAGCAGAAGATGGAGGCCAAGAAGAAGAAAGAGAAAGGCTGGACATGCCCAGATCCCTGCATCTTGCCTCCTGAACCCCCATTCTAAAACCCCCAAAATCTACTTTTCCACCCTGTGATAAATTCACTGTCATTCTACTTAATTTGTCGTGGCTTGCACATCCTCATATAAGGTTGGTAGATTGCTCCACAGGTCATAATCAAAACCACAGGGGCATCTTGGGCTCTGTGCCAGGGTGTCTGAGCCCCTTGGCAGGGGTCTTGGCTGCTCAGGACAGCCAGAGGGATGTCCTGGGTGCTGACACCCTCCAGGCCATGGGACAGGAGCTGTGGGGTCTCTTGGGGATCAGCCTGTGGGTGCTGCCCATGGGGATCAGCCTGTGGGTGCTGTCCATGGGGATCAGCCTGTGATTGCTGTCCTTGGGGATCAGCCTGTGATTGCTGTCCTTGGGGATCAGCCTGTGATTGCTGTCCATGGGGATCAGCCTGTGGGTGCTGCCCTTGGGGATCAGCCTGTGATTGCTGTCCTTGGGGATCAGCCTGTGATTGCTGTCCTTGGGGATCAGCCTGTGATTGCTGTCCTTGGGGATCAGCCTGTGATTGCTGTCCTTGGGGATCAGCCTGTGGGTGCTGTCCATGGGGATCAGCCTGTGGGTGCTGTCCTTGGGGATCAGCCTGTGATTGCTGTCCATGGGGATCAGCCTGTGATTGCTGTCCTTGGGGATCAGCCTGTGATTGCTGTCCATGGGGATCAGCCTGTGGGTGCTGCCCTTGGGGATCAGCCTGTGGTTTCTGCCCTGCAGGGCTGTAGGAACACCCCAGCCCCACACTGGGCTGTGTCTGGCAGGTGAGGGGGCAGCAGGGACAGGCTGTGCTCAGTGCAGGCTCAGGGTGTGTGACAGTGGCTCTAGGGGCTGTGTGACCTGGCAGCCCCCGTGCTGTGTCCCTGCCCCTGAGCTGCTGCAGGTTCTGTGGGAGCCAGGGTGAAGCTCACGCTGAAGGAGGGTGTGGGGAGCCCAGGAAGAGCTTGCAGTGTGTGGGGAGGAGGTGTGGGCCTTTGAGCACAGAAACCCCAGCAGCTCTGAGCTGAAAAACCAGTGGCTGCACCTTGCCATGCGTTAGAAGGAAATGGGTGAAGACAGTGGAGAAGAGTTATTGCTTTTCTGGTGTTCTCTGAGGTTTAAGAGCAGTAGAAATCAGAACATTTTGAAGCTCTTACAATGCTTTTGAAAGGTCCCCCCCCACATCCTCCCTGTTTCCCCTTGGCCAAAGAGGATTGGTGAGGGGATGGTGGGAGATGATGCTGGACTGGAGCAACTGGAGGTGTTGGTGTTCAGGACACATCATCACAGAATGATTCTGTGCAGGTGCTTTTATTGAGGAGCTTTGGGTGTCAGGGGTGCACAGACCCAAGTCTGACTCGACATGGTTTTGAGCCGAACATGTTTTATATTCTATCATTACATCACTTACATATTTAATAATTAACTTACATTGGTCTGTTGTATACATTGATTTCATCCAAGCATGGATTTCTCGTGATCCTCCTCAAACTCCTAACATAATTTCTCATGATATTTTAAGCAATAATTATATCTAATCACATCTAACAGTTATATCATTTATCATATACTGACTACACAGGCAGAGTTTAACATGCTCAGCAAACACAAGGGCTGACATTCCCCAGTGCCAACCTTTAACATTTCCCCAGGGCCTACTAAACCTAACTTTCTTCCTAACTCCCTGAATTTTCTGTGATTTTAAAATCTTTTACCATCAGAGCGATACCTGGTCTAGAGAGGGATGGAAGGAGCTCTGGGTGTTCCCCAGGTGTGCAGCAGCTGGATGGAGAGGGCTGTGTGGTGCCTGACACCTGGGGATGCTCACAGGAACCTGGGAGGCTCCTCAGCTCACTTGGTTTGGGTGGTTGGTGCTGCTGGTGTGCCCTGAGGGATCAGTTCAGCATCCAGCCCATCCCTGGCTGTGTCCTGCCTGATCCCATGGCTGTTCCAGCAATGTGGTTTTGCTGCTGGAGCTGTTACATCATGCCCTGGTGGGGAGGGTGTCTTCCAGACCCTAGGAAGGGACATGGTGACAGCAGCCATTCCCAAAGGCACTCTGAAGTGCTGGAAAAAGCTGTCCTTCCAAATGGTTTTAATCTTTAAGTTTTGAGTGTTCTTATTTTGAGCAAAGCGCTGTTGTGCGTGGAAAAAGCTTTTTCACATTGATTCCAATGAGAAGCTTCCTCATTTCTGAGAATTTTCAGCCTTTCTGGAGATCCCCCAGCACTTGGAACTCTCACCCAGGGCTGTCTGCTTCTGATCTGCCAGCCTCATCCCTCCCGTCCCAGTGTCCTTATCTCTGAGCACTTTGCTGCCTGTTGATCTGTCCTTGTCATGTATTGAACACCTCGATACAGGGGATGGCAGGAGGATTCAGGATTGGGGAGCACTCTGAGCACCCAAACAGCCATGGGCTGATGTCTCTAGCAGAAGCTGGCACACTATGGCTGTACAGGTCAGCAGAGCCTTAGGATGCTGCCAGCCCATACTCTGAAAGTCTCTGTGATTTTCAGACTGCATTTTAGCTCCATCTCTGCTGTCCCTGTGCTCTGGTGGCTCTTTAGCCTGATCTGGGCTCCTGAGCTTGGCTGGCTGGGTGGGGAGCCATGGGAAACCTTCCAGCATCTGGGATGGATCTCTCCCTTGTTTTCCTCTGCAGGTCCTCCCTTGTGTTTGTAAACATTTGTGGCTCTGAGGTTTTGGTCAGTCCCTTCCTGTGCTGTCAGGGTGCCCCAGAGCATCCCTGGCTGTCCCAGGGAATCCCATGGTGCTGGTTTGAAATCCTCCCAGGGAAGGTTATGGTCCAGCACATGATCTCTGTGCTGTGGGATGCTGTGCTGAGCTGTTTGCCCTTAAGGATGCAGTGGCCAAAAGCCACAGCAGAGGGGGCAGGACTGTGACTTACAGGTTTTGTTTTCTCCCCAACCCATTACAAACACATTTATTTTCCTTTTCTTGGAATATAACTCTTTTTCCTGCCTGGACATATGGAATCCCAGTGCTGTGCTGCCTTGGGTTTGCAGCTCACCCCCAGCCTTTACCCATGTTGGGGGGTGTGCAGGGCTCCTGCCTTCCCAGTCCTGCTCCTTTGGGAAGTGGCTGAAGCATCTTGGGGACAAGGGTTGTGTAGGGGGATAGAGCATAAGTAAATAAAGGTAGTATGGAAAGTAATCTTACCCCCTAAAGAGTTGGAGCTGGGTTAATTATTAAAGATGAGGAGCAGGCCTGATGTTAACAGGCCACAGCTGTAGCCAATAATAAGGAGAGTGTTATAAAAGAGTGGGTTGGTTGGTTGAGGGAATGGGAGTCAGTTGGCTGCTGTGAGGATGAGGAAGAGTCAGTGCTAGAGGAGCTGCCTACAAGGAACATCAAGAAAGTGTGAAACTCTGGCAATATGGAACCCTTGCAATGTAATGACAACAGGGTTGCCTTTTCTGCTGGCTCCAAGCTCCCTCCCCAGGAGCTGGCAGTGTGCTGTGTCCCCAGGGCCTGGAGGGGTGCTCTGGGTGACACACACAGCCCTGCTGGGGCTGCTCTGCTGCCTCCTGGCTCTGCTGCTCCAGCTGTCCTGCTCTCGGTTCCCTCTGGGCTATCCTGTGCTCCCCTCCTGCTGGGATCCCATGCAGAGCCCTTGGAGCATCAGCCCATGGTAGGGCCACACCAGGCAGGGCTGGGAATGGCCACACTGGGGACAGCTGTCACTGCAGGCCTGGGCACAGCAGCTGCCCGAGAGTCCTTTTCCTGTTTCCTTGCTCCCAGCAGTGCTGATGCTGTGGTGATTAAAGGACACCCCCCTGCAAGTGCCAGTGCATCCTTCATCCCTCCTGCTCCTCCTCCTCCTCACCTGTGGTGGTGTAAGCCCAGCCCAGTCAGGCAGGCTGTGGTGCTGGGAGCAGGGAATGTCCCAGAGGACTTTCACCCCCTTGGCTGCCTGCCCTGGGGACCTGCACCCCATAAACGTGCTTCCCAGCTGGCAGGAGGTGGGGCAGGGGCTGCCTGGCTTTGTTTGCTGAGCATTTGGACACTGCCTGTCTGTCCATGTCCTTCTTGGTGCCCCTGGCTCATCAGAGCAGAACCCAGAGCCTGCTGCCTCATCCCTCCTGTGCTTGGATTCCTGCCCTCAGACATCACTCACCCACCTCTGGCTCCTCCTGCCAGGGTCCCAGGGCATTCTGCATTCCCTCCTTCTCTCAGGGCACTCTGGATACCCTCCCTCTCTCCTGAGCTGCAGTCCTTGCCCTGTTAATCCCTGCAGCTCTCAGCCCTCCTGAGCTTCAGAAGAGCAAAGAGCTGTGTCCCTGATTCCAGATTCCACTGCCAGGGCAGTGGGGAGTTGGCTCTGCTTGTCTCTGTGTCCCAGCAAAGCTGCAGAAATTGATTTTTATTGGTTTTTTTTTCCCCCTCTTCTGTGTCTCACATGTCCTGTAGTGACTGGTGTCAGCCTGTTTTCAAGGTCTTGCTGCTAGCTGGATTATTGTCCCTGTAACCTCCAGCAGCTCTGGGGCACTTTGTGAAGAGTTCTGGAGGTGAGGGAATGAAATTTCTGGAGCATTGATGCATCAGGTTTGATAGGAACCGTGGAGCAGGTTGGGGTACAAACAGGAAGAGGTCTCCAGTTTTGGGGACCAAATAAATCCCAGGTGAGGTCATTAAAAAAAAAACAGTCCCAAGTGGTTTGACACCATCACCATGGGTTTCTGCTTCTCCCCCATAAACTGAAAATGCTGTCATGTGCCAGGGCAGTGTCTGCTCAGTGCCTGGACATCTCCACTTGGATGGTGCTGTAAGGACTGCCTGTGGCTGGTTATCCCCCACAATCCTGCCTTGGCATTGGAAGGTGAAACCAGCCCAGGGGGTCCCATGGTGGTTAGAGCAGAGGGAGCAAATCTGGGGGAAAGGGAAGAGGAGAGTCACTGCTTCCATTTCCAACCACCTTGGGACAGGTTTGATTGCACCTGCAGCTGCTCTGCTCTTTGTGTTGAGGTGGAAAAGTGACTCAGGTGGAGAATCCAAGGAGGAGGTAACAGGAGGAGGTGCTCCAGCCCCTGGGCCTCTCTGCATTCAGTGGCACAGAGGGACATGGAGGGGAGGGCACACATCTGGAAGTCACATCTGTGCCCTGGCAAATCCTCAGCCCTGCCAGCCTCAGAGCAGCTGAGCATGGGACAGGAAGGGGCCAGGCTGTTGTGGTGACCTGGAGCAGCTCAGCAGCACATGGGATCTTCATCCCACCCTCCTCTTCCCTCACCTGCAGAGTCCAAGCCCTGGTGGGGACAGGGACAAGCCACTCCCTGCTGCCATGAGGGTCCTGGCCAGCTGTAAATCCTGGTCCTGGCCACCTCTGCTGTAAATCTGTCATGGAAACTTGATTGTGTCATCTGGAGGGGTGGGTGAAACCTGAGTCACAGCATCTGAGCATCGCTGACATTTGCTGCCACTGTGACAAATCTTTTCTGTGCTTTGCTTTTCACTCCGTGCCTTTGTGCCCTGTCCTGGGGACAATGTCCAACTCTTGTCTACAATTGCTTTGTGACAGGGCATGAAAGTTGGGAAGGGAAGGCACCTTATTGAGTGCAGGAATCCCCAAAATGCCCCAAGGAGAGTTTGCTGCTGTTGGACACTCAGGTCCCTAAATCCACCTCTGCCAGGGGTTCCTCACTGGCTCTGCCAGGCTCCCACCTGTGAGCTGTGCTTTCAGAGCTGCTGGATTGGCAGCTCTGCCCCTCTGTCCTTGGTTTTGCCAGTCTGCCTGGTCCCATCCCCTTCCCCTGGCTGGCTGAGAGCCTGGGGAGGGACATCAGTGACCCTGTAAGGTCCAGGAGAGGGATGCAGGGACATTGCACAGGAGGGTTCCCTGTTCAGCCTTTCCATGAAGGGCACCTGCCCATGGAGCAGCTCCCTTCAGCCTCTCACCCTCTTCCCAGCATGTGTTGGTGCCTCATCATTGCCCACCTCTGTCTCCTTGCAGCTGTGTGGGATCTTCCCTGCAGGGAAGGGAGGAAGAGGGGCAGAGGCAGGAGCTGTGCTCACCCATCTCCATCCCACCCTCCCTGTGATTTATTCTGCTCCTGACAGGCCATTGCAGGGCTGGGGGATGGAGCCTGCCCTGCCTTGCAGAACAGGGTCACCCTGGGGTGGGCTGTGGAGCTTCCCTAGGCAGGCCAGAGCAGCAGAGCTGAGCTTCCCCTTTCCATGTGAGTCAGTGGAATTTGTGCCTCTCAGACAGGGAGGTGACTGGAGGGGCTCTCAGGCTGCCACCAGCCTCATTTTGTCTGGGACAGGGACACCAGGGTCCTCAGAGCAGCCTCTGTGTCAGCAAAACCTGGGGCTGTGCTTCTCTCTGGGGTGGGAATGTGCTCCCATGTCCTGACAGTGCTACAAGGCCATGGCTCTCAGAGGTGCCAGCCTTGCATATGGCCCTGGGTACAGCCATGTGGCACTGGGTACAGCCATGTGGGACTGCTCTGCCTCAGCTGGAGCAGCTGTGCCCCTCTGTGGGATG
This sequence comes from Ammospiza caudacuta, assembly GCF_027887145.1. Lineage (NCBI taxonomy): Eukaryota > Metazoa > Chordata > Aves > Passeriformes > Passerellidae > Ammospiza > Ammospiza caudacuta. The sequence goes on from NC_080607.1 coordinate 10,347,484, forward strand.
GAAATGTGCTCCCACGTCCTGTGGGGTGACAGTGCTACAAGGCCATGGCTCTCAGAGGTGCCAGCCTTGCATGTGGGACTGGGCACAGCCAGCAGCCCTGGATGCCCAGCCTAGGATTTGGTACCAAACCCCACAGCTCCACAAATTCAGAATTTTCATGGAGGACAGGAGGGAGCCCCAGCACTGCAGGAGGAGGGTTGCTGGAGCCCTTGCCTGGCATTTGCCACCTGCTGCCCATCTCCTTGAGCTCCCCAGCCCTGGCTGGGAGGTGGCAGCATCCTGCTTTGCTCGCTGGGAGGATCGGCTTTGGTTTTTTACACGTATTTTCTTGCAGCTGAGGGCGAGCAGGAGAGATGTGCTGATAACAGGTCAGGCAGCCCACAGCTGCCTCTGCTTCTCACAGCAAGAGGATGTTCAAGAGCTTTTGAAGGCCACCTGGGTGAGGCTGTTGCTGGTAAGGCAGCCTGGGAAGAGGCCACTGTGCCCTGTAGGAGCAGTGTCTGGGCAGGATCCTCTGCCTCCCTGCTCCAGCCCCTAATGTGGGGTTTGTGTGGGGAGGAGGAGGGGAGGTCAGGTCCTCACATCCTCCCAGCAGCATCTCCTATCTCCCTGCACATCTCCTGAGCTTCCTCTGCAGGTGATAAGGATTTTGGGGGGGAGGAACAGGAGCTCAGAAGCCACAGGCCGTGTGACTGGGGGGCACAGCAGAGGGTGGGCAGGAAGCCCTGGTGCCCACAGAGCAGCCAGCCCCTCCCTGCGTGCCCTGCGTGGGCTGCCCAGGCACTGCTGCTGGCACTGCTGCTGGCACTGCTGCCCCTGCCATTCCCAGGTGGTGCTCGAGCTCCCTGCCACATCCTCTCACTCCACTCTGAGTGACAGGAGTGCTGAGAGCTGAGCCAGGATCTGAGCTGGGATCCAGGCCAGCCCCATCACCCTGGCTGGTCAGGAGCTCCCTGTTGTCCCCTCTCCAGCCCACTGAGTTGTTCTTCCTCCCATCCCATCCCCGTGGATGTTGCTGGCACTGGGGTAGTGATATTGAGACTTCATAGCAAAATCCAGTGGCTTGGAGCAAAAAAAAAATCCAGTTTGTGATGCAGGTGAGATGAAGCACCTCGTTAGAGCAACCTGAGCCACGGCTGAGCTGAGTCTGGAGGGGAAAATGGCTTTGCCTGCTCCTTTTCCTGAGGCACAGGTACCACCTGCATGTGGGAGCAGCAAGAGCAGGGGGACCCACTGATCCCCTGGGCACCTCCCTGGGACAGCAAGGGAAGTGAGAGGATGTTTTATGTGGATTTGGATGCTTAACTGAAAGGGCTGAGTTGCCTTTTTAGTTCATGGGGGTGAGGGATGCTCTGGGGCACAGGGGGCTGCTGCTTTGGTGCTTGCTGGCCTCCAGGATGCCTCAGCCGTGCTCCCTGCCCTCTGAAAAACCGTTAAGGTCAAATGAGAGGCCTCAGCTGCTTTCTTGTTGTCCTGACTGGATAAGCCATCTGCTAATGGCACTGGCTCTTCCTCTGGAAACCTGATCGGGGATGCTGAGCAGCGAGGGGGATGCGGTAACCTCGTCCGAGTGGGGATGTTTCAGTCCAGGGATGTTTCAGTCCAGGGATGTTCAATTAAGGATGTTAAATTTCACAGTTACTGTGCCTGCTTTAGCCTGTGCATGAAGGGAGCTTGTGGCCTTGAGAGGGTGAGCTATTGTCACTCTGAACACCAATCCCAATGTGACATGCGCTCCTGATTGTTGTGCTGAGTGCTTGGCTCTGGGAAGGGGATGCAGAGGGCAGGACCACACTCAGGGTGCCCATGATGGGTGTCACACACGTGTCCCTACACACATTTTCTCATTATGGGTGTCACACACGTGTCCCTACACTCGGTGTGCTCATGATGGGTGTCACACATGTCCCTACACTGAGTGTGCCCCTTATGGGTGTCACACACCTGTCCCTACACTGAGTGTGCCCATTATGGGTGTCACACCTGTCCCTACACTCGTTTGCCCATTATGGGTGTCACACACGTGTCCCTACACGCATTTGCTCATGATGGGTGTCACACACGTGTCCCTACACTCATTTGCTCATGATGGGTGTCACACACGCGTCCCTACACTCGGTGTGCTCATGATGGGTGTCACACCTGTCCCTACACTGAGTGTGCCCATTATGGGTGTCACACCTGTCCCTACACTCGTTTGCCCATTATGGGTGTCACACACATGTCCCTACATGCATTTGCTCATGATGGGTGTCACACACGTGTCCCTACACTGTGTGCCCATTATGAGTGTCACACACGTGTCCCTACACTCATTGGCTCATGATGGGTGTCACACACGTGTCCCTACACTGAGTGTGCCCATTATGGGTGTCACACACGTGTCCATAGAGCCACCCTAATCCCTGCCCCGTGCCAAACCCCAGTTCAGCTGGCTCTGCCTGATTCCCTGCAGCCTGCCAGGAGTTTGGGGCTCTGCAGGGCAGAGGAAGGAGCTCCATGAGCAGCAAAGGGCAGAGACAGCTCCAGGCAGACCGAGAGGTGCTGAGGGCTCTGGCCCCCGGCCAGCCAAGCACTTAGAGCTTGCCCAGCCATTCCTGAGCTCACAGGGGAGCTGTGCTGAGGTTTTGTTGTTCTTGCAGCCGGTGTTGGGTTGCAGCAGCAGCAGCAGAGCCAGGGCAGGGCTGCTGGTGGGGGGAACACCAGGCTGGTGGGTGCAGCAGGGGCAGGTGAGCCAGGATGCTCCTGCAGCTCCTAAAGCCACTGCTGGCCCAAATGGCCCCTCCAGGGGGCTCCCACTGAAATATCAAAAGGGGGTGGCACTGCTTTACTCTCCATGCTGCTGCACAATAGATTTTTCTTGTATTTTACTCACATTTCTTTTTCCTTTTTCTCCCTGGGGGCCACCTGACCCTCTGGTGCCCCTTGCAGGGATGGGAAGCCTGGGGATGACCACATGGCTGTGCTCAGTGGGGTCCACAATGCTAAATAGCAGGAAGGCTCTTTGTTTAACCTCTTTTTCTGTGCCAGAGTGAGCAGGCTGGAGGCTTTTCCACTGCCCCCAGGCAGGATCAGCCCATGTCAGCCAGCTGGGCTGGCACTGACCCCTGCCTCTCACTGCATTTGTCCCCAGGGACACCCAGCAGTGCCTGTTGATGGGGTGGGTGTTTGCTTGGAGGCTGTCCCTGATAAACCCATCCGGGAAAGTCATCTGGCTAAATGCTCTTTTTGGTCAGCTCTTTTATTTTTTTTTTTTTTGTTGAATTTAATCAGTTTCCCATCTTTACAGAAATCCTCTGGAGGTGGCTGTTTTGCAACCCTCAGAGCCTGTTCCAGGCTGTGCTTACCCTTGCACGTTACAACACCCCATCCATCAGCGGGGAAATGAGGCTTGGATGGAGTTTCAGTTTTAAATGACTTCAAGGGTGGATCTGGTTTTGGTTTTCATGTAACCAGAGGGTAATTTGGTGGGGGTTTTTTTCTTACATGGTGAGGGAGGTGGATCCGGGGTCAGCTTTTTCTTTCTGATGCAACCCACTCCTGCTGAAAGAGGGCTCTTTGCCCAGAAATGGGACTTTTTTTTTTCTTCTTTTTGTTTTTTTTTTTTTTTTTTTTTTTTTCAGCCCTGGAGAGAAAGGGGGGGGCAGGCTGTTTCTCCTGGCAGTGGGGAAGTTTGGGAGGTTGTGAAGGGCACAGCAGTTTGTGGAGCCATGGGATGGCTCAGAGTGCGCTGTGGAACCGTGTGGGGAGCTCAGAGCATCCCTGGGCTGGATGGGCTGTGCTGCCTCCTTCCCAGAGCCTCTGCTGGCTGCACACAGACCCAGGAGGGTTGGAGAGGAGCCAGCCTGCAATCCCAGCACTGCTCATCCACCCTGCCCTGTGTGCTGCTGGCTCTGCTCTGGGGCACCCAGCTCTGCCCACTGATCCCTGGGCACCAGGATGCTCCTCCCTGGGGCAGCAAGGGAAGGGAGAAGATGTTTTATGTGGATTTGAGTGCTTCACTGCAAGGGCTGAGTTGCCTTTTTAGTTCATGGGGGTGAGGGATGCTGCAGCTGGGTTCCTGTTCCATCACAGAGCTTCCTGTGCCACAGCTGCAGGACCAAGTGTGACTGTGTTCACAGGGGTCTTATGTTGAAGGAAGAGACAAGGACCTGACTCCATGTTTCAGAAGGCTGATTTATTATTTTATGATATATATTACATTAAAACTGTACTAAAAGAATAAAAGAAAAGGTTTAATCTCAGAAGGATAGCTAAGAATAGAATAGAATGGAATGAATAACAAAGGTGTGTGTCTTGGACAGAGAGTCTGAGCCAGCTGACTGTGATTGGCCATTAATTAGAAACAACCACATGAGACCAATCACAGATGCACCTGTTGCATTCCACAGCAGCAGATAACCATTGTTTACATTTTGTTCCTGAGGCCTGTCAGGAGGAAAAAATCCTAAAGAAAAGATTTTCATAGAAAGATGTCTGCGACAACAAAGTTCTTCCTCTCTTGCCACATCCCAGGTGGGATAAGGACCAGTTTGTACACTGGTGGGAGAGGGCAGCTCAGTGAGGGGGAGATGTGGCTCACCTTGGTGACAGAGGATTTGTCTTTGGAGGGCCTGCCCCAGCTCACCTGCCCAGGTGTGCCTGTGGAGCTGGGACCCCCCCAGGTGCTTCACCCTGCACCTGTCAGGACCCAGCACATCCCTCTGGCTGTCCTGAGCAGCCCAGACCCCTGCCAGGGGGCTCAGAGACCCTGGCACAGAGACCAAGATGCCCCTGTGGTTCTGATTGTGACCCATGGAGCAAGTTACCAGCCTTAGATGAAGATCAGCAAGCCACGAAAAATTAAGTAGAATGACAGTGAATTTATCATGGGGTGAAAAATAGATTTTGGGGTTTTTTAGAATGGAAGTTCAGGGGGCAAGCTGGAGGAATCTGGGCATGTCCAGCCTTTCTTCTTTTCTACCTCCATCTTTTGCTGTGATGGTGGCACTTTTGGATTGGTTTAGAGTAGAAGCTCACTGTCTAACATAGGTGATAGGTATTGGGAAGTTATGGTAAATCATGTACATGTAGTTTTTAGTCTAAAAAGATAACACCAGAGTGCTTCTGTCTGTCCTGCTGAATGGACCTCAGCAGAGCAGGAGAAAAAATTTTATTGACAAGAAACAACAAACAACCTTAAGAACGAGAACTGAAGAGCTCTGACTCCTCCTTTGAGCACCAGGCTGGGAAAAGAGACTTTCTAACACATCTCGGGGTCACTGTGAGCAGCTAAAGCCCCAACACAAAACTTTGCCCACATGCTTGGCAAGTCTTTCCCAGCAAGGACACGAGGTGCAGCCCCATGGTGGGACACTGGGTCATGTCACAGAGCCCGTGCCACCACAGATGGGGAAACTCCTGGTGCTGAGCAGGGCAGAGCCTGCAGTGTCCCTGTGACGCCTGGGCTCCAGCAAAATCCCTCCAGCCCTCCTTTCCCTGTGACACTTGGGCTGCAGAGCCTGCAGCGTGTCCCTGTGACCCCTGGGCTCGAGGAACGTAGGGGGATACAGTATGAAGGTGGTACAGAATGTAATCTTATCCCCAAAGAGTTGCAGCTATTGTGGCACCGATTACTAAAAATTAGGAGCAGGCCTGATGTTAACAGGCCACACCTGTAGCCAATAAGAACAGTGGTATAAAAGAGTGGATTGGTGGGAACTGGTGTCAGATGGCTGCTGCAAGGACCAGGAACAGTCAGTGCTTAGAGGAGATGCCTGCAAGAAGCATTGAGGAGGCATGAAGCTCTGAGGATAGGGAATCCTTGCACTATAATGATAAAAGAATATATATATATAAGATATATATATCTGGATATATAAGACAACAGAGGAAAATCCCTCCAGCCCTCCTTTCCCTGGTGGTTCCAGGTCCTGCACTGCCAGAGGGAGGGCTGGCAGGGCAGCCTGGGCTCAGCCCTGTGCTGCACAAACCAGCCCCAGCTGCCTTCCCCAGCACACTCGGGCAGGTTTGGGAGTGAGAGAGAACAGCAAGCAGCTGCAGGTATGCGTGGGCAGGAGGTTCCTGCCCCATCCTCACGGCTCCTGCCCTTTGCCCCAGGAATTCCCTGCGTGCTTTTGTCCTTGATAAGCACCTCTCTTGCTCCAGGGCTCTCTCCAGTGCGTGGATTTTAGGTATGCACTCTGTAACAGCCTCACTGGGTAATAACCTGCTGGTGCTCTGTGCAGGGAGGGGTGAGCACAGGGCACAGCAAACTCTGTAACATCCTAAAGTGCAGACAGCACTTGCAAAGGCAGGGCAGGAATATCCCAGCACTTTCCTTTGGTAGTTATTGCCTGGTAAATTACCAGGAAAACTCATCCGACATGTTTTCCCCACTGTGTTGGTCAAACCCTGCATCCTCCAAGGGCAGGATTAGCCTTCAGCCCCACTGTGTGTGTCCTGGGTGCACAGACCTGAGCTGTGGGATGGGTTTTTATGGGCTAAAATAACCTGCTGTGTCACTAAGGATGTGAGCACATGGGTAAGGTTATGGCAGGGCATGCTAACATTGGAGCTGCCAGACAGCTCCTTTCCAAAGGGTAAGTGATGCCTCAAAAAGTCACATTCTTGCTTATTTTAGGAAGCTTGTCTGTCCTTGCTTTGCAGCCCCAAGGAGCTGGGTCTTTCTATGCCCTTGTCACAGCTTGATGAGCTTTGGAGGGTTATTAGAGTCACAGAATATCCTGAGTTGGGAGGGACCCACAAGGATCATGAGATGCAGTTCCTGGCTCTGCACAGGACACCCCCAAAATTCACAGATTGTCTGGATGTGTCCCATGAGCAGGCTGCCACTGTCTCCAGGTGCACTCTCAGGATCCAAGAGAGGATCCAACATCCTTTGTGCTTCACAAATCCTCCCAAAGTCAATCCCTGTGTCTGCCTTGCTGTGGGGTTTGGAGAGAGCATCATCTCTCATGCTGCAGTTCAGTGCTGTGGGTGATGAGCAGGTCACGTTTCTGTCTGGTTTTAAGCTGCAGTAAATAGAAATGAAAGGGGAGATGATCCACAGTGAGTGCAGTAAGTGGAGTTTAATTGGGATGAATTACATGCCAGGTTTGCAGTAATCTCCATCCTGCGTTGCTCAGAAGCATCATCTGCTTTGGAAATGTGACTCAGAAATGTTGTTATTTGATTCCCACGAGCATTTAAGAAACTATTTTTCCAGGAAGCAAAAATTCTTGGGTTTGGGTTGGGTTTCATTGTTTTGGTTTTTGTTTTTTTGTTTGTTTTTTTTTTTTTTTTTTTGCCTTGCTGCTGCTGTTGTTTTCTCTTTGTTCTATGGCAATAGGAATCCTTTCCCAGAATTTCCTCTGTGAGATGCTCCCTTTTCAGTGTCCTCCTTGCTTAGTGCTAATGTTCCAGCATGCACACAGCTGCCCCTTCCTGGAGATCCCTGTGGAGGTGACATTCAGCTGTTTTTGGGGAACAGAGAGGAAATTGGGGGGATCTGGCTGGGGAAACCTCCTTGGGAAGCAGTAAGAGGAGACTGTGCTTACAGGATGCCAGCCTGGGGCTGCCATCATGTGCTAGGTGCTAACCCAGCTCTGCAGATGACTAAATCCACTTCATCTGTGTGTAGGGGGATAGAATATAAGAAAATAAAGACAGTGTCGAAAGTAATCCTAACCCTAAGGAGTTGCAGCTGGGCCAATTATCAAAGATTAGGAACAGGCCTGAGAAGAAGAGTGCTGTAAAAGAGTGGGGTGGCTGGGTGAGAAGGGAACTGGAGTCAGTTGGCTGCTTCGTGAAGAAGAAAGTCAGTGCTCTGAGGAGCTGCCCACAAAAAACACCAAGGAGGCATGAAGCTTTTGTGATAAGGAGACAGCAGTATGGAACCCCTGCAATAAGATAACATCTGTGCTGTTCCTTCTCCAGTGCTGTGGGAAATCCAAGCTGTTCACTGAATGTTTTCCCTCTCTCCCAGTGGACATCCGTGAGATCAAGGAGATCCGCCTGGGGAGGAACTCGCGGGACTTTGACCGCTACCAGGAGGATCCGTGTTTCCGACCGGAGCACTCTCACTGCTTTGTGGTCCTCTACGGCACAGAATTCCGCCTGAAAACCCTCAGCTTGCAAGGTAGAGCTCTCCTGGGGCTGTGCCAGGCAGGGTTGAGCCAGAGCTTCATCCTCACAGAGCCCAGACAGTTCGGGGACAAGGATAACTCCCAGCTCTCGGGAGTGGGATAAGCGGGGGTGAGGGGTGCAGCCAGCCACATCCATCCGTGGAGAGGAACCAGCCAGAGCATCTGTGTGTGGGGGAAATGTTACCAGAAAGGGGGTGAAGCAGTGAATAGGGCATGTAAGGTGCTGGGGATAGTCCCAGGAGGTTTGGGTTGGTGATCAAGCCTGCTGTGTGTCCCTTCTTCCCACTTCTCCCGTACGTTTTCCATAGCCACTTCTGAGGATGAGGTCAATATGTGGATCAAGGGGCTGAACTGGCTGGTGGCAGACACTCTGAGGGCACCCACCCCCCTGCAGATTGAAAGGTGAGGAAAGCCTTTTCCTGCACTTGTTTTCTCTTTTCCCTTCTGTCTGTTTTGACAGAAAAAAAGTGAGCACAGTGACATTCCCTCTCTGAGCTGTGCTGACCCATCACTTCTGCCTCTGCACCCCAGCAGCTTCATCCTGCTGACCCCAGAGTCTGATCTCATGCATCAGGGAGAAGGAGCTTCACCACAAATTGATGTTTCTGCATGTGCACAGCCTGTATTATCTGTAGCACTTCAGTGCAGAGGCACTTTTAAAGCAGAACTTGTAAGAAAGTAGGGTAGGCTGCCTGTGAAAGGGGCAGAGCTGGGTTCCCGGTGGGAAGGAGGGATGTGGGAGAGGCTGGTGTGGCACTGAGCATCCTCCAGAGGGGGATTGGAGCAGGGGCTGGTTGTTGAGGGGCTGAGTTGTGCCTGTTTGTGCCTTCCCACCCAGGTGGCTCCGGAAGCAGTTCTACTCTCTGGATCGCAACCGGGAGGACAGGTGAGGAGGGGGGTTTGGGCTGGGAGGGTTCACCTTGTACTTGAAACCCTCTGGGTTTGTTAGGCTTTTAATGCTCATCTTCAGGGAACCTTTAATCCAAGTCCCAAACTTCCCTGGCTGATTTTCACTGAATTAAAAAATGATCATTAAAAAGCTGTCTTGTTTTCCTGCCCTATTTCTGGGCTGTTTAGACCCAGTAACACCTTGACACCTTCCCCCAGCTGGCACCACCCAAGGGAGCAGACATCAAAGAGCCAAGAGGCAGTTCAGGGCCCCCCATCAGGGCTGAACTGGGTTGTGTTTGTTATTCCCCACCCTGTTTGTTCTGTTCTCCTTTTCTGAGGCCCATAAGGCATGGATCATCCCACTGCTTGGCTTGTGGGGTGCTTGGGTGAGTGCTTAGTGTTGTGCTAGCAAGGAAAATGTCATGAGGAGGTTAGGGAAGGGAATTGGGTCATGAGTCACTGTTAGATAAGGGAGGGGACATTTTCCTGCTGGGGAGGTGAGTTCTCTCAGGATCTTTAGCTGATCACTGTGACCCCAAGAAATGTTAAAAGTCTCTTTTCTCAGCCCAGTGCTTGAAGAATGAGTCAGAGCTCTTCAGTTCTCGGTCTCAAGGTTGTTTATTGTGTCTGACCTATAAAAGTATTTCTCCTGCCCTGCCGAGGTCCATCCAGCAGGACAGTTCCAGGCACTCTGCCTGCCCCCAGAGCAGTGTTATGTCTTTATACTAAAAACTACCTGTACAATATTTACAATTATTTTCCAATGCCTATCACCTGTGTTAGACAGTGAGTTTCTACTCTAAACCAATCTGTAAGTGCCTCCATCACAGCAGAAGATGGAGGCCAAGAAGAAGGAAAAAGGCTGGACATGCCCAGATCCCTCCATCCTGCCCTCTGAACCCCCATTGTAGAAACCCCTAAAATTTATTTTTCACCCCATGATAACTTCACTATTATTCTACTTAAACTGTTGTGTTTGTAGATCTTCATACAAGGTTGGTAATTTTTCCCATGGGTCATAATCAAACCCACAGGGGCATCTTGGGCTCTGTGTCAGGGTCTCTGAGCCCCCTGGCAGGGGTCTTGGCAGCCAGAGGGATGTGCTGGGTTCTGACAGAGTTCCACCATGCTCTGCTCTCTGTCCCACTGCCATCTCCAGTTTTCCAGTCCCAGTGCTGCTCTCACTGGGCTGCTGTTGTGTGGGACATGCCTCTCCCCTGTCAGTGATGTTAACTGAGCCCATTAACCTTTCAGCACTGATCCCCGTGTTAATGTGCTCCCTCCCCCGGGGGCACCAGCCCTGCCTGCTGTGCAGCACCTGGGTCCCACCTGCCCCTTTTCCATGCTCCGATCTCCAGAGAGGGCTGGCTGCAGAACACTGGGCTCCAGAGCATCCTCTGCTTTGTCCTTGTTGTGCCCCTCCCAGGACAGCCAGGGGATAAATTGATTCTGGCCAGGAGGGTGTTGCATGGGGCAGATCCTGCTGCACTGGATGTTTTTGCCTTTGCAGTGATTTATTCTGTGAGAGATCAGTGCTGGGTGCATGTGACCGTGTTCACAGGGGTCTGAGGATGAGGGAAGAGACGAGGATCTGACTCCATGTTTCAGAAGGCTGATTTATTATTTTATGATATATATTACATTAAAACTATACTAAAAGAATAGAAGAAAGGATTTCATCAGAAGGCTGGCTAAGAATAGAAAAGAAAGAATGATAACAAAGGTTTGTGGCTTGCACTCTCTGTCCAAGCCAGCTGACTGTGATTGGCCATTAATTAGAAACAACCACATGAGACCAATCTCAGATGCACCTGTTGCATTCCACAGCAGCAGATAACCATTGTTTACATTTTGTTCCTGAGGCCTGTCAGCTTCTCAGGAGGAAAAATCCTAAAGAAAGGATTTTTCATAAAAGATGTCTGTGACAGGTGCATGGGGATTTTGTGGAGGGGGATAAATCCTCACAGAAAGGGAAGAAGAGGAGCCTTAATCTGTTGCAGCTGCTCTGCATAAGCCAGACACCTTTCAAATCCAGGCTTGGGCTATATGCACTGTGGTGGCTGAGCACAGTATTTCCCAATTCTGCAAAGAAGAGCACTGAGGCAGGTGCAGGGGTAGCGGTGTGGAGGTTCTGGAGGAGGAGTGCAGGAAAAGTGGAAATAATTGGTCCTTTTTTCCCCCTGGTTATGCAGTAAAACTGGTGAAATGGCATGCCAGCAGCACAAAAGGAGATTGCAGGTATAGATCTGTGCCCAAGGCAGAGTAGCAGAGCTCACAGTCAGCCTGTTGCATCCCTGTTGTTTCTGTTGATATCATCTTTCTATTAGCATTTAGAATTGAGGCAGCAAATTCCAATACATTCCTTACCTGTCACTCACAGGGAGAGGTTTCAGTGCAGATTTAGGAGAGCCCAGGCAGTGAGAGGAGCAGAACATCAGAAGAGATGTGGAAAGATTTGGAGTTTTGCCATTTTACAAACATTTTACAAGCATCCATGTGTTTTCTGCAAGGTAGAGGCTACAATTATGTGACATCTCCTGGGTTAAATCTTGGCCCCTGTGAGGCATTCCAGCATTAAATTTAATGTCACTGAGCTCTTTGCTTTTGCCTCTCAGCCTGGAAGTGGTTTTTCGAGGGGAACAGTGAGTTGTGATTTTTATTCTTTTTTTTAACCCCACTTGCACACCATCCTTGATCCTTTCCAGAACAGAGAGGGTTTTGGCAGCTGCAGAAATCATTCCCAGCATTTGTGTGCCCCATGGCTCCTGTGCTGGAGCCCTTTCTCCTCTGTGCCTTGCCTGTCTGGGGGCTGGGCTGTCCCTTGCAGCCCCAGCAGATGCTGGCTGTTTCCCCTGGCTGCTGGCCCTTTGGGTATATTTGTTTTTCCAGGGCAGGTTAGGTGGAAAGAGGAGGATAACAGGATGCTGGGGTTTTTTTTCCTAATTGCTCTGGAGGAGACTGTTTCACCTCTGGCCAGGAGAGCTGCCCATGGCTCTGGGAGCAGCATTCACACACTGAGGGCTGGCAGGGGAATGTTTCCATCCCCTGTGAGAGCCTGGGCCTCTGGCCTGTTTGTCATGAAACCTTAAAAATTGCTCTGTAGAAAAAAATGAGTTTATTTTGTTTTTACTTTCTAGTCTGAAAATACTACCAAGCTGTTTATCCAAGGTCTCCAGCAAGTTTAACATGATGAGTAACACACAATAAATAAAAATCTTTTTGTACCCTGTCCTCTTCCTGTGGCTGAGAGGGAAATGCTGGTCACAGCTGTGACAGGGCTGTGCTCCAGTGTGACGGTGTTCACAGGGGTCTTAGGATGAGGGAAGAGATGTAGATCTGACTCCATGTTTCAGAAGGCTGATTTATTATTTTAATGATATATATTACATTAAAACTGTACTAAAGGAATAGAAGAAAAGGTTTCATCAGGAGGCTGGCTAAGAATAGAATGGCAAAGAATGATAACAAAGGCTTGTGGCTCAGACAGAGAGTCTGAGCCAGCTCACTGTGATTGGCCATTAATTAGAAGCAACCACATGAGACCAATCACAGATGCACCTGTTGCATTCCACAGCAGCAGATAACCATTGTTTACATTTTGTTCCTGAGGCCTCTCAGCTTCTCAAGAGGAAAAATCTTAAGGAAAGGATTTTTCATAAAAGATGTCTGCGATGCTCCAGCACCTCCTGTGAAGCAGCTCAGCATCCCCAGAGCTGAGTGGCAGCTCCAGAGAGGCCCCAGGGATGGCTGCTGCTGCTGCTTCTGCTCCTCCAGCCTCTCCTGCTCTTTCTCCATGAGCTTTTGTGCAGCCTCGTGCTCTCAGCAAGGAGGGATTGGTGCTGGGCAGCCCCGGGGGCTCTGTATGTGCTGGTGGGGGTCCCATGGCAGCTGTGGTTCCTCACATGTGAGGGCATCTCTCCTTGTACTCCTGCTCGCCCCACACATTTCCCTGTTGCCAAGGACCCCCTGCCCAGGGGGACGCACATTACCTGCCCATGGCTGTGGCTGCTGGATGTGTTTGAAATGGGAAAAGGCAGGATCTCCTCCCCAGAACACTCACTGTGAGCCCCCAGGGTAACCTCACCTGCCCAGGGAGATGGAGATGCAGGGGAGGTACTCGTGCTGTGTGTGTTGCTGACTGTATGAAAAAAGGGGAGGCTGGGGCCATTTCCCAGCTTCTTTTTTATTATTTTTCTGCTCTGCCAGTGAGTGGCAGGACCCTGCAAAGTCTTGGCTGGCCCTGGGCAGGGCCCAGGAGCTGGGCCAGGTCCTGCTGTGGCTGTGTGTGGGTCCCAGGCTCTGAGGCCAGGAACAAGGGCTCTCTGTGTGCTGCTGGCTGCCCAGCCCTGGGCTCTGCAGCGCCTGACACCAGCCTGTTTCTCCCTCTCCATCCCTCCTCCTTCCTGTGCTGCTTGAGATCACCCTGCTCTCAGGGAAGAGTGTAAAATAGATGTCACATGTGAATGCCAGCACACCCCTGGGTTAAATCCCCCATGCAGGGCATCTTCCCTGCTATTTTTATATTTGTGCCCTGAAGCCATAAGGATTTCCAGACTTGCCCTGTGCTTTGTGGGATGGGGGAGCATCCTGTAGGATGCTGTGTTCCCACGTGCTCAGTGGGGGACAGGAGCACCATCTGTGACTGCAGGGGTGGACTCCCAGGACTTGCTTTTAAGGCAGGAGCTGCCAGGAGATGATTGGACACAGACCCCTCAGCTCCTAAACCCTGCAGATGGGAGGCATCCTCATTTCCCCTTGCTGCAGGGCTGGTGCCCCATGTGGGGACAGTTCCAGAACACACAAGGGCAGCCCAGAGCTCCTTCCTGCCTGCTGGGCTGTGGGATCCTGCTCAGGGCTGGCACTGGAGCTTTCCCTGGTGTGGAAGCAGCACCTGTGGTGTGGAGGAGGGCTTGGGGAAGCTCAACCATGCTGGCTGCTCCCTGCCTGTGGGGCTGGAGAGCACAGCTGGGCACAACGTGGCAGTGCTGTGCCTGTGGCTGGGGACCTAAAATGGCTTTTTTCCTCTCCTTAAGATAAAATTAGCTGAATCCTAACCACTCAGAGTCTGTCCTCCAGCAGGCCAGGGAGTGGGTTTTGGAACGGAGTTGGTCACCCAGCATGAATGCTGGGGCACAGATACTTGAGAAATGCTTCTTGTTGCTCGTTCTTTTAAAGCAGTGGGTGCTGCCTGTCAGCTGTGGCATCAGCCAGAGGCTGCTGGGCTCACCCAGCAGAGTTGCAGGAGCAGTGTTTGCAGTCCCCACTGATGTGCAGGTACCTCTCTCTGCTCCCCACATCTTCCCACTGTTCCCAGCCTCAGCATCATCCCAGGGTCACGCATCCATCCTTGTGCCACAGCTGATGTCCCTTTGGGCACCGCCTCTCTGTGCCTGTTCCAGCCCCAGGGTGAGCCCCCCTCCATGCCAGACTGCTGACCAGGTGTCCCCTCTCTCCCCTGCCGGGCCAGGATCTCTGCCAAGGATCTGAAGAACATGCTGTCCCAGGTCAACTACCGCGTGCCCAACATGAGGTTCCTGCGCGAGCGGCTCACGGTGAGTGTGGGACCCCTCTGCTCTCCCTCTCAGCAGCCTCTGAGCAAAAGCTGCTGGTGGTTCAGCTCCCAGGGAGTGTTTGCATACTGCAGAGCCTCCCAGCCGTTCCTGGGAGGGCCCCCACCCACGGGGGTGACTGAAGAGGTGCCAGCTCCCACTGGGTGCCACGCCCTGGCCCATTTGTGGCCAGCACCCTCTCCTTACCCCACCCTGCCTCCCACACTCCCCTCGTTGCTCCTGGCTCCAGTCATGGGCTGGTGCTGGTGGGGTAGAGTGCAGAGCAGCTGCCAGGTCCTGCATCCTGGCTCTTGCACCCCCTGCCAGGGAGAGATGCTCTGCCAGCATCACCACTGACCCATGAGGGGTCATCTCGTGGTGACCAGCTGCTCCCAGCAGCACAGAGCTCCAAGGCCAAAGAGTGGTGCATCCAAAGGAGAGCACACACTTGGGGTCCTGCAGTTTCCAGGCACTTCAGACACTCTGGGCCAACAAAAATCAAATTGTCCTTTTGTAAGTATTCAGTAAGTGGTGACACTTTATCAGTGTGTGGGGTGCCTTTGTGTGGGTGAGCTTGGGGAATTGTGAAACTCATTTTAGGATGTGCCTGTGCCCTGGGCACTGCAAGGTCCTGCTGGCCACAGCAGAGACTGTGGCAGATTTGTTAACATTGGAAAAGCCCTCTAAAATCATTGAGTCCAACCATTGCCCAGCACTGCCATGCCCACTAAACCATGTCCCCATGTCCCACATCCACATGTTTTTTGAGCAGGTGCAGGGATGGTGGCTCCACCACTGCCTGGGCAGCCTGTTCCAATGCCTGACCACTGTTTTCATGAATTTTTCAGAATATCCAATCTATCCCTCCCCTGGCACAATTTGAGGCCATTGTGCAGGAGGCAAAGTCTGGATGAGTTTTGGCTTTTTTCTCCTCTTTCTTTCCCCAGGGATACTGGTGGGAAGAGACATTCCTTAAGCCATGCAGAGTTACCTGTGGCCTCTGTAAAACCTCTGGGTTTGATTTGTTTTTCAGGATGTGGAGCAGAGGAATGGGGATATCACCTATGGCCAGTTTGCACAGCTCTACCGCAGCCTCATGTTCAGTGCCCAGAAAACAGTAAGAGCTGGATTCCCCAGGGGGGAGAGGGAAGGGAGAAACCTTATTTGTTACTGGGCATCCCCACTTAATTGACCTTTTAACCCTGCTGCCCTCGGGGTGAGCTCTTCTCTTGGGAGTAAAGGAGTTACTGAGTACAAACCTAATGCTTGTGCTTCTTCTTTTGCAGATGGATGTCCCGTTCTTGGACAGGTGGATCATTCTCTGTGTTTTCTGGGGAAGGGGCTGTTTTCTTTTGCTCCATAACATCTTTGAGGCCTGCAGCAGCATGCTGGGATGAGGCATTATGCACTCCTTGTGCTCCTGTGCTGCCTGTGGTTCTGTGCTCTGAGCAAGCATCACTGCTGCAGACACTTTAGCTCTTTAGCTTGGGGCAGGGAGGGCTCTGTCCCTCCCAGATATCCCAGTGGGGTCCAGCTCAGGTTAATTGGTTAATGTGGTCAGATCTCAAGCCATCTCCCAGGGATTATGCTCATGGTGGCTGCAGAGCCCTCCCCACCCAGGCAGTGCCAGCTGTGCCCTTCCCTGCCCTCTGCTCCCCTTGGCTGTGACAGAGAGAGCTTGAATTTAGACACAGGAGCTAAAGAGTGAAAGACTTACTGACTTGTCCAGTAATTCCCAGTGGTTTTCTTCCTTTTTTTCCTATAACCATAGAAAAGAGATGTCAGGGCCCTCAGCAGAGCATCTGGCTCAGCCCTCTGCCCAGGGCAGCCAGCACTGCCCAGTCCCCTTTGGATTTTGTGGTGTTAGTGCCCAGCATGGCCCTTGGCTGTGACTTGGCATTGGCATGGCCCTTGGCTGTCCATTGTGACTTACAGCAGTCATGGACCAGTCTTTTGAGATTATCACCTTCAAACAGTTCCCTTCTTCATTCCCTGTGAATAGTGTCCATGAACCCATGTTCTTTGCATACCTGTAGGTCTGTCCTGTCTGCAGTCACCCCTTAACTGCCCTGCCCCTGTTTAGTTCTTTGCACTCCGGTTCAAACCAAACCCTCTGTTTTTTTATTTATTTTTTTCACTAATCCATCCCTCTAATGGTTTTTGCTGGCCTTCACCAGAATTTCATGTTACCCTGCCCTTGTCAGTGTGAACCCTGTAGTGCTCCTGGAGAGGTCCCTGGTTCTGGGATGTGGATTTCTGTTTGCTCTGCTCATCCCACTCTGCTCCTTCAGTGCTGCACGTGCCAGGAAGGGGGCAGATGGCATCTCACAGGGTGTGCTGCACCAGTGACTGAAGCTTCTCTCCCTCTCTGCTTGCCAGGGGTGCAGAAAGGCCTGAGCACTTCAGGGTGTCCCTGCTGGAGCTGCAGAAGTTTTTGCTGGAGTACCAG
This sequence comes from Ammospiza caudacuta, assembly GCF_027887145.1. Classification (NCBI taxonomy): domain Eukaryota; kingdom Metazoa; phylum Chordata; class Aves; order Passeriformes; family Passerellidae; genus Ammospiza; species Ammospiza caudacuta. The sequence goes on from NC_080607.1 coordinate 10,364,499, forward strand.
AGGGTAAGCTCAGCACAGGCAGTGGGGAGGGACAATGGGGTGGGCACTGGTGACATTTGGGGTGCAGTGCTCCTTGCTGTGGGGCTGGGAGTGGTGGCATTTGGGGTGCAGTGCTCCTTCTGGAGCAGAGTGTGTTGTAGGGGAAGCACTGGGGAGGGCAGACCTGAACTCAGCTGGGCACCCTTGCCAGAAAATGAACAGGAGATGTGGGAGGAGTGGAGGTCCCAGGAGGCAGGAATGATCAGTGGAGGTTGCCCCAATCCCTGTGACCTCAGCTGGTCACCAGTGGTTTGCTGCAGCCAAGAAGTCGTGTCCATCCTGGTGCTCAGGAGGTGTCAGCAGTTTCTGGGGAGCAGCTGATGGATTCATCTGCTGATTCTTCAATTTAAAAGCAATCTTGGGTCACTCAGCAAGCACAGCGTGCATGTGCAGACACACACAGGCACCAGCTGTGCGTTTGTGGGCAGCACAGAGCCCTTGGCTCTTGCCAGGTTCCTGTCTCATTGCTGGTCTCCTCCAGGAGGGCAGGGCTGGCTGGCAGAGCCCTGCCATGGCTCAGAGCTCCTGTCCCCCACTGCCACCTCCCTGCCTGTGTCTGCAGCCAGCAGGGAGTTAACCAGGGGGGACATGCAGTGTTTTGGTGGCTAATGAAGGAAACCCAGGGGGAGAGAGCCAGAGGAAGCTGGGGTGGCTTTGCTGCTGGAGGAGGAGGGATGGCAGATGTTGTTCAAAGGAGCTGTTGGAGAGAAAAATGCACAGCATTGAGAAAATGGAGCCCACTCAGAAGCAGGGCAGATTTCCTCCTTGTGTGCTCTCCAGCACTTGTGCTGACAGTTGAGTTCCTGGCAGAGATGGTCTTGCATCAAAAACCACCTCCTTAATGGTTAAAGCTTCCAACTGGATGAGCTGCATGTGGTTTGCAGTAATCCATTCTGAAATGGCTCCTTTTATGTCTCCCCTGGGCTTTGCAGGAGCTCTGGGCTGCAGATACCCTCCAGGTACAGGAATTCATGTTCAACTTCCTGAGAGACCCTCTGAGGGAGATTGATGAGCCTTATTTCTCCCTGGATGAAGTAAGACACCTCGAGGGTGTGGTGGGGTGGCACAGGGGATGGCACCCCTGGTGTGATGAGTGCTGAGGTGTGACAGCTCTGCTGTGTGTGCCTTTGCTGCAGGGTGGGGGTGCTGGGAGGGTCACAGCTCCTGGGATATGGATGTGCTTGGCAGAGGGAATGGATTCTGGGCTGTCCTGTAGTGCTGGGTGTGTGCAGCTGGGAGCACTCTCCAGGCAGCTCATCTGGAGCAGGAGAGGGGCTGGGGCTGCCTTGGGGTGTGTAAGGATCTCTTCAAAGCAAAAAGAGCTGAATAAAGAATAAAAACAACCAGAGATGACCATGTCACTGGCACTCTGGACTAAGCCAAGGTCCCTTGACCCACATGGCCTTAGTAAGCTATTGCCTGCCATGTCAGCTGCAAAATAAAGTGCAGAGCCATTAATTTGTCTCCAGCTGGGTCAAAGGGTCTGGCACACAGATATGTGGCACACAGAGCTCAGTGGGTAGGTGGCAGTGCCCAAGCTGTGGTCACTCAGGTAGCTGGTGTGCTGTGGGCAGCCCTGGTCAGTGTGTGCTGGCACAGAGTGGGAGGTGTGTGTGAAGCTAAACCACAGCAGCTGGCTCTTCTGCATCATTAACACGTTTCTGTTTCTTCCTGAGCAGTTTCTCACCTTCCTGTTTTCCAAAGAGAACAGCATCTGGAACTCACAGCTGGACATGGTGTGTCTGGAGAACATGAACAACCCTCTCTCCCATTACTGGATCTCCTCCTCACACAACACGTAAGGACAAGGGAGGGCTCTCTGCACCCAGCTGCTCTCAGCATCCTTTTCTCATGCTAGGGTGGGAGTATTTTCCCTGATTCCAGTGATGGGTCAAAAAGGCTTTTCCAAACCAAGGCCAGTACATCAGAGACCTTCCTCTTGGTGCCCCACTCCTCCCTTCTGTCATTTAGCCATAAATGTTTTGCTCAGGCACTCTCAGCAGCACAGATCTGCACAGGCCTTCAGGTGCCTTCACGTCCTGAGCTGTTGCTCTGGTAATTTCTCACCATTAGCAATGTCATTCTCCAGAGCCCCTCAGGACAGATGTGATAAACCCTGCCAGGCTGAAATTGGCCATTTTCCACTCTCTGCTGCTAGAATAATTTTGCAGGAACTGCTTTCTGTGCAGACAGGCTCTGTCTGTGCTCTGTGTTCATGCTAACCCAAATTTAAAGGACTGAGAGCCTGAGCCAGCTGAGCAGCCCTGAGGGCAAGCAGTGAGATACTGTCTGCTTGCAAGAGCTCATCTAACCCTGCTCTCTGGCTGCAGGGGGCTCTTTGTGGCACCAGTGCTGATGTTGCTGTCTGAGCTTTGTCTCAGGAGCTGGGGCTGGACCTCACAGCAGTGCTGGCAGCCCCTTGCAGCAGGGGCAGGGCTGAGCCCTGTCGCAGATATCTTTTGTGAAAATCTTTTCTTAGAATTTTTCTCTCTTCTGAGAAGCTGAGGCTTCAGAAACAAAATGTAAACAATGGTTATCTGCTGTGGAATGCAACAGGTGGATCCATGATTGGTCTCCTGTAGGTGTTTGGATTTGGTGACCACTCATGGCAGAGCTGGCTCTCGCTCTTTGTCTGAGCCAGCTGCTTTTGTTATTTATTTTATTCTATTTTTATCGAGCTTTCTGAGAGAAAAACCTTTCTTTCTATTCTTTAGTATAGTCTTAATGTAACATATATGATAAAATAATAAATCAAGCCTTCTGAACATAGAGTCAACATTCTCATCTCTCCCCTCATCCTGAAAACCCCTGTGCCCACTGTCACAGAACCCTCACCTGGGGAAAGTGTCAGGTGTGGAGAAGCACCACTCCTGCCATTCCATGTGCCAGAGGCAGCTCCACAGTGTCCCAGCAGCCAGCTGTGGGCTTGTCAGTGTGCTGATGTGTTGTCTCCCCTGGAAGGTACCTGACGGGGGATCAGTTCTCGAGCGAGTCCTCGCTGGAGGCGTACGCGCGCTGCCTGCGCATGGGCTGCCGCTGCATCGAACGTGAGTACCAGCAATGGCCCCTCTGTCTGCCAGCACAGCAGCTCCTGCTGCTCAGGGAGGCTGTGCAAGGAGGGCAGAGCTGAAGGGAGATCACGCCAGTGGCAGCATTAACTGTAGGAGCGTTGGGGGGTAGGACAGTGGGGACAGACAGAGATGAGAGATCTCTGCAGCCAGGGCTGGAACTTGGGGTTCATTGCAAAGGGCCTGGGGGCAGGGCCCTGCTGGGAGCTACCAAACACAGCTCAGAGCAGGCTGAGAGAAGAGAGGGGGAGAGAGGATGAGAGGGTGAGAGAGTGTAAAAGGGTAAGAGGGTGAAGTTCTCGTTACAATACAATAAATCTTCTTCTGTGTTGAATATTCCGATTCTCACTAACCAATCTAGTACAATATACAAATCCTACAGCATTTACATACAGCCTGTAAGAATCATTACATCACCATACTTTGTTACATTTTAAACCCTAAAAACTCCTCTTTGGGCCCCTTCTGCAAAACTGGTGGGGTCTGCTCTGACCCTTGGGCCTGTCTGCAGGCAGAGGGTGTTGTTCCATCAAAAGGGGATTACCTTCAGCTGGTCACACCATTGTTTTCCAGTTGTTCAGTAACTGAGGTATCTCAAAGCTTGCTTTCATTTCAATCCCTTATAGTTTCTATATTCTCAAAATCTTTTGCCAGACAATTGTATTTATAAGGCTTTCCTGTTTCATCTCCCCCAACAATTAACACCATGATGTGCAGGAAGAGCTGAGGTTGTTTGCTTTGTGGGACTGGGTTATCTGTGCCCAGGGTTTTGGTCCCACAGAAAGGTCAGGGCTTTCACTGATCACCTCACTCCTTTACTGCCTTCCAGAGCATTTCCCAGCAGCACCTGGCTCAGCCCATCTCATGTCCATGTCTTGCCTCTGTTCCAGCCTTTGGGCTAAGTGTCCCCTGTGGGTCTCTTTCAGTGGATTGCTGGGATGGTCCTGATGGCATGCCAGTCATCTACCATGGACACACCTTAACCACCAAGATCAAGTTTTCTGATGTCTTGGTCACCATCAAGGAGCACGCCTTTGTCACCTCTGAGTGAGTGCAGCAGGACTTCAGCTAGCAGGGCAGGGAGAGGGTGGAGCCCAGGCTGTAGCAAAGTGAAGCTCACTTTATCCAGAGCTGCAGCACAAGGCCTGGATGTGGTGGGAAGAAGGTGTGTCATGTCTGCCAGACAAAGGGAGATTTTCCCAGAAAAATGCTGTGGGAGAGAGGGCTTTGGGTAAACCCCAGTAGTTTGGCAGTCCTTCTCCACCCTGTGCCCTCCTGAAGGATGTTCAACAGATGGCTGCTGGTGTGAGCTGCCCCTGGAGGGCACAGAGGCCAGGCTTTGAGGCAGAGCTCAGGAGTCCTTGGTTCCATCCACATCCCATGCTGGTTTTGATGGCTCTGCTCCTTCTCCCAGTTTCCCTGTCATCCTGTCCATTGAGGACCACTGCAGCATTGCTCAGCAGAGGAACATGGCTCAGAATTTCAAGAAGGTTTTTGGAGACATGCTCTTGACCAAACCAGTTGATATTTCTGCTGATGGCCTTCCATCTCCAAACCAGCTCAAGAGGAAGATTCTCATCAAGGTGAATTCCCTTGCCCAGCAGGGCTCCTAAGTGAGGGAGAGGGGTGAGGGTTTGGGACTGAAGGCAGTGCCTTTGGAAAGGGGTGGTTGGCAGTGTAGGGGTGGAAGTGGAGACCTTATGCTAAGAACAGCTGGATACAAAAAAGCTCTCTAATTACCCCAGAGAATCTGCTGGGACATGAGCTCAGCAGTTGGGTGCTGCCTTTCTTTGAGGGCATGGGGGATGTTGGTATTTCTGCTTCAGGAACCTTTGGGAAGAAGGGGTGGGACTTCAGTGCTGTTTGATGATCCCTGTTGCATGGGTCTTGTTTATTCTAATGTGGAGGACCCCACTGCATCAGACCTGAGCTTTTAGGGCTGTTCACCAGGAAATCTGTGCTGGTTTTGGGTGCCTGACCCCCTCTCTCATCCCTCAGCACAAGAAGCTGGCGGAGGGCAGCGCTTACGAGGAGCTGCCCACTTCTGTGATGTACTCAGAGAATGACATCAGCAACTCCATCAAGAATGGGATCCTCTACCTGGAAGACCCCATCAATCACGTATGTGTGTGCCATGGTGGCCCAGTCCCCGCTCTGAGGGCTCTGTCAGGTGCTGTGTGTGCTGGAAGGAAGGGCTGTGGTGCGGATGATTGGAGAGGCTCTCGGTCTGTCTGGTTTCTCAGGTGTCCCTGAAGGCTGGGGGTGTTTCATGCTGGCTCTCTCAGTGCTTCTCCCTTGGAATCTCCTGTGGGTCCTTGCTAGAGGCAGGAGGCTGAGCTAGAGGGAGCTCTGGGCCAAGGCACTGCAGCCTGTGATTTGTGCTGCAGGAGTTTCTGGAGATGGCTGCGCTCCCAGCCCTGCTCCTGCCAAGTGCCTGCACACCTGACACACCTAAGCAAGGGTTTATCTTTGTACAGCACTGAGTGTTCATCACTGTGTGCATTCACTCACAGCCCACCTTCAGCAGCTTTACTCTGCTGAGGGTCTGTCTGGCAAAGCCACATGCAAATGGAACAGGGTTTTTTTAAAAGAAACAGTAAAAAATGCAATGGTAAATCCATATAAACATCTCTGATATCTTCACCTCAGATTGCCCCTGTGCTGAGTCCATGCAGACTGGGGTTTTTTGCATTGATTTGTTCTTCATTTGGTCATCTCCGTTTATTAAATATTGGAGTGTTTGCAGTGTGATTTGTCACATGCTGGGTTTTTTGCTACTGATAAATCCGTGCCTCTGGGGGAGCTGGGGGATGTCTTGGAAGCTCATGTGACTCACTGGAATCAGTGTTGGTGGCTTTCCTTCACAAACCTGATTGTCCCTCCCTGTACTGGTCAGGAGATGATCCCATGGGTGGGTGGTGGGCAGTCTGGTGCTTCCCCAGGGATCTCTTTGCCAGAGTTCATCTCCTTGCAGGAGTGGAACCCACATTACTTTGTGCTGACCAGCAGCAAGATCTATTACTCTGGGGAGACAACCAGTGACCAAGGAAACGAGGATGAGGAAGAGCAGAAGGAGGTGAGGGCTCTCCTGTGGGACTGTGAGTTGACTTCTCAAGGGGCTGAGCATTGCCATTGCCAGCTGACTCCAGGGGGAGATCCCGTGGTGGGGAGGATGGGAGCTGCTTCAGGAACTCCCAGCTGGAAGACCCCTGAGCAAAGCAGAATCCAGCACCATGAGCCTGCCCTCAGTAACCCAAGGTGATGGCTTTTATCCCCCTGCCAGGTGAGCAACAGCACGGAGCTGCACTCCACGGAGAAGTGGTTCCACGGGAAGCTGGGAGCGGGCCGTGACGGGCGGCACATCGCGGAGCGGCTGCTGACGGAATATTGCATCGAGACAGGGGCCCCTGACGGCTCCTTCCTGGTCAGGGAGAGCGAGACCTTCGTGGGGGACTACACCCTCTCCTTCTGGTGAGGGCCCACTGCTCTGTGTCGCTCTGGGGTTGTTTTCTCTTGCTGTGTTCTTCAGTGGTGGGGTCCCTTTGCTGGCTCCCCTGTGAGCAGCCTCTCCCCATTTCTGTGTCCCAGCATCATGCCAGCTCCCTGTCCCAGTGCAGAAGGGTCAAGTCTCTTACGCAGTCACTCTCCTGTGGGGCAGGAATGCTGTGTCAGGCTGGAGCTGAGGTGCAGGATCAAGGCTGGCTCACCCCGTCCCTCCCTCCCTGTCCCGCAGGCGCAATGGGAAGGTGCAGCACTGCCGCATCCACTCGCGGCAGGACGCCGGCAGCCCCAAGTTCTTCCTGACGGACAACCTGGTGTTTGACAGCCTCTACGACCTCATCACCCACTACCAGGAGGTGCCTCTGAGGTGCAACGAGTTTGAGATGAGGCTGACAGAGCCAGTGCCTCAGACCAATGCCCATGAGAGCAAAGAGTGAGTGCTGTCATGTGTGTGTCCATCGGGCAGCTGGATACTGTAGGAAGCTCTCCCAGGTCTCTCCTCAGCCATTCCTCCCTTGCTGGAGTTTTCTGGTCCCCATGGAGCTCTGTCACAGCAGCCATGCTGGCCAGCTTTGTTGTTCATGGAGCTGAATGTCATGGAGGCTCAGTGCAGAACCTTCACCAAAGGCTCTGATCCTTCCTGCCCCATTGCAGTCCCTGTCTTCCTCTGGAGGATTCAAGGAGCCTTTTAGGGGCTGAGGTGTGGGATGGGCTGGGTGTGTGTGACCTGTGCACAGCCGTGTCTCTCCTGCCAGGTGGTACCACGCCAACCTCACACGGGCCCAAGCTGAGCACATGCTGATGAGGGTGCCCCGTGATGGAGCCTTCCTGGTGCGCAAGAGGAGCGAGCCCAGCTCCTACGCCATCTCCTTCAGGTGTGTCCCTGCTGCAAGGGTGCTGGAGGTGGAGCTGGAATCCTGCAGTATGTGAGAGAGCAGGACAGGTGCTGCCAGCCAGCCTTGAGCCCTCCCAGAACTCCTGTTGCTCTGGGATGCTGCAGTGTGTGAGAGAGCAGGACAGCTGCCATCAGCCAGCCTTGAGCCGTCCTAGAACTCTTGCTCTGGGATGGCCCTTGAATAAGTCCTTGAGATCCTGCTCTTCCTCCCATCTTGCAATGGGAGGTGTCTGTGCTCAGCCACCTCACCAGGGACACCTTTTCCTTGGTGTCTCTATTTTGGCAGAGACTTCTCCTGCCAGGTGCCAAGAGGCCTCTCGCTGTGTTTCCTCCCTGCAGGGCAGAAGGGAAGATCAAGCACTGCAGGGTGCAGCAGGAGGGGCAGACTGTGCTGCTGGGCAACTCTGAGTTCGACAGCCTGGTGGACCTGATCAGCTACTACGAGAAGCACCCCCTGTACCGCAAGATGAAGCTGCGCTACCCCATCAACGAGGAGACCCTGGAGAAGATCGGCACAGCGGTGAGTGCAGGGGCCAGACCATCAAGGGCAGGTTGTTTGTGAGGTGGTGGTGTGTCAGAACTCAGCACATCCCTCCGGGTGCCCAGAGTTGCTGAGGACCCCACCAGGGGGCTCGGAGACCCTGGCACACGGCCCAGAACACCTGGGGATTTGATTGTGACCCCTGGAGCAAGTTGCCAACTTTGTATGAGGACATGAAAGTCACAGAAGTTTAAATAGTATAATAATTATATTAATAATTATTTTAAAAAATGTTATTATAAAAATTATCCCAGGGTGAAAATGTAGATTTTAGGATTTTTGGTATGGGGGTTATGGGGACAAAATGGAGGAACTTGGGCATGTCTAGCCTTTCTTCTTGTTCTCCCATTTTCTGCAATGATGCTGGCATTTTGGAATTGGTTTATAGTAGAAGTGCACTATCTAACATAGGTGATAGGTATTGGGAATTAAGTGTGAATATGATATCTGTAGTTTGTAGTATAAAAGGACAACACTGCCTCAGGGGTGGGCAGAGTGCCTGTGGCTGCCCTGCTGAGCAGACCTCAGCTAGGCAGAAAGAAAATTTTATAGATAAGAATTAATAAACAACTTCCAAGACAAAAAACCGAAGAGCTCTGACTTGTTCTTCAGACACATGGGCCGAAACAGAGACATCCTGCACATATTGGGGCAGCAATTAACAACCAAATACCCGAGAGTGGTGTGTGAGCCATCTCTGTGCTTTGCAGCCCACACCTCTCGGGGCTTCCTGACACTTGAGTGCCTTCCTGGGGCACTGTCCCACCTGCCCCAAGGTAGGGAACCTTTTCCCCTGCAGTCACTGCTGTAACCACTGTCCCTTTGCTTCCACAGGAGCCGGACTATGGAGCCCTGTATGAGGGACGCCATCCTGGGTTCTATGTGGAGGCCAACCCCATGCCCACATTCAAGGTACACTCTCACTGTTTGGCACAAAACAAACTGCAGGGCTGGAGGGTTTAGCAGGGGTCTTTTTATTTTCTAGGAGCTGTATTAGTTTGCACACTCATTTCTAAACCATGAAGAGAGAGACAGCGGAGGTTGGACCTCCAGTTCCCAGGCTGGGCTGCCCCTTCTGAGCTCTCCAAACTGTTCTGAGCTCTCCAAACTAAGCCCCTCAGTGGCTCTTGGGACAGAGGAGAGTGCCTGTGTGGGGCCATACCAGACTTGTGAGCTCTGCTTTGGCATCAGTGGGGGCCTTGATTTGCTCTGCAGGATGTCACTATGGTCTGGCAGCCTCTGGCAGCAGGGCTGGATGGTGCCTGCCTGCACATGATGTGCCTCACAGCCCCCCAGCAAACACATCTGTGGTGGGAGGTGATCTCTCATGCTGTGGGCTCCTTGTCCATTCCCTGCCAGCCTCATGGGACCCCTCCTCATTGCAGTGTGCAGTCAAAGCCCTGTTTGACTACAAGGCACAGAGGGAGGATGAGCTCACCTTCACCAAAAATGCCATCATCCAGAATGTGGAGAAACAGGAAGGAGGCTGGTGAGTCTCTCTTTTCCCTAGGGGACATGGTCAAACCTTGCTGTCACCATCCACACAAAGGTGTGTTCACTCTAGGAGTGGGTTTGTCTGGGGTTCCAAAGCCTCACAAACCCTAAAAGCAGATGATGGAAGAGCTGCCAGTTCCCCTCACCCCCACTCAGAATACTCTGGGGTCCCATGGCAGGTGCTGACATTGCCCCTTCCCTCCCTTCCAGGTGGAGAGGAGATTATGGTGGCAAAAAGCAGCTGTGGTTCCCTTCCAACTACGTAGAGGAAATTACAAGTCCCACCAGCCTGGAGCCAGAGCGGGAGGTGAGTGTGGCCATGAGTGCAGCAAGGAGGGTCTGTGTGCCCCCTGAGCTGGGCTGCTCTGCCCTCTGTGCCCAGCATCATCCTGCTATGCTTCCTTCCCAGCAGCAGCTGGATGAGAACAGTCCCTTGGGAGACCTGCTCGGAGGGGTCCTGGACGTGCCCTCCTGCCAGATCGGTGAGTGCCTGGTAGAGAGCATTGCAAAGTCTCCTTGAGGCTTTTCAGTGAGCTCAGCTTTCACTTACTGCTGCCTGGGCTCCATCTGTTGCCTCCAGAAATGGGAGTTTCCTGTAGATGTGGAGTGCCAGGGTAGCAATGAGTCCCTGTGCCTGTGTTCCCCCTTGCTGCCTGTGCAGGGCTTGGCTCAGCCAAGGTCTGCTGACCATGGTCACCTGCAGTGACGCTGTCCCTGCTCCCTGTCCCTCACAGCCATCCGCCCCGAGGGCAAGAACAACCGGCTCTTCGTGTTCTCCATCAGCATGGCCTCGGTGTCACGGCTGTCCCTGGACGTGGCGGCCGACACGCACGAGGACCTGCTCGACTGGGTGAAGAAGATCCGCGAGGCAGCTCAGACTGCTGATGCCAGGGTGAGCCTGGGGAGCCCCTGGCAGGGCAGGAGGCATCTCCTGGGTCTCCAGCTGATGGGTTTTCCAGGAGTGACGAGCTGGTGAGGTGTGGGCTGGCAGAGCAGTTGCAGAGATGTTAAAGCCAGAGCAATCTTGGACAATGTGGCAAGAGGTGGTGGCCACACAGCTTGAGAGGTTCAGGGTGGATATTTGGGAAGATTGGACAACTGGGTGGCTGCTACAGCCTCAGGAAGTGGGGGATCTCCATCACTGAAGGGTGGCAAGGCCACAGATGCCCTGTGCTGGGACCTCTGCCAGCCCTGCTCTGGGCAGGATGTAGGACCTAGCCAGGCCCTACCTGTGTGATGTCCCCCATGCAGACCTGGCAGATCTGCTGGTGGTCCCTAGTGGGCAGGAGCCACACCAAGCAGTGAGGGTCAGCTTGTGAGCTGGGTCATCCATCAGCACTGCTCCTACCTGGCCTGACATCTCTCTCACCCTCTCTTGGCAGCTCTCTGAAGGGAAGATGATGGAGAGGAGAAAGAAGATTGCCCTGGAGCTTTCAGAACTGGTGGTCTATTGCCGACCTGTGCCCTTTGATGAAGAGAGTGAGCATCTGCTGAGCTGGTGGCCATCACTGTGGCATTACAGACCCTGTGATGTGCCCCAAGGGGCTGCTTTGGCTAGATCTCAGCTGGGGCTAGGTGTCCAAATCCCCAGTTTACCTTGGAGCTCTGGGTAGCTCCAGAGGGTACAAATTCCCTTCCCTATCCCTGTGTAGCTGGTGTCTGTCAGCACACAGAGCAGCTGCTGAGGGAGTGGGGCTGGGAGCACTGTACCTGGTCAGTGGGAGCTGTGTTGGTGCTCTCATTGGTGTTGGGCACCTGACAAACACCCAGTGGGGCAGAGCAGGGTCTGCACAGCCCTGGTGGCTGCGCCAGGGGTAAGAGGATGGCATCAGGAAGGAGCTGGGGTGGTTGAGTTCACTGGGGTGTGTTCACTGGGGTCTTATGTTGAGGGAAGAGACGAGGATCTGACTCCATGTTTCAGAAGGCTGATTTATTATTTTATGATATACATTACATTTAAACTGTACTAAAAGAATAGAAGAAAAGGTTTCATCAGAAGACTGGCTAAGAATAGAAAAGAATGATAACAAAGGTTTGTGGCTCGGACAGAGAGTCTGAGCCAGCTGACTGTGATTGGCCATTAATTAGAAATATCCAACATGGACCAATCCCAGATGCACCTGTTGCATTCCACAGCAGCAGATAATCATTGTTTACATTTTGTTCCTGAGGCCTCTCAGCTTCTCAGGAGGAAAAATCCTAAGGAAAGGATTTTTCATAAAAGATGTCTGTGACAGCTGAGTGTCAGCAAAGGGAGTATGCCCCTGGCTCACACAGAACTGTCCCCTCGCAGAGATTGGCACAGAGCGGGCCTGTTACCGGGACATGTCCTCCTTTCCCGAGACCAAGGCAGAGAAGTACGTGAACAAGATCAAGGGCAAGAAGTTCCTGCAGTACAACCGCCTGCAGCTGTCCCGCATCTACCCCAAGGGCCAGCGCCTCGACTCCTCCAACTACGACCCCCTGCCCATGTGGATCTGTGGCAGCCAGCTGGTGGCACTCAACTTCCAGACCCCGGGTGAGGGCAGCAGGCAGGGTGGGCTGGCTCTGGGGTACCTTGTGCCACCTGCTGATCTCTGCTCCAGGAAAATGGGTGGCTGGAAGGGGTTCGGGGTCTTAGAGGGGCTCTGCAGGCAGTGAGACCAGCTCCAGAGGGCTGGGTTGAGCCAAGGAGCTGCACTGGGGTTGGGGATTGTGCCATCATGAGAACAAGATGGAATGGAGAGGAGGCAGGGGGTGGGTTCTCCCGGGTCCCTGGTGGTAAGCAGGGCAGGTGCCAAAGGGGATGGTGCTGCCCCTGTGACACCAGAGTCCAGCTGGCTGCTCTTCCTGCCTTTGCCCAGCTGCCATTCCTGCTCCTGCCATGCACTCCAGCCTTCCCTTCCCTGGCCTTTGCCAAACCCTGCTGTGAGCCTGCTCAGCTCACCAGCACACCAGCAAACAACCTGCCTCTTCTTTCCTGCTGGCTTTTTCAGTCCTTCTGTGAATTCAGGCATCTCACAGGGGGTTTGGCAAATGCTACAGGCTGCACATGGAAGGCTGAAAATAGGAGGAAAAGAGGGAGGTGACCCATGGAGCTCTGGGTAGTTGGGCAGATCGTGCATGGCAGAGTCACCTCATGGCCCTGACACGTGGGGACACATTGCTTAGGAATGAGCCAGCTCCTCTTGCCAAGGGCTTCCTGGGAAGCATCAGCGATGGGGGTGATGATCCAGCTTGTGCACAGGGTATCCTTCATCTCCTGTCTCTTCTGCCTGTGCTCTAGACAAGCCCATGCAGATGAACCAGGCCTTGTTCATGTCCAGTGGCCAGTGTGGGTACGTCCTGCAGCCGACCAACATGAGGGACGACATCTTTGACCCCTTTGACAAGAGCACACTGCGGGGCACAGAGCCACTGTCCATCTCCATCGAGGTCAGTCCCTCCTCCTGGTGTGGGGAATGCAGGCTCAGACCCCAGTGGGGTGCCAGGTTTGGGGTGAGAGAATGGTTTTCTGGGCTCCTGGCTCTGCCTGCAGCTGCTCCTCACCAAGGCCCTGTCCTGCAGCACAGACTGGGAGAGCCCTGGCTGTCCCCTGTGAAAGGCTTGTCTCCCTGTGAAGGAAGGGCTGCCACTTGGAGAGAAATTTGGGGGTTTGGAGCATCACGGAATCGTGGACTGGTTTGGATTAGAAGGGGCCCTAAAGGCCCTCGTGGGTGCTGCCGAGGGTGCCTGGAGAGGAGCAGCAGGAGCATCCCGGGGTGCTCCCCCAGGACTCCTCCTGTGCAGGTCCCCGTGCCAGCAGGTGGCATCCACGAGCCGCAGAGGTGACATCCCTGTCCCCAGAGCCTGAATCCACAGGCCAACAACACAAGAGCTGTGCCTTGTCCTCTCCTTGCCACTGAATTGCTCCAGGCTCGATGTTTCCATTTCCTTTTGCTCATGGCCTCTCTTAGGAAGATGCTCGAGGTCAGGGCAAACTTTTCAGGCCATTTCTGTGTTGTGCTGCTGGTGATGATAGGAGGAGGGTGCCAGAGGATGGGGTGTGGATGCTTGATGAGTTTTTTTACTTCCCTAATGGTGCAACTGAGGCTGGATTGTTCCTGTGGCTTTGCAGGGACATGGGAGAGCTGGCCAGGCAAAGCTTTGGAGGGCTGTGCCAAACCAGCTGGGTCCCATGTTTGGAGCAGCAGGGTCCAGCAGCCTGTGCAGGCATTCCCTGTGGTCTTAGAACCAAGCTATGGGTCAGCAGTCTGCTTTGCCAGTCCCCTCTGCTTTTGTAGACCTTGGGGAGGATGCAGTGGAGATCCTGCCTTCAGGTGCTCACAGGTTTCCTCTGTGGCCACCTCTGTTTTAGAGTAATCCCACCTAAAAAAGCCACAGCCCTTGTCCATGGGGACACCCTATCATTTACCCTCTGCACCACTGACCCCATGCCCACTGTCTCCCTAAAAATTCCCTGTGTAGAGGGATGGAATATAAGAAAATGAAGCTAGTGTAGAAAGTAATCTCACCCCTAAGGAGTTGCAGCTGGGCCAATTATCAAAGATTAGGAACAGGCCTGGCTTTAACAGGCCACAGCTGTACCCAATGAGAAGAAGATGCTATAAAAGAGTGGGGTGGCTGGGTGAGAAGGGAACTGGGGTCAGTTGGCCGCTTTGTGAAGAGGAAAGAGTCAGTGCTCTGAGGAGCTGGCCATGAGAACCATCAGGAAGGTATGAAACTTTTGTGATAAGGAGACAACAGCATGGAACCCCTGCAATAAGATGACAACATCCCTGCCCCATTCTATTTTCCAAGCTCTTCCTGCATCTCAGGAAGTGCAACTGCCCCCACCAAGTGTCAGGAATCATTGTGCCATAGCCAGTCACTGTCGCCTTTAAGAGACAGGCTCAGCCTCTCACTGTCTGGCAGAGCTGCCTGCTGTCCCCACCAAAGCCAGCTCTCGTGGATGGAGAAGCCATCTCGAGCACAGCATGACTCAAAGCACATGATCCAGCGCTGGCAGCAGGTCCTTCCCCTGCAGCAGCAGCGTGCTGGAGCGACATATGGCTACGGGCAAGGGGGAGCTGCCGTGGCTCTCTCCTGCAAGGAGGCAGCTTGGCATGAGTGGAGCACAGCCTGTGCTGCAGGCACGAGGCAGAGCAGGCCGGAGAGCAGCTCCTTCTCCTCCTCGCGCCAAGGCAGGAGGGCTGAGAAGTTTCAGCAAAGATGAGGGGTCCAGGGTAGTGCTCCCAGCAGGGAACAGTGCTGGGTGGGAGCCCAGCTCCAGCTTGGCCAGCTGAGGGAGGGATGCTGTGGCCCCAGCCTGGCTGTGCTGGCAGCAGGCAGAACCTGGAGCAGTTCAGCTGGGTTTTTTTGTGGCTTACAAGTCAAACTGTGGATCAAGAACACTACAGCATCTTCCAGGGGTGGGAGCTATTTCTCTCCGAGCTGCCGGCTGGGCTGGCTGTCAGTGCTGCTTCCCTCTCCAATTAACAGAGCCAGGGTGATTTATTTGGGAAGAAAATGTCCTGGTATGCAAACACATTTTTTCCTCTTTGTTCCTGTCTCTTACCAAGCCTCTCCTGCTCTCTGCTCAGGTCCTGGGGGCCAGGCACCTTCCCAAAAATGGGAGGGGAATCGTTTGTCCTTTCGTGGAGGTGGAGGTGTCTGGTGCTGAGTACGACAATGCCAAGCAGAAAACAGAGATTGTGGGTGAGTGGTGTGGGGAAGGGAAGGGAGGGAGATGATCTGTGGCTCACACCAGGATCAGAGCACCCCTGACCCTGGTGTGAGCCCTGGGCTCTGCAGCAAAGCCTGGCACCGAGCTGGGAGCTGCCCTTGTGCTGCCCCCAAGCCCAGCATCAGCCATGGGGGCAGCGGAGGGGCTCAGTGGGGCTGCCCACTGACAGCTGTGTTTTGTGAGCAGCTGACAACGGCCTGAACCCTCTCTGGACCCCGAAGCAGTTCCACTTTCAGGTCAGCAACCCTGACTTTGCCTTCCTGCGCTTCGTGGTGTACGAGGAGGACATGTTCAGTGACGAGAACTTCCTGGCTCAGGCCACCTTCCTGGTGAAAGGCTTGAAGACAGGTGAGGCACTTGGGACAGCAGGGAGGGGGTCATGGTGCTCCTCACCAGTTCACACTGTTAGCCAAGGGGATGCTGAGTTTCATGGGAGGGTGTTGTTGGGCACCAGGCTGGCTTCGCCTGTCCCCATCCCCAACCAGTTAAAGGAAGGAAGAACCATTTGCTAACAGCCCTTGGGGCCACCTGCCACTTGGAGGGAAACTTGAGGGTTTGGAGAATCACAGAATCATAGACTGATTTGGATTAGAAGGGACCCTAAAGACCATCTTGTTTCAGCCCCACTGCCACAGGCAGGGACACCTTCCACTACCCCAGGCTGCTCCGAGCCCCCTCCAGCCTGACCTTGGGCACTACCAGGGATGGAGCAGCCACAGCTTCTCTTGGCAGAAGAGAAAAAGGGTCTTGTGGGAGAAAACCCCCTTGAGTTCTGTGCCAGGGCACTGCCACCTCCCCTCCTGTGCAGGGAGTGACACCAGGGCTGTCTCTGCCGTAGGTTTCCGAGCTGTTCCCCTCAAGAACAACTACAGTGAGAACCTGGAGCTGGCTTCTCTGCTTGTCAAGATAGACATTTTCCCTTGCAAGGTGAGACTGGCTGCACACACGAGAAGGTGACCATGCTGTTGGGCTGAGGAGCAGAGCCAGTGAGCCCAACCTGGGGCAGTGAGGCTCAGTGAGTGGCCTCAGTGCCTGTGGATGGCTGAATTCCCAGTGCTGCTCCTTAGGGATGCCCAGCAGGACAGCAAGCACTGGATTTGCCTCCTGCAGCAGTCTCAGGGTGTTTCAGGCAGGGTCCTGCCTGCACTGCACTGGGTTTGACTTGCCTGCAAATCCCTTCAGCAAAAGCTGGAGAAGGCGGGTTTGTCACAGTGCCTGTCTGTGCTCCAGGGACATTGCAGCTCAGTATCACAGACCTGGCTGGCCTGGGGCTGTCCCTGTTGGCATAAACAGAGGGCAGGGCTCCTTCTGAGACAGATGGTTCTTTTATTTCTTCATTTAAAATGGTGCTGGTGAGAGCCAGCGATGGCTGTTAGAGCAGCTGCATGTTGCAAACCCCAAGGCCCCATGAGCCCTGGACAGCCTGCAGGGCAGCCAGGGCCCTGCACCACAACTGCCCTTACTACAGGATATATGCTTTAAAATCACAAACCCTTGACTACAGCATTTTTTTCCTCATCCAAGCAGGAAAATGGCGAAATAAACCTCTTCAATGCTTCATCCCTACGGGAACGAGCAGGGGATGGCTCCAGCCAGCTGCTGGCAAGCAGAGGCAGAGAGGGCTCCTTTGAGCTGAGGTACCAGCAGCCCTTCGAGGATTTCCGTGTGGCCCCAGAGCAGCTCGCTGACCACTTTGAGAGCCGGGAGCGAAGGTGAGGCTGGTGCTCAGTCAGCTCTTGATCTGCAGCATAACACACCCCCTGCATTTGGGGTGGAGGCAATGAATGCAGCCTCCCCCTAACCCAAAGTGGAGCTGCAGCCTTTGGTTGCTGCTAGCGAACCCTAAATTTGAGCTGCAAGTTATGCAAGTGTTTGTGCTATGGGAGAAGGGTGGGACACCACAGCTGGTACTATTATTGCCCTAACTCAAAGTGGAGCTGCAGCCTTGTTTGCTGCTTGCAAACCCTAAATTTGAGCTGCAAATTGTGCTTGTGAGAGTCTCTGCTGTGGGAGAAGGGTGGGCCACCATAGCTGGTGCCATTATCCCCCTAACCCAAAGTGGATGAATTTGAGCTGCAAGTTGTGCCAGTCCTTGTGGCGTGCTTGTGGCAGTCACTGCTATGGGAGTAGGGTGGGACACCACAGCTGGTGCCATTATCCCCCTAACCCAAAGGGGGATAATGAAGCTGCAGCTTTGTTTGCTGCAGCTGCAGCCTTGTGGAGCTGCAGCCTTGTTTGCTGCTTGCAAACCCTAAATTTGAGCTGCAAGTTGTGCCAGTGCTTGTGGGAGTCTCTGCTATGGGAGAAGGGTGGGACACCACAGCTGGTGCCATTATCCCCCTAACCCAAAGTGGAGCTACATCCTTGTCTGCTGCTTGCAAACCCTAAATTTGAGCTGCAAGTTGTGGCAGTCTCTGCCATGGGAGTAGGGTGGGACACATCTGGTGCCATTATCCCCCTAACCCAAAGGGGGATAATGGAGCTGCAGCTTTGTTTGCTGCTTGCAAACCCTAAATTTGAGCCGCAAGTTGTGCCAGTGCTTGTGGGAATTCCTGCTATGGGAGAAGGGTGGGACGCCACATCTGGTGCCATGATCCCCAGTCAAGGGCGAAGTGGCTGTGCCCCTACTTTACTCCAGTGGGCAATTTGAGCCCAGCAGAGCGCTGTCCTTGGCCATGCCATGGAGAGCCTGAGCTGTGTCCCCTGTGTGTGCCCCTTTGCAGGGTACTGCGGAGGACCCGGGTCAACGGGGACAACCGGCTGTAGCCCACCGTGGCGGGGAAAGCACCTCCAGTGCTTGTGAATCTCACAGCACGCTGTGAACTGGTTTCTATGGAAACGGCACTGCTATGGCCTACTTTCAGGCAGCTTCTCCAGTTTCTCTGCTGAAGTGTGTTCAAGTGGAGAACTAAAAAAAAAAATAAAAAAATTGGAAATAAACCCCACCCCGAACCAGCCCCAAGCACCCAGCAACCTTCACCACGAAGCCCTTAAGAAGCGTCGGTGCGGCCAGGCTGCCAGAGGCCACAGCCCAAACTGTCTATAATCACAAGAAGAGACCTAAAAATTCCCCATCCAGCCTCTGTGTCACTGCTCTGCCTGTAATCCAGAGATTGTGTGCAGCTGCTGGAGCCTGTTTGCAGCCATCCTGTGCTGTGTCCATGCCCAGAGCTCTGGGCCTGCAGTGAGCACAGCAGCACCTCTGTCTGTCCTGGTGCCACCACATCTGAACCTGTATAGCCACTGCCAAAGGGTCCAGTAGTGAAACTCGACATTTACAGGGCCACTCTAGCTTTAAATGACAATAAAAGTGTCAGTATTATGTGTGTGCTGGCTCAGGTATCTGGTGCTCTGTGCCCTGCAGCCGCTCCTGAAGAGAGGTTGCACTGCTCCCTCCTTTCTCCTGGCTTTAGGAGAGGAAAAATAACCAGGAACAGCCTCAGGTTTTATGCTGTTCACTCAAAAGGGTAAAAACAAAGTTATGTGTTCCAGCTGCCCATTCTGAGGCAGGCTGGGGACAGAACTCTGGGATGAAGAAGCACCTCTAGGGCAGAGGTGTCTGGGGCACTCACTCATACCTTGCCCCATGGAAAAGTTGGCATTCTTTTAAAATAAATGAGGAGGTTGTGATGGAGGACTCCCAGCCCAGCAGCCATTGCTGGGCCCTCCCAAATTCCAGTGCAAGCACCACTCAACTCACGTTTGATTTTTACGCTCTTTATTTAGGAACAACCAAAAATGTCTGGTTTCATTTCAACAAACTGTACAAGCAAGCTCTTCCCCTTGCCCACCCTCACATCCACATATACAAAAGGAAGGGAAACTTGCCGTTCACTTCTCAGAAGTGGCATTGTTGCTACAGGGAGTTCTTGCCCTCAGAATAAGAGCAGGTAAAGTCCATAGCACGTACAAGCTACCCTAGCCCTAGTAATAGCTACAGCCCACAATCACAGGCAGCTTCTTTTTTTGTTTCCTCTTTAAAACCTTTACCAAAAGTAAAAACTATTTCCTGTTTCACACGATTGCCAAGGTGACCATTTAAAATTGTGGTCTTTGAAAAAAAAAAAAAAATCCAAAGTAACAACCCCCCTGGAACCCCCCACAGCTCCCTGGTACAAAGACAGCTTTACACAGCAGAGCTCTCACCCTGCTCCCTCACTGCACCGGCCACCCTTATGAAAGGTCCCGTTGCAGCTACAGTTACATTTTCCTTTGGATAAATCCAAGCAAAAATTCCAGGTCATTCAGCACCAGCATGATTTCTAAATAACAATAATTAAAATAAAAATAAAAAGAGACCCCGTTAGGCTGACTTTGTGGTCTGCTGAGAAACAAAGTGATCAACACGCTGTTCCCAAAGTCTCTCTTTTAGTGCAATGTTAGTATGTGCAAGGGGAATCACAGCCACGTACCCATAACACCACCATGAGCCAGATGGGGCAGAGAGAAAGTGCAATTTTAGCTAGAAATTTTCTATGCCATGGATTCCTAGCCCAACCTTCACTAGCACCAGTAAGCAAGAATCCTCCTAACACCACCTTGCCTCAGTACAGGGAAAAAGGGGCTTTAATTGTGCCAGCAGAATATGCCAAATGTCAGCCAACAGAGCACTTGGGCCATAACAAGAAAACCCAAAATTAAAAAAAAAAAAAAAAAAAAATCACTGCTTACATAACTGAGCTCCCTTGCTCTGCTTTAGTTTTCTGATGCTAATCCAACATTCCTGGCACAGACCACTGCCAGTAAAACATACAGCAGAAACTAAATTTCTCAATAAAAAGAAGAACAGGGATAGCCTGCAAGTGCCTCATTCCCCTCCATGTGTTGTGTTGCCTAAACTTACCCTGCTGGTTTTGGGATCAGCTGAGAAGTGACACCAGAGCTTTACAGGTGAGCTGAATCACATCAGGACCTTGACTGATTTGAAGAGAGCAAAGCCAAAATGATCTGGGCAATAGGGAGAAGACCTTTACAAGCATTTTGGATACTGTCACCCTAATGGGAATGTGCAGCACCCAATTCACTTTGTAATTTGTGCCCAAGTGCTCAAAAATCATCTTTTTCTTCTGATTCCCAGTGAGCAAGCTTGTGATCCGTTTG
This sequence comes from Ammospiza caudacuta, assembly GCF_027887145.1. Lineage (NCBI taxonomy): Eukaryota > Metazoa > Chordata > Aves > Passeriformes > Passerellidae > Ammospiza > Ammospiza caudacuta. The sequence goes on from NC_080607.1 coordinate 10,384,841, forward strand.
CCTCTATCTGTAAGAGAGGGGCTGCAGGGAAATCAATATAACACTTCTGCAGGTGACCAAAATCTGTTGCTTTCCAATAAAAAAAAAATTAAATACCCAAACCCTAAATGAAAAACCAGCCTACTACAGCTTCCTTCTCTTCAGCTGTCAGGGGACACATAACAAAAATAACCCAGCAGGTATCTTCCAGCTCTGGTGAGCATCCTCCAACCAGGTTAAGGACTACAGTGTTTCTCTGCCAGCAGCTACTGCTCTTGTTGGTGGCTTCTCCTGGTGACCAACTCAGGGAGGGGACATGAAATCACAGTAAGTACCTGCAAGCACCTGTGCCCATCCTCCCACCACGCTGCAGCATCACTCAGCTCTCAGGCAAGTGGAGATAGGAACCTGTAGATCACTGTTTGTTCAGTGTTCTGCTAAAAAACAAAGAAAAAAATATTCAAGGATGCTAATTACAGAGCTGAAAAATAAGGTACCCAAATGAAACATGGAACAATGTCTAGCAATCTCAAGGCAGGGGCTGCTGACATCAACGAATAAAGAAACTCAGTTCCTTGCACCAGGAGAACCAGCAGCCCTTCCCATGAGCAAGGCAGGGCCAGCACAAATCAGGGTTTCGGGTTATTAAGCAATTGGATTGTGCCCTTAATCTAAGCAGCCTCAGAGACATAAGTAACAAGATTCACATGGATTAAAATTGATGGTTTCTGCTGTGCCTGCCAAGCCCAAGCTCAGGCACAGAGGATGGAGGTGGAGAATTTCATTTCCCTTCCTTACTGATGCTGGCTACATCACCTCAATCTTACACCCCTTTCAAGTCAAGATAGTCATCTTTGATTAGATGATGATAAATATTCACACACTGTGAAGAATTGTGGTGACACTTCCTCTAAACACCACAAGAGCTGCTGTTGGGACTGTCAAGCCACCTCTCAATTTTTCTCTTCAGTTTCAGATGCAAACACTTTTCCAATGTCCTGCACCAAAACCAAGCCTGTTTGGAGGTGGCACCTGTTTCTCCTCAGCAGAGAAACAGAAGACCACAGTGCTAAACCCTCAAAAATCTTCAGCTTATACTTTTATGGAGATTTCAAGTCAACTAAAAAAATGCAGATAACAAGGAATGTAGGAGTTAGAGAGGGAATTCGATCATGTTTTGATTTCTTTTTTGTCTCTAAACCTCACCCTCCCCACGCACAGGCGTTTGCCAGCCCCGTTGCCATGTCCGAGAGGAGCCTGCATGGAACCACTTTTAAAAATTCCTCCGACCCAAAAGAAAGAAAACTCCTGCTGTGCTTGTATGAATGCATGGAGACAAAGCTCAAAAACCTCAGCAGCTTCCAACCCTCAAGGCTGGTTTTTCTGTGTACACCGGGAAATTCTCCCTCTAGCTCACAAGACTTCTTTTCAATTTTTCTGGAAAACTGGCTGAATACAATCCAAGTGCAAAATATTTCAGCTAGTGCATCAAAACATGGTTTGAAGGGACCAGTTCATACCATAGTCCTTAAGCATTCCTGTAGATGGAGTGGGGATCACTCTTCCAATCAGCCATAGGCCCTTAAGTGTACACCAAAAATCCCACAGAAAATCACCTTGAATGGGCAAACTACACTTCCAACTTATTTATATAGCAAGTAGTTAGTAAAAGTGTACATTTTTAATGTACATCATAATGCAATAAAGAATCAATGGCATATTTGAACTGTATATATGTGTAGTTAAATAAACCTGCATGTACACAGACACTACAGAGTAAATTGACCTACCTGTATTTGTTCTCTGAAGGTGACACTGTACATACATCCATATCCTCAGGCTGCACAACTCCCACATCTGCTTTCAGCTCTAGAACCACTCAGATTCTGCCACCCTCTCTGATATTTTGGGGTGCACAGGATTGCACCCATGAGGGTGAGCTCCTGGGGCTGTCACCACAGGGCAGCTGTCCCTGGTCCCTAAAGAGGGGGTGCCACCAGCTGAGCCATCACCAGCCAAGGTGGGATGGGTGCTGGTCATGCCTCCAACTGTGCCATGACCATCAGCAGTGCTCCCAAAGGCAAATTTAGGGTGCCACACAGGCTGCTCCAGGTCAGTGCCACCCCTGCTCACAGTGTGGTGGGATGGCTGCTCTGGCTGTGGGATGCACAGTGCCAGTGGCATTCCACATCCCTGTTACAGCAGGTGCAGGTCACCTCTGCCTGGAGCAGATGGTCACCTCTGTCTGGAGCAGATGGTCACACTTGGCCATGGTGTCACACCAGGGAAGCCCTGAGAGCTCAGGCACAAGCACCCAGCACATCCCACCAGGCAAGGGGAAGCCTCTGCCAAAGCACTGAGCAGCCACAGCCCCTTCCTGCAGCTGAGCAGGGCGGCCTCTTGAAGAGGGGGCAAAGAAAGAATTGCAAAAGCAAGGGCAATTAAAGGTAGAAATCAGACACCATCTTTGGAAGAGGTTCTGAAAGAGCTTTTTTGTTTTTAAAACAATTTTTTTGTAAATCTCCGATCCTTTGGGGTTTGCTACCCACCCTCCTAATAAATATCATTTACCACCAACAATAAAGTCTCCCACATTAAAAAGCTCTCACTAAATAAAAACCTTCTACTGAAAAAGCTTGGCTGAGTTGGCTTGGCAAAAAATAGGGAGCTATGACTACTCTCCATAAATACATCAGCAGATAAACACCAAAAACTATTTAAGTTAAGGGACAATGTTGGCTCCAAAACAAACCAGGAATGTACCAGCCACAAATTAATTCAAACTAGAAATTTAAATACAGTTTCTAACCACTCAAAGGCAGCCAATTTCTGGACTTGCCTTCCAAGAGCAAAAGTGAAGGCAAAACATGGAACCAATTTGGAGTTGGGATTTGATTAGTTTGTGACAGAATGATCTGACACAGCATTTGGCTGGACTATTCAGCTCAAGAGTTTCCCTTCTAGACTTTGTTTTCTATTAGAAAAGAATATTTAAAGCAAAAATGTTCAAGCAGTTGCATCACACAGCAACCACACAAGACAACACACATTAAAAATGTACAGGTACCATGCAGCAGGCAGGATAACTGGGAAATTTATTTTGCTCTTTTTCCAGAACTATTGCACATGGCCTGGGGGAAAAAAAAAGGGAAAAAAAAAAAAGAAAATTAAAACAAAAAGGACTGGAACAAACACTTGAAATCACCAGCAGTGCTGCAGGAGGATCTGCCACGTAGGGCTGCAAGAAGGAAACTTCCTGGTGGCAGCAGAGCCGCTGCCTTGGTGACAACAATGACTTGAACCACTCACAGCCACGCTGTGACTCTCTGCGTTTGTTCTCTGAAGAACAGACTGTTCTCTCCAAACAATGAAAAGGATTCCAGGTCAGGATGCAAAAATTATTATGTGCTAGCTCTCAGATATTAAAGAGAGACTTGGAGATTTAACAGCCTGTTACAGTCAGGCTCCAGGAGCACAGGGAATGTGTTCTAGCCAGCAAGGGACAAATGAAACCAAACTCCATCTCCTGGGCTGCTTCAGTCTGGGAACCTGCTGCTTATAAGAGAGTATGCAATGCTCACTCTAACCTCATCTGGAGGGAAGAGAATCTCGCCCAAATTCGAGATTGACAGTTTTCTTCTCAAATCCTTTCCCTTTCGTAATACACTCACATCTGTGTGCCCACAAAGCCAGGGCAGAGAGGATATATGCAGCCATGCCAACCTTTAGAGAACAAACACCTTAATGGACAGATGAAAAAAAATACAAAGAAAAAAGAAACAAGTACTATGCCATGATAGTCCATATCTAAGCAATGACCTTGTTTACACAATGTCTGAGATTTGTTATGCTTGTATAGGCAGCTGTAGGCATCGGTATATGAATATGAAATCTGAAAGTCTGTCACTGGAAAGCAAACAGGAGCAACCTATTTCCTGGGTGTGAGCTGAGCCCCTGCCAGCTCCCAGCCATCTCCTTGGCTGGGCCACCAAGAGCTCAGCACAGAGTGCCCAGTTTGTGCATGCGCTGTGCCCAAAGGTCTCATGGATGGCAGTGCTTCATCACCACGTCTGCTCCTCAGGCTTGGGTCAGGCCGGCCCATGGGTTTCTCTAAGATCACTAATTTCTTCTCAAGGGTAAGAGCGGATCCTCCGGGGCTGGTGGCTTCAGTTCAGTCTGTTTCTGAAAAAGAACACAGGTGTCAGAGATGCTCCTGGCCTTGCTCCAGGTGGGGTGCTGGGAGGGGAGGAGGGGATGCAAGAGTGCCTCAGGATAGGCAAGATCAGGAGCCTCGATAAGAGTCAGCTGCAAAGAAGGGCTAGCAACATTCAAAGGGGCCAGGAAACCCAAAATCCTTGAGAGGGTGGAGCTGGCTTTGCACCCCTAAGGAGGGATGCACCTTTGCTAAGCACCTCTGTGCCATGAGGGTTGACAGGACCCTTGCTCTGGCTGGCAGAAGCCATGCTCAGAGGGCACTAGCAGGGGCACAGCCACCTTCCAAGCACAAAATCTGGCCCCTGACCAGTCCCCACACTCACCCTTCCCCTGCAAAGCACACACAATGTACAGCAGAGGCAGGACCCATCCACACCCATGCTCCACCTTCTCCAAATTAGATGGGATGGGAAGCAATGAATTTTACTCGATTTTTATAACTATTTTTTAAGGTCTGCAACCATGGCAGAGCTGTGTGGAAAGCTCCAAAGCAAGGCAGTGGAACTGGAGAAGATCCCAGCTGGCCAGTAAGGAGCTCTGTGTCTGTACCACCATGGGACAGGACCAGCACTTTGCCATCCCCATCTGATGGCAACCCTACCAGGAGGGAAGCAGCCCCCAACTGCACTGCAGAAAAGCCCACCAAGGGCTTGGAAAGCACCTCTCCTCTCCAACACACACACATACATGCACACACAGACACACGACTTCCAAAAGTGAATTCTGGGGAATACATGTCCCCTCCTGCCTTTGCAGCCTCCACCTTCACCTTTCTCCACACCGAACAAGGATGCTCACACCTGGAAAGCAGCAGCAGGACAGAGAAAGGCAGGCAGGGACATGGAAGGAACCAGCAGTACAGGACAAGCAGCCAGGCCCCTTTCTTCCCAAATAAATCGATAAATCCATGGGTCATCTTCTAAAATGACCAGACACTCTTAAAGTTTTAGTCCAGCTTGAAACAAAGCTAGGATTTTTTTCTGAGCGGTGCCAGCACCCAAAGACCAAGGCAGGAAAGGGCAGGCAGGCAGTGGCGCCCGTCCTGCCAGACCCTCCTCACCGCGCTTCCTTTACGCCTCTCCTCCAGAGCCAGCTCCTCACCACTTCCTCGGTTAAACCTCAAACGCTCCGCTCTTCACCGAACCTGTTTGTTGCAGAGCGCCGTGCCCCCCGCAGCCCTCCCTCGCCGAGGCAGGGGCCTTACCCAGCCCTGTGGCGGGCGGCGGCCCGGGGGCGTCGGGGCTCCCGGCGCTGCCCTCCTGGCCGCCCGGCTCCCACGCCTCGCTGCTCTCCGAGGCCTCCGCGCCGGCTCCGCACGGCCCTTTCCGGCTGCCGGCCGCCTCGGGGCCGCAGCCCCTGCCCTCCTCCTCCGCCTTCACCGCAAACCACACCTTGAGCTGCTGGGCGCCGAGGCGGGCGCGCTCGCAGAGGCCGGGCACGTCCTCCTCCCGCAGCCCCTTGTGCTTCTCGTAGTAGTCCTCGAGCACCTCCCGGCCGGCGGGGCTGACCTCCACCAGCCCCGGGGGGAAGAGCCCCCGCCGGTAATTCTCATACCACTTCAGCTGCCCGTTCTTGTAGCCATAGCGGCTGTCCCCGAACCAGCGAATGACCTCGGCCCGCGGCAGGCCCGTCTGGGACACGATGGCATCATACTCCTGGTTCGTGGGGCGCTGGGTCTGCACGAACATTTGCTTCAGCAGATGCCGCTGCTGGGCCGTTTTTTTGAAGTTCAGTTTGGTTTTGGGAGGGGTGGGCGGCCGGCTGGAGCTGCCGTCCCCCTTTTCATTTGCGCCGGTCCCCGGTACCTCGGTTTTGCCGTCGGACTCGGTCACTCGCAGGTTTTTCAGGTTGATTTTGATGGGACTCACCTTCCGCTCCGCCGAGTTGGGGTTGCTGCCGGAGGCGTCGACTGAGCCGTTCTCACTCGTGGCCCTCTGCTCATCCGAGGAGTCTTCCCCTTCCCCGCCGCCATTCTCTGCCTCCTCATCCTCCTGTTGAGCCACCTCCTCCACTTTCTTATTCTCCTCCGCCACCTTCTTCTTCCTCCTCTCCGAGAACCAGCTGTCGATCTCCCTCCGTGTCATCTTTGTCTCCCCCCTCAGGCGGTTCACCTCTTCCTCGGCAGGAAGGGGATTTTGGGCAAAACTGCTCTCCAGGGCCTTCAGCTGCTCCGGCGCTCGCTCCTTGTACTTGGTTGGGGTGAAGTCAGGTGCCTGGTGCCAGGACTGCCGCCGTGTTGGGTGGTGAGGGGCCGGCGTAGCCGCCATCGCTGCAGGACTCAGCTCAGCTCCTCTGGGTGGGACATCCAAGGTGATCTCAGGCAGGGAATCAAGAGCACTGTCTCCAGGGAAGACGGCCCGGCCGCCTCTCACATTCCTGTAGTGGTACCTCCTGTCGCTGAACCATTTTCGGATCTCCTTGGTGGACAAGCCCGTGATCTTTGCCAGCCGCTCAACCTCAGCCTGGCCAGGGAACTGGTTTCTGCAGAAGCTGCCTTTGAGGGCTGAGAGCTGCTCGTGGGACTTCTTGTTTTTGTAGACATTGGGATCCAGGAAGGTCTGCGAGGAGATGGCAGGGCAGGCGGTGAGCAGGGACTGGCCACTGTTGACCACCTTGACCCCAGAGGTGTTGCTGGAGCTCACGGTGCTGTGCTGCCCTGCCGGCTGTGGCTTGGGGACAGAACTCACTGCCAAGGTGAAAGAGGAGCTGGTGCCCTTCAACCCGTTTGCCATGATGGGCTGCGTGACCAGCAGCCCCCCCGTCCCCTCTGGCTGCCCCACCACGTGGCCTGGTAAAGTTGCCTGGATAAGATGGGGAACGGTCCCAGGATTTGCAACCAGGGGCGTGTTCAGCACTGTAATGGTGGGTTGTGGCACAGACTGGATAACAGTGTTGAACATCTTCTTCCTGGCATCTTCGATCTCCTCTGGTGACCAGCTAATGCCCTGCTTCAGCCTCTGGGCAGTGAACCAGATCTTCAGCTGCTCTTCTGGGTACTTGGTCACCACGGTCAAGTAGCAGAGCTCAGCTTTGGTGGGGTAGGGGAACTTGTTGAAGGAGTTTTTCAGGAAGCTGTTGGAGTCCATGGCAGCATTGTATGTGGGAATGCTGCTCAGTGGGATCATCACCTTGGGAAGGGACTTGGATGTAGGGAGCTGCTGATGCAACGGGGGCTGCTGCTGCAGAGACACAAGTTGTGCAACCCCCGCCTGCAGAACAGGCACGTTTCCTATGATAGAGCCATTCACTATGTGGGATGACTTTGATGAACTTGCAGTGGGCTGGCTGACTGGCACCGACCCATTTGGGAATGAATGCTCTCCATCCTTCACCTCTGACTCACCGCCCAACTGACTCGACACATTCTCCTTCAGCGTGTGGATTTTTTTGGCCTCGGGTTTCCCCTTCATTATCTTCATGATAGGGGTTTTGGTAATGATAATTTCAGACTGGCCATCTGCCCCTTCCTCAGGGAGCTCTCCTGGCAGGTCATGGCTGCTGGTGGCCTCACAGGGACTTTGCTCCACGGTTGTACGAGTGTCCTGCTTCACCACCCTCCAGACAAAGCCGGTCTCACCGGCGTGCGACTCAGCGTTGTGGTGCGAGAGCCCTTCGTGGCTGTTGGCCAGGAAGCTGCACCTAGCACAGGCAAATGCAGGCTCTTTGCTGAAGTCTGGGTGCTCAGAGTCCAAGTGCCCAAAGAACTGGTGAAGGTCCTGAGAGCCAAAGTCACAAGGCTTGCAGATGTAAGTGTCGCCGTCGGCAATGCCGCGGTGCCCGTTGGACAAAGCTCCGTTGTTGCTGCTGCTGGCCCCAGCATCACTCGCTGCTGGTCCTTCTGCAGGAGCCTCTGGTTGTGTTCCTTCATGATCATCTTCTCCAGCATCCTGCTCGGTCTCCTGAAGCACCAGTGTTTTTACTGGTATCATGCAGGGAGTTGTGGATTTCCTTTTGCTAGCCATCGCTACAGTTGATCCAGAGGACTATTATTCTTTCATTTAAATGAAATTCAAATTTAGAAAGCACTATTGCAAGTGTTCTGTGGTCCAGATTCCAGCAAACTCATGGTGTCCCAAGGAGTTGTTGACAAATGTTCATATTTGCCACTGAACCTGAGGATAAGGAGAGGGAGGAGGGGTTAGTTCCCTTGGTATTAGACAAAGTACAACTGCTCTGGTATTTAACTGCTTCACTCAATAAATAATTTTTCTTCTTTCATTGGAAAAATCTAATTTGACCTTGGATTTACTGTATTTTCACACCTAAACCTGTGAAACTATCTGTTTCAAACCAAACACACAAACGTGTCACTTTTACAGCCCACATCAAATTCTCATTTAAGGAGGAAAAACACTGAATTTCCCCCTCATTCTGCCCTGTCAAGACCCATCCTTGGTGTTTCAGCAGGGAGAGCAGTACCTGGGCTCCCTGTGCACCCAGGTACCAGCTCAGCCTCACAAAGGAGGTGACACCAGGCAGGGTCACCTGGGAAAGATGCCTGCTTTCCATCACAAAAGAAAGGATGAAAAATCCACATATTCCCCACAGAACATTTCAATTTTTTCAAAATCAGCATTTTCCATCCATCCTGTCAGGAAGTTTCTTGCCAGCTCAGAGCACTGTGCCTGTGCCAAGAGTCTCTGCAGACACCCAGAGCTGCTGCTGGGAGCGAGGAGGCTGCAGTATTTTAGCCCTTCTTGCTCAGCAAGCCTGCAAAGCATTTGGGAGATGCCCTTCCCATCCTGTGTACACTTCATTCCTGTTCCAACACCATCTGTGAGTCCTCACTTGGAGCTGCAAGGCAAGGTAAAGGCCCCACAGCTCAAGAGCAGCATCACACTGTTCCTGGCTCCTAGGCTTCCCCTCCCACCACCTCTGCAGCTTTTGGCAGTCACACCACCCTGTGCACTGGGATATTCCCTAACAAAGGGTAATTTCTCGTCAGTGCAAGCCCATTTTGCTGGCCTTGGGCTAACCAGAGATTTGTTACATTCAAAACCAAAACCAAACAAAAATAAGCAAAACCCAACCAACCAGCAATAAACTTTTTCCTTTATTTTTTTTCCTCCTCTGAAGCTCCAGCAGACCCTGAAGTGCTCCAGCCCATGGAAGGTCAGGGCTGGCTGAGGCATTAGCCACAACCTTATTCCTGGCCTGATGGAGCTTTCCCACTTGCACAGCAAATGCTCTGTGCCTGAGATCATGACCCCAGGGCAGCAAAGCTGCTGTAGCTGGCACCAGGAGTCATCTGCCTGGTGACACCCCTCTGTCAGCCTTTTCTACAGCAACTCTGCTTTTCTTCTCTCTTCAACAGAGGGATAAAATGGTATTTTTCCAGACTGCAAGGTCACTTGGAAGCATATGGACACACTGATTCATATTACAAAGACTCCGTGCCAGATTTCCCTGAGATTTATAGTAACAACTGAGCTTTATAAAAACACTCATAAAAAATTTGAACTTAAAAAAAAAAGACTTACCATCCTATGAGATGACTCACCGAGGTAATTCCTATCAGTTACAGCAGTTGTGCACCAGCAGCTTTCTCAGATCAGATATTTGGAGCTGATCTCATGCACTGAGAAATGCAGATCAGGCAAATGCCTTGTTGGTGCTTATGCAATACCTCCTGTGCTTAGTTTTGTTGGTAGTTTTTAGAACAGAGAAATGAAAGATCCTCATGCAAAAGAAATTAAAAAAAAATCAAATGGAGGAAGTTCCATTTCAAATGACCTCCCTAACTTTATTAGATTTTTTAAAAAAGCTGGTTCTGAAAGCTGACATCATTTTTTCCAAATGGGAGAGCCTGGATGGCTGGCTCTGGCCTCAGCAACTCTCAGGCACCGTTTGAAAGACTGACGGGAAAACGTAACTTCCCGTTAATGTGGGCTGATCTGAGATTACAAAACAGTCCTGTAAACAGTGTTAGTCATCACTGAACTTGGCATCAGAAAAGACTGCTTGCTATGCTAAGGCATGGTGAAGAGCTAGAAGTTATAACTTTAAAAAAAAATTCTATAAATAAAACAGGTATGAAAGCCGTGAACTGGATTTAGAGCATGTGGATTGCACATCTCAATACCTGCTTTGTGCCACTCTCATCCATCCCACCTTCTCCTGGCTGGTCCTGCCCTCTGCAGAGGGCCAGAGTTATTCATTAGCATTAGCAAGTGGAATATTTGGATGGCTATGAATGGGCTGTGCTATTCAGAGGGGAACAGCATCCATTTGACACCAATCCCGAGATGCTCATTTTTGATGCTAAGTTAAATATTACACAGTCTAGCAGGCTGCAATGACCTTTCCAAGTTGAGTCAATCAGGGGAAAAGCAGTAAGATCAGCCTGAAGGCTACAAAATACAGCTTTAAAGGCTGAGAGGAGTTTCATGTCAGGGAAGCAGTGGTAAAAGGGAATACTTATTTCATTTTATCCTGCAGCTTTAGCACAGAGAGAAGCTGCTGGGCCCTCTGCAACCTTTTTTCTTTCCAGCAAACTCCTATCTCCATTACTGAGACAGCTCCAGTCCCTGACAGATCTGACCCAGTGTTTATGGAGTCTCCGGATATCAAAAAGATGATTTTTATCTGTCAACAGAGTAAATTTGATACAAAGCAACAGCGACACACAAAGACCCCCATTGTGCCACATTAATAAAGTGCCTCTCCTGAGCACTCCAGCGCTATTATTTTGGGTAAGTGTGAATGGCCTGACCCACCTACAGAGAACCTAAAAGCTCTGCATTTCATTTACCAGCACATTTGCATCAAACTCTGTGCTCTTTCCAACAACTTTCCTTAAAAATGCAATCAAAGCAGCCCCAGCCACCACAGCTCTCCTGCGGGGCTCCAATATTAATGCCACCTGAGAACACAGATTGCAAATTTTAGCTGGAAGTGAATCACAGTGGCAATTTACTGGGGGAAAAAAAATTAATCAAGTGTACTGTTTGTCCATTTCATTTCCACGGAACAGTTGCATAACCACATGTTGGAAGTATGTTTTATTCACTGCTCACCTTCTGGAATGCACTTAATACACCACTAATATATAACAGAATGGATAATTCTCTGATTTCTCCCTCATTAAAATAAGTGAGGGTGTTCTAATTGATAGGGTAAATTAATGGCAGAAAAAATAATAAATTGAAAAAGATCCTTACAACTGATCTCAGTGTATATATCACCACTGCAGATACGTCAGACCCATCTGCACAGCCATGAGTGAAGAATTCTATTTCCTATGTATTATTTTATGATTAACTGGAACAAAGAGACAAAACTGAATGAAAGAGTTACCTGGTGCCAGGAAGACAAAATTATTGTACTTAAATTCATGGTTCCAATTTAATTTATACCTGCTAATTTCAAAACAAGGTAGCAGAGTAAGCAGGTCAAATGTCCAGTGCATCTAAACCATCCCTACTGCTGGAAATTTGATGGAAAACTGACTTAAAGCAGAGTAAAACCAATTTTTTTCCCAGTGATGCTCACAGAAATGAAGGCTGGAGGGAAAGGTGGCAGTTCCAGGTACAAAACCAACACTCTGCAGAGCAGCTTTGCCTCTGCTGAGGGAAACAATGCCCAGACCAGTCACAGTGAGCTCTGCAATAGCAGAAAATTTACTTCTACAGAGATTAACAAAGGGAGGTTTCGAAATCTGCACTGCTGAGTATGAACTTTCAGCTTTTTCCAGCTTGGCTGGATATAACTGGTTTGGTTTTAAATGTTTCACTGAATTAACGAGTTAGGTTGTTAATGCAAAACATTCACTGCATGCAGAGCCAAGGTTCCCAGTTAGCAGATTAATTTTTTGTGACCTTTTGCAAACCTCGCCTAGAAACAGCAAGCAGAAAACCCACCAGGCAGCAGCACAGGGACACAGCAGCTCCAGCCCCACTGCCCAGGCATGGGAACATAGGGACACACTCCCCTGCCCCCAGCCCTGCCAGCACTGACAGCAGGGACAAAGCTCCATGGGGACACAAAGGATGCCTGCCTGTTCTGTGGGCTCTGCTGAAGAGGGAGTGCTCCGTTAAAATAAAATGAAATTAATAAAAAATTCCATTTCTAAAAATCAGCACTAAAATAGAAGTAAAATAACAGTTTTCTCAACACTTTCAGTGCCTGCTAGGCAGGCAGACACGCTCCCCAGGTCAGAGACAAAGTTAATGTTTCTGTCTCATATGGAGCCAAGCACAATATTGGCACTTTAAATAAAAGCGGTTTGTTTTTAAGCTGAAACTCTGCAGGCCCCAGCTGATAGCATCATATGAGGGGGGAAAGAGGAAGAAATCAAAGGAGGAAGAAAAGTTGATGTTTTTGAGTTTTTGTCTCTCCCTTCAGGCTCTACCTCCAGCCAGGGTCAGAAGATGCAGCGCTGTCTCTGGGAGTTCCAGATGACTTCCCAATCACACTGTAATTAGCCAGGTCATTAAATAAATGATCCCTGTGGCCAGAACCATCAACCCAAACCTGAGGGCTGAGCCCCCTTCCCACAAACATCCCCCTGTGTTTGAGAGCAGATCCCCCCAGCATGACAGGCACCCAGCTTGCCCGGGGAGCCAGCTCAGCAGCCTGGGACTGGGTGCATTTACCATGGTGATGGGGAAGGGAGGATAAACAGCTTCATGGATTTGGGGTACAGGCCCTGCTGCCAGCCAGGGCTGTCCTGGGACTCTTCCTCTTTGGCTGGACATTAACATTCCTTCTGCCTTTGCAGTCCATTCATGAGAAGTCATGTAGGAGTTCCACCAGTCTGAATTATTGCTGAAGGATGCCCAGTGGGGGCTACTGCTAATCCATCCCAGGGACACACTGGGTGGATGGACATCTCAGCAAAGACCTCTCCAAGCCACATCCCTGTCATTCCATACAGACAGACACAGCCAGCAGGGACAGATCACCTCTCCAGAGAAACTTCCAAGGTGTGGGAGGGACCTCTCTGCCAGCTGTGCCAGCCTGGCTCTGTGAAGGAGAAGAAAGGGCAAGATTTGGCAGGGCTGAGCTCCTCTGTTCCCACTGTGTGGCTGTGCATCCCAGCTAGCTGGAGAGTCCAGCATCCTCCTGAGTAACTCTGCAAAGGCTGCAGCTGGGAGGAAGTCACAGCATGCAGCATGGGAACATCTCCAGCAGCCTAAAAACGCTGCTGAGCATCACCCTGGCTTCTGGCACGCATCCCCATGCCATGCCCTTGCACCTGGAGGTTCATAACCCACACCGAGGTCGTGACACACTTAATTCTTTGGGGCTTTAACCCCATTCAGGACTGCAAGCTCATCAATGAGCAGTTAGCGAGATTTTCCCCTCCAGAGCAGATTGGCAGCACACTAACTCTGCAGGCACTCAAACCTTACCATGAACAAGCAGAGCCACCAGCAATACAATAACCACAGCCCCAGAGAGGCCACACAGGCAAGAAAGGCTCTTCACATCTTATTATTTCACACTGCACGAATGTACAAACACACGCACAAACTTCAGCAGTTTTGAGCTTCAAGCAGCATCACAGGCAACGTTTGTACTAAGGAACAATTTCTCTTTATGCCAACTGGTCAGGGTGCTTTGTAGCTTAAGCCTGGCTTTGAAACCACGGGTACAGTCTAAATGCAGTGGGAGCCGGTTGACCGAACAATCGTATTCATTCTCCATTCCTTGGCAGGCCTAGAGCAGAAAAGAGTCTTTTCCATTTAGACCAGTTAAACAGAGCTATTCATTAAAATTTCACCCTTCTCCAGACTGCTGGACTTCTCCATTGAAAATCTGCCTTTAAGAGAAGCCCTCTCTGCTCTGCCCCACAGTGCTCCTCAGCCCCCTGTCTCAAGTAGGTGCCCATTTCTGAGCTGTGTGTTTGGATTGCTCTTGTGCTGTAACAGCAGCACCTCTCCTATGTGTTGGTATCTGGGCAGAGGCTGCCTCAGCACTCAGGGACTAAGGGCAATTATCTCTGCTTTTTTGGTTTTTTTTTTTTTCCCCAGACAAGCGCAAAACTGAGCAAGATGGAAGGTTAGAAAGAGCTGGCTGAAACAGAACACGATTAGAGTATAAAAATAGGTCACTGGGATAATATAACCTTTACACTATTGGCAATGTGCCCCCCTTAGAGACAAGCCTGTGTGCTATATTTCAGGAGAATGTGAGGAATAAAAAACAACCACCACAACACACATCAAAACAAAACCACTGATCATCCCTCAGAGCTTTGCGTGCTTCTGTTTGAACATCACTAACATTAATTCACTCCTTTTCCTCTGCCTTCATCCATTTGATTGAGCACAAAATAAATGTTATGTAATCATACCATTAACATCTTCCAAAAAAGTAATAATCTCTTTTGGCACAGAGGCTTCATTACAGATTTGCTCCACATTGCACTACCTTAGCAGGGTTCACAGTTCCAGCAATCCAGGGACCCACCTCCACAGCTTCAATCCTCAGATTTTGTCCATGCTGCACAACATTCCCAGCATTCCCCCAAAGCAAAAGGCCCAGCAGACAGATAATCACATCTCAACAGAGCCAGCTCTGGGGTTAGCACTACCAGCAGAGGACACCAGATAGCATTAATGGAGCTTCAGGAAGTCCCTCAGCTCATCAGAATGTGGGTGTCCCATCACCTCACACTCAGCTGGTGACTGCCAGCAGGCTGGTTTGTGCCTGAACAGGACAGTATGACCATGCTTGTAAACACACTGGAGTTCCCATTTTAGCCCCTTGTGCTTTCTCTAGGATGTTTTCTCTTTGCTTGCATTGTCAGGGCTTTGTCTGTGATTTCATCTGAAACACAGGCATCTCACACATCAATTATATCCTGCCACACCACCTTCAGATGTGCCACACACATGCCTTTTGATCCCACCCTTGGAGCTCATTGCCAAGCATCACCATTTCATAGGACAAGCCCATCTTTGGCAGATGCAGCCCTCCAGAATATATGTGAAGATGAATAGGTTACACCTAAAATACACTTCTTTGTGTTTTTATTATCTGAAATTGCTGAACTGGCTCCAAGACAAAAATCTACTGAGGAGCTCAGAGCAACGAATAAGCACCAGAGGTAGATCTTTGTCCACATCAATTTTCCAACAAGGATATTGAGACTTTTAAATCAGCAGGGAACACTAGGCTGAGCTGCTGAGGAGCTCACAGGTGTGAGAGCACCCAGTGCAACAGAGCACACACAGTGCCACAGCCCCACTGTGCTCACATAGTGCCACTGCCCCACTGTGCTCTCAGTGCTGCTCCAGCCTGCCTCTTCCTAAGGAATCATCTTGGGGAAGCCTTGGAGCCCACCTTGCTGATGTACCACTGCTCACAGCCCCACTGCACATCACCTCCATATGGGCAAACCTTAATTGAGGGGCCATCACCCCAAATTTGGGAATGCTCTCCTGCCAGCACAACATTTACTGTTAAAACAAAACCAGTGTCAGCTTTTATAGCAGCACCAAAACAATCCCACTGCAGACACAAACCCAAAAGCCTGTCACACAGGTTTCTCACCAAGCATCCAAGTCCCCTGTGGAATGAAGAGCCTCTTGCTGAAGCCAGGCTGACCACCAGCCTGATCACCAGTTACCGAGCAGCCGCAAAAGGGACAGGCCAACAGCAATTCCAGGGAAGTAAAGAGTGCCCAGAGCTCTAAAACAAGATGTGGGTGGGAAGGACTAAACCAAGCTACTAAACAGTACCAGAGGCGCTGGAGCTGATCATCTGCAGCACAGCCTGATGACTACGAGTGCTGCAGCCCCTTCCCAGCTGAGCATTTTTGGATTACTTCATCCCCCATGCCCTTTTGCAATATGCAGCTTCCAGAGCCGTGTTACATCCTGGCTCAGCCTCAGCTCCCATTCCTCCACTTACAGTTGCTATAACCAAAAAGAAAACTGCAAAATACTTCATCTGAAAGCAAAGAAACAGGGTTTGGCAGGTTGGGATTGTGGATTATTTTTTTCCATCCCCATGCATTCTGCTTCAGAGTCATCCTTTCAGACGCTGCGCGCAGCCGATGGCTTTTGCAGCTTATTGAGCCCGCTGGTTTATGGCAATGTTTTTCTGCTCACTGAACTGGCTCATTCTTTCAGCAGAACAAACTGTTCCACGTTGAGGCAGGAGTTGGCTGTGTTTTAACAAAGGATTTTTCCCTTCTGACAGTGTTTTGCAAAAGACCCAAAAAAAGGAGTTTGGAGCCAAGTTACAAAAGGTCAGGAGAGGCGAGTCGAGCACTGGGTGTAGTTCCTGTATGTCACAGCCAGACAAGGAAATGGGTGGGGAGAAGAGGAATGGCACTTCGAGCTGCAATAATATGTATAAAGTGATATTAATGAGGAATGGGCATTTAAATGAGGATGGCAAGTATGCAGGCACTGTAATTTTTGCTGTACAACAGCAGGCTTGTTATGTAGGCTGAGGCTTCTGCAATCATTTATCCATGTGAAGCATGCATTTGAGAGAGTTCAAGTAGCACTAGGAGTGAGAAAAAGGCAGTCTTATTTGCTTCCCCTCCCCAAGCTGATTTCAAGGAGCTACCGCACTCCCATCTCCCGTCAGCCAAATGAATATTCAAAAGGCTTTTGCCAAGCCAGCGCCAGTCAATCAGGGAAACAATGCTGCAGGGAAAAAAAAACACTGGGCTGAGAGACCTGTGTGAGACAGGCACCTTGTCCATCACCACGGCTCTGCTTTAGCATCCAAGCCTTTCATGTGGTGCACGGTGCTGCTGTTCTGCCTGCTCCACCCCCTGCCACCCCACAGGACAGCAGAGCTGCTGGATGGAGGATGAGCATCCCAAACCGGGGTGCTGCAAGTGGGGATGATCCCAGGACTGTGGTCCCAGCAACACAGCCCTCCTGAGGGACCTGGTAATAGCTCTTCCCTCTCTTATTCTACAGGCTGGGACCACAAATGTTTCCTGCATGGGATGGGCAGGTTCCTGGTGAGGGCCCATTCCCTGCTCAGCAGCAGCAGCTGTAGGAATTGGGTTTTTCTGCTCTGTGCACTGTACATGGATGGACAAGGCAAGATGGACAACTCCGGCCTTGCAGATGTTGGGAGGAGGGAGCCAAGGGGATCTGCAGCAGTTGACAGTATGTCATGCCTAATACTCAAGCTTTTCCAGGCCTCAGAGGATCCCTGAATAGAAAGAAACCACCCACCACTGGAGCACAGCCACTTTTGTGGCTGCAAGGGGCAGATGTTCAACCCCATACAACAATGCAACACAACAGTTGAGGCTGTAAGTGAAGAATGCTGGATCCACTTAAAACTGAAGAGGGAAATTAGGGACACCATCTAATTCTAGAACTACCATTTGGTCCTGATGCTTGAAGTTCACATACCTGCTCTGCAGGAGTGGCACAGGGCTTCCTTCCATTGCCTTAAATAGGCAATATCCTGGATTAAAGCACTGAACCACAAGGACTTCAGAAGCATATGGTCAGACTGGCAAGTGCTCAGCTCCTTCAGCTGGAACACCAGTTCCCAAATAAGTTCAGTTCCTTTTTAGCACCTACATAAGTGACAGACTTCCAGAAGTCCCAACTGGACTGCACAGGACGGGCCCTGCTGGCATAGAGAAGGGCAGATCATTAAAAGAGCTCAGTATCTCTGACAGCCAAACCCTTTGCTGAGATGAGCCTGGGGAGAAGCTGAGTTTCAGAAATCCTGCTCTCCACAGCCAGCATTAAATCCTTCACCACTCAATGGCCAAGAAGAGCTTGGCGTGGAGAACAACCATCCTAACCACCACACCCTCATTCACTGACCCTCAAGACTTCCCATGGGACAACATTCTCCCTTTCTCTGAAATACTCACCATGTCTTTTAGGATTGATAGCAAGAGAAAAATGGATTTGAGATCTCTCTGGGCAAAATCTGGGCATCTGGAACGTGCACCTGCCGCCCAAATGCAATCCTGGTCATTTGCCCCCTGGTTAGAAACTGTATTTGTTCAAAACCATTTGTCAAGACACTCTGGACAGAACTCAGAGACACAGAACAAAGTTCAAGGGTTATTTGTGATATGAACCATACCAGTCAGGGCTCTCCCCTTCCTCCAGCTGTTTAGTGACACTTGGAATGGAGTGGCCTTACTGGAGAGTCAATTATTTTTTCAGTTGAAAACTCACCATCCTCTAGATCAGCTGTGAGCTGAAAGCATCCCAGTTATTTACTGCTGGAAGCAAAAGGAATTTCCTTACTCTCAAAAAACCAGACATTTAAAATTAGTTTCAAGTTCAGTTGTGATAAACAAATCATATTCTCCTCCTTTCCCTCTCCTGTTTTGTTTTGGGGTTTTTTGTTTGGGTTTTTTTGCAGGGCGGAGGGGGATTGGTTGTTTGGAGTTTTTTGGGTTTTGTTTGTTTGTTTCTAAATCATGCCTGCTAGTCCAAGCAGCCTTTTCCTCAGTTGCTCTTTGCAACTCCTCATTTAAAAACTCATTCACAAGGATGCAGGGGAACTACAGACATCTTCTGAGAAGAAACAGCAAAGCCAGCTCTCAGATTTCACAGCTTTTCCTTTGACACTTGATTCCCTGAGAACCTCATTAAAAAGAAACAAAACACCATGTATTTAGGTTTTTTCACCACTTCCTATGAAGAGCAAAAGGTTGGGAACTGGGATGGGGGCTCAGGACTCCAAATATCTGCTGACAATGAGCCCACTCCACCTACCCTGCCCAAAAGCTGGTGATGCAAACAGCTCCCAGCAGATTGATGAGGAAGACAAAAGGTGTTTTAAATTCATATGACACTCCAATTAAAGGGTTTGGGGGTTTGGACTGAGTCCCACGAGCCTGAATTTATATTAATGTACTTTGTACCTTGTGGATCACAAGGCCTTGATACAAGGAGATTCTTTTAAAAAATTCAGGCCTGCTGGGAGAATTGCCTCCTTGCCATGTTTTAGTGAGTCTGCCCATGAACTGCCAGCAATTACTAAGCTTCCACTCTATATTCAAAGCTCTATACAATGGAGTTTATTATTTTTAAGCCTTTCAGACACCAATGTAGCAAACTTAACAGAGCTATTTGGAAGATTAAGACACAAACACCACCATATTATTCAATTTAGCTCCAACACTGAACACTTATTTCTGTCAAGGAT
Organism: Ammospiza caudacuta; assembly: GCF_027887145.1. Lineage (NCBI taxonomy): Eukaryota > Metazoa > Chordata > Aves > Passeriformes > Passerellidae > Ammospiza > Ammospiza caudacuta. Next base: position 10,404,137 of record NC_080607.1, read on the forward strand.
CACAGCTAATACATTGCCAACTGCCAGCAGAGACAAACACTTAAAGTCACACTGCAGCATGGTCTTATAAATCAAATTTAAGATATAAGAAGAAGGAAATTACTATCATTATGCAAGTACAGCCCAATTACCACCAACTGATAGCAAACCTATCTTCAGGTCCTGTAAAAATCCATCCCTAGAAATGATAGGCCAAGGAAATCCTCATTTTCTGTGCATGCAGTCATGTGTGAATCTACTAATACACCTCCAATAGCTGTATTAGATGACTTTTCTAAGTATTTTATATGTTCATAGGAGTGCAAAGAGACTTTGTTACCACTTCACCACCCCAGTTTGCAGTGGGAGGTCACTAATAGCTGCTCTATTTGCCAAATCAGGCCTGCAGACAGGTGACAAAGAGGAGTGAGGAGAGAAAACAAAGGATTTGTGCCTGTTTTCTATCATTGCAGTGCTCACAGGAGAGCTGACTGCTGCATTTTGCCCTCCTGAAACCATCCCACCCTTCAGAAACATTGCATGAACTCAGGTTAGACTGGGTGCAGGAGTAGCAGAGGGGAACAACATCCTTTATGGGAATAAAATGAAGTAAGAGTCAATTAAAAAAGAATCAGTTTGCCACACAAAGACTGTAATTTCCTTAGAGCTGACTTAACCTGTAGCCTTTGGAGAAAATCCATCTGTTGCAAATTTAAAATTTCCCAGCCCTTCAAATGAACGTGGAAAAGTTCTCATTGCAAAGTGTCCCATGAATAAAAGAAATATTTCTGGTTTACACCAAAGGCATCACAGACTATGTTTAACTTCAGCAAGTCAGAAATCAAGAACCCCTCCTGGCTTTTCAGAAAAAAATGAAGGCTTGTCTCATTACACCAGTCTAAAACATTCATTATCCTCATTAGGGTAAAGGGCACAGCAACATTATTAACTCTGTTTCACAGCACTAGGAAAACAGCAGGATAAAGTGAACTGCAGGAGTCAGCACGGGGGACAGTAAGGTAAAAACATCCATGCTGTGTCAGCAGGCAGCCTGCACACACAGGAATGGGGATGGCTGACTGGTAATGCCATGATGGAGCATTTCACTTGTAGGCCAGCAGCCCAAATCACAGTCAGGTTAGGAGAACATGGTCCCCCAGGCACTTGCCCTCTTCTCTGGGCTAGGAGTGAACAGAGTTGGGAGCACCTTGATGATACTGCTCCAAAATGACAGTGTGTCACACTGGGTCAGGCTCAGGACAGCAGGAACTGCCTCCATGCACCAGCCCAACATCACCCACCACACAGGATTGAGGGAATAGAAGCCTCCCAGGCAGGGCAGTGCTCACAGCCTGCAGGACTCATCCCTGATCCCATCAGGAGCAGACAGAGCAGAGGAACCCCCCGAGAGCAACACCCCTGTGATAATTGCACACGGAGCTGCCTCCCCAGGGGCCAGAGCAGGCAGAGCAGTGAGCAGCAGGGCTCTTCCAGGGAGCTCTCCATGGATCACTGCCATGACACTGCCAGGGATGGCTGGGAGAGTGGCTGGCAGCACTGCCCAAAGCACTGCCACCGTGTTTGGGGCTCTTCTGGACCATCTGTTTGCACATCAAAAACAAGCAGCAACCACAGAAAATTCATGGCCAGCTGCTCCTATCTGCACCCTTCACCCTTCTCACATTTGGCACAAGTCTCATCATCACCTGCAAGTGCTGGTGAGTGCAGAGAAGCTGCCAGTGCAGGAGAGACCCTCACTGTTTAAATGGCTCATCCTGGGCAAGGTCCCACGGGATGGCAGCTCCCTGTCTGAGGGATATTCAGGGTACACTCACTTGCCATCCCCCAGACTACATCAGTGTTCTGAAATCACTCACCAGGGCTCAGATCCATCAGGAAATTGCTGCCAGCCTCCTCCTTGTTGCCTGGCATCTTCCCCACATTGCTCCCTTCCTTGGTCAGTAGTTATTTCCATGGCATTTTAGAATTTCCCAAGAGACATGTGCAAAGCCTCTCCCCAGGGCTCCAAGATCCTCCAACAGACAGCCCTGAAGACTTTTAGAAGTCACACATCCATGTGATCTTCCCCACACATCAGTCTGGAGCTCACCCTCCCCCAAAAAGTGGCTTGAACAACTAAAAGTCTCACAACTTGGGGAAAAATCCACAGCCTTAAATATGTGTTGGCCCAGCAGGAAGATCACACAAACCACAAAAAGGAAAAACAACAGGGTTAGACAGCAGAAGTACTTCATGATACCACATCCTGTACATTGAATTCAATTTCTTCCCTTTCTAGTGTCAGGGGTGCTGTTCAAGACAGTTTTACTCCCAGTTACAAGGCAGAGTCTGAGGAACAGCCAGACCTGGCTCTAGACTGAGATTTACAATCCTGGTCTAGAAGCAGCCCCCGCCTGTTGCTGTGCCCTTAGGCCACATGCTGCCAGCTGCCCAGCCTTGCAGCATCCCAGCAGGACAGTCACTAACTCAGGATACCTTGAAGGAGAAGGGGGTTGGGGTTTTGCCTCCTGGGAAGGGAAGGATGGAGATGAAAGCAAAGCTTCTGTCCAAAATGGATGGATTTTTCCAGCTGCTGGGCCATGCCTCTTGCACAGGTGATAGAAATTATATTATTATATTATTAAATTATATATTCACATCAAAGATGAAGGAGTGGCCACAATTCACACTTCTCGTTCTCAACTGTGTGACCAGAGGGAAATACAGATAGCAGCACTTTTAATATTTCTGGATGGTCAGATACTCCTCAAGAACATTTTCCCTCCACAACCACCACAAGGTCTGATTTTCTGCCACATCCCAGAGATGATAATTTCCATCCACCCACAGCATCCCACACCCGCTGGAGCTCACTCACTGCCACAGGGTGGGGGTCTCAGGCTGGTGGCTGTCCCAGACCCACCCCAGATATGGCACAGGGAAGAGGGGCTGCATGTCCCCAGGACAAAGGAGGCTCAGCATCACTCTGTCTCAACTCTGCTGTACCTAAAACAGAGGCAGATCCCCCCAGGACAGCTGTGATGTGAGGGTTTCCCACAGCTCACCCCATGGGAATGGCAGGGAGCCTTCAGAGCAGCACACAGGAGACAGCCAGCCCCTTGTTCCCCCCAGGATGGCTGCTACTCCAACCACGAGGTTTTAGCTGGAAAGCTTCTCCTGACATTTAGGGAGTGGGAAAAGGGGTGCTCAGTGCTGTTACCCTGCACTGGGAAGGAGCAGGGAGAGATGAAATGATCTGCCCAAGGTCTGTCTGCATACTGCCATGGGGAGCAGGACCATGTGCCATCATCTCTGTCCCCAAAGCCATCACCCCTCCTTAGCAACCACCTGGGTTCAAAGCAGAAAGGCAGCACCAGAAACCTGCTCTGCCCAAACTGGCCATCAATTTAAAGCTCAAGAGCTGAGAGCAGTGCTAAGGAAGATTTACAGCTCAATGAGCAACCACCTTGCTAGTGCAGTTATGCCAGCACCTAATGGAACATATTCTCTGGGTAAAACCCTTTAAATGGATCATCCTGTTCTGTTTTCCCCAGGAAAACAGAAAAGAGGCCCATGAGATGGTCATGCTTCCTAGTCCATCCATGTTCTTCACACAGCTGCTCTGGAAAAGGGTACAGACACCTTCCCACTGCCACAGCTCCTGGCTGGAAGGGAAATGCTGTCACCAGTGTGTTACAGAAAGGGAAATGAGGCACAAAGCAATTTTAAATAACTCGCCCAAGGTCACAGAAAGCTTATAGCAAAGTCAGTAATTAAACTCAGGACCTGTGAGTCCCCAGTCTAGTTATTTATCAGAATTCACCCTTTAATGGGTCACCTTTAGTCAGATACCCTCCTATTTTGCACTGCCACTGAATTATACTGGCAGAGGGAATTATAACAAGTTTCCCTTACAGCCCAACATGCTTAAAGGGCTGTTTTGGAAATTAAAGCAAACTTGCAGCATGGAACAGGCAACTCCTCAGTGCTGCAGTGAGCTGAACCACTGAAATGATTACAAGGCTCCAGATCAAGCTGGGAAATAAGAAGCTGTTTTTCCTCTGCAGTGAATCACTTTGTTTTGAAGGGTGGCCTCCAGTCCACAGTTTGCAGGGTGGTGAGTAAGAGCTCACCATTTCACCTTGGATTTGTGTCCTCTTTCACAAATACCTCTGAGGACACAGAATATTGCAGCCTTAGCTCTGAGCCAGACATCCCAAAGCCTCTCCCTTTGCAGGCCTCTCCTTGAACCTGACGTGCCACCGGTTTGTGTTGGTACAAAACAATAGAATGGACTTTATCCAGACTTCCACAGGCCACAGGCACAGGTCTTTCCCTTCCTAAAGAAAACCTGTCCAAGCACACCCCAGTCCCTTCACAGAGACTGGACACAGCCTTGACTGGAGCCTTGCACAGCCTCAGGGCACCCTGGCACACAGGGCTGGCTGAAGGCATCTCTGGAGCATCCAACTGCAGCTCCTGGGGCCCTCCTGCTCTTGGAGCCCCCAGAGCCTTCCTGGGGCACTGCTCACCTCACCAGAGAACAGCAGAGCCACTGCACATCCCAACCTCAGCACAGGGGGAAGAACAGCAAAGCCAAACCCTCCTGATGCACAGATGTGGTTTGTAACAGCACAGACCATCAAACCACATCTGTGCATATCTGCAGTGCTCAGATCCCTTTCAGCTGGTGACAAACAGGGGAAGTGTTGGGCAATAGGTTTGGAAAGGGACATGCAGGATGGAATTTGCCTTTCACAAAATACAATGTGAGGGGCAGGAGTCAAAACTGTTAGTGTGGGGCTAGCCAAGAAGTTTGTGCATCCTGTGGCCTCATCTTTCTGAGTACTAGCAATTTAATTTGTCACACTGATATTGTATACTTGTCCTGAGCAAATAGGTCAGTAAGAAGAAAGGAGGAATGAGGGGAAAGGATCCAAAGGCATTTGGAAAACTCCATCTGATCTGCAAGTTGGGGAACTTTGCAGTTACACATACTGATTGGGGGGATAGGAAAAGAGGAGGTAAGAGAGGCTTCACAGCTCCATGCTCAGGGCTACAGCCCTGCCTGGGGACTGAGGGGCACTGGGCAGTGCCAGCCCCAGCCATCACCTTCCCAGGGAGCACCAACACTGCCAGCTTAACAGAGAGAAAAGGAAAAAAGAGAGAGAGCTTCACCTCTTCCAAGACTCTGTTACAGAAAGAAACCCCACATGCTACCAAATTACAAGGACAGAGGACAATCCTGTTTTGCAAAGCCATTGTGTGGGGAATTCTTTGCTTTGAGCTCTGCTGCAGATTTGCAGATGAACGAAATCTTGTGGAAAATTTACCTCTCAGGGTGAGGAAATGAAATCTCCTTTGCCCATCTGTTCTTCACTGGCAGAGCAGAGGCTCTGGGTGGAAGGGCTGCATGAGTGGGATAACCCTGCCCCAGCCCTTTAAGGCCACTCACCAGAGGTCCCTGCTGTCACTGCACACCACAAACCCCAGTGAGGAGCACACCCAGGGCTGCAGCTTCACACAGGGCACCAGTTCTGGGACAGCACCTCATGTTGTCCCACCATGGATCCTGACACCATCAGATCAGGGTGAGCCCTCAGCCCTGTGCAAGAACCAGCTCAGCACAAACACCTCCCCAGGCTTATTAGCAACAAGACCAAACTGGCAGCTGTGGGCCTGCAGATCCTTGGGCCCTGAACACGGGGCTGAAGAGGCGTGACATCAACTATGGCAAAAATTTGCTTGCTTTGAAATCCTACTCCTGCTTATTTATGTTACAGGAGTACCCAGAGGCCTCAGCCAAGCCCTGCAGAGCTGGGGCTGCAGAAGTGCATTTGCACATGTCATGGCCATAGAATCACTGAATGGTTTGCATTGGAAGGGACATTAAAGATCATCTCAGTCCAGCGCTGCTGTTACGGGCAGGAACACCAACCCTACATCAGGCTGCACAAAGCCCCACAGAGAGCTCCTGCCCCATGGCCAGCCACAAGCAGCTCAGTTTTCACTAGAAATAACTCACAGCCAGGCTGGAGGTGAACAGGGCAGGCTACAGGAAAGAGGCAGGAAAGGGTTAGGAATGAAGGCAGCAGCCAGGCACCATGGCCAGGGGTGTCCCTGGGGCTCCCCCAGTGCTCCCACAGCAGAGCTGAGCTCTGTCTCCAGCAGCCAGAACACCCTGGTGAAAATGCTGCACTCAGAGCTCTGCAACCCCCACGAGGATGCAGAGATGGCTGTTAACCTAAACAGACAGGTCTGAGATTGATTTGCAGGAAGGATGAAATCAAGAGGCAAAAATAACATTTCCAACACACCAGTGACATACCAAGCCCTTAATCCAAGGCACTATTTACAGGCCAAGAGCATTCCTTGCTGCTTTTACCTTCAGCTGCAAGGTCTGGGTCAGCAGCTGCCTTGGAGGAGCCTGTTTGAAGGTAACAGACAGCCCAGGGAACAGCCAAGCCAGAAACTGGGATTTGCAAGCAAAGATAAATAATTAAAGGCACAACTGAGCACAGCTCACTAGACTTTGCTTCACAATGCAAGTGCTGAACGTGGAAACCTCAAAACATTTCCTCCCCAAATGCATTAAATGCCCATTTTGCTATTTCAAAGTCTTCTACTTTCTCCAGCATCCAGATATTCACTTCCCAGATGCACTGCCAGGAATAGGGTCTTGTAAATAAAGTTTTACAAAAAAGGAAGGTTAACACACAACATATTTTTCCCATTACTTCAATACATCCTGCAAGCTCTGCAAGCTTGGTAAAGAAAGAGTCTATTTAAAAACCTAGGGTGGGGAAGAATTAGCTCACCAAAACCATAAACAGATTTGCTTTGCACTTTCAGGCCAAGAGCAAAACAAGACAGGCCATGCACGTATTGATGCACACAATGGCACAATCGTTTTAAAAACAAATGAATTGGGAGGGAGAGGACACCACAGGAGGGTGGGGGGAAAGGAGGAGCAGAGAGAAAGGAGCCAACTTCTGCAGCAAAGATCCCCAGCTTGGTTCTTAAAGCTCCCTGAGAAGATACTGAAAAGCCTTTGTGGGCCAGCACAGGAGCACGAGCTTGCAGGGAGGATGGCACACTGCTACAAGGCCACAAGCCATCTCTGAGTGCTGCCCTTCCGTAATGAACAATGTCTTTTTCTGCAGATGGAACACAAAGGAATCCTTTTTATTTACCCAGACACCTTCCACATGAACCATCCACATCCATTATTGCTGTCTTTCCATGGCAGATATAAAATGTAGTGCTCCTTCTCCCTACTTTCCCTCCTAAGAGACCAACTCTGCTTACAAAGGCAGAGAGAAGCTACCAAAGCTTCACCCTCTTCCTCCTGCAAAATTCTCTGTTTATAACAGCCAGACCACCAGAGAGCCACAATGTTCACTGCATTTGCACAATTACTGCCATAAGGTTTTGAGGGCCCACCTAGATGCAATTAGTGGAGGGAACTTCAAGGAGGACAGCTCTCAGGAGGCTGAGGGTGCACGTGGATCCCAGCACATCACATGCTCCAGCAGGGTGCTTTAGTTTATTCCGACCAGTTTAACAGGCTGCAGAACTGGAAGTGTGTCAGGAAAGCTGCAGCAAATAGCATCAGTCCAGTTCCTGTACTCCCAATGCTGATTATTTAATAAAGTCTAGAAACAAGCAGTCTCCAAATGTGGCACATGGGTAGAAACCACTGCAGGGTTTGAAAATCCCCATTTCCACAGGGACACTGTCATTTATCACACAGCCATGAACTGGGTGAACAAATTCCCTGCCAGTCTGCTCACTGATGTTCAAGCATGGAGCTTACTTTTTGTACAAATAAAACGGCTTGGCTCTGCTATGAGACCCAATTTCTTCTTCAAAAGCCTGGAACGGTGTGATGGAAAACTGGAGTGTTATTTCCAAGCACACTTCTTCCATCCACAGAAGCCAAGGGAGAAAGCATTGCTCTCCTGACCCTTCATCCACACCATGGGACAGATGGATATTTATTAAGTGATATGGAAATAAAGTAAATCAGCAACTAGCACACAGATAGAGGAGCCAGCCAGGAGAAAAGTACAAACACACAGGCTATCTGAACTCTGCTTTGTTCACAGAGTGATATCCAAAAGCAAAGAAAATAAAAATTTCCCCTTTCTCAGGGACACCTGGAAGCATAAGCCAGGTTTGGTCTGACCACAGAGCAGCCCCTGCTCTCAAGGCAATGGAGCCAACCACTGCAAGATCATTCCTTCAGCCATCAGGGATCTCTGTGACACACTGGAAACACCACATTTCCCTGCCCAGGCTGCACAGCACAGAAGGTTTCACATCCCACACAGCACTGAGGTGACAGCAGTGTCCTACCTGCTCGAGGGAGCACGTCCTGAGCCTGTCGTTCTCCTGCCCCTCCTCTGTGCTCACCCACATCTTTAAAGTGCCTGCAGTTGCCTCAGTAGCACCAGGATTCAGGGCTGGAAGAGAAGACATGACACCAAAAATTACTGCTGCACCCCTAAAGGAGAAGGCAGCCTTTGGTTAGCAAAGGCTAAAAGCAAAAATAAAACACTGATCAGTTTGAGGTGTCACCCTGCCATGTTCCCACAGTACATCCCCCTAAAGCACCCCAAACACCCATCTTTGGGGTTTTTTTTCTCCCTCTCAATTAGTAAAGACATTATTTAGCAGAGGTTACCCCAATTTGCTGAATTAATCACCGAGCCCTGAATCCAGTGAAAGCAATCCCCCAGCTGCAGTGTGCTGGAAACCAGTGGCTGTACTGGAAACCAGTGACACTGCTGCCCAGCTCCCTGAGGGCTTGGTCCATTCCAGGGCTGGAAACCTCAACTGACCAGAACATATTTAGAGCAGCAACCACAGCACCCTGACTGCCACAGCCACAGCAGCAGCTAAATATAACATGCAGCTTTGCTCATAGCTGTGGCCTTTCTTTTCTCCCCTCATTTCCCCCCACTGCCATCCAATCCCTGTTCCCTCACCACTGGGGAAGCAGCAGAGCCAGCTCCATGTATTTCCTAATTTCTAAACTTTACTGTCTAAAGAGATAAGCAGCCAAGTGGATTTCTGGGATTAAGTTCAGAGCAGGGGAGAAAACAGCATATTGAAAAACAAAGAGTCACCCTGGAAAAAGGTGAGCCAGAGCTTGGAACAAGGATGAAAACCAGGAAAATTAGGTTGTGACTGCCCAAGTAAAGGAAAATTTAAAGTTGTTTGTTGCTCCTGCCTGAGCAGTGACAGGTCCTCCTCTCCCAGCAGCATGTCCCAAGTGTCCCATGCCCAAGGACAGAAGGGCTGGAACTATGTGATCTTTAAGGTCCCTCCCAACCCAAACCATCCTGTGATTCTATGATTCTGTGAAGTGTCCCTGTGCTTCAGCCAGCTCCAGTCCCTAAAGTTCCCTGCCAGGGCCCCACTGATGTGCTGCTCAGGTTGGATCCTGCTGACCACATGCTTTCAACGCAACTGTTGCATTTCTTGGATTAAATAAGAAAGTGACACAGAGAGATTTCACCAAATAACAGGCACAGATGCATTACAACTCAGGAAAGGGCTCCCCAAACCCACCCAACATCCTGCAGACAAGAAATTTCCACTCTGGCTGTAATTTTACAGACCAAACTCAGCAGGATTAAAAAAAAACAAAAACAAAAAAAAAAAAAAAACCAAAACAATAGCAAAGCAATTGGACAGGGGTGGAAGGACACAAAGGTTTTCCCTCACAAAGCATTCAGGTGTCCCAATGTTCCCTGCTGCAGAGTCATGCTTGGAGAAAGCTTTCCCCAGCCCTGCAGTGCTGGCTGCTCAATGTTATTTGTTATAAATTATTTGCTGTATGTTATTATCTCAATTTAATTCACAGGAAAAGCAAAGCAAGCCCAGAACTAGGGGGGAGAAAAATCAGGAGGCCTAAGTCTGGCAAATCACAAGACTTGAGAGAACAAGAAAAAATGCTTTAGATGCCACAGTTTTTTCTTTTTTCCTCGCTTTTCTTTTTTTTCCTCCCCTAAAATGAAGGGAAGGCTCACCCCTAACCAATTAGGTTTCAGCACACTTGGAAAGATCCCAGCGTTGAATGCCGAGACCTTGACATAACAGGTGACAAACTTTGCTGTGCCAGAAAAAATCTAACATATAATAAGAAACAAATACTAGACTGCTGATGGAGTGGGTTTTTATTCCAGAAATTTGTGTAAATGTCCTATATTAACTTGCACAACCCCAGCAACTCCCAAACCGAGTGATAACAGCATGGCCCCACTGCTTATCTGCCATTCCTCCTCCTGCAATAGTGCTTCTCCTCTCCCTGTGCCATGGTACATTTAATATCCTTCACACACTCCTTTAGGGATTCAGCATATGCCTAAGACTTCAGCAAACAAGATTTTGCATTCCTTGGAGTACCTAAATTAAAGAGTGACCTCGATCACAGCAGTCAGAGCAGCTTCGCGCTTCAAGAAATTAAAGGTGGCTTAAATAGAAACTTAAGCTGGAGGCAGAGATAAATCTGAGTCTTCCAAAACCTCGTTCTGAAATATGGAGTAAAGCCCCTGCAAATTTGGCACCATGAGCCATGATTACCCTGGCAGCTCCTCCTTGAATTCCCTGGAATTGCTGCTTCAAGAAGAATAACTCAGAGGGGGCTGGGGCGAGAGGGCAGCGACTGGGCTTTCCTCAGAGCAGAACATGCAAACAGCTCAGCTGCTTATCACTGAAACTGGAACAGCAACAAGGACAACCAAGGCATGCTTTTTTTCCCCTAACTTCTTTCAGATATTAAAATCCCAGTGTCCAACAGCCAAGATACACTGAGGTCCTTCTGTCTCGGTTATTTGCAGTGTCTGCCAGAACCACAGCCATCATTACCATCCCACTGCTGTCCTTACAGCTTCCCAAGGCTTGACTGAGCAGCTCAAACCCTGCACACAGCTCCAGGATGGAGAATATCTTCCCCAAATAGCAAATTCAACACACACAGTGAGCCATCTTACTGCACCTGGAGGTTTAGCTCTGCAATTTCTGAACCAGCTGGACCAGTGGGCTCATGAAAGGGGAGAGAGAAACTCCAGCACCACTAAGTGACTGAACGTTTCAAAATCAAATCCACTGCAAAGGCTCAAAATAGAGATTATCCTGTTTTCCTTTTACCTGAACCCCACCTCAGATTTATTTTTTTAACAGCTGCTAGCTCTCTTTTGGGATCTTAACAGAACATCTTGCTTTCTTTTGGGATTTTTTTTTTTTTGACATGACTGAAAAGGGAACTAGGCTGTCCCAGAATAAAACCTCCTTGCAGAGCAAAGCCTGGTTCACCCTGAGACTCGCACAAGCAGACACAGCAGCCCCAAGCCCACCTCTCTGTCCACACAGAGCTTGGGCTGAAGAACAACAAAATTATACAGAAAAACACAAAACCAATTCTGCCCACCAGTCTCCAAAGGAGATGCTTTGAGGGATGCCTCACCTTTTCTTGCAGTTCTCAGAACTAGGAAATAGCTGAGCTCTGAAGGCACTTTGCAGGATCCCAGCTTTAGCAGAGATGGGCACCTTCCTGAGGTGTCCACGTGGAGCTGAAGGAAACTTCTCAGACATGTGAGACCTCCTGACACTGCCCAGCAGAGACTGTCTGGCCCTGCAGCCTCTGCTGCTCGTGGAACACTGATTTTTAAAAGTTACCATTCCCAAGGTACAATTAAAGGACTGACAAGTTACCATTCAGGATCTCTAGAGTGGCTGTTTCTATTTATCCAGGATTTACAGAGCTGGGAACTCAACTTCACTGATATTTCTTTAAAGAGAAATATCTGTACTAAAAGCAACATCATTCACTCCCCTCTGTCTCTTCCTATTCAAGTGAACCAGCATCCCAGAAAAGCTTCACCACTGAGAGAGGCAAGTTGTACAACTTAATGTCCATAACATTCCATTTCAGAACCAAAGAGCATAAAACATTTCTAGGCAACATCTGCTTTCGTAGGGAGGCATGCAAACTTACATTATGTTTAGTCAGTTCAATCTTTTTTAAGTGCCTGAAAATTTAAGCCACAGAACATCATTTCTCATCTCTTGCTTATTTTAGACCAAAACCAACCTTCTCCAGCCTCACCACTCCAGCCAGGAGGGAAGGGAGCACAGGACAACTCCCACTGCAGGGGAATAAACTGCATCTGCCTCATGCATCAGTGACCATCAAGAAATATCAGAAAGATATTTCCAAGTTGTTTAAACCTCTGAAAACTGATGCTCCACAAGCTCTTCAGACCATCAAATCCTGTTGTTACTTTCAAGCAAATTATTTTGGCCTTAATTTTGCCCATTATTCAATCTGAACTTTTTTCTCTACAGTTTTAGGGCCGTGACCTCTTGCTCTTCCCACTGTGTACACAGAGAGCAACCACCTCCTTCCCTTTCAGACCTGAAGATGCTTTTCCTGCCTTGCTCTTCTCCCATCTAGAGCCAAACAGCTCAGGTTTGTTCAGACCAGGGTTTTCTAGACCTGCAGTCAATCTCCTTACAACTCTCTGCATCTTCTCCACCCAAACTCTCCTCCCTCCTGACAGAACCAGACAAGGACACTTTTCCCCATCCTTCTGCACTACACTACTCCTGATGCTGATGTTTATTTTCAGCTGAGTTTTATGCCCAGCCCCCAAGAATTTACAAGCAGATCATGGTCCAGTCCATGTCTACTGGAATAATTTTTTCCATTGCAAAGAGGAGGATTTATGGAATATTCCCATGATGCTAAAATTCCTATTGCAGGAAATTCCTATTTAAAAATTTCAAATCCTCTTCAGGTTGGGTTTAAAAACAACCAAACAGGTGTATACAACATGGAGCATTAAAAGTCAGTAAATGACAGTCAGCTTCTCATCTAAAAAAAGGAAACAACAGACTCCCTCTCCTCTCATTTTCATCTCACTGCCCAAAGGATGCTCTCAGAACCACACAAAGAGATAAATTTGTTATTAAATAAATTTAACTATTATTAATTATTTAGCTATTATTAATAAATTTAACTATCATTAAACTTTAATATTAATAAATTTAACTATTATTAGATTAAATTATAATTTAATCTATTATTTGAGAGCAGTAATCGTCACTTTGTTCCATGTTTTATTCAAGGGGCTGTGATCATCTGTGTGATTTTCCAGCTGAGGAAGCAGAAGAGCACTGGTTTCCCTTTCATCCCAAACTCCCAGGCCTAGAGCAGGATGTGGGAAGCTGTGGCTCCATTCCTGTACTGCCTGGAGGTTTTGGCATTTTTAGCTTCAGCTCCTGCTGGGATTTTCTGGGATGGGGAGCTCTGTCAGTCCCCTGGGATCTGCTTCCCATGCTGAATAGCACATTTAAACTGTCAATACACTCAATAACATGGCTGAACAGTTCCTCTGCCCTTATCTCCAGCCCCTCCCAGCTGCAGTTACTGGTGCCATTCACAGTTTTGTGGGAGCAGAGAGACAACAAAAGCAAAAATAAGTTTTTTCCAAAAAAATTCCCTTTGACAGGCAGCCCTGCCATTAACTCAGGGATAAAAAAAAGCCTGGGAGCCAGCAGTGACAATGCTATTATAATACAAATTATTAATACAAGGGACCTCATTGCTCTCAGCTTCCACATGCAGCTTGCCAAAAAACAAAGGTTCCTAATTTTTGGGGGGTGCACAGACCTTGAAAACTCCACAGTTAGCAAAGAAAAAACCACACTGACAGTCTTTACACTGTCCATTATATCTTTTTAAGGTGACTTGTCATTTAAACTGTCAGCTTGAAATCGAATCCTTTTTAAAAAATGAATATAATATTATGTATTACACTCACAGGCTGCAACCACTGCCAAATTCCTCTGACAGTTTTTACAGGATTATAATCACATTCTTTTTTTAATGCTTTATTCTCTTGCTCCTGTGCCAGAGAAATGGGAAGGAGAGTAAATGGCTACTTAAGAACAGCGTATGATGGCCCAAACCAAAACTGGAAATGGAGCACAGTGCTGTGCCCCTCCTCCTTGGAGAGGGGATGCTCAGCATCCAGAACACTTTTGGACACCAGTGTGATTTGAAGGCAAGATTTCCCATGAAAAATCCTTTTATTAAAGGAAAAGCACAGATAATTATGAGGGAAATGTGGGAGGACAAGCTTTGTGTTTATTGAGGAATCCCAGGCTCTTGCAGAGACACAGCTCAACTCAACAGTGGCCACAAAGGGACCATCAGTGGGACCTGAGCAGAGACAAGAGCTGAGCACACCAGAGCCCTGTCCTATAGGCTGTACATCCTTCATTACCACTCCATCTCCTGCTCAGAAACCCTCCTGCCCCTTCTCCTCCTTAAATTCTGCTATTAACATGGACCAGAAGAGCAGATCCATCTTTATCCACACCACGAACGAGGCCAGCCTGAGCAGAGTGCAGCTGGGTCCCAGTCCCAGCTCCTGCAGGGACCTGGCTGGGGCTCAGCCTGGGGACAGTCACACAAAACAAGGATTCTGGCATTTCTTAGCTGAACCTAAATGCCTTTTTTTTCTTTTTTTCCCCCTCAAAAAATGCCCGGAGCGTAACAGTTTGTACAAAGAAGACAGACAAAATTGTCTAGAAATGGAAGCAAAACCTGATTCACCCAAATTAATGGGCAAATTTTAGAACATTAAAAATGTTGGGTTTTTTTTTTTTTTTTGCAGGACAGTGTTCCCTTACAAAAGCATTCTTCTGAAAGCACTTCTCCCGTGAAACTCCCCTCCAACAGCTACTGTTACAAATCTGTGATAAAAGATGTATTCAGCAGGGTTTGGCACACAAATAGCACCCAAATGGGCACTGCCAAAGCCTTGCAATTTTATCACAAGCTCCAAAATACTTGGAGAGAGAAAAGATGCCCTTGCAGGGAGCATCAGCATAAGAGAAACTCCATCTTCTGGGGTCATGAGGACCTCAGATTGATAAGGATAGGGGGAAAATGCACAATTCTGGAGGAAATCTCTTCAATAGGAGGGCAAAGTGATCCAGATTTTCAAGAGCTGATGGTCAAGCAGAAGGAACCTTTGATGAATTATCACTAGATTTGATCCATCCTCAGGATTTTGCAGTGTCCCACTGGTGACTGCTTTTTGGGGGGCAACTTCCCAGACCCCTCCAAGAGTTTCTAGATCAACAGAAAGCTGTCCAAAGTTATCCCTTGGCATCAGATCAGCCATCTCACAAACCTCCAGCTTAGGCTTGCAAGAGAAATATAAATAAAGCCCCACATTGACTCAGCAAGGTCCATCAAAACCTGGGGGATACACAGAGCTTCTCATGGGGGACAAGCCTCGGTGGCACAGAGCATTGGCCCTGCTGCTGCTGTGGAAATGTGCTGAGCCCAAACACGAGTGTATAACACCTCCAGGGCACCTGTGCAGGACAGACAGACAGACACACACCCAACACAAGCACAGCTCCTCTGTCCTGCTGCTCCTCCCTTTGTGCCAGAAACAACGCGCGGCCAAACTGGACCCGGCATCCACAGCACGGGGGAAAAGAAACATCTCAGCAATTAATAGACTTCAGCTGGAATCTCCCAGGAGACAGTATGAAAATGAAGGGGGGAAGAAACAAATAAACAAGAGGAGAAAAGAACCAACCTAGCACTGTCTGCCATGCCAATTTCTAAAGCCAAAAGTCAAGCCCGGGACCCCATGGCATTGTTCCCAGTCTGGGATACTGGGAAACAACCAGGCTAATGCATCTCCCTGCCACTCTCTGCCCAAGAATTCCCATTTTCCAGCTTTTCTCCACAACCACAAAGCTCTGGAGGTTTTGTTTCCCTTTAAGAAGGCGAGGTTTTGACTGAAGTCTCTGGTTCTGAGGGCTGGGCTGCAATCCAAGGGCCCCAAGAGGCAGACATCAGGAGGCAGTGATGGGCTGCAGGCGCTGGCCACCGGCCGAGCCCTTTCCAACCAGCTCAGCTGGGCTCTGGACTTGGGAATCCACACTGCTGCATGCAGGAAGCAGTTCCCAAAATGCAGAGTTTAACCCCAAAAGTGCATCATGAAGCAGCAAGCACAACTATCTAACACACCATAAATACATCACTCTGTACCACACTCACCAAGTCCTGCTCTGAATCTGGTTCACACAGAAGACACAGAAAATAGAAATATTCTCCCTGATTTCAGTGCAATATTCCCAAGCTGATCCAGAGAACCTACAAAGTCACTAAGCTATAATTAGAGGTTTATTACAAAAGGTGTTTGGGATGCCTGTCAGCACTGAAGGACACTCTGTGTTTAAGGTACCCTTAACATCCACAGTGGCAGTGGGCCATTTTCTGAGCTTTCCTTAAACAAAAAAAGCCAACTTGTTTACTCACCTCAAATGACTTTTCTCAGTCTCTGCTTTGATTTTTTTTCAAATCTGTAACTCAATTAATTGCATTTTAAAAAAGCAAAAGCCATCAGTGAGGTGGTTTAAAACATATATTTTTATCCATACCTCATAACATGATTGCCAGCTAAATCTTGCTTTTCACAAAAATCCAGACAAACTGGGTGCAGAATGTGCATATTCCCTCACTGGTTATTGTAGGGTTCTTTGCATTAGGTTAAAAAAAAAAATCAAGTGTGGAGGGGAAATGAAACAATGTGATTCTTCTTTGAGACAGTCTCTAACATTAGGAAAACATGCCAAGAAAATCCCATAGTGCTCCACTTGCAGACCTTCCCACAGCACACCAAGCTCAAATTGATAAAATAACAAATTCTGTCTCAAAGCACATAGGCTGGCCTGGCTTTTTCAAATTGTTTTTTAAATAATATATGACAATAATATCATACACCAGCATATCCTGAGGCTTTGGGAGGGAGAGGACCTGAGTGCCACACACCAGAGACGCTCTCCCTCCTGGCTGTCACTGCCCTGGCTCTGGGCAGGTGACATTCCCCACAATGGAAACAGGGAGCACATGGGATCACCAGCTTCATGCCAGAATGAGCATTTTTCATTAATTAAAAGGTGGCTCCATCACACACTCCAGGATTTCTCACCATTGCAGCACAGTGTGGACCCACCTCTGCATACAGCTGCAGACCATCCCTGCACTTCTAAATGAAAAAATTTAGGCCTACAAGCACCAAGCTCTATCATAACTTCACAAATGTTCTGAAAATTGAGTTTAAACTGGACTGGAAAAGCATCTCTAAAGCGATGCTCTGGTCCAACAGCTGGTAGCAGCATCACCTGGGCTCTACTGGTGGAAAACAAGCCCTGAGGGTGAGGTGGCCATGGCCACCAGGGGAAAAACATCATTAGGAGATAAAATCATCTCTGCTAATCCTGACTGTGAACTCAGGTGCATAATTAGACCAGCTGCCAGGTACAGCCCTGCAGAGGTGACCTTTCCTTGTGCTGTCTGGATGTGACACCTGCAGGTATCAGGGCTGAGAGAGCATTTCTAAATCCTCCAAACACCACCCACCTTTGGGGCAGAACCAGCCAAAAAACAGCAGGAGAGGAAGGCAGGGCAGGGCTGCAGGTCCCTGTGCCAAGAGGGTGTGCAGCTCCTGGATGCTCTGAAATCGCCAAACACCAATTTCCATCTCTCCCTTCAAAGCACAAGAACAAAATATTTGGGAGCTGGATGGATGCACACTAAACATATTTCTGCTAATGGCCATATTTCACTGCTACTCCAGTGGACTTGTTTTTGCATCTTGCAGCAAAGCACAACTGCAAGGGAATATTTTCCTCTACTAGAAGAACTAGAAGACTATTTACTGTTAGACACCTACATACAATTATGGATATTTCACTTACAATTCTATTTCTCCTCTCAAAAAAAGCAGGTGAAATTGAGCTACTTGGTTGTAAAATTAGCAATACTTTGTTGCTAATTCAGCTGCAGGAACCTCCCTCAGCTCTTTCTTCTAATCACATGCAGAACAGCTACACTGCACATACCATTTTTCGCTACATTGAGCTTGACGAAAATTTAAGACTTCCTCCCCACCCCGTCTTCTTTTTAATGGGAGATGTGATTATTGAAATTAATTCGAAAAACAGTCAGCATTCACCAATCAGCTCAGCAGTTTGGGTTTTCTTCATCTGCTGGTTACATGCTAATTATTGTACTGGTGAGATTATTTCCCATTCACATTTGGAATTTACAACCCAGTAGGGAATTGATTAAATTAGAGGAAAAAATAGAAAAAGAGAAAGAAATCAATGACATTTTACATTCAACATGGGGTTTTTTTTCTCATTTTGTTCCCAGCCTCATGCCTACAATGCCCTGACAGACTCAGCCCCAGCAGAGCAGATGCACAAGGCATTTCCCAGCATTAAGGACTGGAGCAGAAATGAAATCCACAGAGCAGATATTTTGGGAAGGCAATGCAACCCTCCCATGTGCATCAACACCTCTGCTGTTCCCCCATCCTCCACTGCCTCACACGAACCATACCCTTTTCCACTTGGCTGATATTTGCAATTAGGAAGGGAAATCTCCCCACAGGTGGGGAACAAGCCCCCATTTCCAAGGGCAAGGCTCCAGCAATGCTGAAATGCCCACGGAGAGGCAGGAATGATGTTCCTGCCCCATGAGCAGCTCTGGGGGACTTTGGTAGCTTCATCCTCACACCAGGAGAGCACAAGGGACAGAGCAACACCCAACAACATCCAGCAGCAAGGACCACATTATCCTGCTCTCAGGTCTTCCTTATGGAACCCCTTTTGTTCAGAAATACCCAGCAGAGAGATCCCTAATTTCACTTCTGCATCTCAAATGCTATTTACCATCTCATTTCACCTGGACAGGCACAACAATATTGTCAACAGCAGGGCTTTGAGCACACAGGGGATAAAATGTTTACCTGTCAGTGCTGTTTATTTGTAGTTACCCCTCAAAGCAAGGGCTGCTTCTCATCCCCACCTTCTCCGTTCCAACCATCCCCTTGAAAACTACAAAAACAAACAAACAATCAAAACCTATCCCAGGTGCCAGAGAAGATCAAAGTAGGAGCACCAAGGCTTTAAAATTCCTTTAAACACCCCAATCTCCTGCTTGCCACAAACTGCTCAGCACCCACAAGCTGCTCAGAAACCTAAATCCTGTTTTACAAGAAAAGCAATGTCCTGCAACACCAAAGGGAAACACACAGGTGACCCCACAGCAGAAAATAAAACTGAAAAACACATCTAAAGAGCTGACAAAGAAAGAGAAAGATGCCAGGAAAATCAGGAGAGCATAGAGTAGCAAAAGGAGCTTGGAGAAGGGTTAGGAGCAGGGGGGCACACAGTGACTGCACACAGGAGAGGGGTTTTGTAAAATAAACCCCCCAGTACACCAATTTAAATGATACCTCCTCCACAGAACCTTCATTTCTAGTGCCCTTATCAGTAATACTGTGTTCCCAGGGCCAAATTTCCAACCTGCAGAAATTATTCTGGCACAAGGCAGAGCAGCCACAGCTCAGCACAGGCTGGGAGAGCAGGACAGCACCACACCACCAAAGCAGACAGAACAACAGAGGGAAAACAACTAAAAACAAAGGACCTGCAAAGCTGCAGCAGCAGTTCTACATCATCCTCAGTCTGTCTTTCCTGCCTGTAAAGCAACATGGAGATGGCAGACACTGGAGCAGGGAGTGCTGGCTGCCATTTAAAACATCTGCTGCACTTCCCAGTGCATGCAGGGCTGGGGGAGCAAAGCCCAACAGGTGGACTATGATCTAAATGAAATATTCACATCATTTGCTTGCTCACACCCCAGCCCACAGCCTGCCTCCCCTGTGCCAGCACAGCTGAGGGGGTCTGTGCTTGGATTTTTGGGTTCAAGTCAGCTCTGCCTCTATCAAACAGAGACACTCCCCTTCTCTGAAATGTTTTCTGACGTGGAAATGATTCCTAGCAAAGAAAGAAAGAGCAGGATGCATTTCAGATGGGGAGCCTGCTTTTACATCCTGTTTAACAAATCAAAGCACAGCACACAGCAGGCTTGCACAACCTCCAGCACGGGTCAGGCTGATCTGTCTCCAAGGGCCATCCCACAGCCAGGAAACAATGCAAGAGCCAATTAGCCTTTAATGCAAAGTGTAAACACCTGTCTTAGCAGGGCTGTGAGAAATGGCATCACATTCACCCCTTCAAGGTCTCCAAAGCCACCTGCTCAAGGTGCTGCTTGAGAGGTGACCACCTCTGCAAGGCTGCAGGCTGCAAGAGACAGCCCAGTGCTTTCCATCATTGGAAGCTGGAATGACCCTGGTGCTTGCCATGCCCCGAGGCAGCAGCTGGAGGCACCAGGAGGGTCTCCAGCCACTGCAGCCTGCCCTGAGTACAAGCACCAGGAGCCAGGAATCCATTTGGATCCTTCACACAGAGACCCAAGACTTCATTGAATATTCTACACACCAAAAAGCATCCAAGACAAGCCCATCTCAAACATCCTACACAAAGTATACTCCAAGTCCTCCAGTGCACTCCAACATAAACCCTTGCTACCCTACATGGAGGACATCTGGAGATGAAGAGCTCTAAGATCAAGTATCCAAAACTTCAAGCCTAATTTTGGTCCTCTTAACTAAACTCTTTATTTTTACCATTTTAAGAGCAGGCAAGAAGTTTCAATCCCTCTTTAAAGACAGACACCAACTGATCCCTGATTATTTGGGGAAGACAGGAGCTCCAGCAGACAGCAGGGCACAAGCTTTTGGCAGTAACTGCACTCTCCATCTGTGGGATGACCCAAGCATTGGACTTACTTTCCATAAACACACCCCCAAAACCATGGCTGAGGCTTTAGGACAGAAAAGCAAGACACCAGCATGGCCATTATGTTGAGCTTTGCTGTATTCTGGGAGTTTTGTTTTGAAATTCATGGCAGCAGCTGGCCTGCCACTGACCTGAAACTCTTTTGGAAAACAAAAATATCCTCACAGCAGAGAAGCATCTGGATGTAAAGAAAAAAGTGTCACAGCTTCCAATTTACAGCCCAAGCCCACAGAAGATGCACAGACTTCCAGATGGAGAGAGGGACAGCACTGATTACATACAATTATTAATGTGTGTCCCTACACCACTGGAAAAAAAGAACTGAATGTGCTTAGGAAGAAACAAAGCAGTGAAAAATAAAATGACTACCCATTCAAGTATTTGTGCAACACTGGCACGACACCTTAGGGAAATAAATATTTGCTTGACCTATTTCCAAAAGAGAAGTTTTTTATAAGTCCCATGAAAACCTCTTTATTTACTGAGGCATGAGAGCAGAGCATTTGCAAGCATCCTGCACACCAAGCCATGTTCCAGGAGGAACTGACTCCCTTCTTACCCTTCCCAGAGGAGCAAACTGATGCCTTTAGACCAGTGGGACAAAATCAGCCTGAAAACAACACCAAGGCACTTCTTCAGGAGAAGAAGAGTTAAACAACACTGACACAAATAGCACAGAGCCCCTCTGGAAGCCTCTTTCTGCTCCATCTGCCTGTTGCTCAGTGAATTTTGAGTGCCCACACTTTAAACCTGCACCACCCAGGTTCTTCATGGAGGAGCCAGGCACCAGAGCTCATTCCCCATCCTATTCCTGACATGGCTCTCCAGCATCTCTGTATTAAAATAATAATAATTTCAAAAAATTTTTTAAACCCCAAAAGCTGTTCCCCTTCTCCTCAAGCAGCCCAGCAGGCAGGAAAGCCCCATCACCCAGACTGAATTTTCTGAGCATTACTGGGCAGGAGTGTGGGTGGAGCTATAATGGAAACTTTTGCAACCTCAACACCATGTTATTTTATTTCATTTTTTTTCCCCAAGCAAATGCTAAAACACATGAGGGACCTGGCTGGAACAGCAAGGGCAGCACTTGCCTGCAGTAGGAGGGACTTTACAGATGCCATGACTGCAACTGGACACACAGTTTAGAAGGCTCATTGTCCAATTGTTCTATTTCTAATAATAAAAATAAAAGCAGGAATAAGGAGTGAAGAGCACACAGATAAAAGGGAGTCCACTTAAATGTCCCCTTATTGTGCCTGTAGAAGAAGGAGTGGGCACCCTCACAGTGCCCCTCTGAATGGGGAGAGGAAAGAGAAACCACAAAGCCTTTGAAGGACATGAGAGCGTCCTCCACGTGGAGATGAGCCACGGCTGCCATGGCTGTGACTGCTCTGGTGACAACCCAGCCCCTGCCTGGGCTCTGCTCTTGTGCCATGTGTCATCACCAGCTCCTGAGCCCCTCCACAGTCCACCCCAAGCAGGCCTTCCCAGGCACTTCAGCAAGCTCGTTACATTTACATTTTAAGCATTGTTATTTAGAACATTTCTCAAGAGGAAAAAAAGAAAGAGAAAAAGCAAACAAACAAAGGAGGGGAGAAGCACAAGGCTTCTTCCTTTATAATTAGAAGCATCACCCCACTCCTACTTAACAAAGCAGAAGAGCCATCACAGCTGCAAGATGGAGAGTGGCTGCTGACCTTCACCACAAAGACCATCAGGCACCAGCAAGCAGGATCTTCTCCAAAACAGCTCCATAGCAGAACTAGGCTCATTCCACCTGGAGCAGGTGTTTTAGTTACTGACATAATGCCCCTGATCTCTTATGGAGTTCATGCAAAGAGATAACTCAGCATGATTCTGTGTCTGCATGGGGCAAATCACCCTTAGGATGAGCAGGGTGGGGGAACCTGGACCTGGTTCTGGGCTCCTGCAATCCCAACAAAATCCCTCTGTTCCAGGGTGATCCCAGCCCCCTGCAAGAATGAGGGCAACGATAATTACATTAGCTGTGAGCAAACCAAGGACCTCTCCATGGGGCAACCTCCCTCACGCTTTTTTACATGCAAATCAGGTGGAAAGCCAGAAAGGAATAATAATGTCAGGCAAGGGAAGCAAGGGACCCATTGCAGCAAAGTGGGCAGCAACAAGCCAGCCCTAGGGGGGTTAACTTGCACAAGCTGGGGGGGCTGAGGAGATGTCTGCTCTCATCTTGTGCCTTTTATTTGCACAGGTTTCTACAGACTCCCAGTTGTTTGTCTCCATTCTCAGCAGTTTTCATGGGGAGCTGATGCCCTCTCTGCCATCAGCTCAGTCCCTGGAGGGGATGAATGTGAGCAGGTCTTGCAGGGCTCATCACAGCCTAGATCCTGTCCCACATTCAGGAATAGCAAGAGATGCACCTGTGTGACAGCCTGGCACAAAGCAGTGAGATCCTGGTGCCCAGAAACCTGGAGGAGGTGCTGTGGGAGCAAGGCACAGCCGTGCCCTGCAGACAAGGCTGCATCCATCACCTGTCCCACCACACAGACAAGGAAAGGCTGGACAAGGGATGCACACAGGCCCCTGTCCCAGGGCTGGACTGCAAACCCAAGGTGCAGATCATTCCAGGAGTTACAAGAGGAGCTGTTTTTACATAGTAGCACCATAGTAACCAAAGCAGAGGGAAAAGCTGGTATACACCAGGGGAAAGCCTTTTTGGAGAGGAGGAGCAGGAGGGAGGTCTAAATAGAAGGAAAACCCTGCAGAGCAGGGAGACACACTTATATAAAGGAGAACTGGAGGCACACTGCTGTTGAAATCTCCCCACACTGACAACGCAGATGGCTCTCAGTACCAGCCTGGCTCACCTGCTCCAGGCTGTCAGCACCACCTGCATCCATCTCTGTGCCTCCCCAGTGAAAGCCAGCAGTCCCCAAGTGAAACCAGAGGGCTGGTTTCACTTGGCTTTACAACAAGGAATTTATTGATAGGGATGTGCTCCCACGAGTAACTTCAGGGCTTCAAGTTACTACAGCTTTTCTACAGTAGCATGAATTGCGGAGGCTGAGCCCTGTCAGAAAAACCTATGCTAAACCCCAACCCATCTCTAATATAATTAACACCAGCTACAGATTAGGCTGTATCTGAAGCAAATCAGATGCAACAGCCTCATCTTTCCCACCCCCAAAGGTGGGTCAGGACTGCAGAACTGTGTGGGCATCCGTGTGCTGCGAGTTACTGGGATGCACTAAGAGGAAACAATAAACAGACTGGAACAGTCTGCTCCCTCTTCTCAGCTACGTTGTAAAATACATCAAGGTCACAGACCCAACCTAGTTAATACAAGTTATCATTAAATTGCTGTTTTCTTTTACGGTAAATAAAATGCATCTGAGCGGTTTTCCCTTCCTCTTCATCTCTTAAAGAGAGATTAGTTTAGAATAAGCTGTTCCAGATAATGAAGTAAACTTCTGGCTTCCTACCCATGGAGAAGTGCTCCTCAGGACACTATGATCCTTGCTTGGGGACTGCAGCCAGAGTAGGTGGTCAGGGAGAAGAGCAGGGAAACCCTCCCTGTGCAACTGGAGCCACCCTACAGCACTGGGCAGAGTTCATGCTTTTAGTGGGCAGAAATTGGAAAAATCAGATCAAGAAAGCCTTGTAAATGAGGTTTTCAAGGTACGTCACACGGCCTTACAAGACAAGTCCCCCAAAAGTTTCCCATCAGGTAATCAGAGTAACAGAGAACTCCTTTGAAAAACCGCATTGTCTGAGATTTGGGGGTGCAGACAATGCGTGCCCTGAGCAGCAGGATGGGGCCACTTCTCACGCAGGCCAGCATGCCAAGCCAATGTGACACCCGAGTGGCACAAGCCCAGTCTCCACCTTGGACCCAGTTCCCATCCACAGGGACATCCCTGCTCTCCAGACCCAGCTCTCGCAGCACAGAGGCCTCGTTCTGCTGGCACCTGGCCACACGCCCGGCTGCCACCGCAGGAGCCCTGGCTGGGAGCTGGGCAGGACTTTACCCCGGGAGCGTGAGGTTAAACCACTGCCCCCAGCCAGACAAGGAAAGCACCGAACGGGAAATCTGGGGTTCAGTCCCGGCTCCGCCGCACATTTCCTGTGCGGCCTCGGGCTCCTCACTTAGCGGCCGCTCAGCTTTCCTACCTGTGAACAGGGAGATGTCCCTGCTCACATCCCGGCTTGTCCCAAGCACCGGCACTTTAAACCCGGCACTGCCGCAGCAGCAGGAGCTCCAAAAATCCCCACGGTGCCCGACCCTCCCAGCCCCAGCTGCGACACGAGTGGGGTGTGCTGCCCCGCTGCCCATAGAGCGAGCAGCCAGTGACGGCTAGAAAAAAGCACTTTTCTTCCTCTAAAAACCCAGACTAAAAGAAAAACAACGCAGACCACGCCGGGGAGAGGGGTTCCGAGCCACCCCACGCAGCCGAGCGGGTCCCGGGCCGCCCCACGCAGCCGGTGCTCACGCAAAGCTCCCAGACCGGCGGGACCCGATTTTTAACTGGTTTATTTCAATTTGAATTGCTGGCGAGCGCCCGGCAGCGCGGCCCCGGCGCTCCCCGGCCAGCGGCAGGGCAGGGCTGGGCGCACCGGGGCGGCGGCGGGCGGGGGGGTCCACGCGTGTTCCGACCCTCGGGTGGGCGCCCCGCACGGGGACGGGGGGCGTGCGACCGCCTCTGTCCCGCTGCCCCGCACCTGCCGGGGCTCTGCGCTACCGGGGGCAGCGGGTGCGGGCGGCAGCGAAGCGCGGGGCGTGGGACCCTCCCCGCCGCGCCGGGCGCTGGGCACTCACTCACCCGCGGCAGGTCCGTGGCGGCTCGGCGGGGCTCGGTGCGGGGCGGTCCGGTCCGGTGCGGTCCGGCGGAGGCCCCGGCCCCGAGCGCGGGGCGGGCGGCGCAGCGGGGCGGGCGGGCGCCGCCGAGCGCAGGCATCGGCGGGGGGAGCGCGGGGCGGGCGGGCGCGACACACACCGGCATCAGCCGGGCTCCATCGCCGGGCGGGGGGCGCTGACGTCACCGCAGCCCGCCGGAGCGCGCCTGCGCGCGGGGACACCCGGCTGGGTCGGGGCTGTCCCGGGACCGGCATCGGGACCGGGATCAGTTACCGGGACTGGCATCTAGACAGGGATCGGGACAGGGCACCGGGACTGGGATCGGGACAGGGATCGGGCACCGAGACTGGGATCGGGACAGCGCATCGAGACTGGGATCTAGACCGGGATCGGTCACCGGGACTGGGATCGGGACAGGGCACCGAGACTGGGATCTGTACGGGATCGGGACAGGGCACCGAGGCTGGGATCTGTACGGGATCGGGACAGGGCAACGGCACTGGGATCTGGACAGGGATCGGGCACCGAGACTGGGATAGGGACAGCGCATCGAGACTGGGATCTGGACCGGGATCGGTCACCGGGACTGGGATCGGGACAGGGCACCAGATTTGGGATCTGGACCGGGATCGGTCACCGGGACTGGGATCGGGACAGGGTATCAGATTTGGGATCTGGACCGGGATCGGTCACCGGGACTGGGATCGGGACAGGGTATCAGATTTGGGATCTGGACCGGGATCGGTCACCGGTACCGGGATCTGGACTGGGATCGGTCACTGGGACAGGGCACCAAGACTGGGATCTGGACCGGGACCGGGCACCGGGGCGTGCGGCGAGCGCCTGCACCGGGGCTTTGCTCCCAAGTGCTCGCAGCAGCCCCCCGAGCGCCCGTGGGGTGCGCGGAGCGGCGGCAGCCCCGGGCACGGGGAGGGGACGGTGATGGGGAGCGTGTGGCCACGGCCGGGGCCGGGCACGGCGCGATGCACACGGGACCCCGCTGTCCCCGCCGCTCTGCCGTTCCCCGCACGGAGCTGACCAGGCCCGCCGACGCGGGGCTCCGCTGGAACCGGAGGAGGGCGACGAGTCCGATCTCCATCAGCGCTGTCAGGAACCGCGGGCGGCTCGGGCAGACAGCCCTGCACGGTGTCCGAGGCGGCGGAGCCAGTTGTGTGGCTGGAAGCCCCCAGCCCCTTCTCCTTCCCATTTCCCTGGGCAGGTGGGGCTGTCCCATCCGGTGAGGGACGGAGGTGCTGTGGGGGGCTCAGGGGTCCAGTCACGGAGTGAGCCGGACCCCAGAGCTGCTCTCTGCTCTCCCCCACACTCCCCGGCCTGGAGAGGCACTTGGGGTGCCCAAACCTCTGCACCCCAAGGCTTTGGCAGCGTCACTCCCAGCCTGCTGTGAGCAGGTCAGGAATCGAACCAAGCACTAACTATTTCCTTTAAATAAAGTGTGTCTTGGAAAGATCTTGTCTTGAAATCAGACACCAGCTTTGGACAAAAGATAAAAGATTTTCCAGTTGCCTAAATGTGCACATTATCTCACTTTTCCTGGATTTGAAGCTGATGGTCAGTCTCTGGTCACAGTTACATTGATGTAAATATATCACTTATCTAAAGCTATTGGCTTTAGAGTGTGTGTCCTGGCTGGATTGTCAGGAGTTGGGACACAAAAGCTGAGGGCTCTCAGTTCAGAGACTTCATTTTTCAGGACCATGTTTTGCTCAGGGCTCTCAGCTCTCCCATTTTGAGGGTATTGCTGGATTTCTCTGCAAGCCCTGGCTGTTGGAGCCACACAACTGTGTGGGAATTGCAGCTTTCTGGGTTTTTTTAATTAAGTAAGCTTAAACTCTTTGTGTTTACAGAAGAAATGTGAACTTCCAACAGGTCAGAAACTAGGAGCCAAATCAGCAGAGCATGTTTTTAAACCAGAACGGATGGTTTCAACCAGTTCTGCTGCTATAATTCAGCTTTTTCAATGCTTGTGATTGGGGACTGAGGATGGCATTTCCTCCTCTTCAGGCAAAATGGCTTTCCCACCCACTCCATCGCATGCCAGGCCAGTCTGACTTGATCTTTCTGGTAATGGGAATAAAAAACAAAACCAACAACGCTGTTTTCCTGTTGTGTTCCTGACTCCAGGGCTGGTATCCAGAACAGCTGGACTGTCAGGAGTTGTCCCTGTGCCTGAGGGAGTAGGACACCTGAGCCTTGCTCCCCATGGCTTTCACAGGATGGGAATTTGACCCCATCCAGCTGTGCTGACTTAGTGTTTCTGCCTCTCCTCTCATCCTGTTTTGCTGAATCACTCCTTTCACAAGCCTCTGGAGCTCTTTGTTGATCCAGGAAAGGAAATGGGAGCCCCAGCCCAGTCAGCTGAGGGTCAGGAAGCTCTGCCAACCTTCCTGAAGCTCCCTGTCCTCTTGAAATGCTGATTCTCCCTGCTGGGAGAAGGGGCCATGATAATGAGAAAGCCCTTTCATATCCCAGTGTCTGGCAGGGATTCCCTGGAGGGTCACAGTAGAGGAATGTCAGTCAGGGATGAAAACCCTGCCAGCAGCAGGCAGCTGCTCCTGGGAGCTGCCTGCCACAAGGACCTTGGGCTTGATGGGTTGATTGACTGCTGTCAAACAGCCCCACAGCTCTGGCCATCCTTCACCAGACCCTGCAGCATCCTGCTCAGTGCACAGCATTCAGGAAAAGGAATCCTTACAGCTGTGCCTCAGCCTGCCTGGATTTTGCCAGCATCTCAGGAAACCCCCTGAGCCATCACTCAGAACAGCCATGGCACAGCTGGGGATCTGCTGCGGGGGCATGGGGGTGCAAGCAAAGGTTTGGTGTGTCAGGAACCAGGAGTACAGATTGGTGGGGAAAACCAGCTGGGCAAGGAGCCTTGGAGGTAAATGATGGGGTCTGTACTTCTGCACGGTGCCCAAGTGCCAGGAGCTCATTCCTGTGTCCAGAGGGTGGGGGCCTGGAGCCACAGCCAGGCTGAGCTGCCCGCTTGCTCCTGCTAGCATTTTGTTCCTTCTCCAGATGCACTCAGCTGGCTGAGGAAGAAATGGTGTCCTGTGCTTGGATGTCCTTTGCTGAATGTTCTCTGCAGCATTTTTTACCAGTTTCCAGGCATTTGCAGTCCCCCCAGTTAACAGGCATCTGCATCGAAATCTGCATCCAAATCTGTCCTTGCTTTTGTGTTGCAGCCCTGGGGTTTGTGTTACACCCTCAGGGCTTGCAGGATGTAACACCCTGCCCTGGGTGAGACCCGCTCCAGTGGCATCAGTCTAGGGACAACACCTGAAATGTCACACCCAAGGTGTGTTGATGGAGGTTCCAGCAGATTCCTCTCCAGCTGGGCAGAAGTGCCCAGTGACCTGGCCATGGGCTGTGGGGTTTGGTGGCAGCTGCCTGCCCTGCAGTGCCAGCCCGCCCTCCTCAGGGACTGCAGCCATGCTGGGCCATCCACAATAGCTGCTTTCAGTCCAGTTTCACTGAGGGGCAGAGCTCTCAGAAGACTAAGCAGCTGGAAAATAAGCTTCATTCCTCAGCAGATTTGCCACAGCCTTCAGGAAAGTTCCTATGTTGGGATTGGGATCTTGTGCCCAGGCCATGTTTGGCACTGGATGGGCACAGGGGGGATGTCTGTGCCTCCAGTTGCCATCAGCATAACTGAGGAAAGTGAGGCACTGGGTGCTAAGAGGGTTGTCCTGAGAATGAGCTGTGGCATTTCTGCAGATCAACCATTCATCTGGGACCAACAAGCTTTGGATCCTTCTTCTCAGGGTCTAAAGATGTCCTAAGCAGCCACCCTTGATGTTTGGTGCTTCCCTGCCCTCACAGCACAATGTCAGCTCCATGAGTGCTGTGTTGGAGAGGTTCTGTCCCTAAAGTGCCACCACTCAGTCCCCAACGCTCCAAAACCCAGCAGAAAGGCTGCTGGGGAATCACCAGCACAGAAGTCAGGAAAATACAGGACAAAGCCCACACCAGCCACATCCCTGCCCTGGAATTATAGTATGGTGGGAGTCAGTGCACTTTTTGGGGTCAGTTTCTCACCTGAGTCCACCCAGCTATTCCCACATCACTTCCCCACTGCTCTTAGGCTCCCTGAGATCTGGAGAGCATCAATTTTCCTAAAGCGTCTGCTTTCTGTGCTCTCCTTTCACCATGCCCTCTTTTCCCATCCCTATGGAGACGGTGCAGGGCAGAGCAGCCCTGGGGTTTGGCCACCCTTGACGTCTCACTAAGGCTTCACCGTGTCCTTGTGAGATGGTGAGTTGGAGAAGGAAGGGTCTCCATGAGCACACGGCAGCTGTGCCCGGGGCTGTTTGTTGGCCGAGCCCCGGGTGCCGGTGCCAGCCCAGAGCCAGCCTGGCCTTCCGCGGCCCTCAGAGGCCCGGCGGGAGGCAGCGTGTGCGGCCCGGGGCCGCTCGGGGACGGGGCCGGGGCTGCTCGGAGATCGGCCCTCCCCCGCTCAGGTGAGAGGAAGGAAGCAGCAGGGAGAGGAGGAGCTGAGGGTGAGTGCTGCTGCCGGCACAGAGCAAGCCCGGGGTTCAGTTTTGCCCCGAAGTCGAGGAGGTGCCGAGGCTCAGCCCAGGTAATGGAGAAGGCCCTGCTGGTTTGCAGCGTGCGATGGATGGGAGAGCAGCTCTGGGTGTGGATGTGCTGCTGGCAGGGTGGCCCAGGAGCAAAGCACACTGGTGTCAACAAAGCACCTGGCTTATTTTGGGTCTGGAGGTTAATATGGGCTGTTGGCAGGGGAGAACTGTCCCCTTCATCCTCCATAAGAGCTGCATGGTGGAGGGCTGTGGTCCTGGCTGAGGTTTGGGGGCTGAGGACTGGAGATGCCCCATTCCTCTAGAGGGTTTGCTGATTGAATATGACTTAAAAACCATTTCTCTTGCCCTGTCTGCCTATTAATGTCTCTCCAGACTATAACCTACTCTTCACCTCCCTGACGGGCCTGCTCCATCCATGGTGGGGCCGAGGCCTGCGGGGTAAAGCCTCTTTCTCTCCATTCCCTGCCTTCCTCCAGCCATCCCAGGTAAGACCCACAGGGAATTAAATTCACTGAGCTGAAAACTGTGCCAGAGCCATGCAGACTCCAGCAATGAGATGCATGGGGAGAGGGCAGCTGCCCATTGAGACAAAGGGGGACAGTGGCTCTGCAGAGAGGACATGGTGGCACTTGTTTTGCTGTGTGGCTGCAGTGTTGTGTTGAGCTCTTGCACCCTGCATTCACCATGAAGGTGGTGCTCAGTGCATCACACCTGGGGATAACTTCCAAGCCCCCACCCCAAATCCTATGGGATTTCTCTGCCCAGGACTTTCCCTATGGACTTTTCAGGTCTGTGTCAGTGTATATCTCAACTGGAAGCTCATAAGTGCTGTCTAGGGAGCATCAGGGTCAGTCTGATCATTCCTTCTCTCCAAAACTGCCCCCATGTACAGAGAGGAGCTGTCTCCCCTTTGCTGCCAGGCCCTGCAGCACAGCAGGGAAAGCAGCTGGAGGGCTGTCTGCCCTGGCAGCAGTGCCTGGGAAAGCTGGGCTCAGCAGGTTGGTGAGAGGCCCCGTGATCCGAGCCCCGCTCACAGCAGAGCTGATGGAGCCACCGAAGCTTCGGGAGCTGGCTAGCACTTCCCTGCTGTCATCCTCCAGAGAGGATCTGGGATTTGGGCTTACTCCTGCCTGCCAGGGAGAGGTGGGGGACGGGGCATGGAGCAGGAACCACATCTGCCTGCTCAGATTCCCTTCCAGGAGGGATGTCTGGGAATGGGACAGGGTTGAGCTTATGCAAAACAGATCGGAGAGGCTGGATACCTGCGGGGGCAGAGGGCTTGTCACGTGGCACATGCTTGTCATCATCCCTTTGGGTAAGGAACCAACTCCCCCCAGCTGCTCTTTGAGTTGAGTGTGCACTGGGTGCTGTGCTGAGAGTTCTGGGGACACCACATCATCACCTGGCTGTGCTGCCCAGCACAGGAGTTCTGCTTGTACAGGAGCCATGTCTGGCCAATTCTGCAATGCCTAAGTGGGATACCTTTTCTTCTGAGTGGGAAATGTTAGGTTTGGGCTTTATTCAAAGTGTGTGGTGTATGGAGCAGCTCGGATGTCCCACCTCTCTACCATGAGTTGTTTGGGAATTTCTAAGGACAGTGCAGGACAGGAGGTCTCCTGCCAGCCCAATTCTTGTTTGAATGGGATGTTGACAGCTTGATTGTGTGGTGTTGCTATGAGGCTGTATTTGCCCTCTCAAGGAGGAAATGTGATGGTGTATCCCAATGGCAAGGACGTCTCTCCTCCAAGCTGGATGCAGTAACTCATGCTCTGGCTTCTGTCCTGTTTTCTGGTGCTCACAGAGGCCGTGGTTGATTTCCATCAAAGCCCTCAGGTGTTTGCCTCGCCTCAGTTTCTCTAGAGGCTTGCCTCTCCCCATGTTGGGGGTGTGTTGCAGCCATGACATGACTCTCCTGCACTAAACTCACATTGCCTTTAGTTGCTGCAGTTCTCTTCTCCTACCTGGGTCTGGTTGTGTCTCTCCCTTGCAGTCTCAAACCATGAACTATGTGGGGCACCTGGCTGAGAGCGTCCTTGTCACAGTGAAGAGTCTGTACCGTGACCTGAACCCTGCCACCCTGACAGGCTGCATTGATGTGATTGTGGTGAGGCAGCCCGACAACTCCTTCAAGTGCTCCCCATTTCACGTGCGCTTCGGGAAGCTGGGGGTGCTGCGCTCCAAGGAGAAGGTGGTAAGTGCCCCATAACCCTGGGACTATGCTTCCTTCCCAGTGTCTCCAGACCCAGGATTTTCTATAACCCAGGGGTTTATTGGAAGACTTTCTTTGAGGGAAATGGGAGCCCACTGAAAGGGTTGCCAAGTTTTTGAGGGGGATGCCCCCAAATGGAGCTCATCCATTTCCAGGGTGGAATGTGCTCTCCAGGAAAATTGGGAGAGGTCCCTTGCCCCAAAGGCCGTGTGGCTGTCAGCCCTGTGAGCAACTTCAACCCATCCCCTCCATCTGGAAGTGCCCTGTGCTCCAGTGGATGAGGATGCTTCTGTCCCTTGCTAGGTTGACATTGAAATCAATGGAGAGCCTGTGGACCTGCACATGAAGCTGGGAGACAATGGAGAGGCCTTCTTTGTCGAGGAGTTAGAGGAGCATGAGGTTGGTTATGAAGAGATGCTGCATGTCTGTGTCCTGGTGTGACTCCCTGGAAGTGCAGTGTTGAGTTAGAATGACCAGGTTTGGAATGCTGCTCCTCCCCAGAGTGACTCCATTGTCCCATCTGATGTCTTCTGTGTCTGGAAAGGTTCCTGATCAAAGGACCTTGCAACCCACATGGTGGAGCACCCTGAGGGAGTATTAGACCAAATATCTGCATCCCAGACTGGTCTCCATCAATGGGCATGGCTGCTGGCCAGACAGGTGGATATCTTGGAGCTTGGCCTCTCAGGGGATCTTGTGGCAGTGATGAGAATGAGACAGATGCTGTGGCAGGCTGCCTGCTCCAATGGGAAGTGGGATGGGACTAGTTGTGGCTTCCAGAAATCCTGGCAGCTCTTCTCTTAGGCATACTTGTGGTCACTGCTGGCTTGGGCTGGGTTTGGAAGTAGTAAAGGGCTCTGGAGTCAAATCCCATTTGCAGCCTTGGTAACTCTGGTCTTGTGGTGCCATCTTCTGCCTGTCTCTCCTGGCCCATGTTAAGGATGTCTTTAGCTTGTGGCTGGATCACCCTAATATTCTTTTATTCACATGTTGTAGGTACAAATCCTTTCCTTTCAGGCCAGGCCACAAAACCACCCCTGAGCCGAGGGCTCGGTGGTGTTGGTTGTGCTGTTCCATAATATGCTCCATAGAGAGCAAGGAGCTGCTAGGCTGAAAAGGAGCGTGCTGGAGGGAGCTGATGTGCTCTGTCCCATCCCTGTTCCAGAGCAACATCCCCTTCTTCCTCTGCACATCCCCCATCTGCAAGGAGCGGTGCATGACAGGCGCTGCTCAGCCCTCCCAGGGGCTGGGGGTCTCCAGCACTGGAGTGATCCTGCGAAGGAGGAGGCGACGCAGGAGAAGGCCCAGGAAGAGGGAGGTGTTGGACACAGATTCTGACAGTGATGAGGCCAAAAAAGAGCTGCTAGTCCCAAGGTGAGCTGCTTGGTCTGGGCTGGGTGATGCAGTAGGTCAAGCCTGTGGGTTCATTTGGTGATGGCCACCAGTACTGAAACAGGGGGAAAGTGCAAGTTGGAGCCCAGTCTCCTGTGGAGTAGAAGGCCAGGGGGAATGGTGAAACTGGGTATTGCCAGCTTTCTGGAGAGGAGGCTGCTGCATGAGGGTAGCACAAGTTCCCTCTCTTTCCTCCTTTGCAGTGATGCAACATGTTCATCCTTTTCTGATGTCCTTGAAGTAACTGGGTCGTTGCAGCCCCCAGAGACACGCCCGTTCTCCGATGGGGAGCTGCTCCAAGCAGACAGGTAAGGGGCAGGGCTAAGGTGTTCTGCACAGCTCTGGTGACAGCAGGGCACACGCCCCATGGCAGGGAAGGAGGTATGGAAAAGTGACTTGGAGGTGTCAGGAGAGGACAGTTCTCCTAGCTTGAGAACTGGTGTGGCTGGAGGAAGGCTCAGAGGGCACAGGGGACACTTGAGGCCATGGTCACAGGTGTGAGAAGCCTGTTGCACAGGGCTGTCTGCTGATGAAGTGCTCTGGGCAACTGCTGGCATAGCACTTTTCTTCCTTGGGCCTCAGCTTCCATAGATCTTGGTCCTTTAGGAGTGACAGTCTTATAAGGTAGAAGTGACTTTATGGGAAACAAGCATTACAGGGTTCTTGGCCCTAAATGTCCTTGCACTGATAGGACACCAAGGGGCTGCAGAGTAGGTGAGGCCCCACATCACCTTCTCTTCCTGCAGCTTCAAGCTGAGCCATCAGCCTCCTCACAAAAGTGATTCTGAGCTGGAAATCAAACCACAGGAAAGCTTTTCTCTAGGGGCTGAATCCCACATGAAGTGGATCTGGGGAAAGCTCCCTCAGGTGAGTCCCTGCTCTTGCTCTTTTGCTGGGAGTGGGTGTCCAAAAGACCTGCAGAAAGCAGAGGAGGCTGTGGCCAGGCAGCCTTAGAGAAGTTGTCCTCTTCTGTGTGATGCTTTGGGCAACTTTCCATCCTCAAACCTGTTCTTCTGCTTCCCTTGAGGTGAATAAATTGGTGCAAGTTAAACCAGCCAAGTCCACAAAGATCACTGCCGTGGATGGGACAACCCCTCTTGTTGCCACCTCTGAACATCCAGGAGGGGTTTCAAGCCCAGCAGAACCTCAAGACATGCCCCATTCCTTGCCTGTGTCTGCAACTGAGCCAACACTTACACCCCAGGCTGAAAACAGTGTCTGCAGGCTGAAGGACGTCCTTCGTGCTATCAGGGCAAAGACATTTTTGGGGGCCTCCTCAGTCCCACAAGAGCAGCAGAAGGAAGATGTGAATGCTGTGCCAGATGTGGAGCACTTTGAGGGAGCCACTGCTCCAAGGCAGGCAGGCTCACAAGGCCCTGCATCCCAGCTGGAGAGGCAGAGGAGACAAGGTGAGAGGGTGACTGGTGCTCCTTGAAGTGATGTTTGTCTGCAGATGTGTCTGACTCAGATGAGCCTCTGGGTTGTCCCTTCAGTGTAATTCCATGACTTGCAGGTGTGGTGTGCTTGCTTTGCCTTCTCTGTGTGCTACCATCTCCTTTGCTTTGAAGACACATGCCTTAGGTGTTCACCTTTCAGTGACCACCCAGCTCCCAGGAAGGCTTTCTTGCCTTATGTTCCCTAAAGTCCATCCTACAATGTCTCTGCTTTTGCATTCTTAGAAGATTTTTCAGCAGTACAGGCCATACCTTAATTTCAAGTGTCACACAGCACCTGGCCTGACTTGTGTCTTCATCCTGAGCTTGCCAAGTCAGGGAAATCATAGAGAAGCATTTCTGTGGCCTCCTTCACATTGTATTTAAAGATCATGCTAGTGCAAGTGTCTCAAAACACTTCTGTTGCTGTTGACTTACAGCAGTTTTTCCAGTAGGAAAATGTCTGCCCTGTTTGTATGGTACATGGATGTGAGGAAAATGCTGTTAGCTTTCTCTATAGATGCTGGGGTGATTGGAAAGGTGATTCAACTAAGCTCTCTCTCTTCTGTCTATGCATTGAGGATCCATCAAAAGAGCTTGTCACAAGGGCCCCAGAGCCATTTACCTGGAAGACTTCTCTGATCCCAACCACAAGCCAGTGGCTCTCTATTTGGCTGAGAGGTATGAGTTGCCCCAGCTGGCCAAGCTCAGACATTTTTGAGCAATTCCCCTGGCACAAATGATGGAGGTATTGTTTAAAGCTATTCTCTGATGTCACCACCGTTTCCTCCCTTGCTGGCAGTGACACAGAGCAGAGTTTGAGTCCTGGGACAGACCCCAGGAACCCTGTGAGTATCGAGCTGCCATCCACCTCGACTGCCAGCAGTCCCATGGACTCTGACTCGATGCCCACAGTTGCCCTGTCACTGTGTGGAGGCCTCAGGGACAACACACAGATCTCTCATGGTAGGTGGGAGGAGAGGGGCAATCTGCAGCCCTGAAATCCTTTCTATCCTCCAATGGCCTGACACAGCCTCTGTCCCACCAGAGAAGTTCATGGAACACAGGATCTCCTACCAGCAGTTTGCTGAGAATCCAAGGCTCGTCAGTGACCCAAACCTGGTGATAATGATCAACAAGAAGTAAGTGCCCTACTCTTCCTGCTCCTTCATCCCACAATGGACAGCATGGCCCCTTTGTCCCTGCAGGAATGTGACTCCATCCCAGAGCATGATTGTACAATGTAGTTGTGGGACCTGGCCATGCTGCAGGATGGTGATGACTCATCTCTCTTGCTTTTTCCAGGTATTACA
Source organism: Ammospiza caudacuta (assembly GCF_027887145.1). Lineage (NCBI taxonomy): Eukaryota > Metazoa > Chordata > Aves > Passeriformes > Passerellidae > Ammospiza > Ammospiza caudacuta. Next base: position 10,440,607 of record NC_080607.1, read on the forward strand.
GCTGGGCAGTGGCTGGTCCCATAGTCCTGGCCCTGCAGGCTTTCCAGAAGAACATTCCTGAGGTCAGTGGTACAGCACATTTACTGGCTATGATTTTCAGCAGGGCCTGGGCTGAGGAATGACCTCCCATGCTCTGCCATGTTCACAGAGTATCATTGATGAATTGGTGAAGGAGACGACGCCCAAGAAAGACAGGAGATATTGGTTCTGGAGGAGGAGAGAAAGCTCAAGAGAGGAGGTATGTTTGCAGCAGTGGATATGACAACCATGTCCCATGGGGACAGGCATCATTCTGCTGACTGGCCAGGGTGGGAGCAGGGTCCTGGGGATGGCCTGAGGTTGACTCTGAGGACATCCAGGACCTGATGAGGTGACTTCTTAAGGTTGCTACCTGTCCCTTTTGTCTGTTAATGCCTGAGCAGCAGAGCAGCACCTGGTAATGCAGAAATGTGGACCTTGTAGTGGTGAGACCTCGTGCTGCGTACCTGTCATGCCAGGTCCCTGGGCAGCATGTGTGCTTGCTGGTCTCCCTGCCCCACCACAGCATCAGGCTGTGCTTCCTCTTCCATCAGCAGTGTCTCTGTGAAGGCAGGGACAGCAGTGATGCCTCTTTTGGCATTGCTCTTACAACTGGAAGAAAAGCAAAGCAGCCCATGCTCTTGCTCTTAGCTCTGTGCAAGCACTGCTCAGCTGTAACAGAAACATCTCTGTTATCCAACACTGTGTTGAGCCCAAATCCAGAACACAGCCCCATATCTAAGTCACTGTGAAGAAAATGAACCAGAAGCAGCACACCCCTCTCTGCTTGCAGCAGCAGCAGCTGAGACCAGGGATAGCCAGCCTGGGAACACTGTGGCGTGACCTTGTTCAGCAGAGGTGAGTGCCTCCCTCTGGAGTCTGGATACTCCTGTTCTCCTGTGTGACTAATTATTCTTAAGTTTGCTTAATAAAAGAGGGTAGAAAGCTTTTTTAAGACTCTGATTGACCCTTTCTCTTCTTTGTGTAGGCAGGAGGGAAAAGAGTCACCCAGTGAGAATGAGCCCCAGCACCTTGGGGACACGTTGGCAGCAAAAACTCCCGCTCAGAAACCTCTGCCAAACTTCAGGAAATCCCTGCGGCTCTCCTCGGAACAAATTGTATGTATTTATTCCTCCATCTTCACTGTCCATGTGTGTAGGGGTGAGACAACCCTTCAACAGGGATTTCTCTACTCCTGACCTCATGTTTTCATAGGACATCCAAATATTTTCCCTTGTTGGCCACCTTGTAGAGTCTTGGGACCTCTGGCCTGGGTGGGTGGCAGCCTGGCCTCTGGCAAGTCCTGGATTGGTGTGAATTGGTGCTGGTGTAACACTTTTGGTGCCCCTCTGCCCCAGGGAAGGTTGAATCTGCAGGATGGCCCCAACGAGGTGGCATTCAGCGTGACAACTCGGTACCAGGGTACGTGCCGCTGTGAGGCCACCATCTACCTGTGGAACTGGAATGAAAAGGTGGTGATCTCAGACATTGATGGCACCATCACCAGGTAAAAGGCTTTTCTCCCACCCCAAATACCTTGTTTTTCCCTGTTGGGGGAAAATCTCCTTTAAAGGCTTGCATAAGCAGGCAGAAGGGAGCACAACCCCTTGTGGGGTGGGGGTGGATGCTCACCACGTTGGATGGCACTAACTCAGCCTCCTTTCCTTTGAGATCGGATGCTCTTGGACACATCTTGCCACAGCTGGGTAAAGATTGGACTCACCCTGGGATTGTTAAACTCTTCAACAAAATTCACCTGTAGGTATTGGATCAGCTGAGTTCAAGGGGAGGTTGGAAGCTGATTGAGTCAGAGTCAGGGCTTCTTACTCACTGGTGCAGGCCCAGTTGGCTGCACTGTCTGCTCTCAGTGGTGGCTGATGCTGGCTGTGCTGCCTATGTGATGTTGAGGGGTGAAAGCAGAGGGTCCCCTGGGAGCAGATGCTGGGATTACCTTCCCTGGAAGGAGTGTGTGTGTCAGTGGAGGCTTTGCTGGGGAGACATAGCTGAACAGCAGAGGAGACCACCCGAGGTCACACCTGAGAGGGGGGCACGGGGGTCCCCAGCACTGCAGTGCTGGTACCTCTCTGGGCACCCAGCGATTGCTTCCCACAACCCAGGGGACTCCTTGCGAGGGGTGTCACCAGCAGTGAGTCCCTGCGGAGCCTCTAGCTTGGTGCCTGGGCCCTGTGGCCACTGAGAGGCACTGTGGGGCCGTGGATGGCTCGTTGTGGCCCCGGGAGGAGCACGGGAGGGATGCGCTCCCGGGGATTGCAGGAACGGCATCTCAGCTGCCTCTGGCCATCGGGTATCGCCTCTGCCCAGGCATCTGCAAGGGCTGGGTACTGCCCTCCACAGCTGGCAGGCAGTGCTGTGGGATAAAAGTGCTGTGTGAGGGTGCTGAGCACCAATGGGGGCTGTGCAGCTGGGCTGGGTGGGTGTGTGCCTGCTGGGACAAGCATGGAGGGTGGTGCAGGGGCCCCCAGTGTGAGGCAGGTGAGGATTGGGATTAGATGGGGTTTCCAGATAAGGGATTCATATTCTTTGTGGAGCCACCTTGCTTACTGGAATAAGATTTGGTCTTAGGCCAGGTACTTGGCTACCTCTTCCTCTTTGGAGCAGGAGAATGCTTTGCCCAGGCCACAGCTCAGAGTGGCTCCCTGTGTTCTCTCTAGGAATGGCTACAAATTCCTCTACTGCTCAGCCAGGGCTATTGGCATGGCCCACATCACCAAAGGCTACCTCAAATGGGTCAATGAGCAGGGCTGTGGCCTCCCCATGGGCCCCATGCTGCTTTCCCCCAGCAGCCTCTTGTCTGCCTTCCACAGGTACTGTCTTGTCTTTTCCTGCACTTCCTCTATCCCTGGGGACAGCAACCCCTTCCCCAGCTTGACCCTGAGAGTTGTCCTGGCCTTAAACTGCTCTGCCCTCCTTGGTGCACAATGCTGGGGGGCTGCCTGACCTTGCTGGAGCTTCACAGCACAAAACCTCTTGCTCTTCAAATGACTTCCCTGAGCCCCAGACAGCTTTGGGGCCCACAGTCCTGGCCAGCATTGCCACTGTGACCATGTCTCTTGTGCTGCAGGGAGGTGATTGAGAAGAACCCAGAGGTGTTCAAGATCCCCTGCTTGACAGACATCCGAAAACTGTTTGCTACAAAGTTCCCCTTCTACGCAGGCTTTGGGAACACGCCCCATGTGAGTGAGTCTCTGGGTGTGCAGGGAGGGCTCAGGCTGGGTGCTGGTGCCTTCCAGCTGCTCTCACTCTGTGCTGGCCTTCCTTGGGCAGGATGTCCACACTTACAAGCAAGTGGGGCTGCCAGAGAGCCGCATATTCACAGTAAACCCCAAAGGAGAGCTGATCCAGGAGCTCACAAAAAACCAAAAGTCAACGTAAGCAAAGTGTTTATTCCTCTGCATCTTTGGGATGACCCAGCTGTGATGCAGAGAAGCATCAAACAAACACCCAATGACCTCAGTGTAACTTCTTTCTCACCCCCACAGGTATGAGCAGCTGTCAGAGCTGGTGGAGGTGTTCTTCCCTCCTGTGGGACGGAGGACCAGCGCTGCTCTGGTGTCCCCAGAGTACAGCCACTGGAGATCTTCACTGCCTGATGATGACTGGGATAGCTCCTCCTAACCCCATCCCTGTGGAGACCTGACCCAGAGCTCTCCTGTATGTTCTTTGCTAGGAATAAATGCTCCAGGTGCACCTCATCCCCCCCTGTTTGGGCATTTTGTACTTGTAACAGAGGTCATGACACCCCTTAACAGGAAGCCAAAGGGGGTAAGAGGGAGTTCTGACTCTACAAAAACTCCAGTTGCTAAACACAAATTCCTGAAAGCTGGGTCTCTTCTGGTGTTTGTAGCTCCTCTAAAGCCCGGCTCTTTTTTAAAGCTGGTGGTTGTTCACTGTTGTATTTATTGATGAGCCTCTGCCATAGCTATTACTACCTTTGGTATGACCAGTGTTCCAGACAGTCCAGCTACCTGCAGTTTGATAGCTGAAACTGCCCACCAACTTGTAAAGGTTGATGGAAGATGCTGGTGTTTTGAGTGTTCTGAACAAAAACCAATAATAAACAGTGCCTTAATCAAGGTTGTCTCTTGTCTGCTTTAGCCCTGTGCATAGAAGTGGGAGCCAGGCTCCAAATCCTTTCTAAAATGTGATTTGACTTATTCTTATTCAAGCATCCTACCAAGTGGGTCCTAGGAGTGATGGAATCTATCAAGACCAGGTTGCTAGGAGCCTCATCCAGCCTGGTCTTGGATGTTCCCAGGGATGAAGCATGCACAGCCTCTGTGCACAGCCTGGGCCTGTGCCTCACCACCCTTAGTAAAATACCAGTTTTCTTAGATACAACCTCCTGCAGCTGAAAGCCATCTTTCTTTCTCCTTCCACCACAGACCCTGTTGAACACTCTGTCCCCATCTTTCCTATGGGACCCTTCAAGTCCTGTACAGTTGCAGTGAGGCCCCTCCATGGCCCTCTCTTCTCCAGGCTGAGCATTCCCAACTCTCTCTTCATGGGAGGTTTTTAAAAGTTATAAAGTAAAACAAAGGCAGAAGCACTGCTGGGCTCCTTCCTCTGGCACCTACCTTCTCCTTCCCTGACCCCTGTGTGTAAGGCATCCTGTCTGCCACTTCTGGAAGCCACACAAGTCATTTTGGTCCTGGAAACCTCAGCAAGAAATACTTTATTTTTTTCCTTTCCAGTACAAACAGTTTTTCAGCTTTTAAAATCTGAACAAATAGACATGGTTTTAAAAACAACAGAACACAGTCTTTTAACAGGATCAGTTATAAACTGCCTCAGAAAGCTGCCCATGCAAGCACAACCCCGTGGGCAGCATTTCCTTACTTTGCAAGCAATTTTTTTAAAAATGCCCAGTTTTGTACAAAGTTCCTTTCACTTTTTAAACATGAATAGTTGAGAACTGAAATAACAAACTGTCCATAGCTTCAAGTGACTAGTCAGGAATAGTCCAAACATAGCACCATTTTCTGGAAGGCCAGACTTCTTCCTTGTCCTGGGTTTGTTATGGCCAGTCCTGGCTCCCTCTTTTCTGGGGAAGCTGTTCCTGTTCACCCACTCTAACCCAGGCTGGGGAATGGGGAGCCTGGCCCTTGGCTTGGTTTTCTCTTTGGTTTTCTCCCTGGTGTGAGGGGATGGAAAAGGGGCTTAGGCAGGATGCTCCCCCTGCAGGGTGAGGGCTCCCCTGGCCCAACACAAAGTACTCAGGGTTGCCTTGAGACTCCTTTCTTAGGCTGGAGGAAAAAATAACTTTTGTTGTCCAAGAGCAGGTTTTGCAGGATGCCCAAAGGCAGCAGGACGTTGTTCTTCATGTGGAGAAGTGTCTCAGCAGCTGGAGGGTAGCTCCAAATCAGCAAAGCCAGAGCAGTGAGAGTGAATTCTGGTGCTGTGAGCACCTGGCAGGGCCGGGCAAGTGGGGAGGCCACATATCCTCTCTATGCTCCCACAGCTCGTGCTCCTCTGGCAGGAGAATGAGCTTTTACTGCCTCAGGGATCCCTGTGGTCCTCCCTAAACTGGAAGCATGTTTAAGGGAGCTCACCCAGATTTTTCTGAGGGAAAAACAGTGCCCAGATGCATCTCTGCTGGGAGCTGCTGCTGCTGGTTTGTGCTAGAGCACAGAGCTGCTCCTTCATGCAGTCAAGGGGGGAATTATGGTGCAGAGAGCAGGGACAGCCTGGTGAGGGTGACAGGCACTGCGTGAGAGCCAAAGGCTGGCTGGTGTGGGAGGGTTCATGAGCTCTAATGCTGAGAGAAAAGTATGTTCCTCTGCTATAAAGTGCCAGAGTTGCTTGGATGGAGGCTCTTTAATTTCCTCCTCATCCTGGTAATGAAGTCTCCATTGGCTGGTCAGTGGAGGGTGCCCATGGTGGGCTCCTAGGGAGAGATGGATCTGTGTGCAATAGCTCTGCAGGACAAGGCTGGAGCTGCTCAGGAACACGGACAACGTTTTCCAGCCTGCCTATTTGTGGGAAACCAGAGCCAAGCTGGGTAAATGATGTGGGTTTTTCATTCTGAGCTGAGGACAGGCCTCCAGACAGGCTCTCACAGATGCCCTGCCTTGTTCCACATTGGTGTTGGTCCCAGGGCTACTGGCATCCCAGAAGGATCAGAAGAGCTTGAGGAGGATGTGGGCTCCTGCTCCTCCCCTGCTGCACTCACACCCTGGAGCAGCTGGAACTCTCCTGCCTGGGATGAGATGATTAAGTTCACAGCTTAAGCAATAAAACAGGAGAGAGCCAGAGCTGGAGGAGAGGACTGCTCTGTCCCAGCTTGGTCTCTGCAGGGACCTATGGACACAGCTCTCCTCAGGGAAGACACATTCCCCATAACCATCAGTCAGTCCCAGGTGTAACCAGAGAGCCCAGCAAAGTGGGATTGCAAAGCACAGCAGCCCCCAGAACCATGGGGCTCTCTCCAAACACTGCTGCCACAGCTTTTAGCTGCTCATTGTGGGCCTTTGGAATATGGCAAAGGACATGGGGGCAGCATTAGGAAACTGGAATCAGATGAGCACCATGACACAGAATCGTCCAAAAATATACACACATACCATATATATATATATATATATATATATATATATATATATATGCATATGTGTTTTCCTGATGCACACCCTCATCTGCTCCATAAGGCATGTGCATCTGCATGGAGGAGGGAGCATTATCAATGGATTTACCATACACAAGGAGGGCTGCCATCTCGGAGAAGGGAAGCCAGTTCCCAGAGGGACGTGTGAATACGTGTGTTCTTTGAAATCTACAATTCCTGTGGTGAGTTTTGTTCCCTGCAAGGAGCCCTGGCTCTGCTCAGTCTCTGGATTAAGATGCAGGTGGTCTTTAGGTCAGAGAAACTATTCCTCAGCTGATAACTACAGGGTTTTAGTCTTCAAGAAACGATAAATCCACAAAAATAAAATGAAAAAAAATGTTTCTGCCTCCAGCTTACTTTTGAATTGTCCTTCTGGGGTCATCAGCCCAGGAGCCAAAGCAACAGCCCCAGCCAGGAGGCAGTGACACTGCTGTGCCAGGGTCAGGACAGTTGCTGAGCATCAGGAGGGGAGCACCACCATGATAGAGTTAAGGAGAAGTGGGGCCAACAAGATCAAAGGGAAAAAAATGTAGCAGCTTTTCATAAAAAAAATATCCCAAGAACTGTTGTCACATTGGAGTGAGTCTGTGTGATATAATTTAATCCTGTCCTTCACAGCAGGAGAAGGAAGGCACATGGCATGGCAGTGTGGTTAATGCTGCCTCCTCTCCGCCTTCTCCTCCAAGTGCCCGACCTGCTCTGCCAGCTCAGAGACCTTGGCTTGGCAGTCGAGCAAGTTGTCCTTCAGTCCTGTTATTTCCTGAGAGTGGGCAGCCAGTGTCCCGTTTACGTGGTCCATGTAGTCCCACAGGCTGCCCGTGTGTTTCTCCAGTTCCTCCCTGATGCCGTCCAGGCTGCCGGGGATGGCCCCCAGCAGGCCGCAGGCGCTCTCCACCCGCGCCACCCGCTCGTCGAAGCGAGACACCTCCTGCTGCAGGCCGTGGGCCACGCTCTTGCAGGAGCTCAGGTCGCTCACAATCCTGGCTTTGAGTCGCTCCAGGTCTCCCTTGAGGTTCAGGACGCGGCGGTTGCTGAAGAAAAGCTGGGAACCTTGGTCGTTGACTTTCTCCTGGATGGAGTGGACCTCGTCCTCAATCTTCCGCTCGTGCTCATCTAGCGAGGAGTTGACATGCGTCAGGGTGTCTGAGTACTGGGAGACGGAGTCCTTGAGCCCTGTCAGAGACTTGCTCACAGTGTTCAGGTTGATCTTCAGCAAGGTGATCTCCCCTTGCAAAGCCCCCGATGCTTCCTCCTCGATGCGCCGCTGGATCTCCAGGATGGTGGCGTTCAGCTTGCGCAGGAGGTCATAATTGCTGTCCATGCGGAGCAGCAGGTCCTGGTTCTTGTTCTGGCAGTCCTCAATCTCCGTCCGAAAGGTCTCCACATCTTTGGAGGCAGAGGTGCAGCCCAGGGAGCAGGTGGTCTCTAGGGTGATGAGGCGATTCTGCAACGCCTCCAGTGTCTCATCTGTCCTTTTCCTCATGCTGGCAAGCTCCCCTTCCAGCACAGGCACCACTGCTCCATCCATGCCCATGGGAGAACTGACATTGTTCAGCTCCCCCATGATGGTCATGAACCTGTCCTCCAGGGTCTGCATTTTGTCTTCAAAGGCAGTCCTCATGCCATCCACCTCTGCCACCACCGTGCCTTTCATGCTGTCCTCTATACCAGAGCAGCAGCTCCCCGTTTCCCTCTCTGTGGCATTGAGCCTGGCTTCCAGGTCCTCGAAGCGCCCTTCAAAGAGGTTCCCTAGGGTGACAGTGGAGATTTCTCCATCCAGGCGTGAGTGCAGGTTCTTCTGGGACTCGGAGATGCTGTGAAGGCCTTTCTCAAGGATGTTCATGCGATCAGTGAGGTAGTCCAGGTTGCTGCAGCAGCTTTCCACCACTGTCAGCCCTTGGATCTGGGTCTCCAGCTGAGAGATCTCTTTCTTGATCTCCAGCTCCTTCCCATCCAGCGTCTGCTGCAGCCGCAGGTTGGCGGCTTTCTCCTCCTCGCACTGCTGCCGCACCTCTTGGATGCGGAAATCACACGTGGTCTGGATCTTGCCCAGCTTCTTCTCAAAGCCATCCAGCAGCTCCCCACGCAGGCTGCTCAGCCTGGTGTCCACGTACTCCTCCAGCAGGTCGATGGAGGTGAGGGGCGAGGGCCGGGCGGATTCCAGCAGGTGCTTGATCTGCCCGTCGTGGTCCAGGACCATGCCCCGCACCTCGTGCAGCAGATCCGCCTTGGTCTTCAGCACGTCGCTCACCTCGGTCACTTTGGTCAGGATGTCCCCTACGGGAGGGTACGTGGCCATGTCGGCTTTGTCTGCCACGTCCACCAGCCCGTCAGGAATGATGCCAAAACCCACGGAGGAGTCCGGCGTGCCCGGGCTGTTCATCAGGGAGCCGATCATCTTGGTGGTGTCCTCCTGGATGGCCAAACGCAGGCGGTCCCCCAGCCCGCTCACCAAGGCGTGCAGGCTGTCGTAGGACTGGGAGAGGCGCCTCACCTCCTCCTCCAGCCGGTCCAGGCGGTCCCCAAAGAGGCCAGGCAGCTTCCTGCCTGCATGGGGAAAGAAAGAGATGTCACAGACACATTTTATGAAAAATCCTTTTGCCATGATCTTTTCTCCTGAGAAGCTTCAGCCTCTCCATGTTTTGCTGCTTTGGAATGTGATTTGGAGAATTGTTTACCCAGCATGTGAAATATTTTTTACTTGATGACCAATGACAGCCACCTGTGTCAAGGCTGTGAGCAGTCACAAGATTTTATTCTCATTACTTGCCTTTCCTTGCTAGCCTTGTGATGAACTCCTTTCTTCTATTCTTTTAGTACAGTTTTAATAGATCATATTCTTTTAATATAATATATATCATAAAAAAATAAATCAGCCTTCTGAAACATGGAGTCAAGATTCTCATCTCTTCCCTCATCCTGGGACCCCTGCAAACACCACCACATTTGGTGAGCCCTGAATGAGGAACTTTACCACAAAGAGAGAGGGCACAGTGAGGGCTGGTGCTCCTTTAACTTCCCCTCTTTGAGTCCTTTCCCATAATAACCTTGTGTCCTGCCCTCTGTTATTGTCATTTCAGCAAATTGTCATTTCTCTCCTTAAGCTATCAGGAAATCCTCTTTCCTCTTGGGATCCATCCATCCACATTCAACAGCAGGTGATGATAACAGCCCAGGAGAGCTTCATCCTGAGACACCCCTACCAACCCCATAATTAATGGGAAAATGCTCTCAGTCAATGAGGAAAGGCAATTTTGAAGCTGAATGTTTTGAAAAAAAACAAGATTTAAAAAGCAAGTGGTCCTCAAAGCAATCAAATGTCAGGTCTCTGATGGAAAACATCACCCACTGAATTTTTGCCAGATTCATGCTCTGCACTGAACAGAGAGAACCTGGAGGTTTGAATGCATGGGGTGATCTGGGGACATGAAGCAGGAGCAAGATCTCACCATATTGATTCTTCTTTGGTCCTGGAAACAGGTCAGGGTGGCTTTTGGGGTAGGGAGGAAGCCTGGGCATTGGAAACATCTTTTGCCCAGGGGGCATTTTGGGGCTGGGGTGCTGGGGCAGGAGGCCAGGCTGGTCTGTGGGGCTGTCATGGCACCCTTCTCCCATGAAGCCTGGGCAGCACCTCCAGGACAGCTCTGTCACTGTCTTGTACCCAATCTTGTACTTGGGCCTGAAGAAGGTGCGGTACCTTGCAGGAGAGGGGAGGGAGAGAGAAGACAGGTTAGAGAAATAACCTCAACATCCATCGATAGAGCAGGGACATGGTCCTGTTGGGTGTGGGAGATCTGGGCACATGGGGAACCTGGCTGAAACCCTTGTGCTGCACCTGCAGACCATGGCCCATCTTCTCCAAGAGCTCTTGCTGCACCGTAGCTCACTGCAGCATTACAGAGGGGTTTTGGTGAGTGTTTTCTAACCTGGGACACTGTGGTTATTTAGAACTGCAGCTCTAAATGTATTGCTGCAGTCCCAGGCCTGATAAGTGACCACTGTGACACTGTTTGGCAACTTCTGGCCAGCAGAGCACAAGATGAAATGATGGAACTGATTCCAAAAGCCCTGCAAGCTCACTTCTCAACTGTAATCCTGTCTGGAAGCCCCCCTGAGAGGTGAAATGCCTTTGGAAAGGTGTTTTCTCTCTGTGTGGAGGGCATCAGTTTGCTGGGAAGCCTAAAGGGGCTTGGGCTGGTCTGGTGAGGATGCCCTGAGAAGTGTCTCCATCACAAATTTGGGTGTTACAGCATTGATCCTCCCTTATCCACCACACAAGGTGCAAGCCCACCTCACAGTTCCCCCTCAGCTCTCGCTCTGGATGGGGTCCCACCAGCCTTGGGGGAGGATTCAGCTGCTCCTGCTCCCCTGTGGGGCAGCAGCGATGAACACAGCACTTTTCTCACCACCTCCAAACATCAATGCCTTAAGCCTGCTTTTTGGAAATATCCAATCTGAATTTACCAGGGCCTGAAAATCCTGAAGTTTGCTGTTTTGCAGCACACACCATGAGCATCTTGTTCTTCTGCAGCATGTTCAGCAGAAGGTCTTGGAGGAGCAGCACAGCCATCCATGCTGCAGAGGGGCTGCAGAAGGCACCAATCCATCAGTCAGGGCAGCACACAGGGCTGAGTCCCTGCCATCCATGTCCTTGTCTGAATTCAGCGTCCCCAGCCCTGGCAGTGCTGCTCCCACACAATTCCCAGTGAGATACAGCCACCTCCACACACACCACAGGGCAAGGGAATAAACCAAACCCAAAGCCTCTGCTCTTTAAATCTCTTCAAAACTTCTCAACATCAATTTCCCAAAGGGACAGTTTCAAAACAAGCTCTTCTGGATACTCCTCTTCACAGATGCTGCTGAGTTTCAATGATCTTTGCTCCTGTTGTTGTGTGTAGAAACCTGCCTGGATGTACCATGGGAGATTGCTGCTCCAGCCAGTGTCAGGGGGTGAAGAAAGGAGGAGGGTGGCATCCATAAGGCAGAGCAGCTTCTCTGTGTCACCCCAGTACCTTCTCTGTGCCATCCCAGCCTCTGCAGAGGAGCTCAAAGCCTTGGGCACCTCCAAATCTTTCCACCCCTGCTCCAAACAGCAGCAAGGAGAAGTATTTGTAGCCAGCTGCACAAACATTCACTGATGGCCCCAGCACGTGGAAAATCCATCCTTCCCTTTTGTCCATGGATGCAGCAGCTGAGGCTCTGCAGAAAATACAGCTGTGGGTCCAGCTGCTCTCAGAAAACCTCCTGGTTTCACCCTGGTTTTGTTTGAAGGAGACAAACAGAGGGCATCATGGAGATGGAAGAGGCTTTGGAGATCTCCTCCATGGATACCAGCAGCTGCAGGATGTCCTGAAGTCCCCAGATGCTGCTAAAACCCTTGTGATGGGAAGAGCAAGTGAGTGGGTGGGTCCAGCTGCCCGTCTCTGCCAGGAGAGGTTCTGAGCAGAGCCTGTGGCACCACAGGGGCATGGAGAGTCCCAGCCAGCTGCCACAGGATGGGTTCTAGGCTCTGACCAAAACTTCTCTCATCCCAGTTCTCCTCTGTGCTCAGCTCTGCTCTTCCTCCAGCCTGGGGAGGATGCAGGAGAGCTTTTCCACAGGGAGCAGCATCCCTGGAGGGCGGTGAAGCACAAAGCCCCTGCACCACCAGCAGCTCCAGCTGTGGCACAGTGAAGTGTTTCCCTCCAGCACTGATGAGGTAGCAGGGTTTTGCAGGTATTTCCTGGAGCAGGAAGCACTGAGACATCCCCAGCCACAGGCTCCATTTCCTCATCCTCTCAGCCAGGTTCTCACTGAGCTGCCATCATTCTGCCACATTGCAGGTCCCTGACAAACTGCTCTCCTACACAGGCACCTTCCCACTTCCCATGATTTACAGGTTTATTGCTGAATCATTCAATATCCTGAGTTTGAAGGGACCCTTAAGAATCTTTGTGCTCAGCAACTGCACAGAACACCCCTAAAAATCTCACCATGGGCCTGAGAACATTGTCCAAATTCTCCTTCCACTCTGTCAGGTTCAGTGCCATGATCACCTTCCCTGGGGAGCCTTTTCCAGTGCTCAGCTGCCATCTGGGTGAAAACCTCTTCCTGATATCCAATCTAAACCTCCCCTGACAGTTTCTGAGGAGGGATAGAGCTCCCTCTCCCTCCTGACAGATCCCACCTTGCCTCGTCCCAACACCACTGCCCTGCCACTGCCTGCATTGTCCAGGAAAAGTCCTTCAGCCCCTTTCACTGCCCTCTGGAAAGGTGGCATAGGGTCTCAGGAGATAAATCTCTTTGGGAGGGGAAGGGAGCCATGGCCCAGTGTGCCCCATACTCACAGCACTTTCCCTGGGCACTTGGGTCCCCAGCTGCACTTGTGGTACTCAGCCTTGACGTAGCTCTCGGCCCCGTCCTGCAGCGTGCACGTCACATTGCGCTGCACCACGTAGGCACAGAAACTCCTGGGGGACACAGAGAGAGACACTGTCACCCCCCTGCCCAATCAAACAGCAGTGCCTGCACTGCCAGACACTGCCTGAGAGCTCTGGGGGCAGGAGATGGAAGGAGCCCCCCAGCTTGGGCAGATGCTGGGGAGGGGAATCACAACCATGCTGCAGGAGCGTGGTTCCTGTCACTGTCACCAGTGCTGGTGGTGTCCCCAGAGTTGCTGGGGAGGAGGATCACAACCATGCTGCAGGAGCGTGGTTCCTGTCACTGTCACAGCCATGCTGTCACCAGTGCTGGTGGTGTCCCCAGAGTTGGGCTGAGCTCAGCACAGCATGGACTGTGTGGTGAGACAGGCTGTGAGCACAGTCAGAAGAATCCCAGCAGCAGCAGCAGTTATAGGAATAGGATCCCAGAAACAGCTCCAGCAGTGCCTGGCAGGGGTGGTCTGTCCTGCTGCAGCTCCTGGAGTGCTGCCAGTGCAGGGGCCAACACAAAAGCCTTCAGCCCTTGTTGTGGGTGCTGCCACAGACAAGGCACAGGGAGGAGATGGGATGGGGATGCTGCTCTGTAGGGCTGCAGCATTGTGGGTCCCTCTGTCAAAGGCAGGGACATGGAGTAGGCCTGTGATGGAGAAACCCCCTCAGATCCCTGGGACAGTGAGCACACAGAGCCTCTTCCCTCCTGCCACACCCCTGCAGTGGGTATGGAGCCAGGGACACAGATCTGTGATGGAGGCTGGAAACCCCCTCAGATCCCTGGGACAGTGAGCACAGAGAGCCTCCTCCCTCCTGCCATCCCCCTGAGTGGGTGCCACAGGTACCAGTCAGCTTTCCTGAGCCGAGCAGCACAGCCAGGCGCTGAGGGAAGCTGGCTGGGAGGAAGGCAGTGTGTGGGAAGGATGTAGGATGCTGCAGGACAGATGGAGGCCCAGGCTGCTCCAGCTGAAGGCAGGGCTGCCGGCAGGAGCAGATGGGCTCGGTCCTCAGGGGCAGAGGCAGCAGGGAAGTGAGGGGAGGCAGGGATTAAGGGCAGGGGGATGTGGCAGACGGCAGAGCAGGAGGAGAGCAGGGCACAGGCCCAGGGAGCAGAGCAGGGCTGAGGCAGGAGGTCAGGGATGAGCAGATGGGCCAGCGCAGGCTGCAGGTGCAGGGAGGTGCTCAGTGAGGCGGGAGGACGTGGCTGCCCCTGTGCCAGCTGGGGGCTTGCTGTGCATGGGTGGGGAACACCCTCTGTCTTCACCTGTTTGCATCAGTGCTTGTCCCTCCTTCATTGATCTTTCCCCACTCAGGGTGAGCCAGAGTGCTGCTGCTCTGGCCCCTGAGTGTGACATGGGGTGCTGGGGGAGGGCTGTGCACACCCACCCTGGGCATGCACACACACACACACTCACTCAAACAGGAGACACCACAACCCTTCTTACCAAACCCTTCTGCTCCACCCTGACAGTCACAGTCCCTTTCCTGTACCTCCACCTGCCAGAAGTGTCTCAACATCCTCCAGACCACCACAGCAAGCCCATGTGAGTTACCTTTTTATTCCTTGTGAATCAGAAAATATTATTTACCAGATAGGTTTCTTTGTAATATTTTGTAACAATGAAACACAAGACAGATATTTGGTCATATACAAATATATATTTTTTTATAGAGAAAAGTTTTTGTATTAATTTTGGATCTAATTTTACAAGAGAGTACTCCTTGTACTGTCAAGACCTCAGTCCAAAGTCAGTTAATATTCAACTCTACATAAAGCAGATATCCTATATTTAACTTATATAGAGTGTACGACCCGAGGCCCTGCAGCTCGTTTCTGTGCTCAGCCCCCAGGCTGCTCTCCACAGGCCATGTGATGGCCATGCCAGGGAGCTCTGGCTGCATCCCAGCCTGCGACCAGGCAGCTGAGCTGAGCAGCCCCAGCTGCCTCCCAGTGCCCCCATCCAGAGGCTGCGCCATCTCCAACAGCCCCCCAGGGCAGGAGCTCTCTCTCAGCTCTCTCAGCAGCAAGGTGTGAGCAGGGTCATCCTCCCTCCAAGCCTCTCTCTGCTCCCTTCCAGCAGGGATCCCCTGATCCCACACCCCAGCACACCCCACTTGCTGCCCCCAGGAGCTGCAGCAGCACATCCACCCCAGCCCCTCTCTGATCCCCTGAGATGGGCACACCAATCCCGTTTGGGACTGGCATTTCCAGCCTGCCCAGACCTGAGCAGCTGTGCCCTGGCAAGGGGCTGCCAGACTCAGAGCATGAGCAGGGCCCTGTGCTGCTCCCTGCTCCTCCACAAGTGAGTAACTCATCCGTGCACAGGACCACAGGAGAAGGAAGGGCAGACACTTCTCTCAGCTGCAGGCAAGGGAGCTCATGTGTGTATGTGGAAATTTAGGATCACAGTCTATCCATAAATCCAGGACCTGCTTACAAACAGCACCAGCTGCCTCTAAGTTAGCCAGTAGCCAGTGCAGGCAGTTCTACCAGCCAGTAATAAACCCTGCCTACCTGTGGCTGCTCGGGTTAGCATGGTTCTGGCTCACTCTCTCTCTCAGAACCCCTTCCCTTCTCACAGACCTGTGGCAAGCAGTTTTATAGCTCCAGCCCGATGTTTTTAGAGTGAGCAGCTGGAAAATGTTATGGGTTTTTGAAAGCTCTCACTGGCACTGCCAGTATTGTTCATCCCTAGGGTTACTTTATTCATTTCAGCTTGTTCTGTAACCCCACATCCTCCCTTTTTCAAAGGAGCCCGGCAGAAACTGCCCTAGCAAACAGAGAGGGAAGCAACACCCCCAATGTAACAGCTCTTATGCAACTGAACGGAAAAAGTCCACAGTTTGTGTAAAACCCACATTCCTCACTGCCTGAGCTTTCCAGGTCTCTTGAAAACGTATTTAAACTCCAGCATGCATGTATTTTACAAGCAATTCCCTCCAAAGCAAGCTGTTTCCACACGCAGATCTGTGCACTGCCCGCACATCACCACCCGCCGATGTCACACAGAGCAGGTACCTGCACCTACCCCAAACCCCCAAAACCACACACGGGCACCCCCAGCCCCGTCCCGCACCGCACGCACCCTGTTCCCTCCTGGAAGTACAACTCCCGGAGCCTCCTCTAGATGGAGGGGGGCACTGGCACATTCAGCCAGCCCTCGCTCGGTACCTGGCGGAGGATACAGAGCAGGGGATGCCGCGGCGGTACCCAGGGACTCCCGCCCGGCCAGGGATGACCGCAGGCGAGCCCTGAAGGTGGCACCGGGGTTTGGGTCCTCGCAGCAGCCCTTGCCCTGGGAATGATGCCCGGAGAGCGGCCAGTGCCCGGTGAGGGATGCCCGAACGGAGCCCCGGCTCGGTGCTGGGCACAGCAGCTCCCGGTGCCCGCGCTCTGTTCCGGGTAAGGGATGCCCGAACGGAGCTCGGTGCCGGGCACGGCGGCTCCCGGTGCCCTCCGGACGGGTTCCGCGGCCGCTGTCGCTTACTTGTGCTTGCCCACGGGCTTGCCGAGCTGCGGGCTGGAGCCGGCCGTGTAGAGGCTGTACCTGCCGCCGAAGGGCAGCGGGGCGGCGGGGGGGTAGAAGGCTCCCTTGGCGTCGGCGAGGGCCAGCAGCGTCCCCAGCGAGAGGCAGGCGAGCAGCGCTCCGCGGCGGCGCCGCATGGTCCCGGCCCGGCGGCGGCGGAGCGGGATGGGACGGGATGGAACTGGGATTGGGATGGAACGGGATGGGGATGGGGCGGGACTGGGGGCCCCGCCGGGACAGCGCCGCGGAGGGCACCGAGCGCCGCCCGCTGCGCCCTGCCCGGCCCCTGCCCTGCCTGTCGCTGTCGCTGTCCCCAGCCCTGCCGGTCCTGCCCGGCGGCACACGCCGCTCCGCCGCCCGCCCGGCCCCTTTTGTAGGGCGGCGGCGGGGGCGGGCCGCGCTCCTCCTTCCTCCCGCCCTCCCTCGGCCGCCGACCCCGGCCCGCGGGCGGGGACACAAAGCGGAGCCCCCCGACCCCCATTGTCCCTCCACGCAGCCCCCCAGCCGTGCTGCAGCTCCCGGTGAGCGCTGCCCACCCTGGGGCTCGCACCCTGTCCCGGCCCCCTCTTGTCCCCTTGTCCCGATGTCCCCTCCCCGCGCACTGGGATTTGCCCCGCAGGTGCAGCGGGGTCCGGAGCCCTGTGGCTTCTGGTTCCCCCAGTCCCCAGCTCTGCCCTGTTCATCCCGGAGCACCAGCGAGAGAAAGGCTGGAGCGACCCCAATGCTGCCCCCGAGGATTTCTGTGCTGCTGGAGATTGGCAGCTATCAATCACATGGCTGGCACCAGCCTGATGCATAGAGCATAACTCAGCACCTGCAGGAAGGAGGAGAGGCAAGTGGTGCTATTTTGGAGCCCTCCCCAGATTTTGGCTCCAGCAGAGAGTGGGGAGGGATCCCTCGCCTTTCCCTGCAGACCCCTGGATCTCCCATAGCCAAGGACATTTCATCTTTCATGGCTCTGGAAGGTGTGTTTGTGTCTCCCTGCCCTCCTGCCCTGCAGAGATCCCTGCTGTCCTGCACCCCAATGCCCCCACCCACAGGTGACCCACGCAAGGAGCACTCTGAGCACCCTGCCCTGCCCTGCCAGCCCTCCTGAGGATCCACACCATGAACCACAGCCCCTCAAGACCCTTTGTGTGAGCCACAGCTGTTAGGTGGGGGGAAAGAACCCCCACCTGGGGCACTGGGAATTTTGGGAGGGGGTAACATCCCTGGTGCTACCCAGTGGAGTCTGATAGAAGCCCTGTAGAAGTGAAGCCATGCCAAGGAGCAGGAAATTTTGTTATATATGCAGGCAGTTACACCCTTGAGCATCCCATCAAAACCTCACCAGTGGATTTTTGATTAGACTTCTCTTTTGGCTGGCAGAGAAGCCAGCTTTAAGTCAGGGAAGCCCCATGACCAGGTGTGCCATGCTTCTCTGAAACTGTTGGAGGAAAACAAGAGGTGGCTGAGAAAAGGTGGCTGTGTGAAATTCCAAATGAAGGAGTGAAACCTGCTGCTGGGGGAAGGAGGCATCAAGGCTTGGGCTGAGACAGAGATGATAAGATACTGAGACAAACAGCCTTTTTCAGTTAAAATGAGTCTTTGGCTCGGCCTGAGGTGAGTACGGAAACATTATCAGGAGAAGAAAAATCCATCAGAATGCCGAGCTGGGAGAGGCAAGCTGGACAGAGCAGGCAGAAAACCAAGAGGAGGAAGGCTGAGCACTGAAGCAGTGCATCCTCCTGGTTCAAGCTGCTGCAGGGTGTTGCTGAGCCTGTCAGGCTGCACCCCAGAGGTGCTGCAGAGTGCTTTGTACGTGGTGCATTTGGCAGCACATGAAGCAATCCCCATCCAGCTGGTGCACTGAATTGTTCTGCTCCGCTGGGATGCTGCGGGAGGGACGCTCCACAAGCAATTCCATCAAAACAAACAAAAGCTGACCGAGCCTGCCTGGTTTAATGCTGGATGCCAAAGTGGAGAATGAAGCTTGAGCACGGCCTTAATTTTTTTTCCCTGTGCACAGGGAGTGTGAGCCAGTTCTAACAACAGCAGGCTGCACGTGTGTGTCTGAGGCCTCCGGAAAAAAACATCTGGTGTAGCAGGGCTGCAGAAAGAGCCCTTGGCCCCAGCCCTGGAGCCTGTGCTGTGCTGGATGGGTACAGCAGGGCTGAGCTAAAAGTGCTCCTTCATCCTCACCAGCTTGGCTGGGAAAGGCAGGGAGGTGGGAGCCACTGCTCTGGGGTGGGTGTGTCTGTCTGTCTGTCTGTCTGGCATTGCTGTCCAAACTCACCTTTGAAGCACCAGATTTCAGAGTGAGGCAGGACCCTCAGAGACACTGAATCCCATTTTCTTGTTCTGTTGTCTAATTGTTTATGAAAAAAGACATCTGAGTAGACAAGAGAAAGCCAAACTCAGGTCCCAGCTGAGGAAATGGATTCATCATCAGCTCTTTTGTAAAACATCAAGGAATCCATACAGGAAAAAGCCATTATGGGTGCCCCAAATCATGGGGAAAACTCTCAAGTGCCTTTTCAGCTGTGAGCTAACCCAGCCATGAGACACAGAGCAGCAGGAAACTGGGATTTGTGAAGTTGCTTTTATCAGGGAGCAGCTCAGGTTGAACTGTCTGGCGCTCAGCTGTGCTTCTGGCAGTGCCCAGCACACTGCCAGCCCTGGCCAGGCACAGGAGGGTGCCCTGAGGAGCCTGGCATGGCAACCTGGCTTTGGAGAGGTCTCATGTGGAGAGCAAACAGGAGACACCTTCCTCCCAACATGGGCATGTCCCAGGGCTGATGGAGAAGATGTCAAACCCCATCTCCCAGGGCTGTGAAACACTTGCTGAGCACTGGGCTCTCCAGCAGAATGGAAGGGCTTTGCCACGCTGAAGTGCTGCCAAAGGGCTCTGCAGAGCTGCTCTCTGCTCAGGGAGCACCAGCCCTTGGTGCTTCCAGAGGAAAGATCTGCCTTCTCCCCTGGAGAGTGAGGGGGATCAGATCAGAGCTGCTGCTGCTGCTGCTCACATCTGGATGCTGGGAAAACCCTGCCCACAGGTGTGCCCAGGCAGGAGGGCTGTGTCCATCAGTGATTCCACGTGAGCACATCCTACCATGGCTCACCATGTGCCTAGGGAGCTGCCTTCTCCACTTGCACAGCCAGGAGCTGATTCTTTTGGTCACACCTCTCACTCCTGCTCCAAGCCAGTCCAGAAATGAATAGGTAGTTTTCCCAGCAAGGATCCAGCAGGAACATTGTGCAGGACACAGGAGGCACCCAGAAACAGGAGCTGAGCAGGAAGAGATGAGAGCAGAGCAGAGGCACAGGGGGCAGCTGCTGCCCTGCTCCTGGGGAGGGCTGGGGAGCCACCACGAGCTAATTTCACGAGCGGGTGACACCAAACAGTGACCTGGTCTGCTTCCCATGCTTTTTAATTAACACTTGCATGGCCTCATCAGCTGAGTAATTGCCTTCCTTCATGGGTCAACAAGCCAGCAGACCCTGACCTCCCGTTCCCATCTGGGTATGAGGTTTGGTGCCTGCACAGGGCTGGGTGTGTGCTCTTGTACCCCCAGACCCACAGAGACAGCAAAAGTGATAGCACAGCCCAGGAACTCTGCAACTCAGCCTGATCCTGGCCAGGACCAGCCTTGCCCACCCTAATGCTGAGCTTTAAATAGGTTCCAGTGGTGGAAAACCCCCCAGCATGCTGGGCAATAGGAGGGCAGTTGCTCTCTCTGTTGCCATGGGATAGGAGCAGATTGCAGCAAGGGAAATTTAATTTGAGTATTAATAATAAAACAGTATCTGCTAGTAAAAATAATATAGCCCTGGAGGAGACTGTATTGGGCCATCTGGAGATTTTAAAGGAAAGGTTAGATAAAAAAAAAAAACCTGTCAGGACCAATTTGGGGTAGCGAAATGGATTGGATGGCTTCCCAAGAGCTCTCCCAGCCTGAGATTTTTCCAAGCACAAATTCATTTCCCAAAGTGGCAAGGCAAGAGAGCAGCTCTATTTAGAGGCAGAGTTTCTCCCTAGTGATTCCCACTGGATCAAAGGCATTCCTTGAATTGGCACTCACAGAGGCCTTTTCTCTTGGCAGTGAGTCTGTGTCTGTGTGAGAGAGGAACCCCTCTGCACAGCCTGCATTTCCCAGGTGCACATCCATCAGGATCACTCAGGGCTCATTCTCCCGTGTCATAATCCCTGGGAAGATCCCACAGCTATCCCACACTGCTTCCCCAGCCCCAGGGAGGGGTGGGGACATGTGTTGCCCAAGCTGTCCATGTCCCAAACCACAGCAGTGCAGTGGGATACCAGTTCAAGCAGAACAGTGATAGTTCTGCAGGTGCTCCTGATCCCATCTAAACTGAGCTCAAGGAAAGCCCACCATGCTCATGATTCAGCTGCAGGACTGGAAGCTCTTTTTGGCTCCCAGCACATGCTTTTGCCAGCTCCTTGCTGGGCATGGGCCACTTCTCCCATTGGTGTCAAGGGGAAGACAATGCAGTTGTGTCCCAGTAGGACATGAAATGAACGACATGCACACGCTGAAATGTCTCAGGTAAAAAAGGGGAAGTTTATTTCCAAACTCCAATATTTATAGACTTACAAAAGTGACTATAGATTGGAGGATGAAATTGCCACCTCTCCAGCCACACTGGTCAAACCAACAGTTTATCAAATTCTCTCCTCCTCTAGAAAGGAATGCAAAACAATCATTATTCACATGAAAAGTGCGTGAGAAACTCCATTACAAAAAATATAAACATCAGAAGGCTTAGAAGAACTTAGAAGGACAGGGCAGCACAGGTGGGCAGGCAGGAGGCATCCCTGGTGCATCAGAAACCCAGGCAAAGTAACATTTGCCTTCTTTGGAGGTTGCCAGGGCTTTGTTCTGAGCCATCCCCTGGCCTCAGTCCCAGGGCTGTGACTGCAGATTGTGCCCCCAAACTGTGGGCTGGGGGCACCTGGGCTTGCCCAGGCTCTGGAGCAGTCATGGCCAGGGGCTGAGAACAAAATCCCTTTCTTGGTGGGAAAGCAGAGTGACTTGGAGTGGGCAGGCAGCCTTATCTCTGGCTGGAAAGGCACACGCTGATCGTTTGTCAAGATTAGCGCTGCGGTAGAAGGGATGGAGCTGCTCCAAATCCAGCTCACATCTCTTCCCTGGGCTCAAGGCCATTCATAAAAATGCCAGAGCAGCAGCAGCGGCAGCACATACTGGGCTTGTGGTTTAGGGAGGACTAGGAGGGGTCAACCACAGGTTATCCAAGCTCTGAGCAGGGAAAAGAATACACAGGTTGCTTTATTTATATATCCATTAGCTTCTTTCCTTCAGGAAAATGTGCAGGGAGACTGGCAGTGGGAGACTGAGCAAGGATGATGGGCAGGCAGGAGGGGATGTGCTTAAACAACTTTTCCCAGCTTTGCCAGGACTCCAGGGATGAGAGCATTGACAGGCAGCAGCCATGGAGATGGAGCAGGAGCAGGATTCAGCAGCACACAGATCAGGGTGAGAGGATGAAGAGTGAGGAAAGAAGAAGATTACACCATCCCAGTAAACCCCAGCATATTGATGGTGGGGCTCTGGGAGCCTGTGGGGATGGGGTAGCTGGCCCTGGGAGCCCCAGGGAGGAGCAGCTCTGATCCCAGCTGGGCAGGAGCCTGGGAATGCTGGAAAAGGCTGGTGCCAGGGCTGGGGAGGAGAGGGGTTCTGTTCCCCACGTTATCCAGGGTATGAGAGAAAAGGTTGCTCTGTGGGCAGGTAAAGATCTGGGAGGGATCCCTAGGGCAAGAAAAAAGTTGCTCAGCTCCTGCCTACCTGAAAGAGCATCCCTGAATCCAAGGGAAAGGGGTAGGAGAGGAAAATGCCTTCAGAGTGCAGGCTTGAGGCTGTCAGGCACAGAGCTGTGCTGGCAGGAGCAGAGCTGAAGGGATGTGCTGGGAGGGAAGGTGCTGGTGCAGCTGGGGAGCTTTGGCAGGAGGGGTTCTTGCCAGGCAATTCCTATCCAACCTGGCAATTCCTGTCCACCCTGGTGACTCCTGTCCCTCCTGGTGACTCCTGTCCCTTCTGGTGACTCCTGTCCATCCTGGCAATTCCTGTCCACCCTAGTGACTCCTGTCCCTCCTGGTGACTCCTGTCCCTTCTGGTGACTCCTGTCCATCCTGGCAATTCCTGTCCATCCTGGTGACTCCTGTCCATCCTGGTGACTCCTGTCCATCCTGGTGACTCCTGTCCCTCCTGGTGACTCCTGTCCATCCTGGCAATTCCCGTCCATCCTGGTGACTCCTGTCCATGCTGGCTTTGCTGGAGAGGGCTCTGGCAGCAGGTCATGGTCTTGCTCAGCCTGGCTGAGACCATGGGGGTCCCTGGTGCCCTCACAGAGGATCAGCCATGAGAAGAGGTGTCTGACATGCCAGTCCCATGGATCTGGGAGAGGGGCTGATGCCAGCTCATCCCCAGCACATCACATTATCCTACAGGCTGTGCTGTCTGCAGGGCTGAGGAGCCCTGGCTTTGGGGAATTTTGTGGCTTCAGGGCTCCTGTGTCAATGTCCTCTAGGGACTATCCCTGGTGCAAGAAACAATTTCACCGCTTTTGGGTTAAAGAAACACCCCAGAACTGTTTAGATGAGCTTTAAGGTGCCTTCCAGCCCAAACCAGCTGATGTGTTTGATTGTTTCTGCATGGCTCAGCCTGGTCTTTGCAGACCTGTGCCTTTGGATTTTAGAAAGATCCATATTCCTCCTTAGCTGAGTGTCCAGCTGAGTCACCTTCTGCCTTTCCTGGGAACAGGATGGTGGCAGCCACCCAGCCCCTGAGTCACCAAACCTCTGCTCAGTCACCTCACTGCTGCACACAGTGGAAGAAAAGCATCACAGGAGCAGAAAGAAAATACTTTTCCTTTGGGATGTGGGGAATATTGAAGGGCAATAATACAGAAAAACTTCCTTGGTGATTTTTTTTTTTTTAATTCACCCATGAGCATCTGGTTTGTGCAGGCAAGGAAGGACAGCAAGCCAGGTCTGCTGGGGTGATTTCAGCATGAGGGACAGCTGTGGGTACAGGTTTCCCTGTACATGGTGGGTCACAGGGGTGATGGCCAAGTGCAGAGGCTGCTGCAGGGCTCTGTCAAGAAACAGCCTGAGGTTTGTCCCTTCTCCCCCATCTCCTGCATTTTAGAGGCACAAACCACACAGAACTTCCCAGGATGCACCCACAGCCTGCTTGGATGAGGATTGTCCCAGTGTTTGTCCCAGAGTGGCCAATCAGTGTTTCTGTGGTGACTGATGGAGAGCAGCCCACCTGGGATCAGTTATCCTGCACATCTCATTCTCTATTTTGTGCCTATTTTTGCCCAGCCATGGCCATTTTGCCTGGAGATGGGGTTCTGGAACAGCAGGAAGCTTTCCCTCACCTCAGCCCTGCTTTTTCTTGGCTGTGGCCATACCTGCTTGCTCCAAGCCATGGGCAGCGTGGCTCCCTCATGTCCCCAAGCGCTGGGTGACTCTGGATGTACCCAATGTGGGAGCAGCTGGGCTGAAACCCTGCCATCATCCACATCACTGGAGGCAAGGGGATGAGTGGCAGCTATTTTTGGGTTCCAAGAGGGGCCCTCCATGTCCTGCTGCTGCAGCCAGCTCTGCCCCATCCCCCGAGGTGACAGCGCAGGCACGCCGGTGCCATGAGAGTGGCCATAAATAACAGGTGGTTATTTATGCACGGGGAAGAAAGAGAAACTGATACCAGCTTGGGCTCCTTCCAGACCTGCTTGGAGCTCATGGCTGATACTTGGCTTCACCCTCTTCCCTTTGCAAGCAGCTGTGCTTGGGTTTGCTGATCCTCTGTCTCACTGTACAGCAACGTGTGCTCGCCAAGGTCCCACTGACCCCTCACCAACAAACAAAAAAAAGAGGAGGAGGAGGAGAACTTGATATCTTCTGCAAGTGAAATGGCTTGGGTTCAGCCTTGGAGAACTTCCCAAACTCTCAAGGAATTTCCTGATCCTAGGGATCTGCCAAACTTTGGGATCTGCCTCGGTTGGGCCATGCATATTTCCAGAGCACATGCTGTGGTGTTGTGTTTTAGGTTTCCACCCCTGTCTTTGCACTTGCCCCTTTGTGGCACTCTCTCTGAATGGGTCAACTACAGGAGAAAAGAAACTCCCACTCTGACAGGCTGCAGGAATACAGAGGGATTTATTTAACATCCCTTTATTATGGGATCAACGGGACTTTTCATCCTAAATTCCTGTCTTGCTTCCCCATGCCAAACCCAGGCTTTTATTGCAGCCCTCATGAACATGGAAACTTGGGTGCAGTTGTAATACTTTAATGGTGGATCTGAAACTAAAGGCATAACCTCAGCTTAACTAATAACCCATATTTTTACCTCAAAAAAAAAAAAAGCCTTTGCAGCAGAAGGCAACCTCAACCTTCCTGCTTGTAGCTGGGGCTCGATGTTCATGTGTTTATTGCACGTATTCCAAAGGCAAACAAGGCTCTGGGTGGGAAGAGCGCAGCCCCTACCATCAGAACAAACTCAAAGGAAATTCCTCAAGGTCTTTTTCCTAAAATTAATACTGTCTGGATTGCAACCAGGTTGTTTTTGACCAGCTTTAATCTGTGAAATCAACACCGACTCAGGAAATGCTTAGATTGACTCTGAAGGAGGATTTGGCCAGAACTTTTCTCCTATTTATAAGGGAGAGTTGGAAAGCAGCAAAACCTCCCAGAGGGGACCTGTTCTGACCTTCCCATTTAACCAGTACAGTCCAGAGGGGTTCTATCATCCCTTAACTCTTGGGTTTGTCCCCAGGAGCTCAGCATCCTCTTGGGTGATGCTGGAGTGTGGGACAGCTTTTCCACTGGTTTCAGTGGACTTTGGACCAGCATTCCTTTGGGAAAAACCTCAGACACTGTAGGCAGAGCTGAACCCTTAGAAACACTATCCTCCTCCCAGCTCCAACACTGACCAGCCCAAGGAGCTGCTCTCTGCCTCCCTGTTTGCTCGGGATGCCTTGGCATTTGCCCCAAACCATCTCCTGGGTTTGGGCTGAGCAGAGCCTGGTCCAGAAGAGCCCATGGCATCCCCCACGTCCCCTCACGTCCCTTCTTCCCCATCCATTGCCCTGCAAGAGCATTGCAAGTGTGTCACCCTTGAGAGGAGGAGGAAAAGCAAACCCAGCATGAGCACATGTGGCGGGCAGGGGGAAACGGCTGCTGCAAAGTAAGCAGTGCCTTTAAAGAAGTGTTTGTCTGGGATTTGTTTAGTTATCCTCTAGGTAATTTTACAGCTGAGGAGGCTGGGCCATTCAGGCAATGGCCAAAACAATATCCCCACTGTCTGAGCAGCTCTCGTGGCTCGGCACGGCTCAGTGCTGCTGGGGGGGCACAGGGAGGACGGCAAAGAGAAATTTCTTTTGCTGTCCATAGCCAGAAAACGCCATGGAGGATGTCCTGCAATTAAGACATCGCTTGGAAGGCTCAAGTCACTCGCCTGTCAGGTTGAATAAACCTCTGGGCTCAGGCTGGCTGTGAGAGGGGGAGGAAGGGAAAAAGCCCACTCCCATCATTTTGATCTGAATGGTGGCTCCAGGTTTGGGGCACAGTGGGATGCTCCCTGCGGAGGAGGTTGATGGGATGAGGGCTAAGGTTCCCTGTTCCCCTGGGCAGTGTGGAGGCAATTCTGTCCTGCCTGTCCCCATCTGTGCCCCCAGGCTCTGGGAACCCGTGGCTCCAGCCTGTCAGACTCAGGGAACTGGGACTGCAGAATGCTGACTCACCCTGATGGAGATGTCAGTGCCAGGGCACTCCTGCCCCCATCCCACCGAAGCACAGCTTGTCCCATCAGATCCCAGGCTGAAATCCCCAGGAAAAACTCCCCTGCCTCTTCCCAAGGCCTTGTGCAGCCCGAGTTGGAAACGTGGGGGCTCCAGTCTGTGAGCACTACGTGCAAATAGCTCACATCAGCTCTCAGAGCTGTTCCCAAGAGCCAGAGCACTGCTGCTGGCAGCCAGCTTGCAGGAGGATACTGATATTTCATGCAGACATGGCAAGAAACCAGCCCTGTTTCCCATTCACTAGGGGTGGCTCCAAAACAACACAGAGATCTGTCACAGCATATATGTGGCATCTGTGCAAATTGGCCTGACTGCCTAAATAATTCGGTATATATTTATAAACTGTGAGATGTAACGTTTTTTCCTGTTTACTTTTCGGTTGAATTCCTTGCTCATGGAAATGAGAGCTGCAGCACAGCGGCTAGACACAACCATTGTATGGGGAAGGCACTGTACAAACTGTCCTAGAAAATTCTGCCAAAATGCCAGCCCATATCAGCCCTGATCTGCAGCCCCTCGCCCCTTCCCACAGCTCCCCCCTGCACGGAGCTGAACCCAGCCCAAAGCTCTCTGCCAAGGGGGGTGTTTGCCCAAAATATTAACTGGGAGAGGGATTGGTTTGGACCCGCAGCAAGGAAGGTGGAAAAGAGGGAGAAAAGAGTGGGGAAGTGTTCCAGCTTGCCAGGATTGCTGTGAATGTGAGCTGGGCAAATCACCCATGGGTGAAATCAGAAGAGGTGTCTGCCCCACCAGCCATGGATGGGATGTCCTCCCACGTGCTGCTGGGCATTGTGGAGCTGGCAGCACCCTGTGCTGGCACCGATGGAGTTGGCAGTGTTGTCCCCTTTGTGGCACATCACTGTCCCCGCCAGGCTCTCCCATGGCTGATCCCAGTGTTCTCTCAGTCTCTGGGGTGTTGTTTGCTGAATTGCTGTGCCCAGAACAGCAAGGCCAGCCAAGGGGGGGCAGGTCCCTGGCTCTGCTTCTTGCTCTGTTTGTGTGGCCAAGCACATGGGATGGTGCCCTGGCTGCGTGGGAACTGCAGTGCTTGTACCAAAACCAGCCCTGGCACTCTCACATGGGTTTGGAATTGAGGTGCCCAGAGCATTTGTGCCTCTGGAATTTGGGGATAGCTGCAAAATGGCTGGGTTAAGGAGCTCACAAGGCTCCTGCATCAGCCAGCAAGGGAGTCAATGCAGGTACAGCTCTTGCTGCCAAGTGTTGGAGCCCCATGAAGGACCAGGACTTGCTGGAGGGAGCAACACAAAGGGAAAGGGAAGGGAGAAAAGATTTTAAACACTGAAAGTGAAATGTAAACTCCAGATAATGGCTGCATGGAGGCCACATGTGAGGCTGTCAGCTCTCCAAGGGGGCTCTGGGAGAGGGGCCCAAGCTTCTACATGCCTCAAAGGGGCTCAGCCTTCCTCATGTGCCTCCAGGGCTGGGTTGGGCTGGCACATCCCACCCTGCCTGGGTCATCCAGGTCCTGCATGGCCAAGGGGAGGTAAGGAAGGAGCAGCCTCTGGTACCACTGGCTTTTCCCCATGCCACTGCAGCCCTGTCCCCTCTCAGGGGCACCCTGATTCTCAGGAGGATTCACTGCTGAGCAATGGCTGCTGCCCAACATCCCCTGTAGAGCAGGAGAGGGCAGAACAAGCAGAGAAGCAAGGATGGAGCAGGACAGTGAGAACATGTGGGGCCTCCATGTGTTTGCACTTGCATCACCCTGGTCACTCCCCTCCTCAAACCCATGTCACCTGCTGGGGGCATCTTTGCTTTCCACTCTATTTATACCATCAATTCAATTTAAAACCTATTTAGCAGTGACCACAGCTATTGTGTCATCTTTATTTATAGCCTTTCACACTTGCTCCTGTTCACTCTGTCAGTTATTTCAGTCACATTTCTTGTCCCTTACATCAAGGCCTGGGAACAGCTGTGCTGGAGCACATCAAAGGCCTGGGGAGCCCCACGTCACCTCTCAAATATGAGCCAGCAGCGGGAGCTGGGACAGGAGGAGTGAAGTAAGAGTGCAGGGATGCTGCTGGCAGTGAAAGGGTGAGGCACACCTCTGGGCCAGCCCCCTGCAGCCCCCCTGAGCCGCTCTAATCTCTTCTGCAATGTGGTTTTACTTCTGACCTCCCCACTGCCCCACCACCAATGTCACATTGCCCCTGGTGAAGGGGACTGTGGCCATGGCATGCATTCATTCATTCCCCTGAGCCATGGGGGACCAGCTGGGGGTGGCAGGGATCCCCGTGAGCAAGGGGATGACAATAATTATAGAGTAACTGTTGAATTCCTGGGAATGCCTCAGAATCAGGGGTGTCTGTGCTTGCACACGGCTCAGGGAGCAGATGGAGCTGCCTCCCATCCTCTGCTCTTTGGGGGGGATGATGTGGGATAACCAAAAGCATTGCAAGGTTCTCTGCCCCAGAGCCTGAGCTGAGGATGTGGATGAGTGATGGGATGCAGAGATGGCCCTGGCTCCTGCCAGCAGTGGGTGCTTTGCTCAGAGCCCCAAAGCAAGGGGGTTGTGGGGTGGGGAGAGCAGGAGGGTAAATGGGGCCTGGGATGGATCTGGGCAAGTGGAGAATCACCACTAAGGGAAGTGTCCATGGAAAACCTGAATTCTGGACACAGTTGTGTTTCATACAATGACAAAGCCCATCAAAGGAGGGGAGACAGGCAGAAAGGAAAGCATAATTGGATGTTTGGGTAATCCTTTTCTGAAGGAGCCTCAATGGCTCGTCCAGCTGGAACGGGGTAAAGGCTCATCCTGCAGGAGCAGCTCTGTGGGAGGGCTGGGGAAGCCCTGCCCCATCCAGGGGCACAGGCAGGGGCACCCCACCTCCTGTCCCTCCCTGGCAAAGGGCAGCTGGTCCTGTGTGACAGTGGTCACAGGGTTCTTGGATGAGGGAAGAGACGAAAATGTTGACTTTATGTTCAGAAGGCTTGAATTATTATTTTATGATATATCTATATTACATTATAACTATGCTAAAGAATAGAAGGAAAGGAAGGGTTCATCTCAGAAGGGTAGCTAAGAATAGAATAGTAAAGAATGATAACAAAAGGCAGCTGTCTCAGACCCTGTCGGAGATAGCTCGGCCTTGATTAGCCTTTAATTATAAACATCTACGATGGGCCAATCAAAAATCTACCTGTTGCGTTCTACAGCAGCAGATAACCATTGTTTACATTTTGTTGCTGTAGCTCCTCAGCCTCTCAGCAAGAAAAATCCCAATGAAAGGATTTTTATAAAAAGATGTCTGTGACAGTCCAACTGGGTGAGGAAAGGGCACAGCAGCTCCTGGGCAGGAAAGGGGATGCTGGGGCTGCCCCATGGCTGCTGCTCTCCTGCCCATGGGACACTGTCACCAGGGTTGTCCCCTTTAGACAAATCTCAAGCTTGGCGCTTGATTTACTGGGTGATGGCCAGGCTGAGCTGTCCCTACCCCTCCTTTGGGTGCCACATGCCCCCACCTCAACTCAGAACCCTGTCCCTGCTCAGGGTGATGGGTCTGGGAGCCTAAACTGGCCTGATGGAGTCTAACCTGGCCTGATGGAGTCTAAACTGTCCTGATGGAGTCTAACCTGGCCCGATGGAGTCTAACCTGGCCCGATGGAGTCTAAACTGGCCCGATGGAGTCTAACCTGGCCCGATGGAGTCTAAACTGTCCTGATGGAGTCTAACCTGGCCCGATGGAGTCTAAACTGTCCTGATGGAGTCTAACCTGGCCCGATGGAGTCTAAGGTGGCCTGATGGAGTCTAACCTGGCCCGGTGGAGTCTAAACTGGCCCGATGGAGTCTAAGGTGGCCTGATGGAGTCTAAACTGTCCTGATGGAGTCTAAACTGGCCTGATGGAGTCTAACCTGGCCCGATGGAGTCTAAACTGGCCCGGTGGAGTCCAAACCCTTGGCTGCAGCACTGAAACCCCATTTTCCTCTGCTTTACCGTCCTGGCCAGGTGTTACCCTGGAGGAGAGGAGCCTGAAGAGTGCAAGTGGGGACAGCCCAGGGCAAGGCAGTGCTGCCTGCAGGCTGGGCGTGGAGGGAAGGCAGGACGGTGGCAGAGGGAGGTTCTGGTGCCTTCCCCAGCTCTCCATCAGCTTTCCAATCCATGCGGACAAACCCGTGGCAAAGCCAGCCCCGCTCCCCCCACTCTGCCGTGAAACTGGATCTATTTCCCGGGATTACACGCAGCACCTTAAAGAAAATATTTACAGAATTTATATTCACATCCCGTTCGCCCTCTTCTCAGGGGGCTCTGCCGTGCCCTCCCTCCCTCCCCGCAGCCCGCACTTCATCCCCGGGCTGCCACAATGCCCGCCTTTGTGAGAGGAACAATGTTTGCTGTGCTGCGGGGATGGGATCGGCAGGGAAAGGGGAAGGGCTGAGCCCCCGGCCCCGGCCCCGGGCTGCTCCCGGTGCGGGACAAGAGGAATTCCTGCAGGAATGCCGATGGCGAGCAGACAGCCCCAACCAGGGGATAAATATTCATGTTGGAGGGGAGAGGGAGGAAAGAAAAGAGAAAGAAGGGTCTGGGGACCGCTGTAATCCAGGGTCTGTCATTTTTCTCTGTGCCTTAAGGGTGTGCTGGAAATTCCCCGCTGCGTTTAGGGGTCCGTGATGCAGAACGGGTGCAGCTCTCTGCGGGCCTGAAGCAGGAGATGAAAGGCGTGTCTGGGTCGGGGAGGGCTGTACGGCAGCCCCAGGAGCCGAGAAGGGGATCCGGGGCTGCGGGAGCCAGCATGTGGCTGCAATTACGGGGATGCTTGCGAGCATGGTGCGCTCGGCATTGGAAACGCATCGCTTTCCCTCCCCGCCCTTCCCTTCCCTTCCCTGGCTGCCTTTCCCCTCCAGAAGCCAAGATTTCTCCTGCTGCTCCTTGCTGGGAAGCCATCCAGCTGGGAGAGGGAGACAAGGAGGGCTGCCCTGCAGCTGCGGGTGGGTGATGGGGATGGGGACCCCAGCCCGGGCACCCTAAGGAGGGGTGGCAAGCCTTTAACTTGGCCAAAAATGCAATCTTTTTCTTGTTCTCTCAAGGTAAAAGCATTAAACGCTGGAGAAGCATTTGTTATGGGATGGCTTTGCCACCTCCAGTGCCCTCTGCCGTCCAGCAGAGCATCCCTCGCTGCCAGGGCTGGGTGGCAGCTGGACCAGGCACTGCTGCTCTTTCCCATTGAGTCCCGGCCCTCTGCCGGCTCTCCTAAGCCTTTCCTCGTGTGGAAAGGACTGGTCAGAACCCACAGAGCTCACCCTGGGCACCTCAGGGACCCCCAAAGCCTGTGGGAGGCCTGGTGGGGCAGGAAGGACACGTGGGGTTGGCATTGATGGGCTTTGGAGCCAGCCCTGGTCAGGAGGCCAGGAGCCACATCCAGAGGTGAATATGGAGCTTCACACAAGCCTCTTTGTGTTTCCTGAAAAACCCCGGGCTCTAAATATAGCAAGTACTTGGGCATTTCATTCAGGGAAGGGAAAACAGCTCCCGTGCCAAGAGAGATCCTCCTCTGTTTGCACAGTGTGAGTGAGGGCTGCATGTCCTCTGTGTGCACCCATCCAGGGGGGGCTGTGCTGACAGGGGCTGGCTCACCCTGAGCTCTCCTGCCCCTGGGGAAGCTCATCCAGCAAGGCTGGGTGATGCCAGAATTCCTGCACTGTGCTCTGGGCATCCAGTCCAGCTGATGCACGAGCATGCTGAAAGGCTCTGCTCTCTCCTGGAAGCAGCACAACTCTCTTCCCAGTTTGTTCCAATAAAAGAGAAAAACATTTGCTGTTTAATTCAGGGCTGAGGCAGGAAATCATCATTCCCAGGGCCCCTTCTCCTTGCTGATCAGGACAGGCTGGTTGGGTACCACATGCTCTTACCCCAGCAAGAGAGGAGTTTTAGGAAAAGGTGTTCACTGGGGTGTTCCATTCACCTAAATACTCTCACTGGTCTCCAGAGAGCCATGAGGACCTGTACCCTGGTCCATCTGTATCACAGGCAAGAGCTCCAGCAGCTCTCTGAGCACTGTTTATTTTCTGCCTGACAGGTGGGGGGATACAGTCATCCATCTTCTCCCTGATTCCCAACCTGATAGGTGCAATGGGAACACTCAATCCACCCAAAAATGTTTTTCTTCACCTCATTTCCAGATGCTGTGCTAGACTAAAAGCAGACTGTGCTGTTTATTGTTTATTGGAGTTAACCCTGCTGTCCAGGCAATCCTCACCCATCCTCAGGCACCACCAGAGCAATCCATCCCTGCTGCAGCTTGTGCTCATCCCCTCTGCCTGGCTGTGGCTCTGCTCTGGAGGGAATGGCAGGTCCCTCGTGGCTCATCACTCCCTGTCACCACCAAGGGCTGTGGGTGGTCTGGGCAACCCACCTTTGCCCTGGCCTTTGCTCCCCAAATGAAGGAAAACAGATGTGTGGCACCACAGGGGCTCTGTGTTCCTCTGCCTTACTGCCTTCCCAGCTGCTCTTTGCCTGTGCCCTCCTTCCAAGCAGGATCCTGGACACCCAGGTGCTCTCCTTGCAAGCAGGATCCTGCAGATCCAGGTGTTCTCCCTCCAAGCAGGATGCTGCAGATCCAGGTGCTCTCCTTCCAAGCAGGATGCTGCAGATCCAGGTGCTCTCCTTCCAAGCAGGATGCTGCAGATCCAGGTGGTCTCCTTGCAAGGAGGATGCTGCAGATCCAGGTGCCCTCCTTCCAAGCAGGATCATACAGATCCAGGTGCTCTCCTTGAAGCAGGATCACACAGATCCAGGTGCTCTCCTTGAAGCAGGATGCTGCAGATCCAGGTGCTCTCCTTGAAGCAGGATGCTGCAGATCCAGGTGCTCTCCTTGCAAGGAGGATGCTGCAGATCCAGGCACCTCTGTGCCATCACACCTGGGCACAGCCCTCGGGCTGGGCTGGGCAATGAATGACTGCAGAGAGCAGAGGGAACAGGGCTCTGTTCTGAGCCAAAGCACATCCCGAGCTCTTGGAGTGCCTGGGGCATTCCCAGGCTCCGAGGTGAGCACAGGGCTGTGCAGCAAAAGCTGCTTTCCTGTCATTCCCCACGGGCAGAGCTGCAGCTACCGGTGGGATGGACACACCTGGGAATGCCGGCTCTGACCAGGAGGGGAGCATCGTCCTGCAGGGTGGGAGGGCAGGGGAGCATCGTCCTGCAGGGTGGGAGGGCAGGGGAGCATCGTCCTGCAGGGTGGGAGGGGAGGGGAGCATCGTCCTGGCATGGTGGGAGTACTCTGTGCTGCTCCAGGAGCCGTGCCTGGCTCCCACAGATCCCCCAGCACCAGCCCTGCTGTCCCTGGGCTGCCAGGCTGGAGGCTCTGCAAATGTCACCCTCCACAGAAGGGCCACCGCGGTCACCCCCAAAAGCTACAAGGAATAGGTTTTGCATCCAATTGTTTGCACAGGGAAAAGGTGTCCCAGAACTTGTGTAGATTGGTTTGGGCTCCTCTCCCTACTGGAGGAGGCTTTAATGGAGAGCAGGAGTGAGTTAAAGGGTGGAAAGAGCCCCTGGATTTCTCTGGGAACGCAGAGAGGATTAAAAGCTCTGGTCCCTATATTGCTTTTTCTATTTCCTTTCTCCTTTTTTTTTTTCTTTTTATTTTTTCCTTATGGTATTATTTGATAGTTAGAGGAAAAAAATCTGGAAACATAACTGCATAAATTGCTGTTATTTCCGGCTATCCCTGCAGAGCCTGGCTCTCTCTTCTCCAGATGGACTGGCTTAGAGAGCCTCCAGCTCCAGAAAGGCTCCCAGGGGCCCAAACCTGCCCTCTTTTCATTTGCCATCTTGAATTCTGCTCCCACCACCCGTGCTGGCTGTGGGAAGCCATCCTGCTTGCTGAGCCAGGTAACGGAGGCAGCTGGGCTCCACGGGCCCCTGGGCTGGCTGGGAGCACTGGGAAACGCTGCTGACAGCACTTTTCTGTGTGCCCCTGCTCCCTTTTGCAAAGAGCAAACCTCCTCAGGGTCTGCTTTCCCCTCCCCATGGGTGTGCAGGGCTGTTTGGGTTCCCCAGGGACAGCATTCCTCCTTGGATGGGAGGTAGGGCTGGTCTATCCTAAGCAAGAAGCAACAGGGCAAGAGAAAATGACCTCAGGGCAAGAGAAAATGACCTCATCTTGTGCCAGGGGAGGTTTAGATTGGAGATTAGGAAAAATTTCTTCATGTAAAGGGTTGTCCAGCCTTGGACAGGGTCTCCAGGTGGAGTTGCCATCCCTGGAGGGGTTTAAGAGATGTGAGGATGTGGCACTTGGGGACATGGGTCAGTGGTGGCCTTGGCAGAGCTGGGTTAACAGGATCAGTGTCCCATGTCTGTGCCACACTTGGTGACCTTGCAGGTTTTTCCAAACACGATTTAATGTCTCCACGATGCTCTGGGGCCCAGCAGGGAGGGCAGGCACAGGGCTGAGGGGGCAGGATGGGAGAGGAAGGGTCCCACAGCAATGACCTGATGATCAGTGCCCAGCAGGGAGAGAGAGACCTGCAGGGTCAAGGGATTCCCAGCAATCCCACAGCTCCTTGCCTGGCTGAAGAGCATCCCCAGCCCCAATGGGAGCTGTTCCTCACCATAGAGAACTCCTGAGCTTCACAGTCCTGCTCTGCTGGCTCCTGCCCCACGGCCAGCAGAGCATGCAAAAATCCCCCAGGTGCAGGAGCCACTATGTACTCAGCCTCATGTGTGCAGGAAAATATGTATATGTTCCACATGCATGAGAAAGGGGCCTTGAAAACTGGGAGGATGCAATGATCAATAAATTATAGCTTGGATAATATTTTCCACCATCACCAAATAAATCAGATCTTATTTTTCCCCTCTGTCCACAGATTTAATGGCAGCAACTGTGCCCTTGGTAGTCATAAAACTCCCTCCTCCTCCTCCTGAAGGGCCTCCCAAACAATTTGTCATTTGGCCTTTGCTTGTTTGCTTTAAAATTAGCTGGTCCAGACATTTAATAGCCCAGGAGCTAAGAAATCTATCAACAAATCCCAGCTTCCAACTATCTCTGTGTGCACATCCTGGTGGGGGAAGGAGGGATGGGGAGGGAGCAAGCTGTGCAGTCAGGGATCATGGGGGATATTTTTCATCTGAGCTTTAAGATCACCTTTCCTATTTCCACTTCTTTCTTCCTTCCCATCTTTCCTTTCCCCCCTGTGGTCACATCACCTCTGCAGCTGCCATGAGCAATACTCTGCTCGCAGCAGAAGTGAGCAAGGCAGGAGCTGACCCTTTCTCACAGGTGTAAACACTGCCTTGTTAAAAGGGGATAATTGCCGGGGTCTAGTTAACCCTGGTGTAAAATCAAAGTGAATGGAGCCCTGCTGAGACTGCCAGCCATGTGCACCATGACGCCTGGGCTCCGGGGTAAACAGCCAAGGCTTCACTGCTCGTCAGCTCAGCGCATTCAGTGCAAAGTTAACTTCTCCCTGAAAGAGAAACGCTGTCTTTTGGGCTGATTTATACCCCCCAGACACAGGACCAGCTGAGGGTGAGTCTTTTACCCAGTGCAGAACCTTGCCAGGAGTTTCCTGTTGGGAACAAGCAGGGGTTGTCCTCTGGGTATCTCTGGACGGACAGTAGCCACAGCTGGAACCTGATGAGTATTTTCAGCCCCTGTCAGCACCCTGGGACAGTCCCTGGGGTCCCAGGAGAGGCAAACCCATGGCTGCACACGGAGCTGGGAGGGTGCCATTCTCCCTGCTTCTTGGAGGAGTTTGTGCATCACCATCACAGAGAGGTTCCTGTGCATCTGAAG
Source organism: Ammospiza caudacuta (assembly GCF_027887145.1). Taxonomy (NCBI): domain Eukaryota; kingdom Metazoa; phylum Chordata; class Aves; order Passeriformes; family Passerellidae; genus Ammospiza; species Ammospiza caudacuta. Next base: position 10,476,768 of record NC_080607.1, read on the forward strand.
GCCTCCCGTGGAAGCTGAAGGGCTGAGGTGGCATTTCAGGCATCTTGAAGGACTGATGGGGCATTTCTGGCATCAGCTGCCTCAGCGCTGCCCTGACCTGCATCCCCACAGTGCCCTGGATCAGGGGATGGCAATAGAGAAGCTCCAGAAGTTTTCTCAGCTGGCAGGAAGGTGTGCACAGGAGGCAGGAGTGGAGGCCAGCCCTTTTCCATGCATCCTTCCCAGCAGAGCCCCCTCTTGCATCCACAAGGGGAGGAGCTGCTGCCCAGGGATGCTCAGCTGGGTGGGAACAGGGGCAAGGTGCCCAGGGGGGATGTCCTGGACAAAGCACAGAGCAGGCAGCCCTGCCTGCCCCATCCCAGAGCACCTGAGGCCATTCCCAGGCCAGCAGGCCGGAGCAGACACCCGTCAGGCTCCCCCAGCCAGATTGAAAGAGAAGCCAACTCCCTCTTGTTATTTTTTCCTATTTGACCAGTGGGGCCAGTCATAGACAGCTCCAGTAATTCAACCTGAAACGCCAAGAATCCTATTTCTGCCTCTCTGCTCGCTCTCCAAGCTCTGCCCATGGCCTCAGAGCGAGATAAACCATCTGTGGGTGAGTCTGGGCTGTGAGCAAGGCCCGGGGGCTCAGGGCTGGCTGCAGAGAGAGCTGAAGGCATTTTGATTGCTTCCAGGATTACTACCCAGCATGTTTATTCCTCCAGTGAGGAGGACTTCATAACTCAGGGACTCCTGACAATGTATATATATTGAAATCTTATAAGAGTAATGAGCATATCCAATGATATTTTGTTCTCATCTTGCCAAGATAAACAACAGGCTGGACTTACCAAATTGCATTGGGTCATCCTGAATAATTAGGCTTGCATGTTCTATTTATTACCTTGAAAATCCTTTCTCATTGTATTATATATAGATAGACCTATCTGAATGTAATATGTTCAAATGAAAACCAGACACAGCTGCGAAGGAATTTGAAATATGAGGCTGAGAGTACAAGAAGCAGCAGAAAGGTCCTCTGCTAATAGGAAAAGCCAAGTCTGGGGAAATCAGGGAAGGTCAGGTGTGAGCTGTGCACGGGGCTGGGCTCAGCTGCACCTCTGCAGACAGTCTGTGTTGAAGGAATTCCACAAACTCACTGCTGCTGCTCATGCTGGCAGGATGTGGGGAGGGATCCTGGAGTCTGGATCTGCTTTGATGTCCCCGTCAGTGCCAAGGTCTCTCTGCATGGCTGCAGACATCGCTGGGGTCAGACACTGTGACTCCAGAGAGCATCTCCAGACCTTCTCAAAAAACCTTTGTTCAGGGTCCAGAAAGTCTCCACAGCATCAGCAGGCAAGAAACTGTCAGCACCTTGAAAAAATGAATGCACAGCAGGGTGAGGCAGGAGTCCTGGCTGCCCCTGGGGTGGGGATGAGGGGTGAGTCTGGAATGAGCCCAGGCAGCCTTGCCAGCAGAAAATATAAAAGCCTTCCTTGGAGCCATAATGGATTAATGGTGGGGTTCTGGAGAAAAACAGTGGCCCCTGTATTTCACTGATAATGCCCCTGTACAGCATGAACACGGCAGAGAATTAACCCTCAGGATCTGGAGCTGTGCACAACCTTTGCCAAAACTCCCTCTGCCCTCCCTGCAATGTGGCAGGGAGGTGAGCATCTCCACAGTGATTCCTAGCCCCAGCCTGCTGTTCGGGATGCAGTTCATCATTGCTTGTCTGCTCAGGAGAGGCAAAATTATACAGCCCTGCAGTGCAAAACACACCTTTCACAGCTCTGCTTTCACTGGTCTTCCTTTTTAAAGAACATTCCTTGGCAAAATTAAGAGGAAATGGATCTCACAGATGCAAGTAACTCTCATGGCTGGGGTGGTGCATACCAAGACAAACTTGGGGATGGAAAAGCCTCTCTGGACACTCCACACCTTGCCTTGGCTTGCTGGTGCCTGCAGGGCTGGTGGCTATTGGCCCCCAATGGCAGATTCATGGCTGGCTTGGTTTGTTTTCTCTGCAGGGCCAAGGAGGAGGAATCTGAGAGTGGAGCAGACAAACCCCATCCCTGGAAGTGCTCAGGTTCAGGTCCAATAGGGTTTGTTCTGCTGGAAGGTGTCCCCATCCATGGCAGGGGGTTGGAATTGATGGTCTTCAAGGCCTCTCTCAACCCAAGCCCTTCTGGGATGCTGTGATACTGAGAAACACAACTTCTGCCAGCCCTTGTGCCTTTGCCATCTTCCTCCGTGAATGCTGCCACAGAAATCCCCAAAATGGGGGCGAGGCAGGAAAATCTGACCTAAATTCTGCTTGATTAAAGCTCTGCTTTGAGAGCAGAGCAAGGTGAGAGCCACAATTCCTGTGCCACAGGAAGGTGTCCTGCAGCTGGATGTCACCCAAGGCAGGGAGAGCCAGCACTCGGGCACAGCGAGGATCCTGGTGGCACAGAGCTGGCAGCAGCACAGCAGCAGCACCCAGCAAGGATATTTCAGGCCAGCAGGGAGGTGCAGGAGGAGCAGCCCTGCTGGCTCTCCCCATGGTTCTGGCCAGCGCTGCCGAGTGCTTCACTTGCATGAGCACCGAGAGCAGAAACAAAATGACATTCATTAGATGTTTTAAGGAGTGTTCAGGCATGTAATCCTCCTGGAATGAGGCAGCCATAACAAGTTACTGTAGTTATTGATGGCCATGTCAGTTAGCCTTTTCCAAGGATTAATCACCATCCTGCTCCTGCCCTACAGGATGTTTTTATCTCCATTTTCTCCCAGTGTTGCAGCATGCAAAGCTGACTGGGCTGACCAGTGTGCCTTCTGAATCTGGGGAAGGGGGGAGGTAAATTCACAATTAGATCCTAAATATTTCACAGCTTGGAGTAGCACAAGTTCAGCTCAGTTTAGAGGCACTGTTGGGGCAGAGATGCTGCCTGTCCAGATTTCACCGTGGAGAGTCTGAATTTAAAATTCCCCATCACTGGAGTCTGGTGTAGAAATGATAAGCCCAAGGCAGTTTGCAGCCTTCAGAAAGGACACTGCCCCAAGAGGCATCTTGCTTTGACCACCACTGCTATTAGAGCTTCATCTAAGGCATCATCCAGACAGGATAGGGCACATCTGAGGCAGAATTCCTGATATCGAAGAGGTTCTGCAAACAAGGTTCAAGAACACCAGAAAATAATTATTTGTTTGCTTTGTTCTGAATAAAAGGGGGATGTGCCTGTGTGACTGGACCATTGCTGAGCTCAGCATGGGAAGAGCACAGCATGAGAGTGACCCAAGCAGCGAGTGCCAGAATTTCCCAACACTGAGGCTGCCTTGAAGAGTTGTGGGGTTTGGGCAGTCTCAGAGGCTGAGGCCCACATGCACAGGGGTAATATCCCAGCCATGAGTCCAGCAGGGACATTCAACAGGTGAGCACTCGAGGACAGACAGTGCTACCCCAAAATCCACCCAGGCCAGAGAAGGGAAGCAGAGCAGAAGATCCTGGAGTGATTGGCTTGGAGGGTGCAAACAAATCCAGGATCTTCAGCTGGTCTCTGGAGCATCCCCAGGGAGCTTGGCCCTGGCCCAGAACAAGCTCTGTGGCTGTGGCCAGAGGCAGGGTCCCATGGTGGAGGTGTAGAGTGCTCACAGAGCCAGCCTGTGTCTGTCCCTGGATGCTTTCTTGCAAAACCTGGCAGGTCTTGCTGTGCAGCTGACTTGTTAATTGGGAATGAGTGACTCCAGGAGGTCCTGACCTCCAGCGTTTGGTAAGAGCCCTGTGAATGCTGTGGAGCAGTGACTGCTCAGGGAGGAGGGGCTGCCTCTTGTCCACCCACTGGCCACTGCATCCAGGGCCAGGATTTGTGCTCCTTGGCAGTGCCAGCATAGCCAAACCTTCAGCTGGAGCTGGATTTGCCCCCTTGCCCCAGACATTTGCTCACCCCTCCTGCAACCGGGGACGGTCCTAGAGCTCATTTTCACTGCAACCCCAATGCTGGCAGTCTGGAGCCTGAAAAAGGCTTTCAGGAGAGCCAAAATCCCCCAAATATCTCAACTGCCCAGCTGTCCTTTTGTTGGGAGCAGAGATTTGCCCCTGACCTCTTTTGCATCCATGCACATCGCGTTCCTGGTGCCTGCAAGGACACTGAGGTGTTCCTTGCCTTCCTGATGCTCAGATCCCTGCCTGATGCTGATGCTCCCTTGGGGCAGCAGCAGATGGATACAGGGTCTCACTGTCCCTCTCTGGTGCCTGCTCATGTCCCATCAGTAACTTTGAGAGCAAAGTATTCCCTGAAATAGCTGACCCAACAGCGAGAGACAATCATCAGCTCCACCAGGAGCACTGCCCGCTCATTACAGCGGCTCCCTCGGCGTGTGTTCGAGCCAGGCAAGGCTGGAAAAACGCGGCACAGCAGAGGAATTAGCATTAATCAAGCCTAATCCCCAAGGGAATCACCCCTGCGTGTGGCACGGGCTGTGCTGTGCGTCCCAGACAGGCTGGCGGGTCCTGCCCGGGGCTCCCGGCTGAGCTGGCGGTGTCGCCCCGGGAGCGGTGACCCCGGCCGGGCGCTCTGCGTTCCCTGCTCCCGCGGCGCCTCGGGCACAGCCGCCCCTGCCCGCTCTCTCCCGGGGCCCTTCTGGGTCGCTGCGACCCCGAGATTGTTAAAAGTCTCTTTACCCAGCGCGGCACTTGAAGAATGAGTTGGAGCTCTTCAGCTCTCGGTCTCAAGGTTGTTCATTTTTCCTTACCTATAAAAAATTTTCTGCCCTGCCGAGGTCCGTCCAGCAGGACAGTTCCAGGCACTCTGCCTGCCCCAGGGCAGTGTTATGGCTTTATACTAAAAACTACATGTACAATATTTACAATTACTTCCCAATACCTATCACCTGTGTTAGACAGTGAGCTTCTACTCTAAACCAATCTAAAAGTGCCAACATCACAGCAGAAGAGGAGGCCAAGAAGAAGAAGGAGAAAGGCTGGACACGCCCAGGTCCCTCCATCTTGCCCCCTGAACCCCCATACCCTAAAAAAACCCCCAAAATCTACTTTTCCATCCCATGATAAATTCACTAATATTCTACTTAAACTGCTGTGGCTTGCTGTGGCTTGCAGATAAGGTTGGTTATTTGCTCCACTGGTCATAATCAAACCCACAGGTGTTTTGGGCTCTGTGCCAGGGTCTCTGAGCCCCCTGGCAGGGGTCCTGGCAGTCCAGGACAGCCAGAGGGATGTCCTGAACTCCAACAGTTGCTCTGTGCCTGGATGCATGAGGTGTTTCATGGGGCTGCCAGAGCAGAGGAGCTGTGGGGACAGTTTTGCTCTGACCCTCCTGGATCTTCCCATCTGTGCCTTGCATGCTGCTTAGGAGGCAGGGGGAGAGCCAAGCCCCTCTTCTGCCAAGCCAAGGTCCACCTCATCCACTCCAGCTTTTCTGACCATCTCCAAAAACTGGTGTTCATTACTGCTGCAGTGGGGTAAATTAAACTTTTTGCCAGCATCATTTCCTCTGGTTCAGCTAGGTGGGAAACTCTGCATTTTACAGCCCCTTGGCTTCTCATTCAAACCAGGGCAGGGGGGAAAAAGAGAGAGAAAGAAAAAATACCCTTTAGTAGAATGTTCCATGCTGGAAATACCTCTGGAAACACAGAGGAGGGGGAGCATCAGCATGAATGATAGGATGAATGATAGGTGCAGGTGCAGCAGGGTGCAAGGGATGGGGAACAGCACACAGCTTGTGGGTTCATGGCTCATTCTCTGTTTTCCTTGTGGCATGACCATGATCTTCTTCTCCACAAGTAGGCTCAAGTCTCCCCGCTCTGCTCTGCCTTTGACTGGCAAATTAAATCCAGAACTCCTGCCCAGGATGCCTGGGAGCCCTGCTGATCCCTTGCCATGTCAGGGCATCTGCCACCCCAGTGCCCTCTGGACGCACAAGCTGCTCCATTATCACCCCTAAAGCAACGGGACACACTTGCCATGTCCCAGCAAAGCCCCTTTCTCCAGGGAGCTCCAAATGCCTCCTCCCCTGCTTCTAATTCTGCACAATTTCTGGCTGCCCCCACGCCAGGTTCACCTCTCCATCTACTTCACTCTTTCCCCACGTTTGTTCAGCAGGAGAACGCCCAGGATCATTTTTGTGGGCTGCAGCAGCTGGTGGGAGTGCAGGCTGCTTACAGCAGAAAAAGAGAAACAGGATGCTTGGCTCCTTTCTCCAGCTCCCTGGCCCCTGATAAAAGCTGTGATCACCAGAGGAGACCACCAACCCAGCCTTTAAAGTCCAGGCACAATGGGAATGCACGTTCAGCTGGCAATGCTGTGGATGCTGAGTGCCCTTCACCTGCTCGAGCTGGGGGCTGTGCAGGGCTGGAAGAGCCACATGTGCTTGAGCACACCCTGGGAAAAGCCAGAGCAGTGTCCCAGCAGCTGGACAGCTTTGCCCCAGGGAGCCCTGATCAGCAGCTTTTGGCTATGTGGGAGAAAATCCTGGTTAACCGTGGTGGGAGATTGGTTTTTAGGGCTTTTTTGGGGGGCTTTTTTACAGCACCAAGCTGCAGCTGTGGGCAAGTCCTCAACCAAAGTCATTTGGGGGGAGATTTCTGATGACCCATCAGGGACAGGAATGGAGAAGGAGCTCTCTGAGACAGGGAGGATGCCAAAGGATGTGGCTGCATGGGCACTGCAAAGCTCAGACCCGGGCAGGTTTTGCCTTGCTCCAAGCAGCAGTACAGGCTAAGTAGCAGCAAGTACAGCTCCACAGACTTTATTGCTGCATTGTCAAGCAATTTACTATTATTTGATACTCTTTTTTCCCCATTTTTACCCCTTCTGTCTGTTAAGGAAACTTTGCTGCAGCTTGCACACCAGGCTACCTGCACTCAATGTATTCCTCAACATGTTATCCCCAGGGATCATTATTTTATACTCTAATGATTTATCTGCCTTGCTCAGCTGTGCCTGTGAGGTACCATGGGTGCTGTTTGGGATGAGTGTGACCCAGGCTGGAAGGAAGGCTGGGACAAATATCCCGGTGCCTTGGAAACTGGGAGAAGACCTGAGTGGCTGAGGACCTAGAGAAAAAGTTACACCATTTGCCCTGCTTTATTCCTCAATATTCTTGAGACAGGCTGGATGCTGGCCTCTCCCTGTGCAGACCGGGACATTAAATGTGTCACCAAGTGCAAAGGTGGACAGCGGTCAGCCCTGTCTGTGCCAGAGGGTTTGGTGACTCCCTGCTCTCCTGGAGCCCCATGGGCCCAGCCTGAACATTTGGTTTCCATCATGCCCTGCACAGGTGAGGGTCAAAGGCTCAGGCACCACGGAGGATGAGGGCAGCAGCAGCCAGGGCTCAGCTGCACGGAGCTCGATCTGAGCTCATCTCCACGGAAAACATTTGGGGAGGACACGGCCAGTTCAGATTTGTCATGTGGAGCAGCTTGGCAGGTCCAACTCCCCTGGGGCCCTTTGCAAGCATTAACCAGTTAAAGCAGCCCAGCCTCTGTTCCTGCTGCTCCGTGTGGATCTCTCAGCCCAACGCCGCCGAGACGAGCGGGAAAAGCGCGGCCTGTCCCTTTAAGTCCAAAATGACGAGTGTATTTCTGGAGGCTCTGGAAAAGAAGTCAGGACTATTGGCTTCTGCGTCACCAGCACCGGCCATTGATTCCCTGGAAATGTTTCATATTTGGCCAAACTGGCTGTTGACGGAATAGTTTCTGATTTAACACTCTCGGCTGCAGTTGGGAGCCAGCTGGGTCTCGTTAGCTCCGGAGAGAGCGTCCTCCCCTCGCCTGCTGCAGAAACACTTCCAGCACAGCCCCCTCCTCCTCATTCCCAAACTGACACTGAAGCCACTCTGACGAGATCTGCACAGGAATCCTGGTTATTCCAGCCTTCAGCCCGCTTCCAGCATTATTATTATTATTTTACCTTTTACTTTAATGCAGAAAGATATGCATGATGAGCAGTTCTGTCTCCCACCCCCAGCCTAGCCCCAGTGTGGAGCAGATGTGGGTGTCCTTGGGAGCTCCCAGCCTTGCACCAACACCTCCCCTGCCCACTCCTGTCACACCCCATGGTGTGCAGGGAGTTCTCCTCACTTCTCCTTCCTGCTCACCCTCCCACCCTGTCTCTCCCAGCTTCCCATCCTCTCTGCTCTACTTGCTCCCTCTCTATTTAGTCTGTGTGTTCAAAAACAGCACAAAAGCTCTTACAGCTCGCCGGGCTGTGACCCAAACAGTAAAGAATGTTTATGTGCTGGTGCTCTTCCATTCCTGTGCATTAATATTGCACACACAGGCTCACGCACTTGCACACGGCGCTCCCGGTGCCTCCACGGGCTGCTGGCCAAGGGAGCCCAGCCAAAGTAAAGGCATCTGGGCCCTTCTGCAGAAGGCAGGAAAAGAAGAAAGAAAAATACAAAAGCAAAAAAAGGATTTGGAGAGAAGCAGCTCCTGCAGCCTGTGGTCCTGCACCCGCTGTGGATGAGGCCAGGAGTCCTGCACAGATGGGGTTTGTCAGGCTGTGCAATCCTGCCATGTCCCTTGTCACCCACCCAGCATTCCTATGTGACTGGGGCAGCTGGTGGAAGCTTGGAGTGAGCCACAGGCTCATACAGACAGGGGTGGATGTGCAGAAATTGAGGGTCTGGCTTTGGATGGGCTGCTTGCCAGAAAGGGGCAGCAAGGTGCTGGAGCCCCCCTCACTGCACAACACCCAGCCATGGGGATTGTCAGGCACCACTGAGATGCTGAATCCCCAAAACGATGCTGGGATGTCATTTAAAAGCTCTGAAATTGGGTCTGGGGAATGGATGAGGTTCTGTTCCCTCAGTGACTGATGCCACACAAGAGCCTGAGCACCACTGGTCTATGGGCTCCCCAACAGGGCTGAGGGAAGAGCTGCTGGTCAGAGGCAGGGTGGTCCTTACTGCCTCTAAATCACCTGGGCATGTTGCTAAAAAGGGGGGAAAGGAGGCATAGTGGGTGGGCCAAGAGGGCCAGGGGTTTCTGCTGGTTCTTTCAGAAGCCCCCTGAGTGCTGGGGGTCCAATGCTGGGACAAGTCTGCAGAGCCAGCTGGGAAGGGTCAGGTCTTTGGCTGAGCTGATCCTGCTCTTCTGCAGGGTCCTACAAGCAAGGAGACACACACATGGCATCACCAGCACCTGCAGGCTGGGATTTAGGGGCAAGAGAAGCCTTGCTCATCCACATGGTGAAGATGCTGCATTGTCCAAGACACACTGCCCAGGCTGATCTCTGCAGTGCTGCTCTGGCCCCAAAGGCAGCTGGGCTGCCCTAGGCTGGTCCATTGCACCTCTGCAGGACACACAGCCTGAAGGGCAAAGCTGCTCAGTGCCAGCAAAGCCACCGAGGCTGCTGCCAGATGCTGTGACAGCTTCGTGCATTGCACAGTGTTTAACCCCAGCAATCTGATGGGCACTGAATTTCCTCCTCATCTCCCAAAAATGACCTCCCCGAGGTCTCAGCAGGGGTTAACTCTGCACAAAGCAGTCACGCAATGGGGAGGGCCCATTCCAAGCACCAAATAACTTGCAGAAGCAATGCATTTGTTCCTCATTAGGATAATTGCCCCATGGCTTTTCTCTGTGGCATTGGCCAGCCTAACTCACAAACGTCTGCAAACACCAGCTGAAGTATGACCAAATTTAGGAGCTGAGTCGAGTAATGTATCGCCTTGATTTGCCCTAAAACATGAATTGGCTGGGAGTCCTCCCCCAGATTGCATTTCCAGGGAGCATAAGGAACCCATTGTGGAATTAGTGGTGGTATTTTCAACACGCTGCCTTGGCCATGCTCTGCCCTCCTCTGCTGAGCTACTGCACCTCTTGGCACCCCCCCAGGTCGTGGATGTGAGTGGTAGCAGGGGGGATAGGATGTGTCTGCCACAGAAGTGTTGAGGATGGTCATGGCAAAGCAGGAGATAAGGGCTTGCCTTCTCCTTCATCCTTCATCCTTCTCCTTCAGTTTGGAGCTGGCCAGAGTGGGGATGAGTGTGGCCATGACCTGTGTGATGGCCAGGAGGAGACCTGGGGACAGGGGGAGGTTCTGAGTTGGAGGATCCAGCTCAGAGCCGCTGCTGCCTGCCTGCAGTTGTCAGCCATCACCAGGCTCTCCCCAGCCATGGGATCTCCTCACTGGGAGCTCAGCCCAGCAGCAGGAATCCTACCCCAAGGCTGCAGGGAGGGAGAGAAGCTGAGCAAAAGCTGGTCTGAGAGTTCCACCCTGTGCCCTCCTGCCTGCCCTGATCCCCAGCCCTCATCAGGGCTGGCTGGAAGGACTCCCCATGGTCAGATCTGATGGATCCATTCACACTGGGCTGAGTTTGGCTGTCCCACCCTCCCCCTTAGCCTGCCTGCAGGCTTTGATGCTGAGCCTTGCCTGCCTCCCCTTGCTTTGGCTCTCCCCTCTCCCATCATGTGGATGTTTCCTCCTCCCTTCCCAAGTTGCTTTCAGCAACCCAGGCCCTAAGCAGAGGAGTTGGCATTTGGATGAGCTGGGTGCTTGCTATGACCAAGAAGAACATCCTCCAGGACATCAGCTTTCCCCATCTTGGTTTAAGCCATGTCTGACAACCCTCCCTTCTCTTTTCCTTGTGAATCACCTCTTTCCCATGCAAGGGGCCATGTGTGAGGGCCACACCTGGGGCTGGAGTGGCTCAGGGCAGGGCCTCAGAGGGCAGTACCCTCTCCCTGCCCAGCGCAGCCAGCCTGCAGATGTGATCTCACATTGGAAAAGTGTCCAGATATGTCTTCCATTCTCATCTTTCCACATTTGCTCACCTGCTCTGAATGCCACATGAGGTTTCACTCCCCCAAGAGTGTTGGCATTTGAAGGTATTGGAGAAATCCTTTTGCACTGTAAAAATAACTAATGGTTAAACCTAGAAAATAATTCAGTCTCCTCCATGCGCCATCCCTGCCAGGCCAGGAGCTGGCCAGAAAACAAGCAAGAATGCTTCAGCACTCTCCCTCCAGCAGCAGCCCTCCTTCCTTGGCTGTTTGTTGTCAGAACTGTGTGCTCACTTCTCACACCTCATTTCAAAATGTTTTCCCCCCTTGTGACTTTTGGAAGCCCTTGGAGGGGTCAGGTGTTGCTGCCCTGGTTAAACAGGGCAGGGACAGTTCCCTCTTTCCGACCCCACAGAAGAAGGGTTAACAGCACAAAGACTTGGTCAGAGCAGGAAAACAAACTAAGAAAAGCCTGTGTGTGAGCCAGGACATCCATTCAGAACAATTAGCTGGCCTGTGGGGACCCCTGCTCTGCTAAAGGCATACACTTCCCTCCTGTATGGATTTTCCACCCAATCTCCACATTTCACAGGGATGTGCTGGGGGAAGGGCTCGCGATGAAGTGTTCATTCATTTCCCCTGCTTTGTTTCCACACCTTCCATGGGTTGTCTCCTGGGCTGGGGATGCCTTTGTGTCCCCTCTCCCCTCCCCTCTCACCCCTCCATCGGGCTCTGCCCCGTGGCAATGGGGGAAATGCACCTCTGATAAACAGCACATTTCTGGCAAGGCTGTCTGTGCACACCTATGGCTTCCTCACAGGAAGAAAAGGAAAATAAAAAGGAAAAAGGGAGGAGAAGAAGAGTCCCTTTCTTTCACAAAGCCATGGAAACATCCTCATTGGTGAGAGCAGATGGCTTTCCAATTGACTCCGTGGCCGAGGCCTCCTTCGTGTGCACAGCAGAGCCCCAGAGCCTGCCTTGTGCTGCTCTGCAAAGAGCAGAGAGAGAAAACCAAATCACTGAGACAGGCGCGTGACTGCAATGCAAAGCAACCCCAGCCCTGCAAAAGCCTTGCTGCAGATAAAATCAAGCACAGGAGTGGATGTGAACTCCAGAACCCAGACCAGTTCTTTTCCCCCTTGGACAACCCAGGCTCCAGCTGAGTGCTGATTTTGTCCCACTGGTCTGTGTTGATTTTTTTGGCATTAGGAAGGCTCAAACTGAGACACAGCAAACCCACAGGAAGCTTCTCTCACCACACTTTCTCCTGAGCTGCCTCAGAGCTCCCAGCCTGGCTGGTCAGTGCTGCTGGGGCAGGGTCAGAGCCACTCCACAGGTGCAGATCTGTCACTGCCCCCCTGATCTCCCTTTTCCTCGAAGCTGGGGCTCAGCTGGTGTCCCATGGGGGTTACAGAGTTGGTATTGGCTCTCCAGCTCTTTCCCTCTGCCATCAGGTGGCAGTTCCATTTTCTCCTCAGAGCTATGGCTCAGTTCATGTCCCACGGGGGTTACAGGGTTGGTATTGACTCTCCAGCTCTTTCCCTCTGCCATCAGGTGGCAGTTCCATTTTCCCCTCAGGGGAGCCAGCCCTGGGCGTTCCCTCCTCTCTGCTCTCCAGGAAGCACTTAAGCCTCTTGCTTTCAGTCCAAGTACATCCCTTTAAATCTCCCTCCTCGATCTGCACACTTAATAAGTCTTAGCATTTCATTAGCAGATGTTAATAGCAGTGGCACAGAGCCACACACTTTGAATTTAAATCCTCCTTGGCTTAGCATGCACCACTCATCCCCCTGTCCACCTAGCAGCTAAGATCCAGACTGCTGCCTCCCTCCTTGGAGCTCTTCCTATCAAATGGGGCAGCAGCCAATTTTCCAGCTAATTGCAGAGCTGGGGAAGGGAGACACTGATCCTGTGGCACCAAGAGCTGCACTGAGGGAAGGTGAAACCACCAGGCCTGGAAATGCCTTCAGAAACCTTCCCTTCAGCTTCTAGCAGGGAAATGAACCTCACCAAGCAGAACCAAGGCAAGAGCTCAGCTGGAAACCATCAATGACAGCATAGAAACTGGTCCAGAAGGATGTGTGGGCTGGTCCCACTGGTGCTTACTGAGTTGTTCCTACAGGCTCAGTGGGAAGGTGACAGTCTCTTTCTTCTGATACTTTTCACTTCCAAGTCCAAAACGTTTCTGCTTGAGGAAACCTCTGTCTGGTTCGTTCCTCCTAGCACTTCTCCTGCCCAAATTTTTCTCACAGAACAAAATGGGCCCTGGGAAATCAAGACATGGTCATTCCCTTTAGCTTCCAATCTTCAGTTACTGCTTAATCAGAATCCCCAAACAATACTTCCCATGTGTGTGATGGTGATACCTACAGACAGTCCCAAGGAGTTCCATGGGAGGATCACAGTACCAAGGAGTCCCATGGGAGGACCAAAGTGACCCTTCTTGCTTTTGTCCCAAAATGAGATGTGGAGCCTGAGAAGAGCACCCAGGATGACTGAAGCTGTACCAGAAGGGACAAAGAAGAGCAGTGCTCAGGAAGCAGGAGCAATCCCATATGCCATGAAGGCAGCTGCCCTGTCCTCTGGCACATCAGGGAGAGCAGAGCTGCCTGCTCCCCCTGGCCCACAGGGGACCCAGCAGACACCCTGAGCCCACGCTGCACATCTGGAAGTTGGATCCATTAAAACAAACCCTATTACATAACAACACACATCTGGAGCCTGTTACCACTACAATTTTGTAAAAATAGTTTTTTTGATATGATCTCTCCTAAGAATGTGGCAGAGGGGCTCGGAGCCAAAGCCTTCCAAGAATGGCTGTAACTGCTTTTCATAAAGCAACCCCCACTCCTGCTTGGGGCAGGGCTGTTCCCTCTCCATGCACACACCAGGAGTGCACACTGATGCTTGGAGGCACAGAGGAAGGTTTCAGGGTGAAGGCAGGTGCAGTGCTGGAGTTTCCTGGATGAATCTATAGAAAATAAACACAGTTTGCTTTGGAGATGCTTAGGTACTCCAGGGATGGGTGAGTGGATGGATGGATGGATGGATGGATGGATGGATGGATGGATGGATGGATGGATGGATGGAGAGCTGTGGTTTGCAGACAGCAATGTCAGTCCTGCTTTTCATACCAACCAGAATAAACAGCCATTACTGGAGTGAGAAGTGCTGAGCTCCTGCAGCTCCCACATCTCTGTTTTGCTGATTTTCCCTTGAGTCTCTGCCCTTGTAAGCCCAGACCCTGCCCATTATCCTGGCTGCACAGCCTCCAGCCATGGCTTTGTCTCCCTCAGCTTCCATTAGCTCCTCATGGCCAGTCAGACTCACTGCCCTCTCTGTCCATGGACCACCCCCAGCCCCATCAGCTCAGCTGGCCAGCTTGTGACCATCTCCCCTGTCCTTGCCCAAAGTCAGGACAGTGAGGGACCAGGGCTTTCCTGCCAGCTGCATTTTCCACCTCTTTGCAGATTGCACCTCCAAGCACATCTCCTCCTCCTTCTCCTTCTCCTTCTCCTTCTCCTTCTCCTTCTCCTTCTCCTTCTCCTTCTCCTTCTCCTTCTCCTTCTCCTTCTCCTTCTCCTTCTCCTTCTCCTTCTCCTTCTCCTTCTCCTTCTCCTTCTCCTTCTCCTTCTCCTTCTCCTTCTCCTTCTCCTTCTCCTTCTCCTTCTCCTTCTCCTTCTCCTTCTCCTCCTCCTCCTCCTCCTCCTCCTCCTCCTCCTCCTTCTCCATCTGGTGGCTACAAGGATGGTCTCTGTCCATGGCCCCCCTGCACTTTGGCATTCTGTGACCCCCCCTGGTCAGACACTGTTTCTGCTGCAGGCTCCACCCTGCCCCTGAGCTCACCAGTGCTGAGCACCAGATCATGGCAAGCCCAGTGAGGGCTCGTCTGGGAGCAGCAGAGGAAACCTTGGGCTGGCTGTGGCTCAGTTGGCAGGGGCCACACTCCTGGAGCCAGCTGGGCAGCAGCACCATGGAAAGGACCTGGAAGGTCATCTGGGCACATGAATTTGGTGTTAAATATTGAAGTACTGTTGCTAAGGAGACCTCAGAGCTGCCAGCCAGGGCGAGGGGCTCATTCAGTGCCACGGCCAAGATCCGCTCTGAGCCGTCACCGCTTGTTCCTTCCTTAGGTTTTTAATGCTGCAGTTCCTGGCTCCCCCCCAGCTCCTCAGCTGGTCCAGGCCATCACAACTGCCCAGAGCTGGCCCTGCAGCCAGGAAGGCTTTGCCTGGTGCTGTCAGATCCCAGCAGAAGCAAGGAGGGTTTTGGCAGAGTTGGACCAGCACACAAGGAATGGACACTCCCTTCCTTGCTGCTGATCTATCTGCAAGACAGTGTTGGAGAAATCCTTTCTGCAGTTTTGTAAGGGAAGGGTGGAGCTGGCTCAGGATGGATCCTGGTTGCTGGAGTCAGGACACAGACAGGGTATTTTGTTGTTTTGTTCCTGCATTGATGTGCCAGTCCTGAGGAGCCCCAGTGAATGTACAGAGGGTATGCTCCTCTCTCCAGAGCATGGCTGGAAAAGTCCTGGAACAAGGAGAAATGAGACATCTGACCTGAATGCTCCCTAGCCTCCTGAATTCCTCCCTGGGTCATTTCCCAAAGCAGGAGGGCAAGGAGAAACAAAGTGGAAGGGTAAATTTCAGTCTGGACTTTAGGAATTGTGTTGGCACAGTGCAGTGGAAGCTCTGCTTTCTGCACAGGGCTGGAGCTCCACATTAACACCCTTCATGCCTCAGAGCAAGGCTGCTCCATTTCCTTCCACATCAGCCTATAAAAGACACAAATTCAAACTCAAACCCTCGGGTTTTTTGCCCTTTGTGCCAGGCAGACCTCAGTTTTCCAGAGGTTATAGCCTGGGTAGGTTTTCATCTCATCTCCAGCTAATGCACTTTTGGGGAAGTGCACCTCCCTGCCAGAGCAGGGGGTGGCTGGAGCCTTGTGCAGAAAATGATTTTCTGTTGCCTGAACCCTGTCCTTGCAAATGGAGGTGCTGCTCTGGCTGATGTGCAGCCAGCCAGGAGAGGTTCAGGCCAAGTGTTTGGAGTCTGACTAACTTAAAGGCAAATGAAATCAGAGCCTTGTAGCTAGAAGTGTCAGGCTACATCCATTACCAGTTCCACCTACAATAAAAACTGCTGGAAATTTGTAAGAATGCTTTTTTCTTTCCTTTTTTTTTTTCCCTTAGGGTTTTTTTTCCCTTCTCTTTTGGAGACTCTCACCTACTCTGCAGTCTCTGGCTAAAATCAAAGCAATCCAACTCTCAACCTCATTTCCCACATGCACCCTGTAAGCATCCCAAATGGGCAATGCACAGCTTCTGACAAACTGAGGGCTGGAGGAAGCAGGAAGAGTGGAAAACAAGGCAAGGACATGGTTGCAGAACAGTGCTCCAGGCTGATGTGAAACTGGTGTCTGATTTTGGTTTCATCTTTGCAGCCATCATCTTGGGAGATGCTGTGCAGCTGCTTCAAGCCTGGAAAACAAAAGGTCTTTTTTTTCATTATTTTCATTATTTTCAATATTATTATTATTATAATTAATTTTAATTTTAATTTTAATTTTTAATTTAATTTTAATTTTTGTTTGGTTTTTGGGGTTTTTTGTTTGTTTGTTTTTTGTTCATTTGTTTGTTTTGGGGGAGCTTGTTTGTTTTTGTTTTGGTTTTTGGGTTTTTTTAATTGCAGGTTCAGACACTGGCTATTAATGGGAAATTCCTACATGGAAGGAGCAGCAGATGAAGGCTGCTGACAGACTGAGTGCAGTTACTCTGTTTGTGCCTCTCAGATGGCCCCTCTGCATCTCTCTCTCTGTGCTGGAGCTGCCTTCTCTTCCTGGCTCTTTTTCCATCCCTCCCTTTACATTTGGAAGGCAGTGTGTGTTGCCTCTGATTTTCTACAATTTTATCAAAGAAAGACTGTGAATAAACAGAGCAATCTGGAGAAAAACCAGACTCAGATTAGCTTCAGTTTGCCTTTGCCTGGCCATGTCCCACTGGTGCTCTCCTCACCCACAGCCTGTGGATGCCATTTCTCCCTCTGGAGAAGCAGCAGAGCTGCTGGTCTGGTAATTTTTTTTTTGTGTTTTTGGCAGATGGTTCACTCGTGCCTCTGGGAGCAGCCCTTGGGACAGGCTGGGAGAAAAAGGGAGATTCCTGCAAGTGCCAAGCTTGGGTAAGGAGCAAAGGCTGGTCCATGATGTTCTCCAAGGGCAATCAGGGTTCATTAATTGCTCATCCCACCCAGGAGGGTCCCCACCTTCCCCAGGTACCTCCCCCCTCCATCTCAGGTCCATCCCACAAGAGGCACCAATGTAGCCTCATTTCTCTTCACAGGGAAAAGCAAGGCACAACTTCCCAAGGATATTTCTGGGATTCACATTCTCTGAACCTCAGAGAAAGAAAAAACAATTCTTCCACAATGCATTCCACTTGTGAACAGCAAGAGGAGCAGCAACTGAGATAAGAATTGGGTTGGTTTTTTTTCCCTGAGATTCAGAGAATATGAATCCCATAAAATTATCTTGGGAAGTTGTGCCTTGCTTTTCTCTGTGAAATGTGGATACACACCAAGGCATGGGAGGGGCAGGAGGAGCACCCAAAACCCCCAGCTTCAGGGGGTTCTCAAAGGTACAGCTCCACATTTCCCTGCTCTGCTTGCACCCCATCAGGGAACAGCCCTGGACCACTCTCCCACCCAGCTCCCTCTGGGATGCTCCCACATCCTCTGCTGCAGACCAGCCTGGGCTTTCCTTTTGGGATTGCTGCAGGAGTGACATGGACAGAGGTCCCTATGGTGCATGGCCAGCCCCCCCACGAAGTCACACACCCCAGATTTCCCCCCAAAACAGCTCTGCCACTTGGCCCCAGTGCAGGAAGGTGCTGGCAGGCTGCCACAGCCCTGTCCAAAAGCACAGACGTTTGGCCTCAGAGCAATCTCCCAAGAAGAGCAAAAAAGTCAAGACACTGATTTGCAGATCCTGTTATGAACCAAAGCCCAGAGCTCTGCTCATTGTAATAACTGACATAATCGAGGTCATTATTTATACAGTATCTGCATGAACATTTGACACTGGGAAAATACTTGCAGTTCCTGAAAGACTGGCAAATTCTAGCAGGAGTGTTTATTCATGCCAGAATCTAATGCAGAAAGTCACTTCTTTTTTTCTCAGAGGATGTTTTATCTGATGAGAGCAGATGATGGGCAGGCAGAGCTCAGCCCTCACCCAGCTGAGCCACGCTGGCAGTGCCTGCATGGGTGGAGGGGATGGAGATGATGCCTCTCATTTATCCCAATTGCCTCAAAACTCCCTGATCCAGGGAAATAGCCTCTAGAAAACCTCATTGTTTTCTCTGTTTGTAGGATGAATCCATCCCCTGTAAGGAGAAGGAGAGGTGCTCCTGCAGGTCACAGCCCAAATGCCAGTGGGCAGCTGAATCCCATCAGCCCCAGGCTGATGTTGCCAGCAGTGATTTACTGCAGGGAAGACCCTCAAGGAAATAAATAAAAATAAGGAGATGGCCCAAAGGTGAGGAAAAGAGACCTGATGTCTCTGCCAGAGCCCGGGACTTTGGGTAAATATTTGCAGTCCCTGTAAACAAAGATCTCATCGGGAATGGGGAAAGCACTTTCACTTCTCCCCCAGCAGGCTGGGAGAGGCGAGCACTGCTGGCCAGCAGCCAGGCCAGGGGACTGCACAGGCAGGGGTGGAGGTGACAGCAGGCAGGGGTCACCAGCAAACCCAGCTCTGACCTCCTGTGGGTAATTGTCAGAGCCCAGGACATCCCTCTGGCTGTCCTGGATTGCCAGGACCCCTGCCAGGGGGCTCAGAGACCCTGGCACAGAGCCCAAAACACCTGTGGGTTTGATTATGACCCATGGAGCAAATTATCAACCTTGTATGAGGATCTGTTTAAGTAGAATGACAGTGAATTTATCATGGGGTGAAAAGGTACATTTTGGGGTTTTCTAGAATGGAGGTTCAAGGGACAAGATGGAGGAATCTGGGCGTGTCCAGCCTTTCTCCTTCTTCTTCTTGGCCTCCATCTTCTGCTGTGATGGTGGCACTTTTGGATTGGTTTAGGTAGAAGCTCACTGTCTAACATAGGTGATAGGTATTGGGAAGTAATTGTAAACATTGTACATGTAGTTTTTAGTATAAAGACATAACACTGCCCTGGGGCAGGCAGAGTGCCTGGAACTGTCTTGCTGAGCTGACCTCAGCTGGACAGGAGAAAATATTTTATAGATAAGGAACAATGAGCAACCTTGAGACTGAGAACTGAAGAGCTCTGACTCCTTCTTCAAGCACTGGGCTGGGAAAAGAGACTTTGTAGCACATCTCGGGGTCACTCTGAGCAGTGAGAGGACCAAGACAGGTAATCCCTGTGGTGTGGATGGCCTTGGGGTGGTGGGACCCTCCTGGATCCCCTCTTCCAGCACACTCAGCTCCTGATGCCTGCTCACCCTCAGCCTGGGACAGGAGGCACTGAGTGAAAAGTGCCCAGAGCAGAGTGCAGGGTTCAGCTCTGTGCCCTGGGAGCCTCCACACCCCAGTGAGAGCAGACCCACGTTCCTCCCCCTGCTGCACCCCCTGTGCCTTTGGCCCCTTCCCACCGCAGGGAGTTTCCATTGCTGCTCTCAAACCACAGCCCCATGCTCGGCAACCTGAAACCTGTATTTGCTGCAGAGAAGAAAATCAGATTGTAGGAAATGCAGCACATGAAACGAGGCAGGGGGAGAAGAGGGGGGAAAGCAAAGCCATTCTTTATTGCTCATAGAATCTGTCCATTTTCCATGGCTGTCACATCCCCCTTCCACAGCCAAGACACAGCGGAAAATATGTTTGATTTTTTTTTTTTTTTCCTGGCAGGTACCTATTTCTGTTGGTTTTTTGGGTTTGGTTTGTTTTTTTTTTTTTAAAGGCACCATCCCTGCTCCAAGAGCCCAAGGCTGGGTGAGAGCTGGGGAGTGTGGAAGGGAAGAAGAGCTGCTTGTTTATTGAGGGAGATGGCAGGACTTGGCAGAGAGGGGACTCCCAGAATCAGCGGTTCTGCCCTGTTTTCCTTCACCTTTCCCTCTTTAAAGAGATCATGTCATTGATAATTAATAGTTGTTATTATTGAATTAGTTATATTGCTTAATTAATTTTTTATTAACAATTAATTTTATCTCATTCTGTCTATCCAATGGGAGCAGCCAGGGTGTCAGCATCATGACACCCAGTCCCAGCACGGCTCAGGAGTGGGGCAGAGCTCTCAGAAGGATAAAACTCCTGCATACCTTCAGCCACTTAAAAAAAGAGAGACCAAAAGGTGTGCTTGCCACAGGGTTTGATGCTCTCAGGGCCACTCCAGGCTGCCTGTCCACACAGGGTGAGGAAAGGGAAGGACCGAGCTGCCCAGGGTTTTTGAGGCTGGGTTGCATTCGGGAGGAGCCCGTGTGAGGGGCAGAGTCTGCAGAGGAGCTGTGGGAGCGCTGTGTGCTGCACCTGGGCCAGGAGAGCTGGGTGTGCTCGCACCCTGCTCATGTCTGTCAGGAGAATAACCCACAAACACCAGAGGTTTGTGTCCAAAAAGGAGACAGAGGAGTGTTTTTACTTTATTAGAATAAAAGGAGAGGCCATGGGGCATTCCCCTGGGGTCTCTCTAATTTTTGGAGGGCACAGCCTCCTTTTTATCCCAATTTCCTGGCTGCATTTCCCTTCTCTCTTTTCCCTTTGGCTGAGGTAATGAGAGGTACAGACTTCCCAAAACACCTCATACCAAAGATTTCCCTCTAATGTACAACCCTCCGTTTTGATTTTTAATACTTATTGATTTTAGGGGTTTTCCCCATTGTTTCTTTCATCTTTCAATGTCCAATTTCATTTCTCAGCAAACCTGCAGTTTATTTGTAAAAGCAAATATCTTTTTCCATTCATCAACCAGTGGAATCCTTCCCATTGTTTCTTTTATCTCTCAGTGCTGGTTTTACCTACCATCAGACCCAGAGCTTGTTTGTAGAGACAAATCCACCGTTCCTCTGATGTTCTACAGCCAGAGCCCTACACAGGCACAAGGATGGAGCTGCTGCTGGGGCTCAGGGATGGAGCTGCTGCTGGGGCTCAGGGATGGAGCTGCTGCTGGGGCTCAGGGATGGAGCTGATGCTGGGGCTCAGGGATGGAGCTGATGCTGGGGCTCCCCGCTGCCCAGCCCCTCTCCATCGTGCCCTGAGCCCCCTGCCCATGCTCTCTGGATGGCAGAGGAGGATGCGGAGCTTTGCTGTGCTTTTCCGCCCCGTTCCTGCGCGGATGGATGGCCGGGGCTGTGCGCAGCCAGGATCCAGCGCTCCCAGCCCGGCCAGATGAGCCGGTGTCGAGTTTCAACCGCAAGCCACGCGAAGGAAGGAAGGAAAAAAACCGAGGGCCAGTGAGACCATGACCTGAGTTCAACTTTGGGGGCTGGTGTGTCTCCAGCCCTGCGTCCCCGTTCCACCCTCCCCATCCCACAGCAGAGCTCGGCCCTGCGGCAGGACGCGATGCTGGAAGGTCAGTGGGTGCTGGACCCTCCCCATCCCTCTCCCACAGGCTGATAACCAGAAAATGTTTTCATTTTAAACAGAGCAAGGCCCTCTCCGAGGCGGTTCCTCCCCAGCTCCCACCCTGCAGAAAGGCTTCGGTCGATTTAATCTCCCAATAAAACCTCCTGCAGTTATTTTCGGTATTTTCATCGTTTCCTTTCCCGTTTGAGCAGACAGAATCAGATCTGTATCTCGCCAGCAAGACCCGGTCTCCCTTCCACCCAAACCATGCCAGGATTCCATGAGCCAGCCCCACCAAACACCCCAGGATATTTTACGTGTCTCAGGTTGTTGGCAGAGCTCCGAGCAAACCCAGGGCAGGGCTCAGAGCTGCTGGGGTCATTCAGCTTTGTGATCTGGAGGTTACCCGCAGTGAAAGGATGCAGGGTAACAGCAGTGATCCCTTCCTTTGCCCCTGTCAGTTACCTGGGGCTGCTCTAGCACTGCGGAGCAGAAGGAAATACCTGACATTCCTTCTGCATGCTCTCATTCCTCAGGCAGACCCCGCTCCCGTCAGGTTCTGCAGGGAGATTTTTCTCTTTCCAGACACGCCACGAACTCTGCCCGTCCCCCAGCCCAGCCAGGCAGGGGGGACCCCGCAGGGAACCCCGCAGGCTTTGGGAGCTGGCAGGATGGACCCGGGGGATGCAGGGACACGGGAACATCTGGCAGGATGGAGCCAGGGGACACAGAATGTCCTGTGGCTGAGCTAGGACATGGTGGGATGGAGAGGAGAGGAGAGGAGAGGAGAGGAGAGGAGAGGAGAGGAGAGGAGAGGAGAGGAGAGGAGAGGAGAGGAGAGGAGAGGAGAGGAGAGGAGAGGAGAGGAGAGGAGAGGAGAGGAGAGGAGAGGAGAGGAGAGGAGAGGAGAGGGTTTCGAGTCTGTATTGATATTTTTTCCCTCTGCTGCTGCTGGCCAGCAGCTGTGCACAGCTCCTCCAGCATCTGGAGTCTCTTGGCCAGCGGCTGGGGCTCTTGGAGGACGTGTTCTCCCGTGCGGAGCCGCAGCACGCCGGGTGCGGGCAGGATCGCGGCTCTGGCCGGAGCCAGCGGGGCTGTGCCGGCTCAGCCGCAGCTCCAGCTCCTTCTCTCCTTCTCCTGCCTGGCAGAGCTGCCCGGAGCTGCCTTCCACAAGGGAAAGGCTGCCAAGGCCCGCTGGGGGCTTGGTGCAGTCCCTGAGCCGGCTGAGGCAGGTGAGCCAATGGGGCCAAGCCCAAATTTCCATCTCCGGCCCCATTGCTCCGCTCATGGTTCCCAGATGTGGGAGGCAGTGGCCAGCGTGAGGAGCGTTCCTGCAAGGTTTGGGAGAAGCCCAAATCCCCGGGAAAAGCACAGTGGGGAGAGTGGCTGCTGCTGGCAGGGTGCTTGGAGGTGGAAAATTTCCGATTGCATGTACCGAGCACCTGGGAAAGTGGGGAAAATCCTCCAGGCTTGTGTGACAGCCATCATGAGAGCTGGAAGGCAGCTGGGTGCTGAAATCTGGGACCCTTCTGCCCTTCCAGCCATGCCCACCTTCTGTGCATGTGTTGGCCGAAGGTATTTTGTAACCCATGGGTTGCTCAGCTGTAAACAACAAAATAAATTGTAACCCTGAATTTTAGAGGGATTTCTCACCACCTGAGCCGTGCTGCCCCTCCCTGCCCCACAGGGCCCTTGGCTGCTCTGCCCCTGGCAGGGGATGTGGTGCAGCTGCCCACGGGCCCTGGAGCAGGGCAGGAACTGCTGGGAAAGCTCAGCTCCCTCCCAGTGCTGGCTCTGAGCGAGCAAACCCTGGCTGTGCTCGCCTTGGCTGGGACCACAGCCTATTTTTGGAAGCTCTTGAGACTTCCAGGGATGGAACTGCCTTTTTTTCCCTTCATTCACAGACGGGGTCATTTTGATTTGTTACGTGTTTGTGCATGGAGGTTTTTATTGTTGTTATTGTTTATTACGTCCTGCCTTTCATTCATGGCATCAAAGCAGCAGAACTGAGAGGCAGCAGAAGAGGGGAAGCTTTGGATTTGCCTGCTTGGGGGAGCAAAAGCAGCCAGGCTGCCAGCACGGTGGGGACATGAGTGTGTCTGCCATGAAATGTCTGTTCTTCCATCCTGCTGGTGGCACTTGCCAGATCCAGGCATGCAGAGGGAAGGAGAGGAGCAGGCAGGTTTCCACCTGGGCCCCAGCCTGCTGGGGATGCTGTGGAAGCTGAGGCTTTCCAAGAAACCGGGCTCAAGGCTGAGTGCTCAAAAAAGAGCCAGTCTGCCTCTGACTGGGGACATTGGACAACTGGTTCCCTTTGCCACCAGCTCTAAAGTCTCCCAGCCCTGGATGTTTCTTGCTGGGGTGTTGGCTTCTCCCTGCTCCAGGTGCCACCCACGTCCCATTTCTTGGGAGCTCCTGATTCTGCAGCAATCTGCCCAAAACACAAGTGCAGCTGGATTTCCCAGGCTGCAGCAAAGGACCCAGAAAGAGACCCAGCTTTGAGTAGAATTTGACTCTTTCTCTGTGGTGTGGATCAGACCTTGACCTCTCTGGTAACAGAAATGGAGGACAGAGAGAACAACCTGGTTTGTGACCTAGTGCAGATGGTGACACTAATTTGGGTGTCCAAGGAGAGCCAAACCCCCTCAGAAGATAGCTAATTCCAGTAGGGATCCTGGAATGCTCCAGGGGATGTGATTCCTCATGCAGCCTTGGTCACAGCTCCTTCATCCCTGCTGGGGAAGGGGTGAAGCTTTCCCCAGGAGCCCCCACCTCCCTCAGGTGTGTGTGGGGAAGGCAGGAGGGCCAGAACTTTTCCCATGGGATCAGGGCTGACTGGATCTACATGAACTCTGCCCATGGAAGGGGTTAATGCAGGACATGGCATCACCCTGCCTGGTGCACAAGTCCTGACCCAAGCCAGGACACCAGGAGAATACATCAGGTTTTCCTCCTCCTGAGGCTGGCTTTGCACTCCCTGCATGCAGAGGTGCCCAGAGGGGCTTGCAGCTCCCCAGGGATCAGATCCCCATCCCAGCCAGCTCAGCAGGGTCACAGCCAGCACGGTGCCTCGCTGCTGGGCTGCTCTGGGCTGCCTGGGAGGAAACATAAAAACATAAAAACAGCCTGGGCTGTGCTTGCCAGGGCTGGAGCTGCAGGGGCTGGGGACTGCCACGTCTGTGAGCAGAAACAACAGGGCCTGAATGTGCTCCCTCCCCCTTGCCCCCCTCATCCTTCCCTGTACAGCCCCTGGGCTCACAGGAAAAGGGAGGAGGGGGCTTGGGGAATGTTCTGGATGGGTCTCTGGGGCACAGAGGCTCAGCCAAGGAGCAGGGATGGACAGTGGGGATCCCACAGTGAGAGGAGTGGGGAGTCTTGGGGTGTCTCTGCAAGTATCCTCCCCTCTTTGCTGCACTTGTCCCCTTGTCCCTGACCAGCACTCCAGCCAGGCATCCAGCTCATCTCCACTCCAGCCACACATGGTGGGACAGCCCTGCACCACAAGGTTTTGTACCTCCACAGAAATCCTGTCCTTGGTGAGAAGTGTCACTGGGAGGGAGCACTGAGGTTCCTCTCAGCTGAGGGGATTGGAAATGGCAACGGAGCCAGTTGGGCTGGCAGGGAGAGCAGAGGGGGCTGCACTCCACAAGGGAAAGCAAAACTCCCAAAGCCCTGTCCACAGGGCTCTGTGACATGAGAAAATGTTTATTTCATTGGATGGGGATGGAAAAACAGAGCCCCAGCAGAGGAGGTGGAACAAAATCTCCTGTAACAACCCCTGGCTGGAGCTGCCAGCTCCCATTCCTGCAGCACCTTCTGCTTGGGACCCTGCACTGGGGGGAGCTTCATGGCTCCAGCCCCTCCAGGGGAAAACAAAGACCAGGAAAGGGCAATAACAAGCCTGCCAATAATTAACACACTTGGGGTCAGGCTCTGCTCAGTTCACCCAGCATAAAGCTGTGTCTGGAGATGTTTCTCCAGGGAGGTTTTGGTCTGGAAAAGCAAATGCAATGAAATAGTTGAAATCTCTCTAAAATAGTGGGTTGGAATGGACACAGGGCAGAGGGGTGCAGCAGGTAAATCCCACAGGATGGCATCACATGAAAGTGCCTGTTGGAGTCTTTACAGCTGATGGAAAACTACCTGGAGCATCTCTGCTCCTCCCACTTCTCCAGATGGGCTGGCAGAGAAAGGCTGGCACAGGACACCTGTATTCCCATCATGGGACATCAGACCATGGGGCACTTGCAAGGCTCTTTCCTCCAGAAGAGCTCAGGGTGCTAGGTGTGTGCCTGGAGGTGAAGCCTTGGAGAGAAGGAGCCAACTGGGCCCCACTGGGCTGGGCCCTGCACAGCCCCAACAGCCACTGCACCAGCAGGGAAGGGTTAAGTGACTTCCCCAAGCTCCCCAAGTGACTCATAGGCAAGGCCAAGCCAGATGTCAGAACCCTGACTCTGGGACTGAGTGGTCTTGGGACCTCCCAACTCTTTGAAAGAGCAGATGTGCTGAGAACCAGACTTGGCCTTGGTGTCCAGGCTCGGGAGGAAAGAGAGGAAGGAGGTAAAAGAGAGATAATGCAACAGCTCTGAGGTGCTGAAAGGGCCTATGCAGGGTTCAGGGGTCAGCTGTGTTTCTGTTTTGCCTTTAGCACATGAAAGCAGTCAGACAGAGAGGCTCCAGGGGACAAATGCAGCCGTGCTCCTTTCAGCCTTCCTCACACAATCCCAGCACTCCAACCCAGCAAAAAACTCCTAGAGAGGAGAAGGAGCAGTTTGGGAAGACGTCAAGCACCTTCATTGCCTAATAAATTCCTGGCTTCTCCTCTGGGAGAGGACTGGGCCCAGTGGATGTCAGCAAGGGGGGGTGTGGGCAATGTGCAGAAAGGGAACAAGGCTGAGAACAGCCCTCATTTCCCACCGGCTGCAGAACAGCAGCTCAGATATAAATATGTGTGTGCACACAGCTATAACGTGTCTGGAAACTCACAGGGAGATCTGGCCAGCATGGCTCCACTTCACTCCATCACACACTTTACAGAGATCTGCACTGTAAAACTATGTGGGATGGGATGGGACTGGGGCTCCCAGGCTGAAAAAACACTTTTTGGCCCTCACCAGCTCCCAGTCACTCCCTCAAGGGCCACCCATGCCTAAGCAAGCAGGTATCTCCCATTCCCAGCTCCTGCACAGACAGGTGAAGCTCAGACCTGCCTTCCCTCCCCACTGCTGTCCCCATTTTGATGGGGAGACAAGGAGAACTAGGATAGAAGGTGAGGAGAGAACAGCTCTCACGGGTGATTTTCAAGGCAGAAATTTTTCCAGTGAGGGTGGCGAGGGCATTGGTACAGGTTTTCCAGAGAGGTGGTGGATGCTGATCCCTGGGAGCACTCAGGCTCAGGTTGGATGGGGTTCTGAGCAGCCTGATCTGGTTGAAGGTGTCCCTGCCCATGACAGGAAGTTGGACTAGATGGTCCTTAAATGTTTCTTCCAACCCAAGGTGCTCCTGAATGCTTTTGGAGCTGACCAGAAAAACACAGAGAGCCAGTTTTACCTTCTGATGTTTGTTTGGAGCAAACCCCTCAACAGCACCAGATCTGTTGGGGTGCAAACCTTGAGACCTGGCACTGGCCATGAAAGAAGTTTGTCCCTCTGTGCACTGCACTCTCAGAGCAGAACACATTATTTATGGGCTAGCACAGCCCCCTCCCATGCCTGCAGCACGTGCTTTGCTCAGCCTGAGAGCTTCCAATGGATGGGAGAGGTTGGTGGCTCAGTTTCCCTCTCGATGCTTTGGCCATGAATATTCTCAGTTCCCTGATGGCCACAGGGTTGGGAAGGGAAAGGTGGAGTCCTGGAAACATCCTGAGGAGGGACAGAAGGCCAAGAAAGTTTGCAAGATGGAAGCCATCCAGCACAAATCTGAGCACAGGGCATGTGTGTGGTCTCCATATATTAATGCACTAATTGGCTTTCAGGGGACATTACCAAGAGCATGGTCAGGCCCCACAACCAAAGTGAGCCCCCATGGTCTGGGTCCAAGGGAGGCTGGTTCCTCATTGCCCATCACTCTCTGTAGGGTGAGCAGCTGAGAAAAATCCTTCCTGACACCTTCTGCAGAGATTTCCCTCCTCAACACCCTCCAGTGATATCTGCCCCTGTCAACACACACACACTCCTTCGAAAGCTTGCCTGCAAAAGAGAAAAATCTCTGAAAGTAGCAGGTGTCCTTAAGTCCTGTCAGAATCCATCAGTGCTGTCTCTGGGGCCCAGCTGGCCCTCAGAGCCTGGCCTGACCCCAGCTCCAGCCAGGCTGGGCCCTGCAGCAGGGCTCTAATTGGGGCTTGGCAGCACCAGCACAGAGGAATGTGCGGCACTGCTCGGTCCCCATCCTGGCAGCAGGGCACCCACCTCCCACAGGAGCATCCCAGGGATGCTGGGCTGCCAGCAGGGCCCATGGGGAGCACTTGGGCACCCCCAGAGCCCCGAGGTGCTGGTGGGGCTGCAGGGGTGGTGGGGAATGAGGCCAGGAAGGGGCTGAGCATCCCCAGGCGAGGGGAACAGGACGGTCAGACGGGTGTCTGTCTGCAGGGCAGCTGTTTGCTTTCTCACCCAGAAGGAAGGGAGCACGATGTGTCAGGGAAGATCCCTCACTCAGAGCCCACTGTAAATCTTCAAGGGCTGGGCTGCCAAAGAGATTGAAAAGGGGTTAAGCACTCGTTTCTCCGAGGCTGACAGAGTTCAGCGCATGTAGCCTGGAGGTTCTCCAAGTAGCCTGATGTTTTATGTCTTTGGGATGTTTTTGTCTTCCTTCAGTTGTATTCAGTGCTGGTATTGTGTTTATATCAGCAAAATTCTGGATTATTGCCTCTTTTTTTTTTTTTTTTTTAGCAAACATCTGCTGCTTCTGCTTGTAGCTCATTGTACCACTGCATCCTGCCAGCAAGGAGAAGCTCCAAGGAGGACGTGGGTGGCAAACGTGATGCTCCAAGGCAGGCAGAGGAGTTCAGCAGAGCTCTGAGCTCAGCCTGCCACTGTTCTGGGTGACACAAAACAAACCTGCTCCTTCAGAAAAGGTACTGCTTGATTCAAGCACAGAATGAGGTGAAGCTTCCTGCTCTGAGGGATTGCAAAGCACAGGATGGAGAGCTCAAGGAGAAATAGCTCTTTAAGTGTGTTTTGGTAGGGTCCCAAAGGACCTCATGGCTGGAAACTTGGTGGAATCACAGCCCAGAGGAGAGGGGCTGGGCTGGCAGGTGATTGTGTGGCATTGTCCTGCATGCTGATCTGCTTGGAACCCTACATGCAAGGAGGCACTGCTGCATTATTTTACACCCAGGATTTCAACAAGGGCTCCCCAGGGACCTGGTGCCCTGCTGGGAGACGGCACAGCCTCATCTGCTGGGGCTCCCATCCCCATGCAGCTTCCAGTGCCAGCCCCACTCCTCCCAGCTCTGCTGCCCGACCCTGTGCCCTACAAACCCCTGTCAGCTCCCCCTCCCAGAGCATCTACTGGGGCATGAAGCCACCCGGAGCCCAGGGAGCCCGTCACCCCCTGGGCACACCACACCACCCTGCTGCCATGCCCTGTTCTGCATCCCGAAACCGGTGGACGAGGAGGAATGTGAGCAAACACGGCCGGCCCCGGCCCCCTCCCGTCCCAAATTCCAATGAGCAGGAGCAGTTTCAGTCAGCTCCCTATTTACTTATGAATTCCAGCCAGAGGGGCGACAGAGCTGCTGGAGGCCTCTCACAGCCAGGCTGTCCACCCCTCACGCCCCAGCATCTCCTCCCGCTGCCCAAAGGAGCAGCTCCCTCTGCCCCAGGTGCAGTTTCCCTCTGCTCAGTCATTTTCCCTTTGCTCCTCCCTGCCTTTCTCTATCCCTTTCTTTCTGCCTTTGCTGGAAAAGGGTTTCTACACAGGAAAATGCAATCAAATCAGAAGAGAAATGGAAAGAAGCGACTTAAAACTTGCTAGACTGACGTTTTCTGTGCAAGATCAAGGGCCAAATTCTGCTTTCATCATGCTGGATGAAAATCTGGACAATCTCCCGTTGAATTAATGGCATTCCTTTGTAAGGGGAACAGAATTTCATTCATTTGCACCTTGTACAGCAGCAGAGGGGCCATTAATCCTCACAGCTTCCAGTCACGTCTGCCACAGTTCACAGCTCCAGCCAGTCCTGCATGGGAAGTCCCAGATCATTTTCCTGCATCCTTCCTTGACTTGTCAGCTCATGATAAACAGCATCTCCTCCTGATCCCAAGTGTACAAGCACACTGAGTGATTACATCAGCCCCAAACCCACTCCAATAAGATAAAGTGTAGCTTGCATCCAATTTGGATCACTGCACATTCCCCAGAGGGCTCTCTCCTCTCGTGAGCAGCACTCAGGAGCCAAACCTGGTGTCTGCTGCAAGGGGCTCAACCCACCACCATCCCTGCCTGGAATCTGGGGATTATTGGTCCAGGTTCCTGTCAGAATCACTGCTGGGGGAGCCCTATTGAAGCAGATGCTCAGAGTTGCTTCTGGGAAGAGAGGCTGCCCTCATTCCCTGCCAACTCCACTTTCCCAACAGCAGTCACAGTCCTGGGAAGAAGGTGAATGAGTGCTGGAAACTCTCATTCTCATCTGTGCTATCTACAGGGAGAGGGACCAAGCTCCTTTAAGGCTAAAGCTGGCATCCAAGGCTTGGAATCTGACCTGTTAAAGCAGTAGATTTTCTAGTTCTTTCCAAAGGGAAGCTCCAAAACAGACAGCAGACAGGTACTGTGCTGGATGAGGGCGTATTGGAGTGATACCACTGACATGAGGGAGCTTTGCCCATGTGTTAGGCAGGTGCTGGATGTGCTGGGCAGGTGCTGCAAGGCCACAGGAGATTTAATCTTGTGCTCTCAGGAGGTGTCTGACCCCCTGTGTGGTGCCTACCATGGATGGGAGCACCAGGCCCTTGGCAATGTTGGCTCCTCCACCCCAGGAACATAAAGGTCATAAATGAGGAAATATGGCCATGGGACACAGAGTATGTGAGGATGAGCCCAGCACAGAAGGTCACTGAGGAGGCCTCTTCCAAAACCTTGCTTCAAGCCTGCCCTGGGCACATGGAAGGAGCCAGGCTGGCACAACCAGCCCCAAAGTCCCACTGATCACACTGAAACCCCTCTGAGATGGCTGCACTTATTCAGATCAGAGAGCAGCAAATCAATGATGATTTTATAACGTGGACAAGCACTTCAATCTCAGTGTGTCTGCACTGAAAGCTCAGCAAGATGCTGCCAGGGAGTGAGGAATTCCCTCTTAACACCTCTGAAGGGCCTAGCAGGGAATGCAGAAGGCCAAGCTAGCATCTCAGCAGTACAGCTGCCTTTCAGACTTCCTTCCCTCAGACCTTGGGAGTGAGAATAAAACAAGGGCAGGGCATCTGGCAATATCTGGGAATAATGGCTTTCTGGGCACTGAAATGAGCTGTGAAAGGGGAGCCTCCCAGTCTTTGGAGGGAGCTGGGGTGCAGATGGGGAGCAGGCTCTGGGGCTGCTGAGAGCCCCTGGGTGCATAAAGCTCCAGCTTCCTGCCAGGTCCTAAACCTTTGCAGTAAGAAACGTTTTTAAAACAAGCAAAGAGAGGGAAATCCTGCTGTTTGCTGTCTTAGTGTGGGAAGTGCTTGGCATGGGAAGGAGCAGGAGCTGGTGGCAGGCCAAGCTGTGCTGCAGCAGGGACCAGAGGAGCAGCTCTGCAGAGAGGGTGAATGCTGCTGCAGGGCAATGGAGCTCACTGCCTGGCTGCCATGCTCTGCTCTGCTTCTGCACCCAGGATTTCTCTGTCCTGCAAGCAGGAGGCCAGGGAGAAGAGGGACAGAAATCTCTTACCCCAGCAGCCATCCAGCTGAACCTGTGGAGATGGCTTCCTGTGCTGGGATAGAAGGAGCTAAAAGGGCTTTGGCACAGCACCTCACAGCAGTTCCCCCATTTGGAGCAGTTTGATGTTGACACGCCACTGCAGATATGCTATAAAATTAGAGCAGGGGTGGAGGACAGCATCCCCTGAGCCCACAGCATTTTCCTTCCAGAGCACAGATTTGGTTTGCCCTGTTAGAGTTGGGGAGCTGTGAAAAATGAGTGGGAATAAGCCTGACTGACCCACTGGAACCCAGCACTGTGCTGGGGGAGCAGGAGCCAACCAGCCCCTTGCCCCGAGTTCACTCTGATGTGGCACAGTGAATTTTCTGCCCTACAGAAACAGTCATCTCAGGCAACAGCCCACAAAATGGCTCTTCTCACAGAAGCCCCTCAGGGTATTAGCAGATTTGGATGGGGAAGGGGGTCCTGGAGTTCTTGTTGGGTTTTCATTGTCCTCACAGCTGGAATGACCCTGTCGATTTACACAAACTTCTCCAGACACATGCTGGGGTTTATGCTCTACTGGCATTTGCATTTCTACAGTCTGGACTCAGGCTGGGAACTTTTATTGAGTGGATTCTAGCAAAACAGAAGGCAAGGAATAAAAATAACTTTTTCTGGGCTGTGTTGATTGCTCTCACACCGGCAGAAATCCAGGTCAGCTCTATTGATTCCCAAGGAGTAACTGGGTTTGTGCTGGTGTAACTTTGTCCCCAGAGCTGCATGAAATATTCACAGCAAAACCTGAAATTGCATGGAACTAGCAGAGCTTCACTATTGGGGTTTCATTACAAATTTGAATCTCAGACTGAGCTTGTCAAAAAATTCCTTAAGGTTCGTGAACCTTTCAGTCAAGCCTTGGCCCAGAGTCAAACCGAGCCCAGGCTGATTTATGGCTTTGCATGGAAATAATGTGAAATCAGTGGGTTTTGTTTGGTCTTTAAGCTGAGGCTCGATGCTTGCAGCTGAGCTGGGCTTTTGAGAGGTCAATTCTCTTTGAAAGATGAACTCAAGCCTGAATCTGCAGTGGGAGCTGTAGGAGATGCTGTCAGGATTAAAAACACAGGCTGGATTTGCAAGGGTAATGAGAGGGGTGATTCCTGCCCAGCCCTCGAGTATGAAAGAGCTGTGCTGCTGCTCCATGCTCCGAGCTGGGCAAGGAATCAAATGCAATTCGTTAGGACACAAGGGCATGTAAGGATCATTTGATTCAGCTGGCTGCTGAAGTGAGCTAAGTACTATTAGTCCTAATCTCCGCCAGTCCCTGCGACAGCCTCTTGGAGAGGCAGGAGATAGCAGTGCTCCTCTGATACTCCACACTTCAGGGCTGGTGCAGCTCCTGCTGGTTATATATTGCCTGTGGGATTAGGATCTGCAGGCAGCAGGGAAGCAGTTGACAGTGTGGTTTGGCAGCCCAGGCCTCCTCCCCAGCCAGAGCCAAAAGCACAGCGCTCACAGCAGCCCCGGAGGAGAGGGAGAGAAACCTCCCTGAGCTGTGTGGGGCCATGCTCAGAGCACAGGCAGCTCAGCTTGCTTCTCCTCATGGCCATTGTGGGGTGAAGGAGGCCAGGGATGGACCTTGTTCCTTGAGCTAGTGTGGAAATGGCCATGCCTTGGTGGTACCAGGGCCCAAGGAGGGCAATGTGACACACAGCATGGGCCAAATCCTGCTGTGGCACAGCTGGGCTTGTGTCTGACCACCTCATGAGAAGACCTGTGGTCTCTTGGCAGCAAGGAAAGGAGCCTGGTGTGCACTGGAGGGAGGAAGCATTTCTGCCCCAGAAGGAGGACAACAGCAGTCCTGGACTCGTGGCACCATGTGGCCTCTCCTTGAAGGCTGCTGGGATGAGGAACATCTCCTCTGAGATGTGCCAGTGGGGTGCCTGTGTTTTTCAGAGTGGTGATGTTGTTTTAGTGCTCTGGGCACCCAGATGCAGTGAGAGCCCTGCATGTCCCAGCTCTTGGTTGTGTCACTGGGCTTGCCACCACAGAAGCAATTTTCAAATTGACTAGAAATTAGGAAAAAAAACTTAATTGAAGAGTGGTAAGGGATTAAAAATGGTGAAATCCCTGTCCCTGAAAGTGTTTGAAAAATATCTGGATGTGGAGCTGGGGATGCAGTTTAGTAGTGAACACGGCAGTGCTGGGTTGACCGTTGGAACTGATGTTTTTTTAGAGGTGTTTTCCAAACTAAACAATTCTATGATAAATCAGGAGCTGAGGTCTGCTGGGAGGTCCTGCAGAAGGCACTGAGATACCCAGGCAGGGTGTGAAGAGCCCCAGACAAGGAGTTGCAGCTGAAGAGCTGGGCCATCCTCACCTGCTCAGGGAGCTGTGGCCTCAGTGATGGAAAACATCCCCAGAAATGGGACCCAGCCCTAGGGCACTAAAGCCAAACCCTCCAATTCCCCAACCCTGTTTGAGCAGCACCACGAGCCTTCCTCCTACAGGACTCTTGGATGGCTGGATAAGTTCTCACTTACATTTGTTGTGGTTTTTCCTTTGAGTACATGTGATTGCTGTATCTGGTGGCTTAAGAGCAGTCCTGTTGGAGCATTTAGAGACTGAGATTCCCTGGCAAAACTGTGTTTACCTAATCTGAGACTAGAGAGCAACATGTAATCTTCCTGGGCAATCAGAGCTGATGAGTGGAGTTCATGTTAACTTTTGGCCAGCCATGCACGGAGCAAACAAGCCAAAATGAGATTAATTGAAAACCAGTTGAAGGGACTTGACATGTGCTCATAGAGATGGCCCAAGCAAAACTAAAGGCGAAATTCAGTGGATAAATAACTCATTGTGAGTTATTTGCTCGGCTCTACTTAAGTGGTTGATTATGTGGGTCTTTGGTTAATTGACTTATTGAGTGGCTGGCGTGGGTTTTTGGCTGCTCGCTCCCTCCCTGCACGTTTTTGCTATTAACTCAGCTGTTTGATGGAACAAGTAGTCTATTGTCTGTTTTTTGCTAGCTAGGTTGGTGTTTGGTTGGATGTTGGCTCTTGGGCTAATTGAACACATCTGCTGCTGGCTGCATGGTGGCTTGCTGGGTTCATCACTGGCTCTTTGTTTTGTTGCCTGTCTGATGTGTTGGTGGCCCGGTTTGGCACGGCTCGGATGCGTGCCTACCTAATTGCCCTCCTAATTTCCTGCTTCTTTGAGCTTGCAAACCAGGTTTCTGCCTTTCCCCGTTGCCATTTGGGGTTTCCATTACCTCTTCCATCATCTTTGGCCTCCCAAGAGAGGGTTCCTCCTCCCTGCCCAGCTGCACTCAGTGCATCATCCCTAGGACATGTGAGGATTGTCACTGGGAAGGATGGACATTTTCTGGAAGTCCATTCCCAGCTGTAGCTGTGTTCTGCAGCCTGGCACAGCTCCAAGCTGACCTTTTACCTTTTCCATTGAATTCCTCATCGTGTCTGCTGGGAAATGTGGCACACGAGCATTTGGGTTGGAAACAGGTGGGATGTTGGCTTGTAGGGAGGCTACAGCTACAGCAGAGAAAGGGGAGGGAAAGGAGTAGAGAAGAGATGAGACCTGGGCAGGAAAGTATCTCTAGAAGCCTATTAAAAAGCTCACTTGATTTTGACAAGCACTCTTCATGCCCTCTTTGTCTTTGGCCCAACCTAACTTTAATTTTGGGGTGAAAGAATATTTTTCCACTGTGCTGAGAGCCATTCCTCAGAGTTTCATGCTGGGTAGGGTAGAAATTGGCATCATGCAGTGAAATGCATGTCTGAGAGCCAGGAGCCAGCTGAGGGGACGTCATGAGGGACAAGGATGGGAAGGAGGGGGAGCATTCCCTGTGCTCTTCCTCCATTTCTTGCTGGAGCACCTGAAATCCATTAGCAGACAGGTCCCTGCAGGCAGCCTGGCTGGGCTGGGCTCTGCCTGATGTGGGAGGTGTTGACTGGAGCTGAAGCTGCCTTGACAAGGCCCCAGGGAGACATTGAAATGAGCTTCTTTACAGCTCTGCTGCTCTTTTATTTCATCTGCCATGCTTGTAAAACACTCTCACGGAGGAGATGGCAGCGTGTGTGTCCTGCTGTGCTTCCTGCTCCTCTGGGGAGCCTGCAGGATGCTTGGCAGTGTGAGCTGCTGTGACATGTGGTGCAGGTGTCCCCTACAAGTCCCAGGGTGGCCCTTTTGTAAGTACCCTGTCCCTCAGGCACAGGGAATGAATTGGCTCTCTGGGTCGAGGGTAAAGTCATGGCCAGGGTAGGAATGCAATGAAATCTGCTCTAGAAGAATTCATGGCTCAGATGAATTCACTCCTGGGCTTTGCAGCCCTCAGAGATCTCATCCCCTGTTGGGAAGGATGAAAGTTTGACAAGAAAGTCTCACAGGCATGTATGTTTAGCAGAAAGATTTTTAAATGTAGAGTCTGATGAAGGAATAGAGATGGAAGCAAGTTTTGATATAGAAGAAAAGAATTGCTGAGCCGGTCTCACTGGATAACCAAGGAGGCAAAGGGTGTGTTAGTTAGAAGGAGTTTTTATGGCTTAGAGCAAAGGATAAACCCACCCCAAACAAGATGCTTTTACCAAGCAGAAAGAGAGCACAGGCAAACAAGGCAACAAAATTGCAAGTAGAAAAAAGGTCTCAGAATTTTCCACTGCAAGAAAACTGAAAAACAACTTCTAGCTCAAACTGTAATGTACTAACTTTTAGTGATTGGAGAACAGTAACATGAATATGGTAATTACAGTAGTTATGATAGGCAATAGATAATAGTTAAGGTATAGATTGGTTCTACTGCATTAAGATGCTCAGCAAAGAAAAGTGTAGAATGCATTGTAACCAAAAGAAAAGTATATAATGCATTGTAACCAAAACCAAAGGGTCTCCAGGCCTGCTTGCAGCTGGAGCTGACAGCTGTAGGCACAGCTCTGTCACCCACGACCCTGGGCTGCTGTAACATCTTAGATACAATAAACTGCATTTTGGAGAGTCCCTGGAGTCCTGCATCTCTCATTTTGGCTCTTACAGTCCCCAGCAAGGCTCAGTGGCCCATCCTGAGGGATGCTGTTGCTCCTCTTGGACACTCAGTGACATCCCTGGTGTTCATGCAGGACCAGCTGCTTCCCTGGTCAGGACACAGAGGGAGAGCACCCTGCATGTCTGGGCAGTCTCTGCTGCCCCAGCCTCCCTCTGCAATGCCACACACAAGATATCCTTGGACATTTTCTCTCCCCTGCTCCAAGGCTGGGATTCTCCTGGTGAGCTGAAGCCCTGGGTTTGTCTGTCATCAGAAGGAGCAGTCCCTGTGCAGCACTGATCTCCAGCTCAGGGACAGGACACAAGTCATTTTTGTCCTGTGATATCCAGGCTGGCTCCCAGCAGGGGAGAAGGATGTCTGTGCCCTTGGGCAGCTCCTTGGAGGAAAGGGGTGGGATAAAGAGGTCAAGATTTCTGTTTCAGACCTCATCTTGGATTTCTCCAGCTGTACAGTGGCCAAAACTATCTAGGAGAATGTGATGAATGCAAATCTAAAACTCAGGAGTCCCCCTGAGCAGCCAGACTCTCTCAGTGGGGATCAGGAGCACATCTGGTATTGAAAGATCTTCCTGCAGCCATTTGGTTGCACGAGAAATGTGCATGGAAATGATTCCTGCATTAGCAGTCAGGTCATCCTCTCCCCACCTGTCTCATTCTTTCTCTTTTTCCATTTCTGTGCTCGTTCCCCAGCAGGCAGCCTGGGCTGGGCTGGCAGGAGCTGTCCTGGGGCATGACAGGGAGCAAGGAACTCGCTGCCTAAAGCTCCCTGAAGGTCACCAAAAGGTAAGGGAAGAGAAATAGGCCAAATTCTACACATTTTTGTTGCTGTCTGAAGTTTCTCCTGTCTTGGAAAATGCCTGCAGGGCTGTCTTGCTGGAAGCCCTCAGAAAAACACAGGGCTTTGGGAAGGCAGATGAAATGAAGGTGATGCAGGGGGGTAGATTTGTTTGTTTAGCTTCTTGGAGAGGCAGTGGGGAAGAAAAGGTGAGTGATGGGGTGATTTCCACTTCATGTCAGTTGAAACAAGGGGGAGAAAGGCAGGAGAAGAGAAAATGGGAAGAGACTAGACCAGCAATGGATTATGTGTCTGAGTCTTTGAACTTCAGAGGGTCAGACATGTGTCCTGCAGAGCTGGTCCTTGGCTCCCCCTTGGAGCCATCAGAGGCACCAGAACAGTGTTCCATAATTGCTGGGAGTGATGCCCGTGGAAAAGAGCCCTGCCTGCATCCCATGGGATAATCAGTGTACTGGGGAGTGCATGGGTAGCATGGAGCCCCCCAAAATGGCACTGCAGGGCTGGATCAGCTTCTGGGTGGCTTCACTGTGATCCTTTGTGCAGATTAAAATAAGACATGACCTGCCCAAAGCCGGCACCCAGCCACTGGAACAGCCAGGATGCAACATCTGGATCAGCTGCACAGTGTTTCTGCAGGCTGGTGGTTCCTCTGCCCTCCCTGGCTTCCATCAGCCCCTGGCAGGATGTTCCCTTAGCTGCTTCAGAATGTGGCTGCTCCCTCCAGTGCAGCCCAGCTGGACTGTCTGAATCAAGCAATGAGCTTCTCCACAAAGCAAAGAGCCATCCAGAAAGTTCTGCAAGGATGGGGATGCAGGAGGAGACCAAAGGAGAGCTCTGAGGTGTCCTGGAGCCAGCAGGGTCTGTGAGTGCTCAGCCCAGCAGAAATTTCATTTATCCTGGGCTTCTAAACTGAGTTTTTTAGCCCCAGTGAAGTGAGGACAAGTATTAATGTGTGGATTTTTGTTCTACAGTAAGGAAGAATTTTCTGGATGAAAGCTTTAATTAGATTTGTTTGGACCATGTTCACATGCCTCCTGGGTTCACTTTCTCTGAATACTTTAAATAACAGTTTTATTGGCAGGAACATGTGTGCAAACTGCAAATTTAGGGTCAGCATTTCAGCTGATATCAATCAGCATGGGCCCCTCTGAGGTGGTGGAGGTACACAGATTTACACCCACAGAAAGGCAGACTCCCTGAACGAATATTGAGAAATTAGTCTTGGAACACAAACTTGGAGAGAAAACCTCCAAGTGTTTGTACTGGAAACCCTTTCCTGAGGCTGCAGCAGCTTTGGAATTGCAGCAGGGAGCATCAACCACTGGTCAGGGGGGATCCTGGCGTTCTCCTGCACCTCCTCTGCGTCCCACACTGCAGTGCTCTGCTCCCAGCCAGCCCTTCCACAATGCTCACCCTCCTCTGCCACCACCAGGCTGAGCTCCACAATCTGGACTGGTTGAACCAGCAGCACGGAGAGCCCTCACCCTTCTGGGACATGATCCAGCCCAGCTCCTCGCTGGGGGCTCTGGGGCTGTTGAGTTTGGAGGCTTTTGAGGGATGGAAAATTAGGGGGCCTGGGAATGAGCCTGGGGATGGCAGGAGAAAAAGGAGGTGAGGGGCCCTCTTATTGCTGCCTCCTGGAGGAACTGGAGCATGCCCAGAAACAATAAATGTCCAGCGATGATTTGATGTGAGTTAGGATGGAAAAGCATCACAGAGGGTGAGTCTGAGACAAACTCATTTTAAACTGCAGTGAACTCTTGAACAAATTATTGTGCCTTTGCAAAGCTGTGTTCCATATGGGCCAGGAATCCTTGGGAAGGGGGCTGTTCTCTCCCTGGGATGCAGAACCTGCTCAGGACACCTTTGGCTAGTGCTGCAGATGGGGAAAGGTGAGGTCAGGGATGGCTGGGCTGGTGCAGGAGCACAGGAGGGAGCAGAGGTGCTGGATGTTTGTCACAGACATCTTTTATGAAAAATCCTTTCCTTAGGAGTTTTCTTCCTGAGAGGCCTCAGGAACAAAATGTAAATAATGATTATCTGCTGCTGTGAAATGCAACAGGTGCATCTGTGATTGGTCTCATGTGGTTGTTTCTAATTAATGGCCAATCAGAGTCAGCTGGCTCAGACAGAGAGCCGAGCCACAAACCTTTGTTATCATTCTTTCTTTTTCTATTCTTAGCTATCTTTCTGATGAAATCTTTTCTTCTATTCTTTTAGTATAGTTTTAATAAAAGATATATCATAAATCAGCCTTCTGAAACATGGAGTCAGATCCTCGTCTCTTCCCTCATCCTCAGACCCCTGTGAACATTGTCACAGATGTTGTGCAGAGAGGATGTGCTGCCTCAGCTCCCTGTTGGTCCAGGGGGCATTCAGGACCAGACCCAGCAGGGATCAGGTCTAAATATGGCATTGCTGCCAGGATACTTCACTGGGTGCAGCAGTGTTTGCACCCAAAATGCTCTCCAACACCTGTCTTGCATGATGCAGACTGCAATATATTGTAAAAATTTTCTGTAAACCTAGAAGAGGCAACAGCTACTCCCAGGTTGCTGCAGGTAAAATTGGAGACAACCATCATAAAATCATGGAATATCCTGAGCTGGAACAGTCCCACAAGGATGATAGAGCCCAGCTCCTGGCCCTGCACAGGACAATCCCAAAAATCACAGCACATCCCTCAGAGCATTGTCCAAGCACTTCTTGAACCAAGCTCGAGGTCTTTGTGAACTTGCCATACACAAGTGGCAAATCCCACACAGTGATGGGGACAGAACCTCCCTGGTCCCACACAGTGATGGGGACAGAACCTCCCTGGTCCCACACAGTGATGGGGACAGAACCTCCCTGGTCCCACACAGTGATGGGGACAGAGCTCCCAGTCCCAGCTCGTACTGGCCACTGAAGCAGGACGGGAAGAGGACTCAGGTGGGATTCAGGCACCTTCTGGGAGCAGCCTCCATTTGATTCCAGCACCCTTGGCTCAGCCATGGGGCTGAGCTCTCCTGGGAAGCCCCAGCATCCTCATGGCAGCAGGGCAGCTTTCCCTGGGTGAAGCAGACAGCTGGAACAGGAGCCCCTCAGCACTGTGCCAGTCTTGCAGGGGCATCACAGTTGGCTGGCTCTCACAGCCCTTTTTAGGCAAATTCTGCACATCTGGCTGGAGCCCCCAGCTCCAAACCCCCCTGTGCAGGACTGCAGGTGGACAGAGGGTGGGTTTTCATCCTTCACTGACCCAAGCAAATTATTCTTGCTTCCCAGGCCAAACCTCTCAGGAAGGAAGGATGGCATCAGGTGTGCAAAGCAGGCATAAATGCCACCCAAACCAATTAATTACCTTGCTGATCACCACAGCCAGGGTCACAGGGAGTTATTCAGAGAAGGGAAAGTCCTGTTTTGATGAGGAGGGTGAGAGGGGCATGGGGGATCCAGGCCAGGACTTGTCCATCACTATCCACCCACCGAGCACTGGAGCTGAGCCCTGGGGTCAGGCAGGTAAGGAGCTCTGGGGTCTGTGCAGTCACCTGGAATAACAGGGGGAGGAATGTGCAGAGTGTGGCCTTGCTGAGGGGCTCTGGGGTGATGGGAGTTAGAAGAGGAGGGAACAATTATCTCCTGGGGTTTTGCAGAGGGGAACTGCTCTTCTGGGAATTGGCTGTCAGTCCCCTCAAAATTAAAATGCAGCAGAGGGAAATGCTGCATCCCACACATCCAAGGTTTGCCTGACACCAGGGCTCAGCAGGCAGCATCTGAGCAGCCCCAAAGCCACCTCAAGGAGCAGTTTGGCTCCTTCTGCCATGGCTTCCATGCAGGGCTTGCACAGCCCAGCAAGGGGGTCCTGCACACGAGCACATCTGTGCAGAAGGTCCCAGCACACACAGCAGAAAGGATCCCAGACAAACAGTGTGAGTCCTCCAGCCCCACTCCAGCAGGGTTTTGGGGAGGGAGAGGAGGAAGGCTGGATGTGGGCAGCCCTGCCCTCACACCCAATAAAGTGAGCCTGGGTCTGCTTTGTATCGAAGGCAAAATGAGAGTGAAAAAGCCTCTCCAAAATGAGATTCCTTACATGACAGCATGCTGACATGCTCCGGAGTGATTTTGGCAAGAAAGAGGAATACTAAGCAGGAGCTGGGGTTTGTAGGATTGCCCAGGCACTGGGGGAGCTTGGGGAGGGCTGCTGTGCTCCCCCTCCCCAGCCCTGCACCCTCCTGACACCTCTTGCTCTGAAGCTGCCCCCCAGCCTTGGTGCTGTGTCCCCAGGGCACTGCCCTGCTGAACAGGGAACATTTGTAATGCAGGGGGTTGGTGTTTTATTTTTTCCCCTGTTTTTCTCTCCCTATGCTCCCTTCAGCTCTGGATAAGCCATCAGTGAGGGTGCCCAGCCCCTCTGAGCTGTGAAGACTTGGTGCTGGTGGGACAGGTGTGTCCCCATTTGGGGACAAATCGAGTGGGCACGTGAGGTGGGTGATGATTCCTCTATTCATGGGGGAAAGAGAGCAGGAAAACATCCATCTCCAGTGCAAAATATCTCCCTGTAACTCCAGCCCTCTGAGGGGCCTTTTGGACTCCACTCTTGGACAGCAGATTGAGGGAGCAGGCAGTGCACTCAGGGGAGCAATCACCCTCAAAACCTGGGTATCCTGGGAGCAGCTGCACCCCCTGCTCTCTGGGAATGTCCCTCCAGTGTCACAGCAGAAGTTGTAAGGAATTTGGGAATGAGAAGGGACATTTCAGAAGGAGGAGAAGAAAAAAAGTTGTTGTTACAGTCCTGGCAAGATCTTCTGCTCTAGCTAATAAAAGAAGTTAGTTAAAAAAAAAAAAAAAAAAAAAAAAAAAAAGTGGTTTTTTTTTCCCTTCACTATTATATTCATTGGTGATATGTGGTGTGTTGTTTTATTTCTTGGTATTATTAACTCTGTGAAAATTGTTTTTTGAGTGAAGCTAACTTTCTGGATGGGTTGGTTTGTATTTGAGGTAGGATTAATTTCAATAGGTTTCTTTAATTGACTTCTGATAGGTATTACTGGGATTTTGGTTTTGTTTACTGTATGTATAAACACACAGATTTGGTAGAGCCAGCTCAGCTGCTGGAGTTTCGGGTGTTAATTTATTAGATGGCTTTTGTTAAATGCAGTTTTTAATTTTTGAAAGGTTTTTTATGTAGCGGTTTTAAGGCGATTTTTAAGAATTGATTGTATTATCCCTGCGGTTCAGGGCACCGAGCTCGCAGCCCGCAGCCCCTCAAGCTGTTCCTCATCCCCGCCGGGTACCCGCAGCCTGGGGAGCGTTTCGGCACCGCGTTCTTTACGAGCTGCCGGCTTTGGCCCGGGCAGGGCCGTGTCCCGTGCCCGATCCCCGAGCCCGGGCAGGGCCGTGTCCCGTGCCCGATCCCCGGCACGGGGCAGGGCCGTGTCCCGTATCTGATCCCCGAGCCCGGGCAGGGCCGTGTCCCGTGCCTGATCCCCGGCACAGGGCAGGGCCGAGTCCCGTGCCCGATCCCCGGCACAGGGCAGGGCCGTGTCCTGCACCTGATCCCCGGCACAGGGCAAGGCCGAGTCCCGTGCCCGATCCCCGGCACAGGGCAGGGCCGTGTCCCGTGCCTGATCCCCGGGCCCGGGCCGGGCCGTGTCCCGCACCTGATCCCCGGCACAGGGCAAGGCCGAGTCCCGTGCCCGATCCCCGGCACAGGGCAGGGCCGAGTCCCGTGCCTGATCCCCGGGCCCGGGCAGGACCGTGTCCCGCACCTGATCCCCGGCACAGGGCAGGGCCGTGTCCCGTGCCTGATCCCCGG
Source organism: Ammospiza caudacuta (assembly GCF_027887145.1). Classification (NCBI taxonomy): domain Eukaryota; kingdom Metazoa; phylum Chordata; class Aves; order Passeriformes; family Passerellidae; genus Ammospiza; species Ammospiza caudacuta. Next base: position 10,519,478 of record NC_080607.1, read on the forward strand.
GCCCGGGCAGGGCCGTGTCCCGTGCCTGATCCCCGGCACAGGGCAGGGCCGAGTCCCGTGCCCGATCCCCGGCACAGGGCGGGATGTGCGATGGAGCCCGGCAGGATCCGGCCGGGCACCGCGGGCGCCGCTCCCACCGACGCGCGGGGAATTCGCCGGCGCTTTTTCAAGCATCTGGTGGTTGAATATTTATGGAGTAGGAGAGAGCAAACGAAACACGGGGAAATCAAAGGAAACTGAACCTAATACTTGCAGTTGCTACAACTGTCAGGAATCGGTTTCTTCCTGGCGGCTGGAGGGCAGGAGCAGCGTGTCCCTGCGGACAGCGGGGTGGGAGGGAGCAGAACCCATCAGGCACCTCCATTCCAGCAGGGCTAAGTCGGGCACAGCTCATGACATCCACACTAACTTACATCCCCTGCTGCTGCCCCAGCCCAAACTATCCATCTCCTTCAGCAGGATCCCAATCCTAAGGAGTTTTTGAGAAATTCAATGCTGTCTCTGCATGGGTCTGGTGTAAAGAAATGCCGGATGCTTCCCTGCCTGCAGGCAGCTGGAGGGCAGGGACAGCCTCATCCAGGCAGGAGAGGAAGAAACCTCTGGGTGACTGTTCCTACCTCGGCTCAGAAATTTTGGGATCTCTGTGCCACAGCCTTGGCTGCCATGCCAGCAGCACCAGCACAGGCAGAACTGGAGGCTGGGACTTGTGAAGCCAGGATGTATTTCTTCAATTTTATTTATTCTTCTGCATTTATTTGGTTTGATTTATTTTAAATTATATTTAACAGTTTTTCTGAGTGCTCCCTGGGGCTTTTTTTCTTACTTAGAGACTTGAGCAAAGCTGGAGCAGAAGGGAAATATCATCAACCAAGCTGGGATTTCTACCACATGGAAGGGTTTTGTGGTAGCCCCATGCCCATCAGGAGCATCCACCCACACTCACACACTGACAAAGCCAAGGAAAGGGTCTTGTCCAGTCACTCAGCCCTGGCAGCACAGCAACCTATCCTTTCCCCAGATGGCTGCTACCTTTGTGTCACCACCAAAGCTTTGCCTATGTCCCTGCTCTGAGGCCATCAGGAGGACACTGGGGAGAACCTGACCACACATAGCAGGAGGCAGTGCAAGGGGTGGGGATAACTTTATTCTCCTCCACAACAGAGAGAGGATTTCAAGCTCAAATGTGCCATATTTCCAGGCTTCTCTATGCTGATGATTCCACCCCACCCTGCTATTCCCCAGGCTGACAAGCCTCACCCCAGTGATACAGCAGCACCTAGGACACAGAGCCCATGCTGTGTGGGCTCTGTGTCCAAGATGCTGCTTGGAAGGAACCATCCCTCTTCACCTTCCTTGCTTGCCAAGCAGAGCTCTCTAAAAGGCTTTTGAAGACAGATGTGCCAGAGTATCCTACCCTTGGAGACTTCATCTCTTAGAAGTGCTCTGGGAGCAGGGGATATCTCTTAGCACTCCTTGTCTCCAGCAGTGTGGAGGATGGAGGGAGTCCTGGAGCTGCTCAGCACTGGTACCCATGGCCCTGGCAGGAACTCAGTGCTCTGTTGTATTGGCAACTGCTGCTCCCAGAGTTTCAGTGGATCCAGCTCAAACCCCAGCCTCTCTTAGAGGGTTTCTAGCTACAAAATCTCTGCACTTCCAGTGCATCTAGGGAGGGGTTTGGTGGGATGAGTTTCCAGCAGTGCCCATAAGCCTGCCCTGCCACTACTGCCATGGGATGTGGAGGGAAGGTGGGCAAATGTTCCCCACATCAGGAGCACTACTTTGGGCTGCTTGCACATCCCCAGAGAAGGCAGCACCAGGAGTTGTGGGTGTTCCTTCCTGCAGAGGGAATCCAGCCAAGGAGCCCAGATCTGACATCATCCCAGGAAAACAGGAGAGTTACAATATGTTCAGTGGGAATGATGCAAACAAACCCATCTGTAGGAACCTTTCCCGAGTTCCCATCCCACTCCCAGCTCCCATCCATCCTCCTGTCCAGGGCTGGGCAGTGCTGGGATGCAGTTCTCATCACTGGGGTGGCACAGTGCAGAGGAGATCAATAAATCCCTTTGCCAACAGGAGATGATGCTGGAGGGGCTCACACAGAGGCTGTTTCCTGGGAATGCTGTCAACATGGCATGGGATGCTGGAGGCACTGCCAGCCCCAGCCCTGCCAGCTGCCTGCTACTGGAGGCACTGGGCTAACTGGGAGAGCTCTGCAGCACCCAGTGCTCCCAGGGGATGGGATGGGTTTGGGTGCAGGCAGCCTGGCAGGGGGAGCTTGGTGGGGCACAGAGAGGGGTGGGAAAGGGAGGACAAATGGCTCTGCAGAGAAATCCATATCAACAATTTAATAAACCTAGGGGAAAAAAAAATCTCCCAGCTGGGATTCATCAGTGAGAGCTTTCCAGCAGTTATAATAAGGAAAGCAGACTGCTGCCAGCACAACAATACCTTCATGCTGGCTGGGTGAGGTGTGGTCCTGGGAAGGCAGGTTGGGCAGCTGATCACCTGTGAGGTGCCCCTGCAGTGGGGCAGGAGCTGCCAGGCACAGAAGGGCTGTCTTGGAAAGCCCTTTGCGAGCATTCAGAGCAGGGACTGCTTCCCAAAGCTGGGCTGGGGAGCAGGCTCCTGTTCCTTCCCTGCACTGGTGTATTAAGCCTAAAAAGGGAATTGTTGGAATCTTTACCAAAGAAGGAAGGCCAGCTGTGCTGCTGGCAGGCAGAGCTGGGGGGGAGGGATGCCACAGCCCAGCCCACAGGTCTGGGGGCTCACTCCCCTGCTTGTCCTGGGCTCCTCTTGACTGCACGGGGGCCAGATGCAGCCCAGAGGTGCTGCAGAAGGGCTGCTGCAGGCAAGGAGCTGCCTGGATCCTGTGCCTTGTGGGCAGCAGGTGTTGGGAGGCACTGGGGGATGAGAGCTGCACTTCCCTGCAAGGATTCACCCTGATCCTTCCCTGCCTGCACAAGTTTAAACAAAGTTCCCACAGGAGAAGAAGAAGTCAAAACCCAGCTTCTTCCCAATCCTCCTCTATGCTCCACCTTCCACCTATTCTACAGGCTACAGCCTCAACTTTCCACCCTCCACCTTCCATCCTGCATCTTCTACCCTCCACATTCCACCCACCATTCTCCACTCTCCATCCTTCACCTTCCATCCTCCATCTTCCACCCACCATTCTCCACTCTCCTTCACCCTCACTGCTCCCTCTCCCAAGTCCCCAGCTCCAGGTGGAGCAGCAGAGGAGAGCTCTGCCCTGGATGTGCAGAGATTTTGCACTGCCCTGCACCCCACAGAGGGGTCCTGGCCCTCCTCCCCAAGCTGGCAGATGTATTCCACCTCCTCATCCCTCTGTCCTGCTCCATCAGGGCAAATCTGCCTGATCAGTGAGTGCTGCTGTGCCCAAAGGTCCCAGCAAGGATCAGCCAGAGAATCTGGGGGTGACACTCCCAAGCTATTTTACAATGAGGGATTGCAGCTCTTGATGGGCTGCAGGTCAAATTCACAGTTATTAGAACTTGGTAAATGTGGTTTTAACAACCATCTGGCTCTCCTTTTATATGCAATAACCATCCCATTACATCGAAATAAAATCCACATTTAAGGCTCTTAATTGCACAAATGGCCTTTAGCTTTTTTTCCTCTCATCTCAAAAAAAAAAGGAAAGGAAATGTCCCATTTCCATCTGTCATAGCAGAAGAATTTGGCTGGGAGTCCCCAGCCTCCTCCTGAGGCTGGGCTGGTGCATGTGGAGCGTTTCAGCCCTGGGTGAAGGCACTGGGGCCAGCCAGGGTCCCCATGGCCCCTGAGGATCCTTCCCTGGGGCAGGGGTGGGGTCAGGCACCCTGAGAGGTCCCAGCACCCCTGGGCATTGTGTGGCCATTTCCTGATATGGACTGGAATAGGGTGAGGTTAAAGATTCACCTGATAGTTTGAAGAGAAGAAAAATCCATCTCACAAAGGGTTTTGAGTTCATTTTAGTTCGGCTTTGCTCCAGTTCTGGGCAAATCATCTTCCCCTCAGCCTGGTTTGTCACCAGGAAGGGCAATGGAATGGGAAATGCCATCTCAGATGGCCAAAATGTTACATTTGGTTACTGCAAAATGTGAGGTGACACAAACCCTAGCAAAGCAAAAGCATTTTCTCAGACAAAACAGCAAAATCAGGCACACCTGCGCAGGACATTTTCTTCCTCCCCCCAGGAATTTTGCACTGACAGGATTTTGCACTCCAGAGGAGCTACATCTGCCAAGGGAGACCAGGACAGGAGTGACCCAGTGCAAGGCAGCATCCTCTGCATGGCACATGTTCAAAGCTGTGTGTTCCTGTTGTCTCAGACATGTTCAGGCTCATTAATTGGGGGATTTAGGTGAGATTGGTGGGTCAGCACTGTGGAAACCAACCTGTGGGCAGCACACCTCAGCTGGGCTTTAAACACTACCAGGGAGCCCTTGCAGAGCTGACATCTCTCTGACACAGAGGGAGAAGCAGAGCAGGCTGGTTTCTCAGCAGCGGCTGTTCCACACTAAGCAGCTCTTGGTTCCTGGCTTTCCCCCAAGAGCTCTGTCCATGTCACACCAATGTCTCCAGCCCCAGGGTGAGCAGAGGCAGCAGGGTGGGTGTGCAAGTGGCAGCTGCACCGGCTCCAGGGGATCTTTCCTAGAAAACAGAAAGAACAAGTTCCCAGTGCCCTCTGCAGGAGGAATCACAGCCCTTTTCCCCAAATTTTGGGGCCTTCCAGGAGGGCAGTGAGCAGTGGGATGGGTGTCTGTCACCCATGGCTTGCTGTGTCCCCTGTGTGCCCATCCCCAGGGGCTCACAGGGAAAAATGCTATTTTCCACCTTAATTTGTACATTGTTTTGCTGAAGGAACTGCAGGACCCTGATAGCATGGCCATGGCCATTCCCGAGAGCCACCTGAAATAATCACTGCTATTTATTCCCACAGGAAATCCAGCGTGGTTAAACGAGAGGTTTGGGTTGTGCCCAGCAGAGCTGGGGCTTAACATTACACTTGATTTTTTTGTCTCTTTTTATTTGATACTTAAGGAAAAACAAGGGGGAAGAAATGAACAGATGGAAAACAAGATTGAACACTACATGGCCTGTGGCACAGGATTGTTGTTCCATGCATGGGCTGGCGTGCAGCACCAATTCACACACCAAGGGGAGGTATTTTGGTTTTTTTTAATTTGCACAAAGTAGGGAGCTGAGTGATAATCCATAAAAGGCTGGCTCCCTGCTTATCAAGACTTTACATTATTTATACATTTTAACAAAGCTATTAATATTCATTGGTTGCAAATTACAGAGCTTTTTGTTAATTAGCACTCAGTCCCCTGAGTGCTAAATCCTGTCTCATGCTAATGAGTCCACAGGCAGAGTTCTTCCCTCCATTGGAGTCTGGGGTCTGTTTGGAGTAGGTGGTCAATGAGTCAGTGGCTGTCATCTCCCACTTCCAAAATTACCTTTCCCTCAGTTACCGTTCAGTTTCCTGACCTCACTGCTGGCAGCTCTCAGCCAGGCAGCCCATTCCTCTTTCCCTTGAAACAAAACACTGGACAATCACAGAATCAAAACAGAACATGGATTGGAATATTGTGAGTTGGAAGGGACCCATGAGGATCACGGAGTCCAACTCCTGGCCCTGCACAGACACCCCAACCACCCCACCCTGTGCCGGGGAGCGGTGTCCCCACGGCCCTGGAGCTCTGCCAGGCTGGGCTGGGACCATTCCCTGGGCATGGCAGGCATGGCACGGCCTGGCACGGCTGCTTGTGAGAAATCCGGGCCATGACAGCCGGGCACGGCCCTCAGACACCTGCCCGCCACGGCCCCTTTAAGGCGCCCTGGCCAATCAGCGCAGCCCACATCCCCGCCAGGGGCCGCCCCCGAGGCCCGCCGGGAGGCCCGTACCACTTCCGCAACCCGGGGGGAATTATTCATTCCCGTGGCCTGGCAGCCCCGTCTCTAACCCCCCCCCACCCAGCTGTCTCTCCCGCCCAGCTCGCTTCACTCTCATTCACAGTTTTTCCGTTGTCGTAGCGAGCAGCAGTGGAGCTGAGGGACGCTCGCATAATACACCGTCCCTCTCACCCCCCCTCGTGGCATGATGGCGCGTTCCGGGCGGGGCGGGGCGTGGGGCGGAAGCGGCGCCGTGGCGCGGGAGGGAGCGGCATCATGGCGGCGCCGGGTGAGGCGAGGGCGGCAGGGCCGGGTCGGTGTCGGTGCTGCGGGGATGGGGGCACGCGGGGTAACGCGGTTATCTCTCCGCAGGCCCGCGACTGCGTCTGGAGGCGGCGCTCGGCTTCCTGCTTCTCCTCGCCTGTGCCCAGGCCCTTGTCCCCAGTCATCGTCTCGATGCCCGCGACCTGGCGCGGCTGCGGGCGGTGCTGGAGCGGCCCTTCACGGACGTGCGCTCCGCCTTCTACTCCATCGTGGGGCTCAGCAGCCTCGGGGTGAGGGTGGCGGACGAAAAGGTGAGCGGGGGAGAGCCCGGGTATCGCTGCCCGGGGGCGCTTTGCTGTGTGAGGCTGCTGCATAGCAGTGAATGACGAATTATTAATATAATATGGGTTTATAGAGACAGCTCTGCTTAGGCAGGGAGATGTAAAGCGTTTATAAAAGCATTGTATCCTTAGTAAGTACCGAAGTATCACTGGTAATTGGCGACTGTCATGTACTATTTGGATAAATTGCATTTTTGTGCGGGCAGTAGCGTGGCCCTGGCTCGCTGACACTCACTGCTGTGAATGGCGCCTTCAGGGCTCGCTCCTCCAGGGCCCGCTGTGATGTTACCGGGGATATCAATTTGTTTAACTGCCTGGTGAATAAGTTCCCTGCCTGTGGCACATTTAGTGCACTGTACTGTTAAATAGAGCTCCCATTAGTTTGTTTCAGTTCAAGTGCTGAATTCAGGAGCAGTTAAATTCTTGGTTATTTTCTGGTTAAAATGCATCCCATCTATCCAGCTGTCATTAACACAAATTAACAAGCAGACATTGCTTGCCTTTATGCTGTACCTGCTTGCTCCATTTTTCTCTTTTGAAATTCTGTATATGTATCCATTAGTGATGGTGTGATACACAGCTCACCTACAGAATTTCTCTTCATCTGTTCTCTATCCTGGAAGGTTTGCCCTACTAAATACACCTGTTAGGCTTTAATTCTGATAGGCTTTATAATTATACTCAATTTAGGTTTGAATTATGTTTGCAGTAGAGCTTATGTGAAAATTCCTTATGTCTTTTAGGAGGAGCCACCCTTGTTTCTGTGCAGCACTTGGCAGAGTAGGATTTGGGGGAAATAAAAATGCACAGTGTTCATGGAATTGGCTTAGAGTGTCATTTAAATCTCTTCTCAGTGGTTTAACTTCTGTTTCTGCACAGGCTGCATGCAAGTTCATCAAATCTCATGTGGACTCCAGCAGTGTTGAATCCCTCTTTTATGCTGCCCAGGCCATGCAGGTGCTGTCAGGCTGTGAGGTGAGTGTGGAGTTCTGCAGACAGATACTAACAAGGAAATACTTGCCTTGATATTTTTCTTGTGTTTATTTTATGCTCAAGTTTTACTTTCTTTTAGTGGATTGTTCTCTGTTGTGCCTTTGGTAAATAAATGTTTGGGTGTGCTCTGCACAAGGCAGAGTGTAAATATGTAACACAAGTATTTGGCCCAGGGTAATTCCGAGGGGATGTTCTTTAATTAAACACAAAAGGCAGCACATTTTGTTAGAATCCTCAGCACTGTGTCAATTAGAAGCTCTTTGTGTGTGTGACAGACTGTCTGGTGCTGGGTACAGGTGCAGAGCACCCTTGCTGAGCTGGGGTGGGTTACCCAAGCCCTCTCTGCCATCAGTACCCATGGCTACTACACAGTGAGGTGATGCCACATGAAAAGCTGTAGCAGGTTACCAGGATACCTCTGAATGGGTTATCCTGATTAATTGATGGTTGACAGCAAAACTTTAAGATTTAATCAATTAAACTAAAAAGTAATGAATTACAAAAGGATTTCCCCCAGAATTTTATAGAAGTTCACCAATCTAGTATTGCTCCAGAGGGAATCAGAGGTGATTTAAAGACCTTTTTTTTTTCAAATGTGAATCACAGTGTTCCCTGTGCTCTTCCTCAGGTCACCATTTCAAATGAGACCAGGGAGCTGCTGCTGGCAGCTGTCAGTGAGGATTCCTCAGTCACCCAGATCTTCCATGCTGTGGGTGCCCTGAGTGGCTTTGGCCTTCCCTTGGCATCCCAGGAAGCTCTGAGTGCTCTCAGTGCTCGGCTCAGCAAGGAGGAGAGCGTGCTGGCGTGAGTCTCACACAGGAGGGATTTGTGTGTTTACCCTCCAGGCTGCTGGGGTTTGAATTAAAAACTGTTTTATTGCTTAATATTTGGAATATAGGTGTGTTAGAGTAGGTGCTGTCCAGTTCATTATTGTTTCTCGGGGCAACAAAATATATGGGGGTTGAGTTTTGGAGCTGTTTTTATATGATTTTGTAAATGAACTTATTTATTCACTTTAGTTCAAGGATAATGGTCACTAAAGGGATGGTATGCCAAAAAAGCCTCCACTTAAAAGGATTGATAACAGAATTTTTACTTTATACCTAACCATGATTCTGTGTCATTTATGGTTGCACAGACTTAATGCTCTTTCTCAGCCCTGTTTGTAGTCTGGGGTGCCTGCACTGTGAGCTGGAAAATATGTACCAGTGAGCTGAAGGAATCTTGGCATTTATCACCAAAAAAATTTGTTTCACTCTGAAACAAGAGAACAGAATGTCCCTTAAAGGCTGGGGAAGAAAGGGAAACTTTAAAACTTGCCTTGCTGACTAAAAAAGTGGATTCCTGGAAGCCTCAGAGGCGAGTCTGGGATCTGTGCTCTGCAGGGATCAGTTTGTTCTCTGCTCTGAGTCCTTGCAGTTCTGATGCAGCTAAAGTGACACTCTAATGAATGCCAAGTTCACACTAAATCACTTCAGATTCATTCTGTTGAGTGAACTGAAGGCAGGAGCAGCTGTTTTACACTTCATTCAGAATAGAAAATGCAGTTGCTTTGATTTAAATGATGTTTGGCTTTTAAGAAAGGAGTAATCACACACTTGTTTGGTTTTGTTTGTTCTTGTTGAAGAACCATCCAGGCTTTGGAGACGGCATCTCACCTGTCCCAGCAGGCAGATCTAAGTAGCATTGTTGAGGAGATTGAGGTAGGAACACACTGTGCTCTCTAATTACTCACAAATTTGCTAGATTGCTTTAGAACTAAACGATGTATTAATGTGAAAAACAAAATGAAAAACCAGCCTGGCTAATTGTCTGCCTGCATGATGTGGCTTGGCTTTCAAGCAGGTAATTCCTTGGGCTTTTATCTGTTTCACAGTGGACTGAAAAATACACAGTCCTGACATTTACATATAATTAAATCCACTAAAGGCTGGGGGATTTTCTTTCTTGCTATTTCTAAATAACAATTACAAAATATATCATTGATCCCATACAGATAATTCCTAATTAAAGAGCTAACAGGAGAGTTCACTCCCGTGGATCCTCTAGAATGCAATTGGAATTTTAATAACTCTCTCTGCCAGGATCTTGTGGCTCGCTTGGATGACCTGGGTGGAGTTTACCTGCAGTTTGAAGAAGGAATTGAGACTACTGCCCTGTTTGTTGCTGCTGCCTATAAGCTGTCAGACCATGTGGGTACAGAGCCAGCAATAAAGGAGGTGTGTACCTGCCCTTTCCTTCCTTGCACACTCCAGCTCCCAGAAAGGATCTGCTCAGTCCCTGTGGGGCAGTGCCAGAGCCTGGTGTGACCGGGTGGAATTTCTACTGCAAAAAATACTGAGCACACTCAGTTAAAAGGGACATTGTGGAGGGAATGCTAGGAAATAGTATCTAAGAGGAAATTCCAACTTAAAGATCACAGGCTGGATTTGTTGGGTTTTTTGCTTTTTCAAGTGTACAAAAGGAAATTGCAAGTGAAGCTTAGTTTTTCTTTGTTTATTGAGCCATGGTGTTGAAAAAAACCCTTGTTTCAGAGTTTGTTCTGGTATTTGGCACTTGCAGCACTTTCCAGCATTTCAAGGTGTTTTGCAAATGTTATTTATCTGTGAGGAAATGCAGGCACCCCAGTTTGGGGTGCCCAAAAGAGAGACAACATTACCTTGTGCCTGCAGGAATCCAGATGAAAAAACTTATTGTCTAAGATGAAAGACTGCTGGAAATTTCTTTTGATCTTGTTTAAGCCAGAAGTCATTACTGCAAGCTATCCACTTGATTTTTATTTTTTTTTTCCCACAAGTTAATGGAGTTAGATGTACTTTGGAGTGAGAATGGCAGTTCCCTAAAGCATGAGCCAAAGTGGCAGGGTTAAGGCAGAAGCCAGTGAAAGACATCTGAGTTCAGTCCTGGCTCTTTTCCACACTGCTGCCAAACAGATTAATGCAAAGTAATTTTAATGTCATTTTTGAGATGGTGATTCTGCCACGTGCAATTCAAACTGTCAGCGTCCAAATGATGCTTTAAAAAAAGACCAATTAAGGAAAATTGTTTTGTTTTTTTCAGAATTGTGCTGTCAGAAGTGTTGCTGTTGGGGCTGGAGGCTTTATCTCTGTTGAATTGTGAGAGTGCCTTTGGAATGCCACAAAACTGTCTATAAAAAATAACATGTAGTGTTTGTAAAAAATAACTCCCTGGTTTTTTCTCCCCACAAGTTCAGTGAGAGTGTCAGTTGCTGATTAAGGTCTGGAGCAGTGCCATGCCCTCCACAGGCATGAAAAACACTGCAGGATTTGCACTGTGCAGGAGTTTTGTGGCATTTGTCTGGATGCTTTCTCTAGTTGTGATGTTGTTTGGTGTTCACTGGTACAAAGCAGAAAAGTGAAAATTTGATGTGCAGTGAATTTCATTTAGAAGTGTTCTTTGCAGGTCACTAACTTGTATCTTTATTGCTTTATTTGAGATTGTTTTTGTACTCATTCTCATTAGGGTTTAGCCCAAAATCCTTGCTTTGGATCAAAGTCCAGGTAGCCATCCCTCTGTTTTCCAGACTAGCAGGGAGGGATGGAAGAAGCTGAATAATGAGGGGTAATGAATAATGTGCAGAGAGTGGTGCAGATGCCCTAACCCTACTGAGTCAGCCTGCAAAGCCAGCTGGGGGATGCTGTCCCACTCCTGCTTTGGGGAGAACAAATGAGCTTTGGCACATCCCAGAGGCAGAGCTGGCTCTGTGCTCCTGGTGGTACTGCTTTAAAGCTAATCCTCTTAGCCTGAGGACACTGCTGAGCCTCAGGGGATAAGCCTGCCTGGACCTAGGCCGGCTCCTTCCAGAGCCATTGGGGTGCTTTGTTCCATGGCTTTCCCAGCCAGGACACCAAGCCTGGTTCTGCTCCTCTGTATGAGGAGAGTTGTGCAGCTCTTGCAGCCAATTTGTCTTTTTGCAGCCACATGCAGTCTGGGTAGTTGAGCTGATGACATCTTTTTACTCTGAAACACAGCATTTGCAGAGGTGGATCTATTTTCTGCTTTTCCAAGTTCTTGATACAGTTCCAGCCATTGTGGTTGGAGCCTCCCAGCCAAGAATAAGAATGCACATGAAATTCCAAAGGTAGATAATTTTTGGGTTGCCTCATAATTTGAACTGGTTTTAAAGCAAATGGAAAATTAAACAGTCTTTTATGAATGATGTTTTCATTAATAACATAACACTCAGCCAGTTTGCAATGTTGTGGGAAGCTGCTGCTGCTTATATGTGGTTGGCTTTTCCTCTTTCAGGATCAGGTCATCCAGCTGATGAATGCCATTTTTAGCAAGAAGAACTTTGAGACTCTGTCAGAGGCTTTCAGCATTGCTCGTGCTGCAGGTGCCCTGTCCCAGAACCGCTTCCACCTGCCCATCATCATTGTCCCTGATGGTCCTGCAGCTGTGTCTCATCACCAGCCCCTGCTCAGGGTAAGCCTTAGCCCCACAGCTTGGCTCAGTCTGTGCTGCTGTAGCTCTGGGCTGACAAAAGTGTAAGCTGCCTTTCACTTTTAGCTCTGTGGCTGAGGCTCCAGCAGGTCTGGGATTGTAGGGCTTTTGTGAAGTGATTTTTAGGAACCTCAGCTTACCAAGAAGGCATGATGTGGAAGTCAGCTCTTCACCTCCCCTCTTGTGTTAGAAAGAGCCAGGGAGGCTGGGATGCTGAGCAGGGGAGAGCTCTGGGTGTGTAACACTGAGTTGTCTGTGCTCCTGCATTCCTTCTGGGCCATGTCTCACAGAAATGCTGGTTTTTTTTCTCATAGCTTCAAGTGACCAATGTTATGTCCCAGCTACTGACTCAAGTTTCTGTAAAGCTGGACCAAGCCAAGTCTGTGTCCAGCAAAGCCACTGTCCTTCAACAGCTACCATTTACTCTCTCTGGGTAAGAAAATAAGATTATTTTTAGAGTAAGACAAATAGGTGTTATTTAAGCAATGTTAGACTTATTTTCCAAAAATATTTTTCCACCAGAGAAATCTTTCTGTGGTAGAAAACTTAAAATGCTGTGGTTGTGTTTTGTTAGTGTAGAGTGACTGATCACATTTGGTGGTGATGGTGAATTTCTGTTGTTTTTTCTTTTGAATGGGAGTGGGAAATTCCAATGTTTCTTTGACTTTGGCCAACTTTGAAGAATTCTTTTCCTGCTGCACTTAGAAATGTTAGTTTTATGCTGTGTTTGTTTACCTGTTTAATGTACCATATTTGGAGACTTGTTGACACCTTGGGTTTTTGTGTTACAGAGATTTCTTTGAGCTGAACTTCATGAATGTGAAACCTGCTAGTGGATATTATGATTTCTCTATCAGTGTAGATGGAGATAAGCGATTTATTGCTAATAAAGTGGAGGTGGGTGTGCTCTTTGATGTATTTTGATTCTTTGCCTAGTCACTGAAACAGCTTTTTATTTATACTTGTGAAAGATGTTGCCAGTTGTATGGAATTTCTATCACATGCTTTTCTATAATGCATTGGATTTTGACTCAGGATTATGGCCAGTAACCAGATTAAAACATGATCAAAAGGGATTTGTGTAAATTTCAAACCTGTCTTATCACTTAGATGCTGATCTGACAGCGTATGAACAAAGGATAACAGGGGAGGTGTTCATATGGCAGCGCTAAGTCGATATGCAGAAATGATTTCCAGTCTTAGTTCTTCAGAGCATTCCAGAGTTGAGCCCATAAATCTCAAGGCTTGGCTGTCAGTTGTCTGATGTTTGCCTGCTGTGTGGAAGCTGAGCATTTGTTGTTGTCTGTTTGTATAAGGTCTGAAACCCTACAAGAGAGTCAAGGGAGTCTTGGCATTTCCAAACTGTATAGATGGTGAAGATTTTGTAGTGGAGAAGCAGTGACCAAAGCAGATGAAGTCTTTTCATGCATACACAGCCGTATTTTGGTGGCAAAAGCTCTTAGACCACACCTTTCTGAAGAGCAGTTTTATATAAACATTTGGAGTTTCACTTTCCTCAAGTTTGTTACAGTGAGAGGAATGTGACCTCTCTGACTGCTCATGTAGTCACCCCAGTGTCAACAGCTGAGAATGCTCTTCTCCAAAGAGGTCCATTCCCAGGGTTAATTTTTGCCCTCAATCACCTATTTAAGGAAACAATTAACATTTCAAGTCTTCCCACATATTTAGCTTGAAGTGGAGGAAGACACAACAGCTGACCTTTAGTCTGAGTATCAAATTGGCTCTGTCAGTGGAGCACTAATGGCCCTCAGGGGTGTCAGAAGGGGCTGGATTGTCCTGCTTAAGCTGGGGCTGGCACAGGGAGGCACTTGCAGGAATGTATTAGCTCCAGCAGCTTTGTGGGAACTGCTGCTAATAAGACACATTGTTATGGGGGAGGACTGCTGGGGAGCTGCTTTTTTCCTTACTGTTATTAACATTAATTGTCCTTAATGCACCATCGTTTTGACAGTAATGAGCTAAACCAGTGGGTCATTACTCAGGCAGCGACTACATTTCCTGGCATTAAAATATTTGAGAGATGTTTGTGTACTGTGCAGTTGGGGGGGGGGCTGTGTGCTGCAGCTCTGAGTTGCCTCCACGCAACATTTTTTAAATTATTATTTCTTAGTCCATCTTTCTTTGCTCCTGTCTTGGAACAAATGAAGGCTTTGCTAAAGTTAGCTTGAATCATCTGCATGTTAATGGATCCATTTTTAGGGATAGCCTCTCTCTTAAATTACACTTTTTGTTGTAAAGAAATTGCCAAGATGATTGTGTGTGAAGTCTGACCTGAACAGTTTGGTTCATGTTTTTACATATTTTTCCTACAGGTTGTCTGTGAATTATTTTTCAGGCTGAGGGTGTGGGGCTGGCTCACATGAGCAAACCTGTAATAACAAATTGTAGTATAAGATGAAAAATGTCTTGGCAAGGAAACTTCAATTCTCTAGGGGAGCATTTGTAAGCTGTGAGAACAAATGTGCTAATTAAAAACTACAGACTGCAGTAACTGCTTGTGTTTGAGAGAAGAATTGAAATCAGTCAAACCCACTGGCTCAGTGCCTGAATGGGCTGTGGTTTGGGGCTGGGGAAAGGGCAGGAAATCATTTCTCTCCTTGAGGTTTATACTGCACTTAGCACAGAGGAGTGAGATAAACGGCAGGGCTTTATTGGCTGCCCTGCACTGAGGGGTGAGTGCTGTGAGTGCAGCAAAGCTTGCTGGACAAAGTGCAGCTCTGCAGGAATGCTTTGGCATTGCCTGCTGGTAATAAAGTCAACGGAAACCTCTTGGGCTTTAGGAGCCAACAGAGGCAGAACTGTTGCTGTCCAGAGACCTCTTGTCTCAAACTGCTGTCCAAAAAGCAGAAGGACACATGCACAGGCAGTGTGAAGTTGTATCAAATGTGATGTAATCTTTACTAGCTGGCTTCTGCTAGTTCAGAAGGAAAGCTAGTTGGATCTTGGTGGGTAGACTGTTTAATTCAAAGCAGCTCTCTCAAGGCAGCTAATTCCAGCATGCCTGAGAAGTTGGTGTTTGCAGAGCTGGCTGCTGGTGCAGGGAGGAAGGGGATGGGTCAGTGACTGGTGCTGGAGCTTTGCCAGAAGGTAAATTGCTGTAGGTCCTTCTGTGCAGGTCAGGCTCTGACTTGTCATAAGACCCTCTTTGGGGAAGAGGGACTGAAGAGCTAAAGCATCTCCAGTGAACTTTGCCATAATTGGTGTATGCAGAGTGCTCTGAAGAATTTTCTATTGTGTTTTGTTGCAGCTGAAAGTAAAAGTTTCCACAGAAGTGGGGATTACTAATGTAGATCTTTCTACTGTGGATAAGGATCAGAGCATTGCACCAAAAACAACCAGGTAAAACAGCTTGGGCTGTGTGATCCTGGGAGGGCAACCCTGACTCTAGACTGGAGCCTTGGTTTCTCTGAGCACAAGGCCTTCTGTTGGAAAATCACCTCAGTTCTGTGTGGTTTTTTCCCTCCTAGGGTAGCTTACCCAGCCAAAGCCAAGGGCTCATTCACTGCTGACAGCCATCAGAACTTTGCTTTATCCTTCCAGCTGATAGATGTGAACAGTGGAGCTGAACTCATCCCTCACCAGGTTAGGACAATTTTTGTCATTGCTGTGTTACCAAGATGTTCCATCATGAAGCATCTGAAGTGACAGTTGCTCTTGAAAAGATTTGATGGGTTTTGAGAAGCCTTATGTTTCTGACATGTACTGTGAGGATCATTGATCTCACTAGCTGGGAGATTCACTTTGTTTTGTCTGTCTGTTAAATGAAACTCTCCTGGCTCTGGTATTGTGTTGTATTTAACTCCACAGATTGAGTGCACTGTAAAAGCACACTTCTGATGGTTTTTTTAATGTAAATTGCTAGCTGAAAAGTCCTTGAATGTTCCAATCTTCCTTGCAGACTTTTGTTCGACTTCACAACCAAAAGACTGGCCAGGAGGTGGTGTTTGTTGCAGAGCCAGACAGCAAGAATGTGTACAAATTTGAACTGGATACCTCTGAAAGAAAAACTGAATTTGACTCTGCCTCTGGGACCTACACTCTTTACCTGATCATTGGAGATGCCACTCTGGAAAATCCAATCCTTTGGAATGTGGTATGTAGCTGGAAGTGGGTGATGTGGTTTTGTCATTACTGACAGTCTGACAGGAGGGCATGGTACAGGCTTGGAAGCAAAAAGCTCAAATCTTTTGTTCTTTTTAGTGAACCAGAATCCTTTTGGCCATTTGTGGGCTCTGAGGTTTGGTGTTGTTGCAAGTTTTAAGTAAACTTCAAAGCAAGACAGGAATTAACATTAATTTCCACATGTGGTGATGCAGAAGCTTCAGAATGGGTTTGATGCAATTTCACAGCAGGCTCTCAAGGTTTAACCTCTCTGTTCTTTCTGTGCTGGAAATAAGTCCAATTCTTAATGATGGGTGAATGACATTACTGCCCCTGTTTAGGAGAGGTGGCTTCTTAAAAATTATGGTGTCTTTTTCTCAATTTCTCTTAAAAAATTATGTAAATTGTAGATTGTCAAATAGGGAAATAGAGCACAGTAATGGAATAGGTTTTATGCATTTAGATCTAAATGCATGAAGCTGCACAATTTCATTTCAGGCTGATGTTGTGATCATATTCCCAGAAGAGGATGCACCATCCACAGTCCAGTCCAAGAACCTCTTTGTTCCCAAACCTGAAATCCAGGTACAGTCAAGATTATATGTGGAGATGAGGGCTTGGTGTAATGTGTTCTCATCATAATTTATTTGTAAGTAATGTAGTTAAAGGAAGACCAGAGTTACTGCTTGATTGAAAGAAATTTGTTGGAGTTCCGTGGTGTATGAATAAAAAAGCTGTGTGTTCTAGCTATGAGAGAGCAACTGGTGTCAGTGAAAAGACCCAAACATGAAAATTTGGCCAGGTAAGGACCACAGAAAGGTCTCTGTTTCATTCCAGCCTTCTGGGCTGATGTCAAGCTAACCAGTGCTCCTGTTGAGTGCAAGGAAAAGTTAACTGTGCAAGAAATCAAATGTGCAGAGACTGGAATAGACACTGTGTGTTAAAGAGCCAGTCTTTGCCTTAAGGAGAATGGCTCTGACCCAGAGGAACCTCTGAGAACAGCACTTGGGAGCAGAGGAGCTGCTCTGTTGGAACACTCCTGCTCATCAGTTGGTTTTGTTTGTTTGCAGCATCTCTTCAGGGAACCTGAGAAGAGGCCTCCCACAGTGGTCTCCAACACTTTCACAGCACTGGTTCTCTCCCCTCTGCTTTTGCTGCTCATCTTGGTGAGTGAACTGGGTCATAGAAGAACAGCACTTCTCCCATCCTGTCAGACTCACTTAGGAGGTTGGACAGTTCAACTTCTTGCTAAAACTTTTGGTTAATCATGACTGGCACAGCAGTGCTGGAGTTGCAGCTAGCAGATGTCAGTGCACAGCACTGGTCTGGTTTGGTCTTTTGAGGTTGTAGTCAAAGCAGAATGACACTTCTGCCAAGTTGTAGTAGGTGGATGAGTTTCTTCAGTGTGCTTCTGCTGGGGATGCTGAATAACAGTGGGCAGATTAAGTTGCAATAACATTAGATTTCCACAGGAAAAAAGCAGTTATTCTGCCTCACATGTAATAAATCCATCACAAAATCTGTGTTACTTAATCCTGTCAGATTGAATTCCCATTTATGGACATTTGAGTGTCTGTAGTTGAACCATCCCCTGCCACTCACTGTATCATCAGGTCAGTGCTTTGAACTTAATGCAATAAAAATCTCACTGAGACAAGTTAAATTATTCCTTTTTTGGAAGATGAAACTGGTTCCAGCAGTAATTTCCCATTAGCCAGTCTCAGTGAAAGCTGGCATTCAGGCAGTCATGTCCTCTGGTCTGTGGAGTTCACAATATACAAGGTTGTGACACTTTAATAAAAAAACTCATTGTTGCTGCTCCTCTTTTCCACCCTTAATGCCTTTATCTTTTGTAGTCAAAAACTCTAAGTGCTACTATGAGCAAATATCTTGTGTCTATAGCTGTTCTTTGGATGAGTCCAAAATGAGAGCATTACCCTTTTTTAAAATTATTTTTATTGGAAATTAATTCAACTGGGTAGAAATAGCAATGTCTATTTCTTTTTCATTATTTAAATTTGGAACAGTCTTCTCTCATCAGTTTAAGATATTTGAGGAACTGCATTGGGGCAGTCAGAAGTAGCAGGAGACATTTCCATTGAAGGAGCTCAACAATGCTGCCTTTAGCAAAATTACTGCTGTCTCCTCTTGCAGTAATTAACAAGTGCTTCTCTAGAGAATACACTGGATTCACTGAAGATCTTAAACTGGCTTGAAAGATGTTGAATTTTAAAATAAAAACTTGTGTTTACAAGGCTGTTTAACTCCAATTTTGTTTCTTTTCCTTTTTAGTGGATCAAGATAGGTGCCAACATCTCCAACTTCAGCTTTGCTCCCAGCACCATTGTTTTCCACTTGGGACATGCTGGTAAGTGTCAGAGGCTTTGTGTGTGTTTGACCTCCTCACCTGGGAGTTGGAGATGAGAGCATGTGGTTAATGGGCTCGTGGTCTATTAACTCTAATGACATAACAGCATAACACTTGTTCTCTTGTTTCCATCTGCCTTCCTGCTTTTCATGATTGTTAATATGGTGATAAACCTGTTTTGGCCATCAGCTTATAACAGCCATCATTATCCAGGCCCCTCTCTCACTCCATTTATCTGTACTTAATAGAACTTCTTATTTCCAGAGGTCACACTTTATTGCATGTTTATCCTCTGAGAGTGGGGAGGTTCTGTGGGGATTGGGACCTGCAGGACTCTCAACAGTGAAAAGCTACATCTTTTCTTTTAAGCTCTTCCCATAAAAGCACTTCTGGTTCTTTGGCTGAACCAAATTTTTTCATCCATTTTATTGTGTCCTTGGTTACACAGTTATTTACTGTCTTGGTAGAATTTCAGAAACATAGCAGGTTGGGAGAACATTGAATTGATTTTCAAATGTCACTTTGTTTCTCAGTCCAAGTCAGGTTACTTGGAAGCTTTATAAAGCTGTAAGCCCTTACAGATGTGTGAGGTTAATATCCCCTATTGAAATCCAGAGTATCCTCCTCTTTTTAATAGCCCTTAATGTCTATAATAGTCCATAATTCTGCCACAGGAGAGTTGGTTGCAAGCTGTCAGTGTCTCATTTTCACTCCAGAATAGGAACCCAGATGTCTCCATTCCCTAGCAATAATGTGTGGTCTTTAGAGCTGCCATTCAGAGCTTCAGAGATGGGATAGGAACCAAATGCTTAGGCCTGGCAGCACAGTTGTTCTGAGGATGACACATGGTTGGTCTTTGAAATGCAGTTTCAGCCATGGGCTGTCTTTTTTTTCCCCAGCAATGTTGGGACTCATGTATGTCTACTGGACTCAGCTCAACATGTTCCAGACTCTGAAGTACTTGGCCATTTTGGGTGGCATCACATTCCTGGCAGGCAACAGGATGCTGGCTCAGAAAGCTGTGAAGAGGTAAGGGGGGCCCAGAGCTTTAACATCAGTGGGGAGGAGGTGACAGGGTGCTGCTGTGTGTCACTGCTTTGGGCTCTTGGACCTTGTGTGTGGGGCTGGGCTGCTCATCCCCATTCCCTGCCTCTTGACTGGGCAGGGCAGTGAGGGCTGTGCCCAGGGAGCAGCTCCTGCACAGAGAATTGGCCATGTGGCATGTGCTGAAGGAAGCTCTTAGAATAGTGTTAGATTATGGAAGCCTCTATAAATATAGAGGAGGCCCAACTATTTGGGAGCTCTGCTTGTGATGAAGGTTTTAAGAGGAGGAAGGTAAGGTGGGAGTAAATTACTGCTGTGTTCCTCTTGCTAAGGGGTGATTGTAGGGAAAAGGGAAGCAGTGCTCATCAGCTATGCAGCAACAGACAAGAGGCAACAAACACTGGCAAACCCAGAGAAAATTCTGCTGGATATTAGGGATACAGCATTCCTTTCTGTACTCGATTGGATTCATTCTGCACACTTGTCTTCTGCCACACAATGTCTGGGGACTGCCCTGGTGTGGGCAGGCATCAGTTTGCTGCCACTGCAGTGCCTTGTTAGAGGTCACACCATTTCCTGTCCTTCACTTCTGCCACACACAGTTTCCATGTGGGACTTAAGCTTTTGTACTAATGTAGCATTTGACTTTGAAGATGATTTACTGACCTGCTTTGCCATCACACCTGTGCTTTCCTTACTTTCCCCTTTTTGAGCTATTGGATACCTACCTGCATAGATATCCCTGGGGTCTCACCTTTTTATTACACTCTATTAAAACCAGGACAAGAGCTGTAAAAAAACCCATAAGAATATAATTTGCAGGAGGGTTGCATTGATTTATTTTCTTTAAAACATCTCTACATTTATGGCTGTGTTAGGGAGGATGATTAATGTAATTAAACATTTTCATACTGTCCTCTCAGCTTTCTCAGCCTTGCTCCCTCAGATGTCCAGCTCTCTCCACTGGCATTTTATTGTGTTAACATAACTTCCTCTGGGAATTTTGTTGCCCCTGGGACTGTTATGTCATTTAATAATGAGTAATGAGACATTGTTATTAAGTGCAGATTGCCTAGGATACAGATTTGGGGGAAAATAATACAATGAAGCAAATTTCTAAGTGTCTTGGCTTAACCAGGGCTTCTGTTAGCACATAAATGCAGGTGGTTGGTTCCTGCTTCAAACCACTGCAGGGGGTGTCCGTGTGCTTTTTCGCTGTAAATGACACGAAGCTGCAACTACAATGGCAAATTTGAAAGTAAAACTTCTCTCTGAGGCTAAAGTTAAACCCTTTGTACACGACTTTAAAGTTCAAAAAGACATCTTCTTGTGAAGGCAGTGCCTGCCTGTCTCGGATGCTGGAGTGCAGTGACAATTAAGCAGATTGCACTTTGAGGCCAAGCTGTGGAGGCCAACAGCAGGCGTGAGAAGGGGGCTGGCTGTATAAACCAGCTTGTTACAGAAGTTACCAGAAGGCCTGGTTTTGCTTTTTGCATTTCTGTCACAGGGTCTGGCTGCTGGATCAGGGCTGCTTTCTTCCTTACTGTCTTCTCTGAACCTTTTCCCTCTCTCCTTTTGGCAGGATCGCTGCAGAGCAGAGCAGTAGGTTGGCAAAGTATAGAACGCTGCGGTAAAAGGGGGTTTGCTAGTGACCAGCTCTTCAGGAAGTAAGGGCCTTTTTGCATTTTGCCTTTCCCTGGCCATGCTGCCTGTTTCATTTCATCTCATCACTCACTCCTTTGACAAAAAAATATCTGAGCTGAAGCTGCTTCCCCCAGCATTGCTTAGTGGGCTTTAAATCAGTCCTTGGGTGCCCTGGCTGCAGCTGGGTTGGGCATATTAGCAGGGCGTGTTCTCTGAGACTAAATTGCATTTGTGTGATTTCCTGAATTATCTGAAGTCTGTGTGGTGATATGTGCACATGTAAATATGCTGTTGTGGGCATCAAGGAGCTCTCAGGTGATGAAATAATACAGTATTATTGCTCCTATAAATAAATTATTGGCAGTGTTGGCTGGAGGAGACCATGGTGAAAGTGGCTGACACTGGGGCTGTTCCCACCCTGCTGCTGGTACTCCCTGTCCCCACCTGCAGTATTCTGGCTTTGCAGCTGCCAGGCACTCTGCCTGCTGAATTGCATCCTCATTTGGGCTGGTGAGAGCTCTGTGCAGCTGAGCCAGGTCAGCACCACCTCTCTCAGCTGAGGGCTCGACCCAGTCCTGGGTCACCCTCCCATTAGACTGAATTGATGGACTGCCATGATGGCTCAGGCAGCAGCAGCTCCCAGCCCCCTCCATTCCATACAGTCCTGTGCTGGCTCTCCATTGCCCTTTGCCAGCAGAAAGCCCTTTGTGTCCTTTCATTCCCAAAGGTAAGGTCCCAGTTTCCCAAAGTAAGGTCCCAGTTTGCTCTGTGCACTGTGGTGTGGGGGGCAGGACTGCCCAGTTCTGAGTGTGTGTGCATGAGGGCTTCATTCCTTGCTCAGTGCACTGGTTTGTTGTGGGGCAGAGGAAGAGTTTGTGGGATGGGTCCTGTGATGACACAGATCATTGTACAATGTGCTGCACAGGTACATCTGAGCATCTGCTTCCCCTCACATCCACTGTCAGTGCTCCAGGCACTGGGGAGTTGAATGGAGCCCAGTTTTCGTGGTGCAAATCAAAACCAGCACTAGGAGGTTGTGCCACACAAAAGGTGTGCACTGTGCTCCTCTCTGCAGTTTTTACCTGTGGAAAATTTGGCATCATGTCCCTCAGAAAAACACCCTTTGCTGTCTTTTCTCTCCCTGGAGTGTTCTGAAGTACCTGAGCACAGAACAAGCTACAGCAAGTTATTGGAGAGAAACTGGAGGTGGCTGTCGCTTGTCCTTTTGACTGCTGTGTTTGCTGTTCAGGCTCCTGGATGCTTCTCTTTAGCATCACTTTGGGCCAGTGGTTTGCAGCTTTTTAGTGGCCTGTTACCAAGTGCCTCATGAGTGTGTTCTCCAAGGCCTGCATGTTTCCTGTTCCTCAGCCTGCTATTTTAACTCCTTCATTCCTCATGGGCTGTAGGAGGATCATGGAATCACACACAGGTTTGGGTTGGAAGGCATCTTAAAGCCCTCCAGTTCCAACCCCCTGCCATGGGCAGGGACACCATCCACTAGACCAGGTTGCTTTGGGCCACATCCACCCTGGCCTTTAACAAATTCCAGAGATGGGGCAACAACAGCTTCTCTGGGCAACCTGTGCCAGTGCCTCACCACATTCTGAGTTTAAAAAATCTTCCTAACATCTAATCTAAACCTGCCCTCTTTCAGTTTAAAACCACTGCCCCATCTGCCTGTATAAAACATCCCTCTGACTCCTTTTCAAAAACCCCTTCAAGTCCTGCATGGCCACAGTGAGGCCTCCCTTGGGCCTTCTCCAGGCTGAGCATCCCCAAATCCCTCAGAGCAGAGGGGCTGCAGCTCTCTGAGCTGTCTGTGGCCCTAAGATCTTGCAAATAACTTAATACCCACAAACCTTAATTTAGATTTTGCTGCCATGTGCAGTCACAAGCATTTTTCCTCATTGCTGAGTTTTCTGATGCCCCAGCTGTGTCAGTTAAGAGTGTCATGCCATGTGTGCCTGTGTGGCATCACGGAGGGCAAAAGGACCTCAAAAGTTGGGTTTGCTGTGCTAACCCTGCCTGATCTTCCTGGGGAGATGAAGAACTCTGTGTTAACATGGACCAACAATTGCCAGCAGATGGATCAGCCCTGGTAAGAGGAGGAGCTAAGGTACTTGCAGGTTTTGCCTTCAGCCTGGGTTGTTTTTTCTTTGTTCAGTTCTGTAATTTAATAGGCACATTCATGCCTTTTGCACCAGAAATTATTCTTCATTTTCTCTGACCATTTCCATGCTCCCTGAATTCCATCCCCCATCCCAGAGCAGTGCTGGTTTATCACTCAGATAAGCTGCTTTGGGGAATTTTGTCCAACAAGCTGCTTTTGAGAGAGAATGAGGGGTCTGGGGACACTTGTACTGTACAGGCCAGTGCTTTGTTGCCTGGAAGAGTTAATATTTTTTTATTTTTCTTTCCAGGACACAATAGTACCAGAAGAATGGAAGAAATGTGGAAAAACAAAGCAAATGCTTTCAGAACAGAAGCAAATAAATAACTGAAAGGCCAGAAGAAGGAAGGCAGAAGATAATTCTTTTTTTATATATTAAGTCAAATGGGTGCCAGTTAAACTTTTTTTAAAATCTTTATTTTCATCATTGTGTTCATGCTACTGGAGTGCTTTTCATATGAATCTGGAAAATCTTTTCTTCCCTGGATCCTCTCCCCTTCTCCCAGGACATTTGAATTTCTTTTTGAGAAAAAGGAAGAAGAAAATACAAATCTGCTTTTTCCCCAGGTGCCCTTTCCTCATCCTAAAGATTTGTGAATAAAGAGGAGGAAAGGATGGTCCTGAGTGTTGTGCTTTGGGTGTCTCAGAGGCAGTGGTTGGAAGCTGGGCTCATATGAGAATGAAAGGAGCTTTTTCTGGTGGGTAATTTTGTGTGTGAGTCATTGTGAGTGTGAAGCTTCCTGTTCTTTCATGGCCTTTCCCTGGGGGCTGTGTTTATTGGGGGGCACTTCCCTCCTGCCTGGCCCTTGGGTGAGGCTGTGGCTGCCTTCTCCACTGAAGGTTTGTCTCTCACTCCAGGCTGTGCCCAGCTGCTCTGGGCCCTGGGGCTCAGCCCTAGTGGGAGCCAGCAGTGCTGCTGTGCCTGGCTGTGTCTGACCCAGCAGCTTTGGGGGTCCTCTGGGGGCTGCACTTTGTTCCCAGCCTCTGGCAGTGACCTTCTCACTCCAGATTGATGGAGGTTGTTGCTTCTGCTCTCCTGTGAAACCACAGCCAGGTGTGCTGCTTGCCATGTGGCCGTGTTTGAGTTACTCAAACTCTAATTTCCACCTAATTACTCCCTTCAGGACCACCAAGCAGTGCTGAGGCAGCAGCTTTGGGTGTTACTGAAGGACTCACAGATAGTAATAACCAAAGGCCTAAATCTCCTCCTGCTGAGCAACTTTCACATGGAAAATTTAACATTTAGCTCCCTCCCCTGCTCCTGGGCATCCTGTGTCAAGGGTAGGTGCTTTAGAGGCCTTTTGGCAAAGGGACCTTATCAAAGTCTTCTGGAAATCCAGGAAAATTACATCAGCAAGCAAGCATGTGCATAGAGGGTGTGGAGCTGAATCCTCCAAAGCATTTCACGTGTGTGAGACGTGACCCCCCTTTATTAAACCCACCTTGTCTGTTCCCCATGCTGTTGCTCACACTTAGCTCACTGTTCCTGCTCTTTGTAGCTGTTCTACCTGCTGCTGCAGTGTGAACATTAGGGTGGGCCCACAGAGGTTTCATGAACTTCTGTGACCTCCCCTGCACTCCTTCAAACACCAGATCTCAGGCTGCATTCAAGTCCTCTGGGACTAAAGGAGTTTTAGACAAGAAATAACAAAGCTATTCATAATGATTTACCCTGAAATATTTTTTTAGCCTTGGATTTTGTTACTGCTCACTTAGAAGCTTTGTAACTAATTCTTTCTGCTGATGCTTTGTGCTAGGACAGAACTTTCCCTGTGCCTCTAGAGCTGCAGCATTTTATCCAAGGAGAGCAGGGATGCAAAAGGAGAATCATGGAGTGCCCCTGTGATGTGTCTTCTCTAAGCTGTGTGTGTTGCTATTGATTGTACTACTTATGGATTAGGAAAGATTGTTTTTATTATTTTGGTCTTTTAGTCCTCAGATATTTTTTATTTGCTTTGTTTTTATATTTAATCTCACAGTTTGAGCATTTGTTTCCTCATTTTGAAGCAAACTGAATCTCCAAAGGAATCTCTTATTCTAAATAGCTGCACTCACCCATCCATTTAATCACAGACTTAATCACCCAAACACTTTCTGAAATGTTTTTGAAAGGGTTTTGATTTTATTGGCAGTATCCAATCCAATGTTTGCATATGCCTGTTATGCCACTTAACAGAGTTTAAATAATTTTTGCTACTCTGTCTACTTACTGCTTTAGGAATCTTTTTCATTGCTTGTAATTCCTTTCCTTGTAGTAAGTCCTAATGGCTTTGAGTGTGTTGTTACAGAATATGTTTAGAAATCCATTTTGGACCAGGCTACTCAGGTGATTCCTTTGTGTATTTCTGCTCTGTGGAGCAAAAGGAAGGGCCTGTGGAAGGGCAGCAGTTATCCTTTAGTGCTCCTGCTGCTGCCACAGCTGCACTGCTCTCCCTCAGCATCCTCTCAGTGTTCCCCATCCTGCTGGGTGCTTTGTAACCCTTCCCTAGAGCTGGAATTGTAAAACCTGAACAGGCTCTAACAGAGAGGCAGTCGGTACAAGGATGAAATTATTTCCATGCACACTGGAGCCTCCTGTTCATGGTACCTGACATGGTACCTGAGGAAAAATGAGATGGTAACAGCTGCAGACCAACATGGAATTGTTGGAGTGCAAGGAGGGAAGGCTTCCTAGGCCTAAACACACATTTATATGGTGATATATATCACAATGTGTGATGTGTATGTATATTATATATCATTGTGATTCCAGCCTGGTGTTGTTATTGGTACTGGAGCTGGTGTCTTTGTTAGCCCAGTTTTGAGTCATCCTTAGTGCACTTGACAACTGTCTCTGAGGAGCATCTTCCTCAAGAAACTTAGGTCTCAACAAAAGAGCCACCTTGACCTGCTGTTGGACAGGTTTATTTCAAACAACTCTTATTTCCTGCTGCTGATGGGAGAGCAGACCCCATCCTGATGTTATTTACATTTCTGAAGACATAATTACACAAACCACAGAGGGATTGGGGTGAGAGGGAGCAAGGAGCTGTATGAGATCACTGGGCTAATAACTTACTCCTTTTAAAACATTTACAGCTGCAACAGGAGGTTGAGTTGAAACAGTGACAGCCCAATCTGATGCACAGGGATCTCCTTTAGCTCTGGCAGAGCTATAACTTCAGCTTGAACTCCTCAAGGCTGAGCAGGAACCATAGCTGAGCATTTTAGAGTTTATTCTGTGTCAGGCAGGCAGCAGCAGCCCTGGGCAGTGTTTCCAGTGAATGGGAGATGTGTGAATTCATCTCTCACCTCACCCTGATCCTTGCTGTGGCTGTGCCATCAGCATCAATTTAGAGAATGCTGTAATCAATTTACTAAGTTGCCTAAAGGTGCCTTTTGGTGGCCTCATCTTTATTAATCAAGCCTTCAAACAGAAAGATGACTTGGCAGAAATTTTGCCACACTTTGTGATTAGAAACCTTAATTAGCAGACAGGATGTCCCCAGGATTACAAGTCTCTCACTTGTTTTAGTCTGTGTATAGCAGCCTGAGGTTAAACCACAGAGGTTTGTTTTCTAATTTAGTACAGAGCAGTATTTCAAGAGGGGAGTTAAATTGTAAAGACTGGAGTAAATTAAGTGGTGCTTCAGCACTGCATTCCTCTGATCAGATCTGAGGAGTGTGTGCATCAGGTTCCAGCTGCTCACATCTGGGAGTGTCTTCACAGCCATGAAGGGCTCACTGTACAGTTTGGTCCATGAGCTCTGAATTATTCTAGACAGAAAGAGGAGGAAAAGAGAATTACCAGAAAACTTCATAAGCACACACAGACATTTTTTCATCCTTTGGAGGCTTTTCCTGACTGACCTTATGTGTGGAAAGGTAACCAAGTCAAGCATGGCAAGGGAGATGCTGGAATGTTATGCTCTCACAGCTGTGTGATTAATGTAGAGTTCTGATCTTCCCTCTCTTCCCCAGCCCCTCTTTTGTTCAGTGTGCACACTGATCTCTCCACACCCCTTTAAATCCTGCTGGCAGCATTGGACAGGCTTCATTTCTGTGGGACAGCTGATCAAGGGAAGGTATTCCCAAGGATGGATGGTGTGCTGTCTCTCATTCCCTCAAGAATGACAAGACTTGGAGCATAATTCAAGTTCCAGCTGACTGTTTTCAGGAGTGAGGGATACAGAAAACAGCAAAACTATCTGCTGTTCTAGTGCAGGGAAAACCTGACAAGTCCCAGGGACCTAGAGACAGGTTCTGCTGCTGGAGAAAGATTTTGTCTGCTTTGAGCCTGGCCTAGACCTGCTGCTTTGGGCTGCTGCAAACCTGTTCCCAGGCATCCACATGCAGCTCCACAGCACTTGTGTTCTGTCTGTTCAATCTAGCAGAGTTTTAGGTACTTGATAATATTGATTGGGAGCTTTTTCCCCCTTAAATTGCAGCAAGCACCTTTTTCATGGGCAGCAGTGGGAGCTGGCATTGCTGAAGGAGAGCCTTCAAGCCTTGAGCAGTGCAGCAGCAGTGAGTTATGCACAGGGTTGAGCAGGGAATGGTACTCACCAGAGTGTGGGGAGATGGAAAAGGGAGAAATATTTACATGAGCTTGGCCAGGGTGCTGGGAAAGCCTTCCAGCCCACTGCTATCAATGTCCTGAGGCCTGCCAAGGAAGAGGACAGGGATGGCATCACTGGGATCAAGAGAGAAATTCTCTTTTCTGCTATTTGACTGGATTACAAGGCTGAGAAGACAGCCTGAGTGATGTGCTGCTGTGTGGTGCAGGCTGTTCTTATCTGCACCCTGCTTGTGAGCTCAGCCTTATTCTTTCCCTGAAAGGGCACTTAATTCAGCACGTTCACCCCTGTTAGGCAGGCGGTGACAAGGAGCTGGGTGTGCTCCTGCAGTGGGCAGAGGATGACCTGACTGCCACCCACCTGTGGCTCTGCAGGATGGCTCCCAGGAAGTCCCTCAGCACCATCTGCTGCTGGTACTGGCTGTCCATCAGGATGCTGTCGGACTGGCGCCGGCTCAGGAATTGCTGCAGCCCCTCCCCTGGGCTGCTCTCGCTGCTTCTGGTGGGTGAAGAGGAGAAACCTCTTTGTTTCTGACATGCTTTTTGTGCCTCACTCCAAGTTTGGCTTAGCACTGAAAGGGAGCCTGCTGAGACTGAGCCTAATGACACTGCTTAATTTCAGAAAGAAACTGGTCACTGTATTTGCTGCTTTGCTAGAAGATGGGTTGGGCTGGCTTGCATCTGACCAGTTGGTCTTGTTCAGTGGCAGTCAGTGATCTAAGCAGCCAAGGGTAATGGAGAGGCTGTTTTCTGTGTTTAAACCAGGCCAGGGATAAGGGTTCCTGTCACAGACACATTTGTGAAAAATCCTTTCATTAGGATTTTTTCTCCTAAGAAGCTGAGAAGCCTCAGAAACTAAATGTAAAAGTAATTATCTTCTGCTGTGGAATGCAACAGGTGCATCTGTGATTGTTCTCATGTGATTGTTTTTAATTAATGGCTAATCACAGTCTGGCTGTCTTGGACTCTGGTCAGTTACAAGACTTAATTATCATTCTTTTCTATTCCTTGCTAGCCTTCTGATGAAATCCTTTCTTCTATTCTTTTAGTATATTTTTAGTATATAAATATAATATAAATACTATAAATATAATATAAACAATATTAATATATATAATATATACTATATAAATATATATCATATAAATAATATAAATATATAATATAAATAATATAATATACTATAACATATATCATAAAATAATAAACCAGCCTTCTGAAACATGGAGTCAAGATTCTCATCTCTTCCCATGCTGGGGTTGTCTGCAAATTCTACAGGTTCCCTACCAATGAAGGATCATTGCAAACATTATCAGCAAATATTGTTGCTTGTTGGTATTGCAGCAGAACTCTGGGCTGATCTGATGCTTACAGCCTTGGAGGAAAGCATTAATTAGGATGATAACTGTGATTAGGGGTATCCAAGACTGCAGGGATGCAGAATGCCCTTTGGGATGTGGAGCAGCAGGAGAGATTGCTTGTGCCGCAATGAAAAGCAGCCAATTCTGCCAGGTGTGTGGAAAACTGCCCAGGGTAATGGGCAAAACCCAGCCCTAGGGCAGCAGGGTGCTGGGGCTTACCCAAGCCTCTTGCCAATGATGGTCTGGAGGAATTTTCGGGCTGAAATCTGCCCCAGGAATTTCCTGTAGTTGTCAGTGAATATGGCGTCAGCGTGGCGCTGCATCCTGGGGAGGGAAGGAAGCACAGGCTGATCTCTGAGCTGTCAGTGAGAGAAACTGAACAGCCCACATGTCACAGGGCTCATTCCAGGGCAGGTCACCACAGCAAGCACCTGGTAGTGTGGGACTGCATCAGTGTTGGAGGGTAAAAGGATTTGAGGGAGCTCAGTCCTGACATGGAGGCAGCAGGGAAAATGAAATACCTGGGGCAGGGCTGGGCTGGGCTGTCCCGGTGCTCTGCAGCAGCACCAGCACCTCCTGGGAGGGCTCTGTCTGGGACAGGGTGACAGAGCCCCCAGCACATCTCTAGGCTGTGGTTAGACCCAGGCTCCAGAAAATCCACAGGTAAAGGGGGAAGCACAAACCCCTGGGCTGTTGTAAGGGTGAGTCCTCTGTGCTTCAGACAGAAATAACGATCCTCTGTCTCCAGGCAGAGAGGGAAAGGAGAGGCTCTAGCATCCCTGCAGATAGAGTCCCAGAGCTCAGTGGACAATTCTGTTCCCTGCAGGAGCCCTGGGCGTGTGAGCCTGCCCCTGTCAGTGTGTCCTTGCTGGTGGGGACAGCAGGACATGGCTCTGGCCACGGGTGATGGTTTGGGACTAACTGAGCTGCTCCTGGGCTGTGACCAGCACTCTGTGCAGCAGCAGCAGGGCTGGCAGGGGAGGCACCAACCTTTTCTCAGTGGGGTCTGTTAGGAAGCCCTCCTCCTGCTGCTCCTCTGCCAGGGGGCTGCTGGGCTGCAGCTGGAAGCTCACGGCCTTGCCAGCAACCGGCCCTGGGCTGAACCTGCAAGAGAAACCCCAGGCACACTGTGGGTTGTGCTCAGATCCAGCTGGGGCTCAGTCTTCTTAGCCATCATTCCCTACTCTCCTGCTTGTTCTTTCTCCATTTTTCATCCTATCTTAGCAGTAATACAAGTGCTGTCTGTCAGTCTCCCCAGTTAGAAACTGCCCTGAAGCTCTCCCAGCAGTGGAAGGATGGTTTGTAGAGCTGCCTCAAACACACACCCCCCTCACTGAGCTCCCAGCAGAATCCCACTGTTCCTGGTGTCATTGTGCCATGCCTTTGGCACAAGGCTAAAGCATCTTCTATGGGACACTGCAAATCCACATTAGAGAAGCCAACACTCATTTTTATGTTTCTATTCATTGTCGAAGTACAAATCAGTGTTGCAACTTGTAAGACCCAACAAGGAAATACTTGAAATATTAATAGGTATCTGTAGATTTCATGTACTAGAATATCTGCAGTTCTGACTTCAGTGCAGGTGCTCTGCAGCCACAAATTTTTATCAGTGTTTGGGCTGGAGATGCTGTCTGCTCTGGAGATTGCCAGATTTCCCTTTACAGAACCCAGCATTCAATTCTAAACGCAACTCTTTGGGCTGAAATATTCCATCAGGTGCCTGCCTTCTTTGGAAATCACCTCTAGGCCAGCAGTGTATACCCAAAAAATTAAGACAGGGCAGAGGAATAGGCCTAGAAACACATTTAGAACTCATCTTTCAGAAGTGCTGGCAACTTTAGTTTGGCAGCTGTTTATTCTGCACAAGGTCAGAGGTGAGGCAGAGTGAGAGTGTGGGTAAAGCACTCAGCACTTACCTGAGAGCTGGGTAGAGAGGGGAGGAGGTGGAGCATGAGACTAAATGCAGGAACAGGAGCAGGGTGGCCTTATCCAGCATCTTCCACCCCTTGGAATCACCTAAAATGCAGAGCAGCTGAGTCAGGGCACTGAGGGGAGGACAAGTGCCACCCTTGTGTTCTCAGTCCCTGTCACAGACATGTTTTATGAAAAATTCTTTTGCTAGGATTTTTCCTCCTGAGAAGCTGAGAAGCCTCAGGAACAAAATGTAAACATTGATTATCTGCTGCTGTGGAATGCAACAGGTGCATCTGTGATTGGTCTCATGTGGTTGTTTTTAATTAATGGCCAATCACAGCACAGCTGTCTTGGAATCTCTGGTCAGTCACAAGATTTCATTATCATTCCTTTCTATTCCTTGCTAGCCTTCTGATGAAATCCTTTCTTCTATTCTTTTAGTATAGTTTTTGTATATCGTTTTCTTTTAATATAATATATATCATAAAATAATAAATCAGCCTTCTGAAACATGGAGTCAATATTCTCATCTCTTCCCTTGTTGGGACTGCCTGCAAATTCCACAAGTCCCTCTGCTCATTTCTCAGCACAGAAGGACTGGAAATGTTCCTCTGAGGCTGTGGTGCTTCCCAAGGCAGAACTGTCTCGGTGTGGCACAGTGTCCCCTGTGGAGGGCAATGGCTGTGTGTGATGCCCTCCCTGGAGCTGGGTCTGCTCTGTCAGGTTTTGGTGCTGTGGGAGCCCCTCACTGACCTGGAGGTCAATGAAAGAGCTCTCTCTGGGGCTGCTGTGAGCCCCAGGAGCCCCTGCAGGGCTCTAAAAGCACCTGGGTGAGGGCAGCAGCTGGCAGGGATGTGAAAGGAACCTGCACAGAACCTTCTGCAGCCAGCCCTGGGACTTCACCTGCTCTGCTCTCATGGCTGTACCTGCAGAGCACGGGTCTGTGCCTGGGCTGTCCCTCTGGCTGTCCAGAGGCTGGAGAGAAAGAGGGAAATCCAAACAAAACTCCTGGGCAGAGGGGCAATACAGGCACAGAGGTACCCCTGGCAAAGCCATTTAACAAAGACAACTGCTGGGCTTGGTTTGCTAAACAAAACAGAGCCTGTTCATTCAGTGGAGAGGGGACAGGACTGGAATATGGAAATTATGTCCCTTTGGAAGGGCTGCATTGCTGCTGTGGAGAGGGGACAGGACTGGACTATGTAAACATGTCCCTTTGGAAGGGCTGAGGTGCTGCTCTGGAGAGAGGACAGGACTGAAATATGTCAATATGTGCCTTTGGAAGGGCTGAGGTGCTGCTGTGGAGAGAGGACAGGACTGAAATATGTCAATATGTGCCTTTGGAAGGGCTGGGTTGCTGCTGTGGAGAGAGGACAGGACTGAAATATGTCAATATGTGCCTTTGGAAGGGCTGAGGTGCTGCTGTGGAGAGAGGACAGGACTGAAATATGTCAATATGTGCCTTTGGAAGGGCTGGGTTGCTGCTGTGGAGAGCAGCTCCAGCCTTGGAGCAGTGAGCCGGGCTCAGCCGTGGGTGCAGTTTTTGTGTCCCAGGTTTGGCTGAAGGGCTGAGGATGACTCAGGCCGGAGCAGCCCGGGGTCACCCACCCTCGGGGGCTGAACACCCAGCTGAATGCCGAGCTTTTGTCCCTGGAAGCAGCAACAGGACGAAGGTATTTCAGTGAATGCCGCTCTTCCCCAGCTTCCATTGAAAGCGACTGATCTTTTGCTCAAATAAGATTCTTAAAGAATGTGGATAGGAACCTTTAAAATACCAAGTTTCCCTGTTCCCTATCTTATTATACACAAGAAAAGAGCAGAAAGGTGTTTGATCTCCCTAAGAGGAGGGAAAAAACCTCTCTTCCAAATGTATAACGAGAGTTCCCTGTAAAAGGAGCAGCTCCCAGATGGAAAGGGCTTGTTTGGACTTCTGATTGCCCAAGTGAACTTTCAAGGATTGGGTTTTACCCACGGGGGAGGAGGGAGGGAGGCTCTCTGCTGGAAAACATCATCAGTGAGCTCTCCTTTCTGCTTGGGCAGAGCAGAGAGGGGGAGGCTGATTGAGGACCTGAGCTCTTGCAGTGGTCTGATGTTGACACCAGGCAAGTTAATGACAGAATTAGTGGCAGTGCCAAAAGTGCACAGACAGACATGGAAAAGGTGTCCCTCTAAGGAATGGGGTTTCTTATCACCAAGTTGTTCTCACCCAGGCTCTGTTTCCAGTTACTTGTGCTCCCAGATGGGACCAGCAACTTCCCCAGCATTTCCCCTGGGAATTGCACAGTAGCTCCTGCAAAGCTCCTTGATGGGTGGCATCTCCTCCTCCTGCACAATCACTTTGCCCCACCAAAGAGCCAAGGAATGCTTAAATAGACTTTGATAGACAGACAGGACTTCTGCTTTTAGAACAAATCCCCTGCTTCCTTTTCTTTTTTGACTTTTTCTTTTGAATTTGGAAAAACATGCTGCTTCTGCACCTCTTCCCTAAATACCTTCAAGAAAATCCCGAGTCAGATCTTTCTAGATAGAGGAAATTATCTAAGGCATCTATCAGTGGGTACCAACAGACTGTGGCACCAGCATCTATAGACAGTTCCAACAGGAGATGTAATCAGTATTAGAGAAGCTTCTGTGTGAACTGAGAAGTTAAGTGCCAATGTAAATGCCCAATGTTGTCTGCTTCCCCTTCTTCCTAGGACACAGCCCTGATCACCACTTTCTTTCTCTCTGGCTTCTCTTTAAATGTTGGATTTTTTTCTCTAGAATTGCTTTTTGAACATTTGAGATCCTTTTTTTTTTTCATTTCTCTACTATTAGTCTCTTTGAAATTATTTTTTTGGTTTTTTCTGGCTTTGTTCCTCTTCCCCTATCCTGCTTTGTCTTCTCTCCCTTAGCTACAGCCTGCTTCCAGATTTTGGGGGTATGTCTGTCTCCCTTTTTCCTTCAGGAATAAATAAAAAATGAAAGTTCTACATCCCTTCCCAGATGTGTCTGCATTTCAGAAGAGAAGCTGGGAAATGGAAGTGTCACCCTGTGTGCAGGCAGCTCGACAGCTCTGCAAAACATTGTCACCTTCAAAATTCTCCTGAGGTGAGGGACACCTTCCCTTCCCATTCTGGCAGCATGTGAAAAAATGATTAATAAATAAATCTCCCTTAAGATGAAGAGCTTTTAGCACCATTCCAGCAGATGAGGTGTAATAGCTTTGTTCCATCCTGTGCACTGGGAACAGCAGCATTGTGGCCGTGATGTTGGAGAGCTGGGTAACCGCCTCTGGCCAATTCTGAAACCTCAACCTGAGCAGTCTTCAAAACACCTCTGTGTAGATGAAATGAAGCTTTTGCCATGCCTGCTGTTTTACAAAGCTGAAACTTTCATCCCCTGAAATGCTGCATTAGAAAAGCAGAAATCCTTTTAAGTGCCTCCCTGTGCCCAGGCTGGCTTTGCATTACCTGTAGCACTGAGTTGTGTTCCTCCTCACACTTTGCTTTGGCTCAAGCACAGTTTCGTTGCTGGGTGAGTAAAACACCGTTCATTTGCCAGGGAAAAAGAAACTCACATCAACATAGCAAAAGAGAAAAATGTGCTACAGCTAGTAACCATCTAACATGTTTTATGAAGCTCGTCTAGCATGTTTTATAAAGCTCATCTGTTTAATAAAGCTCATCTAACATGCTTTATAAAGCTCATCTATAGGATAAATCCATTGGCTTGCATTTATGATGTAGCTCAATTGTTGTTTCATTCTGTGAGTTGGTACAAAAACGTGTTGGTATAAATCCTGAGATGGTACAAAGGCACCTGGCAAAGCTCATTCCTGATGCCAGCTTTGATTGCATTTCAGTGGAATTTAATTGTGCCCAACTTCCAACTAGACATTATCATGCTAAATGCACAGAGAGAGGCTCCCACTTACCTTTCCTGGAGAAAACCAGCTCCTCCTGGATCAGCCCCTGCCCAGGTGCTCCTTCCCCGGCTGCAGATCCAGGTTCTCCTCGGGCGCTGCTCCGGGAGCCCGCGGGCTGTGCCGGGCACGGAGGGCACTCCCGGAGCTCCCGGTGTCCTCTGGCTGCCAGGGAGCTTCATCTCTGCCTTTTATACCTGAGCTCCCTCCGGAGTCCCGTGGGCTTCCACCGTCACAGCATCAATTATCCTCCTGGATTTCAAAGGCTGTGTTTGCATCCTCTGTGTGTGTGTGTGAGTGCAGAGGGGGCTGTGCCACAGCCCAGGGTCATTTGCACGATTTCTCTTTATCCCTCTAAGAGTGAAGAGCAAATAACAGCAGTAATCTGGCAGAGTGAATGACAAATTCACTTTGCCAGGTAAACTTCGTTTTTCCCTCTGCAATTCCATTTTTTCCTTCTGCTCCACAATGAGAGTGAGTTAACCATTAGTACTTTCTCACGCTGCATGAACAGGAGGGTTGATCTTTTATTGCTATTTTATTTTTCTTTGATTATCAGCCTTTTCCTCCTTCTCCTTTGTTACTCACACCTGCACCAGGGGGGCAGTTCAGTCCCTCACAGACCTCACAGCCTCACACCAAGCCCAGAGAGCAGCTGGAGAGCCCTGCTCCATTGATGTGCTCTGGAAAGAGGCAGGGGTGTTCCCTGGGGTGCTGCACCACCAGCAGCTGTGCTCATTCCTGGAACAAGGCTCATGAAAGCCCCATTAAAACCAGCACAGAGCCTTCAAGCCAACAAGACCAGGACAGTTCAGAGGAGCTCCAAATGAGGTGTCAGCATGAGCTCCACCTGCCAGGTTTTCCATGTTGACTTCACAATGCCCTGAATTGATGGGGATGCAGACTGTCCTGTCTGAGGGCCTGCAGGACTCCGTGATGGGAAGAAGTTTCAGCAGGTGAGATGACTCATGTCTGCCTGCTGCCAAATTCCTTCACCTGGCACCACAGTGGCATCCCAGCTGCTGGTGGCACAGAGGGACTGCAGGGAGGATGGTGCAGTGGGGTGCCTGTGTGTGCAGGGGGTCAGGACCATCCAGTGATGGTTTAACCCAGTTATTGTCTCTCATTGTTTCTTGCAAATCTGACAGGTGTATCATCTGTCATCCACTCGAGATGGGGATTCCTGGGTAGTACAGAGCAGGTTTTCCAAAATCCTGGTCCTGGTGCATACAGCTGCATGCACTCCCTGCAAACTAAATGGATTTTTGTTAGCTTTTATTGAATGTGTTTGTGTTCTCTCATGTGTGAGGCCAGTTGCACTAATTTTTCAGCATGACTTATTTTTCTTCTACTGTCTTGGTGCTGCACTGGCTGAACAGATGAATCGGATCAAGCTGTTAAACCAGTGCTATTTCAAGGTATTATCTTACAGCCTGGTCTGGAGCTGATTCTCCATCCAGCTGGCCCCTTGCCTTACACAGAGCTGATATGATACCAGGCAATATTTCTCTGATCAAGGATAACCAGTTTATAACTGCCTTGTTCATACCTGCCTGCTGCCCAGCCTGGGTTGGAGAGCTGTGCTCATATCTCAGGAGAGCTGCTTCCACAGAGGGCTCTATAAAGCTATCATCTATCATCCCAGGGCTCTCCTGGTGCTGCCCAGGTTGGGTTCCTGCCATGCACAGTTGGACCCAGCAAGACCCAAAACAATGGCTTTGGGTTAATTGAAGGGGGCAGCAGAAATTTCTAAAAACCCTCGAGGCTCTGTTGGGTGCATCCAGCTTAGGAGTTCTGCAACAGCATAAACAGAGCAGCATTTCTGTCCCTGGGATTTCCTGTCCCAGCTTCAATCAAAACCTTCCTGTCTTCCCCGGACCCAGAAAAGGTCAATTTTGGAGCTTCTCCACCAGGCTCCACAGGCTCTCCCTCTGGCTTATGCAGAAATATCTGTGAGAGGTGGGATGGTGACTAACAAATGCCCTAATGGTGAATTAAACAGAACTGCTAAGAGTAAAAATTATGGATTTTTCCTGGGTTTGAAATGGGGGTGGGATGGAATCCATTTTGGTTTAAGTGTCTTTTCCCAAGTGGCAGAACTCAGGCACATTATAATAAATTCATAATCATTTAATTGCAGCGTTCATTACTGCTGTGTTCACAGTAACTTTCATTTCTAAGTTCTTTGTAGAAATCCTGTCATTTCTGTGGAAGGCAAGCAAATTAAAATGAGATGAGAAAGACAAGATTTAGCCTGTGATACCAGTTCCTTCTAAGGAAGAAACAAAAAAACCAAAACTCCAACCCAGCGGGTGTGGTGAGACTTGCCATTAGAAAATTATACAAGACTTGGTTTCTTCTTCTTGGAAGGATAAAGTGTTGAGACTTGGATCTTCAGATCCTCCAGACTCAACCCTTTGAACATCAATGAGTTCCTGAGGAGAATTTTTCCTGGAGGAATTTAAATTGGTAGAAAGCCCAATACAAACATTTATCAAAATAATCTCAAGGAAGGAGACACTCTGGGTAAGAGCACTGTGTGCACTCTGAGAACGAGTCTGAGGCAGGGGATCAGATTAAAAACAGACTAAATAAATCAGAGATTCAAAATGTGCAAGAAGGGCTGCTGGAAGGACTGTCCCATGGTGTTAAAAGCCTGCTTGAAAATCCTGCTTAATCTCCAGACATGAGCTGTCCCTGAGCCTGTGCCACAGAGCGAGCGGCAGCAGCCTGTGAGATGTGCTTGTGTCAGGAGGCACGATGGGCTCTGCAGGTGGGATCCATTTATAGAGCCTCTAGATACCTGTCTGCCTCTGTTTATTTCCTAGCAGAGCTCTGGAGCATTTCAGCACCACCCAAGTGAACTGCCAGGGGTTTCAGCCAGGCATCAGCACGTCGCACTCAGCTGGAGGCTTGAGAGTTACTGATTCCTGAATTTCTGGCTCTCTAAACACCATCTCCTTCCTCCTCCAGCCGTGGCAGACAGAGCTGAGATGCCAGCAGTGAATGTCAGTAATTAAGGAGCTCATTTTTGGTCTTAGCACTCTCATTTCAGTTTGGAAAGGAGCCTTGGCTAGAAGGTTACACAGCATATTACAGCCAGGATCGGTGAACAGGGAGAGGCAGCTTCAATCCTTTGAAAAGCCTCTGATAAAAAACCGAATAAGAGTGAGATGGTACTGGCATCAAGAGGGCAAAATGTGGTTTATGGAGAAGGAATGAGGAAGGCTGTGTTTCCAGTAAGAGATGAGAAATAAGAACAGTTGTCAGTAATTTTTTTCCTGGCTGAATACAAATGTGCAACCTGAGGATGAAGAGATCTTGGAGCACAAGGATCACACATACAGTGAGTGATAATAAAGCAGCCTCACTGCAAAGACAAGCAGGAAATACCACAAGAAAGAAATGTAAAAAGGACTAAAAGAAGCCAAAGATTATTTGGATTTGAAGAAAGACTTCTTGCCTGAGCATTGTCCCTGCTTAGAACAGAGTGCTGACAAAATTGCCGTGTCCACTTGTTTAATCAATTTTAGCTTTGAAACCCACTTACATCCAGTAGGCTTTGGGAAAATCTTCCTTTTTTTTAATAAACAGCTTCCCTTTTTTGTCATTTCCAGTCAGTGCAAGGAGTGGGTCAGTGTGGGGCTGGGGAAGGTGGGGAGCCACAGTGGGATGGTGGCACCACCTGCTTGTGGCTCCTGCCCTGGAGGGTTTGGGGGGAAATAGAGGGGGAGAGAAGGGGCAGGAGTTGCCTAAACACTGCACATTTCACCTGCCTAATTCTGCTTGAGTGAGTTGTGCCATTTCTGTTGGGGAGAGAAGAAAAATAATAAAATGTACAGTAACAAAGGTCTTTATGCCTGCAAACTCCATCTGTGAGGACTGGAGCCTGTGAGGTGTATGGGCAGCAGCACCAGCACATTCAGTGTACTGGTAATACTGGGAAGAATTTAATCTGCCTGTTAATCCATTCTGATAAGATCCCTCCTGACATTTTCAATAATTATTTTTTCCTTCTGTTTTTTTTTTTTTTTTCATCCCAAACATTTAGAGTTTGGGAGGTGAGAAGGTGAAAGGGCAGAATTTACTGCTTTCCTGAGCTCTGGAAATATCCCTTAGTCACTCACCAGGGTCAGGAGAAGCTCCATTTAAGAGCAATTTTCTCTTAGGATTAT
Source organism: Ammospiza caudacuta (assembly GCF_027887145.1). Lineage (NCBI taxonomy): Eukaryota > Metazoa > Chordata > Aves > Passeriformes > Passerellidae > Ammospiza > Ammospiza caudacuta. The sequence continues at coordinate 10,558,701 of NC_080607.1, forward strand.
TATGCCAGAAACTTTCTGTGTATAAATGTCTCTGGCTTCTGCCATTCACTCAGCAGTGTTCTCCAGTTGTCTGTAATGTCTTCTGCACTAAAAACCATGAAGGATTATCTAATCCAATTGCAAAAAATCTTTGAAATTGTTATCATTAATATCCACTTGATTCAAATGCTTGGTAACAGCCTAGAAAATCCTTTTATTACAAATACCATACCTTACTTCCTCAGTAGATAAGTAACTGATTAGGTTTCCCCCAAAGTATTTAGGCTCTCTGGTAATAAAGCTCTGCAGAAAAACCAACCTGGCACTTCTGATAGTTTAGGGATAGGAAAAGGGCAAACAAATCAGATTCCTTAAATACCACAAACAGAGTAAAACAGAGCCCAAGGCGTTTCCCCCTTTGTAATTCATCCTATGGAGCCATCTCCAGTTCAGAGCTGGAAACTGGACAGGACATTAAATATAAAATTAAAAATAAAATCCCTGTCAAGAGCAAAGCCAGAAGCACATCTTGATTGTTGCTGCCAGAGTATGTCAAGGGAGCAGGTGAAAACCTTGTGGACAAAGAGAAACCCACCAGGACTGGAAGGCCACAGAATTGGTGGTGGGATTAAAACCCTCACAGAGATTTAGGGGGGTGAGGTGTAAAGGCCTGGGGTGCTTCTGCCATGGGCACCCAGCCAGGATGAGAGGACACAGCCTCAAGCTGCACCAGGGGGAGGTGTAGGTTGGACATCAGGAGGAATTTCTTCACAGAAAGGGTGACAGTGTTCACAGGGGTCCCAGGATGAGGGAAGAGATGAGGATCTGACTCCGTATTTCAGAAGGCTTGATTTATTATTTTATGATATGTATATTATATTAAAACTATACTAAAATAATAGAAGAAAGGATTTCATCAGAAGGCTAGCAAGAAAGAATGGAATGATAAAAAAAGCTTCTGACTCTCAGAGAGTCCAAGCTAGCTGGGCTGTGATTGGCCATTAATTAGAAACAACCAATCACAGATGCACCTGTTGCATTCCACAGCAGCAGATACCATTGTTTACATTTTGTTCCTGAGGCCTCTCAGCCTCTCAGGAGAAAAAATCCTAAGGAAAGGATTTTTCAGAAAACATGTCTGTGACAAAAGGTGATTAGACATTGGAATGGGCTGCCCAGGGAGGTGGTGGCGTCACTGTCCCTGGAGGTGTTTAAGGAAAGACTGGACGTGGCACTCAGTGTCCTGCTCCAGTTGACAAGGTGGTGTTTAGGTCATAGATTGGACTGGGTGATCCCAGAGGTCTTTTCCAACCTCACTGATTCAGGGATTGTGTGACCCACCAGGCACCCACAGGCTCCCACAGCTGGGCTGGGCCCACGCACCCTGGGGCTGATTGACCTCAGGGGTTTGGAGGAACAGGGCAGTGCAGCCCCAAACCCCACTGCCCGCGGTGCCCAGGCCCTGGATCACCCTTGGGCTGCCCTGGGAACGCAGTGCGCAGGGGTGTGGGGTGGTTGCACAGGGCAGCTGCTGGGGGGCTGCTAGAGACGGTTGTTAGGGACGGTTGATGGGAGCCATTGCTAGGGATGGTTGCTGGGGTGGTTGCCAGGGGTGGTTGCTAGGGACAGTTGGTAATGATGGTTGCTGGGATGGTTGTCATGGATGGTTGCCAGGGCGGCTGATGGGATGGTTGCTAGGGCAGTTGCCAGGATGGTTGTCACGGTCGGTCGCCGGGACGGTTCCCGGGATGTTTGTCACGGTCGGTTGCTGGGATGGTTGTCACAGACGGTAACCGGGATGTTTGTCACGGTCGGTTGTCGGGATGGTTGCCGGGATGGTTGTCACGGTCGGTCGCCGGGATGGTTGCCGGGATGGTTGTCACGGTCGGTTGTCACGGTCGGTCTCCGGGGCGGTGCCGGGGCGGGCGGTGGCCGGGCCGTGCCGGAAGCGCTTCCAGCGGCCGGGAAGCCGTTCCGGGGCGGCGGGGCCGGGAGCGGAGCGGAGCGGGCGGTGAGCGGGGCCGGGCGGGGCTCTGCGGGCACGGGGCGCTGGCCAGGGGCGGCGGTGGCTGCAGCATCGCCCTGGGATCGAGGGCAGAGCCGGGGCGGCCGCTGGTCCTGCCGAGACCGGGCGGCACCGCGGGGCTGGCCCGGCAGGGACGGAGGGACGGAGGGATGGGGACAGCGGTGTCCCCTCCCTGGGGCTGCCCAGCTGCTCTGCCACAGCCCGGGCACGGCTGCCAGCCCCCGGGCCCCTGTCCCAGGCTGGGCTCCTCGGCCATGGATCCAGCGGTGCGGGCAGGAACAGCCCGTGGAAATTGCACAGGCTCCATCCCGACACCTGCTGAGCCATTTAAAAATTCCAACTTGAGCTTTCTTTGGCCTCCTCTGATGGAATCTTTAATTGTCAGAACTTATTATTTATTTATTTATTTATTTATTTATTTCCACCCCAATAAGAGGCTAATACACATTGCTTTAGCTATTCCCGTGGCTTCGCCCCCTGCCAGTTGTTTATGTAGTGCCAGGTGAAGACATCAGCTGGGAAACACAGTGCAGCAAGAAGAAAGGCTGGAGTGTCTCCTGGCTGGTGCACAGCCCTGATCCTGGAGATATGATGGTTATTTATCACAGAGGGTGTTCCTGAGCCATGGGGAACAGCCCCATCCTCTGTGGTGCAGTTTAAGAAGAGCTGCTTTAAGTGTGGCCATGGTGAGGTGGTCTGTAGGAAAGGCAGCTGACAACTTGTGGAGAAGAAGAGATGTTATCTGAGGAAAAAGTGGTGAAACTGAACTTCTTGGGGACAGGGAGGAAGGCTCCATCATCCAGAGACCTGTTGGCTTAGGTGCAAGGCAGAGGCTTTGGGCATTGTGTGAACCACTGGAGTTTTTTAAAACTGAGGAGTTTTCCTCAGAGTTTGGGCTCCAGTGATGACAGGAAAATCAATGGTTCGAGGGTGTGTTGCCTGAGCAAGCAAGGACACTGCTGTAATTAGCTGACCACAATGCCAGGTTCTTTCTGACCATGTTTCATGGCATTTTGCCTCAAATGGTGATGGCAGCTGCTGCCAGCCTGCAGGAGAGCTCTTGGTGCTGGTCCTGGCCCCTGGATTTGTTGGAGAAGTACTAATGCCCTCAGGGAGGTGAGCTAGAAAAGGGGGAAGGAGGGAGAGTTGTAGAAGATGAGGACAGAGATTTTTTGCTTTCATTGTTTGTGTTTCCTTTTCCTGTTTATCTCTGTGTGTTGTGTTTCAGGTGTGTGAATTGGGGTTGTCAGCAGGAGTTTGTCCTGAGGAGACTCCAGGTGAGGAATGAAGGAACTTCCCTTCCTGCTGTGTTTGAGGACAGGGGCCAGGGGCAGGCAACAGTAATGCTTTCAAAAGATATCCAGATGAGATAAATGCAACTCCGAGGTGATTCCGTGTCTTGGTTAGGAACTGCTGCCTTAGTGGGCTGGGAGAGGTGATTTAAAAGGCCAAAGCAGTTGGGATGGGCCACATGCATGCAGGCTTTGTTCACAGCATTGAGCAGCCTTTGGCTGAGCCTGGCTGGGTCAGTGTGTCCTGACTTCATCTACAGGTCCCACACAGCCCCTGCTGACTGAGATTGAATCAAAAATTAAAACATTTTCCTTCACTGAAGTACAGACCTGGACAGGACCTCGAGAGGTCACCTATTCTTATCTCCTGGTTCAAAGGCAGAACTTCATATACCCACACCCATCCCAGGGCAGTGCTGATCTGATCTGCCCTCCTCAGTCACCAGCAGCAGGGATTCTACAGTCTCTCTATTCCAGGGGCTGGCAGTCTGTGCAGTTGGAAATGTTCTCCTGTCTTAAAATTCTAAATAATATTCTGTATTTCAGCTAAATGAAAATGAAATAATTATTTTTGTAGTTTATTTACCTCTCCCTTTAGTGTATCACCAAGTGATAGTTGCCTCTTGTGCAATGGCATTGAGTTGATTCTCAAATTTATCAACTCTTACTTTGCTGGAATTTGCCACATTTACCATCCTTCTGGACTGGGGCACATCTGCAGATTGCAACAATCTCCTCCCAGCCTGAGAAATGCAAAGATATCTCCTGCTTTGGAGATAATTCCTAGGGGTAAACTCAGCACACAAACTCAGTCACACCCAAATTTTAGTGGTACAGAGAGAATTGTGGCTCTCAGTGAGCAGTGCTGATCCAGGGAATGCACACTGGGATCAGTCAGGTCAGGAAAACCGAGTGGGGCACTAATCACAGCTGAGTGTGATGGCATCTCAGACTAATTGGATTTCCCTTTGGGGACTTCCTGAGGCTTACTCTAGCAGTTCTGGCAGTGAGTTCTCCCTCCTTGTGAAAAGCCATTACTCATTCATAGGACAAATTGACAACTCCATTAGCAGAAGATAAAGGGAGGAAGGAAGGATGGTCTCATGGCTGAGAAGCCTGGGACCCAAGAGATCAATATTTAACTCTGCCACAAACTACCTGGGAGGCTGTTTTAAGTTGTGTGGGGCTTAGTGTAACCAGCCACTAAAGCCACACTTAAATTTGTTCACATAACTTGTTCCTCTGCCTTCAACTGCTCTGTTTCTTTGTGGTTTAAGTTGCTGGGTTTGTACAGCATCTAAAACAACAAGGCTGTGACCACAGAGACAATATAAGTAAAAATAAATGGTAATCAACTTGCATGTGTGATCAACTTCAGGAAGAAATTTATTCTTGTTTATTAAGCTCTTCCCTTATTGTTTCATGAGCATGGGTCATATTTTGTCTGCTCCTCATCCACAAATGGCCTAATACCAGGAGTTGGGTGCTATTTTTTAGGCAGGTGACAAACACCCAAATTAAACACAGCTTTCATTTTCCTTTTTGTTATTGCTGCAGTTGATCAAGAGTATCTCCAAACCTCCATGAGGGGGTCTGTCATTTTTGGGTAACAGAAAGCAAATGCCAGAAAGGATGATGCAAAAAATTGCTCTGTATTTTCCCCCTTGCAGTAACCAGCCTTCTTGAGAGCAGAAGAGGAGAAGGGTGCACTGACAATGGCTGCAGAGTTGGATTTCTCCCCACCTGAGATCCCCGAGCCCACGTTCATGGAGAATGTGCTACGCTATGGACTCTTCTTTGGAGCCATTTTCCAGCTGATCTGTGTGCTGGCCATCATCCTGCCCGTGTCCAAGTCCCACAAGGCAGTGAGTAGTGCTCTTTAATGTTGATATAAATGGGCAGAGCCAGGGAAAGCAGGATGGGAGGGAATGTGGAGTGGCTAATGGAGACACAGCTGTCCCTGGGATTGGTGACAGTTTCATTGTTCAGTCTCCTTCCTTCTCTCTGGCTTTTCCACCTCCAGCTTCTGTCTTGTTATTTACCACCAGGTAGGAAAGTCAGGAACAAATATCTGAGCCGGGATCTCTCTTAATATCAGTGAAAAAAGCAACCTGAAGCACTGACAAGGTGCTAAATGCATGTGCAGTTCCTGGCTGCAAGAGAAGGCATTGTCCCAACCCATATTGTCATCCTGCTGCTGATTTCCTTCATTAATTGCCAGGCAGGACATCCCCTGGCAGGAGCTGCCTTCAGGACATGACTCTGGGCTTGAGTTTGTGTGTGGTTTCTGGAAGCAAGGTGCAGGTGAGATTTCTAGTATTTCCTAAAGGTGAGGAAAGCAGTTTTCAGCATTGACATCCCATCCAGTGCCCAAGGGTCCTTTGATGTAGCTGGCACTGGAGAAGTTGAAAGGGAAAGGTTGAGATGAGCTGTTCCTCTAGACTGAGGGATGTCCTGCATCTTCCTGGCTTTCTTCATTAAATACAAAAATGTCTTTGGTGCTGGGGACAGGTATTTCAGTGCTGCAAGGTGATCAGGATGCAGGTTTGGTGCTGTGATACAGATGTTCATGGTATATTTTCAGTAACAACTCAGCATGGGGAGTTTTGTTTTCAGACTCTTTATCTCCATGTTTGCTCCCTCCTGTGCAGAGGAAGCCTGGAAATTTTCAGCCTCTTGGGGGAAGGGAACTCCTCAGGATGAGGTACAGAGTGAAGGATGAAGTTCATAACCCAGTTTTTCCACACATTTCTTTAACTGCTGCTGTGATGTGATGCTGTCCTGCCATGGGTCATGCAGCTCCCAGCAGGGGGATGAACAGACAGTGGCATTGCAAGTCTTAGAATCTTAGAATCATTCAGGTTGGAAAAGACCTTCAAGATCATTGAGTCCAACCTTTGCACTGTTACTCTGCAGTCACCAGCACCTGTCTGTCAGAGTCCATCATTTCCCCAGTAAATTTTTGAGAAATACCAGGTCACCCCATTCTTGAAAGTTGGAAAGAGTGAGAGCTTTGGTCTGGAGTGGGAAACTGGAGACCAACCCCCAATTAAAATGAGGCTCAAGGACCTTTTACTGCTTACATCTGCAGTATGCCTTGATGTTTGCATACTCTAGTGTTTATTTTCTCCATATATAAACTGTCCTCTTGATGTGCTGTCCATATGACTTGTTTACAAGACCATAAACACCACAGGCTGCCTCTCCAGATCCTGAGAATGATGTTTGAGTCTGCATAGGATATTGGGGAACTTGCTGCCTTGGAGCCTCAGACTTTGAAGTTTGGACATTAGAAGGCAGCAGTGTTCACGTTATGGCAGCAGCATTCTGCCTCCCTGAGTAACAGCCAGCTCCCTGTGCACTGATCACAGCTTTGGAAAGCCAGCCAAGTCTCCTTCCTTGGAAAGCCACACAGATGTGAGCTGTAATAGCCCAGGAACTTGAGAGACTTTGAACCAAGCCCTTTGATTAAAAGTCCACTGTCAGATGCTGCCTCCCCCTCCATTATCTGCAGTTCTGGCTGGGAAGCTTGGAACTCGCACGTCTTGCTCAGCCATTTTTGGTGTGTCCTTTTCCAGTTGGCACACTCAGGCTGAGAGAACCCAAGATGCTAAAGCAATATTTATACTCAAATGCATTTAATGAAAGGAGGCAATCTGCATGTGTGTGCTTTCTCAGAGGAGACTGGCGCTGTTCCCTTGTGTTTTCACAAGATAACTAGGTTTTATTTCCCATGGCTGCAATATTATCTCTCATCTTCTCTGAAGGAAACAAGCATCACATCTCAGTATTTTGTTAGTCCAGGTGAAGAAAGCTTTGCCTGCAATTCCCTCCTCAGATTTTAGAGGCTCTGAACTTTATATTCTTACTGCTGCTTTGGGGAATATTTTTTTGTCTTGCACATGATAGTGATTAATGTTTGGCAGAAATGCCTGCTGACTGTTTCCATGTATCCTGGTCATTATATGTTATCTTTTCCTAATTCAAATAGTTTTCATTTACTGTTGATTTTCTTCTTGCCTTCAAAGTTTTTCTTCTCCAAAGCCTGTTTTAGATATTTAAGCTTTTAATGGCATCTCTGGTAACAAGCTGTTTCTGTGCAGAAACTCACACTCATCAAAAAGCACATGCAGAAGGAGCAGAGATGCTGCTGCTCGAGTCTCATTAAATGTGGCCTCAGTTTGACATCAATGTGTTCCAACAGAGATACCCAGCACTTGTTTCTTCTGGTTTATACTTGAATCCCCAATGCAACCTGTTAGCAAATGGTAAAAAAAGAGTTACTGACTGTTTCTTAATTGATTCTTGTAGGACTCTGACAGTTTTGAGCCCAAGAATTCAGAGCCAGTGAAGAAGCCAAAGGCAACTGCTCCACAGATAAGCAAGAAACCTAAGAAGGAAACCAAAAAGAAACGATAGAGGTGTGACTGATGAGCCTCCCAAGACCAAACAACCACCTGTAATTGTGCTTCCTCAGAGACAACATCAAAGGCAACTAACTCTCTTATAATGGTTTTCTGGCATTGCCATCTTTTACTTTTCAGGGCAAGGGAGAAGAATCTTAGAAGAGTGGAAGGGTTGGGGTTCTGCCATAGATTTCTTACAAGCAAAGAGAACTTCACATGTCCAGGACTTCATTTGACCTGATTAATGTGTCAGTCACCATTAAAGTGACTTCTTCCAGTTCTGGTGGGTAGAGAGGGCTGTTGGCCTGGCTCCTCCCTGCTGGCTGGGATTTGTTGTGAAGTCCCTGTGGAAAGTGGAGCATGAGTTTGCTGCTTTGGATACCGGTTTGTGTTGTGCTTTTTGAAGGCAGAGGGATCAAATGGATCAAGAATGCCACACTGCACAGCTTTGTATTCATCTCTGTTGTCATCTAGTCTGAAATACATAGCTGCATTTTATGGCTTAATCATAATGCCTTTGTCATATTCTTTAATTCTTTAGGTAATAACTCACAGGATTCCAGACTGCTGGAGATGAAAGCTTTCATTTCCCCAGCGTGGCTGTTTCCCCACCCATGCACTCTTCCTTTCCATTCCCACCTTTGAAAGCAGGTACATTTCAGGGAGCTGAGGCTGTGGTGGGGATTGCAATGACTACAAGAATCAGGAAACAATTTGACTCTGGAAGGTGCAGAATTTAATGCCTGTGCTAGGGGAGTTGTTCTTGGAGACTTGGGCACTGGAGAAGAGCTGCTGAGGTGGGAGCCTGGTGCACTGGTGGTGTGTCAGCCTGCTCTGCCTCTCTGTGCCATGAAAAGGGATAAACCCTCCTGCCAGCTGGCTGAGCCCTGACCATGGGCCCTCTTTCAGCACAGCTGGGCATCACTGCCCTTGCAAATCCCCTCCCAGCCTTCCCTGCCACAGTCTGCTCCATCTCCTCTGGCTGAGCTCCTCCTGAGGGTGAACACCTTCTCAGCCTGAGGAGATGAGGTATTTTAAGATCCAAGGGGTGGCAGGCCAGCTGTGTACCATGACTGCATGGAGGAGACACAGACACTGTGTTCTTTCAGGCTCTGGCTCTCCAGGCCCAGGGACAAGCCAGAGTTGGATTTAAATATGGCTAGACAGGGCTGGAAGGAGATAGGTGGTGACGTAGCCCCGGAGTCTCTGCAGAGCAGCTCAGGCTTCCTGATGCCAGCTCACATCTTGGTTTGTTTGATCAGGAGTGAGTCAATGGGAGGAGAACCTGCTCTCTGAGGCGCACCCAGGGTTCAGAGCAGCTTTGAAGGAAGGGTTCTCCCTGGCAGGGCTGCAAGTCTGTGATCCTCTTTGCATACACACACTCCCATCCTCGAGTCACAAATGCCTGGTGAGCCCAGGTGTGTGTTCTGTAACAGCAGGTGAGCAGCACACTCACAGAAACCATCAGTGCTGAGAGCAGCCACGTCCTCTGCTCACTCTTGCTGGTTTTGGGGGTGACAGATGGATCTCAGAACCAGTGTGGCTCTGGCTTCCCCGCTCCAGGCTCTCTGATGCTCTTAGCCAGAATGCTGGCACCAAGTTGCACTTCTTAAAATCCAGCTTGGAGTTCTGCTTTAAATTCTGCTTTTCGAATTAATTTATTTTTTTTGAGCTACATGAAGGCAATACCAGGAGGACAGAACAAAGCATAGGAGACACAAGCACTCTAAAGTTGCTTTAAGTTCTCAGTACAAAGAAATATTACAGAAAGTTCCCACGCAGATAACAAAGAACAGTGTTGTGCCATGAGTTTCCATGATGGACCTGTGCTCTGTCTCTGATCTGCAGGGCAAAGAAAAGCCCTGAGTGGATACTGCAGATCACTCTTTCCATTTTAATACATGAGAATGGTTTAATGTAAATTCCAGCTTTCTGCAGGTCACCTAAAGCAGGGAGTTAATGCTTTAATGGAATCACAGGACACACGTTATCCAAAATACAGAGTCACTCCTGCAGCTCAGAACCAGTTGGCAGTGGGCACTGTGTGGCTGTTACTGAAATAGCAGCTGCTACATCAATGTCCACATCCAGCTGTTTGCAGGCTGCTCACTCATTGCTCAGTAGAAATCATGGATGTTGGGGTTTGGTTCTGGTGGGGGGAAGAGGGATGAAGATAAATTCCCCAGTCTGTTCCTGACAGCTTTATACCTATTTGAATGCTCTTGTTTGCTGAACTTAGAGTCTGTAGAGATTACCAATAACCCATGTATTTTAGTTTATCCTGAAATGTGTAATAAATGCCATCAGAATCTTTGTTACAAAAGAAATCTGTGTTTAAAGTTGTGCTGTCTGTTCCCTCACATTTCACTGTGAAAGCTGCCAGAACTCCCAGGCTATAGGAACACAGGGACATAAATAACTTATTCATTAAAATGCTCCATTAAGGGAAATCCTTTCAGATCCTTTAATCTGGGAGAAATTGGTTAGTTAATACTGTCAGGCATGTGTGGATCTGTATCTATGTTTGACTTGGAAGTAGCAAACTATTTCCTAACACTGCTTCACCTTCCTGGAAGGAGGGAGAAAACCAGCCAGTGACTAAATCAATTTACCCCCTATGAGAGGTTTTTGGCTCTAAGAGCTCCCATGAAGGTATCCCCCCCAATAAAGGCATTGATTGTTAACAATGCAAGCAGGGGATTTGATGGGGATTCAGCAGGCTGGTAAAAGGGATTCTCAGGAGCCCAGGTTTGCATGGCTGGAGCATGGGGCTGTCTGGTGGCTCTTCTTGGCTGCAGTGAGACCAATGTGGCAGCCAAGCTCTGGCAAGTGTGTGTTGGTTCCTGGTAGCCAAGCTCTGGCAAGTGTCTGCTGGTTCTCTCACCAGAGAACCAAAGCAGAGAAGGACTAGTGTGGCGACTCCTTTAATTCCCCAGCACTTTTCTCCAGGCTGTTTTGTAATTAACATCCCAAAGGGAGCTGAAGACCTCATTAAGTCAATTTTATTGAAGGGGAGGTTTTCAAAGGTCTGTCTCCAGGTACCTGCCAGTAGGCAGCACCTCTGCAGCCACACCTTGCTGTGCCACCCAAAGCCAGGAGCTGGCTGAGGATTTCCTCTGCTCGTGTGTGTCACAGAGCTCCTGTCCCTCAGCAGGACATGCCTCAGCTCTGTAGAAACGTGGCTGGGATTTGGGAGCTCTTTCCCTGTTTCTGATCACATTGAAGCAGCTCTGCCTCTCTGGCCAGGCTGTGGCCATGGCTGTCCCCTGGAGCTGTCCCAGGCTCACAATGCAGCCTTGTGCTCCCCCAGAGCCAGCAGCACAATCCCTTGAGACACACTAATAAGTAGCTCGTGACTGGAGTTCCAGTTCACATAGTTCAATTAAATCCCTGTTAATCTTGTTCAGACCTAATTTACTTTCATTCTCATACACACTCCTCTCTCAGCAGAGATTCTGCTGAGGTTCCCTGCTGACAGGGCTGGAGAGCAGCCCCAGGCCCTCAGACACTGATGTTTGCAGAGCAGCCCCCTTGTCAAGTCAATAAGCTCAGATTATTTCCCAGCCTGTCACAAAGAATGAAAACACTCCTCCAGTGCCTGGCTTTAGGGAGGGTCAGGCTATTGGCAGTGCTTGAGGAGACCATAAGGAAGCTGTAGGAAGGGAGGACCTGCTCAGTATCTGTTTGCCAGGGCACTGCTCAGCCATTCCCCTCTGTGTGTGTGTGTGTGTGTGTTAATTTTTGGGGTGCTGGACTTCCCTCCTGGGAGCATCTCTTCCACACTGATACTTCTTTCAGGCAGAAGCTGTGTTGTTCACAGCCTATGGCCTGCAGGGATTGAGATGACTCTATTGATTTAGTTGTTTGTTTATTAATCTCATGAGGCATCAGAGACTGACTGCAGTGAGCAAACGGGATGATGAATGGAGAGTGCAGGAGTACAGAGCACTGCTGTGTGTTTGATGATTAGCCTGATTGCTGGCCTTGGCACTGGGAAGGGATCTGACCCTCCTCTTCCTCGTGCAGCCATGGGGGATGATTTGTTTGGGAAGCATTCCCTTTCTCCCTGGCCACAGCTGTGGGCTGTAATCAGTGTTTGCATTCCTCCTCCAGCTGACACTCACTGCAGGTCCAAGGTCCAGCTCTTCTCTGGCAGTTTGTGCCTCTGAGTGCTGGTTTGTGGGGGTGTTTTCTGCCTTTTGGTACCCAGGCCACTGAGCAGTAGCTGCTCCAAGTGTCTCTTGCTTGGAGCTGCAATTGCAGGGCAATGCAATCGGCTTCCTGCCTCTCCCTTGAAATTCAGCTGATTTTCCCATGTCATGGTGCTTCTTCCCAATTTGTGGCTTTTCTGTCACCATAAATCACTCCTCTTGTTCCTGTAGACTCACATCCACTGCAGTAGTTCTGTCCTTGCAGACATTTTACCTGCCAGTGACAGTGAGCATTACCTGCTGCTATCAAGGACTGATACAAAGAAGGAGCAGGTCCAGGGGCACCCAGAATGGAGGAAGGTGTCCCTTTGTAAATTTTGGCAATGATTTTTTCAGCCAGCAGATGAAACAGCCAGGGAAGGAATTCTCCCTGCCTTGGGAGCCCTGGGTACCCCTGGAGAGCTGTGCCAAGCCATGAGGAGCCAAACCCATCCTACACCACACTTCTGAGCTGGTGAGGAGTGGGTGCTGTGGTGCTGCATGTGCCCCACACCACCCCCCAGATCCTGCTCCTCACCAGCACACACAAGATTTGTCTTGAGCAATCCCAAACCTCTTGCAGTGCCCACTTCCCTCCTTGCAGCTTCCCTGGTTTCATTTACTGCCTGCAGGCCCCTGTGTGGCTGTGATGTCCCTTGCTGTGGCCACTTCCCTCCTCGCAGCTTCCCTGGTTTCATTTACTGCCTGCAGGCCCCTGTGTGGCTGTGATGCCCCTTGCACTCTGCTTGCCATCCCTGGGAAACCACAGGCCAGGTGAGGACTCAGTGATGCAGGAGAACAGAGCCTGATGGGTTCCTCCATGGTTTCAGTCCAGCCTTTCTGGCTGATGGCTACAAGGTAAACCTGCGCTGGGTCACATTTTAAAGCATCTGTTGCCTGGTTGGTGTCTCTCATTGTGTGAAAAGAGCTCAGCTCCCAAAGGGAGGAGCTGTGGGTGGAAGGGCTCTCACTTCTCCCCATCTCCAGCTCCAGGCAAGGAGCTGTGTCTTCAGCATGGTGCTCTGCTGGAAGTCCTGCTTGCACAGCATTCCTTTTGTGTGAAACCTGCACTAGGGACAGCTCCATGGTTCTTGCCAGGAGCTGTCCCAGAGCTGCCACCCCTCTGTCAAGTCCAGCCAGTCCCAGTGCATGGACTGGGGCCATGGAAGGCATCAGCAATGGCCTGAGACCTCTCCTATCCAGCCCAAGCCAAACCCAGGTGTCCCTGGCTCCAAGGCTTGTTCCTGCTGCCTTCCCTTTGGCTGCTCTTGTGCAAAAGCCATCCCAAACTTATAAATTCACCTTGCCATGAGGCAAAGTCCAGAGTACAGCAGACACCATCAGGCTCTGCAGGCAGAGCTGCTTGTGCAGCTCCAGGAATCAGCTCCAGACGTTTCCTGCTGTCATTTTGCCTCAGCTCTGGCTGAGCAGGCAGGATCCCTGCTGGAGCTTGGGGGGTGACATCCCTGTGGCTCCCTGAGGGCAGCCCTTGCCCAGTGCCCTAGCCAAAGGGGCAGGCTGCAGCTGCAGGGCTGTGTGCAGGAGAGGCTCCTCGTGCCTGTGGTTCCATGCAGCAGCTCCTTGTGGTGCTGTGGTGGCTCCTTTGGTGAAGCAGATATCCTCAGTGTCAGGCCTGGGCAGGAGGAGCACATTTTGAGAAAAGCTACAAGCAGTTCTCATCCCTAGCTCCCCCGTCACTTAACTTGTTTTAAGCTGAGCTGGGATCCAAGCATCACGTGGTTGAAGTTCTTCAGATTCAGACTGTGGCCTCCTCTGCCCATCCCTCACTCCAAGGACCAAGGCTGGATGATTAAGGGGAAACACCCTGGTGTCTGCTCCAGCTCTGCCTGCTCAGGCTGCAGGCAGGCCAGCTGGGTGCTGGCAGGGAGGGAACACCCCAGCCCTGGGGCAGGGTCTGCTGGATGTGGCTACCAGAGCTGTGCACCAACCAGCCATCCTCTGCTGCTCTGCTCCCAAACCAAGCCAGGAGCAGGGCTACAAATCTCATCTGCAGGAGCTTCCCTGAGCTTTTCTGAATCACTCTTTCTTTCTATGGATACTAAGACTGGCCAAAAAGCAGAATTTCCATGCTAGGAGATGCCAACATGTTGTATGTGGCTTTCATGCTGAGCTGAGGCAAGAAGCAAAACGTGTCAGATTTTTGCCCAAACGAGCTGTATTCCAAGATACTTAATTCAAATTATATCAAAGCATATTTTATCAGTCAGAACCCTGACAGGAAATGTGGTTCCTTTATTGACCATGCAGATAATTTCAGCCCACAGCTGTTGAACTCAGCGCCTCCTTATTAAATATTTGCATGTCACCGAGTCAGTGGCTTCCCCACAGCCCTTTCCCCCAGGGAATTTTGCAATGAAACTTCCTGGCAGGGGCTAAGGGCCCCTTTTGCATAGCAGATTGTCACCACACTGAGGGACACAACAGGTCCTGAGCCCTCCTGGTAATTTCTTCTCAGGTGCCCCTTTTTATCCTATAAGCTGCTGGTGATTGCTGCTCCTGCAGCCCTGATGCTCAGTGTGGGAGAGAATGGCCAGAATGAGCATTTCTAGCATGAAATATTGCCAAATGGCTCGTGCTGCAGGGTTATTGTGGTCAATCCCCCTCAGTAATTCAGCTCCTGAGCTTGAAACTGCAGCTTCCCTAACAGGGCTGATGGTGCTGATCATTTCCCATCTCACACTCACTATTTGCAGGGCTGTAAAGCTCAATCATAAAATCTCAGGGCAAGAGCCACAGCTGCCTCTCTCTCTCTGTCCAGCATCTCAAACACAACCATTATATTATTAATAGTAATAATTCCTGCAACTGTATTTGCAATTTGCAGTGAACAAAGTGCAGCCTCAGGAACAGAATCCAACAGACAAAACTTATTCACGCGTGCCAAGGGGATGCTTAAAAATAAAGCTGGCTGGAGATGAATGGATGTTTTGTTGTAAATCCATGGTTACTTTGGGGAGGTCAGGGCTCAGATGAAACACTGGACCCAACAAGCACCCTCTTACCTCACAGGAGGATTTCAGGAGCCCTGTGGAGCAGTTTGATCTGCACACCTGGAGGGGAAGCAGCCATGTACTTACTTACTTACTTACTCATGAGCATGACAGCATCTGCCCACAGTAACTCTCATTCTTGGTGTTGCTGATGAAACTCGTGTAAAGGTCAGCAAGAAAACACAGAAATACCTGAGCGTGTCTTCATTTCTTTTTAAAGTATCTTTTCAAGCCGTCCTGTAATAACCAAGCCACTGGAAATGCTCAGTGCTACTTTTGTTCAAATTGAAAGTATCTGGTTTTCAGTTTCTGTAACCCTCTTCCTCTCTCTGGGGTGGGTTTTATCAGCGCTATTTAAAAGTGAAGAATCATATCAAGAAAATGAGTTTCGGATGAGAGACCGAAATCTCTGGTTGGGTGAAAAAAGCAGCCATTTGCATCAGACTGCTTAAAGATAAATATTTGAAGAGAGGCAGGAGGCAAAGGGAAGTGGGTGGCCAGGGGCTGTCAGGCTCCAGACCTCATGTCTGAGCCAGGAGTGTCCTGAGGTGAGCTGGGTTGCTTAAACGGTCTTAAATCGCACTATCACCAGCACTGCGTGTTTAATGTCAGCCCTGTGAGGGCACATTCCAGCATTTGAGACCAAAAGATAAGAGTCTGGGTTTAGACAGTGTCTGTTTGTAAATTTAGATTTGCACCTTGGCATCATCTTAGAGGAAGAAGAAGAGTTTGTGTCGTGGACTTGGTCTGGCTGTTGAAAGGCTCAGTGCTGTGGGTGTTTGCCTTGCAGCCATGGGCCGGCACCGCCAGAGATGGGAACTCCGATTGGGAGGGCAGCCTGCAGAAAAGAAGCCGATTGCAAAAGAGAAAAACAAAATACAAATATTTATAAGTCATAATTGCATCTTAGATTTGGGTCTGCATCCAGTAGAGGCTGAGTCATCCTCACCAGCTCACCCGGAGCTGGAGCCAGGTCCCCACTGCCCTGGGGTGTTCTCCCCTCCGGCTGAGCTCCGGGCTGGAGTGGGAGCTCCTGGGACAGGGAGGGACAGGGGAGTGTCCCTGTGCAGCACAGCAGGGACAAGGTGTGGGGCTGCCCAGGCATTGTGCGACCCCCTCTTTCCCCTGTGTGGGTCAGCAGAGCAGTACCCGGGACTGCCCCACACTCTGGGTTAATCCCTTCATCCCACATCGGATGAAGAATCCCTCCCTCCACAGCTGAACAGCAGAGGGGTGGGCTAAGAATTGATCCCCCCAAGCCTGGGAACACACCGGGCTGCGGTTGGATGTTCCAGGCAGGGCTGGACCCCCAGACCAAACACACCAAGGGTGTCCGGGGAGCCCGGGCGGCCCTGGGAGGGAGCCCGGAGGGAAAGCGGCTCCTGCCCGGCCGCAGGGACCTTATCAGCGGCAGCTCCTCCCAGGGAAGGGCCCCTCACAATGTGCTGGCCACGGCTGATGGATCGGCGCGTGCATGACTCCCCGTTCCTGGTGACTCATGGATTCGCTGGCCTTCGCCAGTGTCATGGGAAATATTTCTTTAATAACTCAAAAGGCGGGGGGGCGGGGGTTGGGGGGGAGAGTGGGAAACAGAAATAAAAACTCCACCACATAGTTCTTTCAAAGTTGTTAACTTCCCAAATTGTTTCTGAAATGTCAGATCTTGCTCAGAGGAAGGAGGGTTTTTGAAAAAGCCCCGCGGAGTGGCTGCAGTGGGTCCGAGGGGTGGGCAGGGACGGCAGAGGTGCTGCTGGCTGTGCAAATACAAGGGTCACTGCAGCTGGCCGGCAGCCGAGCGTGCCGCATAAAAGAGCTGAATGTGGTTTTAAGGAGTGGACTGCTTCACCCCCTTTCTTCCTGGAGGATAACGTGACAGGGAACACTTCAGTGGATCGCCAGTGGGGGAGGTGGGAGGGCTGCCAGCGCCGCTGAGCTGGTCGGGCAGCCCCGACGGGCTGGGTGCAGGCACCGGGGCACCTGGCAGAGCCCTGAGCCTGTGTGTGCACCCCGGTGCCAGGGCAGAGCTGGGCATTTCCCACCTCCCGCTGCTGAGCAGCAAGGGGAACGATGGGTGGAACTGTCCCCGTGTGCCCACCTGCCTGAGTGGAACTGAGGAACACACACACACCTGAGGGGGTGATGCTGCCAGCTGGGGGCTGAGCCCCCCAGAACACCCACAGCTCCACTCTGCCTTGGTTTGGCTCCAGCACGGGCTCCAGGGGCGAGCGGGGGTGGGAGATGTTAACCCCTAAGCGGAATGGATGCCCCAACAGAGCACAGACAGCGCTGGGTGCCTGTGCTGCCTCCAAAGGGCCCCACAAAGTTCCCCGGGTTCCCAGGGAGGCACAGGACGTGGTTTATCTTTGCCTGCTTTTCCATCTGAAGTTTTGCCTCCTTCCGACTTCACAGAAGGGGGAACGTGGGTTGCAGTCCTCTGGGAAGGCGAGGTGTCCCTCCTGGGGATGGGGAGGAACAGAACCTGACAAAACGGCATTTCTCCCGCAATTCGCCCTGTGTTAGAGCTGTGAATGAAGCGAACCGCAACTCAGCCAGGAGGTTCCAGCCTCCTGAAAATCACTGTTGTGTTACCAGCTCCGGCTCCCAGGTGCCACACCAAGCCAGCCCGCCGGGACGAGCAGCGCAGGGCTCGGGTGGGAGCACCTCCAGCCCCTCACCCGCGGGGCGACGCGGCCCGGGGAGCGCGGCCGCCGCTCCCACGCGTGTCCCCGGCGCAGCCAGGCGGTTCCCCCGCCGCGGGCCGGGACGCGCCGGCAGCGCCGGCGGCGGGGGCGGCCCCTGGCCCGTGCGCGCCCCGCGGAGCCCGGCTGCCCGGAGCCTTCTCCCTGGGAAAAAAAAAAAAGCCACGGAGGGAGGGGAGGGGCTGCTGCTGCCTTTTCCCCCATCCTCCGTTTCCGGTTTGCTGCCATATTACTCTCTTTTCTTTTTTTTTTTTCTTTTTTTTTTTATTTTCCCCTCCCCGTGGTGCTCCCCCCCGCCCCGCAGAAGGGGTGAGCGGGGGCGGGCGAGGCACCAGCGCGCCGGGGCCGCGGCGCTGCGCGATGCTGCTGCCGGCGGCGCAGCGCTGAGCCCGGCCCGGTGCGGGGCGGTGCGGGCACCGAGCGCGGCGGCGGCGGCGGCGGCGGGGGGCGGCGGCCGCGCCCCCGGCGCGGAGACAAAGCCGGGGCCGAGCGCTGGAGGCGAGCGGAGGGGGCGGCTCCGCTCCGCGGACAGGCGGGAGGTGAGTGCCGGGGGTGCCCCGCTGTGGGGCAGGCGGGGGTGCCACGGTCCGGCAGCGGGCTCCGGTGGGGTGCCCGGGCTCCGGCAGTGCAGCCGGAGGGGGATGTCCGGGCTCCGGGCATGGGTTCTGGCGGGGGATGTCCAGGCTCCGGCCGTGGGGTCCGGCGGGGAATGCCCGCAGTGGGCACCAGCGGGGGGATGCCCGCAGTGGGATGCCCGCAGAGGAGTCCGGCGGGGCGGCGGGGGAATGGCCGCGGTGGCCCGAGCTGGCTGTGGGTCCGCTCGGGGATGCTGGCAGCCCGGCAAGGAGGCGATGGCTCCAGCCGAACGTGCCCGGGCTGCCGTGGGGCAGCTGTGGGTCCGGCAGCGTGCGGTACCCTGGCTGCGGGTCCCCACAAGGATGCTGGCGCTCTGGCGCCGGGCGTCGGTGGGGCGGCGGTGGGTCCAGCGGGATGCACATGCTCTGGTGGGGCAGCCGTGGGTCCGGCTGGGGGTGTCACTGCCCGGCGGGGCAGAGCTGGGGACACCGGGGGTCCGGCGGGGCGGCCCCGCCTGCCTGCAACTCCCCTTTGTTGTGCTCAGGGGCTGTGGGGGACCCCCGGGAGCGCAGGGCGGGGACAGCCGGGCTGTATGTAGGCCAGGACATGAAATATTCATCGCCCCCCTGCTTTGATGTCTCGTGATCCGCTTCCCTTGTTGTGTTTGTTCACCGGTGGTTCTGCGGCCAGTGTCCAGCCCTGGCGGAGCTGGCGAGTCGTGCCCCGCGCCGTGCCCGCCTGGCTCAGCTGCTGGGGGGCGGCTTCTCCCATTTAAGACTTCATCCAGTCGCGAAGTTCCCCGTCGCAGCCTGGGCGATCCGACCCCCCGTGTGTGGCTGCGAGTGGTGGCAGTGGCGTGTCCCCACTGTCACAGCCCCCGGTGCCATGGAAGAACATGGTGGGCTTTGCCCTGAGACACGCTGGGATCAGGATGAGGTTTTATCCTGCTCACTGCCCAGACAGGCTGTGCTGCATCCTGGGGCCACTTGGGATGGACACGGGAGGCAGCCTGCAGGGCTGAGGCTGCTGCACAGGCTGTGTGCATGGGGACAGGTGTGGCAGGGGGCTGTGTGCGTGGGCACGGGTGTGGCAGGGGGCTGTGTGCATGGGCACAGGTGTGGCAGGGGGCTGGCATCTTGTGGCACCAATCCTGGCATGGTCCTCTGTGGTGCTGGGCGTCGTGTCAGGGAGCTGTGCAGCCTCGTGTGAGACCTGCTGGACTGAGCGGGGATCTGCTCCACCTCCCTGTGTTTTGCTGGCCTGCACAGGGCACTCCTCCCTGGTCCTTCTTCACCCCAGTGGCTGCTGTGGTGTGCCAGGGCTCAGCCCTGGACCAGGTGCCAGGAAGTGACTGTGGTCCTGGTCCCGGTCCCAGAGATGTTGAGCAGCAGTAAAGGCTGTAGGAGGCAGGGAGCAGGTTGTGCTGCCCTGTGTGTGCCATGGCCCGGCCTCCTGGCTCCCCAGAAGTGATGCAATGGAAGGGACGTGATGTGACATGCAGCCAGGGGTCCCTCAAGACAGGGACATTCGGAGCTGGGGACAGTGGAGGGTGCAGAGCTCCCTGAGGTGAGCTCCTGCCTGTGCAGCAGGGGCAGGACAGCACAGCACACATCCAGCAGGGCTCTATGAAACTGAATGAAGATGGTAACAAAAGACTTGATTTCTCTTTCTCCTGCCTGGCTGGTGCTCCCAGAGGAGGAGGTGCTGGGGATCTTTGTTGCTCTTCTCTCAGCCAAGGAGATACCCACTGCCAGCATGGCCAGTGCAAGAACCAAGTCAGGACAAACCTTCCCAATGTCCAGCCATTAGTGATGGGAATCCTTTTGTCCCTGCCAGACTTGGAGACACTCCTCAGAACCCAGTGGCTCAACATGTGCCCAGGCCCCCTGTGCAGCAGGTGTTGGTCAGACAGTCACAGGGCTGCCCAGGAAGGCGTGAGGAAGGGGATGAGGAGGAAGACATGAGCAATCTTGCACTTTAAAGCAATATCCTTTCTATCATTTTCACTGTTGGGCTGCTCCTGACACCTTTGCCATAGAGTTTGATCCTGGTTTACCTGTACTAAGCCATCAGCTTCAGCTGGCTCCAGATCCACCCAGAGCAAAACCGTGGCACTCAGTGTCTGAGCCAAGGCTTGTGTCTGTGTCTCTGTAATCATTAGCCAGTTAATGCTCATATATCAGGGAGGAACGCCTTTGCTTAGGAGATCGAGGGTCAATTCTCACTTCCAAGCTTTGACCTGGGAACAGCAGAGCAGGAACACCTCTAAACACCTCCTGGCTTCACCAAAACAGCTCAAGACAGGGTTATTTATGGGCTACGCAGCAGCAGCAGGGAAGGGAAGTCCGATGTTCCCTGTCTCGATCGTTAGTGGCCTTGCAGTGCTCCCTGTGTGATGGAGATGCCCTAATGATAGCTCTGCCCTTTAATGACTTTGTGCCAGAGTGATGGAAAATCAGGGAGGTTCCACAGGGAGGCAGAAAGGGCCATCCCAGCCCCTGGCTGGGGAGAGGGGGATGAGACAAGGAGAGTGCTGCGGTGACCAAGCAGTGTGGAGGCTCTGCTGCAAAGAGGGTCCTTTTCTGCCTTGGTGGCACAGAGGGGACATCAGCAATGCTGAGACAGGATGGCCTTTAGCAGCATGGGCAGCTCATTTCACTGGACTCACTGAGGCAAGGAGGGAATGGACCATGGGGCTCCCACGCCTTCAGAATCCCATCTGCCTCTCCCTGTTACTGCTGTGGGATCCTGCCTGGCCTTTGAAGTCATCACAGAGCTAAACTCTTATTTAATGAGACCTGAAGGACTTGGTCCCCAACCTCTCGTTTAAACAAGCAGCAAATGCCTGTAAGATCTTGAAAGAGAAGAGGTAGGAGGGAGCAAGCAGCCTGCACCTCCTCCCAGCATGTCTGAGCAGGGGGCACCCACGAGCATCCCTGGGACAAAGCACTGGCCTCCTGGCACAGCTGTGGGAAATTGGGAAGCCTATCTGAAGTGCTATTGTTTCCTGTGCTGTCTATTTTGCAGCTCGGTTTCCAACTTGTTTCTTTATCTCTTGGAACAATTTCCCATGTGAGCTCACATCCGCATCTCACCCCAGAGCCCGCCTGGAGATGTGTCCAGCGTGCATCCCGTCAGAAACAGCCTTGTCAGACAGCAGCACACCCCTGCACCTCCCTGCAGAGGGGAGCCCTTGAACCCCATGCCTGGAGAGCAGCTCGGACCTGTGGATGGAGATAACCATCCATGCATGGCTGTTCCTGGGACAGGAGCGTGGATTGTCACTGTTTCCAGTCCGAGCTGCTCTTCCCGACTGCCTGTAGCTGTGGGTGGTGCACTCCAGCTCCCCAGGGCTCGTGTCTTGCTGAAGTTTCCACCCATCAGCAGAAAACACGCCGTGTCACGGGGCTGCTTTACAGCCTTTGGTTCCTCTTTGCTCAAATGGGCAGCAAAGTGGGAGATAGTCCAGTACATCACAGAATCGTGGGCTGGTTTGGGTTGTAAGGGACCTTAAAGCTCATCTAGTTCCCGTTCCCCTGATCATCTAGTTCCAGACCTGCCCAGAGTGTGCTTAGGAGGGCACCCAGGCCCCCAGCTCGGTGCCAGGTTGGCGCAGTGACCTTGGCACTGGCTGTGTTGGGAACCAGTGCACATGGCTCTGCACACGCGCGCCTCGCAAAGAAAACCCTGAAACAGATTTCAGGAACAAATGTGGTTTGAACCTGGGCCAGGAACCAGGACCTGCAAATCTGCGTGTTGCACTGACTTCCCTGCAGGCTATGGATCTGCTGGCTGCTCTCACTGGGGAGCAGGGAGGGGTTTTCAAGGGCTGGGGGCTGGCCAGGCTGCTGGGGCATCGGCCGCTGGGCAGGGTGGGACTGGTCACTGAGTTTAACTCAGCCCTTAAACAAATCTGCCCAGCTCCATGTAGTCTCAGTGGAGATGCAGCATCTGAAATATCCATAGGATGGCATGTAGGATTGGTGAGCTTGTCTGGAGAAATGTGGAGAACAGAACTGTCTGGATGTTTAAAGTAAAAAAATAAGAAATGGGGGCCATGTGTAGCAAGCTTGCCCTCACCTCACAGCTGTGGGCCCCATGCCAGGAGGGCACTGGGATGGCTTTGGGGTCTGCAGCTAAGAGGGACATGTGTGACTTGGGCTGTGCTGTGGTTCTTTCCCTGAGCTGCAAGACTCAGGCTGGCCCTGAATTTCCTAGCCCATACTTGACCTGTCGTGGTCTCACTCCTGTGACCGTGGGGTTTCAGCTGGCCCTGAGCCCCCTGGGCTGAGAATGGATGGATGGATGGATGGATGGATGGATGGATGGATGGATGGAAGGATGGAAACCTGACTGCATGCTGTGCAAATAGCTTCCACCCAGTGAAGCTGTTCCCATCCTTCCTGACTGTGCTTGGCAACCTTGGCCACCAAAAACCTGGGCAATGAGGGTAAAAGCCTCAATGAGGGTAAATTGCTGCATTGCCCCCTCTACCATGGCAGAGGTTAACAAGTCCAGCCTGTCCTGAGCAATGTGTCCCCCTCCCACTCCACACACCAGTTTGGGGGCAGCATGAGAGGGTCAGGTCAGTGCTAAATTGATCCTAAAAATATCTCACCTAAAAATATCTGCACCCTTTTGCAGTAATTTGGGGTTGGAGGCGTAGCATTGTGTCTGAGTTTCACTTCTCCACTTTGCTTTCCCACTGCATTCCTCAGTTTCCCCTAGGAACACCTGAGGAGAAGCTGTCATTGGAGTTGGTGAGGTTTAACACAGAGTGTGTGCCTCAGTTTCCCCTTCTCCCAGCCCCAGCTGCACTGCCCTACCCCATGCACACACCATGGGTAGAGCCTCCCCTTAGGCAGGGCAGACAGAATCCGATCTCTGTGAAGCACAAGCACCTTCCTCATCCTCAGCTGCAGCTGCAGCCAGTGCCAGCAGCAGCGGGGTCAGGCAGTGCTCTCTCCCTGGGCTTCCCATGTCCCCGGGTTGAAGCATGTGCTTGCTGACTTGTGCAAAAAAAACTACACAGAAAGGCTCTTGGAGCCACTCCCTGCTCAGATGGGCCCTTTCCTTCCCCTGCCCATGGGGAAAGGGCTGGTGGGGCCCTGCTGTGCTGGGAAAGGGATTGGGAATCCTTGGGAGAGCTGCAGGGAGCTCGCAGTGAGCAGCCTGCTGCACCAGGCAGGGGGGGTGACATGGGATCAGGAAGGGTGCAGATGTAGCTGCAAAGTCACTGTGACCAGGATGAGCTCCATGCTCTGTGCCATGAGCAGCTGAGCTCAGGAGTGTGTGGGGTGGGAAGGCTCAGGCTGCTGGGAGCAGTGTGTGTGGCTGGGGCTGGGCAAGGAGGGCAGCTGCCTGCCCACCTGGCTGCCTGCACAGGTGCAGGTGTCCCCAGGGGTGTGCCCTCTGGGTGGTTTGGGGTGGGCACAGCTCTCCTGCTCCCATGCTGTGGTCCAGGGGAGCTGTGCTGAAGGCACTGTGAGCCGCAGGTGATGGGAAGCAGAGGAGATGCCCTGCATCCCTTTGTCCCTGCATCCCTTTGTCCCTGCATCCCTTCAGTCTGTCCCTGATTGAGGATGAGCAGCACAAGCAGGGGCTGGAGAGGTGCTGTGGGAGGGTGCAAGGTCCACGTGTCACTGGTCACATCCACCTCACCCACAGTCCATCTCTGCTCCCCACCACAACTGCAGAGCAGTGCCAGAGGTGTGCAGAGCCCAGCTCTGCTCCAGGAGTGACAGGGATAAAAGACACCAGCTCAGCATTTTTCTTTGTTTTTCATCTGCTCAGGTTGTTGATAGTGAGCACCATCAGGGGCTGCACCTCCCAGCTGGATCCTCGCTGGGGTGAGCATCCCACTCACCACGGGAGCAGCTGGCAATCTAACACAGTATTTTGGGCTTGGAAAAGCTTTTTGGGGCTGGCTGATCTCACTCTGCCCCTCAGGACCCTCCCTGGTTGTTCCTCTGACGCATCCTGAGCGATGCTTTGTTTTGGTGGTGCAGATGGGAGTGGCTGTGGGGACCAGCATCTCTCAGGGCTCTGTTGCCGGTGATGTCCTTGGTGTTCCAAGGCCAGAGCCACAGTCCATGCTGTGATCACTCATGTGGGACCTGCTCCCAGTCCCATCCATGCCCGTGGGGGTGAAAGGAGTCGAGTGTGCACTGACCCTGCTCATCCAGCCCTGACCTGCAGCCACACATAGCATATGGACATTAGGGCTGGTGGCCCCATGGCTCCCCAGAGCATGGGGCTTGTGTTGGGCAAATGCCCCAAAGTCCCAAAGTAACCCAGGAAAATGATCAGCATAAATTTGATAAATGTGCTCTGTGGGATCCTGCTTATTTATTTGAAGATGTTCAGGGGTCTGCAAAGTGGGAAGTGGTTAAAATCTGTGACAGAAGAGCCTTGGCCTCTGCTGGGCTGTCCTTCATCCCTTCCCATTGCAATGAACCCCAGCAGGTGTCCTGCCAAGCCTCCAGCTGGGAGAGGGGCAGTTCCCAGCCCCATGGCTTTGTGTCACATACCCGCAAACCCTGCCAGCATTTTCCCTTGTTTTCCCCATGAGTGTTTCAGTTCCTGTTCCATGTCAGGAGGGCTGTGGGAGTTTTCCTGCCACTGGGGTCCTACAGGACCCCTCAGCAGGGCTGATGGGGCTGTGGCTCTGGTCATGGAGGGCCAGAGGATGCCTGGGAGCTCCTTGCCTGGCTGGACTGGACGGGCTGGTTTCTCTGAAAGGGGAAATGTTTTAGCAGTGACGCCAGCGTGGCCAGGGGTGGTTGTAACTTGCTCAGATGTGGAGATTTTCTGCCTCCTGCGTTCCTTGCCCCCTTCCTCCCCCTGCCCTGGAGATTTTCTGCCTGCCTGCACTGCTGTCTTGCCCAGGTCAGAATGGGTGTGTCAGCCCTGCAGCCACTGTTTTATCCGGATCTGAGACACCTGTGAGTCACAGCAGCCTCCTGCTGCCACCTGCCCCTTCCCCAGGAGCGGGGCAGGGCACGGGGTGGGCTGGGTGCTGCCACAGCCATGCCCCCAGAGCCCCCAGGGTGGATGTTCACTTCCAGAAAGCAGAAGGAAACCACATTTCCTGGAGCCTGAGGCTGCCTGTGCAGGGAGAGGCGCTGCAGAAATGGGGAACAGAAGTCACCCCTCCTCCTCCAAGGGCCAGCTCGTGTCACCGGGTCTCCAGCGGGGTCAGTCCCTTGTCCTGGTTTTTTGCCTGGAGGAGGATGGGAACAGCAGGGCTGTGATGGGCCATGGGGAAACTGGAGAATTAAGTGGGAGCTCAGAGGTGCCAGCATGCCCAGGGGCCAGTGTTAAAAGGGCACATTTTGAGGAGTGCTGAGCCACAGGGCTGCTTTGGGGAAGCATTGCCCCATGGCTCCAGGCAGTCCTGGTGGCCAAGAGCTCCAGCTCCTAGTGCCATTCCAGCTTGACATCAGAGTTTCCCTGGCCAGCATTGTCTCTTCCCAGCCCCACGGGCACTCTGCCCTTGGAAGCATTTCCTTTCAGTTTCCTTCTCCCTGGCTTGGCAGGAGGAGAGAGGTGCCCTCATCACCTGCCTGGGAGAAGCCAGCTCAGGTTAATGCAGGCTAAGGGCTTTGTGTGCCTTGGAAAGCATTTGCTGGAGCTGGTTGGGCAATTCCTGGCTTTGGCTGGTGTCCTGATGGGAATGCTGAAGTGCAGACCTGAGTCAGGCTGGGAGGTACTGGGAGGCATCCCTGCTCTGACCCGGGGCACAGCCAGGCTGCACAGCACCCAGCCAGCTCTGAGCATCTCCTGCTGGGGATCCCACCACCCCTCCAGTCCCTGTGCTTGTGCTGGACCACCCTCAGGGTGAGAAAGCTTTGTGTTCCCTTCTGTAGTTGTTGGATGCCCTTACAGTGCAGAAAGGATGCACCCACACACTGACAGATCCAAAGATGGTCCCTGTCGGTCCCCAGGCCTGCTGCAGCCTGGGGTGCAGTGACAGGAATGTGACAAGGTGTGGCAATGGCCACCTTCCCTTCTCACATCTCTCAGTGGAGAAAAGGCTCAAAACTGAGTGCTCAGTTCAGCACCAGCAAGCACAACTAGCAGCACATTCGCTTCCTGCGCCCAGCTGCTTGCATTGTTTCAGGGAGATAAGGCTTGTGGCTTTATGCAGGATGGTGCTTGGGGGTGCCCAGGGTCAGGATGCCTCTGCCCTGCCTGGTTTTGGGGTGCTGTGTGGGTAGGGAGGGCACAGCCTGCAGCTCTCTGTGCTACTGATGTTGGCAGAACCACTGCCCATCACCCCAGCAAGCCAAAATCTGCCCATGGAGGGGCTGACCTTGTGATGGCTGGAAGAGCTCAAGCTCTCAGTGTGCTTGCTTGGAGGTTCCCAGTTTCTTGGCCACATGAACATGCAGAATGTGCTTGTGTGCTTCTCAGGGTTTGTTTTGGTCTTTCCAGCTCCCTGTTTTGACATGTCTTTTTGGAGGCGTTGTGCATCGCTCCTGACCGTGCTCTCCCCCGTCCTTAGGGGGAGTGAATTTGGATGGTTGATCTAATTATCCTTTCCCCTTTCATGAAGCACTGGCCTCTGCTGTCTTGGGCTGTGGAGCTTTAATTAAGATGGTCTTAATTTTAACGGGAGTTGACAGGGCCAGAGAGGAGGAGTTGGGACTTATATCTGTGGGGAGTGTGTTGGAACTTATATCTGTGCTGGGCCCCTGCACAGCAGCTGCACTGCCCTCCCTACTCCAGCCATTCTTTCATCTGGAAGAGCTCTCCATCAGCTGTGGGAGCCAGGGGAAGGCTGGACTGCCTTGGCTCAGATGTCTTCAACATGCTGTTACTGGGTGAAGCAGAGATCAGGACTGGGGACACCTGCCTGTGGCTGCTCCTGGTTGGAGCTGAGAGATAAGTGAGCATCCCTGCATTGTTCCTGCTGCTTTAGGAATCAGTGCAGGTGAGAAATGAGTGTCCTTGTGGAGGAGAAGGGCTGCAGGCACGAGCCAGACGTGTCCTCACTGCGTCATCTGGCCAGGGACAGGGTCTGCAGCATCACACCCCACTTTGGGGCTGGGGCAGCAGCTCCCCCTTTTCACAGCTCCTGGGACTCACTGCAGTGAGGCTGGTCCCAGCCTGGCAGAAACGAGCCTGTGTTCCCTGTCCTGTACTGAGCAAAGCCCGATGGCAGGGACAGGGGACAGGGATTGTCACTGGCTGGGGACTGTGACTGTGTATTCAGGTGGCAGAGGGGATGGTGGGCTGAGCCAGGGCAGCCAGGCTGTCCCCAAAGCACGGGGGCTGTGCTGCTGCTCGCTGGCCCCCAGCTGGGATGCTTGCCGTGGGAAAGGACAAAACCGGGAGCATCCCCTGGGACAGAGGGGGAAACTGCTCTGTGAGCATATCCGGGGCTGTGCATCCACTGAAATGTGGGGAGGGAGCAGAGAGCAAAGCAGGGAAGGGGACAGGGTGCCCCTTTGAGATGATTAAAAGACACCTCCATGATTGAAAGACCACCTCGGTAATGGCAGCACTGACCAAGCTGGGACTTCACCCACAGCACTGACCCTGCTCTCTGGGCAGCACTGCTGCCACTTGGTGCCACCCAAGCAGGGGGACACGGGGGATGGCAAAGTGCCCTTTGGCTGCTCCAGCCTGGGAGCCCTGGTTGAATGCCCCCCTTGCAGGCAGCTTCCATTGATCCCGCACGGATCTGCCCCGGCTGGCCCTGCCCTGGCCGGGAGGGGCTGGTTGTGTGCCAGGGGGGTGGATGGAGGGGCTGGGTGTGTTCGGGACCGCTGCTCCGTGCCTCTCCCTGTCCCCGGTGCCGGCTGCCATGGGCTGGGTGCCGCCAGGCTGCTTTGTCTCGCCCGCCGTCCCGCACGCTTCATTTTTCAGTCTGCTGCGAGACAGTTGCCGTGATTAATCTCACCGGGGCTCTGCGGGCTGAGGACGTGGCTCAGCTCGTCTCCCTCCATCAGTGCCGGGGTGCTGGTGCTCCCAGCCCCTCGCCCCCTGTCCCCCAGCACCCCCATCCTGCTCAGCACCCCCGGCTCTGGAGCAGCTCCAAGGACTCCAATCCTTTATTGCCAGAGATGTTTCCCTCCCCAAGGCTCGGTGTCTGGTGCTGGGCCCCAGCTTGTCGCGGCATTTCCCAAGGTTTCTGCCTGTGCCGTGTTTTGTCTGCTCCCAATCAGTGTCTTTTGTTAGTGTCTTTGCGAAGGCGATAAGATCGCTTCCCCTGCGCTGTCAGCCTGCCCGTACCACGGCCATTGTATCCTTGAGCGATCCAGGAAAGCAGGAAAGCAGCCGGAGCGGGGCTCGCCGCGGAGCTGCCGGCGCATCTCTCCTCGGGGAGGTAGGGCAGAGGATGGAGCCTTTTCCTGCCATCCAGCTTGCCAGTTAATTTTTTGGGGGAGACAGCCCGGAGCGTGGGTGTTGGGCGGTCCAGGTGGCATTTCCAGGTGGCATTTCCAGCGCCGGCAGCTGGAACTGGGGATGCAGCTGGACGGGGATGCCGCTGCTTCGCGTACCGTGATCTGATCCGAGCTGAGCTGTGCAGCCGAGTGTGCTTCATTTTTAATTGCTTTTGGAGAGGGTAGGACTGGGCTGGCCTCTCCTTGCTGCGGCCTCTGCCCCGGGCAAGTTGCTCAGCCCTGGCACCCTCCCCTCTGTCTAGGGAGGAATGGAGGCAGGGAAGACCCCAGATGCAGAGCCAGCAGCACAGGGTATAGGTGGGGATGGCAGTGCTGGTGTTCTCTGAACCTGGCTGTGTCTGTGCCAGTGATGTGCTAGTGAGGATGGCAGCCCCACTGCTAAGTGAGCAGCAGGACTCTGCCACATGTGCCAGGGAGTGCCAGGCTGCTGCCACAGCAGCCACCTTCAGCCATCAAACAGTCAAATCTGTCACCATGAGGTTGCTGGTGCATCCATCCACCCAGGGACCTGCCCTTCCCCATCAGCAGACCTGGTATCTTGCTGCTCTGGCACATGGCTGACCCCAGGCTGAGGCGTATTTGGATTTTCCTTGTGGCATTTTTGGCTCTTTTTGGTCTAATCATTCTTGTGGCCCGTGTCACAGCATGTCTGGGGGCAGGGACACGGGCACCACGTGTGTACGTGGCACAGCTTTATTTGTATGTGCTGCAGCCTGGAGTTGGGGCTGCAGCTTCCCCCCTGCATCCTGCTGTGCAATCATTGCCAGCCAGTATTTGTCGAGTACAAATTACAAACCATTCAACGTCTTAAAGAGCTGTCAGTCAGCTCCCACTCATTATCCTAATCAAATGCACTAAAAATAGTGACAAAACTTATTAGTAGGGGGAAGGGGAGGCCATGAAAACAAACCTGCGGTGGGGCACGACCCCTGCATGCAGACACTGGGATATTCCCTTGGTATGAGGTGTGAAACCCGGGATGTTGCCCTTGGATCAGGTGTGAAACCTGGGCTCCAGCTGGGACAGGAGCCTGGTGGGATACTGCTTGGGGCCTTGAAGTAGGGTCTGAATCCCCTCTGTGCAGG
Organism: Ammospiza caudacuta; assembly: GCF_027887145.1. NCBI lineage: Eukaryota > Metazoa > Chordata > Aves > Passeriformes > Passerellidae > Ammospiza > Ammospiza caudacuta. Next base: position 10,588,377 of record NC_080607.1, read on the forward strand.
AGCAGGAGCCCCTCAGGGGTGGCTGAAGCTTCTGCCCAGCACTGGGTGAGCAGGGCTGGTTGGAGAGAGAATTTCCTTTCTGTAAGAGAAGAAGGAGCATTTCCTGCAGGAGCTGGGGCTGGGAAAAGGTAGCAAAGCCAGGTGAGGGGCTGCCCTGGCTCTGCAGGGCCATGTCCTCCTCTGCTTTCCACCTGCAGCTCTGCCCCAGGCTGCTGCTGCTGACTAGGGTCCCCCCATCACGCACACTTGTGACAGAAAACCGTCCTTTTTGAAAAATTTAGCTAAAACACGCTTTTCTGGATGAGTCAGGGCTTGAGCAGCACAGGTTGCTCCCATACCTTGTGCTTGGTTTGTCTCAGCTCTTGGAGCAGATGACTCATCTCGGGGGACAAGGTCTCTGCTTGGTGGCCGACCGTGCCCTGCCGCAGGTCGTGGCTGTCCGGAGATGGAGCAGCAGGGCTGGAAATGCTGGTGTGTCTGGAGGAACCGGCTTTGCTTTTCCCCTGAAAAATCCCTTGCTGGGCTGGGGGTGCCTCTGCTCCCCTTCCACTCTGGGACATGGCTTGGGGCCTGCTCTCCCATCTCCGGTGGGGTTGATGAAGTGAAGCAGAGAATCATCCCCTCTTCACACAGCAGAGATCAGAGCGAGCGGTGTGAGCTCGCCGGAGGGATGGTGAGGAGGAGGAGGAGGGTGATGAAGGCAGCCCTGGGCAGTGAACCATGGCGTGGTGGGAGAGGATGTCGGGGCTGCCGCGGTGCTGACGCTCCCTCTCCTCACAGGCTGCAGTGTGAGGTGAGTTCTCTGGCAGCACCTCCCCACCCTGCGGCCAGGCTGTAGCTGAAAGCACCAGTAAGACATCTCCCATGGCCCGGGCAGTGGGCACCGGGCACTGGGCTGTGTCACCTTCTGGGGGGCTCACAGCGGTGGCAATGCGTGCTGTGCCACGGCTGGACGGGCCCTGGAGCATCCCGGGTGGACATGGGGCTGGCTGCAGGTGCAGAAGGCACAGTGCTCTGCGGTGCTCCTGGTGGAGCTGAGGCCCCGCAGCCCATGCCAGTGATGGGTCTGAGGCCCCACAACCCAAGCCGGTGATGGTTCTGAGGGCTCCCAGCTCACTCCGGTGATGGTTCTGAGGGCTCACAGCCCATGCCGGTGATGGTTCTGAGTCTTCACAGTTCATTCCAGTGGTGGTTCTGAGGCCCCGCAGCCCATGCTGGTGGTGGTTCTGAGGGTTCCCAGGTCATGCTGGTGTTGGTTCTGAGGCCTCAGCTCACTCCAGTGCTGGTTCTGAGGGCTCACAGCCCATGCCCGTCCTGGTTCTGAGGCCTCAGCTCATTCCGGTGATGGTTCTGAGGCCCCACAGCCCATGCCGGTGAGGTTCTGAGGTTCTGATGCCTCGCAGCCCATGCCAGTGATGGTTCTGAGGTCCTGCAGCCCATGCCAGTGATGGTTCTGAGGCCCTGCAGCCCATGCCAGTGATGGTTCTGAAGCCTCACAGCCCATGCTGGTGTTGGTTCTGAGCCCCCACAGCCCATGCTGGTGCTGGTTCGTGCCGTGCCGCTGGCGCTGCCGCCCGAGCGGAAGGCAGGGAGTTCCTGCAGGCTGCAACGTGCCCGGGGTGCTAATCCCCGCCGCAGGAAAGCTGTGAGCCGAGCACAGGCAGCGCTGGCCATGCTCCAGCCCCCTGCACAAGCCCTGGGAGGGGGACAGGGGCAGTCCTGCTGAAAGGCAAGGGGTGGGGAGCGATGCTGAGCCCCCCATCCCAGTGCTGTCAGCTGTGAAAAGCAGGGCAGAATCCCACTGGGCATCAGCCAGGCTGCCATGGCTGGGTGCTGCTGGTGCTGAGCATCCCTGCAGCCTGCTGCGTGTGGAAATGCTGTATTTATTAGACATAAATTTATTAGACATATACACAGCATAGCTCCTGGCAATGGGTGGTTTTTGCAGTCTGGCTGCTATCCCACAGCTCCCAGTGATGCTGCTGGGGTGTGCTGGGAGCCACCAACACTTCCTCCTTTTCCCTTTGACTCCAGAGGTTTTTTCATTGGTTTTCATTGGTGACTGTGCCAGAGGCAGGGGGATCTCTCCCTGGTGCCTCCTGAGGACCTGAGTGCACAGCACATTCCTGTTGTCATTAATCACTCCTTTGCCAGGCTCTTGCACAACCCTGCATTCTCTCAGGGGAATCTGCACCCTTTCCTTTCCAGCTGCCAAGGGGGTGTGGGAGCTGCAAGGGTTTTCTCAAGCCCCTCTCCTCCCTGGGGACAGGTGGAGAGCCACAGGGATAAAGCCATAAAGCAAAACGGTTGTATTGTTTGAGTACCCACGACTCAGAGTGGGGATGGTTCGAGGCTGCCAGTGTCCCTGGGCACAGTTTGGGGTTGCCAGCCTGTATTTTGCAGATTGAAGGCAGAGTGTGTAGGTATTCACATGCAAAACAACAGGAGAGCTTGGAGTGGGGCTCTGCAGCCCCTTCCCCAGGGAGCTGTGGGCTCCTGCCTCCTCCTCCTCCATCTTTGGCTCTTGCAGCCAAAGCCCTGCCAGGGCATTGTCCCAGTGACCAGCACATCCAGCAGAGCCCTTGCTTGGGAGGGTCAGCACCCAGGGCAGGGTGGGAGCTCTCCCTGCCCAGACTGCTGTGTGAGGAGGGATGAACTCACAGTTCATGGTGTTCCTGGCCAGCACATGGCTGGAAGTTGCACATCCACAGGCTCACAGGTGTGAAGGTGAGGACCCCCTGTTTTAGGGAAGTCCCTGTCCCCTCTCTGTGCTCTGCTTCTATCTAATCTCTGGGCATATTGACTGTTTTATACCTTGATTTCCTCAGCATGCTGATAAATAATTTTCTGACCCAGGCTCAGAAAATGTGCTTGGGGACACTTGTGTCCCCAGAGTGCTGCTAACCCACCACCCTGGCTGGGGTGTTTTCCTGCCTGGGGAAGTGCTGCTTGCAGGGGAAACTCTGAGCAGCTCTTCTCTGGCTCACTGTCCCGTGGGGAGTCACAAGCCACACGGTCACAGCCCTGCCATGCTCCCACTTTTCTCCCTGCACTGCCACTGGCATCCCGGGAGCCCCAGCGGGTGCCAGAGCCCCGGGCAGAGGTGAGCAAGGGGCTGGCTGGGGACAGGGAGGTGGGGGTTCTTTGTCATCACTCCTCAGGTCTTGCTCTCCCCTACTGCAACAAGCTTTTAGAGTGCATTTATGGGGCAGACTCCTTCCCCTTGGCTGCAGGATCTGCCTCTGAATTGCCAGAAGTGACCACTTGCAAGTCCAAAGCTTTTATTTGACCCTTATTTGCTTTGAGACCCCCAAAGTCTGGCACAGGTATGGGTGGACTGAGTCCTGTGACAGATAGAGGAATGGTCCGTCCTCATCACCTGCACCCACAGGAGGAAGGACAGCTCTGCTGCCCACTGGAGTGGCTGCTGGAGTCATACCCAGCACAGAAAAACTCAGCTTATTACATTTCCCAAACCATGGCAGGATCTGAGCCTGCCAGCACGGGTCACACAAGGACACTGCTGGTCCTCTGTGCAGTGTGGGAGCTGGAGAGCAGGAGATGGAAATTGTGTCTTTTGGGAAATAAGCCCTGATCGTCAGTCAAAGCCCTTGCTGAGGGAGGGGAGCCGAGGGGGGCAGGGAGCAGCTTGTGCCTGGCACCCCTCAGCTTTCCCACAGCAAGAGCCAAGGCTTTGCCCCAGTGGCACTGGGGCTGTGCAGGCTGCTGGGGCTGCCCATGGCTCTGGCAGGCTCAGCCTGAGCTTCTCTGCAAAGCTGGGCTCAAAACCCTCTGCTGGATGAGGCTGAGCCCTCCCAAAGCCTCACTGTGTCCAGGTCTGCACCCCGTGGGCAGCAGCTGCCTCCTCTGCTGCTTCCCTGCTTGTTTTCTTATCAGAGATGCTCTCCTCCCTGCTTGTCTCCACCTCCCTTTTCCCTCCTGCCATGCGTGATCTAGCCTAAATATTTCCTGCCATAGCTTCAGGACACTGCTGGGTATCCTGCCATCTTAAGAGACTGCAAATAATTCCCTGCCTTCATTTATGTCATTACCTTGAAGGTATTTATAGAGTGTGGTCTTGAGTGGAAAGGAAGGCTATATATAAACTATTTCACTATATATAAAAGCGAGATCCCTTGGTCCTTAGCTGCAAAGTGCCTGAAACTGCTTCTGATTTAAACTTTTATCCTGTTGGCTGCAGGCTTTGGACTTCAAAGGTCTGTCTTCAGTACTTAAATCCCCATCCTGGTAGAAACTCATGTGTAGGAGGAAACACGTGGGGACTGAGCTGTGTCCCATGGCAGGTGCCTAGCTCCAGAGCTGCCACAGTCTCAGCACAGGTCCAGATTCCACACTCAGCATCTTTGCTCTGCACTCCCACAGCTCAGCATGCTTCCCTCTGCTCCCAAACCGTGTCCTGGCAGTTTCACTGCCTGCTGCAGCCACACAGGAGGTGTCTCCATGCTAATGAGGGGCAATGGTATCCCAGGGCAAGGGCAGCATGGCCAGACTGCCCAGCAGCTGCTGCTTGAACTGACTCCAGAGGTTGTTTCATTTCCTGGTGGGCAGGCATCTGTCACTCGAGCCCTGGGAAACAACTTCTTGTTCTTAACGATAATAATTACAATAATAATAACAATGACAATAATAATAATAATGGTGATGATGATGACGACGATGATGATGATGATAATAATAATAGAAGCCTCTGTGTGTCCTCCAGCCCGGGACCATGGGGAGCAGCAAGAGCAAGCCCAAAGACCCCAGCCAGCGGCGGCGCAGCCTGGAGCCCACGGAGAACACCCACCATGGGGGCTTCCCAGCCTCGCAGACACCCAGCAAGGCGGCTGCCCCCGATGCCCACCGCACCCCCAGCAGATCCTTTGGCACCATGGCTGCTGAATCCAAGCTCTTTGGGGGCTTCAACACCTCTGACACCGTCACCTCGCCGCAGCGCGCCGGGGCGCTGGCTGGTCCGTGGGGCTGGGGTTCACCAGGGTGGGGTCGTGGTGGGTTTGTGAAATAGGGGTCTCCTCAAGCCAGCTCAGCTACCTTAGAAGTCATAAAATCAGTAGGATGGCTTCTGTGGTAGTGTTGGAAACAGAAAGGTTTTAATAAAAGGCAAAATAACAAAACTCTTTACTGAGAAAAACCAAGCCAGGTGCAAAAGGTCCTTGCCCCTGGTAAAACACCTCACAAAAGCCATTAGTTTCTTTGTTCTCTTTTTTTTCTAGTAAATTGCTCAGGTGGGACTTTTTGGCTCCTGTCCCATTAGCTGTCCTTAAGTTTGGGGTGAAGTCCCCCAGGTCCTATGAGATGTCTTTTCACCTAATTGAGGAGTGAAACTTCTGGGCTTGTTTCCTTTTAAAGGGGACAAACTATAGTTTTGTCACTCCGTCAACAGGGGGCACATCCCTATCGGTTTGTGTCCAGCTTCTTGAGGTTTGGGGTTTTTGAGGGACTGGGCTTGGGGGAGGAGCAGGTCTGTGTTATCAGTGGGAGGCAGTGTCCCTGTGGCTGTGCCCTCCTGAGTGCTCTTTGTCACAGGGGGAGTCACCACCTTCGTAGCGCTCTATGACTACGAGTCCCGCACGGAAACCGACCTGTCCTTCAAGAAAGGAGAGCGCCTGCAAATCGTCAACAACACGTGAGTGTCCCTGCAGCCGAGCCCAGGGGTGAGCTGTCACCTCTGTCCCTCCTGTGGAGCCCCCAGCCCAGCCTGGCAGGACCAGCTGTGCCAGGAATGGATGGGTGCTCAGAGGGATGTGCCAAAATGCACACGGACACGGTGGCTGGTCCAAGGACACTGACACTGAAAGCAGTCATTTGCCTGCTCCCTCATCCTCCTGACCCTGCTGCTGGTCACTGTGGCCTCACAGCCTTGTCACCAAGCCGTGTCCTCTCTTTGCTGGCCATTCTGTGCCACTACAGAGCCATTCTGTGCCCTCCAGCACAGTCCTGACCAGTCCTGTCCCCATCCATGCTCAGCTGCCTCTTGTTGGCCTGGACACCTCCCTCAGCTTCATGGGTGCTTTTCCCTGTGCTTGTACACTGTCTCTGGTCTCAGCTTCTCTCTTGACTCTTTCTTTCTCTCCCTCCATGCTGTCCTTTAGGAGAAAAGTGGATGTCAGGTGTGTATTGCACATTCTTACTGTTATTATAAGTGACCTAAATGATCAAAGCCTGTCTGCTGCCCACTTGAGGGCAGGTTGGATGGAGCAGGGCTGGGAGGAGATGGTTTCCAGATGGTTTTGTGCATTTGTCCTCTTTGAGTGACCAGAATAGAGCAGGGAGTCCCTTCCCATGCTGGGGAAATGTTCCATCAGAGCTGTGTCTGCACCTGGGAGCTCTGAACCCATCCCCTTTCCTTGTCCCATGTGTGGCTCCCCTCTGCATTCTCTTTCCAGCTGGCTCTTCACTACCCCCTGCCTTTTGCATTTTTCTTTTGCATTTTTTAAATTTTACTTTTATATTTCATGAGTGGCTCTGGTATTCAAGTATTTCCTCAGGGTTTGGTTTGAGGACCCCCTGGTTTGCTCCCCATCCTGGTCACCACAGCACATCCATCACGAGCAGGGCAGCATGGCCAGCTGGAAGATGCACCTAAAAATGATCCTGTATTAACCCCATGTGTGCTCTGTCCTGACAGGAGGCACACACAGGCCAGAGCCTGGCTGGCAGAGCCAATGTCCCCAGTGTCCCCAGCTGTGGAGCTGCCACAGGGTCCTGAGGGTCTGCAGCTCCTGCTCCCCCTCCACTGCTGTCTTCCAACCTGGGCATCCAAAACAGCAAAGTCAAAGGGTGGAAAGATGAGGGAGCATCCCAGGAGTGAGATTTCTCCTGCAGTGCTTGGGCAGTGTGGCTCAAACATGTTTTCAATCTGATCCTTGTTCTCGTTGTTCCAGTGCTGTTTATTAATGGTTTGTTTCATCTATGAAGTCTGGGATGTGCCGCGTTTCAACATTGTAGGAAAAGCCTGAATTTGGGAGTTTTGGTGCTTCTTACTTTCAGCCTCAGCAGTGTGTGAGCCCTATGCTTGAGTTCTGCTCTCTGGCTGTTGCAAAGTGAGCTCTGCCCATGGTGGTCCAGATCAGGCCCATTTATGAGGGGTTTTTCTTTTCACCTTTTTATCAGTTCTGGGGTTTCCACACTTTTTCTTCCCTTTACTGCTATTTGTCAAAGGCTCAGTCACAGGGAAGGCTCAGTCTGTGATGGGCTCTGCAGCACCCTGGGGAGCAAAAGGGCTTTTGTTGGTGACACAGTCCTTTGGTGGAGGGTGCAGGATGTGGCTGCCAGCCTTCCCAGTGCCTGTGTGGGTGAGATTTCCACAGGGAGAGAGGTGGTGGAGGAAGTTGGGAGTTTGTGCAGTGCTCAGGGGTGAATCACTTTTCTCAGTGACCTCCCAGAGATGCTCACACAGTCTGGGAACAGCTCAGGCTGCTGCACTGTGGGGACAGCCACAGACAAATGTGTGATGTCCCTTTCCTCTGGTCTCCCTGGCAGGACAGGGAGTGCCCTGGAGCCGCAGGGAGGGGACTTGGGTTCAGTCCAGGAAGGGCTGGCAGGTGCTGGGCACAGTGGCCAGGGTGGTACCAGATTTTGGCTGTCCTGACAGGGCTGGGGTTGCTCAGGGTGAGATGAGAAGCCTCCACATCCCTCACCTCCCTGCTCTGGGTCATCCTACCAACCCACCCAGTGCAGAAGGGCTCTTGTGGTACCATTTCCAGTGGGAAGAAGTCTCCTCCCAGCCAGCAGGCAGCCAGCTGGGATGTGGTAGGATATTTTGGGTAAGATTGTGCAGGGAATTGTTGAAATGCTTTGTTTTGATGATGATGATGATTATTTTTTTTTTTTCCCCACTGAGACATTTTTGGAATAGTTTGTTTTGCTGAATTCCCAGCTTGTAGCCTTGCAGGCCAAGCTGGAATAAAGCCACAAGTCAAAAGCTGGGCATTTTTCAAGCAGATGTTTACTATGGTCCTGTGGGAAAGGAGCCCAACCAGCCTCCTGTCCCCTTCAGAGCCACCTCAGTAAAGGTGACTGGGGAAACAGCCCTGGCTGAGGAGCACAGTGAGGTGTGCTGGGGCTGGAAGAAGCTAAAATATCATCCAGGGCTGCTGTGAGGCTGTTCCAGGGGCAGAGCCCAGCTCTGTGAGTAGGAAGAGATGCCTGGAAGGTCCCCACCAAGTGGCACTATCACAGGGAGCTGGGGGCCATGTCTGGGTTATCCCATTGCTTTGAAGCATCACTGGTTTAGCTGGGAAAAGCACAGGTCACAAGCAACTGGTGAGTCTGAAGCAAGGATGGAGGTTTACACGTCTGCAGGGTCAGGGATGGGTCTGGATGTGGTCTGGTGTTCCTTGTAGTGGTGGCTGAGGTTATTGGTGTTTTTCTGTAGCTTGTTTGTGGAGGTTGTCCTGCCAAGTTCTTGTATCCTTACGGGGCCGTTCCCACGAATCTGCACTTTCCCGTAGCCTCGTCTCCCTTGTGGTCAGGATGAATTCAGAGGCTGTCTTTGATGGGCAAGAAGATGCAGGTGGTGGGAGGAAAAGCCCTGCTGTCCACAGGAAGGGGAAGCCACCTCCTGCAGTGCTCTTGTTCTCTATTTGTTGTCCTTTCCAGCCCCATCCGGTGGGAAGGAGGGCAGAGCACCCTCCAGCTCCTGGGGACATGCCTGGGGTCACTGTGCCCGGGGCAGAAGGGCTGGCTGGGGCTCAGCTGCAGGTTTTTAGGGACAAGGAGCCTCACTCATGGCTGTACAGGCACAGCCCTCACTGGGGCAGCAGGAGGCTCAGGGTCGGGCTGCAGCCTTGCAGGGGCAAGGAATGGGACACCCGGGCTGGACAGATCCTGCTGCATCCAGGCTGGACACCACAGACCACAAACCTCAGTCCTGTCCTGCTGCTTTTCTGCAGCCTGTGTTTAACTAACTCCCTTGGGTTTTCCTGGTTCCTTTTTCAATCGCTGCCATCATTCTGTCGCTGCTCCATGTTTCCTGTCCCTCCCCTTGCCTGCTGCTCCCTGCTGCCAGGACCCCCAGTGCCCCCCAGCCTCCAGCCAGATACCCTTCCCATTCAGGTGGCTCTGAAGGTGTTTTGGCTTGCTGGCTGCCCCGCCTGATTCGGGTTTAAAGCATTCCATATGTGGATGGATGGCCCCAGGAGCGAGAGCTCACCCAGACAGCCAGGGGCAGGGGCTGGCAGCAGGAGCTCTCCTGGCTGGGGTCTGACTGTGGGGCTGGGCTGTGGGGCTGCACCTTTTCCCAGTGGGGCTCTGTGCTGGCTCATCCTGCCCCGGTGCCTGTGGGCGGGTGAGGGGCTGGCTGGGGGGCTCCTGGCTCCACACTGAGTGTGTTTTGGTTCTCTTGCAGGGAAGGTGACTGGTGGCTGGCTCATTCCCTCACTACAGGACAGACGGGCTACATCCCCAGTAACTATGTCGCGCCCTCAGACTCCATCCAGGCTGAAGAGTAATTGCCATCTTTTAGACAGTTTATAGACAAGTGATAGCAAACACACCCTGAGCACTTCCCCTCCACCCCTGCCCTGCTCCTGGGAGAAGCCTCCAAGCCCTCTGGGTGTTTCCTTTTTGTTAGTTTTGCCCTGTGAATGTGCAAACCAGGCTCTCTTTAAGGCCATAGTGCAGTGCTGCAGCATGCTTGCATGGTGGAGGGGTGAGTGGTGGCATAGCAGGGCTGTGGATGCTTTTGCTCTGGTTTTTGTGGAGAGCCTGGAGAAGGCTCCAGGGAGATCTCATTGCAGCCTTCCAGAACTTAAAGGGATTCTTAAAAACAGAGAGGTGTTTTACACGGGCAGAGAGGCCTGTGAAAGGACAAGGGGCAACTAAACTAAAAGAGGAGAGATTTAGATGTTAGGAAAAAATTCTTTACCCATTGGATGGTGAGACACTGGCACAGGCTGCCCAGTGTGGCTGCCCCATCCCTGGCAGTGTTCAAGGCCAGTTTGGATGGGCTTTGAGTAACCTGGTCGAGTTGAAGGTGTGGCAGGAAGGTTCCAGCCCCTCTGGCAAGGAGGCAATGCCCAGCCCAGGCTGTGTGGGGATGTGACGCACACCGAGGTGCCCGAGCCCAGACACAGCCCCTGCTCTCCCAAACCTGCAGTGGGAGGGCCAGGGCTGAGCCCCCTGCTTGGGCAGGCAGTGGAGGGGGGCAGTGCCAGGGGCTGAGCCCCTGCCTTTGTCCTGCAGGTGGTATTTTGGGAAGATCACTCGCCGGGAGTCCGAGCGGCTGCTGCTCAACCCCGAAAACCCCCGAGGGACCTTCCTGGTCCGGGAGAGCGAGACCACAAAAGGTGAGCAGGGCTGGGGGGCTACTGGCCTGGAGGAGACCCTCTCTGGGGGGTGTGGGGGTACCCTGAGTCCCCTCAGTGTCTGCTGCTGGTGCTGGTCTCCAGGGAGCCAATGCTGATGCGGCCATCACATCACCGGTGACATGCCTGTGCCAAAGGCACTGTTACACCACTGGGCATGTGGGATGTGGCCACTTCTCTCCCACCACTGCCCACCCAGTGAATGCCCTTCTCAGAGGTGGTTCAGCTCATGGCAGGGTGGAAGCCAGGGGTCTCACCAACTCTGGCAAGACCACCAGGCAGGATGGTCTCTTTTCCTGTTTGTTTTTTTTATTGGTGGTTTATTTGGCTGGGATTTTGTACATCCCCAACTAGATGGTTTTTTTGTTTTCTCCTGGTCCCTGTATAGTGACAAAATCTTGAACACGTGCTGCCTGGGCAGCCAGGCTGAGGGAATGATGAACTTTAGTCCTTTCAAGTCTGACACTTCTGAAAGTGCGAGTTGTGATCTTTGAGGTTTGACTGCCTGAGGATGTTTCTTACCTGGTTTAGTTTGGCTCCAAATGCACCTTTGGGAAAAGCTCCTTGATGTTCCTTTCTGGTTTTTATGCCTTGAACTTTTCACTATTTGTTTTATTCTGATGGAAGCAGCTTCTTCAAGCAGCAGCATACATCTTGCCCTCTGTTATCTGTGGCCCCAGCAACACCACATTTTTCTCATGTGGGCAGAGCAGAGCCAGGCTCCTGAAGCAATGCCTATGGTGGCACTTGTGCAGGAGGGAACTGTGACATAATTCACAGTGGTCCGAGGATGAGGAAAGAGACGAGGATCTGACTCCATGTTTCAGAAGGCTGATTTATTATTTTATGATATATATTATATTAAAACTATACTAAAAGAATAGAAGAAAGGATTTCATCAGAAGACCAGTTAAGAATAGAAAAAAAAAGAATGATAACAAAAGCTTGTGGCTTGGACAGAGAGTCCAAGCCAGTTCACTGTGCTCATTAATTAGAAACAACCATACGAGACCAATCACAGATGCACCTGTTGCATTCCACAGCAGCAGATAACCATTGTTTACATTTTGTTTCTGAGGCCTCTCAGCTTCTCAGGAGGAAAAATCCTAAAGAAAGAATTTTTCATAAAATATGTCTGTGACAGGGAATTGTGCCCACCAGCCCCTTAGCTCCTCTCTGAAACACTGAGGAGCTGTTGGTCAGCAGCTCCCCCCAGCCTGGCTCTGCCTGCTCCTCTCCCCTTGTTAGCACATCCCATAGGATGGCTGCTGGCAGAGCTGCTGTGCAAGCAGAGGGCAGCTGAGGTTGTGATGGTGTGGCATGGCTGTAGCTGGGGGATGTGTGCCATTCCTCCCTGGCACGTGATGCCAACTGGTGCAGCCAGGAGCCTCTCCCCATCCTGTGCTTTTAGGTGAAGGCAGCACCTCCATGCCCAGCCCTGCAGTGGGACCCCATGGGGAGCACCCACCCATGGCACAGCCCCTGCAGCTCCTCTCTTGTGCCCACAGGTGCCTACTGCCTCTCTGTGTCTGACTTTGACAACGCCAAGGGGCTCAACGTGAAGCACTACAAGATCCGCAAGCTGGACAGCGGCGGCTTCTACATCACCTCCCGCACCCAGTTCAACAGCCTGCAGCAGCTGGTGGCCTACTACTCCAGTGGGTAGCCATGTGGGTCCCCTGGGCTCTGGGGGGCACCCTGGGTGCTGTCCCTGCCCTTGCTGCAGGGTGGGTGCTGCTGGAAGTCACTGCTGCACAGGGGACACCAGAGCAGCTGTGTGGGACTGTGGTGCAAAGCTGGGTTCAGGCAGAGGGTTTGGGTTTGGGTCCCCAGGGTGTTCACAGGAAAGTTGTGGGTAAAGACATCGCATGCCTAAGTACCCAAGTGTCACCCTGCTGCTGTCCCTTCCCGTGCCAGAACATGCTGATGGCCTGTGCCACCGTCTCACCAACATCTGCCCCACGTCCAAGCCCCAGACCCAAGGCCTTGCCAAGGATGCCTGGGAAATCCCCCGGGAGTCGCTGCGGCTGGAGGTCAAGCTGGGACAGGGCTGCTTCGGAGAGGTGTGGATGGGTAAGGACCGTTCCCACCCTGCTGTCCCCCCGTGTCACCACCTGCATCCTGTCCCCAGCCACTGGCAGATGCCTGGAGCTGGTGGTGGGGTGGGGAGCAGGGGAGGGACACAGCTTCCTGCCCCGTACGTGTGTCCTGAGCAGCGTGTCCTGTGCCACAGGGACCTGGAATGGCACCACCCGGGTGGCCATCAAGACACTGAAGCCTGGCACCATGTCCCCAGAGGCCTTCCTGCAGGAGGCCCAGGTGATGAAGAAGCTGCGACATGAGAAGCTGGTTCAGCTCTACGCTGTGGTGTCAGAGGAGCCCATTTACATTGTCACTGAGTACATGAGCAAGGGTGAGCAGGGGAGGGACACTGGGGGGGCAGATGAGGGGCTTTGCTCCTCTGGACTGCTCTCACCATGGTCTTTCTCACAGGGAGCCTCCTGGATTTCCTGAAGGGTGAGATGGGCAAGTACCTGCGGCTGCCCCAGCTCGTGGATATGGCTGCTCAGGTGGGTTTGCACATCCCTGGGCCTCCCTCATTCCTTGTGGGGACACTGTCTGCCTGAGCCCCTCACTGGGCTGTGGTGGCTGTCACTGGTCAGGCAGTGGGGTGCTCTGCAGCCTCGCTTGGGTGGGTGCCACTGTTGGGTCTCAGCCCAGAGCAGGGTTGCACTCCTGGACCATCATTTTGCCTGTTCCTGTTGCTACCAGCTCTCCCTGGCCAGCAAACCGAAGTCTGCATGGCATTTCTTGGGCAGCTGGTGTTCCCCACACCTCAGCTGGGTCCCACTGCAGGCCTGTTCCCCTCAGTGGTGGCAGGCTGTCCCTGGGGACCCTCGTGTCATCCTGTCAGCCACAGTGCTCCATGTGCTGCTCCCCACAGATTGCATCAGGCATGGCCTACGTGGAGAGGATGAACTACGTGCACCGGGACCTCCGGGCAGCCAACATTCTGGTGGGGGAGAACCTGGTGTGCAAAGTGGCTGATTTTGGCCTGGCACGACTCATCGAGGACAACGAGTACACAGCTCGGCAAGGTGTGTGCCCAGGGCTGCTGGCCAGAGCAATGGCCACTGGTCCCACAATGTGTGTGCCTGGAGCCACCATGTGACCCTGGAGGCACCCCCTCACCCTGCCTCTCCATCCAGGTGCAAAGTTCCCCATCAAGTGGACGGCCCCCGAGGCAGCTCTGTACGGCAGGTTTACCATCAAGTCTGACGTCTGGTCCTTTGGCATCCTCCTGACCGAGCTGACCACCAAGGGCAGAGTGCCATACCCAGGTGAGGGCTGGCACTTGCTGGCAGAGGCGCTGTCCCCTTTGTGATGCCCAACACCAGCTGTCCATGCTCAGTGCTTGCCCCTGAGCTGCCTCTTCCCATGTTGGATCCTGCCCCATGGCGTGAGCAGATATTGGCCAGGATGCAGCATCCCAACCACCCTGTCCCGCTCTAGTCTGGTGACAAGGGACAAGTGCTGCTAGGCCTGGGGTTCTTCTCTCCCTGGGTCATGGGGATTGCCCCTAAGGCGGGTCCTGGCAGTGCACCCTTAGTGTCCCTCAGGGACAGGGAGGGTACAGGCCTGGCTCTGCTCAGGGACAGGGAGGGTACAGGCCTGGCTCTGCTCAGGCACAGGCAGGGTGCAGGCCTGGCTCTGCTCAGGCACAGGGAGGATGTCTTTGGCTCTGATCAGGGGCAAGGAGGGTGCAGGCCTGGCTCTGACCAGTGCCATGTCTCCTCTGGCTGCACACAGGCATGGTGAACAGGGAGGTGCTGGACCAGGTGGAGCGGGGGTACCGCATGCCCTGCCCCCCCGAGTGCCCCGAGTCCCTGCACGACCTCATGTGCCAGTGCTGGCGGAAGGACCCGGAGGAGAGACCCACCTTCGAGTACCTGCAGGCTTTCCTGGAGGACTACTTCACCTCGACAGAGCCCCAGTACCAGCCTGGAGAGAACCTATAGACACGGGGCTCCTCCTGGCACCAGGGACGCTGCTGTCCCCAGCGCGGGGCGCCGAGGGCTGGCCTCCCAGCGAGGGGCTGTGTTTGTGGAGCAGCCCTGAGCAGGACAGGGCACTGTGTGCAGATGCAGCCAGGGGAGCCCCTGGGATCCCCCATCGCTCATTAAGACTTGTGGCCCGTGTTTAATGAAGCGGCGCTGTTCTGCTGGCGAGAGGAGCCTGTGGGCACCAACACAGCCAGCTCAGGAGGGCAAGCAGAGCATCTCCTGCCAAGAGACTTGGGTTTTGGGAGACTTTCCCCCTCACAGCTCTGGGGTGAGCCAGGAGGATTTGAGGGACAGCATCACCCCACCTCAGACACACGGTCTCAGTCTCCTGCAACCCCTTTCTAAATCAGCACAAATTTCCCTGCCCCGTCACCCTCCCCACCATCTCCCTCTTGGCTCCAGCTCTCCCAAGGGTGCTGGCAGAGATGTTTTACCACAGGGATGTCGCAATTCCAGGCTGGTTTGAATGGGATGGTGTGCCAGAGTGGTGGTGGCGGCAAGGGATGACAGCAGAACTCTGGTGGTCCCTCTGGCCTCACCATGACCTTAAGGGCTGGTGGGTTCTGGGACTCTGAAATGTGACAGCTCCAGGCTCTAGTGACCAACACTGTCCCATTGGAGCACCCAAGCACACAATCAAATCTTCCAGCTATGTCTGTTCCCCCAAGGGACACATCTTGCCTCTCTGGGGAGCAGGACTGGGGATACCAGCAGAGCCCTCACCCTGCTGTGCTTTGCCCCTCCACATGCTCCAGGTCTTCCAGCCAGACGCTTGGGAAGTACCCCCCAGCCACCCTCCCCAGCTCTGCCACCAGCTTTCCCACCAGCAGAGTCCCCTGGGCTGGCCCTGCCACCAAATCCAGTGCCACTGTGGTGCTTGGGTGCATGGCCCACGGAGTGTTCTGGGTGTGGGAATGTTTTGGAGGAAGTACTCAACTTTCACAGATGGTTTTGTCCACCTGGTGTGTTTTTAGCTGCCTTCCCTCTACCCACTGTGTCTCAACTTCCAGGCAGCAGTCCCCATGCAGCGTCCCCAGTCACATCCCCTCTCTGGAAGTGCTGTGTCACATTTGCATCCTCATCTCCCCTCTGCTCGCTCCCAGAGGCCTCAGCCTTATCTCAGCTTTGTTCCACACCCACCCTGTGGGGCTGATCCCTGGTGTAGGCAGGCAAGGCTCATCCCCTGCCCTCTCCCACCCAGCACCTGCTTGTACATAACCCTTGAGTGGTCCCTGCACCGCCCCAGACCTTGGCTTCATTGCATGTGTCAGTTTTCCCTGTCCTGTGGCTGTACCCTGCTGGAAAGCCTTCACCATGGTGGTTCACAAAGCTTCACTCCTTCACCTCCCGGGTCCCAGAGACCCTTGCTCAGAGAGACCTGGGGGTCTTCAAATGCTCCCCAAAGGGTTTTGGGGGCTTGGGGGATGCTGTGGGGCAGCGATGCTGGAGGGAAGGACCTGGAGAGGGGAGCCAGTGGCTGTGTCCTCCTCTCAGCCCTCAGGCTTTCTGTGCCTCCCCATCACCTTTGGGATGGTGTTTGCCTCTGGCACAGCCTCCTGGCGGGCAGCAGACCCAACCCACCCCTCACCAGCCCCTGCCATGCTGCCAGTGTCCTACAAAAGCTGGGTGGGACCCAAGCATGGGCAGGAGGTGGCCAAAACCCCTCCCCAGGTCTCCACCAGAGCAGGACGCAGGCAAGCCACTGTCTCTCACTCACTCACTCCCTCCCACAGTGCCCTGGTGTGGTTTGACCCAGCCACTTATTTATGAACCAAGTACATGGTTGATTGTTTGGTGGCTCCTTTTTTAATAGTAAAGCTTTTAAAGTCAGTTTGAACAGACTCTCCAGCAGTATGGAGAGGACATGCTAGCTTGAAGAGCAGCAGCTGGATAATGAATTTTTTTTAAATGATTTTGGGAATTGGAGCCTTTTCTCCCCCCTTCCTTTCCTAGCAGGTTTGCTGTGTTGGCATTTCTGCATTTGGGCAGGGACTCCCCAAACCTCAGTGTTCTGGGTCTTCCCATGTTTGCAGCCTTTTGGGATGGGCAGCTGCCACAGATCCCTGTCCCATGGTGGCTGTTCCAAGGGGTGGCTTGTGCCATAGCTCTGCCTGAATTACACAAATCCCTATCCCTGGAAGAAACCTTTTACAGCTGTAACATGTGGAAGGCAGACTTGGTCTGGAAGCTGGGAAGAGAGAAGGCAAGCACATATTCTGTGGTCTGGCCTTTGGTTGTGTGCAGGGCCCTGGGTGCAGCAGGACAGGAAGGCCAGTGCAGCCTGTGGCTCTTCCCAGAGGGCAGCAGGTGCCCAGGATGGCTGAATTCCCTCAGGCTTTCAGCAGGATCTGGTGAAGGAGATGTGCTGGGGACACTTTAGGGCAGTAAGGCAATCCCAGAGAAGCCCTCCTCCACGGGGCTGTGTGTCCACATGTCTGTGTGTCCATCCGTGTTCCTGTGCAGTGCTTGTGGTGGGACCCAGCATCACCAGACTCACCACCACAGCCAGCATGACCTGGGAATGCAGAGCTTCCCCTCCATCATTCTGTCTGCCAAGTTACTTTTTAAGCCAATAAACTCCAGAGGAGAGCCCCCACCTTAGGATGCTCTTTGGCTTCCTGGGGTCCATAAAATCCTACAAGTCATTCTCCTCTGCTGTTACCATTTTTTACACAGTCTTTTGTAAGATCTCCAACTGACTATGCAGAGAATGTGTGGATCTGTGTCTCTCTCCCCAGTTCCCCTCACTTCCTCACTTGCCTTTTTTGGTGTCTCAGTAAAATATTTAGCTTTTTTTTTTTTTTTTTTTTTTTTTTGGATAATAATACAACTTTGGAAAAAAAACCTGAAAAGGTCCAGCTTTTTGGGTGGTGGGGGGGTGGAGATACTTTGAAACTCTAACGTTGATGTAAATACTTTGCTATTTGATAATTAAATACAAACAGACCTCACAAAACAGAAGTGTAGCTTGTGTATGAGGAGATGGGTTCTGGGGGAGGCCAGGGTGCTGCTGTCAGCCTGACCTCTGGGGAAGTGCAGGGGACTGAGGTGATTTGTGTGCAGGGGATGAGGGGACTGAATTCAGAACTTCCAAGCCCTGCCTATGGCACTGTTTGCTTCCTCCTCTCCCTGTGTTGTCCTCAGTCTCAGTAGCAGCTGAAGCATCTTAAGAGGGCCTTGGGGTGGGGCTGTGGCTGCCCCTGAGCAGCTCTAGTGAGGAGGCAGGGGTCCTGTGCTGTGCAGTTTGTGTTGGCAATGGGCTCTAAAATGGCAAGGAGGAGTTGTTGTTTGACTTGAGCATCCCCTTCACTTACCCAAAGCTCAGTGGCAGCACTCCCCAAGAATGTGGACTCCTGGCTCCCACAGGATAAATGTTTTTGAGCACACAGGTGAGCCCTGAACTGCAAATCCCAAGTTGTGCTGAGGGCTGGGGTCTCTCCCACAGCCTAAATGCAGCAGAAGGTCTCCTGGGGCAGGAGCAGGGTGCTGTAGTTAAATGGTTGGCTCACAGCAGGACTGTCCCCCTGTGTCAGGCTCTCAGGTTTTGCTGGCAGTGCCACCAGAGCTCCCACAGTGCCTGTTACTCACTGGTAACAAGGGGTGGACAGGAGGCTGCCAGCATGTGCTCCCTCAGAGGACACAGCCTGCTGTCACTTGGATCTCATCCCCTCCAGCAGCAGGTCTGGGTGGCACCTGAGCCATCTGTCCTCCCTTGCCCTACTACCAGAGGATTTGCCTTTACTGAGGAGCAAAACCCTCTTGCCAAGGGGTAATCTTCAGGCTCTGGGGGAGGGCTGAAGTTCTTACCTGACTGTAGCTTGCCTCCCACGGCTGGGAAACCACCTGGTGGCAGAGAAAAGCTGCAGGGCAGGGCTACTGTGACCCTGAGTGATGTTTGTGTCTGCCTGGCTCAGGAGATTGGCTGGACCAGCCTGGGTGACAGCATGAGGGACAAGGCTGGTGCTATTGTCAGTGGGACTGTGCCTCCAGACTTGGCTGCCTCCCTGAGCCACTGGTGGGTGCTTCCAGCCCTAATGGCTCCTCCACGAGATCAGCCTCTTTCCTCTGGCTGCTGCTGTTTGTAAGGCCACGTTGTGGGCTTGTCTCAGGGTGAGCAGGAAGAGAATCCATGCAGAAGGCACTCATCACCCAGCAAGATACCTGGCTGAGAGGCAGATGCTGAGAGATGACTCCTACCTGCACCCTGAGCACTCTAGGGAGCTCAACTGCCAAGTATCAGACCCAAAGATGATGCACTAAGACAGATATCAGCCAGATCTAAAGCTTAAAATAAAAGGGCAAGCCTTGTGGTATTCCAGCTGCTCATCCTGGGGGTGCTCCCTCTCCCTGAGAAGGGTTGAGGAGGAGTATGAAAAGCCCCTGGGCCCTAAGGGTCTACTCACGAGTCCAAGGACTGCCTGAGCCAAGCTGCATCTCTATTTCTAAGGATTGGAACCTGGGCTGGCTTTTGTTTTGTTTTGTTTTTTTCCTTTATTGACCCTGCTGTGTCACTGATCTGTTATGTGACCTAGAAAATGATCTCTCCCTCACACGGAAAGACAAAGGAACAGCTTAAGGCTCCAGCTCCTGTATCCAGGGAGCATCAGGCAGATGGACACTCGGTAATTCAGCAAGGTGATGACACTCACTCCGTGCCAAAGTGTCAAGTGACACTTGTGGGCGGTGTCCAGGCTCAGGGGGGCCGGGCACAGCAGTGGTTTTGCTCTAAATCCCACTGCTCTGAGCCCCTGGTGCAGCTGTCCAGCTGTGTGTCCCCACAGAGAGCCCCCGTGGTGCCCCAGGATACCCCAGGGACAGAGCCACCCCTCTGTTGTTCTGGCAGAGAGGGGCAGGACACCTCGTGTGGGCATTTTCCATGGAGCTGGCAAACGCCTGGCTGAACTCTCTGGCTGTGTCTGCCCAGGCTCAGCCCCATCTGTGGTGCTCAGGCAGGGAAGCTGTGATGCTGCTTCTCAGAAGCCATCGGGTTTGACCTGTTCTGCAGTCACAGGCTGGTTTTTCACAGTCTCTTTATGGAGAAGGATGAAGCAGGCATTAGCATGGGATGTGAGACTTGGTTGGGTTCCTCCTTCTGCCTGAGGCTTTCTGTCTGACCATGACGAAGTTGCTTTACTTTTCTATCTTTACAATGAAGATGGTATCTCAGGCCCTGAGGGAGGGTAAGAGAGAGTGCTGGAGAATGCTGTGTGCACATCAAAGAGTGCTCCTTCTCTGCAGCAGGGGTGGGAAGCTTCTTACCCCATTGAAAGCTGTCCTGCAGCCTCCCTCTTTTGAAGTGCTTTTTTCGAGCTGGGTTTCATACAAGGCAAGAGCCTGCAGCTGTACCTTGTCCTGAACCCCACATACAAAGCCAGGCCTTGCTCTCATCCAAAGCACAGTCTGGTTGGTGGCTAGCATTTATTTAAATTGCTGTGAAGTGCCTTGGCTAGTGAGCAACAGAAGTGTTCTCTTGACAGAATATTAGCTTTAATACATTAAAACTTACAAGTTGCTCAGAGCACAATTGTGCCATGACTTGCAATGGGTGCCCTCCCCTCTCCTTTCCATTTGTTATTTATGCCTGAGTTGATGTGACAGCTACTGGGATTTCCCTCAGCCTGACAGGTGACAGAGCCGTCACATCTATTTTTGATGTGGCACATGCTTTCCTTTAATCATGTAAACAATAAATATGCCCTGAACTCTTTCTAATTTGGACCTGGTCTTCAGAGAAGAGATAAAGCCAAGCCTGTTTCAGCTCAGCAACACAGCTCCACACCCTTTAACACTCTCAGGTGCTCCTGGGTGCTGTTGGACCCCACAGTCTGCATGGCCAAGGCTGGGCAAGGGCTCACAGCAGCACGTGTGTCCCCCTGGATGGCTGGTGGCAGCTGGGCTGCCCTGAGCAGAGGGACAGGCTGGGGTGATGTGGTGTCATGGCAAGGGCTTACACCACGTGGGCACCCAGCAGACACTTTTACTGTTGCTGGGGATTAGTGGCTTCCAGGACACAGCTCGGGGGTTTAATTTCCTAAGCAGCAAGAAAAGGGGAATCTGTCACTAAGCACAGAAACACACAGGACACAGGAGTGCTTCTGGTTGTGACGTATGTGAGGCTGTTTAGGAATTGCCAGTCTGGCTCCCAGTCTGCCCAAACAATCAAGAGTCAGTACTGGGAGCTACAGGGCAAACAGGCTCTGCCTCTTGCTGGGGGTTGCTGTGCTGGGAACAGAACAATGCAGGGACACGTGATTGCTGGGCTAAGGCATCCACAATGAGCAGCCAATGCATCATGCTGGGCAGGAGGCCATAGACCAAAGTTTATAAAGCTTTATTAAACATTTTGAACAGCTGTGCAATGAACAAACAATACTCTGGAAGTTTCACAACCTCATAGCTTGAACTGCCTCAGGACAGCAACAGCCATTTCTGCTGCTCTCCACCAGAAGACTGAATGAAAGACAAACAGATGGCAAAGGGGAGGGAAACCTTCAAAGTTTAGAGGTGTTTTGTGCCAACCTCTAAGGCTTCTCACAAACCAACCTCTGCCCCAGGCTGTAGACCCATCATCACCCTGGATTCTTGACATCCTTCTGCCAGGGAAGCTGGAGACATCAGGCATTTTCCAGCCTCTGCCCTTCTCTAGTCAGTAGCACCAGCACCTTCTGTCACCTCTGGCCCAAACCCATCATCTCTGAAATGGCTGAAGCATTTACTGCTTCAAGCCATGCCCCCACCTCATGGATCCCCTCCTGCCCTGTCCACACCCAGCCTTTTGGGATGAGTTCTGTAGGGTAAAGTTCACAGTGGCTTCCAAAACCCTGTGTCTTGCAGCATGCTGGTTCTTTCTTCCAATGGTCAATACCTTGGTAAACCCAGGACATGGAGGAGGAGGGGAAGAGAGTCTCTACTGCCTGTGAGGCTTTATAAAAGCAGCAGCAAAGTGAGGCTTTCAGGCTGGGATCTCAGAGCAAAGAGTTCAGAAAGCACTTGGGCAGTGCACACATCTCTTTGGCAGGCTGAGCAGGAGGAGATGACTCAACTGCCTCTGGCTCCAGCAGCTTTTGGCCAAGTCCATTTGTGAGCTGTTGCACTCTCCCTTGATCAGCAAGGTGGGAAGGCTGGCTCCCCACAAAGAGAGACTGAGAGACTCCTGTAGCTATTCAAGCAGGATCAGAGGGCCAAGAGCCCTGAGTTAGACCACCATGGCCTAATGCAGACAAGTGACACACAACCCCAGCACTCCCAGCTGGGCAGGGACCAGCAGCTCAGGCTTCCAGCAGTTCTCAGTTGAGGGCTGGTGTCTGCTCCCGGTGATACGGGAAAGAAAAAGAAAGACTCCTGCTCCTAAAAAAGCAGGTGGTGCTGCCAGAGTTCACACAGTAAACGAGTCGATTTCACAGGCGGAGTGGGAAGAATCTGCCACTCCAGTCCACGCACAGTTACAGGAAATAGGTTGTCCTTACTCCAGTCCCACACCAAACACCCCCCCTCCTCCCCAGCCCCACCCCTTTTTTAAAAATCAAAACAAGAGCCCTCAGCAGACTGGAAGATTACGATTTTCTAGGTGCCCACTATGCTGGGGTCGTGAGCTGATTCTGGTAACTGGGATCCTGTGCAGTGATACAAGAAGCAGTTCCCCCAGCAGCTGTAGCAGATGAGGAATAGAGCTGCCAGGAAGACCAAGGCACAAATTGTGCAAGGTTTCCGTTCCAGGAGAAAACTGAGCAGGTAGAATCCCATGAACATCGAGTGACTGAACCACAAGGCTGGGTTCAGGGGCTTGGGTATGAGCAGGACAGGTAGCAACCACTGCAGGCAGTACATGGTGGCTGGCTGGGGCCTCGTGGGCAGTAGCAGGCAGATGTGCTCCGGAACAGGCTCCAGCAACTCCTCCCGAGGGCAGGCTGCTCTGCAGGGAGAAGGAAATGTCAGACTCTCAGAGAAATGAAGGGAAAAAAATCAACTGACATGCTTCTAAACCTTCATTTACTCCCAAGCATCATTGGCTGATGGTTGAACTCCCAGTACTAAATCCTTGGAGCTGGTGGAAAGGTTCCTGCTTTCTGAACCACTCAGCTGGGGACAGGATCAGCTAATGCTGGTACAGAAGTGTATCCTGTGTGCTCTGTTCCTCAGGCCTTTATCCAGGCTAACAAGTGAGACCCTTTTAGCACAGTGCAGGAACAGAAAGGGAGAGGTGGAAATGGGAAACAAGCTGCCACAGCCTTCCCTACACACACTGATCCAAGACAGCCCAAAGGCTTGAGTGATGATATAAAGAAATGCAATTGAAGGGTGATCATTATTTGGTGCTACAGAGAAGTGTTAAGGAAACATTTGTGTAAGGAATTGTTCTGCACACAAACAATAAAGTGTTCCAGCAGGACAGCACCAAATCAGCTACACATCAAGGTACCCAGGAAAGCCCCAGCAGTGTCCAGGCTGTAAAACAAAGGGGAGGACAGTCTCAGCTTACAGATTTATAATCCTTGCCAAACAGCTAAAGTCAGATAAGATGAAGTATGTGAATAGATCAAACGGGGGACAGGCTCAGAATGGCAATTTCCATTAAGTGCTGTAAACACAGGATTTCCTCACTTGGATTATTATAAAACCCTCTGGAAACTGGGCTTTAAGGGCTTTCCTAGGCAGGGATGGCAGCACACTGCAAGTCCAGAAAACCTGCTCCTACCTTTAGCAACCCCCTTAATGACATTAAATGTGTGCTCTTTTGAGGCACTACAAACCCCTTCAAGAATTTCAAATGGCTTTAAAAACAATCAATGCCTCACCCCCACCAAGAGGAGTCTGCTGGGGACAGCTGCTTGCAGAAAGCCTTGTGTCTGCAATTACTCAATGGAGCAGTGCTCCCTCAGAAGGATGAAGGGCTCAGCCCAGCCTGTCAGGATTACAGCTAGGGGTGGGAAGGTTAGTAGGATGAAGGAGTGAGAATGTAAACAAACAGCACATTCCACCGGCTCCTGCTGGCAGGAGAAGGGATTTCCTGGCAAAGGGAGAGAGAATGAGGGATTGCAGAGAAAAGCCAAGAGAAAACCACAGGAGGTTCTCTTCCAAAACAACACTGAGGTCAGACTTGTCTCGCAGGTAGCAATGGGCTCTGCTGTCAGCAGCAGGAAATGCTGCCATCCTGAGCAGCACCATCTATTTTAATTTAATGTTAGTAGGAAAATGCAGGCAAACATCTCCACCAGCACAAACATTATGTGGGGAAAGTACATTGTGCTGGTGCTCCTGCAAGGGAGTGCTCTCCTGCAGAGAGAGCAGCTGGAGTTCAATTAGTAAAACTAAGCTGCAGCTCAGTAGCCAAAGAGTAAGGAAAAAGTTATTTTATGCTGCAATACAGATAAAGCCAAGTCACAGGATACAGCTCCCAATGTTAGTCCTGTTTTAGGCAGGTCACTCACTCACATCTTTAAGGGCAAGTCTAGTCCCAAGCCTTTTCTCCCATCTGTAAATTGGTATCAGCTATTACTCATTTCATAACAAAACATGCTGCCTGCTTGCCTTTGTGAACTGCTCAGATGTCTCTGGAGTAAACAATACCACAGAAGTACTAGAGAACTTTTTTGCAAGGGGAAGAATGGAGAGAAAAAAATCTAACAACAAATATTTGAACAGGAAGGTAACCAAACCCCATCACCCAAGTTTTCAATTCACTGAATGCAGTAAAGTTTTACTAAATCAATGATCTGCAGCTGCCTTAATCCTCCTGAACTGTTCCCTTCTTGAAGCTTCCTGCATTTTTTTTCTCACAAGTGCTCCAAACACCAAGCATTAAAAATGAGTGCCTAAACAACCATGTTATGTTTTTGCCAGATCCAGTTGCATCAGCTTGACTTCTGTGGCAACTTGTGTCAGCTGTTCTCAAAACTTTAGTTTAAAGTGCCTACTTTGCTTTGGGTTTCTGTATCCAGAGTATAGAAATGGGTAAAGAATGTGTCTGTTAAGTAGCAAAAGGCTGAAACAAAGAACTAGAATTTTTCAGAACTAATGTCACAAATCTCTCAGCTTAAATAGGTCATATGTCACTCTTGAGCCTTTAGCCCCAAACCTTACAACTGACTACAGTTAGAAAATAATTATAATTTGTGTTGTAGCTACACTTTGTACTTCATGGTCTGGCATCCTCACTCCTACAATGCTCTTAACCATAACACTCTAAATACTGAATTAATTTTAAGTGTCTAAGCTTTACTTGAGCACTTCCTACAAACACAAAGCCACCTCACAACAAGTTACTCATTTTTAAATATTAGTATTTCCTGCAAGAACCAGTTGCTTGTAGCAATCAATGCAACCACTGCAGAATAAAGAACCATTTAATAGTAGTTATTCTTACTATGAAATTTCAATGCCAATGCCCTTCAACCTGCAAACCTCTTGGATTTCTGCCAAATGCAGCCATTCAAACAGCTGCTCTTTGTGTCTGTAGTCAGTTTGCTTTTATTCTCAGGAGTCCCTTCACTACCAAGCAGTTAAAGGATGAGGATCCTTTGCTGTATCCCACAGCTGATCCTGGACCAAGCACTCACTACAGGAGGCTGCCACAGCTCTGTGTCCCTCAAGGGACTTCCCACCAGTAAGAAATGTGCTCTTCATTAAGAGATTCTCTGTACAGCTGGCACTGAGTTCTCTTTACACTCTATTGATCCAAGAGAAACAGCACCTCCTGTATCAGCCCTTCACTGAGCAGGGAACATTCTCCTTCATGCCCAGGACAGGCAGATCCTTCCAGAAGCCACAACAATATTTGGTTTTGCCTGGTTTCTCAAGCAAGGTGAAATTTGCAAATTAAAGATTCCTCCCTTGTTGTGTTTGTCCCCTTCTCACAACCCAAGCCAAAGATTACCATGTTCCAGAGCAAATAATAACCTGTCACCCAACAGGACTGGTTTCACAACTGCGTCCTGTTTTCCCTCAGCCAGCCGCTCTTGCTCTCCCCTCCCTGCCTGACTCACCTCTTGCCTCAGCGAGCCCCATGTCCCACTGTCCCCAAACCTGCTCCTGTGCTGCTCCTCATGTCACCTGATTTGGTGGCCACTCATGTTTACCTGACAGCTCCTTCCCACTTCCTCCTTTCACCCTCCACAGCTCTTGCAGCCACTTGAACTCCCTTCAGGCCCTCAGCAGCAGAACTGGTGATGCTCCCCTGTGTCCCAGCCTGATCTCCATGTGCTGCCAGAGCCTCTCCTGTTCCTGCAGGCACAGGAGCAGCCAGGGGAGGTTCCCTGCACACCTCCTTAATAAGCAAGCACCAGCACTTCTCCACATGCTTATTAGCTGGCTTCCATTGCACTGCCAGCCCTCCCTGCTGTCATCTTCCCTCCCAAAAACATTCAGGTCCTACTGGTGTGTGTTTGTGCGGAGGATTTTGGAATTCCAGTGCAAAGGCAGCAGCAGACCTTTCCCAAGCAGAAACAAAATCTCAATAATGACAGGTCTAGAGTGAGCAGCACAGAGCACTGCTCTGCAATGGATCAGTCACGTTTTGGAATAAATCCATGTGAGGAGCTAGCAAGCTGTTCCTTCATATTCTACACCCTAACTCAGCAATTAACACACTGAGAGGTGTTCCTACACCACAGGTTGGCACATCAGTGTGTCAATACCAAGTCTGTACCTTTCTCAAGAACATTTGAATTCTTTAACAGTCCACTTACCCTGGAAGGGGAGAATAATCAGCCAGCTTTCCCTAAGCACTTCAAGGGTAAGCTTGTTCAGCCCTTACAAAGGCAGCCTTTAAGCCAGTGCTGTCCACACAGAACTCCCCCAGCAGATGCTACAGAAAGAGAGGCTGAGAGCTGAGAGGTCTGCAATAAAACACTGAGTAACCTTTTTATTGGGGCGTGCTGCTA
This sequence comes from Ammospiza caudacuta, assembly GCF_027887145.1. Lineage (NCBI taxonomy): Eukaryota > Metazoa > Chordata > Aves > Passeriformes > Passerellidae > Ammospiza > Ammospiza caudacuta. The sequence continues at coordinate 10,614,648 of NC_080607.1, forward strand.
TCATCCTCCCCCTTTCCCAGAAGCTGAAATCTCTGCTTGTGATGAAAAGCCACACTGGTTAGATAAAAGTCTCTCAAGTCATCCAGTGCATATAAACTGAAGAGGAAGGCTCAGGGATGTGTTTCTCACCTGTCTGCTTAAAATGGTTTTAACCAAAAACCCTGTCACAAATACCAACTGATGTGAGTGGGCAGTGCTTCACACCAACTCAAATATCACACAGCACCCAAAACAGCTGCTGAAAAATACACAACAGCTAAAGCACTGGGACAAAAAGAGAGCTGAAGAACTATCAAGTGACAAGTTGGAAGAGTTCAGCTAAGAAAAGCAACACCAGACCAGCTTCCCAGATGCCAACCCTCTGGCGTAAACCCAAGAACCATAACTGCTCAAACTTTAAGACCTATTTGCAGCAGGGATTAACTTCTCTAGGGTTTTTTTTTTTAGCCCTGCCACTATTATTTCAATTTTTTTAAAAGCTTTATCTGCTGGTATGACTCAGCTGGAAAGAGTGAGTCTATACTTTTTGGCAAAGGCCTTAGCCTAGTCTTGGATCATGCCTTGGACACTTTGTGTAGAGTCAGATATGGTGCAATATAATCACAACAGCTTCCAAAAAGAGCAACAAATCCTTTACTAACCAAGCCTTGGGGTTAGTATTCTGATTTCTCATGCTAGACACAAGCCAAAGCAACTCACTTGGTGAAAAGTGGAGGCTCTCTGTTGAGCCACTCTTGTAACCACCTCCAAAGCTGCCTCTGAGCTCCATTCCTGATGGGAATGGATGAGCTTTTGTCCAGAGGCAGTGCCCACTCCATCTGCAATGCAATGCCCTCACAGCACCAGGGTGAATCCTTCCCCACCCATGAGCAGGAAGGCAGAGGAGAGATCCAAACTAAAACTAATTGCTTTGCTCAGAGAGCTTAGAATGGGCCTAGAAATCATCAGGAATCAGAGGAGCAGAAGATTAAGTCAGCCAGCTCTGTGATGGGAAGAGATGTCAGCAGCCACAGCTGTCATCTGAAGTATTACTACTTCCATTTGGACTAATTCATTGATTTTCAGAGGTCCTCATTCCCACCCTCTGCCTTTGTTTAACTGCCACAGATTACAACTTCCAGGCCCAAGTTCCCTGAGAAAAGCAGGGAACTTTTTAATTTGGACCACTTTTCTATCTTTTGTGCCTTCAGCAGGCTTCAGAGGTCCAAAGACAGCCAGATAAGGGTGAGTTTTCTGCATCTCAGATGAGGAAAGGCAGAAATGCTGTTTGGGCAGCTATGAGGAGTTATGATCTCCTACAGTTTGGAAAGACAAAGGTTACTGCATTATGACAGTACTTGCAAGGTCCATTGAAATGTCCATTGAAATGTTTCAGTACCAATGAAGTATGGGAGAGTTCAGCATGCTGTGGACTGTATTTAGAGCTTGTTTTTCCTCTTCTCTTGCACTTGCATGTCTGGGATATCATGAGCAATGTTGGTATGACAGCACAGCTTGTAAACTCACTTTGTAGCTGGCTCAAAGCACGTATGGGTGCTCGGGTAGGGTGCCTGGCTAGGCACAACAGTCTGTATTCACAGACTATCACAGAATACCCCGGGTTGGAAGGGACCCACAGGGCCCATCCCGTCCAGCTGCCTGCACAAAAGCTTGTCAGAGCATTGTGCTGCCCTGGGGAGGAACGGGCCCGGCTTTCCTTTCAGAAGGCGCTAACTAGAGCTGGAGACGTTCGCGCCCGAGAGCAGCAGGAAGGGAGGGAAGGCACACAGTGCTGTTATTTCCATGCTGGCACCGAGCTCGGGGTCGGTTGAAGCCTCTCCCATCCCGGCGCACTCAGAGCTCCGAGCGCGGGGCTCCTCGGCCGGGACAAACCTTCCCCCTTTCCCCCGGCCGAGCCCCGGAGCCCGCAGCGCTGCCCGCTCCGCCAGCCCCGCCGCTGGGCCCCGGCCCGTACTCACCGCTCACGCCGCCATCCCGGGGCCGCCCCGAGGAAGGAGGGAGAAGCCTGCCAGGCCTCCCCAGGCGGCCGGGCGGCTGTCCCCGGGAGCGGGGCTGTCCCCGGAGCGCTTTCGGCCGCGGGGCGCTGCTGCTGCCGCTGCTGCTCGGCCGGCGGGGCGGGGGCGCGGGCAGCGGCCGCTCCTCAGGCGGGTCCGGGCAGCCCCGCGCGGCGGCTGCTGCGCCTGCGCGCACGGCGCTGCGCCTGCGCACGGCGGGGCGGCGCTGGGAGCCGGCCCCGGCCGGATTCGCGTTTTGTGAAGAGATTTTTGTGTTTGTGGGCGCTTGTAATGAGCCGCGCTTGGGCTGTTCGGCCTGGGGAAGAGGAGGCTGAGGGGGAGAGCTCAGCGCTGCTTACAGCTCCCTCACGAAGGGCAGCTCCGGTCCTCAGCGCTGCTTACAGCTCCTCACGAGGGGCAGCTCGGGTCTCTTGGCTCTCACGAGCACGGACAGGAGCCGAGGGAATGGCCTGAAGCTGGGTCAGGGCAGGGTTAGGCTGGGTATTAGGAAAGGATTTTCACTCGGAGGGGTGGTCACAGGGCAGTGGTCACAGCCCTGCGCCTGAGTTCTAGAGGCGTTTGGACACCGCTCTCAGGCACAGGGTGGATTCCTGGGGTGTCCTGTGCAGGGCCAGGAGTTGGACTCGAGGATCCTGAGGGGTCCCTTCCAAGTCAGCATATTCCGTGGTTATTATTCCATTGTGTTTGCATGGTCCATTGCACCTTGTGCTGTGCTGCCTCAGAGCCACGGAGGACAGCGGGGCTGGGCAGGGACCACTGCAGGGCATCCCTCCCGGCCATCCCTCCAGGTCCCTGCTCTGCTGGGTCCCCTGGAGCACAGTGCTCTGGATTGTGTCCATGGGAATATTTCAGTGCAGCCTGTTCCATGCAGTAAAGTTCTTCATGTCCAGATGAAACTTCCAGTGTTCCTGTTACCTCATGCCACTGTTCAGCACCCTGGCTCCATCCTCACAACACCCTCCCTGCATCTGCGCACAGGCAGTGATAAGCTCCCTTCTCTGTTGTCTCTTCTCCAGCCTAAACAGCCCCAGTTCCCTCAGCTTTTCCTTATAAGAGAGATGCCATCCTCACAGCCCTCCCCTGATTCGCCTCAGAGAGCTCCGTGTCTCTCCTGTACTGAGTAACCCAAGGAAAGAAGAAAAACAGTCCAAGAAAAACAAAACCAAAAACCCCAAAGACCAAGATTTGGCATTTTCACAACCATTTAAAACCCACCCAGCCACAGTTGCAGGGCCACCCACATTTCCCACAGTTTTCCACTTGGCTGCCTGGGTATTTTTGATAGTTATGATAAGACCTGCTCTCCCAATGGCCCTTCAAGCGTGTATCCAGCCTGGAACAATTTCCCTCTGCTCTGCCATTATTCTGGGCTGACCTTTTTATGGGGTGTTTAAAATTCCTGGTTTATGGCACTGCACAGGAATGGCCCTAAAGCCTTTGGCTGATGCCAGCTCTGATGGTTCATAGTAAAAATAACTACTGGATACCAGCTATGATTCCCATGGCACTCAGCGAGCTTTCAGGATCCCACCCAACACCAGCAGCGAGCAGGCTTCACCCAGGGAACTGGGCTGCTCCAGCACATGCTGCTGGTTGCATTTTGCAGGACTCACACTGGATCCAACTGATACAATTTGAGGTCTCCAAATCCTTTTGCAAACTGTAATGTGGACCCTCCTGCCTAAGACTGCTGTGGGACCTGTGTGCTTGCTGGGGTTTTGGTTGTAGCTCCAGCTCTCTATAAAAAAATTCCATTTTGCACTTGCAGCCTGGCTGGCAGGGCTGTGAGCCCCCAGCCCTGTGGCACCTTTTTCAGCAGGCAGGAACAGAGAGGGATCATCCAAAACTTGTATTTCAGCAGGCTCTGCAGGCTGCATGGAGCCATCCAGTGGAGTGGATCTGTAAGGAGCTGCAGAGTAAAAAGCATCTCTGGCTTGAAAGGGAAAGGTAATTCCAGGCTAGTGGGAACAGCTTGTTCTGTGCAGGACAGGAGGCCATGGGGTTTTTATGGCTTTTCTGTTCAAGCAGAAGCTTTTAAAGGACCTCTGGCAGTGCTCTGCTTTGGTTCTGGGCAGTATTTCTTCCAGTGATTTCCCTGTCCTTTGTAAGATTGTCTGTTGCAATCACAAAAGCCACATATGAGATGGAAAGGGTGTAGCCCTGAAAGCAGCAGTGTCAGAGGCCAAGCAGCACCACCACTGACCTCCCACTGCTCTGGGTGAACCACAAGGTGGTAATCTGTGTTTTGAGAAAATAACTGAGGAGCACAGTGGTGCCAGTGCTCCTGCATTCCCAGCCCAGGGCTGGCTGCAGCTCAGCTCTTGGGGTCTGCTGAGCCAAGGCTCCCCAAAGCTCCAGGGGCACTGTGGGTGCACAGGAGAATCCTGTGCTGTGGCAGAGGGCTGAGCAGGTGGAGGGTTTCAAAATCCTGCAAACAGAAGTTGTGAGCAAGAGCAGCTTTTTCCTGTGAAAGAAAATAAACCCTTGCTGTTGGTGAGGGGGCAGACATACCCTGTAACCAACAATTAATTTGCAAACTGGCTGCAATGTGGCCAAGTGTGACAGGACACATGTGTGAAACAAGGCAATTGTGAAAGGTGAGATGTTAGAGCAGATGAATCCCTCTGATCTGCAGATCAAACCCCTTTGCCTGGTCTTGCCTGCATCACATCCCAGCTGATCCAGGCAGTGTGCTACAGACCTGGCAACTCTGCCCATGAGCTGAGAAAGCAAAACCAACCAGGAGCAGCACAAACGTACAAAACACTCCAGTTTACTTCCAGCACCATTCCCAGCATGTAAGTTACACCTCTCCCAAACAGAAGTCTTTTACTTTTCCCAGTCCCACAGCAGTGCAGCTCAGTAGTCAATGGGCTTAGAGCCATTTCCCATCTTAGCAACGGAAGTGATCTCTTGGCTTACTGGATCCCAAAGAGAATTCCGGGCAGCAAAACACAACAAGCTGCTTCCAGCAAGACAAGAGGCAGCAGTGCTCTGCTGTCTGTCTCCCACAGAGCCCTGCAAGCAGTGCTGGCTGCCCTGGCCCCTCTCAGAGTGGGGGCACCCCCCTGAATTTTCGGATGACGTTGGCCAGCCGCTTGGCCAGCCCGCCCCGGCTGGGCTCCTCCACGTGGAACGTTCTGGTCAGCAGGTTGTAGAAGGAGCCGTAGCACACGGCCACCACGGTGCAGGTGAGGCAGATGACGTTGTAGGGCATGCTGAAGTCTGGGGTTGGCAGGTTCACCAGCAGTGGCTCCGTGTACAGGCGCACAAAATAGCTGGAGCCATCGGAGGAAGGAAACCTGGAGAGTGGGAGAAGGAAAGGCAAGGTCAGCCTGCACAGGACTTGTGTTTGTGCTCACCAGAGAGAATGAGAGCAGCCACAGCCTGCAGGTTGTGGCACAGCCCTGCTCCCCACACACTCACAGTGAGGTGAAGAGAGGGCTCTGCTCCACATCCATGTCCTTCATTGCAGTGACACTGGGCACCAGGGCACTGAGCACAGATGAACTAAGGGGACAAAGAACACGCCAGTGTCAGTCCTGGCAGGAAAGACATCTCCAGAGACCTGGGCAGTAAGTCCTATGCAAAGCCCAGAAAGGGATGAGGAGCTGAGGAATGTCATTACCCAACATAAAAGCCATGATTGGGGTCAGGTGGGTACTCTGTCCACTTCAGCAAGGCCCTCTCAAACTGGATTGTGATCTTGGTGACGGAGTTGGCTGGCAGCTGGATCAGCATTTCCAAGAGGTGCGGCCGGCTCCGGTCCTGGGCTGGCTGGTAGTGGATGTAACCTAACCCCAAAGAGATTTCCACATTGGCACCAGGGAAACCTTGTCCAATCTCACATTGCCTGGACACCTCCCATGAGGTGGGTGCTCCTGCTTCCACTGTCATGAGAGAGGTTTTCTGGGCAAGTGAAGATGCACCCATAGCAAAAAGTATGTGTTAAAAGTAAATTTAGCTGGTCTTTAAAGCTACTGACCCATGATGGTCAGGTATTCATAAGGAAAGGTATAAATGCAAAATAAAATGCAATTATCAGTTTTAAATTGAGCTTCCTGTGCTACAAAAATTAATTCATGTTGGTTTAAATCCTTATTGGATTATCAAACACCATCCTTGTGCCTCTTATAAATAAAACTAATTTAATGGTCTCATCTGCTGTGAGCACTGAACTTGAGGCTAGGAAAACATCCTGAAATATTTTGTTTCACAATCCAGTTTCCCAGGGATCACTGGGACCTGAGGGAGGGATTAAACCACCTTTGGAATGAGCTGCTCATGCCAAGGGAATGGGGTGGCATGTGCTGCTTGGAGGGTTCACTCACTGGGCTTGTTCTCCTTCCCTTTGGTGATGATGGTGAGGGTGTGCACGTAGAGGCGCAGGTACCAGGGCACAGTCTCCAGCAGGATCACGGGGAAGGCTCGGTAGGGGTGGGTGTTGTAGATGAGGGTGCAGATCTCCCCGGTCTGCAGCCCGTACCCGCCCACGTAACGCTGAGCATGGAGCGTGGGAATGGGCATTTCCGCTGTGAAGAGCAAGGACAGCAGAGGGGTGATTTTCAGCCCTGGAGCCCTGGCCAGTGGTGCAGGTGAAGTGAAGTTCTGCTCACTCACAGCTGTCTTGGGGCCGCTTCCACTTCAGCTGCACATTGAGGCTGCGAGATGTGTTGAAGAGGGAGGGGCTCAGCAGGTCATAGACAGCGTAGGTTCTCCTGTCTCCCTGGACAATAGCTTCGTGTACTGATGTTGGAGGGGGGGACACTTCCAGCAGCTCCTTTTCCTGAGGAAAGCAAATGGACCATGAAAGGAAAAAGTGCCCCTTGAAGAAACTGGCAGCACTGAGCAAAGTCCCTCCAGGTAGCCCTGAGCTTTGCCACCCAACAGCCAGCTCTGTGCTCTCCCCTCAGCCCTGCTCAGAGCAAGAAAATCACCTCCCTGTGTTAGCCCCTGAGAGGCCAGGCCATGCAGAGGATGGAGGTGAGGATGTTTCAGAGCCACAAGAAGTGGCAGAACTGAGGGAGCAGGGGATGCTTTCTGGCCCATGAGCTTACCTTGTTCTTGGGGGAAATGTCAACGTAGACTTTGCTTTGCGATGCCAGAGGACACGTGTCAGTCAGCGTGCGAGAGAACATCTTAAACAGGGACCAGTCTGTGGGAAGCAAGGTCAGCTGGCAGGTCAAGTGCTGCAGGCTGGGAGCACGCCAGCACAGCCACCACGCTTACCTTTCTTTCCTTGGCCACTGGAAAAGAAGTCAAAGACCACAGTGAGAGTCTGTCTAAGCTCCCAGGACATAGCCAGGCAGGAGGCATCCTGGACAAGAGACAAGCAGCTCTGATCACACCTTCTGGAGAGGGAGGACACCAGGATGGAGCTGGACCTCCACCAGGATTACAAGATTTCCATTGAGGTTATCAGAGAAGGAGGATGACAGCTGTGTTAGACACAGTGAACCCATCACAGGGTAGCTGAGCAAATCACTGTGATACCTTGCAATGTGACAAGGGGGCTTTGGATTTTCTCTTGAGGAGCTCAGGGAGGGAGCTGAGCCAGCACTTACCCTGCAGATGGGGCGGATGTGCACTGCCTGGGAGTGGTAACTGCTGTGGAACAGGCGCTCAGCCTTCAGCAGCACAGCCAGCCCAGCCTGCAGGGAACAGGAGAAACTCAGCCCTGCCCTGTCCTCTGCTCCCACCGAGAGAAAGTCCTGAGGGAACCTCCCAGTGCATGCTCCCACATTGCTGCTGGGAGCCCAGCTCCATCAGGAGTGGCCCCATTGGGCAGCAGGACTTCTCTTTACCTTTGAGCCACACGGCAGCAGCTTCTTCCAGGGGGTGAGGTTCTCTGTGCAGACAACTTCCCTGGGCAGGACAGCGTAACGCAGGAGATGGTGATCTGTCCCTGGGCAGGGAGAGGCAGGAGAGCAGGCTGGGATTGCTACAGCCATGAGCACAGCAGCAGTGTTCCACACCCAGTGTGCCCCACATCCCACCACCCTCAGAGCATGCCTGAAATGCAGTGAGCTCCACCAGAACTAGATCCCACTCTGTTCAGAGTGATTGGAAAGAATGGTAAGGATATATCCTAGCAGATCTTCTTTTGTGAGTGCCTTAAATCCTGTGGTCCTCACTGTTTCATAAAACATTTTTTATAGAGTCAAGTAAGGGCCTGGGAGCACCTGCCATGTATTACTTGTGGGTTTCCTCTGTTTAAATCCAAGCCTTGTTTGTAGGGAGAGGAAATCCTTCCTGGGAAGGGTTAATGGATGCTGTTGTACACACCCAGACCCAGAGTCATTGCAGGACCTGCACCTGGAATGCTGGCAGTGGCCCAGGGCAGAACTAAAGTGAGAGAGCAGAGCCAGGCTCACCATTGGCCAAACCCAGGGGTTTGAAGGATGCTGTTGGAATCACTGTGTTGGTCGAGTCAATAAAGTTGAGAGAAGCACAGAATATTCCTGAAAGGATGTTACTCAGTTCTTTCCAGGCTTTGTCAACACTGTGTGAGAAGAGACACCAGAGATTACTCAGCAGCTCAAATCCTTGAAACAACATGTGTTAAGTCAGTAACATTCAGAAATGACCACACTGGGTTACCAAAGCTGCATGAAGTATGCACAGAAACTGCTGGGCTGGCATTCTCCAGCTCTCTTGGTATTTTATTTTGACACATCAGATCTGAGGGACACACAGCAGGGCTTCACAGGCATCACACAGCCAAGGGACAGGGCGGTGGGCACGGCTGGTATGTGAGGAGAGAGGCCAGGGGAGCTGGGAGCACACAGGAGGTGATATGTGTGAATGGGGAAGGGGCTGTGAGGCCCACAGCAACGCCTTGGTGCAGCTCCAAAGGCTGACTCAACCAGCAGACAAGGGATGGGACACTTGCAGGGAGGAGAGGGCTCTGTGAGTCCCCACAGGGCTGGTGTGCTCAGGGAGGTGGTGACAGGTACTGGATGGGAGTCAAAGGAAGTGAGTCATGGATGAGAGGCCAAGATACAGCCCCACTGTATCAGCGCAGCAAGGGTCCTGCAATCCACCCTGAACCCTCATCCCCCATGCTGTTGTACCCCAATGACACACACACACCCACTGCTTGGTTAGATCAGTGTTATTTCTCTCTGTGCCATCGTTAAGTGCTTGCCATCACAGAGCCCACAGGGGAATTACTTGGGCCTTTAATGAACAGGGATTTGCCCTCAGCACCACATCCTGTCCTGTGAACAGATGGGGTATGTTCTGTGGGTTTTTAGAGCTACTCCTGGGCTCTTCTTTCCAGCAGACATTTTTCAACCCAGGAGGCCCACTCACACACCGTGGCTGCCTCAGGAGGGACAAACAACCGCTCCTGGGAGCAGTGGCCACAGAGGGGACCCAGAGTGACAGATCCGTGGCTGGGGTACCTACTCGGTGACCGTGGGCTGGAACCAGACCCAGAGCTCGGCGCCAGCGGGTGCCTGGAGGGGCGGCTGCCCCCAGTAGCGGGTGCGCCAGAAGCCCTGGGTGAGCGCGAGGTGCAGCTCCCGCACGCCCAGCGCTGCCACCAGCCGCCCCAGCGCCTTCGGGAAGAGCCTGTAGTGAGAGACTGCGGGCAGCGTCAGTCCCTGCCTCTCGCATCCCCGATCCCTTCCCGACATCAACCAGGGCCTGCCCCAACGCGACATCACCGGCACTGCCTCTGCTTGCGCCACCACACACAGCCCGATGGCGTCACGGGCCCCCCGTGATGTCACCGCTCCGTCCCCACAGCCTCGCTCTGCCCCGTCCCTGCTCACCTCACCCCGCCTCTGACGTCATTCCCGCCCGTGACGTCATCGCTCGATGCAAACCATCACGTCGCGGGGTCCCTCCGCGATAGCCCCGCTCCTGCGCACCACCCCAACCAATAGCAGCGCGGTCCGCCCCCGTGCTAGCCAATAGCGACGCGGTCCGCCCCCGCGCCAGCCAACAGCGGCGCGGTCCGCCCCGGCCGGGCCCGCCCTACCTGCGCCCCGCTGCAGGTCCGCGTCCCAGCGCGTGCGGAACTGGAAGGTGGCGGCCACATCGCCGGTGGGCAGCGGGCTCAGCAGCAGCTCCTCCCGCAGCGCGTCTCGCCGCTCCCGGCCCGCGTCCGCCCGCCCGGGCCCGGGCCCTGCCGCCGCCAGCAGCAGCAGCAGCAGCACCGCCGCCGCCATCCCACCGCCCGCCCCGCCCCGTCCCGCGCCGCTTCCGCTTCCGCCGTGCCGGCAATGGCGGCGCTTCCGGGGATGCCATGGAGACGCTGTGAGCGCCGGGCTGTCCCGGCCTGGCACCGGAGCCGCTGCACGGAGCGAGCACGGAGCCCCCGCGGGGAGAAGGAGAAGCGCCAGCCCGGCTGTGCCTGCGCCTGCCCCAGCCCCGGAGCGAGCGCCAGCGCTCTCACAGAACCGCGGAAAGGACCCCAGGGGTGATCGCGGTTAACTCTGGCGCTGTGAGGGGGGATCGAGCGCTCCCTCCGCCACTCTGAAATCGGGGCTGAGGGGAGGCCCTGGCGCCGTCCCAGCTTGGGCGGCTCCCCCGGAGTGCCGCAGGACGCTGCGAGAACTGTCCCTGTCCCCAGGTGGCTTCCAGTTCTCAGCCGTTCCCGCCGCTCTCCCTCGCTCCTCGGCTCCTTCCCGCAGGGCAGCGCCCATCTCCGGGTGCGGAGCCGTCCGGGAGCGCCCCGCTCCCACACCCGCCTGCCGGGGACGGGAACGGCGGCCACAGCAGCACAGCGCCGGCGCTGACGGTCCGATGGAGCTCACAGCATCTCCGTTCTCCCCGTGATGATTTGAGTGTGGTGATTTGTTCCAGTAGGAAATAAGCATAGAAATTATAGCAACGTGTGGTTGCCACTTACCAGCTGTTGTACGTTGTTGATTACCCACTTGCCCAGATCTTAGGTTCTCATGCAAGTTAACTTGGAACTGACAATGTGATTCAGTGTTTGTGAAGAATAAGGAGTTACTTTATATATCTTTTTCCCCCTCTTGCTAATTAATGGCATCACATAAAACCAGAAAGTCAGCATGCCCAGAAAAAAAATAAAGGTAATATTTACATAATATTGTTGGCTTTGTTATTTGATTTTTTTTTTTACACTGGGCAACTCCTTGCAACAGGATACTTGTAGGTAATAAAGGTTTAGATGCATTTTGGAACTGATCAGCCAAATTAAAGGTAAAAACATCCACCCAGAGCTGTTAATTACCCTATACCTAGATAGGGAAGTCCCTGTGCTACAGCCTGAACAGTCATGAAGCCTGCCCCTTTTTTCTTGATCAATTCCCCAGCTTAAGGCAGCACATGCCACACATTTCTGCTGCACTCGGCTATGGGGCACTCCAGCTGGTCCCACAAAGTGCCGGCTGCACAGCAACAGTGCAGTAATGTCTCAACACCCCTGGGGAGCAGCCAGGATGAGGAGAGCATTCCCTGGCTTCTGTTGCTTATCTGCCAGGCTCCTTTCCCCATGGTGACCGTGGCTGTGCTGATGCAGAGGCAGGGACAGCGCTTTCCTGGCCTGCAGCCACTGATGGTGGCAAGAGGCCTGTGGCCAGCTTTGTGCCCAGCTTTGCACCAAGTGGGCAGTACAGTGGCCTCATGGTGGTGGTGTTTTCTCCATCCTGTGGAGCAGCACGGGGGGAGCAGCTGCTGCTGTTCTCTGCTCAGCCCATCTGCATTGGAAGTGCCCCCTGTGCTCATGGCTGGTGGCACCCCAGCCCTGCTCAGGCCAGCTGTGTCTGTGCTCTGTAGAGCCTGAGTTGCTCCCCATGGTGCCCTGCAGCCCTTCCCTGCCAAGGCCTGTGCTGTCTGTCCCTGCCCTGGGCACAGGAGCCAGCCCTGGGCTGTGCAACAGGAGGTTTCATTTGTTCATGCATATGTAGCACAGTGAGCACAGTGGCTCTGCACTGCTCTCCCTCCTGCAGTCCCCTCTGAGCCCTCATTCCCCAATGACACACACGCCCACTGCTTGGTTAGATCAGTGTTATTTCTCTCTGTGCCATCGTTAAGTGCTTGTCTGGACAGACCCTTTGTCAGTAGGGCAGGGGGAAGGGGATCCCAAGGGATGGCTTTCTGCAGGTGGTGGGGCTGTGGGATGCTGAGCATGTTGGGGGGTGGGGGGGTTGAAGCAGGGAGTGTTAGCAGCAAAGCCTGAAGAGTTAATTTTGGGAGCTTACAGTACCCCTTTCCTTCTCCTTTAGCTGCCAGGAGAACACATGGAGGGAGAGGAGGGGAAAACCCTCTCTCCCCTGTGGCAGGGCAGCAGTCCAGGATGGGGTTCACTGAGCACCAGCAGCTTTTCCTTCTGAGCTGGCCAGTCCGTAGGGAGGAGGCTGGGAGCAGGGCAGAGCTGCCTGCTAGCTCCTCACCACCTGCTCTTTGGGACTGTCCTCCTGCAGGTCCTCCTCATCCGACTGCACCACGGGGGTCTCGGCCCCCTCCTCGCTGGTGTCCAGACTGTTCAGGTCCGTGGAGGCAGAGGAGGTGGAGGAAATGCGAGATTTGCTCTCAGCTGTGTTGGGCACTTGCAGGGTGATCTCCTCTGGGCACTGGCTGGTATCTGCCCCTGGAGAGGAGAACAGTATGAGAATGCAAAAGGCTCTTGGAGGTTTATTGCTGTCTAAGCTTCATGGATGGCCCCTCCAATCTCACTCCTCAGTGGGCTGTGCATTCCTGACCACTCCCCACGTGGCTGCTGCAGCCATTCCCCACCTCACACCCCCGGCTTGGCTCAGGGCACTTGCTGCACATTCCTTCCCCGTTTTTGGCAGTGGAGCCTCTTCCATCTTGCCTGAAGCACGGCTCAGAGCCACGCTGTGTGAGGCTGTTGGCTGCAGCAGTTGAGAGGAGACCTGTGGTTTGACCTCACTACAGTGTGTGAGTGGGGAGGAATGTGCTGGCAGCCCTTGCTTTCCCTGCAGACCCCAGCCCAGCTCCCTGGGGTGGAGCTGGGAGGTGGGGAGGTTCTGCAGCCTCCCTGCTCAGCACAAAGGTTTCTGCAGCATGGAGGGGACCCTGGGAGTTGTGACAAGGCACTGGCTGCTCCAGAGAGTCATCAGGACAAGGGAATTTGACTCATAGACTCTGGAAGGTGCCTAGGCTCTTCTGTCTTCTGCAGCACAAGGAATTTACAGGGGTCTGGATGTCTGGGCTGTGGAGGTGGATACTGATGTGGAACAGCCCAGTATGAGGTCCCTCCAACTACACAGGCCCAGCACCAATATCTGCCTTTGGGTGGGTGTGGATCTGCCCCAGGGCTGAGGAATGAGTCAGTGTGGGCACTGGAGGCAGGAATGGCTTCCAGCCTGGCCCACAAAGGGCTTGGAACTGCACATACCTGGCAGAGACCCAGCAATGCTGCTCTCCTCTGTCCCACAGCCCAGAAACACATCCACAGTGTCCTGGTCTGACAGGTCCAGCACATCCATCTGCTCCAGCATGTCCACGTTCACCTCCATGGAGGAAATGCTGCCTAAGGGGGCTGCAGAGACAGAGATCAGTGAAAAGGTGAGTGATAGTGCCAGGCAAAGGGCACCATCAGCTCTGGGCAGGCAGGACCCTGAGGGGGGAGAACAGCTAAGGAACTGAACTTTGCTTGCTGGTAAGAGATGCCAGGAAAATCATGTTTCCTTAAAAGATCCCTCTGGAAGCCCCTGCTGTGTCACTGCAGTCCTTGTCCCTGCTCCAAAATGCAGCCTGCCCAGAGGCAGACTCTACAGGGCACAGCCTGGTACCCATGTGCCTTCAGTGGAGGGGTGTGAGTGACCCACAGCACACCCACACACGGCCACTGTGCTCCCACCTTGGTTCAGGACATGGGTGTCCTGTTTAGGCTGGGGATGTCCCAGCAATCTCCAAGCCCTGTGTCACTGTCCCCTGTGTCACTGTCCCCTGTGTCACACCCCAGCCCCCTGCTGGTGCCCACAGCACGTACGTCTCCGGTGCTCAATCTGCAGGTGGGACATGGGGAAGAAGAAATCCACATCATGCTGGAAAACCTCCTCAAAGAACTTCTGTCTGTCCCGCAGCTTCAGCTGCTGCTGCTGCATCTGCTCTGCGTCCAGGTTCCGCTGGGCCTGTTCCATCTCAGCTGGGGAGAGAAGGTCAGGAGAGCTGGAGCAGGCAGGGCTGTCTGAGCCCTCCTGCCTGTCCCAGCTCACACTGCATGGCTGGTGGTTCCCTTCTGCTCTGCTTTACCAGCACACATTGATTTAGTCACCGTGGATGGATGTGACACACCAGAGCAGCAGCATCACCAGCACTTGTTGTGCTGGAGCCTCGGATCCCTCCCTGAGGTGCAGGGGAGCTCATGTGCTGTGCTCACAGCTGCTGAAGGGAGTTCTCAAGGGGGAAGGGGAGCTGGGGTGAGATCAGCCGCGGTTTGCACACTTTCAAGTTTCAGTTTCCTTGCTACCAAACAGAGGGCTGTCTGTGAATGCTAACCAGCAGGGGAACTCCCAGGGTCAAGAGCTGGCCTTAGTGCTCCAGGCTTTCTGGGCCGAAGGATGTATAAGGAATGAAAGGATCTGGCAGCCGTGTCACCCCTGCCCGTGCACAGCCCTGCCTGTCACACCCCCGCCACCGCCGTCACTGTAAATGCAGCCGCGCCCACGCTCCAGGCTCACATCCCGCTCACAGCCAGCTTGGCTTCTGCCTGCACAAACATTTTCATTCCTGTAATTCCTCCAGCAGTTCACTGCCGGTGCTTGTGTCCCCAGCTCACGGGAGGGAGCGATGGGAGCCCTTGGGCTGTTTTGAAGGAGATTGTTGCTGCATTCCCTGTCTTGGTAACTTCCTTTTGGGCTGGGTACCCAAAATAACAAGGACCCAAGTGGCACAGAGAGGCTGTGGCTGGTGGCCCCAGCTGTTCCCAGGCTGGTGTTTGACCTCAGCCATTCCACATTTCCTTTTTGCTGCACTTGGCCCAACCGGCACAAGGAAAATGTGATTATTGGAGCAGGCAGTGTAATAACCAAGGAAACCAAACAAACATCCTGTGCTCTGCCTGAGCACAACCCAAACCCTCTGCTCCTCCAGGCTGGGGAGGAGGGAACAGAGGGAGCAGCATCCCCACCCTGTCTGGCAGGAAGAGGGGCAAGCACAGCAGGGAGCTGGGTAAAAGCAGCATGGAGCAGCACAGGAGCCATGCAGGAGAGAGGTGCTGAGCCTGGTGAGATGCCATGGAGATCAATGTCACATCTTCCTGAGAGCTCCTCCAGGGCTTCTCTGCATCCTGTTTCTGGGGCATCCTTCAGTGAAACCCATCATCTGCAGGTGCTGCCCCGCGGGCTGGGCTGTGCTGGCAGCACCACGTGGGGATGCACCGTGACTCAGGGCGACTCACCACGCACTCTGGAAGAGGCTCTGATCCTCTTCTGGCTGCTCAGCCTCTTCCTGCAATGGCTGGGGCAGCAGTCCAGGCTCCCTGGAGGGCTCTTTGCCTTGGTATGTCTGACCAAAGCACTGGTGCCAAGGCTCAGTGCAGGGCCCAGGATGGTGGTGCCAGTGAACCTTCCCTGCTGGGAAAGCCACCTCACCAGGTGGCTGCAGCCTGGTGCTGCTGGGGTACAGCAAACACCTCCAGCCTCCCTGTGCTATCTGCAGAACAGAATGAAGCCAGGGACAGGGAGGGGGTGATCAAGGCTCTGATTATGGAGCTGTCTCCCTTCAGCAGCTGGCTGTCCCAGGCAGAGCTGTGCTCCCCAGCCCAGCTGTGCTGAATCCATGGCACACTGCCGCAGTTCACCACACCGAGGGGAGCCCATCTCCAGCTGCGCAGAGGCTGGGCTCAGGGCAGAGGCTGTGCTGGCTCCAGGACCCAGGGTGACAGACCAGCTCTCCATGGGACATCTTCCAAAGAGACCTCAGTGTGGAGCTAAGGACCAGTGTCCAAATCCTTCTGCAGCGCAAACACAGAATAAAGCAGAAAGCTCTTGTGTGCGGTCCTGAGTGCCATGAATGCGGCCGATCCGGGCTGTAAATGCTCTCCCTGCACGTGACCGATACTCGCACTAAGTGCGCTCGGGAGAGTGATGACGGCGGCTGGTGGCAGCATTCCTGTGGGCGCCGGGGTTTCTCTTGAGGGAGAAATTAGCAGGACATGTTTATGAACTTGTTTTCGAGCTCTGCTCGGGGAGTTGGGCACGAGCACTGAGCTCCCATTATGTAAGGAGCGCCGGCAGCGGGAGGCAGCAGCTGGGGCTGCGCTCGGCCCTGCCTGACCCGTGACGGCGGTGGGAGCCGGGGATGGAGCCGGGGATGGAGCCGGGGATGGAGCCTGCCCCCCTCGCACGGCGCTTCCGAGCGCAGGGGAGCGCACAGCCCCGCCAGTGCGGCCGCCCCTCGGCAGCCCCGGCCGGGAATAAAGGAGCGCGGCGTTCCCTGCCGCGGGCCTGCCCATGTGACGGCCGGTCACACTCGGTGGCTGTCAGCCGCCGGGATTGTCTCATCCCGCTGGCATGTTCCCACCGCGGGACACGTTAGCGCGCACAATGCGGCCCCTGTGCACCGTGGGGGATCTGTCGGTACCTGCTGGTGGCCTGGCTTTTATTACCATTGTCATGGTTATTGCTGGAGCCCGCTCAGGCGAGGGGCTGGGGGCTGATCAGCATTCCGAGCCAGGCTCTGCCCCGCTGGCCGAGCCTCCCAGCGCGGCTGCGGCGGCTCCGAGCGCCCCGCTGCCCTCAGATCCTTCCGGCTCTCACGGCTCATTCAGCGCTGCTCGGACAGCAACCGGGGCCAAACACTGCTGCGGAGTTTGGGCAGGATTCCCCGCGGGGATTTCCTCTCACCTGCTGCTAGGCAGATGGCCGCAGGGTGGGCTGTGGGCCAGGAGGATGGCCCCAGTGGTCCCTCTGCCCTGTCAGGGCACACCAAAGAGCCACCACCCCTCTCGTTGTGTGGGCTTGTGGCCACGCCGTGGTGGGGAAAGGCGTGGGAGGGCTGGGAGGCAGAACTCTGTCAGCTCTCCCATCCACACCTTCGCCAAAGCAGGCTTGGGAGAGGAGAAACTTCTGGATGCACTTTGGATAGGGCAGGGGCCAGACAGGGCTGGAGAAGGCTGGGAGCGCCAGCTCAAGGTGTACTCCGACCCAGCTGCCTTTCTGCTGGGAGGGAATGCACTTTTCATCCCTCATGGCCATCGGGATCCTGGCACACCCGCTCTGTGCCGGTAAATGGGAGGGGTGTGTTTGGGTTGGGAGAAGGATTGTTAGTGAAGGCACAAGGCCAAGAGAGGATGGGAATGGCCTTTTCTTGAGGCCACGGCTCTGCAATATCTTGCAGTGGTTTCGAGGGATTTAAAGAAGGTCCTGAAAAATAATATGGGCTGTGGAAAGGAGCAGCAGGTGCTGGCGAAGTGAGCAGAGTTTAAGTGGGAGGTTACTCCAACAATGGACAGTTCTCTGGTGAATGAAAGGGCTGGAGTAAGAGCCTTCCTGGAGCCCAAACCTCCTATTCTGCTCCTTCAGAGAAGTTCAGGATGCCCCAGCTTGCCTAAATGCACCTTCCACACCCCCAGGTTTGCAAGGAGATGGGTGGGGGGCAGTGCAGCTCCTCAGCTGCCTCAGCATCTTCTGGGAGTCTGTGCAGAGATGGCAAACCTTTTCCTGCCCCCCTGCCCCAGCACAAGCCCTGCAGAACAAGGATAACTCCCAAGGGCTTTCAGCTCCTTCAGCCTTGGGAGAAGCGGCTGGGGAGGAGAGCTGGGACTGCCTAGAGAATCACGCAGGGTCAGGCCACGCAGAGATGGGATGCTCAGACTCCAGCTGCCTGAGTGTTAATGCCCTGCACAGCTCTCCATCGGCACGTCTGACCTCGTGTTGCAGCACAGCAAAAAATAACCGTGGTCCTGATGAGAGGAAATGCACCGGGCGAGTGCGAGGGAGGCAGTGGTTTTGGCAGGGCTGCTCGCTGGGAAAAGCAGGGAGGAGGGAATGGAGAAATGGAGAGAGAGGACACGGCACCTCGTAACCCCTGTGTGTACCGTGGTTTCATCGCCTGCACTCCTCCGAGCGATCTCCAAATCCCCTGCGTCTCAGCACTAAAAATATCCTTCCCTGCCGCCCGGAGCTCTTCGCCGGCAGAGGCTGTGTCATAAGACCCTGCTATTTGCGGGGCCCTGCTTCCTTTCACGCGAGGAGAAGCATGAGAACGGAGCAGCGCTGTGCCCGGGGCACGGCAGGCACAACCCGGGCACGGTGCCTGGCAGGCTGCTCCTCCACAAGCCCGGCTCCCCCGGCTGCCGCTCGCCACGGAGTTTGCTGTGCCCAGCATCCTCAGCCCTGCGGGCACGGGGGGATCCGCTCCTTGCGGCAGCCACGGCGCTCTGAGAGCGGCGATCCCACTCCAGAACAAGCCCGCGACCCAACAGGTTCCCGAGCTCTGCCGCTTCCCAAGCAGGTGTCCCTCCAATCCCCCCGGTCCCCGAGCATGCCCGACCCGGCACGGAGCTCCCGGCAGCCCCTAAAGCAGCGGGGCCGGCAGCAGGTTGGTGCAGGAGGGGCTCGGGGTTTGGAGGCTCCGGGGGCAGGTGGGGCACAGGGCTTGGCCAGGGGCATCAGGTGTGCGCTGCGGGGAGGATGTGGCACCCCAGCCCTGCCCGCCCGCCCGGTGCCCCTCTCCCATCCCGCCGAGCCCACCCCGCGGCCGGCACTTACCGGGCAGCCGCCGGCTGCGGCTCTGCGCCCCGGGCCCCGACATGCGGCTGCTGTCAGCGGAGCGGAGCGGGCCGGGCCGGGCCGGACCGGGCCGGGCGGGGGGACGGGGATCAGTGCGGGCCCCCCCGGCCGCCGCCGCTCTCCCAAGGCGCGCTGCGGGGCGGCGCTCGGCGCGGCACGGGGCGGAACCGGCGCGCCCATTGCCGCCGCACCGCGGCCGCGCCTCCCGCCCGCCCGCCGGGTCCCGCTCCGCCGCCGCCGGGGATGGGCTCTGCCGTGCACACGGACAGTCAGAAGGTCCCCGGTACCCATGGACAGCAGGGTCCCCGTGCGCAGTACCCGGGTCTCTGCTTTGCGGGACACACGGGGTGTCCCCATGCAGGGTCCCTGGTCCTGCAGAGGGTCCCTCCCCACCGCGGCCGCCCCAAGCAGAGATCAGTGCTGGGCTGCAGGTGCCTGCCCCGGCAGCAGCTGTGCCCCGCTGGCGGGAGATGGGCAGGGGGAGAGGGGGAAGGCAGGAGCTGTGCCTGGGCAGGGAGAACAGTTACCATTCATGCTCGCCTTTTCTTTGCTTATCTTCTCAAAATGCCCAGCTCACGCATTCCCGCGCAGAGAGGACAGCATCATGTGTTGATGGGCCCTCCCCATGTCACTCCTGGCCTTGTGAGACCCTTATCCCCGGCAGACCCCACCCGGGGCTGCTTTCTCCCACGTTCGGCCCTGCACATCAGGGCTGCTCCTTGGCAGGGCCGAGGGCTTGGCCGCCGCCTCCTTCCTGTGTCTCAGCAGGGTGAGTCAGTGCCTCGCCGTGCCCAGCGCCAGCTCTGCCCGGAGCCCGGTCAGTGCCAAGCTGGAGCGGGGGACATCCACTGTGCCCTTTGCTGGGGCTGGAAGGGAGTTTCCAGTGTCTGTGGCGCGTCCCGCCTGTCCCGTTCTCAGTGTGTTCCTCTCGCTGTCTGCATAACAAAAGATAACTATTGTTTGTGTCCCAGCTCTGTTTTGGCTACTGTTGCTTTGCTGTCCCCCCTATTTCTCCTGGGACCTCCTGCTGCCGAAAACCGGCTTTGTGCTGGGTACCCGGAGCCTGCACCCCGGGGCTGGCTTCAGCTTTCACGGTGGTTTTGAATTTTGTCCACGTAAATGTTTATCCCTGTCCATAACACTCCCAGTCCTTCCTGCCTGGCATGTTGTGGGGTGCCAGCACTGCGGTTTGGGGGGACCGGGCTGGTGTAGCACAAATGGGGGCTTGTGGTCTCTGAGCAGCGGCATGACCAGATCTCTGCCGGGTACCTGCCTTGTTCACAGCTCCGTGTGGCCCCGGGCAGCATCACCCTGTGGGCACCGTCCCTGCTGCCCCCTGGCCGGCCCTGCCAGCGGAGGGGCGAGGAGGCAGCGCCGGGATTAGCTCAGGTCTCTGCTATGTGACACGTCTGTGTCTTTTGGCAGCAGGCACTGCTGCGAGGCGTGGAGCTGTTTGTGCACTCCCGAGTTTCCGGAGCACCCCGAGGTCCCCAGAGCTCGCTGCATCCCCAGTTCCCGCTGCGGGACGGCACATGTGGGTGCTGCCCGTGCAGAGTGACACGTCCCCAGATCCCTGGCTGTCGTGGCCCCTCCATCCTCCCTTGCCGGGAGGGCGTTGGAGAAGCACTGATATCATCGGCACCGAGCCTGACTCATCCTGGCTCTTCAGCACAAGCCGTGCCGCTCAGCGGGGCACACATTTTATTCCCATTAAACCATTGCAGGCAAGCCAGCTCTACATAATGATTTTTTTTTTTTTTTTTACTCGTAGCAAAGCGTGCCTGCCCCGGGCCAAAAGGTGAGAGGGGACAGAAGTGACGCGGGAGTCAGCGGAGAGTCTCCACTTCTGGTACGGAGCCCTAGGAATGATTCTTGCCAGAAACCTGCAGGGTCTGTCTCGGCTGCCGCAGCATCCCTGCCTGCCTGGTGCCTCCAGAGCGGGCTCTCAGCGCTGCCTTGTGCCAACAGCCCCTTCCCCAAATGCCCCGGTCACCATCCCTGGTGGCAATGTCACCTCTCCTCCCCAGCTTCTGCCAAAAGACCCCAGGGGGGGCAGCATCAAAGTGCCCCTGTCATTGTGAGAAAAATGTAAGGTGACTTGTTCCTCCTGCCCTTCCTGCTCAGGTTTTTCCCGTTTATTAGAGGTTTGGGGGGTGAGTCAGGAGCTGCGGGGTGAGGATGGAGCTGGGGAGGAATCGGCAGCTAAGGAAAGGCAAACCAGTTCCAGGCACAGGTGAATCACTTGCTGGTGAAAATACATCTTATTCTCTGGGAGGCATGCGTGGATGGGGTTGGGAGGGAGCTGCAGCTTGACTCCATCAGAAAATTGTGGAGTCAAGAAAAAAAACAAGGCAAGGCAAGGCTGCTTTTCCAGTAAATGAGGCGATACACTGCAAGGGAGCAGCCTGCAGCCGGCAAAGCTCCAGCAACCCGTGGTCCTGCGGCTCCCTTAAAAGGGGCGATTTTAGCCTGGGACAGCGGGGAGACAGAAAAGCCATAAACACCCTCAAAGGAATGTGGCTGCCGAGAAACGAGAATCTCCGCCGGCGAGGCGAGGTGGGGGGAGCCTGGATGGGGTTTGCACCAGCCTGGAGCCAGCCTGTTCCTTGGCCATGCCCTGTCCCGAGGGAGTACCCCGTGTCACAGCGCTAACAGTGCCTGTGCGGTGCTGGGACAGGCTCCTGCCCAGCCCCGGCGTGTCGTGTCCCCACGTCCTCGGGCTCCGTGCCATACAGACATTCCTGCCTGCCAGCTGCTGGCACGGGGGCAGGTAGAGCTGGGAGGTGCTGTGGGGACAGCAGGACACCAGCCTGGGCCAAAGGAGGAGCAGGCAGGGCTGGCAGAGGGTGCCTGTCCCAGAGGAATTCCCTCTTCATCATATCCCACTTCTTTTCAGGCAGCTGAGCTGCTCTGCGCAGACTTTGCTCTCAGTGCCATGGAGCAGCCCTGTGTGGTCCCATTGTGCAGGTTTTTGGGAAGAGCCCCCGGAGCTGGCTTGTCCCTGCAGGTAGCTGTGGGCATGTGGGGACACCTCTGGGCCAGGCTCTCCCCTGCGTGCTCCAGGCTGGTGGCAAATGGGATGTGCCTGACTGAAATGACCATGCTGCTTGATTTTCTCACAGGACTGGTGAAGATGCAGCACGTGGCACTCGTCTGTAAATAAATGTTGTAGTTTGTTGGTTTTGTTGATCTTTCATTAAAAAATAGTCATTGGTTTTCACACCCCAGCCCTTTTTGCTTAGATTTGGGTACATGCAGTGGTTGCAGAGTTGTGGTTTCCAATTGCTCCGGGTTCCTGGGGCTGGAGTTGTCTGGCTGTGGTGGCACAGCTGTCCCGGGGTGAGGGTACCCGGGCACAGAGGGGTCCCACTTATGGGGGTCCTGGTACCAGCCATGTCCATGGGCTGGTGCAGAGCAGTGTCCCCAAGAGCAAAGCTGTCACCAGCAAAGAGAGGAGCTGACATCCCCAGCCTCCACAGCGATGCCACCAAAGCAGGCAGGAAACTTTCTACTTCCCTTCCTGCTGGAGCCAAAGGGATTCCTGGAGCAACAGCTGGGATCGAGCTACAGACATGCAAAATCCCAATTGATGCCACAAAGACCACGCAGCCTCAGGAATTGCTGTGCCAGGGTCTGGGCAGAAGGTTTTGGAGCTGTGGGTGCTGATGTTTAGTCCTTTGACCCTTCAAAAGCTCTGGGTTTTGCTTCCCACCCTTCACTGTGCTCTGCTGTGCTGTTCAAGAGACTCAAGCCAAGTGAAGAGTTCCTTGCCCTGCCCGGAATCCTGCTGCCGGCAGCGGGCACTTCCCCAGGTCCCCGATTCGGTCACACCCGGAGTGGGCAGCAGAGGCTGCGGTGGGCAGGGGGTGGGGGCCTTTGGGGTGAGGATGCTGGTACGGGGTGCCGTGTTCCCGGAGGTGGATGCAGTGTGGGCAGCGCTGGGTGCTGGCAGAGTCCCGGCCCGATGCGATGCGGGGACGTGCGGGGCTCGGGATCCGGGGGCTGCGGGTGAGGGGCCGGGGGTGCCCCTGGACGCTCGACAGCCTCGGCCCAGCCCCCTCCTTAATTAGCCGCGGCCGGAGCCGCTCATTAGCGGCGGCTGGGGACGGGTGCCCTCCCCGCGGAGGCGGGAGGGAGGGGAGCGCTGCCGGCCCCGGCGGTGCGGGCACCGGCACGGGCACCGGAGCTGGCACTGGCACCGGCAGCGGAGCGGGGCTGGAGCCCGAGCCCGGCGGAGGATGGGGCAGCGGCAGCGGCGGGGCCCGGCCGTGCTGCTCCTCGCCCTGGGTGAGGGATGCGGGGGTCGGGGCGGGGGGACCGGGAGGAGGGGGATGCGATCAGGGTTCCCTTCTTCCCTCCCTCCCTCTCTCCCTTCGTCCGGGCGGGTCCGCGCGGTTCCCCCCATCGCTGTCCCCGGGCCGGGGGTGCCGGTCCCGGGATGGCAGCCCGGGCTGACCGGGCTCGGGTCGCCCCGTGTCCGCCGGGCTCTGGGCACACCCCGACAACGGCGGGCACAGCCGGGGGGCGGCGGGTTCGGGGTTGTCCCGCGGGGAAGGGGCGCTAGCCCAGCCGGGGCACCCCGGGGCGGGGGTCCTGGGCTCTGTCCCCAGGGGTCCCGGTGCTTACCTGGCCCCGGGGCTGGCAGGGCACCTGGCCGGGCTGCTGGCAGCGGGACCCGCCTGCGCCGACGCTTACCGCGGCCTCTCGGACTGCGTGCTCAAGCTGGGGGACAGCATGGCCACGTACGAGGAGGAGGAGGGCATCGAGCTGCAGGGGCTGCACAGGGTCTGCAGGTGAGTACGGGGCATGGCCAGCCTGGCTTCTGGTACTGTCCCTGTCTGAAAGCTCCTGCCCTCCCGAATCCTGTCGTGCCGGCACACACACGTGTGCTCACACCTCACTCCGGGTTCACACTGACCCAGCGAGCTTCTTTATCCATCCATCCATCCATCCATCCATCCATCCATCCATCCATCCATCCATCCATCCATCCATCCATCCATCCATCATCTCCTACCCGTGTCCCATTGGAGTTTGTATCCCTGGTCCTTGGCAACAGATCCAGCCCCAGCACTGATCCCATCACCCCCTGCATGCCTGCAGCCAGGAGGAGCAGGGCTGGAGGGACCCGACCCGTTCTGCACCCCAGGAAAGTCTCCCCTGCACCCCAGGTTTCTGTCAGTGCTCTGCCCTGGTGCCCAGCGCTGCCAGGGACAGCCCAAAAGAAGTTTTCTCCCTCTCTGTCTGGACCCTTCACCCTTCAGGTGTGGATTTGTCCCAGCCCTGGTTTTCCCAGGTTTGTGGCAGTGCCCTGAGATGGTGATGTTGGCAGGATGTCAACTGTAACAGAGCTGAAGAAGAGCTGGACAATGAGGGGTGGTGTTGGGCAGATTTGGAGTAAGGTCTGCTTAAAAAGCAGATTAGGAGAGCAGCAAGGTGGATGGAAAATGTTTGCAGAGATAAATGGAGGCAGCTTTGCATCTCCAGAGTGAGCTGTGGGGAGTGAACAGGAGTTACAAGGAAACGCAGATAGCAATGAAGGGAAAACCCAGGTGCCTGGGGGCGGTGGAAACCTGGCAGAGCGAGGTGGAGGGCTGGGTGCCCTGGGGTTACACTTTCTGTGCTGCTGGAAACCACCCTGCAGGCTGGGACCTGCTCTGTGCTCCCCCTTCTCCAGGAGAAACCCAGATCGGGTTGAACAGCCTCTCTGGGGCCTGCCTATGGGTGGGCTGAAATGGGAACTGCTCTGGTTCGGACAGAATTGATGCTTTTTGGGTTGTTTGGGTTTTTTTAAAAGGAGGCTTCTTGGTATTAGAAAACACCCAAGCAGCCAGTGTAGTCCATGCTGCTGCTGGCTGCTGGAGGAGAGATTCCTTTGCTGAAGCTCATGTGAAACGTGTGATCTGGATTTTTCCTGCAGCCCAGAGGCACGGACCATCCCCAAAGAGGTCCTGGGATCTTCCCTGGCAGGAAGCTGATGATGTCCCAGCTTCCTGCCAGGAAATATTTCTGAATTATTTGCCTTTGACACCCAGCCTTATCCATTTCTGGAGCTGGTCCCCTCTCCAGGAGGGTGGCTTAGGGATGGACAGGGCACCAGGAGCTGCTCTGGGGGGCTGTGGTGTCTCAGCTCGGTGTGCAGCCTGCCTGCCTGAGCAGATGGGGGCTGTGGAGGGTGAAAGGCTGGGAATTGCCATCCCAGCTGAGAGCAGATCCAGGCTGGAGCTGTGTTCTCCTTCACCTTCCCGAGCTTGTCTTGCCTGAAGACATGGGGCAGGTTTAACTCTTACCTGTCTGAGCTGCCTGCTGCTGCTGCAGGTTGGGAGTGAGCACTGGAGGTTGCCAGGGCTGGCACCAGCTTTTCTCATTATCTGGGGACGTTTATTCTGCCACAGTGACTCGGTTTAATGAACTCCCTCACAGCTGGCGTTCTGACGTAAGCCCCGGCTCTGAGCAGGCAGAGTGCTCAGGTTTGCCTGCCTGCACAAAGTGTCATCCCCAGTACAGGGCACAGCACAGCACCGTGCTGTCCTTTACAGGTGCACAGTGTCCCCTCTCAGGGGACTTTACAGAGGACCTTACAGAGGTGCACAGTGTCCCCTCCCAGCCAGCTGGACTGCATCCCCCTCCTGACAGGTGACGTGTGTGCCTGGTGTGTTGGCAGACACGGGAAGGTGTCAGAGCAATTGCTGCTGTCCTGCAGACTCCTGTTTACAGCTTGCAGGGAGCTGGGCATGGTGCCAGCCCCAGCCCATGTGGGACAGGACAGCAGAGCAGCTCCTGTTTATTCCTGCAGGAACACGGGTTGTCTTTGCCTGTTCTCTCTTTTCCTTCTAGTAGTCTCCAAAAGCCTCTTTGCACTGAACAGCTTCTACTTGTGAAAGTAATACCCAGGAGATAAATGGAGATGATTCTAATGAGAACACAGTGACTAACTCCTGCTGCCCCTGCCCGTACCTCAGGAAATCTGAGACAGCCTGTGGGAGCTCTTGTCCTTCTCCCTGCTTTGTGCTCCCATCTGCCCTTGACTCTGCTTGGAGAAAGTGATGAATGAGATGTGCTGGGCCTTTGTTTGCAGCCTGTGTGAGATACTCAGGGAAACATTTGTTGATGGAAAATAATGGATTTTATTGACTTCCAGAGAAAAGGGAGGGGGGAATAAAAGGAATAAATAATTTCAGTGTTTTGAGATTTGGAGTTTTAGCCAAGATGCTCTGGGAGATGATGGAGGGGATGAATAGTCTGGGAAGCTTGCACAAAACACAAGGGCTGTTGCTGCTCAGAGGGCAGGCTCAGGGCAGCAAGGCTCTGCCTGGCATCCAGCACTGTGGCAGTGCAAAGGGACTGACAGTGTGGTGTCTCCTGGCTGCAGGTATTGGGATGAATTCCACACCTGTGCCCTGACAGTGCTCTGGGAGTGCCAGAAGGAAGCAGCAGCTGTCTGGGAGATGCTGAGAAGGGAGTCCAGAAAAACCAAATTTCAAGGCAGCTTGTTCGACCTGTGCAGCCCCAGCATGGCCCAAAGCTCTGCCTGGACCCACGTTCCCAACATTTCCATCCTCAGCGTCCCCCTCATCGTCACTTGGCTGAACTTATAAACTGCAGCTCTGTGAGTATCCCAACAGAAAAGTGGTGGCAGGGTGTGGTGTGGCACATTTCAGATGTGTTTTCCAAACCTTGGAGGAATACACTGTGTGGAGCCCAGAAACTCCCGGCTCCATCCTGCACCTGTGAGACATGGAAGAGCTTGGCAGCATCTCCATGGTGTTGAAATTTCTCTGTAATTTGGAGTAACTCCTCTCCCCCTTCTGCCTCAAGGCACAGGCACAGATCTGGCTGTCAGATTTGGGAACTTGTAAATACAGGGCACAGGATTTGGGGAGAAATGATAAATTCTGGAAAAAAAAATGAATGCTGGACTCTTTTATGGCAACTGGAAGGAAACCTGTTTACTTTGCTGACTCTTTCCACTAGATCAACTCTCCAGGGTTTTGATTTGGACACTCAAAACAAGATGGGTATTTTTCCCACTGCTCCCTGAGGTGCAGGGGATGGTGTCTGTCCTGTCACAGGCTGAAGGGAGTCCTTACTTTCTTCTTTGAGGATGTGGTAAAACCCCTGCTGAACAACAATCACAGTTGCATGACTTCTCTTGCACACATCTGAATTTCTGAGTAACTTCTGTGTTATGTGTAAATCCCTTTTCTATGGACAGAGGTGAAAAATATTTGGGGGGAGAGGGAGTATCAAGCTAAGAGGACAAAAGGGATTTATAGCAACTCTTCTGCTTTAAAGCTTTCCCCAAGGTACCTGTAAGCAGCTGTGGGTAGAATATGTAATTCCAGAGTATTAAAGTTTGTTGTAGAGCCAACAGCATGGCAGAAGTTATTTTTCCTTGCTCTTGCTCAACAGCACAGTCTCCTCTTGTCTCCTTTGTGGCTCAGTGTTGTCAGTTTTGCAGCTTCAGTACAAGCATGGAAGTATTTGGAACAGAGAGGTGTTTGCAAGTGATTTCTGAGTATGTTGGAGAAACATAGAAATATTATTGGTTAGCCCAAGGCAGCCTGTGTTTTATGGATGCTGATGGATCTCTGTGCCCTGCCATGGGGTGTGTGCTCAGTGTGAGCAGGGAAACCAGAGCCCTGCTAACTCCACAGATCCCACCAGATGCATTCCAGGCATTGGGCAAGCTTCTGGAGCAAAGGATCTTAGTCCTAACAGTGCTGTTGGGTCATGCTGCTTTCCTCTGGCGTTCACGTGTTCTTCCTCTTACCTTCACTGTCCCTCAACACTCTGCTCCTGCAGCAGCAGCAGGAGATAATGAAGAAATTAGAGCAAATTCCAAGAAATAAGCCAGAGCAGCTGGTGTTCAGACAGCACTTCAGTGCACAAGTTGTTACTTATGTATTCAGTACTCAGCATCTGGGGCACAAAGCCTTAGGGTGAGCACTGGAGAAAGGGTAAATCAGAACATTGTAAAACCTGGAGTGAACCACTCAGATGCTTCATTTTTCTTTGTACTCCAAGCCAACAGCACTGTTTGCTGTTTCATCCTGTTCCCCTTTCCCTGTTAACTTTAGTGGCTGGGGAAAGCTGAAGCAGGGGAGAGTGATGTACAACCAAGACTGGAGTATTTTGGCTCCAAATCCTGTACCTGCTCTTTGTTTAGAACAACTGTTTAATGCCATTAAGAAAAGAAATAAGCACAGCCCCCTAAAATCCCACAACCCTTGCCTTGTCTTTGAATTTGGCAATTCGTCTCTTAAAATTTTCTACATTGAAACAGCTTTGGGAAAAGGGAATGTAAAAGAATCAGATTGGCAAGAAATCTTTCTGCAAAACCATGGATGCAAATGGCTGACTGCCACTGCCATCATCTCTGAGAAGAACAGGTCTTGGGACATATCTTCCCTGGAAGCAAATCCCTCAACTATTGCACACAAAAAAACCCCAAAGATTCATTAAGAAACAAAGACCATCTGCCACTGTTCTGGTATGGAGCAGCAGATTTTTTTTGTAAGCCAAAGGTGCTTCTAAATCTGACTGAAAGCATGTGAGAGAAAACTAGGTCTCACAGTATGGGAGTGATGAGTTTCCTCAATCAGTATTTCATTTTTAGCAGAACTTCCTCTATGACTAGGACAATTAAAGTAGAAGTCCTTAGGAAAAAAAAAAAAAGGTAATACACAGGTTCATTTCTCCTGGGCAGTCAGCAGCCTTTCAGAAAGATTTCTGATCCTACAGCACACTTCATGCTGGTGCAGTGCAGCTCCTGGGATGTCCTGCAGCCTCAGTGTTAAAGCCCCATTTGTCAAGAATTCTTCTCATGGCCTTGCTGTGAGTTTCTCCAGATACAAAGCTGTCCCCAGTTTTCCCCCCCAGGGAAGCTGCTGAAGCTGTTAGAGCATATCTCATATATTTAAAAAGAAATGGGTTAAGTGTTCTTTAGTCCAAAGTCTTCACCTTTGTTCCTGCAGGGGAACAAAGGTGGCAGCTCTGATAATACAGACCCACAGCAACCCTGGCAGCAGTTGGAAGAACGTGGCTTTGTCTCCTTGCTCTCAAATTCACTGTAATTAATCCTCAGCTCCTGCTTGCCTCAAGAACAGCCCTGAACACAGCAGTTCACACAAGGCTTTGGTGGGATATTAAGCCTTGAAGCGAACCTGCAAGCTTTCCCTGTCCCTGCAGGACTGGGATGTTCTTTCTCAAGAATAGCACCACGAAGCAGCAGAGGACAACATGACCCTGCAGGAGTTTTAAAACATGACTAACAGCACGGCAGTGCTCGTCACCCCGAGGCAGCACTGCCCTCTGCTCCTCACCCTGATCCCAACACAGCACTCCCTGCTCCTTTCTGAGGGACATACTGGCACCTACTGGAGACCAGTTTACATCCAGCCTGAGATGGCTGGGACAAAGGAAAGTATCCTTGTACATGAAAAATAAGCAGATTTTGAGAAGATGGACTGTCTTGCTGCAGGGGCAGCCCTAGGAAGTGACCTTTGGGTGGCCCTCCAGGCTAGCTCCTGCCCAGAGAAACACTTGTGTAAACTCTTCCCTCTGAAAGCTGCTGCTGTTTGAAACCCTGCTTACAGGGGCTCTGGTCAGGAAGGGCTCCTGGTGAAATCTCCCAGTATAAAAAGTGCTGGTTACATTTGTTTAGACAGAAATCTTCCTTTGGAGACCTGCTGTGCATGTAAAGCAGCAGGATGTCATCCTGACCCCATTTACAGTGTCTGAGTGTGAGAGCAGGGACTGAAATTCAGCTCAGCTGCCCAGGAGCACCTTCAGAGAGTTTATCAGTCTCACATCATCCCACCACTTTTCAACAAACTGAATTAGCAAACAATTTCTGCAAATTAAACCTTACAAATATTAAATACAAAGGGAAGTTACTGCAGCAAGATGCTGCACAGGAGAAAAATCTGTCTCTAGACCTGGCTTTGCCCTCGTTTGGAGCTGCACAACATGGCCATCCCTCAGTGGAAACCAAGCAGGATATGGGGCTGCTTGCTTGGGCTGCTGGATCTGGAGGAATCACCCAGCTCTGGACCGTCAGCAGTAAGGGGATGTCCCTGCCTGGTGAAGTTTATTTGAAGGACCTCTAAATATTCAAGAAATAACAACAGTCTCTTACTTAACATCACCTCTACCAGGCAAGACCTGCTGCTGGACTGCTGAAGCCTGATGGGAAAACCCATCCAAGGAAGAGCATCATGGCTGCAGGACACTTCTGCAGGTTTCCCCAGGGCAGCTCCAGGCTCAGGCTGCACACGTGGAGATCCTGGACTGCTGACACTCCCCCTGAAGTGGGGTTATGCCAGCTGACTTCCCCAGACAGCACTCAGTGATGCCTCCCCTCCAGAGCAGAGGTATGAAATGTTTATTGTAGGAAATTTTATGTGCCCAGACAGTGGGCACCTGACAGCCAAGTGTTCTCAGGCTGCATCCTCCTGTTGCCATGATACAGACACTCTGGTATTTCCTGAAGTGCTCAGCTTCCCGGGAGAGCCGTAACACTCACAGCAACATTATATTTTTATTATTACAAAAGATTTCTTCAGCAAACTGCTGTCTGTCACCTCTGTGTATCAAACATGGAAACAGCAAACAAACCCATCTAACGTTACAGGTTATTATTTAGTGTCTCAGCTGGTGATTCAGGTAAGTACAACTGTTTTCTTTCTCCCCATCCATTCACTTCCTTGACTCTTTTCCCAAGCAAAGCCCAAAGAAGTCACAGATTGGAAGCAGCAGCTCCCAGCCCCACTGCTCACCCTGGCAGCTCCAGCAAGCAGAGGTGACCATTGTGTTACCCATCCAGGGCACTCCCACATCGTTACATTCCAAATACTCCTCACGCACCGAGTTTTGCTACCTGGCCTTGAACAGTCTCACGAGTGAAGAGCTGAAGGGCACACTCTCCATCCAGTCCATATTAATACTTTGTGTTAACAAAATAAACTTCTGCTCCTCCCCTGCTGTCAGCCGATGCCAGAGGAGACGCTCACACTCATGCAGTCACCGAGGTCCAAAGGAAAAAACCATAAAGTCTGAACAGACCTGCTGTGCTTCTTGAGGGATGATTCTGAGGCGTTGGATGCATTGTGCTGGGAACAATGACAAAACGCAGCACGCGGTTGCCTGCGGCAGTCTATACGTTGGATTTGGGGGCGGAGTTGAGGGGGATCTCCCGCAGCTCTATTCTCATGCACAGGTACTCGCCGATGGCCGCCATCAGCGCCGTGCACACGATGTGCACCAGCCACCACGTCAGCGTCGAGGGGAAACGCGAGTTGTAGATCCAGCAGCCCAGCAGGTGGAAGAAGTGAACGGTGACGGTGAAATCCAGGCACTGCTTCCCTCGGCGGATGAAGTACAGCAAGCCCAGAGCGCTGCAAAGCAAAGGCAAGGGATTAATGAACTCCACCAGACCTGTGGAAAAGGTGCTGCAGCAAGAGCTGTCAGCAGTTCTCACTGCTGATTATGCAGTGGGTTTAAAACTTCTTCAAATATTTTAAGAGTAGGTTGTTTCTGACCTCTCTCCTGGCTGCTGCAGCAAGACTTGCAGGCTTACAGCTTTTAATTACATGATGGCAGGAAAATTAGATTTTAGTGCAGAAAACGGCAGGAATTTATAGACTATCTCCTAATACATTAGTGTTTGCTGAAATCCATTAATTCTAACTTTTAGTAAAATCTCCCACAAAAGTAAATCTCAGTCCCAGCTGCTGGGAAACTGAGGCAGAGAAGTGAAATGACTTTTCCAGGTTCTAGAAAGCCAAGAGTCAGCAGTTCCCAACTGCCCTCGGCAGACATGCTTAAGAAGGCACGGGGATTTTGGGAGATGTTTGGAGAGAGGCAGTACAGCACACTGAATTCTTTTACAGCTTAATGGCATGAAAGGACAAGATACAGGAGGTCCAGCTAGCTGCAGACTTACCAGGTGAGTGCATTGAGGATGAAAGCCATCATGGAGAGCCTCCCCGGCGGGGTTGAGAAGCCTAAAATCTACATGGGACTATTAGTAGGAACCCGCGGCACAAATCGCAGCCCGAGTCTCCCGTGGCACAGCCCTGCATGGATCAGGATCTACAGGAGGAGGTGGACAGGTCTATCTGTCTGTCTGTCTGGGGGCACCTATGGGAAAGGGAAAGGTCTGGTTCTGTGCTGAGGGGAATCCCCTAAACTGGGGGTGGAGGGTGTGCGTCCATAGTGGGGGTGTTTCTAGGGGGTAGGGAGTCTTTATACCGGAGATACCTATAAAGGGTATCTCTATAAGGGGGTATCACCTACAGAACGAGGTGCTCCCTCTCCACAGGGGCACCACCTGCACAGGGTGTCTGTCCCTGCATGGGGGTACCCCCCACCGCACACCGAATTGCTGTCTCTACCCCGGGTACCTATTGAGAGGGACGGCTTCACCTCCACACTGGGGCACGCACACAGGACAGGTCTATGCATTGGGGGGCTGCTATGGGGCATGGGAGCCCTGAGCGCACACCGGGGTGCTCCCAGGGCGGGGAGATGTCCCTAGCACCGGGAATGCCCACACGGCAGCGGGCTCTCCCTCCCCAGAGAGCCCCAGCAATCCCCCCGCTCCACGGCCTGTGCCCACGGCGGCGGCTTCCCGGGGCGCGCCCTCACCTCGTCGCTGAACACCTGCTGGAGGGAGGGCCCGGTGCTGCCCAGGGTGCCGAGGAGGGCGAGCCAGAGCCCGAGCGAGCTGTAGTATCCCGCCTGCAGCAGCACCATCTGCGCCACGATCAGCGCGGGGTCCCACACGTAGCTGCGGAACTGCGCCGCCATCGCCCGCCCGCCTCCCGCCCGCGACGGAAGTGCCGGAGGTGCCGCGCCAGAGCGCCCCCTGGCGGGGGGGAGGACCCGCTGCGGCCCCGAGCCCCGCCCGCTGCCCCGAGCCCGCTCGGTCCCGGTCCCGATTCCGATTCTGACCCCCTTCGATCCCGATCCTGACCCCGCTCGATCCCGATCCCAACCTCGCTCTGTCCCGGTCCTGATCCCGATTCGGATCCCGATCCCGACCCCCCGCTCGGTGTCCCCGAGCCCATTCGGTCCCGATCCTGACCCCAGCCCGCTGCCCCGACCCCGCTCGGTCCCGATCCCAATCCTGATCCTAACCCCGCTCGGTGTCCTCGATCCCGCTGGATCCCGATCCTGACCCCGCTCGATCCCGATCCCGACCCCGCCCGCTGCCCCCGACTCCCAGCTACCACCTCGGACCCGGCTGCCCTCCGTGCCCAGTGTCCAGCTCTCCCATATCTGCCTGCCCTGGGTCGGTGCCTTCATCACTAAAAGTTGCTAAAAAGACTCAGAGTCCCTCGTGCTCCCCCGTCCCCCTCCTGTGATCAGCCCTTGGCTGCGGGGCTCGGTTTGGTGCCCTCAGTGCGCCGCAGTGTTTGCTTGGCTTCAGCTATGAGATTGTCGCTGTGTGAACAGTGAAATTCCCGAGGTTTTGTGGGACAACAGAGGATTTTGGAGATAAGGCTTCCCCAGCCCCTGCACTGGTGTCAGCGTGTTCAGTAACGTGGCCGAGCAGCCCTTGCTGAGGACACAAATACCAACCATACAAGAAATTGTTGTCCCCGGGTATTTCCTTTCATTTCCAGGCCAGTTCCTGTAGGCGCTGAGGCTCTTGGCAGCTGCTGCCCAGCTGTGCTCATTTTAGCTCTAGGCCATACCACGATGTTGTTCTGAGTCCTGGTGTGCCCTGGCAGCACCTTTCCATTACAGGGCTGAGTTGGGAGGTTTCTTCTGGTACGTGCTGATATCTTTATTTGGCCTCATGACATGGCCAGGTGCCAGATACCCTCATGCTCCACTGTACCCCTTCTGTGATCAACTCCTGGCTGCTGGGGCTTGTTGTGAGCTGTCCTGATTGCTTGGCTTCAGGTATAAGAATTGTCACTGACTTAATAGCAAAATCCCCAAGGCTGTGTGGGAAAACGGAGCATTTTGGAGATAAAATCTTTGCTGGAAAAAGAAGAGGAGGCACCCCCGGGCTGTTTCAGTCGATGGGGGAGTTGCCACAAGAGCTGTTTTCACCTGGAAAAGAGAGCAGAAGGAATGAAAAGGGGAATCCAGGTTCTGAGGGAGGTGGTAGGCTCACATCAGTTGTGGGTGTGGAATATGCTGGCTATGGGAACACAGATTATGATCTCTGACAGGCTCTCATGACGTTTTTTCCATGCCTCGTATGGGAAGTTCCCTATGCAGCTCTGCTGTATGTTTTCCTTTCCTCATTTTGTGAATTTCTGTGCTGAGCCAGGTTTGACACATTTTGTTCCCTGTTCCCTGACCATTTCCTAGGAAAGATTGTGCAAGGCAGAGGCACATGTGTGGTGGACGTGGGCCACTATTGCCGAGTTCTCACTTTGGCCTTTGGAGAATCTGTTTTTGCAGAAGCTCCAGCCTCAGCCAGTGTAGAAATGAAGAGGGGAAAATCCCAGCGATGTCAGTGCTGTCTGCTGCCAACACGTTGCTGAGCCTAAATTGTGAGGCTCGACACTTCCTCTGTTACTTCTTGGTAGAAATTGGTTTCCTTTCCTGAAATCTGCTGTGTTTGGCTCTCAGAGACATGCAAGCCATCACTTAGATATTAATTCTCACTTACCTATTTCTTTTATAGTCCCTCATAGGACTAACTTTCCTTTGCCAGCAAAAATTTTGTCAGTTTAGACAAAGCTGACTAAAGCTCCAAGCTAGTGTAAGGTAGCACTGTTGGTATCATTGCTGGTTATCTTTCCACGGCCAAATATCTGACTTACCCAAAGTCCATGGCATCACAGGATACAAGCTGGTGTTTTGGGAGGTGTTGACTTGAATTGCTTTGGAATCTGAGGCTCCTCCCTTCTTGGTTGCTGCCCTTGTGACTGAAGGTATGGAATAGCCTCAGGTGTGATTTGAGGCTCCCTCCTGCCCTGGACAGAGTTCCCATATGGACATGGGGAAGGGCTGTGGCACAAAGACATTTGTGCTGTGACTCAACTGCAGTTGAGTTTGTGAGCTTGTTTCCTGTCTGACTTTGTGACAGCATCTTTCATGGTCATGTTTGTTTGTTCCTGCTCCTGATTTGGCTCTCTCTCCTCTCCAGGCTGCTCCAGCATAAGGGACTGTGTTCTTCTCCTTGAAAAGAGGGTGTTCTCCCTAGGGGATGCCTTGCCCCCCACACCTGCTCTGTGGAATAAGGTTTAAAGTGGAGCTGGAAAGCAAACAGCATTGGGAATTAAACAGCTTTCTTAATTTCTCTTTTCTTCCTCTTTGTTTAAATAAAAAGTTGGAGACAGCTGTGGAGGAAACGTGTTAAAGAGGAAAAGGATGTTGAAACACAAAGACCATGATTTCTAGGGTGCCACAGTGGGTGCTGCTGGCCTGACTTCTGGTTAGAACATCGTTTTTAAGCAGTGACTGTTCTGTGAGTGCCACCTGTGTGTTGTGGAGAGCAGCAGGTGGAAGGAGCAGCGGCGATACGCCCAGGACGCAGCTGATGATTTGAGGGTGTACCCAGGTCACATGAAACCATTGTGGTCACTTCTTTATCAGGAGTGTAGGAAAAGAATACCCTATTTAGCCACAGATTCTTTACATAAAAAATAGCTGCCTAGGAGGGTACTGTTTTCCTCCCCAGGAATCATTGGCTAAACAGGAAGCTGTTTATTTAGGTGGTCTGTATTTTACCAGCTGGTGTACAAAGGGTGGTGCTGTCTGGATGACCTTTGCTGGAGTTCATTTCCCTCCTGACTGGAAGGTAGCAGTTGTGCTAAGGTCACCTTTGCTAAGGGACAGCAAGGCTAAGAGCACACATTTCCAGAATAATTCAACATTAAGTGGCTCAAACCATGGGATGAGGGTTTTCAGTCACTCCTCTTCCTCCGCCCACATGGTGTGCAGGTGTGTTTTTCCAAAGAATTCAGTGTACTGAATGGACTTTTTAAAATTTGGAATGGAATTAAATAATTTAAAATGGAATTTTTAAAACTCTACTTAAGGTTTCTTCTCGCTTGAGAATCCTGCTCTAAGCTCTTTCTAAAAATTTGCTATAGGAACTGTGCTGAGCTTGGCTGGAGAATCTCTTTTCCTGATTAGTGCAACAGAATTTATGATCAAGTTGTTTAAAGGGCCTTGTGTGTAGTCTTCCCAAGATTATCTAGATTATTTCTTTTTATTTCTATTATTCTATTATGATTTATTTCTATAATTTCTATTATTATTTGTTTTTATTTATCTCTAGATTATTTCTTGATGTGCCATGTAGAAGTGAGATTCCCTTCACCCTCCAAATGTGTTGTATTTGGACACTCCATTCCACTTCCAGCATGTTTGTGTTGTGTTGGTAATTGACAGGTGTTTATTTATATTTTCAACATGAGGGTTAGGTAATCCTTCACTAGGTTGGGAACAGTGGTGGCCAGCCTGTGTTATTTCTCTGCCAGCTATAATTTTTATGTGGAGAATGCAACTGACGCACCTTGAATGTGAGAATTCATTGCCCAGAACAAATGTGTTTCTCGACATGCATTTCATTTTGCTTCTGCTTCTTTCCCTCGTGGTGAAGTTTCAGTAAAGGACATTTTTGCTCTCTGGGCCCATTTGTCCTGTTGCTCTCTCAGAGTGTCACATACACACGGATTTCCTGCATTATTCCAGAGAGGAGAATGTCAGCATCTTGAAAGGAAACACTTGAAGGGCAAAATGAAGGCAGCTGTTTTATGGCCATGAGTTTAGAATCATATGATGACTTTTATGACTGCATTTCCTCTTATTCTCTTGAGATACAGTCACAGAACGTTTCTGTGTGTGTGAGGAAGGGAGGTGGATCTACGCAATGCACGTTAAAAATGTCATCAGTAAAGTTACAGGAATTTGTTCTCAAGGCTGAAAAGTACATTAGGCTGTAGTTTAATTTTCTCTTCCGTTTCCAGAAGCCCAAGATCAGTTTTCCTGAAGGATTGTGCACACAGATGTGAGATGGATGGACAGTGTGTGTGGTCCCCAGGCCAGGCAGACTGACTCCTCTCCATCCCATCAGAGCAGAACTTCCCTGGGAGGGAAAACACTGTCCTGTGCCATGCAAGGGGATTTTTGGGTGGAAGGGGTATGTGTTGAGGGTATGATTACCAGGAGCTTGGCATATTGTGCTGGTTTGGAGAGGAAGTTAACAGGTGAGTGAGCAATATTTGTAGCCACAATACAGAAAGCTGGTTTTGAAAGCATCTTTGTGGTGGCTGCTTTAGCTGGAAGGACGTGCAGAGGGGTCATGGCCACATGCACACAAATACAGGTGGCATTTAGAGGGTTCAGGGGCATGGAGTACTTCTGGTCACTTTGTGCTGCTGAGGCTGCCTCCTGTCTGACAGATGTCATGGTAAGGACCATTCTTTGCACATTTGACCCAGCCTGTGTGCTCTTGTTCCTCACCATCCACTGCTCCCCACCTCTGCTGAGTGTCCAGAGCTGGATATTTATGAGAGCTGGGCTCCCTGGCTGCACCAGCAGTGATTTTTATCAGTTCCTCTGTGTGACGAAGTAAAGGTAATAAGGAAGGGTAGTCACCCAGTCTATAGCACAGACCCCTCCCTGATGGCCTTGGATGCTGAGGTGGAGGAGCAGAGCAGGTCAGCAAACTCCCCCACAGCCTGTTCAGGTTGGCTCTACCATTACCCACATGTGTGCTGTCTTCAGATCTTAACTACTTTTTTTAAGCCCTGAGCAGTGCCCCTTGTCACTTCATACTGTGCCAACAGGTTCTGCAGCCAGCTCAGCACGGATCCCTCCTGCCAGTGGTATTGTGCCTGGGCACAGTGCTAGTAAACACTGAGGGCACCAATGGATCTCAGCTCACACCCTCTGCAGCTGTGTATTCCCAAAGGAACAGGCATTTGGAAAAGCTGCTTCACCTTAGGGATCTTTTTGGTTGGAGGTGGGACAGGGGGAAGGCTACAGGTTCTCTCAGGTAGTGCTGGAGAAGGCTGAGAATCTGACCAAGAGGAGCTGGCATACCTGGCAGGTGGGACCATGGCACATATGCTTTGCTATGCATTGCTTCCCTGTTAAGAAGTTTTTTCATTCTCTACAAACCAGAGAAAACCAGCTGGAAACCCAAGTGAAAAATTGATGTGGCTGCAGCACGAGCACGGGGCTGTAGTGTTATGGTGTTTCAGGTGCCCCTCGGGTTAAGGGGTTGAAATAGAGATTGTCAAGCAAGTTTTTATGGTCAGGCAAAGTTATTCATGTGAGAAGAGAAACGGAAATAGTTGAACTGCGCCGTTGGGTTTTCCGCCTCCTTTATCAGTGTGGGTTTTTGCGCTTGCCGCTTACTTAGAAGACTGAGGGAGCGGTTTCGTGTTCCATCCCCGAGTGATGCAACCGCGGCGGCGACACGCTGCCAGGGACAGGGCTTTCTGTAAATGTGACATCGTCACTTGTGGAATGCTGCAAAAGCGGATACTGGGTGCCCACTCCCCCCACTTTCTCTTTCCTCCTTCTTACCCCCGCTTTCCCTTCCCTTTTTTCCTTTCCCCCTAATTTTTCACTTCTTCCCCCTCTTTCGCTTTCCCTCTCTCTTTTCACTTCTCCCTTCCCTTTTCCCATCTTTTTCCTCCTTTCGTTTTCTCCTGTCCTCTTTCTCCTTTTCCCCCCTTTCCATTCCTTTTCGTCTCTCTTTCTCCCCTTTCTCCTTTCCGCCCGCTCCCCATAACGCAGTGACGCTGGCCGCGGGCCGTGCGGGGGTCCCTCCATGCACAGCGGGGTCCGGGGCTGGGTTCCTCCGTGTCCGCCCGCCGTCAGCCCCACAGTGTCCCTTCCCCCGTGTCGGTGCGGGGCAGGTCGCACCCCCGGGGTCGGTGTGGGGCAGTTCGCACCCCCGGGGTCGGTGTGGGGCAGGTCGCACCCCTGGGGTCGGTGCAGTTCGCAGCCCTGGTGTCGGTGTGGGGCAGTTCGCAGCCCCGGGGTCGGTGTGGGGCAGGTCGCACTCCCGGGGTCGGTGTGGGGCAGTTTGTAGCCCCGGGGTCGGTGTGGGGCAGGTCGCAGCCCCGGTGTCGGTGCAGTTCGCAGCCCCGGGGTCGGTGTGGGGCAGGTCGCACCCCCGGTGTCGGTGCGGGGCATTCCCGGCAGACCGGAGGCACCGCCCCGCGCTCAGCCGTCCCTATAAGGGCGGTGGCGGCGGCAGGGCGCGTCCAGAGCCCGCTCCGCTCGGTGTCGCCGCTGTCGCTCCGTGTGTCCCAGCCCAGCCATGCCGCCGCCCCGTGTTCCCCTGTGCGCCGCGCTGCTGCTCGGCCTCCTCCTGCAAGCCGCCGCCGCCGAGTCGGTGAGTCCGGCCGGGCCCTGAGGGACGGGGGGGAAAGGGGTGGGTGAGCCTTGGGTATCGCGCCCCGCTCGCTGGCAGCCCGAGAGCCGGTGCCACCGCTGCCCCCCGGGGCGGTCTGCCCTTCTCCGGGGAAAAGGAAGGGTGAGCGAAGTACGGCCATGGGGCCGTTCCCGTTCTTCCTCCGGTTCCCTTGGCTCGGGCGCTGCTTCCTCCGGCAGATGCCGAGGCAGCCCCGCGGTCCCCGTTGTCGCCGTGCCCGGTGGGTGCCCCCGCGCTGTCCCCGCTCGGCCGTGCCCGGTGGGTGCCCCGTTGTCGCCGTGCCCGGTGCCCCGCGGCTGTGCCGCCTCTCACGTATCCCGCTCTGCCCCGCTCAGGGTGCTGGGATTGCTCCCGGCTACCTGGTGGAAATGAGCCGCTCTCCATTACGGTTTTAATCTTCAACTTCTGGTCGTGAAAATCCTGTAATTCTTATTTTCTTGTGCGTATGGATGTGTTACAGTACCTGGATAGGCTTTCCAGCCTTACCTGAGTTTGGTGGTGCTGGTACCTGATGTTTTTTTCTGTCTATCAAACCTTCCTCGCATCCACATGGGAGTGAAAAGCGATGCATTACCGTGGAGGGTTTCAAAATCTCTTAAACGTACAAAGAAACATTTGGATGTTCTTCAGTCCGGCGCATGTGGGGTCTCCGTGGTGAATCAGAGGTCTGGGCATTCTGGCCTCCCTGCTGTTTGTTTGTTTTTGTGTGTGACCATCTTGCTGATAGTGCAATCGGGGCGGATTCCTCTGGTAGTGTGAAAGAGCTGCTGAGATTAAGGTAACTGCAGGAGATCAGGGATTCCCAAAGTAGAGTTAATCATCCACATTGGATTGTTTTGGATTGATGGCTGGGTGGGCCGATCAGAATTGATAAGGTTTTGCTGCTTTCTTGTAGGGACACGGGGCTGGGGGTTGCTGATCGTGGAGCAGGAATCTCCCACAGAGAGCATCTGTAGTAATTGTCAGCTACTATCTAAAACCAAGCGGCCCAAATCCACTTTACTCTAATCTGGTGTGTTTATCCCGGCCATTAAGCACGTGAATCGGTCGTTTGGGAACTGGCCCAAACTAGTAGGGCAAACCTTTGGGGCAGACAGCATCTGGAAGTTGCACTGACCATGTTTGGTATGAAATGCAACTTGGTGTCCCTGGGGACTGGACTGGTCTGCCAGCATCGGGTTTCTACAAAGACAACAAATTTTGCACAGATGTGGTCTGTAAATACTTATATAGAATTTACGTGGAATATTTATCCGTGTCTTTTAAGCTACCTAAGATTGAGTGTATGCTTGAGAAGTAACACTGGCCTACTATAAAGCCTAATCCAAACAAATTGTTTGGGTTACAGGGGAGGAGACAGGGATGACACACGGTTTGGGAGAGTTCTGCTGGCACTCCTCCCATATTTTTTTTTTTAATAGCACTGCCAAAACGTGCAGGGCTGCACAGCATGTGGCTCTTGGTTTTTCTGTGCGGGCAGGGTGAGGACAGGTAGCTGTTTCTTAACAAGATGGGGATTGTATTTCTTGTGCTTATGTAAGAGCATGGACGTAGGGAGTGAATCGGTGCTTGAATATTTCCCCACGCCTGTACAAACAAAAGTGCCTTGGCTCTTTTCCCCTTGAGCAGCTTTCTGGTGTAAATGGGATTTCTCCGTGTGAAGCAATCCTGGATGTGTAAGAGGGTGGGGAGTATGACTGAAGTGCCTCAGTGTGACGTGGGAGCCCAGGCTGTGGGTGGGTGGGTTGTGTTACAACAGCCCCGCAGCTTTGTGTGAGAACATTGCCTTCTTCCCCTGGTGCCTGATGTCCCCAGGTGGTCCCCAGCCCTCTCTGCCTGAGTGCCTTGGAAAGCAGAGGATGCGTGGGCAGGATGCTCCCCTCTGTGCTGTGCAGGGATGGGCTTCCTGCAGAAGATGCTTGAGTGGGGATGCACAGAAAGTCACCAATGCATCCAAGATGTGGGATCGGTGGAGTTAACAAAAGATGTGAGGTCTGCCTTGCTAGGGCAGAGTGGCTGAGCTTTCCCTGTGCATTTGGCCTCCAGCAGTGCCCCTGGCAGCACAGGAGGGGAGCAGGGGGTGTTGTCCCATGGTGAGGGTGTTCCCTCTGCTGCAGGCTTGGGCTCTACTCAGTTTCCTGGGCTGCAGAAGGGCCCAGCAGGGCTGGAGCAGTGCTAGTGGGCTGCAGGCTTGCTGCAGTTGTCCTACTTTAGTGCCTTGAACTCTGCAGAAAAAGTCTTCGTGCAGCACCAAATCGTGTTTGTGTGTCCTCAGCAGTGCAGAGGAGCGCAAATCCAACCCAGAAGCTGCTGGCAGAGGATTGCTTAGGGAGAGGTGGGGGAGGCTTCGTGCTGTTTGTGGGCTCTGTTTGCTGGTTTAAAGCAATCATGCTCAGCGGCCTCCTGATTGGCAAAGCTGGTGTCTTGTTGATGATAGCTGTGTTTGGAAAGTAGTGCAGCATTATTAATGTTAAAACCGGTTTGGCTTGTCCTGCTGCCATTGATCCCCGAGGCCTGTTCTTTCTGCTCTTTGCCCAGTTTCTCATCTGTCCCTCCCAATCAAATCAAGACATTGCTATCTGCGTGTTTTACTTTATTTTACCTTTACTTGCCATGCTCACATTTAGAGCAAATCTCTGCTTTGCTTCAGTCTCCCTAAAACACAGAGCAGCAAAATGACAGAGTCTGAAGCAATGTCCCTCAGCCCTGAAGGGGAAGGAGCTCATGACTTTTGGAAGTCAAACCTATAGTTGTTGGGATGAAATGACTGTAATGTGTAGGAAAAAACCAGCTCCTTTAGCACCCTGTACTTTCTTGAGCTGCGTGCACAACTCCTGGGGTGAG
The DNA here is from genome assembly GCF_027887145.1 of Ammospiza caudacuta. Taxonomy (NCBI): domain Eukaryota; kingdom Metazoa; phylum Chordata; class Aves; order Passeriformes; family Passerellidae; genus Ammospiza; species Ammospiza caudacuta. Next base: position 10,656,554 of record NC_080607.1, read on the forward strand.
GTGGGACCATGCAGGGCTGCTGGGTCCCTGCACTGCTGAGCACCTTGATGTGGGGGTTCCATGGGTAGGAACAGTCACCCTGCAGCACTTGGGGCACAGTCAGGGGAACAGCACTGCTGCCCAGCTCTATCTGTCCCCCTGCTGCCAGCTCCCATGCTGCAGAGTGCTTTCCTGTGCTTCAGAGCTTTCCCGAGCATCTTACGCAAGAGGCGAATTGGGGCTGAACTTGGTGCTTTTCAGAGTTGTGATAGCTGAGGCTCATTCACCCTGGGAAGTAAAGGCTGTCAGCCAACCTGATTGCTCTCTTTCCTGCCCCTCTGGTTGCTCTCTGTCGAGGCACTTTGAGATTCTGCATCCAGTCCAGCAACAGGGAAGATGTTTTTCCTATGTGTCTTCCCCTCTTCCTTCCCTTCCAAGCCTCTCCTAATGGCTGTACTATTGCCTTGAGCTGTTTGAATGGCTTGGGGAGGCCATTTGCTCTCAAATACCTGAACTAGAGCTTAATGTGACCTTGCCATGATTTTCCTGTAGTGCCATAGTGCCTTTTCAAAATGTGTGTATCCCACTTCCACCACAAGCTGGAAGCTGCTAACCTGACATTCCCATTGATGCTGGTGGGGAAGGGGGCACACTGGCTTGCTGCTCAGCATGCAGGCTTCAGCACAGCTCCTACAGCTACTTTTCCTTCCCTTTTGACTCCTACAGCTACTTTTCCACCCTTTAGGTGCTGCTAAATGCTCTGTTAGAAATATCCCGGTTGCTTGAATCCCCTTGACTATAAGTTACCCCTAAGTTGTGCTGTATTTTGTAAGTTGTTTACCCTCAAATGAATGGATTGATGGACTTAGGTTTAAAGGCTCTTTTTTTTGATTAGCGATAGTATCTGTACCTGTAAGGGTGGCATGGTAGCTGTGGTTCCACAGTCTGCCATGTAAATTACTTGGGTTGACTTGTAAGATGACTTGATGAAGTAGTCATGGCTCTGTGATCCCACAGAGCTCCCCAGCTATCACTTGGGCCAGACTAAACTCAGCATCCATCCTTCAAAACACTTCCCAGCTCTTGAGTTCACATTTATCCTCTTGAGCCTGCTCTTAGGTCTTGCAGCTGCATTCTCCCCCTGTGCTCAGTACATCCTGTTCCTTTATGCCCTGTAACAACAGCCGGGCGGCTGTGCTGCTTTTGCAGCCTCAGAGGAGAAGCTGATGCAGTTGAAGCACTACAGAGGCGAGGGGACGAGCCCTGCACACGCCTGACCTCGGGGCTGCTGCTGAGGAGCTTGTGTGGCTGTTTGTTTGAGACTCGCTGGAATGCAAATGCTCCAGATTAAGGATTCAAATGATTTGCACTAGAATGAGACTCTTGTGATGAAACCGGGCTTGGTGGCTCTGAATAGACAGGGCAGCCTAGTTAAAGAGTTGCACTTGTAATAAGCCTCTGCTCCGAGGGGCTGTAAAAGATCCTACCCTAATGAGCAGTTAGGGCTGTGCTGCTGGGTTGGTTCAGACTTAGTTTTTTTTGTATTTAAGCGTGTGCCTGAATGTTTGTCCAGTAAATGCTGCTGGTCCGAGGACCAGCTCTGCTGCCCTGACTTGCAGCAGTCATGCTCTGACTCAGGTTTCTGGCACTTGGCTTGGCATCCCGGCTCCGGGGACACTGCTGTCACCTGTGAGTAACGGCCCTGGCCCCTTACCCAAAGCAGTGACTCAGACTTCTGAACAGAGGTGGATCTCTTCTTCTGGGGCTGGAAAAGGGGCTGACAGGCAAAACTGGTGCTTCTGCTTGGCACCCGGTCTGTGCTGCCCTTGGCACCGAGCTGCTGCCTCCTGTTTAATCTGGTTGTGGCTTTGGTGGGCAGAAAAGCTGTCGGGCTCTGCCGTGTGACTGCTGCCAGCAGCTGAGTTGGCTTGGCAAGGACAGAGCAGAAAATGGAACTGTCTTGAGGAGCTGTAACTTGCTCTGGCAGTGCAGTGGTTCCTTCATTTTCAGGCAGATACTGTTGGAAACAAGAGCTGCATGGGAGACAGGGAAGCAGCAGTATAATCTGAAATGACTGAAAGCATTCAAAGCAAGCTAAAGGAGCGTAAAGTCTCAAAAGAGGGGGTTAAATACTTAATCCCGAATCTGGAGAAAATGTCAGCGTAGGAGGGGAAAGCATGCAATACATAGCTGTGTCCCTCTCAGTTTCTGAAGGCTGGCTGACTTGCAAAGTGTGCTTCTTGTAAAAGTCTTTATTTTTGCTGGAAGTATGCACTCTTGTCAGTTTTAGCCTTAAATCCTTTGAGGCTGAGACTCTGCTTGTGAAATGCCAAGAGGCTCTTGTTAGACAAATTATTGGGCCAACTTAAAAATCAAAGCAGTTAATTAAAATCTCAGGGAGACACTCCTTGGGGCAGGAAGGAGACTGGGAAGACCCATAGCACTGTTACCCAAGCAGCTGGGCTTATGTCAACCAAAACCACGGCTGCTCCTTGCTTAAACAAATCCTGTTCTGTCAGGGAAAGCAAAGCCTTCCATGGGAAGGGTTTCTCTCTTGATGTTGCTCTGCCTTAGCTGCTGAAGGGAAAAAGGCATCTTCACTATTGCTCCTGTAAAACTGTGCTGCTGTCCAACTTGAATACAGAGATGTGGCCTTGCCCCACTTACCTTGCTGTGAGGCTAACCCTGCCTCCTGCCCTTTAGCTGCTGCCACAGTCGAACTAGAGCAATGAAAAGCAAAGGTAATGTGTATTAATGACTCTGAAAGTGCTTGGACTTGCACTGAAGTGGCCTGCACAGCACAGTAGCCAGAAATCTCTGTGCAGAAGGCAGAGTGACTGAGATGAGTATGGCTGGGAGGAGGGCACCAGGTGTGCTGCTGTGCTGGCCTGGAGAGGAGTGGAACCATAGGTGGAGGGACAGATCCTGCCTGCTGTGGTGCTAGGAGGGTGGCAGAAGCTGCTTTAATGGGCTAATGCCCTGCTTTAAAAACAGAGAAGCTCCTACTCTCCAAATGGAAATACAGCCCCTTATTGATGTCAGGAGCTTTTGCTTGGAAGATTCTGTTCCCCAGCGAGGTAAATATTTATTGCAATTCCTCAGTGTGCAGCGGAGCAGGGTCTGGAGCCAGGATCTTGCAGGAGACTGTTTATGTGCGGGCTGTTCTTGGCGCTAATTCCGAATTTCCTGAGGCTGAGGACGAGGAGCAGGTCCTGCGTGTTGGTTGCTCCCAGACTCGCTCGTCCAGCCCGGCGTGGCTCTGCAGGGGAAGGAGTGACCAAAACAACACCTGGGTCCCTCTGCTCTGCCTCTGTGGCCGCACAGATGTGGTCAGGGAGGGCTGGAGAGCCGCTGCTGGTTGCTCACCCCATGCTCAGAGAGGGGAAGGAACCTGACAGGGAGTTCAGAGCCCTCAGAGGGAGGAAAATGCTTCTGGAAGTGACAGGTTTCCTGAAGTGCAGCTGTATTATCCCCAACAGCACGTGCTGTGTCTGCTGCTCTCTGGGCCCAAGCCAAGCCAGAAGCAGGCAATGTCTTTGTGAAGGAACAAACCAAAAAATCCCCGCCGAGCCCCGTGCCTTGAACACCCAGCCTGTGGTGCTGCAGCTAGCCAGGAAAATCCCTGCTGGTGAAATGTTTGTTTGTATAAATGCTCACACGGGGATGGCTGATAGCGTAGCAGTGTCTCGAGTGCTTTGTGCCGATAACTTCCCCTGCTGCTGCTCTTTGCTGGCACCTCTGCTTTGAAATAGCAAAACTGTGCTGCTGGCAGAGCTCGACAGCCTGGGCCAAGCCTGAATCTTTACTACTTCTGATTAGATTAAAATGGATGGTGGGAGGGGAAGCATTTGTAGGGCGCAGCGTTGGGAATCGTGGCTGTACAAACAAGCTGAGATTAGCTGCATGGTGAGCTAGGGAGGAAGGGCACCCTTTGAAGTTGGGTGTCTGCCTGGCTGAGTTTTGCTAAGGCTCTGGCATGGGGGAGCAGAAAGATCCCAAAAGTGCACGTCAGAGATTTCTTGCAGAGTGGAAATTCTGCTTGTGTGCGTGTTCGGGGAAGCTTTGGGGTGTAGCTGGATTCTAGGAAAGGGCAGTGAGGGCAGGCTTCTTCCTGGCATGTGGGGGAAGTGGGACATGTGAGATCCCAAGTTTGAAGTGTCAGCATGAAAAGCCATCCTTGATGGAAAAGCTGCTTTGCTGGGGCATTTATATCCTTTTTTTCTTCCACAGACAAGGATAGAAACATTTATTCTAGACTAGGGCAACTCCGAGTGAGTTGTGAGCTGGAAAAATCATAAATTCCTTTTTTTAAGCTTGAACAGAATCTTTCCAGCTTCTTATCTGAGTTCTGGACGGTGAAGCATATGAACTACTTATGATTAGGTTTGTAAATACCATTAAAAAAAAAATCTCTTTATGAACTAGGTGTGTATCATGGCCTGTGACCGAGAGAACCCTTCAGGGGCGTGAAACGTCTGTCACAGTTGCTTTCCTCTTGAGTCACATGAGAACTCCTGCTTTTTCCTCCTGTAGTTTTCCTCCAAACTTTCTTCATTTTGCTTCAGGCCAAGTGATGAAGACACAACCAAACTTTCTTTTTCTTCCAAACTTTCTTCATTTTGCTTCAGGGCAAGTGATGGACACACAGCCAAACTTTCTTCTTCCTCTAAGCTTTCTTCATTGGCTTCAGGGCAAGTGATGAAGACACAGCCATCTGCAACTGTCTGCAGAGCTTTATGTCCCTGAGCTGGAGTGGGGAGCAGTCATCTTCCCACTCAGGTTTTAGAGTTCGGAATTGAGTGTGGAGCTGGGAACTGAGTGTTTAGAGCAGCTATTTTGCCACCATTGCAGTAAACATATCCCAGCATGTGCCTGTCTGGCAAAGGACTCAATCTTAATGGCTTTGCTCTTGGCTGATAGTCAGGCAGAAGCAGTTAAACAAGAGTTCATTCCTTTTTAATCTCTCTGTCCTCCTGCTCCTGCAGCGTGGTGTGGGCTGGAGGGAGCAGGCTGTGTGTCAGCAGGAGCAGCTCAAAGGTGGCTGAGGTTTGACTTTGTGAGTGCAAGGAGCCTATTTTGAGCAGGCAGGGGCTGGGAGGGTTCATCCCTGCTGCAGGGGACAGGAGTGGCCCTGGGAGCCCGGGATTACTGTCACTGTCACGGGGATTATGGCTCTGCTGCCACATGAGCCCTGAGAGCTGCTCGTGGCCACAGGGCTTAAAGAATCACCCAGGGACTGACCAAGGGGGGAGAGGGATAGGGCTGGGATGGGGCTGGATGTGCCTTCTGCACGTGGGCTGTGCAGGGTGAGCACACTGGGAGGTGCAGACCTGCTTGGACAGGCACTGGGCTCACCTGGAACAAGGGATGCTCTAAGCAGCTCAGCAGTTCCCTGGCCTACCTCATGCTTCTGCTGTCTTATTGAGCAAAACCCTCTTTTTTGCTACTGAGAACAATTAAAAAGAATTGTTTTCCCCCCTTTGGTGAGAGGCACAGACCATGCAGTAGCTGCTGTGGGTGCTGGGCCTGCCTGCAAGCCCTGGGCTGCTCTCCACTCTGATTTCACCTTTCCTCACTGCTGTGGGTTTGCCTTTCTGGGTCATTCTGGTGGGAGTGCTGTCAGGGGAGATGGGCAAGGCTGGCCCTGCTCTAGGGCTGCCTGGGAAGTGTGGCGCAAAGGTGGTATTTAACTATGTCTGGAAGCCTCAGGTGATCCTGTCATGCAACTAAATGCAAACATAGCCTGGATGGGAGCTGTGTAACTTTTGTCCCTTGGCACAAAGGCCAGTGCAGGCCATGTGTGCTGCAAGTTTTGTGGGACAGACTGACCAGGAATGGGTGGTAAAATGATACCTCCAGGCATGATCACAAGGAGCTGGCACAAGTGGATTTTTTTATTATTTTACTGTGGCTGGTGTGTTTAGGGAGTTAGGTGTGACTTCACTTGAAATGTTGATATTTGCTTTGCTCTCAGGACTAAACTGACTTCTGGGTGTTTATTTTCTTCTCCCTTAGGTGGAGCTGAAGCATGAAGGGAGTGAAGGGTATTTTGTGGGGTAACACAGACCCTTCCCTTACCTGTGTGGAAGGAGCTGCCTCTGCTGGAAGCTCATGTCACTTCTAATAAGTTTTTTTAATGTTTATTTAGATGGGAAGATAGAGCAGTCTTTGCCTGTTGTCACTGCACTCCTCCCTGCTGTGGAGATGAGCTCTGTCTGGCAGTTTCACCCTGATTTGAGCTGCCCTGTTTCCAGTGCTGTGTGGCTCCTCTGCTTTTGGGGGAGCAGATGTTGGGACATCAAGGGGGTGAGCTCACTCCTACCCCCTGCTCTTTCACATGCTTGGTGTGATCTTTAAAGCCTTCCTGCTTTGTGGGCTCCTGCAAGGGCTGGGTGGAAGTATGGAAATCCCCTCTCTTGGGTTCTGTGGTTTGCAGGGCTCTGCATCCTTGCAGCTGCTCTTGTTGTTTAGGAGCCCTTCCTGATTATGCTGTGTGTTGTGGTGCTGGCAGGTGACACCTGTCTGTGACAGCACAGGGGCTGGTGAGGCTATTTTATTTTGTGGCTATTTTATTTTGTGTTTTGCTGCTTGCTGCAGTGAGATGAGGTGGTGATCCGTACCCTGACCCTGAGTGCAGAGCCTGAGAAGCCCTGGGCACACCTTACACCCACCTATCCCTGCAGGGCACACAGGGTTAACAGGTCTGTGCCTCTGCCACCCCCCAGGCTGGCCCAGCTCCATGTGCCTTTGTCTAGGAAAGGTTGACTTTCACCTTGTTCCTGTTTACCCCCAGGTTTATGTACACAGTGCTGGGAAGGGAGGCCAGGAGCGAGCGCTGGGTCTCCATGCCAAAATTATAAACTTGATAAAGGGCTCTGTACACTGTGAGTACCCTGCAGGTCTGACTCCCTGTGCAGCTTGCTGGCTGTGACCCTTCAAAGGAGCTTTTAATGAACTCTGTGTTTGATCAGAGGCGAGGGACAGCTGTAAAAGGCAGTTCCATGTTTGGAAAACTTTGTCTCTGCCCCAAAACACCATTTGGGTTTTTTCAAAAGGGTTGCAAAGGCTGTGGTGAGGACATGTAGGCTGGGGCAGATGAGCTGCCTGGGTTTGTTATCTCCCCGGACTTGCCAGTGGCTGGGGAAATTCACACATTGCACAGAAACTTTGCTCACTGCCTCAATAAAGAGCTGATTTTGTTTTGAGAGGAGGTGAGTGCTGTTCTGGGGCTGCAAGGGAAAACCCCAGGAGCACGAAATGGGGTGGGATGGGGTAGGGATGGAGCACAGCAGGGCTGCCTGGGCTCCCAGGGGTGCTGTTCCTGTGTCTCCACTGAGCAAAGAGTGTCTGCCTTCATTCACTAGTGCAGCCTGTCTCAAACATCAGCCCTCTGTGCCCAGCTTTTCCAGGAATGGCTCTCACAGTTCACGTGCCTGACGTGCTGGCTGTCTGGCAGGGAATAAACTCTTATTTATTTATTTATTTTTGCCATTGAAAGGCAGGAAAAGCTTCAGCTGTTTAATCTCCCTTCGTGCTTACTGGGGATAAAGCTGCTTAACATGAGGAAGAAATCCTTGAACTGGACTCCTGCAGGGAAGGTTGATTCCTGTACAGACCCCTCTTGGAGAGGAGCACATTGGTTGTAGGACTGCATTTCAGCTGCCAGGGTGAGGTGGGGCTGCACAGGCTGGATTCCAGTGCAGGACAGCAGGTGGGGAAGGCAGGCTCAGAGCTGGCAGCTGCAGGAGGTGTTCAGCTGGATGTGCCAGGGATGACTTGGCAAGTGCTGACCATCCTCCTGTGGTCATCTCAGAGCTTTTCCCTCTTGGCAAGTACTGACCATCCTCCTGTGGTCATCTCAGAGCTTTTCCCTCTTGGCAAGGGCTGACCATCCTCCTGTGGCCACTTTGGAGCTTTTCCCACATCCTGCAAGCCAGAGGATATACAGACACCTTCCGTGGTGCACCAGGCAGCAGAGCTGCAGGGAGCACTGTGTGCTCTTGTAAAAGGATGTGCTTCTTTAAACAACCCTCTAGGGAGCTCTTATGTGGCACTTGGGAAGGCCCAGAGCTGTGAGGGTGCCTGTGTGTGCCCTCTCACAGGTGTGTATGTGAGGAATGTGCCTGCCCCAGCCCTGCACTGCAGTGTTAACCCTTCCCAGCCTGCCATACCCCAGCTCCCAGGCAGGGCTGCTTCCTAGAAGGACCTGCCTTTAAACCTGGAGAGTAATTGTGCAGGTGCCCAGCAGCCCTTGGACTTCCCTGTTGGATGAACCTGTCATGTGAGGCCACTGCCCACAAGAAAAGTTTCCTGTATGGTTTGAGGAGTTCTTGGCGGCCTCCAGGAACTTCCCTATCCTTGCTCAAGAGGATGATGAAAAATGAGCTCAGGGAACGCTCCCATTTAATCTTATTTATGCTTGTGAGTCAGTAATTTCCTTGTTATGTGCCCTGCTGGTAAACACTGTGTGTGCTGATTTAAATAGGGGTTTTTGATAGGCAGCCCACAGCGTGCACTAATCACTGTGGCTGTGTGCCACCACTCAGCTCGTGGCTGAGCTGATCTGATAAGGCCACTGGGCTGTCCAGCCACCCCAGGGCTTAAACCTGGCTTTTCTTGAGCTGCCCTTGTTGGACATTGCTGCCTGTGACTCATGGTGAGGTACAGGGTGAGCTGGCACTGGGGTGTGGCTCTGCACAGCTCTTGCCAACACCAGTCTGTGCCTGGTGCAGGGCTTTTGGGATCTGCAGCAGATGTGCTCCCCAGCCCCAGGAATTGAGTTCTTCCTGCCCCTCCATGAAGTGGCCAGAAGCTGCCCTGGGAGCAGCTACTGCCTGCTGGCAGCAGCTTCCACTGCAGGGCTGGCTGAGGCTGGGTTTCACATATCTTGAAATTAATTTGCCTTGGAGCAAGTGATCCATAGCGGCAGGAATGCCTGATTCCAGGCTGGGAGAGGATTCCTTCCAAGCTGCCTTTGCTCCCAGCCCCCTTCCCAGCACCTAGTGCCAGGCTTGGCATAGCAGGGAGAGAGGGTCTGGCCTCAGCACTTCATGCCCTCTGGGCTGTTCATCTGCTTGTCCTGTAGAGGGGTTGCTGGGGAAACCAAAAATGCCTCAATAAGCAAGGAAAAGCACATCCAGTGCTGCTGCTGCTGCTGCTCCTGGTGCAAACTGAGAAACATCTTGTGCTTGTTTGTGGCCAGCCCTGTGTGCCAGTGGGCAGGGGAATGGGGCTGTGGGCAGGAGAATGGGGCTGGAATCGGGGCTGTGGGCAGGGGGATGGGGCTGGAATCGGGGCTGTGGGCAGAGGAAGCTGACACATGGCTCATGGCTGATTGTTAGCCCTGGTTAGGGATCAATAGCAGATGTCATTCATCACCTCTGGGCTGTGGGATGGGCCACACCTGGCCAGGTGAGCAGGGGGGTGACCCCAGGGCTCTGTGGTGCTGCCATCCAGCTCTGAGTGTCCCCAGCAGTCCCTGATCCTCCTCACCCCAGTGAGGCTGTAGCCTGGAAACCTTGCATTGAGAAAAACCCTCATGGAATGCTCTTCTGGCTGGACAAAACCTTTGTCAAGGCTCCCCAAGCTGTCCTGTGAGGCCAGCACAGAAGAATGTTGTCAGCTTAGCCCCCAGCTAAGGGACCTGTCCATCTGCATTGTGCCTCTGGCCTGGGGCAAGGGGCTGAGCCCCCTCCTTGGTGGTGATTTCATGGCTCTGGAAGCATCTGGAGTCTGTGGGGTGGTGTTGAGCAACCCCAGAGCTCATACCTGTGGTACCCTCACTGGCCTGGCCCCAGGGCTGTGGGGTGAGGAGGAATACTTCTGGGGAGTTGCATAACTTTGGTGAGGGCAGGAGATTGGGGCTTGTGGCTCCTCGAAGGTCCAAGTGCAAATGAGCTCTGGTGTGCAAATTGCCCTTGTGGGCAAACAGCTGATATCTGGGAGGCTCTCCAGCTTTCCTGCTGTGACTGCACTCCTTGGGCCTTTGGATCCTGGAGATGTTTTATGGGTTTGTTTGTTTACATGCCTTTAAAGAAGGTGATGCAGGGGAAGCTCTTCCTTCAGGCAGGTCATTATTGATAGCAGTGCTCTTGAACTCAGCCTATATTGCACTGCAGTTCAGCTGAACTCACAGAGCAGCTTTTAACCCTTGGCTGATAAAATAGCCTTGTTCTCCTATAAAGAGTGAGGGATTGCTTTGACATGAAGCTGTGGTGCTATGCAAAAAACTGCCCTACACCCATCAGGCTTTTTCCCTGGGAATTACAATTCCCTCCTAATTCTCCCTTATCACAAGCTGAAGGTGCTGCTGTTCCAAATGCTTTGCCACAAACTCCTGACCAAGATCCTGTTGTGATATTTTCACCCTGTGTGTTTGGGTGAACCTCTTCAATGTGTAGCCCTCGGGAAATTCCCCTCCCAGCCTGGCTCTCACTTCTGTTCTGAGAAATTCTAGGGAAATTCAGCTGATAAAGATAATGCTTTTGATGGAGAGGAAATTCAGCATTTAATGTTTTTTTTTTTCTGGTGGAAGTGATATGCTCAGGCTCTGAACCTTCTGTGAAATGCTTCTGGAGAGTTGTTTCATATTTAACACGTGTTTAACATGTCTTCACCCCCATTTACAGGTGAGGGAAACTGAAACCATGGATGCTGGATGGCTGGACTACCCTGCCTCTGGGGACCTGCCAGATGATGAAGACATTGGTGAATTCAGGCCTCACTTAACCTCTGATGGGTTAGATATAGATGAGACATCTGGGTCAGGAGGTGAGTGGCGAAGTGGATCTCCCTCAGCAGCTGCTGTGGAATTTCTTTCAGCACCAGCCCTTGAGTGATGGGCTAAATCACAGCCAGAGCTGCAGAGACAGCACAGTGCCAGGTGGAGATGAAAACTGTGACTCCAGTCACTCCGATGAGAACAGTGAGAGTTGTGGTGCTGTGATGTTGAATCACTCAGGGAGGACAGATGGAGTCCAGCCAAGCTTGTCTTGCTGCAAATAAAAAAGCCTTGTGCTGGCTGGATCTTTTTCCTGTTGAACTCCAAAGAACTGCTGAGAAACTTTAAAAAAAATAATCTATTGTTGAGGCAGTGTTAAAAGGCTTAAAGTTAATGTCTCAGTTGAGGCCAAACAAGGTAAAGGAGTAACTGGTGTTCAAGTGAACTCTCTGTGACATGCAAAGCTCCCTGCCCAAACCAGTTTCTGTAGCTCTGTGTCCCTTTATGTGAACATTTGTTCTCTAAAAGCAAAAGAACAAATGCTGCAATCGGTGCCTGGCGTGTCTGGGCAGATCTGGAGGTTTGGTGGAGGATCCTGTAGGGGTGGGTGGTGGGAGCAGTGCCCTCCATTGGCGTTACCTGGGGAGCTGTGGCAGACCTGCTCTGCAGGGCCAGTGGGTCCAGCCTCAGGTCCCTCCCCGTGGAGAGGTGTTGGCTTCAAGATTTCACCTCGTGGTCTTGTGCAATCCAAGCCATTCAGTGATCAATAGTGCTAGGAGATAAGGGGGAATTGTAGAGGACAAGAGTCCTAATATGTGCAGTTGCTGGTATTGCAGGAAGTGTCTGAATCCTGTAAAAACAACATGTAATGAGGCAAAACCTTGAGAGCCCTTTCTATTTTTTTTGCCCCTTCTGCAGACTACCCAGACTCTGAAGATGGCTTGTATCTGACCACCATGGAAACCCCTCTGGTAGGTATTACTCAGTGTGTCTTTAAGCAGCATGTAGCTCCCCTGGTCTGTCTGTGAAACCTTCTGAGCACCCTCCTGCCCTGCAGGACGTGGCATCAAGACAAATCCACCTGCATGAGCAGGCACAGAGTGTTTGTAATGCTCTGAGCAAACTTTGCATTCCCTGCACACCCTCCTGGTTTCAGCTGTGGGCAGGCTGGGTGCTGCTTGCTGATGGGTGTGGTTTGTCTGTGTTCTGTAGATATCTGACAACTATATCCCTGGAGATACTGGCAGAAAGATAGAAGGTGAGAAGGAAAACACAATGGTGGACAATGAAATCATTCCAGACAAAGCTGTACCTCTGGAGGAGAACCTGTCCAACAAGATCTCCATGGCAAGCACGGCCAACAGCAGCATCTTTGAGAGAACAGAAGTCCTTACAGGTAATAACTCCACCTTGAACGGGTAAATCATTAATAATGAAAATGAGAATGGCTTCTGTTGTTCCCTGTTTCTCTGGGGAGCAGCTCCCTGGGGAATGAGCTGCTTTACCATGAGTGGCTGCCTGCAGCAGGGTGGCTCTGCCTCCCAGAGCCTGCTGCTGCCTTTGCTGGGATAAACAGCTCATTTTTGAGCCTGCCAGCTGACTGCTGGCTTGACTCATGTGGCAGCTGCTCTGCACCCAGGTACTGCCTCTACAAGAGGTGTCTCTGGCCATAAAGCAGTGACATCAGTTTCATATCAAGCACAGGCATTTTCCTTCCAACCTCTGCCCAAGTTCTGCCTTTTCTGGGCTTTGCCAGGAGCCAAGCAGCCCCTCTAAGGGGTTCCAGCTGTAGGAATCTGAGTACCAATGTCCAGAGCAAAACCAAGTGAGTGCCTTCCCCTCAGTGTGTGGGACAGGCGTGTCCCCAGCACATTGCTGCTTCAAGCACTTGGCCTGATGGCCCAGGTACAAACCCAAACCCTTTGTGCTGATCTGCAGCCATCCTCCCAGTCAGAGAAGAGATGGGAAGAGTGGATTGCAAAACCATTTAGCAAAGAAGCTGATTTAGTGCAAGCAATACGTGTCACAACAAGGAATAAACTTCAGTGACTGTTGTGGCCATGCTTGGTGTGAGGAGAGAGGAAATCTTGGTGGTGTTTTGCAGGTTTGTGGGTCTTGGCTGTTGAGGTTTTCTGATTTTTTTTTTTCCTTTTTTTGAGGGAAGTGGTGTTGGTAATTGGGTGTTGATGAATTGAAATACAGTCCCCAGGGTGTGCTCACACAGATTGCTAACAAAGCATTCAGATTGGAGCTGTACCATTTTTCTGTGGGTTGTGGTGGGGCTTTTTTGAGTGGTGGGTTTTTTTTTTTTTTTTTGTTTGTTGGGTTTCTTTGTTTGTTTGTTTTTGTTTGGGTTTTTTTTTTTTTGGTAGGTATTTTTGTGGTCTTTTTGAGGTTTTTTTTGGGTTTTTTTTTTTTGTTTGTTTGGTTTTTTTGGGGGGGGTTGGTTTTTTTTTTTTTTTTGTTCTGTCTCTATACAGGGAGAACATCTTTTGTCAACATTTCTTTTTTGGACTGAACTGGAAGATTAGCTCAAACTGGTTAGTGTGGAACATGTGATTATTCTGTGGCTGGACTGGGAGCCATCCTGGCCTTCCCCAGTAACATCTGCTGTTGCTGACAGTGCCAGCACAGGCTGTGACGGGCACACGGACACTGTCTGAGGCTGCTGCTCTTGGAGCAGTGGTGGTTTGGGGTTGTCCAGGCTCATTCCTGTCTCTTTCCTCCCCAGCTCTCATCGCAGGAGGAGCAGTGGGTCTCCTGTTTGCCATCTTCCTGATCCTGCTCTTGGTCTACCGCATGAAGAAAAAGGACGAGGGCAGTTACGACCTGGGCAAGAAACCCATCTACAAGAAGGCCCCCACAAATGAGTTCTATGCCTAAAGCTCAGCAGCACCTTGTGCCCATCAAGGGACAAGCAGACTGTACTGAAACACTGTGCCCTCAGATGAGATGTGCTGAACAAATGCTTTTTCTTTTTTTTATTTTTTGGATTGAATTTCAAAGTGACTTTGAGAAAAAACAAACTTCCTTCGTGACCCTTCCCATCCCACTCAGCTAACAAGGGCCCAATGAAATACAAAGAGTCTGAAAAAAGACCTCAGTGTGTTTTTTTTTTCCATAAGTTAGCGTAAAAAGAGTAAAGATGCCAAATTTTCTGCTTGGTTTTATGGAGGGTATATAAACACAAACCAGACTGTATGGAAGCAAACACCATGTGTTTGCATCCAGCGTGCTGTCCTGGGATTGGCTGCTTCCATAGAAGATGGCTTTTTTTTTTTTATATAAATCTTGCTACTAGATGTCTTGCAGCAGGCTGTTGATGTGAAGCATTTTTGTGGAGAACTATTTATGAATCTCTTACACTACAGATAATGTTGCCTTATCAGGGAGTAAAAGGCCCACGAGGGCTCCATATCCCTGAATGCCATAAAGGGCCTATGGGAATGTCCTCCCCAGGAGATTTCTGTCTTTTCCTGTTGGCCCCAGGCAAGGGTCATTAGTCCTTGAAATCAGGACAGCCAGTTGTGTTTGGCTATGGCAACACCCTTTCCTTGCCTTCAGTCTCTTACCTTTTTTTAAGGATGGCTTGTAGGATTTTTTTAATAACAAAATTTTAAAGAAAATAGCCTAATGTTTATATAAAGTTTGTAGAAATTGTTTTGAAATAATAAAAAAAATAATCTACTTTTTTAATTTCCTCAGATTTATTTTTTCAATCCCTTTGTGTTTCCTTTGGCTGGGCATTTCTCTAGAGATGCTGTTTTATATGATTCCTATTCTGAACTGAAGCAGAGTTAGTTACAGAGTGTTACAGGTTTCTTCTAGTTCTACAGCAGCTACTATAGAGGGTAAAAATATTTATGGTTTTCTCATAACTTTTCTAGGATTTTTAAAAATAAAATAGAATTATTTATAGTTTCTGAAATGGCTGCTTTCTCATTTGGTAACTTTTATCCTTTTTATGTAAAACACTAATATAATGAGTCTCTGTGAAAACTATTTAAGCTTTATTCTGTGAATTTCAATTACAAATTCAAGGCAATAACTTCTGTATGCAAAGTTGGATGCATAAATATGATTGAAGTAGGGAAAAGACAGGAGTAATCCTAGGCTGTAATATATTTCAATCAGTCCTATAGAGCTATATATTATATATTTTACTGAGATATATACAGATGAGAATGAAAAGGCTGGAGTTAATTCTTCAGCAGCCTCATGGTGTGGTATGTAAGAGGCTTTTTGATCTTGTTTGTGCTGCTGTTTGTCCAATGTCTAGTGTGGAGCACCAGGGGCTTGGGAAGGAGCCTGGGGCATCCATGGCTGTGTCCAGATGTGCAGGGCTGGATGCACAGAGTCAGAGCAGAGATCCCCACCTCCAGCTGCCCTTGGGAGCTTCAGTGTGGAGGTGACAACTTTCTGTCCCCTGTGGTGCTGTGCCAAGCCCTGCTTCAGGGCAGGCTGGGTCTGAGCTCTGCATCTCCCGCTGGGGCAGGCTCTGAGCTCCCCTGCTCTGGATCTTTAACCTCCCCTGAGGGTGGGAGCAGCCCCCAGTCCCCAGAGCAGAGGGTGATGTGTGCCTGGTGCCAGGAAGGTGTTACAGAACCATGAGCAAGCTGGGTCCTCCTGCATCTCCCAGTCTGACGTGGTGTGAGACGAAAATCTGTGTGTGGCTCCCCAGACTGAGCACCTGAGCAGGCAGCACTGAGCCAGGCAGTTGCAAAGGCTGCTTGGAAATCTTCATGGCTCCTGAAAGCTCCTTCCTGAGGCTTTGCTTGTGGGCTTGAGGCCAAATCCAGGGAGGAGATAGAATAAAATGTGTCCCCTTGTCGGGGTGAGGCAGGAATGTGTGTTGAGACATCAGGGCAGAGGAGAGATCCTCCTCTGGGTGACTCAGTCCCAGTATGAGTGTTTTTGGGAAACTGGGGGCTCTGGGAGGCTCTCAAAGCTGCACAGAGTTCACAGGAGGCTGGAAAGGAGAGGGAGGGCTGTACTGCCTGTGGACAGCACTGCCAGGCAGACAGGAGCTGTGGCTGCTTCTTGGGATATTCACATTCTCTTGTGTAATTGCTCTTGGGGATTTTCCACTGTTACTGGTTTTGTTGGTTTTTTTTGGTTTTTGTTTGGTTTTTTTTTCCCTTCAAATAAATGGTACTTTCTAAAACTGGCTTTTTGGACTGTTTCTGATCTGAAATTACTTTTGGGAGCCGGATAACTGGGAGCTAAATGTTTGTGTAACTGCTTGGTTACTGAAGGGGGAGGCAGGCTGGGACCTGGCCTGCAGCTCAAAGGGGCTTTGTCAGCAGCTCCTGAGCTGCCTGCAGTGCTCAGCCATGCAGGATTCCCAGAGCAGCAGCAGCCCTGGGCCTCTGGAGCTGCTCAGGTGAAGCAGGCACAGCACAGAGCCATGGGGTGAGTGTCCTGCTTGTGATCAGTTCTGTGATGGCACTCTGAGGGTGCTGTCCCCTTGTGATCAGGAGGGGCAGAGGGAGGTAGAAGGCACATCCCCTGTGCCCGTCCCCTGAAATGAAAGCAGTGCACTGGGTGTTTTGCTTAATCAAGTTTCAAGCCAACCCTGTTTAACCAATGCAGGGTGCAGAGCTGATCAGCTGCTCTGGGAGCAAGTCCACAGTGATTTCATGCTGTTTGGGGTTAAACAGCTGCACTTTCAGGCAGGAGGAATCTGCTAGCAGTTCATCCAAGCTCCCCTGCTCTGTCACCTTGGTGCTCTCCATGGACAGGGCTCACCTCTCCCCTGGCAGGTGGGAGAGCAGGGGCTGCTCACTGGGAACAGTGTGAGGCTCCTCACAAGTGCGGCATTTAAATGGATTATCATCCTCGAGAAAATCTAATTCCCTTCTCCCCGGTGGGAATTCCTGCTCCAGGTGCTTTGGATTAGCACGGACAGAGGAAACAAATTGGGACTAGCACTCAGGGTGAGGGAGCACGTGCTCCTATGCTCCTTGCTGCCTGCCCTGTGCCAGGTGTGCTCTCAGGTGCTCTGGGAGTCTCCTGCAGTGCCAGGAAAAGCAGAGCCCTGTGCTCCCAGGGCCCTGCAGTGCCCATGGGAGCTGCTGTTTGTCAGCACATGGCTGACGTACCCTGCCAGCTCCGTGTTCTCCTGCCTCTGACAGCTTCTTGGAAGTGCTGCTGCTTGGAACAACCTACGTTTGTCACTTTTTGTTGTTTTTTTTTTCTATTTTGCTTTTCCCTTTCTTTCTCTCCTGGGCTTCGTCTCTTGGTTGCAAGAATGCTGTGTACTTTCCAAAACTGCCCTCGCTCAGCGTAGAAGTGCCTTGTTTTTGCAAAGCAATCTGGACGGGCAGCCTGCAAATCCCCAGAGCTCCAGCCTGGCTGCCTGCCTGTCCTTGCAGAGCCCCAGCTCCTGAGATGGATTTGTCCATCTGCCTTCCTGCCCTTCCAGCCAGCCTGCCTGTACCTGGTTGTGTGCTGAGAGGCACCAGCACTGTGACAATTCCTGGTCTTCATCTCTGACCTCACAGATGGCACTTTTGGTTTTTTTTCTTAGTGCTACTCTGGTTTAAAACCAAAAGGCTGAGGATCTTTATCTGGCTTAAAAATAGCTGGAACCCTCCCAGGTACTGATGTGATTGAGCAGCCAGGGAAGGTCTGTCATTCCCAAATGCTCCCTGAATGAGGGACATGGAGGAGCTGCAAAATTAGGTGTAACCTTGCTGACCTTTATGGTTTCCAGGGGGTTTTGAGGTGATGTTTGTGGGTGTTTGAGCCCCTTGTTTAGCAGTGTGAGCTGAGGCACTGGGTTGTGTGCCAAAGGTGCCAAAATGGCTCACAGCAGTGATGTGCTGGTGATTGTGTCTGTTCCCAACACCTGGAACCTGCAGAGTCTGGGAGAGCACAATTCCTGTGGCCTGGAGCTGTGGTGTTTGCCATGAGCATCCCATGACCCTCCCCAGACCCCTGGGTGCTGAGCCAGGTGCTCAGCTGGGCTCCCTGTGGCAGGACACCGTGACACGCCCTGGCCCACCCGATATCCCGGTTCCTCCCCATCATCCTGACTACTCCAGTTATCCCGGTTCTGCTCCCCCTGCCCCATTATCCCTGTTTCCCCCCTTTATCCGCCTCCCCTCATTATCCCTGTTTCCCCCGTTATCCCGCTTCTGCCCGTTATCCCGGCTCCTCCCCGTTATCCCTGTTCCCCCCCCCGTCATCTCGATCCCCCTCGTTATCCCGTTTCCCCCGTTGTCCCTGTTCCCTCCGTTACCCCAGCTCTGCCACAACCCCCCCCCCCGCCCCGTTATCCCGGCTCTGTCTCCCCGGTTATCCCAGTACCCCCCGTTATCCCTGTTCCCCCCGTTATCCCTGTTCCCCCCGTTATCCCGGTTCTCCCGTTATCCCTATCCCCCCGTTATCCCGGTTCTCCCGTTATCCCTGTTCCCCCCGTTATCCCTATCCCCCCGTTATCCCGGTTGCCCCGTAATCCCTGTTCCCCCCGTTATCCCTGTCCCTCCCCGTTCTCCTGGTTCCCCAGTTGTCCCGGTTTCCCCCGTTATCCCGGTTCCCCCGTTATCCCTGTTCCCCCCGTTATCCCTCCCCGTTATCCTGGTTCCCCGGTCATCCCGATTCGCCTCGTTATCCCGGTTCCCCCGTTTTCCCTGTTCCCCCCGTTATCCCTGTCCCTCCCCGTTCTCCTGGTTCCCCGGTTGTCCCGGTTCCCCCCGTTATCCCTCCCCGTTATCCCGGTTCCTCCCCGTTATCCCCGTTCCCCCCTGTTACGCCGGTTCCCCCCGTTATCCCTCCCCGTTATCCCGTCCCGCTCCCCGCGTGTCTGCTGCCCCCTCCTGGGCACGCCCGGTACTGCAGGGCCCCCTGCCCCCGGCTCTGCCCCGCTCCCGCTGCCTCCCACAGCCGAGGGCACCTTCAGGGGCCTTGCCCCGGCTCCCAAAGCCAAGGGCACCTTTAGGGACCTTCCCGCTGCCTCCCACAGCCGAGGGCACCTTCAGGGGCCTTGCCCCGGCTCCCAAAGCCAAGGGCACTTTTAGGGACCTTCCCGCTGCCTCCCACAGCCGAGGGCACCTTTAGGGGCCTTGCCCCGGCTCCCAAAGCCAAAGGCACCTTTAAGAACCTTCCTGCTGCCGTCCACCGCCAAGGGCTCCTTTAGGGGGCTTCCTGCTGGCTCCCACAGTCAAGAGCATCTTTTAGGGGCCGTCTCTGCTGGTTACAGGCTGCCCGACCTGCCCCGCTGTGGGTGGGAATTCTGTGATCTCACTAATGGTGGTGAATCCTGCTGGATGCAGGAATTTGTCCTTTCCTGTTTTCTTTTTTCCCCTTTCCTCCCTTCTTCCCCCCCTTTTTCCCCCCCCCTCTGCCTTCCCCCCTGCCCCATTCTGCCCGTGGGGTTGGCCATGGGCAGGGATGGATACAAGTCCCATGGATGTCCTCATGGATTTCCCTTTATGTCCCCATGGATGTCCCCATAGCTCTGTGAAGGTCCTGGGTGCTGGGGATGTCCCCAGTGCCAAAGGCACTGCCTGACCTGTGGGCCCTGCCCTTGCTGCCACAGTGTTGCCCTGCCAGCTCTGGGTAGGGCGGAGCCTTGGGGCATTTTGCCCAGTATTGGAGGGAAAAGACCTGGTTTATACTCCCAGGCTGGTTATTTTGGGGAAGTGGGGGGTGCAGGAGCTGGTCTGGCTGCTTGAGGCACATGGAGGGGAACAATGGAGCCACTGTGCAGCCTCAGGCCCGGCTCCGTCAGAAAGGTCCAGCGAGGGGTTTTCAGCACGTTCCTATTCCGCTGCTCAGGTATAATTACACAGGGGAACAAAGAGCCCTTCAAACCCCCCAGCACAGCCCGGGGCTGTGGGCACACACACGTGTTGGTGCTCAGCAGGGTGTGAGGGGACAGTGACCATGCACACCCACAAAAACAGCCCAGGGGGATGGTGACACTGGGCAGGGCTTAAGAACAAACCTTGGGTGCATCCCCAGCTTCCTTGGGAGCCACAGCTGCAGTGGGGAGGCTCCTCTCGCACAGCCACACTCCTGGTGAGCACCCCAAGGCAGAAAGCAAAGAGCAAATCCCACCCTGCCTCTTGGCACCCACCCTGCTCTTGCTGTTCATTTATGAAGTGCCTTTCCTTCTGCCTCTGGCCAAATCTGCTGCAGAAGCAAGGGGCATCAGTGGGACAGCTGAGGCTTCACCCCTAAGCTGTCCCAGCCCACACCAGCCAGGGCGGGAGGTTTGATTTAGCAGGGCGTGGGGCAGGGGGTTCTTGCAGGCAGCACCACCACGCAGCCGGGTGCCAGTGTGCTCCATGCATGGCTGTCACAGACATCTTCTATGGAAAATCCTTTCCTTAGGATTTTTCCTCCTGAGAAGCTGAGCAGCCTCAGGAACAAAATGTAAACAATGGGTATCTGCTGCTGTGGAATGCAACAGGTGCATCTGTGATTGGCCCATGTTAGATGTTTGTAATTAATGGCCAATCACAGTCAGCTGGCTTGGACAGAGAGCCCGAGCCACAAACCTTTGTTATCATTCCTTCCTATTCTATTCTTAGCTAGCCTTCTGATTAAATCCTTTCTTCTATTCTTTTAGTATAGTTTTAATGTAATACATATAATAAAATAATAAATCAGCCTTCTGAAACATGGAGTCAGATCCTCGTCTCTTCCCTCAACCTGAGACCCCTGTGAACACTGACACACATGGCACTGCACGGTCCTGCCTGCTCCCCACAGTGCTCTGGGCAAAGCCATGGGTCCTGCCAAGCCCCACAGCCTTGGGGCTGTGCATGGGCACCCAGGGGTGCTGCTCAGCCCCTCCATTGGCAGCTCCACTGGTGCCTAATCCCCCCTGGCCTCACGGGGAGGGAGCTGAGTCCAGTCCTTTCCTCCTCAGTGCTGATCTGTGACTGCCTGCCTGCTCTGCACCCCAATTCCTGCAGCAGTGCATGGAAATCAGGGCCGTGTTTTCAAGCCCAGTTGTTTATTTAAGCTGTTTAAAAAGCAACTTTCCTTCCCTAGTGAATCCTAAGAAAACTATGCATGTGTTTCTTTTGAGAGCAGGATGAAAGGAGATTGCCAGTGCTCTGTCCCCCTCACTGGATCCCCAAAGTCCCCAGCAGTGCTGCAGCGTGGGGCTGACCACAGGGAGCTGTGCCAGCACTGACCCCACCCCTAAAGAGGCCATCAAACCCCAGTTCCAGCCTTGGGGACACTGCTGGCCCCTGGGACACTGCTGGCCACTGGGCTTGGTCCTTCCCTGAGTTGCAGGGAGCCCAGAGCTTGACAGGAATTAGCTTGTTTTCAGCTTGCTTTTAGGCAAAATACCCAAAACCACTGACAAAAAGCAAGCCTAATTTTCCACAGGCTTTTTGGCTGCATGGGCAGGGCTGAGTGCCCAGGGCTCTGGGCACAGAAGCGTGGCAGTCTCAGGGCTAATAACACCCACTCCTGGCACTGCTGGTGCCACAGGCACCCACGGGTGTCTAACTCTGTCCTTGCTGCTGTTTGGGTTTATTTCAGAGCCTGGCCAGCAGGGCCACACGCCTGAGCAGTTCCTGATGTGCTTGAAGCCTCTTGAGCAGGTAATTGTAATTCCTCAGCAACCCAGCTTGGCTTATTTTGGCCCCAGCATAGTTTTGCATCCTGAGGCCCAGCTGGGTAATTTATAGCTCTGTCAGAAAAAGGATAAAATCAGCACAGCGTTTTTGGGCACTGTGCAGATCTATGGCCCTGTGTGCTGGGGCTGGGAGTGCCCATGGTGGGATGCTCAGGGACCCCACTGGGGTGTGTGGGCAGTGCTGGGACCAGCCTTGCTAGGAGAGGGATTTTATGCCTTGTGGTGCAGTGACTAGCCCTGTGGGAGGATAGAATGTGAGAAAATAAAGATAGTGCAGAAGGTAATCTCACCCCTGAGGAGTTGCAGCTGTACTGATCACCAAAAATTAGGAACAGGCCTGCCCTTGATAGGCCACAGCTGAGACTAGTAAGGAAGAGTGCTACAAAAGAGTGGGTTAGCTGGTCCAGAAGAGAGTTGGAGGTTTTGGCTGTGAAGAGAGATGGAGTTTGTTGTTTGTGCTGTGAAGAGATTTGGTGTTCGTTGGCTGGATTGTGCAGAAGAAGAAGTCAGTGCTGCAAGGAGATGCCTGTGAGAAATCACTGAGAATGTATGGAACTTTTGAAATACGATGACAACACAGCCCCTTGGTTCAGTCTGGCTGGCTGAGTCCCTTTTGTGCCCTGGGCACCAACACCTTGGGGGCAGCTTTCAATAAGAGGTTTCTCCCTGCTCCCTTCCCCTGGCTGATGGGCAGAGCAGCATTCCCACATCCCCTGCTCCTGAGGGCCAGGATGCAGATATTTACACTGAACAGGGTGGGCTGTGGGCCCCTGGCCCTCCTGGAGGCTGTGCTTGGGCTGTGGGGGCTCAGAGCAGGGGAGGCAGGCCGCTGTCAGTGAGTATCTGCTGCTCATCCTGGTGCACATTCCCTGCTGGTGCTTTTCCACAGGGGATGGACAGAACCTGGAGAACTGCCACACTCCTGTCAGGGAGGTCACCGAGTCACAGCACAGCAGAGGGACCTGCCCTGGGGCTGTCCTTGCTGAGGCAAACACCTCTGCTACAGAACAGCCCCACTTTTTACAGCTCCCCCTTCACCCACCCCTTGCACTCAGGGGTTGTAAATCCCCTGCTTTAACAGAGTTTTTCTGGTTTTCCTGCAGGTGTGGTTACAAATTGTCCTACAGGCAATCCAGCCCAGCTGCCACCTCAGTGCCAGGAGCAGTGCCACCAGCTGGGCTGAGTGAGCAGGGAAGGGACAGTGCCCACCCTCCACTGTCCCACAGCTGCCCTCCCCTTTCTGAAAAACACCCAACCAACCCACAGGAAAACCTGCTGGGTGATGTGGGGCAAAATGCAGCGCAGGGGCTGTTCAGAAAGCAGCCAAACCCTTTGATTTGGACAGAAGATGTTCCCCGGAGGTGCCCAGCGTGTGTCCCGGGCTGTCCCGAGCCCCGGGCACGATGGGCAGTCACTGTGATCACCGGGCTGGCTTCACTAGATGGCAGCAGCTTCTTCCACACAGCTCAGTGACACAGCCCGGGCAGGGAGGGAGGCACCAACACGGGCTGAGCGCTCCTCTGGGATGCTGTGTCACGGCGGGAAAGCCAGGATTTCATTTTCTTCTTGATGTTTTTAAAGGGAATGCTCTGCTCTGGGACCTGAAGTGACTGCTTGATGTGGTGGGGCTGGTGAAAGCAGGGGATCCCCATTGCCTTCGAGCCTCACCATCACTGGAGGTGCTAATGCTACACCACATCCCACAGATGAATTATCCCGTGCATCCCTAAAACATTCGATGCTTTTCCTAAATCCAGCTCTTGGAGCCATATAACGGTGTTTTCATGCCCGATTTTATGTCCAGACGTGTTTCTGCTGCCTGGGGACGGGCAGAAGCTGCAGATCCCCATCGCCTTCCAGCCTCACCATCACCTGGAGATGCTCGTGCCACATCACATCCTACACATGAATTATCCCGTGCATCCTTCAAGCATTCGATGCTTTTCCTAAATCCAGCTCTTGGAGCCATGTAAAGGTGTTTTCATGCCCGTGTTCCTGGCTGCCTGGCAGAGCTCAGAGCAGCGCTGTCAGACGGGCAGCACAGAGCCAGGGCCGGCGGACGGGCCGTGCTCCCTGCCCGGACACACGCTGCGTTATTGTGGGATCCGGCAGAGACGTTCCCGAGCGAGAACACGCAACTGCCTGCCTGGCTCCTGTCCGAGACATTTGTGTTAATCAGCGATTATGCAAATAAACAGCTCTGCCACGCTCCCGGCGCGATGGGAGCATCTGTTCCTGTGGCAGGCGAGTGTCCCCTGCAGGAGCTCCCGGCTCCTCGTCCCCAGCGTGGGACCCGCTGTGAAAAGCAGATTAAAGGCAGGCAGAGGCCGGTGGGGAAGGCAGGAGCCCCGGGAGGCTCCCCCAGCCCGCCCTGCCACCTCTCCCCTTTCCCCATGTGGCTTGAATTACTGCGGCTGTTTGCTCAATCCATCGGGCTGCAAGAATGAGCCACTCAGAGCTTTCTTGGCCTCTCCATCCAGCAAAGTGCTGTAAACATAACAAGGCAGGCTTGTTCCAAGCCCCTGAAGTCAAGAAGCAGCGTTCCTCTTGCCCTTTGGTGCTAAATATAACCCAGGATGCTTTCCATTCATAAAATGTGAATTATGCCCTGGCCTGTGAGGGTGGAGAATGGGCTGAGGAGCTGAGGGCTCTGGATACTCCTGATGCAGGCAGCAACCAAAAGGCTTCAGCCCATCCTTGCACAGCCCTCCAGCCCTCCACTGAGCAGATGGGGGAGGAAATGCTGTTGGGGGAAATGTGGGGGATCCTCTGGGTTGATTGAAAATACTTGATTAAAGTATTTTCTTGCATTTCACCCTCGGTGCATTAGGGCTGGGGTGGATTTGCTGGGGAGGTGAGTGCAGGGCATGGTAAGTGTGGGCTGATGAGGTGGCCCAGCAGCGGCACAGGGGAAGCCCCCAGTGCCCCCAGAGCTGTGTAAGATATTTGAGCATTTTCCAGAAATGGGAGCAGTAGAGTCCTGTACCACTTCTCCCAACACCAAATGAGCACATTAGGACTTTGCCTCCTGCTGGAGGAACTTGCTTTTGGATCCCTTGTGGATCTCCATGTGATCATCCTTCTGCTCTCCTCCAGCCTTTTCCTCCACCAGCCCTTGGCTGTTGGCACAGGCTGTAACATTCTCGCAGTTTTCCACAGCAGCTCCAGATGCAGAGATGTGTCTGCTACAGCTTTTTGCCCTCAGTGAGGTTCCTGTTTTGAGGAGGAAGGAATCCCGTCTCCTGGTGGAGTTTAGGGAGGTGCTGCTCCCTGGGAAGCCCTGGGTGAGGATGATGGGACCCAAGCTCTTGTGTTCCCATGGGAACACAGGTACAAGCTGCAGAGGGGGGAGGCCAAGATCCAGGCATGGCTGAGCATTTCCTGCTGGCTGGTGTGAGGCTGTGAGTCCTCTGCAGCCCCAAATTCAGCACCTGGGGCCACAGTGAGGCATGGGGGGCATACAACAAGGCTGAGCATGGACTGCACACAGGGCAGTGCTGCATCTGAGACATTCCAGATCACTGAGAACACACAGGTAACCCAGGTGCTGCTCCAGGTGCTGCAGGCCATGGGGGCTGTGCTTCCCCTGCTCCCCTGCCCCCAGGTCAGGGTGGGTTGGCTGCCACTGTAGTCTGGCTGCTGGGCTGTTTCAAACCCCAGCTCAGGACTGCCAAACCAGAAGGTTTCCAGGTACACCATGGGCCTTTGGATGCCACGGAGATCTAAATAAAGCCTTTAACGCCTACTCTGCAAAATGCTCATGTCCAGCTCCAGGAAAGCTGGCTGCTTTTTATGGCATCCAAATCAGCAGTTTGCTGCTGATGCCAGCAGTGTGTCTAATTGTATAAAACAACAGAGCTTGGCAGAGCCACGCCAGCTAGGGAGGAGCTGGGTTTCACACTGAAGTTTTTTCTCTCTTTTTCCCTTTTCCTTCTTAAATAACCCCATTTGGGCCTCCAATAAAAAACCAAAACATCTGGTGCTGGGTATTTGGCTGCTGGGAAGCAGCTCCTGCTGAGCTGAAAAGCACAGCAGCGATGCAGGGATTCCTGGTATGGATCAGTAACACTTAAGGTTGCATTTGGGCATTATCCCTGTCCCTCCTGGACTTTGAATATATGGCCTGGGGACACTGAGGGAGCTGTGGTGCTCGATGCCAGCATGCAGGTAAATCATGCAAGTCAGTAAAAAGGCAATTGAAGCAGTGCAGAGTCCTTCAAGCCTGATTTATTGATGCTCTCATGTGAGATCTTAGCAGCGTGAGATGCTGCTGTGAGAAAGAGATAAATCAGTAAATCACAGGAGCACGGTGTGGGTTCAGTGAGTGGGGAGAGCCCTTTGGCAGGGCCACCCCAAGCCCTGGATGAGCCCCTCCAGCATGGCTCAGGGCTGCTCCCCTTCCCTAGGCCAGCAGGGAGGCCAAGCCTGTTCCAGCCCAGCCTGCTAGGTCTGCATGAAGAGGTGGAAGTTGGTCCTGGTGAACTCCTGGTGGATGCTGTCCAGTAATTTGTCTGAGTCCTGGGGAACATCAGAGAGGACCTGCTGCCCTGGGATGCAGCTCTGCTCCGGGGTGTAGGTGAATGTGAAGGAGCTGGAGTAGATGAGGCCGTCATCCCTGATGAGCAGGAGCGGGACTGTGATGGGATAGCGCAGCCACCTCCAGTCGCTGCCGAAGGCAGAGACATCAGGGACCACACACACCAGGGACTTGGGGCTCCTGTCAGTGCAGGAGAGGAAAACGTGCATTAACCAGGGAAGATCCCATGCAGGAGCAGCCAGCACTGAGTGTCTGCACTTCTCCTCCATCCTGGAGCTCAGTGTGAGTCTCCACCCAGCTCCCTCTCTCCTCCCAGTCTTGCATTCCTCTCTGCCAGGGCTGCTTGGTTGTTTGCAGTTCCCTGAAATCCCTGTTATTCCCCACCCATGGCTATGCCCAGACTGCAGCCAGGGCAGAGAGCAGGCACCAGACCCATTCCTGCCTTTCCTTTCTCCTGCAAGTGTCCTTGTCCCCAGTGTCTGCAGCCACATCCTTCCCAGACCTGCCCAGCACAGCCCACACCTGCCTGCTGTTCCCTGCCTTCAGCTCCCCTATCCACCTTACCTGTACATGGTCTCTGCTTCCACATCTCCGAACCAGACCTTGAGGTGTGCATGGAAATACTCCCCCTGCACCTCCAGCATGGCCACGTCCCCACCACCTGTGAGCTGTGACAGGCAGAGTGTGGCAGGGCTGGGTGGGTTATGAAGCCAGACTGCTTCTCCCGCAGGCTGCTCTGCCTCTGCATCTCATTCCCACTTGAGAATGGGAGGTGCCACAGGGGGAGAAGGGCTCAGGAGGAGGAGGCACGAGGCAGGCAGGTGACAGGGAGGGGCAGCCCGGGGCTGTGCCCACCTGCAGGGCAGCGATGAGGGGCACGGGGCTGACGGGCTCGCGGATGCACGCCAGGCTCTCGCTGAAGGTGTACTCCACTGTCTCCGTGCTGATGATGGTCCAGCACGAGCCGTCGTTCAGCAGCTCCCTGTTGGCTTCCTTCGGGCAGGGAGATGCCTGTGGAGAGTGTCAGAGCTCCAAATATGTCAGGTGGTATAGGAGGGCCTTAACTATGAAGGCTAGTAGAAGAGCTAGGCTTGCAGCCAGGCCCGATCAAGAAGAGTTTAATGTAGGATGTGAGAGTTTGAGTATTGGGAAGTGTAGTGTACCAATTTGATTGTGCAGGTGGAGGATAGCAATTAATAGTGAGAGTGAGCTGGCGAGTGTATAAAATAGGAGGTAAATGCCAGCGTTCAGGTGTTCTGGTTGGTTTCCTCATTGTGTGATGAGGATAGGAGTGGGGATGAGGGCGGCTTTGAATGTGATGTAAGAGTATTAGTTCTGAGGCTGAGAAGGCTAGGGGGATGAATAGTTGAGCTAGGATTACTGTTGCAGAGGAGGTGGTGGGGAATGGGGATGGGATGCCTGGCTTCTACCCTCAGCATCTTGGTTCCAGCAAGTGACTGCTTTGCTCATGGGGAAATGGGGATTGTGATTCCTTTCAAAGACCTCAGTTCCAGCGTCCCCACTCAAGCTTTGCCATGATTCTGCCCTGAGTTTGGATGCAAGGCTCCTCCCAGGGACACGCTCCCCAGCCTGAAGCAACACAGGAGCTTGGAGAGACGGCAGCAAGCATCCTGCTCCTGCACTGGCATACCTGGAACTGGATCACCTTGTCTGTGGAGAGGCACAGGTACATGCGGTCACTGCCCTGCAGCTGGAAGGCACACTTGTGCAGCTGGGAGATGGGCTCATCCACGTCCAGCATGGCGTACTGCTTCATCACCTTCCGGATGATCTGTGGGCAGCAGCATCGCCGGCATGGATCCATGGTGTGGATCCTGGCACGGATCCCTAGCGTGGATTCCTGGTGTGGATCCCAGCACAGATCCCCGGCATGGATTCCTGGTGGGGATCCCTAGCATGGATCCTCAGCATGGATCCCTGGTGTGGATCTCGGCATGGATCCCCAGCACGGATTCCCAGCATCGATCCTGGCATGGATCCCCAGCATGGATCTCCAGCATGGATCCCTGGTGTGGATCCCCAGCACAGATTCCCAGCATGGATCCCCGGCTCGGCGCCACGCTCGGAGCCGTGGTGTGGGCGGCTCTGTGCGCTGGCAGCACAGGCACGGAGCTTACCAGGGGCTCACCAGGGTGTGAGGGGCTCACCAGGGGCTCACCAGGGGCTCACTAGGGTGTGAGGGGCTCACCAGGGGCGGCAGCGTGACGCCGGTGGCCGTGCAGACCAGCTGGACCACGGAGCCGTAGCGGATGTACCCTTCCCGCAGGGGGAACTCGCTGCGGCTGCAGCGCTCGTCGGCTGCCCGGGAGGGAGAGGGAGAGGCAGAGTCAGCCTGGAGAGCTGGTTAACCCAGCTGGGCACAGGTCTGGCCCTGCTCCTGCTGCTGTCTTACCTGGGCTCATAGGGAATGATGCTTGGAGAGAGCATCATTTCCTGGGAGCCCAGCCCGGGAGAGCAGTTGGGCTCTGGCCCATTCCTTGCAAGGCAGGAATATTGTTGGGCTCTGGCCTCTTCCAGGCAATTTCTTGCTTGGATTTGTAAACCTCCAGACCAGTACAGCCCTAGTCACAGCCCTGTGCCCTCAAAGCCAGTGGGAAATGTCCAGAGACGCACCAGGAATGCCGGGCAGAGGTGAGACTGAGCTGGATTCCTGCCTCCCCTGGCTAATTCCCATGCTTTCTGCCCCCAAGAACCGGCTTTGCAGGACGGGAGAGCCAGGGCTGGAGGCATGGTGGCATCATTGTCCCCGAGGGTCCTTACCCAGGTGGAGGGTGAAGGCTGCCCACTGCCGGGCGCTGGCGATGAAGGCTCCTCCCTCCACGGACAGGTACCGGGTGCTGACGGTCTGGGAGCGCAGGCGGTTGAAGAGGGACACTTTGGAGCCTGAGGAGATGCACACTGAGGGGAGAGGTGCCCGGGTTAGTGCTTGCCAGGACTGAATGATGGCTCTGTCAAGCCTTGGTTCCTGGGTATCCAGAAGCCAAAACCCTCCCCTCTGTGTGAGTGGGGTGAGGCCCATGGTGTGGGGACCACATTGGCATCACGGCATTACACCCCATGCTGGGTGAACCACTTGGAAATGAGACATCACTGTGCCAGATAAATCCTCTTTTGGGAGTTCTACATCCTCTTTTGGGAGTTCCCATGGGCTGTGGACGTAGCCACGTTTCCCTTCACAGAGAAAAGCAAGGCACAATTCTTCCCAATAATATTTCTGGGATTCACATTCTCTGAACCTCAGAGAAAGAAAACACAATTCTTACCATTTGCTGTGCCTGCGTTTATGCAAAAGTAGAATGCAATATGGAGATTGTTTACCCAAAGTGATGGTGTTTTGTTTCCTTGGCCTGTCAGGGCCAAGTGTGTGTGTGAGGACTGTCAGGTGACAGTCACAACACAAGATTCAGTGCAGTGTGAGCAGTGTTGAGTGCTTGGCAGGTTCAGTTTTAGATGTATAGAACAATATAGTATAATAAAATAATTAATTAGCCTTCTGATATCCATGGAGTCAGCTGCATCATTCTCTCTCCTCATTGGGACCTTCACAGCATTGAAACATTTGGGTCCAGCCTGGGTCCCTCCAGAGCCAAGCTGTGAGCAGAGAGCATCCCATGCTGGGCTGGCACCCACCTCCCTCCCCAGAGAGCCACTCACGGTCCGTGTTCTTCAGGGACTGCTTCTTCTGCGAGGGTTTGGAGATGACCTTGATGAGTTTGCTGTGGAAGGTGCCGATCTCCTGCCCGTTGCTGAAGAAGAGCTTCAGGACCAGGCGGAAATGCTTGCGCTTGTCCGTGTCTGAGATGTACAGGGCCTTGGCACAGCTGAACCCCTGCCAGGGGCACACAGGGGCTGCCAGCAGCTCCAGCCAGCCCCACCAGCCCTCCTCACCTTCCTCACCACCCCACAATGACATAATAGCTCCCTTCAATGAGCCCCGGGTTCATTTAAAGGGAGAAACGACCAGAGATGTTATTACAGGTGGAATGAAGAGCTGGGGATCAGCAGAGGCTTTATGTACACTGGGGGCAGAGTATTCCTTATGGAAATGAATGTTCATGTGTGATTTATCCCACATAACATGAGAAATCACCCTGGGTTTATGGTTTCCCTCAGCCTGGCCGATATGCTGTGCTTTAGCAGCAAGGCAA
Organism: Ammospiza caudacuta; assembly: GCF_027887145.1. Classification (NCBI taxonomy): domain Eukaryota; kingdom Metazoa; phylum Chordata; class Aves; order Passeriformes; family Passerellidae; genus Ammospiza; species Ammospiza caudacuta. Next base: position 10,686,562 of record NC_080607.1, read on the forward strand.
GCACTGTGGACAAAGGCTCTTTCTGTGAGCTCCTGGCCTGCCTCAGACCCCATGCTCTTCAGGGACCCTAGATAATGCTTTTTCTCCTTTTTTCCCCCTCCAATCAAAAGATGCCAGAGCTCTGCTGAAGGATTTGAACTTTGGGATCAACTGGGCCATTTTTAAAAGCTGTTTATCTGCAAATGAAGGACCAGGCTTTCATTTTGTGACAAGCAGGAAAAGGAACCAGGGCTGAGGGAGCTGTGCAGATTTTGACAGCTACAGTCCTGTTGACCTGAAAATATGGTTTCAGAGAAAGACAGGGATCTTTGGGCTGCCTGGATTGCTGCACATACCACAGCAGTCTTTCCTGTGTCTTATTGGGTTTTCACAGTCTTTGCACTCGTGTGAATGGTGTGGGGAGTGGGAGTGGGGAGTTATGGCTAGGAAGAAAGAGCTGTGACATCCTGAGGATGGGGAGGGTGTGACATCCCAGGGTGTGGGGTGCTGCTGGTGACAGCCCAGCCCCTGCATGAGGGGGATCCCCACAGCCCCACGGGCTTTACCTTTGCATCTGGCTGCTCCTCAAAGCTCAGCTTCTGCGTCTCCATCAGGCTGCTGCCCATGCTGTCCAGCCCCATGTACCCACACACCCGAAATCCAGCCTCTCCCAGGTCCCTGGCTGGAACAGACAAGGAGCAGCACCTTCCATCCCCCTGCACAGGCTCAGCTTCTCCAGGAGCACAGCATCACCAAGCCCCAGCTCTCCCTGGGTCTGGATTTCGGGGGGCTCAGGCTTGAGCAAGAAAGGAGTTTGGAGGGCCAAAACCAACATAAACAGACTCACTGTCCCCTTTGCAGAGGCATGGTGGAGGAAGAGAGGGAGGAGAGGTCCAGGGCTCTGCTCACCTTTTATCTGCTCCTGCTTTAACTTCCATCCCGGCCCGCTCAGGTAAACACAAGGTGGGGGGCAGAAAAACCTGCAGAGACAAGAGGGCATTTTCTCACTGCCCTCCAGCACCCTGAGAAGGTGCTCAGGAGGGGCTGCATGGCTGTGCTGAGAGCAGAGACCTTCACTGGGGACACTCCTGCACCTGGGAGGCACAGGGAGCTCAGCCAGGGGCTGGGGACCCTGTGCCTGGTTCCAGCCTCGGCAGCTGCCACATCTGGTGCTGCCACTGTGGCCACAATCCCAGCAGTGACAGATGGCCCTGGCATGGGAGGACAGGGAGCCTGGCACCCCCAGCTCCCCCAGAGACAGGGAGCCATCAGCCCCTGCCTGCCTGCCTGCCTGCCTGCCATGTGGGAGTTTCAGCAGGCTGGGAACAGAGTTTGCATTCACAATCACTTCTGCAGCCCAGTGCAAATAAACCCATAGCCAGGAGTTTGCAAGCCCATTTTCCTGTGTTTTATTTGGGTTTCCACTGTCTTTGCACTTGTGTGAATGGTGTAAATTCATCCTCTACGGACACTGAGTAAAGCACTAGCAGAGAAAACACCAGTGCAGGGGGTTGGATATCTTGGAGCCCTGGAGGTCCAAGTTTATTTCAACAACTCATCCACAGCGCAGGCCCCTGACTCTCATTATTAAGGAAAATGGCAGTAGCACCTTCAAACTTAAACCTGGGAGCTCTGTGCAGGTTTTTCTCTCCCTTTTCAGACCTGGCATGTGATTTTCACCCCTTGCACAGGGTCAGGAGCAGAGGCTGTGATGAGAGGGCTCCCTCCTGGCTGGAAGATTCAGTCCTGAAATAACTTTTTTTACCTGTGGACCAGCAGCCCCTGGCAGGAGAGTGGATGTGGTGAGAGCTTTGTAGGCACAGCCAGCCCATCCCAGAGCTGTCTCCTGGGGTCTGGGTGGTTGCACCTTGGAGGCTGAGCTGGTTCCCTCCCAGCTGCTCCATGCTGGGTAATAACGGAGCAGTATTTATATCTCAAGGATTAATGGAGGATTAATTACATTGCAGTGCTGCAGTCTGACGTCACTGCTAGTGAGTGGCAATTTTGGAGATTCAAGCCAGAACCTCAAAGTGTTCAGTGTGGGGAGGATTTTCAAAAATAGCAGCTTTGGAGACCACTGGCATGGATGGAAACAGCCCAGTCCCTCCTGTGGCCATGCTGATTTTAATGCAAGAGTTAGAGGGCAGTTAAAACATCAGCCTTTCCTTCTTGGGGGCTGAGATTTGAACAGAATCTTGATTTCTTTTACTTTGTCTTTCTTTACTGCTGCATGGAAAGAACCTATCCACTGGGAATGTCTAACTGGGATGGATACAGGTTGGAGATAATTCTTTCTTGTGTAATTAAATTAATGGAAAATAAATGATGGCTTTGGATGAAAAGATGAGTGAATAGGGGGGTTAAATTTCACCAGTTTAGATCAGTGAAATCCAGCAAGGCTGAAATGAAGCTTTAGGTAGCTGGGTTTAGAAGTGGCTATCAGGGTAGCTGGGACCATCTCCTGTGGCAGCAGCTCTCTGGCCACACAAGAGAGGAACACACAACTTTACAGCTTCATTCTGGGAAAGGCTGTGAGAGGATCAGAGAAAAGAATGAGAAACAATTCTTATCTTCACTTGCTGCACCTGGCATTGTGAACATGTGGAATGAGTTATGGAGATTTGTTCACCAAAGGGTGTTTTTTAATTAGCCCATGGTGATGGTGTTTTGACTGGAGGACCAGTTAGGTCAACCTGTAGTGCATTAGGATATAAAAGCATGGGTTTGTTGATAAACAACAATCAGCTTTGTGTGATATATGGAGATTATGTAACTTATTGCCTGGTCCTGACAATCTCCCACCTTTTCTCGTTGCCATAGGACTTCTGAGCCACCTTGGCATGCAGGATGAGCACTGTCTGGTCTGCTGGCAGCTGCAGGTACCTCCTCACGCTGTCCTGGAGCAGGCTGCCTTGGCACGGCTTGGGTCTGCAAGACACAATTTCCCTGGCATGGGGGCACCAGAGCAGCTCCTGCCCAGCCCTGCAGGCAGCAAGGAGCTCCCTCCATCCCCAGCCTGATGGGGTGGGGAAGGTGGAAAGGCTTCAGAAGGAACTGCAGAATGGGGCTGGTATTGAAAAACAGAAAGTTTGGACGATGGAGTAACTGCTTCACCAGTTTGCCACCAAACACACAGAGAGCATTTCTAAGACTTCCAGCCCCCCATGCAACCCTAACTGATTATTAATTTGTTTTTCAGCCTGCTGTGCTTGTTGCTGTATGGCTTTTGGGTGAGCTGGGAGCTGCATTGCAAGATTGAGCCACTCACTGGCTTCTGCAAGGGATGTTGGGTGAAAACAGCTGCGTTTTTCTCTGAGACCTAAGGAGTAGGTGCTTCTGCTGATTGTTTCTGCTCTATTAACTAGAAGGAGTTTCCAGACACCTGGCATTTAACTCTGCTAACTCGGTAGGCTGGGTGTTAACCAGCTGCAGAGAGAGGAGGTGGGTCTGAGATGCCCTGCTCTGCCACCAGGGACACGAGTGCAAGGGGGGGAGAGCTCTGGGATGGCAGCTGTGGAGGCCTTCTGTGGTGCACCACTCACTGAACAGCACAGCTCCTGCCCTGCTGAAAGCCCCTAAACCCCCTGAGTCTGGGACAGGAGCATTCTCTGAGTTTGGGATATTTGACTGGATAAGATGAAACCAGAGGAGATGCCTGTCTAGGGGTCCCTCCTTGGCACATCTGTCAATGTGGTCACTGGGAACACACAGCTCCTGCTGAGGGGACCCAGCTGGTCAATGACTCTCCTATCAGAGGCAGAGGCAAAGCAATGCCCAGAGAAGGCTGTGAAGCTCCAGCCACAGTGGAAAACACAGGGCAGAGTAACTGTGAGAGAGCATCTGGGGGCTGAGGGCACCACTGGGGAAAAGGGGTGACACTAGGGGCATCAGCCATGGCCACCCAAGGAGGAGCTTGCAAGAGATGTGCAGGGGAGCATTCCCTTTAAACACAAGTCTCTCTCTCAAGTGGGCTAGAAGGGGAGAAAGTTGAGAGCAGAAATGATCAGATGTGTGAGGAGAGGTAAGTCTGGTCCTGCCATCACCCCAAGGCAGGCTCCTCGTGCTGAGCTCCTCTGGGCTCAGAGGGCAGAGCAGGAGAAGCTGCACACAGTCACCCCAGGCATCCTGCTAGCAGGGTTTGCCTGCCAGCTCTGTTCTTCACAGTGCAGTGCTTTAAAAAGGCTGTGCCCCTTACAGCTTTTACACCATGTTGCAATTCACTTTCAACACATTTCAGTTCCAGCTTTCCCACCTTTGGATGGAGCTGATGCTCTGCTGTTGTTGAGGAAGAAAACCACATGTCCCATATAAACAAATCCATGCCCAGTGTCTTCTCTGAGCAGTGCCACGGGGACCTGACACTTTGCACTGCACAGATGTGCTCTGTTAGGTTACCAGAGGGGCAATATAATCTCCTGCCCTCCTTGTTCCCAGCTCCTTATCCTAGATGTGTTAGCTAGTAAATATAAATCACCAGAGCCCTGCCAGAATCAGATTTACAGCCAGGGCCAGTGTCAGTGTCACCCACAGCATTAACTGCTGCTCTGTGCCTGGAAAATGAATGTTTTATGGCCATTGCTGAGTGCAGAGCACAGGCTGCCACCAGGCTCTGCTCCTGTGGCAGCCCCAGAGCTGCTGCCAGCACAGGGCTCTGGGCTCAGCCCACAGCACTCATGGGACCCCAGATAATGATTTTTCTCCTTTTTTTCCCCTCCAATCAAAAAATGCCAGAGCTCTGCTGAAGGATTTGAACTTTGGGATCAACTGGGACATTTTTAAAAGCTGTTTATCTGCAAATGAAGGACGAGGCTTTCATTTTGTGACAAGCAGCTCCTTTGCCAAGGCTGTACCTATTCCCTCCATCCAGGTGTTGGGAGACTCCTGCTCCAGCACTGCAGCACACTGAAACAGAGCTTTATATTTACCAGTATCCCACCAGTGGCTGCTCCAGGGTGGGTCACTTAGGCTTGCTGGAGTTTCACTCCTCTTCCTAGGCAATGAATAGTTTATATCTTTGCACAGCCAAAGAGATCCCATAAGAAAGTTATTTCATCTTTTTCCATAGTGGCAATCTGCAGCTGTTTCACTCCTCTGCTGCCAAGCAATGGTGTGATTTCAGCTTTGATCTGCCTTTGCTATTTTTCCTTTCCTTCATATAAAAGCACTATTTGGGAATCTCTCAGCAAAACTCTGGGTTTGGTTTTGGGTCTTTCTTCTTTTTTTTTTTTTTTTTTCCGGTTGGTTGGTTTAGTTGTTATTTTCTTTTTTCTTTTTTTTTTTTTTTTCAGAACAACTTATTATGATTGGGATAAATATGGAAATATATCAAGGAAATTGGCCTGACCCTGGATACCCTTTTACACTAATGCAGTGTTAAATTAACTAACAGAGTGTTAAATGAGTACTGAACCTGGCTGGCTCTGTTCAGTAGCATTTCACCCTCAGTTTGTCAGAGACAACGGGCACACAGCAGGGAAGAACCAGGCTGGGTGTGTGAATTTTTTCCTGGTGAGTCTCATGGTTCAGTGTGCTGTGTAAAATTAGGAGCATAGCTCTGGGTACTTGTGCCTCAGCTGCAGAGCCACATGCTCCATCCCTCTTAGTGTCACCAATGCAGTCACCACTGCCCATCCACGCAGCTTGATGTCTCCCTGTGGGGCTCCTCTGCTATTAACCCCTTGGCAAAGTGTGGAACAGCCTGGCACGGAGGCCAGGGAGTGTTCAGGAGTGAATTGCCAAAAGCTGTGGATTGAGATGTGTGCTGACAGTGTGGGCAGCAGCAGTGCCTGCTCTGCAGAGCCTCCCACAGCCCTGGCTCAGGGCAGGGCCAGGCTTGTGCAGGTATCACTGCTCCCTGCCATCCCTGCAGAATTCCAGAGGCACGTGGGTCACTGCCTGGAGATGATTAAAGAACCTTCTGGAACAATTATCCCCGTGCTACTCACTGCTTGAAGGGGGAATGTGCATGCCAAAGGCAGGTAAACAGATGAGAACTCTTCAGATTTGATGTCCAGCTGGAGGAACAGCTACCTAGAAACTTGGCTTTCTTTTCTTTGTCCATTTTCTGCAGCCCTTGCCTTCCAAATTTTGGGGCTAAATTGTGTGAGTGACGCACTCCTGAACAGTGTTTGCCATTCTGCCCACAGAGGCGACCACCCAGCATCCATCATCTGCTATAAATTTCTCTTCAGAGAGTCAAAGGGCTCTTGCTAAAGCAGCTCAGTATGCCCACTTGGCTCCTTCTGGCACCTCCAGCCTCCTCAGGGTTACAGAGAATTATTCACTCCTTCTGACATTTATTATATTAAATTATTAAAATGCTTAGGCTGTAGTGCAGTGTTAGTTCAGTGTCATGTTAGCAGCCCCATACGGGCTGGGCTCTCACAGCTCTCACTAAAAGCTGCCTTTTCAGAGCCTGAGGTCTTGGCTGGGGCTCTGCTGCTCTCCACACAGTTGGGCATTATGTGGAAAAAGGAGGGGGAGCAAGGGGGCATCCACCACCTTTCTCCTACACTGATTTCTGTAAGCCTTTCCCCTCCCCTGCTCAGCCTGGCACCACTCACCAAGGCTTTTCCTTTGCTTTAGGTCAGGCTGTGCCTCAGGAGAGGCTGTGAGAGCATTTGTGGTGCATCTCCAGGGTGTCTCTGCCCTGCTGCTTGAGCTGGGGGACACCCAGGGTACCCCGGGGGATTTGTAAACCCTGTCTGGGTTCCTGTGCCCTCTCCCATGGGAAATGAGGCAGAAAAGGAGGAGTGCTCTGTGTGCTTTCCACAGGAGACACGCAGCTGGACCACCTCGCACGGGGCTGTTTCATGTGGGCACACCGAGGCGCCGGGAGGCTTTGGGAGGGCTGGACCCCACAGCCCCGTGGCTGATTTTAGGAGAAGTGATGTTTAACACCACAGCTGAAAATTATCCCTCTCCCTCCCTGCAGCAAGTGCTCAGGGGCATCACTCAGTGCTTTGTGCTGCCTGCAGCTGGGGAATGCTGCTCCCTGTGTGGGACATGCCCTGCTCCACACATCACCTCTGTGTGATGCCCACACCCTGGGGCAACCGCAGCAGAAGGAAAAAGCGCTTTACAGGCACCGGGAGAAGCAAACTGCCCTCTGCCCTGCTGCTTTTCAGTTCAGTGAGCTCCACCAGCTCAGTTCAGTGAGCTCCACCAGCTCAGGAAAGGATCTGATATATTTGGTCCCCTGGGAATGAAAGTACCCAACTCTGGAGACCAAAATGCAATCCCAGCAGCTATTGTTTAAAAACTGGGTCTTTAAATCACCTCTTTAGACAAGAACTGTAACTCACAGTAACAGTGTCCCCAAGTGCAGTTAGCACTCTGAATTGAAGTGCAGAGACCTAATTTTCTGCTTTTCTCCCCCCCAAAAAAGGAGCTGTGGTTTGCCTTGCTCAGGATACAGCTGCCCTGAAGCTTGGTGGGGATTTGCTGCCACAGAGGGCAACTGTTCTTCCCTCAGTTTGGGGAAACCAAACATCCTAATAAAAAATATCCATTTTAGAGGTCTGGGTTATATTTTGTGCAGATCAGGGGAGAAAACGCCTGCAGTGCTCTTGGGTATGGAGTCAAGGCAATGTTTATGCAAAAGGAAAAGCCATTAGAAATCACAGAAATGAGAAGCCTGCAGTTTCTGGCTTCCCTCATTTTTCAATACCTCCTTTAATCCAGACCAACCCAACCCACAGCCCTTGTATATGCATGGGTATTTATAAATCCTGTATTTTCCTCACTGCACACACAAGTGAAATTCAGCCTTTTCTAGGCCTGGGGGATTTATTGACCACACCAAGGGCAAGCAGCGGCTGAGAGCAGGAAAAGCCTGTGGCAGTGAGCTCTGCAGGGAGCAGGGGCCAGCTGGGCTGGGCACCTCAGCAGCACCAACACCCCCAAAATGCCCAAGTTTGATAAAACAGCATTGGTACATCTGCTAGAAAATTCAGACAGTGATTTACTGGAGTCTCCTTTCTCTGTTCCTCGTGTGCAAAGAAGAAGGGAAATGCTATTAAAACACCACAACACAGTCCTAAAAAGCACTAAAGGTGGTTCCTGCCACCACCAGACTGATCTAGGCGCTGGGGGACTAGGAAGGTCTATTCCAGAGTTTCCCAGAAGCCTCTGCTGAAGATCTCCAATGCACATCAGTTGACCTTCTTGATGGAAAATTAACCTGAGGCTCTACAGCCCTCCAAGCTCTGCTCTGCAGTCTCCTGGCTCAAACCCACCTCCCCACACTGCACCACTACCTGCTGATGCTCCTAAACTCCAAGGACACTGATGCTCCTAAACTCCAAGGACACTGCAAGTCAAATGGGTATTAAGCTTAGACTCTCCTTTTTTCATGAACTTTTGAGTTTATGGGGCTACCACATGCATTACCCCAGTAGGGGAAGAGACAACAAAAGGGTAAAAAAAAAAAAAAAAAAAGGGAGAAAAGGAGAAAATAATAAAAATATATAAAAAAAGAAAAAAGCGAAAGGAGAAGAAATAGATAAAATAAAGAAAAATAAAGCAAGATAAAGAACAATAAATAAATTAGAGAAAATAATAAATAAATAAGATAGAGAAAATAAAGAAAAAAAATTAAAAAATTAAGAAAGAGAAATAAAGGGGTAAAAAAGGAAAAACAGAGAAAAATAAAGAAAAAATAAAGCAAGATAAAAAGAACAATAAATAAATTAGAGAAAATAATAAATAAATAAATAAAATAGAGAAAATAAAGAAAAAATTTTAAAAAATTAAGAAAGTGAAATAAAGGGGTAAAAAAGGAAAAACAGCGAAAAATAAAGAAAAAATAAAGCAAGATAAAAAAGAACAATAAATAAATTAGAGAAAATAATAAATAAATAAATAAAATAGAGAAAATAAAGAAAAAATTTTAAAAAATTAAGAAAGAGAAATAAAGGGGTAAAAAAGGAAAAACAGAGAAAAATAAAGAAAAAATGAAGCAAAACCGCTAAAAGCAGCGGGGCCCGCCTCGCCCGTGAGCCCCCGGCCGTCCCGTCCCGGCACCCTCCGGTGCCGGCTCCACCTGCGCGCAGCTCCCGCGGGGCCGCGCTCGGCGGGGCGGGGGGGAGCCCCCGGTTCCCCCCGTTCCCCCCGTTCCCCCCCGCTCCCGGCGCAGCCCCGGGGCCGGGCCGTGCCCGCCCCGCCGCCCCCCCGCTCGCTCCCCCGCCCCGTTAAAGCCGGCGGGCCCCGGCGCTGCCGCCGCCCCGCACCGCCCGCAGCGCGTACCTGAGCCAGCAGCGCGGCGGGGAGCGGCTCCGAGCCCGGCACGGCTGAGGCGGCGGCTCCGCGGGCACCGCCGCTCCTGCGGGGAGCACAGCACACGAGCAGGGTCAGGAGGGCGCGGGTGAGTCCGGTCCCGGTCCGTGATCCGGTCCCCATCCCGATCTCGATCCGTGTCCCGCTCCCGGAACCGATCCCCATTCCGATCTCGATCCCCATCCCAGTCCCGGTCCCGGTCTCGATCCTCATGCAGATCCCGATCCCAGTCCCCGTCCCGATCCCCATCCTGGTCCCGCTCCCGATCCCCATCCCGATCCCTATCCCGATCTCGATTTCTGTCCCGATTCCGATCCCGGTCCCGGTGCCGGTCCCAGCCCGGTCCAGCGGGGCTGTGCGCCGTGCCGAGCGGACATTGGCACCCTCCGAGGGCGCTTTTCCTCGGAGCGGGGCTGGCAGGAAGGGGAGCGGCGATCCTGGGCGCCAGGAGGAGAAAGCAAAGCCGGGAGGAGGGGAAGAGCACATCCTTCGCCCCAAAGGGTTTTTCCTCCCGTCTGGGGGCTGGAGCCCTCCCGGTCCCCGGGCTCATGGTGCCGGGGCACGGAACCCGCTCGGCTCCTCGGTGCTGTGGCAGCGATGTGAGTGAGCTCTTCCCGCTGCCTGCCCTGCTCGCCTTTTGCCTACCTGTCGGGCAGGTCCCTGCTTATACAGCCGAGGATCTCATAGCAGAGAATAATAATGTCTGGTACACCTGGGCAAGGCGTGCTGAGCAGCAGGAAATGGAGATCCTGCAGAAAGATAAGCTCAGAAGTGTACCCTAAGTTTGTTTCTGCACGACTGGAAAATTGGGTCTGTGCATACTCGTTTGCACAAGCAATCACCCACCTTCGGCTTATCATTCCAACTGTTACACAGGATAAAATTAGCTTTGGGCATTTCTGTTCCAAGCAATTGCATGGGAAAACTTGTTTGGAAAATCAGATTATTCTGCACTCATGGTGTTTGTGTGGACCTGCACTCGAGTGAGCTGAGCAGATCCATGCTGTGGTGGTGGTATGTGCTCTGCTGGGGTTTTGCAGGGACAGCCTTTGCTGTGGAGCAGAGAGCTGCTGAATCCTTCAGCAGGCAGGCTGCAGAGTGGGTAAGGAGGCTGGCAGGGAAGTGGGACAGTCCTGTGTCGATAGAAGCCACCATGGGTGCAGTGGGACTGAGGGGAGCAGGGGTCCGTGAGAGGGGCCTGTTCTCAGTCCAACTCTGAGACAAAGCATGGGGCTTTGCCTCTTTTGCTTAATCACACTGGATTTTTGCTTCACTTAAACCCGGATTATTTATAAAGTTATTATGAAGTTCTCCCTGTGGGACATCTCCCTGTGGGACACTCTGTAGCATCTCTTGATAGTAAAGATTTTTATTTTTTCAAGGACAGGAGCAGTTAATCCCAGGCAGTGAGTGTGCAGGCTCTCAATAACAAGTAGAAACTGCATTTCACAAGCAGATTCTTGCAATCTCTGCAGGAGTTCATTAGATTGCTGTTGATACCAGCAAAAAGCTGTGTGTGAGGAAATCTCTCAGATCTCAGCCCTGATCTTTGCCACCAGGATATGGATAAATTCAGCCTCATCCAAAATGCAAACTTCCCTCTGGAAACCAGGCGACGGATCTTGGTGTCTGCAGTAAAACAACACTTTTCATCAAAGCAGGCAGGGTATTGCTGCATCCAATGGGAAAAAGCTGTTGTTGATTTTTGTGGAAGTTGTAACTTTCATTTTTTGTTGAAGAATTAAAGAAACCGTATGTGCTCAGAACAAGATGGGCTCAGGGGCTGCCCTGCCTGGTGGCTGGAGCAAACAGAGGAGCTGTGGCCAACAAGGCAGCCTGTTGTAGAAAATCTGTGGTCACAGAAGATGTTTGTGCTCCCATTGCTCATAACATAGCGTTTCCCTTGAGGTTGGCATGAGGGGTTAAAGGTTTTCAAGAGAAGTCTTTGTTTAAACATCTTTAAAGTTTCCAATAGGGGCCCCTTTGTTCGCTCTGGAGCAGCGTGCCTGCCCTGTTAAAAACTCAGCACTCATAAAATGCCATTTACAAATGCCTGATGAATAGGGCTGAAACATGGAGGGGAGATAAATAGAGTTTGTACCTACACACACACACAGGACTTACAGAAGACAGGCCCTACTGTGAGTGAATAAGTGGGACCTAGAAAAAACAGAAAAAAAAATAAAATAGATGGGAGTGGTGCTTATAAAGAAACTTATAAAAGTCAGCTACTCCCCCTGCACCACTTGGGCCCTTTCATGCCAGATGTCTCCTCCAGCCAAGCCAGGAGGCTGAGTGGCTCCTGACACTTGTCATTACCTCTCAGTAATCCTGTTTGTGGGCTCACACAGTAGCAAATTGAGCACTTGGGCACCTTCAGCAGCTCATGCAGCTGCCACAAGGGCTGCACTGATCTGCTGGCCCTGGGGACCCTGACCCAGTGCTCTGCATTACCTGCTGGGGCTGGTGAGCATCACTCCCCTGTAGGTACTCACAGCACAGATGTACCTTTGGGTGACAGGTAATGTTTTCAGCTCTTAGAAGGCTTTGGTTTTCTCCTGCCTGGGCTAAATAGAAAGGGTTTTAAACCAGCTCTGTTAAAGCAGGAGAGGGTAGAGGTGTGTGCCCAGCAGACTCCAGAGGCTGGTTCACAGCAATGGCAGCATTTCCACGTGGGATGCTCCAGACTGAGTCTTGTCCTGTGCCTGAATCTTTCTTGGTTCTCACACAGCTTGTCCTTCCTGGCGTTTTTTACTGGAGTCAGAATCCATCTTTCCCACCAATATTCTGTCTTTGCCTGTCTATCTGCAAACTTCTGATCCTCTCACCTTGAAGGCTCTGCTTGCACACGAGTCCATCCCTAGCCTGATCCCTCTGGTGCCCCTCAGGGACATCCACAGGGCTCAGCTGCTGTCCCTTGCAGAGAGGTGGCAGTACCTTGCTTTCTCTCCAGACTCCAGCTTTTCTGTCTCTGGGCTGTGTTGTGCTTTGCCAGTGTGTAAGTTCAGGAATCTTTGCAGTCTGTGGATCCATATGAGGGCATGCTCTGTGGCAGGAGCCAGTGGGAGCAGATCTGTTGGCAGCAGAGATAACCCCCTGTACAAGAGTCTCTGTCTGGGCTGCAAAATCAGGCAAGCTCCACATGTGGAAAAACACTGCCTTTGGGAGTTCATACAGCTCAAACACTGCCTTTGGGCATTCACAGCTCACACACCTGCAGCTGGGCTTGGATGGCTTTCCCAGAATGTCACCTGCTCTTCAGTGTGGGCAGAAGGGAGGCCACAGCCACTGTGCTGCTGGTGAAGCTCTCCTTTGATGCATCTCCTAAGGGGTGACAGCATCCCAGTCCCAGGACAGATCTCCTGCTGCCAGAGGGACGTGGAAGCTGTGAATTTGGGTGTGAGACATTTCCTGTGCTACCTTTGAGGTTCTCCCTGTGAAAAGTATCTACACAAATTTGCTTTTCTGTTCTGAGGAGGGACAAAAAGTCCCCACGTGCCTTTCCGCAGCTGCCAGACGTTCCTCACTTTCTGCTATTTCAATTAAACACATAGCAGGATGGGTAGGATAAAGGGGAGAGGCACAAGAATAATTCTCCTGGCGTGTTTTCTTATGCCAACACATTGAGTCACATCTCTAGAGTGAGAAATATGATATAAAGACTTTGAGAAGGAGGTCAGGCAATGAATCTGTGATTGCTGGGCTGGAATAGCAGGCGGGCTCTGTGGTTGTCTGTGCCATGCAAACTTCCTGAGGTCATCTGGGATTGTGGTCCTAGCAGATCTGGGAGGCAGCTGTCCTGCTGGGAACTCTCAATCTCATACCAGCACTGCTGCATCAGGAGCTTAGCTGACAAACTCTGCACCAGCCCAGTGGCTGGTCTGGGCCCATGACTTTTCCTTTGTGGTTGAACATGCATATTTCTGGGGGAAAAAAATGCTAACACCTTCCTCCCAAAACAAAAACTTGGGCAATGGATTGCTGCGTCAGCTTCTGGATGGCCAGGACATCCTTCTCTCCAAGGTTTGAAGTCTCTTGGCCCAGCTCAGCTGTCCTCCAAGGACCTGTTTGCAGAAGAGCATTTGCTTTTTAAAGAGAGTGGATCTGTCCCCTGTTGATCACTCTTCATCAAAATCAGAGTACTCCAGTTTTGTTGAAAATAGCAGTTAGGAGATGAGCTGAGTTGTGCAGCTCAGGGGACAAGTGTGGCCTAAAGGTCTTGGGTGGGACAGAGAGAACAGAGCAATGGCACCAGCAGTCCTGAAACAGGAGCCATCTCTGACATGGTTAGTTGAACAAGGAGATTTGGCAGATGTGTTTTCCTCTTGGCTAGATCTTTAACATTTTAATTTGCAAGTGAATGTGGCTTTTATCTGTGGCAGCTGTTGCTGAAGCAGCCCAGGTACAGCTTGTTTCAGTGCAGGGCTGTCTGGGCAGGAGGCTTTCCTGCCAGGTGAGTGAGTGGCAGAGCGCTGGGAGGTCTTTTAGAGAGAGATTGAGGCAGAGAAGAACCCCGTGTGCTGTTGTGGAGAACATCTAGGAGGGGATGCTCTGTTCATTGCTACACCCAGCATTTCCTTCCCAAGGGGATTTCAAATGTCATGTCACAGTATAAACCTGCCAGGACTTGAGCCCATGAGCTGTGAGTCAAAGGCATTTCTTACTGCTAAAGGACCTGGTCAAGAAATATATTTCTCCTGTGAATAAACAGGAGTGAGTCCCATAAAATGGGGAAAAGGCTTTTGTGGGGAGCAAGCAGAGCAAAAGTGAAGTTCCTTCTGCATCCAGCAAGGCTTTCCTGTTACAGCCCTCCTGCTGGTTTGCTCCTGTTGGGTTTGGAGCCTTGATGTGCTGTTGGAGAAATACAGCCTTGTTTTTCAAACAACGTGTCCTTCCAGGTGGCACTTGGCCCAGTCAAGCTGCTGTGGAGTTGTAACCAGAGAGCTCTGTCATGTCCTGGAAAGAGTCTGCTCTGCTTCTCCCACATGTGTTTGGGAAAAACCAAGGACACATCACTCCTTAAATGGGGGAAAAAACCCCTTTGGGGCTGGAAATTCTTGCCATTTCCATGGTCTGCATGTGCTTGTGGTCCTTGAGTCTTCCTTGCTCTAAAATCTGCATTGCTGTCCTCTCTGATTTGCCTTTTGTCACCCAGCTGCTGTGGGGGATGAGCACTGAGATTTTGGAGCTGTGATTGAGTGTAAGGTCAATGCTGCCTGTAAAATGGTCCTGAGGGTGGATTCAGAGCTTGTGAGCAGCACAGGTAGCACTGAGAGCCGGGCATCTGCAAGCAGAGGGCGCCTTGAGACTGGGGATTTTACTGGGAGAAACCAACCTTTGGGCAACTCTCCAGGGGAGGGTGGATCCTGCTCCAGGCTGTCCCAGGCCTCATTCTTTCACACTGCTTGCAGGTCTTGCAAATACAATGTGCCAGCAATTAATCCATGTTTCTACAACAAATTTTGGCATCGAGAGGTGCCTCCAGGATGATGTAAATTGTCTGCATCTCTCCAGGTAGCTCTGGTTGCTTTATTGTCCCCTGGGGCAAGGCACACTTCAGTCCTCCTCCCTTGGTTCCACATGCATTTTTGGGCAGCCTTTCTCTCAGGCATGGACCAGAAGGATGACGACTCATTGTCCTGCTGAGGACATCACAATTTTTCTCCCCATCCTCCAGCTTGAGGGTGCTCTTGTGTTGTCCTGGCAGAACTCACGTGTCTTAAGTGAAAGGACTCAGGGCTGGCACTCCTGGCCATATTTTGATTGGGTTTTTTGACACTTTCATCAAATAACATTGATGGAATTGAATTTCTCAAAGCTGCCTGGTTGTATCTCTGCAGAGCCAAGGAGGGTGGATGGAGAGGCAGATGAGGAGGGTGGATCTCAGCAATGTTGTGTCTAGGGCTGCTCTAGCATTGCCCAAGGCTTCCAGCACAGAAATAGGTGCTGTTAGCACGTGTGGCATCAGTGGCCTGCACCCTGCCAGGTGTGCCTGGACCTGCTGTGTGTGCCTCCTCCTTGCACAGCCCTGCTGTATGGTACAGCCCTCTGGCTTGGCTGGTGCTTCTCACAGGCTCCCAGCTCTTCCCCACTCCTTGCAGCTCACGGTGAGCCCTTGTCCTGGCTTTTTGCAGGGTCTGGAGCCAGCATGGCGCCAAAGCCTTGGTCCACAACCTGCCTTCCCCCCTTGTGACACTACAGTCAGGGCTTTTCCTGGGCTATGAATGCACTGCCACCTCTCCTTTCCCATCTGCTCATCCCCTCTGCAGCTCAGTACAGAGCCCCCATCCCTGTAGCAGAGGGAGGGCAGGGAGCTGGCAGCACTCCTCACCCTGCTCCCTGCCATGCCCTGTCCTGTGGCCTTGCACCCAGGCCCAACCCGCCACCATCTGGATGAAGTAGAAGGGGAATATTCAGAGTATTTCTGCTAACCTGTAGCCAGGAGAGAGCTGCCAAGGAGGCCAGGCTGAAACCTGAGGCGGCTGTTTTTGCTGAGACTCAGCATTTGGCAGGGAGAGCAGACGGACAAGTGGTGGAGCAGGGAGAGATGCAATTGCCCTGGGGAGCAGCATTGCCAGGAGAGGTGCCCAGGGAAGGTGTGCTGGCTTACCTGTGTGTCTCTGGGGATCCATCTCCATGTCCTCCTTGGCTGAGATCACGTGTAGGGTGAAGAGGAGGTGACCCTGCTGTCCTCACATGTGTGTCTCCCCTGGGTCAACCTCCTTGCATCACACACTGAGCATCTCCTTCAGCAGGGAAGAGCAATAACTGTTTCTGCCTCTGAGTTGCTCAGAAGTGTCAGAAATGGTCCCAATGCCCTCTCAGCTTGTCTGCAGGGTTCGGCTGAGCCAGCCCGGGCAGCAGCACTCACCTTGCCTGGATCCTTTTGCCTTTATAGCTCCGTGTTATCTCAAGGTCTCTGGCGGTGCAGGTGGTGTTTGCCTTGCCCTGCAGCACCTGCCTGCCAGCCGCTGCCTTCCCACCACGGCCTCCCACTGCTGCAGGGCATGGAGGGGGTGCTATGCACCCTCAGTGCCTCTGCAGGGACTCAGGTCAGCCCAGGGAAGGGAGGGTGGAGGGAGGTTGACAAGTGTGGGATGGTGGTAGAGATATCGGGGGACTTTTGTCCCATCATCTTTGCTTCCCCATCCCTTTGCTGCTCTGGCAGGACTGGGCTTTAAATTGAATCAGGGGCCAGGACTCTGTCCCAGCCTGGTCTCTGCTGCCAGGACAGAATAGGACTGAGCTGCCATGCCCTGCCCTGTCCAGGCAGCATCAGCCCTTGCAGCTGGAGAGAGCCAAGACTTCATCCAAAAGCTGAGATGATGTTAAAAATAGATCAGTCGTGAACTGGTTTTCTCCTTCTTGGTTCCTGGCCCGACAGCTCATTCCTCCCCCTGGGCTGTCTTTGAACCTCTCTGGATGCTGTGAGACACAGGCTCCACAGCAGCCTGCCACTGCAGGGAGGTGTGCAGAGAAGAGAGCTGCAGAAATGTTCTAGGTGGCACAGCTGTCTCAAAAATATTTAGTGTTTTGTGAGTGCTTTCTCCCAGGAAAGAAGCAGTGCTGGAAAAAGAATCTGCTGAATGAATGGGGAAACAAAGCTGGAGGAGGAGAACTTCGCCTCTCTGCTTGCATGTGGTGAGGGGGCACAGGTGTCTGAGCAATCCTGGCCACAAAGGTCATCTCTGCTGCCTAGGAAGGACCTGCCAGGCTGCTGTCCCTGCTCATCCCCTCAGCCAGAGCAATCCCTCTGGTCCTGCAGGGCTCTGCAGGAGCTCCTGGCACTGCTGTGGAGTCACTGTGTCCAGGGCTGCTCCCAGGCTGGTGGGCTCTCCCCTCCAGGGAAAGGCCACGTCTCTCACTTTGAGATGAGTGTTCTGGACCCCAGTATCCTCCAGTACCCCTTTTCTGCCCTCCTAATTCTCTAATACAGTTTTCCAGGTGTGAACACTGAGCCTCGAGACAGTTTTAAGATGCAGCTGTGAAACCTATTATCAGTGTCCCTGCTATCAAAGACGTGGTGTTCAGGGCTGCACGTAACCACTGAGCAATTAAACAGCAACCCTGGTGATGAATTACAGCTGAGACCTCCTGGGGCTAAATAAATACTGCCTGATAACTACCGATAAAATGAATTTTGATGTGTTTTTTTCTTAAAAGCACCCTTCCAGTACCTGAGCCCAGTCCTGGCACTGCCCATGTCCTGGGGAGAGTCACATTATCTGTGGTATTTCCATCCCTAGCACCTTGGGTTTCCAAACAGAGCTGGAATAAAAATGAACTAAATAAATCCACATCCCTGCAGGAGCCAGGAAAGGCAAGGCACAGAGGTGGGCAGGGAGGGAGAGAAGTGAGAAGCTGAGGTTTTGGGTAACAAGTTTAAATATCTTTCCCCACACTGATCCCACCCTAAAGACATGAAAAAACTGTTGAGGTGCAGAGAATCCCTTGGAAAAACCTTTAGGACAGGGAGAGGTGCAGAGTGGTGGGGACTCTAAAGGCACCCTTGCACCCTCTGCCTGCAGAGGCTTCTGCTCTCCCAAGGGAGTTTGGAAACAGTCAGGAATGGAATTTCTTGGAAAAATTATCTTTGCCAGTGACTTTGAGAGACTTCTGAGCAGGTGCTGTCTGTGCTGGTGTTTCATCTGGGGGCTTCTCTCCCCGTGCAGGAGTATCAGGAGGGCTGGTGCTCTGCATCCCTGCGTGCAGCTTTCCCACTCTCCACTGGCTGCAGAGAACAGCCACACAGTCAGGGAAAAAGCATTTGGCTGAACATCCCATCTGCCTGGTTTGCAAGTGAAAATAAGGCTTGTCCAATGGCCAGCTCCACCCAGAGCAGAAAATCAGACCCTTTGGCAGAGTGCTGCTACTGTAATGAAATTGAGCTGTGCTGAGACTGCCAGTCCTTGGAACAGGAAAGATTCCATGTGGATTCAGAGAAGTTTGGGGATGGATCTGTCAAAACTGCTGCTGTTGAGGGTTTTTGGCACTTCCTAAGGACACCCATCACAGGAGAATGTTGCCCTGTGGCTGAGCACTGATTGCACCTTGTCTTCTCCCTGCAGCACAACCTTTCAGCACTGGAACTGTGTGCTCTCCCAGAGCCATCATGAAGCTCCTGCCTGCTGCCCCTCTCCTCCTGCTCCTCCTGACAACACTGGAAGCCAGACCAAAACCTGCAGGTGAGCCCTGGCTGGTGGGGAGTGCATGGAGGGGAGAGAAGTGAGGACCTGGGGCAGTGGAGCCCTCAGAGGACAGTTTGCTGTGTGTTATGGGGGGACATGATGCCTCTTCCTTGGGAGCATCCCCAGGAGGATGGAGGATCCCCCCAGCAGTGGGACACAAACTTCCTGGCCCCAGCACGGTGGCTTTGGTGCTGCTTGCTCTGGGCACCTCCTCAGCTGTGACACAGCCCTGCTTGTCACCCTCCGGGCCATGGGCTGTGACCTTGCAGGAGACACAGCTGTAAGGGAAAGTCTCCTCCTTGCTTGACTCTCCAGGTGCAGGAGACAAAGCAAACCCAGAGGTTCCAGCCTCTCTCCTCCCAGGACAGAGAGATCTAAATCAATTTTAGCTTAAAAACAGTGAAGGCACCAAATGGAGAAAGGAGCAGGTATGTCTCAGAGACCTCTAGAGCAGCTGAGATTGGCATCATCCCAAAGGCACTGAAAGCATTTCCTTTATGATTAAGGCCCAATTCTACCAGCAGTAATGTCCACTGGCATTTCACTTGCTGAACATTCCCTCGGTTTGCTCTGGGGGTAGCATCCTTTTGCTCAAGAGATGCTTTTTGGCTCAATCTCCGCGAGCTTTGTTTTTCATGTCTCATTCCCTGCCCTTAAGAAACCACAGCCACAAGAACCCACAGCCAGGAGATGTCTCCCCAGCCTGTTGACCCTGCTTCCCTCTCTTCCACCACCTTCTGTGGTGGTGTTTGCAGGGGTCCCAGGATGAGGGAAGAGACGAGAATGTTGACTCCATGTTTCAGAAGGCTTGATTTATTATTTTATGATATATATTATATTAAAACTATACTAAAAGAATAGAAGAAAGAATTTCATCAGAAGGCTAGCTAAGAATAGAAAAAGAAAGAATGATAACAAAGGCTTGTGACTGACCAGACAGTCTGAGCCAGATGGACTGTGATTGGCCATTAATTAGAAACAACTGCATGGGCCAATCACAGATGCACCTGTTGCATTCCACAGCAGCAGATAATCATTGTTTACATTTAATTTCTGAGGCCTCTCAGCTTCTCAGGAGAAAAGGATCCTAACAAAAGGATTTTTCATAAAACATGTCTGTGACAACCTTCTGTGGATTCACTGGGCAGTGGAAGGTGCCGGTCTGTGGGGGCTGCTCTCTCCATCCCCCATGAGCAACCCCCAGCCAGCAGGCAGAGCTCTCTGTGCTCCCTGCAGACAGCCACAGGGTTGAGCCTTCTCCTTGCCTTCTCCTCAGCCCTGAAGTGCAGGACGGGTCCCCTGGACATCGTGTTTGTGATCGACAGCTCGCGCAGCGTGCGCCCCTTCGAGTTTGAGACCATGCGGCGCTTCATGATGGACATCATCAGCAACCTGGACGTGGGCCCCAACGCCACACGGGTGGGTGAGCTGTTCTTCTGGGGGATCCCTGGGGGCCCCCTAAGCTGTGTGTTCGCTGCTAGCAGCAGGCAGGCAAGGAGACTCCACACAGCTTCTGAGGGTGCTCATTGGATGAGGGTTTATTGGGGGTCCCACCCTGGGAGCAGCATGGATTCTGAGTGTGAAAAACGCCAGTCACTTGTTTTTAAAATTTTAAAAGTTTAATAGTGATAAAATGGTTATAAAAATAGTAATACAATTAGAGTAATAATAATTTGGACAATTTGAATTAGGACAATATGAGATAATAGAAACAAAGAGTTATGGGTGTCTGGGTACCTTTTTCTGGGCAGCACAAGCCCGAAAAAGGACCCACATTAACGGAGGATTAACCCTTACAAACAACCGCCTGTTGCATATTCATACACCTCAATACATGATGCATAAATTCCATTCAAATACAGGATTCTGTCTGGTCATCGTCAACTTCTTTCTCATAATCCTGCCCGAGCAAGGTGGGAAGAAGTTCGTTTCTCCTGATAATGCAGAAGTTCGTTTCTCCTGATAATCTTTCTCTGAAAGATTTAGGTGTCCTGTGGCTGCTATCTCAGTGCGAGTCCTTTCTTTAGAAAAAAAATATCCCACATAGCATAGTTTCTATTTCAACATTTTATTATAACCTAAAACTATATTTAACACACTACTTAAGAGAATTAATACAACATCACTTTCTAACACAACACATATAATATTCATTTTAATATTTGCGAAAAGCCAATCATAAAATACACATTTTCACATGAGGGAGAAGGGGGGAAGGGAAAGAGAGGGGGAGAGAGGGAGAACCTAGGGAGCAAAGGAGCCAGGAGAGAGCAGGGCCAAGAGAGAGGAAAGGGCTAAGAGGCTTCTTGTGCCTGTCGCACAGCTTGACAGGGAGATTCAAGGTGGGTGCTGAATAAGACTTGGGCCACTGGGATTATAGATCTGTGATACTTCAGGGGAGGATCACAGGCTTGGAATAAACGCTACATTTTCGAGGGTTGAGACAGAACATGTCATTTAGTTAAATGTAACACCACACAACAGGTGGGGGTGATCCAGTACTCCAGCCAGGTGCAGAACATCTTCTCCCTCAAGACGTTCTTCACGCGGGCGGACATGGAGAGGGCCATCAACAGCATCGTGCCGCTGGCCCAGGGCACCATGACGGGGCTGGCCATCCAGTACGCCATGAACGTGGCCTTCAGCACGCAGGAGGGCGCGCGGCCCCCGCACAAGGGCATCCCCCGCATCGCCATCATCGTCACCGACGGGCGGCCCCAGGACCGCGTCACCGAGGTGGCCACGCAGGCCCGCAACGCCGGCATCGAGATCTACGCCGTGGGCATCCAGCGGGCAGACATGAACTCCCTGAGGGCCATGGCCTCCCCGCCGCTGGAGGAGCACGTCTTCCTGGTGGAGTCCTTCGAGCTCATCCAGCAGTTCGCCAAGCAGTTCCAGGACAAGCTTTGTGGTGGGTGAGGGCTGCTGCTGGTGCTGAGTGGCAAGGGAGGTACTGGTGTCTGCTCCTCACCCAAGTCTTTTGTCCTTGGGCTGTGGCAGCCATCTTGACGTCTTCAGTGTCATGCTTTTTATAAGCTACAAGAACATAAAGTTTGGTGGGTGCTTAGTCGATGATTTATCATCATGGTTTGTATTTTTGTTTGGTTTTTGGGATGGGGCCAATTTTGGGGTTAGTTCTCTGTTTGTGTGGGGATGGTTGTGGAGTGATGATGATGGTTGATTGTTATTTTTGGTAGTAGGAAATATAGAGGAAGGTTAATTGAAAGTGTATTGACGACAAGTGGTTTGGATAATGTAGGGATATATGGTTAAATTATTTGACAAAAAAAAAAAGGCCAGACCTTCAGAGGGGTGTTTGGGGTGGCTGCCCCTGCCAGAAGCAGTGTGGATGGGGAAGCAACCTCCCCAGTGAGGTGCAAGGACAGGGCACTGCACAGTGTCTGTGTGCTGGAAATCAGTGGCTGAGCACTGGGGCTGTGTGGGGCTGTGTCACACTGGTTTCTGCTGCAGGGACAGGGCATATGCCAGAGCCAGGGTGCCCATGTGTCTGGCATGCCTGTGGGCTACTCTGATGCCCGTTCTGTCTTGCAGGGGTGGACATGTGCATGGAGAGGGAGCACGGCTGCCAGCACAGCTGCATCAGCACCCCTGGCTCCTTCTACTGCGAGTGCAACCCAGGCTACAGGCTCAATGGGGATGGAAAGACCTGTTCCCGTAAAAACCCTTTTTGTTTTCTGAACTTTCATGGGGAGCTTGTAGTTATGGGTCCCACGGAGGGAAGCTGGCACACAGCAGAGGATTCAGGGAGGCCAGCAGCAGTCTGGGTGCTCTGTTCACTGGGCCCACTACCTCCCGGGTCTGTAATGCCTGCAGACACTCAGCATTGCTAAATCCTGCCCACCTAAGATGGGACACTCATGACTTATTGGGGGCACAACCTGTCAGCTGAGGGGGTCCAGGCAGTGAGTTCCAGAGGATTCACACCCTGAGTGCACAGTGCTTTTCGCCTGGATTTTAGTGCAAAGCTGTGTTAGTTGGTCTGACCACCACATCAGGACATTTCCTTCTTTCACGGTGCTGGGAGCTGCTTCGAAGCCCTGGAGCAGTCGTGCCCTGCTGCCCCAAGGAGACTGGGAGAGGAGGGTGATGGGTGTCCCATGGAGGCTGGCTCAGAAGGGTGATGGGTGTCCCATAGGAGGGTGATGGGTGTCCCATAGGAGGGTGATGGATGTCCCATAGGAGGGTGATGGGTGTCCTGTTGGAGGCTGGCTCAGGAGGGTGATGGGTGTCCTGTTGGAGGCTGGCTCAGGAGGGTGATGGGTGTCCCAGGAAGGCTGGCTCAGGAGGGTGATGGGTGTCCCATAGGAGGGTGATGGGTGTCCTGTTGGAGGCTGGCTCAGGAGGGTGATGGGTGTCCCATTTTCCCCCAGCCATCGATGCCTGTGCGGATGGGAGGCACGGCTGCCAGCACCACTGTGTCAGCCTGCGGGGCTCCTACTCCTGCCGCTGCCGGCCGGGTTACTACCTCAGCCACAACAAGAGGAGCTGCACGAGTAAGAGGCTGTCTCCCTCCCTGTCCCTTCTTGTTTGCTTCCCATTCTCTTTATCTTCTTGTCTTTTCCCTTCTGCCATCGCTCTCCTTGTGTCCGCAGTGATTGATTACTGCAGCTTTGGGAACCACAGCTGCCAGCACGAGTGTGTGAGCATCCCCAACGGGCACTACTGCCGCTGCCGCAGCGGCTTCACGCTCCAGCCCGACGGCAAGTCCTGCAGGGGTAGGTCCCAGTGTGCTGCACAGCACAGGCTGTGTGTATAGCACGTGCCTTTATGTCCTGCCCAGCCTCCAGGGAAGGGCTGTTCCCAAACCACCCTGAGTGGGGATAACCCCATGCCCTCGGCTTGTCTTCCAGCCACCGACCTCTGCAACGGGGTGGATCACGGCTGTGAGTTCAAGTGTGTGAGCACAGAGGGCTCCTACCACTGCGTGTGCCCTGAGGGCCAGCGGCTCCAGGCTGATGGCAAGACATGCAGCAGTGAGTACTGGAACACAGCCCTTGACATTCCTCTTATCTGGGCTCTGTGCTCCTGGAGAGAGCTCACCTGAAACTGGGCTGGGGGGCTCTGTCTCCACTTGGGACTCTAAGCTAGGCTGGAAGAGGGTGGAGAGTTAGCTGTGGCTTGGGGGAACACCCTGGCTGCTGTGGGGATGGATGCCTGTGTCCTCAGAGACATGGCCCAGAAGGTGCAACAGCTTTAAGGAAAACTTTGGGAAAAGAGAAACCTAGGAAAGACTTTCACAGGATGTTGGGATATCAGTGGAGGTTTTTGGGCTGAGTCCCTAGGGCATAGTCTGCTGTCCTTTGTAGCTGCAGTTCCAGGATGTTCCCATAGCGCCACAAAGCTGTGCCCCAGCCCTTCACTGTGACAGTGGCCAGGCTGCTCCTCTGTCACCTTCCCCTGTCCCTGCAGAGTGTGGAGCTGGGCACGTCGACCTGGTGATGGTGATCGACGGTTCCAAGAGCGTGCGGCCCCAGAACTTTGAGCTGGTGAAGCAGTTTGTGAACCGTGTTGTGGATCTGCTGGAGGTGTCCCCGCAGGGCACGCGCGTGGGGCTGGTGCAGTACTCCAGCCGCGTGCGCACCGAGTTCCCCCTCAACAAGTACCACAGTGCTGATGAGATCAAGAAGGCCGTGATGGATGTGGAGTACATGGAGAAGGGCACCATGACAGGCCTGGCCCTCAAGCACATGGTGGAGCACAGCTTCTCTGAGCAGGAAGGTGCCAGGCCTCTCTCCCACAACATCCCCAGAATCGGGCTGGTCTTTACAGATGGACGCTCCCAGGATGACATCTCCGAATGGGCCAGGAGAGCAAAGGAATCAGGTGCAGGGGGTGTTGGGAACCCCAAATTTCAGTGTTTTGGGCATCCTGGGATGGTTCCTTGGTGTGGCTGTCTCAGTGAAAAGCTGCAGCATCCAGCCTTGGGGAGCAGCATCCCATGGCAGACGTGCTCTGTAGTGGCCACCGGGTGCTCTGAGCAGCATCCTTCATGCAGCAGCCTCCACCACCACAGCGCTGCCACGCTCCTGCCTGTCCTTCCCAAATTCCTGCTGTGTATTTGGGAAGCCCAGAGAAAATCCTGCCTCCTTGCCTTTGCTCCCTCTGGGCCTGCTGCAGGGTGGCCAGGGCAGTGCTCAGGATCTGTCCTTGCCGTGCAGGGATTGTCATGTTTGCCGTGGGTGTTGGGAAAGCTGTGGAAGAAGAGCTGAGAGCGATCGCCTCCGAGCCAGTGGAGCAGCACTTCTCCTATTCTGCAGACTTCACCACCATGACCCACCTTGTGGAGAACTTCTCCCTGAACATCTGCCCAGGTGGGTGCTCCTGGCCACACCAGGGGACTTGACCCCAAGCTAGGGAAACCTTTCTGTCCCCACAGAGCCAGCAGGGTGGTTTGTGTGTCTGTCACCCTGTGTTAAGCACCCCAAGGCTGAGCTGGGCTGGTGTGAGCCTAGGCTGTCACAGGATCTCTCCAGGCTGTTGTGGGTGTAGATGTGGGTCTCTGGAGGGGATTTGGAAGAGAAGATGAAGCTGGGGGGATTAATTAAAAAGCAGGAGGGGTTAATACAAAAGTATTAATGTGATCAACCACCCCAGTGCCATTGCATGGGCAGAATTTGGGAGTGGCACCCTGCCCTGTGGGATGCTCTGAAGGTGCCCTGTGCACCTTGTTCAGACCTGTGCTCCTGCTGCAGCTGGGTTAATGTGAGGGTCTCCCTGCCCTGGGACAGGCTGGGGCTCCCCAGTGCCCTTGAGACCCCCACAGGGCTGCAGAAACAGAGCCAACGTGCCGCTTGCTGCCCCAGCTTGAAGGCAAAGTGTAGCTCAGCACTGGCTGTCCTTGGCACACAGTGCCCACACGTGTGACAGCTCTGTGGGATGCCTGGCAGAGGGATTGCTGGATCAGCAGGGCAGCCTGACAGAGAGCAGAGAGGCTGAAGAAGGGGGCAAAGTGGTGGGGAGAGCCCTGAGCCCCAGAGGGTGGCTGCAGGGACAAGGGACCTGTCTGGGAGCAAGGGAGAGCGGGCTCTGTGGGGCCATGGTGTGACAGCAGCCAAACCCCCTGTGACAGAGGAGGGCAAAGGGGAGATGGAAATCCGCAGCCCGTGCGAGTGCGAGGCGCTGGTGCAGTTCCAGACCAACACCGTGGCCATCCTGCAGAGCCTGACCGAGAAAAATATCCTTTGGGGTGAGGCTGGGCTTGTCAGGGGCCTGGGGACAGATCACACGTGGGGGAGGGAGGGATGGGTAAATGGGAGAGGGGAAATTTTAAGCCCTTTGCCCAGCAGACTGCCTGGCTCACGCTGTTTCCTTAGCACGTTCACTTGCTCAGATGACAGCCAGACTTGAAGACCTGGAAAAGCAGATTGCCAACAAGAAGTGATCCTGGCAGAGGGCTGCAGTGGTCAGCAGGGCACAGGATGGATGTACAGTAGCTACATGACATTGTTATTGGCTAGGTTATTGTAAAGCATCAGTGTTTGTTCTTGTATTGCAAAATCCCCAGGATTTTTTGTATTTAAAAAACCCAAAAATCCTAAAAACACACAAAAAGGAACTTGAACAAAGCCCCTGCCGCAAAGCTGAGGGGTTCAGTTGTCGTTCCTTGGCAGGTCTGGGATGAGGGGGAGCAATGATGTGGGCAGGCCGGTTATTGGACAGACATGACACCTGGTGTCCCCCAGAGTGACTGGGATGGCACAGTCCCCCTGGACCCTGGCAGACTGCTTTGCAAGAGAAAAAACCTGCAGTGGTGTCACCCTGAGAGCTTCTGTTGTCTCTGCTGCCAAGTGGGGGGGCAAGGGCAGCTGGGTGGTGCAGGCAGCACAGGGGATGCCTGATGCCCAGCTGGCACCCAGTGTGGTGCCCAGGAGGGATCCCAGGGGAAGATGGGCGGCAGGAATTCTTAGATCCCCTTGCCCCTGTTTGGCAGAGTAGTTTGGAAGTTGGTATTAATCTTGTTTGGTTTTGTAATCACATAGCAAAATGGTTATTATTCTTTCTATCAGTATCTAAGTGTGTATGTATGTATATATATATATATTTAATTCTGAGAGCAGGGTAGTGCTATTTTTAAACTCATTGTTTTGTAAAGGAATTTCTGTCTTGACAATAAACACCCTGAAGATTTGTATGACGTGTCCCTCTCCTTTCAGCTGGGCTGCAGGATGACAGAGGAACCTCTGTGTCACAAGTGGAGTCTCTGGCTTTTGCAGCAGCTCCTGTCCCCAGGATCCAGAAATCCTTTGGGGAAATCTTTGTTCTGTGACACCCCAGGGTGCTGCAGGCTCAGCCCCAGCTGGAGGGAGCCAGTGTGGCAGGGACACTGCGTCCCCATGGGCAGGGCTTGCTCTGGAGCCTCTGCTTGCAGGAGCACAGGGAGCTGCGAGCTGAGCTGGGCATGGAGCCACAGCCTGACCATTGAGCTGCTCTGGGGTGGGGGCTGAGGCAAAGGGACACCCAGGATCTGCTCCTGATGGATCCCTGCACAAAGAAAGAACCACCCCTGACAGCAGGACTCTGCTTGGGGCGGGTTCCATTCTCTTCATTTTATCCTCATTAGTGCATTTAGTTCCTTTCAGGGGATAACACAAAATTCCCCTCTGCTCCCCATGAAGCTGCAGCACCCCCTCCCCCCCTTCCCAGACCCATCCCTGCCTCCACGTGCTGGTTTAGGGCAAATTTGGGAGAGAATCTCCAAAGGGGCCCTTCCCCTCCAACTGGTTTGGGAAGGATTTCTCAGAGACAGGTGGAAAGAACTTGTTTATTTAACAGACACAGCACCCTCAGCACACAGAATGAACATTACCGGATGACCTCACACTTGCTCTGAAAAAAGATGACAAAATCAAAAAGTCTCTCTTGGATGTGGTTGCTCTGTTCTCAGTCCCTCGAGGGCTGGAGGAGCTGCTGCAAGGTGCAAATTCTCGGTGTTTCCAGGTCCCAGTCCGGAGCAGGTTCGAGTAGGTCCAAAAAAAAAAAGGAAAGGAGAAACAGTCCAGGAAGAAATTTGGACTGTTTAGCTAAACTAACTAATGAGCAGGAGCAAGAGCGAGAGCAAAGCAAAAAGCATAGCAGCACCATGTACTGCCCCATCTGTGTGTCCCACCAGCCGTAGGGGAGGAGGCTGATAAGAAACCCAAACAAAACAGTCACTCTTCAGAGCCAGTCTTGAAGGCAGAGAACATAGTATCCAGCATTAACAGAATACAGGAATGGGGATACAAGCATCATAACATCACCCTAGGACACTCCAGCTCTGGGGTCCTGAGCACAGGAAGGACCTGGAGCTGTTGGAGTGGGTGCAGTGGAGGCCATGGTGGAGCTGCAAGGGCTGGAGCCCCTCTGCTGTGAGGAAAGGCTGAAGGAGTTGGGGATGCTCAGCCTGGAGAAGAGAGGGCCATGGAGGGGCCTCACTGCAACTGTACAGGACTTGAAGGGTCCCATAGGAAAGATGGGGACAGAGTGTTCAACAGGGTCTGTGGTGGGATGAGAGCAGGGAATAACTTTCTACTCCAGGAGATTGATTTGTCTTAAAATGAAGGTTGCATCTTTATATGGTTAGGTGGTGAGTCACAGGATCTGGGCGGCACAGAGGTGGATGCCCATCCAAGTAAGATGAGAAGCTTCTATTAAAATTTCTGTTAAGGACACTTGCACCTGCGTGATTGGTGGCAAAAATGAACCATGGGATACTGTGTCAAGACGTCCACACCCTTCCCTGAGACCGTAGTTTTAATGAGCTCATTACAAAACATTGTCATCAGTCGTGAACAGTGCCTGCAGGATGCCCACTTTTATCACAGTGAAGGTACAATGCCATTCCATAGAGGTGGACACCTCTGAACTGCCTGGGTGGCCTGGAGCTCTGTGGGATTGGTGTGGGACAGGGACCCCACTCTGAGGTTCTGCTCCCTATGCAGGCTGTCACTGACACTGAGGAGGAGATGGAAATCGATATGATGGTTGATAGAGAAGAGAGTATGGCTATAGATGTTGAAGAGAATGAAGAAATGGAGGTGGATGTGGAGGAGGAGATGGAGGTGGAAATGGAGGATTATGTTGAAGACATGGAAGTGGATGAGAAAGGTGAGGAGAAGGAGATGGTCTTGGGATGAAGGTGGAGCCCAGCAGCAGGACAGGCAGGCACTGGCCATGCTCTGTCCATGGGCAGGGTGGGTCCCCTGCTGCCAGGCTGGGCTGGGCTGGGTGGTCTCGCTCGGGGACACGGTGCCCAGGGGGGCTCCCTGGGTTCTGGAGGCACAAGCACAGCCCCAGGCTACCCTGTGCTTGCTTTGGGGCATGATTTGGGTCCCTCTGCTTGGGGCCCTGACTCAGCCCTGACCTCAGCTCCAACCTCAGCCCCAGCCAGGCTCAGTGCAGGCAGCAGTCCTGCTCTGGCAGCAGCAGAGTCTGTGTTCCCAGCCTGGGGCACAGGGAACAGCCCTGTGTGCCTGGCTGGGGTGACCCTGTCCCTTGCTTTTCTTCCAGGGCTGCTGGAGATGCAGGGCAGGGATGCCATCCTTCTGGATATGTACAGAGTGCTCTTTATCAGTCTTCTGTATATATGTTTTAGAGAGTGTTGTTCTCTTTTGTAAATATATTTCCAAACATAATTGTTATATAGGTTCTTATGGAAATATATTTTATAATTTGGTATTTTTATAATTTAAAAATATATGTCACATGTGTAACTTGTGGAGCTTCTAGGACTAAAAAAAATCTAAATTTTTCACATCCCTGTGCTCTCTATTGGTTTGCATTGGTCACTGTCCTAGGCTGACTGTATGATGCTTTTATCCCCAATCATCTTGTTCTGTTTATGCTGAATAATAAGTTTTGCACCTTTAAGGCTTGTTCCAGAGACTGAAGGGGGGAGAGAAGAAGCTGCAGTTTGTCTTAGACACTGCACTCACTCTGCCACATTTTTTCCCCATTAGTCTGCAGATTAAAACAGTGGGAAAGACCTCTCAGCTCTCCTCTCCTTTAAGAATTTTAGCTGGATGAAATTAATTTTTTTTTTTAGCCGGATGAGGAGAGGAAGTTCAGTTCCCTGGACTGTTTTTGTTTTTTTTTTTTTTTTATTTGTAGCGCACTGGGCGCAGCCTGGCGTTTCCAGCAGCGGAGGGACTGACAAGAAACTGAGCGAGCTGAGCTGCAGCCCAGGGATGGACTTTCTGAGTTTGTCATCTCTTTTGGAGCAGCAAGGGTTTTTACTGATTAACATTGTTTAAGTTCCATTGTTTAATAAACATTTTTTTCCCGCTTTTCTCCAAGGAGGTATTTTTCTCCCAGACTGGTTGGGGGAGGCGCTGATTGAATCTGCTTTCCAAGAGGAGCCCTTTGGGGGTTCTCTCCAAAATTTGCCCTGAACCAGGACAGTACCACAGGAAACCACAAAGTTTATGGTTTCCACTTGCTCCATGTTCCCTGCACTGGAGGTGTGTGGTTGATCTGGGTTGGGGGTACCTGGGGTGCACAGAGCAGGTCCCGCTTAGAGGTCTGTGCACACTTTGTATGTGTAGAGGCAGCTCCCACAGGGATCCCATGGGAATCCATCTGAGCTGGGACGAGCCTTTGTGGCACCAGACTGCCATCCTTGCCACGTTTCAGTAGCTGTCACCAAACACCAGCGCTGGGAGGGTGACACTGTGCTGAGGACACCCAGAGCTGGCCCAGGGCTGAGGGGAGCTCCCTGAGCCAGGCAGGGATGGAGGGATGGATGGATGGATGGATAGATGGATGGATGGATGGATGGATGGATGGATGGATGGATGGATGGAGCTCATCATCAGGCTGAAAGCTTTGCATCACCTGGTGGGGCACAAGCTGTTCCTGGGGTGCTTATCCCCAGGGTAGGACAGGGGGATCAGGGGCTCCTGGTCTCCCTCCTTTCCCTCCCCAGGTAATACAGACTGCAGAGCCTTGCTCTGGCTGGAGAAAGCAGCATCTGCCACAACACCCTCAAGCACTGCTCAACTGGGGCCTTGCAGCTTTGGAAGGAGGGAAACAAACTGGTTTTCATGGAGAAGAGCATGAGCCATGTGGGATGGGGACTGCTCTGAGGGTGCTGGGGCAATGGGTGCTGCACAGGTAACAGAGTGCAACATGAACACCGCAGGCAATCCCGTGCCCAGAAATGGGTCCTGGTTATTTCCTGTGAGTTTGTAACAGAAAGAGTTCACACTTCCCCCTGCTGTGAATAAAGCACTACAGAATGTTCTTCAGGTGAATTTGTTTCCCTCCCTTGTCCTTTCCATCTTCTCTGCAGCTTAATCCAAGCCTTGATCCTTGATATTTTCTCCTATCTTGCCGACATAGGTCCGAGAACAACCTCAGCCAGATTCTGGCACCAGCTGTGAGCAGCCATGCCCTCTTCATACCCAACAGCAGCTGAATGGCAATGGATTGTTTAAAAATTATTCCAATGCTTGTATTTCTCATTAAAAGTGCTACATTGCTGGTGCACAGGCCAGAAAATCTTTTTGGTTTGGTGATATCATCTGCACGTTATTTAATAAATGACTTCACAAAGAGCTAAATACAACCACAGAGTCAACAGGGAAATTGCACAGTAATTAACAGATAACAGGTTAGGTGAGGCCAAGTTAACGGGGCCAGTTGTGACTTAGGAATGGAAGTCTGAGCAGGATAGGGCACAGTGAGACACCCACCATGCCCTGGATGGAAAGTGGCAGCTCCAGGGGCTGGATCAGTGCAGTTCTGGGGGGCTCAGGGGCTGCACAGAGCAGCAGAGGTGATACTGGGCTTTAGCTGCTCTTTGTCCCTGCCTGGTTGTGAGATCAGGGCTGCCCTTTGCGGGGCTGGGGGAGCCTTTCCCTACCCAGCCGTTCCCAGAGCATGCTTCCAGGGCACCTTGGTCTCCTGCCAGCCACAGAAGTCCTACAGAAATATTTGAGGAACCCCTTACACAAGCTGAGTGGGACATTGACCAATTGGTGGGAAATGGAGTAACTTCCCATTTTAGTGCCCATTGCCCAAGGGCACATAAAGAAAACAGATTTACCTAGAGGCCAGGGCAGGGTTACAATTTCCTTGGGAGGGAGGAATGGATGGTGGGATCTTTGCCAT
This sequence comes from Ammospiza caudacuta, assembly GCF_027887145.1. Classification (NCBI taxonomy): domain Eukaryota; kingdom Metazoa; phylum Chordata; class Aves; order Passeriformes; family Passerellidae; genus Ammospiza; species Ammospiza caudacuta. The sequence continues at coordinate 10,718,115 of NC_080607.1, forward strand.
CCAAACAAGGAATACAGCCCCTAATCCCTACAGCCATAAGGAGTCAGGGCTCAGTCAAGCTCTCCTTGTGCTGCATTGTGGCTGATGACAGGTCTGTGAGGAGTGGGTTATCCTACCCCAGAGGGATCAGCCACCTTCTTCCAGCACCAACCTGCTCCCATATGGCAGAAGCCACCAGAGAAGATACTGGGGTTCAGGTAACCCCCCCAAGAAAGACTCACCTTGGGCTGAGCCAAAGCTGCTTTCCCCACACCAACTCATACTCCCAGTGGAGCAGGAGTAAGGAGGATTTGGGGTTGGGACAAGGTACCTCTGGGAAAAATCTTGAAGGATCATTCCTGGGAAGGCACTGGCAGTCTCATGCTGATTTGGATCATGCTGTAAGGTTTGGTTTGCAAGCAAAGTACAGAGGGAAACCATTTAACAGAACCCCAGAGGAAAACACAGGCACCACAAGGGTTTCTCCTGAAAAAGGATATCTGGAGAAGATACCTGCCAGGAGAAAGCAGCTCCGCTGCCTGTCAGGGTGGACAATGCCCTGGCACATCTCCCTTGGCTTGTCCCTCAGCCCCAGGTGTGAGTTGTGCAATACAAAAGCTGCTTTTTGAGCAATCAAACAATCACATCCGAACCTTGCGCAAGAGGCTTCTCTGGAAACCACAATGCAAGAGGCAGAGGAAAGAGGCACAAACACCGGCCCGTTCCCCACCCTGCCCAAGGGTTTAAATGCGGATGTCCCGCACCGCCCACGCTCGCACCTGGCAGCATGAAGGCGGCAGCCGCCCTTCTCCTGGTGGGGATGCTCATCCTCTGGGCAGAGCTGCCAACAGGTAGGACACGTCCGAGGGCGAGGCAGGGGAGGAAAAGCTGGGAGGCTGGGAAGGAGCCGTGTTTACACGGATCCCATGGGAGGGGAAGGGGTGTTGTTTGCCGGGCAGCATCTCCCCGGTGCCCCTCGCTGCCCCGGAGCCCACCGGTGCCGTGTCCCGCAGGCAGCGCCTGGTCCTGCCCGCCGGTCCGCTTCATCTGCGCCCTGCACAACCCACCCAACCAGTGCTTCGTGGACCGGCACTGCCCCCGCGGCAAGAAGTGCTGCCAGACCTTCTGCGGGAGGAAATGCATCTCCAAGCCGCCTGCCATCCCCGTCACCTACGGTAGGAGCTCCGGAGCCCCGGCTGCTCCCGGTGCAGAGCGGGGTGTGATGCTCGGGGGCTGTGCCCAGCTGCCTGAGCACCCGGCGGGCCCCTGGTGGGCAAAGGTGGGCAAAGGAGGGCTGGGGTGAACACCAACATCTTCCTTTCTCTCCCTTGGCCAGTGTGAGCTCCGGCTTCCAGGACAGACTGAGGGTCACCTCAGCGTTGCCACCCCAGCTCAGCTCCAGGATCACCCTGTGACAGCTGCTCCACTGTGCTTTGTGCCACCCCTTCCCCTCTCCCTGTGCTCCCCACCGCTCTTTTAACAAATAAAAGCAGCTTTTCTCAAGGGTGTTTGTGATGTGCGACTCCTTTCCTCACCTCCTCTCTCCACCCTGGCACACAGTCCCACTGCTGCTTTCACCCCAGAATTTCTTCTGCTGGGGAAAGAGGATGAAAAGAGCCTGGCTTTGCACCTGCAGTGTGGTTAGGGGCTGGCCTGGGGGAGAAAATCCATCCAGAGGCACACAGCCTCCAGGAGGAGAGAGCAATGGGAAGGGACTGGAGCAAAACATGCCAGGCTGCTTTAGGCAGGCTGCAAGGGGCCCTGGAGAGCAGTGTGTCCCCCAGGCCCTCCCAGCTGCACAGGGCTGTGGGAGGGCACTGACCCTGCCTGCCCAGGGGGCACAGAAGGCAAAGGCTCCCTATGGATACCCCACTTGGGAATCACCTGGAGAGCACGGGGGGGTTACACACACCCAAACCCCAAACGGTGCTGAGCCTGAGCTGGTGGGGAAAATTCAGCTGAAGAATCTTGCCTGGGAAAGCCTCAAGCCAGGGCAATACAACCATAGCTCCAAGGGGTTCCTGTAATTTTTGAACAGCTGAGTGCTGGGGGCAAAACTTCAGGAACTGCCAAGAAACATCAGCAGAAAAGAGTGTGCACAGCCTGAGGGAGCTGCTGGCCTCTGTGCATGGCAGAACCAGGCACTGCCACCGCCCACTGCAGGGCAGAGCATCACACAGCCCAAAGGGGGCCTGCCAGCCCTGCCCAGCCCCTGCTGGCTGAGAATGCCCCATTCTGCACCAGCCTGGAGGAGGAGGAGGTTGGTCTGTGTGCACACACCGAGGGAGCAGAGAGGAGCTGCTGCTGTGTGAGAGCTGGGCTAAGGATCCCCATGGCCAGGCTCGAGCAAAGCAATCTGGAGAGCAGCACCAGCTGGCCAGATCTTAAACTATCTACAAACAGAGCAGGGTGAAGGCTCTGGCTGTGGGAATGACACCTTGCATGGTCCATGTGAGATGCTGGGAGCTTCCTGGCCGAGACTGGGCACAGCATCTGCTGGAGTCCTTATATGGTCACATCTGTGTAGGTGACCTCTGTGGAGCAGCTAGAGGAAGGCAAGAGTCAAAGATTAATCAGAGAAGGAAGAAGTGCTATGATGAAAAAACCCAAGTCTTTGCTTCGCCTGGCCACGGGAGGGCAGAGAGAACCGAGAGCTCAGGCGGCGCTGGGGAGGCTGAGAGCGCCCGGGGATCGGCAGGGACAGGCAAAACAAGAACTGGGAGCTCAGCAGCCAAACTCGGTGTAAAATCAGACATTGCTTCTGCCCAGCGTAGGGTCCTTGCAGGGGAAAACTCTCCCTGACAGCAGCCCAGCCCTCTGGAAAGGGAGAGCTGTGCCACACAAACCATGGGCTGGGAGAGGCTGATGAGCCCCAGCGCTCCCAGAGCCGTCCCTGCATCCCGCAGCCATCCTGCATCCCGCATCCCACAGCCATCCCTGCATCCCGCAGCCATCCCTGCATCCCGCATCCCACATCCCAGAGCCATCCCTGCATCCCGCAGCCATCCTGCATCCCGCATCCCACAGCCATCCCTGCATCCCGCAGCCATCCCGCAGCCATCCCACAGCTATCCTACAGCCATCTCCTGCATCCCGCAGCATCCCCTGCATCCCGCATCCATCCCCGCACATCCCGCAGCATCCCCTGTATCCCGCATCCATCCCCGCACATCCCGCATCCATCCCCGCATCTCGCAGCATCCCCTGCTTCCCGCATCCATCCCCTCACATCCCGCAGCCATCCCCGCGTCCCGCACGGGGCTGGGGCAGCCGGGGCAGAGCAGCCAGACTGCACCTCCCGCGGCCATTCGTCACAGATCACAGCCCTCCTCCTCCTCCATCAGCACCAGCTATTATCAGCTATTAAGCAGGCATTTCCATACAGCTGGCTAATTTGATAATGCCGCAATTATCTTGGTTTGTTAACAAGATTAAATTGCTAATTGGTTTGATTAAGCACAGAGCTGCAGGCGTGGGGTGCCTCTCGGCTGGCCCTGCATAACCTCATGGATGCCGTGCCCAGGGCAGCAGCTCCTCTGCAGACACGAGGAGATGGCAGGGAGGGTTCATCCTGCCCAAACCTGCTGCCTGAGGCCTCCAGATCTCCCTGTGACAGGAGCCTCTACCTGCTCTGAGACAGCTCGTGTCACCACTGTCACCCAGCTGCTGGCCCAGAAAGGCAGGAGGAGGTGCTTTGGGCCAGAGGATGCTCTGGGGATGTCAAGTCTGTCTCAGTCCTGCTGCTTTCTGTTTTGGAGCCCTGCAAGTCAGAAATCCCAGGGGCAATACACCAACTGTGCCTCCACCTGTAGCTGTGTCAACAAATCCTCTGCCTTTCTCCTCCCAGGCACAGGTCCCTGCCTCCTGGGCACAGCGTTTCCAGCTTTCACCAGCTCTGCTGGGGAGCCTGGGGAGCTTCCAGCACGGCATCAGGCTCACCTCTCCCCCCTCCATGGAGCAGCACCCACCTGGGAGGGGCTGGGCAGTGCACCAGAACACACACAGGTCAGGATCACTGTTTGTGACAGGCTCCTGGCAGTGTGCATTGGCTGAAATCCTTGGATTCAGCTCTCTGGGGAGGAAGGAAATTTCCCTCTTTGCCCTAGGTAGGTGCCAGCAGGACAACGGGAAAAGCAATGAGTGCTGTGCCAGAGAGATTCCCCCCATATCAGCTGTTTGCCCAGGGCCAGAGCAGCCCGGAGAGGATGAAAGGTGTTCATTTTCTCTGCCTGGGGGCTCAGGACTCACTGTTTCTCCTGGGACAGGGTCGCCAGGTCTGGTGCTGGGAATGGGGCCAAAGGCTGCACTCAAGGGCCCAGCTTTGGGTCAGAAACATCCACCATGGCACATCACAGCAGCCCCACTGCAGGGCAGGCTGCTGGTCTGGCTTACTCCAAACTCCCTCAAAGCAAAGGTTCTCAGGCCAGTCTCTTTTGGCCAATTCCCAAAGGAAACACCCAACATTCCCCAGCACCCCAGGGGATGGAATCCAGAGGGTCTCCCCAGGGATCCATCAGCACCACAGAACATCCTTGCTCCACGCAAAGCCCTTTCCTCCACTCTGAAATGTGCACAGGACAGAGAGTGGAGAAGTCAAGTTTCACCCACAGCCCTGCAGAACATCTTTAATATTTCCTTGGAGCCTCCCCCTGCATGTGTTATGGTCTGGCTCAGAAGACTGGGTGGTTGGGGTCTGAATACAGAACAGTTTGGTGCTCAATGGTGATTTGAGACCGTTTCAAGACATGATTCAAACCAGCCTAATAAGAATTACTACAGCTTTGACAGCCTTTGAAAGGGGAGAGTTATTTAGCCAGCCTGGCCTAGGAGTGGGAATCTGTAGTCCCAGCAGGATCTCAGCAATCACATTAGTTCCAGAGGAGAAAATACCCTGGGCAGAGCAGATCCACTCAGCAGCAGCTCTGCCCATGGTCAGGAGCTGTGCACAGCCCTCATCATTCCTGCTGAGGAGCAGAAATATTCCAGGAGGGAAAAGGAGTCAATAGCACCCTGCTCCCCACCATAAAATAAACAGACACACACCTCCGCAGAAAAACAAACCATCCACACAGTTAAAGGTCAACAAATGCACAAATTCACTCTGTGCTTTTCTGTGGGATGGTTTATACAAACTCAGCTCCTCACCTGGACCTAGGCCCTCTCCAGAGGCAGGGAGAGGGGTCTGGGCCAGAGCTGTCTCACACCAGCTGATGCCCTCCAGCATTCTCTTTCTGAAGGCACAGGGCTGCTTTGTCTGACATGGCCAGCACACACCAGTAACCTTTCCCAGTGCCCTCCCACCCTCTCCAGTGAGCAGCAGCACAGCACAGCAGCTCCCACCGTGCCAGGAGGGCAGAGGGGACCCTGGAATTGCATGGTGGAGGGAGGCAGTGTCTGCCAGCAGGGCAGGTTTGGGAGCAGGGGTGGGAGCTGTCTGTCACAGACATCTTTTCATGAAAATCCTTTCCTTAGGATTTTTCCTCCTGAGAAGCTGAGAGGCCTCAGGAACAAAATGTAAACAATGGTTATCTGCTGCTGTGGAATGCAACAGGTGGGTCTGTGATTGGCCCATGTTGGATGTTTATGATTAATGGCCAATCACAGCCCAGCTGGCTCGGACTCTCTGTCCCAGACACAAACCTTTGTTATTCATTCCTTTCTATTCTTAGCCAGCCTTCTGAGAACCTTTTCTTCTATTCTTTTAGTATAGTTTTAATGTAATACATACCATAAAAATAATAAATCAAGCCTTCTGAAACATGGAGTCAAATCCTCATCCCTCCCCTCATTCTGGGCCCCCTGTGAACACTGTCACAAGCTGTCCCCTCTGCCTGGCTGTGGCACATCAGCCCAGCTGTGCCCTGCCCCAGCCCCTTCAGGGTGGGGAGCCCCCAGGGATGGAGCCAGGGCTGAGCGATGCCAGAGCAGCCCTCTGCTGTGATTTCTCTCCTGCCTAAAGTGCTGCCAAAGCTCTCACAAGCTGCTTGTGACAAAGGCCTCCAGTCTGGCAGGGAACAGCTCTGCCTGCCCCAGCCAAGAGGCAGCAGAGCTGTGCTGAGCTGCTTGGCTCCATCCCCTCCATCCCACCAGGAATCCTCAGCAGGCTGCTCTTTGCTGCAGCTGCACGAGGCTGTGCACACCCAGGAAGCCTTTCAGATGCTGGCAGGACTTCCCTGAGCCAGGCAGCCAAAAGGAAGGCAAGAGAAGGTGAGGCACTGACAGCACCCTGGAGCTGAGGGAGATCCCTACATGCCAGCAATCCTTTTCCCCATGCTGAAAGAGGGGAAAGGAGACTCTGCAGCAAGCCACACTGCATGAAGACACACGTGAGAGCTCAGCAGGAGGCTGGCGGTGGCACAGGCAGGGCAGCTGGGCCTCCTGGTGTCCCGCAGCAGCTGGGCTCCACCATCCCTGCCCTCTCTGCAGCCCCATCTCCCTGCAGGGCTCTCCCTCCACAGCCCCTCAGAGAGGCTGATGGTTGTGTTCAGCCAAGCAGCTGGGATGTTCCACAAATAACAGCTCTGGCAGAGGCTGCTGAGGCACTCTGAGGCTCACATGAAGCAGTTTGCAGGGAAGAAAGCAGTTTGCATCCCACAGATGCCAGCCCTGCACCAGCCCCTGCTCATCACACATCAAACTGCAGCACAGATCCCACCTTGTGGCCCACACACGGCCAGAAACTCACCATCACTCCCAAATCCAGCAGCACAGGAGCAAAGGTACCTGCACACCCCTCCCAGACAGGGGGGAGAGCCCCTCCCAGCTGGAACCAGTCATAAATCACCCTTCCTCCCCACAGCCAAGTGCTCAGGAAGAGGAGGGTGGGTGTTCATGCTCTAGGGCAGCCCAACGAGCTTCTCTCTCTCTCCCCAGCTCCAGCCACAGAGGGGAATCCATTCCCCAGCTCCTTCAGGTCCCACCAGCAGCGTTGCAAGGGGGAATTCCTGTCTCTTCAGGCCTGCCTGTGCCAAGGCACACACAGATGCTCCTTTCCCTGACACTATGTAGGTTAATAACATGCAATGTGATGGCAAGACGCAGGGAACTGCAATGCAATGTCAATATTTAGCTTTTACACATTTGGCTAATTAGGAAGCAACCTGTGATTCCCTGAGAAGGAGGCAGGGCTGCTTCAGCCCCTCCCTCCCTCCCTTTCTGAGCCTTTCCCGTTCGGATGGGATCAACGTCAGCTCCCTATTTCTGGCAAAAAGAAACGGTCGCAAGCGGTCTGTCCCAAAATGCTGTTCCCAGGCAGTGGATGTCAGAAACCATTATACTAAATAAAGCTTCATGAATGATTCATGAGGCTGGATTTCACATTAATCAGGGAGAGATGGGCAGAGCAGCAGAGCCTCGCAGCCCGCCCTGCACAGCCAAGGGAATGGGAGGCTTTGGACCTCCAAGGCACGGATCAGAGATGTGGTGCCAATCAGAGGAGCAGCCTGGTCCCAGCATGATCAGAGCCTGACCCAGCAGAGGCTGGAAGAGGCAGCAGACTGCTGCCCAAGTGCCCAAATACCTTTCTGCTTCAGGGACTGCTGTGACTGGATCGTGTTAATGAGCCCAGGGCTGCTGCTCCGAGCATCCCGAGATGCTCCACTGCTTTCTGCAGGAGCTTGGGAATCCTGCACTGACTCCCTGGCTCTGTGCATGATGGCCTCTAAAAATAGAAAATGCTTCCCTGAAATGTCATCAGGAGGCTCTTTCCAGGGCTCAGGCAAATGGGGCTTCTGCCTGGATGCCATGGTGCATCCCAGCAAACCAACAGGCTTCTTCTTGTTGGGACACAAGTGCTACTTCCACTGCTCCAAGAGTTTGGAAAGAAGGTAGATGTGTTCTCTCTTGGTACCTGAATCTGCCTAGAGAGGCAAGCCCTGAACTCTGTCAGTATCAATGAAAGAATGAGGGGTGCCCTCAACATTGCAGCAGGTGGAAGAAGGTAATGAAATTCCAGGAAAGGAATCCTGTGTGCATATTACAAGAGCAAGTGCCTGTGTCTCCCCTAGCCAGAAAGCTCTCATCCACCCGCATCCTGCATCCTTGGTTTCTCCTCTGCTGCTTGCTCATATATTCCTGGTAAAACCCCCTCAAAACTACAAAAATCCAATGCCAAGCAGGATGGCTGTACAGCAGGGAAAAATCCACAGCCAGCATAGCAAACCTGGGCTCAGACCTGGAGACAGCCGTGATTCTCCATGCAGCATCAGAGGAATATCTATCAGGAGACTCAGGAGCTGTCAGACACCCTGCTCCCCCCTGCCTGGCTCTGCAGCCTTCCAGGGCTGGCAGTGAGTCACCAGCCCTGAGCCACAGAACCACAGAACCACAGAACCATGGCATGGCTGATCCACTGCCAAGGGCACCTGGGGGGCTGGGGGGGTCCCCTGCCAGTCTGGCCCCCCAGAGGCACCCTGCAGCCCTGGGTGTCACAGCACCCCACTCCCCAGTGCTCCAGCATCTCCATCCCCACATCCTCCTCCTTGGACTGAGGGTCCTGCCCATGCTAGGGTGATGTCTGAAGGAGGGAGAGGCAGAGATGGGATGGAGGGAGACAGCAAGTCCTGGCAACCTTCAGAGCCTCAAGACCTGAAGACACTGTGGCAGCAGAGCTCTCTCACCACCCCCAGCTCTGCCTGAACCTTCTGCAGAGAGCCCAGAGACAACATCCCTGCAGACAGGAGAGCACACCCTTCCCTGCACCTTAGCATCTCCAGCTGTGCTTGTCCCTGCGTGCTCATCCCTGTCAGCACAGAGGCAGCTGGAGGCAGAGCTGGAATGGCAGCAGGGCACTCAAACCACCAGGGCACTTCCACCTGCAAAACTACCACAGTGATAATTCACCAGCAATTTATGATTTTGAGTGTCATCTGTGTCACCACAGCTGAGCAGAGACTGAAGAGCCCCAAAGCCAGTGGCCACTCTCTGTCTGCAGCTCTGGTGGACAGGCAGAGCCTCAGCTTTGCTGCCCCTGCTTCCACCAGCGCGAGGCCCTCACCTGAGTTTGCTGTGGGATGAAATTATCCACAGGATCCGATAAATCTCAGGGAAATCACCCTTTAATTGACCCCCTTATTTCATGAAAAGACTGATTTCCAATTTGCCTAAATGCACTTTATAAGGCATTTCCATGTGCAGTGCAGCACAGGGGCAGGTGGGACCTCCCTGTCCCACCCAGCCTGGCCCTGCTGGCAGCAATCAGAGGCCACCTCTGGCTCCCTCCATGGCCATGGCCTTGGCTGTGCTCAGCTATCAAAAGGAAAACACAGGGCAAGTGTCCTCACTGCACAAACCTGCAGAGAGTCAGAGCTTGGCTGCACTCTTGGTTACTTGCACCATTTAACCTGCACTATTTTAAGATTTAATTGCAGTTAAAGTTGTGCTTCCATCTTCACCTGTCTCTCTCCTGGCAGAGAATCCAGGAAGTGAGCTCATGCTGCCTGTGCAAACATGGCTGTGATCACTGGGTTTCGTGGCTTTCTCTGTACTGGTGAATGAAGTGTGACCAGACTGACCCTGACACCAAAGATGGGTGACAGGGAACAAAGCAGGTCCTGCCCTCAACCTCTCCTCTGACACCATGCTGCCCTTCTGCCAGCATCCCTACCTCTGGCAGCTTTAGCCCTGCTGGGAATGGTCTTGGCCCATGGGAAACCTTGGCCTGAGATGTTCCAGGTTAACAATGAGCCTGGGAAGAGCCTTTATTTTTGATGAATACAGTTTTTAATGTGTCCTGGGTGTTGGAGGATGGTGAGACAACCTGGAGCAGAGACAGAGGGGATGCAGCACATGGAGATTGCAGGCTGCTGTAAGATGGAGGCAATCCATACGCTCAAGGCATGTGGGAGCTCACCAGACAGTAAATCAGTGCTTGAAAAATGCCTGACCTTACACTGCAGCATCTCCCTGCTCCCTCACCAGGGGCTCTCCATCTCTATAAAAAATAGCCACTGCATTGGTACAACTCTCCAGATTCTCTCACGTTTCCTGTTAGACTTTCAGAGTCCAAACACAAGTCAAGGTCTCCAGCAAGTTCAGTGAATGTCCATTAATCTTTCCTGGCTCCAGCACCCCGTCAGCTCAGTAAAACCCAAGCCCAGAAGAGTTCCAGGCTGTCAGAGGGATGGGCTGTTGCAGGCCATGTCTGTCCCAAGCCTGCTGCAGATGGATTCCAACAAATCACCTTTCTGCAGGGAGCTGGATATGCTGGTGTATCCAAGGTCTCCAGAGACTGAATGAAGCTGGTTAATTAATTTCCAGCATGGAGCAGGCTGATATCCCCCTGTCAGCAGCATCTACAGACACCCAGTGGCTCTGGGAGGAAGATGGGGGTTGTAGGGATGGAATCCCATGGAGTTTGTGTCCCCTCTTTCCTCCTCCTGCTCAGAGGATGCTGCCATCACAGCTCGCTTTCCCTCCTGCCCCCCCATGAACTGGCTCCAGGGAGAGGCATGGAAACTGGGACAGTTGACAGCACAAGAATGGGAGCAGCCAATGGCATGGGAAGGAAAAGCCCAAGCCCCTCCAGCTGGAGCAACCCCCTCCCATAGCTTGGGGAACAAACGCACCAGCGAGCACAGAAACCACCAGGAAATAACAGCATTAAGGAAAACCCGTGTATTTAGTATTAAATCTTTGCCACTGAGAAACACAAGACCAGGTTTTAGCGTCTGCCCTAATTTAGCTCTTTCCCTCTGGAAAGGACTATTTGTGAAATGCTTTGTGCTCATGTCCCTGGCATTAATCAGCCCCTGTCAGCCTCCGGCTCCACGGATGCCCCTGCACTCGCAGGTGCACTGCTCTATCCCACCCTCCCACGTGGCACGTGGCAGGTACCCAGCGGCTCCAGCCTTTCACAACAGATATCCAAGGGGCTCAAAAGTGCCTGAAGATTTTTCTTTTAATTAGAGGAGCTCTGGAGACATGCTACATTCATATGTATTTCCTGCTATTTTTTTTAAATTTATTGCTACATCAGCTATTAAAGAAAAAAAAAAGGCAAAAAGAAGAAAGGAAGGGAGCTGCCACAAGCTGAGCGCCTTTTGGGATGAGTCACTGCATCACTGAAATGGCTGCTGGCTTCAGACTCACCCTGCCTCTGTGATTTGCTTCCAGACTGCAGAAGAGACCACGGCAAGAGGTTTTGCCCCTGTGCCCACGTGGAGGATTTGCTGTGGGGTTATTGATATAATCCACCCTGGCCTTCAGCGGGTGGAGATTCGCCTTCCTCAAGAGAGGAAGATGGGGGGAGACATGAAAGGAAGAGATGGCGAGGCATTTCCAGCTGACCTGATTTTCTGCTCATTCCCCTCTCCACATCAGTGCTGGTTAGCTCAGGACTGGCAGCAGGGGCACGGGGCTGGCCTGTGCCATGGAGAGCTGTGCTTTACCAGGGCCATCGCAAACACAGCTGTGCCAAGGAACAGCCCTTACACCTCAATTCGCTGGAAAACAGCCTTAAAGTGGGAGTCTCCCTTTCCTGCCACAGCTTGCCAGTGTCAGTGTGAAGGCAGGCCAACAGGCTCTGGCTGGCTCGTGGCAGAGTCAGACCTTTTGCCTCTGAATTTGTGGGGAAAAAAGTCACCTCAGGTGCCATTGATACAGCAGCCAAGTCCCCTCTGAAGGATGCTGTGATGCCAGCACAAACCTGCACGGGGCTTCTGCAGCCTGGGACATGAACTTCCCTTTTCTGCAGTTGTTTCCAGCCAGAGCCTTGAGCTGCAGCAGGAGATGTGGAGGTGTCTCCTCTCCGTGTCTCTCCAGCTCCTTCCCAGGGTGATCCCTCCAGTCTGGGGGCAATAAGGACAGAGCCCTGTCAACTCCTTTCCTACTCATGATTCAGCTCCTCCACATGGCCCAGGGACACTCAGCAGACCTCCTTGAACTGGGAGAGCTGATTTTGGGGGCAAAGGGCTGAGGTCTGCTCTGTAGTAGAGCATAAACAAGACTCTGGTGCAGACACAAAGTGCCAGATGGAGTGGGCGCCCTTGCAGCGCCAGGCACAGCTCCTTCCCTGAAAAATGGCTGGATGAGAACTATTTTCAGAAGGGAAAAGAAAATTCACCCTGATCACCATATGTCAGTGACAGGCAGAGAAAACCCCACGTGGGAGCCAGCCCTCCTCCTACCCTGTGGGCTGCACCCCAGTGGGCTCAGCACCCACTGTCAGCCAGGCTCTCAGCTGCCTGGAGCAGACAAAGATGGGCATGTTTATCTTGCAGCTTCCAGGGATGCTCAGCCATCTCTAATTGCCATAAAAATAAATGCTTTTTGCTTCATATCACAGAACAGAGGAATTTCCCTCCGTCTTTTTTTTTTTCTTTTTTCTTTTTTTCCTCTTTTCTGAGGCCTCCCTCAAAGTCATCCCTTCCCCCTCCCTCCGCTGCCTCCTTGCCATGTAAACAAGCACAGGCACACACAGTCTGACACATCACACACATGGAGACACGCTGATGGCCCTGCAGCGGCCAGCTCTGCCTGGCACAGGGACAGGACTGGCAGCACACGCGGGAGGCGGGCGTACGGGCAGGGGGAAGGATGCTCGCCACCAAAAAGAACTCTCAGTCCGCTTCGTGCAAGCCTGGAGGAGGCTGAGAGCCCTCAGGCTCCAGCCCCTCGGGCTATAATCAGCGAGCCGATGGAAGGGATGTAGAGGGTGCTGCGAAGTCTCGCCCCGTGCGAGCAGCCCGTGTGACACAGCTGCTCTGTGCTGGCTGCCGGAGCAATGAGCCATCGCTGCGGGGACACGCAGCCCCGGCCGTCACCCTGGGAAGGTCCCTTTCCCATGCTGTCCTTCCCATCCCTCTGCTCCAGCGGCTGATTTCGGGGGCGCTTGGTGCGCTGTGTGGGGATGGCCCCGGGCGGCTCGCTGACCTGAAAGCAGCGTGTGCCATGCCCGGGGCTCGCTGCCTTCTCCCACCTCCCAGAGAGCCTTTGGAGAGACACCGAGGAGCTCGGCAAGCCAGGGCAGCGCTTCCCCGCGGGGCTGCCCCGGTGCCCCGCACACTGCCAGCTCCAAGGAGCACGATGGAGATGGATCGCACGGAGGGAGACTGCCAGGGCAGGGGGGCATCGCGTGCCCGGCGCGGGGCGGCGGCGCTGCCCGGGCCCGGCTCGGCCTGAACGGGCACGGCACGGCACAGCCCGGCCCTGCTGGCTGCGGGGGCTCAGCCCCAAGGGCAGCACTCGCAAAGACCTGGGGTAGCCCAGGGCCGGGTGAGACGGGCACCCCCAGCGCGGCTGGCACAGCCATCCTGTGAGCTCTCCAGCTTCCAAGGCACTTCCAGCAGGTAAGACTTCAGGAATGCCAGGGGTACCCTCGCCTGCTCCAGATTCCCGGCTCGGTTCCGCGGCAGGGGACACCGCCAGCCTCGCACGGAGCTGTGCAGACCTGCCAGCCGGTTTCACCAAATTCATCTCGCTGGTCTCGTCCGGTGGGTTCTCCCCGGGCATCCTCACCCTGTCCCCTATACAGAGCTCGGCAGGAGCTGGCGGGAGGCAGAGGCAGCCACGAACCGGGCACCGGCGGTCTGGAACCGGGGACTGGGAACCGGGAATAGGGAACCGCGTTCTCCCCGCCTGCTCCCGCGCCGCGGCGCCGGCGGGCGGGCGGAGGGCGGCACCGGGAAGGGCGGCGGGCGGGACCCCGGCCCCGCGGAGCTGCTGCCGCCGCCGCCGGCCCCGCAGGGCTCGGGCTCCGCGCCGGGCGCGCTCGCTGCGGCGGGGGCGGCGCCGAGGCAGGTGAGCGGCGGCGCGGGGCCGGGCTCGGCAGCGGGATGCTGCGGGCTCCGCCAGCGCGGGGACCGCGGCACCGGCACCCGGGGCGGGCGGGGACGAGGGCAGCGGCATCCCGGGGCGGGGTGGGGACTCGCGGCATCGGCACCCCGGGGAGCGGCAGGCACCGACAGCCCGGGGACCCGCGGCGCTGGCATCCCGGGGCGCGGCGAGGACCTTAAGATCGGTAACACAGGGACCGGGGCACCGGCAAGCCGGGTACCCGGGGTGCCAGAACCCCCGGGCATTGCAGGGGTCAGCAGCCTGGGGTGCGTCGGGGACTCGGGGCATTGGGAACCCGGGGTGAGAGGGCGGCCGGAGCAGCGGCACGCAGGGATGAGCGGGGAAGCGAGGCACCGACATCCCGGGGTAAGCGGGGAGCCGCCGTGCCAGCATCCACGCCCCGGGATGCTGCTGGGTGCCGGGGTGCAGGGACACTCCTCCCCGTGCCTCTGCGGGCGGGTATAGGGGAGTCCCTGGCCCCGGAGCCTGCCTTCCCCGAGGGCTGCATTCCCCCTTCCCGGGGAACGGAGCACGGAGGTGCCTCGGGAGAGCTGTGCACGCTCAGCGTGAGACCCGGGAGTGGAGGCTGGCACAGCGCTGGGCTGTTGGTAATCACCCTCTCCCGCACCCGAGGCGAGCAGGGAGTCCCCCGTCAGCTCCATCTCCAGCCCTGAGCATTCTGGTGGCCTCTCAGCACAGAGCAGCAGCTTGTGCTCTGCCTGCAGGGAGCAGCCAGCAGTGGGAATCCCCCTTCCATTCTCCCCTCTGCCTGCCTGGCAAACCCCCGCACCGCCCAAGGCAGGGCTTGGACCTGAGCATCTTCAAGCCGATGAGCACAGAGACGCTCAGCAATGGGGATGGGGCTCTGCAGGGACAATTTTGGATGACCAGAAGGCAGATGTCTCCCCAGTCCTCTCCCAGCATGTGGGGACAGCACCCTGCAGGAGCTGGGACGCCCCCCAGCCCCATGGGCCCCCTCAGGTACTCAGTAGGAGACTCCCAGTCCTACCCTGGTCTCATGGATATCTTGCACAGGATCTCCTCAGTGGTCTGCAGCCACCAGCCCTGCACACCTGGGACATGCACGGCCACAAGCCCCGGATGACAGGGCATTTAGGGTAGGCTACAGGCAAAGGATAAGAGGTTCCTCCTCCTCCTCTACGCATTTCTAATGGCTCCTTTGAGACAAGCCACACAACTCCCTGCTGGGAAGCCTCGCTGAGCTGTAAGTACAGGGTTTTTTATTTGGGCTGTTAATCTAAATCCATTGTACCTGGCTGGAAAAGACCCTGTGTGCAATGCTCCCTGCACTTGCTGCATCCTCACTTGAATGTCTATTAGCACCTTCCTTCCCACTCCCCTGAGTTCCCTCTGCCAGGTAGAATAAATATACATAACTTCTATTTGAAAGCCTTTGAGAAAAAAAATATGTTGTCAAGAGAAACTCTTCTAGCATTTCTTATAGACATGTTTGATGTGTTTTATATTTTATTTTTACTGTCATAAATGCATATACCAGGGATTTTTTTTCTCCACAAGATAGATATTAATTTGAACGCCCAACACCCAGCTCACACTGGGCTTGTGTAATTCTGACGGTTGTCTCAAAATAGCTTACAATATATTTCAACATCTATCAGAAAGAGACTGGCTTGATCTGTTCCCTTTTTCCAATCATTCATGGAAATTTTGGGTCAACTAAAGGAAAATTTTGCAAATTCACTTTCTCCCAGACAGACACATTTGTATTCTCTGTCCGTTGTGCTTTTAAATAAAAATCACCCGAGCTTCCAAAGTGAGCTTCTGTTTCCCAGCTGAATCCCCTGCAAATGTGAATGGGGTGCACGCTTTGATGGTCCAACAGGGAGATCACACTGGGTCCCAGTTCAAAGCCCAGTTCTTTTCTAAAGCTGAGCTTAGCTGCTTGTGGAACAAATAGGCAAGAGAGTTATAAAACTATTAATTGCTGCTTTAGATTCCTAGATGAAAGCTGTATGTGGGCAGAAATAATTTGGTCTATTCATAAGCGAACATCATAAATGAACATCTCTGGCAGCTCGTGACCCTTCTCCTCAGGCTGCTTCCAGTGCAGGAGGGATGGAGGGATTTCCCTGGGATATAAAGCTTGCAGGGTCCTGACACCCACCTTTTAATTTTGAGCTGGGAGAGAGGTAGGAGCCATCCCCTTCTGGCTGTCAGGGTTTGGCACGTCTCACCCAGAGCCACAGCTGTTCTCTGAGGATGGTCCTGCTGAGCTGGAGCAATGCTTCAGGCTTGTCCTGCCATCCTGGGCTGTCCTGTGCCCCAGCTCATCCCCCAAACCACCTTGCCTTTGATTCTGGTGGCCTGACCTTTCAGAGAGGCTGCTCTATAGGGAGGGTGCAGAGAGAGTCTGAGGCTGGTTTTGGGATCAGCTGGATCCCACAGATGCACCTCCAGGGCCCCCCATCTGTGTGTGTGTGCTTATAGCCTGAATGCATGAGCATCCTTCTGGAAGGAACCTGGATTAGTCATCCCTACCCCACAGATGGGCTGTGTGATGTCTTCTCTGCAAAAGCTAATCTGACACTGAAATTCCAATTTATCCCGGAAAGAAGGGTTTACATCCCTTCTTCTCCCTTGCTTTTGGCTTAAGCATTAAAAATGGATCCTTCTCCTTCTTCCCTCCCGTTTCAAAGGCAAGACATGGAGTCCATTAAGCTCTGAGGTTTATGACCAGCTGGTTGCCTCCTCCAGACGTGGTGTGATGGAAGTGCTGCTTGTGGTG
Source organism: Ammospiza caudacuta (assembly GCF_027887145.1). NCBI lineage: Eukaryota > Metazoa > Chordata > Aves > Passeriformes > Passerellidae > Ammospiza > Ammospiza caudacuta. The sequence goes on from NC_080607.1 coordinate 10,734,634, forward strand.
CAAAGCTGTGTCTTTAAGGAGCCCCGGGCTGGGAGATGCAGTGGAGTTCACAGATGCCTTTGCCAGGCTGTTTCACACAAATCTGGCATTTCCTGCACCCACAGCCATGCTCAGCTTAAAAACACCTCCAGGGCTTAACCGTGGCTCCATTACCTGTTCCTCTGCAGCTCTGCCCTGCCCTACAGATTTAGAGGTGACTGTGTCCTCCAGGTCCCTCCCAGTCTGACAGATCTTTTACACCGAGTTTCTCAGACTGGAAAGCAGACAGAGCCCTGGTGTTTGCCCCATAAATCCTGTGAGATGGCACTCACAGGACTCCCCTGGGTGTTGTGACCCACCTCGTGTCCCTGACCTGGCCTTGGCCCTTGGTGTGACACCAGGCTGTTCTGTGTGGGGTCTGCTGGCACCTCAGCATCACTGCAGGGGCCGCAGCCTTTTTATCCTCAGCTCCTCCTGCCTGTTTGTGCCCTCTGTCCCTGCAGCCCCTAAAAGCTTGGAAAAATTCTGTAGGTGACATAAGACAGGAAAAAATGTAAAATCTCCACCAGAAGAGCAAAGCAGTGTCCCTCAAACCCCCCTACTCTGTGCCAGGAGCAGGGAGATCCCATGAGTACAGGGCTGCTCCATGTGTCCTCTGGTTGTTTTGATGAATAAGGCGGGTAGAAAAATCTGATTTCAAGGTGGTGCATAAAGATCAAAATGCTTTTTATTTGCCTTTTTGCTCTAAATTTCTGATCAAGACAGGTAAATGCATCTGCTTCTGGGAATGCTTCTCTTTCTTTGATGCTTTAACTGTTTCTCATTAGAAAATAGAATTTCTGCTGCGCAAAAAAGCCCAGCTCCCTGAAACTTATAACCCTAAAATGCAATAGAAATCAAAACTCTGGGTTTTTATTTCCCCATTGACATAAAGATTTTATTCAGTCATCAATGATTCTGAATCATGTTTTTGTTATGTTTCAACATAATCAAAATAATCTTAATATTTTACATGGTAGAACACAGAAGAGGAAACAAAACAGGCAGATGAATTGTTTTGACACTTCTTCCTCTCAAATTCTCCTTAAAATAGACACCTTCTGTGGCAATACTTTGATTTTGGCAAAACTGCCTGTGCTGCTGGAAGGATTGCACCATCTAAGGAGTTTTTGACCAGGTCTAATTAGTAGTGAGGGTAGTGGGGCTACAAAGCACTTTGGCAGAATCACAGCAGTGGTGATTTGACAAGATCTAATTCTTCCTCTGGGAGACTCTTTGGGGAATAAATCTTCTCTTCAGTGACTAATTACCTGTTTGAAGAAGGAGAGCCCCATGGGTGATGTGCTGGAGGTAAATTAAACTGCCTTCCTTAGGCCATTAACAACCTGCAGAGGGAGAAACTTTAGCAGGTAAAAAAGCAAGGAAAAGTTTCACATGGAAAATCATTGGCTTTTCTTTTTTTTAGCTTCCATACCACAGGAGAACAGCAGTCCAAAGCTGTTTTTTTCCCCTTCTCTCTCCTTGGTCCTCACTTCTCAAAATGCAAACATCCCTCCTCATTCCCCAGGGTGCTTCTGCCAGGAGCACCCCTCCAGCCCTGCTGTCTCATCCACAGGTGGAACCCACTCCTGCTTTGCTGATCATGGTCAACAAGACCTTAAACTACTGGGGTCCCAGTTTTGAGGAGGACGTTATCAACATCAACGTGGGCGGCCTGCGGCGGCGGCTGAGCTCCAGCGCACTCTCCAAGTTCCCCGACACGCGCCTGGGCCGGCTGCTCTCCTGCGACTCGGAGGAGTCCATCCTGCAGCTCTGCGATGACTACGACGTGAGTGCCAGGGAGTTCTACTTCGACAGAAACCCCGGCTTCTTCCTCTACGTCCTCCACTTCTACCAGACGGGCAAGCTGCACGTCATGGAGGAGCTGTGCGTCTTCTCCTTCTGCCAGGAGATCGAGTACTGGGGCATCAACGAGTTCTTCCTGGACTCCTGCTGCAGCTACCGCTACCACGAGCGCAAGCTGGAGAGCCGGCACCACAACTGGGATGAGGAGAGCGAGGTGAGCAGCGTGGACACGTCCCCTGATGAGATCTCTGACATCAACCATGACCTGCTGCACTACAGCACGCTGCGCTGCGGCAACCTGCGCAAGCGCCTCTGGCTCACCATGGAGAACCCCGGCTACTCCATCCCCAGCAAGCTCTTCAGCTTTGTGTCCATCAGCGTGGTGCTGGTGTCCATAGCCACCATGTGCATCCACAGCATGCCCGAGTACCAGGAGGTGGATGAGAATGGCAACGTGCTCGATGAACCCATCCTGCACAAGCTGGAGTATTTCTGCATCTCCTGGTTCACCTTCGAAGTGTCCTCCCGCCTCCTGCTCTCACCCAACCCCAGGAAGTTCTTCAAGCACCCACTGAACCTGATTGACATTGTGTCAGTGTTGCCCTTCTACTTCACCCTCCTGGTGGACGTGACCATGGGCAGTGACTCGGAGCTGGGCAACCTGGGCAAGGTGGTGCAGGTGTTCCGGCTCATGAGGATATTCCGGGTGCTGAAGCTGGCTCGGCACTCTACCGGACTCAGGTCACTGGGGGCCACCTTGAAGGTAAACTGGCTCTCTATCTCCTTGCCTACTCCTTTAGTCTAGTGCCTGGTAGGGCTGAGAGTGACCTGCTGAGCAGGTAGCAGGCCAGCCAGATGCTGCTGGGTCTGCCAGCACCAGTGTGTGTGGCTCGGGGCTGCTCCTGACCCCATTCTGGGAAAAGGGGAAAACCCTCCTAAGAGCATGCTGCCAGCTGACCAGAGGCCAGTGTCCAACCCCTGGTGTCTGCTCATTTAGGGAAACAGAAATCCTGGTCCAGCTGAGTTGATACTTGAATGCTTCAGGGTACAGTGAGGTTAGGACTGGCACAAAGCAATGATAGAAAAGCAATGGGTGAGTCTCATGGTGTGGGAGCCAGCCTCTGGCAGGGTCTGTGTCCTCAGCAGAGCCTAGGTTTCCAGCAGCTGCCCCTCAGTGTGATGGAAAACTTGGCATGCAGGGCTGGGGGAAGCTGGTCGCAGGACCATGTGGTCCTCAGGAGGAAGGTCTGGAGGAAATGCTGAGCAAGTGGAGGACCAGGATTCAGGTATACCTAGAAGTGGCATCCCTGCAGGTCTGGTGAGAGGGTCCACATCCCCCATAACATGCCCCAAGACTGTGTTTCTCCAGACCCCCACCCACAGCACCCCTGGCCTCTTCAGACAGACCAAGGACAACTTGAAATCTGTCCTGCAATCCTCACTATCCTGGTGCTGCAGCCAGACCTCCATCACTGCAGGTCAGTGGTGAAGCAGGAGAGCTTCCACACCCAGTGTGGTTCTGCTCACCCCCAACACCTCTCCCCTTCATCCTCCTCCTGCTAGTGGCCATGCTCCTGAATCTGGGGAGAAGGAAACTCACTTCCTGTGCTTACACAGAAAATCCAGCCTGGTGCAGAGGCCAGTTAAACTCAGCCTTTAATTGTCCCTGGTTCTTGGTGATTGCATCAACAGGAATCCTAAAGCTGATCCTTGAGCCTGCTCAGAGTGACACATGCTCCCAATGCCCCACCACACATGGAGCTGATGCTGGGCATGGGGGGATGATCACCAGGGCAAACATTGCCTCTTCTTGGGCAAATTGCACAAATATCCCTGTGCTTTACCCCCTTCAAACAGCTGGTGTACCACATGAATAGCCAATCTTTGTAACAGAGCCTGAAATTCAACCAAAGGGCCACTCTCCTCCCACTCAGTGCCTGGCATGGGAGGGAGCTGCAGCTCCTGATGCTGCTCCCTCTGAAGGGCCATGTCAGGGATGAGTAGCTGGGGACACCCTGTTTTTGCTGCTGCAGCAGTGGCAGGGCTGGCATGGGGTGTGCTGGCCTTGGCTGCTGGGGTTGGACCTGTTCCTATGGCTGAGTCACGGAGGAAAGCAACCACTGAGTGTGAATGGGGGTGAGGATGGGCAGCAGGAAAGGTCTGCCAGCTTCTGCTCTGACGCAGGATCAGCCCTGCCCAGAACTAATCTTGCAGAGCCCACAGAGCATCAAAATATTCCTGGCATCCTCAAAACCTGCTGAAAACAGGGTCCAGGGTGGGTTGCTTGAAATGAAGATGCCTGAAGTCCTACCTGCATCACACTTGCTTCTGAACGCTCACCTTGAAAGGGCACTGACAAGTGACAGACTCAGGTAAAACCCCTGGTGAAATTTAAGTAAACTTGGACAGGTGGAAAGGATTCCCTAAGTCCTGCTGATGCTCCATGCAAGCATGAACACCACCTTTCAGCAGGGCAGGCACTGATGGACTCATGTGCACATTACTAAGCAGCAAAGGAGGTCTGGGGAGCCGGCAGCATCGCGGCTCTGGCTTCTGACGAGCGGCTGATTCACCCAGTGACGTGCTGGAAAGTGCCCCTTCCCGGGGACTCCACAGCCAGCTCTAAATGGGGATGAGCAAAGACACAAATCTGATGCAGCAGCTTGGCATTGTGATTTAGTGGGCACATAAATTACAACGTCTTGTTAATCATAATTTACTTCCTATTGCAAGAGCAGAGAGCGGGAGCAGAGCAGTGGAGGCTGTTCGCAGCCAGGAAGGGGGAGCGATGGCTCTGGCAAGCTGAGTGATTGCTCCCCTGCCACCAGAGTGCTAGCAGAGGGAATTCTGCCATTTGTGCATTGTAAACCCTGAACAACCCTCAGACTGCTTGGGGCTTGATCCACAGCGGGTTTAATTTGAGGAGAGGCTTCCTACATGTCTCTGCTCTTCCTCCCCACCATGCCTGACATCCTTTAATGCTATTGCAGCTCTGTGGTGTGGGTTTGGATCCCCTTTCCCACTGGTTGTTGATAGATGTTGGTCCCTGGGTAATTACAGCACATACAGGGATCTTCAGGAGTTGCTTCTGTCCCCTCAGGGACCTAAATACATAAAGAGGTCAGAACTCTGCACATTCCCTGTCACCCTGCTCTCACTACCATGGGCCATCTTTGCTCGGTCTCCACACTGCTGTTTCTAGCATGACTCAAAGTGGGCTCTTCCATTCCAGCTCTTCTGCTGTGCTGGAGGAAAGATGTGCATTTGGCAGGAAGCTGCTTGGAGGGCTTTGTGCTGGAGTCTTTTATTATCTAGCACTGCCTCCCCCAAGGCTGGCTGCTTGCTAAGCCTGCAGCCCACCCAAACCTTGGTTAAAACTGCAACCCACCCAAACCCTATCCAAGCCTGCATCCCACCCAGTCCTTGGCTAAACCTGCATTCCATCTGAACCCTGGCTGAGCCTGCATCCCACTCAAACCATGGCTAAAACTGCATCCCAGCCAAACTCCACCTGCCTTCCCCCTCAATCAATGAGCAAAACAGAAGTTTTGCAGATAAAGGGCTGCAAATAGATGGCAGCCAGTGCCTGAGGATCAGCTGGGAGGTTTCTGGAGCCTTCCCTGTGCTGCAAACTCTGACCCTGCATGTAAATTGAAGCAGCAGGAGCTATGGAGCTGCCTGACTTCCCCTTTACCTTCCCTCTCCAACACATCCCAGGGCCAGAAGTGATACTCTTTAAAAATGCATGAGGTTATTTGGTGCTGCTGGTCCCCAGCTGGGATGTACAGACCTGCTGTTAACTTCCAACCAGGTCATTCTTAGCCAAGTGATATACCTTTGCCTCTGAGCTGTTTGTCCTTATCAAGGAGCTCCCCTGGCACTGCTATAGGTGAGGGAGGAGAAGGAGGAGGAAGGGGAGGAAGAGGAGGTTATTTGGTATTACTGGCATTATCTGAGCAGATTTTGCCAGCTGTCTAAGCAAAGTCTCCTCATTCCCTGCCATGAATCCACCTCCTTTTAAGTCTCATCCTGACCACAGAAGCCTTTTCCCACATCTGCTGCTGTTTGCTTTGCTCAAATGTTGTTTCCTTTAGCTGTTATGTGGTCTCCAATAAAGCATTCTCTGCTTGTTAGGAGACTGGGAAAAAAAGCCCCACAAACAGAGCTCTGCTTTCCTTTCCCCAAAAGATGAAGAGCAAGCTGGCAGGTCAGTGGGCAGAAATATCCAAAAAATTCACCTATGGCAGTCAAGAAGTGATTGTACAAAGCCATGCTGGGAGGATGGTGGTGTCCCCTGGCAGTCCCTTCCTGGCATCACTTGCTCAACTGCTCACTGCCTGCTCCCCCTGGGCTTCTGGCACAGGTTTATACTTTGTTCAAATATTAGGAATATAAAAAGAAAGATCACAGCACGAAGGTTTTAGGTTGAAACCAGAGAAATTATGTCTTCTTCAAGGAGTGTTGCATACCACTGCCATCAGAGCTGGTGTCCCATGGCTCTATTCCCACCAAGGCTCCCAGATCCCTTGGGCTGTATCTCATCAAGGTGGGGCTTGCAGCACCCTGTAGGATGGCTGCTAAGTCCAGCCCATGCTGACACTGGATGGGTCCCTGATGACCAGGGATGTTTGGTTTTGTGTCAGCTCTGATGTGATGTTTGTAACAAAGGGTTTCACAAATGCTGAGGCTCAGTGGTGTGGGGTACAGGAGGGACCCTGAGGCTCAGGGGTCCCCAGGGAGCCTGGGCTGAGAGCTGGGTAAGAGCTGAGCTGAGCCTGCAGCAGAGACCTCGTCCTCCCTGTGAGCAGTGCCAGCGACTCAGGAAGGTACAAATTGCTTCTTTTAGTGGCTGCTATTAGGTGGTTTCTGGGGACCTGCCAAGATAAAAGGAAAATGTGCTAAATATTGTTAGCTGAGATCAGGCCAGAGTGAGTGCTGGAGGCAGGGGAGCAGCTTCTGACGGGGATCCCTGGCTGGGGAGCCCAGATCTGTCTTCTCACAGCCTGGTGGAGTGCAGAGAGGCAGCTGTGGGTGCCAGGAATGATTCCTGGCTGCACCACTTGCTCCAGGTGAGAGCCACTCCTGCCCATCCCAGCCCACCCCCGGAGCAAGACATCCCACAGCAGGGGTGGATGGAGGCACTGGGATCCCTGTGGAGGAGTGCAGGGAGTCTGTGCAGGGCTGTGCTTGCACTGTGGGATCCCTGTGTCCTGATCACTGTGGGATCCCTGCATCCTGATCACTGTGGGATCCCTGTGTCCTGATAACTGTGGGATCTCTGTGTCCTGATCACTGTGGGATCCCTGTATCCTGATCACTGTGGGATCCCCGTGTCCTGATCACTTTGGGATCTCTGTATCCTGATCACTGCAGGATCCCTGTGTCCTGATCACTGTGGGATCCCTGCATCCTGATCACTGTGGGATCCCTGTGTCCTGATAACTGTGGGATCTCTGTGTCCTGATCACTGTGGGATCCCTGTATCCTGATCACTGTGGGATCCCCGTGTCCTGATCACTTTGGGATCTCTGTATCCTGATCACTGCAGGATCCCTGTGTCCTGATCCCTGTGGGATCCCTGCGTCCCTCACTGACCAAGGCTCTGCTTTGCCTTGCAGCACAGCTACAGGGAGGTGGGGATCCTGCTGCTCTACCTGGCTGTGGGGGTCTCTGTGTTCTCTGGCGTGGCCTACACTGCTGAGAAGGAGGAGGACGTCGGCTTCGACACCATCCCGGCGTGCTGGTGGTGGGGCACGGTCAGCATGACCACCGTGGGCTACGGGGACGTGGTGCCCGTCACTGTGGCGGGCAAGCTGGCGGCCTCGGGCTGCATCCTGGGGGGCATCCTGGTCGTGGCGCTGCCCATCACCATCATCTTCAACAAGTTCTCCCACTTCTACCGCAAGCAGAAGGCGCTGGAGGCGGCCGTGAGGAACAGCGGCAAGAAGGAGCCAGAGGAGGGCGGCAGCGACTCCGAGGCCCTGAGCGAGACCTCCCTGGACAGGCCCAGCCCCGAGCGCCGGGGCCTCACCCCCGGGGCCCAGCCCAGCCCCTGAGCCCCTGCTCTGCCCCCTGTGTCCCGGGGGCACACGGGACATGTGGGACCCACCTGGGGCCTATGGGACCTGCTGGGACCCACCTGGGGCAGGAGGGACCTGCTGGGAGCCACCTGGGGCACATAGAACCTGCTGGGAGCCACCTGGGGCACTTGGGACATGTGGGACCCACCTGGGACATGTGGGACCTGCTGGGGACCCACCTGGGGCCATGGGACATGTGGTACCCACCTGGGGCACTCAGGACCTGCTGGGACCCACCTGGGGCATGAGGGACCTTCTGGGACCCACCTGGGGCACATAGAACCTGCTGGGAGCCACCTGGGGTACTTGGGACCTTCTGGGACCCACCTGGGACCTGCTGGGACCCACCTGGGGCACTGGGACCCACCTGGGGGCTGTGGGACATGTGGGACCCACCTGGGGCCCATAGGACCTGCTCATGGTGAGCACACCACAGTGGAGGAGCCATGGCTGGCATCACCCTGTGAAGGACAGGAGGGGTTGGAGGAGATGCCCAGTGGGTGCTGGCTGCTTCCAGACCTTCCTGGATGTGTCTCAGCCTTCACCTTGCTCACCCATGGCTGCAAAGGGAGGTTGTGGTGCTGGATATACCCCTGCCAGAAAGGGAGGCAGAAAATAAGAAATGCAAGTGACCCCTGATCAGGCACTGCCCCAGGTGTATGGAGAGAGATTTTCCTCTGCCCTAGCGTTTTGTGTTGTCCAGGGTGAGGTTAAATAGCTCAAGGATGAGGCAGCCCTCAACAGGCTGGCAGCCCTTACAGATCTGTGCTGTGTTGACAATTCCAGCCCCAGCCTTGTCCTACCCCCAGCAGGAAACAGGCTCAAAAGGCTCAAAAGGCTCAAAAGACCATAAAGGAAAGGGGCTGGGAATGAGCCTGTATGGGAGGAGAGGCAGCTCAGGGTGAGCCCCCCATGGGAGTGGGATGGACTGAACCCCACCTTTCCATTGTTGGGATTTATCTGCTCTCCTACACTGCCACTGCTGGGACCTGCAGGGATGTGGGGCTGTGCTGGGAGCGGGGCACAGCTGGGAGCACTGCCCACATGGGGCAGGGACACTGCCCACACACCTGGGGGTGGCCAGGAGGGCAGAAGGAACACTCAACTCTGAGGCAGCAGCAGTCAAAGGGGTCGGGCTGGGGGAGCTGAGGAGCCAATCCCAGCGGGGCTGTCCCCCAAACCCTGCTCTCCCTCACCACAGCCCCTTGCCTGGCTGTGTCCTGCCTCTTCCCTCCCTGCCTCAGGGCCAGGAGGGCTGTAAGGAGGGGGTCACACTGCCCAGGTGTCCTCACAGGGAGCTGAGCCCCCCGAGTGCTGCTGCACTCGCCTTCCCCCTGCAGGGAGAGAGCTGGGGCAGAGGGGACCTTGCACTGCTTTTGTCACCACGGCCTCTGAGCCCCTCACAGCCAGGCAGGGAGGCCAGCCTGGAACACAAACCCTTCCTGCCTGGACCCCAACCCACCTGAGCACCTTCAGGGCACAGCATTAACTCCCTACAGAGCTTTTCCTCTCCCTCCCACCCCTGGTCTCTGTTTGGAAAATGTGCAGCTCCGTTGCACACAGAGGAGTGCACCCAACAGAGAAACGTGCATCCCACAATCCCAAAGCGCCTCACACACACATAAAAGGCTGCAGGATGACCCCAGGTACCTGGATCATGGCTTTGCTGCTGCTTTCCTGGCTGGGTTTCAGCACAGCTCTATTTGCCGGTGCTGGCTCTGCCTGTAGCCATCTGCTGGTCACGGGCAAGGAAAGCCAACACTGGTGCAGGTCCAGCCTTTCTAAGCCCAGTGGGACCCAGGGAGGGTCCCCAAGGAATGGTGGGGTGGGATGGGAGGGTGCTCACGCTTCTGGCATCATCAAGTCTTCCAGTACCAACTCCATGGTCCTCTCTGTGCTTATTCCTGCTGGGAGCTGGGACTGGGGAGCAGCACCCTCTGCTCCAACCAGCTCCTGCTGCACTGTTACTTGAATACAGGAAGGAGTTTCCCCTCCTCAACATAAATATTCCAGTAGCAAAATGTATTCAAATGTGAAGAGTAAATTATATCTATTAATGAAAAAGCATTATGCAAATAATTAGGAGCATGTAAATTAATTTTCTATCTATGCATGGGATGCATACTGTATATTTTATTAAAGACCTCAATGACCTGCTGTGGATGCTGGTTTCTGTTTTGTGGCAGCTGGATGTGCTCATGCATGGTGGGATGCTGCTCTGGATGATGGGATGCTGTGGGATGCTGTGGGATGCTGTGGGATGCTGTGGGATGCTGGATGCTCTCTAGCTGACAGCTGTCCTCATGCCTGGACATCCTGGTGCTGTCTGTGGCTCTCTGGTGCTCTGAAATGAGGAGGGGGTTCTCTAGGCTGTTGCTCTGCAGGGGCTGGCTGGGGAGGACATCACTGCTCTCCCTGTCTGCTGGGCATGATGGGGTAAAACCAGTTCAATCTTTATTCCTTTGAGAGCTTTTGTCTCTCAAAAAAGACAAAAATATTTAAAAAATTAACAAAAAATTAAAAATCCACGTTCTGCTAATCATTCCAAGGCAAAAGCTGCCCTACCTTGGGGGCTACAAGCAAGGCAGGATCTGTGAGCCCCTCTGGCACATCAGAGGGGGCTGGAGCACGAGAGCTCCGAGCTCGGGTTTGGGAAAGCCACGCAAGATGTTTTCTTTTTTTAGCCTCCTGCTCCCTGTGAAGACATTAGGATTTGTATGGCTCTGAGTAAGTGCACCAGGAAAATCCTCCCACTGCTGTGCAGGCAGATCTGGCAGAGCTGGAGCTGTGCAGAGCAGGAAGGTGCCCAGCAGCAGAGTGGGTGAGCACAGCCCACGCTCCCAGCCAGGCTGTGCAGCACTGGGCTGCAAGGACAGGCTTCTCTTCCTGGTGCTAAGGCAAGTAGGAAACTCTTGTTCTTTTGCTAATCCCTAATCAGTTTTCCTGAGTGGCTGCATTTTCATTTGATACAGTGGGTAAATCAATTACACACTTTATCAGGTTATTCCTACAAAGCTGCTTTCCACATTCACCAAATGATTGACTAAAGCATGACTCTCTTGCCTCCAGGGAATGGTGATTAAGGAGTGACCTTATTAAGCTGTTTAATGCAGCTGAGAATTAGACAACTCTGCTCAAAGAGACAAAGTAAACTTCATTACCTTTGTTTAAAACTTCTTTTCCTTTGCCAACTTTCAGATCCATGACTACCCTGAGCATGGAGTGTGCGCTTGGCTGGTAATTAGAAAACCAGGAGATTTTAAAGGGCTTCATCTATAGGAAGGAAAGACTCCTCACTGGTAGTGTTTCTGGGACCTCTCCTGCTCACAGATTCCTACAATCCTGTTGACTTCAGCAAAATTCAGTTCTCACTGCTTGAGCACAGTGCTTGACACGTTGAATCAGTGTTACTTCTGTTTGCTGAACTATGGAAGGAGATCAGTAAAAACAAACAGTGCAGTAATTCCTTTTTTTTTTTTTTCTACAAAATAATGCTAAACCACTTTTGCCTTTTAGTGAGACAGCCCGAAGGTCTGCATATAGTTTTGGGTTCACTTTAGCCTTTATCTGAACCCAAGCTGCTAACTTAGTTGCAGGAAAAGCATAAAATCAAAACTTCTATTCTGACCATCTGAGAGAGCCAAATGAGCAGCCTTGAAGGCATGGAATTAAATTAGCCAAATGTGCCTAGACAGGCCACACCATTTCAGGGAATAAAACCCAGAGGTCAGGCCTGCAGGGAGGCACAGCACCAGCAATGTTCACAGCATCTTCACATCCAGACCTCGAGTCTGCTGACAGAAAAAACTGCCCCACATTTCTTCCGAGATCCTGCTCTCTGTAGTGAAGGAATATTGGTCCAGAGCTTGTGAGCCCCTTGGGCTGAGGAAAATGCACCTTACAGCTCAGTTGTGTGCTGGCTGTGCACGGACAGGACTGCAAGAAGCTGCTGTCACCACTCAGGATGGGACTCAGGGACTCTGGGCTCTCTCCACGTCCAGCACTGTATTGGTTTGGACAGCAACACCCTAGAGGGGAGCAGGGAAGTCCTTCATAGATGGAATTGAATTGTTTTAAAGTTTTTTAAACACATTGGCTTTCTTCCTGGGCTCTTAAATTAAAGAGCAATTAACTTTCAGTCTAGAAAGAGCTGATGGGTATTTCCTGGTTTGACTCGTCAAAATTTTGCCAAAATAATTAGTGAAATGAAAAATTATCAACTCTCAAGGCAGGGCTGTCAGCCAACACTCAGCATTTATCCAGGCTCAGACTCTTTTGGCCTGTGGACAGCAGGAAATGGTACAAAATGAAGGTGTAGGAAATGAGTAGCTGGGCAAAAAGGACACTGGCACAGCAGCTCCTGTACCTTAATGCTTATAATTATTAAAAAGTGCTGGTGCTATGGGCTTTGTGGAGAGCTGACTTTCTACCTTATGGGGGAGAAAACCAAGGCTAACCATCAGGGTAGCTGGTGTTGCTGGGTTTGTTAGCCACAGCAGTTAGGCAGAAGTTTGTGCAGCAGGTGCAGTGCTGCCAGCACAGAGGGAGTGCACACAAACCCTCCCCTGGTGTGGCTGCACAACCCTCCCTCCCTCCCTTTGCTCTGGGGCTCCACAATAGCCTGGTAATGCTGCTGAGAGGATGTGAGAGCTCCAGGCTTCCCCAGTTACTAGAAAAGCCCGCAGCCTCCCTCCCTTTGATTCCCAAGCTCCTTCCCAACACTTAAAAGCTCAGATCTATTTTGTTTCTTCCGGAATTGCTAACCAAAGCTGACTCCTGAATGAATTCTGTCTCTGCTCCAGTTAGTCATCCCTCCAGGACAGATTTAGTAACTGCTCAGGGAAACCACATTGAAGCCAACAGTTCACCATGGGAAGGCAGCACCCACTCACTGTCAGCTTCATCTTTCCCTGAGCTAGAAAGCTCAAAGTGCAGCAAGTGAGCCAGAATTAGGAGCGAGCCTCCAGCCTCACCTGTTGTGTAGGAAGGTGGATAGATTGGTATGTACCTAGCCCCAAATGTGCCTGCAGGCTCAGGGAAGCTGCTGCAGACAGCAAGGACCTACAGCAGGGCTCAGCATCCCCATCTGCCAAAGCACCCCGTGGGGAAATCATCCCTCCTGCATGGCTGGAGCTCCAGGCAGGGCTGCCTGTGCTCCTCCCTGCTGGAACTGCCTGAGCATCGCCTCCTGAACCCCACAGAGCTGCCAGCACATGGAGCTGCCCCTCTGCTCAAGCTGCAAGAATCGGCAATGTTTTAAAACATGTGTCTGACATGTTCACTGCCCATGTTCCTGAAAGCTTGTGCCCTCCTCCAGCACGTTGCATAACACTGGCTGAGTAGAAGTGCATCATGTTAAAACTTGTCCTGGTAAACAGCAACACCCCCAAGCACTGCAGGGCATAAATATGAGACACAACACTGATGCTTTCAGGTAGGGACAGTTTATTTGCCCCTTTGAACAAATAAGGCAAGATATTTGAGAAAGATCAAACAAAATCTCCTGTATCAAACTGAGAGGAATGCAATAAAAGTTACTGTTCCATACATATACAAACTAAAGACCCAACACTATTATATACAAACAGCCAGATCTTACAAAACAGCATTTCAAGTCAGCAGTTTATGCCAGTGTTGCTAATTTCTTTGTTACAAAAAAAGTTAAAGCTACAAACTTCACATTTGTAAGTCTCACATGACTGACACCATCAGTATCTCTGGGTTTTAGAAGCAAAGAGAATGGTTTGTCCAGAACCCTTTCCAAATGCAGATGGGCCCAAGGAGCACATGAATGCAGCTTCTCAATTATGCAAGTTTTTTGCTTAAAACTTTGTCAAAACATCCTTCCCTTATGGTACCAGCCTTGATCACAGCTTGGAGGACTCTGAGGAATGAACAGGTACTGTGCTCCCAGACATTCTACAAAGGGACCAAAAAGGGAAATATTTTCTCCAACAAATTGAAAATCAGTGAAGGAGAAAATAATTCCTCTGCACTACAGCTCCAAATGCAAGAAACATCATTAAGTCTCACCCACTGCAAGCATTTTAGAAAGGTTCAAAGACAGTTAAGCCATTGGACCAGTTTTAGTTATTTTGGTTCATTTGCTATATTTTAAGACAATCACGTCAGCAAAGCAGAGTATTTCAAGAGTGCTTACATTCAGTTACAGCAGTCACAGGTTGCATATTCTGTAAATAGACACCACCTCGTGGTGTTTCACCCTAAAGTTGGGGTTTCTAATGCCCTCTGATCTCCACAGAGTTATCTATACAGTGCAGAGGAAAAAATCCTTCCAGCAGAACAGGACTGAGCCACACCACACAGGCAGTGCCAAATTTACCATGTTACAGACCTCTGTGTCTGTCACACCAGAGGTGCTGGGCCTGATCCACCCAAATGACTTATACAGGATCCAACACTGACCAGAGAACTCCCTGCTAAGCTGGAGGAGTTTCTTTGAGGCAAAAGATGCCCATGAAAATTGCTCATCATGAAGACATGGTTAGGGCAAAGCCCATTGCACAGATTCCAGATGAGCACGGCAGGAGCCCTGATGTTCCCCAGCACCTGGGGCTGCCAGACTGCTGGCTATCCCAGGATGTGCTCCTCCTGCAGCACCCTACATACACTGCTGACTGTCTCCCTTTTCCTTGGGGACAGCTGTGATCCCACTGCATCAGCAAACTGAGACAAACCCATGCAAGGAGGGTAAGGATGGCTTGGTTCCTTTCACAGCTGTGAACAGCAGCCAAGAGCCTGCTCCAGTGGGGAAACAAGACCCTACAGAAACATGAAACAAACACATCACCTCTGTAGCAGCATTAGATTCAGGAGACACTGCTGTTTAATCATCTGGGTGATGTACCAAGGCCTAGTTCAGAAGCACGATGTGGAAACCTTTCCCTCTATCAGAACAAAATAAAAATAACATTGGTAGAAACACTTGCTTTGCCCAAACATTCCATCATATGCTAGGCACACCTAGAGCTGCACAGCTGGGCTGTCAGAGCCCAGGGGGCAGAGGCATTGCTCAGTCTCTGCCCTCAAACAGGCTTTGTTTTATTCTCCACTCTGACGTGAGCTGATTGCACCGTCCTCACAGCGATTGTACGTGCTTGGGGCATCGTGGCTGATTGAGCTATGCTGGGCAGGGATATTAAAAAAAAACAAAAAACAAAAACACAAGAGCATCCAGAGGAGCTGGAAGAGACTGAACCTCTTCCAGCAGGACATTGGTAATTGTCTTCTCATCCAGATCAGCTCCGCCTTTTCTCCACCACCATAAATGCACATCTTTGTTAATTTAACAGTCTTCACTTTCAGTTTGACTCTCCTGATGTGCTAAACCTTGCAGAAATGTGAAGGATTGTGAAATCAAGTTTTTGTTCAAGCATCCAAAGATGTAAATTTGAAATGAAGCCTATAAAATATTTCACAAGCTGTGGAGATTTTTAAGTCCTCTTAGACACAGCTGAAGTACCTAATTCCTGAGAGAGGTTCACACAACTTCCACCCATTCAAAGGCTGTTTCTTTTTCCCAGCACTCCATTCTCAGCAGGGTCTCCCTGAAGGACATTTCCAAACAGACAGACAAAGGGGTATCAGATCACTGACTAGCTTTTGGTTTTAAGTGGGTGTGGATTTTAAATTACAGAATGTAATTTCTTATGGAGGCACAACATGCTATATCTACTCGTGTAAATTCATGAAGTACACAGAACAAGGACAAAACTGAGGTCTTGAAGAAATAACACTTGCTTAAAGCACACAGTGTAAGGCATGGGGCTTATTACAGGCTTTTTAAAAACTGAGATTTCTTTCAAAAGGCTGGAACAGTTTGTACATGTTCTCACCTGCTCTCTTCAGTGACCTAAAACTTATCAGTACCTTAACAGTAGAAACAGTTAACAGCTTGAAATTGAGTCTGTGCATTCACAAAGGAAAACAAAAACAAAAAACCCACAAAAGAATCAGCTGTTACAGACAACCATCTGTATTAACTTAAACCAAAATAGACTCCTGAAAGTTCAGTCGAAAAGAGAGTGAGCCAACTTTCATTAGCCAATTTCTATCTGGTTCCTCTGGTTTAAAAACAACCCTCCTAAAAACAGTAACAGAACTCTTTTGGAATTACGTTTTAAATACAAGTTCTAACACTAAAACATACAATCAGGATTTTCCACGTGACGGCATTCCTGAGTTCACAAAAGGTGCTATGGAAAAATAAACGAGCAGAAGTATTGCCCTCTATTTTGCTAGCATATTTCAATAGAAATCAATCTGTTCAGTAGTCATAAAAGCAAGGGGCTGATTGTTGGAGGGTGGGGGAAGGTTCCCCCCGTGGCTCAGAAGTTCTGCTGCCGCCGCTTCTTGGCCTCGATGGCGTCGAGGATGGGCTGGCGCTTGGACTGGTACTTCTGGCGAATCTCCTCGATCTCCTGCTCCATCATGGGGTCCAGGGCAGAGAGCCTCTTCTGCAGCTCATCCACGCTCCAAGTCTTCAGCTAGCAGGGAGACACAAGAGGAACAGACACATAAATCAGTGCAACCATCACCTGCATGCCTGCAGGGATCCTGCTGCTCCTCTGACGGCCACAGAGCATCTTCCAGCAGGGAAAGGCACCCAGAGCTCTGCTCCAGGCTGCTGCCCTCAGTGAGAGAGGTGTGAGCCCCAGGATACTGCTGCTGCTCATTCCACAGGTACATTACATGCTCTGGTTGCTGGCAGTGTGAGCACACAACCAACCAGTGAAATGTTTCCCCCATGGAGTTGCTTTTTTAATGCTTTGTTTTGCAGGCTTAGGACAGAAATGCTGCACTGAGAAGGAAGGAAAGCAAAGTTCTCTTCTCCTCCCCTTTCTTTGCAACTAGACCTCCTTATGCTAAATGACTAATGGAGACATAGGGAACAGGAAGAAAATAATATCATTCACAAAAGATACATGTGAAAAAAAAGGCAATTATGTACAATGAGGCTGAATCTCAGTCAGTTATGGTGAAAAATTCAGACTCTGCTACACCAGAAATCCCAGAGCACAAACACACACCAGGTCACTTTGGGTCAGCCTTGTACTGATAAAATATGCAAGTACAATTTGTATTTTCCTGTACATGTGAAGAAGAAGTCAGGCTCATCTGGACAAACTCCCTCTCCCTGAATTTTCTCTCTCTGCCTGACCCTTGTTGAATTGGCTGTCTTTTGCTTTGTGGCAATTTGCCAAGTAGAAGTTTTGCTCTGTGATTACAGATGCCAAGCGTGGCTTGGGACAGTCTAAACTGTCCACAGCTACAGCCTTTATGTAATGTTATAATATTATAACTGGTGCAACAGACAGGTTTTTAGTATAATGTTAAAAATATGGACACTGGAAATGTTTCAGATGTTTACCTGAGCACCAGTCCTTTCCCCATCCAAGACCAAATGATCACAGGAGAAATAGTTTTACAGGCACTCCAGCAGGACAGAAATGACTGTGCAGCACCTGCTATCACTAAGCACCTGCTGTGGATGCTAAGAAATGCAAAATAATGTGGGTTCTTTCTTGTGCACAAAAAACTGTCAATTTTTTTTGTTGTTTTCAACAAATGTCATAATTAAGTGACTTATCTTTATTTTCCTGCAAGTGGGACTGTCCTAGTTTAGCTGTTAATTAATCAGCTGTCATGATTTTTCTTCAAGCCATTTCTGAACCAACACATGAAGTGAAATGTTTGCTGCCTACTATAAGGCAACAAATTAATGTTTAATGGCAGTTTGCATCACTCCTTAAAACTGAGATATGGAACTCCTGATGCCTTTTCCTGAGGTGAAAGAGATACCAGTCCCTAAATCACAGTCACCTGCTACTTAATTTCTCACAATGTCTTTTGAAGTTCTTTAGCATATTCTGCTAAAGAACTTCATATTCTGCTGTTTCAAGATCACAAATCCATTTTAATAATCCAGGCACACATGAAACAACCTTTCTGCCCAGGGTATACAGTATTTCAGCCTTTCCAATCAGGCAACTGTTCATTAGAAAGACAAAGCACTTCCTCCACAAAGATATATATTATTTATACACATTAATGCAACTTTAACAGGCAGCAGTTTAAGTTGATGCATGGCACCAGTTGCCTTTTCACACTATTCAACATTCCACTTCCTCACAGTCCAGGGAATTGAAAAGTCAAATAAAAATGCAAACCAGAAGAAAATATTAATACAAGTACTGAATACATACACTAAGCAGCTACACCTCTCCCAGTGCTGGACTGCTTAAAGAGAGTATTGGAACAAATCTAAACCACCTTGCTCAAGGTGTAAGCCAACTGTTAGATGTGAGAAATTGCCCTAGGGCTGCAATCTTCCAGAGGTGCCCTCTGAGCCTTCTCTGCCATCCTCCTCAAGTGCCTGGGTGCTGCTCAGAGCCAGAAACAAAGCACCTGAGCTGGCAGAGCAGATGTACAGCGATGGGCTCTCCAGAACACGTGGCTGTAAGAAAACACTGCCCTACAGCTGTCCTTGAGCAGGAGGAGCATCAGGGACATCCTCCAGTGACACACCAAGCCTTCCTGCAAAGTGTAAGAGCTGCTTGCCAAGGGACACCACAGCTTTGACAATTCAGGGACTGTGCTTGCCAGGACAGATGGCTGAACAGTGTGGAAGATGCTGGAGCACAGCTAAGTCTGGAGTGGGCAATTTATGTGAGTATGAGCCAACTGGAAGTGGGTTACCTGCATGATGCAGAGCACAGTGGAGCTCACAGAGCTGATCATGGGTTAAACACAACAGGGAGGCTGGGGAAGGAAGGGAGGTGTAGGAGTGTCGGGGGGGTTGGACAGTGGGGATGGATGGAGAGCAGAGATCTCTGCAGCCAGGGCTGGAACTTGGGGTTCATTGCAAAGGGCCTGGGGGCAGGGCCCTGCTGGGAGCTGCCAGACACAGCTCAGAGCAGGCTGAGAGAAGAGAGGGGGAGAGAGGATGAGAGGGTGAGAGAGTAAGAGGGTAAGAGAGCAAAAGGAGCGAGGTTCCTGTTGCAATACAATAAATCTTCTTCTGTGTTGAATATTCTAATTCTCACTAACCAGTCTAATACAAGATACAAATCCTACAGCATTTACATACAGCCTGTAAGAATCATTACATTACCATACTGTGTTACATTTTAAACCCTAAAAACTCCTCTTTGGGCCTCTTCTGCCAAGCTGCAGGGTCTGCTCTGAGCCTTGGGCCTGTCTGCAAGCAGAGGGTGTTGTTCCATCAAAAGGGGATCACCTTCAGCTGGCCATGCCATTGTTTTCCCGTTGTTCAGTAACTCAGGTATCTCAAAGCTTGCTTTCATTTCAATCTCATAGTTTCCATATTCTCAAAACCTTTTGCCAGACAATCATATTTATAAGGCTTTCCTGTTTCATCTTCCCCAACAGGGAGGCAAGTCCATGGGCTCAGGAACCTGGGAGCACAGGGACACCCTGTCAGTGAACATGAACAACTCACAGTTTTCATCTGGAACAACACACTGCTCCTGGAAGGGGTGGAGAAGCCAAAGGGCAGCAATGGTGCAAGGTGCAGGAGGTGACTGCTCAGCCCAGATGAGCTGATGGGAGACTGGCAGGTCCCCAGTGAGAGCCACCAGAGCCACCCAGAGCAGGGGACACCCAGCCCTCTGCTCCTGCTGTGACAGCAACAGCCCGGGGACCTGGCCTGGGCAATCACTCAGCCTGTCCTTCCACTCACACACACGGGAAGGGAAAAAACCCCAACAAACTGTTCAAAATGTGATGGCCTCCATTTCACTTTGCTGCCTGGCATTGCACTGTAAGGCAATGGCACAGAAATGAAGTTTTAGACTCCAGTGTATCTGTTTCTGCACTCCTGGGACAATGACATTATTCTCTTAGAGAAACGCCAGGAGCAAAATAAGACAAGAAGGACAAGGACAGCATCTCATGACAGACAGTTACTCAGGGTAAAGTCTCAGCACTGAGCAGCTGCAATTAGAGCTGGTTTTAGCCACGGGCTCAGTCCCATTCCTCTCACTTCTCAGCATTTCCTCTGCTCTAAGAAGCCTAACTGTCTCTGTAAAAGCTATCTATTTTTGTCCATGCTGATCAAATACCTAAGCGAAACTTCTAAAGGAAGGAATCTCATTTCAAATGCAAAGCTGGATAAAAAATACTTGTTCTAAGGTTGGCCAAACAAATCTATCAAAATGGTGAGGAGGCAGCACATGAAACTCTTCCAGCAAGCCTGTATGTTGAGAAAGCTAATTTTTAACTGTTTGATTAACAGTTGAATTTTTACTTGAGATTTTGAGAATGATCTTAACTCTGTAAAAATGCCCAACTGAAGACAAATGCCAGAGGTGGAAGTGCTCATCTGAAAGCCTCTCACCCACAGCTGTTGGATGCTGTTTGTTTTCTTCAGACACCACTGACAGCAACATCTTGTT
Source organism: Ammospiza caudacuta (assembly GCF_027887145.1). NCBI lineage: Eukaryota > Metazoa > Chordata > Aves > Passeriformes > Passerellidae > Ammospiza > Ammospiza caudacuta. The sequence goes on from NC_080607.1 coordinate 10,754,975, forward strand.
TTAACATGCTGATGATTTCTACTGTATAATTCAGAAGGACATACATAATTATATCCTTTGGAAGGACATAACCTCCAGCCTTTCCATGCCTACGCAGTGGTAATGGACAAATCAGGAACAGATAATTTGAAATACAATTTCTTCCTCAAGGAGAAGGTTTGTAAGCTATTCATGACATTCCTTTGTCAGCATTTCTGACAGATTTGCAGACAACTACCCCACTGAATAATGTTCAACTCAGCAAACTGCTTCTGAGTTGCAGTTCTTTCAAATCAGCATTTTAAAAACAGGGGGGGGGAAAAACCCCACTTGCATTTCCCACAGTCAGGTAAAGTGTCACAGCAACATGATATTGCACTGAATGTAAATGAGCCTAAGCAGCAAAAGGAGAATAATCTAAGCTCTCTGCAGACACAGCCACAGGTTTGGCATTCAAGGGCACCATGGTCTGAACTTTTTATACCTCTGCTGTTCTGTCCCAAGCAGGACACAGCCCAAAACCCTACCACCATGCCAGATTTTTGTTCACATAAAACAAAACAAAAAAATCTGTTGTAAAACACAAAGCTTAGAGAATTAACTCAGTCTCTGCCCTGTCCCCATGAAAACTAAACAAAAACCCCAAAAATGGTGAAAACTTTTTGAATTAGAAGCTGATGCAAATAATTTATCCCAGTCCTTTTAGCACCCCCAGCCCTCAGAGCAAGGAGCAGCCGTGCTGGTTTGCTACAGCTGGTTTGTCTGCAGCTTGCCCAGTTTGGGGCTTGGCACATCCTCAAGGAGCCCTTGAGCAGCACAAGGTCAGCACTGCCTGGACCAGCCTGCACCACTGACATAAATACAGCTGTCCAGCGACCCCTGAGCCACCCCAGCCATCATTCTTATCTGCTCCTCTGGCAAAACCACTGCCAGCCAAATCTCCTTGCTGCATGAATTACGAATACCAAGCAGAAATGAGCTGCTTCCCAGCAGCTTTCACACATTTCTCTCCCAACAAAGAGTTTTGGCCAAGCTCTAACTCACTGACTGCACAGGAATCAAACAATATTATCCTGGGGCAAGTGGAAAACATGTTCCTCCTGAAACTGTCTTTTTACTCACTGACACTGAATTTGACCCCTGCATTTAGCACAAAGCCTTTTCTTTGCATGTCTGCAAGGTTTCAGGCTATCTGGGCTTTGCTTTTAAACACTGTCTTTGAAATCCTGAGGCTTGTGCCAAACAGGAACCCTCCATCCCCTGGGTGGATGCAGCTTTTCTACCATTTTCAAATGTGCAGATGGACCCTGACTTCTGGAGCTAAAATTGGAGTAAGTATGACACTGGTGAGATGAAGTTACTTTCCTCCTGCTGAAAGCATTTGAACAGTTCTTCAAAAAGAGAATATTTTCAATTTTTCCTTGGTACTACAACCAATCCTACAAATAAAACTGGGAAGTTGTTCTTCCTTAGCCCTCTAGACATATTCCTCTACCATCATTCCTGTGAGTTTGAACACTTGTCTTCCACATGCCCAGGGTGTTTTCCAAGTTTCCTCCCACTGTTACCCAGAGGCTTTTTAGAAAGAAAACACCCAGCTGTAGCAATTGCTCTGCCTGCCTTTCACCCAGAGATTCCAGGTGGCATTTACTGCTCAACATAACTTGATGTCAAACTTTTAAGTTTTATATAGCCTTTAGAAAAACTGGCTTTGGCAATTATCACTTCATAAGGGGCAGTGGGAGTTTGAAGACTAAAATACAGAAGTAATAAAATTGCAGCTTCCCACGCTACACAGGGAAATAAATTCTTAGTAGAAAAGATACAAGCTAGATGGGAGCCAAGGAAAAACAAATTAATTGTCTATTTAGCACAGCTTTTATTGTTATAGTTTCCTTTTAAGCCTGGTTTTATGCTGCAATCTAACAGCTCTTGACTGCACATCCAGTGATCAAAGCCCCCCATAAAACTCATCAATCCCATCAGCAGGGAGCACAACCCATCAATTTTTTGTGTGTATTTAGACAGGCAAATTCTAAGTGTGGCTTGAGAAGGGGTTTTACCCAAATCAAGTTACCTAAGCTATGCTAAACATTAAATGCCAAACAGGAATTTGCTGTTAGAGATAATGCAAAGCATTTCCACAGTAATACAGCAGCAACAGTCTGCTTTGGAAAAACAAAACCAGAACAACCAACTGGGACTGCAATGGTGTGGAAACCCCTCAGGGGAGGCTGTTGATGATCACACTCGACAGCAGAAGTGGCTACATGTGAGACAAGCATAAAACAATTCTTACAAGTTCAATTATACGCTCAGGTGTCCTTTAGGAAGGGAGGCTCTTCACAGAAGAGAACAATTAAACTCTTGCTCCACTCGACCTTGGCCATCACCAAGGCTATCAAGATGCTTCCCTGCTGATAACACCAAGGGCACACTGACATTCCTTCTCCAAACCCGGCAGATCAGTCTGATGTGAATTCACCTCAACTCCTGAACTTTTCTGCTATCACCTCCTTGAGCAGAGTTTTATTTTTGGGAGGAGGTTTGCAGCAGCCACCTTGGGGCAGAGCTCATCCTGCAGCTGCAGGACTGCAGTGGTGCTACAGAGAGAACCCAGGGATTCAGTGGGAGCTCTGACAAGTGCAAGAGCTGAGATTATCCAGGAATTAGCTTCCTGTAACTTGAAAGACTGGTTAAACAAGGTATCCATTAAATGCTCGCATCAAATATACTCTGAGGACACAGATTACTCAAAAGTACTATGCACTTTTTTTAAACCAGAAAAAAAAAAAAGTCCTCAATTTCTCCAGCCAAAATTAAATTGTAGTAAGGTAATTTCTCAGGCTCAGCAGTGCTCCAGACTTTAGATCTTGAAGATGGTGATATAAATTGGTGTTGGAATAGCATGCCATTTTTCTCCCATAGCATTTTTCCTGAAATGCTGCCTCAATATCACTTGGCATACTTTCAATCACTGCTCTAAAAATTAAGTGCCTTGTTCTCATTTACGTTTCCAGCACAAGAAAGCTTTGATGTAATGTATGAGCAGGCATTAACTATTTATTCACTTTAAGCTGTCAAAAGCAAAGGACACAAGGACCTAGTGGCACTTTCTGACCATTTTTCCTCATCCATCAGGTCCTTACAACTTCACAGATCTGTCAAGCAGCCATGCTACAGAGGGGCTGCAGTAAATCAGAACGAGCCCTTGTGCCTACACAAGCACTAATTATCTTGCTTTTCCTCCCTTTTAGCATCAGCATGTCAGTGAAGTTTCTCACTGTTATGAAAGCAGTGGATGAAATGCACTCATTGCGGGATTTCATGCAAGATTAAAAATACAGATATTAATCTTTCAAAAGATTTGAAAAATAAGTCTCAGCAGCACAAGCTTCTGCTTTTAAAGCACCTTAATTATTTAGGCAATATACTGGCAAAACACATCATGGGCTGCAGCATCCAGCACCAGCCAAAAGAGCACTGCAGCTACAATGCCCAAAGATGGAGAGATCACAGCAGGAGCTGTGGTCAGTGCACACCTGCAGACTCTTCTCAGGCCCCCTCACCTGAGCAGCAGGTGGCTCTCCACAAAGAAACACCACTTCCAATGAGATCAGAGGTGACCCAGAGGTCAAGGAAGCTTCAGCCAGTTAAATATTTAAATGCAATCACAGCATCACTTTTGTGGAAGAAAAGATGGACACTACCACACACTCAGCTTTTGATCCCCAGCTGAACCGGGAAAGTGCATCTCAACAGAGAGTTATACCAGAGGGGACCCAGGGGCTCTCAAGAGAAGTGTTTGGGATGGCTCTGCCTCACTGGCACAGATGTGGAGCTACTGAAAGTGAAGCATTTTATTCTTATGAATGCCAGTAAGGATCCCAGGTAATTTTCCATGTAGCTCTGCTTACTTGATTAACATAACGGCTCATGACACCAGACCATGGTATCTGTACTACCCCTGCAGAATTCCTGGAGGGCAATGTGTGCCATCCTTCTTGCTCTTCTCTAGCAAGAACTGCCACAGCTTTGCTACTGCACTTATACCTTATTTCAGGCTACATTTACACCCATAATGTTTGATCCTGCTGGTTCAGCAAGGACCTTTCTCAATCCCACCTTGAGCAGCCCATTCCTGGGGCTGCTCTGGAAGGGACTCACACACCCTGGACACACAACTGCTCCTCACCAGCTCAGAGACACCTCTGCCTTCCCACCCTCCCCACACTTTGGACATTTTCCCCTATTCCTCAAAAGCCTTTAGGAACCAGAGAGCAGCTTTGCTATTGGCAAGTGTCCCCTATTGCAGGGCAACGTGTATTTTATTTGCCATCTGTTAGAGGTGTGGCAATTCTGTTCATTGGCCAGTTTTCCTTATCTCTTCCATAAACCAATCCTCCCTCTAGGAGATCTCTTCTGTTCATGGGTCATGTCACTGCATGGCTGATAAAATTCCATCATCCCATTGGGAGATGCTGTGCCCAGGGGAGGAGCCAAGCATTCCTACTTGGATACAATCTGAGGTTTTGGGATGCCAGCACAGCTTCTCCCCAGGATTCCCCAGAGGAACAGCAGCTGCCTCTTCCCCTGGATCTTCAGAGGAAGAGACTGCACCTTTCTACAGGATCCCTGCTGCAGCAGAACCAGCCCTGACACTGCAGGAGGGCTGAGCCACAATTCCAATGGGACTGCTGCCAACACCCTGACCCACAGGGTGTGTCAGGCTGGGTTCTGACTCTGGCAGGGTTGTTTCGGATTACTGCATTGTTTATTTTATTTTTTTATTTTCTTCCCTAATAAAGAACTGTTATTCCTGCTCCCATGTTTTTGCCTGAGAGCCCCTTAATTTCAAATTTTTAATAATTCAGAGGGAGGGGTTTTACATTCTCCATTTCAGGGGACGCTCCTGCCTTCCTCAGCACACACCTGTCTTTCCAAACCAAGACAGCAAGGTATGAGGGAATTCCCAATTTCAGAGGATCACAGCACAAACATCCCGTTCCCCCTGGCTACCCTGACAGAATTGTGGGAACACCACAGCCTGGATCAGCAGCACGGGCATCCCTGGGCTGCTCCCAGCCAAGAACTGCACTTCACTCATCCCTGCTGTCATCCTTACAAGGCTCAGGGAAGTTTTGGAAGCCCAACCATAGAATTCTGCAAGCTGTTACTACCCTCAGCATTGTCCTCAAGTATTAAGAAAACCCATCCAAAGGTCTACTTGCAGATATGAGTGCTGAGTGATCATTAAAAAAATAAAGCTTTTTTTAAAAAGAGCAATTAATTTTAATCTTCTAAACTGCAACATTAAATTTCCTTTTTTAGCCTTAGTGTCAATTATGAGTGTGAATAGCCCCATTCACTTCCAAAATCATCCCAAGTCCTGTGCACACGTAGTGAAAACAAAGGGAATGACAAATGGTCATGGCAGTGTTGTTCTGCAGTATTGAACTTCAAGGAGTCCAAATCTTGAAACTCTTTAGCAGTTTAGAAAGTGGCTGACTAATCCTATAACCACAAAGACAAGTTATCTCACTGCTATTCTTTTTTCAGTAACTGAATTACAAACCAAGCTAAAAGGTCAGCCTGTCTGGACAAGCAAGCAAGGGAAAAAAAGAAAAAAAAAAGAAGTAAAAAACGAGCACCATTTGCTTTTAAAAAGCACTTGCTTGCCAGAGGTTTGATTAAATAGAAACAGCAGGTTTTTTTTCCTTCTCTAAGTGATTATGATTTAATTTTCTTAAGTAAGAGTACAAAAATACCTCTGAACATGCTAAAATAAATCATGTCATTAGGCCATGAGGATCTGGCTAGCTGCACAACTCAGCTATAAATTACAGGGCTGACCAACGTTAGCTTTTTCTCCTTTTTTTTTTTTCTTTGAAGAAGAGCAATCAGTCAGAAAATGCTGATTCCTTTAAATCAAAAATTTTTTACAAATCAAAATTTTTTTATAAATTCAGAAAAACCAGAATCCTTATTGGCATTCATAACAATAAGGTGCTTCACTTTAACAAAGTTCTTCTAGGAAGGGTACATATGTCCATAAAGGAGCTCCCTTCCAATTCCAGGTACCCTTCATCCCACTCTCCCTTGTCCTGAAGGATTAACAATTAAATTCTTCATTCAGGATCACCCATCCTGAATAAAGCAGAAGAACTGAAGAAGTAAGAATACCTGAACTCAGAGTGATTAATTCATACAATATTTCTCAGTATGAAATACAAATGTAACTGAAGTGGTAACCAATTAATTAAGACCAAATCAGTACTTGAATACAGCCTTTATTAATGATGTGGAGTAAGAAGCATCATTAACATATCTGAAGACTTCACACACTCAAATCTGCAAGGCAGATTTTTAAACCTTTTCACTTTTAAGTGAAGGCTTAAAACACACAGTTCCAATTTCAAAGGCTTCAGACTACATCATCCATGGCAAGCAGCCATTACAGCTTTAAATAACTTGGGCCTACTTATCTTAAGAGTATTAAACTTTATTCAACAAACATTTCTAAGTCTTAGTCTCCCATTTTAGTTGCAGCTCCAGGAGAGCTGCTGAAAGGGGTTTGCTTTCAGGAAGACTCCACATTGTCTACCCAAAAGTGAGGCTTATTTACAAAACCCTGGTCCAATGCTGCTCTGCCTCCCCCGTTTCACTCAGGGAAAGGAGGAAACAGCTGCAACTCGAAGGCAAAGAAGACAGGAAGGAGAATTAAAAGCTTTCTGAGAAAAAACTGAATTACAGAGATTCCCAGGGCATTCTGGAAAAATAAATGGCTACATGTCCATGCAGGTGTCTTTAAAACCAGGGGCATGTGTTTAAGAGGCAAATATTTTTTGGGACAGTCCCCAAGTGAACCATCTCCACAAAACCTGTCTTGAATTAACCTGCACAATTCACTGTGAAAGGTTTCCCCAGTTGTTCACTTTTACTCGTGTGTCCATTTATAACAATCCTGCATGATGGCAGGACACAAAACAAGAAGGAATTAAACATTCCTGAATAATATTCCTTTCAGACTGTATCAGTCTGTGTGTATTAAGCTGCTCTTTCTCCCTCTTCCTGAAGGTGAAAGCTTTGATTATGAATCATAAAATGGTTTGGGTAGGAAGGGACCTGAAAGCCCATCCAGTGCCACCCCTGCCATGGCAGGGACACCTCCCACTGTGCCAGGTGGCTCCAAGCCCTGTCCAGCCTGGCCTTGGGCACTGCCAGGGATCCAGGGGCAGCCACAGCTGCTCTGGGCACCCTGTGCCAGGGCCTTACACCCTCCCAGGGAAGAATTTCACCCCAATATCTGATCTAAGACACCCCAAGGTTACACACACACACATTGCAATAAGCAATGCCTCGATGCTCCTGCAGGTTTTAAACTGACACAAGAGAGGCTGCACAAGGTCAAATGCACCAGGTTCAGCAGCCAGAACTGAGGGAAATTTGCTCCTCTCACAGTTCATCACTTCAGGCACTTTTCCAGATGAGACCCTGCCCACTGGAAGTGCTCACAGAGGCCTGATGGAAGCTTCATCCCCTGACTTTTGCAGATGGTCCAGACTCCATCCCCCAAAGGCAACCCAGAGCAGCTATAATAAACTCTCCATGCAAAGAGTCTCCAAAAGGAGCCCCTTTTTGGTACAGATGAGAAAAACCTGGACAAGCCTGTCTTTTTAAGCTACATTACCCTTTGCAAACATTTGCACTGACAGATGAGCTGGAAGAAGATTTCAGAAGCATTTCAAATAGATCTTGTTTCAGCAGCAATGTTCTTTCTCTGAGGGAGATGCTGTGCCAAGAACACATCCAGCCCTGAAAACAGAGCTCAAGGCACAACAAGGCTCAAACAGGTTTTCTAAAGAATTCAGTGTGGTCAGAGAGCATTTTTCCAGCATCACACCTCCAGCCACCTCCTCTCCCCTTTCTCCCAAAGCAGAAATGTATTTTGCAGCCTGACCTTAACCATGCAGCAGCAGTGGAACAAACCCAATAATCACAGGCCCAGGATGAAATTCTTTTAGTTACTTAGCTCATCTGCAAAACTTTCAGTCAATGTCTTAGCAGATTAAATCTACAGTAGGCAAGGGGCCTCCAAGATAGTCCAGGACATTGAATTTACAAGTCTGAGTACTCTGATACGAAGTCGATTTCAGGTTACATTATTTCAGTCTCCATTAAGGGCTATGACCTAAGCAACAAACTACAGCAACTCATTTTACTTCCCACTCACTGCAGGTTTCATCTAAAAGCCTCATGTCACAGAAGGCCTGCTATATACAAAAATATAGCAAAAAATGAAAATTTGACAGCAAGTTGTGGCAGTAAGTGCTTTGCAATCAATGTCAGTTTGCACCAAAGTGAAAGCAGGTGGTGAGCAATGACCCTGTTACCAAATGGGAGAGAGCAGGAATCTATTCTCTTCCCCAGCAGAGACAAGAGTCATGTCTCTGAAGCGCCTTTTTCAATTTTAAATATTGCTAACAGATTTTTAAAACAAATGTGGTATATTCTTCTTTTGTTGTTGGTGTTGATATAAAGGGAATTTGGAAAGGTTTATCAAACCTACGTACACAGAACTCGCTGTGAATCACACTGGCCACAAATCCAATGAGGTTTGCAGTGAGGTTCAGAGTGTCTTCCTCATGCAAATGTTACAGAACATTCAAGACTACTTAAACAATAAAAAGGAGAAGCAAGCTGCTCCTGGGCTTATTTTTAAAAAGATTGTTTGACTACAAGGTGACAGAATGAACCATTTGTCCTTAATAAAGATGTCACAAGTTAAAAGTATTTGCTGGGAAGAACATACTAAATATGCTGGAAAGGTAATGCTTAAAAGAGAAATAAACAATTAACAGAGCTTTAAAAATTCTTGGCAGATGGCTGAAGAGCAAAAAAAAAAGGAAATCCATTCAAGGAATGTCAGTGTTATGAATCAAGACAGGTGACATTTAAAACCAATGAATAAAACATCAGGAAAACCTGTCTCTTTTTATAAATCATACTTCACAGTGGAAGTACATCTAAGCAATACACTTCAGGATCCTCCTCAATAAGCAGGAGATACCATGGGGGTACAATTCAGGTTTGAAAGTTAATAATTGTCTATCCTGGACTGCCTCCTCTTGTCAGAAAAACAGTCCTTTTATTCCAGTTTGTTTCCCTCCCTCCCACAAAAAGGAAAAAAATAGTAGCCTTAATACTCTCCCACAGAAAGAAATCTTTATTTTAGATCCAGCACAGCAGAAACAAGCAGCTCAAGTTCTCTTGCTTCCCAAGCAGGAACCTGCCCTAGTTCCATAGAGCCTGGACAGAGATATCCATCAGCCATCCCAGATCTGGCTTTATCTCTCAAACTGATGAATGCCCCAGCAAATAAGTTCACTTTATGTTCAAAGTAAGACTATTGGAAGAAGTCAGTGTCTGAGAAGTAATTTTTATTCCAGTCACCACTGGGAAAAAGGAGAGTTTATGATAGATGAAGGGAAGAAACACTTGGACAGAGAAATCCCTGAAGATTCACTCAAAGTGTTTGGTTCAGTCTTCAAAAAATATTATTGAAAAATGCTCTACTTTAACCAAACTTTTTTATTCTTCTACACAAAACTATATGTATTCAGACGAATTTTTTGAACAATCAATCTTCATTCATCACACAAGGGTCAGAGAAACTTGCTGTCTTAGACAATAAAGAATATAATCTAAATTTCATAATAATTCAATAGAAGTCAGAAGATTATTTGATTTTCAGCGATGCTGTTTAAATGACCTACAAATGTGCACACTCTAACACAGCTTTTTTTGCTGCTGTCCAAGCAGACAGACTTTCTGGTGTCTCAGTAACCAACTCAAATTACTCACTTGAGTAATTTGTCTGGGAGAAAGGAGAAACAGAAAGATTAGTGCAGAGGCCTGCATCTGACACCTTTACCAAGCTGCTTAAAAGGCAGGAGTAAAAAGAAGATAAACCTAAGAGGATCACAGCAAAGTCAGGAAACACTGTAAAAAGACAAATTATGAAAAGTCACACACCACCAGCTTTCCTATATAATGCAAGTATTCCTAGCATCTGCCTTGACCCTGCCTCCTCAGCATGCCTTCTTCCTACTGCTAGCAAAGACCCAAAGGCCAATTCCAACAAAATAAGAGCCAGTTATTCAGTCTGCCATCATTTTCAAAGCTGGCAACTGCACAGAAAATACTCTCAAGTTTTTAATCGATTGAACTTTTAAAAGGACAAAAGGTAGTAAAGCTATAAAGCATCAATATTAGATTGCTAACAAATGCTATCCAAATGGATGTTCAGAGAAACCAAAGCCGTTGGATGTTCCAGGTACTGGCAGACAACGAGCTGTTCACAAGACAAATGACACCTTCACAGACAGAATGCAATAAATTAGAGACTCTGGTCATTGTAAAGCAGCGTGTGTTTACTGTTATTGATAAGCAATAAATCACCTGCCCTCCAACAGTTCCTCCCCATAAATCACTTGCAGTGAAAGAAACAGATGGTTCCAGTGTGCAGCCATTCCTGAGCAGGGCTGGGAGAAGGGCTGGGCTGTGCTGAGCCATGGCCACGCTCACTGCAGGTATTGCACAGGGGCTGCAGTTCCTGCACCTGGGGTCGCACTGGGACGGTGCCTGGGTGGTGCCAGGCTGAGCAGCACCTGCTGCTCCAGAGGGCATCCTCACTGCACCTCCCTTGCTGGAAGTCAGCACATCCCTCTGGCTGTCCTGGATTTCTCAAACCCCTGCCAGGGGGCTCAGAGACCCTGGCACAGAGCCTAAGATGCCTGTGGTTATGATTATGACCCATGGAGCAAGCTACCAACCTTATATGAAGATCTGCAAGCCATGACACTTGAAGCAGAATGATGTTGAATTTATCACAGGGTGAAAAATAGATTTTTGGGGTTTTTAGAATGGGAGTTCAAGGGACAAGATGGAGAAATCTGGGCGTGTCCAGCCTTTCTCCTCCTCCTTCTTGGCCTCCATCTTCTGCTGTGATGGTGGCACTTTTGGATTGGTTTAGAGTAGAAGCTCACTGTCTAACATAGGTGATAGGTATTGGGAAGTTATGGTAAATAACGTACACAAAGTTTTTGGTATAAAAAGATAACATCACCCCGGGGGCAGGCAGAGTGCCTCAGTCTGTCCTGCTGGATGGACCTCAGCTAGACAGGAGAAAGAATTTTATAGATAAGGAACAATAAACGATCTTGAGAATGAGAACTGAAGAGGCTCTTCAGCTCTCCTTTTTCAACAGGCAGGCTGGGAAAAGAGACTTTCTAACACATCTTGGGGTCACTGTAAGCAGCAGAAGCCCCAGGACTCCCTGGCCTGGGTTCCAGCCCACTGCCATCCCCCGTGGCTGGGTCTTGCCTGCCTGGACCACACCTGACACACAGAGACTCTGACCTGCAGGCTGCTGTCTACCCCAAAATACAGAATAAAATACATATAAAAAATATACCATGGTCCTAGTGCTCTGGCAGCCTTGCTCTGAAAGAATTCAGTTTTCTATACACTTCAATTTCTTGCTGTCACACCAATACCTAACTTGTCTAACCAGATTCACATTCCCATTTTCACTGCAAACAAACACCTCTTGTTCAGGCTAAACAAGCTGAAGACACCATTGCCAACACACTTCCCTTTTCTACTGGTAAAGATATCAGAATTGGGTTTCCTTATTTATTTATTTTAAAAATCTGGTTCCAATGTAACATTTTGAACTACTTAGTAAAATCACAGAAATGAGTATGTGAATAACAACAGAGTATCCCAGGTGAGATCACCACAATCAATCACTGTCTCCAGTAAACAGAAAATTTTATTTTTCTTTACTACTTCAAGAAAAATAATGATATTTTCACTCAGGGAAGAGGAAGGTTTGCTTTTATCTACATTATACTTGTAAAAAAAGAAAAATCTAAGCAGTAGCTGTTAAAAGCCCTGGCCAGAAGCTGCTTATAGACAGAGAAAATATCAGTTTCCTATCAAATAATTATAAAGGGACATACAGTTATTCAGCTATTTGAAGGAGACTGCAGTTGTAATACCAACTCCTGCAATTTAAGATCTCCAAAGGAGGCAAATATACTTTTAGAAATTGGACTTAATTAAATTTTAAGAGTTTCCTTGACGTTTTGCTTCAAGCACTTGTCAGACCACTGGCTTGGTGAGGCAGCATCCAGCTCCTACAGCCTCCAGCTCCAAGGAGCCCTGGGCAGCGCTCAGGGTGAACAAACAGAACCAGAGGCCCGTGTGTCAGTGCTCACAGGGGTCTGAGGATGAGGGAACAGATGAGGATCTGACTCCATGTTTCAGAAGGCTTGATTTATTATTTTATTATATATATTATATTAAAACTATACTAAAAGAATAGAAGAAAGGATTTCATCAGAAGGCTAGAAAGGAAAGAAAGGAATAGAAAAGAATGATAATGAAATCTTGTGACTGACCAGACAGTCCGAGCCAGCTGACTGTGATTGGCCATTAATTAGAAACAACCACATGAGACCAATCCAGATGCACCTGTTGCATTCCACAGCAGCAGATAATCATTGTTTACATTTTGTTCTTGGGGCCCCTCAGCTTCTCAGGAGAAAAAATCCTAAGGAAAGGGTTTTTCATAAAATTTGTCTGTGACAGGCCAGAGTAAGTGGTGCACAGACACTTCTGAAATGAAGATGTCTCATTTCAACACCGGTCTGTTTTAAGGAGCACGTTCCGCACAGAAGTCACACGTGGACAGCAAATTGTGGCCTGAGACTTTGGAAGCAGCAGCTGAAACAACTGGGAAGGGATCAACAGGTGGGGAAGAGCTGAGTGTGACCCCACAGCTCCTGCAATCCCTGAAGCTCCTTCTCTGACAGGCAGGAACAGGACAGACAGACCAGACTGTTGATTGTACTTGGGGGCTCTGCCTGTGCAGCCCTGGCAGAAGTGGCAGCTGATGAGCTCTTGAATTCTTCCTCCCAATTAGAGCTAATTAACACCTCCTGCTCATCCTTTATTTCCCCCTGGAAAAATTTCCTAAGCCACAGCTCTGCTGCGTGCAGGACAGCCCTCCCCAGCAGCAGCAGCAGAGAAACAGCTGACACTGTGCACTGAGAAGTGATGCAGGCTGCTTTGGAGTGCAGGGAAATCACAGCAATCTTTCCTGCCCAAAGGAATTCCCATCAGCAGCCAGGGAGACACAGCTCAGAGGGAGCTAGAGGGATGAGCCAGCCCAGAGAATGGCACTCCCAGCATGGACACAGGGCTGGAACAAACACAGGTTCACTCCCAGCAGGGTGGTGGCACTGTGACCAAAGGCCACGGCAATTGTCACCTTCCACAGAAATGTGACAAACTGGCCACGTCTACTGCTTCCACTTCTGCAAAGCCTGACATCCTCCAGGGTATATTCTGGGTCCCCTGGATGAAGGAGGAATTGAGAATCTGACTCCATGTTCTTAGAAGGCATTATATTATATGATATTATATGATATGATATTATATGATATTATATTAATCATATCATATAATATCATATCATACTATATCTATCCTATATTATATCTATCCTATATTATAACCATACTATATTATAACTATAGTATATTATAACTATACTATACTATAACTACACTATACTATACTATATTATAACTATACTAAAGAATAAAGAAAGGATACAGACAGAAGGCTTAACAAGAATGATAATGAAAGCTCCTGACTCCTTCCAGAGTCCTGACAAAGCTGGACCATGATTGGTCATTAAGTAAAAACAATTCACATGTTGGATAAACAATTTCCACATTCCAAAGCAGCAAAACACAGGAGAAGCAGATCAGATAATTATTGTTCTCATTTTTCTTTGAGGATTCTCAGCTTCCCAGGAGAAGAAATCCTGGCAAAGGGAATTTTCAGACAATATGACAGTGACAGTATGTGTTAGTTTTATTTTCCTAAGGACAGAAGCTCTGCTCCAGAGTGTCTCTGCTTCAATGAGAGGACCTGTGAATGCAGATCCTCTCCATTAAGCCAAGGAGAGAAGGATGGGCCCACATCAGGGCTGTTGATAATTGCAGGAATGGGAACACGTCTGACTCACCAAGACCTTGCAGATGCAAGCAAATCAAGGTTTTCCCAAAAGAAGCAGCACACTTCTTAGGAAAAAGACATAAACCTTGATTCTGGTTGTTATCTTCCTTCCCAGCAGGATGGAGACTGCCAGTGCAGAAAAGCAGGAGTTCCTGCAGGGGAATGGCATTGCCTCCTTCCACAGCCCAGCTCCCTCCTGCAGCTCTGCAGGGCAGCACAGGGAGAGCTGCAGAGCAGGACAGTGCCTGCACCAATCCAGCTCTCAACAGGCACCTCACAAGGCAAGGAATGCTTGGCAGATCCACAGGTGCTGGAATCAAAGAAAGCCTTGGAGCAAAGAGCTCCAATTCCATCAGGACTTGATGTCCTGCAGCACTCCTGCCCTAATCTCTGTTAGAAGTTCCTGTTCAACTTCACTTGACATCCAAAACAAGCCCCCAGGATGGCAAAAATTCACTGATAAATGAAAAAAAAAATGACTTAGAATACAGCAAAACCTAAGCTCAACACTACAGGTATTTTAAAAAACCCACAGCCACATCATGATGGCAAAATTGGAGACACACTGGGGCCCAAGTGCCACTGATTTTTGCCTGTGGAACCACACTCGTGGAATAAAATTGAAAAGGTTTCAGTGTTGTCAAAGCTGCCACAGGCCAGGAGAGGCTGGCACCTGCTAATTTGCTAACAAAACAGGCTTTCAATAAAAGGATTACTGATGTAATACCTAACATTCATGAGTGGCTGATCCACAAATATGTGCTACAATGGGTTTGGCAACACTGAGGGCCTTTCAAGCAGGGCCAGAATAAAAACAAGTGATTGTGCTTTAACCACAAGTGATATTAGAATACTGACGTGCTCAGAGCAGTTAAAAGGCTTTTAAAATAGGAATAAGTAAAGGATTTGTTGTGTCTAAGGGCAGGAAACACTACACAGCTAATTTCCCTATATGTTACAGTACTACTGAAAGATTAAAGGGAAAAAATGTAGGGCATTGTCTAAACAAATCTTCTAGCATTATTAAGTCTGTGCAACAGCATGTGACTAATGTTCACTGGCAAAATCAAATGCAACAACAAAAATTCTGAGATCTGATTATGGCAATTAGGAATTATCCATACAATGCAGCCTGCCTATTATCAGCCTACCCCTGCAGCAATCTCTGCTAGAGTTTGTTATGTTCTTCCTAAAAGCAAGAATTTTTGCCCATAATTAGTATTTTTCTCCCCATGTTAAATAAATCATAACGTTGTTGAAAATATTGTTCACAGTCAAACAGGGCTTAAAGATCCTTGCTCAAACATGAGAGGGGATAAACATGAACAGCATCAGGCACTGACTAATCATTTAATAACAACTTCCACCTCAGAAATCCAAGGCTGCAAATACTTTTCTGGAAATACTTTGGATTAATGCCATCTCTGACCACAACCAGAACACTGCCAAGCATCACAGTTAGGAGGAATTTAGGAGTTCATCACCTTTCAGAAGAGGATCTCTGGGTTTTCAGCTCTGCAGAGGATGGGGTTGACTCAATCTAACCCTCATCTAATGTGACATTGCCATTGTGATATAAATAGTGTCTTATTTGCCTGCTTCAGAACAACAATGTTAGTCAAGAAAAGGTCAAATGGTTTTGCCACAGGCAAAAAAAGAGTAAAAATCTTTTGTAATTTAATATTGCTTTTTTTTGGTTTGTTTTGGAAGACAGGAGACTCCAGGTGCTAGTCACACAGGAGGGAGAGGAATACAGAAAAGGAGAGAAGGCAAATTTATGTAGTCTGCAGTAGCAGAAAGCAATAATATTTCAATCATTTCTTAATGCCCAGAGGAACAAAGATTTACCTGGCATCTCACTGATCTCATCTCTACTTGGAATGCTGCAAACTGTAGAAAAAGGCTGCTCAAACCTGCCTACTTTGGCAATGCAGAAATTATAGCTGCAGGCAGGTCTAGGACAGAGGAACTGGATACAACTGATTAATGCCTTTTTTTCTTATTCCACAGTGCTTATTACACTGATGCTTTCAATTAATAAATCATTAATAAGCATGACTTTTAACCATAGATAGTCATCAAATCAATCAATTTTTATCCAAATGGGAATAATCCATGATTTTAAGTCTTTGACTACATTATACAACGTGAGCTTGTACAAACCCTCAGATAAGGGCAATAAAAACACCCACGTTATTTATTAAAGCTGCTTTCAAGCAATTTTCTCATCCTACAGGAAGAAAAGCATCTTTGTTCCAAAATTTATATGCAAGGCAGGCTGGTACATTCATGCACAACTGAACTAGAGAAACACAGAGCTGGGAAGTGAAATTTCTACAAATTCCTTCACAAAGGTGACCCAAAGGCCAATTTATTGCTCACTTTTATTGCTTCCAGCACAGTGGGAATCTGTGCACGTGGCAATACTGCAGTCCTAATGGAAACCAGTAAACAGGGTCACACACGTCACAAGAGTTGCTTTTCATGTTCTGAAAATATTTGTGGGTCCTGCTTGCTGGAAAGGCAGAGAGCTTTGCTTGTGCTGCCTGTGCTGGCTGGGTGTTCCCTGCACCCACAGCTCCCACTCAGAGGAAATACACTGCTAAACTTGTTATCAACCCAATGAGAAAGGAAAATAATTACAGCAAATTTCCCCCTGGGCCATCCCCTGCAGACTAGAGAAGGCTCTGAAGATCCTCTGAAGCAGCCCTTGTCTCCTGGGAAATGCCACTCATTAAAAACCAATTGTTTATCATTCAATTAAGGTACAGCACGAGGTGAATGAGATAAATGAAGTATCTGACTCGACTGGAATGGTGTGTTGGGCCCAGGCCCTGTGAGACACAGGCAGCTTGAGGGTTATTTTTGCACAAAACTCATTTATGCAGTGACCAAAGATAACAAAGATAAGAGTGCAGAGGGCTACGAGGGAGGGAATGCAGGAGGTCCCCTCAGCTATTCTTTGCAGCCTGAGCAAGAAAATAAGAAAAGCAGGAGCAAAGACAACAAAATAACAGCAGTAAATCTATATTATCTACAGGAAGAGAAAGAAAAGCTCCAGCTGTTATTCCAGCCTTGAAGGGAGGCATCTCCCTGAGTTGTGAACAGCAGAGGGAATTTGCTTTGCACAATTTGGGGGGTGAATATCACCAGCTACTGCCAGAGTGACAGCCTGAACCACAGGCAGGCACTGAAAGGGCAAAAAGTGCCCACAGTGAAAGATCACTGCAGAAAAATGAGGAGGGAACAATGCCCAGTATCTTCTGGCTTTCCGAAATCAAACATGAAATTTTACATCCTCACACACACACACAAACTGAAATCAAATTTATGAATAACAGGTCTTTCTTTGAACTTCTGAGAAGTTCCTGAAACTTCTGAGCACGTCAGCCTTAGGAAGGAAGAATGAAAATAAGGATTTGAAACGAGAAATGAAGACAAGTTTGATGTTTGTATAATAAAACAAAATCCAGTGCCAAAGCTTGAGAAAAACCAAGGAAATTTAATAGTTCTAACACTGTTCTTTGTCAAACACGAGACACTGAGGATTTGCATTTTCCAACTGCCATCTGGAATTATTTTTTTTTTAATTGTAAATGCATAATGGGGAAGTAAAGCAAGACAGCTTATACCTTCATGTCCTCAGGCTTTTTTGTTCCTTTGTTTGCTTTTAAACAAGGAACGTTTACAGATAATGACTGGCTGTGATTACTGAGAAATACATAAAGAAAACCAGTTTTTCAAAATGCCCCATCCAAATGCATTAGCAATTAGAACCTCCTCAAGTTTCCATTAGTCTGTCAAAACAAGAAATAATCTCATGGCAGCTGACTAAAATTCTTAAAGATTGTCACACTGATTGAATTTCAAAGTATAAACTTACAAATTCATAGTCTCCATCCTGTGGTACTTTCCAATCAGATGAATTTTTTGTCTGGCCAGAAACATTCTTCCCAAAGCTATTGATTTGATTCTCCTTCTCCTTCTGTTCAAAGTATTCAAGGAATGATGGTCTGGCTGGCTGCATTGTTTCATCCCTCCCTGGAAGTATTAAAAATAAGAAAAAAATTTGTTGCTTTGAAAAATACGATTTTGGTTATACAGCCCTATATCATACCCAGAAGTGATTTTATTTTTTTTAGCACACACTAAATCACACAGTACTGCTAAACCACTTGCTAAAATACTATTTTTCAGCAGCTTTTCCATCATAAAACTGACGGCAGGGAGAGAAAAGTGCAGAAGGAGAGCTGAAAGCCCAGCACAGAAGTGATTACAGTGCTGGAGGCCTTGGCCTCTAGACCTGCAATCCATCCCTGCCAGAGCACTCCAGGTAACCAAGCCCATGCCCTGAATGCCAGAACAGAGCAGCTGCTGGCCAGACAGGCTGGGCTCCTCCATCCCAGCCAGGATGCCCTGCTAAAGAAGCAAACTTCAAAATTAACACTGCTGCTTTACAAAAAACTCACCTTCACATTTGTGAACAGGACAAAAATGAGGCTTTCAAAGACCACAAACACTTTATAAATACCACAAAATTTGCCTTGGGTAGAAGCAGTCAACTTTACTATATTGTTTGGGTGGAAAGGCTTATTTAGCTTTCAAAATTTGGGGTTTTTTTCTTTTTATAGTCAGTAGGTGATCAAGTTTACTGCCCTGGTTTTATTTTTGTAAATTAGCTCTTGTGAACCAACTTTCTTAGTGGAAGAAATGCTTAGACTTAGACTCAATAAGCCAGCTATACAGATGAACCATTCATTTCTAGGCTCTAATTAAGAAACTTGGGGTAATAAGAAATGGGAGGGTGGCTTCATTTGTAGGGTGATGACAGCACAGTAAGGAAGGAAGTGATGAAATGTGTGGGGATGGAAATGCTAATTCCCAACACAGACAGCAACAAAAAAAAAAGCCAAAACAGGAAGAAAACATGAAATTTAACCTCAAAGCAAGTCAAGGTTACAAGGCTTCCAGCATCTCCAAGGGAAGATTTCTTCATCAGTGCAACCAGTCCAGCACCAGATGCTGCCCAGCTGTGCACACCTAAACTGGGCTGTCCTGAGCTTCAGCACAGCTAATTCCTGAAGAGTCTCAGTCCAAAGTAAGAGGCAGCAAATGTGCTTTAACAGGGCTGCAGCACAGGACCATGAGAGCTGCAGGCACAGCTGCAGGCTGCTCACAGCTCAGTGCCACTGCCCTGCTCCTGAAATCCCCAAAAGCTGTGAGCAGCACGGAAGCAAGCACTGTAACCCACTGAATGCTTCTGTTCTGTAACACAAGGTTCTCCAGAATAAGCTACTCATACTTGAAACATATATTTTAGGTGATGCAGAAACCACAATTTTCAGAAAGCAGGATCAGGGCTGGAGTTAGCAGAAAATGGCATCAGAACAGCCTAAAGTCTGGAGTGCAGAAATAAGTTCAGTGCTGAATGCCATACGTTTGAAATAAATATAATCTGTCAGGCAGGCAACCAACCAAGAGTTTAGAGCTTCCAACAGGCACACAGGGGATGTCCTGTGATGGGTTGGCAAGGTCTGTGTAATGCAGAGACTCTCCCACAAGAGTCTGTACAGAAGGCAGGCTGTCACAAACTAGTCCTCTCTGAGGACATCCAGCAGCGCTTTCCTCTTGAAAAAATATTAGCTGCTCTGGAAACTCATTAAGATTTAATCACAGAATATTATTCTTGCATACAAAATTGCCACCCAGTGATCCAGAACTTCCCTGGCAGACTCTGTCTGAACCTCAGAGAAGTGGATGAAGTCCTTGGTCAGCTACAAGATACACTAGGAAATTATTTGTCTATAGAACAAATTTCTACAAAGTATGAGAAATCTTGGCAGGATATTTGGGTTGTGATACTGAGAGAAGTGTGGTTCTGCACAGCCCTAAATGTCAGGATGCATTTTGAAAAAGCCATGCATCGTTCTGCCTCTCCAGGGCCAGCTAAAAGCTCAAGCATGAACTGAAGTGCTGATACTTTTGCACCATGACAACTGGAGCAAAGACAAATTATTATACCCCTGGCAGTAGATCCCCTTTTTTTAAAAAACAAAACTAAAGAACTCATCATACATAATTAGATCAAGAAAGACACCTTCAGACCAGCAGCATGAAGGTCAGGCAGAGAACACGTCTGCAAATTGGAGAACAGCTTTGCTGTTGGGAATAATTACTGAAATAAAATCACAATCCAATTACTGCTGAGTGATAAAACATTTATTTAGAATGAAGTAAACACACCCCTTGTACCCTGCTGCAGCTCAGCCTGCTTGAAGCAGGAGGTAAGTTATTATGGACAGTCATGGCAATGTTTAACACCAACTAATTTTGTAGAAAGAGAGGAATTCATAACTAGTCAGGCTAATCTATACACAGCTCACTGACAGCCAGCCTGGGTCTCAACAATTAAGACTTCCTAGGGGGAGAAAAAGAGAAAATCTAAATCATGTTTGTATTCTGTTTCGAAGATCACTGTTTGCAGCAGAAGAGACTGTGAAAGCAAATGTTTCACTCCAGTGACACTGGCTTATTCAGTTCTTGTCTATTTACTTCCTAAAAAACTGTTCACTCAGAACAGAACTTAATTCAGGGTCAGTTAAAATAACCATGCTCATTTCCTCACATCTAGTGTTTTACCAGAACTGCAGCACTTGCACTGGGCAGAAGAGATTTGCAGAGTCCCACCTCTCCCGTGTGCCCAGGTCCCACTAGGGCATCCCTTAATCCAGCATGCCACCTGCACCACACAGCTCAGGGCTGTCAGTGACAAAAGGAAGAACAGGGAAAATTATGGACCTGTAGAAGATTTTCTTGCTGCCCTTGAGGTCCCTGCCATACTTAATTCTATCAGGGTTTCAGCTCTCCTAACCTGATCCCTGGCTGCTCGGACAATCCCTGTGAATTTCTCCCATGCTACCTGTCCTTGCTTTTACCCTACAGGCTTCCTTTTTATGGCTGAGTTTGTCCAGGAGATCCTTGTTCATCCCTGCAGTCCTCATGGCATTTTTGCCTGACTTTCCCACTGTCAGGATGCATTGCTACTGAGCTTGGAGGAAGTTAGCCTTGGATTTTTGAACCAGCTTTTTGGGCCCCCTTTCCCTCCATGACTCTATTCCATGATACTCTACCAAACTTATTCCTGAAGGGGCCAAAATCTGCTCTCCTGAAGTGCAGGGCAATGAACTTTCTGTGAGATCTCCCAGTGAGAGGACAAGGGGAAATGAAGTGCTGCAAAGGGTAACTCAGCTGAACAAAAGGAAGGAAGTTTCACAGCAAGGATGGTTGTGCAACAGAATGGGACTGGAGTGACTTTGCAAGGCCTGGAGCAACCAGATCTGACTTTGCACTTGTCCCATTCCAGGGACAATTGCACACAGGGAATCAGCATGATGAACACCAGAGCTCCCTGCCCACCCAAGTGCTTCTGTGGCACATGCTCTTCACACCCACCATCAGACACCTCTCACCCTGCAGCACCTAAGGCCTTGCAAACACAAGCAACATTTAGTCACCAATTTAAATACATTTAGTCACCAATTTAAGTACATTTAGTCATCAATTGTAGTACATTTCCACACATCAACGCATTACACTGCATCTTAGTGCTGCTTTGTTTTTTAACTGATATGAAGCAGAGATTGCTAACTGACAAAAAATGGGGGAAAAAAAGAGATGGCAATATAAAAGGAGAAATAGCTGTGATGCAGATCTAAGATATCTGAAATTTTAGTTGCTGCTATGATCTCTGTAGGGGTGTGGATGCAGCAAGATGGACAGAAACGCTCCTGGAGACAGAAAGACATTACACCAAATCAATTATCATCCCAGCACAACTGAACTTCTTTTCGTCAATCTTAGCACTTAGCAGCAGTGTCATCTTTCCAAAGATGACCTGCTATTAATTCAACACAAGAGTCACACCACCATATCTTTAAAATTTTGATAACAGGCAGCCAAAGACCAAAATCGATCCCTGCTATTTGCAGAAGCAGATGCTGCTGAAAGATGACACCGCACCAAATGCAGCCGTGCCAAAAAGCATTTAACTTCCTAATTTTATAGGGTTAGGCTAAAATATGAACATTTGACAGCAAGTGAGATCACAACTGTGGTGGAGAAGAGCCTTTTATGAGAAGGTCACCCCGTGGTGACAAGAAAGGCTTCACTGTTGCATCTATTTTGGAATCTAAAGAGTTGCTTCTAAGGATGAGCCATGAGAGCTCCCTGGAGCCATTAAAGGTCTATCATTTAGATATGCAGTCATCTTTTAGGAGCTATATTAATTACACAAATGGAACACCACAGCTCTGCTGGGGCTGGTCCAACTGACTGCAGAGTTGCAGGTTCAGAGTGGCTGTGCAGAGCAGGGAGGGCTGCTCAGAGCTCAGCCTGCATTCTGTGAAGAGCAGAAGCCCTCCATGGAAAACTCACATGGTTTTAAAGTCATGCTTAAAAAGTATAAAAACACCAGTACTATTGTGTCTGAGAACAGAAAAAAGTGTGAAACTAGTGGGTCCAAAGGTAGAGAATGCTCTGAGTTGAGCACAACAAATATCCCTGTAAATTTCCATTTCTGTGCTGTCCTTCAGCACTGGAAAGCAACGTCCAACTGCACGTGGCAAGGTCCCTCTCCAAGCACAAACAGCCCAAAGGCAACTGACAGGTACAGGCAGGGCTCTGCAAGAAACCAGCACTTGGATCCCCTCCTCTGCCAGGCTACAGCAAGGGCAGCTTGTAAGGAAAAAACTGAACAACAGTCCACTCCTTTCCAAAAATGTCTGAATAATTGAGGGGATGGAATAGGTCAGTCTTAGGGGCTGGCTGCAGCATACAAACCACCTCACATGAAGCAAAAGATGACAAAGAAGGTGTAGAGAGCCTCCAAGCCATTTGCATTTCCATATGATGCTGCAGAGAAAGCAGAATGATAAAGAAGAAACAGCCCAGTCAATCAAACCAGCAAGAGATTTACTTTTTATACTCAGCAGTAAAGAATATCCATGGAACCAGATCACTTGTTATCATCTAGCCCCAGAAATCAAAAGACTCATTTCGTTGATTTTGCCAAATTAGCTCTCACAATTGAAAATTTTCAGAAGCTTACAAGCTTCAAAGAATGCTTTCAAAAAGAAAGTGAGATTTACAAAGGCCTTCTATCTATCTGAACAAGCTTGCTGAGCAATGAAACTAAAATTTCTGCTTTTCTCCAAAATTATTCTTCTCTACTCAAACTTGACATCAGAAAAATCCTTGTTTTATTATTCTTTCCTCTTGAAAGGGATTGCTAAGGTCTACCTGGGGTGAATATTCTGGAGTTACAAAGCCTGTCATGAGAGGGAGAGTAAGATAACCTCAGGAACACATTTTGTGTGCACTCTACTCAAGGCAGTTTACACAGTTAACACTCAAATACTGTTCTTGAAGTCACAATGATTGGATTTCCTCCCTATACCACAAAAATTGGAGCTGGAGTTATGGCTGGGCACAGTCGAGATAATGCTACAAACTGATTTACAATGAAGCTGACATAAATCAGAAACAATGAAGTGATCAGCTAAGTGATTAGTGATTTCCAACTAAGACATGATCCTGGGTATATGTATGTGCATTTGTCAAAAATTCAGAGGCTGCAACCTCTACTAAGCCTTAGTCCTCACTAGTCTCAGTAAGCTGCTGCTTTATATTGAATTATGTAACTTTGAGACTGGAAATACATACTTAGGATGCACAAAAAGAGTGCCTGATGGTCATGTGTAAGCAACTCTTCATTAATATTAAATTCCAAATGGAACTGCAGTTTTCTTTGCTTTGGGCTATTTTTTAGAGATCACAGATGAACTTTAGCAGCTGGACAGCATAATTTGTACAGTCTGAAGAGGACTGAGTCATTTTAAGCAGCAGAGCAGAGAGATGTCAAATTATTCAACCAGAGCAAAAATTGCTCCATTGTTAATAAGTTCATCCCATGGCAAGAGCACCTGAAATTTCCTCACATTAAAAGCAGAACACGTAACATTTTTTATCTCTTTATGAGGACAAGTCTCCTCATAATTATGGCCTATCTCAAATTAAATCAAACCAAAACACTCCCAACAGCTTCTGCTATTAATAAGAAACTCCTAAATGAACATAAAAATCAACCTATGAATGAATAAGGTGTGAAAGACATCTAAGGAGAAGAGCACCAACACTTACCCAAAGCTGCAACATCTATAGTGAGAACCCTTCCAAAAATAGGGGAGGAAATCCTCACAGTAATTGAAGGTGCTTAAGGTCAGGTTACCTCCTTTTATATCTCCTCTGCTTCAAATCTCAGACATGATTATAAATACAGAGCAGCTTCCTTCCTCCACCACAGATTTTCAGTGGCCACCTCATGTCTTTCACCTCATTATTCTGAACTACTAATTGAGTCCAGCAGCCACTGCATGTGACAGGCAGTGAGATGTGAAGGTGCATCCACAAAATGTGAACATTTCCCACTCTGCATCCTCTGGCTCAGCTCCTCATCAATGTTAATGAGAAACACCCTCACCAGCAGGGATGTAGGCTTCACATCCAGCACCTGTGGGTAAGAGCTCAGGCTCCCCAGATGGCACAGAACCAAGTAAGCGCTTCCTGACTCCCTTCTATTCATAAGCCAGAAACTCATTTGCTTATCTAGAGAGAACAGAAAACAACATTGCAATGAACATTTTTTTCTGCCGAAGCTTGAAAAATCTGCTGGTAGAAACAAATTTGGTTTTGAACTTCTGCAATGAAGGAATTTAAGAGTTTACAGTTTTTCTTCTTCCTGCTTAGGAGTAAGGCTTTCTCCAGGATTTATTTTGATCCAGTAGGGAATAAGTTTATTCTTAGAAGAGACAGGTAGGCTGCAGTTTGCGTGTATGTGCAAATGCATGAATGTGCATGGGACAGAGATGTACTTACTGAGTGATTTACTACTATTCTGTCTCTTGGTTGAGTCTCCTGAAGCACTCTGCCTCCTGCACAGTGCTCAGGACCCTGTTAATCACATCCCCCATTTTCTCCAAGAAAAATGCTTCTGTCCAGAAAAAAATTAAAAATCTCCTACTTTCTGACTAAATACAGGAGTGCTCAATAATAAACTGTTAAAACCAGCAAAAATAGCTCTGTTAAACACATACATCCTTTCTCCAATTTCAGTATCTCTGACAAGATAAACAGGTAATTAACTTTGTCTTAGCAATGAAGCTTTGTCAGATGTGCAGGACAACCAAAGGGAGATAAGCATCCCCCTCAGATCCTGGATTAACTTCCCCTCATTCTCCAGCCTGCACAGAGCCAATATTTCAATTACTAGGGCCAGTGTTCCAAAAGAAAAACAAAACACACAACAAAAACCCCACAACAAAATGACAGCACACACAACACCTCCCATCCCTCAGAAATGCTGTCTGCATGTTCACAAAGCTTAATACTCTTTAAGCAAATTTTGCTGGCCACTGCTTATGTCAAACTTGCCAGCAAGGCTGCTATTAAAAGTCAGAAAGCAACAGGAACATTTCTCTGTGCAGATTTGTATTCTCCACACCCCAAGAGTGGCAGTAGGATGATTCTTACAGCTCAAGAACAATTTAATCAATGTAGGAGTTGGTATAAGCAGCACGTTATTTAAATGCATTATAATGCTGGGAGTGCTTTATGGTTCAGTTATGACTAAAGGGACCAATTTGCTTTAAACACAGAACTGCACCACTGGACATCAATAACACTAAGTAGTGGGAAGCTGCTGCAAAGAGCTGTTGTTGTCCATGGAGAAAAGCAGAGGCAAAACAAGAACCTTTGGTCAGTATCTTTGACACAGACACGATGGAAATCCTGACAAGATGTAGAGTTATTCTCCACAGAAGCTGCATGAGCAATTTGGATGAAGTGCCAGTGCACTTTTCTGGACAACTAATGATATTATAGCTACCTCAGCTATACATCAGTAATACTTTAGTCAATTACAATATTAATGCAATCACATAATCCTTCGGCCACCCATTCTCATTCTGCTGCTCACACTGCAGGTTTTACAGTCAATGCTTTATGTGAAAAATCTCAGGTTAATTCACGGGGAAAAAATGTTTTCTGAGTCTTGGCAGAAACATTTCTCTGGCTCAGGTTTAAGTGTCACCCACTGGATGTCTCACACAGCCACCAAGATGACAAGCTAGCTTACTCTGAATCATTTTTCAAATAGGAAATTGCCAAGTTTGCATCAGCTCATTTAATTTGCTAATGAAGCCCAATTCCCCCTCAAAAGGGGAAATACTTTTTTAAAATGACACAACCATGCTTAGCAGTGTGGGCATGGTAAAAGCACAACAAAACCCAAGCCACCTCAAACTGTGTAAGAATGAAGCCTAGATTTTTTTTTATTTTAACATTTACAGACTCTAAATAATTTTTACCAGCACATTGCATTATCAAGGTACAGACAACAGTGATATTAAAGCTTCTGGTGTATTTCTGCACCAGACCCTGTACTGAATGTGTGCCACATGAACAAAAAACCCAAATCCACAATCCTTCCCCTGTCTCCAGATCCCTCATTCATCTCAACCCAAACACCAGACAGCCCAACTCACACTGCTGCTGGCAGTTCTGCTTTCTCCAGTGTAATTCACCAATTATTTGATGCTTAAACAAGCAAGATGTACTTTAACAGAGAAAATAGGGCAGACTACAGTACTAGACAAACTAGATCCAATTTCACTTGGATCTGATTGTATTGCAGTGTTCAAGGAAGGCAACATTATTATAAAATTATGTTCCACTCTTTGATTTAAAGAGACAAATCCATGCCAAGATTCCACTGTCTAAACAAGTACAGCAAGTAAAGCAGAAAAAGGAAGAGTAAAAGCATAAAGAATAAAAAATGCTTCACTGTTTACTAGCACTATATATTCTCCCATAGAAAAAATTAAAAAATGACATTTGCAGACATATTAACAGCCCCAAAGTTATTCCAGCTCTCAAGCACAATGGAAATGCCTGTTATTACAAATCATTGCTCATCTATAGTTCTCCAGCTACATTTAAAGTTTTCCTGGAATAGTTTAACTGCAATCCATAAGTAATCTTTCAGCAATCGATTTCGAAGTAAAATGTGTCGCAGCACAATTTAGTACCTGCAGTCTCAGGCAATCACTTGAGTGCTTTCACAATGTGTAACAGAATGTCACAGTGACATTTTTAATGATGCCTGACTATTTATATTGAGTGCCCAGAATAAAGCCAAGCAAATGAAAGAATTTAGGCAAACACAATTACAGCTCAATTGACTGCAAAACAAAACTTCCCCTCTATTGTAAAATACTGGAATTTAAGATTCCTCTGAGCTAAGAAGTCACAAACTGATTTATGCAAGAATCACTTTCAAGCCTACTGGAAGTTGTTTGCACTTTCAAGGCAATTGGAAGTTGTTTGCTAGAGATTTCTAAGACAATCCTATCTATAAAACACTGAAATACAACACTTTATACACTTTTTACATTAAAAAGAAATACAACCAAACAAAAATCTCGTTAAGATACAGATTTATACTTTTTAATTAGAAGGAAGGGCTAGAACACAACTTCAGAAACCTACAGTTAAAAAGCCCAGGACACCTAGGGAAGCTATAATACCGTGTAAAAAAACAAACCAGAAGTTTTTTATTGACTTAAAAATAGGTTCTATTGTGAGTCATAAGACAAACTGCCAAAAAAAATTATAGGTGCCTTTAAAAATATGATTCAATGAAGCTCCTTAAAACTCAGTTGTTCTCAAACAGCATTATTATATTTATATTCAAGATTTCAAAAAAACACTTTCTCCAGAGGGTTCTGCAGCAGGCTGATGAGCTTTAGGGCCAAATGCATTTAACTGAATGTTATGAATATGTAAGTGGCAAGCTGAAAAATGGAGCTGCAGGGAATCCTCACATAGGGCAAGCTGCTCAGAGACACTGCCTTGCATCCCCAAAACAAACTGAGAAGTGCTCTCAGTATTTCAGAGTTACACCAAAAAGGAGGAGAAAAGGGTGTTAAGATAAGGTTATCATTTTCATTAACATCAGATTTGCTGGAATGAAGGTACAAGCAGGCAAAATGCAGAATAAATGGGCTGAGTGGGCATTGCTGTGTGAAGCCCATGGCGTGGAAGTGTCCCAGTGCCAGGCACCACCTCCAGGGCTGCTGCAGCATCTCTGCCACACCTGGCTGTGAGCACCCTGCACAGCAGCAGCTGAGGAGCAGGGAGCTCTTAAGGAACCTGAAGTCTAAGGAGGGTTTAAAATAAATCTGCACTTTGCAGTCCCGGAGCTCTGGAGGTGCCAGAGCTTGTTGTGGAGCTCCCTCTTGAGGGGAGAGGCTGCCCTGTGCCGAAGGCATCGCTGCAGCCCTGAAACTCACTCTGCTCAAAACCTGGGTGACCTTGATAAAGAGAGACTATCAAAGGCTATCTATCTATCTATCTATCTATCTATCTATCTATCTATCTATCTATCTATCTATCTATCCATCCATCCATCCATCCATCCATCCATCCATCCATCCATCATATAAAACTATCTCCTCGAGCCTCTGAACACCACTGCACACACAGCACCAGCAGCTTTTGAGACACAAGCACTGCAGCTTTTCACAGATAGAGAGAAGATAAGCACATGTCAAACATGGAACATAAATCCAAGAGGTGCTTCACTTTTCACAGTGCTGGCAGTGCAGGAGCACCAGACAGCAAAACCTCTGATATTGTGAGCCATGAAATGGAACAATACACACTGAGGATGAGAGACTATCAGTGCTGGCTGTTACTAAAGAAACTGCAGCTTCACCAGGTTTATTTAATGCCACTGAAATGTCCCTTTCTTTGGAGAACATTTTTGCTGCATCCATCTCCTTGCTAGACCAACCTTGTCCCACCACACCAATGTCTTTGCTGCCCCAAGCTGCAACATGGACTGACACCTCTGGGTTTTAATGAGCTGAATGATGTTTATCAAAGTTTGGAAAAATCTTCAAAGGGATTCTGCTGAAATCTCCCTCTCAAACCCAGCATTGTTTCACAAGCTTCAAAGGGCCCTGACAGGGAAGAAGCTTTCAGCACAGATATTCCTGAGGAAAGGCTTCTTCCAAACTCCTGTGAAGAACAGCTAAAGGCTCAATACCAGCTGGCCAAGGAAGCCTTTGGAAGCAGTGCCAGAGCCAAAAGAACAAGCCTTGCATGTGGTGATCATACTTGAGCACTGCTGAGCCCTCAGTCAGCACTTTCTCCAGTCCTTGAGCAAACAAACATCCAGGCTGGCCATTGAGTCATCCCTGACTGCCTCTGCCTCAGGACTGGGAGCTTAACAAACCAGTGGAAAAGGATTTCTATGAGAATCTATAATTCAGAAAAGATTCCTTTTCTTGTAGTCATACTTTTCTAGGAAGGCTCTCCCTGCCATTTCTTTAATCAAAGAAACATTTTCAACCCTTTTCCAGCTCAAGCTGTAAGACTGTCAGTCACATAATTTTAAATCTCACATCCTCTGACAAGGCTTGTGGCTTTAGTAAGCTTTCCTGGTTTTTTAGGGCAGTATGGATTTCACCTTGATTGTCTAAAACACAGCTCACTGGGCTGTCCTCAGTGACTGCAGTGACACAAAGGAAGAGCACCACTCCAGAGAGGCCAACCCCTCCCACTGCACGTCCTGATGTGATGAAGCCTTCAATTTATCTGTCATTTCATAAATCTGTCTCTTCATTGAATGCACCACTCCTAAAACAGACTTTCACCTTTCAGAGGCCAGGTTACAGCCAGATCATCATCTAAAGCAACACACATCTTGTGATTAACCTCTTGTTAGAGTCTCCCTCTACATTCTGTGAAAAATACAAGACCAGCAAAATAGAAGTGACAAAAGAACCACCCCAAATTACTAGCAAGCATCAGATCTTATTTGATTAACACAAAAGCTTGTGGAAATTGTACTTCAGCTATACCGTGGCTTGAAAGCCTAGGAAGGCTTGGGCCTAGGAAGGTTTCTCAGAGAGCACTGACCTAAAAGTTTGGCTCCCTACATCCAAAAGACATAATAATCAACCAAAACTATGAAAGCAGGTTGGGAATACATATCATAGCCCACATGAAGCTTTAAGAAATACTCTCTAGAAGTCAGAGATGTTTCCTTACTTTTCATGGTGCCCTCCTCCTCCTCCTCCTCGGTGTTGATGACCATTGTGCCCAGCTGGGACTCCAGGGTGCCATCGTGCTCTATCATGGTGTTGGCTCCATCACTCATGGTGTTCACAGCTCTGATTGTGCCAGTTTCATCTCCACTCGCCCTCACCATGGTGCCTGAATCTGTCTCATCCTCCTCCTGTTCAAACATACCACAAACACAGATTTTACTGATGAAGTGCCATGAGGAATGGCTGTGTTTAAGTCACACTAATTCAAGGGGTTTTTTTACAGACACACACAGAAGCAACGTTTGGTTTATGCACTTTGTTCTCTCCCTGTCATCTCCAAACAGGTAATAAAAACTAATGAATACTTTTCTGCCAGCATGGTAAGTAAGAGAACAGATAAATAAACTTCTCAGTGCAAGTTGTATCTCATTTCTAAGCTGCTGAAGTGTTTGAAAGGGTAGATTAGAGCACTCAATCAGTCATTAGTGTTTCTATTCATGCAGGCAGTTCTGAGAGCTGACCCTAACCCTCTGTCTCCAGTGGTACAGCTCACTGAGAGTCACCAGGTCTAGGTCTAGAGAGTATGTAGCACATGGAAATAAAAGCCGCTCATCCTGTTTTTTTTTTCTATTTCTAACATTTAGGTAGTTTTACTCATTATAAACTTCAAGGGCACTGAAAAAAAAATTAACTACATTTACAAATCTTTAAAAAGGATTCAAACAAATGATCAAAGTTGGGTAACTTTTTTTCAGTGAAAATTACTTTTTATCTTTCCATTTGCTTAAAGGGACTAATAAAAAAAGTTGGAATTACTGCTGCCAAGGCTTAGGAGACTGATTCTGTAGGAAAAACACAACCTCTTCAAACCAATTCTGGCAGAACAACTTCTTGGCAGGGTTATGTTAGCCAAAGGTGGCAGTTCCATCAGGTGTGTGCTTCACTAAGTGTGGATTGTGACTAGGACTTCATGAAGAACTGGGTCAAGATTTCCACAATCCATTTGGTTTCTTGAAATTGTGGACCAGCTATCCAACGGCAGGAACAGAAGTCCCTTTCCAGGTTTACAGTAGAGTTTCTAGGCATCTCACCTTAGCTGAGATGCTCCTGTTTTGTTCTCAGGATGAAGTTCACATTCTTTATGTGACCATGGCCTTACTGATCTGTGTTAATGTTAGAAAGAAAGCACACAGGTGTTGCACATCAAGCTCTAATATTCCATCTCAGTGTCATGGAAAGAGAGAAGTCACCTCTCCATGTTCTGGTGTTCCCAGCATTTTACCTGTTGTGTCAAGAGTGTCTACAAAATTTACTTTCCAACCTCAAAACCAACAGCAAGAGAGGAGAAAACTACACAAGATGCTAATAGAGGAGAATTAATTTTGTGTGGAGTTGAGTGGGTGAGAGGAAGTAATAAATTTGTTAGCTACACATCATTTAGCAAAGGACTGCATCAGAAGTTTTCACATCACTTGGGAAGTGTTTGAGAAGCTTTTCTGCTGGCAGACACGGAGTAGAGAAGCTTCAGGAGAACACAGACACCAACAGAGAGGACTCAACTCCACCACACAGACACCACCTCTGTGACCCCAGATCAGTCAGAAAGGAAGAAGGGATGGCAAAGACAAAACTCAGGGTGGGGACAGTACTCATAGAATTGACATCATGGCAATGTGACCAATAAAGTTACTTCCACACTGAATAAATACCCAGTCCTGGAGTGCAAAACCAGATGCACATTGTGTTCAGCACAGACACCAGGGACCATGCTGCTCAAGCGTCACCCCTGAGCAGGGCTGGCACACAGTGCTTTGTGCTGCCCATTTCATTTACTCAGGCTGAAGCAGGCAGAGGCTCAAAAACCAGTTTTCAACATGCTTCCCAAATCCACATGCTGTAACCACTGAAACAGAGAGCCAAACTGAAATCCACAGCAAGCCCTGAACACTTCCCATGCCCTCACCTCAGGCTTCTGTCGGTTGCTCTTGTGCAGAAGAAAGTTTCTATAAGGGATGTTCTAAAGCACAACAGTAAAACAACACAACAGACTTATATCACAGTGCATCAGAGATGATGTTATTACTCTGTACAAGGAGAGCAGTCTAAGACCTGAACCTACAATGAAAACATTCTCACTACTGCATAAATAATAGAATCCAACTGGGAAAATTAATCAAGTCTTCTGCATACAGCACTTTGTAGCCCAGCCTCAAGCTACCCTGTAAGGTGAACAGGACCCCACTCATACTGCCTGTCCCACTCAAATACAGCTTGAGCAGGGACCAACCATCACGTTACACTCATGAAGTAGAAAACTCCAGAACTAAGTCAAATCCACTGGCAATTGGACAAAATACTGCAAAAACAAAACCTGAAGCAGTTAAGTCTTATGAAAGGAGTGAGAGTTTGGACTTTGCACACTGCTGCTATTAAATACTCACTGAATTTTCTTCATCCTCCTGATCCAGCTCACGCTGCTGTGCCTCTTGGCGTTTCAGCTTGATGTCCATTGCTTCATTAATCAGGTCCCTCAGAACTGATACTCCTTTGGCACTTTTAACAAATGGATGCTGAGAAACATTTTAAAAACAAATAAGCATTGCATCCAAAGCAGGACAGAACAGTAAAACACTGTTACTATGGCCTACTTCAAATCAAATTAAGGTTTAACTTGAAACATTACTAAAATAATTACCCAGTCCTTCTGTTTGGCACAGGAGGGAGAACTTCCACCCCCCAAACAAGATCAAGCTCCAAGGGCACAACTGATGAGAGACCTTAGGCTCATTCACCACCCACAGCTCCACTTACTTCTTTCCTTAGCTTAGCTGTCAAGAATCAATTACACAGACCATTACCATGCCTGGAACATTCTGAGCAACCACTTACACTCAGCCTGCCCTGTTTTGTGTTTTAAGAGACACTTTCTTGGCAGTGCTGGTGGGAATTTGAAAGTAAAACAACAAATCCAAACCAAACAAAACCAGCAAACCAACAACAAACTCTGAAAGCCAAAACAACAAAAACACCCCAGAGAAGACAGAGGAAGTTGAAGTCAGACTGGTTCTTAAAGAACTGAGAAGTTGAAGTTGAGTGTGAAATTTTTATAACAAGTTACTAAAAAGTACAATCTGCAGTGAGCAGGAGCAGCAAGAAACGAAACCAACATCTCAAGAGCCGCACAGCACAGCCCACCCTGGGCAAGCCTCCCCCAGAGTTTATGCTCTCCTAGGAAAAGCAGACCTGCAGCAGCTGTGTTGCAGTGGCTCTCTGCTCCGGGCTCTTCACAAGACACTGCTTCACAAAGTCTGTGAAATTGTCCGACCACAGCTCCGGCTTCCGGAACGTTGGAGGAGGATTGGTAGGAATCATGAAAATGGCCTGAAAGCAGGAGAGTATTTCAGATTTCCACAACAAAGCTTAGAGCCAACGATTCAACAGAAATACACCCAAACACACGCTGGTACTAAAGAACAGTGACTTTTCCAGGTGCAGCCTCTGAGGAGTTTGTGCCAATATTTCACACAAATCTGCTCACAGGGATCAAGCAGCAGGAAAACAGACTTTTCTCACTAGGTGCTCATATCTGGCAGAGCCATTATGGGCCCCAAAAGTGTGAATCTGACATTTTTCAGTCCCGAAAATTTGTGCTTGCATTAAAAAAAAAAATTTAAAAATCCACTTTGCATAACCCAGCTGGAAATACCCTTTACATCCAACACAAAGCACCAGCTATGTCTTAACAGAAGGGGACTGTGATTTTTTTATTCCCATGCAGATTCTTCTTGACAAAGACCTGTTTTAATTTAATCAACAGTACAAAGAGCTGACAGAAAACAAATTGTTCTACATATTAAAAACAAGATTGCATGCTGATATATGATTCAGCCAACTATGATATCAAACCTTTTCCATACAGCAACACATTTAAGGCCACGGTCCTTACCCTCATGGGATGAATATCTGCATATGGTGGCTTTCCTTCAGCCATTTCTATTGCAGTGATTCCCAGGGACCAGATGTCTGCCACACAATTATACCCAATTTCCTGAATCACTTCTGGAGCCATCCAAAATGGGGTCCCTATGACTGTGTTCCGCTTTGCCATGGTGTCCTGAGGAGAAAAGGATAAAGATCCAGACAACAGCAACTGTATTAGCCATAAACAGTCATTAATGATTAATCATCATTAATTATCACCCTAATTATCTTGCACGCATGCAGATTATTAGGCTCAGCAAGACTAGAATACAGAAGTCTGCAAAGATCAATTAAAATGTGCTCACAGAACTTAAAAGTATACTAAAAAAAAGCAGCAAATGCTATTGCAAACCATTACTTAGTTGTATAAGCTTCCACAGAGGAAGATCTGCTCTAATCTGCTGCTGGTTTAGCATCCCATGGTGCAAAGTGCTAAAAACCATCTATGAACAATTTGTCCAGCTCCACATTCCCATCACACACACAGGTTAAAAATATAAACTGAAATGTACACAGCCACCCTGGTTTTACTTACTGTAAGTTGTCCTGCCACTCCAAAATCAGCAAGTTTAGCATGTCCCTCTGTATTTAGCAATATATTTCCAGCTTTGATGTCCCTGTGTATTTTCCTCATAAAATGCAGGTACTCGAGTCCTTTCAGTGTTGATTGCACTATTGTGGCAATTTCCTCCTCTGTGAGCTGAAGAAGGGAAGAGTTACTGCCAGCATACCAGTGGACGAGACACAGCACTATTGTGCTTTGGTCTGTATTTTACTGAGATTCACTAATTGCCACTTAATTGCCTTCACTAAAGGTTGCCATACCAATGGGGAATTAGTTAGTGACTTATGTAGCAGAATTAGATCACAACCATCATACATAAACACACTACTACATTTCATATGCCACAACCTTTTCTCAGCTTGTAATTCTTATCCTGAAATAACCAAAGTAAGGCAAAGTAGGGTCTTACTTGGAATCAATCTGGGTTTTCAAGAAAACCAACACACCAATTAAATTGTCCAGAGAACCAAAACTCAGTGTAATCAATTTTGTCATTTTCAGAGTAACAAAGGACCTGCATCTCTCAAGTTATGGCCAGTGGTTGTGACAGGCACTGAACTCTGAGAATTCAGCCCTAACTACTCACACTACACCCACAGTCCCACCCCTGCCCTCAAAGGAGAAAGGACACACGTACAGTTTTATTTCGTAACCGAATAATGTCAGACACAGATCCAGCACCACAGTACTCCATGACTATCCACAGGTCTGTATTCTTGAAATAGCTGCCATAGTATTTCACCACATGAGGACTAGGAAAAAAGAAGGATAAAACAAAGGGTCAGACACCAGGTACCAGCATCACTGAATAAGCACAATACACTGCAGAGACCCTGAGTACATTTTAGAAACTCAGTGCTGAAATGCCAACCCAGGGCAGAAGCATTCCAGAACACCCTGAATTCTGCACAGGGCTCCCCAGTCCTGCCAAGCCTGCTCCCACAGCAGGGCTCACATGACCTGCCAGTAAGTCACTCCAGGGAGCTAAACTGTCCCACAAATCCCACGGAAACAAGGGGTGATTAGCCTTCAGTCTGAACCAGGCTACAGCAGGGTCAGTGCTGGGGCAGGACAGGGAATGGGAAACAGGCCACAGCAGCCCCTGGAAAAGGGGGTTTTTCTGCAGAACATTTGCAGACAAACAGAAACAATAAATAAAGCCCACAATTTGCTGGAAAATAACTATCATGCTCATAAAGACAAATGTTCCCCCACTACCACGTGAACCTACTTGTCTCTTTGATTTAGTCCAGGATACATTTTAGGATCTCAGCACAACCTAAGACTGCCTCAGTCAGCTTTCTGGCTGCCCAAGAAGCAAAAAACCTAGTAAAGTACACTGCTCAGAAAAACCCTGTGTCCTCTGGAAAAGGTAAAGCAGAAACTAACAGAAAGACTGTCCCTGATTTGATGGGAAGGGAGCTAAGGAACAAAAGCGTGTTTAATTTATTTTCTGCTGAACATTTTCTAATGAAAAAGCTTTAAAACTAGCAGGTCAGTCACACTGCAGTGTCCCTTAATGCTTGCACAGAAAATGTGATGCTCCAGTGATTCACTCCCTCTGCTGTTCACAACTCTGAGGTCTCACTTTAGGCCTTACAATACTAATATTTAATTTAAGAGAAAGTAGTAATGCATTTCAAGTTACACAGTAAGATTTTTCAGGAACAATTTCTTTTCAAGATACACTCTGCTGCCTGCCCCTAAGTCATCTTCATTTAACTACAGTGAGAGTGGAATGCAGTAGAGTAAGTGACTGGGACCACAGTTTTATACTGCTCATGTAATTTATTTTAAATGGCTTTCCACACAGGAAGTCCTTCAAAGTAGTGTTTCCTAAGGCCAGATTCACAATACCAGAAGAAATGAGTGTATTTAAAACCTTCAGCTTTGCACTTTGAGAGGGTCTTCCCTACCCACAAGCTCTTCACTGGCTAAATCACTGCAGCACTTCTTCCTATAAAAACATGCACAAAGGGGAACAACAACCATCACAGAGCTGCCAGCAGGTTATTCAGGGGATGCTCAGATCAGCTTGCACTGCAGCAGAGCCTGTAGAGGCAGGACAGGAGCGGGAAGGACAGTCCTGCCACAAGAGCAGGTGACAGCACGGAGCTGTGCACACGCAAGAGCAGCCATGCATTAGTGGCTCTCATCCACGTGCCCTTTAAAACAGAAACAAAAAGCCTCCTTCTGACAGTTTTCTATGCCTTGCTGGGAAGGCAGCACCAAGGCAAGGTTGTTGGGGAAGATGAAACGGGAAAACCTTATAAATATGACTGTCTGGCAAAAGATTTTGAGAATATTGAAACTATAAGCGAGATTGAAATGAAAGCAAGCTTTGAGATACCTCAGTTACTGAACAATGGGAAAACAATGGTGTGGCTGGCTGAAGGTAATCCCCTTTTGATGGAACAACACCCTCTGCTTGCAGACAGGCCCAAGGCTCAGAGCAGACCCTGCAGCTTGGCAGAAGGGGCCCAAAGAGGAGTTTTTAGGGTTTAAAATGTAACACAGTATGGTAATGTAATGATTCTTACAGGCTGTATGTAAATGCTGTAGGATTTGTATATTGTACTAGACTGGTTAGTGAGAATCAGAATATTCAGCACAGAAGATTTATTGCATTGGAATGGGAACTTCGCTCTCTTATGCTTTTGCTCTCTCACCCTCTCATCCTCTCTGCCCCTCTCCTCTCTCAGCCTGCTCTGAGCTGTGTCTGGCAGCTCCCAGCCCCCAGGCCCTTTGCAATGAACCCCAAGTTCCAGCCCTGGCTGCACAGATCTCTCGTCTCTGTCCATCCCCACTGTCCTACCCCGCAATGCTCCTACATAAGACCATGGCTCTAATTTGATTAAATGCCAGGTCACAGGTGATACTTTTCCTTGAGTCCCAATAAAAGGTTTTGGAACACACACTTACCTGTCACATTGTTGCATTATGGAGATTTCCTTGATGATTTCTTGCAGGTCAGATTCCACAGGAACTTGTTTAATTGCAACAACTTGACCCGTTTCTTTATGGATGGCTTTGAATACACTGCCATAAGAACTGGAAAACAGAACGTGAAAACAAATACTGAATATAGTAATGTTTTAAAAATATCAATGTTATTGTTTTGCTTTTTGTGAGTGTAACCATCAGGTAAAACATTAACTATCCTTTTGTTAAAAATATTTTGTATTTTAATGTAAATAATCAGCCCACTAGCTTTTAAACACTGTAATAGAAATAAATCAGCAAACAGACAGTGAGGAAAGAGCACACCATCATTAAACTGAGCATAGCTTTGGAATGGCCTTTCACACAAATTCAACACCTAAAAAGTCTCTTTTTCCAGCACACAGTACAAGCTGAGCATCAGCAAGAACTACAGCTCTGGTCAGAGAGGCTTGCTTGTTCCTGTCAGATATTATCACTCTTATTTCCAGCTTCTTTACTTACAGCAGCCAGGCAGATTTACAACTCAGTCTTTTCAAACTGCTCCAGGCAGTGAACATGTCACTCCTGGAGTGTTCCCATGCTGCTCAGCCTCACCAAAGGGCACAGCATCAAAAGTTCACTTCCACCAGGCAGATTTTCCTCAAGATGTACCAGGGATGAGCTACAAAATCTTTGAGTTCCCATAGTGCTCCACCAACTCCAGGCTGGGATTTTTCACAAACTTTTAAACTCCCTACTGCTGACCCATAACCTGCTATTTAGATTAAGCTCCTGGGAATCAAATTCTTTATTCTGTTATTAACCAAACAATGTCACTATGTCAGTAGCTACCTTTCAGAAACAAGACTATGACAAAAGCGAAACATCAGAACACTCCTCTGTTACACAGATGTGTTTTCCTAGGGAAATATACATTGGGCCCACTGGAACACAACACATACCCTTCTCCAAGCTTCTCCAGGACATCAAATACTTCTTCAGGCTGTTTGGTTAAACTGTCTTCATCTAACTTCTTCAGCTGCCTGTATGGGTAAGGAGAGAGAAATTATTACATTTAATTTTAAGACAGTTTGGGCTCTGCTGAAACAGAAGAACAAATACCACCACTTAAACATACAAAAGGTTTGGCATGAAGTAAATTGACTATGAAGTAAGTTTATTTCACCTGATGAGAAGACCCAATATTATTAGTATCCAATTGCAAAAAAGGACTGGGAATTACAAAGAATAGAATGTGAGCAGGCACACAAATCCACAACTCCTCTTGGCAGAAATCAGTTTCAGGATCTATATGCTGGTGGTCACATCTCAGCATGGCACAGTCTTGAAGCCATTGAACATACCTGCTGAATTTCAATATCTGGAATCGAAGGATACCCACCAAAAAAAGGAAACATCATCTCTCCTGATGTTTAGAGTATGTGTGGAATACATTTGCTGGCAGGCAGGAGGCAATACTGCTCTCACCTGCACATTTTTAACATCAGAACTTCAGATCTTAACTTCATGGGCCTGGACATTTACTAGGAAGATTCTATCAGGAAAAAAGAAACTGCATCTGACTCTCAGGATCTTGATGCCATCCCTCTTAAAGTAATGCTAATAAGAGTCAGCTGAAATAATTTCTAGGAATAAAAACCTGCCATGTGCTGTGGTTCTTCACGTGGCCCCCCTTTCCCCCAGAACAGCTTTTAGGGAGATGCCGTACACAAAGCAACACAAAGCTCAATCATATTTGTTTGAGTCTGCACTGGAGAGCTGTTCACCAAACCTCCTGAAACAGCTAAGGACTACATAACAAAAAGGTCTGAAAACAGTATTTTATTGTCAGTGGTAAGAGTATCCAACAGCCCACAAACAAGTGCTCTTTCATTTTCACATGAACTAAAAAAATCTGAAACAACAACAAACAAAAACCAGCCAACAAAACCCCCTACAAACTCCCTAAATCAGCTCATTTGAGTTTTTCAAACACAGAAACTTAAAAGAGTCAGAGTTTTTAGCACTGACTGGTGTTTAAAGTAAAACACGTGTGGTTGCCTGCAACCTCGAATTGCTCCTGGAAGCTCTTACAGCTGCTGCTAAAGATCAGAACTCCAGTCGCAGAAATACTAATTTTTATACTAAATATGTAACTTTTTAACCCAATTTCTTCAGAAATAGAATGAAAAACCATTCATTGACCCCTGGCTATTATGTTTATGTACAAAAGCCACAAGGGAGGAGCAGCTCACGCATGGAGCACATACAATGGCTTCCTGAAGCAGAGGAAACATTATATAGAAGCAGACTCAGGAAGTGGTGAAATACTGAAAGTAGCTGCTGGCTTCCCTGCTCAGATAAGCATTAAACAGAATTTACTTGTCCCTGTGAAAATGGAGAGGGAAGAAGCTGTGGGAAAAGGGGAAAAGCAAGTAACACATGCACCAGAAAACACATAAGACACCATTTCCAAGGAGCCCAAAATGTGGTGACGCAAGAGGCAGACCCTTCTTGTTTAAGTTGAGGCCTAAATTCTACTAGCATAAAAGGAAAAAAAAAAGACTTCATATACCCAAACACAATAATCAGACAACTACTGTGCTTGCAGGAAACAGCGTAATTTCTACTACAATCCAGGAGCCCAATTACTTTGCATTGTCCTGCTCCACCGAGTGCACTCACTGCTGTCTGACACACGCTGCCTTTCTCCTGGATGTTTATACCACACAGACGGAACAGCAACACAAACCCAATCTCACCTCTGTTGTTATTCAGATCTAATCTTAATCACCTGCCCCATAAGCAATTATAGAATAAAACCAAGCTTGTTTTGTTTTTTAACAGAACATACATCACTGTTTAACCAAAGGGGGCAATGCCACTGGGGAGCAGCGCCAGCCGCTTCCTTTGTTCGCTGCCGGAGCGTCCCCGGGTCCCAGCTGCGAGGCACTGATAGGATTCGGACACTGACGCTTCATCCCAGCTCTGCCCCGCAGCCCAGCCCGGTCTGGCAGCCCGAGATACGGCCTCACGGCTTCGTGTGGGGGTCGCCCCGAAACCCCCGAGGGTCCGGACTCGGTGTGCTCGGTGTGCCCGCTGTGCCCGGTGTGCCTGGCGTGATTGCTGTGCCCGGTGCGCCCGGTGGGCTCAGTGTGCCAGCCAGGCACCGGTGTACCCGGTGTGCTTGGTATGCCCGGTGTGCTGGGTGTCCCCGGTGTCCCCGGTGTGATCGCTGGGCCTGGTTTGCCCAGCTTGCCCGGCACGCCGGGTGTGCTCGGTGTGCCCGGTGTCCTCTGTGTACCCGGTGAGCCCAATGTGCTCGCTGTGCCCGGTGTACTCGCTGTGCCCGGGCACGGCGGGAAGGCGGTAGTGCCAGGGC
The DNA here is from genome assembly GCF_027887145.1 of Ammospiza caudacuta. Taxonomy (NCBI): domain Eukaryota; kingdom Metazoa; phylum Chordata; class Aves; order Passeriformes; family Passerellidae; genus Ammospiza; species Ammospiza caudacuta. The sequence goes on from NC_080607.1 coordinate 10,796,067, forward strand.
TGGGCACCGCTCCCGGACACGGCACCGGGGGCACAGACCCGCACAAAACTCACCCAAGGAGAGACGCGACAGGAGAACAAGTGACCGGGGCAGCGTCACCCCACGGGTACGGGCCAGCACAGCTCGTACAGCCGCGGCAGCCGGCGGGAGCTCCCGCAGCAGCGCGGGCAGCGCCTTGTCCCCAGCGTTCCGGTTTCAGCCGTTTTCCCGCACCTGAGTGCGGGGCTGTCCCAGCAGGGACCTGCCCGGTGCCAGGGGCTGCTGCCCACGGCCCCGCGGCTCCGGAGAACCGAGGGGGCCGGAGCTCGGCGCGCCCGCAGCCCCGCTCCCGGCCCCGCGCCGCCAGCAAGGGGGTGACACGGGCCGGAGCATCCCCGCTCCCGGCAGGGACACACCCCGCGCTTACCGGCGCGGGTTCCGCAGCTGCACCGTCTCCATGGCGGTCTGTCGGCGAGCCGCTCCGTCCCTCACTGCTCCATGGCACCGCTCGGCCGCCGCTTCCGCCCGCCGCCGGATGCCAGCGGGGAGCGCCCGCCCCGGCTCCGGCGGCAAGGGCGCGGCTTCCCGGGCGCGGCGGCGGCGGCGCGATGGCCGCGTCCCCCGGCTCCCCCGGTGCGCTGCGCCGGGCCGGCAACGAGGAGTTCCGCCGCGGGCAGTACGGCCCGGCCGCCGAGCTCTACTCGCGGGCGCTGGCGCAGCTGGAAGCCGCAGGTAGGGTAGGGCACGGCCCGGGGCGGGCGAGCGGGCGGGCGAGCGGGGCCACCCTTCTGAATCGCGTGTGCCCCGCGCAGGGGATGCCAGCGCCGAGGAGCGCAGCGTGCTGCTGGCCAACCGCGCCGCCTGCCACCTCAAGGACGGTGCCTGCAGCCTCTGCGTGGCCGACTGTACCAGGTGAGTGAGCGGCGGGGCCGGGGACACCCGGCGGGGCCGCGGGGAGCGCTGAGCCGGTGCTCCCGGGGCGGGCGGAGAGCGGCGCGGCCCCGGGCGCGCTGGCTCACGGCGCTCTCCGCTCCGCCGCAGCGCCCTGGAGCTGGTCCCGTTCGGGATCAAGCCCCTCCTGCGGCGGGCAGCGGCGTACGAGGCGCTGGAGAGGTACTCGCTGGCCTATGTGGACTACAAGACGGCGCTGCAGGTGGACTGCTCCGTGCAGGCGGCGCACGATGGAGTCAACAGGTGAGGAACGGTGCCCGGTGCCCGCAGCTGGTGCTGCTGCTCCAGCCGTGCTCATTCCTGCTGCCCTGGCAGGACCAAGCTGGGTCCCAGGCACACGGGTCCCTGGCTGTGCTCCCTCTGCCTGCTGGTGCCTTTCGTGGTGCTGGTCGAGGTCTGGGAGTCATTGCTGTGGGACGGTTTTTGCTCTGCTCGGTGCCTGGTTTAAAGGAAATAATGAACTAAAGTTCAGTGCCCTATCCTTTAAGCCTCTCTGTGTTTACAGGCTGCTATAGTCCTGCTCTCTTTCTGGTGCTCTCTGCTTGCCAGACCGAGTGAAATGCATGGCTCTTGCTCACCTGAGCAGTCACAGCCCCAGCCCATGTCCTGTTGTGTTTTTAGCCCTGCTGGTGTGAAGAGAATCTTTTTGCAAATGTCCTGTCTATAGAACAAACCTAGAGATGCATGTAAAGAAATCAGAGAGATGCTGTTCTTAATGCACAAGCCAGGTTAAAAGTGACCTGGCTGGTACTGCATGGCCCAGCCAGGGTGACTGGGAGCTGTCTCTTCCAGGATGACTAAAGCCCTGCTGGAGAAGGATGGTGTGAACTGGCGTCAGAAGCTGCCACCGATCCCCACAGTGCCTGTTTCTGCCCAGACGAGGTGGAGCGCTCCTTCTGCCCAGGCCCCTGGGGCAAACACTCCTCCTGCAGCTGCACCACGGGGAGAAGGAGGTGGGAACGTGCCCTTGGGCTGGGCAGAGAGCCCTGGAGTCCCAAGGGTGATGAACAAGACAGCTGCCACACCTGCTTGGTGTGTCTGCAGCCAGGGCTGAGGCCTGGAGAAACCCAGGCCTGGTTCTGCCACAGCCTTTTCAGTTGATTCTGGTTTCTTTGATGTCTGTGTGTCTTGCTTCTGGTATAGGGATATTTGTTTTCTGTGAGGCTGTGGTATTCCTGTTGGTTTTATAGAGTTCTGTATCCTTTCACACCATTTCCAGACAAGACTGCTGCTGGCATGGAAAGAGCTAGAGTGCTTAAGGAAGAAGGAAATGAATTAGTGAAGAAAGGAAACCATAAAAAGGCAGTAGAGAAGTACACTGAGAGTTTAAAGCTCAACAAGGAATGTGCAACTTACACCAACAGGTACTGTTCAGCTCTTTGCCCAACTATTTCTTGGACCTGTATGAAAACCACCATGACACTTCCTGGCAGATCTATTTAATATTTGCTCCCAAACTAATGAATAAAACTAAAACCACCCCCTCAGGTTCACCCCAAGTGCAGCCTCCCCTGTAGTGTAACATTCTTTGATCAGGTAGTACAGAACCCCCTGGAGACACTCCCCTCTGGGCTGCCAGGGCATTTCTGCCTTGACTGCTTTGTCTGACAGGACTAGGGTATGTTGAGTGGTCTCTCCTCTCCTAAAAACCTCAAACTGCTGTTCTTAAACACTCAAAGTACTTGTAAGGCAGTTGCAGCAGGCAGAGCAGGTGCTGCACTGGCAGAGGCAGGAACCTGCATCCTCCAAGTGCAAGCACACTTTGTCTTTATGGCAGGTTGCTCTAAACATCTTCCTTTTTGTTTCTTTGAAAACCAATTCCTTTTTTCCCTCCCTGTAAATGAAACAAACTTGAGCTCCAGAATAAGATGGCACAACACACGAGGATGGTTTTGGAGGCCAGCTCTGTGGTGCCCTGGCAGCTGCTCTGTTGTGGCTCTGGATGCTGCCAAAGGTCTCTGAGCAGGTGTGTGTGTGTTGCAGAGCTCTCTGTTACCTGAGCCTGAAGCAATACAAGGAAGCAGCACAGGACTGCACTGAAGCTCTCAAGTTGGATCCTAAGAATGTCAAGGCACTCTACAGGCGTGCTCAAGCACTTAAAGAGCTGAAGGTAAGTCAGTTGTTTCTGCAGGGCTTTAGGCTAGGACTTGATGGCTGTTGGTGCATGATCAGAGCCAGAGATACCCTTTAGGGCTTGTTCCTGTGCTAGAGAACCTCTGCCGTCAGACCTTTAAGGACTAAGAGTCAGACATCACACTTTGCTGTTTGAATCTCATGAGTTTGTCAGCATTAGGTCCTATTTCTTAAGATACTGAAGGCAACTGTTTTTCACAGAATCAGACTGTGCTGAGTTAGAAAGGGCCCACTGGGACTCTTGAGTCCAGCTCCTCACCCTGCACAACACCACCCCCAGCAATGATACCCTGAGTGTTGTGCAAACTCTTATTGGGGTCTGTCAGGCTTGGTGCTGTGACCACATCCCTGGGGAGCCTGGTCCATTGCCCACCCACCCTCTGGCTGAAACCTTTTCCTAATACACAACCCAGAGCTCCCCTGACACAACTTCAGGCCATTCCCACAGATCCTGTCCCTGGTCCCCACAGACACCAGGGTTGTGTTGAGGTTTATCTTTTTGTCTCACGAGGAATGCAGGAGTCTGTACTGGAGTACACATTGCATTGGTGTTGGACTCAGAATGCACTTGAGTGATGAAATTATCATTTTAGCCCTCGTTTGAACATGTTTTAGAATAGCTACATCAATGCCAGTGCTTGAGCAGTCACAGAGAGGGAGTCACAGGCTTGACTGTGCTGTCTTTGCCTCTGTTGCTGGGCAGTAGTTCTGCCTTAGACTTTTTTAATGCACTACCCCTTCTGTCACGGATGTATTTTATGAAAAATCCTTTCAATAGGATTTTTCTCCTGAGAGAAGCTGAGAGGCCTCAGAAATGAAATATCAACAAGAATTATCTGCTGTGAAATGCAACAGGTGCATCTTTGATTGGTCTCATGTGGTTGTCTCTAATTAATGGTCAGTCACAGTCCAGCTATCTTGGACTCTGTGGTCAGTCACAAGATTTTATTATCATTCCTTTCTATTTCTTGCTAGCCTTCTGATGAAATCCTTCTTCTATTCTTTTAGTATAGTTTTAATATATAATTTTCTTTTAATACATATAATAAAATAATAAATCAGCCTTCTGAAACATGGAGTCAAGATTCTCATCTCTTCCCATGTCAGAGTTGCCTGCAAATTCAACACCCCTTCACTTTCTAGGATTTCATATTAATGAAATAAAATATATATGAAATAAATTATTAATGAAATAAAAATATAAAATATTCTCTTTCTAGGATTACAAATCAAGTATTGCTGACCTCAAGAGCTTGTTGAAAACTGAACCAAAGAACACAGCTGCACTGAGATTACTGCAAGAACTGAACAGAGCCTAGGGTAACCAAGCAACCAGGAAAGCTTGCTTTTCCACTGCAGAGAAAAGCTTTCTCCCTTCTGCTGTTGATACAGGGACCAGTCAATGCAGGATTGGTGTTAAATCTATCTTCCAGTGCTGCTGAGATCTGAGAGGTTCTGTACCAGCACAATGATTGCTAAGACATAATCTGTATCAAACTCTATTCAGCTGGCTCTGTGATCATGCATAGCTTTAGTGCCCCTCCCCAAGAGGCATTTAGGTTCATTTTCCTGGTTGAAGTCAACTCGCCTCTAACTATATTGGCCTCAGGGACTCTTTACATGCTGGCTAAGATGCACAGGAGTGGCTGTTCCTGTCTGAAGAGCTACAAGCAGAGGGGTTTTAGTCCTTATTCAGGTGACAGTTTTGCTGCATTTGTGCTGCTATTACTGAAAGAAAGTGGCTGCAAGAACTGCTGTAGTTGCCAGAGCACCACATACCCTTCTTGTGGCAGGGGCACAGTTACTGCACAGGGCCAAGCTTGTTGCCTCTCCCCCCTTGATGCCTGCTGGCCCTCAGCTGGGTTCTGCTGCTTTGTGTGGCTGGGCAGATGTTTACAGTAGCAGCTTTCTTGAATTATTCTGCACATTTAAGAGAACAGCAGCAAGTTCAGCCTGCCTTGTTACACTGTGCACTATTCTTTCAGATTCTGGGTGCTTGGGAATTTTGCAATGGTTTTTTTTGTCTTGTGTTTTTTGTAAAGAAAAAACAAACAAAAAAAAAACACTTTAGCTCCTCTGTGCCTTTTGGAGCAGTTGCTATGGGGTGTTACAGGGAGGAAAATACACAGTAACACCCCAGTTGAGGTCTGGCTTACTACTTCAATGCATGTTTAAATTTCTCCTCATCTGATATTGATGGCACTGATTTTAAATGGTAGATAAAGAGATACTTGGAGTTACTTTGTGAACTGTTAAAACCTGTTCTCATTAAAGCCATGTTTATTTTCACTCTAGGACTGTGTTTTTTGTGATGGATGGAATAGGGGAAGGGAAACACTTGTTTAACCATTTCATCCTGTCCCCTCTGTTTGGCAGAGGACTTCAGGCACTGTACGGGGCTTTGCTCTTTCAGACAGTGACCTCAGCTCATAGTTGCTATTAAAGTTAAGAGTTCAGAGAGCCAGAAAGCTCCAGGGACACTGGGGCTGGGAAAGGCATGCCAAGGAGAGCACAGCACTGCATCAGGGTTTCCAACCCTTGCTCAGCCTTGCACTCTGCCTCAGCTAGTAAGATGCTGGCCAATGCTGACCTGATCCAACTCATAATACAGAATAATAAGATTAGATAATAAGCTAGCCCTTGGTCAGGGTTCAAAAATATTTGTTTCCCACCTTGCCTCTGCCAGCAGTGTTTCAGGCAGGTACCCCACTGAATTGAATTTTGAGAGCAATCCCTCTAATGCCATTGAAGACAAAGACCTCTTACCTTAGCCTGACATTAAACAGCTTTTTGCTGTTCCCAGGGCTGTACTCCATCAGCTGTGATGTGCCAGGGCTTGGAACAAGTCCTCCCTGAGGGGCACAGATTGCTCCATTCACTCCATTCCTGCTTCTAAGCATGGCAGCTCCATTGATCCCACAGCCAGCCCTCGCCCAGGCTGTTGGGGCAGCTGTGATGGATTCCAGGGTGGGAAAGCACACAGCAGAGAAGCACTAGGAGTGGGAGTCCAGGAGTAGGACTGGCTTCACCAGTTGAGAGCTCTCCTTTTGGCAGCCCTGCTGGTCCCTGACTGGCAGACACCTGCACTGCTCAACAGCAGCTCATTGCAGCACCCTTAAGCAGCAGCAGTCACCATCCCTTTCCCCTCAAAACTGCAGGTTTTCTATACTTGATACCAAAGATTTCCCCAGCAACAGCAGCAGTGAGACACCACTGCAAGCTCAGGATCACTTCTGCTCCTGCTGAAGCACTTCTGTCGGCTGCTGTCTGTGCCGACACTGCCCAGGTAGGCAAAGGTAATGCTGGCCACAGGGACACGGAGAGGGTTTGTGACAGGGACTCACCTTCACCTGCCCCTCTCAGACACAGCAGCTGCTCCAGACTCATTTGCATTGCTGCCTCAACTCCCTAAAGCCTCAGACTGCAGCCAAGGAGCTACTCTGAATCATTTCTGTATCATCTAGAAGCTAAGTGCCAGCTTCATCTTTTCTGATCATCATTTTAAAACCTCTTGTCCTTGTTCACATCCTTTCAGAGGCTATTCTGATATCCTCATGTTCCTGGGCCCCACCTCTCATTTTAAGGAAGGCTCACCCAGCACAGCCATCTGGCACTGTGAGTGGTGTCACAGGCACACCTGGAGTGCCCTGGTACACCTGAAAAGGGCTGCAGCCAAGCTAAACAGCAGCAGAATGAAGTTTACCTGTACAGCTCCATTCCAGCTCTCCTTTTGTGCATTACACTCCTGCAAATACATGCTTTTCCTCTAGACACCAAGCAGAAAAGCTTCCAGCCCCTGACACTTAGAGAAATAACAAATCAGGGTCCTGTATATTAAATGAATTAAAGTCCTTTATAAATATCTCACTGAGGAGATGATATCTAAACAGTGAATAGTTCAGGCTGAGGCATCCACTAAGAGGAAAATAAATATTTAAGGACATCAGAGGAAGAACTGGTGAAATGAAGGTGAAAAAAAGGAATGATGAAAAGCCCCAGTGAAGAATCCCAGTGGAGCAGAGCAGACACCATGCAGGAGCAAATGTGTAAGTGGTTCTATTAAAATGCTGGAAGGAAAACAAGAGGTAGGAGGGGTGACTCAGCAGGGAGCTGAAGGGAGAGTATGATACAGCACAGAAGGGAGATTGAGACAGCAAAAGCAGCAGAAGATGCACAGAAAGCAGGTGGGTGGTGCTGGTGGAGGTGTGCTCCTGCAGTCAAGTGAGGTCAGTGCATCAGCAGCCTCAAGCACTGAGCAGTCTCCAGGGACTGAGATTCCTTTCCTGACTAGGGAGAGCAGAGCATTAAGGCCAGGGTAAAGACAGCAGTAACAGGTCCCAGCTCCCCCTGCAAGCAGGAGGTGTCCTTGTTGGACACAATGCAGTCATGAATACTTGCAGGCTCTTCAGCGACTCCTGGAAACTTCTGCTCAGAGACACACATTGGAAATGCAGCTTTTGATTTACAGCTGCTACAACACCTCAAAAAGTTGATCTTGTGCAGCACAGACACACAGACCCTGGGGTGAGCAGCAGGAAACACTGGAGGCCATTGCTGCAGGTCTACAAGGTTCATTACTGGAGGAGAACAGCAGCAATCCATCCTGTTTTGCTTAAATCCATCCTTCTAGGGAATCAGAAAGGATTAGAGGAGCCTGTTGGTTGGCAATTTGATAATGTAATGCTCTATGTCCCTTCTGTCAGCTCTCCAGACTGACACCACACCAGCACCACCAACTTCAATCCCTCATTGCTGCAGCCTGAGTCCATCCTTCCACCTGGGAGAAGCAAAGCCTTGGCTGTCCCCCTGCCCAGGGAACTAACCCATTTGTGGATGGGGGTGGAACTATCAGCTTTTTATTGGTGTCAGCTACATGGACAAATAAAACTACAGAACCCAATAAATTCACTAAAATGATGATTCATCAGCACTCATCATTTTCTGGGCAGCTGCCCCAGGCTGGGTTCCACACCACATTTCACAAGGTGTTTTCAGTGGTGAGAAGACATTTAATGTGAGGATTTTTACAGGTGCAGGAGGAGGCAATTCTACAGGGGTTACAATACACACAAACAATAGGATGGGGCATGTGAGGACAAGCCAGGGTCACTGTATGGGCATGATTCCATCAGCATGGTGGGGTTCCTGCTCCTGTTCTTCAACAGCAACATTCTCAGGGCTTGCTCTCAGTCCCACAGCCTGCAAGAAACAGAGAACCCACACATGTAATTTTCAACTGCTAAAGGAAGAGTTTCATTCAGAAAACATGAAATTCACCTGAACTTGGATTAACACTGTTACTTTGATATCATAAATCAAGAAGATATTCCAGATATCTTCAAAGGGGTACATACAGTCTGAATTGCTTTGTTAGTGTGTCTATCCCAGCCTCAGCAGCAGGGCCTGTTCCCTGATGAAGTACACAAAGAATGTTTTATAGGGTATCTACAAAAAAAGCAAACACTGGGAACCCCCAGGAAAGATTGTGCTAGCCTCCACTAGACCTACAGAAAAGCAAGGACCTTCCCTATATTCCTTTCTGGTAGCAGAGTCATTGTCCCCATCAACATAGAAACAACCCGCACAGGTCTCTGTGGTACAGCTAAATGCAGAAAATAGAGGACGCAATTTAAGAAATGGAATATTACAGTCAAACACACTGACACTGCTCATTAAACCTTGCTTGGGCTGGATGAGAAGCCCAATCCCCAATCCCAGAGTGATAAACCAGAGGCTCCGAGCACAGCAGGGCCCAGCACCCACCTGGAGTCAGGGCAGGAAGGCCCCAGCAGGGCCCTTGTGGGCTGTCTCGGTGCTCTGGTGTGCCTGGAGAACGGTCACGGCTTCCTCGATCTGCCAACAGAGCACAAGGGGGAGGAGTGGAGCTGCTCCAGTGCAAAACTGCGCCAGGAACTCAACACTGCAGGTCCCCACAGACCCGCTCTCAAAAGGTAAAGCACTCAAATAATTACAAAATCCAAGCCTGCTCCTTCTGCAGGAGACTGATCAGCACAAAGAACTTTTCTGTCTCTTACCAAAGGAAATTCTGAGGCATCTCTCCTTTATTATCAAGTCAGAACTTGCTAGACACAAGTCAGATTTCACAGGTAAAGCTACACCTGACACCACCCAGCAGAGCCCAGGCTCCTCAAAAATACAGCAGTGGAGGAGTGAAAGCAGCTCCTGTCTCCAAGGAGCAACAAAAAGATGCAGTCAACTCGCTCCAACTACTTTGATGGGAACCAAACCTAAATATTGACCAGAATTAAGAGGGACACTCAAGAAATACTGCAGAGAGGCAGCAGTCTGCCTGGTTTCTGTTCTGAGGAAAGAGCTGCTTCCATGTAGAGATACCACCCTGCTTCTCCCCTCTTGCTTCCTAGCCACTTCCAAACCACCCTCAAGCTTGGTCTGTGTTTCAGGGAGCTGCTTCCAGCTTGTCCTTTTGCTGAGGGCAGGCAGACATCCAGGCACTGGGTGTGGTGACATCAACCTGGGGCTCCTTTTTCATTTGAAAACAAAACCAGCAGCTGCTTGCTCTTCCCACAGGGATCAATGTGCTGGGCTGTGCTCCCCTCCCTTGCAGCAGCAGGAAATCGGCCCTTTGGAGAGGGATTTGCCTGGGCACGGGGTCTGGCCTACCTTGGAGCGCAGGGAGTCTGGGGACTCCAGGAGCAGCAGCAGCTCGGAGTTGTCAATCTCCAGCAGCATCCCAGTGATCTTGCCAGCCAGAGAGGGGTGCATCACATGGATCAGAGGGTAGAGGCGCTCACCTGCTCCAAACAGCAGCCAGGGCATGAGAAACATGCAGGTCACCAGCATTTTAACCCACTGCAAGCCCTCCTCAGCCTAACTGGGACACAAGGGTGGTGATGGCGGTGGGAAAACCACTGCTCACAGGCAGAGCTGCTCCACCACGTCTCAGCCACAGGAAGCTGCTGGGTGAAGTCAGCAGCAGGCACCTACAGTGGGCACAGGGCAGTGGAGCTGGGCACTCCTGCCCACCCCTGCACAGTTTCTGCAGGAGCAGTTTCCTCCTGGGAACAAAGAGCTAGTCTGTTGTAGTCATGATATTTTCTGAAAAAATCTTTTCTTTAGGATTTTTCCTCCTGAGAAGCTGAGAGACCTCAGGAACAAAATGTAAACAATGGTTATCTGCTGCTGTGGAATGCAATAGGTGCATCTGTGATTAGTCTCATGTTGTTGTTTCTAATTAATGGCCAATCACAGTCCAGCTGGCTCAGACTGTCTGGTCAGTCACAAGCCTTTGTTACCACTCCTTTTCCATTCTTAGCCAGCCTTCTGATGAAATCCTTTCTTTTAGTATATTTTTAATATAATATATATAATAAAATAAAAAAATCTGCCTTCTGAAACATGGAGTCAGATCCTCATCTCTTCTCTCATCCTAAGACCTCTGAGAACACCACAGCCTGTGACCTGCTGTGCTTTGGCCAGGCCAAGTGATGCTGTCCCACACCAGGGCACTGCCTGTGGGCACCACAGAACACCTGAAACCCAAGGCCTGTGTGGCACAGCTGATCTTAAACCCCATGGCCACCAGGCTGTTCATCAGTGCAGGACGGCTCAGAGCTCAGGGTAACTGGAAATGCCCTGGCATGGCCTGGCAGCACAGGCAGGCTGGATGGAGCTCTGCCTCTCTGCAAAGCTTCACCAGACACTTCTCACTGTCAGGCAGCTCACGCAGACAGGGAGTGGCTTTATTGTTCCCATCCACTTCCAACACAGACTGAATTTATTATTATTTTTCTTTAAGCAGCATAATATCAGAGCAATCCCACAAAGCCTTACAGCTTCTCCCAGCAGTTAATTCTGCCCTGGTGCATGCAAGCCCATGTGCCCCCAGGGCCCTGCAGCTGGACCTGCTCCAGCAGAGCAGCCTGGCACCCACCTATCATTTGCTTCTGCTCCTGAGGGGGGGCTGCTGCAAGCAAGGATGCTGTCAGTGGCTCCTGCCCCTGGACATGCACAGCAGGTTCTCCCAGCTGGGGGGAAAAACAGGGAAGAACAGCAATCAAAGGCTGGAAGGGATATGAGTTACTTGAATTGCAGGAATGGTGCTCAATACCAGCCACAACGGGCGTTTCAGCCTTCCAAGATGCATTGTCAGTTTGCATTCAAACAGCAGCTTGCAGAAAAGCTGGAATCAAGCATTGGAGCTGTGTGGCTGCTGGATCCACAGCCCCACTCACAGAGCATGGAGATCCCTGGGCTCAGCAGTCACATTATCCCAGAACAGTAATGTCACATTTTGGTGACACTTACCTGTGGGGCCACCATGGGTGGCATGTGCCCCATGGGCTGCATGTTCCTGGCAGAGGAGGAGTACTTGTACTGCTGGGCTCCTCGTGGCAGGGCAGATGAGGAGGGCACCCGGGTGTTCGCTGTCTGTGTCCCGATGTTGACTGCAGTGGGGACAAGAACATTTGTGAGGAGGGGTCCTTAAGTGCATGCCTGTGCCAAGGAGGCTGAAGCCACAAGGACAGTGTGCTTGTTTGGAGGGCCTGAAAAGTCCTACATGGGCTCAAAGCAGCCCCCCGGTGAAAGGCAGCTTCCCCAGGACAGGCAGGCACTGCTGCCCTTGGGGTGGGGTGCTCTGGTGTTGTGCAGGGGACAGGAGAGCTGGCAAAGGCACCCACAGCTCGTCAGCCCTCCAGCAGAAACCCATCAGCAGCCAGAGAAGGGGAACAGCACTGGGCAGGGTGGGCTGTGAGACCCTTGTCTGCCTGCCCATCTTGAAGGGAGGTGAAGGCAGAGAAATGAGAGGACAATGACAAAAGGAGAAGGGACAAGACACAGACAGTCCTCCTAGTCCCAGTGCTCACTTCAGCAATTAGACACTCAGTGTCCAAAATCCCATGAAGATGGGAAGGCTGTAGGCAGTCACTGCCCCAGATGGCATGTGTGGAGGGGACACTCCAAGACCCAGGGCCAGCCTCAGCACAGCCAGGCACTGGGGGTGCCAGCAAGGTCTGGTTCTCAGCTCCAAACCCCTCTAACATCAGGCTTGGCATTGACAGCAGTTCAGCCTGTAAGATCCCTTCCTGCAACCCAAAGATCCTTTCCCACCCTCTGCTTTTGTCCAGGCACTACGCCCAGGGGCTGTGACTGCATCACCATCTAGTTTAAGGATCGTATTCAAGGTATAGCCACCAACAAGACCAATCGGCACATCAGAAACCTGTCCCATTACCTCAAAGATCCCAACCTTCCCCAAAAAGTTACATACTTAGCTCCTACAGACACTGCTCCAACTCCATCCCACCATGAGCAACCCCACAAACCAATCCATCCTATTGGGGACCTGAGCTCACAGTAAGCACCCCTGCCACCCTGGTGATACCACGGGGGTCCTTCCCCCACTCACCCACTCTCTGGGCCTGGGGGGGCACTCGGGGCACCTGGGTGGAGGCCTGTCTGGTGGTGCTGATGTTGGACAGCAGGCGCCGGGGCGGCACCGCAGCCCTCAGGATGGGGGTGGCTTCAGGGTACACTGCTACAGAGACAGAGAAACACACAGTGAAGCTGCTGGGTAGCAGAGGCATGGAAGGAGACGTGGGGAGAGTGGCTGTGGCTGGGGACAGTTCAGGAGCACCTCACCGCTGGTGTCCCTGCCAACATCTCACCTCCCGGTGCCCATCACCGTGACCCTGCACCGAATCCTGCACGCTTTCCCAAGATAAACCCTCATGGTTACACACTCCCTGCTGCTTTTAAGGCCCCTCAGTCCCTGTCTGAGCCCAGCTGGTGCCAAGAGCCCCCAGGGAGAGGCAGGCAGACTCACAGGGAGGCCGGGAGGGCTGTGCACTCCAGCGAGTGGCAGGGCGGACTGGGACAACAGGGCTGGGGCCATAGAAGGCAGCTCTGGTTTGTGGCTGGGGAAGAAGAGCACATCCAATGTGACTGGGGAGCTGAGATGAGCCAGAACTAACCCAAAGCCTCTTGGTGGCTGCTGCACACAGACAGACAAGCCAAAACCATGCTCTGCAGGCTGCCAGAGCACTTTAAAGACCGACCTCCAGCCCTGATGTCAGCATGCCCTCCAGCAGCTCTGTTTTATGCCTCCTCAGAAGCTTCTGCCCCTCTGTAACCCTTCTCCCTTGCTCTCCATGCTTCCCTCCCACCAAACTCCTCCTGCCTTCCTTCCCTAGCAGTAACTGTGAAATCCCCAGCCCATTTCTGCAGCACCAGCACCCCCACCCAGGCAGATCCCACTGGCTCCACAGGGTGTGCCTGTCACAGACATCTTTTATGGAAAATCCTTTCCTCAGGATTTTTCCTCCTGAGAAGCTGAGAGACCTCAGGAACAAAATGTAATCAATGGTTATCTGCTGCTGTGGAACGCAACAGGTGCATCTGTGATTGGTCTCATGTGGTTGTTTCTAATTAATGGCCAATCACAGTGAGCTAGCTCAGATTCTCTGTCTGAGCCACAAGCTTTTGTTATCATTCTTTCTTCTATTCTTAGCCAGCCTTCTGATGAAATCTTTTCTTCTATTATCTTAGTATCATTTTAATATAATATATATAATAAAATAATAAATCAAGCCTTCTGAAACATGGAGTCAGAAACTCATCTGTTCCCTCATCCTCAGACCCCTGTGAACACTGTCACAGTGTGCCCAGATCAGCACAACCCAAGCTCTGCTCCCCAGCCCCCTCCAGGACAAATTTGGGTCCCCATGCAAAGCTGCCACTGGGGAGCATGACTCACCTGAGGCATGGGGGGTAGGAAGTACCCCTGGGGGCTCTGGAAAGAGCCCAGGAGAGGGCCAGGCAGGGCCCTCATGGTGGCCAGCCTCTGCATGTACTGGTTGGTGAGGATGGCTTTGCGCTCCTCCTTCCGCTGCGCCAGCGCCACGTAGAGAGGCTTGGTGCTGACAATGCGCCCGTTCATCTCTGTCACCGCCTTGGTGGCCTCCTCTGGGGAGGAAAAACATACAAACCCAAAGCCTTTGCTGCGGCCACCCTCTGTCATCACCTAAAACAGGAGTAGAACAAGACAGCTCAGTCCACAGATCGCTGCAGCATCCACAGAACAGCGTGGGGTGTTTGTGTGTGTGTGAGATTCAGCCACAGGCACCCCATTTCAGCCCCCACACCCAGGGTGGGATGGATGGGACTGCACCTCTCCCACAAACGGGTTTCTCTGGGGAAGGGCAGGATTTGCTCAGGCAGTAGGTTTGGGAAATGAAGGTGGCAGAGTCTGGACCAGCCTGGGATCGGGAGCCTGTGGTCATCTGGGGGTAATCTGTGCCTCAGCCTCACAGGGCTCATGGGCCAGAAATGCTCTGGTACTGAATGCTGCAGCCAGCAAGGGATGGGGATCAGTGGGACTCAGTGCTCTGGCAAGGGCCAGGCAGCATCTGTCCCTGGCAGGTTAAAGGTAGCTGACTTTAAAGTCAGACCATCCCTTACATGTTGCCTTCCAGAGAATCCTGACACCAGTGCCAGTGAAAAGAGTGACACGTCCATGGTGTTCCAAAATGCCAGACATCAGCATGTCACCCCCTGTCCTGAGAGAGGTGGCCTGTGGGTCATTTTCATTGTACCAGTGTCACAGAGCAGTTGGGCAATATTCAGAATGCTGCAGCTGTAAGGTCCCATAGCTGGCACCTCACCAGGGCTGGGGTAATTCAATAAAGCTACCAAATATTTGCTCCTCAGGACAGTGTGAAGTGAAGCAGTATGTCCCTTACACCTGGCTTGAGATCCAAGCCATCAGCAGGGAAGTATAATTCAACAGGATAATAACCCCTACCCATCCCCAGGGGCTGAGTGCACTGGTTTACTGACCCCAGGAGCTCCAGTCCCTCACCTTGGCACTGGTGATGGTGCCATAGGGGGAGAACTCCTTCCTCAGCCTCTCATCGTCTATTCCATCATCCAAGTTCTTCACATACAGGTTGACCCCCTGCACAGAGGTGAAAAAAAAAGCAGCTCGGCATCCCAAAGTTTACAGCAGTTTGTCACACTGGATGCTCATTTCAGCAGCAGCTCAGCTGGAGGGTGCGACATCTCACAGAGACATGGAGAGGGGCCAGAATTGTGGATAAACTCTACTCAAAATACAAACATCCCAAGTGAAGAGGGCACCCACACCATCACTGGGAACCTGCTGAACCTCATGAAGCTGTCTCATTTCCAGACTAATATTTCTGGAAATTGGCAGACCCATATGTTCACCTCTCAACACCATCCTGGGTTAAATCTCTCCTCTTTCCTGATGTTGCTTCCCAGGCCATTCCCAGGCAGTGACTGACCCCTCATTGCAGGAGGTGCCCACCATGCTGATGCGCTCTGGAGAGCTCTGCGCAGTCCCAAGCTGAGTGCCCCTGTTGCAGGCCTGCAGGATGGAGCCCCCTGCTCTCCCTTACCTGGTACCTGTTCACCCTCTCTTGCTTCATCTGCTCGAATTTCCTCTTGAGCTCGCTCTGGCGCTCCAGCCGCTTCTGGGCACGGCCCACGTACAGCACGCGCCCGTTGAGCTCCTTCCCGTTCATGTCAGCCACGGCCTGCCGGGGAGAGAAGGGTCTCAGACAGCGGGGAGCCCCCGGCCACAGCTCTGCTCTCACCCACCACCCCAGGGCAGCCCCAGCACGAGCACAGAGCTGCTCCCCTTGCCAGATCCTGCCCATCCAGGTACCCAGTGCCAGCTCCCAGACAGGCACAAAGCTGGTGAGGTGAGGACATCACCAGGTGACAGTCCCAGGAGAGAGATGGGCAGTGAGAAGCCTCTTGCCTTCTGGGCTTCCTCGTGCTTCTCAAAGTTGACGAACCCGAAGCCCTTTGAGCGGCCGCTGCTGTCCATCATGACCTTGACACTCAAGGTTTTTCCTGCAGCCGAGAAGGAAAGCACAGTCTGAGTGGTGCCCAGTGAGGGGGTGCTCCCAGTGTGCAGAACTGTGCTGGGAACCACCATGGGAGACCAGCCCAGCAAGGACACTGGGCAGCCAGGGCAGCTGGAGGAGCCCAGCAGGACAGACCGCTGGATCCCCATGACACAGGGACAGCAGGCTGTGTGGTTTGGTGAGGGTTATACCTCCAACCCAGGCTGCTGCTCTCATTGCCCTGGGCTCTTCAGCCAATGCAGGGAGTTCCTTTGGCTAAAAAATCTCATCTCCTTTACATATGAGCACAGATTGGGTTCATATGAAGGATAACCACAAGTTACTTGGGATGACACTGACCAAGTATGGCCCATGGATTGGCACAACACTAAAACCCATCACAAGAGGCATCCTCTAGCAGTGGACTAAACTGAAAAATTGATTTATTTTAAATTCAGACTCCACAATTCTTATTCCCAGGGTTCCTGTAACCCCACAGTATGCAATAACAAGACAACTTAAAAAAAACCGTCCAAGAAAGAAAAAACATACTTTTTCCAAGACAGTACCAAGGACAAGTTGTCCTCTGTCACAGCAGGGAAGCACATGTAACATCCTGACAAGTGAAGTGACTGCAGTTTTTTTGTGTGGGGGATGTTTAAACAAGTCACATCTCACAAGAAAAGGGGCTGCTATTTCAGCCAAACACTCCCCCACCCTTCCTTTTAGGCTGCCCCAACTCCAGTTTATCAGACATGAGGATATTTCAACAACACACTCACCAAACTTGGAGAATATTTCCCTCAGTCTGTCATCATCCATGTCATCCCCAAAGTTTTTGATGTAGACATTGGTGAATTCTATAGCCCTAGCCCCAACCTCTGCCTCGCGCTCTTTGCGGGATTTGAAATGTCCAACAAACCTGTGGGAAGGAAGGAAGGGCCTCAAACCCTGCATGCCCCCTGCAGAGGGAAGATGGACTCAGGCACATCTGTCACAGCAGAGCACAAGAGAGATCCCATCACCTCAGGCCATGCTTTGCTCACCCACAGACTCACCGGGAGTTTCACATACAGCTCCTTCAGCATGTCCCACTCTGGTGCGCATGTACCCAAACTCCCCATTGTCACTGCCAAAAGTAGGGATGTGTCACCCCAGGAGACATCAAGAGACTTCAAAGGATGCCACCACCACAAAAGACCCCAAAGGGCACCACCAAGTGCCAGCTCTGTTCCTCCAAAGTGATCTCCAACACTCTGGGCAGCCCTTGCCTCTGTGGGATGTAGAGTGAGGTGATGCAATGCAAACAGAGAGAGGAACGACAAAACCTCTTCCTGCCCAGATTATCTGATGGCAACAGCCAAGATCAGGGACCAGCTCCACTTTGTGGGCATCTCCTCAGCAATAAAACCCAGCCTGAGGCTGGACTCCTTCCCCACCATCTGGGAGCAGCTCCAAACCACTATCACACTTCCCCCAGCACCCACCACAAGTGACTCACTGTCCCAGAGAGCTGCCATGCCCAGCAGGGATGGAAAAGGGAAGAACACAGAGCAGCAGGAAGGGGATGCCTGATAGTGCCAGAGAAAGGAGTCTGGGCTCTGCACTTGGCTCTGCTCCTCCCTTGCCTTGGTCCACTTACACCTTCCTGTCATTGAGCAACATCCCATTCATGGTCTCAATGGCCCGAGTTGCTGCCTCATGAGTCTCAAAGTGGACAAAGCCATAGCCACGGGATCCATTTTCATCACAAACCACCTGCAAACACAGCAGAGGGGCAAAGGAAAGAGACAGACACTGTGTTTCTCCATGTTTGTACATGAATACATCATAGGAAAATCCAGCTCCATTTTCCAGGGGCATTTTCCCTCCCTGACATCCTGCTCCCACTGCAGCTGAGCTCTTTTGGGATGTTGGCAGCAGGTCAGGGAGGTGGGCAATCCCAGGACCAGATCCATGCTGCCTTATATGGTATCCAGGAACTTAGGGAGGTGGGCAATCCCAGGACCAGATCCATGCTGCCTTATATGGTATCCAGGAACTTATGGCTCCCCAAGACCCACTGGTGCACTGAGCTGGAGCAGAATGGCACATAACATCCCTGTGCAGGGACTGGGGGAAAAGCCCCCATTCTGAGGGGGAACATAGCAAAGCCTTTCGGCTTCAAAGCAGCTGGGAATTTAATAGAGATGTTGTGGGAAGTGAAATGAGAAAGGGAATTCCAGCTGGCTGGAGCATGCTTCCAGGGCTGGGGCAGCTCTGCAGCAAGTCCTCTCCTGCAGGGCACACCTACCTTGCATGACAGGATGTTTCCAAAGGTAGAGAATGTGTCATACAGGGCTTTGTTATCAATGGAGTCATCCAGGTTCTTGATGAAGATGTTTCCAACCCCTGATTTCCTGAGCCCGGGGTCCCGTTGGGACCACATGATGCGGATGGGCCGGCCTTTGATCACCTCGAAGTTCATGGTGTCCAGGGCTCGCTCAGCTGGCAAAGGAGGGGGAGGAGAGGGGAGTAACACACACAGATCTGCCTCACACTCTGCAGCAGCTGAGCCGGGCACAGGAACGGGGACAGGGGCTTGTTAACCTAAATGGGACAGGCAGCTCTGCTCCCCACCCCTCCAGCCACACCACTCCTTGACTAATTACTTCTTTTCTCTCCAAAGGCACGCCTGACTACCAAGGATCAGCCATTTCACAACAAGCTCCAGTCTGGCAGATGCCCAGCTAATTCACCCAGTAAGGATTTTGGTCTCTAGGGCAACTAAATCAACACCTTCCCATCATTACAGCCTCACTTCAGCCTGGAACACCTTCCAATTACAGCACTGTGTCATGGCAATGCCTGCCAGGGGAGCGGCCTCACTTTACACTGTGAGCCAGTGGGCAGCTGGGCACCCCAGGGGAGGGGCAGAAGGGGTTTTGGTGCCCTTCTCTGATGGAGAAGAAGGAGGGAGGCCACTCCTGCAAGTCACCTTCAACCCCTCACCAGAGCCCAACAGCTGCATCTTTTCCCAGATACTGAGAAGAGATGGAAGCAGGATGGGTCACCATCAGAGAGAAGGCTGGGGTTAGTTAGAACCAAGCCCCAAGAGCAATGCAGCCATTCAGACAGCAGCTCCCCCCTCTCCCAAGGCCCACCCAAGTCCCTGCTGTGAGGCAGCTCCTCAGAGCTGCACGAGGAACCTACCATCCACAGGCTGCTGGAAGTTGATGTAGGCGTAGCCCAGCGAGCGGCGCGTGGCCACGTCCCGGCACACCCGGATGGACATGATGGGCCCAGCAGGAGAGAACTTCTCATACAGCATGGCTTCAGTCACATCTGGGTGCAGGTCTCCCACGTAGAGAGAGGCTAAGGGATAGCCAGGGCCACTGGCATTCATGGTCACCCACAGAGCTCAGCTGCAGGAGGAGACAGACCCGAGGCTGCAGGGCACAGGTTTCAGATTGCCTGTGCAATCACAGACCCACACTGGGGCTGGCCCGATTGCAGCAACATAAGTCAAAGCAATGCCCTTCCCTTCCCACCAGCAGCACTAGGATCAGGAACGCCCCAAGGAAGCTGCAATATCAAAGCTTTCCAGGACATAACAATTTTGGTGCAAAAGTTGAGCTGGAGTGGTGTGCACCTCACAGCCCTTGCACACCCCGGAAGGAAGCAGAGGGACACACTACACACACAGAGATTTGCTCCTTAAAACACTCAAACCCCAAGAGGAACAAAATGGAGTTTAATTTCTCAGAAGATAAACAGCCCTTCTCCACTAGAGACTTTCATTTTAACTCCTTAATGGCTCCCTCCAGCTGGGGCAGACCCGAGGACCGGGGGTTTGTATTGATGGCCAGGGAGCAGAAATGCAGCCCACTGCTCCCTGCAGACACCTCCATCTCTAACAAGGCAGACACAGGGTTTTAGCCACCCCTTCCTTGTTTCTCAGCCTGTTGACTACTGTTTCCATAGCAGGCAAATTGATGCTCAGTCTCTGCCTGGTTTCAGTTGAGTATAAAGTTTTGTGTGAAGACAACAGTCAGTGCTTGAGACCCCCCAGGCTAGGAACACAAAAATGGAAGTCTTGCCCCACAAGCGTATACATCCACCCTTGGGGCTCTTACCTTAAAGCTCAAAACTCCTGAGACACTTGTTTAGACACCTATAGATACCCAAAATTAATACACATATATAGGAGAGGTGCATCGAGCAATCCCCCAGCCAAAGGCAGATCCCCACGATGGAGCCGCGCACCGGCTCCGTGACACAGCCCCGCTCCTCGCACCGCCCTGAGACTCCCCCCCACAAAACCAAACCCAGGGTAACAGAGCACCCCCAGCGCCCCTCTGGAACCAGCGGGGCACGGAGGGAAGGGAGCTCAAACGGGGAGGAGGCGGCCGAAGCGGCGATGCGGGGAGCGGCCGGGCGGAGGCGGCACAGCCCCGCCGGGAGCCCCGCGCAGCGCACAGCGCCGGGAGGAGCGGGGCTCACCCTGCCCGAGCCCCCCGCCCCGGAGAAATGGCCCCGGCGGCGGAGCTGGGCACTGGGAGCCGGCCCCGCACTCACAGCAAGCGCTCGGCGGTACCAGCCCCGCACTCACACCGAGCGCCCGCCGGTACCAGCCCCGCACTCACACCGAGCGCCCGCTGAGGCAGCACCGCTCCACCGCGGCTGCCGGCACCGGGCGCTTCTTCCGCGGCGGCCCCGGGGGCGGGACGGAACCCCCGCCCACCGCCCCACCCCGGCCAGGTGCGGAGCGGACACCCCGCGGGCAGGGCAGGGCAGGGGCGGCTCCCGCGGGGCTGACGGCTCAGGGGTTCGGCAGGTGCAATGCAGCTCCTCATCTTTGCGAATCGCAGCTCCTGCGCATCGCCTGCCTTCCCAAAGGGGAATTGAGCTGCGTGTCACCCCGGAACGCTGACAGCGCGTCCCACCCACGCGCTTTTAGGAAATTGCATTCACCTTCTGACATATAATTCTCTGAGGTGAAGGAGTTCAGGCAGGAGCCGTACACAGCTGGGTTACAAACCCCTCATCACCGGGAGCTCATGCATTTCTGAATTCCACAGCAGGACCCAACAAAGAGCCAGGGAATATGGCCTCTGCCGCCATCACCTCTTGTCTGTACGGCCCAGGAGTTCTGTGAGCTCCCTTTCACCCACTGAGATCACACCCCAGCTGTTCTGTGATTGTGCTGCTGAAACGCCGGATGAAAGCACACAGGAACCTCCAGCCGCAGGCAGTGCAATTCCAAAGCAGCTCCCATGGCATCCGGCTCCACCCATCCTGCACCCTCGGAAGGGTCAGCTGTGAGGCAATCAGAACCACCACCTTCAAAAACCTTCTAGTGGTTTCCCACACCACGAGGCCTCACCTGAAGGTCAGATCAGCATCAGCACCAAGAATGAGAAGCTGAAGTAGCAACAGTTGGATGAGTCAAACATGTTGAGAGCACCTGCACTCTTACTGTGGCTGGGCCACCTGCAGTGTCCTTTCCCAGAAAGACAGAATTAAATAAAAAATGGAAACACCCCCTCAACTCATCAGTGCTGCAGACCAGCCTCCTCAGCTCATGATTTCCCCAAAAGAGACAGCCAGGATGAGAGATGTTATGTGAAAAGACTAAGACAGGAGGTGGTCTCTGAACAGGAGCAGCCAGCAGATGCAGGGATTTTTCTTCTCAGAGCTGACAATGCCATCAGCATGAATCAGACTGGGAGCTGGTGGACACTATAAAATCATTTGTGTTTTATATGTGGTATGTGCATACATTTAGATATGTCCATAAAGGCTGGAGAAAATGACAAAGTAGCAACAATTACAGACATGGAGCGACCACCATGTACAGCCATGGCACAGGGCAGAACAGCAGTCAAGCAACAGCTGGTTAGATTTTGTCCTAATTCCTTTATTGGTCAATCCAGAACGGCCAAGTGACATTTTCCACTGTGCACACTTCTGAGCAGGAACTGTCACACTCTGGGAGCAGGACCAAGCTTCCTTGAAGCTTTCAGACTGCCTGGCATCTGCTGCCTGGCTACTGCCATCCATCCCTTCACGTGCTCTTATGTCCAGTGCACCTCTGCTATTTTGCACTCTTGGTGCTCCTTTAGCACAGCCCAGTGTGAGACAAGCAGAGCTGGGTGTGCAGAGGTGAGGTCAGCCTTTTGTACAGAGAGGGTATTTAAAAGAATCCCAAGAAAAATCTCTGAATGTAACCAACAGGCTTTTGTCACTTACAGTGTGTTTGACCCTACAATATGCAATGACTCGGGGCAAGTTAAATGGTTATTCAGAGTTGCATTTAAGCCCTGCAATGGCAATGTATTCCAAGTATGCCCTTGATGAAAAAGAAGAGAAACAGAGTTTTCTCCTCCAAATCTGGGAGGGTGTGGGGGAAAGTCTCTCGTTAAAGGAATGAGTAACTCAGTATTTGTAAACCATGAATCAACTCACGCCATCCACAAACTGAAAACTGAGTATAAGTGGTGATTTTACTACCACAGGTTTCGGCACTACTATAGCAAAGACAACAGACAACCAAATGATAAAATTTTTTTTTATTATTCACTTTTGAATTCTTTTACACTTTCCTGATTATTTTGTGTAAGGTGAAACTAGAACTGTTTAAAAGACATACACAAATCTAGTACATCAATAACCAGGTATTTCTTTTTGCTATACTATTCTCACAACCACGCGTGTGCTAGGCAATATAACCGTCACAGAAGCAAACTTTAGGCAGAATACTGGTCAGTAAAAACAAAGCGAAAAGAGCTACCAGATATACAGACAGGCTCGGTTCCACATTCACTACTGCATTTATCAAGCGCCAAGTATTAACTGCACAATTTGTTCAGCTAGTAGAGGGGAGTTTTAAAATCAGTGCATGAAATTCTCTTCAGCAGACAGATGGACAAACAGATGGATCCTATACCTAAGTGGAATGTGAAGGCAGGGGATGATACCACGGGACTGATAGGTGACTATTCCTAATCTTTTCCACTGCATTGTTCACGCAACTCTTACTAGGTTTTGTTTAATGGGACATGTTTGAAACATGACAAGGTGAGGACATTTGGAGCTCAAATATTACAAGCATTACAGATGTGTGGGTCTGCATTCCAGTACGAGATGGGAAATCCTGAATATTTGAGCCAGTACTTGAGCCAGTTTCCTGGTACTACCAAAGAATGGCAGACAAGAGCTGAAGAACACAGCAGCACTGGCAGCTCTTGAACACCCAAGGAAGAAACCTGTCCTTGGTGAGGTGCAGGCCTCATCCACCATTCTGACATACCAGGAACCAAAGATGTATACGGGAGGATGATGCATATGGGAGTCCAAAACTGCTTTAATGGAGTTTAAACAGGTGAAAGGGTCAAGGATGAACAGAGTCCAGTGGGATAATAAAGTGAACTAAAAGATGGCTCAGTGGATTATTTTAAAAGTTTTCAGGATAAATTGAGAATGGGAATACCATGGGGATTTTGATTTACCTAAGAGTAAAGTAATGCAAAAGTGGCAGATCACTTCATGGTATCATTCAAACTAATAAGGCCATTCAAAAAATTGAATCTTCTCCTATTGCAAGTCCATGGCAGCGAACCAAGAATATTTACTACTGAAGAATATCTAAGTTGTAACTAGGTAAAAGTTATTGCTGTGGGAAGGGGCTTAGTCATGCATGTGGTATGAGCATGAAAGCACTTTGAGAAGTCAAACCCCAGTTATCTGCCAGTGTAAAGAGTTTGGAAATCAAGCTGCTAACTCCCCTGTTTCCCTCCTCCCCAAAACAAAGCCCATCCCCAGAAAGACAGGATTGACAAAGTGAGCTTTTGACTGAAAGTGGTGCCTCAGACTCGGTTACAAATGTCTACAGAGTGTGCCTGTTCAACTACCTCATAGCAGTGTCCCTAACTGGAATGCCATACATTGGATTGTTTTCCTTCCATGCCCCAGTGTCGCAATAGAATCTCTATAACTTTCTGTACAACTTTACAACAGAATTGTACTTCAACTATTTTGGTGCCAAATTAAGCTCACCAGTTACATAATTGATGTCTACTTTTCTACCAAGAAGAGTTTTGTAAAGTCAATTGCAATCACAAAACCCTTTATTATTATTATCATCACAGTGTTCAGTTAAAAATATAAACACGGTAATCGGAACTGTAAATGTTCAGAATAGGAAAGTTCGGAATGCCATTGGAATACCCGACCTCCGCTCTAGGTACACAAAACACCAACCAACCGGTTTTACCCCACAGACAGTTTTTGCTACGTTGAGGTTGTGAAAGTCAATGTACTATTCTTTTTGCTTGTCGCACAAAGGGATTATGTGTAGGATACAGGGTGACATTGAACATATAGTGAAGCGTGACAGCCATTAGTTCTCTCCCTCCCCAGCATCCCCTTCATCTCCCTGGTTTTCCGACGTCCATAGCTGTAAGGAAATACAAACACGAGTTTATGCTGGAAGCACGGTTAATTACAATTGTCAGGAAGGGGAATACAGCGTAATTAGTAGTAGCTGTGCAATTTTCTCAGCTAAGAGCAATGCAGAACTGAACTTAATAGTAAAGCTGAAGAATAATAAACTAGAACATGAATAAAAGATAAGCAAGAAGCTAGCACAAGCCAGAAGTTTCACATAAAACTGTTGAGAACAAACTCTACTCTGTGTTACAAAAGGAATCTGAGTTTGTTACAGCAGTTAACAAGTGATTCCTAGTTTGAACAAGCAAGTCTAACTGGTCTGGTTACAAAAAGCATCGCAGTTAACACATGCAGTTAACGCCTCAGAAAAAGCTTTTAACGGCACAGAACCGCATCAGCTTTCAGATGCTGAGTCCCACTTCAGAGTGCAGCAGCCTAGAGTGCAGTGGTTTGCCCCATGGTACTCACAGTGAGGTTGTCCCTAAGCAGCTGCATGATCAGGGTGCTGTCTTTGTAGGACTCTTCATTCAGCGTGTCCAGCTCTGCTATCGCTTCATCAAACGCCTAAAAACATAAACACAGCCCTTTCACACTCAGCTTCCTGAAGTCACTTCTGCTTATACAGAGCTTAAAATCTGCCACATTACTCTATCCACATTCTATAAAAAAGCTTCCAGTATTTTTCTTTCCCACCACAAGAAGAAACGTAAAACAAAGTGAGCACCAGATCCTAGACAGCCCGGGGAAAACAGAAGTCTTCAGGGGTGTCCAGATAAAAGCCCAGAAAAATGTTACTAAATGCCAATACCAAATACTGAAGAGGCAAGAGCACTCTATGTGTCATGCTGAAAAATGGTTCACATAGCTTCAAGTCAGGTTTAAGACAACATTTACAAAAAAGGGACTTTCATTAAAAAGGAAGGTCTCCCTGGTCTAAATAAGCAGTGAAAGACAAAGGTACCATTACTTGAATGAGTACATATTTAAACATATTGCACACGAGTCAGTAGACAAGAAAATGGAACACAAGACTTTTCGACAGTGGGGAGGAAGGTTTCCAATTTCTTTTCAAAACAGCAGAGGAAATCAGGTATGTTCCACTAGAGATTAACAAAGCCATTCTTCCCATCCATCTGTTGCACATGAAAATCAATACTGTGAGTCTGAGAGCCGTAACTGCTATTTCTTCATTCAGGTTTCAAACAGATGTAAGCATTTTAACTAAAAAAGGCAAGAACAGGAGCAGCATTTTACAGCACAGCATCACTTCTTGCTACAAAGTCTTACTGAAGTGCATATTAAGAACACAAATATTCACCTAATGCCATGTTATTCAAGGTATTACCAGACAATTTTCACAGACACAAAAAGCTCTATTTAGAAGACTAATCCCATTTTAGGAAGAAGGCCAAGGAAAAAATGACTGGCTATTTGTTTGCCACAACCCATCACAAAAGCTCTTTCTGGTCTCTGGAGAGAGAGGCACACATGCATATGGATAACAGGGACATTTAGGGCTACAAAGACTGGCACACAGACAACACCTCATGTACCGGCTAAGTACTTCAATTTAAATAAATATTTCACTTTAGAATTGCTAAATTAATTCAAGTGTTTTCAATTTTGACACAAACACATTTTAAGAGAATTAGGTGGACATTAAAGAGAGGCAATTTGTCTTCCCTGTCACTGGAACAGCTGCAGTAGCAAATTAACCTTATCCAAAGCTAAGTTAGTCTAGCAAACCAACTTACCTGAAAATATACTACAATGACAACCATTTTATGACAGCATTTTTAAGGAATTTGATATGAGAAAGCATAACCATCTACAAAGTGCTACTGTAACCATGTAATTACCTCCTCAGCCTCCACAAAAATTGGTGATATGAAGAGTCTGCTTACCGTCTTTGCCAGATTACAGGCTTTTTCAGGAGAATTTAGGATCTCATAGTAGAAGACAGAGAAATTTAGAGCCAAACCGAGTCGAATGGGGTGTGTTGGTTGCATCTCTTTCTTGCTAATTTCAAATGCCTCCTGATAAGCTTGCTGGGAGTTTGCTACCGTTGCTGCAAAGAAGCAATTACAACCACATAAATACACAGTACACCTCTCTACTTCACTGGGGAAGCAATTATATTCTTAGCCTAGACTACCATGCCACCAGAAATTCATGCAATTTCCTATGCACAGACACTTCTTTCAATGTTTTTACATGCAAAAGCCTTCCACTTGCTGAACAATTAATGCTGAAATAGTTTTTTTAGTAGAAACTTGAAATTCCAACCAATCTGAATGGACACAAATTCTACTTAAGTGTTCTGGTTTAAAACATTCATTTTCAGCCCAGCTGAAAAAGTGATAGTTACCAATAATAAATCCAGACAAAACCACATGGGGAAGAAGAGGTAACTAAATGCTGCAGTTAGGTCATGAACTTTGTATTTCAGGTTGGGGTTTCAGAGCAAAGCCAACATTCCCTTCCTGGCTAATGAGTAACAATAAGCTCCATACTGACATCAAGCTAAGTTTGCAATTCATGGACTACATCAGACACTCACAGGAATTCAGACAGTTGAGCACTGCTTTCCCATTTCAGAATTTATGACTTCAGAACCCAGAAGCCCAATATCCCATATTTGTATGGGGAAAGCTTGCAAACAGTGCAGACTTGAGCTGAATTCATAGTTTAAACATGAGATCAAACAAACTCAGCATTTTCTATGAGAAAGTAACCTACATTCTGCAGGAAAATGATTTTACACTGCCACATATGCTTGAAAACTTGCTACTGTGGTCAGGGGCTACAAGCAGAGTTTGACTGTATTGATGAACATATGCCAATTAATTTCAGTGAAATTTTTCTCCAGAAGTGACTCACACTGCACCTATCTTCATAACTACAGTGCAGCAGTAAAAACAAATAAATACAGGATGTTGGGGAAAAGAATACAAGTGGGTTTTATAATTGATTCTGCTTGGTCCACAGAGAGAGAGAGAGATTTCATTTCTACTTACTTTGCTTATTGTCCCCAGATGCCACCTCTGAGAGGTATCTGTAGTAATCACCTTTCATTTTCAAATAGAAGACCTTGCTTTCTGGCTGTGTAGCATTGACAATAAGGTATTTATCCAGGAGTTCCTGAGAAAGATTAAAAAAAAGTAGTGTTTCCTGAGTCATAAAAATAATGTCTGAAACAGAGCCTTTGTTACAATGGTGAGCATGAACTGTTCAAACAGTAACAATGACTTCTGTCATGGCTTACGCAGACTCCTGTGATAATCTCTTTGCCTACTGCTGTCTAAAGTCTGGGAAATAAAAGATAAACTCCTTGTAGCCTAATCTATGGAGAGCTGAAAATGTGCTATGTTGATCCTACCCACAATTCTCTCCTGCAGGATCTGAAGGCTATCAGGGCTTAAGCCTGCTGATGCAAACCCACATCCATGACCAAACTAATGAAAAGCACCAGCTGGAAATTTGGAAATTAGCACATCTGGTCACTTTTGCTGCCACACATTTGAATTCTATGCAGAGCTGTGAAATTGTCCACAATAAACTGATTCTATCTCCAGCTTCAGCTGAAAAGTTTGACAGTGGCACAGGGAGCACATGTACACTCAGAAAGAGATGAAAAGATTTGACTGCACTGACAGCATCTGCTCCTGATTGATCTTAAGCAAATGGAACAGCAATAAAAGGAATCCCTCCTGTATGAGTGAAAGAAAGAGCAAAATCAGTCCTGAAGAAGAACTAGACACCTTCTTAATGAAAAAAGGTACTAAACAAGACTCAGGACATCAACACTCATTAATTAAGGAATTTAAACAGCAGGCCTTTTAGCAGGACTCATGTCAGCACCCCAGATCTAAATTTGTTTTCATGGTGAACCCCCTCCAGCCAGAGCCAGGGGTCTTCAACATGGCCTGGTTTGCTTTTTGCTGCTAAAAAAAATATACTCTTTTATAACAAATTCCCTAAGAAGCAAGCTAAATGACTTAGCTCCATCATAGGAGCTAGAATTGGACCCAAGTATGTAGCTATGCAAAATTATTCCCCTGCTAAGGTGCTGCAGTGTCTACAGCACTACTAAAATTCCTTAAGCCTCTCTGAAGAATGCTGCAGTACTAACTACTGTTATTTTTGCTGTTGGATTATTACCAGAACATCGTTGCAGATATCCTGCAATTCAGCCTCAATTTTCTCACGATATTCTTTTCCCATCTGCTGTTTCTTCTCGTTCCTCTCTGTTTTCTGTTCGATGCTGGAAATCACACGCCAGGACGAGCGGCGGGCACCGACCACGTTCTTGTAGGCCACGGAGAGGAGATTCCTTTCTTCATTGGACAGCTCATGTCCCTGCTCAGTGACAGCCTTCATAGCAGCAGCCATGTCATCGTAACGCTCGGCCTGCTCAGCCAGCTTGGCTTTCTGTACCAACTCGCTTTTATCCATGGCTGTCCTGCAATGAGTGAGGAGTAAAAAGAGAGAAAAATGTCTCCATGGTCTGCACTGGGGAAGTTCATGCTGAAGCAGATCTTACAGTCAGTAATAAAAGGGAAATCTATCAACTGTAATATAGTAATACAAAGGGTTTCTTTTAAAAAATGTATTTGACCTTTTGCCAAATGTGTATCATTTCCATGTGTAAATGACTAATGACAACCCTGAAGATATGAAAGCATCATTCTTCAAAATGCAGCAAAAGTCATTTTGGTATTAAGCACAGCCCTATGTGAATCTCTCCTCTTTCTACCAGCCACAGCTTACTCAGCTGGGGAGATATTAACCAAGAAACCACCAGGTTTCTGGGGCTTTTTCAGGTTTGTTTGTTTATTGTTACTGTTGTTGTTTGTTTCCCTCTACTGCAGTACAAGAGCAACTACTTAGGAGCACTGAAGCACTGGACAGCTCCTTCTGACACTGAAGATTTTTGGCAAGTTAGAGATGTTTCTGTGGGTTTACATAAACCATACTCAGGAAAGCTGTAGTGTTGGCAACTATGGAAAGTGCATTTATAATGTTCTGCCAGAAAATAAAGTGGGTTATTTTGCATATGCATCAACATTCACACAATGGATGACTCTACCCAGTTAGGGTGGCTGCAGTCTCAGGTTTTCAAGACCTTTTAAATAACATTGATATTCATAAAAACTGAATGGGATGTGGCCCACACAATGGTCACTGCTACAAAACAAAATGCTTATATGGAACCAGTTTGTTTATCATTTTTGATAAAGCAGTTTAGCAACCAAAGCTGTGAATGCACTTCACATGGCCACAGGGTCACTGAAGAGCTTATGCCAGAGAGAATGAAAAAACTACCCAGGGCCAGGCTCACAGGAGAAAATAAAGAAGCTTCTTTGCATTTATCAAAATGGACCTCAATACTTCACAAACTTACAGACAACTCAAATTAATCTGTAAAAACTCTCCAGGTGAGCAGGTTCACTTTTGGACACATCCAGAACTGTTACTCTCATCAGTACCAAGCATAATTATTCTCTCTCACTCCTAAATCCTAATCAGGGCTCACACTGTCTAGGTAAGTTGTCAGGCTGAGGCTTACAGCCTAAAAAGCACTTTAAAACAAAATAAAAATCAAACAAGAATAGTAAGTTTACATTTGTATTTCACAGACTTCTGTTCATTACAGAAGCACCTATAGCCCTATTAGAAAGAACCAACATGCTAAAAGAGATTGCTGCAGCCTTTTTGTTGGCTCTCATTTTTGAAGATTCCAGTCTGACAGGCTTCTGATGGAGAACATCTTGCACACACTACTCAGCGTGTATTTTACTCCAAGGATCACCTACCACACTATTATAGAGGAAAACCAGTCCCCTGTACCAAATCCTCAAACAGGACAATGAGACACAGACCCAAATTCCAATTGTGATACCTTCCCAAATTCACACACTGCTCACACTGCTGAGGATGAGTCCCAACTACAAAATTATTTTGAGCACATTCTGTACCTCCAGCTGAAGATATTCCACTTTGGCAAAAAAACCAAATCACCCAGGATATCAAGTAAAAAAATTGTTATTTCACATTAAGAGTTCCTGAAGTAAACCCAGCAACCAAATGTACCTGCTCTGTATCTGCAAGTCACACTCACTCCTGCTTGTGTTTGATCCTTTGTAGATTCTAATACATCCATCCTCAAAAGGCACTCAAAGTAAGGACAAGGAATATTACAACCAGCCTCCTGGAAAGGGATCTTTTACTGGTAAGTAAAGATGGGCTCTGGTTCAGCTGCATTTCAAGTGCTGTGTTTAAACCAGTGGATTCTGGGACCTATTTAAAGGTGCCACACAGACCGCAGATCAAAGCCCTCAAATTTGTTTTCATGACAGGGTGACTGTGGGCAGCAATGTGACAACTTGTGGCAAGGCACGATTCATTTGGTTCTCTCTTTCCCAGTAAGCTTTTACCCTGGGGATATTACCATTGGTTTGCACAGGCTTATCAAACAGCCAGCTCCTGATGATGGAAAAGGTTAAGTGGGATTTGTGATGTGCTTTGTTTCTTCCTACTTGAAAGGCTATCACAGCACCAATGCAGAACAAGCCCAAGGAAATCATCAGACCATTTCCCCTTGAGACAACCTATCCCACTTTTCCCTGTCGAGTCTTTCAAACCTTGTAAACCATTCCCTTAACTCAGCACTATTTGCAGACTGTGTGCTCAAGGCAGGAAGTAATTTGTGAGTGTTATTTCTCCAGTCACTCACTAAAATCCCAACATGAGCAAAGTACACCTGAAGAATGCTTTTTACATTGCAAGAGACAACTTTAAACAACAGGACACTGAAACTAAACCACTTCAGAGCACTTTTAGTTTCTTCATTGTCTGCACAGCTTCTAGAAGTATTTCTACTGCAAACAGCTTATCTTTTCCTCTTCTTCTCATGGAATGTGATTGTTATGTGGAAGCAGACTGCTTGTTGAAATGCAGAGGCAAGTAGCTCCAAATGAATTTACATTTTGTCATTGAAAAGTCACTTAGTTTTATCTTTGATCTGCACTTTGCCAATAGTGGTCTAATCTGTAGACAAGTCATCTGTGCAGAATTCTGTTTACAAACAATATAGTTTAGTTTTGAAAGGGTGCAGACTTTGTTTTATCAAGCTCACTGACATATTTATATTTAGATGCAAGACAGTTCACAGGAGTCAATCGGTTCATGTAAGGACACATGAAGGAAATCACACAGGGAATTGCACATGAAGGAAAACACAAAGACCTAATGGATAAAAGAGATCCAGAAATCAGTTTAACATATCAATTATACAAGTAAAATACCAGCACAAAGATTAGAATGTTGCTTCTCATCAAGCAACTTTCCTCAGCAAAGTAACTAATTTATGCACATGAAAGTCATTTATGCATATATGAAACTCAAACTCATCATTAAAGATGGAACTTCTGAGTACTTCACTGGCTTAGTTTTGACACAAGAATTCAGTGTACAGAGGCTTGAGTTTAGTTAATTTGTGTTAATATCTGTACTGTTAGCAGGCTTGCTATGAAACACAAGTATTATTCAGTAACATGGATTTAACAGAACTCAAATGCAGTAAGAAAATCATTGCCCACACCAAAATATCTGCCAATGACAGTAAGCCTACCATTCCTTCCTTCCCAGGATGCTGCATAAAGGAACACTTAAAATCCTCATTTGATTCTCCATTGCTTACCTTGTTAGAAGCTTGGAGAGAGCTTTGCAGAGCTATGCTGGCTTGAGCTCCAAAAGAGGGAAGTGTTTGCCAGAAGGAAAAAAGATACAAGGAAAGGAGTGATGTTTGAAAAGGCAAAGAAGCAACTATCAGTTATAACTGGTCCCTCCCAGGGAGGAGATGAAAGCCACACTCTAACAATGGACCAGTGTGCCACGGTCTGAAACAAGCAAAGCCTAGAGCTAAAAATACACCTAGGCCACACACAGAAGCCATCTACCAAAGGTTACCTGCAGCTAGGAGCAAAACACACAGAGGTGATGAACAGGAGGCTGACAGGAATGGTCTATTCTAGCACTGATAAAGCCATGCCATGGTGGCAAAGGGAGAAGAGGGAAGATGGAAAAAGGAGCAGAGACGTGCAGATCACAGCCATGGAGGAGTCCTGAAAGTTGCCTGTTCTAAGCAGAAGATTCTCATATTAGATGCATTAACACAGTTCAAATTCTTAAGACACTGTCTGCTTAAGAATCTGCACAACACAACTGAGCAGCCCTCAAAATAGAAGTGGCTGGACATTGTTCACAGTAAGGAATGCCAACCACTGCCCAGCAGTCAGAAATTTCAATCACCTGAAGTCCCACACTCGAAATGTAATTATTTTACTGTTTTTTCCATCTATCTCCCATACAGCCTAGAGCTCTTTCAATGTCTCTTACAAATGCAGAAGAGCATGTAAGCAGGCACTGTAAGTGCTTACTCACACTCCAGAAAAGCTTTACACCCGTGTGGAAAAGACTGAAACATATCACAAAGCACCAAAGGTGAAGGTCAGGACCTGCAAAACTCACTAGTTTGTAGCTGCATCTTTCAGTGAGTGGAAGATGCAGTGACAAGGGGATGGTGTGGCCAGCCTGGAGTCAGGACACCCATGGAGCTTTCAAGAGTGGATGGACACACAGAACTGGAAGTTCACATCCCATTAACAGCTGAGGGCTAAAACATGCAGCTACTGCTCTTCAGAAGACTGCAGGATTTTGAGAACTACAGCTTGCTCCTTAGCACTTATTCCATCTGCTCTGTAGCCTTTATTGGTTCCCATTCCTATGGGCTCTTTAGGACAAAGCCAAAATGAATCAGAACTAACTGTACCTAAAGTCTGTAAAAATCAAATAAAAACTGACACTGAAAATAATCTGGCTTATATAACATATTGAACTGACAGGACAATGCTAATAAGCTTACATTGGTCTGAAGTCTGCTGCTCTTGATGACCTGTTCTTCTGATGCTAATTAATTCATTGATTTTTGTGCACTGTTTTTCTCTCTACAGCAAGCATGAGAATCTATCAGACCAACACTTCCACTTTGTAGAAAAGAACTGGTGAGAAAGCAGTGTAGTTACTGGTTTGACATGCTGGTCCCTAATGAGTTGAGCAGAGCTGCAGGTTACCAGACCTGCAAATTTCACTGTGAGGAAGGAATACAAAGCGAGGTTTGGTGGAATGGGAGGCAATCATACCTCCCAGTCATAAGTCCACTCAAATTCTAACAGAAGAAGCAGCAGACTGGTACAGAATTTGCAGTTCAGTATTCCAACAATATGTGAACACACCTTATTTGATTTCTGGACAGGCAATTCATTCTGAAAATAAACATTCACGTGAGGTGAGTGGTATCTCAAATTACAGTTCTATAACTACAGAGAGTAAGAGCTCTGGGGACATTAATTCTAAAATAAACAGAAAATCATTCTCCACCATTCAGGTACACACATGCTGACACAAGTAGCTGCATGATGGGGATGGCATTCCCTGTCAACTGGACAATGCTCACAACATTTATTTTTTACAGGAAATGGAGTGAAACTCTTACAGTTGAATGCAAGCACCTTCCTTGCTTTCCTACAGTATGAGGCATTTGATTTTATTGGTTGTGTTTCTCTGGATGGTTCCCTCAAAGGCTACCACAGGTTGTTAAATAACTGATTGGAAAATGAATGGCTCTGGTAAGATCTGAACAGCAAAATCTTCCTGCCAGAAGCCTGGGTATAACAAGTTCAGTAAAATATCCTGCAAACATAATGAGGGAAAAAGGAACATGACTTCACAGCTGTGATATTCTTGCTGACCTTGTGCAGCACATAACTTCAGCCTCCTCTGCATCTACCCTGGCCTTCGGCTCAAATCTCTATGCAAATGTTGAGATAAAATTAACATTCTATAAAGCCATGCCTCACCCTGCTCTGGCCATCTGCTGCCATCATTACTTGTTGCTTCGTAAAATTGAATAAAATGACACTCAATGGTTTTCAGTCTCCACAGAGAATTACAAAATGCCTATGACCACTACCAACAGCATGTGGGGACACTGATATTGTATGGACATCTCAAATTTAGTGACAGCAGCCTTGTTCTTCCTAATGCCAGGCTGAAAAGCAGAGCTCTGCTCCTGCCTATGGCCCTTAGCTCAGAACAGCTGCATGGAGACATGCTGGCACTTCCACAGCACAACATCCCCACATGGCAACACCTTTTTGTTCCAACCAGAAGAATTGTTTTTGGCTAGAATCCAGGTGGAAATTGTGAGTAACCCCAAAAAATCTTCCCCCAGGCATAAAGTTCATGCCAAACTAATGTATCCATATCACAGGTAAATCAATTTTGTTAATGATAAACTGACAGTATTTATATTACAGGGTGGGGCAAGAAATGTGGCCACGTAACAGACACACTAGCGTAATGCCTGGTATTAGGATACTACACGGATCAGAGCAGGAGCTTGTACCTCATTAACCAAATAATTATTTACTGAGCTCCTCCTCATCCAAGTTTATTCACATGCATCACAAAAAGCTGCATACTGGCACAGGCCTGCTCAGGAAAAAATAAAACGACTCAACATCAAAATAGCAGAGATCAGAACATGCGGTACTGACATAATGAGGTTGAGAAAACTGCACCAGGCCCATCTGTGCAACGAGTCTATCACTTTATTGGTACCCATTTAATAAACAAAATATGATACAGGGGATATTTTTGCAGTCCTTTAATATGAAGGGAGAAAAAGGCACTTGAGTTCTTGTTTTCTTTTCTAGACCAGATTATATCTCATTATTGCTTTAAAACAAAAGTAAGCTCATTTTTTTAATATAAAAGTATTACAATTTCTGACTGAGGTATCCTGCGTTAGTGAACATGTGAAAACACAAATATTCCTACAGCCACTGAAGATGTAAAACATTACAAACATTGCCAGAGTCTCTGATATTTTTCCATGGGAATTTAGCTTTTATGGTGCCGCATGATGTGTTATTTTATCACTGAAAATGTATTTTAACTATTAATAAGGAATCTATCTGAAAGCAATCAATTTATACGGTGATCTTTACGCGAGATGCATTTATGCCACTACAGTGGTTGTGTGCCACTGTTATTTCAACATCCCTGGTTATGCCTACCTCAAACAAAACCCACAGCCATTAGGTCTGAGCTACTGCCCAAGCTTTTTGTAGGCTGGGACTGGCTTGAACCAACCTTCTTTCCCTGTGGAGCCCTCCCTAAACGCATCCCTATTCCCAAATGGGCACGAATGATCAAAATCGGAACATACTAAACGCATTTTGTTCCCGTCTAGTGCGCTCATACACGGCCATGACCACCGACGTGGGCCGGCTCAGGGGCACGGCCGCGGCAGCTGCGCTCTCGGGGCTGGGCACGGAGCTCCGGGCGTTGGGCAGCCCGAGGCCGGCCCAGCCGTGCGGCGGTGCGGGCTCGCTCCGGGCAGCGCCGCTCGGGCCCCGGGCGCGCAGCCCTTCCTGCCGGGCGGGCCCAGGTGAGCGCGGCCGCGCCCCGGGCACCGAGTGACTCACCGGGGCGGGGCGGGGCAGCGCCGGCAGCTCCCGAGGGGCGGCGCCGCCCGCCGGGGCCCGCCGGCCGAGGGTCGCACCGTTACCCGGCCCGGGGGACGCAGGAGCGGGGAGGCAGCACCGGGGACCCTCCCGCGGGGACCCCCGCACGGCGCGCCCGCCGCGGCCTGCGGCTCCCCGCGCGGGGTGGAGCGGAGCGGAGCGGGCAGGGCGGGGGCAGGCCGGGGCGGTCCGGCCCCGCGGGTCGCGATGGCGATGCCCCGCGATGGCGACGCCCGCCGCGATGGCGGCCGCGGGCCCTCACCTGGCGGCGCGCGCGGATCCCACGGGCGGAGGCGACGGCAGCGGCGGCCGCTCGCACGGACACGCGCACACACCCTGCGGCGCTCGGCCCCGCTTCCGCCGCGCGACACGCCCCTTCCGGCGCCAGGGGGCGCCACCGCCCCGCGCGCCGCCCCGGCGGGACGGTCACCATGGCAACGGGGCTCATCCCGCCCGGCCCGGCCCGGCCCGGCCCGGCCCCGGGGCTCAGCGGGGCCTGCCCGCCGTGTGAGCGCACCCCGAGCGGGGAGAACCCCAGACACGGCCCGTGGGGCGCTCACACCCCCGCTCCCGCCGCTCTTTGTCTCCGCGGAGCTCTCCGGTACCGCAGGAAGTGCTGGGGTGGCAGTCCGGGCAGGGGGTGCTGCGGCCTGGAAGGGCGGCAGTTTCTCCGCCAACAAAAGAAACAATTTGTGGTTTTCTTGCTTTTTCGCGCTGCTGGACCTCTTGCCTTTTCTTTGGCTGGAGCTCGCGGTAGTCACAGAATCACAGGATTGATTAGGTTGGAAAAGACCTCTAAAATCATCGAGTCCGACCTGTTACTGACCTCCTCCCATGCCAGTTAGAGCGTGGCACGGAGTGCTGCACCCGGCCTGAAACACCAGCAGGGACAGCGACCCTGCCACCTCCCCGAGCACACCGTTCCAAAGGGACATATCCTCAGAAAACAGGCACTGCAGTTATTCTGTGCACCCTCAAAATAAAATTTCACAAATGCTTTGAATTGCAAAATCACCTCTAAGTGCTGGTTTAGTTGCAGCTCTTCCCTGCAACTTCAGTTGCATATTTTCCCTGAAAAATGTCTTCCCTTCAGTTGCATGTTTTCACTGAAAAATCAAGATCCTTACTGGCTAGATAACTTTTATGCAACTAATAAACTACATTTTCCAGGGAAATGGCAAAAGAGAACATTTTTGGGGCATGAGGAGAAGTCTAGCTTGGTCTCCAAAAAGGAATCCAAGTAAAAGAGTTCAGTTTTGTAATCCTTATAATCCTTTTGGATAAGAAGTGACAGGACACACAACTCAATTGCTCTGCACCCAGATCTCAAATTTATGGCAGCAGCACTCGTCAGTGTTATTATTTGGGCTCAGTTCAATTACAGCATCCCAGAGTCCAATTTTCTCTTCTACTTTCAGATACAGTCCTGGGCCCATCAAAGTCACTGTGAGATTCCTTTTTGGTGATGGAAGGGACTTCATTAATTTCCTGCTTAGTCTCAGTCCAAAGGTTAATTACTTTGGAAAGTCAGAAGGAAAATTACTTGGCACCCACAAGTTATCTTAAGCTGCAAACACTGATTCAGCTCCATTAGTTGCTGTCATCACTCTCTTTTTTCTTTTCTAGGCAAAACTTGTTTTTCCCCCTGATCTTCCCCATAGTCCTTATCTTCTCAGTTTCTATTTGGGCCATTCCCAATGTTCTTGCTGAGGCCTTGGGGGTGCTGATTCATGGCAGAATCACTTGGTTTTGACACTCCTTGCACTCCTTGCCTGCATATCTGTGTGCCATACTCAGTTTGCAGAGGTGTGCTGTCGACACCTGTTCATTTAGACTCTCACTGTGCCTCCCTCACCCTTCTCCCCTTCCTGCCTGTGTTATCACAGCTCATGCCTCTTACTTGCAGTGAGGTGCACTGAGCTTCTCTCACACAGCTCCTCCAAGTTGTCCACACAGAACTCTCCTCATCACCTCTGAGGTGCTCGCAGTCCTTCTCAACTGGTGCTTTTGGAACAATGCAGTCTCCACCACGGTATCCAGGTGGGACAGTTCCATGCTGTGTAGTCACAGAGGTGAAGCATCACCCTCTGCTTTCACTGAGCTCCTGCTGCTGGGTTCCTGCTGGGCCAGAGGCCACTGAGACATAACTGTGTTAATGATAAAGATCATTTCTCCACGAGCTCTTCCCAGCCCTGTGCCTGCTCTGGTGCAAGAGATAAGCAGGGCACCCTATTGTAAATAGGGTCTGCTGATGAGGAAGAGAATGATACATCTGACTCTATGTTCTTAAAAAAATAATTTATTACTTTATTATACTATAGTAATAAAAATACTATATTAAACAATATAATATTATTTAATATAATATATTAAAATACTATACTAAAATACATTTTAAAACTTACTAAATATTTAAAAATAATAATGACAACTCGTGATATTACACTATATTATATTAAAAATACTATACTATACTAAATATACAAAAAAAGCCTTACTAAACACTAGAAAAATAATAATGATATATATTATTTTTAATATAATATACTATGTTATATTAAAAATATACTATACTAAAAATACAAAAAAACTTACTAAATATAAAACAATAATAATGAAAACTCGTGATATTGTACTGTATTATATTAAAAATACTATACTATGCTAAAAATACAAAAAAAACGTACTAAATACTAAAAAGAAATGAAAACTTGTGATATTATACTATACTGTATTAAAAATACTATACTATACTAAAAAATACAAAAAAACCCCCCTTACTTAATACTAAAAAATAATAATGAAAAGTCGTGATATTATACCATATTATATTAAAAATACTATACTAAAAAATACAAAACCACCTTACTAAATACTAAAAAAGTAATGATAAAAGCTCTTGACTCTTTTCAGAGTCCCACACAGCTTAGCGCTAATTAGTCAATGAGTTAGAACAACTCACACCAAAATCCAATTAAGCAATCACCTGTAAGTAAACAATCTCCAAACACATTCTACAACACAAGAAAACAAACACAATAATAAATAAATAAATCAACACAAGAAAAACAAATGAAATAAAAATTATTTTTCTTTTCTCTAAAACCTCTAGCTGCTTTTCAGCTTCCCAGAAAAAAAAAATCCTAACAAAAAAATCATGTTCAAAAAATATGAATACTGCATCACCCTGCAGTTCCTCCAGGGATGGTGAAGGTTGGAACCAACACCAAACTTCAACTCTGGAAAAGCTTGCACCAGCAGCACGTGGTTCAATGTGTCACCCTTAGAGGAGGAAGTGCACATCAGCTCAAAGGAGCTGAGACAGGAGACACCAAAGTCTGTGCAGGAGCAGCCTTTTCCTCAGGGGCAGGCTGGATCCATGGGTAAACAACACAACAGAGAGACCAGCCTGCCTGGCTCTCCAGCAGAAAACATCCTGCTGTGTGTTTTTCCCAAAGAGTCACATTTCAGGTAGAGAAGGGTGAGATATAAATGGAATTTGGCTTTAGCAGCTGGTCAGTGTTAACGCTGTCACTGCCGTGGGGAGCACAGAGCAGCTGCCCTGAGCTACAGCCTCACAGAGAGTAAATCCAGAAGGGAGGAAATCACGGGATTTGCCCTGAAAGAGGAGACAGCTCATGGCCGAGGTGGCGTCCCTTTGCTTCAGGAGCGGTTCTTTACAAGGCCTGTGAGACCTGAGCCCTTCCCTGGGTACACCCCAGGCTTCACCTTTCAAAGGAGGCTCTGCAGGCAGCTGGGGCTGCAGGGACACTGTTCCTGTCTTTTGCAACTGATTCACCAGAGAGAGAGAACTTCCATCTCCAAACCACTTCTCTTGCATTGAGTTAGTGCTTACCATCAAGAGCAGGTAAAAGAAGTGGAACGAGCTCTTTGACAAAGATGCCAAACAGGGAGGGCTGGCTCCACTCCCCGTGCGAGCAGCAGTGTCAGAAGAACATTGTGATATCTGTTCCCAGCAGATGGCACAAGAGCTCGGGCTGCTCCAGTCTCTGCTCTTGCAGCCCGTACCTGCCCTCAGGTGTGCGGCTGCTGGTACAGGAAAGATGAACCTGAGATTTGTACTAAAATAAGTGCATAAAGCTTTGTTCAGAAATGCCATGCTGACCCGTCGCTCAATTTTTGTGATTTTTTTGTTTTTGGTCATTTGTGTTGAAAGTAGTAGGTCTCAGCTGCTGTAGGTACCAGAAGCAAACGGTTGATGGCACTGCACGATCGCTGTCCCTGCAGCCGATCTGCCCCTGCGGCCTGAGTGAAAAACGAGGGTGTTTCATTTTCATGCCGTAGGAAAGACATTCACAAAATGCAATCGCCACCGACTGAGTATATTTTATCTCTTGACTGTTCTGGTACTCATCTTCCCAATCTTCTGCTCTGTGTATAAGAGTGTACAGCCTGGATGTTTCAATTATTCTAAGCTGGATCTCCCAGATCTCTAAATAGTGGATTAGGTGATGGATCCCACATGGAACTGGTGTAGTGATTTATGGCAGCTGACACAACTGACCTGCTGGAGCTGACAGCTGGGATGTCCACCAGAAGTCTCATCAGAATATCGAGAATTCCATAATTTGCCAGTGGGGGTTGTGCTGTACTTTGAATTGCACATTTCTCCCTAAGAAAGGAGACTTGTAAGGAAGCAACAAGGAACGTGAAAGAGCAAAACAGTATTTTTAAAATTAATATTTCTGCAATAGGAAATTTAAAAAAGCTCCAAGGGAAAAACTTCTGCAAAAAGTCTTGTATTTTCTCTGTGCATAAGGTGCTTGTGACATTACAGACTACTGTGATGAAGTTAAAACTAGAATTAGGTTAGTTAGAACTAAAATTACAACTAAACTGGGCACAGGCATAAGCATCTTGCATAGGATAGAACTATTAATAAGTTTAATTAAAGCAACCTTTAAAGCAAAGAGCATCAGGTTTTCCTCATGGTCCCTGCCAACTAAATGCTAGACTAAATAATACTTTGTTTGGGCATCTTTCAGTCCTTCCTTCTGTCCAAGGAATGCAAGTGATTTAGTGCAGCTTCTCTATTAAATGTGATTTGGACAAAAGTCAAATGGCTGTTTTAATTTGAAGGTGTTTAAAGGTCTGAAGGTGACTTTAGAGAACTCAGTTAAGAGCATAATTGCAAAGCAACTTACAAGAAGTAACTGTGGGAGCATGAAAATATAAATGACCTAAATAGTATAAAACAGTATGATGGGAAATGTGGTTGGAACAAATGTCTTGGATGGGATAGGAATTCAGCTCCAGGAATGCAATTTTGGCAGTAGTGCCCCAAACAGAGAATGCTATTTTTGGGGAAATGCACTGAACTCTGGGTCATGAATTAAACTCAGGTAATTTATGTTCTGCTCATAAAAAGTGGCAGTGTAAAAAAACAAGAAGAAATGGAATGGAATATATTGCTGTAAATTTTGTAGCTGCTGGGACCTGGAGAGTCAGTGTGTACTTCTGATGCCAGGTAATGCCTAAGAAAAATTCAAGCCAAGGAACACATAGTAAACCCTTCAAAGCTGCCAACTCAGTGACCCTAAGGAAATCCAGTTTCAAAGCAGCATATGAAGAGAGGTTTGAAGAGGTGACTTCCCAAACCCTGAACTTTATTTATTAGCTGTTTCTGACAAGCTCTAAAGAAAGGCAAATATCTTGATATTTTGAAATTGCATGGCATGTGTTCATTTTCATAGGAAACTCTGATCTTTAGGAAATACCAATATTATTCCATTTCCTGATTTCTCATTCTTTTCTCTCTTGGTATTTAATACCAGTCTGCTGTGTAGAACTTCCAAGGCACTGTCTTTTCTAAGCCTTGGCTGCCTGGGTCCCACAGAGCTCCAGCTTCCTCACAGCCAGCTATCTTCCAGGTGCCTTTGAAGTGGGATTTCTGCTAGAAAAGCAGCTATGGGAGGAATAACCCTCCCTGTGGTAATGACAGGTAGGTCTGCTAAGGTTTGGATGCTTCACTCCTCAGCATGTGCAGGTCAGCTGGAATTCTTTATGGGAAGATGCAGCCAGATGAGAAATCTCCACTTGGCAGAGGGATGGGTCCCTTTGGGATTTGGTGAGATCAGCTTGGACAAGTCCAGGCCCCTTATGGAAAACTGGGAGAAAAATCTACTTAATACACAGAGTGGTGGAGCTCCTTCTTTGGTATAATGCATAGGGGAGCCTGGCATGACGTTTTCTCTGGGTGTCTCTGGGGAAAGGCAGCTTCTCTCCCAGCAATATGGATCTGTTTCAGGCCATACTTCAAAGTCCAGCCTGGGTTTTTGGTGTTTGCTTTTCTCCTTTTAAACAGGAACTATCCAAAGGGCTAAAAATCTGAAGTTTAAAGAACTATACAAGCTGCCTGGAGCTCCAAAGTGTTTCTTTATAATTAGCATAAATGCATTAAATATTTAACCTTCATCCTGTGAAAACCCTGACTTTTAAAAAAGAATTTACAGCACAGGGTGGAGTTTTATCTGCTCCTAAATAGGACAGCAATTTCCTTCTTTCCATTTCTGCCCCAAATCTCAAATTCCAGAGTGCAATGAATCAATTGCAGAGGAGGAGATGACTGTTCATCCCCCTCCCTATGCAATTGACTCTCAAAAACTTGATTTTTCTCAGACGAGTCAGGGTGAGAGTTCTGAAGTAGCACAACTCCAGCTGGATATCTGTTCTTTATTCTGGCTTGTGGTTCAAGGTGTCTTTTTCTTAATAAGCACCTACCACTAGACTGTTAATAGTTTAACAGTCCACAGCTTCCAAGGAAATGCTTGCCAGCAGTCAGAGCTGGAAAATAACTCAGAGAATGGCATAGGCCTGATAAAAGGATTAATAAATCATAGCCCTGAGAGCTGTAAGTTCAGTTTTGTCTGACACTGGCTCCACGGATTATTTTGTGCATTCAGTGCTCTTAATTGCTTTTTCTCCCCGGAAGTTTGTGTGCAGCTCTGGGATAGATTTGGAGAGTTTTCCCAAACAAACTGAACTAGATTTCTTCCTAAATTATATATAAACTCTGGTCCTTACAGCAGACACTTGTATTTGAGCTGTACTGAGGGGGCTGAAAAACAGAGAGGGGAAGGAGTGACACGTCTTCTCATGGCAAAAGTAGAATATTTTTGCAGAATAAAGCTGCCAACCATTTCAACCTAGCTCTGCTATTCCACTTTTACTGGAATTGTTCCGTCTGTTTCTCTGAAAATGAAAGTCTGTTTCTACTCCTGCCACCTGCTATTTCCATATGAAAAAGCTGTTTGGTTATAATGAAGGTACCATTTCTCCCAAGGGCGAAGTAAGGACATTTCATCACACTGCTCTTCCTGAAATTTCACTAACCAGATTCAATATGTTACTAGATTTGATCTACTTTTCCACAAAGCTTAAAGCCTTTAAGGGAAACCTCAAGTTCTGCGTGAGTATTTACAAAACAAAATGTCATTTCCCTGCTGAACTGTAAGACAGTCTGATCTGGCAAAACAAAAAAGAGAATCCAAAACCAAGATTCACTTTAGCTTTGAGACTTACCCAGTGACAAGCTTTTGGAAATCACAATGATTTCCAAGCACAGAACATATTTTTATCCCAGGCAGAAGTCAACAACAGCGTAAACAAAAAGTTCCTTCCTGCTGACCTCAATGTGAGCAGTGGGGGGCAGTTGAGATGGCCAGAATTTGGGTTCCTGAGCAAGTCAGCATTTTGCAGGTTCATTTGTGTTTTTAAGGAACTGTTTAAACAGTCCTTGACTCCAGGAGAAACTCTCCAAATGAATCACTTTTGACATCCACCTTTTAATGAACCCTTTGACATCATGAGCATTGTTCTCCTGCTTTCCAGGAACAGAGCAAGAAAACAGTCTGAAGACTGATGCTGGGCCACCTGAGTTTCCTGAACAGGATTCCTGGAAGAGAATCATGGAAAATTGATCCTGCTCTTAACATTTGTACAGCTGACTCAGTATCTAACCCATGACAGAATGTACTCTGCGGTACGTGACACCCAGGAGTTTATAACAAAATTAATTTGATCTTGCAGACCTGGATTCACTGCAGGAGATTCCCAAATGGCTGATAAAGGATTTGGCAAGGGAAAGAGCAGGGGGTCTGCCCTGGGCCATTTGCTGCACTTTCAGCTGTGCCTCAAGTCACCTTTTCAGGGCAGTGCAGACACAAACATGAATCAGAAAAGATTGCACAGTTACAAAGCTCTTTTCAGCACTGTATCCCTTTTCCTGGTAGCCTGGCAATCTCCTGGGCTGAGATACACTCTCTGCTTTGTCCAGGGCTAATAGTTATCATCAGGGATGGAAAAGTACAAGCTGCATTGAAGACTGAAGAGAAGACAGAGCTGAATTTTTTTCTCAAATCCCCAGAAAGCCATCAGCTGTGACTAGAGCTCTGGTTAGGATACTGCAGCTCCTTGTAGACTATCCAGGCTCATAAAACACACCAGGCTCTTGCTGCTTCTTTGAGTCCTTTGGGTTCCAGCCTAAGTTCAGTCCTGAAGGAATAAGGAT
This sequence comes from Ammospiza caudacuta, assembly GCF_027887145.1. Classification (NCBI taxonomy): domain Eukaryota; kingdom Metazoa; phylum Chordata; class Aves; order Passeriformes; family Passerellidae; genus Ammospiza; species Ammospiza caudacuta. Next base: position 10,840,532 of record NC_080607.1, read on the forward strand.
TGGGGCCCATAGCAGACAGAGGCTTTTTTGAAAATCTCAATTGACACTTCCCTATTAATATTAAAGATCTGTCTGGTTTTTGCAAGCCATCTTTATTTCAGGCCTGATTCATTTATCAAATGCTCACAGATCAGCCAAAGGCCAGGGCAGTACATGGGAGTGTGTTAACACATCCACTCTTGGATTGCCAAAACATTATCCAATTATTTATGCTGATGCCAGCTGCTTGGAACATGGAAAGCCTTTCATACAGAAAAAACTCTGGTAAAGAAACAATGAAATGAGGATAGCTGAAGATGTCTTCCCAGGCTGGGTGAGACAGAGACACAAAGGAATCATCACAAATGCACACCTAAACACTTTACAAACATGAATATATCAAGGGATGAAGTCTTTGTAGTCCCAGGAATAGAGGCAGAGGGTGTCTTTTTGTTTTAAATCGGTTTTCTGACAGATTTCTTGAAGGAAGCACCACAAAACTGCTGTAAGCCCTTAACTACAAGTGCTACCAGCCACTAGATGTCCCAGAGCTGCACTCAAACTGCACCCATCAGCTGCAGACAGAGGGAGGGCAAACTTGGCAGTGCAGGAGACAAGGTATAATTTAACAGACTCGCTGATTTGTCTGGAATCAGCACACATATGTCCTCTTTAGGGCTTGTGTTGTACCTCTGATGGTGCAAAGAAATAAGGGATCTGAACAGATAGATGTGAGGAAGAGTTTCCACATCCCAAAGCTGGTCTTGCTTCATTTATTGTTTCTTTTAAACAAGGGTACAGCAACACTGCTGCCACATCAGGAAAGCAAAGAGGGGTGGGAAAACTGACACTTCAGTGTTAATGAACTCCTCAGAACTGCAATATGGAAGAGCAGAAGGCAAATATTTCTGATCTTGTCAAGCTGGTGTAACTGTGGATCTGCACATGCACATGAAGGTGCAATGTCAAGTTGCTTTTCTTTTGCTGTTCCTCATTTGTGGTTTAGCATCTCTGCTCAGCAAGCTGCAATGATGCAAGTTTCTATACACACGTGCACTGTTTTGTGCCCACTGTTTCTCCTTAATTTTATTGCTTTGCTATAATATTCAGAAGTGTTGTGATTTGGCATTTGACCCAGGAGAAAGTTGTGAACAGCTCACTCAGAGAAAAAGTCCAGAAAATGGCTCAAGCATGGCTTGTGTTCCTTCCACACAGAAGTGGTTTAGAAACATTCACTTTTCTGACATCCTGATGCCCACAGGGCCTCCCTCAGCCTATGTTTAACCTCCCTCCACCTCCAGTTCTTGGCTAATTCTTCTCTCTGAACAATCTTTGTGATGATCAGCCATATCTCTGCTTGTATGAAGCCTTCTGCAGCACTGGAGTGTTGTGTTAGAGCTCCCCTATTTCTCTTCTCCCTGTTGCCCTGCTGCATGATCCACCTGATCCATCCCAAGCAAAATAACTTTGCCTGATATGCACAGCATATCCTGGCACTGCTCTGAACACACCCTCACACATAGCTGGGATTTTGGGGTGCTCAGAAACCCTGGGGAAAAGTCCTCAAAGCCCACTGCTCTGCCTCCTGCTTGAAGTCATCTCCTACACGTGATTTTTTCCTGTTTATCAGGGAAAACAGACTGTGATCCTGCAATGCTCCCAAATCTGCCTCTTTCCTATGGCACTCACTTGCCACACAATTGTTATTTCTTCTCTGTCAGAGCAGTAATTTAATAACACATGCCAGGATCCAGCCAGCATGTCCAATAAAGGAACAGAAGCAATTTAATGCGATTCATGGTCAGGACTAATCATGACAGGACTAATTCTTTGGCATTCATTCCTCAGAGTAAAAAGTCAAGGAAAAAATATATTCTTGATTAGATTCTAAGAAAGTAGAAGAGTCCATAACCTCTTCACAGGCAGAAAGGAAGGGAAATGAATCCAGGACATATTTTTTTTATAAGTGACCCCCTGCACTGCTGGATGAGGAGGGAGAAAGGACTGTGTCAGAGAGAACTGTGGTGCTGCACTTGCCTCCTCTAAACCATTCCTTCCAGAGTGTAAAAAATTTCAGGAGACAAGGCTGGATGTGACAGTAAAAGGTTCTTGAGGTACCGTGGTATCTTGCTTGCTTCCCCTTGATACATCAACTACTAAGCAGGGTGAGATAGAAATGGGGTTTTGGATGCAGAAAGGTTGCATGGGGACATCTGCTCTCCATTCTGGTGCAGAATGGTGGTGCCATTTGTGCTTGGCAGGTCCTGAGGATGAATGAGAGAGAACTAATGAGAACATCAGAAAGAAACCATTTATTAATGCTTCCCTTGCTAGGAAAATCCATCGTGTCAGTCTCCTGTTCCTTCTACCTTACACCTCCATGACACTGGGTGACATTTTTAGCTTAGTCATTTTATCAAGGCTGTGAGATAAATCACTGCCCAGTGTGGGAAATGAGCTCAGCAACATTTATAGCAGTGTGGGGTCTCATGAAATCTTAATTCAATGACCTTTGAGTAAGAATAGAGGCAAATATACACCCCTGTCAGGCAACCACATCCTGGACTCCATCAAATCCTGCCATCTACTGCTCTGGCTGTTCTGATCCTGTGCTGCACACCAGCCCAGGTCTCTGCTTCAGTCAGTGCTCAGGAGTGCTCAGAGAGTTCATTTCTGCAGCCAAAGCTGCAGGCAGGAGGGATGAAACCCTTTCCCAGGGTGCAGCAGTGCTGGTGACAGAGCTGATGGTTAATGCCATCTAAAGGCAGGAGAGGCTGCAGCCCTGCTCTTCTGAAGCCTGCCTGTGACCATAGGAGCCACAATCAAGACCTGTTGCAGCATTATCACATCACATTCATCTGACAAAGCTGTCATTTTGCACTTTGGGCCTGGGGAAGCCCCATGGTGGGCAGGATGGCAGCCAAGCCTCGATGTATGCATGATGTGACAACCCTGTCACAGTGCCTAGGGACCTCCTGTGGCATGTCTGGCCCTGTGGTTAATGGCATTAACCCAGGCAATAACTGTGAGGGATCAGGACAATGTTGTGGGAACTGCACCTCAAAATCTCAGCAATGACAAGTCCACAGTGCAGCTGCACAGAGCTTGTGACCAGCAGGCAGCAAAACAAAGCACAGAGGCTGTTACACTCTGGTTGTCAGAGGACTGATGTTATGGTCCTTTATAACACATCCCTTCCCTTCAGTGCCTCTTTATCTGCCCACTTCTCTTTCTCTGACCAAGCCTCTGTGCTCTTCTCTTCACATATATCTAAATAAAGAAAGAAATCAGAAGAAACAGTGGAGCAGCAGTGATGCCACTATTCCCGTGATCATCATTATTTGTCATATCTACCCTCAGTTATGGTTTGTTTGTGCTGGGTTTTATCCAAAAGCATGGGAATAAGATATTCCTCACCAGAGGGAACACAGAGTGCAGTTTAGGATGTGATGCAACAGGTGGGGGTGTTTCAGGCTGGCAGGGACCATCTCTCCCTGCTTGGCTGGGTGGCAAATCTCTCTGGCCCTGGGCAGGAGGCAGCCAGGGAGCCTCTCACCTGCAAGGAAGCAAAGGCAAAGCGTTTGGTGTCAGCTCAGCCCGGTGACAAGGAGAGGAGCACTCCTCAGAAGTGCAGGAGTGGCTTTGCCAGGAAGCTGAACTCCTGGGTGGTGGGACATGGCTGTCAGGAAGCCCGGCCAAATGTCTCAGAGAGCCTGTGACGTGGCTCTGCCTCTCCACCACACACACACCATCTGCCACCAGCCGTCCCCAGGCACAGCCTCAACGTGTGCCTGCTCGCAAAGCAAGGCTACAATTAGCTCTGGGAGAAGGAGGCTGGTACCAAATGCCACCCCACACGAGCTCTGAACTGAGGTGGGGGCACTGCACGGTGCTCTGGCCACCAGTCTGCCCAGTTCACACAACCACCATGTCCACGGGGCAAAATACTTCCTCATCAGTGGCTTTCTCACTAAAGTCTGAAGAAACTTCCCTAAAGAGAGAGAGAGGAGAGAGCTCACTGTGACAGGTTGACTCTGGGCTGTGTTGGGGTGGTGGAACACGTGCACGTGCAGCCCATTGCACCTTGGTTTGTTTGAGTAGATTTGGAGCTCAACTCCCCACCCAGCACAGGGTGCATCAAACTGCTGATTCCTCTGCCAGCCTCATTCCTCTTCTGCAGCTCAGGCACTCCTGATTTCCCCATGAGATGCTGCAGGGATGGGTCTGCCTTCCATCCACACTGTGGCTTTGGAATGCACAGCCCAGCATTCCCTCTGGTCCCTGCCATGGGTGCACAAGGTAGGCTGGAACTGGTGTTTGCTTTCTATAGGGCCTGTCTCCCACATGCCCTTTGCTTTCTTGATGGTAGAACTCCCCCTGAACTAGAAGAATTTGCCATTTTAATTGAAAACTATTATTGATGAGGGTGTCATAGATTTTACTGTTCTCTACCCTCTCCCTTTCCTCTCTTAATTTTCTTGCTGTTGGAGACAGCCATCTGCTCTTCCTGCCCCAGGGCTCAGCCCTTGGGATTATAATATCTCCAAGCAGTCCTGAGTACAGGAAAGCTATGAGCCAGTAGACTTTGTGAGCACCAGAGTGAGGAAGCCTCATGGGAACAGAGTGAGAAATAGCAGGCCCAGCTTAATCATCATCTTGGTGCTCTCCCCTCACTTGGGAAGCTGAGACCGGCGGCAGAGAGAAGCTGCTCTGTGTAATCACTGCTGCACATGGAAAACCTGTGCCAGGCATCTTTCTTGGTTCCCAGGCTGCTTGGCACCTGTCTGCCACCCAGCTCAAATCCAGAAACTTTGCAAAGCAAAAGAATGCCAATCTTCTGAACTGCTTAGTAGTGAGTTCCTTCCCAAGATGGGAAATGTGGCTTTCAATGCAGCTCCTGTTCTCCAGGGGTTTATGGTGATCAGCTGCAGCCTGACAGTGCTGTGAGGACTCCAGCAAAGCCCAGATCTCTGGCACAGTCAGCAGAGGCTGGACAGAAAGAGCTGGAAGCTTAGGATTGCCCCTTGTCTGTCCTTCTGCAGACTGGGGCTCTGGTGCAGCTTCATGGGGCTGATAACTGGTGATAAGGACAGGCTCCAAATCTGCTCAGTCAACATGGACCTGCTGCACTGCTTCATGGGCACCTCACAGAGCTGAGGGATGGGGCTGATAACCTGCTGCACAGTGAGGGATGGGGCTGATAACTGCTGCACTGCTTCATGGGCACCTCACAGAGCTGGAAGGACTCAGCCCCAGGACTCTTCATCAAAAGGGTGGAATGTCAAGTCCAGCTTGGCCAGGAAAATCAATTCCTTCCTGCCCAAAGGTGGGGTGAGTTCAGCAGGCTGTGCAGTGGACAGTCAGCTGTTTCGGACAGTCAGCTGTTTGTTGGAGAGTAGGGTTGAGCTCCACCATCCAGGGCATTTTCCCTCCTCCCTCAGGAAACAGAACTGTGCTCCACTTTTTCCTCTAAGAACTTTCTTTTCTCCCTGCAGTCTTTAGTTAACGAGACTTCCCCGCTCCAGAAACTCTGAAAAAAATGGTAAATTGTTGCCAACTTTCTTCAAGATTCCATTACAAGGAGTCCAATAAAGCACAAGAATAGACCTGATTTGCTAGAAAGTAGGACTTTTTTTCCCCCTAGAGCTTGTTCCTATTGCCACAGAGAAAGCTCCAACACAGTCATCCACCTGCACCTGGGAGTGTGGTAGGAACAAGCCCAGAGGAGGTGGTGGATCCCTGGCTCAGCAGAGCTCCTGGAGTGCTGGCAAAGGGCTCCATGCTGCTGCTCTGTTCACAATCACCTGGTGGGATTTCCAAGTAGGGCAGATGTACATGAACTCCATTTCTCTGACCCTCCTGTCAGGTATTAGATGTACATGCTGGAGATTGTGTCTGTAAAGGATTGTTGTAAACAGAAACTTTATATCAAACAAGAAGAGGTGACAAGGAATGAGCCACAAACAACCTTCCAAAGAGGGAGCTGGGTGTCTGCGAGTTTTCAGGTCCCGGCAGAGTGTTGTACTACTGAGGTGGAAATATGGAAGTTCCACAGCTCCACACCCGGTCAGGTCGCTGTGTCCAGCCCAGGAGCAGCTAGAGCCCACCTGGACTCCCTGGGGAGGGCATCCACACAATCCCATGTTTACAAAATGCCCATGTAGTGCTGGAGCTGGACACACTGGGATGAGTGCCTGTGCCAGGGAAATGCACTCACTCAGGGTGACAGGCTGCCTGCAGCCCTGCACAGGTGTGTAGGACAGGAAACCAAGGAGAACAAATATCCTGTTCAAATACTGGAAGACAGTGTGTAATTACCTGAGCTGGGAGCTGGCCAGGATTCCGGGAGCCATAGTGCTGCAAGAGCAAAAGATGAAACACGTGAGGGAGTGATGGATGGGGGAGATGGGTACCAGAGAACCAGGCACAGATTTTTACTCTCTTTAGGAAGGCAGCATCTCTGCACTGTGCCCATTGCTGGAGCTTTGACCCAGCAAGGATGGAGAGAGAGATGTGTGTGCCTGCTGCACCCTTCCCAGCCTCTCCATTGCCCTGCAGAGCTGGGGATGTGCCCAGGGGATGCTCTGGCCCAGGTACCCCTTGTACCATCCCTCACTGCTGTGTCCCAGCCACAGCCCCTCACACAGAGCCCTCAGCAGCTCCACAGGACTCTGTGCACTGGGCATGTCACACCCTGTGCCAGGCCCAAGGTGCATCCACACCCGCACACGGCTGGAATGGCACAAAGCATTTCAGCCAAAGCAATCCCAGAATCTGGTGAGGAATGCAGATGGGTTGGAGCAATGCATCACAAAACCCTTTGGGGCAGAGCAGGGAGTCAGAGCCTTCAGTTGATTGTGGGAAACCTCTGTCCCAGGCCTGTGGTGCTTGCAGAGACCAGCCCACAGTTCCCTCTGTGGAGAAGTGTCAGCCTCCACCATCTCTTCCTTCCCATCCACATCTCCACATATCCCATCACACTTTTCAAGAACCGTTTTTCTCCTTAATCACCAGCCCCAAGTTTCAAAGTTAATTGGGGCTGGTGAGGTATAAATAGATGCTGGACCAGATGGAAACTCTGTCGTGATTTATAGCTCACTGAGCCATCACATGTTCCACTTGTACTCTGAGCAAGGGCACCATTAATTATGACACTGCCCAGGCAGATCACAGGGGAGGTTACAACAATGATTTTCAAGCTGAGCACTTAAATATAACCAGGTTGTGACGTTTTGCTGAGTGTGTGAGATGCAGACAGGACCTGCTTGTTGCAGTGGCACCATTTCCAGAGCATTTCTCCAGTGAGCCCCAGGGGAGCTCATGAAGCAGCTATTTTGGTGACTTTTGCATGGACAGAGCCAACACAGCCAGTCCTTTGCAGGGTCTTGTCTTTGTCCAGGCAAACTGCAATAAAGCTGAGGGATATTTTCTAAGTCCTGTGAAGGGAGAAGGGAGAACTGTGCACTCCTGGCCTGAGGAAACCAGAAAAAGAAAGGAGATGTGGGCACCCCATGCTACAAGCTCTGTGTCCTTGCCTCCATGGACCATCATACACCACCCCAGGGCTGCAGTCCAGGCTGATGAGAGCAGAGGAGAGGGACATCTCCTGAGCAGTGTTTTCAGGGGGATGCAAGGATCAAAGGACTTGCTGGAGGTCATCTGGGAGGGTCTGGTGCTGCACCAGTTCTCCTGAGTTTTTCAGGCCTCTTTTTATCACTGCCTGTTTCTCCTTGTAGCCCACGCTTAAAACTTCTATTCAGTTATCCATTGTGAATTGGGATTTTGCTAATTACTGGAAGAAAGGGAAGCTCAGGGCAGAGGGGTTGACTAGTCCTGCCTTTCCCCAAACCCGTTCTGCCTCAGGAACACACTCCCCATCACTTGTGAAGCACCCAGTTCAACAAGAGTGTGCAGTTGTCCTGATTTTCCTGGAACCTGCTGCTCAGAGGTAAAATGAGAACACAAGCCCCAGCCTGCTCTTGCTTTTCAAAAGTATTGACCTCTTGCATTCCCTGCACAGTGCAGCTTCAAAATTCAGACATGTGTCACACCCTGCTGCCAGATAGAGAAATCTTTACGAAATCTTCCTTGGGAACTCTTTGCATGACAAACTGAATAAGATGTGCAATTACAGAGCCATGATTTAAGAACTTAAAACCCAGCTAAGCTCAATAGAAGGTATCAGACTTAAAAACAATACGTAGGGAGAATTTAATCTTGCAGGGACTGCAGTTATTTGAGGGGAGAGATTGTGTTTGGGATTAAGAGTCAAATTACTCCACAAGTTTTTATTAAACCTTTATATTTTCAGCTCTACCTTCTTACAGCTGTTTTGGGACAGGAGCTTGATTTTATGATGGGCATAAATCCCCCTGAAATAGTTTGGATTCTCTGAAACAGGCAAAACATTAACAAAATGGATTTGGACTTTATCTGGGCTGCTGACGACTTAGAGCCCACACAAGCATTTCATTAAGGCATGCAATTTTCCAGAAAGCAAAAAGAGATCTAAAAAAAATATCTAATTTCCCTAGTGTTCCTTAAAACCCCAGAGAAGCCTTGAGCACATACACACACCCCTTGCTGTTCTGCATGCACACTCCTGCTGGGAAGTGCATGTCTGAGCATCCTTGTTTTGAATGGATCCCAGCTGACACACCACAGAAACATTCACTTGGGAAGCAACCTCTGATTGTCTTAGAGCTCCAGGCAACACAGCCCAGCTCCTCTGGGGGGATGCTGGGTGGGGTGGATGCACAGACAGGGCTCTGTCAGTGCCTGGATCTCAGGATCTCTGCTGGTCACAGTGACTCTGAGATATGTTCGAGTCTCTTTTTCCCAGCCCAGCTGTCAAAGAAGGAGTCAGAATTCTTCTGTTCTCATTCTTAAGGTTGTTTATTATTTCTTATCCATAATATTCTTTCTCTGACCTGCTGAGATCTGTCTGGCAGGTCAGGTTGAGGCATACTGGTGTCATCTTTTTAAAATAAAAACTACGTGTACATTATTTACTATAACTTCCCAACACCTATCACCTATGTTACACAATGAGCTTCTACCCTAAACCAATCTAAAAATACCAACATCACCCAGAAGATGGAGGCTAGGAAGAAGAAGGAAAACGGACAAGAATGCCCACATTCCTCAATCTTGGGACCCTGAGCCCCCATTCTAAAAACCCCAAAATCTATTTTTCACCCTGTGATAAATTCACTACCAATCTACTTAAATTTTCATGGCTTGTAAATCCTCATATAAGGTTGGTAATTTTTCCCATGGGTCAAGATCAAAGGCACAGGGTCTTGGTCTCTGTGCCAAGGTCTTTGAGACCCCTGGGCAGGGGCTGGAGCCCTCCAGGGCAGCCAGAGGAATTTCCTGGGTTCCAACACCTGGATGGCCACAGTTCTGGCTGGACACAGGATGTGTATCAAATACAGGCTGACCCCAGTGTCTGGGGATGATGGGCATCTGACTCCATTAATTGAATACTGAATAATTGCTTTATTTAAACTATATTATATTATATTATATTATATTAATACTATATTGTAACTATACTATATTAAAGAGATACTATACAAAAGATACTAAATAAAAACCTGTGACTGTCTCCAGACAGCCAGGACACAGCTTGGACCAACTGGCCAAGGAAACAAAACAATCCTCCGCAGAATCCAATTCACAAATCACTTCAGGTAAACAATCTTCCTAACACATTCCACAGGTGCAAAAACAACAGGAGCAGAGAATACAGATAAGAATTGTTTTCTCTTCTCTGAGGCTTCTCGCTGACTTTCCCAAAAGATATCCTTGTGAAAAGTTGTGCCTGCTTGCTCTCTGTGGAGAGAGCTGTGGTTGCAGATGTGGTTTTATGGTGGTGGGAGGCTGGGGGCTCAGGGGCTCACACCTGTGATTGTATCTACAAATTTCCATCTTCCACCTGACAAATTAATCCAAGCACACAGACATCATGTCCTGGTGTGCAGTGGATGTATCTGTGCAAGACAAATGTTTGGTTTTGAGTGAGCATCATTGCTGTAGCAGAGAGGGCAGGAGCTGAGACAAATGCTTTTCCTCATTGATGCCTCTGATTCAATGGGGTTTTATTCAGCTAGCAGCCAACTCGGGGACTGGGAGCTGACCTCAGAGCTGAATGGAGCTGGCTGTCCCCAGCTGCAGGGTGGCATCCCTCTCCAGCTGTATGGAGGGTAATGTCATGCTATCAAAACATCTCTTCCTGCAAAAATACCTGGGAAAGAAAAAATGAGTGTCTGTGGTTTGATGCAGGCAGTGCTGGCCTGGAGGTCCCTGTGCAGCAGCTCCCTGCAGCTCATCCTTGGTGCCATCACCCAGCAGCAAGTGCTCTTCTTGCCAGTGATACTGAACAAACACACTCCTCTCTCTGCATCTCTGCAAGTGGGGTGACAAATGCAAAGTGCTTTAAGGCCCTCTGTGGGAAATAACTCACTCCTGTTGCCAGACCTGAGTGTGTGAACATCATTTTGTCTACAGGGACTGCAGGTCCATGCCAGGTGAACATGGGTATAGACCACATGTTATTAAATGAAACACAGAGGCCGGGAGAAGGAAGGAGCAGTCTGAGATGGGGAGCAAAACACCAAACACACACTGAGGTGTTTGCAGGTCTGATCCACGGCACAGAAACCTTTCTCTGCTGTGTCTCTGCAGTGGATCTGTGCCAGCTCCCCACAGGCAGGGCTCCTGTGCAGGCTGTGAGTCCCTGACAGGCCAGGCACTGTCACAGCTGACATGGCAGGAGGAGAAATGCTTCTGTCTCCTTCTGCTCTGCTCCCTGTCCCCTCCTGCTCTGCTCCCTGTTCCCTCCTGCTGCTCTGCCCCTGTCCCCTCCTGCTCTCCTCCCTGTCCCCTCTTGCTCTGCCCCTGTACCCTCCTGCCCTCCTCCCTGTCCCCTCCTGCTCTGCTCCCTGTCCTCTCCTGCTGCCATGCTGCTGTCTCACCCACTGCTCCATAATGGCTCCTCTTCCCAGCTCTGTTTGCTCCTTCCAGCCCAGCTCAGCTGCTTTATTCCTGTGGGGATTCTCATGGTGTCCTTAATTTTCTGAGTCTGGCCAATTCCAGCTTGTGCCAGGTCCCAAGGACCTTTTCACCTTTGCACTTTTCATTTGGAAAGGATGAGGCAAAGTGGGGCAGCATTGTGCACCAGGGAGGCTGAGGTGGGTACCAGGGAGCTGCACCTCTGAAAGCATCCTGGGTACATGGATTGTTATTATTATTAAATGTTATTTGAGGAGTAGTGTGGTAACACACTGCCATGAAATTGTCCTTGTCACCACGGCTGTGTCACCTGCCATCACAGGCTGATCCAGGCAAAGGCCCCATTCTGTCCAACAGCTGTGCAAATGCTGTTTGCAATCCCTGGCCTGCAGCACCATCCTCCCTGCCCATCCCTGCTTTTGTGCTGGGCAGCAGAGAGGCAAAGGGCAGGGAAATATTCACCAGGTTCAGGGCTGGCTTCATACCTGGTTCTCTCAGCAGGATGAGCACTTCTCATTTATGACAGAGGGAAGTAATTTGATGTTTTCTGCTGGCTGCACTCTTCTATCAGCCTGACCCTAACCCTGGTGGTGTGAAGCACTGGCTCTGTGGAGGCAGCTGGCAGGAAAGGAAGACAAGGGCCCTTCCTTGCAGCCCCTTTGCCCAAGCAGCACCATCCTGGCGCAGGGCTGCTCCCTCCTCCCCAAGCCAGCTCCTTGCCAGTGACCCTGGCTCACTCCCACTGCGGTGCTGCTGCTCTGGGTGATTAATTCACTGTGAGTAATTTTGGAGCAGATGATCTCATTCACGTGGTTCCTGCTATTTCCCTGGCAGAGTGGAGAGGAGAGGAGAGGAGAGGAGAGGAGAGGAGAGGAGAGGAGAGGAGAGGAGAGGAGAGGAGAGGAGAGGAGAGGAGAGGAGAGGAGAGGAGAGGAGAGGAGAGGAGAGGAGAGGAAACATGATGTCCATGGGAGCTGTCCCTCTGTACATGCTCAGGAAGCCCAGCTCCAGTTTGATGACCACTTAGTGGTACAGTGCTACAGGCAGAGCGGAAGAAAATTTGCTGGCAAATTGGTTTCTCCCAATAGAGAGCAATTTGATCATTTAGCACGATAGGAGCTCACTTATGGCTTTGTAACAAGGCCAGCATTTGGGGCAGCAAGTGGCTCCTGTGGCTGAGGAGCAGCCTGTCTTGCTGGGCTCCTGGGGGGCTGGGGAGGGCCCCAAATGTAGGATGTGGCACTGGAACTCTGGGCCCTTGGAGACTGCCAAGTTCTGCCCCTCCAGGGGCTGGGGAAGCTTTGTGAGGAGCTGCAGGGACTCCCTGCAGTCCACAGTTACCAGTAGGAAAGCCCAGTGGATTTAGAAGCCTCCAGCTGCCTGCTGAGAGAGTCAGAGATGTTAAAGAAACCTTTAAAGTGAGGCCATGTTTGGACCTGCACTGAGGTGGCTGCTCCTCACTGGCAGCACGGTGGGTGAAGGGAGAGCGAGGGCAGCAGCACTGCCCTGTCCCGGGGTGCACCACGAGCAAACTGGAGTGAACCCTCTGAAATGGGATGAGATTAACAAAGCAGCTGAATTATTCTAAGCTAATAAACTACCAAGTCCAGATGGCTCCCACTATGAATACTATTAAACAGAAAAACTCAGGGTAAATTAGGAGATTTGAAGCGAAGGCTTTTCTTGTACAGAAGATGCTCTGTGGGGTGAGCAACAGTCTCCTCTCCCTGGCTACCTCCAGGGACAGAGATTTGGTGCTGTTTTTCAGCCCTGGATAAAAAGAGCATGTGCTCCTTTTAACTCAATTTCTGCTGTCTTTCCCTTGGAAACCATGCCTGTTGCCTCCTGGCAGTGCCAGGCTCAGAGCCATGGGGGCATCTTCCTGCCACACACATGCCCCAGCTGCCTGGGATCCATGGGCAAAATTATTTCCCATCCCCAGGAGTGATGTGAGCCCCCAGCCATTTCTGTGTTGGCCCCCTCCCACTGTCTGATAGGATCCCACTCAAAGACTTTCAGCTAAGGGAGTAGAAAACATGAATTTGGTGCCTGAAATCATCAGCAGCAGCCCTGTGCTGTGTTTGCCGTGGGAAGGGCTGGGCTGTATCCCTGCATGGAGAGGCTCAGCAGGAGGCTGCATTTGAGGGCCAGATCCAAACCACAGCGTGCCAAGGGCTGTTTGTCCATCCCCCAGCCTGGGAAGTGGATCCAGAGGCAGTGAGTGGCGGCAGAGCTGGGGCAGCCCCAGCCCTGAGCAGCTGCAGGCAGTGAGGCAATGCTTACTAGGGTTCAGGGCACCTGGGACATCTGTGCCATGCAGAGAGGAGTGACAGCTTGTGTCATGGGGCTGGCACCTGCCAGAGCAGCTCAGGGCAGGGCAGCAGAGCAGGCAGGACCCAGTGGGTGCTTAGAGACACAACATTTCCTGCCCACTGTGGGGTCTGGCTGAGGACGGACATTTAAAGCACGTCCTTGTTCCAAGAGGGAGAAGAAACCACAGCAGGGAGAGAAGGAGCTGGTTTTGCTCCATCCACAGTGCCTGGGGCAAGAGATGGCTGATGTGTTTAGTGTCTGAATTACCCTGATGAGATGTATAAGCTTGTTATTTGTTTTAATTAATGAGAAGGAAACTGTTAGAGTGCCAGAAAGTGTGAAGAGAGGGGGAGCAGAGAGGGGAGATGGGGACATTTGGAAGTGAAGGATCCTATTAATATCTCTGCTGTTGAATGAAAGGTCATTAATGATCCAAAGAAAAATGAGAGTGGAGAAAAACAAGAGAACCAAATCCCTCCCTGCCTCCCATCACCCACGTTGTTAACAGAACATCTTCCAAGCCCTGCTGCAGTCCTGCTGCCCCTTGTTCTCTGCTTTTTTTCTGCTGCCTTTAATCTGCCACCCTCCCCTTGGTGCTGGATGGGGTGGGAGGGTTTCAGGGAAGATGAGAGCTGGTGCCTCACAACACTGACTCCTCAAAACTGCATCCTCCTGCTGAGATCCACAGCAATGTCTCCTGCCTTTGTCCCAGGACCTCACCTGTCCTGGGAAGTCTTGATTTCTGCTGAAAGTATTGAAATACCAGCCTTGGAGTGATGTTTGACAGGCAAAGGTGCTGCAGCAGGCAGAGAAACCTTCCTTGGTTTATTTCCCTAATTTTTTCTGCTTTTTTCAAGGTTTCCATGACCAGTGTGTGTTCCCAGCCCTGTGCTTGCCCAGGAATTGGTTTGTCACGCCTGAGGTGGAAGCAAACACAGATTAAATTTAAGCTATTTGTTCAGTACCTCAGTTACGCAATTGGACATCACAGATTAGAGAAGGTGACCTCCTGTAGCACAGGGGGGATTTAGTGAGATGTTTGAGCAAATATTACACTTCCTGGGATCCAGCACAGCTCAGGATAAAGCACAAAAAGGGACTGGCTGGCTGCCTCCCTGCACAAGCACCTGAACCCCAGTGATCTCTGCCTTCCCTCAGAGCCTCAGGCTGGAGGACCCAGGATCTCCAAAGCAGGGCCAGCCCTGGCTCTTTTTGCAAGGAGGAAAAGGAGAAAAGAAAAGATAAATGGAAGGAGAAGGGGGGGAATTAGCCTTTGCAGGGTCTCAACCACCTGCTAAACATGACCAGCCCAGGAGATACAGGGTTTTGTTCCAGTCACCATCACCCTGAGGCCTTCATGGTGTTGGTAAATCCAAGGCTTGAGGCTCTTGCTTGCTGCAAGGAGGCTCCCACGGACAGGGCTGGTCTGAGGGCTGTGGCAGTGGGTGGGGAGCAGGCAGAGCAGAGGACACAGCTCGAAGGATCACAGAAAGGTTCATTTGCTCAAGAGGCTACCAATGGACCAGCACTTTAAAATTTCAATCCGTGTGCTTAAAAAAAGAACAGAAAGGAAAGGAGCCAGCCAGGCTTGGTGGTTGCACTGCAAACTGTCAGTGTGTGTTTGTGGAAAGGCTTTTGACTGACAGCAAAGTTGTCAGAGGCCCCTGACGTCAGAGCAGCACAGCGAGGTGCCGAGGGAGCCGAGGGCACCATTGCCAACGGCAACAGCAGCATCAGCTCTTCTGGGTAGCTCTGAGCCCTCCTCCTCTTCCTCCTCCTCCTCCTCCTGGGCTCGGTTTTGGAGCAGACAAGCAGGCTGCCCCAGCACTGATGTGTACCTGCTGCCTGAGGAGCTCCCAGGTGGAGGAGGGAAGGGGAGATGCTCCCTGGATGCTGCATGGCTCTGTGGCCATGGATGTTTGAGAGGGTGACATCCTGGCACAGGCAGGGCAATGCCCAGTGCCAGCTCCTTATCCCTGAGCCCTGATCCCCACGGGCTGGGACAGGCTGGGCTCAGCCTGCACCTGGAAAGGGAGAGGGAAGGGGAGCTGGGATCTCACACAGCACCGAGCCAGAACAGGGCCTGCCTTGCACTTCCCACAGCCCTCCCACTCCTCCAAACCTCACCCAGGGTTTTGCCCACCCAAGTGCTCCACAGCCCCTTCTGTGGCATCAGAAAATTCCTGAATGTGCCAAGTGCCAGAGTGTAACACTAACCCAGGGCCTTCCCACTCTCCTTGCCTGGTTCTGTGCCACCTCCCACACGACCTGAACAAAACCAGGGCTCTACCTGAACAAACCAGGCAAACCAGATGGAGACCAAACCTGTTTCTGCATGCTTTGGCACTGAAAAAATTACAGTATCTGTGGTCATGGCAAGAGCAGGGCAGAGCTGGGATGGAGGGGGAGGCTGGGGCGAAGGCAGCACGGATGGCTCATGTTTGCTCTCTTGATGTGAGGTCTTGCAAATGGAAATGATTCTCCAGGAGCATCTGTTCCTCAGGCAGGGGCTGTACCATTGCAGGCATCCTCCAGAGACCCCCCTGGCACACTGTGCAGATAAATAAATCAATAAAAGCAGTGGCTGCAGGAAGGGATTTGGCCTTCTTGTCTTGGAAACACCTGGGTCACTCAGAATAATCACCCTGTGGCCGTGGCTGGGTGGGTTTTCAGAGCCCTGAGACACCTGCTTGCTGCTGAAGTGGTTCAGCCCATCTGTTTAATGCTGTGCTGGCTGCAAAATTGTTTCTCTGCTTCAGCTTTAAGTGATGAATTGTTGCCTGAAAGATTATCCTTTGTTTATCTCTGTTCCAGTGACCCCCTTTTCTGCCTCTCCTCTCCCCTCTGCCTGGGCATTGCAGCAGCCAGGGCAGAGGAGCAGGAGATGTGAGCATTCCCAGGCTGCTGATCTTTCCTCTGAGCCATCTCCATTTCCAGACACAATTCTGCCTCTTGTCCAGTTCATGATTTCTCCAGAACACACAGAGACTGGAAAGGAGTGCCTGAAATATGGAATAGCTGGGAGGAGAAGGGTGGGGAGGAGAAGGGCCCTGTGTGGGCACAGCCTGTGTCACTCCAGCACCTCAGTGCCAGCACTAAGGGCACCTCTGTGGCCCAGCTCAGAGGATTTCCTGCTTTCCCTGTGCCACAGAATGGTCTCTAGAGCAGGAATTTGCCAGCTTGATTTACATTTGAGATTAATTCCCTTAGAAACATCCTTGGGCCATAACTCTCTCAGAAGGGCCTCCCTGGTTGCTGTTGATATTTGCTGCCCCAAGATGTGCAGGATGTCTCTACTTCGGCCCATGCAGCTGAAGAACGAGTCTGGACTCTTCAGTTTTCGGTCTGGAGGTTGTTTATTAATTCTTATCTACAAAATTTTCTTCCTGCCCAGCCGAGATCTGCTCAGCAGGGCAGCCACAGGCACTCTGACCGCCCCTGAGGCAGTGTTGTCCTTTTATACTACAAACTACGTATAACATATTTACACTTAATTCCCAATACCCATCACCTGTGTTAGACAGTGCACTTCTACTCTAAACCAATCCCAAAGTGCCAACATCACTGCAGAGAATGGAGACCAAGAAGAAGAAGGAGAAAGGCTGGACACGCCCAGATTCCTCCATCTTGTCCCCATAACCCCCATACCAAAAATCCTAAAATCTACATTTTCACCCTGTGATCATTTTGTTATTACACCATTCAAACCTGTGACTTTCATGTCCTCATACAAAGTTGGCAACTTGCTCCAGGGGTCACAATCAAATCCCCAGGTGCTCTGGGCTGTGTGCCAGGGTCTCTGAGCCCCCTGGCGGGGTCCTCAGCAGCTCTGGGCACCCGGAGGGATGTGCTGAGTTCTGACAAGGCCCAAGTGTTTTCTCTCTGGAATCTGGCATGGCCTGCTGCTCTGTCAGTGCAGGTGTGAAACTGTTAAACATCCAAAGCCAGCTGGGTCTCTGACCTTAAACTGAAGGGAGCAGCAACCCCAAGTCCCAAAACCACCTCTGGGAGCCCCCACTTCATTTGTGTGCTCCTGAGAACTGCAGCCTGAATCCCTCTCTATATTCCTGACTCAGGAACCAGGTTTTCATGCAAATAAATTCAGAGAGGAAACGGAGCCATTACAGAAAGGATTGAATCTCACTGAGGAAGCTTTTTGCAAGAATAAAGTGATGAAGGGACAGGATGGATTAGTCTTTAATTTGGTTAAAGCTGGGGTGGCAAATCTGCAGAAGGTCACAGTGACACTAAACAAGTGTCTTGTATTAAACCCAGCTCAAGTTTTCATGTCTTGGTAAAAGAGCTGGAGCATCTATAACTAGTAACAGGTTATTTTTGGCATCCCAACCTATTTTGTAGCTCCCAGGAGGACAAAACTGCTTCTCTTTGACTTTGCAAAGCCTGGATTTCTTTTTGTGTCGGCAGGATGCTGGGATCTGCATTTAAATTCTTCTGACACTGCCTGTCTTAACAAAAACTCCCAGGTCCAAGCAATTACTGCTCTTGCTTGCTTTGCCTGTCCAGTCTAGATGAGGGCTGTGTTCAAAATAACAACACAAAAGCTTTGTTGAGTGACCAGCTCTGAGGGGATTTGAAAGACATGTAGATGTGGTGTTGTCACAGACCTATTTTATGAAAAATCCTTTTGTTAGGATCTTTTCTCCTGAGAAGCTGCTTTGGAATGTGATTTTGCTGCTTTGGAATGTGATTTGGAGAATTGTTTACCCAGCATGTGAAATTGTTTTTACTTGATGACCAATGACAGCCACCTGTGTCGAGGCTGTGAGCAGTCACAAGATTTTATTATTATTCCATTCTTTGCTTTGCTAGCCTTCTGATGAAATCTTTTCTTCTATTCTTTTAGTAAAGTTTTAATATATCATTTTCTTTTAATATAATATATATAAAATAAAATAATAAATCAGCTTTCTGAAACATGGAGTCAAGATTCTCATCTCTTCCCTCATCCTGGGACCCCTGTGAACATCATTCCATGGTTTGTCTTGGAACATGGATTAGTGATGGTGTGGGCAGTGCTGGGTTAAACTGAGCTCAATGATTTTATGGGTCTCTTGAGTGATTCTGTGATTCAATTAAAAGGTGCCACAGCTCTAAAAAGCCTCAATCTTTGGTAGGCACAGTGCTACAAGAGGTTTTTGCCTCCTCACAGGTCTCAGGGGCTCAGACATTTGTTCAAGGGAATCAGCTCTGCTGCCAGAGCTGGGCCATCAGTGGTTACTGCTCTGTTATCAGACAGGTTTCCATGGCTCTCCCCCTTCCTGTGCTGTCCCTTCCTGTGGCCCAGCTGCACCCACACCATGTTCCCACTCTTCCTGAGGCTGTTTGCCAGATGGGTGCCAGATCTCCAGCTCTGCAATGCACAGTGTGACATCTGCTCTGCCTTCCCTCCTGCTTCTCCCAAGTGGGGATAGCCAGAAAAACACTGAAGCCAACACACACAGAGCCATCAAAATCAAAGTACTACACAAAATTTACTGCTTTTCACTGGAATTTTTGTTTTGAAACAAAACAAACAAACAAAAAATCTGGCAGAATCAAAACATCTTGTTTCAGTGTTTTCAGAAGAAAGAAAACCTTCCTGTTCTATTCTGAAAAGGCTTTTCACTGCTGAGATTGTTTCAGAAAAGAGCTAAATCAAGCAGAAAGCAAATTAAAAAATCGAAGTCTCTTGGAGATGGATCCAATTTCCAGATTTTTCCCTAACTGGCAGCCAAGAGGAGCAGTGCCCCTTGGGCATCCCAAGGTGCTGGTACAGCCCTGCTCTCCTCTGGCTCCCTGGGTGTTCATGGAGGGCACAGGGAAGAGCAGGGATGTGACCCAGGGCTAAAACCTGGGAAAACCAGGCAAAATCAGGGAAACCCTACTATTAGTGAGGAGCTTGTCCTCCTCTCATCAAGGACAAACCTCCAGAATAAAGCTGTGCATTGATGAGAGATACAGAGGACTCAAGATGTGACAAGATCAGATGTCCTAGAGGTGTTCAGACAGCTCCTGCCTCTGCTTGAGGAGGAACTGAGTGGATTTTCCATTGCACCAATGCCCAAAACACTCACAGAATAGAGGTGGGGACAGGAGTGTTCCCACCCTGTGAGTCCTGTGCCAGCAAGATGGGGACAGCAGAGCTGGTGCTGCAGCATCCTGCATCCCAGGTGATGGGAGGAGACCCTTCAGAGCTGGGGTACAGCTCACAGGCTGCTGCTGCAAAATCCATTATGGGAGAATTTACATGGAATTCAGGGCTCTGGCTCAACCCTGGTTACCCATTACCCAAACATCTCATCTCTTCCTATGTCCATTTCACATTTCCTTCACATATTTTGATGTAGGCCCCTCTAACACTCACTGGCACTATGGAAAGCAGCTTTGTTGGGAAGCAGAACCCCTGGCACAGGGAAGATGGGCAGATGCCTGCAGAGCCATCAGCTGGAGGTGGGGAAGGTGTGCGTGAGGGGAGCAGCTCCTGCTGGCTGCCCAGGGCTCCACATTGCGTGCATTTTGCCTTGGAAAACAAAACTCAGCATCTGCTCCAATGAGTGATTTGCCCAGGGCAGCAATGCATCTGCTGGAGCAGGAGCACATCTGTGCTCAAGGTAAAAGTGGAGCAGGCAGTGGAGCTGCACAGGAGCAGAGCGCGGTCCCAATGGGCCTGGGAAACCCGACATCTCCTGGGGTTACTCACCCAGGCACAGCTCTGCAGGAACTGACACATACAGCTTGAATTTCGCCCTTTGTTCAAGGAAAATGAAAGTGGATTCGAGCCCCTGAACCCCACAGTGAGCTGCCACAGATGCTGAGGAGTGCGTCATCTGCCCATTAAGACCTTGGGCAGGTGCTGCTGGATAAACAAAATCCTCATCTCCTGTGGTGCTGTGAATTTTAGAGACACAGGAGAGAAAGAAACAGACAAGGTGTTTACAAAATTAAAAAAACCCAAACAAACCAAAAC
This sequence comes from Ammospiza caudacuta, assembly GCF_027887145.1. Classification (NCBI taxonomy): domain Eukaryota; kingdom Metazoa; phylum Chordata; class Aves; order Passeriformes; family Passerellidae; genus Ammospiza; species Ammospiza caudacuta. The sequence continues at coordinate 10,860,807 of NC_080607.1, forward strand.
TAAACCTAGATCTCCAGGGAATGGATTGTGCTGTCCCCTCAGTCCATCAGGGATCCAGCCAGGAGCTGGAACAATCTGTGCTGATGCATCAGGAGCAGTGAATCCCCCCTGCCCATATTTCTACATCCCCCACAGTTTTACTGATATAAACCAAAAGCAATTTCAGACCTTGTAAAACAAGGTAGTTATCTCTACAGCCAGCCAGCAGCAGATTTATTGACCTCTAGGATGCATTCAAACCATATTTGCTTTCATATGACAAGTGTCCTGTTTTATTGAAGCAGCTTTTCAGCAGCCCTGAATCACTGCTGCAACTCCATTTTGTCAGAGGCAAACTGAAGACGTTTTCCACTAGAGTCAAGGCAACTCAGCACAATATCTTTGTGAAATGGGGGACATCAAACCATTAATGATAAGAATTGAAGTTAAAAAAGGGCAGATTTTCAGGCAATGATGATAAACACTTCAATAGCTGAACTCTAAAGTGAGGGAGTATTTTTGGCAGCAAAAGCAAAATATGGTAAACTGTTTTACAGTACTTTTACTAAGTATTTGAATGAGTAGGACTAATATTTTGAAGATTGGAAGCAATCTGAATGAACTTGAAAATTTTTCCTTGTGAAAAGTGTGAAACGCAGCCTGAATTGCATTAGGAATGCTGGCAACCATGCCCTGAAACAGACTGAAAAAAAGGGTGAATGATTTGATGAGACTGCAAATGTAAAAAAGAGTTGAAATTAAATGTGAAGAGGGGAATAAAAACAAGACGGGTGAGATAAGAAATGGAGTGATATATTCCAGTACTTGGGGTGAAATATAGTGTCTGTAAAAACATGAAAACATTATCTGGATTTTCACTGGTGCTACCAGTGTATCTTTATAGGCAGATGATAAGAAATATAATAACTCTGAAAGTACTAAAACAATCAATGTAAAAATATATTTCCAAGACATGCTTGTAGTGAATTTCATAGTGTGCTGCTTTAATTTTAAGCTTTCAGAAGATACACATTCTGCCCAATACAGAATCCCCTACATTTCCTTCTATATTTCCTTCTATAGTTTTCTATACTTAGAGATTTAAGAGAGGAGTTACAACACTTGAAGGAGCAGTCTGTTGATGGCATATATAGATAAGGCATTTTGAAAGGTAGAGCACTTTTGTCACTTTTTTAAAATTTTTTTTGGGACTGTCAGAAGACAGAATTGAGTTGTGAAGCTAAATGTGAGCTTGCTGGTGATAACTACAACAGGTCATTAAGATCTCTGTTTATTTTCAAGCAGATGCAATGTTTTAGGGTATTATGATCAAACATGTGTTGTCACTTGGTTGATCAGCACTGGCCTTGCTTTCAGTTTGTAGTTCCACAGTTTGAGTCACAGCTTTGAACTATTTGTCTCGTGTAGTGTTCTATAGACAATCTGTTAGGGGCTTCTTATGTAACATTATTCCTCTCAAGTTCAAGCAAGAAATGCTGCATCGTGAAGAATGTGCATAATGTATAACAAATTTAGCCCCTCTGCTAACTGCAGACAAGTGAATCTTCCTTTCCTTTGGGGACACAGTTATCACAGCCTGGAGGAAGGAGGAGGGAAAAGGCAAGGAAACAAGAGAAAGGGTTAAAGCAGCTTCTGTGGCAGAGCTATAAACATGGAAACACGTTTCACCAAGTTGTTGTTAGCACCTGAGGTGAAGAAAAGGAATTTTCTCCCTTCTCCATTGGCTCCTAGTGCCTTGCCCAGCACTGTGGGGCACAAAAACCCTTTAGGCTGACACCACCTTCAGTCCAGGTGCAGGCACAGGATGGGAACACATCTGAAATACCCTCAAGTGCTTGCAGGGATTTGTCCCCACAAATTCCAGTTGTGCTGCTCCTGCATCACCTCATTTCATAAATCTGCCAGTGTCCATCCAATCCCGGAGCAAATCCATTTGTTACAACATTTACAGGTACTAAAATCCATCTGTAGGAAGCCTCACAGAGGATTATTTCTGTCCTCTTACTAGAAACAGCAGACCCATTTAAAAGAGATATTTCACAGACTGGTTGCCTCCCAGGCTGGGAACTGTGTGCAAAGGGGCTGCAGTCCAAAAGCCACCAACTTCAGCAGCATCCATGGCCCTGGTGGGCCCCTCCTGCAAGGGAGCAGAAATGCTGGGATGAGGCAGGTGGCAGTGAGGACCTCCACATGGTTATATGTTCTGGCAACTGAAGGGCCCAAATCCTCACATTAAAACTAAATTAAATTACCATTCATTGGGCTGCTGAGAGGCCTCTGCTCTAAGGGATGGTTATGGCAGGGATTGCAGCAAAATCAGGAGGCTGGGGGTGGTTCTCTACCTCTGCTCTGCTCTGGTGAGACCACACCTGCAGGACTGCATCCTATAGTGTCAAGGCATCCCCAAATGAGCAATAATTAGCAGAGACTCCATGATTCACAGAAGGCTGATCAATAATAATCTTTATTAAGAAACCCATTTTTTCCTTTATAGACAGTTATCATACAGGTTGACCTAATTGGTCCTCCAATCCAAACACCATCACCATGGGCTAATTAAGAAACCACCCTTTGGTGAACAAATCTCAGTAACACAGTCCCCATGTTCACAATACCAGGTGGTGTGAGTTAATACAAGAATTGTTTCTCATTCTTTTCTCTGATCTTCTCGCAGCCTTACCCAGCACAATGCCTGGGAAAGTTGTGTTTCTCTCTGTGGCCAGAGAGCTGCTGCCAGAGCATCCAGCTCTGGGGAACACAACACAAGGACATGGAGCTGCTGGAGTGACACCTGAGAAGGTCCCAAAGATGCTCCAAGGGCTGGAGCCCCTTTGCTCTGGAGACAGGCTGGGAGAGCTGGGGCTATTCAGCCTGGAGGAGAGAAGGCTCTGGGGAGCCCTCAAGGCCCTTCCAGTGCCTGAAGGGGCTACAGGGAGCTGGAGAGGGGCTTGGGACAAGGATTTGCATGGATTGACAGGACAAGGAGAGATGGCTTCAAACAGCCAGAGGGCAGGATTAGACTAGATATTAGGAAGAAAGCCTTACCAATGAATAGTCTTACCTGGCACAGGTTCCCCAGAGAAGCTGTGGCTGCCCCACCTCTGGAAATGTCCAAGGCCAGGTTGGATGGGGCCCAACTTGGTCAAGTGGAAGGTGTCCCTGCCCACAGCAGGGGGATGGAACAAGATGATCTTCAGGCTGCCTCCCAACCCAAATATTCTGTAATTTCATAAAACCCAAACAAAACCAGCTCCAGGAGCACACTGGACACAGAGCTCATTTGCTGTGTTTCTCCAATGATGTCTGAGCTGGTGTAGTGCTGTCCAGGGCATGGGCAGATCCTGCTATGGAATGCTTTCCAGAGTGGCTGGGAGCTGTTCAGCTCTGAGAGTTTCTGAATGCCAGGTGTGGCAGTAGCTCAAAAATACATTCTTAGCTAAAAAGCTAAATTCACAAACTCAGAACACCAGAAAGATGAAATGTCTGTGATGTTACGATTCTGTTTTCTGTATTCCTTCCAAGAAATGCTGTAGCTGCACAGGTAGCAGAACTTCCCAGTCTTGGCTCTGAATGTTGTTGCTACAACAGTATTTAAATATTTCCTCTCCTTTCCTCTGTGCCTGTGTGAGTGCACAGGGGAATCAGATAGAGACACAGCCCCTGAAGTGCCAGTGAGAGAGGCCAGCCTGAGTCTTTCTAAGCCTGGCCTGGGATGGCTGCCATTCTATTAATATGTAATTTGGCTGGGTAGTTCTGAGCCATCTTAATTCTCCAGCCATCATTACTTTGCTTGGTTATCATTCATACATTTCTATGTGCTAGTTTGCTTGGAGGGAAGAGATTGGACATTTAGAGTGGATGAGTCTATATTTTTGGAATTGGAGCTAAATTACCCACCAGTTGAAGCATCATTGTGTTTTACAATAATTGCTGATTAAAATCCAAATGCACTAAATTCCACCTGTCATTCCCAGCATTGCCTCTGTTGTGACAATGCCAACACTACGAGCCGATATGAATGAAAGGACCGAAGGAAATGGTTTGTCTGCACATTTCCATCCTTTCATTCTGCCACAATCTGCCAAACTCCTCTCCCAAACCCCTGGGAAATTTGCCACAAAATGTCTGCTCTGTCAGATGCTTCATAGAATGAAACCCCTGTGGTTCAGGTTTCCACAGCAGCCTCTGTGGATTTACAGCCACACAGGACAGGCACCCACCTGCCTGAGCTGCACCCCTCTCATGTGTGGTCAGTCCGCCAGGTGCTCTAAAACACTGACTATTCATGGAGTTTCCAGATGGGCTTCTCTCTTTTTGGAGGAGTTACACGGGCTGTTTGTGTACATGAGCTCCTGCTCAGTGTCTCTTTTTCTCCCAGCCATGGGATGTGCCCAAGTCCATTTCTTCAGATCTCTTGAACTTGCCTCTGGCTGCAAAACTTTTCTGGACTGGCTAAACTCCCCAGTCCTCTCCTTCTCCTCTTGTGCCTCCCACACTTCTGCATTTTTGGCCTCCTTCTTGCTTTTGATCTTCCATTCTCTTTTTCCCAGATCTCAAGCTTTTCCTCACTGTGCCTAGCCATTTCCCAGCCTGGAGAGCTGGGGAATAGCACAGCCCCCGGGGGAGATGGTTTGTTTATTATAAATCAGGGAAGTGGATAAGCAAGTACTTGCTCTTAACAGCACTTTCTACATGCAGGTGCTTCCTCTTCCCTTTCACATGTGAGTGAATATTGCAACAGACAATGTGTCTGCACATCACCACTACCCTGCACTTCATCAGGCTGGATGCGCATTTTAGTCATCAGAAGAGAATCAGCCTGATTTAACAGCCTTTTACTCATCCTGGCTGGCTGAACCAAATAAAAGCCTGACCTACACCCCAGCATTGAGAAGAACGCAGCGAAGCAGAAGATGGTCTGCTGGGTTATACCCCATGGGAGTGTCCAGCCCATCCAAACTCCTGCTGCCAGGGCTTGGAAGTCACTGAATGAGCTGAACCCATTCAGTTTTAGTAGATACCAACAGTAAGAACAGAGCAGAGCACGTGCTGTGCAGCCTTGAGCTCTCTTGCCTCAGGAAAACCCTGGCTAGACAAACGTGAGAAGCAGCAGGGCTAGCAAGGGACCCGAGGCTGACGGCTCAGCCTCTCATTACTCATCCTCTGGGCTCTGCCTCACCAGTCACTTAGCGCCTTTGTGGGCTTGTTTTTGATAGCTAGAGAGGGCGTGAGAGAGATGTGACTAAAACAACAGGATCTGTGCTCTTAGATGGGCTGTCAGCATTGTGAAAGGCTCCACACAGGTAGCAGCCTGGCTGCTCTTTAGGGCATTATGTGGTTCAGCTGTGACAAACCAGAGCACTCCTGGCTTGCCTGGATCCCAGCCAACAAAGGATGTTGTAAAAACCTGTCTGGCTTATAATTTAATTTTGCTAAGGTTAGAACATTGCTTCTATTAGTGAAAAGCAGGAGGTAGTTTTGAGATTATGGCAGGAAATCTACAGTCAGTTCCTAGCTCCAACAGAGATTTTCCTTATACAGTGTTGGGCAAGCCAACCAAAACCCACATGCTTTGTACCCTGAACTTGAATTTAAAAAAAATTATATTTCCTTCTGTTCTTTGTCTTGGCTTCTTGGACAGTGAGCACTTGGGGAAGAGCAAGGCTTTCACTCTGTATTTATAAAGGCTTTCACTCTGTATTTATACTATGCCTGGTTATTTGAGCCATCAGCCTGCAGTATTCCCTCTACACACATAGCAAGAAAGAATAAATAAGTTAAAATATGTATTGTTATGTAAGTGTACAACAACCAAGCCCAGTGAAGCTGTGGCACATGAGCCAGTAGCTCAGGGCATCCCCCTGCACTGCTGCCATGCCATGGCACCCCAGGCCCTTCTCTGGTGTTCAGTCCCTGGTTCTGGGTATCCATGCTCAGCGCATCTCACCTCCTGCCCCCCAGCCTGCCCAGAAGGGCCAAGAGGAACTCCTAAGTGGAATCAATTAGAGCCCTGAAGAGCAGGGATGGTCAAGTCTGTGTTTGTCTTTGGGTGCTGGAGAACATGGTGTGCTGCCAACCATGAGCTGCCTGGCTCCAGCATCAGCTTTGCTCAGAGCAGGGAAGGGGTAGCACGAGACAAGGAGGAGCCCAACCCTCCTCACCCTGAGGAATGCTGTATTTACTCTGAGCAGATTTATGCATGTGTTTTCACTAGCAGGGCTTGTTTCTGTGCTGCATTTGAGCTCCCAGCATGTGGACTATTTTTTGAGCAAGCAGTGGGCAGAGAGAGCAGAAAGAGCAAACATACACAAATCAGAGAGTTTGGTTTTATTTCCAAACAGGCATACACAAAACCATAGGGAGTACAAGAGGGAGAGGGCAGCATATCCTCTTGCTTCAGTATAAAAATGAACTTCCTAGGCTGACCTAGACACCTAAGAGTAAAGGCAAAAATATAAGCTACGTGACTAGTGGGAAGAGAAAGAGCCAGCAGGAAAAATCTATCAGAGCTTTCCATGGTTCAATCAGTCAGAGCCTGCTTCACTGGGGAAACAATCAATTAAGCACTTCCACTGGGGCAGCCACAGACGTGCTGCTCCGGAGGCAGTAAATCTTGGAGTTCATTTGTTCCCGCCTGCACTCTCAGCTTATTTACAGCATCACAGGAATCTTCCCCCCTGTTTATCCTCACTTCTGCAAGTCCCTCCCAAGGATCTTGCAGTCCATGTCGATCAATGAAGAAGAACTCTTAGAGATTAACAATTTCCAGCTTCATTGTAAATCCCCATTCCCCTTAAACAGGCAGCCAAAACAAACAGTTTCCTCCAGGCATCCGGAGGGCATTACTCCTTTAACTGTCCATCCCATTTCCAGCTGTCAGTGCATTTTGGCTCACTTTAAGGCAGATGGTTTTGGTTTAGGAAGCTTTGGCCCAGCCAATAATCAAAGAGCCCTGCAGGACACATATTTGCCCTGGCTCTGAGGAGCAAAATGTAGCAGTGAAATGAGAAGCAGATGACACCAAAGCTAAAGGATGATGTTTAGAGCACTCAGCCTAAGCCACTCTGAGGCAGACAGGAGCAGGGAAGGACTTGAGCATGGCTGGTCCCACAGATATAGAAAAGAGGGAAGTGGAAGACAGCCTGGAAAAATGCACTAAAGTAGCATTTAGAGAGTGTGACCCAGTGGTGCTGAGTTGTGCAGGTGCAAGGGGTTCAGACTGTGTCTCTGGCAGATGGATGAGCATGGAGAAAGGTGCACAGAGGTGGGGGGGGATGATGATGGTCCCCATTAGCACCTCAAAAGGAGGTCTCAAAGCACTAAAAGCAGAAGGGTGTTCAGTCCTAGTATGCTGGTGAAGGAAACAGAGTGTTGGAGACAGAGATTAACTCTCCATGCCTGTGTCTGCCATCTCTGTGCTTCCAGGATGTAGTGAAGCAAGCAATTTAGATAGACACAGCATAAAGCTGAGATTAAACTTCTATTCCCCATTTAAATTTTTTATTGCAGTCTTAAATGAAAAAAAAAACCAAAAAAAAAACCAGCTGTCAGCACTTTTAGGTAACTTCTGTGCCTGGCAACCTGGAAGCAAATTTTGATTCACAGATGCCTCTTGCTCCTCTGATCAAATGTGCTGGCAGGACTGGTAGACAGGAGCTGTCTTAACAGTTTTAATGCACCTAAATTTGTGCCTGTAGCTGCTCTTAATGCCTTGATTGGTGCTATTGAAATCTCTTCTTAAACATATGGTAATACATTCCTCACTGATTCCTTTGCCTTTCAAAACTCAGACCTGGAGATATCATTGTCTGTAATAAGTTCATTCTGTTCCTTCTGCTTTACTGCCTGCCTAGCCTAGCTTTGATGAAGTAATTCATATAACTCACTAACTCCAGAGCAAGTTTTGATTAGTTTTTGAATTAAATAGCATGTTTTCTTTTGGGAAGTCCTGCAAACTCATCTTGGCATCTGATATTCATACGACCTCTGCCATTCTGGATGTATCACCAGTAATGAAGAACCTGGATGTCAGGGCTGAGTACAGTTGGCTGTAATTACCCCAAAAACCTTCGTTTGGGCCTCACATTTACCCTCTCTGTCAGGAGCTCCATTTAATCTCCAAGCCTGGGGGGCTTCTAGCTCTTGCCTAGGCTGTAGGTGAGACTGTCTCAGACCTGATCCTGAACTGATGTTTGGCTTTCCATGGATGACTTTGGAGCTGGTGTGTTGACAGGAGGCACTGCCATCCCCTCCTGCTCTGCCTCCCATGGCAGGGGACGCTGCCTGGCCATAGGTTTGTCCCCGGCACCCCTTCCCTGGGAGCAGCCCTGCTCCTGCTGCTTCTGGGCACCAGCAGCCACAAACACAATTTAGTTCTGATAGGACTTTCAGTAGACAGAAAACTTTTAATGGATTGATGAATTAACTGTTTGAGAATGGAGAATACAGGCTGTTTAGCCACACTTTTCCTAAGGGAGATATTGGACTCTCAATATGCATTTTTGGAGTAGGACAAGCAGGCCTGTCATCTCAGTGGGATGACATTTAGTTATCAGGATGGGGGGACAGACCAAGCATGAGGAACATCTTCCTTTGTTCCCTGAGGGAACAGCAACCTTTTTGTGCAGACAACTAAAACATTCTGTCTAATACCATCCCAGGGTTTTGTTGCACTGAATAAATAAGGCTACACTGCTTTCCTTCCCCAAGGCAGGACTGGGAGATGCTGTGATGCCTCTGCCATAGGCAGCACCTGTGGACAGCTGGCAGCCTTGAGCCACTAATTCTCCATAAAGCTTGCTGGAAAAAAATGAGACTTGGGGAAGGATCTAAAATTCGCTCATTTCACAGAGCACAGCAGCTTCTATCCCACAGGGTGCTGCAGAATGGGCTCAATGCTGAGCCATAACAGGCACCAGCCTTCCTATTTAATGTAACACACCAAGGAAAACCTCCCGGTTTGTGTGCTTTCTGCCTGGGAGCTTGTATACAACCAAATAGCGGCTTTTATATTTTGGGAAGGGGTTTTTTGTGTGTCTAAAGAGAGGTACGTGGGAGAAGGCTGGGAGCCAGGCTGCTCCTCCATTCACACCGGGGTCACTTATATCCCCTCTCTTTCGGAAGAAACCTTCAAGGTTCTGCACCTGAAATCTTCAAAGTTGTTTTCTGCCGTTGCACTCAGTGAGATTAAAGCCAGGACCACGCTCTTCCTCCTGCATCTCCCCCTCTGTCAATTACACTTTCTCGGTGAATAACTGAGAAATAAATACATTTCTGTCTATTTCAGAAATAAAAAAATAAACAAAATTCTATTTCAAAAATATAAATAAATTTCTATTTAATAAATAAATAAATAAATAAATTTATGTCTATTTCATAAATAAATAAATAAATAAATTTCTGTCAATTTCAGAAATAAATCAATTTCTGTCAATTTCACTTTCCCAGATCAATTCACAAGCAAATCTACACCTGCGTTATCCCAATGCGAAGCACCTTCCCGGCCCGGGGAAGGCGAGAACACAACCGGGGCTGCCCCGGGCCGGGCTCGGGGCAGGCGCAGCACGGAGCCGGGGCCGCCCGGGCCTGCGGGATCGCGGAGCCGGGGCCGCTCGGGGCTGAGGGAGCCGGGGCCGCTCAAGGCGGGGGCAGCGCGGAGCCGGGGCCGCCCGGGGCTGAGGGATCGCGGAGCCGGGGCCGCTCAGGGCGGGGGCAGCGCGGAGCCGGGGCCGCCCGGGGCTGAGGGATCGCGGAGCCGGGGCCGCTCAGGGCGGGGGCAGCGCGGCCGCGCCGGGCCCGTCCCGCCCCCGGTTCGCGATTGGCGGCGCTGCGGCGGGGCGGGGGCGGGCGGCGCGCAGGGCCGGCCGGGCGGCAGCAGGTGGCTGCGCTCCGCTCCGCGCCGCTCCGCGCTCCTGCCTGCCTCGCCTCGCCTGCCTCTCCTCTCCTCTCCCCGCCGCCTCAGCGCGGCCCCGCCGCCGCCAAGACGCCGCGGGCCGTGCTTCGAGTGAAGAATGGGGCGGCCAAGCTCGCCAAGCCGCCCGCGGCCGCGGGCGAGACCCCCGGCGGCGCCCCCGGAGCTGGGCTCTTCATGGAGCGGTCGCAGAGCCGCCTCAGCCTCTCCGCCTCCTTCGAGGCCCTGGCCATCTACTTCCCCTGCATGAACAGCTTCGACGAGGAGGACGCGGGTACGGGGGGCCGGGGAGCACCGCGGGGCGGTGGTTCCCGGGGCTGTGTGTCTGGGCAGGCTAGGGTGGGTGTGCTCCGTGTCAGCGCCATCCCCGACCCCGGCGGGGGTTCATCCGTGCGGGTGTGCGAGGGATGCTGGGGACCGCTGGATGCGGGTGCCTGTGGAGGTTAGAACTGGGAATGTGCTCCAGCGGTGGAACACGCTCCGGCTGCCGATCGATAGGAAACACGGGTTATTTGCAAATGGAGCGGCTCCCGCTCCATCCTCCTGTGAGAATGAAGGGCAGAGCTCAGGGAGGAGGCGTCCATCCTGCCGGGTGGTGTGTCCGCTCTGATTTATACACCATCAACTCTCGGGCTGATTGTTCCCAGGGGTTGTTAGCGCCGTACACCGTGCTGCTTTTGGAGAGAGAATAATGGGATTCCGTTTAAATGAGGGCAGAGTAAATCCCAAAACAATAAGCCTTTCAGAATGGATGCAGTGATTTTTTTTTTGCCGGCATCAGAAAGACCTTTCTGGCCTCAGACAGTTGGCGGTGGTCATAAAATGCGACCAAGCTTAAAAAAGAGGGGCACTGGTAGGAAAAAGTAGGAAAGGCATTGGGTTGAAGGGGCGAAGAAGGGTGGTGGGAGCTGGGGAAGGTGCGGGGAGTAGAGGGCAGCACAGCCGCTGCGTGGGTAGGAGAGAGGGAGGGAGGGCGTGCGCGGGAGTGGATGGAGAGCGGTCGGTCTGAGAGCCCTCTGTCCATTCCTGGTGCATCCCTGCTAATTGAGGGATGTTTTTCCCAGAGCACACTGTACTAGGGACTGAACCTGTGAGTCTTGTGAGTGGCAAATAATAAAAAGTTGGTAACTAAGGCGTATTTTAACGCTGACTGTCATGGTTGCATCCCTCAAAATGCCGGCATGCTCCTTTGTCTAGTGGCTCATCCCAAGATGTGCAGATGCCAGCAGGAATACATCAGCCCGCCAGCTGCTACACCTGTAACGATGTTGTTTTTAAAGGAGTTGACGTAAGAATCAATTCATCATCTGTGTGATTAACCTAGACTTGTCATCAGCATCATGCAGGGGTGGCAGGCAGAGGATTGTCTCCTCCAACAGATGTAGTTTAAAAAATTTTTATCTAAAAATTTTGCTGATGATTTATTTGCACTTCAGATTTGGCTGGAATGCCGAGGAGCATACAAGACAATAACGGGAGCTTTGGGAAGTCTCAGCGCTGTTGCTTCAGGAATGATTGATAGTGAGACATGCTCAAGTATGAGAACCCAGCACAATGCCTGGGACAGCATTTCATTCCCTGGTGTCCAGCCCCTCCTGCCCTGAGCAAGGTGATAGTTTAGCTGAATGCTTCCTCTTCCACTGCTTAAAAAACCATTTTTGCGCTCAATTTTATTTATTCACGCTTAGTGAATGTTCATGATTGAATGTTAATAAGCTGCTCTTAATACAACACAAGTACTTATCTCTGAATTAAATAAATCTCCAATTAAAACCTCATTCTCCAGCAGCTTATGAGCAGATCCTGCCTGTGTGAGTTGTCTGGTCAGTGAAGCTGCTGAGGGTGGATTCAGTGCGATGGGGATGTTGCAGTGCTGCTCCTGTATTTCGTGCCTGTGAGTGTATGCTCAGACATGTATGAGCTACCAGCCAGGTGGAACGTGTGCTGCTTTTTATTTTTGGTCTTAAAACTACAAGTGTGTAATTTTCTCAAGCAAGTAGATTACATGGAAGAGAAATTATAAGAGAAATGCTGAAATTGTGCCAGATAAGATTCTGTATTATTCATACCCATGCATGCTTCTGAAATAGTGAGAGATTCTGATCAGTTTGGGTTGCAGCATGATTTCTGTCAAAAAAATGGATCTCGATAGCTCATTCAGGGAGATGAATACTGCACTTGGCAAGATGTTCTCTATAGGAGGAGGCAGAAAAAAAATGAAATTGATCCCAGGGGCATTGACAAAGTAAACAATCCTATTTCAAACAGACACATCATCCATTTTGTCTGAAGCTGAGAACCACATCTTTAAGAGAACAGCTGTCCTACAGAAAAAGGAGAAGAGCTGATAAATGACCACGCTTAAGGGAAACGTGATGTTTTCCTCTGGAAGGGGAAAACAGCCTAATGATCGTTTAAATCTACAAACAAGAAAAATTCTTGAGGTATTTCATTTAAGTTATTATGAGTGGGTAATATCAAAGGAGCCTAAAAGGAAATTTACAGATGTGCTGAGAGCCGTGGCGGTATTTGGGCCGTGGTAACAACACCTCTGGCTTCCAGTGTTTCACCCTTTTAGTCTGGAAAAATGACACTGCTTTTGAAAAATACAGAATATACTTTTACTTATACACTATTTCGTTCCTGTCATGGCTCTTCTTTGCTGTCTACCTTGTGGACATAGGGTGAGAAGACTCTCCTCATCTTCCACAATTCCTTTGCCTGGTAGACCTGCAGTGTGTCTGGACGGGGTTCTGAGCAGTGAATCTGGGTGCAGATGATCTCTTCATGTGTAGAAACAGGCAGCCAGTGGAGGCAGGAAAGCAACAGAGCACCAGACAGATATTTGAGTGGTTTCAGAGCATGAGGGTGATGAAGTTTCAGATATTTCATGTCCACATGTCTCTCCAAAGAGGTGGATGTAGACTTCAGGGTTCCAATACCCTTTTCATTCCTCAGCTGCATCTACAAAAGAAGATGCTCTGAGCAAATGCGGAGCTTTTTTTGCCAGGAAGTTGCAGTGGGGCTTTGAAATAGCCAAAATGCACTCAGCAGATCAAGGACTCGGGGTTAATAACTCTTTTGATCTCAGCATGGTAATGTTGCTGGCTTTCCTGCTGGCTGAGTGCCACTGTCTTCGCTCCACTGAGGTCCCCAGCAATGTCAGTGAAGTTTAAGGATTTTTAGACTCCAGTTATTAGCAGAATAATTGTTGGTTTAACTTATGCAAATGTCTATCCTACATTTCAGTTATGGAGCAGTAGAGTAAGAGGAGGTAAAAGTCAGTCATGCACTCTTTGTGGGCACATTTCTAGAATGCCTGTTTCTGACACAAATCTTGTGAACACAAATCTGATCTGTTCTGACGATCTGCCATACGTTTGGTCTTGGCTGGAATCAGCTGTTTGGAATGCTGATATCCCTGTGGGAACATGTCAGAAGGAGCCAAACTGCTGAGAACTGAACTGCCAAGTGGCAAGGGCGTGTAGGTTAATAACAGGATCCATGATGGCTGTGGGCACCTGCCTTGTAGGCAGCTTATGGTGCACCTGGGTGCAGCTCATAATGAAAGCTGAGGGAATGGGGTGTATGAAATCCCTCTTTGACTGATGGTGGCCTTAGCACAGCCCTCCCCAGTTCAGGATGAAGGTCATCCGTAAGGCTAATGGTGTGGAGGAGAACCATTTTTGTGGGGCATGAGGTTTGGAAATGTAGCTGAAGCAGAACAGAAAGTAAGGATTTTGAAGAGAGTACCAATAACCGACTAAGAGCTGCACATGCAGATCAGGCAGGCTTTGAGCAGGGGAGAGGAGGTGGTTTGAGTAGCTGGGACAGTTGATGTGGCAGTGCTGAACCCGCTGGGAGTTGGGAAATCAGAAGCAGTGCTCAGCTCTGGAGGGATGACAGCTTCCAGATCAGGACCCTGTGTACTACAGAGGACAGGAACTACACCTAAAGAAAGACAGGTAGGTAAATGCAAAAAAACACTGGAAGGGATGGGTTTCCTTTCTTGTGCAGGATCCAGCAGCGCTGTTCAGGTCTGGGTGTGTGGTCCAGCTGTGCTGTGGCCCAGGTGGGTGAGACCCTGCAGTGCACCAGCTCCTTTCATCTTACACCCTGGTTTTCTATGGAAGGACACCTGCTTGCACTGACAGAAGGCATTTGTAGCATGCCCTGACAAGGATGGAGATTTGGATGTCTGGAATTGTAGCCATGGGTCACACTGCCCATGCAGCTCCCCTGGAATCCAGATCCAGCTTGAGCATCTACACCAGGTTCCTTGCACACACAAGTGTGAGGAGCAGGGCTGCTCTGTCAGGCAGCAGGGGAAGGCACAGAGCAGCTCTGAGGGACTGGCAAGTGTCCCTTCCCTGGTCAGGACCTCAGCACAGGGACTGTCCAGCTTGGCAGACCCCTGTCCTTGCTGCAAGACAGGAGAATCAAATCATGTCTCAGCCAGCTGGAACCAAGTGTCTGGCAGAGAGAAAATGGTTTCCAAAGTCAAAATGTCTCCTAGATACTGACAGTAAGCCTTCCTTGTGTCAGCTGCTCATTCAGAAAAGAGTTGAATTAGAGATAAAATTCAGCCCAGGCTGCTGCTTTCACACATTATAAAGTACTGGCAGAGGCACTGTGTTACGATCAATTGCTTTGAAGAGAAACTATGTGAAATACAAATTTAATGGATTGATAAAAAACATTTAAACTATTGGGGTGTAAGAAGGGGCTGTGGATATTTAGATTGGTTTAGGATATTCTTTTGTTTGGGTTTTATGCATTGAACTTCCTCATAATTTTAAACATTGACCTGCTCTATAATTTCAAACATTAAGCGTTACAAAGCTATTAAATAGAGAGAGCCCCTATGTGTGTTTTCATGTTGCCATGGATATATCTCAGTTGCAGCACTGTATTGGGGTACATATGGTTTAAAAGAAAATTATGATTCAAGACTTAACTAGTCCATTTTTACTTTTTTTTTTTTTATTTTTTAATATAGCCCAAGTGTGTTAAGTCCTTTTTGTGCTTATTTTGGGTTTGCTTCATCCAGAGTTAATTTTTGGAGCTCTGGAAGCCTCTAACCAGTTTTGTTAGTTGTTTGTAAGATAGGTAGCCGGGCTCATGTGGCAGACACGTAGGGAACAGGGGAAATTATACATCCATCTGGAATGTTAGCTATTTTTTAATCAATGTTTTATAAATAATTGGATAGTTCAGACCTGCAAAGATAGCCCCTAGAGCTCACCTGGGCGTGCATTGCTAGCTCTCTTGGTTGGTGCGGGAAGCAGTAAAATCCAGGGCTTTTCCCTGTTCTTGCACAGTAAGGAGTGTATCCTTGGCTGTAGCTTATCCTGGTGATTGTAAGAAATGCCTCTCTCCCTGCTGGGCACATTCTAGCTCTAGGTAAACATGTTTATTTCATAAATGGATTAAGTTGAAATAAAAAAAAATGAGAGCAGTTCTGGAAGAGCTGCTGTCAAATCAGTCTTCCATCAGAGGAAATTGTATGAAAGGGACCAGCAGCCTGCAAGAGGAGGCTGTGGGTATGACCTGCAGAGGCTGGTGATCCAGATCTGGTTATGAGTTAGTCCCGATCCTAAATACAGCGACTGATTCTTTACCTGGTCAGGCAGAGCTGAGCAATCTTTGCTGTCCCTTCCCTGCCCTGAGCACTGGAGCAGCTTTCTGCTCTCAGGCCCTGCTGCTGCTGCACGTGTGCTCAGGGGAGCGCAGGTACAGACAACAGGTTTTGTCTTCAGTGGCCATGGGAGGCTGAGAATGAGTCAGCACGAGGAGCAAGCGATTGGAAACCTTGTCCTTGTTTGTGTTGCTCTCGGTGCTGTGGCTGCACGTGAGAGCCGTGGTGCTGGGCCAGGTTCTTGCTGTGCCTGTGGAAAGGCAAAGCAGGATGTCAGCGTCAGTCGCAGGGCGCTCGCGGTCCGTGGCAGAACCCGGCAGATGGGGACGGTGGGACAGATGGGCGAGCGCGGGGAAGGGTGACGTGGCATCGGCCAGGGCTCAGCGTGCCAGGCTGCCTTCCTGGCCCACCAGCTGCTCCCCACTGCTGTCCCCCATGGGGCATCCTGCAGAGCACCCCCCGACCAGCAGCATCCGCCTGTGCCGTGTTGGGAATTGTTAGAAATGCTGATGTAAGGTGGAGGAAGAGCAGCAGCTGCTAACCCAGGGAGCTCAAGCACTGTGCCACAAGGTGCTGCCTAGAAGTTTCCTTGGTGGTCAGCTGGGTGTGGGTTTACAGGGGAGCGGGATGTGCATGGGTCATGGGCCGTGATGGTGGCTCTGCTGTCCCCTGGGCTTTTGCAGCACACACGTGCAGCCATGGGGAGCACAGCGTTGTGTCTCCTTCCCTGGAAGGTGGCCTGATGTACTTCTAGATATTCAGAGGATGATGCTGAGTTCAGCTGTGTGTGCAGGAGTTGTTGAGGGTGGGTTAGATGTGACCCCTGCCAGCCACAGGAAAAGGATGTCTCTTTCTCTTGTTCTGCTGTCAGCTGGTTTCCAAGTAGAAGAATCTGTCCCTAGAAAGCTTTCTATCTATGAGACACTGTTTTTTTACTGCTTCTATTTCATGTGCAGTTAATTCTAATGCAACATTTATTAATTCAAAAGCACTCTGTTCTCCAGGCAAAAAAAAAAAAAAATTATCTTTGCTCTGTCAGATTCTTGCATCAGGACAAGTTGTGAAACGCTGTAGCTACTTTGCTTCAACATTCCTGTCTGACAGAATGTGTGGATCTGCTTTGTGTAGGGAAGAATTAAGTTTGATTGGAGTAGTTGTCTCGAGAAATAATTTATCTGTGCAATTGTTTTCTGAAGCACTATTTGCTTATATTTGAATGCCTTCAGTTAGATTAGAAATGTGAACAATTTAATTTAGGAAATGGTCTGTAAGTCATTGATGGTTTTAGTGGGGCAGTGAGACCTGACTCACTCAAGGCTCTCAGCCCTGCCGTCTCCTCCTCTCTCCCACAGACATCTGTTGAGAAGCACCATTAGCATATTTGAATAAGGATTTCTGCTCCTCTGCGGAAGTGTTCAACACATTTTGAATATCCCATCTATCCAGATGATGTTCCTTGGGGTTTGGTTTTATTTTCTGGGAGGTTGCTATACTGTATGGCAACACGTGTCACGACTGGGGTTCTGCAACACAATGATCCATCAGTTGTGCCATTGCTTAAGTCATCTGCTGATGACACACAAATTAGGCACTCTCTGCTGTCTGTCAAACCATGCCTTGAAATCTGCATTTAAGTTTTGTCCTTGGCTTGGCTTTTGCAAAACAGCACAACTTGTAAAGGCTGAGTAGCCCTGATACAGCCTCCCCACACGGGGTACAGCAAGCTCTGTAGCCTGACCTTCTATTCAGATCCAGCCACAGTTAAATCGCTGATATGGATAATGTTCCACCTTCATGTCATCAGGGTGTTGTATTAGCTTTGTCCAAAACACAGAGCACTCATACAGCCTTGCAGAAACCAGTCTAAAATGTCTGAGTGCTCAACAATTTGGAGAGGACACTGTGTACAGAGGTAAATGACACATTTTTCTCAAAACTGTTTTGTGACTAAGAGATATTTAAGCTATTGTCTGTGTCCTTATTCTTGCAAATGTAGAGGTAGAGGGGTCACTTATATCTGTTCCCTAAGTAACTAATCTACTCCTAATCAGAAGAATAGTTTATCCTAAAATTTAGCTTAAATTTGAATAAAAATAGTGGATTGCTATTGCATTGCTCCCAGCAACATGGCAAGCAATTGATCACTGCTCTTCAAAGCAACTCTTCACAAAGCTGTTCCTTCTTGTGCCAGTAATTCCAAGCCAAGAAATGGCTGTAATGACAGCTAGTGCTGCCTGGCATCCCTCTCCCTCCTTTTGCTGTTTGGACCAAAGAAACCTGATGGATGGTTTTGTTTTCATCAGGTGTTTTGGTTTTTTGTTGGTCTTCTTTTGTTGTGGGGTGTTGTTTTTTTTTTTTTTTTTTTTTTTTTTTTTGAATAAAGCAGTTTTCCAAATGTTGGCCTTCTTGCTGGGCTTGGGATTGTGCAGGAGGAGCAGTGTGGTCAGTGCCCTGGTTGCTGTGCTGTCTGGCCCCTTGCAGCGAGGAGTATCTGTTTCCCACACTTTGTATGCACTATTCCTGTAAATACACACTCTTGCTCCTGGCTAACACTCAGGGTATGATCCGTGCTATTTTCCAGATCATCCCCAGCATGAGTGCTGTTGGCTACTCATTCCCTTTCTGGCATTTGTATGTTAATTTTTTCAGTGCTCTGAAATGACTGGTTTTTACATGTGCCTTTAGTGATTTTCTTTGTGTTGATTTGGAGGGCTGAGCTATTTCATCCCATGGGTATTGGTCTGAATTCAAAATCTGTTGTTTAGAGAGACCCGTGCTTATGGGATATTTGTGGGATTGGGAGGTGGGGTAAATGTCTGTAATGAGATGCTTTATCCTCTGGGCTCCAGGAAGGCAGCAATGTTTGTGGATGAATTTGGGCGCTGGAGGAGATGCTCTGTAACTGAGGTGAAATGCAGCATCCTTGAAGACCTTTGCATTCAGAGTGGGCTGTTTTGTCAGGCACCTTCTCATCACTTCACTCTGTGATGCTCAGGTCAAGGGACTGCCAAGCTGTCATTCCCAGTTAGCAGCTGTAGTGGGGATAATCATGGTTCTTACTGTGCTTCACATTGGTGACATCTGATTGAAGAGGCTACAGTCTCTGTGCCCAAGGAACACGTGGTTGTGTCCCTCTCTGGAGCTGCCCATCCTCTGAGGAGCAGCAGCTCAGCTCTTGGTGGGCTCAGACTTGCAGAATGATCCAGCAGCAGTGTTGCCAAGGGACAGGAGTGTGGGGACAGGCTGCCTCTCGCTCAGCTCCCTGGGCAGTGTGGATGAGGCTGACATTTCCCAGTGGTGACAGTTTCCCAGTGGTGTGGGACTTTTGCCAGCTGCCCACCAGCAGTATGCATATTTACAGTTAGCAGGGAATGTATCCTGCCACGTGGATGGAAAACATGTTAATTGTGTTGCAGCCAAGATGTCTAAGAAGATTAAGATTTTTTTTTCCCCTGTTGTAAATCCAGCTCCTTGTTTAGCACTTTTCAGCATCCTGGGAGGATTGTGTGGGTGGGTTTTTCTTTTTTTCTTTTATTGTTACTATTCACCTTTCTTTTCTTGTATTTCATGCATGTTATCACAGCTCCAGTGGAAAGTTAGTAAACCTTCACTCAAGATTGTAAGGTGGCTGCTTTATATCCATATTTGTGTTTTAATCAGATTGTCAGAAGAAAAAAAGAGAAGGCTTTTCCTTTCTAATGCCTGTTGGATTTCCAGCTGCTGTAGTTGATTAATTCCTGAAAGTATCATGACAACTCAGACCCAGTAAACTTTCCCTGTCCCTTAGGTTTAGGATGTGCTGCTGTCCCTCTGCTGAAGCTCTGCTGCCTCCTGCCCTGAGACCTCTCCAGTAGCCTGTGGGATTAGAGCAACTGCTCTGCAGAACCCTTCCACCTTTATAGCAGTTTGAATTAAATTCACAGTAAGGGTAGACAGTGCTCCAGACTAACTTTTGAAGCTTGTCAGTATTCTGCTTTTCCCCAGATCCCTCCAAAGCAGAAGGAATTGCAGGAATTGCTGTCACAACCCACTGTTGCATTTCAATGGTGAATTTGGTATGTTTGCCAAAAATGCAGGCATTTTTGTCTGGGTTGGACCCCACACATCTGCCTTTGCAGATCATGTAGTCTACAGTACATCCCTTCCAGATACAGGATTTTTGTTGTAATGTAAGTAAAGAGGAAAGGCTTAGATCGCGTTATCTAGTGTACCTTGAGATAAAACCAAGCATTCTGCCATGGGCAGTTTCTACTAGAGTCATGCTTGTTTTAAATATTAAATGTGCAAAGTTGGGCTTTTTCAAAAATGCCTATGAGTTTTGGTCTCTGGTATTTGTTGAAAGTGAGTGGGATTTGGGGCTGTGTCTGCTTTTGGCAGTTCAGAAGATCACCCCATTGCTCTGCAAGTGTGGGGCTGAGGCTGCTGCCCTGGCTGTGCAAAGCCAGCTGGAGCAGAGGAGCAGACCCTCCCTGGACCCTGCAGTTCAAGAAGTTGAACTTGGATGGGGGAGTGTAGCATTCACATTCTCTGAAAAAAATCCCTTCACCCAGGACTTTTCTCCTGGGAAGCTGAGAAGCCTCAGAGAAAAGGAAAACAATTCTTATCTCATTTGCTTCTCCTGTGTTGTGCTCACATGTGGAATGTGTTTGTAGGTTGTTTACCTGCTGGTGATTGTTTCATTGGATTCTGGTGTGAATTGTTTTGACTCTCTGGCCAATTGGGGCCAAGCTGTGTCAAGACTCTGGAAAGAGTCACAAGTTTTCATTATTAGCTTTTTAGCATTTAAGTAAGTATCCTTTCTGTATTCTTTAGTATAGTACAGTATTCTTTAATATAATAGAGTATCATAAAGTAATAAATTGTCCTTCTGAGAACATGGGGTCAGATTCATCATTCCTTCCTGCCTTGGTGGGGACATTCCCAGCAGATACAATAGGGGAGCATTGAGAACACTGGTGTGGAAAGCAGGGCAGGCAGCGCTGAAAGTGGGCGTGCAGGCCAGCGCTCAGCCTGGCAGACGGAGCCTGTTAAATCAGGGTGATTTATGGAGCAGTGGCTGTTAAAAGCTTCCTCGTGCACTTTAGGAAGCAGAGCTGCCAGATTGGTCAAACTCCAATGCCCAGACAGTTTGAATTGGCTGCCGGCTGCGGGAACAAGCGTGGCAAACTCGCACAGCCGCTTCCTCCTGCCTTTGCAGGCTGCCACATCGCCGCTGCTGCTCGCCAAACAGACAGTGTCAAAATGTTACGTGCTATGAGGACATTGCCATGGCAACCTTAGCATCCCATGACACCCCTTCTCCTGCTGTGGTGTCAGCGCAGGCTGTGTCGATGTACTTTCCTCCTCCATCTGGGGCCTTGAGGAGGGCTGTGGTACGGGATCATGTGGATTTCTTCAGTTGTGGGGCTGAGGGTGGAAGAGAGGCTCTCTCTGGGCTTTTGGGTGTCTTAAGTAAGGCAATGATTCCTTCTTTTAGCATAGCAATGCTCTCATGATCATGGTTGGGCTCAAAAGCACCTGGATCTGCTTTCTGCTGCGCTGAGGAAGCGGCTTTCCCTCCATCAGATGGGCACAGCTGCTGTAGCCGTGTCCTACCTGGCATCAGAGCACCACACTCCTGTCAGGCAGCTCTGAGATCACTCAGTTTGGACAGACACTCTTTGGGACAGTCCTTTGGTCTTGCTTTGGGATGTCCTTTCAGCCCAGAGAAAGCCTGTTGCTGATGTCTATCTGCAGCCTGCTGGTCTGCTCCCTCCTCCCCTTGCTTAGCAGGAGCCATCAGCTGCCCTGGGCTGGTTTTGGACACCTGCCTCACACCTTTTGGTGGAGTTTCCTCCATGGCTACCTGGAGGTTTCATCATATCTTGATCAATGTTTTGAACTCCCCTAAAAAATATTTCAGTTTTTGCTGCTACCTCTGTGTCCCGCCAGGATTTTCAGTATTCCCCAAGGTTTATTTTCTCCTTGTCTTCCTATATTTCTGTATTTCTGCCAGGTATTCCAAAATTAGCATCATGGTTTTTTTCCACACATGTTTATTGGCTCTTTTCCCTTGACATAGGGAAAGCTGTTCTCAATATAAGCTAGAGCTTTGGCAAGAAATAACAAAGGTGGAGATGTTTCCTGTATGGCAGCCTGTAGACCTTCCACCAGTGCACGTTCCTCACTTCTACTTGGTATTTTATTAGAACAAGAGAGAGATCTGGGGTTAGTTATTGTGCATGTGAAGATTCTGCAAATGGCAAGGACAAAGAGATATTTAAATAAGGATTTGCCTGTCCAATGTGTACAGGCTGTGGATGTGCAATTCAAGGAATGTGGGTACACAACAAAGCTGTTTTTCACACAGTGGTGCTACAGCATAAAGGGATCACCTCTGATGGAACCCAGAGCTTGTGATCTTCACATCTGGTCTAAAGGGTCTGAGAGGGTAAATGTGAGGTGTGAGAAAGTACCTGTTGAGGCTAGGGGAAGGAGCAGGACTTGATTTTTCAATAATTTTTGTTTGTCCAGACCACTTCTGAACTGTTTCACAACAATAATTCTCAGCTCTCCCGACTTGCCCAGTGCTCTGCTTTGAGTCGTGCCAGAGTCCCAAGTTAATCATTCTGTAAACTTGTTTTTCATCTGTTTCCACTGAATTCCTGGCATCTGCCTAGTAACAGGAGTAGGTCTGTTCTTGTGACCTGGCTGCCTAGTCTCTGCAGAAACACTTTGCTCCTGCACAGGAGACACTGCTATGTCCTAAACTCAGTTTTTCCCAAGACCCAATCCAAGCCAAGAGCCTCTAAACCTGGCATCGTGTGGGCCCTATTTCAATATTTTTCTATTTCTGTCTCAGTACTGCCTGGCTTACCTACTAAAACACACTATGAAATATTGCATGGTCGGTTGAGGCAAAATCTGGCTTGTTGCTCTAGGAATAATACCAGGCAAATTATCCACAGTCCATTTTATTTGGTGAATTTGACTGTTTTCACAGCCTGTTCACTGCAGCTGTCTGCTGCAGAATGGCAGCAAGCTTGTTGGACAGAGTGACTGTAAAAATCAGGAAGTCTTATTTCAGGACATAATTTTGTTTAATTTCCTGAAATCTAGAAAGCTGTATATTTTCTAAAACATCTTTGCTCTGGAGCTCTAAGGCTGGGTTTCCAAAGATTACCCATACAGGGTATGCATACCTGCGTGAAGAATGTTGGTGAGAGGTTGAATCCTGAAGCAGGGACAAAATGATGGTCTGAAAATGCTTCACTGAGCAAAATATTAATAACTTCACAGGCTTGTGCCAGTTTTGTTAAGAATGTGCTTTTATATACAAGCTGACCAAGACAGGAGTGTTCTGTGAATATCAGTTATGCAGATTAAAGCAGCATTTGGCATCTAATACTCAGTTAATGGTTTGAAAACTGGATTTTGCCTGCTTTAATGCTAAACTACTATGTCAGGAAAGATTATCAGCCTGTTATTTCAGTTTACAAAGGGGGAGGGGGAAAAAGCTTAACATTTTGATATAAATACATCTTGGAGGGTTTAGACATCATAAAAGGTTTGGTGACCTGTTCTTTTAACTCCTTATAGTCTTCAAATTTGAGAGGAAATTGCGGTCAAAAGTGAACATTTTATAACCTGCTGATCTGAAGAGTCAACCTGCTTTTTCCTCTTGACATTCCTGTGCTTAGTCCACCAAGGCTGCAGTGCAGGAAGGGGGAAAAGAGCTGCAGAACTAGGACAGACTTGGGGTATATTTAACAATGTTCTATTTTGATGTGACAACAGCTATCGAACACCTACAAGATTGCAAACTGTGATTCACTCGGAAGCTGATATAACTGATGTCACGTTGTATTAATAGCTACAGAATTGTAACTGCTTTTAGCACTGAGATTCATTAACAGCCTCTACAAACACTCTTGACAATCAGTTGAAAACCTGAAAATATTAGGTGTATGTAAAAATGGATTATGCCATAAAGGAACCTCCCTGTGCTGCCAAATGTGTTTACAGCAAGTTCTTGAGGGTGTTATGCATAATGATTCCTCTTCATCACTTTCAGGAGGTCTTAGTGATAGCAAAAGGTGTTTGAGAACTGATCCACATGCTAAATTAATTAGGAGCTGCTGATCTAATGGGGTTGCATGATGTGAGTGCATTTGGGGATTATGGTGTCCGTGGCATTTTTCTTGGCATGTGGGAGCTGCACAACCTTCCTGCATAGTGCTGCTGATATCTTGTTCCTTCATCTGTTTTAGCTGCACATTTTGGCTTCAATGGGTGTGGCAAACCATGCCTGGACAGAACTCTCCAAGGGATACCAAGTGCAGGGTCTTCTGCTCCCCTCTGAGCTGAGAGCCATGTCTGAGGGGATGGAAGAGAAGGAAATGGCTGTGGAAGAGAAGGAAATGTTCAGTTCTTCCTATCCTTGGAGATACTGAATTAGTAGCTAACAATGGTGGCACATAATGGCCCTCTCTAGCCTCTGTTGGCTCTCCTCTGGGCTGAATGAGCTGGCTGCTCTTCCAGGCTCTTCATGAACTCATCTCTTCATTACACACATGTGGTTTTAAGCTTTGCATCCCCTGCATGACAGGTCGGGACACGGTTGTAGAAGTGAAATGAAGACTGAGATGCAGGAGAGGAAGTGCTCAGGGTGACATTTGCTCTGTGTCAAGTTGTGTAGTCAAGCTTGTCACTGGGAGTGAATGTGTGGACGTGTAAAGCTGGGCTGACATTTCCATTTCTCTGGGTGTTTCTGAGAGTTGCTCCATCACGATTGGCCACCTACTTCGCTTAGTTCCTTCTTTCCCATATATCACAGTACTTCTCTTCCTTTTGGCCATGAATAATTGCCTTTTCTTTAAGTTTTCAGGTGATATCTGCTGTGTCTCATTCATTTGTCATCAGGTTTTGGATTCTCTCATTTGGATGTGACCTTACTTTTGGTGGCCTGTGACTCTTAGGCTGTGGTGTGCTGACTTCTGGAGATGGAGTCTTCTGAGATTGGTGGCAAAGTTTGGCTCAGGACGCAGCAAAATTGCAAATAACAGTACTTTGAAACCAGTACTGTCTGCCAAGCATGCAAAGCTCTGTATTTGGAGAAGATGGAAACCCTAAGTCCTTTTTTTCCTTTTTCATTGTTCTTTTTTACAAGATTGGAAATCTTGGTTTTGAGTACATTGTTAAATGGTCATTTGCCCTTCCTCTCTAGAGTTACAGGAAGTTGTTCAGATAATTAAGTACAGTTGATCATCTTCCAATAGCATTGTTTATATTTTAAATATCTCAATAGCAAGGGATTCATTGGGCACATAAAACAGCAAGTGATCAAACCACGTCTGGCTCAACATGTCTGTTGAAACAGCCTATGACAGTTAAGGAGTGTAATTAGCAAGACACATAGAATGGGATTGAAAAAAGATGTGAAAATAAGCAGAAGGATTTGAAAAGGATTAAGAATGTTAATGACAAACCAGTAGTTAAATGGTGCATGATTAATGACTGTAGAAGTAAAAGGTTGACTAAATATTGTGACTCTGTAATGGCTGCCCCAAAGTTATAGAAGAATACTCTGTTCAGAAGAATCCAGACCTGGATTTATATTGACACATATACTGACTCTGGATTTAGACCTGTTTCTTAGACTTGGTTTAGGTGAGCATCCCCTGAGATGCCTTTCATGGTTGACTTGATGACCTGAGATTCCTCTTCCATCTTCAATATTGATGATCAGGATCAATATCTCACCACCCCACTGAAATGCTGAATCCCCTTCTGAACTGTGTTATAGGTAGACTGGACAGGCAGTTTGCAGTGTTTCAGTAAAGCTGTTCTGAGGAACATCAGGCTCTGTGCTCAGTAGCTCCCAGTTTACAGAGTTTAGTTTTGTCTCTGAGCACTAAGTTGCTTTGATTTCAATAATTCATCTCCATCCAACTGTTTTATTGTCACTTGATTTATTAATGAGTTGACTCGGACACTGTCCTAGTGCTTTCTCACAGCTGAGTGAAACCAAGGGTTGTGCTAAGCACAGATTGTGTGAAAAACACACCATTTCAGCTGGCCCCTGAGGGGCAGCATGGTTAGACTGATGTGCAAGTGCTGTAACTCCCAAACTACAACCTTGTTATCAGTAGCCCTTCCCAGCACTCATTCTCTCTCTCTCTTGTTGTAGAAGAACTTCAGATCATGCTTTCTTTTTTCTAGGAGTGGATTGTGATGGTTAATTGGATAATGTTTGTAGAACAGTGTACAAAACCTGCCAAGGGTCACTGTCCTCGCTGGTATTATTAGAGCTGGAGGAAGACTGCCAGAAGGTATTGATTACTTGGTAAAAATAAACTCTTCAAACTTCTTTGGGTTTTATTCATTGCTGCTTTTTATCTCGGCATCCTGCAAACATTTCAGAGGGTGGATTTGTTTGCCAGAAGATCAAAACAAAATATTGACAACTACTGGTGCCAATTTGTAGCCTCCCGTGTGGGTGGCATCAGAGGAATTTGTGCAGTGCTCTGGGAAGTCTTTCGAGGCTCTGAATCCCCTTGGATCCTGGAAGTGTTATTTGAGCAAAGCTTCCAAGTGTCCAGGTGGGATAGCCCATTGAGAACCAAGCCCAAGAGGATCTCTTTGGGGCTTGTGAAACTCTATTGTGTATAGAAGCTTGTAAAAACTTCCTGAAGCTGACATTTTGATTTCTTTAGTGAAGTCTGTCAATTAACTGAGTAAAGCTGAGCCTTGCAAGGTGCAGTGGGTGCTGCTGAGAGTGCTGTGTCTGGCTGGTGGGAAGGGCTCAGTGCCCTCTGTGTTTTCTAGTTCATCTCTCAGCCATGGTTTACACTTCTCACACACCTCACCGTGGAAAACAAAATGTCACACTTTGAATTCATTAAGCAGCTGTGACTGTTGAAAGGGAAAGCTGTTCCATATGACAGTAAAATACGGGGAAAAGTCACAGATCTGTAGCAGAAAATACATGGGAAAGACAAATATTGTGTAATGTTCAGAAGGGCCAAGTCATGCTTCATAAAGGGAAGTTTCTAAGGAGAATGGATACAACAGGAGGACAATTAAATCAGGAATATGGCTTATGTGATAGAAGGAGGATGCATTAGTCAGTCATGGATCCAGAGGAATAGAATTCAGGAGTGACTTCAAATCAAGTGTGGCCTTGTGGTTTCTCTGATGAAAATATGCAGAAGCAAGATGTTACATCCTTCTCCAAAACAGGCCAAGGACAAAGCACAGACCTCCAAACATCTGCATGTGTTCTGACCTAAAAATTGCTTCAGCAGGGAGACTAAACCAGGCTTTGGTGGAGACTGCAAAGTGCTTTCTGTGCATGTGTCAGACTTGCAAATGGGTTCACTTTGATTATCACAAGTCCCCTTCATGTTCATTCTGAGACACTAAGCTTCTTTGAATGAATATTTGGTGAATGAGAAGTTTTTAAGTGGACGGACTGTCATCCAGCAATCTTAAGAACTGACTTGTCATGGAGCAAAGGGCAGGACTTGTCAAAGCAGACCAGTGGTGCTTGAAGGTCCAGTGCTGGCCTGGCCTGCCAGTCTGCTTCCTCAGGCACAGAGCACCTGCTGGGGCTGCACTGACCAGTCACACTTTGGTAATCTTGAACAGGTACCAGCTGCTTTTCTTTTAAAATTCAGGACAATTCATGAGCAAAGGAAGAGCAAGAACCACCAGCAGATGCTGTCAACTCACTCCCTCAGTGCTAGTTGCTCAGGTTTGTTCCAGAAGTAACTGAGATGTGAGCAAGTCTTCCAGCTGCCTGCTGCATAAAGAACGAGTCAAAATGGTTTTTAAAAAAAAAGGCAGATGACAGAATTAACATCTGTTTAGGTACATGGCTGGTGAAAGGGAAGAATGGTGCTAGTGCTGAGAAGTGGCAAAGAGGTTTCTGTTATTGAGATTTTTATTATTTCAATATGTCACAACCCATCAGTAACTGAAAGATGGAGAAAGAGCCATGGGAAATGGGACAGTAAATACCTGCCAGCACAATTTTAATGCTCTTTCAGTTGAGCTGTTTAAATGTAGTTGCCTGTTTGAGGAAATCACTGCATTTCAATTTTAATGTTTTTGCTGTTTGGTAGGTTCTCTTGTGGGTATTGCAAAATCATCCCTGATGGTCCAGGCACAGGTGGAGTTACACATGAGCATGGGAGAGGAGTGGCAGATTCTCTGCAGGTGTGATGGGGCTTGCACAGACCATAGAGGGCACTCAGTTTGCACAAACTAGAGAGGAGGAGAACCTGAAAGCAGCTTAGGAAATGGTTGGGGAACTACTGCAGTCTGAGGACTGATCTCATTTCTCTGCTGTGGCAAAAGGGAAGGAGTAAGAGATCTTTGTGTCTGTCAAGGAGAAAGTCAGGCAAAATTTCTTAGGATGCTTCTTCAGGATGCTGGCCCGCCTTCCACTGATTTATGGCTTAGGGACTTTCTCTACTCTTGAATTTTTTCCTCATTGATTTAATCCACTTTCTTTTTGACCCCTCATAAATGTCCATGAGCACCCCAAAGTCCTGCAGTGAGGAGATACCCAGCAGTGCCACTGCCCCTGTTGCCTCATAAGGATGTCTGATAAAGTTGGCATGATGAGTTCTTGGCTGTGGGTTGCCACAGAGCCGTGGCAGGGCAGACCCTAATTATAGCACATTATGCTGGTTTAATGACAGTAATAGAAAGTCAATTTATAGGCAAGAGCAAAGTGCCTTTTTATATGGGGAGGAGGATAATTCCTCCCATGTGTTGCATTATTAAATTTGTAATCTTCATTTCTAATGCTTTTCAAAAGTGAATATTAACAGAATCTAAAATGCAGCTCATAAATTTATGAGCTGCATTTTTTTCCCCAAACTCTTCAAGTTCTATAATTTGTCTTAAAAGGTGAACTTCAGCAAGGTTAGGGTTTTTTTTCCTTTCTTTACTTAATAAATGAAAATCCCTTACTTACTACCTACCTCTGGACAAGCTTAAAGGCTCCAAAGATACTGCATTTTAAATAGCAGTAATGGATATCTATTTCCATTCTTGCTGAGTGGAAAGTTCTGAATTCAGGCTTATTCCCTGGTGATGAAAGACACTGGAGAGAAAAAAAAAGTGACACGTTTTCATATGTCATTTGCTAGCAAGGAGGCTGTTATGATGCTCTTTTTTGTTGCCAGGGAAACAGAGCCTTGAACTCCTGTCTCTGCAGGAGGAGGAGGAAAGGATTATTTCACTCCTGAGCTCGATTTGTAATTGTGACTTGTGATCAGAGGCTGTGAATGGGTTGGGACTGAGGGTCTCACCTTCAAGCTCATTTTCAAAACTGTGTGTCCTACCTCCTTCTGTGTGTTTCCCTGTTGGAATGAGTGTGAAGGGTGGGGCCTGGTGGGGTGGGTGGCTGGCACAGGTCGCTGGCACAGTTGCTGTACAGCTGAGTGAAACTGAGTGCTGGGAGCCCAGGTGGTGATGGAAGGGATTGTACTTCTCTGACCTTGCCAGTAACATCTTGAGAAATCCCAAGGCTTCCTTATGTCTGCCCAGAACAGAAACATGAAAGTTACCTGCAGGTATCAGAAGGGAGGAAGTGACAGTGATGCAGGCGCTTCGTAAGCACGGTGTCCTCTCCTGACCTTCTTCCATTACTGTGGAGAAGTCGTTGCCGGCACATTTTATAAAGAGATTGTCGTTAAACTTTTTTTTTTTTTTTTTTTGTGGTTACATTAAAACTGTTTTTTCACTCACGCACTGCCCTTTAATGCGTATTTGATCTCACTGAACTGTCAGTGTTGCCTGCGAGGCTGATGCTGTCTGTATCACAATTGCTTCTTCACTTCTTCATCTGCTCTCTTTTCTGCTCTTGTAGTAGAGAGAGATAAGCAGGGCACTCTAAAGCATTTTGTTTGTCCTTGCTCCTTCTACAAAATTTGTTCAGAAATATTTGGGACAGATCATGGGATTTTGGTGAACTTTCTGCCAGGTACATGTCATGGAGTAGCTGCAAACAGGCATTGTTTCTCAGGATGCTGTGCTGGTCTGTGGCTGTTGTTCACTGTGTGTGATTAATGCAAATTCAGTTCAATAAGATATTGAACACTGATGTGCCTCTTCTTCACAAGGGACTGATTCTTACTACATCTTAGTTACTGATAATTGAGAAAACGAGATTTTGGTATTGTTCCTAAAGTGTATTAATTAATCTATATTAATCTGATGATTTTTTGCTTCCATCCTCAGTAATCTACATCGAGACATGATATTTTGGTTGGTTTCCCACATTCTGCAGCATCTTTCAGCAGAGATGAACACATCATGTTTATTTTCCAGCTCTGGCCAAAAGGCTTTTTCTCCTCTATTGAAAGCTCAATACACTGCATAGACAAACAGTGAATGAATTTCCCAAAGGACTTCAAATAATCTGGGATGTTTTTCTCTCTGAGTGCTGCTTTTGTGCATGCAGCAGGCAGATGTAGGAGGCAGCTATGTGTCTGCCATGTTCATCTGTGGGAGAGTGTGTCACTCCTGTGAGAGCTTGCATGTGTCTCTTCAGGGTTTGGGCTGTGAAATTTTTGAATGTTTTTTCTTAGGTGTCTGCTAGTTAAATTCCAGCGCCTCTGTTTTTGGTATTGGATGGTGTTTTCCATGTGTGACGGCCTGACTTGTCCCCAGTTGGAGATATCTGTGATGGATGATTGGCAGGGCTGTTTGCAGTGATACAAACTCACTTTGATTTCTTAGTCACCCTGAATGACTTAGCAGCGTAAAGAACCATGGCTCCTGTCCTGCTTCTGGGTATTGAAGCCTGACCTTCCCTTCCAGCTGTCATGAGATATCTGCAATGAAATTACTGCAGTCATGAAGGGCTGGGTGCTCTCCTTTCACTCCACCCCAGCAGAACCTGGCACTTGATCCAGAACCTTGATCCTGAAAGGGATCTGTGTGAGAGAAACACTGTGAGTGCACTGGATCCATTTGCAGGCTTTTGCGAAATGCAGTCACTCTCTGAGCTCTCCCTTCAGCACCACAGGTGTGCTATAAACAGAGGATTTGTACAGTTCTTGGTACCATTTGGGAAGAAAAGGGTTCCCTTTAGTGCCCTTGTGGTGTGCTGTGGTGCTTGCCTGGCACAACAGGCACTCCATAGCCTTGGACCTGTCATGGGATGTCCCTGTGGGAGTCAAAACAATATGTAGAGTTAAAGGGGAAGAGCATGCTCCTGTAGCATTTGCTACAGGTATTCCATGAAAGCACCTTTGGTGAAGCCCAACACAAGCAGTTGTAGTATCTGGTGAGATTGTCTGCAGTTAGGAACTCAATGCCTGAAGTTAACTTCTTTGGAAACCAGACCATTGGCTCCCCCCTCTCTGCTTCCATAGTGCATCAAATAATTGCTTCCAAACGGACACAAGTTATTAAGCAGTGTGTATAATTAAAGTTTCACTCCTTGTGAATTTCAGCATTCATTTCCTTAAGGAAAATATGATGGAGTAATTATTACCCAAGCTAAACACAAATCAAATGCTGTTCTAAATGCAATTCTGCACGAGGATTCTAGTTTATGAATGACTCCAGGGTTCTGTGTGGCTTTGTGCCTGTTAAGGAAATGGGGCTGTGTTTTTAATTGTATTTATAACGAGTGAACAAAAGGTTGCATGACTCATGCATTGTGCCAAGACTGTTGCTCTCTGCACTCACACACACGTGGTCTTGACAAAGCTGCTCACTCCTAAAAGAGCATCAGTAGGACAGAAGAAAAGGCAAGAAATCTCATTAATAAATATGGCCTTGTCAACCGCTTCCTCTGAATTTTGTCTGTCAAAACTAAACTTTACCTGCTGTGTAGTAGCTGTGATTTTGAGGGAGGCAAGTATTTCTTCAATGCTTAAGCTGCTGTCTCGACTTTCTTCCCATCATTACTATGTAGCAGACACTTTCTAGTTTCAGCTAAATTTGGGGGAGACATCCAAGATATGCAGACTTTAGAAATGCTGGAAAAGATGGCTCTGGGTAGAGAGAGAGAGATATAAGCTAGTGCCTCTGGGAGAAAAGGCCTGATACCTAATCTCAGTTTAAAATTCACCTTGTGGATGGAAGCAGACTGCTGGTGCTGAGCATCCAGTGGGACAGAAAGGTGTGTCAGCACCTCTGGCAGGTTTTAGTGGCTTCAGGAGGCTCATGACCCGAGTTCTCTTCTGCAGCAGGGAAGCACAGCTTGCAAACAGGCTGCTGAAGTTACTTTGCCCCTGTTTGCTTCCCAAAATTGAAGAGCCAGATGCTGGGCTCTGCCAGGAGGGGCACTTGGTGAGCAGGCAGGTCCAGCAGGCTCAGGAATGGCACAGCAGCCTCATGCAAAATTTCCTGGCTCAGTGAAGTGTAGGCAGAGCAGCTCTTTCATCTCATGCCATCTTTCTCTTCAATGGCTCTTTCTAGTAGCTTTATTTTTGTGAATTCACCTCATTTTTGTGATCCTTTTCTAAATCAAGAGGTTTTCTGCAGCTCAGGCTCATTCATATTTCAGAACCTGGACTTAGGCAACATCCTCAGTTATTAATAGTGTGAGATGGATGGCAGAATTAGCACATCAGGGTGCTCTGGTTCAACTCTCTTGTAATTAAGCAGAGAACCTCACCTGGCCTTCACAACTTATGTCGGTTAGCTGGAGGACTTCCAGCCTTGGGGACATAAATTGGCTCAACCTCTAATTCTCCTTGTGAATTAAAACAAGAAGAAAGCCCTGAGATGGTGTTGGCACACTAACCAGCCACTTGTCTTTCTACTTTGATGTTTTCCTGATACCCACATCTTGACAGCTGGCAAAGTTCCAAGAGTTTGGAACTGAGAACATGGAGAGCACCGCTGGTTGATGTTTGTATGTACGGCACTTCCCTCAGCTTTCTAGGGAGTAAATATTACAGTGTTGTAGTTTAAGTAAATCAGTTAAGTTAATTACCTGTGCCAAATGTACTTATTCTCTGAGCCCATTGGGTAAATTTTCCTGGACTTGGGCTGAAGACCCTCTGGGGTTCCCAGATGGGCTGATGTCAGAGGGGAGTTTAACTCTTGGTGAGGCTTAAAACCCAAAATGCAAGAAGTGGAAAGATTGAATCCCCCAACTGCCATGCAGTGGGAGAGTGTGTGCGTATCTGTGGTTTATTGCACTCCAAGTATCATGGTAAGATTACATTTTGAAGCCATCACCCCTTGCCCAAGCACAAAAGCAGCAGATGAAGAAGGGTCTGGGATGTGGGATGTCTGTCCCAGATGTGTCCCAGACAACATCAGCAGTTCTGTGCTTGTCTTTCCCTGGAGACCTGGGCTACAGACAGAGCAATGTTCAGGTTTCATTGCTGCAGAAATATTAGAGCAGTGAATTTTCTGGGTGGCTATGGACGTTTCATTTAATCAGACTCTACTGCAAAGCCTGGCAGATGGGGGGAAGAGAAGGGGGCAGTGTGTTCCATTTTCTTATAAAAATAAAAATGCAAAAGCGTCCATCAGATAAAGCTATTTGGATCCTGCTGCTGCAAACAAAATAGAGACATGGAAAGAATTCTGAAGAGCTGGATCTAGCTGCAAAGTGGTTCCCATGAAGTACTCTGAAAGAACCAAACATTTTTGTTAGTGTTAGGGTACTGCAGCTTTTTTGTAGTGAAAAGTGAAACAATTTTTATGGTAGTCACAAACTCTATTTGAAAGTCATTGACAGTGAACATATGTGTTTACCTTTTTGGCTGTTGGCTTTCTCTCTTTTGACAGGAAAGGAAAAAAATCTCCAAAGGATTTTCCTGGCTGCGTGTTTGCTGCAGAACTTTTTCTTTAGACACTTCTAAATGAAAATTTTGGCCGTTAAATTTTTTATATAGATGAATTATCAAAAAGGTCACAATTAAAAATAGCATCATGGGAACTGTTTGGTTTTAACCTCAAAAGGAGGAGAAAAAAATATGTTTAAAATAAGAAAATGGAGCTTTTGAAGAAAGGAGGAGAAATTGATACTCTACCCATGCCCCAGACAAGCTGTAAGAGATAATATCATCTACTGGGGTGGAGACTTGCTTAACTACAGGCACAGCTGGATTTAAACCAAACTGAAGGTCAGACCAGCATGGAGGAAGAAAATGCCTTTTGAGGTGTCTGAGGAGCTGGGGTTTGGGCTGGGTTGTGGGGGACCTGGGGAAGGCAGCCTCAGAGGCTGGTCTTGAAAATAACCCTGTGAATGATTTTCAGTTGTCTTCTAATGGTGATTATGGTCCTTGATCATATTTATTCTGGGTTTCAGCAAAGCAAGCCTTCCAAGGCTGTGTGGAACACCTTTGGGAATGATTTTTGGTCATCTTCTAATGGGGGAAGAACAGAAACCTCTGGGTTCAGGGGGAGTTGGTTTGACATCCCCACATCTGAGTGAGGACAGGCCAGTGTGAGCGCTAGGATGAGAAAAAGCTTTTCTGTGCTGAAATATCTGAAATATCCTTGTGGATCAGGAGCAGTGGAGTTGGAGCTGTGCTGCAATGGGAATTTGGAGGTGTCTCATTGGCATCTCCAGAGGTTTCCCAGGCAGGCAGGGTGTCCTGGCCCTGCTCTGCATTCAGCTGGAGTTGGTAGCTCTAACAGCAATGCAAATAGTTGCTAATTTTACTATTTTTCTGGCTCTCACAAGAAGAGTTGATTGAACTTTCCTAATCCTGTGAATGTACCTAACCTCCACAGATTAGAATTAACATGCTGATTTTTTTTTTCTATCTCACAAAGATTCTGTGCTTAATTTGGAAAGAAAGAGTGTGATTTTGTTGGTGTCTGAAACTAGGACAAGGGGAACGAAGCATGCAGCCTGATTAGTGCCCCTGCTTATCCCCAGCCATTTTCTGTCATTCTGGTGGATTACTCAGGCTGTGATGATAGCCTGGCATGTTCTGGAGCACAGTACAAACTGCCTCTCTTTAGGTGCTCATAATT
The DNA here is from genome assembly GCF_027887145.1 of Ammospiza caudacuta. NCBI lineage: Eukaryota > Metazoa > Chordata > Aves > Passeriformes > Passerellidae > Ammospiza > Ammospiza caudacuta. The sequence continues at coordinate 10,895,303 of NC_080607.1, forward strand.
CACACTCCATTAGGATGTTGATGTAGGGAATGCTTGGCAGGATGTCAGGGCTTGCCAGGCATGATGAGATTGAGTTCATCTCGTTAAACTGCATTCTGAAGTGACAATCCAGTATATATATATATATATATATATATTTTTTTTTTTTTTTTCCCTCAGCAGAAGCAGCCTCTTAGGAGAGCACCAGGGCTTGCTCTGAACAGAGCAGCCCTGCAGAGGGGCCTGTGCTGCCCACCCTGGCAGCCAGCAGCTCAGTGTGTGCCAGGCTGTCACAGGTGTTGGGTATTCATGCAAGGCAGTGGGAAGGCTTCTCCTTCTCTCCTCTGAAGCTGAACAATGGAATTTTTATTCATCTCAGAACTGATTCATGGCACACAAGTCTTAGTACGTGTCACAGGGAGTCAGCGTCTGACTAAACAGGAAAAATTTTTTTAAACACTAAAGGAGCAACAATGCAGTGACAAAGTTTCAAGTGGAGAAGTTAATGTGCTGACTCTTTTCTCAGAGTAGCTGAAAATAGGTAGGAGGTGGAATGGTCAGTGCTTTAGCAGTCTGATGGGGAGCTGAGCTGAGACTCCCACTGCTGCATTTTGCCCACAGACATCCCAAATTGTTGGACTTGGGGACCTCCCTCACCTCAGCAGGTGATATTATCCAGGCGGGTGCTTCATGGTTTTTCTTCATTTTCAGCCCCAAACTGTTTCATTTTTTCTCAGGGGCAGATCTCCATGGGGAGGAAAGCTAGAAAAACCTCCTGGGGTCAAAACCAAAGAGTGAAGTTAGTGACTGTATAAAATGGAAGGGCTTGTGAGCCTGTGTTTGAGTCCAGGATGGAACAGGCAGATGAACTGAAATGAGATAGCTCCAGGCAAATCTCCTCTGCAGGCAGCCAGGTCCTGTCCTGGCTCTGCTCTGCCTGATCTACAGCATGCTCTGAAGGCTTCCTTGACTCTGCCAGATGGGTTTTTCTGTGGTCCCTTGCTGGAGCTGTCAGTTCTTCATGCTTCATAAGCTCAGGTTTGTGTTTTGGGGCAAAGCAGGCGATTCATGTGCTGAGGAACCCAGGTGTGAATCCAGGGAGCAGAGTCTGCCCAGGCTGATGCCCTGCAGCATGTTTGGATGGGAATTGTTCCATACTGCTGCACCTGGATAAGAAGAGCAGTGGGGATGCAGTCTCTTTGCTCAAGCTTGGACTGACTTTCTTGGAAAATACAAAATATTATATTTTTCAGAGCTTTGCAACAGGAGCAAACAAAAGTAAGCATCCAAGTGATTTCCCTTCCTGATTTTCCCCCTGGCTCCTCAAGCTGAAGTTTGGGAAAGGATAACAGCTACTTGGTGTCTTGGGTGGCCCATGTTGGTGCTGTATGTCCCTATGCTTTGGGTGCCACTGTGCTCTGTGCTTGGAAGTGGGTGGGTAATTTAGGAGTCAGGCTGATTGAGTTGAAAGTCAGTCAATGCCTAATCTCAGGGCTAAATCAATACCAATTAATTCTAAAGTACAGGAGGGTCTGTAGCACATGCATCATGCTGGGTTCTTTTTGTGATGGTGGCAAGCTGCAGTGGAGGAGAAAATTGAAAACAAAGTGGAATACAGAAGGATTGTAACAAGTACCTGGGTGGAGGAAAAGGAAATGCTAAGAGATTAGACAGTGCAGGGATAACAGTGAGAGACACTTCTGTCTCTCAGAAGTGCCATCAATAAACACCTATTTAGAGTAATTCTGTGTAAGAGTAATAATTATATAATCATGACCTTGTGATGAGTTATTGCCAGACTCACAGATTTTTCAAGACTTGCTGGCCTCTGAGCATGGAGAGGCCTGTCAGCAGCAGAGAGGAACAACTTCAAAGAGTTGTGTGTGGGAGTGATGTCAAAGAGGACACGAGGAGTGGTTACTCTTTTCTTGGGGGAGAGAAGGGAGCAGCACCGTTCTTATTTTTCCCACCCCATAATTTCAGGCAAATCCAGTTCTTGGTGGCAACTCTTGCACAGGAGTGGCACCATCCTTGAGAAGAATTGCCTCTTGGTTGGCAGTTGAAAGTTTAGTTAAGAGAGCTCTCCAGAAGAGGCTCTGCACAGGGCATCTCCACGGTCACCTTGCTCCTCTTCATTTGTTACTGGGCTGCCTGGAAGGAATTTCTGGTTGGCTGGTCTGGCTTCACTCAAAGATGAGAGGAAACATGATAATGAGATCTAATTCATGATGAATAAAATGATGGGATATAATTAATATCAATCAAGAAGAATGTAGGGAAAATGGGTCTTGTGAGAAATTATTTTTTCGCCAAGTTTTAGAAGACACAGATACTGGGTAAGTGTGGTAGGTATGTTAGGGTTTTGTCCTAGAACAACATGGCCCCAAAAATGTGATTGTGATAAGTGGATTAAAACCTTGCTTCATGTATCAAAAAGCAATTGTCAAGGGAAATCCTCAAAGACTGGAGGGCTCTCTTGAAGGCCTGGTGGTGCTCAGTGTTTTCATTTGATTTGGAGCAAGCATGAGTTTAAACCTCACTTAATTCACAGGTGATGTGGACATCAGATAAAGAGTAAATAGTATTGAGGGTGGGAGAGCTCTATAAAACTGTCTGGAGTTTTGCTTGCTTTCTCTTCAAATAAAATTCATTTTGTTACGTATTTTTTATTATAATGTTCTGCAAGGTCTTGCCAACAGGACAGGCAAGGGACTGCAGAGCCTCCAGATGAGATGTCTCCTCCAGGAGCTTGCTGTGGTCTCGGGAGATGCCAGCAGAAGTAGTGAAGATGAGAGTACAAGCTGATTTTTACCTCTGTATGCGTCTCTGCACTTAAATGCAGACTTCAGTTCTGTTCTCAAAAGGGCGTTTAAAACCTGGGGAGGTTGTTAGAAAGATTCAAGGCCAGGAGAAAAAAAAATGCCAGAGCATGAGAGACATAGACTTCTCAGTCTGTTTAACTTGTCAAAATAAGATTGAGAGATAACTCATCTGCACTGCAGAAAAGTCTGTATAGTGAGAACACAAAGCAGCTCTTGGGGTGGAGAAGGGCACTAAAAAAACCTGATGTGTGAAAGCTGAAACCAGGCAAACTTAAGCCACATCTCTAAATGTCAGGTAGTAAAATAAACTGTGCAGGCAAATGGCAGATTCTGCATCTCTTGATATTCTTCACACCCAGAGTGGATAGTGCTTTAGAAGATATTCTTTAGCCAAACATAAATTGTTTGGCTGAGCAGAGCAAAATCAAAGCACCTGTCAGCACTGAGAGCTTGGCAGAGCGACTCCTGGGCCCTTCTGGTTGTTGGCATCAGCGAGGTGCTGTGTATCTTCATCCTGGATATTTGACCAAAAAATTTCTTCTCCCCAAGGTCATCCCAAACTGAAATCCTCTCTTAGTGAGGTGTTGCACTGCAGGCTTGACTGACTGCTTAACCTCTCTTGTTTGCTGCTTAATTGGAAGAGGTGCAGGGAATAAATCTGGTGACGCTGCAGAAAATGTCGATACTGCTCTTACTCGTTTCAGATACCACTGACAAATTAAGACAAATGATTTTGCCAGGCAACACCCACATAGATGCATTTCATTTACCTTCTGATTGGCAAAGGTGTCAAAGCACAAAGATTTCAGGAAGGGGAAGAGGCACAGCCCCTATGCCATGCTCCACACTGACCAGAGAAGGTTGATGGTCAGTGACCGTTGCTTGTGAAATATTTTTGGCTCACAGATGAGAAGTGCAGTGTCATCCATATTTATTTCTCTTCCAGGTGTGCTATCCCTGATCTGTCCTACTCTCCCAGCTGATGGGGATAGTTTAGGAACCTGTGCCTCCTTTCTGATGGCATTTCTAGTGCATATGGTGATCTCTTACCCTGTTTCAGTCATGCCTCTGGCTACTGTGGTTTGGGAGCTTGCCTTTTTGACAAAAAAAAACATTCTCCTTCTTTTTAAAGAAAACTTTCAGCAAAAAGAGACTGTAGGGGGAGAAAGGTTTCTCCAACCTTTCTCTCCAGAATAATGAGTGATCATTTGTAAGATGCAGGAGTTTCTGTGCATCCCTGTCTGGAAGAAGAGGGAGGAACAAAGGATTTTTTCCTTTATTTCCATTGTCTTGTTTTACAGAGATTCTCAATTAAACTTTTGCCATTTTTTTCCTCTTTTTTCCCCAATCTGCAAAAGCAATCAGGACTACTAGAAGATGACCCACCCAGCAGTGGAAAGCTGTGCATGTGGTGCTCTACAGCTGAACTTGCCCTGTGCCAGCTAAATCTCTAGTATAGTGCCCTGGTGCTCCCACAGTGCTGCCTTTCCTTGCCTTTGGGCCCTTCTCCTTTATTTCCCTAGCTTTCAATCAGAAGATAGAATAGGGCAAGCACTTAGTGTTGCTCCAAACCCTTGCTCTGTCCCAAGCCTCTCATTTGCTGCCAGCTGTGGATGAATAGTCTTTTAATTCTGAGTGTCTCCAGGCACATCTCGTTAGATTGGGGAAATAGGAGATTATTTTTGAGCAGATGTTGTGTGGCTGGCCAATGGGGCATTTTTAATTTGTATCCTACATTTATGTCATTTGATGCTTTGACTGTGGCTGCCAGCAGAGCTCTTGTGAGGAATAACCTAAAGGGCAGGAGGATGAGTCTCTGAGTGCACACGTGGAGGAAGGATGGGCACTGGTGCATGTGGGTGACTCAGAGATTGTTTGTGGAGGTGAATGCAAGACAAGTGAAATGGACCATCAAGCCTGCCCACATGGCTGTGGGATGTGCCCTCAGAGGAACCTGCAAACCCCATCAGAGGCTCCAGTGAGCTGCACAAGGCTAAGGAGGGCGAATCAAAGGGAGTTGCTCTGCACTGATTGGGAGAACAAGCATGGCCATTTCACAAAGCTTCGCTTTTGTTGATGCCCATATTGATAGTCTTGCCTGAAGGTTTGGGTTTTGAAAGCACATGAGAAATATGTTTTACATTTGTGTGACTTCCTGATTTATACAATGTGCTTCATGCATTGCTCTAGGCACACAAACAGCACAAACTGTAGTTAATGTTAACCCAGAATGTGCAAATTCGATCCCCTCAGCTCACAGGGACGTGTGTACACAGGCTGCACCATATGTGGGGACAGCAGCTGGTACAGAGCCCTGGGGCCAGCACATTTACCCAGTTGGAAACCTCATGATAGTAGAGGAAAAGGTACTTTGCAGCTGTATTGATAGGAGAATTTTTGTCTTTGCATTTCCATGTACATATAATTGGAGAAGTGAGATAGGAAGCATTTCTGGTATCTTACGGAATTTTTTTTCCAAAGTCCCTCTTCCCACCAAGATCTAAAGAAAAGTATTTTAGGTCAAGCAGCCTGCTACAAATAACAGTGTATTTTAGGCAGGTTATTACAGATACCCTCATATTTCCAAAGTAGTTCAGAAAGTGATTCACCAGAAGTTCCACCTGAATATGAGGAAGAACTTCTTTACTGTGTGGGTGCACTGGAACAGGTTGCCCAGAAAGTTGTGGAGTCTCCCTCACTGGAGATATTCAAGAACTGTCTTGATGTAATCCTGTGCAGTGTGCTCAAGCATGACCCTGTTCCAGCAGGGAGGATGCATCAGATGACACACTGTGGTCCCTTCCAACCTCACCCATCCTGTGATTCTTTGAAAGATTTGCTTTCTTTAATATTTGGCAATCCTGAGTTCTCCAGACTCAATAGCTGGGTCATTTCTCCTCTGGAGGTGGTACTCAAAAAAGTTGGAAGGTTTCTGAGAGCACTGTGGGTCAGAGGTTTGTTGCCTGAATCCAGGGTAATGACTGAGCATCTTTAGAGGATTGAGATAATTTTTACTTTGTTCAGAAAACTTGTAGCAGATGTGTTTCAGGATGAGTGCTCTATGTGGGATGAAATCTGGAGCTTCCTAACACCAGCTACAGCAATTAATAGTAATGGTATTCATTACATATTCATTGCATAACATGGTTTGTTCTGAGAAACAGACTGCTTGAGATGGAGGATGAAAATAGCAGCTGTTAATTTCAGAGGGCTGAGCCTCTGAAGACTGCACCCAGGAGGAACCAGAACCTACTTAATTCCCTCTACGCTGTGGCTGAGGGCGTCTGTCAAGGGGAATAGTCCTCTCCAGGGTTTTCCACTGCTGGTTCCTTTCTGGTGTCACCAGGGAACATATTGGCTGTGCCCAACCATTCCCCTGTGGCAGGTCTGGGAGGGGGCTCCTGCTTTGACAGCACCTCTGGTGCTGCCTGATCTTTTCCTCCCCTTGATACCCACCAGGACCTGCCACTCTTTGTGCTGTTCCACACAACCTGGGGCAGCAACATGGGATTTGGGAAAGGCTTGGAGGCATCAGCTGTGCCCGTGGTTGCTGCTGCTGTGTTCCCTGACTGGGTAGCTCTGGGTGTAGCCAGCTGGTGTGGCTGCCTTCTCAATGGGTAATTAATTGGTGTAAATGGTTGGAGCAGGTAGGGGGGGTGTGCATGCTCTAATTATCTGCTAGGCCTGACATGGTGGAGCAGTGAGTGTGTTCCAGAGGTGACTCAGGAGCTGATGATGAAGCAGGGCTGGGTAAGGGAAATGTTATTTCCTTTGTAATAAAGGAATTTTATATTTTATAATAAAGGACTTTATTATAATTTTATATATTTATATTTATACATAAAATATATAAATATAAATATATATTTTATAAATTTTATATATTTATATTTTTATATATTTATAATAATATATAATATAATAAATGTATAATTTATTATAAAATTTTCTATTTTAAAATAAAGGAATACAGAAATATATTTCCTATATAATAAAGGCATTTATTATATAAAAATGCCTTTTATAGATATATATCTCCTATAATAAAGGAATTTATTATAATTTATATATTAATAATATATGTAATATAAGAAATATATAATTTATTATAAATTTTTCTATTTTATAATAAAGAAATATATTTTCTATATAATAAAGACTGGTCTTCCAAAAGACCTCCTCTGCTTCCCCTTGGCTCTGTGAGTGCAGAGGCTGTGGGAGCAGAGGCTGACAGCCGTTTCTCCCGTGTGTTCCCAGATGGTGATGGTCGGAGGCTGAAGGGAGCCATCCAGAGGAGCACAGAGACCGGCCTGGCCGTGGAAATGCCCAGCAGGACCGTGCGCCAGGCCAGCCACGAGTCCATCGAGGACAGCATGAACAGCTATGGATCAGAGGGAAAGTAAGTCATCAAAAAGGAGCTGGCTATTCACTCGTGGGATGCACTGTCCCTGAACCTATTAATTTTCCTGCAGCATGATGGACGATGTGTTTTTCTGACTTGCTGTGCTGCAGGTGTACTGCCCATGCAATAAGAGCAGATCTCTCTGTCTGCATAGCTGGCACATACTTGACTGTTTATATACTTCTTTTAGTGTCCTCATTACTCTGAGCTGAAGCAGATACCCATTACTTTTAACCACTTTGCCTTTGGATGAGTAATTCAGGGTCAGTAGCAGAGGCTCATTACTGCTCGTAAATTATAAGCCGGTAGTTTTTAATGTTGCACAATCGTTTTCCATTTCCCCTGTTTCAAAATAGCCCTTTGGTTTGGAGCAGGCAGAAGTTTCAAGGTGCTGAAAAGGGTGGAAGTAATAAAATACATGATAGTGCAGCAAAATTCTCATATCAAGATATATATTCTGGAGCCTGTGTGTACTTCGGTAAAAAACTTAATTTTGTTTCATCTCAATTATAGTGTCCTAAAAGAATGGGTTTCAGAAAAGATTTTTGACTCCAAGAGAAGTTACAACATGCTTACATTTAGACTTTTTACCAGAGTGCAAAGCAGGGGATATTTAGGCCAGGACTTTGAGACCTGACTTGTCTCCAGTTCTGGTTTTTGTATTTCCATTACTTGAAGCCATATATGGAAATTTAATTATTTTACTAAGATGACTATTCATGGGAATCTTTGGAAGCAAAAAACCCACAGTGTTTAGAGAGGAAGGCAGTACATACCATCTGATTTTGTGCTTTCTAGGTGTGTGGCCACAATGTTTCTATACCTGAAAGGTGTCCTGTTCAAGCCAAGGACTACACTTGGCATCACTGTATGCTCTCTCGAGTCCTGTGTGGTATTCCAAGTACACTGTACAGCTAAAATGCTGAGATAGTCCAAAAGCACTCTCAATTAATGTAATTCTGGTGTTAAATAAGTAACAAGCTGTAAATTAAGGGAGACTTTCTTTAGCTTTAGAAGTAGGCTAATCCTGGAAAGGCATCATAGATCTGTGCTGGAGGTTCAAAATAGTAATGAGGCACAGACTGCGATAGCAATCTTGTCACTCCAAAGCTGTGATGTACCTTATCTCTTCTGTGAGCTGCTGTCTCCAGGGAAATTTTCCTGCTACACCAGCACAGTCCTGTGGCTTGGAGTTCTGCCTCCGCTACTAGATGCAGAGGATTAGTGATTAAGTTCATTCCCTGGGCAATGAGGAGTAAGAATCTGCTTTCATGCAGGGCAAAATTCTTTCTTTTTCATATTTACATAGCTTATCCTCCTGGGAAGGGGTGTAGTTCCCTGGATGGTTTGTGTCCTCTCACTGCTTCCATCAGCTGCTTTCGTGGAAGGGGAGTATTTCTGCCAACAAAATACTGCACCCCTGCAAGTGCTGTCTCACCCTGAAGGCAGGTGACATGCAGCTACCAGCTGGACAGAAAAAGGAAAAGCCTGTCTTGCAATGCAATTGTCTTTATTAGAACAAGCCTGAGGTTTGGTATGCCAGCCTTGAACCCTGCCAGACCATCTTTGCCAGCACCTCAGCCAGGGATGGGGTGGTTTATTCCCTTCTCTGAAAAGTGTGATTAAGTGGTTCCTGGATGCTTTGTTCCTGGGTGGGATAATTAATCTCTTCTGGGAACCCAGTGGGAATTGCAGCTATATGTCTGAGCCACAAGTGATAAGCAAACAGGGCTGAGAGTACAAAGAGCTAAGAGGGCTCAATTCTCTTGAAACATGGTGGGAGGGGAGTTTCTCTGCTTTCTTTTCCTGCAGCAAAGAATGGAATTGTTTGGGGAATAGCCTCGAGGAACAGAAATGTGTTCTCCTTAATCAGATTTCTCTTGACCTCTCTCATTTGCTGTAGCTGTCTTCCCAGGGAGGCAGAATGAAGATTCATATGTCTCAGTTAGCTGTGGCAAGTTGATTTTCTTTCTAATAAAAGCTGGGTTTGTGACTGGTGCACATTCTCCCAAGTCAGAGAGTTTTCAGCAGTGACTGTCAAGCCCCTGGTTTTCAGCAAGGCAGTGCTATTCTAGCTCATTCCACCATGGATCCCTTTGGTGTGTCCACACCTGGAAAAAGATGGATTCACCTCTCAACTTCCATGTATTCTTATGATCCTTATCAATTTAAGGGCTGACAGGACAACTTCCAAAGGTGGCATGCTGAAATGATCAAAGATTTGTTGAAACTTTGCTGCAGCAGACCTAAATACCTGCCCTCAGCCATACAAACTGCTTTTAGAATGTGTTGCTCACTGACTGCTTTTTGTTGCAGGGAGCTGCTCTGTGCTAGTGCAAGGTATGACAGTTTAAGAATGTTCTGAAGTGCATGATTTTGAGCAATGCTGCTTTCATGTGAACACCAGCATGCATAAAATCCAGATTTTTTTTTCATGGAGAGGCTTATTTTGTAGGGATATACCTCTGAGGTATGCTAGGCCTTCTTTTGAATACTCCCTTTACCTGAAAATGAAGTATACTGGAGACTTAACTGGGCTAAATGATGATAAATCTCCTGGAATTAAAGCTCATATAGCATGCCAGGAAACGCTGACATTGTGAACACACTGCTTGGTGTAAATTTTTGCCAGACAAGAAGTCCTCCAACCTTCTTATCCAGAATTTCCATTGCACACTGGTTGCGCACTAGTATAGGAAATGAATATAATGAAACTCAATATGAGACTTTGTAGAAGGAGAAGTAGATATTTACCATGAACAAAGCTGTTTTCAGTCATTCCCATGTCCAGGTTTCATTCCCTCATGCTCTCCCCACCCCTTGGGGGCACCAAGCCTCATGAATCCAGGTGCTGGAGCCAGGCTGGCTTGTGTGCTGCAGGGAGGACAGGGGACACCATCTGTCAAGCCCTCACTGTGTCTGCTGAGTGGTTCTTCGCAGCAGACTGGCTCTTAGACTGTGTTTTTCTTACACTTTCTAGGACTTACCTGCTATTTTGGAGTGATCTTTCACCTCAGGGTCTTGCACTTTTTCATCTCTGTGGATCTCAAGCAGCACTGCCACCTTTTAGTTCCCTTTTTTGGAGGGTCTTTATGACTACAATCTGCCCTCAAACAGGGTATGGAAGTGATGTTCTCTCTAACCTTGTTGTCTGTTCTTCCCCTTTCATTGGAGAACAGATCTGCTGCAGCCAGGTTGGTTGTGCTTTCAGGTACACAGATGTTTCCATTCATAATTCATCCGGAACAATCTTAGCACTGGTTACAAATCCTGCAGCAGTGAATATTTTCTTCTATGTCTATTCTTAAAGATTCGCTTGAGGAAACAGTTGCCCACTGTAGTAAGTGCCTGTGGGGTAGTCTCAGGACACCAGGATTGCTGCAAGGATACAATTCCCAATATAGGAATAACTCACAAACAGCCCTGTGAGATTCAGCAGAATCTCAGCTCCATCCTGGCTCTTGCACCATCTGCATCTTGTTTTGGCTGGATTTTGCTGCAGCTGCACGAGACCATGTACAGCATTCAAAAAGCAGTAGATTCTGGACTTGTATGTAACTTGTTCCTGCCAAACACTTTTCTTCCTGAAAATGGAGCAGAAAGATAAAAATGGACCTGGAACAAAAGCCTGCTAGCTGCCATAGTGCCTAGTGAGTGGTACTCATAGGGCTTTTGTTCTTGCTGGCTACTGCTGAGATGATTAAGTTCTGGAGAGATCAGGTGATTTTTACCTTAGAAAAGCACAGCAGGTAGTGACTAACAAAGACTTGAAGGATTGTTCTCATATTATCTGAGATGAGTGTGCAGGTCCAGTGAGGAAACATCTTGTGGTTTCCATCTCAGCTCCCTTCTCCTTGGTGAGGGCAGTGCTGCCTGAGCCCTGCCCTGTTGTGTCCTGGGCAGGAGCAGGACACAGCCTGGCACAAGTGCCACCTGCAAGGGCATCTCACACCTCTTGGCTTCCTTCTCTCTCTGGTACCAGCTCTGCCCCTGGGCTGGTGTGAGCCAGCCCTGGGACTTAGGCTGGGGGAGCTGCTGCCCTTCTCTGCTTCACTGTGGAATAATAATTAACAGGAAGCAGGAGAAAATACTGGCCTGGGTTGTGACCACATGAAAATTCACTTCCCTTCACCAGAAATTCTCCATCAATGTTCAAGAATGACCAAAAGACTTGATTCCTGAATGCCCCATTCAGGAGATTCACATTGCAGCTATTCCCTGAATGTTTCTTGTTTGATTTCCAAAGCCAGGAGACTTCAAGACTCTTTTATAACAGATTATCTTCAGGCCTCTTTTTATCCAAGTCCTTTAAAGAAATGTAATGAAACATGTTAATATCAGTTCAGGCTGCAAGAAATCTGTGTCTTTTGAGATGGAAACCAGGAAAGGCGTGGAGATTATTTCTGTAATATATCAAGAAATTCCTTAGCCTGTTCAGCAACAGCACATCCTTTTGTGCAGGCAAAGCTTGACCAGAACAGCTTGGAAAGGATGTGACCTTGAGAGCTGTAGTTCCAGCAGGAAATACAGTGAATCCCACCTTCAGCAACCCCTTGGGAGCAGACAGAATTGCTCACTGAAGACAGGTAGCTATCTTTTATTCAGTGCATCTAGATGACTAGTGATTGCTAAAAATGGAGCTAGCCTGGCAAGGTGGGGAAGGGAGTGGGGGAGGTCTTTGTGCAAAATTCACTGCATAGTCTTTATAGCACTGTTTCAGTGGCAGAATTCATAGAGCAGAGCAGAAGGAGCGGGATACGCGAGCGGAGTACAATGTGTTACAGCACAGAAGACAGCACGTCACAGTGCTAAAAATGCTACAGAAACTGGAGTGGCCCAGGGAGAAACAGAGCTTGTTGAGAGGCAGAGTTGGAGATCTTGCCTGGCACAGGAGGGGTGTGCAGTTGGTGGGGTTAGGGTGGGTTTGGGTCATGGAAAACCTTCCCAGCCAAAGTGAAGGCTCCTGCAGCGCTCACATCGACTTTGACAGGGGCTCTGTGCCCAGTCCCTGGACAGTGTAGCTGCATGCATATTGCTCCTGCACACCATAAATATTTGAAAGATGGGGTAATGGACATTGGCAAGTTCTGCCTTCCTCCTTTCTGATAGATTCTGCTTGGCTCCTGCCTGGGAGATGTGATTTAAAAGACGTTAACATGCAATATGGATGAGTGTGATTGTTACACAGAACATTACTGCTCCCTGAAATTGGAGTTCTGATGGGGTTTTTTTAATGCTCAAATAAAATAACTGTCAAATATGTTATCAGTTTCAGAGGAGACTTCCCTCTCCCCATTTCTTCTGGTTGAAGGAATCTGTTGCTGCCCCTGTTTTAAAGATAGAGCTGGAGAGTTTAGCTCCGTATTAGATGTAGATGTGTGATGTATCAGTTAGCTGTGCAAGTCAAACAACTGAGATGCATGGCTGTGTTTAGGCAACTTGCTTATTAATTTTGGCAAGTTTGTGCCATGAGAGGATAAAGAAAAAGAGGCTTTTTTATTTACAAGAACAGAACAATAATTTCTGAACCCTGGGCCCAGACACATCCCATGCACATACCAGACACAGTGGAGCAGCTCTTTAAGAATGTATCACCTCTGGAGACTTGAGATGATGGCAAATAGGTGTTTGTGTGGATGGTGTAAACGATTCCTTGAAAAGAACAAGGCAAAATGTTATCTTCTGAAAATATCTGTTGTCTGGGTGTGCCAGGGGGTGGCTGTGTTGAAGCTGTCTGGCCTCACCACCTCGCTGAACCCAAAGCAGTGGAGTTCTGTGGGAGCCAAGGTGTGCAATGTGTGAAACAGAGAGACAGGAATGGGGATTTGGTCCAAGGGAAGGACACAAAATTCTCTTCTCCTGAGAGAGCTCCTGGACAAAAGGGTGTTACACCCAGCCTGTGAAGGGAGATGAATGCCTTGCTCTGTATTTCCTCTGCACAGGCACAGCAGTGAGTGTGTGGCCATTACATGTTAGTACAATCAAGACCACTCTCAAAGTCATGTAAGACTTATAAAAAAGTGTGATATCAAGAGGAATAGAAAGGAGTATGTGGTCTGTTTTTCAAACTGATAATTCACAAAGGATGTTTAGGACTGATGTGTAAAGAGGAAAAACTGGGAAAAGATTTGGAAGGAAAAAGTAAAATAATGCACAGGAATAAACTCAAAGGGAAGGATTTTAAGAACAGGTTAGAAAAGCAGCTGTCCTAGATGGTGTAAATAAGGCTGCTCTGGCCTTGGGACCTGGGTGTGACTGGCTGACCTGTGGAGATGCGTTCTGACCATATTTCCTGTGAGTATTACAAGATTTTGACAAGCTGATTCTGCAAACGCTCCCAACAGCATAATGGGATACCTGGCATACAGAGTCCCAGGAGCAATTTAAAAATAGATTTAGAAAAGAGGTCGGACAAACTCTGCACGGACAGAAAAAGAAATTAATGATACATTTTCCCTAAAAGTGTCTGCCTCTGTACACTCTGCATGCTAATCTGCAGCCACCAGCAGGCAGGAGTGTGGAAGGGACTGAGCAGAGCCACATATGCTGTGTGAGAGGGATCAGCACAGCTGCTCTGCATTTTCCTCATGGCATTTTGCATTGAAATCAGTGTTGTCCATCTAAGCATTCAAATCCTGATCAGTTTACAAGCAAACTCTGAAAAGCTGGTTCTCCATCCAGTCATATATAAGGAGCAGCTGCTGTGCCATGAAGGGAGCGACTGCATGATTTGCCCACAGATCTTTGCAAGGAGCAGGTCAGGAAATGCTGCTACCCTGAACGAGCAGAGAGGCAAGCAGCTGGCAAGGAGCCTTTAAGCCACTCTTAAATTACTCTATAGAGGACAGATCTCATACTCCCTGACCTACAGCATGCAGCACGAGAGCACAGTCTTCAGAGGCTGCACAGATTTTGTAAATAATCAGGGTTAGGAATGTTGTGTTTAAAAGAAGAAGGTCTGGGCAGTTTCAGCCCCAGTTTGAGCACACAGCTTCTAAGATCCATAGAATGTAGAATATGCTGAGTTGGAAGGGACCCACGAGGATCCTCAAGCCCAACTCCTGGCCCTGCCCAGGACACCCCAGGAATCCACCCTGTGCCTGAGAGCGGTGTCCAAACGCCTCTAGAGCTCAGACAGGCGCAGGGCTGTGACCACTGCCCTGGGGAGCCTGTTCCAGTGCCCGACCACCCTCAGGGTGAAAATCCTTTCCCAATATCCAGTCTAACCCTGCCCTGACTCAGCTCTAAACCATTTCTTCAGGATCTGTCACAGAGGGAAAAGATCAGTACCTGCCCCTCTGCTTCCTTCCTCTCATGGGGACGTTGAAAACCACAATGAAGTCTCCCCTCAGTCTCCTCCAGAATGAGCAAGCCATGTTACCTCCAGTGTTTCCCCTCCAGTCCCATCAGCATCCTTGTGGCATCTTTTGAATAATGTTCTCTAATAGTTCAATGTCTTTTTTGTATTGTGGTGCCAAAACTGCCCCCAGGACTTGAGGTGAGGCTGCAGCAGAGCAGGGCAGGACAATCCTCTCCCTTGCTGGCAATGCTGTGTCTGATGCCCAGGATAGGACTGACCCTCCTGGCTGCCAGGGCACTGCTGATCATATTCAACTTGCCATCAACCAGGACCCCCAGGTCCCTTTCCACGGTGCTGCTATCCAGCTTCTTGTTCCCCTGTCTGTATATACAGCCAGTCTTATTCTGCATATAAACATGTCACAAAAAGACAGAAGGGCTTTATGGCTCTGTCCTCTGTGCCATAAAGCCGGGCCGGTGGTTGGTGCCTGCTCTGCACGGCCCCGCAGGAGTGCGGGAACTGCGGCGCTGCCGTGGGCTGGTGTCTCCCTCTCGCGGCTGGCCCGGCTCCCTCTGTCGCTCGGTGTGTCCCTGCTGTCGCTAGGCGTGTCTCTGATATCCCTGGCTCCGTCTGTCACTGGCTGTGTCCCTGCTGTCCTCGGCTCCCTGCTGTCCCCAGGTGTGTCCCTGCTGTCCCCGGCTCCCTGCTGTCCCCAGGTGTGTCCCCGCTGTCCTTGGCTCTCTGCTGTCCCCAGGTGTGTCCCCACTGCCATGCCTGCTCTTGTGCCGGGACACTTCAGGAACAGCAATGGTTATTTGATGCTGACTTGGTGTTTGCAGCCTGTGCTGAGCCTTGGTGGGAGCTGGTGCCTGTGCAGCCAGGGTTAACCTTGCTGCAGGTTTCTGCTGTGTTGGTGGGCTCAGAGATCCCAGGATCAATAGTATCCAGTAATATTATTATTGCTAATATCCAGTGTTATCTTTCTGCTGTCCCTGCTGTGCCTCCTTGCCTACAGCTGAAGACCGTGGTCTGAGCATCCTCCAGCAAAATGTCCTTCATTTGTCCTTGACACGCAGGAGGCATTGCTGACCTCCCTGTGCTCTCCCTCTGCCTTCTGGCCAACAACAGCATTACATTCAACTTAGGACCAATTCCACAGCAAACCCATCATCTTTAACTCTGTTAAAATCATCCCCATTTGGCTGTGGCAGAGCAGAGCCTGTAAATCATGATTAGTGAAAGCAAAGGGCCAGGGAAGAGATAATTAATTTCACTTTGCTGTTCAAAGGCTGCGCTGCCCTTGCTCAGTGGAGGATTTGTGCCCTTTAGACAAAAGGCTGACAAGTGTCACCTGTTAATCTTCTCTGTGTGCAGCTCTTTGCAGCGTGAGATGGTCCTGTCACAGGGCCCTGCTGGCTCTGGCAGCTGCTATTTGCAAGTCAGCTGCAATGCTCTCCCTCTTTATTCCTCTGGCTATTTTTAGCATTTCTCTTTAGATGCAATGAAAAAAAGACATCTCATATCAGTGATAACCAGGTTGTGTGATTGTTCCCCTTAAGGGACAGACGTGTTGGGCAATGGGAGGGGCAGGGCTTTCCAGGATTGCTCCAGTGTGTGTGAAACATCTGCTGGCTGTCACCCAGGGTGGAGACACCACTGTCACCTGCGGCAGATCCCTTCAGGAGTCTGTCTCCAGCACATCCAGCGTGTAGTGGTTCAGCTGGAGAGCTAGTTTCTGCATCAAGGGCAGGTCAGAACAGCTTGATATGTGCAAAAGGCAGGCAGGAAAAGCCTGCTGAGCCTGCAGCATGTTCCAGAGTGGCAGGGAAGGACTCTTGGGAGCATCAGGGCTGCATTTAAGGAGTTAAAAGAAGTCACAGTGCTCCCTAGAGCTCTTTTCCTCCCTGCTTTAACTGCAGGAAAAACAATTGAGGGAATAGGGAGAGCCTGTCTCAGCGATCTCACCATACATGTCCCCCTCACCTCACCATCCCAGCTTCTCTCTAAGCATTTGACAGACAGCTCACCAAGCTGAATTTGAGCATCTGAAATTTAGTCTATTCTGCTGAATCTTTCCTGCTGGGTTTAATCCACATTCATACTAAATTTCTGCTGTTTTATTTTCCCCTTCCCTCTCCCCTCAAGGGAGAAGCAGTAGCTTTCTTGGAGATAGCTTATGATTTTTCCAGAGAGAAATTGTTTCCATTCCAGGGTTATTGGCAATACCCAAATATATGTCCAGGAATTGGTCAAAGCCAAGATTTAGAGCTGCTGCTTCTAGTGTCTAATAAAGCAGGACTGCAAAAGGTCAGCCTCTGTGCAACATAGCAGCCAGTTCCACCAGCTAATGGCATAATCTATTATAGAAGTAATTCCTATGTCTTCCCTTCCCAGTCAAATGTAACAACAGTGGGGAACATTAACTGTTTAATTTAATACTGAGTTTCTTATAGTGCTAGTAAACCCATTAACTATGGCTGTTATCCAGACTGATTGAGTCTTGACCTTGGCCTGTGTTTTTAAGTGAGCTTTGCCATTCCCTTGGGATCAGCAGCTCCATTCAAGCAGCAGCTCCACTGCCCTCGTTGCAAGGCTCTGTGCTGGTGGCCCAGCCTGGGTGGCCCTGCAGCACTGTCCTGCCCTCTTGCTGTGGATTCACTGCAGAGCATTCATCATTGCAAGGTCATCCAGAGCTCTGACTCCTGAATTTATGGAGGGTAACAGCAGCCTTTGCTTTGCTGTAAGCACTTCCAGTTGCCATTGGTTCACCTTTACCCAAACAGTCCTTGTTCTTGTGCTTTTTAACACTGTCCTTCATACTCTGCTGCTTTTTTCCTCTATATCATTGATGCAGGCTGCAGCATCAGCTGCTCTGTTAGCAGGTATTTTTGCTTTTTCCTGAGCTGCCCCAGCTGCTGGGCAGAGCCTTTGCTAGCAGCATTTGTAGTTAGCATCACATAACAGCTTGGAAGGGACCTTAAATATCATCTGGTTCCAGCCCTGCTGCCTTGGGCAGGGACACCTCCTGCTAGAGCAGAGGAGAGATGGGCTGGTGTGAGAGCGCAGGTGCCTCCTCTCACACAGGAATAGTGCAGAGGAGTGCTTGGCATCAGCCTTTGATGTGATTCTCCCTGGCAGGTAAGAGGAAATGGTTTATTGAATTGTTTTGAGTGTTCAGGGGCCAGAGGGGTTTCTGTGGGTGGTCTTCTCCCCACTTTGTGTGTCCTCTGCAGTAACATGGCTGGACTTCCCTCTAGAGAGGAATTGCTCCAAGACCTGGTTCTGGGTGTGCTGTGAACTCTCATAGCCCTCAGCTTCACCCAGTCCTGGGCTTCCCTTCCTCTGTCCTGGTCCTCAGCATCTTGCTAATTAGCCCAAGCATCTGTTCTGAGCACAGCAGTGAACATTTCCCTGAACAGCCATGAGTTGTCTTGCCAGATTGTTATTTACGTGCTGGTTCAGGTCACACACTCCCCAGGGCAGGAGTGAGACCCGAGTTTGGCCCATTTGTCTTCCATGAGTTGAAGAGAATAAAGAAAACATTTACCTTCTGGCTGATGGTCCATTCATCTTGTGCTGCATCTTACGTCTTTGTCTGTCAGATCTTTCTTTTTCCTGCACTATTTTGAGTTCTCTAGGCACTAGTTTTCATCCTTTTTTGACTGTCTGTGTGCAGCCCAAAATGCCTGAGCCAGCAGGGTCACGGAGTCTCGCTGGTCCTCATGTGCACAGAACTCACTTCTTCCCTCCTTGTATGGGCAAATCACGAGCCTGATAAAGCCTGTCTGGCTCTGGGCTCCCTCTTCTCTGCTTCCCCCATGCCATGTCCCTGCAGATTTTCCAGCCCTGGGGCTCTCTCTCTCTCTGTGTGCACAGTTTATCCTGGGGAGCCACAAATCAGCAACTCTGCCCTGGTCCCAGGGATGGCTGCCATGGGGGGCTGACAGATGCCAGGTGGGTGGTGGGGCAGGAATTGTGTGCCCACAGGGAGCAGAGTGTGGTCCTGGACATTGGGGATGCACCTTGTGCTGGTAGGCAGTTGGTGTCACAGGAAACTGAGAAAAATGCTAAGCCTTCTCTGCAACAAATGCCAAATAAATGCTGTTTCTGTTGTATCTCAAAATATCACCTGGAGTGTTTGGTGCAAACAGTGGATGCAGAGTGAAAGAAACACTGAACAGAGGAAAATACACCCAAGCAGAGCCCCTCCCAAGCCTGTCACCCAGGATGCTGAGACTCCCTCATCCCTTTGCACAAAGGTGACATTCGTGAAGAGCTCAAGGGCAGGTTTTTCCATGCTGATGGCTCAGCAGCTCTGCCTGCCCAGCAGCAATAACCAGGTTTCTCAAAGAGCCAGGTCAGTGTAGAGGGGAGGTGCAGTATTCTGTGGAAAAGTTGGGCCATTTAATGCAGTGCCCCTGTCACAGGGAGCAAAGCCACCCCATGAACCCATGCTAGTGACATGTCCTCTTCAGTCCCCACGAGTGGTGAGCTGCTGAGGTGTGTGTGCTGGCATCCTCCTTCCCTGTCAGAATAAATAAATACTCCCATTGGGCTGAGAGCAGGTCTGCAAATAGCTGAAATCCCAACCTGAAATTAACACACTGCTGCTTGAATGGGGTTGGAAAAGAATTCCTTTTCTTTTTAAT
Source organism: Ammospiza caudacuta (assembly GCF_027887145.1). Taxonomy (NCBI): domain Eukaryota; kingdom Metazoa; phylum Chordata; class Aves; order Passeriformes; family Passerellidae; genus Ammospiza; species Ammospiza caudacuta. Next base: position 10,914,455 of record NC_080607.1, read on the forward strand.
GTCTTTTAAATGTAACTGGCTAGCAGGGGGGCATCAGCAAGGCTTTGTGGCTGACTCAGCTGTGTGAGAGCCTGCCCACCCCGCAGGCAGGGCTGCTCTCTGCCGTCACTTGTACCCAACCTGCAGCCTCCTCACAGCTTCATTGTGAGAAAGGGATTTGGGGGACGGGGGCTGCATCACTCCCTGGCTAATTGCCCCCATTCAGGGAAGTTTGGAGAAGTGGAGGAGGTTTGTCATTGTGCCTGGCTTTGGCACGCAGCAGGCAGAGAGCAGCACCCGGCACGGCAGCGTGGGTATCCCAGCACACAGCTCCTGACGTGGCTGAGCAGCTGTGTCATGGCTTGGCAGATGCCTGTGGGACAAATGTAGGTGTCAAATGCTGGCCTCAAGCCTCCTCCTTACCATTTGCAGCAAGTTCTTCTACAACCTCCAAAGCAGCTGCGTAAATCAGGGTACAGCTGGGTAAATCTTCATTTGTATCAGTGTACCACAGAGTTTGACTCTTTTGTGTGGCTACATGCACATCCCAGTGCAGTGACCAGTACCTTTAGCTTGCCATGGGCCAACCTCAGTGCCTAGAGATGAGTTTTGGAGGCTCTGTCCTCCCAACAGCTTTTGTTTTGCTGTGGTGGCTGTGGCAGAGACACTGCTGGTGTTTGAGGATGTTGTCCTATTGCCACCCGTATTCAGATCCTCTTTGTGGCTACAGTTGTGGAAGCAGATATGAAGACCACAGTGTGGGTAGGGTGGATGCTTCTGGTGTTGAGCAGGAGGAAATGAGACCGTCTAATCAAAAAGGAGATGTATTGCTCTGTGTGTGTGATAAATGGATGGGGAATTGAGTCCCAAGGGGATTGATGCTTGCCCTGCTCATCTCACTTTTAACTGCTGCTCTAGATGGATTATTTCCTCTGCAGAAATGAGGATTGGGAAGGAATGGCTACCAAGAGACATCCTATAAGCTATTCTAGCAATCTGTTACCTGGAGAGGTGACAGCCACATATGAGCCTGAGATAGCAGAGATTTTCCTTAGAGACAATTAGTTATAACTAAACAAATATTGACCAGCTGGTGACTGCAGCCTTTATTGGGGTTTTTGAATGAGGAAAGAGATTTTAAATGCATTCCATCTAACTAAACTGTGTGGAAACCATCGAGTTTTTGCTCAAAAAAGACTCCATAGACGTCATTCATTTAGAAGATAAATCTGGTTCTTTAGTTACTGAGTTGCTTTAAAATGCAGATTAACCACTAGCCAAAATAATTTTCTCTTGCAGCTTGAATTTCAGTGGAGTCCATCTGGCATCTGCTGGGCAGTTTAGTGACTTCCTGGGGAGCATGGGCCCTGCACAGTTTGTTGGCCGTCAGACCTTGGCCACCACCTCGATGGGTAAGGAACACAAAGGAGTTGGGTGGCTTTAACTGAGCCTTGAGCAGACAGCTCCTACAAAGCCACCTAATAATGTGTCCAGCATCTGCTGATCTAACACTGTCCTGCTCCATTTCTCTGTTAAATTGAGTGAGCTTGGCTGAAAGGTTTTGCTGACTGCAGCAAACGTGGCATTAGGAGGAGAGCAGCAGCTTTATGCTTTTCTCCCTGAGCTCTGAAAGGCACAGACTGAGTAAAATGCAGCTAAAATCCTGAAAATGCAACTTGTGGGGTTTTTCTTTCTCTAAGGCCCATCAGGCTCTGTAAGAATTTTGTTATGGTCCACTATAATTGCATTTTCCAAAGCAGCTTGCAGTCCTAGGTTCTTCCATTTGGGAGAGATGAGAAGCTTGCTGCCACAAAGAGTAGGAGGCAGAGCCACCAATGCCATTTTAGAGGGCTCCCAGTGAAGTTTGCTGTAGAAAATGTGGCCTGGAATCGCTGTGGAGCTGCTCCAGAGTAATACAGGAGGAAATCAGGCACATACATGTGCAGGAGGGACATGAAGACTGTTTTTAAAAGATTTTTGTAACCCAAAGAGTATTATTTTGAAAGTCTTCTATGTATTTTGACATTTTGGTTTAGGGGATGTGGAAATTGGCTTGCAAGAGCGAAATGGACAGCTTGAAGTGGATATCATTCAGGCTCGAGGACTGACACCAAAACCCGGCTCCAAAACACTGCCAGGTAGGATGTTTTGATCTCCTACAGCACCTCCCTGAGCCCCAGCCTCCCACAATGCTTGTGAACCGGGAAAATTTGAATTTTTACTTGGCAGGACTAAGCAGCATATGCGTGGTACTGCAAACGAGGCTGCTTGGGCAAATCTTTTCCCTTCTGTAACTGCCTTCTTTAGAAACACCTGAGACATGCCACACTGTCTTTTCTAAAGTGAGCATGAAGATTTTCTTCATATTTGACCATGTTCTTTGTTCCAGCTGCTTACATCAAGGCTTACCTGCTAGAGAATGGCGTGTGCATTGCGAAAAAGAAGACAAAAGTGGCTCGCAAGTCACTGGACCCTTTGTACAATCAGGTGTTGCTGTTTGCTGAGAGTCCCCAGGGCAAAGTATTACAGGTAAGATGAGCAAGTCTCAGGTCTGCCCCTCTCTCTCTTCCACCTCTCATGGAAGGTACTGAGTCCTGTCATGCTGGTTAATTAACATAGATGAGAAAAAGCCAATGTTTGCATTGAACCAAATGCATTCATTATGAACTTAACAAAGGGAAAGGAATCCCTCTTTCTTCATACTCAAGCTGATGATTATTTGACACCTTGCCAGGTACCATGACTGCCTACCAGGAAATTATTGATTTTTAATTTTTTTAATTCTTTTTTTCCCACCCAGTTAAGATGCTAAAATGATCTTGCAGCATGGGTTGCCTTCTATGCTTATACACATTCAGGGCACTCTGCTTTGCCATCACCCAATTACATATCTTACCTTTTTATACCTTTTTTGTTACTGCCATGTGTTTTCTGCCATACTCATATTTTCATATACTCTGTACCTATGTTTCCAGAGCAAAGAGTGATTTGCATTGTTAAATCTTATAAAAATAATTTCCATCCAATAAAGCCTGGCTAAAATCTGTTTGTAATACTAATGTAATTAATCCTTGAGTTTCTATTCTTTACCTCCACTGGTGTCTAAATTGCCAGCTAACCTGCTGGACCCTTTTCTTCAGTAACTTCTACCTCATTTACCTTGATTAGGAGCATTTTCCCCTGATGCAACAAAACTGCACTTTTATGACTGGGAAATGGAGTGGGACCTGGCTTGGTCTGCTCTTGCCTTTCATGGGTTTCCTTACCTGCTGCCTTGCTGCCAGGAAAGGCACTTATTCCAAGAATAAATTGAGGAGCTTGGCTTTTTTTGCTAATGGACATGTCACCAAACCCTCTTTGTGCAGTGCCTTGCTCCATCTCCTGCTGAGATGTGAACTTTTGGTTTTTGATTGACATTCATTGTCTCTCCTACCTCATTTTACAGAAAACTGCAGTGTTGTGGTTGTAAGGAGCTTAGGGAAAGAAGCTGTCAGGATTATCCAGAGATCACTAATTGTCATCATAACCCATCCTACTCATCCTCTCCTCCTCAGAGCATGGACTCACTCTGCAGTCAGTCGTCACCTTTGTCACGACAGGGCCACCTGGCCAGACCTCCAGCATGCCTAAGCCCATGACCCTCACTGCATTTGTTCTTCCACCCACTGGTCTCCATCGTGTCGTAAGTGTGACTCAGCTTTCCCTGCTCCTCTGCCAGCTCTGTCATTGCCCTTCCCCTGTGTCTGTGAGCCATTCTGGGCCGTCTGTCCTGCTTGCCCTGCATGTCACTCACGTGTGCCCCTCGTGTCGTGTCGGGTCCCTAGCTCCTGCCCTTCTCCAGGTGAGTGGCCATGCCTCATCTCCATCTGCCCCATGGCACAAGCTCTGTGTGCAGAAGTTAAAACATGCTCTTCTCCTCAAACTGTTGGCTTTTGGCCCAAGTTGTTGCCCACCTTTTTTTTTGCTGGTTTATTTTTCCAGATCAGGAGCTCCTCCTCCCCTTATCCTCCAGGCCACTTTTTGGTGTCCAAGGCCTGTTATATGGCAGGACCAGATTTTACCTGCAGGTGTTGGACTGCAGCCCTGAGGAGACTTCGTGCAGGTGCTGCCCCTGCCCAGCAGAATGGTGTCTTATCCACATTCACATTCACCTCTGCTCCATGGGAGAAAAAAAATCCAATAACATTAGGATTTGTAAACATGCTTAAAATAAAAAAGTAGTATCATCAGGCAGAGCTTTACGTTGCCTGTTGGTAGAGTAAATATTTCTGGTCATCTCAGGCTGTAGCAAAACTCCAGAAAGTTGGATGAGTCGAAGGATTGGTCAGACTTGTGCTTCCCAAGGAAGTGTGAAAGTTGGAGGATTAACTGTGCTCCCCCTTCTTGTCCCTAAGGTGATAGTCTGGGGAAACTATGGACGCATGGAGCGCAAGCACTTCATGGGAGTGGCCAGGGTTCTCCTGGAAGAACTGGATTTGTCAACTTTAGCAATCGGCTGGTACAAGCTCTTCCCAACCTCCTCGATGGTAGATCCCACCACAGGCCCGCTCCTGCGCCAGTCCTCCCAGCTTTCCCTGGAGAGCACAGTGGGACCCTGCTGTGACAGGTCTTAGTGAGTAAGGAAGGGGGAACTGCTTTTGTTTTTTAAACATGCTGTCAAGGTTTTGTTTGCTGGAACTCTGACCTCAAGCGCAATGCATGTTCAATCAGTTCTTGTGGAGCTGGAAGAGGAGGATAACCCAGTGACCTTAGACAGAAGACGAGGGGGAGGGCACTGTGCCCTCTCCATCCGAGGAGGAGGTGCCATGGGGCATGAGTCCTAGTTGTCAAATTAGACATACACCTCTTGTTTCACTTCTCTCGCTGTCATTCTTGGACCCTTGTTTCAGATCAATATTAACCCTGGAAAAGTTGCAGCATTCGAAAGAATTTGGGGGGAGTAAGGAATTGATTTCTCTTAGCTGTGCGTGTTAGAAATTTCTAATATGAATTCTTTCACAAGAAAGTACCTGAAAAATTTTGAGGTCATCATCTGGCCTAAAAAAGAGCAGGAACGGAAAGTTTAAGAGGAAGCGTTAGGTCTTTTTATAATGTCTTTCTTTCTGAGAGGAAGAAGAAGAAAAAAACCTGCAACTCTTTCTTTAGAATCAGTTCCCTGTCACTGAGTCATGTTAGCTGTAACACTGTCGTTGCTGTGTTTTCAAACTGTGCCAAATTACCAGCAAGTGTCTTTACTGCATTACGTGTCTAACACTGCTGATGAAGCATACTTGGTGGGAGAACAAGTAGCACCCACTTAGAGCAGACAGTTTAAACAGAGTTCAAGTTTAGCAGGCTAATTAACCACAATTTTGCTCAGAAAAAAACCCCAAAACACTAGAAGTGGGAGCTGAACATCACACTTGCAGCTTGAGGTGTTTTGTATTGTCAGATAAGACATTCTGCAGTTTGCTGACTCCCTTACTTGTTGCTGTGCATCTTTCAGTCATGATGTCTTCTATCTCCTGCCTTTTTCCTTCATCTCCTTGGTACTGGTACATATCTGCTGGAGATGCTGCCCTTCCTTCCCAGACCTGAAACAGGACTGTTTGTTTTATTCTGCCATGGGAGAGGAAATGGGGGGTGCTGGGGGTGCACAAGAACAGAATCTCAGTTTGCCATCTGAGAAAAAGGTGCTGGAGAGCCCACAACCTTCCCTGTGGAGAGAGGGGAGCTTTAGGCAGTCCTGGCACTACACAGGCGTCGACAATTGTCCTGCAGGAGGAGACGTGATCCCCAAAGTACAGAGAGGAATGAGGAGAGTGAGGAATGTGACGGCACAGTGGTCACAGCACGTGTGTTCTGTTCATGAAATGAGTAAAGCACATTTGCTGAGCTGTGGCAGCTGCTGCCAGCAGAGCCATGTGCTGGAGGAAGTGCTCTGGATCCTTCAGACGCTTAAATTATCCAGAATCACAGAGAATCTCCAAAGATTTTCTGTTGATAGCTCTGTTTTGGCTAGGTTTTGTCTTAGTTCCTGAATGAGGATTTGATGACTGCTGTCCCAGAATAAACTTTTAGAGATGTTTTGCTTTGTGGTTTAAAAGTGAAGGTCCCGTGTCCCATGTAGGAATGAGCAGATTCTTGGCCTGTCATAGAGCATTTATTTCTGCATGTGGACCTCAGCTTTTTTAGAGTAAAAGCATGAGTGTTGAGTGGATGGTAAAAGCAGTTGCTTTTGGTCCTAGCTTGTCTATGGCATTTTAAATTATTTTGAGATAAATTACAGGATAGATGCAAAAATTATATAGGCCTTACAATAATCTGTAAAAAAATATAGAATATAAAGGAGAGGGAAGGAGGACAAGGGACATAGAATGACTAATTTTTTGATTCTTCAGTGGCAAAAGCCTCAACATTTCAGATAAATCTCTTAATTTCCTTGATCAAATATGTCTCTGGCCTCTCACTAATTATTTTTTCTAATGTATTAGACAATTTCTATATATTAGCTGAAGAAAGTTTGTTGCATGCTGGTCAAACTATGTTGTGGCGCTCTCTCTTTTATTTTTATTTTTAAAAAAGAAGCACATTTACTGTAATTCAAGTCAGCATCTTTTCCTCTTGGTATGTAGTGAGTACTAGGCAATATTGTACAATATGTGTATGAACTAGAATAGATTAGGTAGATTTAGTGGTTTGTAGCACTGGATCTTTTAATAACTATGACTTTAAAAGGACTGTGGGGAGCTCCAGGTACACACCAGACCTGGCAACAGGACTTCTGTCTTAAGTTATGCCAAAAGCTTTGTATTGGTACTGAGTTTGGACATTATATACCAGTAAGAGCTAAGTTAATCCTGAGTTTCCTGTGCCCAGTAAGACGAATGCAGCATTTTTGCAGTTTTTAATGGGGAGTAGGAGACTATAAATGCCAAAAATATTTCCCCAGAAAACTTTGTTTAACGACTGTCTGTCGAAAAGCTCAGTTCTGTGTGCCTGGCAGATGCAGCTTGTCTCTGTTTTCTGCCCCTCTGAAAGCTCTGCAGGCTCAGTGATGATCAATTTAGTTACCACAGGACTCCTTACACCGAGGACTATCTTCCGTCTGGTTTTAATCACGCTGAAGGGTCACTGTCAGGGTGAAATAAAGAAGTTATGGTTCTAGTTGTGTTATTTTTGTTAACATCTCCAATTCTGCCATTTGGAGGCAGTTTCACAGTCTGCTCCATGCGATTTTCTTCTGCATTTTTGACGTGGTTGATTGTGGTCCAGTGCTTTTGTTTGACTCTCTCCAAGTCCTGTTTCTCCCCAGTAAGTGAACCCTGCAATCCCTGGCTGCCAAGCACAGCACAGTCACATGGACTGGCAAGTGCTTCCTTCACAAAGCAGACTCACAGGAGCACTTCTGCAAGAGCCCACAGGACACACAGTGAGGCTGGGGGAGTTCCATGGTACCCTGCAGTTAAATTCTTGCTTCACCCATACACAATTCCTGCACTGGCCATGGGGCATTGGAGTTAAAAAAGAACTCTGCAAGTTGCCCATTGATTGAAGACTCCCAGTGTAGTATCCAAGACAAGTCTCAGGCTTGGAATAGCCTATGTTTATAAAGCCTAACCCAATTTTACCCAAAAAAATTTGGCTGCCCAGTTTCTGTCTAAGGTGATGTGGTGTGAGAGTTGGGATAACCAGTGTGGTCGTGCATAAAGCAGTGTTTTGCCATAGTGATGAGCAGCTGAAAACTGAATTTTTGTCCCCTTTGCAATCCCTGGCTGAGTCCTTTCCTGTGCCTGAGTTTTGCTGTTGGTTACAGCCAGGGAGGGAGAGAGGGAGAGCAGGAGACTTAAATAAAAGAACAAAAAGGTGTCACAGTAGTTTTGGTTGGTGAGTGATTATGAGGGATGAGACTGAGGAGGGATAAATACCTGCCCAACTCAGGGGTGATTCTCTGTTCCTTGTGCATGAACTGCTACATTGTAAAGGTAATGGGAGCATTGCTGGTCAAAAAACCCATGGAGAGCCAATCCCTGAATGTTACCTGCATTATGGAAAACAAAGAAATCTTGATGCTGAGAGCAGAATGATCTCTCCCCAGTGGGAATCCCCTGCACACAGGGAGAGCAGCCTTGCATGTGGCTTTGTCCTCTTTGTGCTCTGAGCAAAAAGCAGCCATGACCATGGTCCTGGTTTGTTCAGGAAAAGAAAATGTGATATTTTCCCAGTCTCCTGGTGTTTCTTTCCCTTTGCCCCAACACAGCTGGGATGGCCAAGGTCCTCACTCTGCAATTCCATCCATGGATCCTCATCCTGCAGCTGGGGCTGCTGGAGCATCCCTTTGCACTGCAGGCACTGTGGGCAGGGTCAGGGCCAGCATTTCTTGGCCATGGATTGTTTCAAAGGACACTGCAGAATTATCTGCTTTGAGTGAAAATATATATTTATTGTTCCTAGCTACCAGATCCTTTATCATTGTACTGTTCTAAATTTGCAGGTCTTCTGGAGTATGAATATCACAAGTTCCTGTAAAGGAGCTGTTTTTAAGATGTTGAGGCAGTTAACAGAATCTCAACCTAGGCATGTTTAGTAATGTTTAGACAGCAAGACAACTTTTTTATGAGACTCATTTTAAGTTAGTTTATTACATGCTGTTGGTAATATTTTAAAACAGGAAAAATATTTTTCTTTAAAGACAAAATGATATGTATGTTTTTTAACAGGTAACATAATTTAGTGTTTTCAAAACTGTTTGATGTTCTTGGTATGAAGTTTACTCATTCTTTTGATTTCTATGTTCCTTGTTATATTTTATCAACTTTTTTCCAAAAGAAAAGAGGCATATGTAAATAAACACCAGAAAAGAGTCCTATAAGAAATTCTGTTCAAACTGGCCATAAAATTATTAGTAAATATTTGTTATTGTTCATTAACTCTCAGCTACTTTGTTGAAAGAATAGATGTTGTATTTTCAAGATGAGAACTACTTAGCTAGTTTTGTCATAATCCTGTACTCTGTATAAAAATCTTTTTATAAACAAAGTCTAATAGGCTACCAAGCAATAATATATTCCATTGGGTGTGCACAGATTGTGACTTGCAGGCTGTAGTACATATTGTTGATACAGTTTATAATTGTCTTCAATCTGAACAACATCACTTTTGAAAAAGATCCATATTAACTTTGATTGTAAAAAAACAAAGACCAGGCTGTTGCCCTGTGAGATATATTCATTCTATAGATTCTCTGTGAGTGTCTGTGCCCATCAACATGAGATCTCTCTTAGGTGAAGAAAGAAACAGCTGTAGGTGACTTCATACTACAGAGGTAAAAAATAGTTTCAGTATAAACTTCATGACTGTTTCAATCTCCTGTTTTTCTTAGGCTATCTAGTATTTGTAACTTGACGAGAATGGATCCCACTGCCATTGTAGCCCTGATAAAGCAAAAAAGCCTTTGCACTCTGGGGCCACTTGAGTTCTGCCTGACAGCTGCCTAATTTTCCTCAAGATACCTGGGGCAGGCTAAAGGGAGGGTTTTTTTCAGAGCAGCAGGTTGGGCTGCTCTTCTTTGAAGGCTCTGTGGGTTATTTTGTCCATTTCATAGGTGGTATTTGTCCATTTTGTTAGAAAATTCCACCCAAGGCAGAGAGGTTGCACCTTTGCAGGGGATCAGGGGGGACCAAGGTGTAAAACAGGCACAGGCTGCTCTGTGCCTTGCTTCAGAAATTTGCTAGTGCTGGGCTCTCTGATTTTTTTAAAGTATACTGAATTTTAAGTCAGTTCCATCATTGATGCAGTGATAGAATAAAAGAGCTTCAAAACAGCATCCCAGTCCGTTGCCTGTGGATTCCTCCCAGCATTTCCCAGGGACAAGTGTCCATGTTGTTCTCAAGATTGCCAGGCTGCTGGCTGTGCAGGCAGCAGGTCCCAGTGGTGCTGGGAGCCCCAAGGAATGCTGGAAGAGTTCCTGTTTTTTGTGAAATGCTTTGAAAAGAGACAGAGAGAGATGTGTGTGAATGCAAAGTGCCATCAGTGGAGGAGTCCAGGGCCTATTGTCACCTGGAGGGAGCATCTAGAATGAAATTGCAGCTGCCAGATTTGAGGCAAGCATTTGGAAATGAGAATGATCAGTGAAAAGAGGATGATCAGTGAAAGGTTTTTTGTGTTTACCCCAGTGCACACCTGCCAGGGTGTGTGTCTGTGAACACGGTGATTCCACAGGGAGTTTGCAAGTGATTAGGTGTTCTCAGAATGTGGCTTCAGCTCTCACTGCCAGACTCCTCTGCTCAGAGGCCACGTCCCAGTCACCACCAGGCAGCCTCAGATCCATCCCCAGCTGCTCACCCAGGACAGCAGCATCACACTCACCCTGGGGAACCTCCACTCTTCCCACAGTACGGGCACCCTCTGCCCTCCCTTGCCCGTGGTAGCTGCTTTTATCCTGGTGGAGGAGAGGAACTGGGGAGTTTCTTTGTAGCATTTGGTTCTTTGCACTTTAGTGGCTGAAACAGAAGGACCTTGCACCAGCCCTTTCCAGAGCACCAGCAAACAGAGGCAGTGACCCCAGGACTTTCCCTTTGTGACTTTCCAGTGGCTAAAATGGCAACCAAAGCAGTCCAGCTTGGCAAGGTCCATGGACAGCCTTGGCATTTACTCTGGGTGTGTTACACGGGCTGAGCCCCCTGTGCAGGGGCAGGGAAGGGCTGTGTCTGGCAGAGAGGCTGTGTGGGCACACACTGAGCCCAGGCACCTGTGAGCTCCACTCACTGAGCCATGGTGGCAGCAGAACCAACCAAGAGAATGACTGAGGCACACCTTGCTGAAGCCATCCCACAAGCTCTGCAGGAGCTGGTTTGTGTGGTTGCTTGGGCACCAAATGTTAGGATATCTGCCCATGGGGACTCCAGGTCTCACTAAATGCCTGCCTGGAGCTTCAAATCCTTCAGCAGTTTTTTTCTTTGAGGTGTTGCTTCTGATCCAGTGCTTGCACGCTGGTCTCTTCTTTGGTGATTCCATCCTCTTGACCTGGAGCTGGTTTTAGCTTTGGAGCCAGGGAAAGTGAGGTTTGGAGGGTGAATCTTAAGGCATGTTCCCCTAGCCTCACCACACTGGGATTGTCTTCCTCCTGCTCCTTGCCTGGTGAAAGGGCATTCTGGGGATGCAGTGCCTCCCTGAGACCCCTCACGCAGCACTGCCATGGCCTGCCACCCACCAGGGATGCCCATGTCCTGCCAATGTATTCAAACTGCTCCCTTTCCCATCCTTGGAAGGAGCCAGGGCTCCTCTGCAGGGCTGGGCAGCCCAGGCAGGCAGGGTGTGCCATGCCTGACAGCCAGGAGAGGACAGGGAGCTGCCTCTGGGCTGGGAGAAGGGAGCTCCCAGTGAGCTTTCCTCTGCCTTCCCTTTGCTTTCCCCAGCACCCTCTGCTCCCTCCATGGGTCCCCACTGCCCTCTGGACTCGAGGCCTTATTCCAGCCCGAGGGGGCTGAGGCTGCCCACACATCCCTGCACTGACACATCCATCCCCCACGGTGTGGCAGAGCTGGCCTCTGCTCAGGGATGGATCAGCCATCCCCTGCCCATCCCTGTCCCTGCCCCACTGCCAGGGCCTGGCCGCTGCAGGGAAATCTGCTTTCACAGGTTCAACCTTTTTACTTCATTACTCCTCCACAAAACCCAGTGACTTTGCAGGCACACTGCAACACTCCTCTTCCTTTTCCCTAGGAGTGGGGGCAGCTGAGATCTGCTCTTTTTGGCCTCTACAACCCTCTCCAAAACTTTCTGGAGGTTTTTAACATCATTTGGTGGGGTGTAATCTCTGTGGAGCCAGAGGGAGCACAGGCAATGGAGCTGGCAGCCTGCTAGCCCAGGTGGCTTGGAGGTGCCTGGGCTGCCTTGGGTGGAAGGTGGGACACTGGCCACTCGTCTGTAGTCAGGAGAGGATTCTGCTATACTTTTTTCCTGTCTGTAGGTTTTATTCAGACAATATGTAATGAATAAGTGATTTACAATTCAGTGTTAAGCTAATGAAAACGTTGATAATGGTGATAATAAAACCTTTTTTTTTCCTATGGTGTGTTGGAGGTTTTCTTTGGAGTGTGTCTGCCCTCTCTGTTGTCACCACCGTTATCTTCAACCTGGGATTTCAGCTGGACCCTTCCTTCTCCTTGTGCCTGTAGGGAATGAGAGCAGCTCAGCCTGGTGTGTCCAGTGCTCTGTGGAAGAGCTGTCACCCTGGCTCCCTCAATCAGCCCCTGCTTCAAACCTGCATTTCCCTGAGCCACTTCTGGATGTAATTTGGCCACGGACATCTCCAGGCACAGAGCTAAGCTTGCTCCCATTTGTGCTCTGCTCACCACCCCAGTCTAAAGCTCCTGCTGTTTTCTTTTCATGACCCTTCATGGTCAGCCCTGGCCACTCCAGGGTGATTTTGAAACCCTGGAGGTGAAGACTCTACTGGCAGAAAAAAGCCACCCCTGGCCCAGGCTGTTGGGAGCATCCAGGGTGGGTGCAGGGGAGCCTGGGGACCCCAGGGAAGGACCCTCAGATGTTACTGGGTGTGCAGCTGTGCCTGGATGACCTGGAGCTGTGAGCCCTTGGGTGGGAAATGTCTGGGGGATGCTGCTAGAGGGGTCTGTGGAGGAGGTGGTGGTGCTGACAATAGGCACCGTTCTCTGGACAGCTACTGCAAGTCCTTGTCCTGTGGGAATGAGGAATCACAAAGCCATAGTTCACTAAGGATTTCTTAAAAGGTGTTTGTCATGCCTCCAAATCCCTCTGCTGGTCACCAGGGTGAGACCAAGGGGCCTGCCCCAGCTACAGTCCCTGGGGGAGCAGTGATGGAAGGGGAGGAGGAAGAGGAGGAGGAGGAGGAGGGTTTCTCCAGAGTGTCAAGGGGCAGCCCAGCATCTCCCACCCTCAGACCACCCCCAGCTTCCCAAGCAGGATGGGGCTCAGGCTGTCACTGAGCAGCCAAGCAGTGCTGCCTGGAAGCTCAGGCCACATGGGAGCAGCAGCTACAGGCAGCTGCTGTCACCTCACCACCAGCACTGCCCTCCAGGCTTTGGAGGTCATACCGCCAGCCCTGCTGCCTCTGCTTGGCTGCATCGTGGGCTTTGGGACACAACCACAGAGCCACTGAGCTTGGGCAGTGCCCTGCTGGATCCAGAGGGAGAGTGCAAGGCTGGCTCAGCCTCTGGGGTCAGGTTTTCTCCTGCTTCAGCTCCACCAGAGGTGGATCTCACCAAGGCAATACCACACAGGTGACTTGAGCAGGAATCAAGAACCTGCTTCTTTCCATAGCTGTGGGTGAGGGTGAGAGGTGGCCACTGGGAGGATGTACAAGGCTCAGCGTGGAAAGAGGGAGGGATTTCCATCTGCTCAGCTCTGATGGCAAAGGGCAGCACAGCAACAGCAAAACCTTGGGCTGAAATATGTGGGGAGGATGGGGGAGATGGGACGTGGCAACAAAAGGGCTGAGCTGGTGGGATCAATGTGAAGTGACACACTGAAGCCAATGAAAGCCTCATTTTTAAGCCTGTTTTCCACACTCACAGCCTGCTTTGTTCCCCCCTCCTCCCCCTTTCCCTTTAATCCAAGGCTCCCCCAGCTGGGGCAGGTCTGGGCTCACTACTGCAAATGAGGCAGTGGTTGGACCTTGCAGCCCCTGGAATGGCACCCACCCAAAGGGCCTGGGGAATACCCAGGTGAAAGTGTCACAGACCAGCCCCTGGTGGCAGCCCAGCAGCACCTGCATCCTGCTCTCTGCCTGAGTGCCCACAGGGATTTGGGGTTTGGGGCTTGGACACATCCCTTTGCTCGTCCTTGTGACAAATAATCAAGCACCACATGATGGATTCACCTTTTATTAAGCTGCCACCCAGAACAAAAGGAGGAGAGAGCAAAGCCTGCCCTGAGACCTTTGCAATGCTGGCAACTCTGCATGCTTTCCCCACCAGGAAAAGGGGCTATTTCTCCACAAAAACCCCCTCAGAGGGTATTTTAAATAGAACTGAGAGTTTAAATGTCTATTATTGGAGGAAAAAAAAAAAATCAATAGAGCTCCTACCACTGTCAGAGCCCTGCTTTCATGCAGATGAGACAGGATGGACAAAGGCCACGCTGGGGTCACCAGCTGGAAAGAGCTGCCCAGGTGTGGCTGTGCAGGTACCACATCCCACATGGGGATGAACGAGGAGATGGGACACCCCCACCTCAGATAACCCCAGCAGCAGCAAGCACAAACCCACGGGCTCACAGGGACTGGGAGGAGGTGAGGAGCCAGCACAGCTGCTGGGCTGCCAGCTGGAGGAAAGGTGGGGAAGGAATGAAGGGATGAGTTTAGCTAAGAAAAAAAAAATCTGCTTAGGACCAAGCTGTTAGCAGGTGACTGTAGTTCAGGAGGCTCTCCTTGGGGCTGCCCTCAGTACAGTCTGGGCTCAGCATGGAGGGGAGCTGGGGCTGGGCTGGGCTGGACTGGAGGAGTTCCGCTTCCCCTGGGAATGGGGCACACTGTCCCTCCAGCCATTTCAGCCAGGAGGATCTAGCCATGGTGGGGAGGTGTAAGAGACAAGGTGTGCTGGTGGGCAAGTGGGTGAGTGCATGGGCCTCCAGCTTCCAAAAGCACTGAGCCAGCCACAAACCTGAGCTCAGACCCAAAGGGCTGCTCACAGGAGGTGAAGTTCCTCCATGAAGCTGTCCCCATGTGCTGAGCTTCAGGACTGCAGCCCATTCCCTCCTGCCCACCCACCAGCTGCAATCCTACTCTGTGCCACTGACTTACCTGCACCAGGAGCCAGGGGACAATTTGGTACTCCCCAGCCTCACAAGGCTTGGTCACACGCACTTTGCTTTTGACACTGTCAGCAAATGCAACCCAGCCCATGGAGCAAGAGTCATGTGGCAGCAGGCACAGCCAAGGCTCAGCAGGGTGGGAGGGCAGCAATGCAGCCTTTGGGGAGCAGGGAGGTGGGACAGCAAAGCCGCAGCTCACTGGGGTGGGAGGGGGGGGGAATTCACATTGGGGTGTGAGGGGGGGGCTCTTGCCAGTCCCAAATGTTTTCCTCCCTACTTGGGAGGAAAAAAACAAAGAAAAACTAACAATGTCACTCAGTGCCTGCAAAAAAGGAATCATTATTTCCCAACAGGATTTAGAGGCTCCTGCTGGGGGGAGGGAGAGGAACAGAAGAAATGAGTAAGAAGAACCTGACATCTCTGTTCTTAATTTATCAGCATGGTAAGACTGGAGCACTGAGTGTGGCTCAGCACACGCTCCTAGATGGATCTCCTCCGCAGCCGGGGGTGCTGCCGGCAGCGGGGGCTGCTGGAGGACAAAGTGCTCCCCGGGGAAGAGCCGGTCTGTCCCCGCGTGCTCAGGGACACCTCGTCGATTTTGTAGGAAATGGAGTTGTAGTACACGGGGTTGGTGTGGCAGCTCAGGGTCTCGGGGTGGGAGGGCGCCGGGCTGCCGCACACCTGGGGCCTGTAGCACAGGCAGGTGCAGAAGGACGGCACCTCGGCCGCAGACACGGCCGACTGCCGCCGCTGCCTCTCGGCCTCCTCCTGCACCAGCGGGATCAGGTTCATCTGGCTCGTCCTGTCCTCTGCGGGGAGAAAAATGGCGTTGCTGCTGCGGCTGTCCTCTTTGGGCTTGAGGTGGATGTTGTTGCGGGCTCTCCTGAGTGAGGCTCGCTCCTCGGCGTCGCGCCGCTCGTCCTCCGAGTTCATGGTGAGGAAGCGCAGCACCACCAGGTTGAGGAAGGCGCCGATGACCGTCAGGCCCACCAGGATGTACATGAAGCTGAAAGCCACGTACGGGGGCTTCTTCTGCAAAGCCTCGTTCTTCTGCAGAGCCACAAAGTCTCCAAAGCCAATAGTGGTCAAGGTGATGAAGCAGTAGTAGTAGGCGTGGAAGAAAGTCCAGCCCTCGAAATAAGAGAAGGCTGCGGCGCCGATGCACAGGGTGCCCATGCAGGACAGAAAGCCCACCAGGACCATGTTCTCCATGGACACATGGGTTGTCCTCATACCCAAACACTTCTTGATCTTCTTGAGCAGCAGCCTCACGACGGTGTTCATGCGCTCCCCCAGGCTCTGGAACATGACCAGCGTCAGGGGGATGCCCAGGATGGCGTAGAACATGCAGAAGACTTTGCCAGCATCTGTGCCTGGAGCAGCGTGTCCATAACCTGTCAAGGACACAGGGAAGAGGAAAGGTGGCATCAGACCCTCACTGGGGTTTCCAGCAAGGCTGCCCTGTGAACAAGAGGAGCAGTAGAAAAATGGAACTGGGGGAAGAATGGAACTCAATAACAGATCTGTAGGCAATGCTAATGGGGCCGTGGATGCCCATCCTTTGGGATGATGGCACATTCGTGTAGGCAGAACCTCATTTGACCCCTAAAGAGAGAAGGTACCCTCCTGATAGCCCCCAGTGTCACAGAGGCCAAGAGAAGGCCTAGAGCTGGACTGGGGTCTGCAAGCCTCCTGCAGCTCATGAATAATTCAGAGACCAGGATGCTGTGCCAGGTGTGCAGGGTAACCTGAACCCCACAGCAAGGGGGAACAGAGGCTGTGCAAGATGCTGAGACCAACAGCGCCAGATTACCCTGTGGAGAGAAACACACCCAGCCAGGACCATCCACAGCTGCCCTTGCAGGGGCATTGCCACCTCCCCTGTCACCTCCTCCTCCTCCTCCCAAGCCATCCAGTGTCACAAACATTTGAGTCTCATCTCTATGAGCACTTGCTGTGTGCAACCCTGCCCCCCTGTGCTATAGGGACAGTCCCCACAGGAGCAGCTAAGTCTGGAAGGACTTCTGCAGACCCATTCCAGATTTACTCCAGTGTGACTAAAACTCAGACCTAAAGCACCACTGGCCTGTTGGGGAGGAGGGGCTGTGCTGGTTTAGATGCAGGGTAGGGAGCATTTATGCCACTACAGCCCTGTCAGCCCTTTTCCTGGGGACAAAGGTTCTCCTTGAACGCCTTCTGAGATTTAATTTCTCCACCTTGGCCCAAGTTTCAGAGCTGTGACTCAAGGACACACACAATTACACTGTGAGGCACACTGAGGTATTCACTGCATGTTCCAGGCTCCAGTGATTCCGTGCCCACCTCAATTACAGCAGCTTAGCAGAAATTGGTGGCCCCTGACCTCAGAATGAGTAACAAAATCAGAGCAAGGGAGTCACGTGGTGTGGGGAGTAACAGCATCCAAAGGCATCCAAAGGCATCTGAGCCTTTCTTTTGAGTTGCTTCTACAAGAAACTACCAGGGTCTGAAACTTCCCTTCTGAAAGTGCCTGCAGAACAGTGCCAGCTCCTTCCTGCACTACTGCCAGGCCTGCCACAAACAGCTATTTGTATTTTCACTTTCTGCAGGAATGTGTGTGACTTTTGCATGTGGAACATGGGGGAAAACACCCTCTTGTTACTGTCTTAAGTGGTGACTTGGCTTCACCTCAGTCCTTGCTGCCTGTGGATTTCCAGGATACTTGGGGAAGGTGTTGCACCCACTGATGGAAGGACCAGAGGAGGATAACCATGTTATCCTGGGCTCCTGAGCACACCTCCTGCTCCAGGAAACTCCTGCATGGGACAGGGCTGAGGGGCTGAGGACAGCATTGTCCTTCACCATGCTGTGCTCACAAGTGCCAGCAGGCAGCAAGGGACCAGCTTCTAATTGCTCTCTCTGTTCACAAATTCACACAACAAAAAATGATGGATTTAATGCCTGCATACCACATTTCATGAAATAGAGAGCAGGCGGGAGACTGCAGTGGCAAAACCTCCCAGTCAGATCCAAGCTTAATAACTGAGTGCAATCACCAGGTCCCAGGCTACAAGATAATACAATGACAGCAATGAGGATGTAAAGATAATGATCCACAAGAGCAGTAAGTGGAAAAACAATTGTTATACCCTGAGAGACCATTGAAGGAGTGTTTGACTGATGGTTTTGAAATGACAAAGAGAATTAGAAAGAGTAAACACAGATACAACAACATTAAAACTGAGATTTGGAGCACAGCCCAATATAAAGAGATCTAACATGTCAGTGGTTGAGAAATACGGCACCTGGGCTGAAATTATTTATCATAGGGGGTGTGTGATAAGCACAGCCATTGTTTGTCACAGCCAACAGGAAAATCATGTAAATGAAGCTATAACCTGTCAGGTGATGATGGGGAATTTTGCTGAAGCTGTTCATCTTCCCCTCCTGCTGGGGTCTGACCTGAGCCATGCCCTGAGCCCACCGTGGTTTGCTGACCATGTGTGTTCCCAGCTGCACAAACCCCACACCATACCCCATGGGAGCACAGGCAAGATACCTGTCCCTCTTCCACCTCTTGTCCTCTGGTAACACAGTGCAGCTCATCCCACCAACCCTTGTCCTGAGGGATGATGCTTCCAGCTACCAGAGGTATTTCAACCATCCCAAGCCCTTTGGGAAGGCTGAAGTCCTGTCCTGAAGAGCAGGAGGAGGCTGCTGGCTGTGCCAGGGCAGGATTTGGCCTCAGATTCCTGCCTCCAAAACACATCTGCTGAAATTCCAGCACAGGCAGTGACACGAGCACAGGATCCCTGTCTACCCCCACGGGATGCCAAGGGTGCATGAATTAATCAAAGTGGATTCATTAAACAATGCTCAACTCCCTTGTGACTAATCTCACCTCAATTAAGGCAACCCTCATTCAATTTAATTTCATCCTCTTGCAAAATTGAAGCGGACAAACCAAGGCACTGGGCTCTAGTATGGATAAGTGGGTCTACAGAGGAGTTTAATGTGATTCAATCACTCCCCTCCAGGCTGACACCCATGTCTCTGCAGGGTTCTGTGCAGGCAGAGCAGCAGGCACTGGCTCGTGGCTCTCTTGGCTCCGTGAAGCAGATCTCACACAGCCAAACACCCAGAGTTCTGAGCCAGCAAAGAAGCCAACGATTCTTGCCCAACTCTTCACGCAGCTCACTGGCTAGAGCCAGCACAGGGGACAGACACGGCCCCTGCCTCTGCCCTCCCACACCGCTGCCAACTTTGGCAGCTCCTGCTCCAAAGGTTCCTGCAGGAGCTCCCCAGGCTGCTGCCTCCCTGGGACAATGTCGTGTCTTCAGCCCCAGCCACAGCAGCACCCCCAGCACAGGATGGCCCCAGCCTACCCATGGGTCCCCTCGCCCACCACTGGGCACTGGGGTCCCACAGGGTCAGAGATGTCCCAGCCTTGCAAGGGTGACACCTGCCTCTGCCGAGCGGGCACCCCCCAGCCTGCCCTGGAGCTCCCGGGGTACTGAGGCGTGGGGCTGGAGAAGGATGGGGCACGGGGACATGGAGGGACATGGGATGCAGGGGCGTGGGGATGGAGGGACACGGGAGGCAGCGATGGAGGCACACGGGGTGCAGAGGTTCAGCGATGAAGGGATGCAGGGATGCCGGGCGCGCCGGCCGGGCTGCCCGCACTCACCGATGGTGGTGATGACCGTGATGGCGAAGTAGAAGGAGCCGGCGAACTTCCACTGGCGGCCGGCGCGGTGCGGCTCGGCCTGCAGCACCAGCCGCTCCAGCTCCCGGTAATCGTCGGCGGAGAAGCGGTACTTCCTCCGCAGCTCCCCGCGCTTCTGCTCCAGCAGCCGCTTGCGGCCGCTCTCCGCCTCCGACTCCAGCGCATCGAAGACCGCGGCGCCCACCAGCAGGTAGGAGAAGATGCAGAGGATGAGCGCGGCCGTGCGCAGGTTCTGCCGCTTCATGGCGAGGGGCGGCCGCCGCGCTCAGCCCGGGCTCCGCATGGCCCCACTGCCGCTGCCGCCCCCCGCCCGCCCCCCGCGCAGCCCCGCACCGCGCACCGCCCCCCGCGCACCGAGCGCGCACCGAGCCCGGGCACCGCGCACTGCCCGCGCAGCCCCGCACCGCGCACCGCCCCCCGCGCACCGAGCGCGCACGGCTCGACCCGCACCGCGCACCGAACCCGGGCACCGCGCAGCGCCTCCTGCCTGCCCCGGGCACCGGCTCCGCCTGCCCCGGCTCCTGCCTGCCCCGGGCACCGGCTCCGCCTGCCCCGGGCACCGACTTCCCCGGCCCCGGCACTGGCTCCTGCCTGCCCCGCGCATCGGCTCCTGCGGGCTCCAGTTCGCATGCACACCTAGGCTGGCTCTGGTGTGCCCCGAGCCCTCCCAGCCTGGCAGCCCCGGGCAGAGCCTGGTTGCAGGTGAGTCCTAGTGAGGCCACGGTTCATTCTCGTGCCAGTGACAGCAGTAACATCCCCGTCCCCGAAGCTGCCCCTAGATGCTCCCAGGCTGGAGGAGTTTCTTGTGCCTACACCCTCTCGGCTTGCCCTCCCGAAAGCAAGGGCGTTGGGGCTGTGTGGCTGTTGCCAAGTACCCTGTGGTGTCATCCCTGTGCTATCATTCCTGTGCTATCATCCCTGTGGTATCACCCCTGCATGGCCAGGCCTGGTTCCTGCTGCTCTGCCCAGCTCTGGGCTGCTTCACACCCATGGTGCTGAGAAACACTGACGTGTTACCTGTGTAATCCATTTGTGTTACCTGTGCAATCTATCTGTGTTATCTGTCTGTGCTATCTGTGTTATCTGTATTATCTATCTGTGCTATCTGTGTTATCTATCTGTGTTAACTGTGTTAGCTGTGTTATGCATGTTATCTATCTGTGTTATCTATGTTATCTGTGTTAGCTATCTGTGTTACCTGAGTTATCTATCTGTGTTATCTGTGTTATTTGTCTGTGTTATCTGTCTGCTTTATCTGTGTCATCCTTTTCCCAGCTGGTTACCAGAGCAGAGTCTGGCCTCCTGTGTCCAGTGCTGTATTAAGAGGGCAGAAAGGAAGAAAAACAGATTCAGTGTTTCTGCTGCTTTCTTTGGCACATTGGTGAGAGGCTACAGGCACAGGGGATGTGGGGCCTGTCCACCCCGTGCTGTGTGGGGGGCAGTGAGCTCAGCCTCTCTGCACTGATGTGCTGTGGACAGCTCAGGTCAGCCCCAAGGAGCAGGGAAGTTAGCTGTGGTACGAGGCAGAGCCCACAAATTGAAGACCGTGTTTCTCATTCCTGGTTACCATAGCTTTTATGTAACTCCTATACTTCACTTTTAAAAATAGAAAGATACTTCTGAGTTGTGTTGAGTTGCAGGCGATAGTATCTCTTTCAGGAAAATAAACTCTTCTTCTTTTGGCTGGGAATAAAACCCACAAGTGAAAAAAACAACAAGGCTTACATCCCTCTTCATCCATCTTGCTTCTCTCTCTGGAGAGGAGAAGATGCTTTGCTATTTAGTTGTACCAATCAAGGTTTGAACTGGACATAAGAAAAACTTTTAACCATGAAGACAGTGAAACACTGGAACAGACTGGTGGGGGAGATTGTGGCACCCTGTCACTTGAGGAGTTTAAAAATAAGGTAAACAGATGTCTGGGTGTCTGCTGAAAATGCTCTGGGTGCAATGGGTGCTCTCCTGAAGGAGGGGGTGACTCCGTGCTCTCCTAGAGCCCCGTCCATCCCTGTCCTCAGCATTGCCATGGCCAGCAAAGGGACACAGTGGCCTTTCCTACCGTAATTGTGAACTCTTTTTCACCCTGGCCACTTGCCATTTCCCTCCTCCTTGCTGAGCCTCTGTGCCAGCACCATTAGTGAAAGTTGTTATTGGAGAAAAAATAGACTCCAGCATCCATCAGGAGCAGCAAAGCTGTCGGGTGCTGCTCAACATCTCAGAGCTTGCAGGCTCCTAAATCATGGGGCAGAGCCTCTGCTGGAGGAATGTGTCTGCTTTGTGTTCTCAGCCCTCCTAACAGGGCCTGGGATGCTGTCAAACCTCCAGCCCCAGGCATGTGTGGGCCTCCTGCTCATGAAGATGCACTTCACCTGGTACTGGTAATTTTTTCCACTGGTCAGCAATGACTTCCCACCTTGGAGACAGGAGCCAGAGCTGCTGACTGAGCTTCTGTTGCAGAGGAAGGAGATCTTATGATGACTGCATCTCTGGGTGCCTGTCACACATATTTTAGGACGGGTTCTGGGGCCTGCAGTGCCTTGCAGATGAAATTCTGGGGTCCCTGGGTGGTATTTGATGCTGTAGCCTGTTATTGAAAGGCAGCTGCTCTGTGCAGATGTTGGGCCAACATGCCATTGTAGGTTACAGCCAGGAAAACCCTGGGAGATGCTCTCCACCAGTGGGTGACAGGCACAAGGTGCTTGCCCAGTCTCTTTAGGAGCAGCATCAATCTCAGCTGATCATCAACTAAATCCTGCACAGTTTGTTTCCAGACCTGTGTTTGTGATGAGAGCCAGCAGTGCTTGGGCAGAGATGGTACAGCATGGCTTTCCCAAGGTGCTGCCTACACAGGGAGGGGTCTGTGGGTGGCATTTGCCCCTCTGTGGGGCTGGGGATACTGGGGACAGGAGGAGCATCTCTGCTGACACAGTATGAGCAGCTCTCAGTGCTCCCTTCTGCCAGCCCTGTCCTCTCTGTGGTTTGTGGTGGGCTGACCTTGACTAGATTCAAGGTCTTCTCCTGATCCCAGAAGAAATCTTTACCTTGCAGTGTCTTGGAACTTCCCTCAGCATGGCCTTTCCCTGCTGCCCTGGGAATTACAGAGATTGGGATGTCACTGATTTCTCCTTTTGGAGCTTGCTTTGACCTTTTGAAGGTCAGAGGTGTAGAATAAATGCTGCTCAACGGGAAAAAGAGTAGCAGGATCCATCTGCTAATGAGAATCCCCCAGTAACAAGCCAGGGCTGTATTTGGAGTGGGACTGGAGGCTTCAAAATTCAGGCTGGATACAGCCTGCTCTGCCTCTCACTGCTCACACACTGCTTTCTCCTGCCTGCAGTGATCACAGGGATGGGTGACACCAAACTGTGTCAGATGGCTGTTGAGGAGCCATCCTGTCCTGTTCTCCTGACACACAGGAAAGTTTCACACTTTCCTGCTGGGAAACCATAAGTTCATCCTTTGTGTTTCCCTGGACTTCACTCTGCTTGAGGAAGGTCAAGCTGGAGCCGTGGGCTCAGGGCAGGCAAGATAATGTACTTTATCATTGATTTTCAGTGAGAAGTTGCATTATGAGATTAAATGTCTCATTTTTATTGCATGGGGAGGCAAAGAAAAAGCAGGAGCTCTGAAAATAAAGCCTAAGTCCAAGTGCTGTGTTTGTGTGGGGAGGTGCTTGTGACAGGGAGGGAATGTGCCTTTTCCCCAATCCTTTGGAGGTGAACTTTGAGAAGCTGCTTCCTCTGAGGCTGGTAAACAAAGTCAAACCTCATCTGTGTTTAAACCAGTGCCTAATTAATGTGTCTAATTGGCCCACATCTACTAATTCCAGGCTGGCAGGGTGTTTATTAAAAAGCTTTTCTAGTTCTAATGGATTGAAATAAACAAAGCTGCTTAGCAGTCTCAGATGAAAAGCACTAAACAGGGAACCAGTTATGTGGGTCTGCTTGAGTCAATCCCAAACCCCACCAGGTGTCAGCCCCTTCCCTGGTTTCACCTGCAAGGTGCTCCAGCTCTCTGAGGGCTTGGGGAGCATCCTGATGTACTCTGCTTCTTTTGGTTATTTTTAAACACCAAATTGATGTTTTTGTTTGCTTTAGTAAAAGCATCAGCTATTCTAGCTTTAATGCCACTTACACTTCGATTATAGATAGCCCGGCAAAGCCACAGGGTATTTCTAAAGCAATAGATTAGTTAATTTCCAAAAAGTATTAGGTGTCAGGGTATGGATAACAACCAGCTGCAGGTGCCCAGGTGATGTCCTTAAGCCACAGCAGACTCCAGGCTCTGCTGGGCTGCCCCCAGCCAGGCAGCACCATGAGCTGGGCACAGGGAGAGATCCCTCCTGTCTGCATGCAGGGCCATGGCAATGCCTTCCTCTGCAGACACAGCACCCCTGACTGCTCCAGGCTGGATGGACAGTTTGCTTCTGTCCCATTGCTCCACAAATCATCCTGTAAAACATCCTCCTGCATGCTAGAGCTGCCTTGGAGCTGTCCTTTGGCCACGCTCAGAGTTACTGCAGGCTCAGGAAGCTCACAGCTTTCCCAGGGCTCTGAGAATTCCTGCTGCCTCCTTCCTGGGCTCTTTGGAGCTTGGATGGCTGCAGGCACTTTGCTCTGCATTGTGATGTGGAAGCTCAGCAAGGGAACCAATGAAACATTGGATGTAAACTGGTTGTAAATGCAGATTGCCTCCACGTGCTCTCCCATGGAGGCGACTTCCAGGTTTCCAACCCCAGAGCACCTGGACACAGTTCCACCTGTGACTGTCTTCAACCACTTTACCCAGTACCAGCCAGGCTAAAGCTCATCATGCCACCTCCTAATAGCCCAGAACTCATTAGAAAGCCTTTCCCAACTACCTTTCCTACCCAAAATGGGTTCTGTGAGGGGACACACAGCCCCATCCTCCCACCCTGCTCCCCCCAGCAGCCTGATCTGCCAGTGCTTGTACACAAAGCAGACCTGGGCTGGAAATGCTGACAGCACTCTTGAGAGTTGATGGTCACAAACTCTATTTTCAGCCTAATAGGCTTTTTATATGCTTGGAAAGCTGTCAGTTGAACATCAGCCAGGCACAAAGTACCTGCCATAAAGTGCCTGGACCACAACCAAACGGGAAAGGTGCTGCTCTGCTTTAGCAACTTCTTGATCTTGGACGCTTTAGTTCAGTTCATTTATTTTGTTTGAGGATCTTGGCTTTAATTATAAAATAATAAGATAAAATCATAATGCCTCTACATAAAAATCTGTGGAAATATTTGCTGAGAGCCTGTTAAATCAAAGCTGTTGGCCAGTCAGGATTGGGTTTTGGGGCTGGGAGAGTCTGTGGTGCTGCTGCTGGTGCCAGAGTGGATCAGTCACTGCTAGGAGACCCTGGATCCCTGGGATGAAGGAGAGAGGCTTTGGGAGTGTGTCTGGAGAAGGGTCCTGCTTCTGGGTGAGGTGAGTCTGGAACTGAGCTGCCGTGGCCCCCAGCACAGCCTCAGTGTAGGAGCATGGCCCCAGGGAGAGCAGGGCTGGAGCCCAGGCATGCCTCTGCTCCCAGCAGCATCACGGTGCTATAAATGACTGCCCTGCATCACAGCCTGGGGGCACTGCCAGCAAGGTCAGGCCTGGGGGGGACAAAGGCTCTGGGAAGGAATTACAAATATGTGAGGGAGGGTTCCCCCGCTGACAGCTTTGCCCCTGTCCTAGGAGGCATGGTAGCACGGCTCTGCAGGGATTGGAAAGGTCCTGGACAGCTGCAGGGATCCTGTGGGACACCCCAGGGGGAGGGATGAGTGTAGGAGCTTGGGGGGTAGCACGGTGGGGACAGACAGAGATAAGAGATCTCTGTAGCCAGGTCTGGAACCTGGGGTTTATTGCAAAGGGCCTGGGGGCAGGGCCCTGCTGGGAGCTGCCAGACACAGCTCAGAGCAGGCCCGAGAGAAGAGAGGGGGAGAGAGGATGAGACGGTAAGAGAGTAAGAGGGTAAGAGCGTAAGGGGTTGTTTTCCCGTTGTTCAGTAACTCAGGTATCTCAAAGCTTGCTTTCATTTCAATCTCGCTTATAGTTTCTATATTCTCAAAATCTTTTGCCAGACAATCATATTTATAAGGTTTTCCTGTTTCATCTTCCACAAGAGATGGGCTCTGCCATGCTGGGTGCCCTCAGTGCAGGGGTCTCTGCCTGCATGCTGGGTGTGCTCAGCGGGCCCTCCCCACCCCATAGCACTGTCCTTCCCCACCGGGGCTGGTGGGGCAGGAGGCAGCCCCTGTGCCTGCCTGGATGTGCCTCAGGCAGGGTCAGAGGTGGTGATTTGAGGAGGGAAACAAAATTTTACAACTTTTGTGAAAGTTGTAAAGCCGGTATGTTTATTACAGTACTGGACGCATGTGGGAATTGTTCCCTTAAAATGACATGCGTACCTCTGGGAACTCTAGATCCCTTTTTATCTCCCTCTCAAATACATATGCATTCAATTTCACAATAGGTTCATACATATTTATTTCACTGATTTCGCGTGACACTTGCTTCTAATTCTTCTTTATCAGGTTGCTCTGCTTTGTCTGACCCCCCTTATCTCTTGTCTTTTGGCTGAAGCAGCCTGTCCAAGCACAGGCCCTTGGTGAGAACAGGCACTCAGACTAAACAGCAAGCTAGAGACTTAAAGATGTACATTTCACCTAAATCAAAATGGATTTCTACTCTGGAAAATTTCCATTCTGCCTCAGTGTGTGGGTAACCGGGGTGCTGAGCCCCGCTCCGGGCCGGCCGGGGCCGTGTGGGGCCATGTGGGGCCGTGCGGGGCAGGGGCCGGCCGGGGCCATGCGAGGCTGTGCGGGGCCGTTCGGAGCCGGGGCCGTGCGGGGCCGTGTGGGGCCATGTGGGGCCATGTGGGGCCGTGCGGGGCCATGTGGGGCCGTGTGGGGCCGTGTGGGGCCGGGGCCGTGAGGGGCCAGGGCGCTGCCGCAGTCCCGTCTGCGGCCCCCCGGGCTCCGCTTCCCGGGCAGACAGTTTACAGCAAATGGCTCCTTTCGATGCTAAAAATAACCCGCTGCCCCACGACTTCAACCGGAGAAAAGTGCATTTATTAGTAAAACTCAAGATGTCCTTTCCTGTTTTTCTCTGAAGAACCGGTGCTGAGAGGCTGATTGAGCTTCCCAGCCAGGCACCGGCTTATTTCAATGCAGGGTTTGATTCCTCCCAGATTCATTTTTCTTCCCCTGCTAGCGATGCTCCGTGGCTGGTCCCACACTCCAGTGGCCAGAACAGCTCTGGGTTTGGGGCCACAAGCGATTTCCCAGCCAAGGGAGCTGTAAATGCCCTGTGAAAGTGCTCCTGCTGCCCATACCTGACAGCACAGCAGGTTCCCAGTGGGGAATGAACAGAACAAAATGAAATATCTTGTTTTCTCTTGCAGTGTAAGCACCGTTTTAGGGATGTATTTCTTCCTCCACCTTAAAACTGCAGATTTTACTAAGTCTTGTTTATATACAAAGAGTTTCCAGCTGTTTCTCTCCAGGCTTTTCTCTGGAAGGACTAATTGGGGAGATGAGACAGATCCTCTCTACATTGCAAATGCAAAAACATCACCGTGTTTGCTTGGCCCAGCTGCTTGTCCCCTGCTCCAGCCTTGGCCCTTCCTTTTCCAGCCATGCTCAGGGGCTGTGTGGTGTCCCTGGGACACAGCAAACCATGGCACAGGAGTCACAGCTGTTCCAGGCACTGGGACACCAGATTTGCCATGAATGTGTCAGAGGGAATTAAATTAACAATAGGCTTTTTGGAGGCAGACAAACCACCTGAGGTAAATGGAGAAATAAACCAGAAGCTTTCTGTGATCTGAAACATTTAACTGACTTCTAGGTGCTTTGTGTGTCTCTTGAGGCAGGAGCTGAGGCAATGACAGGAGGTGATGCTCTGGGTATCCCTTGGGATCTCCACACAGGCTCAGGGATGGCCATTTGGGGGTCTCTGGCTTGAGAACCACGTGTGAGCAGCCCCCTTTATGGAGGCAAGGAGAACCTTCCCCAGGCTGGGATTGGCAGGAGAGGCTGCAAGTCCAGCACTCATCCCTGTGCTATGCCTTTGGGAGAGGATGTGTCCTGTTCTCCCAGCTGAATCTGCTGCTTTGTCCATGAGCCACTCTCTGCTTCTACAAGCCCCACTGGAAAGGAAAATAAAGTTTCAGCTCATGAAGACTCTCTCCCTCACTGTGGCCCTTGTGTTGCTGGTGTCTGCCCTGGGGCACCCTGCCAGAGCTTTTCCCACATCCCAGCTCAGTGCAGTGGGATAGTGGCTCCAGGGATGGATCTGTTGTTTCAGCTTTGCACACAGAAAGATTCTTTCCTCCAACAGCCCTGAGGAAGCTGCAGCATCTCATGCTGGGGTCTTGGATTGCCCCAGGCTCATGGAGGAGCTGCATCCCAAAGGAACTGCACCCCATTTCCTCTGGGCTCTCAGCATGGCACTGTGTGGCCAGCACTACACCCTTTCAAAGAGAGGTTTGTGCCTCCCAACCAAGTAATACTTCATTCAGTGAGAATTCCTGGCTCTTGGCACCCCCACCAGTGAACTGCCCCTGAGCTCTCCTCCGTGCCAGCAGCCCCCCATTGCCATGGGACTGTCCCCCACTGCCTGCACTGGACACACAGAGGTTCTGCAAGGTGGGCTGTGCTGGTAGGAGCAGCCTGGGAGCTGTGGTGGGTGGCTCTCCCCACCTTTGCTGGGCACAGATGTGCACCCCTGCACCTCCACATCTGAGCAAAGCAGCCAGGACAGGGTTAATCTGTCTCCTGTCCTTGGATGTCCTGAGCACAGCACGGAAGCAGCCTCTCCAAGGAGGAGCTGTGGTGCCTTTGGAAAGCCTGGGAGCTCTCTGATGCTCCTTAGGGTAAACTTTTTGCCCATAAGCCCAAACAAGCAGAAGAATTTCACGCTGGCTGGGCTGTGCGTTGGCACGAAGGGCTCTTCAGGGAGCCAGATCGGATCTGAGCGTCTCCTGCTCATGACAGAACGGAGGTGTTGGGCAAAATTCAAATGATAGCTTCCTCCCAGGGTGCTGAGGAGGCAGCGCAAGTCGTGGTGCACCGAGCATCTCCCGGGGCTTTCTCGCTGCCCCGCTCCTGTGCTGGCGCCTGCCTCGAGCAGCGATCCGGGGCAAGGAGCTCTTGCTGCGGGGGATATTTAAAGGAACGGCGTAAAAAAAATGCCACAACTCTTTTAAACGTGGGCTGGGCGAGTCCTCGAGGACAGCTCGGTGCCCGCAGGGTGCACCGCAGTCGCTGTGCAGCGCACATACAAATGCGAGCGGGGCCGGAGCCGCCGAGCGCTCCTGCCCTCCCGCCGCCCCGGTCCGCGCAGCGCGGCATCATCACCTATTTATAACTGCAGGCACCGCAGGAGGGGCACTGGACTGATGGCTTCACGCAGGCACGCTAAGTGTTGTTCTATTTCTGTGATTTGCTCTCTTCTGCACAAGCTGTTGGTCCCTCGGATGCCAGAGCACTCCGTGTAGTGTAGACAAAGACTCAGCTTTTTCTCTTTTATTAAAATATTCACCAACAGCACCCCAGTGGCAGATATATTTACTATTTTTCCGAGCTCACCTGGATAATTGCATCTACTATTCCTTCCCAGTCTGATCGATACCCTTGGTAAATAAGATAACCTGTCAGGTCTGTTGTCACTGCAGCCAAAGGTACTTCAGCAATGAAGAAATAAATGGCTCTCACAGAGTCTGAGGGTGTTGTGACCTTTCATCAGTGACCTGAGTGACTCATCCCCTTTTTCTGTGCACACTGCAGCCTCCCACCACACTGTAAAAGATGCTCCACCAAAGTCCTACTGCTGGGTGCCTGGAGCAATGGGGACCCAAATCCTGTGGGAGCCTCCTGCTCTGGCTGCTTCTCCTCCAGCTTCACACATGCTCTGGGCTGAGGGTTCTCATGTTATGGCCATGGCCTGTTTGTCCAACAGGGACCTGTGCACCTCCCCAGTGCCACTGTGATGTCCCCAGCACCCCCAGCCCTGTGTGCAGCAGCTCCCCTCTCCCGGGCTGTGAAGTCTCTGACACAAAGGCACGAGCCCACATCCTCAGCACAGGGCAGCCAACCCACACTTGTTCAGCAATCAGGGCTCCACTGGCCATATCAACACCCCTGAACTGAGTCAGAGCCTGATTTTATCTAATCTGTGCAAAATGAAATAAAGAATTAATCAGAGTTGAGTTCTATGCATTTAGATGTTGCTGATAGCAATATTTCCTTCTTGTAGAGTGTTTTGCATGCCAAAAAAACAAACCAGTTCTGCATTTTGGAGGAAAAAAGTGGTTGTACATCTGTGCATCTGTATGTGTGCCTGATATTTCTGCCTGACTGGCTTCCCTGGGCTGTCAGCTCAAAAGTTTTCAGTAACATAACAAACCTTGACTGCGTTTGCAACATATCCTCAACCAAGAGCGGTTTATTTAATGAAGCAAGAAATGCTGCCAAATTTCCAGGCTTGATCCTGATCCCATTAGTGTCAGGAGGAGAATTCCCACCATGTTTGATTTATTGGTTGGGTCTAATCTTGATAAAGGAGTTAAAAATCTGCTTTCAGCTTGATTTTGCAGACAAGACCATTGCTCCATGCTGCTGCAGCAGAGAGGCTGTGGGAAGAAGAGATACCACAGGTGGGATTCCTCTCACTTGCTTTTAGACATCTTCAGAGTCTGGCAACAGATAGCCAAGGGAGGGAAAGGGGAATGTTCCGCTGGTCATAAGGCAGGAGCCCAAAAGGGGTGATGATTCAGGAGGTAACCATGGCACAGCTTCTCCAGTGACACTGGCCCCTTCCTGCCAGCAGCAAATGCTTGTGGGTGGCCCTGCCAATGTCTGGCAGAGTGTTGGGAAAAGGGGAAGAACAATTATGATTGCTCTCTGCCTTCCCTGCCTGTTTACCCAGTCCCAAAAGTTCTTCCCATGCCACAGGTGGCACCTGGGACAGGCTGGGTGCTGCCCTGGTTGCTCCAGGCACAATCCCACCCTCTGGTTCCAGGGATAAAGAGCCCTGGGAGGTTTTGAGAGGGGAGCTGTAGCATCTTAGACAGGATCCATGTGTGAAGATGGAAGAGCTGGACAGCTTTCAGAGGCGTGGGTGTTTTTTGAGGAAAGGAGAAGAGTTCAGAGCTCTGGAGAAGCCCAGATCTGAAGCATGTGTGCAAGGAGCAGGGACCAGGTCTGATCCTAATGTCTCAATCTTCCTCCTACAGAGAGAGAGAAGATCTCATTGGTGCATTTATGCTTTATTTTTGGTTTTCCTCTGGATGAGGTGGGAGCTAGACATTTCAGCACCCTGAGTGGTGCTGAGCTGACTCCTCAGTGTGTGCCTGTCACAGATCACTCCCCACTGGCTGCCTGCAGCCTCCCAGCAGTTTTCTGTCTGCAGAGCACTGGGAAGATCATCACCACTCCCTGAGCAGGCAGGCCCCTGCTCCAGCCTGCAGGCCAGCTGGCTCCCAGGCTCCCATAAAGCTTTAAAAGAAGGCAGACAACTCACAAGTGAAAGCATGAGGTGTTTATTTGCACTGCAGACATATTAACTGCACTGAAAGCCAGCTGTGCTCCCTCCTGTGCCCAGCTAAGGTGGGTCTGTGTAGGAGCAGCTGACAGAGATAAATGTCAGGAAAAGAGCACAACATCCGTCCCTGGGCCAGTGCTTTCCCAGAAAGGGCTCATTTTAACTCACAGTCCACTTCCTTCAGCTGGCCTCCAAAAGCTGCTGCTGCTGCTGCAAATCACATTATTGAATTGAAGTGTTTGAGCTGGTCATAGTGGGTAACACCAAGATAAAAATGAAAATACTGCTTGGGAGCCTCTGTTAACCTTAACAGAAGAGATCTGTCACCCCTGGTGATGATAAATCTCACCATCACATCCTGCCTTCACAAGCCTTCATGCCAGGGCTGCTTCTCTTTTTATTTGCACATCTAATTTTTACAAGTCATATCTAATGCCCTCTCAAGGCTGGATGCAAGATGCAAGCACCCACCTGAAGATTTGCAAACTCTCTTGGCATTTTCCTGCTGAAAGCAGTAGTTCAGGCTACTGCAGTCATTCACCTTCCAAAATAAAACCCCGACCAATAGCCTCCAAAAACTTTAAAATGCCCATTTGTTAGTTCTGCTATGTGCTCTTCCAAAAGAGAGGAAGTGATGCCAAAAATGTCTTTTTCTTCTGCGAAGGAGGTGGGCAGTAGAGGATCCCACAGATCCTGAAACAGCTCAATCACCCAGGAACTGGCACAGCTTGGTAATGTACTTAAAACCCGATTTTTAAATGAATATTTCCATTTCCAAAGCTCTTCCTCCACTGCAAAAATTTGCCCTCTCAGCTGTTCTGCAATGCAGGACCTCTCCTTAGGTGCAAGAGGGAATGCTGTCTCAAACCCATGTACAGTAGAGGAGGGAGGATGCAGTGGAGGGACAAGGTGTCACTCCCTCCATCCCTCAGTCACACAGGAGCTGGAAAGCAAGGGAATGTTAACCAGCTCAGCCTGCTGCAGCAGAGGCTGGAGGGAAATGCTGTGGACTGGAGCAAATGTGATCATCTCTTTCCATAGCCAAAATAGTCGGGTTGAGTAGTTTTGCTTCTGAAATCTGGTCCCAGTTTTCTCTCAGATGCTGGCAGTCCTGCCTATCCCTTGTGTGCACAGAGCCCATGATGCTGCTGTCACCATCTCTGCAAAGCAGGTGGGGGCTGCCCCCAGGGAGGCGCCAAGCACAAGCTGATGTGGCAGAAGCAGGGGGGTGTCAGGTACCTCAGAGCTTGTTAGAAGCCTCCCCCTTACAAAGAATGTCGTTCCTTTTCTCCTCAGCTGCCTGGCCAGAGGTTTTGCTCCGGAAGGGTGGCCTCAGACACTGTCTGGCACTTTGGCTGATGCTTCTCATTCGTGACCTCCAGTCTTTGCTGGTGATCACATAGAGCAGGGGGTTGAGGGCACTGTTGAGGCTGGCCAGGCCCCGAGTCACCTGGTAGGAAACATAGACATCCTTTGAAGCCTGTGTGCAGGACCCTGGTGGCCGCCAGCGAAAAAACAAGTTGAGGTTTCTGAAGATGTGGTAGGGGAGGAAGCAGATGGAAAAGAGAACCATGACGAGAATCACCAGCCCGATGCTTCTCCTCCTGAGGCTGGCGTCCACGCTGTCATTCCTGCAGAGCACGAACACCACGTGGCAGTAGCAGCCGATGATGATGAGGAACGGGATGACAAAGCCCGTCACGGTGACAGCAAAGGTGTAGGGCAAGTAAACGTGCAGGTGCTCCTGTCCTGTCGTGTCGTGGCACACCGTCCTGTTGCCGTCCGCCTTGCTGAAGGCGAGGTCGGGAGCTATCTGTGCGATGACCCAGAGCCACACCGCCACGCTGAGCCACACGGAGGAGGCGGCACCCCGGCACCTGCCTCGCACCTTCAGCGGGTGCACGATGCCCAGGTAGCGGTGGATGCTGATGCAGCTGAGGAAGCCGATGCTGGCGTACAGGTTGACGTGGAAGAGGCTGCGGGTGATGCGGCACCAGGGCTGCCCGAAGATCCACACTCTGCCTTGGCGGTAGTAGCTGACGAGGAAGGGCAGGGTGCTGACATAGAGCAGGTCGGCCAGCCCCAGGTTGCCCACCAGCAGGCTCAGGGGCTGGCGGGCACCCTCCCGGGGCCCCGTGCACAGGTGCCACAGCCCCAGCCCGTTGCCCAGCAGCCCCAGGGGGATCACGGTCAGGTACACGGCGGGCAGGAAGCGCTGGGCGAAGGCGGAATCCACGGGGCAAAGAGCCCGAGTGCCATTGCCGGGCCACGTGGAGAGAGCGTCCGCGGCCATCGGGGGCTGCGCCAGCCGTGCCTGGGTGGCAGAGGGTGGCAGAGCTCGGGGGCACCGGTGCCGCGGCAGCTCCGTGTCCTCCGGCACAGGCTGCGGCTCCCCTCGCCTCTCCGCTCCGGCTGAGCCCGGCCCGGGGCTTCAGGGCGCTGGACTTTCCCCGGGACACGGGGAGGATGTGCCGAGAGCAGCCTCGGCCGAGCGGCTTCCGCCACTCCCCCGGCGCCTCCCCCAGCCCGCTCCGAGCCGGGGTCACCCCCGGCTTGGTTCGGG
Organism: Ammospiza caudacuta; assembly: GCF_027887145.1. NCBI lineage: Eukaryota > Metazoa > Chordata > Aves > Passeriformes > Passerellidae > Ammospiza > Ammospiza caudacuta. The sequence goes on from NC_080607.1 coordinate 10,948,020, forward strand.
GTGCCTGCAGGGAGCAGGAGGAAGGGAGGAGGCACAGGGATGCCTGAGGAGGAGAGCCAAAGCTTTCAGCCTGTTCCTGTTCTGTCCCACTCGCGGTCAGGAGAAACCTCCCAGTTATCCACACCGGGGGATGGAAGCTTGCACCCCATGAGCCTGCCATTCCTGACAGCCTGTCTCCTGGCTGTGAGGCTCACAAATAGCGGGAGGGCACTGGAAGTGTTCCATGGGGCTCCTGCTGCCATCGCCGGTGCCGCGGGCAGTGCCAGCAGGCAGAGATGCACCGGGCTGGCTGCCCCAGCACAGACAGAGATGCACCGGGCTGGCTGCCCCAGCACAGGCAGAGTGAGCCCTGCTCAGGAGCTGCCCCCTCCCTACAGCTGCTCCTGCTGCCTACTTCCATCTCCTCCCCAAGCACAAGAACTCTTTCCCCGTTCCTCCTTCGAGCCGTCCAGACCTGTGCAGGGAGGACGTGAGACGGGCTGTGCCCTTCCTTTCCCGTCACAGGAGACACCCAGATAATGCGAAACTGGACCAAGGACTAAAAGCAGCGACCCCAAAGCAGACCCCGAGGAAGGGCAGCCCCTATCGCATTGCTGAGCCGCTGCTGCAGCATAAACGGGGCCAGAAGTCACTCGGATCTGCAGGCGCGGAAGCTGACGGGGAAGCAATGAGAGGTTTACCCTGAAAAGCCATTTCGACCTTGGGGAAACGGCTTGAGGTGAAGGGCTAGGCTCTGGAGAGACCGCGTCCGCTTGCTTTCCGGGAATTGAATCCGGGCAGGGGCGGGAGGAGGCTGGTATCTCACCGGCCAGTGGGGAGGAGGAGGAGGAGGAGGAGGGAGGCTGAGTCCAGCCCAGCCATCCCGACCCGCGTCCATCCCTCCCCGGGAGCGGCCGAGCATCTCCTCTGGACCACGCTCGGGGACACGGTGGGCAGGCCCAAGAGGCAGAAGGGATGGGGGTTAGCTGAGTGTTGAGGGTACCAGTGTGTTTGTTGACTTCAGAAAGCGCTTGCCGGAGCAGATAAGCGGTGGGAAACGTGTGTTATTTCCTGCCGGTGCAGTAAAATCTCACCGTTATGGGTGTGCCGCCGAGAAGGTGAAGTGTGGAACTGTTTCCTTGTGGTGAACATACGGCTTTGCTGCGGTTTGCAGATGCTCTGGTGGGTGTGTGCCGCTGGAGTGACAGCATCAGGGGGGTCCTTGGGGCTGCACCCCTCAGGGAAGTGACCCCGTCCTGCCCTGCTCCTGCCCTGCTCCTGCCCTCTTTGTCTTTGTGTGCTTCAGCTGCTCCTGCAGCCTGGGCTCGGGGTGGCACTTGCAGAGCAACTTTATGGAGCTGTGGAAGGGCAGCAAGACGAGAAGAACAGGAACTTCCCCAGAGCATCAACCTTTAGGGAAACTGAGGCAGAGACAGCAGCTGGCTGGGAGGGCTTCTGTGATCATGGGAAGGGTTATGAGCTGCTCTCAGCAATGAGAGCAATTTCCCTGTCCCAAGAATGAAAGCTTGGAGTTGGTGCCTCCTGCTGTGGGAAGAGAGGAGCAGGGCAGGGCATGGGGATCTCTGTCCATGGGGAGAGCCCCATGCCCTCCACATCTCCTGTTCCCTGGACCCTTTGGAGGCACAATCACAGAGCTTTTCCCTTGTGCCTGCCTCCTGTGTGTTTTAGGTGTTCATTTGACCCATGGTGTCACTCACAGTCCAGGTGCTACTGCCAGCTCTGCCCAAACATCCTGCATGAGGATGCTCCCCTCTGGCTCCTGGCTCTGGCAAGCAGCAGCAGTGCTGATGTCAGGATGAGAACACAGGGCCAAGACAGCTCCTGCAAACACAAAACCTGAATCATGTGTTTCCAGGAAAAATAAAAAAAAACATTTGATCTACTTGATTCTTTTTTTTCAGTTGAGCACCGCATTCCTGTGCTCAGTTTCTGAAAATGTTTCACCTATAACAAGGGGCTCATCCAGCCCTCTCTCACCCAATTCTCTGCATTTAAAATCATCAATAATGAGAATGGCTTGGAACAGCAATTCTGATGCATGTTGTTTACTCATCCAGCGGGACAGTTTTCCTTCAGCTGCTGCGTGTGCTTGCACAGAAATGAGCTGTGCTCTGCTGCTCATCACTGGCTCACGAGTGTGGTTGGCGCATCCCAGGCTGTGTGCAGATGTGCCTTGAGGATAGGAGTGAATTTTCTTTCAGTTTGGGGATTTTTATCCTTACACATCACTTGTGGATGGGGTGGAATATTCCTCTGTTGCCCCACATGAGCAGGCAAAGCCAGGACCCTGCGTCAGAGCCTCAAATAACCACGTTTCCAGGGTAGCAGGGCTTTAGAGAGAAATATTGAGAGACTAGCAATCAAACTGCAAGAGCCGATTTCCCTGTATTCATAGGGAAAAATAACTCTGATTTATTTGGAATCATTAATTCATTATTTAGATGCTTAGTGAATCAGAGAGACATTCTGCAGGGAAAAAAAAAAAAAGATAATTATAGCAGAGGTGTGTTGAGTCATTTGTGTTTGAGATGAGAATTGCAGGTTGCTGCCTAAAAAGTGACCTTCTGATTTTTACCATCATCCAGAGGTGGCTAGGCAGGATCTGGGAGTGTGTGACAGCCCCGGCAGCTCACCCAGCCTTGGTGGCCGAGTCCCAACATGCTTGAACAAGAACTGGCTTAGGACCAGGATTTTCAGTACCCACAATGTGTTTTTCCATGTCAGTCGAGGATTGTGGTAGGTTTGAAGTCTACATGAGCTTTGGGTCACCACTTGTTTGGCATTGCCACCAGAGAACTGAAAAAGCCAACCCAAGCTGTTTGTTCTGCAATTTGCTGCCTTGTGGAGGTTCACCATGTGCCCCACATCAAACAGAATTAATGATTTGTATTCAGGCTGAGCACCAGATGATTGCAGTAAATAATTCTCTTTGTAGGCAATATATTACTGCAAGAGCAGTGAGGTTTCTTTTTTTCTTTCTCTTTTTTTTTTTTTTTTTTTACCCCCATGAGGTGGCTGAGCCACATCCTTTACTTTCATTTTCTTTTCAGTTCTTGCAGAGCCTGAGGGAATGAATGAGCTGCCTTGGGCCTGCTGCATTTCTGCTGCTGCAGGGGAGGCTTTTCCTTGGGCTGGAGAGAGGAGCTCCCCCTGCCATTCAGGCTCTGGTCCCTTCAGCCCCAGACCTGCCCTGCTCAGGAGCACAGTGAGCTGGGGATGGTGCTGCACCACGCTGGGGAAATCCCAGCCCAGAGGAATGGAGGAAGTGTGGGCCTGGCAGTAGGAGGGATGAGCTACAGGGGAGTTTGGGCGTTGATTTTTGGGAGCTAAGAGGCTGTTCCTGTGGCTGCAGACACAGCAGCAGTGCCATGCCCTGCCCTGCCCTCCTGCACATCCCAGCACTGGAGACCTGGGCACTGCTATGGCCAGTGCTGTGCCATCAGCAGAGCTTATGGCTGGGTTAGAGTGAAGGATTTAACCCAGGATGTAATAAATTGTAATATTGTGTTCAGTGCTTTGATTCACATTGTTTTCTTTTTCCTTCTCTTACTCTAAGCAGCCTGAACTGAGGTGCCTCCAAGCTGCCCCACCCTGTGCCAGGACTTTCCTGCGCCCACTGAGCTGGCCCTGAGCAGCAGGGCTGGGCTCGCCCTGCACACGCAAGCTCCACTCCTGGACGAGCACATCTTTATTTTTAGTTCCAGAAATACCCATCTAAGAAGTCCATCTCTCACCTGGACGCCTCACCCAAACCGCGGCTCCTTCCAGCTGCGCGTTCCCTCCGCACATCTGTGCGAGGCGTTAGAGGGCATTTGGGTTTCACTTTCCATCACCCAGAAGCACTTTTCCCTGGGACAAAGTACAGCCAGAGCAGCCGAGCAGCTCTCCTGCGCCGACTCCTGCATGGCTGGAGCAGCTCCAGCCCGTCGGGAGACGGCCCCGACTCATCTTTGCGATTTGTTTTCCCTTTTCCCTGCTTCTCCCTTGGCCCCGGCTCGCGGGGAATGTGCTTGGATGGCAGGCGGGTCTGTCTGCTGCTGTCTGAGCTCCTGGCTTGCCGAAGCCCTGCCAAACCACCAGAGGAGGAGGCCAGGCAGAGCGGGAAGGCTCGTGTTTATTCTGGAGGGATGAGGGGAAGGTGAGTTAGAGCTGCCATCAGCGGGACCCTGCCCGTGCCCGAGAAGGCAGGGTGGGTACCGTGGGCTGGCTGAGCTCCTGCGTGGCTGAGCAGCTCAGCCTGGTGTGGCAGTGACTTGTGGAGTCACAGGGAGCTCGATGACCTGCTCCCTCCCTGGGGGGCCAGGGCGTGAGGGTTCCCTGCAGGGATTTTGGCTTCCAGGTGCTGGAGATGGTCTCTCCCGAAGTCCCTGCAAAGCAGAGCTGTGTGATGTGGCAGAGAAGCAGCCCACCTCTTCAGAAGCCTCACTGCTCCAGGAAAAGACCAATTCCTGGTTTCTTGGGTGGTTTATGCTTGGAACAGGATTTCCCCATTTCCCATTTCATTCAGCCTAAGGAACTCGGAATGCTGCCCAGTACCCCTGCCTGGGGCAGCGGGGTGTGCAGAGGAGGCAGGTGATGGGTGACACAGGGATCTTGTTCTCTGTTTCCAGCCTCCTTTGCAGCCAAAGTCCATCATTTCTTCTCTGTTTTCCCAGTGGAAACACCCTCCATCTTCACCATAATCACAGTGCCATGGGTTTGCGCCTGACTCTTTGCAGGATGAGGCGTTGCCTTCAGGGTGAATCCAGGGTGGGCACAGCTACAAACGACCTCCTCTTGCCCTCTGGAAAGGCAGAATGGAGATCAGTGGGGACATGGGGAGGGCTGGTGGTGAGTACCCTGCATGTAGCATGGCAGTGCAGGGGGAAAGAATTGGGCAGAAAGTGCCACCTGCACACCAGAAAGGCAGAGTAGCACTGTGTCCACACTGGGGTTGTGCCAGGCTAATGAAGGGTGGCAGAAGCACCTCCCGTGTGTGCCCAGGGAGCCAGGCAGGAGCTGCAAATCCATCTCTGGCCGTAGGGGCAGAGCTCACCCGCGTGACATCCACAGAGCTCCTGGATTCAAACATCCAGAGACCCCAACATTCTGGTCAGCACCTCCATGGGCTGTCTCAGGAGATGGCTTATGTGTCCTGAGACACGCTCAGCTCGTGGCTGAGGAGGGCTGATGGGGGCCCACAGGTAAGAATTGCTGGCCTTCCCTTTGTCATCACCCGTGTGCCCCCCGGAGGAGCAGCCCCCCAGCCCCACTCACCGCGGGCAGCGCTGCGGGCAGGGCCGGGCAGGGCCCGGCCGAGCAGAGGCGCCGCTGGGTCTCCAGGCGGCACAGGCGGTTCTGGTTGGACACGCGGCTGGCAAAGCCCAGCCCGCAGGTGGCCGAGCAGGGGCTCCACTCCGTGCCCCACGGCGGGCAGGGGTACCGCAGCAGCGGGGACACCGCCCCGGGGGCTGCAAGACACGACACGGGAGAAAGGGGGTTGGAGGCAGGTGATGTGCACGCTGTGGTGCTGCAGGTAAAGAGACCTGGGAGGTGTCCCCTGCTGGCATTTCACAGCCTGGGGTGAAGGAGCCATCCCCAGAGATTCGCGTGGGCATCCCTGTCGCAGACATCTTTTATGAGAAATCATTTCCTTAGGATTTTTCCTCCTGAGAAGCTGAGAGGCCTCAGGAACAAAATGTAAACAATGGTTATCTGCTGCTGTGGAATGCAACAGGTGCATCTGTGATTGGTCCATGTTGGTTGTTTGTAATTAATGGCCAATCACAGTCCAGCTGGCTCGGGCAGAGAGTCCGAGACAGAATGTTATCATTCTTTGCTATTCTATTCTTAGCTAGCCTTCTGATGAAATCTTTTCTTGTATTCTTTTAGTATAGTTTTAATGTAATATATATCATAAAATAATAAACCAAGCCTTCTGAAACATGGAGTCAGACCCTCATCTCTTCCCTCAACCAAAAACCCCTGTGAACACCGTCACACATCCCCTCCTTGGTGCTGCCCTGCATCTCACCTGCCCTGGCATCGCGGGGCAGGGGCTGCTCCCAGGCACCTTCGCAGACCCACTCGGGGCAGCATTTCCCTGGGATCTCCACGCGCCGGGGGAAGGGGCAGTCGGGGCTTGGCAGCCGCACGTCCTCCTGGCACAGCGGGATGCAGGTGAAGCCCCCGTCCAGGCAGTGGCACTGGATCTTGCAGCTGGGCTGGAAAACCTCCCCGTCTCGGTAGAGCCGGCCATTCACCTCGCAGCCCTCCTCATCGTCCTCAACTGCAAGAGTCAGCAGGGGAGCCCGTGAGGGACAGAGGGACAGAGGGACAGAGAGATGGGGATGGCAGGGGCAGTGCTGGGGGTAACTGTGGGGCTGGACAAAGGGATTGAGGTGGGGGGATCAAAGAATTGATCAAGTGGTGTGCAGGGCAGACATGGGTGTGCAGCAGCATGTTCATCACTCAGTCCCCTCCCCTTCCCTGGCTTTTCATCTCTCTGTTTTTTCAAAGCTTCAGCTCACAAGCTGTGAGAACCCCCCTGCCCTTTGGCTCTGACCCTGCCTACAGAATTTCCAGGCTGGGAAAAGTTTCTCTGAGATTCCTCTGCAGGACCCCCAGGCTCCAGCCTTGGCATCCCTGGAACCCACTGTCCATTGTCACTGAAACCACCCTGAATTCTCAGCCAGAAAGCAGCACAAGAGCTGGCAGGAGATGGGGCACAGCCCCACGGCCAAGCTGCATGCACCATCCTCAGGAAAGCTGCTCTCCCAGCCTCACCCCCTCCCCTGGTGGTGCTGAGGGATGTCTGTAGCCATGTGAGGCCATGGCTGGAGCGGGGGTCTGTGCTGGGCTGGATTCTGGGGGTACCCCCGGGGAAAGGGGACACCCTGTGCTCACAGTTGCAGGTGCCTGCTGTCCCCGCAGGTGCTGAGCTGTAGTCACAGACGAGGCCCTGGCTCTGGTCACAGACGTGCAGGAAGTCGCAGGGCTCTCCCAGGCGCCGGGCACAGACCTTGCAGCAGCCACAGCCATCCAGGACCAGCGGGGAGCCGCGGGGACAGCGCGGTGGCACCCAGGGACAGTAGCAGGGCCGCCGGCACAGCTGGGCACAAACCTGTGGGGGCAAAATCCATACGGGTGGTTTTGGCTAGCAGCTGCTTTGTCACTGGGACAGCCAGGTAACTTTTGTCACTGGGACAGCCAGGTAAGTTTGTCTTAGCCATGGGGACATATTTTTGGTGAAGGGAGGCCCCAAATCTATGGGAATATCTCAAAGCATCCTGGAAAGCTACAAAGCTACTGTCCCCTTTGAAGGGCACCTATGGAAAACCATGGAGAATCAAGGATGCTCAGAGGCTCAGCACTCTGAAAGATGGGGTCTTTAGTGTGCCACTGCTCTGAACACACAGGAGAATGGAGTTACAAGGTGAACAACCCAGGCAGTGGTGGTTATTTAGTGAGGTCAGCAGCCCCAAACAGCCCTGTGGGAGAGAGGAAGGGAGGGAGGTAAAGCATCCCACCCCCATGCCTGCCCCCAAGGCAGCAGGCTGTGGCCAGCCCAGGAGAGGTGGCTTTGCACCTGAATTCACGTGGGGAGTGCACAGCACCTCATTCCTTACAGTCTCAAGAGCTCTCATTCATGCCAAAACCAGGACATTGCACCAGCAGTGGGGATCTGAAGCCAGGCAGAGCTCACTGCAATCCTCACTGGGCCAGCTGCATCCTCTGCTTGTCCCTGGCTGCAGTATCCTCACCTAGCCTGGCCCACTGGGCAAGGAGCCCAGAGATAGGCACGTTTCAAGGACTGGGAGCTGTTTTCCCTTGTGCCTGGACTGAGTAATCCCTTTGGCAGGGCTGTGCACTGCAGTCCTCTGCCTGCTCAGCCAATTGTCTGCCAGGGAGGTGCCCACAGGAGTTCACCTGGGCAGGTGGATTTTATACCCTTGGCTCATCCTGCTTGCACAACCACCCTGGCCCCACCAGCTCTTTTAGGCAGCTCTTGGGCTCCCATCATGTCACATGTGACAGAGCTATTGCACATAGAGCCTGAAGCCACAAGAGCTGGCTCTGCAGTTTGGGAGTGAATCCTCTGCTAGTGAATCCTCTGCTAGTGAATCTGCAGTTTGGGAGTGAATTCTTCACCAGTGCTGGCCTGACAGTGCTGAGAGCCCCCTGGCAGCCCTGCTGCTCAGCACCATGCACATACTGCTGGATGCAGGGCCAGCACAGCAAACCTGCAGCCAAAACATTCATCCCTGCCCTGGTCTAGGTACTGCTGTGACTGCTGAGTCTGCCAGGAGATCAATGGGCTCAGCCAGACCATGTAGGTTTTAGATACCACTTTTCTTTTTCTTTCAGTTTCTCCCAGGGGCACCGGGTCTGACATGATGAGTCAGACAGACAGGGTGGCTCCTGCTGCTCTATCTGTTCCCCATTTGCAGCAGTTCAGATGCTTTTCCTGGGCCTGTAGGAGTGTCAGTGCCAATAACTGGAGTTAAAATATGGATTGGGATGGGGTAATCTGGGTCTTGTCCTAGTTCTGCCAGTGAGCAGCATTATTAATGTGGCAGGGACTGAGGGACTGGCTGTGGTGGCCAGGTTTGGGCTGGCAGCACGATGGCCCTTGGTGATTCTCCAGGCACTTGTGAGCACCTGGGGCAGGAATCACTGCTCTGTTACAGCTTGCCAAGGGCATTTTTCATCTTTCAGGAGGTTGTTATTACAAATCAATGTTTTAGAAAGATTAGCCAAGCCATAAATCCATTTCTCCCTGCTCCTTGTAATTTACTTGTCTTTAGATGACAATGTGGCTTCTGTCAGAGATCTGAACTCTGGGAAAAGAGTCAAATAGGCATGACATGGCCACAACATCCCTGCCTGGGGATTCAGGCAGCAATTAGAAATTGGAGCTGAGATGCCCGACATTTTTCAACATTCCTGTTCTCTGCACAGGCAAATACTTTCACACGGAGTCCAAGAGAAAAAAAAAAATAAAATTAATAAAACCTCTACAACAACCCCAATCCCATTGGAGGCACTGGCTTGGCGTGAGCATTCCGAGAAGTGGGGAGAGCTGAGTAATGCCAGGGCTGGTGCTCGTGGCTTGGCCCCTGCCTCGGGAGCCTGGGCGGGGATGGAGGAGCCTGCAGGAGCCCGGAGGAGCCCGGAGGAGCCTGGAGGAGCCGCTGCCGCCCCGCTGCTGCTCGCTGCCTGCCGGGGACCGAGCGCGGAGAGCGGCAGGGGCGCGCAGCGCATTGCCGGCATTCCTGTGCGCTCCGGGCATTCACGGCGAGCCTCGGGCCCAGGAACGCTCCGACCCCGCTGCTTCATCCCAAACTCCTCTCCGAGCACAGCTCTGCCCCCTGCATCAGCACAGCCCGGCTGCCGGGCTCAGGGGTGGTGACACCCCATCCCTCCTGCAGCCCTCTCCGGGGGCTCCTCGGCTGAAGCTGCCCCGGTGCCCCGAGTGCCTTACCTTGGAGAGGATGCAGAGCAGGGAGAGGAACAGGAGCTGCTTCTCCAGCTGGAGGCTCATGCTGCTCTCCCCGTGCCACTTCAGCACATCACCCCCCAGGCAGTTTGGAGGCAGTGTTCGCAGGTTTTTAAAGCCCAGAGTAGGTCCTGCTGGTGTTTATACTCTCCCTGCTCTGATGTCACTCACAGGCTCCAATATAAACATGAGTAGGTTTGGACAGGCCTCAAGATTTTCTTTTTTTCCTTTCTTTTTTTTTTTTTTTTATTTTTTTTTATTTTTTATTTCCAGCCCACATTCCAGCTGCCATTTCCAGTCTTCTCAAGGTGAGAATATGCTGTCCACAGGGACGAGAAGTGAAGGGAAGGGATGCTGTGCTGTCCCTGGAGAGCAGGTTGGGGAACCAGGCTGCTGGGGTGATCCAGCTCCTTTCCCCTAGCCTGGCAGGGAAGCTTCATGCCCTGTCCTGCTGATCAAAGTCGGGCCAGGCAGAGCTGGCACCTTCCCCCTGGGATTTGAAGGGGTTGGCAGGGCTGTCCCTGCTGCTGCTGTGGGACAGTGCTGTGACCAGGCAACAACAGGACGTCCACCCCTGTATTTAATGCATGGCAGGCTGTGGAAGAGGGGTCGCCCAAAGGAGCTGGAAATGGATTTGATGTGGTGGTGCTGCCACATCATCCCCACCCTGAGAGGGACTGTGGCCACCTGGGGAGGCTGTGGGGTGGGGTGGGATGGTTGGATGCACACTGTGTTACATTGTCTTGATGCAGAGAATGCTGCAGTCAGACCCTGCTGATTTCAAACCTTTTAAATGCAAATTCAGCCCCTGAAGTATTATGATAATATTAATCAATTGTGAGAATTAGAAATCCAAGTTTGGGGAGGAAAAGCAGGTGTCCAACCATTGCCTCCCAATGCTTTCTCATTCTGCCCCGTGCAAGCTTTTCTCTTGTCCCCTGTGACTGAGGATGTGAGGCTGGCTCTTAGGAAAGACAAACCTTAGCACCTCAAGACCTACACTAGACAGAGCCACTTCCCCATATTCCCATTCCCAAACCTTATCACAAGATATGAGAGGACAACTTGTGAGCCCAGAGCTCAAAGGATGCAGGATGTCCTGCAGCTCTCCCTGGCTCCTGCAGGATGAGTTCTGGGGCCAGGACTGCTGCTCCTGTGCTGGCCAGGGGATGATCCTGGTGGCTGTGCTCAGAGTGATGAGAACTGCTGCTGGATATCAGGTCTGTGATGGCCAACACACAGGAGCTGCTGGCTGCTACAAGTAGAACACCAACACCACACAGCCAAGGGTGATGCTCCATCTCTCCCTCTGGCCTTTTCTCCCTCTGTTTTGCTTTTGTGAATCAGGTTCTCAGTCACCTGAGCAGCAATCCTGGCCTCAGCTCCATATTTTCTAGAGCCTGGAGGGCAGGGCATGGAGCAGGGTGGGCACAGCCCGGCAGGAGCAGGGCAGGGTGAGCTCTCACCACCCCAAATCTCTGCTGTGGCTGTGCTTCATTAGCTGCAGCCAGGCTGTCAACGAGGTCATGGCAGCTTGTGGGAGCACCAGGACACTTTCCAAAGGCTGCTGTCACTATGCAAGGGCCAGAGCCCCTGCTCTGCATGGTGGAGCCCCAGCTCTGTGCATCACCCAGGCCATGCCTGGAGGTCAGGGAGCTGCTCTGGAGCCCTGCCTGTGGCAGGGGAGGAATGAGGAGGGCACATTGCTCTGAACTCACTGGCAGGGGGTGGTTCAGACCCACTGACAGGTGCTCACAGCCCAAGGGTTTGATACCTGGGGCTGCAGGCACCTCTCATGTTCCACTTTCTGCCCCACAGCTGGTGCCCTCCCACAGCTCAGCCAAACATCCTGGGAGTGTCTTGGGAAAGCCAAAGTACTGATCCGGCCCTGCCACCTTTAATTATTCCAGCCTTGGGTTTATTAGGGATTCTTGATTAGTGGCCATGAGTTCATTTCCCAGGTAGAAATCAGTGCTGGTAACAGAAATAAAAACCTCTCATTTCCACAATGAGGCACCCTTGGAGCAGCTGACAGACCCCTGTGTGAGGTCTCAGGGGGCAGCAGGGCACCCCTGGGGGAGGCTGAGGCTCAGGGCTGCCCAGGGGAGCCAGCTGGACATGGGACCCCTGTCCCCTGATGTGTCCTGGCTACAGGGTCAGCTCCTCTCTCTACTCTTTGCTCAGCTCTGAACAAGAGGGGACCTTGCTTCCCCCCACAGGTTTGACATCACCAGGAAGCTGTGAGAGCTCAGGCAGTGACAGAGAGACCCAGTCAAGCCTGAGCCAAGCCAACACCCCCAAGTCAAGCAGTCAGATGGGGCCAAACCCAGCATCCCACGCCTGGCAAGCTGCCCACACTTCTGATGGCAGTGGCAATCCTCTCTGGGACCTGGCTGGGTTTTGGAGGTGCCCAGTGGAGCTGGCTGGAGTTGTACCCACAAATTCTCCCATGATCTGCCTTCCCAGAGAGGATTCTCCATGGGTGACTTGGGCTTTGGCTTCCCTTCTCCCAGCTCTGGGTCCCACATCCCCACCCAGGTCACTGCAGGCAGAGCCTGGCACAGCAATCCAGCCCCTGCAACTGTTCTGATGTGCAAAGCTGCAGCAGAACAGCACATTAGCAGTTCATTTTATAAATGCTGTTATAGCCCTTCCCCTCTGGAGCACATAACCTGTGAGTGTTCTGTACCATACGTGTGATTTCAGAGCTAGTAATTAAGTCCATATGTCTCACTCCACAGTTTCCATGGTATTATTGTCAGGTTTTTTTGGGAGGTTATAATTTTTTTTCTTTTTTTTGTGGTCACTTGTGCAAGAAAATAGTTGATACAGGGATCTGAATACATCTCCTTTGAGTTAGCCACTGGCAAGCTTTGCTGTTTCTATAGAAATGAAGGAACTGCCCCAGTGAATTTACATTTTAGAGAGCTGAGTTCTTCATGTGTTTGCTCTCCTAACGTGCCATCGTGAATAACACAGAAAAGCTTCATTTGCACACCCTGCTCAGCTGAAATTGCATCCATCTGGGGTGGATATTGAGCATATTCTCCCTTCATGCCTTTCCTTTGCTGGAGACTCCTCTTCTTCACTCTACATCATGTATTAAGCACCCTCCCTAGAGCTGGGGAGGTCAGAGCAGGGTCTGGATGTCCATCTCTGGCAGGCTGTCTCTCTGTGAGGCTGTTCTGGGTCCTGGATGTGAACATGTGAGTGAGCCCAGCCCCATGGCTTGGTGAGGAGAACATTCCCTTTGCTCCTGCCCAGCCCCATGGCTTGGTGAGGAGAACATTCCCTTTGCTCCTGGGCACCCAAATTCCCTCTGCAGAGGAGCAGGGCTGCCCATGGAGGGTGGACAGACATCCAGCTTGGAAAAACCAAGAGCCCTGAGCTGAAATGGAGATGCCTCAGGTCTCCTTTGGCTGTTGGACACTTTGGCGTGGCTGCTGCTCATGTTTTTCATGAGACTTCTGGAAAACACCATGGCTTTGGGAAATTTTGAAATATCTCTGCTTTTTGGCAAGATGGGAGAATTGTTTCCTACCAAGAATGAATCTGGCTCCAGTTTCAAACAGCAAGAGCAGAGAGAGGTGCTGATGGTTATTTCCACCCCTGTCTGGGCATTTTTATTCCCTCTGGTTCTCACACCTGAGCTGTTGAGCAGAGCCAGGCTGAGAGGACTGGCCACCCTGAGGGACCAGGGATGGGCCAGGCACTCTTTTACCTTGAGGTCACTGCTCCCACCCTGGGCTGGGATGCAGGGACTGAAAGTATTTACCAGCTGGGGCCTGGCCAAGTGACTTGTGAGAAAAGAATTCAGGGCTGCTGTCCAGGTTCTGATGGTCAGGCAGCGGCACCAGGAGCCTTGGCTGCATCTGGGACCAGCTGAGCCCTCCCAGCTCCCAGCCACGGTGGCAAGGCCAGCAGGGCATGGCCCCTGCCAAAGGAGACACAGGAACCCTGCCTGGTGCTGGCAGCACTGCATCCTTCACCATTCCCCAGAGGTTTTTAGGTAAAAAGAAGCGCTGATAAATGGGGCTTGGGGCTGGTTCTGCTCTCAGAGTCTGACAGTGCCAAGAGGAAGGAGCTGAGGGATTACATGAGGAGCAAATGGACTGTCACAACCAGGAAAAGGCTTGGCTTAGCCAAAATTATAGTGAGAGCTCATCCTTCAGGCTGAGGGTCTTCTCATTAGCACAGCACAGCCTTGCATCAGCTGTTGTGAAGGGACAACAGAGAAAGATCAAACCTTGGGCAAAACTTGTGGGAGATTTTTTTTCCTGCAGTCCAGACAAGAGCAATTCATAATTGTCCCACTAAGTTAAACATTCAGATAACTCAAAGAATAAGACTTTTGTAAAACAAAGCTTGGAAACTTCAGCCAGATGAGGTTTTCCATTGTTATCTGGAAAACAGTGTCAGAAATCATCACATATTCAATATTGTGATCCTCTGGGAGTTAATTTTTTTTATTGAGTATCAAACATCATCAAACATAAATGTTGTTTAAAAATATCACTAGAAGTTTTATCTTTCGGACAAGATATAATCCCCAGATCTGACCTTGTGTGGTTACTGACAGACCCTTTGTATTTTCCATGGAGCTGGATGGCTCGCTCATGTTTCCTGATCAAATTGCTCATCCTTTTTGGCCATCTCTATTTTTTCTCGTGGTTTAGGGCTAAAATAGACATTGTTTTCCTTCAGTTCCTGTCTTACTCCAGGGTCCTTCATGTTCTCACACAGCTGCCATGTCCCAAAGGGGCTGCAAATGGAGGCACCCACTGATGTGCAGGCAGTGATGCTGGTGGGTGTCTCCAAACTCACCTTGAAATTGTGCCAGCCCTGCTCTAGGATGGTTTGGGATAGCTGTGCTCCCTCCCAGCCCTGCTTTAGGATGGGGATGACTGTGCTCCCTCCCAGCCCTGCTCTAGGACGGTTTGGGATGGCTGTGCTCCCTCCCAGCCCTGCTTTAGAAAAGGTTTGGGGATGGCTGTGTTCCTTCCCTGCTTTCTGTGCCTCTGGGAAGGCTTTGAGGGTGCAAGTGCTGCACACATGGGGCAGTGGTGTTGTGCCTGAGGTGTGTGGTGCTGGAGGAGCTTTGGGTGACACAGGCTGTGTGTGTCCCCAAATGTCACAGCCCTTCACATTCCCAGGGCTGCTCTTGGCTGGCCAGCAGCAGGAGCAGCTCAGGGTGCTGGGCCAGGGCTGTGCTGGGGAAGGGACAGAGACCTGGGCCAAAGACAGCCCTCTTCAGCTGGCACATCTCAAGGGGATGCTCTGCAACCCCTGGCTGTGGCTGGGACCTTCCCAAAGGCAGGGAAGAGGGCATCCCTCAGTGTCCCTGATGACTGGAGGAGCCTGGCTCCTGCAGGAGCTTTCAGCACAGCCCTTGGGCACATTGGGAAGCTGGGCTGGGGGGAATGATGAGCTGCCAGCTCACCCTTCACACCCAGCACATGGAAACCCCAAATGACTGTCAGCACCTGGAAACCCCAAATGACTGTCAGCACCCAAGCCAGATGGCAGGGGGACCTGCTCATGCCAAAGGGTTTGCAGGTGAGTCCCACTTCCAAATTCCACCTTGGGGAACAAAGCAATGGCTGGGCTTGCTCTCCATCTTCTGAGCAAGACTGGAAAAGCTGAAGCAAGTGATGCCTCCATGTGCCAAGGAATCCCAGGCCCCCAGCCCTTCCCTACACCCCTCCTGATGCCAGAGACATCTGGAGACATTTCCCAAGCATGAACTTCACATAAACCACCTCCTCTTGTCTTCTTCCCCAGCCAAATCAACAAAGACACGACTGAAACCTTCAGGGTGTGTGTGGGATCCATCTGAGACAAACAAACCTCAGGGTCTCAGCACGGCTGTGGAAGCAGCGATGTCGCCTGGAAAGAATGTACCAGGGAGCAGGAGGGAGAGCAGAGCAGCTGGGCACCAGCTCAAAGATGACTCAAAATCATGGAAAATGATTTCTGATTAATGTAATTACTTCGGCTCCAGCCCTGATCAATATGAGGAGCTAAAATGCTCATAAACCGGCCGAGAATGTGAACTATGCAGAGTGATTTGTAAAAGGTGTTTGGCTCTGGGTGCTCTCTCCCTGCCTGCTGGGCTGGGTGACCTGGTGCTGTGGGAGAGCAGTGATCTGTTGATTGCAAACTGGTGGCCCCCAAATGGGAATCCCCCCAAATGAGAATGCCTCCCAAGGAACAGGTCGGGGACTGCCCCATCCAGGCCCTGAGCCCAAATAAAAGCAGCCAGCCTGCTTGGCTGGCCTTCTTCTGTGCTCTGACCACAAAGCAACAGCCCAGATTGGTTTTTTAGAGGCTTATGGTGCCCCCAGAGTGTGGAGAGGGTCTGGGGGGCTGGCACCCAGCACAGCCCAGCCAGGGGCTCTGTGTGGGCACTGAGGAGAGCTGCAGGACCATGGGGACACAGCTGGAGAGCACAGTGTCCTCAGACCTCCTGCCTGAGCCTGAGCTGTGCCAGATGAGTCAATCTGCACTGGAGAGGGGCTTCCTGCTCAGGGCTGTGCCTGAGAGAGCTGCACCACAGCAGAACATCAGGAGGAGGAACCTGGGACATCCCTGGAGACCAAGGCCAGGTCAGATGGGGCTTTGAGAAACTTTGTCAGGTGAAAGATGTCCCTGGCATGGCAGGTGATTGGGAACTGGATGGTCTTTAAGATCCCTTTCATCTGAAGCCATGCTGTGATTCAAAGATGCCCTGCAGCAGGTGTCCATGAATGATGCCTGTGGCCATATGAAGGTGGTGGGAATATCCCCCTGTGAAAGCAGCTGAGGCTGGGGAAAAGGTGTTCTGGGGCATGGGGGTCTCCCATGGATTGGGGGTTTCTCAGGAAAGGGAAGAATGGCTGTTACAATCCCATTTTTGTCCTGCTGTTCCCCAGGAAGACGGGCTGGGCTGGATGGGGAATTGCAAGGCATTCCTCCTGTAGTTTCAAATCAAGAACCTTTGGGGTGGGTTTCCACCTGCTGCAGAGTTTTGGGGAGAGAAACAGAGAAAGGGAGTGTTTGTTTTCTGTGGCTGTCTGCACCTGGTCATCCTAGGCTGGAGATGGCAGCCTGGCTATGGCTGGGCTTGTCTCAGGAGCTGCTCCCAGCCAGTCTGGGGTCAGCCAGAGCCCCAGGGGAGCATCCTACAAGGCAGCTCCTCTCATGAACCAAGCTCCAGGAAGGACAATGTGGCCTGGAACTGCTGTCAGCAGGCAGCAATTGGAGTGTGGGGAGCAGTGTGTGTGTGGGGCAGCCAGGCTGCTCCTCTGCCCTCCCTGCTGGCCCAGCTGCAGAGAATGTTTTGAGGTGATTTTACTGCTGTGTATGCTGTCTATGATACTTTTCCAACATTATCTCCATGTTCTTCCTGGGGCAGAGAGCTCCCTAGGTCACATGGAGAAATGCTGGTCTGTGATTTTGCTGCAAACCACACGTAGCATTGTGGCTGGGGTTAGGAGAGCCCTTTCCCCAGCATTTGGCTGCCCTCTCGCTCCCCTGCCAGAAGCTGACTGCAGTCAAATCCCGGTTTTTCTCACATTCCATGGTCCTGCTGAGCTGTGGTCTGCCACCCCTGCATCCTGCTGGCCTGCCACCCAGAAATCCTGCTCTGGAGCATCCCTGGGAGGATCAAACACGACCACTTGGCAAGCTGCAGTCCTTGAGTGTGAGGCAATGGGCCCAGGGCCGTCACAGCAAAGGCACATCCTCTGAGCTGTGCAGGAGAGGCCAAGCCAGCCTGGACAAGGGACAAGTGCAGGGGTTCTTATTGGAAAAGCAAGGTGACCCCAAATCTGGGAGAAATTATGCATCTGACTCCATTGATATCAGAAGGCTAATCAATGACTTTATTATACTCTATTATTCTATATTATATTACACTACATCTAAACTGAAACTGCACAAGAACTCAACTCAAATCTCATAACTGTCTCCTGACTGACAGGACACAGCTTGCAGAGATTGGTCAAGAAAACAAAATGGAATCCAATTACCAATTCCCTTCAGGTAAAGAATCTTCCACAATGAATTCCACTTGTGCACAAGAGGAGCAGCAATTGAGATAAGAACTGTTTTTTCTTTCTCTGAGGTTCCTCGCTGCAATTCCCAGAAAATCTCCTTGGGAAATTGTGCCTTGCTTTTCTCTGTGAAGAGAGATGCAGCCACAGGCTCTGGCTCCAGGGGACACCAGCCACACTCTGTGTGCAGCCCCAGCTCTGAGATCTCACTTTGCTGCTGCCACAGTTCACCTCAGACCCGTGGTACAGCCTCTTCTGCAGAGCAGTCCCTTCTCCAGCAGCTTGGTCAGGATGCTCTGCTCAGCCCAGGGTCCTGCAGTGAAGCAGAGCTGTGCCTCCAGCCTTGGCTGCTGCAGCCTCCCCCTGTAACCCCACCCTACAACCCACAGAGAGGCAGCTCGAAGGTCCTGCATTGTCACACAGCTTCTGCTTGGACCTGGACTCAAGGGTCCTGCATTGTCACACAGCTTCTGCTTGGACCTGGACTCAAGGGTCCTGCATTGTCACACAGCTTCTGCTTGGACGTGGACAGCTCCTGATTGTCCACAGGACCACAGGCACCCGCCTTGAGCCAAATTTCATCTCCCAGGACTTGTCTGCAGAGTGAGAGCCCAACCTTGCTCCTCCTGCCTCTGAACCCTGGTCCCTGGAAACATCTGCAAGGAAATAGCTGAAGGTATTGAAAGGGGAGGCAGGAAATGCTCTGAATATTTTTTTTTCCTAAATATAATGACACTAATGTTGCTCGCAGTGCTAAAAATAGAAATGAAGAGAACCTGCCTTTTTCCTGTTTGCTTTCAGCTCTCACTTTCCTGCCTGTCTCTGCATTCTGGGAATCTGCATGAAAATAAACCCAAGAAAGATCTCAGCAGTGTGCAAAGCAGAGCCAGATGAGCTTGGCCTTGGCTCCAGCTTCCCCATTTGGGGCCATGCTCCTCTGTGGAGCTGGGGGAGCCTCAGGCTGTGCACTCCCCACCTCCAGCCCCTGGCCCTGCAGGCTCTGCCCAGCTGCAGTGGGACCAGCACTGACCCAGACCTGGCCACTGTCACTGGAGTGTGGCCACTGCTGCACCTGTGTCCTGGCTCTGCTCACTCTCCTGCCTTTCCCAGGTGGATCAGTGGGCTCTGAGCAGCACTGCTGCTCTTCCTCCATGGCTGACAGAGCTCCTACCCCAGGCTGGATCTGCCAGGGTGCCCCCACAGAAGCCCTGGGCAAAATCTCCCTGCTCCCATCTCTTCTGCTGGAGATATTTCTCCAGATGCCTGTGGCACATCCCTCCAGTGTGTACCTATTCCCAGGTCTCAGCCTCCTTCCATTGGGAGGATTTTGCTGCCAACTGTAGGGGGATAGAAGATAAGAAAATAAAGATAGTGTAGAAAATAATCTCACCCCTAAGGAGTTGCAGCTGGGCCAATTATCAAAGATTAGGAGCAGGGCTGACTTTAACAGGCCAATGAGAAGAAGAGTGCTATAGAAGAGTGGGGTGGCTGGGTGAGAAGGGAGCTGGGGTCAGTGGCTGCTTTGTGAAGGAGAAAGAGTCAGTTCTTGGAGGAGTTGCCCATGAGGAACACCAAGGAGGTATGAAACTTTTGTGATAAGGAGACAGCAGTATGGAACCCCTGCAATAAGGTGACAACAGCCAATCTCTCACCAGCTCATTACAGAGCAATGGTCATCACTGAATTCAGAGGTGGATGGATTCAAACCCAGCTTTGAGCCAGTCCAGGATTCCCAGAAGCTGCAGGATCAGGTGTGGGAGCCAAATCCCAGTCCTGAGCACAGCAAACTGGCTGTAGTTTCACAGTGTCTGAACAGCAAGGTGCCTTTGATTTGGGAGGCCACACCACAGCCCAGGTCAGCACGGCTGCCTGGTGGCTGCAGGTGTTCACATGAAAAGCTCAGCACTCATTTTTCAGCACAGCAACCCGGGGAATGCGTGTCTTGGATGGAAGCTGCTGCCTGATTTATTACAGCCTCAGCTCGAGGTGGCTCTGGAGAGTCAGGGCTGGCAGAGGATGAGAGGCAGGCGTGTGCAGGGCTGGATTGCAGCACACAGAACGCTGCGCTGAGGCTGCCTGGAATGCACTGAGCCGGAGTGGGAGGATGAATGAGTCCTCTGGCCTGGTTTACATTCCTCTGCCATCCCCAGTTTCTTTCTTGAGCTGGTGAATGGGGAGGGTGGGCAGCCTGGGACTTTTGGTCTGTCTTGGAAATGCATGAGGCAGCCAAGCCCTGGCTCAGAGTGCTGCTGGCGCTGTCCTGGCCACATGAGCACGCTGACAGTGCCAGAGGACTGGCTCCACTGTGTCCAGATGCCACCCCTTGTGCAACACCCCTCCAAAGGCTGACTTTTGCAAGGAATGTTTTGTTCACAACGTGGCAGCTTACAGGGTTGACCTCAGGTTGTTTTTGTTAGCTGGAAATCAGGTGTTTAAAATGTCACTGGGCTATTGTGGGTCACTCTCTGGGCCACTTCAGTGTTAAGGAGCCAGTTCTCTTGTACATCACTGTCAAATCTATGCTTGAACCTGGCATGATTGGATTTTAAAAACAACCAGAAGCTTCCCCATGTTTCCCTCCCCTCCACTAGCTGCTTTCCTCGCCCTGGCATATTTCTGGGCCCTGGTAGTTCCCACATTTTGCAGTTTTTGAGCTGCCTCTCCCCAACCAGGCATGTCTGAAGCTGTCAGTGCCCAGTCTCTGCTGGCAGCGAGTGTTCAGGTTTGTCAGCAGCATCCAAAGGGACCATTCATTCACAGGGTGTGACAATGATGGGCTTCATTGGTGTTTCCTGACTGCTTTTGGGGCCCACTTGAGCACTAAACCTGTGGTAGAACTGGGATTCTGATCCCACCTGGTGCAATCTGTCATGGTGTTAACTGGGGCTGAGCCAGAACCATTGACCCAGGGTGGACTCTGGGAACTGAGAGCCCACCCCATGAGCTCCTGCCCTGCTTAATGCATCTGTCTAGCAGTCCCTCTGTAATGCACAGTGGGGTGACTGCCCTGGATTTACAGATGGGATCTCTACCACAGGGATTGCCCAGGTGTTCCTCTGGTCCTGCAAGATGTCCCATTCACCCCCCATGTCTTCGGTGTGAGCTGGGAATGACACAAAGCCTTGGCATCCGAGGAGGAGGAAAAAACAGCCCTTGGGAAGGGTTTAGCCATAACCTGTGTGCCCAGGTGCTTGGCTTCTTCACCTGGCCAGGCCGAGCAGACAAACTGAGGGTTCCCAGGGCGGAGGGCAGACTCTGAACCTGTGGTCTGCCTGTGGTGGCCCCACAGCTCCATTGCCCCAATCCTGCAGCCCCAATCCCTTATCCCTGGTTCCTGAGCCCCAGTCCCTTATCTCTGGTCCCATAGCCCCAGTCCCTTATCCCTGGTATCTCAGCCCCGATTCTGCAGTCCCAGTCCTTTGCCCCCGATCCCTTATTCCCGATCCCTTATCCCCAATATCTTATTCTGGGTCCCTTATCCCAATCCCTTACCCCTGATCCCTTATCCCTGATCCTTTATCCCCAATGTCTTACCCTCTATCCCTTATGCCAAATCCCTTATTGCCGGTCCCACAGCCCCATTTTATTCTGGGTCCCTTATACCCAGTTCCTTACCCCTGATCCCTTATTACCAATTCCTTGGTCCGGATCCCCGCAGCGCACGGGCTCTGCCTCCCTCTCGTGGCCGCCGGGATGTGCTGGGCTCCCCGTGCCCGCGGGCATTCGGGGCCAGAACCGCTCCTGGGTTCACTATTCACCCCTTGCTTTTAAGCAAATCCTTTCTGCTGCCACTGGGGGAAGAACTCTTCCTGGGCGCTTTTGCATCACACCTGGTTGGAAACAAAGCCAACCTCACCAGAGTCAGCGGCCTAAAAGTTGAAGCTGTTTTATTCCAAGTAATCTGATTTCAATTCTCCTGTCATTGAAGCCAAGAACTGAACAAAACAAGAGCTCCAGGGGAATCTATAAAATATTGATTGAGTCAGGGCCCTAGATTAGATTAATTAAAACATCTCATGCTCATGAAAATTCCAGCTCAAAACAGTGAAGACTGGATGCTCTTCAAGCATTTTTTGCTGAAGCAGAGGCTGTGGCCAGTTGGCCCTGGGGCTTGCAGCCACCTTTACGATGACAGAGCTCCAGTACACCCAGCAGTACCAGTCCTGCCAGGAGCCAGCACGGGCAGAAATGTGGGAATACCTGGTTATTCCCTTTCTCTGTCTGCTTCTTCTCCCCTTCACCTGCCTTTCTCCACCTGCAGTAGCTCCTGCTGTTGATGTTTCTGGTGCTGCTCAGAAGTCCTGTCTGAGGAGTCAGCAACTCATGCGAGTGCTCAGTTTGGGATCAGCCAGACCCTCACTAGCATTTCAGGATGAGTGATCTGGACATCCCTGGGATGGCATCTTTGAGTTGGGATCAGGGAAGACAATTTAAGTTACATTTCTGCTCTTCATATCCTAAATCTGGGCAGGAGAACAGCTCCTGTACCAAAGCCATCTACAGGCAGGGTGCAGCAGTCGCAGGGATGGATCCATGCCAGGACCAAACCCTGCTGTCTGCCAGGTTTGAGGGCTCTACAGGGTCAGGGTGATAGAAGAGTCAGGGCAATCCCCCCAGCTTTGCTTTGCAGGATATGACATGCAAATGTCAGAGCTCTGAAAACACTCATGGGCCTTGTAGCCTCACCTGCTCCATGCCCATGGACCCAGGAGATGTATTTAAGCTCAGCTTAAAGAAAGCTTCAGACTCTTGCTGGCTGTGCTGGGGCAATGCTGGGCTCCAGTACAGCCCAGTGGTGCCCGGCCATGGGTCCTTTTGTGCTGACTTCCACCTGCTGACTGTTTTCCTGGTTCAGTGTCATCCCTGCACCCTGCTCTGGACCTGCTGGTGCTCCTGGACCTGATCTTAGCCCTGAGGGCCAGACTGACTTCTGGCTTGGCCTAGGACCTGCCCCATCACTGTGATGCTGCCTCATTATCTGTGTTCTTGGTTGGACCTGGCTGCCACCTCTGGTTCACTGCTGCTCCTTTTTCTGGCCCAACATCTGGGTTTGGGCACAGCCATGAAGATCTGGCCTGAAAAGAAGATCTGGAGATGAAGCTCTGGGGCAATGATGGACTC
Organism: Ammospiza caudacuta; assembly: GCF_027887145.1. Classification (NCBI taxonomy): domain Eukaryota; kingdom Metazoa; phylum Chordata; class Aves; order Passeriformes; family Passerellidae; genus Ammospiza; species Ammospiza caudacuta. The sequence goes on from NC_080607.1 coordinate 10,970,652, forward strand.
TTTAGCCCTAGTGTGTGAGTGCTGCTGAGAAGATCAGGGCCCCCCTTCAGCTCTGGCACTGCTGTGTTCCAGCCTGAGCAGGATGGCTTGGGCACAGCCTGTATCCATGGAATTACCCAGCATTAAGTCCCTGGTGTGCTGGGGGTTTGAGTGGATGAAATGCCCTCCTTTCCCCAGCTCTGAGGGGCTCCACAGAGAGCACCTCCCCATGTGAGCTGTATCTCCTGCATCCTGGCAGCAGCTGACCAGCCCTGCTCCCAGCCCTCTCCCCCTTGTCCCACCCAAAATGAGTGTGGGATGAAGGGCTGAGAGCTGAGGAATCCATGAGGAAGCACAAAGCTGCTGCTGTGGGTCCCTGGGGTATGTGGGAATCCACAACCCAACAGACCAGGCTCCAGAAGGCGTTCTCTGGGCACCCTGTGGGGAGGTGAGGAGTGGCCTTTGGTTCACCTGGAAGCTCCCAAACTCCCCTGGGCAGGGGATGTGCTGTGCTTTTAGCTGGGGAGATTTGAGGTTTTGTGCTGTGGCAGCAGCCTGGGCTGAGGCTGTGATATTAGAAAGAGTCTGAGGGGGGCAATATTATGCAGATAATTTCTGTTTCCTGGTGCTCCATCCCATCCGAACCATCTCTAAGAAGGTCAGATTTGGCAGAAGCCTTTTCCCTGGTTTTTTCTTTGTGCCATTCCAGTGGGGATGGTGCTGACCTGTGGCAGCACAGTCCTGAGAAACGCTGTCCTCAGCTCCTCTCTGTCCTTCAGTGGCCCAGTGGCAGCCTCTGGCCGTGTGCTGATAATCTAATTACCTGCTTACCCTGAGGGCTGGGGAGCAGCTCAGCCCTCCACAGTGTGACATGTGCTGTTAAACCCTGGAATCAGAGTCTCTTCTGGGGACAGAGCAGCTTGTCCTGCTGGTCACAGCTGCTGGGTGTGCAGACAGCACCCTGGCCAGAGGTTTCTTTGGGATCTCTGTCACTGCCCAGTGACTCTGTGACTTCTAGGCCATGGAACATGGTGTGACATCTGATCGAGCTCCTTCTCTGGATGTAGCTGTGAGTTGCCTGTGAGGATGGAGACCTGCTCCTCATTCAGCTCTGGATAATGGGGGGAAGAGCTCAGGGGCACTGTGGGTTTGGGGCTGTGGAGCTTTGCATACGTGAAAAAGTGCAAAAGCCTTGGCTCCCCTGGGCCTGCTCTGCAGAGATAAAATCAGAGGTGTCAGCCCGTGTGTGTCTTTTGGTCCTCATTCAAAAAGTGGACTTGAATAGAGCCATGTGTTCCCTGGCCACAGCTGGGCTTGTGCTCAGCCTGGGAGCTGCATCTGTACTGCCCTGCTCAGTGACCCTTTGCTGGAGCAGGGCATCCTGCTCCCGGTGCAATTCCCTGGAGAGAAGTGCTGCAGGAAGGGGTGGAGGGGGGAATGTGTCCGGGAACGCCTCCCTCACCCCTCCCCAACAGGTCCAGGCTGTGCTGTGGGCTCAGGGTGCTCAGGGCCAGGCCCAGAAGGGCTCTTCCAGCTCTGTGGAAGAGGGCAGGAATGTGACAATGGGGCACTGGGGTCATGTTCCAACCACAGCTTGGACACAGCAGTGCTGTTCCTATGGAGGTTTTGATCTGCAGGTGAGCTGAACCTTTTGAGATGGTGCTAAAAACCTTTAGGAGGAGCTTGTTGTGCCAGACTGGGGTGAATCTGGGTGCAAACCTTGTCTCTGTTGGTGTGTGGTGTTTCCAAGGAGGGCAGTAATCTCAGCAAACAGGGCTGCATTGCTGAGTCACAGCTCTGCTACACCCAGCTGTGATCAGGATGTGTTTATTCTTTTAAGGAACACAAAAGAGGAATGTGTCCCCACGTCCTAATGGCTGGAAATCAGACTGAGCTGCCCTGAGACCTGCCCAGCGTGGTGAGGGAACCCACTGGGATATGCTGGAACATGCCTGGCTCACGTGCTACTCTTGTCTCTGGGCAGCTCTTTGTGAAATCTGGGCTCAGCACAGGGAGGGACTGCTGTGCACCTGGGCTGGAGTCCCACGGTGTGCAGGCACCACAAGGGTCCCCTGTCCTGCATGGTGGGATCTCTGGGCACTGACCCAGGCAGGAGGGGGAACCATCCCACTGTAAATAAGGTGGTTCCAAACATTCAAAACCTGCTGCATTGAACCTGCAAGCAGCAGCAGGTTTAGCAATTCCCAGCAGCAAAGCCTTTCCCAGAACCTGAGGCATCATCCATTTTGGTGAAGGTGGTGGGTGCACTTGGCCAGGGCAGCCTGGTACCCACCCACCCCCTTATCTCCTTGGTCTTGGCATAAAAGGATGTTGGTCTGGCCTTGGCAGAGATCACATCCTGGTGAGGTTTTTGTCTCAGCTGCTGTGGCTGGCTCAGCTTTCTCTCAGCTCCTCTTGACAGCACTGGCACAAGAGGAATGGGGCCACATCTTGCCCTAGGGTGGAGTTGGCTCCTTGTCTCTACCCACAGGGTGGAGTTGGCTCCTTATCTTTACCCACAGGGTTGAGATTGCTCCTTGTCTTTACCCACAAGAGAAATCCAAGGGCAGCCAGAGCCCAGGAGGAGCTGAGCTGTCTGGCCAGGCGAACCCTGCTTCCATTTGTGATGATAATGGCCTTGTTCTGGGAGCTGAGCACTGGATTTGAGCAGTGACAAAGGCTGACAGAGCGGGTGGAGCAGAGGGCAGGGTGGTGCCCCTGCTGAGGAGAGGCTGCTCTGCACTGCAGGGACTGTGTGCTCCTCTCACCTGGGACCCAAATTGCTGTGTGAGTGGGGCTGCCTTTATCCTTAAACATCCCACAGCTTCCAGGGTGGGCCTTGGAGGCATTTCCAAATCTGAAACACAGACCACTGCTCTTTCCCACAGCCCAAAGCACTGACTGTGTTTCTCTGCCTTCTCTCTGCTTTCTCCCTTTCAAAGCTGTGCCATATACCAGCCCCTGGGGGGTTCATTCTTGTCCAGTGGGATCTGGAGAAGTCCAACTCCCTCCTAGCTCATTTCAGGTAGCATTTTTGTCCAGGAGATGCTCAGAATAGGTTGAAACACACGATGCTGGGTGCAAATTGCCCCTGTGTGTTACAGCGCTAATCTGGTTAGGGGATCAGGGCAGCAGGCTGCCTCAGCCCACGTGGCTCTGCCAGTGGCTGCATCCTGGGCTGTGCCCATGCTGGGCACGTCATCAGCTGGATGTGAATTTCTGTGCTGCTCAAAAACGCCCCAAGATGGGAAAATGCAACCTGTTTAACCCTCTGTTCCCTGGGGTGTGTCTCAGGGGGTTTCTGCTGCGGAGGTTCTGTTTCCAGGTTGGTGTTGTTTTAGGGCTGTGAGGGTTGTGGTTTCCTTGTGAGCAGTGCCAGACAGGAGCCCCACAGAGGGGTCTGCCCAGTGGTGCCTCTGAGGAGTCACCAGCCCTCTGAGGAGCTGCTTGCTGGCCCTCTCTGTTTTCTCTGACACCCTTGGCCCTGCAGTTGCAATACCCTTAGGAAAAGCCAGCACCCTCTCCCTGCTGATGGGAGAAAGTCTGCTTGAGACCAGGGGGTAGAGCAGGATCTGCTTCTGCTTTTGGAGGCCACTGCTGTGTCTGCTTGCAGCTTCTTTGAGAGCAGAGGGGAAATGAAGTCCCTTTGGGCAGCAGGGTGGATCCTCAGCGGGGCTTTTGCCCTTCCCACTGAGCACAGAGTCCCATGATCCCCAGCAGGAGCCAAAGGGGACACAGCTGAGTTCCCACCAGTGACCCCAGCGATGGCTCACCCTGGGGCAGAGCTTCTCCCTGCCCTGCAGGGAAGCTGCAGAAATTAGATGGGAATTGCTGAGATAAGGCTTTGTTTCAAAACCAAAAATTTTGCAGAAGCAATGGATGTTTGGGCTGAGAATGTCTTCTTGTCTGGCAAAGTTGACTAATACAGCATTATGTCATATTTATACATGACACTGGCATTTATACTGATAGAATTAATGAATCTAAACACATTTTCTTCCATTTACCCCTTAGAATGGGCTGCAGTGAGATACTGGTATCTGGTAAGAAAAATAAAAAGAAAACAAACCTAAAATAAAAAAAACCTCAACAAACTAACAAAAAACCCCAAACCAAAATAGAAAAGTGCCTTTTTTAAGATCTAGGCCCAGCATAAACATACTTCTTATTATTTTTGGAAAGCAGTTTGCAGGTGTCAGCAGCCCTGACACACAGCTGGTATTAACTTCTGGGGGCAAGAGAAAGGGAACTGGTTTAAATATAGCTCCTGGGAAATAAGCACTGGAATAACTTCCAAGATCAGTTTTACTCTACTTTGCTGCCTGGAATTTTCCCTAAAAATGCAAAAGATAAACAGTTAACCTCAGGGATCAGACACATGTGCAGAGGAGCAGTTGCCTTCCTCCAGGATGGCCCCAGAGCATCCTTGTGCTTGTCCAGACAAACCTTGTGTCTCTCTGGTTTCCAAAGTGGGAATTCACCATTAAAAGACAGATTTGAGGATTGTGGTTGCAGAGAGATGTGGTGCTCTCCTAGGGAAACACAGATTTAATGCCAACAGCCCAGCAGCTACTGCAGCCACCTGGTTAAGCCAGAGGTAAAGATGGATAAAGTGGATCAGGGTCAGGTCAATTGAAATCAGCCCAAGCTGTGTTTCTAAGGCTCTGCAGCACACTTGTGTCCCATGAATGCACTGTGCTGACACTCCTGGAAAGAGCTGAGTCTGCAGCACACGTGTATTTGCTAAGCAGGAAAAAACCCCATCAAAAACCCCTTACTGCACCATTCCTATTCCCTGGCCAGTTCAGCTCCATTTGCCTTTTTCTGACCTTTGCTATCAACTCTCCTCCCAGCAGAAAATTACCCACAGGCTATTTTTTTTACCTTGTAATTTCCTCTAATCTCAAATAAATGCTCTAATTGACCTATGTCCTCATGTACATGGCACATTGAGCAGGGCTGTGCCCACAAAAGATCCTTGTAAAGCACTGTCTATTTCCACCATTGTTTATTTATCGTTGTCATGAAATACAATAAATTGCCATTTATTGTATTTATTTATTGTTGTAATTGCTTTGAACCAGAAGTCAGACGTCAAATAGCTGTGAGTCATTATTTAGGCAAAATAGATGTTTTTCAGGTGGCTGATAAAAAACCCCATGATATCCAGGTGAAATGGTCCATGGGAGCCAGAGCTCTCCTTGCCCAGAGGCAGTTTCACACCCAGTGGCTAATTTGTACCCTGCCTGGACCATTTTGTTTGTGCCCCAAACATCCAGAGATGGGAGGAGTGTGTTTTCCAAATTCAGCACTTTAAAAGCTTTGGGAGCTTGAAATGATTTAAAAATATTTAATATAATATTAATAAAATATTTAATATATTAGATAATAAATATATTCTATATATTTTTATATATTTAATGTATGTTATTAAATAGATTTCATATTTAAAATATTTAATATATATCTGCTGTTTATTCCTGCTTGTTTTCCATAAGCCTGGTCAGTGCTGCTCCACCCCTTGGCCTCCTGGGAGCCTCAGTGCTGCTGGCCCCACACTTGGCAGCAGCCAATGATTACTTTCCCCTGCCAGTCACTATTTTGTAAAGAATATTTTTGCCTGTTAGCTGTGACTAATGTGCTTTGTCTGTGCAGCATGAAGGCAGTCAGGGCATCCCTGAAAGGTTGTATTTAATAAAAGAGAACATGGTGATGGACCTTCCACATCAGCCAAGCCCTGGGCTATTCCCACAGGCTCCACTGCAGTGCACATACCCAAATAACCTTGGGATTTGAGCTGAAAAACCACTGTTTTCTCAATGCCTACTTGGCTTTGGGGCAGAAATTCCATCACTGCTCTCATGGCAAAGCTGGGGAGGAGTGACAAGGGAGGCTGGTGACATTTCCTTGTGGCATGTCCTGCACTCACTGAGCAGTGCCAGCAGGAGCTTGCAGCCCCCTGTGGCAGCCCAGGGCTGGAGGAGCACCCAGCCTTGCCCATCCCCACAAGCAGAGCTCTGTGCAGCTAATCCCCTGCTGCCAGCTTCCACAAACAGTGTCCATCTGGAGTAAAAACAGCTGGGGAGGGAGATGAGGAAACTTTATTTTGCAACCATTTGTGGTAGTGTTCACAACCACAGCCCCAAGTGCTTTCTCTGCTTACGCACCAGAGCAAATAACAATAGTATTTTTCATTAATATAGGGATTTTTGTCCCCAAGGCTCCCTGCAGGCCCAGCCTGTGGTCTGGGCATGGCCTCACCTGGGCAGGTGAACTCCTGTCATGAAGAACTGAACTGTGGTGCTTGTCTCTGCAGTGATTTTGGAAATACCAGCTGCCTGCTCAGTGCCTCCTGGGAATCTTAGATCTCATCTCACCCAGGGCTGCACATGGGCCACAGGGATGTTCCCCAAGGCTCCATCCAGGGAAGGTTCCATTTGGCAAATTTGCCTTTAGCTAGATGGGGATACTGGGTCTGGAGTGAGTGGACTCTGCTCTTCCCAGAATCAGAGAATCCACACAGAGAGGAGCAGGCAGGGCTACTCTGAAAGCCTCTTTTTCTGGAGATACTTAAAGTCAACCTGGACACGGCCCTGTGTAACCTACTCTAGGTGAAATTGTATTAGCAGGGAGGCTGGACTAAATGATCTCCACAGCTCCCAACCATTCTGTGATTCTGTGGCTTTTTGCCTCACTGTCTTCACAAAGATGTGGGCTGCCATGTGCATCACCCACGGGAGAGGAAAGCAGGAGGCAGAGGAGCAGCATAAAACATGGCCAGGTCACTGAAAATAAGAAGTGGAAAGCTAAGTGTGAGTTTGCAGGAGCTGCAAGTAGATGTGGTGGACCACACTCCATCAGACAAAATAAAGTGAGTCACTAAGCAGCAGGTTTGAGAGCAGGAAAGGTTAAAACAAACATTGTTGAATTGGCTTCAGATTGAAATCAAAGCTGGTGATTGCTTTCCTGTTCTTCAGGCCAAGCTATCATTTTTTTTTTTCAGTTCCATTTTCTGCCACTGTTATCGTTGGATCAGCAGATCCACCCGGGCCACCCTCAAATCCTGAAGGAAACAAAAGTGGGATTGCAGGAAGGGTGGGTTTAGATTAAACGTGAGATAGAAATTCCTCCCTGTGAGAACGGTGAGGGTGGCACAGCTTGCCCAGAGAAGGTGTGGCTGCCCCTGGATCCCCGGCAGTGTCCAAGGCCAGGCTGGACAGGGCTTGGAGCAGCCGGGAATAGCAGCAGGTGTCCCTGCCATAGCAAGGGGGAGGAAGGGGATGCACTCCCGAGTCTCCCCTCAGCCGAAGTGCTCTGCTCTGTCGCCGTGTGCCCGCCCCGGGCCCGGCCATGGCAGGGGGAGGAAGGGGATGCACTCCCGAGCCTCCCCTCAGCCGAAGCGCTCTGCTCTGTCGCCGTGTGCCCGCCCCGGGCCCGGCCATGGCAGGGGGAGGAAGGGGATGCACTCCCGAGCCTCCCCTCAGCCGAAGCGCTCTGTTCTGTCGCCGCGTGCCTGCCCCGGGCCCGGCGTGCGCGGGGCGGGCAGGGGCGGGGCCGGCGGGGCCGGGCCAGCGGGGCGGGCGCGGAGGGCCGGCGGCGGCAGAGCGGCAGCAACGGCGGCAGCGGCGGCAGCATGGAGCGAGCGCGGGGAATTTTCGGGGGACCTAAGGTGGGCTGGCGGCGCTGCCGGAGGCGCAGGGCCAGGAACGGGGCGTGCACCGGCACCGAGGTGCTGCGAACGGGAGCGGCGAACGCGGCGCGCCCGGGTTGAGGTGCCGTGCCCGGGGTTGAGGTGCCGTGCCCGTGTCGGAGGTGCCGTGCCCAGTGCGGAGGTGCCGTGCTCCGGCCGTGCACCGGAGCCGGGCGGGCGCTCCTGCTCTCCGCAGCCCGGGGCTGCCCCGCCCGGAGCTGCGGCACGGCCGAGCCTTCGCTGGGGATGTGTCCCCGGGACAACGCTCGCTGCCCCCGCTGTCACCCCGCGGTCCCAGCAGGGCGCTGCGCTGGCCCGGCCCGGTGCTCCCCTCAGGGACGGGCACGGGCCATCCCGGTGCTCCCCTTAGGGACGGGCACGGGCCATCCCGGTGCTCCCCTTAGGGACGGGCACGGGCCATCCCGGTGCTCCCCTTAGGGACGGGCACGGGCCATCCCGGTGCTTCCCTCAGGGACGGGCACGGCCGGCCCGGTGTCCCGCACATCCCGCCGCCGGGGCGATGCGGGTCAGGCTCATCCCAGCACCCGGTCGGGGGCAGGGCTCTACCGGGCTGGGGATGCACAGGTGGCCCGGCTGGGGAAGGGGAGGCTCTGAAGGGCCCTGCGTCCCAACCGCTATCGTAGCCTGCTAAAACAGATGTTTTGTCTTTTTTTCTCTTGTGTCTTTCATTTTGTTTTGGGGGTTGGTTTGCGTGTGCTTTTTTTTTGCTTTTTTCTTTTTTTTTTTTTTTTTTTTTTTTTTTTTTGTGGTTTCATTTTTTTTTTTCTCTTACACATTTAGTTCAGTTATTCCTCAGATACCCATGGCACCACTTTGGAGCACTCTCTGACAGCAGGCACCAGTCTTTCACTCTCTCCATGCCTTGTGTACTACATCTCTAGTAGGATCATATGGTAATGTTTTTATTATCCAGATTGTAACCTAGAGGACTAGAGGAGGAAGAAGATGAAACAGCTGTGACTAGCAATAGTCCTGTATCTGATGGAAGAGCACTGCCTGTGCTGCAGGATGGCTCAACCATCACGCTGTGGTCTGGGTGAGGTGCTGTACAGGGTGTGCCAGGTTGGGCTCTTGTGGGAAAGTAGGAGTCAAGGCAGAGGAGACCAAGAAAAGTGATGTGGGAGTTGTGGTGCTGCTCTGGGAGAACGTGAGTGGTGGCAACTGCTTGTGGCTTTTCTAGAGAAGAAGATTGTCTATAAAACCACAAAAGGACTGGGGGGTTTTGCTGCTGTTTGCATCCTCTCCCACTCTGTTTATCTCTCAGCTGAGTTTGCACCAGGAAAGTCTCACATACTTGGAAAGGGCAGTGTGCACAGGTCTGATTCATGTTTCATTTTATCACTATGGTTCCCTTTCCAGGAAGCTGATCTGTGCAGTAGCAGGCAAACCTTGATACCAAAATCCAGGGAGCATTGGCAGCTGCTGATGGTTAAAGCCTTTTTAAGTGCACTTCAGTTTTGGGAGATGGTGGTGCTTCATCAGCTCCACTAAGAAAAAAGGCTGTTGATTCACCCTGCTGATTTTAAATTTTTGGTTCAGACAAGTAACTTAAGTTCTTCTTTCATTTGTGCTTCTACTTTCCCAGTGTATGGGAGACTGGGATACCAAAGAGAAAGACCTAGGAAAAACTGCAGGGTTTGACTGCTAAGATCAGGCTTCTGTTGTCTGGCTATTGGCAATTACGGGACTGGTTTTCCTGACTCAGGCAGTCCCTTTCAGTCCTGTGAACCTGCTAAGTCAGGCTTGGGGGAAAAAATGGGCCTGAAGTCAGTTAATGAGCTCTATTCATTCCTCTGGATGCTCTGCCATTGGGAACGATCAGTTTTGTGTTTTAGAGATGTTTCTGGCAACTGGAGCAGCTTCTACCCCAGCTGAATGTGGGGCTGGGGCTGCCTCTGTGTTTTTCAGGAACTCGCTGACTCCCAGGGACTGCAGTGATGAACAGGGAGCTGTGGCAGGACAACTTTGAACCCTGCTTATCTCAGGCCATAAAAGAACAGAGAAGTTTGATGTTCCTTTGATGTCAGCCATCACCCTTTCTGTCCCACAGCCAGAGCAGAGACCATGTCCTTGCTCGCTGCCCTCTTCTTGTAGGCCAGCCCCAGCTTGGGGGCTTCAGGACGTGTGGCTGTCTTCTCCTGCAGCTCCATGTGCCATGCTGTGGAGAGCAGAATGGGAACAGGGCTTTCTGGGGTCAGGCCCACTCTCTCCAGGGACTTGTGTAGCTCATTTTTAAAATAATCATCAGGTGACATGGGGGAGCTGTTCTGTGAGGCACACTGTGTGTGTCAGCCTCTCACAGAAGAGTGGCTGCTGGCTCAGCCTGGGTGGTACCAAAGGTGCCTGTGCTGGCTGTACCCAGGGGGTTTGGGTTGGGATATCCTGTCCCACTCCCTGTAGCTCTACAGACTCTCCCTGCCCATCAGGGGGACTGCAGATCCACGATGGTGTGTGGAGGATGATGTTGGATTTGTCTCCTCCACCTCTTGTGCCCAGCCTGAGCCCTGACTTGGCATGGTCAGAGCATGGTGCTGCTGAGACTGCCCTGAGCTCGAGCCAGGCCTTACACAGTGCTGCCTTGTGTGCTCAGTTCTTTACCAGTGTGGCACAGGAATGTTCTTGGATAACCTTCCCTGATCCAGGTGGCAGTAAGAGGTTGTCTTGGTGCTGCACTAAGTGCCAGGACTCTGCTTTACTCTTTGTTTTGCTCTGAAGGGGTGCTGTGCTCCAGCCAGGGGTGGTGTCAGCTCTGTGGTGGGTTGGTGGGCACACGGCCCTGCCACCCCATGGGAACCATCACCTGTAATGGCACACAGCCACCATCACCTATTAATGTCACCAGGGGTCTCCCACTGAGGACAGTGATGTAGTTGGTGCCAGGCTGCTCAGCACTGGAGCATCCTCCTCTTCCTCAGCCACCAAGCTCATAAATCATTGTCCAGATGCGTGGAAAGCACAAATATTTCCTCCAGGGGAGCTCTGTGGGGATTGTAGTCTCTCATGTTCCTCTTTTAAAGGCTCACCCCTTACAGCAGGTGACATCTCCCAGGTGCATTTGTGATGTGTTCAGGTTTGAGGATAATGCTGTGCTACTTCCACTGCACAACTCTCTTGAGCCACTCTCACCTCTTGCTTCTAAATGAGCATTTGAGATCAATTTAGGATGAGGAACTCTTTTTTCCTAACAGCACATCGCCTTAAAACCAGACTTGTTTTTTCCAGTGATTTGTCACGCTTATCAAATAATTGACAAATTAGAGCTGTAATTAGCCTGGTTTTCAGCCACTGAGATTAAAAGAATGAGCCTAAATCACCATCTTTCAAGAGCCTGATAAATAATCCTGGGCAAAGTCACTGTGAAGGGTTTTAAAATGATGCAACTTTATCAGCAGCCTGATTATCTATTAACGTCTGCTGCAAACCTCACAATAAAAGGGGAAGACTGACTTTGGTCATTGTATATATTTTTAAAAAGACCCTAACAACCCCCTAATACAGAAAATCCTTCAAGTGCCTTAGCTTGAATGGCTCTTTTTATGCCATATAATGGGCAAGCTGAGCAGGTAACTGCTCTGCCATGGTCCACTGATCAAACCATAATAGAGAAATTGTGTTGGGTCGACTGTGGATAAAAATACTTTGAATGTTTGGTTAACTTTTTCCCCTTAATTTCACTAAAATGAAAATAATCAGACTTGATCTTGGAATGGAACGTACTTATTTGAGTACCTTCATTTTGTGTTTGAATTTATTTTTGAAGCTTATTTCATCTCAAAGAAAACATTACAATATTTTCAGAGAAGTCAAGCCAGAGCCCTTAAAACTTCTCCTTTTTAAAAATCTAAACCAACTTGCTGATATCTGCACTAATGAGTCATGTGCCATGGTTGAGCTGAAACTTTTTTTGCATAAAAGTGGAAATGTCTGGGCTTGCTCTGATGGCCTTGCTGGGGACTGTCTGTGCTGAGGAACACACAATTTACAGCCTTTTGAACGTTCTTTGAACCCATCCCTCTGGCTTCCAACAAGTCTGGAGTGAAATTAAAGGCTTTATTGCATTACACTCTGGGTTTTTGATGGGCTGGTGGGAGGTCAGTGGAGATGCAGGGAGGACTGAAGGGCTCCTGCACAAAGCTGGTCCTGAGGGTCCCACCTGTACCTGGGAGAAGAACAAAGCTCCTTCCTTAGGAAAGCACTGGAGAGTTCTGCTGCTCTCTTGTTCTTCATCAGAACAGGTGTTACCACATGAGATGGGCTGATAAGGGAAGTTATCAATCTGCTCTGGTGGGTGGCATCCCTGCCCACGGCAAGGGGGGCTGGGGCTAAATGACCTTTAAGTTCCTTTCCAACCCAAACCTTTCTGTGATTCTATGATCAGTGGTCCTGGGGTGGCTGAAGGCTCCTGCCCAGTGCTGGTGCAGCCTGTGGGGCTGTTCAGACCCTTCCCCAGCTGTTGAGTTCCCAATACAATGTGTGTGCTCGTGCTTTCTCTAGAAATAAATCAGAAGGTTTGGGGTGGGAGAGCACATGCACGTGGAGCTGTGTTCTGAGGAACAGAGAGCTCTGGAAGAGCCACTGGGCTCCTGCATTCACCTGATTTCTGCTTGCTCAGGCATCGTCCCCTGGAGCCACAGCTCAGAGAAAACTCTTTCATCCTTATCTGGGTACTTTCCTTGGCTTAAGGCAAGGTCGTGTCACCCATTTGTATGTGGGAAAGACTTGTGCTTTGTTTACCCGAAACAAACACGCAGGAAGAGAGCTGCAATGTAATCTGCAGTGAGCAGCCTCCCACGGACCTGGAAAGCCTCAGGGATTGCAAGCAAGGTGCCCAGGGCAGATGAGCTGCTGGGTTGTGCCTCTGCTGATTGCATCCTTATCTGGAGTCCTGTAGGCACTTCCATCTGCTCTTGGATGTCCTTTGGCCATCTAAACAGCATAGGAGAGTTCAAACTCTGCTCTCAAGCACTGGTCTGGGGGAAAAGCCAAAACTTTTGGGGTTGAACAGCATTGAACAAGGGTTCCTTAGGACACAGACCCCAAAAAAAGGCTGGCAGGGGACAAAGAGCCTGTTGCTGGTATTGGAGAGGCACTTGCTGCTTTACAAGCATCACACCTGCAGAAGAGGCAGGAGGAGGTGATTTCCATAGGTGAAGGTGCCATGGAATCTGCTTTCTCACTGATGGGAATGTCATGTTGGGATGTTCTTGCAGGAAACACTTGAAAAGTGTTTGAGGGAGAAGACCTCAACAGGTTCAGGTTGCTTTGTTTTTAAATCCAATGTGAGGAAATTTCAAGCCTGTAACTCCATCAGAAAGACTTGAGGGCTGTTGAATACCTCAAGGAGTGGATCTTGCATGGTTTTGAAATATGAATTGGAGCTGAAGAGTGGAAAACATGCCAGGCATCTACATCTGGCAATGCAGACCATGTTTGTATGCTGTTATTTTATTTGCTGCTTTGCGGGACATTTAGTCCTCATAAGCAGAATTGCATAACTCAAGGAGAGGGGAAAGATCAGGTTTTGCCCTTCTTAAATCTTCCTCTGTGTAGATTGAGATGGTATCTTGAGGGTAGGAGCAGTGGCAGGGGTGTGCTTTTACAACTGCTGTCAGTGGTGGCTGTGGGTGTATCCATGACCCCTGGACCAGCTGATTGCCACCAGCAGTTTGATCCATGCTCAGCCTGCCCCACCTGCGTTTTGCACCCCAGCAGTGTTTGAGTGGCAGCTTGGTGGCCATCACGAGGAGGCGGCCTGAGCCCCAGCACTGTCCCTGCCCTGCCTTTTGCAGCAGGAGTGGCCAGTGGGAGCCCTGGCAGTGAGGCAGGTGCTGTGCCTGCAGGGCAGGTGTGCAGGGTGTGTGTGGGGATGGAGTGAGCTCCTGGGCATCCGTGCAGCCCCAGAGATGGGCACTGCCAGCCCTGTGCCAGGAGCTCACCTCACCTGCTCCTGGGCACTGGCAGGCACTGCTTACTCAGTTTTCTCCCAGCTCCTGGTAGTTATTGTTTGATAGCTGCCCTGACACCAGAGGGTTTGTGGGTTGTAATTAGTAACCCTGGGTAGGTCAGTTATCCATGCAAATATCCAGTCCTCTTCTGAATCCTACTCCTTTCTTACCCTTGGCATCTGCAGCTCTCATCTATGCAGGAAAATGCATGGGTGTTATAACTAAATGTCCATGATGTTATAACTTAAAGGAACCTTGTGTAGTAAGTTTCTAATCTCCATTTTTTTGTAAAAATACAGTAAAATCAAATATGTACTTTGTAGGCTATTCTGTTACTTAAAAGAAAACAGTTCTGGAAAGATGGCTATCTAGCTGAAACATTTTACAGCTAATATTTTCCCGCCCAGTTTGACTTCCAAATCACATTTGTCCTGTTCCTCCGAAAGCCCCAGCTGGCTAATGGGAAAAGCTTGCTTTTGCTTTTCTGGCTCTCTTTCTCCAAAATTCAAAGTTTCAGCAATAATGGGGAAATAGGGCTTCAGAGTGAAAAGACTTGAATTACTGTCCTATTTTTAATGGGTAAAAATTTAAGTGGTTTATTTTGAAACCTTGTTATCTCTATGGGGCAACTTGTTATCATTTTTTTACAGCACCTTTGTGACCCCTTGTGTAGGATTCGAGAGCCTCTAAACCCTGATAATGCCATGTAATTAACAACTCATCAGGAGCTGACTCTTGGAACTGAGGTCAAAGTTTTCATGTAATGATTCTTAGCAAATTAATTAGGGTTTGGCTTCCTGTGATTTCAGGGAGGAGGTGTGCTGGAAAGTTAAGATGTATGGAGTTTGCTTTTTTCACTCCTCCTGAACTCTAAGTAAGGATAGGGCAGTTCCTCAAAATTACTGGAAACAGGATAAATTTCAAAAGATTCATTAAATGTGTGAGCTGCAGCAAAATACTTAGGCAATACATAGATACTGAAATATAAATTTCATAATGATTATATTTCAAAAATGTGGATGTGTCATGACTTTGTCCCTGTATTGGGTACATTCATACCCATGTGAGCACCAGTTACTTCTGTCTGAATTATTGTTGCAGCTCAAGAGTGCCTGACCCATTTCTCCCATTACAGGTAGAGCTTCACGTCCACCTGGATGGAGCCATCAGACCAGAGACCATCCTGTACTTTGGCAAGTGAGTTGTGGGGGGACATCAGCTCTGGGAGCTGCAGTGCAAAGGCATCCTCCCTTCTGCTGCTGCTGTCTGTGACAGAGGAGCTGCTGAGGCAGCAAACCTGGCTGCTGCTGCTTCTGTCTCTGCCCAGACCTGCACAGTGTGAAGACACTGAGCACACCCCAAAAGACAGGGGGGCTTCCCAGGCAGCAGGAATGGGACTGAGGTGGGTTTGGGAGCTGGGCAGGCTCAGAGAAGTACCATGAGAAAAGTCCAGAAGATGTCTCATAAAGAGCTGCCTGCTTTGAAATGTACCCAGGATACAGCAGAGGTGCTGCAGTCTGATTTCTTTTTCCACACTCCTCATCACAAAGCCAAGTGGAATGGCAGCAGGCTGGGAGTGTTGTGTTGGTGGTGCTGCAGCTGCTACATGGTTTGGGAGAAAAAGCCAAAGCCAGCTTGGGTGGCCTTGCCAGCCCTGCTGCCATGTGCATTTGAATCCCAGGCTGTGTGCCTGGTGTCAGCAGGCAGGGAGTCTCACTGGTGTGGGGCTGGCCCAGGGAAGCACCTGGCAGGGGTTCAGAGAGAGGTTGTTTCCCTGACAGAGCCCACGTGCATCTTCCTTCAGTGTGGGTTGTGTGGGAAGCACGGGGTGAATGATTAACCTGTGCCAGGGCCTGGCTCCACATTTGTAAGCAAAACAAACAAGATTTCCTCCAGCTGTCACTGATACCCTCACACCAAGAAGGTGGCAATGGTAAGGATTTCAGTAAATGGCTCTTAGGCACAGCTCTGGTATTTTGGGAAGGAAGTCAGTTCTGATATTTTGGGGAGGAGAATGGGGAGTTGTTCTAGCATCCTGTGAGCCCAGCAGATTCCAAGGCAGTGCAGTCCTAGGGAGGACTATTCTTTCTGGAGGGCCTGGCCATAGTTTTTACTGCTTTGTCAAAGAAAGGAGGGTGGGTCATGGCTGTCCATCCCATTTTCTTGCTGGAGGCAGCCATGGTGAGCTCAGGGTTCCTGCTGCTGGGCTGCAGGGCTGGAACTCAGCTCCAAGTGAACAGAAGAGCTGGTGCTGACTCCCTGGGGCAGTGCTGGGTCCCTCTGCCTGCAAACAGAAAATGCCAGTGTAGTCCCCTAGGGGAATTGCAGGAGCCCTGACACCCAGGAGACACTGGCTGTCTGAGGATCCTGTGCCAGGATCGTTTCTCAGGGCAGAAACCTTCATTGCCTGAGCGTGTGCTGAGTTCCCTCTTATTTTTAAACAGCCCTGGCACCCCCTGAGCTGCCAGCCCTGGGGTGGAGCAAGGCTGTGCTATTCATGGGCTCTGAAACTTGCACTCACACACAAACCTCTGGGGCAGTGCAGAAGGCTGTAGGGGACTGACTGCCTTCATAACCTCACCCTGGGCACAGAATGCTGCTTGTGGTCTATTTTTAAAGGTAAAGAGCTGGACATAATTTTGCTGGGTGGTGTTTGACCATGTAGGCAGAAGCCCAAGCTGCTGGGATGCACAGGCCCCCGTGGGCAGTGCACTGCTGAACTGAGCTGTTTGTAGAAACCTTGTCTCCAATTCTGTCAGGTCTGGGTCAGCCTTTGCATCATTCCTGCTCAGCCAGAGGGCTCAGAGGTGTGACAGACCCCTCGTGGGGCCTGGGTGTCCCCAGGAGAGGTGCCCTTTCTGTGATGGCATGGTGTGCATGGTGCTGCCCGTGGCTGGAGGGAGCTCTGGGCAGGACACTGAGGTGGCAGTGAGGACAAACACATTCCTCCCTGGCCACTTTGCTGCAAGAAGGATCCCACCTACAAGGAGGGGCAGCAGCAGCCCCAAAAGCCAAACTGGCATGATGCACCAGATGTCCCCATGCAGAGGCATGGTTCCATTGTGGATCATTGCAAAGCACTGCCACTGGTGCCTGCAGGAAGGCACTGCCTCAGCAAGCACATGGAGCAGGTCAGGGACGTGGCTTTGCTGTAGGAAACTTTGCTGGGGCAGGTGGAGGAAGGTGCAGGTCGGTGCCTGGAGCAGAGACTGAGGTGTCAGTGCCATGGAAAGGGCAAGGCAGGGAGGAAAACCGATGCCTTGGCAGCAGTGAGTGTTCCCTGCAACTTAATCTGAGCAGATTGCATGTGAGGGCTGAGCATGGGGCTGCTTTCCTTGCTGCCTGAGTGGGGCAGGAGCAATATTTTCCAAGGCCAGGAGCAGGGTCCTTTGCACTGTGTCCCTGCATGGCTCATGGGGATGGCTGCTGGCAGGGCAGCACTGCAGCTGGCTCTGGTGTTTTGTCTCTGTTAGCAGGGCTCTCCCATAAATCAGCTGTAATTCATTGTGGCAGGAAAGGGGATTAAAAACAAATGTCTGGTTATTATTCCAAATTTGTTTTGGCTTGTGCAGGGTACCAGAGGGTGGGGAGATGGCAAAGCTTGCCCAGAGAGCTGCAGCAGCCTTGGCTGGCAGCTCCCTGCTGTATCTCAGCTGTCCCCACGCAAGGAACACCTTCACCCACTCAGAATTCCAGCTGCTCCTGGGAAAGGTGGCTCTTCCCTCTTGGAAGCATTTACGTGGGGATTAGTGTGTCTGTCGCTTCAGTGAGAGCAGTTGTTGCCCTTTGTTCCTGCGTGGGAGCTGTTCCTGCCACAGGAGATGCCACCAGGATGCTGGGCTCAGGAAGCAGCTCCCTGTCAGGAGCTGCTGGCACTAAACCCATGGGCCACAACACTTCTGCCTGTGTGATCCGAGGTCCTGGAGCATCTCCTTGATTTTTTAATCCTTTGAGCCTGCATAAGTGGAAATTAACTCTTCTGAAGAATTTTGGCAATTCTGCTGCGAGGTCTAGGACGTGCCAAGAAATAATCCAGAGCCCCTTTAGATGAACTCCTTCTTAAGCTTAAAATGTGCCCTGGCTGTGTTCCTGCTGGGTCAGCCTGGGCTTGTATTTGGGTTTGTTTGTGCTTTGCCTGTGTTTTGGCTTGCCTTCCTCTCTGCTGAGGTTCAGGGCTCCATCCGTGAGGAGCTTTTGGAAGGACAGGGTGTGCTGGATCTTTCCTGTGAGGAAATGATGGTTGATGCTGCCAGCTTTGGATGCAGTTGGTGTGTACAATGGACTTATTAAAAATGGGATAACCTTCCCTGTCAGTAACATGTGGCTTTGTTTCCAGGAAAAGAGGCATCCCTCTCCCTGGGAACACTGTTGAGGAGCTCCTGAAGTATGTGAGCTATGACACACCACTGACACTCCCCCAGTTTCTAGAGAAATTTAATTACTACATGCCTGCCATTGCGTAAGTACCCTGCTTTCTGGTTTTGCCCCTCAACCCCTGTCAGGATCAGCCTTGGAGGTGCCCTGTGTGTCCTGAGAGTGACAGTGGCACTGCCATCCCTGCAGGGGTGACCGTGAGGCGGTGAGGAGAATTGCCTACGAGTTTGTGGAGACCAAAGCCAAGGAAGGAGTCGCCTACGTGGAGGTCCGGTACAGCCCTCACTTCCTGGCCAACTCTGGTGTGGATCCCATCCCCTGGGGACAAGCTGAGTGAGTGATCCTGGGGAGCTGGGAGCTGCTGGGTGGGCATGGAGAAGGCATCCCCATGCCAGTCAGCCACTGGCCTTCAAAGGCTGCAGTAGCAAACCTCCTTCTCCTCCATGCAGTGAGAGCCAGCATGCCTCCACCTCTACCATCAACAGGGTTTTTCACCTTGAACACCTCTGTGTGCTGCAGTGTTTTAATGTCGCTTGCTCTGGGCACTGAGTTCTGTGCTCAACTTTCAGGCTGAAGCCCTTCCCTGTGAGAGGGAAAGGAATGTGCCCATAGGGACTGCCTGACCACAGAATGGGAGTTTGAGCTGGCAGAGGTGGTGGCTGGTGTTGGAGGGGGCTGCTGCTCTGATGCCTTCCTCTCATGACATCCCCTCTGTGGTATGTGCCTCCCATTAAATCAGTGCTGGGCTCTGGGGCCCCTGCAGAGTGTGCTGTGGTGGGTGCAGAGCCCTGGGCTTGCAGAGAATTGTGTGCCCCAATGAGATGCTCTGGCAAAGAGGGGATTCCTCTGCTCAGGCAGGATGGACACCCAGTTCCCCAAGGCCTTTTAAATCTTGGTGTCATCTGTGCCTGCTGCAGTGGCACAGGGGTTACACCTGTACCAGGTGCATGTGGCTGTGGCAGGGCTGTAAAAGGGCTCTGGGTGGTCTCACTGGGAAAGTGGAACCTGGGGCAGCCTGTCCTCCTGTGGGGCTGCTGGGCTGGACCTGCCTGCCTCCCTGGCAAGTGTGTGGCCTCGTGCTGATGGCTTTTCTTCCCTGCAGGGGGGACCTCACTCCAGATGAAGTGGTTCAGCTCGTAAATCAGGGACTGAAGGATGGAGAGAGGGATTTCCACATCAAAGCCAGGTCTATTCTATGCTGCATGAGCCATATGCCAAGTAATGTATTGCAGCTGCCCTGCTGCTCTGCTCCCTTCCCTGAGGGGTGGGGGGGATGTCCCTGGGGCTGGGGCCCTGCAGGATGTGGGGAGAGCCCCAGTCTGTGGGGCTGGTGCTGCACCAGACAGTGCTGGGGGTCTCTGCTCCTTTCACTGTAGGACAAAGCTCTGCTGGATGCAGGAGTGGGGGTCTGTGGGTACAACCAATGTCTGAACTGGTTGTGTCTTGCTAGAGGGACAAAAGGGGCTCCTCAGTGCTCTCCTGGGGCAGCTGTGGTCTCTGCTCCCTGCCCAAAGGCCAGGAGCACTCAAGGTTGTGTGCAGCCTGCACTGCCCTGCAGGAGGGATTGCTGCTGCAACCAGCAGAGGTGGCATTCTCATACCTGTGTCCCAGCTGATACCCAGAACCAATGGTGTGCTTGATGAAAGTCTTTAGCAGTGCATTCAGGATGTGCTGCACACTGAGAAGCCACCCTGTAATTAATGAACTGATGAGAGAAAGGCAGAGATACCAGCCAGAACTGACTCATATTAAATTTGTTAATAAAATAATGTGTCTAACCAAGAAAGTTGGAAAATGGTGGAAAAAAATAGATGATGAAGTTGCACACATCGTCCTGGTGTGTTCATATGATTTGGGGATTTTCTGTACACAGCAGGTGCCTGTTAATTATTAACACAACTGTTTCTCTCTGTTTCTTGGCCTTCTGCAGGGGTTAAGTGCTATGTGAGCTGGTAGATGCAGTTTCTCTCTCAGAGGTTATCTATCCTGATCACAGAGAGCTCTCAAGCAGTTGTTGGCCACTTGTTAGTCTCTTTTTCCCTGCTGGCAAATAGATAAAACTTCAGCTCCTTCCTGTCAGGAATAGAATCCTTGGGAGAGTCAAGGATGCACCAGGGCAGGGATGGCTGCAGCACAGGGCCCCCCAGAGACCCCTCCCAGCCCAATCTCCTCCCTGACACAGCTCATCAGGTGGGGCAGTTCCTGCCTTTACCCTCACCCTGCCCAGCCAGGGAGGGGATGAGAGCTCAGGAGTTGGGGGATTTCTCCAACACATCATGTTACAGCCCCAGCGCAGTGCAGTGCAGTTCATCTTAACCTCCAGCAACTGCAGCAGTCACCACTGCTTGGAATTTTTTAAATTAATTTTCCCCTGCTTGAAGTGAGCAGAAAAACATGATGGGAGCAGTTTTATAGCTGGTGAATGCATTTAATTTCCCTTTCACTGACAACAGACTGATCAGTTGACAGTTTTTATCTGCCTGAAGATCACAGAGATGACAGACCTTCCTAGGAGTTTGCTAGCTTTCGTTTTGAGCATCAAATTTTGGGAAAGACTAAAGAAAATAGCTGTAGCCTTCTAGTTATAGAACCAGGATTTGTTTAGAAAGATGCTGCAAGTGTGACCCTAATGAATGCTTCCTCCTGAATGCTGCTGCTGCCTCTCCCAGGCTGGTCTCCAGAAGTGGTGGAGCTCTGCAAGAAGTACCAGAATGACTCTGTGGTGGGTGTTGACCTGGCTGGAGATGGGACCCTGAAGGTGGAGGATTATGCTGAGCATAAGAGGGCTTATGAGGTTTGTGGAATAAGTTTTAAAAAGAAGTTACTAGAAGAATATATATTGAGGGGATGTGTGTGAAGGGATTCTTTTCAAACTGCAAACAGCTGGGACAGGTTAAAAATTCGTTGCGGCTATTAAAAACATTCAGTTACATAGAAAAAGCATTTGTTTATATTTCCTAAGTGATTGATTGCAGGCATCATTGCTAAAACATGGCCTCAGAGCTGGGGCTTGGCACTCTGTGAGTGTGACATGAGTTCCATGGAGCCCAAATCAACCCCCACTCCTCTGCTGTTGGCTCCTGGGGCTTGGTGAAACCACAGCCAGGGGTGGAAGAGACTGGCCTTTCCAGTCTGGCAGAAATCACTGAGGAGCAGAGCAGAAACTGCACATTTGCAGGGCTTTTATCTGATCATCTCAAGTGCAAACACTGGAATGGCTTCAGGAGCCTGATCCCAGGCTCTCCCCAAACCTCAGCCTTTGCAGTGGCTCCAAGGGAAGGGAAAGCCTCTCTGCCAAAAATGTAGAAGTTCCATAGCATGGAACTGCTGCAAGTTTCATGCAGAAAGGCAGGTGGGTGGAGAAGAGGAGCTCAGAGCTTGCTGCTGTCTGGAGAGGAGGCAGTGGTGAACTCAGCCAGAGTAAAAAGCCCATGAAGAGCCTGGCTGGGCTCCAGTGGAAGATAACCAGGATTTTTAAGTCTCTCTGTGTGTGACATACAGAGCTCTTGCAGCCCTTGGAGTGTAAGGCTCGTGATCTGTGGGCCCTTGGCACAGGAGCCTTGCAGTGAGAGCAGTGCCAGCCCAGAGCTGGGTGTCCTTGCTGCAGGGGATGGCACAGGAGGATGTTGTCCCTTGTTTTGCAGGAAGCTGAGAGGTGTGGGATCCATCGCACCGTCCATGCTGGGGAGGCTGGCCCGGCTGCCATGGTCAAGGAGGTATGAGGAGCTCCTGCCTCAGGGCACAGAGGGACAGGCTGTGACATGCACTGCCCAGGGCACAGAGGCATCCAAGTTGTCCCCAAATCCATAGCAGAGGGAACCCTGGGGACATGGGCACAGATCTGACCTGATGGCTGGAAAGGGACATGCCAGGGGCCAGCTCGGGGGTGTGGCTGTACCTGCAGTGGGTTGGGGGCTCTGGGCAGGCAGGGCTGAGCTGTGCCTGAGGCTCTGAGTGCTTCTCCTGTGCTCTCTAGGCAGTTTATGTCCTGAAGACCGAGCGTGTTGGCCATGGGTACCACGTCCTGGAGGACCCTGAGCTCTACAAGCAGCTGCTGAAAACAAAGATGCATTTTGAGGTAAGGATGTGCCATGGGACTGTGACAGCCAGGGAGGTGCTGAGTGGAAAACAAGCACTCACTCAGGCTGTGCTACAGCCAGGGACAGGACCTGACACCCAGGTGCTGACCATGCGTTCAGTGGTGTTGTGTTTATGCCCAAAGCTGCGCAGGAAAAATGTTGGGGACAAACCTGTGTGTCTGCTGGGAGCACTGGTGTGCACAGCAGCTTGGGGGAGGGATGTGGCAGAGAGAATGGATCTTTGTGTGGCCATGGATGAATTCTGGAGGGCTTATTCACTGATTTATACACAAATCAGGCTGCTGTACAAGAGCAAGTCAGGTAGGAGGGTGGGAATGCCTGGGAGTTACAGTGCACATAAGGATTTATTTTGCTTTTCCCGAGAATGGAGATATCCACTAATAGAGGGAATATGTACTTAATGCAGGTGGTTTTGTAGCTGTGAGTGGCACAGGGCTGGTGACTGACTGGCCATGGGGAACATCCCACAGCCCTGTCACAGTGCTGTGGCTCCTTGCATCCCTCTCCTGGGACACGCAGTGGTCTGTCAGAGCAGTGCTGAGGGGCAGCTGTGAACAGAGCTCTGATCTGGTTTTACCAGTGCTGAGCTATCTGTGTCCACAGCTGGGGTTCAGATCCATGTGGTTGATTCTGGTTTTCCTACTCAATTTCCCCAAACAGGTCTGCCCTTGGTCCAGTTATCTCACTGGAGCGTGTCCTCCGGACTTCACCAAACACCCTGTAATACAGTAAGACTTCTCAATTATGTGACATATCAAATAACCAGGATTGGGGTTGTTACAGCTGTTTTATCGCTTTACAAAGCTAAGGCACAGTGTCCTAATTATGTAGGACAATGTGGCACATCCATGTACCTGGGCATGGGAGAGCCTGGTGCAGCTGGAGGGATGTGGGGGTCCCTTGGGGAGGCTCTCCTGTCCCTCCTGCCCTGCTCTGAGCTATGGGGCACGAGAAGCTACAGCCCAGCCACTCCTGGCAGGTCAGTGCAGAGCCATGAGGGGACAAGCTGAGCCTTGTGCTTTTCTCCAGCAGTCCCAAAGTCTTTGCTTTTGCTGCATTTTACCCTGAGAACTGCACAGTATCACAGCCAGTGGTCTGCCCACCAGTTCAACCTGATTTCCTTGCAGATTTAAGAAGGATCATGCCAACTATTCTCTAAACACTGATGACCCCCTCATCTTCAACTCCACCCTTGACAAGGACTATAGCATTGTGAAGGAACACATGGGATTCACTGAAGAGGAGTTCAAGAGAGTTGTAAGTCAGCCTTGGCTGGGTGCTCTGCTGGTGTCTCAGTGCAGCCCAGAACAACCTGCTGGTTTTATTTATAAGCTGAAGAGTTTTTAATGGGAAGCAGAAAATTCCGCTCTGGCCTTGTAAGCAGGAAAGTAGGACCAGGCTCAAAGTACATCTCCCAAAAATTCCTGAGTATTTAAAGGCCTTTGCTTTGTGCTGGTCTCATTTCTCCTGGGACTGCTGCTAGTGATGGGCCAGAGCAGTTGGCATCAAATAAGGCTATGGCAATGAACCTGAGTGTGGAAACTTTACACCCTTCCTTGCCTGTTGCTGCTCAGAGCCAGGTGCTGGGATGTGCACAGCTGTGTGTTCATGTCTGATGTGTCCTAATGTCCCTGTGTTCCCCCTCTGCCTCCTCAGAACATCAATGCAGCCCAGTCCAGCTTCTTGCCCGAGAAGGAAAAGCAGGAGCTGCTCAGCAAGCTGTATGAAGCCTATGGGATGGTCCCCAATGCATCCTGAGCTGTCCCTGGAGCCAGCCTGGAGTGGGGCCCTCTGCAGAAGAGCCTGGCTCTCCTCTGTGCCAGTGGGAGCACTGGCAGGGGGTGCCCAGAGCCAGCCTCTGTTCCTGGCAGCCCTGTGCTGACCCTCACAGTGCCCATCAGAATCAGACCATCAATCACACACCCACCTGTAGCCCACAGTGTCTCTCCTGAATGGATCTCCAGCTTCCTGTGCTGCTGCTGTGTGAGCAGACTGGCTCTGCCTGCTGGCCTGCCTCCCTTCTCCATCTGCTGGGCTTTCTGTGCTGCAAATGCAAACAGAACAACCTCCCTTAGGGGTTTTTTCCTTCCTCTTTCCCTGTTTTACCTGTCCTGTCCCACTGACCTGCCTGGCCCTTGCCTCAGTGCTGAAATACCCACTTTGAGCTCTGGCTGTGGCCTGGGTTAATTCACCTTTCCAGGGCAGAGGTGTGCTAGTGCTGGCAGCCCTTTCAGACACAGAGGCTTTATTCTTGTCCCTGTGGGTGGGAGGGCCTGGTCACAGCTCTATTTACCCAGGGTTAGTCTTGTACTAACAAGACTGGAACAAGAACAAGCTGCAAGCTGCTGCCCCTGCCAGTGCACAATTCCAAAGGGCATTTAAAACAAAATACAATTTTGTTTTGCATCCATTCTTGCAGAGAGCTCCCATGTATCAGGCCTGCCAATGTCACTGCTGCAGAGTGCACACCTTGGGCTCAGGCCCCAGCTGTGCTCACAGCTGGCCATGACCATGCTTGCACATGCAGGGGAAGTTGGAACATAATTTTACCACTTCAGGCCAAAATCTGCCTTCTGGGATCTTCCCCACTTTTTTAATCTTGGAGAACTCCTGTGAACTGCAGTTTGATCTTCCTCTTACCTTTGTTTAGGGCTTGGAAAAAACATGATTGATTGCCAGGTTTAACAATTCTGCCCTCCTTCTGGTTTGACTCAATCATAAGGCACTCTTAATGCTGAATAAGTAAATTAACTTGGACCCAATGTCACACATTGACTCAGGTCCCATCTGATTGCTTCTCTCACTCAATTATGACACTGGCTAGAAGTCAGATCTTCAGTTTGGTGTAGAATTTATACAGAGAAACTCACCAAAATTTCCTTAGTGATTTTATGGCATTAGAGTGTTTTTACTCAATAAGCAATAGAGCTCCAGAGAAGAAGAGACCATTGCTTTCTTACCTGAGTGTGTGGTGTGCTTTAGCATCCCAGGGCTCTGCCAAGATGCTCACTCCAAAGATTCTGTACCAAAAGTTTGCCTTTGCAAAGGGGCCATGGTCAGCATTGCCACGGACAGCCCATGGACTGGCCCAGTCCCTACAGCAAGGATGGTGTGCTGGGAGTGTTTCCATTCTTTCTGGGCTTCCATGCTGGTCTTCAGAGTTAAACACTCATCTCTGAAGTACGTGGTGCATATAGACACATAGATAATAAATGAACGTGAGAGAGCGATTTTCTTACTTTTATAAAGCAAAAGATAAAGTATCACTTTTAAGGATGTGATTGTGGTAAGAAACAGGTGTTAGGTCATTTTTCTCCAATTGTTTCTGAAGAAGAGTTGCTTGGATTCTGGATAGTTGATTTTTAATCCTGTTTAATAAAATAACAAATTTGTATTAAAAGAGAAATCCTTGTGCCTTTCTGTCCAAGGGTGACTGTTAGGAGCTGTGGCCTGTGGTGTCCAATCCCTGCTGGGGGTTCATTGATAGGTGTGATGGGGGCTTTGCTGCCTTCTCCTGCTGCCAGCTTGGAAGGGAAGCCTCTCCCTTGCCCAGCAGCCCAGTTGGATTTGTGGCTCCAGGTTGTTCCAACCTCCCCTGTCCTTTTCCCTTCAGTAACACAAGGGCTGTGTGCCACTGCTGGAGCAGCAATGCCATCACATCTCACCTTTCCAGGTGTTTATCAAAAGTAGTCACTTTTCTTTCCTGTCTCCTGGGTTTTGCACAGTTGGTTGATGCTCAGAGCCAAAGAGGGGCAGTCTGGGCTGCTGGGCTTCACCATCAGCGTGGGCAGGGGAGTGTTTGCCCCAAGGTTTTTGGGTTATTTAGTGCTTGGTTGGACTTTGACAGCTCTGGCATGCCCGTGTTCAGCTGGAAACGGCTGGGAGCATCCCTGTGCTCAGCAGCTCTGCAGATGAGGATGGGGCTGGACTAAGACAGTGCCCCTGGTCTTTCAGCAGTGACAGTGGCTGAGCTGGCTGTCACTTGCAGGGGGAACCTGATGCCTCTCACCCAGTCCCTGAGAGAAGCTGGCCAACAGCTCCCTACTCCTCTGCCTAAATATAATTCTGAAACAGATATTTTCTGACCAGGGAGAGCTAAGATTAGCCCACATTTGACTGTTGGAGGTCTGTGTGGTTCTCAGTCCTTCTGCTCTGCCTTCCAGCTCTGTGTATGTGTCAACATGAGGCAAAATTACTGTTCTGTGGTAAGGAGAGCTGGAAATGGGGCTTAAAGCCACAGCTGTGCAGTCAGCCAGGTCCGGGAGCTCCCTGCTGGTTTGCCCCTGGGCACAGGAATTGGGAGCAGGCTCTTGGCCACCATCCATGGCTCTGCAGTGACACCCAGCCAGCCCAGGAGCCCTTTGCCAAAGCCTGGCTGCCAAATCCTCATTTCCTGTGGGGGCTGGAGCTGTGGAGCCCTCTGTGCTCACCCCACGGCCATCGCTTCTCACAGACAATTCTCCCTCTGCCTGGCAGCCACTTCTCTGCTGATTTATGGCCTTGTTTAGGCTGATAAATCTCAGACTTGTAACACTCAGCTCTTCTCCAGGCTGTCAGGGAGATGATTTGTCACCAGTGGAGTTTCCCAGGTCAGCTGTGCCCTGTCCCTGTGCTGGTGGGTCAGTCCCAGTGAGGCTGCTCCACTGGGATCAGTGGAACACCAGCAACACTCCTGTAGTTCTGTGCTGCAGAGGGAAATCTCCTCTTCCCACTGGCACCAATCCTGCTGGCTCCTGGGCAGTAAACCTGGGAAAGTGGGGGCAGACTTTTATAATCTGTGCCCAGCTACATCTGCCTCCATCCATGTGCTGCAAAGCCATAGGGTTTCACAGACCCAAATCCATGGGATTCTTCTTGCACAGATCTGTGTCTCCCTGTGAAACCACCCCACAGCTGAAGGCAAAACAAAGGAAGAAGAAACATCCAGACAGAAAGAAACCACCTTCAGTACTTGAAGGCTGTGTCATTTATTCCAACAACTTATGTAGTTTTATCAAACCATCTTTAACACAAAACATGTCTCCTTAAAGACAGAAGGGTGTGAGATCCTACCAGAGATCATCTCAGCTAACAGCTTGCAAAGTTTAGCCTGAATGTCAACAGTCAAACCAGCAAAATGTTTCTCCCCTCCCCTTAATAACATCTTGAAGTGTTCAAACCTGAAGAAGAAGATGCCTGTGGCTGGTGCTGCTGGGTCTCCAGGTGGGGCTGATCCCCACAGAGCTGTGCTTTGGTCCTTTCCTGATGCTAAGCAGCAGCAGCACAGGTGAGTGGTGTTGCCATGAGGGCAGCAGGACAGGCTGGGTCCTTTCCCCACTGCCCACCCTGATGAGGGGCCATGTGGACAATCCAGAGGCCAGGTCTAAGATCCAGATGAGGGTGAGGCTTAGAAAAACCAAGAATCTAAATTTCTAACCTATGGAAACAGAATAAATAATAGTCTAAATCTGCAAAGGAGGAAGGTACCTTGGACAGGAAAAATCTGGTGTGTCTATTATTACTGAAACTGTTTTTCCCCTAAGAGAAAATTGCAGCTAAGGCATCTTGAGAATGGCTCATACCACTACAACCATGGCAGTGTTGCTCTAAACCATTAGGGACGGGGGCAGAAGTCTTTTGGAGGTGCCAGTCCTTGCAAGTGTCTTGTGTCTCCCTACACAAGCACGGTTCCAGCAGAGGCATTTGACAGACAACTTGCTGTTCCAGGTTGGTTTTTGTCCACAGATTCCACAAATCCTTGTTTCATGTTCACAGCAAGGCCCTCCTCCTGCCCATCCCACACCCTTTTTGCTCTCATGGGGAGGGGCTGCTTTCCTGCCCCTTTGGTCTTGCTCCAGGGTCGTTGTCAGAAGAACTGGCATCTCTTTGGCTTTCTGCAGAAGGGAGGATTGGGAAGAAAGCACAGTTACACCCTGCTGAAGACACTTGAAGCCATCAGTGATTGCTACAGCTGATTTCATCCAGAGAGACAAAAGATTTTCACCTGAAGATCTATCTCTCCCCTCCTGTGCCCAGATACTTGACCCATCCATGAGAGTGTTCAAGGCCAGGCTGGATTGCACTGGGAGGCCTAGTGGAAGGTGTCCCTGCCCATGGCAGGGGGTCTTTAAGGTCCCTTCCAAACCAAACCACTTTTATAATTCTATGATTAAGCATATTGGGTTCTCCCTCCACATTCCTGGAGTAAAACCACTTCTCAACACACCTGACAATGCAGAGAGGGAGCCTCAAGGTAGGGATGTGCACTTGCCCAACTTTCAAGTGCTCCATAAGTGTTTTCCTGACAGCCTGGCAGAGCCTGAGCTGCTCTGGTAAAGCAGCTCCAATTTGTGCTTACTGTGGATGGGTGGATGGACACATGCTGGTATGGCCATGCTAAAAGAAATACAGCTGGGGTAATGAATGTATTAAAAGTTTTTTTATAGTTACAGGTTGTAGGCTAGAGAATTAAGCAAGTAAGGGGGAAAACTGAGTTTCCCTTCTACAGTGACAGTCTATGTTGTGTTGCTCATTAGTGAAATGAGAGCTTTGGACAGAGGATTGAAGCTCCTCACAGCCTGAGGGCCAGCAGGGTGATGCCTCTGCTACATCTGGGCTGCAGAGGGGAATTTGGACGTGGCTGCTGGTGTGAAAGTTATTTCTGTTGTTATTTGAAATACTGCAGAGCTATTTAAACATTGATTTTTTGTGTGTGTGTGAGCTCACCTGCTCCCTGCACAGCCAGCTCCCCCATGTCCTGGCTCAGCTGGCGCATGCTGATGGTGGTGGCCTCTCTCTCGATGTCATGGACAGCGTTCCTCCGGCCAGCCCGGTCACAGGAGATGAAGTCAGTGTAGGTGCTGGACTCCACCTCCATTGCATCTCTATTCACTTGCAAAATGCTGTGGAGAAAACACAGCTGTGAGGGCCAGGATGCTCAGCATGGTTCCCTCCATGTTGAGATGCCTCAGTTTTACTTTTCAAGGTTTTTTGCTTTCTCTCATCTATTCCATTCTTTTTCTGACCTGCTGAGATCTGTCAGTTTGTGACAAACCCTTGGGGTGGTGCTAGCTTTTAATGTTAAGAACTACATGTACTTTATTTACAATAATTTTCCAATACCTATCACCTATGTTAGACAGTCTGTCTCTATTCTAAACCAATCCAGAAGTGTCACCATTACAGCAGAAGACAGAGGACAAGAAGAACAGAACACACCTGTTGTCACCATATTGCAGGGGTTCCATACTGTTGTCTCCTTATCACAAAAGTTTCATACCTTCCTGATGTTTCTCATGGACAGCTCCTCAGAGCACTGACTCTTTCCTCTTCACAAAGCAGCCAACTAACCCCAGTACCCATCTCACCCAGCCACCCCACTCTTTTATAGCATCTTCTTCTCATTGGGTACAGCTGTGGCCTGTTAAAGTCAGGCCTGCTCCTAATCTTTGACAATTGGCCCAGCTGCAACTCCTTAGGGGTGAGATTACTTTCTACACTATCTTTATTTTCTTATATTCTATCCCCCTACACATGCCCAGATTCCTCCATCTTGCCTCTTGAACCCTCATTCTAAATCCCCAAAATTCTACTTTTTCACTCAGTGACAAATTAACTATCATTCTATTCAAACTCTTGTGGCTTGTAAATCCTCATATAAAGTTGGTAATTGTCTCCATGGGCTAAAATCAAAGGCACAGGTGTCTTTGATTCCGTGCCAAGGTCTCAGAGCCCCTTGCCAGGGTTTGGAGTCACCCAGGGCAGCCAGAGGGATGTCCTGGGTTCTGACAGGCAGGAGGGCCCCATCCCAGATTCCTGCCTTGTTCTGCCTTCCCCCTGCCAAGGCAGACAGGGTGTTTGTCCCTCCTGGGAGTTTCCAGCCTTCTCCTTTGGGCACACGAGGTCGCTTGCAGCAGCTTTTCCCTACAGGAAAAGCATTACAGAGAAAGCCCTGCTTCCTCCTCAAAATGCCACAGGAGCCTTGAACTCAGGCCAAATTTGGCTCACTGCTTGGGGGAGGGGGTGGTGATCCAACCTGAATTTGTAATGGGAAATGATGGATACCCACTGGAAAGTCAGGAGAGCAGGGAATATTTTATAGGTATGGGCTTGGGGCAGTACTGGCCTCCTCTGGCTGTTGGATGGCACTGAAGAAGCGCTGGGCTGGACTGCTGTGAGATAAACACTTTACCATGTGAAAATCAGCCCTCCTGTGAGACATTTGGATCCCTTCACTCCAGATTTGTGCCAGTGCCAAGTGCACAGCACCAAGAAAGGCCCGGAGCAGCCACTTGTCACATGCCAGCTCTGCTGTGAGCCAGCTCTGAGTGCAGCTGAGGAATCCTTAAGTTGCTGGGTTTTCATTCTGGCTGCTGGCTCCCCTTGCCAGCACTTGCACAGCACACAGAGTGCAGGATGGTGTTGTGGGCATCCTGGCTGCTGGGCACGGAGCTGGCACACACTGCCTCTGCACAGGAAACCTGGAGCCCTCAGTTTCTGCTCCTGTTTGGCACTTAGTTTTACTGCATGGAATCAAGAAATTAATTGCTGTCTTATCTGTGCCTCTGATCACTGTGAAATGTGCCTCCAGCCCTGCTGATTGCTGGCAGTGCCTGGAGCAGGCCCCATTAGAAACGCTCGTGTGCAGTGAAAACAAATTCATGCACATTTAATGCACGTTCACTGCCTTTGTGCCTTGCAGTTAATGACCCACAGAGGAGTTTGCTCAGCCTCCTTTACAAATCCTGCTTGATATTGATTTCTCTGCCAGGGTAATCTGTTGGCACATTCAGGCACCAGCCTGAACAGGAGTCACACTCCTCACTTTAATGTCAAGGCAGTAGAAAGGAGATGCAGATGAAGATGCAATAACTGGGATAAAAGAGGTCAGATTCTCTCTGTTCCTGAGTTGAGTAGGGTGCAGGAACCAAAACCCCACAGAAATACAGCATGTTTTGGCAGCCCCAGGGACTCCTCTCCTAGAGTGGTTGCCAGCTAAGGGAGTGCTGGCCCCAGCTCACTGGTGGGATGTGGGGCTTGGCCCACCCAGATCTTGCAGGAGATCCTGTTTCCCCAAAGCTAACAATTCTTGTGACCACCTGCCTCCTGTACAGACTTGGCATCCATCTAGCTCCTGTTAGATGAACCCAGGGAAAAGCTGCATCATTTGCCCCATGAAAAGATGCCCCAGATGTTTTTCCTCATCTTCCCTCCTTCCATCCCTGGGACAAGGCACCTACTCTGGATGAGCTCAGTGAGCAAAGTGCCTTCCCCCAGGACTGTCACAGACATGTTTTATGAAAAATCCTTTCCTTAGGATTTTTTCTCCTGAGAAGCTGAGAGGCCTCAGGAACAAAATGTAAACAATGGTATCTGCTGCTGTGGAATGCAACAGGTGCATCTGCGATTGGCCCGTGTTGGATGTTTGTAATTAATGGCCAATCACAGCACAGCTGTCCAGACTGTCTTAGTCAGACACAAGCCTTTGTTATCATTCTTTTTCTATTCTTAGCCAGCCTTCTGATGAAATCCTTTCTTCTCTTCTTTTAGTACAGTTTTAACATAATATATATATATCGTAAAATAATAAATCAGCCTTCTGA
The DNA here is from genome assembly GCF_027887145.1 of Ammospiza caudacuta. Classification (NCBI taxonomy): domain Eukaryota; kingdom Metazoa; phylum Chordata; class Aves; order Passeriformes; family Passerellidae; genus Ammospiza; species Ammospiza caudacuta. Next base: position 11,002,342 of record NC_080607.1, read on the forward strand.
AACATGGAGTCAGATCCTCGTCTCTTCCCTCATCCTAAGAGCCCTGTGAACACCGTTACACAGGACAGGACAAGCATCCATCATTCCCAGACAAACTCTCAGAGGTCACTGCAGCCCAGACTTTGCTGAATTTCTACAGCTGCCAGGGAGAGCCCATAGGGACTGGGGAGGCTTCCCTAGAAACGATCCAGACAATCCCAGGTCCATCTCCAAGCACTCCAGAGCTGATCTGCTCCAGAGTCCTGCTGCCCTGGTCCCAGTGGGAGGACCAGCAGGTTTGCCCAAGCTGGGGAGCAGGAGCCAGCCCAGGGATGCAGCATTTTCCCTTGATGGAGCTGCCAACGGTAGCTTAATCTTAAACACGGGGCTTATTATTACTGGCAGTGCTGTGCCATAATAGTATTTAATACAATAATTTCCCCTCACACGGGAAAGGGATGGGATCCTGAATAAAGGCGGAAAGCAGCAGTGTGCAGCTCTGGCTCCCGGCTCGGTGGCCGGGAGATGGCGCATGGGATTTATTTATTTCAGTGCCTGGGAGGGCTCCTGCCTTCGGCTCTCCGTGCAAGGAGCTGGAGACAGGCAGATTTAACAGCGAAACTTTCATATCTGAGCAATTCCCCCGGGATTTTCAAGGTGGGTGGCTCTCAAAGCCCTTGCAGAGAGATTCCAGCCTCCTCCTCCAGGAGCTGTTGGGCTGAGAGGGTGATGGGAGCAGTTGTGATAGGAAAACCCGACTTTTCAAACAGCATTTCCATAATTCCAGGCACAGAACCCCAGTTCTGTGGGTTTTCACTCAGTTACTGCTTTTAACATCTTTCAGGAGCTGCAAAGGAACTACCTTCCCTCTTATCTACATAATTCAGTGTCACCTGAGCCTGTGTCACTGTGGGCAGTCGGGGTGGCACAGGGTGCAAAGGGAGCTGCATCACCTGCTGGCTGCCCACCTTGGGTTTTTCATTCTCCTGTGGACAGGAAGATGGGCCTGAAATTGCAGGAATAATCCCATGGCACACACATACAACGTGCAAAGGTTTCCAGGGCTCTTCACAGAGGTGATTCAGAGGGTCCTTTCCTGCCCTCCCTTCCCTCTCTGCTGCTGGTGTAACAGGAACAGCCCCTGTGCCCTGAGCACAGCGTGCCAGCCTGCAGGGATGGGGCAGGGAAGCTGGGATCTGCTGCCTCTTGCACATCCCTCAAATCTTTGCTGCTTGGAGGGAGGCAGTGTCCCCTCTGCCATGGGGATGTGCTGCTGCCTCTCCTGGGGCAGCTGGCCACAAGTGAAGAAGCCCCTCACAAGCTGCCACTGCCACCAGGAGTGTCCCCAGAGCTGCCTCTGCTCCTGAGCCTGCATCTGCCAAGCTCTTTGGTTTGGACTTATTTTTCTGTGGTGTCATGTGAGTACTAAAAATTCTGAGCTGTAGTAGTCTTGGCTTTGCTGGTGGGGACTTGGCTTCCTGAGTGGTTTTGCTGTTGGTTTGCACCTGGGCTTGCTGGCATTTTCCAGGGAGATCACCCAGCAGCTGACACAGCAGCTGGCTCAGCCCTGGGGGCTGCAGCTAAACCAGCCCTACCCATTCTGGGGCTGACTTTTGCCCATTTAGAAGGTGGGTGCTAAGAGTTTAAAGGGTTAAATGTTTCCTCTGCCTTTTGGTGGAATAAACTGAGGCGTTTCTTTTGGCTCAGCTCCATGTCCCATTGGGTTCCACAAGCCTGTATTTAATTCCTGTGTCCCCTTTGCCTCCTTCTCAGCACAGATGTCAGGGACTGCAGCAAAACAGCTCCTGCACACAAGGTCAGAGTGGCAGAGAGGTGACCTGGGCACACCTGGCAGGTGACCCTCAGCCCAGGGCTCTGCCCAAGCGCTGCCACCCCAGCAGTGCCCAGGGCTGATCCCTGGGGCTGGGTGGATGCTACAGTCACAAGGAAACCCTTTCACACAATCCTTGTCTAGGTTAACCTCCTTATTGCCAGGAAGGGCTATTTTTGGGTGCTGGCTATCAGCAGGCTGGGCTGAACTCAGCCATTCCCCCTGCCTGCTTTGTGCCTCCTGCTCGGCCCCTCTCACCTTTCTCACCTTGTTCTCTGCACACTCCAGAGCCCTGGGGCAGCTCAGGCCCCTGCTGGCACATCCAGAGCACAGCCCTGCCCTCCGTGCTGTGCTGTCCCTGGGACACCTGAGGCAGGACAGGGACACCCTCAGGCAGTTCCCAGCTTCAGGAGCCCTTCCCAGGGGGCTGCAGCCCAGCTTTGGCCTCGTGCTGCCCATTCCAGTGGCAGCTGGGACCAAGAGCTGCAGGTTTTGCTTGGAGGCAGCTCCCACATCCCAGAGCCCAGCCCAGGACATGCTCTCCCTCCTGCCTGGTGGATTTAACCTCTTCCCACTGGCACCAATCCTGCTGGTTCCTGGGCAGTAAACCTGGGAAAGTGGGGGCAGATTTTATAATCAGTGGATTTAACACTCTCCAAACTCCTGGAGTCGTAAAGCCCCAAAGCTGAACAAAATCTGGGGTAAAATTCCAAATTTCTGCTTGGGAATGGAGATCTGACCCCTTTTTCTGCTCAAGCATCACATCCCACCAGCGAGGCATGGAGTGGGGCAGCCTCCTTGCAGCTCTGCTCATGGTGCCCCTTGCCCTTTCATTCCACGGTGCAGGGACTATTCTTAGACCTCTCCTGCTGGGGCCGGATCCATAACAACAGCAAAACACTCACCAGCCCTGCTGGGCTTTTAAAATATTTACAGTGCAGGATGGTTTACCGAAGAGGGGGGCCTGGTAGAGCACAGAGAAGGAAGCACCGGGATTTCTGTGCTCCCTGGGGGTTTGCTCTGAGGTTTCCTGCTGGGACAGTCACATCCAGCGAGCAGAAAAAAATATCCTGCAGGGCTGAAGGCAGCACTTGAGGTCAGGGGGTTTCCACCAACTGTCTGACAAGATCCAGATGGAATTTCAGCAAATTTTCCACTGGGCCTTGTCTGGGAACATGCATGAGGGGGTGTGGATCAGAGAGGAAGGGTTCTGTAATGGGGCTATTGGGGTATTTCCAGCCAGGGCTCTGTAATGGGGTTATTGGGGTTTTTGGGCTTATTGAGGTATTTTGTGACTGTGCTTTATGTCTCATGATCCCTATGCACCACAGCTCAGATCCATGGCCAGAAACTGAGCTGAAATGCAGCTGAGGATGAAGATGGTGCTGTTGGGAGCCCAGCCTGGCTGCAACAAGCTGTGTGAGGCTGGGCACAGGGTCTGCACCAGAGCTGCCCTGCTTTCCTCTTTGCCCTGTGTGCTGGTGCTGAGGGGTCTCACTGGCCAGAACTGGCGTGCTCCAAACTCCTGAGCTCTGACTGTGCTGGTTTGCTGAGGAAACAGGAGCAGGGCAGCAGCCTGATCTCGTCCCAGGACACGTCCATCTCCTGTGCTGAGCAGCTTCTGCCCAGGCAGGAATAGCACAGAAAAACCTCACCAGACTTCAGTGCTGAAGAGACATCCAGCACATCTGTATTTATGGAAGGTTTTTGCTGTGGGATTCCTTGTAATAACTCTGCACCCTCAGGCTCTTACACTAGAAATGATAAATTCAGCCAGGACAGACATCACAGCTGCTCCAGCCCCTGCAATGGCTTTGCAGGAACAGAGCTTCCAGCATTCTCTAGGACTTGCTGGAAAATTTTAATTCCTTCAGGAGGAGAGCAGATACAGCTGAGGTTCAGTGTCCACAAATAGATTACTTCTTTTCATTTGGCCTGGTTTTACAGTATAAAGATCATTTCATGCCTGTAGAACTGATAACCAATTGCTAAGCCCCGTGTTTAAGTTTACGCTTAGACTGACTCCTCTGTGACTTCACAAACTTTGTATTTAGCTCTGCCAAGCTCCCCAGACTCCTTCCCCTCCCTCCTGGCCTTCAGCAGAGCCCCCCACTGCAGAGCCCTCGCTGTCCCAAGGCACCTCCTGCTGTCCCACATCCCCGCAGCCACTGCCTGGCTCCCCACTGATGTAAGAAATGCTGCAGCCAGATTTCAAACTCCCAGCTGAGCCTTGGAATGGGGCAGGGCGAGCCCTTGTGTGCTCTGCTCTGATCCCCAGGGGACAGGGGGAGCTTCGGGGAGGCAGCAGGGCAATGCTCAGCCCCAGTGGACTCCTGTTAGCATCAGGGTGTGGGAGAGAACTGCCTGCTTGTCCGTCCATCCATCCATCCATCCATCCATCCATCCATCCATCCATCCATCCATCCATCCGGCAGCCCAGTGCCCAGCCCTGGCCACCCCCATGCCTGCAGGAGGCACCACCCCTCTGTCAGTCCCCCCAAGGCACAGGGGCTGAGGATCTGTTCCAAAAATCCTCCACCATGGGAAGAATCACTGTTGGATGGAGCCCCTCTGCTCCTCCCTCCCCTCACTACAGCTCAAGCCTCTTCTGCAGCTTCTAGCTAAGTTGATTAATGGAAATAATTGGTCTCTTTGTGCATCTGGAGACAGTTGCCCTGACAGCAGTTGTATTTTTGTTTTGTTCCCAGGTCGAGCTTGTTTTTCCCATCTCTCTGCCTCAAGGTGCTAATGAATGTGGGCACTCTGGTTTAGCTCCCTCCAAAAGACACCCATGGCTCTGAGGGATGGGTGACAGTGGGGATAAGGCACCCTGAGCCCCTGCAGGCCTTCAGGACATGGCAGGCTGGCACCTTTCTCCATTTTCACCCCCAAGGCAGGCTTGTACTGGATGGACACAGCTGTGGCTTTTGCATGGCAGAGAGAAGAGAGCCAAATCCTCACCCAGAGCAGCCATGAACACCCACAGCACCCTCTGTCCCCTCTCAAAGCTCTAAGGAGTCTGAGGCTTTGAGTCCCTTCTCCATTACTTTTATTTTCTCACAATTTCTTACTTATTTGCATTTATGTGTCAACGTATTTTTACACAAAAATCTATGTGGAAGATCTGCTGGTGCCTGAAGCTACAAAGCAGACAAGCCACAGGCCAGTGGCCCTTCAGCTGCAGAAGCCCCCCAGCTGCTGTGGCAGGCAGGTCCCAGGTATATATACATATATATATATCCCCCTGTGATATCACCCTGTCACACCCAGGCCCTGGGCTGAACTCCTGTGCAATGGGGATCCCCTTCAGGCTTGGGCTCCTGCCCTCCTCCAGACTGCTCATGAAGGAAATGAACAGTTGGATTCCACCTCAAAGGCTGGAGAATCCCCAGCAGTCCCACAGCTCAGAGGCACCAACCTCTGCGTGAGCATCACCCTCTAAAGCCCCACCTGAATTCCTGGCCCAGGGATGCTCAACCCCAGCACGAGCTCCCCAAGACCTTGCAGGGTAAGGAGGAGTCAGACAAGCGCTGAGGAGATGCAGCTGGGGCTGTTTTCTGGCACATGTGAGAGGAAGGCAAAGCCACAGCAGCCTTTGGTGGTGTAGCTCTGTTTCTGGGTTGAGGGAGACCTCTCTGCAAGTACAGAGGCAAACAAGGATAAATCCTTATTTTTCTGCCCAAAATGAAGCAGAGTCCAGCTCATTGTGATCTGCTGCTGTGGGAAAGCAGGGCTTGCAGGACTGGGGAGGAGCTGTGAGGGCTGTGACTGGGCAGCTTTGGCTGGGGAAGCTCTGCTCAGCTCAGGGTGCCTGGAGCTGAGACAGCCTCGGTGGGGCTTGCACAATCCCACAGGAATCTGCATCCAGCATCCAGAGAGCCCTCCTGACTCAGAGCAGTGCAAGGGGCTGACAGAAAGGCTGTGGAGCCTCCTGGGGTGCCCTGGCAGCTCCCAGGTGCCTAAAAATAACCAGGGCACCTCCTAAGAGTGTCTGTCAGCACAGAATGAAGCTGGTTAGCAAAGCCAGGCTCAGCTCTGCTCCCTGGGCTTGGCTGCCCTGTGTAGCTGCTCCACTGCAGGGACCCCCACCCTGGGGCAGTGCTGGCTGTGGCAGGGGGATGGGGGAGATCTGGCTTTGGGGCTACTCCCCCAGAAAAGGGGAGTGCTGGGGTTCAGAGCAGGCTGGCACTGAGGGGTGGCTGAGGCTCCAGGTGGCCCCATGGCTTCTGTCACCCAACAGAATCAGGAGCCCCTCTGGCAGTGCTGCCCTGCTGGGAGCCCTGTCTGGGCAGGGGAAGCTCTGCAGGCCTGCACCCTCCTTTGCTGAAGATTTCTGTGATGGATTTCAGTTCCCTTACAGCTGTGCCAGGTGCCAGCAGCTCCTGACCCTCCCTGCAGGCAGGGTGAACCTTTCTGCCTGAGTCCCCAGGGATGTGACATCCAAACCTGAGCCGAAGTGCTGCTGGAGATGAGCCTGCAGCACTGCCCTGGGGGTGCTCAGTGATCACTGCCAGCCTCAGGAAAGGGAAAGCTCCCAACAAAATCAATTGCCAGGTATTTCATGTGCAGCCTGGCGGACACAGGGTGTGTGCAGCACATTTGGGAAGTGCTGGATGGAGAGATGAACTGAGACACCGGCAAGAGGAGGGATCTCTGTGTGCACCACAGTCCTGAGCTCCTGCACTGCAGAGCCCACCCAAAACAGCCCTGGCAGCTCTGTGCAAAGGCCAGCAGAGGACAAGGAAAGCAGTGCCATATCTGAGGACAGTGGGGATGCTCTGAGTGCAGGAGCCACGGGTGAAACCACAGAGAGGATTTGCCATTTCTGCAGGAGCTGGGAAAGGTTCAGCTTTGGGGGTTCCCTGGATTTGCTGGGCTAACTTCACACACAGAACAGAACTCACATCCAAACAACATTGCCCTGCAAAGCATCTGGGCAGCCTTTGCCAGGATTTGCACTGCACTGGCAGGGAGAGGCCATGGAGCACAACTGGCACTGTGGCTGCCTGCAGTCACAGCTGCAACGTGGCTTGGTACAAGGACACGTGGATAATACAGCAGGAAAATAATTACAGCAGAATTGTTGGTAATTTTTTCCTCTTAGCAGCTTTCTAGCATCTAGTAATTCAGAATACAGAGGGGAGGTCAAGTGACTCAATGCTACAGGAAGGAAAAAACCCATTTCTGTTTGCCATATTTCCCTGTGAATAAAAGCTTTATGAGCCATAGTGTGAGTCCCTACCTGATTTAGAGGACTTTCCTTCTGGACATGACTTCAAACACGCTTCATGCACAGCAGGACAACAGCTTCTGGGAAAGAAGGAGGGAAAAAAAAGTAAGAAAACATGATGTGTGCTTGTTTTGGGAAGCACAAAGCTCAGCTGCTGTGTGAGCAGCACAGGGGTGCCAGGGCTCTGCCCAGCAGGCTCAGATGGAGCCTGGCTTGGGGGGCACAGCAGCCCAGGGGCTCTGGGATGTTGTGTTCAAATGGCACCTCCTCAGGAGGGTTTGAGCTAATGGACTTGGACTGTTGTGTCAAAGCCCATGGAAAGTCCAGCACAGAGAAATCCTCTTTGCTTTTGCTGCTTTCCTCGCCCTCCCACAGGTGCTGGGAGCACTGGCACAGCTCCTGTCCTGACCTGCACTGCAGCTGCCTCCAGACCATGAATGAATATTGGTTTGCAGCTCTTTAAAGAAGTGAAACTCCCATATCAGCTCCTCTGAGATGAAAGGGGAAGTTTAATCTGGTTCTGGTCGCTCTGCTGGGTCTGTGTCCAGCCCTTTGGGTCCCTGCTGTTTGTGCACAGCTGAGCTCCTCCTGCTGTCCCCAGGCCCTGCTCAGACATTTCCTCTGTGGCCTCAACATCTGTGGGTGCTTTGCAATCCCTGACCTGCAGAGCCCAGCCAACAGGACACTTGCTTATTTTAGCAGCTGTTTCAGCTTTCTGACTATTTTGGAACATCACGGACTGTGTTTTTCCCTTTGTCCCAGGGACAAAGCAGAAATGTTAGCAGAGCAGAAATGTTAGCAGAACAGAAATCAAGAGATGAGCCACTTAACCATATAAGCAGTAGCTCATCCAGCAGTTCATCTGTCTGGTCCATCTGGGCTGAGCACCACTGAGACTGGAACTATTTCCCATCATTTTCCAAACTGGGACAGATCCACAGCCTTTCTCTTTATTTTTTTGACCCACTTTCAAAACTTTGTAGTTGGAGCTGACTACTTGCTGGCTCTGGCCCTGCTTCAAGGACAGGGCACTTGCTGCTTTTATGTGTCAGTTTGCCCATCTGTTAAATGGAGCTATTAATACTCCCTCCCCCTGTTAGATGCTTCAAATATTTTAAAGCACTTTCAGCTCTGCAGATGACAGGCTTGCAGAAGTGGAAAATGCTAATTATGATCATGACAGGAGCTAAACAAAGACACAGGGATTTAACAATAAACTTTTGTTAGTCTTAACCCCATTTATAGCAAAGTGCTTACTGGAAACCCTGGACCGGAAAAGAAACAGCATTCCCACAACTCTGGGAATATGCACTGCCCTTTTTGGAGACCACACAACCAAACAAAAGCAGGAAGGAAGAAACACAGCTTTGGAAACCCACAAGCCTTTATTTTCCTCCTTTGCCTTCCTGCCCTGGCTTGTGTGTTCCACTGCCCAAACAGTTAAACCTCCTGCACTTCAGCAGTGTTGCAAAATATCTCCAAACATGTGGGCCCCTGCCAAGAGAGGCTTAAAGTAAACTGGAGCAGCAATGATGCTCTCAAGTAGAAGTTAGCACTGAGCAGCACTGTTTGTGATGGGACACGATGGGAAACTCCCATTTTCTCTCTCAAAAACAGCTGATTTTGGAGACAAAAACTCTTTAGCAGCTGGTGTTGGCTTTCCAACCCTGCAGGCCTGGCTCTACCTAGGTGTTCCTCCTCACAGCCCTTGCTTGGGCAGATTTGCAGCTCCATCCCCAAAGGCTCATCCCCTTCTGCCTCACCTGGTCCTGCTGCTCCCAGGGTGATGGGCAGAGCTCCATGGGCCCCTCAGCACAAAGGCCAGGCTGTTTGGAACTTTATGGTGGCACATGGATTGGTGCCACCTAAGGATGGGCTACAGGGAATTGTTAAAGAACACGTTGTTTTGTAGTTTAGTCCTGGAACACATCAAGGTACCGTGGATTATTTTGAGACTCTAGTGGAAAGGATCATGGGCTAGATGGCATCCATAGCCCATCAGGATGAATTACAAGGGAATCAGCATAGAATTATAGAATAATTTAGATTGAAAAAGATATTTAAGGTCATCAAGTCTACCACTAAGGCATGTCCCTACATCTTTTTAATATCCACAATCTTTTTAATATCTCCAGGAACAGTGACTCTACTGCTTCCGTGGGCACCCTATTTCAGTATTTGACAGCCCTTTTGGTGAAGAAATTTTTTCCTAATATTCAACCTAAACTTTCCCTGGTGTAACTTAAGACCATTTTCTCTCATCCTATTCGATGTGCACGTTTCACATGTTTGAGGTTCAGATTCCCTCCACGGCAATCAGCTGTTACCCAAAAGGAGCAAACACATGGAACAACCTCAGTTGTCTCAGCATTCAAAATGAATGCACGCTCCAAAAAAACCCACCCCAGAATGGTTTTTTGGCAGAATCCAAGACTATTCTACACGACAGCTGTTGTGGTGCTGCTTTGATCCAGGGAGGAAACCCTTCCTGGGTTCCCAGCAAGGTGACAGCAGCAGAGGGAAGGTTGAGAAGGTTGTCCTTGTGTCTCCTGGCTGCTGGGTAAACACCAGGCTGCATGCAGGGCTGAGCAGGGCAGCAGCCTGGCCCTCCCACAGCAGCCAGACTGCCTCATTTAGTGTCTCCAGCAGCAGCTGGCATCCCCAGCCTCAGACACACAAGAAAACCTCTAATTGTAATGGAATGCCTTCCATAAGTCACTAATGACTCTGAACCAGGAGGTGTTACAATCCTTACAGTGCAATGTCCTCTTAATCACAGCCAGGATTGTTTTGTTACTGAGATAACTACCTGATGTCCATTAAAATGCCTTCAGAGCTCTTTGCTCCACCGGTATCTCATGGCAATGAGCACCACAGATTAATTACACTTTGTGGGAACAGTAACTCCAGTAAAGTTGGTGACGCTGTGGTGGGGACATGTTTGGCTTATGACATCACTGCAAATATCAACAGAAATGGCATTTTGGTGCCGCCAGGGAGTTCCCCAGCAGGGCTTGCGACCAGCACTGCGCCTGCAGGGAGGAGCTGTGCAGAGAGCACCTGGCACAGAGGGCTCTCCTGGGAGGGGAAGTGCTGGGGAGCTCACTGTGGAAACCAGAAATGAGTGGTGTAAAGTACACATTGCCTTGGGCTCAAAGAGAGTGAGAGTTTTGAAGCAGGGCCCAGGGCAGTTCATAGTCCAACTGCTGCTCTTCCTGCTTGTGCTGCAGGTTCCAGGCAGGAGCGACCTCAGCCTCTCTAACTGCCACCATGAGGAGCTTGGGACATGAACCTTCCCTTCTCCCTGGCTGCTGGCAAGCCTGGGGAGCAGCTTCCCTTATGACTTGTCTTATTCTAGTTCTAAGCAAAAGACAACTAGAAGCAATGGGCTTTTTCCCCTCTCATCCTCTCTGAAATGGGTGTTGTGATGGAAAACTTATTTTCCAGTTCAGTCCATATAAACAGCTTTGGTGACATTAAAGAAAAATGGTGTGGAGAAACAAATGGAATGTTAAAATGGGAGCAATCAGAACAGGGTGACACAGGCAAACAAAAAACCAGGTTGAACCTTCTGCTGTTCCTTTTGGCTTTGTAGATTCATCCCCCATTCTGCCACAGACCTGTGTGAGCGCAGGGAAAGGATCTGCTTTGTGCGAGACCCATGTAAAACAGGAATGATGCTGTGCTTGGGTGCCCAGACAGGCTGGAGGCATTAATGCACAGTAGTGTGCTGCAGGAACTGGCTCTGAAATGTGGGAGATCAGGAAATGTTAGCAGCTTGGAAAACGTCTTCCATGGTTATTTTGGGTGGCAAGGTTGTGTGCCTGTGGGTATTCCTCCGAGTGGGATCAAAATTACGTTGATTTTTCTTTGGAATGAGAGGAAAAAGCAAAACTCCCCATCCTAGCTCCTCATGAGCCTGTACACCCCTCAGAACCAGCCTTGGTACAGAAGTGCCAGGTGGTTGGAGGATGCACAGCTGTGAACATTCCTGGGTTTCATCTCTTCATGGCCAAGGTGCCCATGTGCTGTAGCCAATGCTCTCCAGTTCTCTAAGGCATCTGAGTCTACACTCTGTGGAAATTGTCCCCCAAAACAAGGGCATGGGGTGCTCACATCCCCATGGAACTCTGTCTGAAGGACTCAATGCTGTGTTCTGTGCCCAAGGTATATTAAGATCTAATGGTATATCCATGATTATAAACAGCCATTTAACCTGCATCTGCATTACAAAATAATAAAAGCCATTGAGGATCTCTTCATGGATCCTTCCTTCTGAAACACCATTGCTCACAAGAGCTGAAAGGTGGCAATTTCTCAGCAGGGTGGCCACACATTAGCAGGGTGGTTCCTTCCAGCCAAGAGTCTCTGAAGCCAAGCACTGCCCCACGCCAACCAAGCCAGGCACGCTGAGCAAACAGCCCAGAGCTGCAGGGGCTGTCACCATGGGAGAGTCTCAGCCACCCAATCAAGCCATACCCACCCCACAAATGTCCCTTCACCCTTGCATGGCAGCAGCATCCCTGCTGTGGCTGTCTGTGCTCATTGACCCCAGCGTGTCCTCCTCCCATTTGAGTCACCAGCACGGCCACCCAGGGCATTGCCTCTGCGTTCACAGCTATGCTTGGCTCTTGGTCTGCAGAACCATTCACCCCTTCCAAGCAGTGGGAAATTTCCCAAACACGCCTTTGGGGCCGAGGCATTGCATGCATGTGAAAGCTCCCCACCACGGCTCGCCACCAGCTGCTATGGGGAATCCAGAGGGAGGAAAGACACACAGCTCCGAGGTGGAGGAATTTGCAAAGCCTCTTGAGAATACCACCACACAGCAGTTCTTTTTTTATCCCGAGTCTTTGCCTTTTCAAACATTTGCTTGGAAAGCCGGATGCCGGCAAGTCTCCGAGCCTGCTCCTGCTGCCACGCTCCCAAAGCTCCGCAATTGCGAGGGGAGTCCGGGCAGCCCCCGGCTCCTGACATCCCCAGGGATGGATTCCCTGACATCCCGAGGGATGATTCCCTGATATCCCGAGGGATGGATTCCCTGACATCCCGAGGGATGGATTCCCTGACATCCCGAGGGGTGATTCCCTGATTCTCTCCCAGCACGGACCCGGGTGCCTGTCCCGCTCCCATGCGAGCACAGAGCAGCTCCCGTGCTGGAAGGGATTCCCTCCGGCAAACCGCTCACAACAAGCGGACACATGTAGGAAATGAGGCCAGAAATCCCCACGGGGGTCAGTCATCCACGGTGCTCTGTGATTTCCGTGCTCTGAGCCTTCTCTCCCCGCTACCCCTTGGCAGAACCGCGTTATTTCCGAGCGGAGCAGCCGCCGCCTCCCTTCCATCAGCCTGCGAGCGGCTTCTCCCTCCCAGCAGCACAAAACCCGGGATGCAGCGCTGCTGTTTGAGCCCACGGTTTGCCGGCTCCAAACCCCTCGCTGCTCGCGGTCGGCTGGGTAAAAGTTCACCGAATCTCCCAACAAACCGCGCTGGTGGCACGGCCAGAATTGCTCCTGGCTGCCCTCCAGGACAGGTGTCCCTGTCACCCCCCGCCCCAGCACAGCCCCACTTACAGCCCCGGCTCCCGGCGCTGCCAGCCCGCGGTCGCAACGCCGAGGAGGGGATGGATGGATGGATGGATGGATGGATGAGGGGATCGCGGCTGGATCCCACCCTCCTGCCCTCTCTGCCCTCTCTGCCCTCCTGCCAAGCCGGCCGGGAGCCTCGCAGCCTGTTCCAGACTCGCAGTTTCCTTCTGCCGGGAGCTGCTAAATGAAGTTGCACTTGCGGGGCCAAGGGGCGTGTTCTCCTCCCCGGAGTCAGTCCCTGCCTGCTGTAATCCAATGCTCTGCCCGATGATGTCAAGCGGCTCCCGCTCGGCTCCCACCTTACAGTCGGCAGCAGGGATCCGTTTCCTTTTCGCAGCGATCTTTGTTTAGCTTGGGCTTGTAACCCCATCCCCCGGCAGCTGCGTGTGCCCGAGCATCCTCCCCGCGATGCTCAGCGCTGGGCTTTCTGCCGCCGGGCGCTCCCTCCTGCCTGCTGCTCGCCCAGGGGTCCCACCTGCATCCCACCCTTCATCCTCCCCACCAGGATGGCCAGAGACACCATCACACCCCTGCAGCCTGAGCGATCCCACCAGGTGTAGCACGGTGAAAGTGCCTCCCAAGAAAATCCTTTGTGCCTCCCAAGAAAAACCTTTGTGCCTCCCAAGAAAATCCCAGCTCTGCGTTGTTCTGGAGTGCTTCTTGCTCCTCTGCCTCCCATGGAGTAAATCCCAGGAGTATTTCAGCTCATCTGCCCCTGAGTGCTGACTGTATTTGGGGGTGAAGTGCAGAGCTGGCTGGTGGCAGCACCTGGATTTAAGGGGGAAGGTGCAAAGGCAGTACCCCATTTAAAACACACAGCTTTGTAGCACCCTGCTGTCTCCCACACACCCTGAGAGTTCTCAGGGAGCTCGAGGTCACTACAGAGAAAAGGAAATTTTGGATGCTCTTGGTACCACATAGATTGAGGAATGTCCCTGTAGCTGGCATCACCTCCTGGTGTCCCAGCAGCCTTGCAGACCCCGCTGGGTGGCTGAAACCAAACAATCAAGGTTGCAGTCATCCTGTGGGCCTGAGCTCCTGCCTGGCCCCACCAGAGTGGAGGGAAGGTGTGTGAGCACACAGGAATGTGCACAGTGCTGCCTGGGACAGGGCTCATTAGTGCTAATAGCTTTGCTGAGAGAGTGAAAGATTTGCTCCATCCCTGCCCTAAGACACTCAGGTCCTCGCAACTCAGCTGGGGAGCACAAAGGGTGTTTGCCAAGGAATGGATCCAGCCCCCAGTCGAGCTGGGCGAGTTTTTGTTTCAGGTTGCATGCAAAGTGAGTGATGTGAGCCAGGAGCACTTTCCCAACTCACTGTCTCACTTAGCACCAGGCAGGCACAGAAGCTGCATCTCTGCATTCCTGCAGCTCTCCCATGACAGATGGGAGCCAGAGCCACCCAGTGCCAGGTGAAAAGCATCAGCCTCCCCTCCCACCCCGGCACCACCCTGCACACTTGGACCTTTTCCACCTCTGCTGCCATCACCACCTCCAGCCAGAATCTGTGTGTGGCCAAAAACGTGGTGATTGCTGTGAAAGATACCCAGAGGATCAGAGGAAGAGATAAAAGCACCAACAACAGCAGCAAGCAGCACAGGAAACACCCTGATGACAATACTGTGGCACAGATGAAGGGGAGTGGACCTCAGCAGAGCAAAACACACCCAATGCTCTGTGCATCCCTAAACCGACCTGGTGCAGCCTCCTGACTCAGCTCAGTTTCAGTTCAGCCCCAAGAAGCCCACCTGGTTTCCTGAGGTGCATTGCCTGGCAGAACTCATCTCCCTCCAGCTGTTTTGAGTCACACATTGCTGCTGCTCACCCAAAAGCAGTAGCAAGGGATTCACCACAATGCCCTGTCTGTCTCCACGAGCTGCCAGGGAGGGAGAAGGGCACAGACTCAGGAGACTGCTGGGCTGGTCTGGCCAAGGCTGCAGTTTTCCCTTTACTCCAGCTGACATTTGAAAGGGATCCAGAAGGTTATAGCTCCACACTAACACTTGGAGCACAGGGTTTGGAGGCCAAGTCTGGTAAGAATGCAAGTGCTACCCCAGTCACCCAGGCATTTTCTTGGCAGAAAGTGGGCAGTACCATTACAGGGCAGACAACAAAGAACAATGGCAACAGCCCAGTCCTTTGGAAAGCAAAGAGCTCAGTGTATGTACTTCTAAATTAAGAAATGTCTCGTCTTGCTCAAAGCTCCCAGTCCTGTGTGTGGTCCTGGAAACAAGCCCCCCAGAGCATCTACCACAAAGCCCATCCTTTTCTGCACACACTTGTGTGTCCTTGCAGTGACTTTCTCATCTAACACCATCCCCTGCAAGGACTACTCAAACATTTTCCATCAAAACTCATTTTAAGTAAAAAAATGCAGTTTCAGTTTTTCTACAGACTGTGTTTCTTTTGCAGGTGGGAAAAGAGGTGGCAGTCCCACGATGCCAAAAAGTTTGCCTGAAATCTTAGCCTTATCTATTAGGATAAAAAGGCATGGCTGTACTCAGTCTTCCTGCTCTTAAGTAAAAGCTGACATTTTACAATAATGCACCCTAACTTCTAGCTGATGCCTATGCTCACAATAAAAGCTGCTGGAAATTTGTAAGAATGTGCTTTTCTTCCCTTTTTTTTTTTCCTTAGGGTTTTTCCCTTTTCTTTTGGAGACTCTCACCTACTCTGTAGTCTCTGGCTAAAATCAAAGCAATCCAACTCTCAACCTCAGTTCTCACATGTACCCAATGAGCATCCAAATGGGCAATGCACAGCTTCTGACAAACTGAGGGCAGGAGGAAGCAGGAAGAGGGAGAGATGAGGCAAGGACATGGCTCCAGAACAGTGCTCCAGGCTGCTCCAGGCTCATCTCTTGTCCTGCTGCTTTCTCCACCATTCACCCCAAGGTGATGGGCAGATGTCAGAGCTGCTGGCATGGCTCACCCTGTGAGATGGGTGGTGTCACAGCCTTGACTGACTCAGCTGCAGCCACAATCAGCCTTTAGTGGCCCCTGCTTTACTCACAGGTTTGTTTTGGTGAGGTTGTTGTATCCATCTGCCTCATCCTGTGCTGTCCTGCGTAGCCCAGGATCGATGGTGATGCCATTACCACTCTGGACAACTGGAGGTTTGGCTCTGCTGCTTTTGACCTTGCAGTTGCTCAGCAGTGAACTGTGAACTTTTTAGTTCTGTGCCACAGAGTGGGATGCAGAGAGCAAAGTCCCAGGGGAAGGATGGGCTTGTGCTGGCTGGCAGCCCCTGCTGTGGGTGCCACCTTTGCTACTCAGGGAAGAGCAAGAAGCTGCCCTGCAGGCTGGCTGTCTACCTTTAGCTGGGAGAGGGATAAAACCAAAGCAATCTTAGAGGAAAAATGTCAGAATGAGGTGAGAGCATCCCCAAGGGTGCAATGTAAATCAGCGCTGCCGTGCGGGACTGCACGCTGCCTGCCCAACAAGGAAAACACCAGCACAAAGGACACTCTGGGAAGCTGTGCAGCCCAAGGAGCCAGGCTGTCACTTCAGAAGGCTCTGACCTGCCTCTGACCCGAATGTTTTCACAGCCTGAGCCTGGCTTCCCCAAGAAGAGCAGCCCGAGCTGCCAGGGTTAGAGCAGTGCGGTGGCAGCACGCAGCCTCCCCACGTAAGAGCAGCTTCCCCTGCCTTTCCCAGGCACTGAGGTCCCTGTGTCACTTGATGTCATCAAGATTGCAAGGAAATGTGGAATGGCACAAGACACGCATGGAAAAAATGGGACAACCTGTTTTTGGTTTTTTTTTTTCCAGACTTCCTCTCATAAAATAAATACTCTAAATAAATAAACTATTTTTGTTCCAAAAAACCCCCACAGAACATATTTCACTGATGTGCTGGGCTTCCCAAGGCAAGAGTGGATTTCTTAAGCCATCAAGCAACAGCTTCACTTGGAGATTCATGAGAAGAGAAGCCAACAAGTAAAAGCAGCTTTGGTGACAAGCCACTCTTTTTGCTGTCAAGGGAGGGACACAGTTTGCTGTTGATTAGGGAAGGAGGGTGGGTGTTGGGATGTCTGAATGAATTACCCCGTGTTCAGACCCATTTTGTTTTTGTAGAAGTTGCTCATCCAGAAAGGTTCAACAAGTGAAACACAGAAAAGCTTGTAATGAGGCTAAACTCATTAGTGACCCCCTCCAGGGTCACCCCTATTAACAGGGCTGGGGGAGCCCCTCTGGGACCGTGGGGACACGGCTGTGGCTGCTCCATCGTGGCTCTGTGCGGGGCTGGCATTCCAGCAGGGCAGAGCACACTCAGAAAACTGTTTACTTTGAGCTGAAGCTATTTTTAGCTGCACTAATCTGTGCAGAGATGATAAAGCTTTTCATTGCAAAGTGAGTGGCTGTGCTTTGCTTCTGGGCAATTTCACTCCACGAGCTCATCCCTTCCCCCTTCCCAGCCACTTCTTTCCACTGACCTTATCTCCTCTGCCTCTGTGCCAAACATCTCCAAAAGGTTTGTCCCAGCTAGATATGTGGGAGTCTCAGCCCACAACTTTTTTTTTTTATTTTTCCCTAGGGAACCACTTCAATTTAGAAAATAAATGAATTTTGTGTTTAATAGTCCCCAAAGCCCAGTTCCAAGGCTTTGGTGGAAGCCCATCATAGACATGCACCTTCTCATCTTTCATTTCTGCAAAATCCCTGCTGTCCAAAGGCTCTTGCAAAAGAAGTCACTTGACAGCACAAGAGAAAAGTCACTTGACAATTACCTCTTTGCAGCTGAGACAAATACGAGCAGATCTCCAAGTCAGATCCCCAGGCAGGGACAGACTGCCTGCACCTCATTTTTCCCAAGAGGTCCCACAGCCCATTCCAAAGTCCCTCACACACTCTCTGTAAGAAGCACTTTACCTGCTGCTGATAGGAGCAAGCACGGCCGCTGGTTCAGGGCACAAAGGCTACAAAACACACACATAAATCCTGCTTGCTCAGGGCTTTGTTTGTCTAAAGGACTCCAGAAGCTTCTCCAGTGTAAACCCACAAAGGTCACACATCCAGCACATGCTTCATCAGAAAATCATCCCTTGTGGTAAGAGCTTTCCTGTCTGGGACACAGCATGAATAACCTCTCTGTGAGCTCAGAGTGTGTTCAGAGGGGGAACAACATGCAAGTGTTAATTAAATAGGTTCATCCTGCTTGCTAGGAAGGGTCAGATATACAGAAAAAGCTAAAAATGATTGTCAGGATGAGAAGGTGCAGTAGGAAAGGTATTGCTTGAACTGATCATGACCGACTGCTCAGGTGTTACTGGCAGGTAAGCAGGAGATGTCCTGAGGTTCACAAACAGGCACTTCTTCCCTTTGTCCCTCTGATTCTGACAGAGAATGGAGCTGGAAGAAATCAAGGAGCAGGCTGGGTTGGCAGCTGTGCTGCTCCCTTTTGAAGAGCAAAGGGGTTTGCTGATAAATGAGAAGCAAACAGTCATCTCTGTCAGTGTTTAATTCATGCCAGAGCCACCCAGCCAACAGCTGACTGTTCACCGGCGGCTGGCACCCAGACAAGGATTCCTGTTGCCCATGTGCAGCAGACAAGTAAATATTTTGATTCCAGCTTTTGCTCTCAGCTAAATGAGCTTTTATATGACTTTATTCCACAAAGTCTGCAAAGAGGACTCCTGCTCTGGAACAGTGAGGGATCCAACTCATGTTATTAATCCTCTGTGTGAGTCAAAGGACTACAACCTCCAGAGTTCTCTATATACACTCATGCTCTACCTATGGTTGGGAAAAAATTCAGCCTAACCTCTTGTCAAGTTTCCTTGCTTTCCATGATTAAGGGAGCATGTGTAACCAGATGCCTTCTTGTGCAGCAGCTGACCTCTGCAACAGGCAGGATGAGCCCAGCAAGGCTGTCTGTGTCCTGTGCTCTCCCATGCCCTCAGACATGGTGCCATTTATCTATTCCAGCTCTTCCCAAGGCCACAGACCCTGGGGTCAGGGAGGTGCAGCATCACTGAGACTTTGTCTGAGAGCAGCAGGAATTCACAGCACTCCATGAGAAGAGCTCTGTGTTCTGGTCAGAGAACAAAATATTCTGTTTTGCCAAGAGTGTACATGAAATAAAAACAGGGTTTGGCTGCTGACCTGGGAGCATTTCCCTGGGGCCCTGCACACAGCTCTCTGCCCCCAGCACTGTACTGGCAGCATGCCCTGGGTTTCAGTGCTGCCCAGGTGTGCAGTGGCTGGCACAGGGAGGTGTAAGAGGTGGTGACAGGGCACATTGGGTGGCTCAGACAAAGGCTCTGCCACCCCAGTGTGGACATAGAGGCTGAGCCCTGTTATTCCTCACCAGCTGTGGGCAGAGAGGAGTGCTGGCTCCTGGGAGGAATGCGGGATGCTGTGGGCCATGGGATTCACCAGGAGGCAGAGCCACCAGCTCTCAGTGAGTTACCCCAGTGTCTCACTCCAAGACCCCTGCTCTCAGTGAGTTACCCCAGTGTCTCACTCCTTCCCTACTCAAGCAGTAGATCCTGAGGCACAGACGCAGCCTCAGAAATCTTATTCCTTTAAACAGCCAAGGCAGACAAAGTTAAAGAAGAACCTGTATGATAATCAGGTTTTGGAAGGACAAGCAGCTCACTGATTGCTACAGGACAGATTTTCACCCAGCCCAGAACATGAACCGTGTCTGCTCTGGTACTGGAGCTCCTCCATGGCCATCACAGATGGATGGCCCGATGCTCTCGTGGGTCTGTGCCAGCAGACAGACCTTCCTCACCTAATCATGGCCAATCTCACTCCCTGCTGCTTTGAGAAGTATGTCATGTGCTGCTGCTTATGTCATGACTATTCCCTTGTGGTTATTCCAGGGTTTCCAGTTTTCAAAGGGTTTTTCTTACTCTCTTAGTTCACTACATTTGTTTCAGATTCTTACTTTTTCCCAAAGCTGGGCTGGGTTTTTCTGGACAGGTGTAAAATTTTCCTTTTCATGCAGGATTATGGCTCTTTGGAGACAGAATTAAAAGTTTTCATACAGATCCCTGTTGCCACTCACTTTTGTGGATAAAATAATTTCTTTTTATAACATCTCCCAAGCAATTGTAAAGCTCTCAGCTTTGTAAAACCTGGCCTGACAAAGTATCAAGGGTCTTATTCAGATTATCCATTGCAAGAATAATCTAGCAATAATATTTAAATAGGCAACAGCTTTCTGGAGCTATATGTTAAAACCTTAACTCCACACTGTCCCAAGGTAGATGTCTCACAGGAAGGTCTTGCAGAAGACCCTTTAATAAAAGCAACTGAAAGTGTCTCTTTGGCCAGACACTTTCAGTCATATTTGATCTAAATTCTGTGTTTGGGGCTGGTTCCTTGCCCTCTGAGTGAGAAGTAAATGCCAGTCACCATCCAAAGCACCCTTTGCCCAAATTGCTGTGGTGCCCAATGCTCCTCACTCACAGAGCAGTGGTGGCAGTGATGTGACCTGTCAGGCATGCAGCAAGCCATCAGTGTGACAGTTGTGCTGTTATTTCTGTATGGACAGACACATTTCTGTGTCTGAACCCCTTTGATGTGCTGCCCACCCTGCTCAGGTGAGTTCCAGGGAGAAACCTCTCCAACACACTGGACATGTCCCATGCCAGGGCTGAGCTGCTGAACAGGGGACAGGGTACCAAACAGGCATTTGCAGCGCAGAATTGAACACAAAAGGGCCTCAGCTCTCCATCTCTATGGCAACCAGCAGGAGATCTTGCAGGTCAAACAAGAAGTGTGTGCCCCACTGTAGCACTACCTGCTTTCCTGCAGGAATGAGGGCCCAAACGGAGTGACCAGAAGGGAAAATCCACTTTATCGTGGCTAAGAGGCCCTTTTAGTTATTATTTATCCAAGTCTCCAGGCACTGCAATTTATCATTAATAATATAATTGAATATCATCTGTCTTCAAGGATGAGTTGAGCAAGAATGTAGCCAGCTAGGCACATGGAAACATTCTTTTATGGCTCTTCATTGCAGGTGAAGTTCATCCCTACCTCTCCAAGAGCTCCACCAAACACACCACTTCTGTCCCGAAGACAAAAAGTCACCAGCTTTTCAGTATCTAAACAAATTCGGGAAGTAAGTCTGCTAGGTGTTGTGTTACTGGTTAGCAAGAAATTGTATGAAACTGAGAATTAGAATTAATAGAAAAACAGACCTGCTTTTCCCATCTTTATTTGCACAAGAGAGATAAACAGTCTCTTTTATCTACTGGTTTATTATATATAATTAAGATGCAGAATTACAGAAACCTGATAAATTTGATATTGAAATATTAGATGTTGGAGGGAGAAATGTGTGATCCCATGTGCAAAATAATTATTATTTTAGAGCAAACCTCTACATGATAGGGTTCTTTACCCTAAAAAACAATATGGAGGGGCTTGTGTGCTCTGAATTTCATCCCAATTTGCTGCATGCTGACTTCCTCATGTAAGCAGGTCATTTTTGGCAAGGCTTGTGGAATATTTACCACTGTTTGTTCCACGGTGCTTCAAACTGGGACACCACCACAGTCCAAACAAGTGAGCTGTGCCTGCTGGCCATGGATCCAGCCCAGAGAGAGCCAGGAGCTGGCACTGGCAGTGATGGTATCCGCACAAGCCACATTTGGGAAGCAGTTAGGAGTCATTTTAATCATTGAGCACTTTCTGTTGGGTTCATTTAGTTCCAAGCTGTGTAATTACAGCCTCATTATTTTTCTTTTTACAATGAAGACAAGCCTGCAAGCCAGGCAGAATAATTTCTTCTGCTACTGTTGCCAAGATATGATAGCACATCTACGCCATAAGGAATTTGTCATGGTATCAGTTTTATTAATGGTAAATAATGACTCTTCAGTTAAGCAACATCTTCACATCAGCTAGTGCCTAACCATAAAACACTAAGCAAATTTGAAACCCTACAGACAGGTAATTGAGTTGAGATTCCCAGTGCCCAGCATGTTTCTTGCTGACCAGCATGTGTCAAGTTTTCCAGGTTATTTTTTTTCACTGAAATTAATACCCAGCTACAATCAGACTTTAATTTTAAAACCACAAAAGCTCATCTAAAAATAAGACATCAAAGTTCCCGTGGCAGTAAACAGAGGCCAGGACTAAGGGAAGGGTGGTAGATCAGGTATCAGGGAGTAATTCATCCTGTCTGTTCACCTTCACTGGCTGGAGGGAGAACTCAGTTCTTGCAGGGATATTTCCCAGCCAGAACTCACTGTTAGTGTGGCATACACTGAAACACACAGGGACATTGCTGTGATGGATCTTGCATCAAATTGTTTGAAGATACAAAATACATGTTTGGAAGAAAAAAGCTTTGAAAAGAAAATATGCACTAGAATTGTACTGTGGGCCTGTCCAGGCATTGGGTTCTGCACAAGCCCTGAAAAACAAGGTAGGAAATACAGTTATACCAGCACACCTTTTAATTAAAAATTTTAAGTTATCCTGTAGAGTCTGAAGAAATTTCTGCCATTATCTCAAAAAACCCCAACAAATTCAGAACTAAGCTGTTATTTGTACCAGGGGGAAATGACTCTGCCACAGAGACACCTGGACCCGTCAGGCTGTGTGAGCACTGTGACCTGCTTTGGTTTCCTACAGCCACGCTCAGGTTGGCAGGAACACAACACGCACAACGTGTGCTGTAAAACAACTGCATGCATCTGCAGCTCAGCTTTCCCCACTGTGCTCTGCAGCAGGAAGCTGGTTGTAAGATCCCCTGATAAACCAACACTCAGCCCTCAGTTCTTGCCCTTCCTTCCCTTCCAGGATTAAGATTGTGGCTGTTTCTGCCCCCAGTGCACGTGGACGCTGTGAATGCTGAGCCTTGTCAGCCTTGCCCTGCACTGCCTTCTGCAAACCACTTGATTTACACCGTCCTGGGCAACAGCTCTATGGAAGCCAGAGATGTGACTAGCATGGCATTGTATTATTAGACTTCCCCAGTGCACTTTTACTTCTAAATCATCTGGGATGGGAAAAACAGTTAGATAAAGAAGAATGTCATGACTCATTCCCCAATGCCACGGAGGTTCAGAACAACCAGAGAAGAGTTAACAGCACAGCCACCCCCCAGTAGTATTTCAGAGTTTCTAAATACAGAGTTCCTTTCTGAGCTGGATGCCCATTTTGGTTATCTTAAAAGTATTTCTGGAACTCTTGGCCAACTTTAAACAAACAAACAGGGAGAAATATTTGTGAAGATAACACGGCTGAGAGTGTTTGGTTACTGAGTCTCTCTAAGTTTAAGGTTTTAGTTTTTAGATTATTTCTTTAAAGCTTGTGAATAGAAGAAAAAAGTGCTCTGGAGATGTTAAATCACACAACCATCCCAGCTATGGCTTTGGAATAACAATCATTCAACTTAGCAAATATCAAACGTGGGAAGGGATTTATCTGACGCATCTATATGATCATGTGAACTCCTTTCTCAAGGAGAAACAGTCTCAGCTGGAGACACAAGAGGAAGGAACTGTTTTGCCTTCTTTAAAAAATACAACAACACAAGCAACTGTAACATGCTCAAAGCTTCCTGGCACAAATGCAAAAATGCAACATCTGAAATGTCAGCTGGTACGCTGGGAGGATTTACATGATTTAAAAGATTTATGAGAAAGAACTATTTCACCGGCTCCAGAGCATCTTGGAAAGCAGCAGTGGGGGGGACAATGGTAAAGAAGGGGGAAAAATCTCCAGCTAAGAGAAATTATCATGGCCAGTATGATTCTGTATTGCTCTTTTTAGTGCAAGAAAAAAAATTGGGTCAGGCACTCATAGGATTTTAAGCTGCATTTAAAGATGAATGAACGGAGTCTGCCATGAGTCTGGGATATGCCCATTTTCTCATATTGCATATTGACTCACATAGTCCTGTGGCTCACCTAAAGCCACACAACTCATTGCTGCTGAAGGCAGGATTAAGTCAAGAAATTCCTGACTTTTCCTCCCACTGTTGTTTCACTGGAAGCTGTTCTGCTGATACACAAAGTCTGGCCAGCTGGATTTCAGTGCAGGCTCTCAGGGGAGAGATGGGGTCACAGAGACAGGGGAAATAAATCCTGCCTTAATAAAAAGATAATATATCAAGCAAGGAAAAGGCATGAAACCATTTGAAACTATAAACTCTGCAACATTTATAAGTGTGCTTTGGCAATGCTCAAGCGGAAGGTTTGCTTGCTTTGTGGCCACCCTCTCCTGAAGTGGGTACTTAAGAGCCTGAGCAATGTCCTGAACAGCCTGAGGTGCTCCAGCACCAAAGTGAGCCCAGCTCAGCTCTGCCAGGGGAGCAGGGGGCGCTGAGCAGGGATGGGGAAGGCGCCAGCTCCAGCAATGCCTCAGGCTCCAGGGCTCCTCCTGGGACAGGCACAGCTCACATCAGCACAGGGCTGGGGCTGATCCAACAGTGCCAGCCCCATCTGGGTCAGATCCTGCACCCCTGGGGGCCCTGTGCTGCTTGCAGGGTACCACATTCACCTATCATGAAACTGCTCACTTCCTCCTCCTTTTTACCAGCCATCTGTTGCTAGTGCCTTCCATGGTTCATTCACAGATGTCACTGCAGATCTTTTGTGCAAAATATTCCTTCCAATCTATCTCTGTTTATGTTTTATTGCTACGGGTTTTTTTATATAAGCTTTTATTTAATTTTATTTAAATACTTTTCAATACATTTAAGTTTCATGAATGCTTCCATAAACAATGAGATGAAAGAGCTCAGTAATATCATTCCAGGGTATTAGATTAAGGTGAACATTTTTCTCCGTCTGTTTCACCAATAACCTAAACTAATGCAGTTTCCAGACCAGAGCACATGATCTTAAGTGAACTGAAGAGAGTGAAAAGGTCTCTGGTGACATATAAAGACTTAGAGGAGATTGAACAAAGGTGTCCAATAAAATAAATTTCTGGCCAAACAGAACTGGAAAGACACAGAGATTACAATTCCTTCTATCATAACAGCAGTGACTCATACAGTTCCATAGTCACTTGGGGTGAAAAAGAAAACAGTTACTCAATCTCTCAGGGATTTAGACACAGAAGAATATATTATGCAAGTTTTAGCTGCGTTACTAATGGCCTTGAAGCACACAACTCTACTATGACTCTCACTCAGCTCAACAGATCACAAATAAGATGACTCACGTATCCATGACATGATAGGAAAATAGAGAGCCTAAGAAGTGCAGAGGCAGGTGCTAATACAGTCACAGAGCACGCAGTCAAGGGAAGAAGAGATTTATAAAATCAGGAGCAAAGGACTGCAGAGAAATCAGCTCATGCATTTGGAGACTCGAGGGCATGGACTGGGTTGGTTTTTCTTGGTGTCACACCAGGAGGCTGTGATGTGAAGGCAGGCTGTGTGCAGAGAGGAGCCAGGCCCCTGGGGACACTCACCTGTGTGTCCCCAGGCAATGGCAGCAGAGCTGGCCCTGGTGTCTGCGTGCACAGCACACAGGGAGATCACACACCACTGAAACTCATCCACAAACTTTACAATATTTATACTTGGCAGGACTTCCTCCCCTGCTGTGCATTGTGATTTTGTAGAAGCTGTTAACTCTGATTGTTTAAAGACTAATTAAACCCACTGGTGGTGCCAGCCATAGCAGTGTTTTGCCCATTATCTCATGACTTACCTCCTCATGGATGAGGGCTTTGACAGCTGTTCTCAAAGCACTGGTTAAAAGCTGATCAAATTCTGGACAAACAGCTGGAAAAACAGTTGTTCCAAGAAAACTGCAACTCTTTATGCGCAGGAGCTCAAATCATAGCACAGATGTAAATGCAGCTTAAAGCTAAATACTTTACAGAAGCCAAATAATTAGGAGGATTAAATTAGAAAGGTGATGCCAATACATCTAGATTTGGAAGTTTATGCAGGTCAGAGCACAGTAAGATGTTTAGACCTGCACATGAGTCAAGCCAATGCTATTGTAGAAACACAGACAATGTCTGATTATAATTTTTTAATTTTTACAGACAGTTTGGCACAGCCATTGCAAGTTGCAGTTCCCATTGCCTGACTGAAAGGTTCTGGATGGTCAAAGGATTATTCAATTATAATGTGTCTCTGTGATCTATTACCTGAAAAAACACAGCCCATGCAAAGCAGGAACTCTCACATACTCAGGGAAAGATGAGGAAAAATTCTGCGTTTTTGTTATCACAGAAAGGAGACCCTTGAGAGTAACAAGAATAGCACTAACGCACAAGCTTGAGTGACAATTTTTTATGAGCTCAGTTGCACAAAGGAACTGCAGAGAACTGCTTTCAAATGACTAAATCTGACACATTTCCTTTAAATATTACCTAATTCCAAGGGGTTTATTCTAGGCATTTCAGCTCACATATGTATGGGATGTAATGTATAGATACAGAAGGGATGCACCATTTCTTTCTGCTGTCAGAGCTGATTAGCAAACCAGAGCAGGGTATTTTTGTACAAACCAGGATAACCTCCTGCCACATCCTGTCTCGTTCCCACAGCTGACAGTCCTTCATCCTTATCTCCTGTTAAACATGTAGGGGTTTAGGTGATGTGATGCAGAATCAGAGGGGGTTTATGCTGGGAAGTAAAATGAGCACTTGGAAATCTCTTGTTACGTGGACAGTGGAAGGAAAAAGCTTTTTATCTGCATCCTTTCTCTGTGCCCAGCATAACCCAGTGAAGGATCACCAGTACTTAACAAAACTATTTGTCTCATAAATTTCCTGAGAAAAAAACACTTGTAGGTTCAAGATTTAGATGAGTTTCATCGCTGCATTACTAATACACAATATTCCAAAGTATTTGAGTTATTTGCCCAGGATTACTGGGAACACAGAATTTGTGATTGTGCCTTTATTCTGCATATATTCACTGGAACAAACAGTGAGGGAGCAGGGATATGGCAAAAGCCTTCTTAGAGATCCAGCTGGTGCAAGCAGAAGGGTAATAAAAATACATCAGCAATAAAGTAAAGGCTCATCTATTATCTGAAAGAAGCACAGTTGCAATGATTTATGGAGTGACCTTTTTCTGAAAGAAGCCTGTATGTCTTCATGAATAAGACTGATTGCAAGAGATGATACTGTTAACACAGTGTTCATATATTCTGAGTGTTAAAACTGCTGTGGAAAATAAGTGGCAGGTTTACTGGATGCTCTTTGTCATTTCTTGGCAATTTTAGATGGCAGTAAAGCAGTCATTCTCATTATTAGTGCCTTTCTGTGATGGAAGCAGTTTTTTTTTGGACAGGGACTGTGTGAAGGGTCTGACAGAGTGTAAAATGATGTGCAATAGCTGGAGCTGTTATAGCCAGAAAATATCCTGTAACCCCAGCTGGTCAGTTCTGCCCCTGCCCTGTGATATTGTGCAACACTAATGCCAATTAAAACCCATGCAAACTGCTTTCCTAAACCTCTGTGCAAACTTTTGTCAAATCCTTGTGCTGTTACATCATCACAGCCAACTCTCATCCCTTTCACTTGCTCCCAGACTTTAGTGAGGAGGAGTGAAATCACTCAGCTGTCCCTCCCCAACTCCTCCAGGCTGCAGCCTGTGCAGTGTGCTGGGGATCCAGACCCAGCACTGTGCTCTGGGCAGCTGCAAAACAACATCTCCTTCCACCTGGCTCCTCCACCTTCCTCTTCTCCCACGTTAAAGGAGCCCACCTGCAGCTTTTGCAGCTGTGCACCTTCCAAGTATGAACTGAGCCAGGTGTGAAACTGCGGCACAAGTGTCACCTTGAGAAACCCCACCTGTGAAAAGCTCCTGAGCTTTCCCACTTCCATCCAGAGTTGTGTTTAACCTACAGGCCAATTTCATGGACAGTGCTCAGTAAGTCATAAAGGAAAAGAGAGGCAGCAAAATGGTATTAGGAAAAAGTTCTTCATCCCAAAGGACAGGCTGGGACAGGCTCCACAGGACAGTGATCCCTGCCCCAAGCCTGCCAGAGTTCAAGGACTGTTTGGACAACACTCTCAGGCACATGGTGGGATTGCTGGGCTGTCCATGCATGGCTGCGAGCTGGGCTCCATGATCCTGATAGATCTGTCCCAGCCTGGGACATTCTGTGATGTGAGTGCTGGGATTCTCGGGGCTGTGAGCTGGGCTCCATGATCATGATGGATCTGTCCTAACCTGGAACATTTCTGTGTGATGTGAGTTCTGGGCCACAAGCACTTGTGTGTGTTACCACGATCGCTCAAGAGTGGGAATGAGTTACACATTCTGCCAGGCTCAAACAGCTTCGAGAGGCTGGGCAGGTCCCTGGCGCCCTGGCAGGGCAGGTGACAGCAGCGCCACCAGCCCCCGCGGCCATTGCACGCACCACGGAGCAAACAGGCTCGACAACAAGTGACAGAAGTGGCTCCTTTCCCCGGGCATCCCGCTGGTGGCGGTGCCGCCGGTGAGTCACGGTGACGCGGTGTCACTCCCCGGGCCGTGCCGTCTGTCACCGCGCCGGGCGCGCCCCGTGGGCTCGGGGTTACCCGGGGCACGACCCGCGCCAAGGCGCCCTGCGGGGTGCTGGTGCCCAGGGGAAGGGAAAGGCGCTGTGCTGTGTCACAGCGCCGGGCGGGGCGGTGCCAGCCCGGTGCCAGCCCGGTACAGGCCCGGTGCCCGTCACCCCCGCTGCTGCCATGACAACGGCTGCGCGCCCCGGCACCGCGAGCGCCCCCAGCGGCCGCGGGCCGCTATGGAACTCTACCGGCCGGCTTCACTCATTGGCTGTCAGGCTGTAGGAACCGCCCACTCACTGCCCTTTTGACCAATCAGCGTCCTCCATTCCCCACGGCGAAGGCGGAAGCAGTGTTGATAAACAATATCGCCCCGCCCCTGCCCTCGCTGACCCTCCCGCTCCTCCCCCTGGCGCCCGGCTGCATCGCGCCTTCTCATTGGCGGGCGGCCGTCCCCGCGCTGGGAAGCAGCCAATGAGCGGCGGCGGCGGCGGCTCGGGGCGGAGCCCGGCTGGGGCCGCCCCCGGCCGCGGGCAGTGGGCGGAAGCAGGAAGCGGCGGAGGGCGGCGGCGGCGCCATGGGGGCCGTGCTCGGGGTCTGCTCGCTGGCCAGCTGGGTGAGTGCGGGCTCCGCTCCCGCCCCGAGCCTCCCCTCACACCCCGAACCTCCCCTCACACCCCGGGGAGCGCGGCCGGCCCGCAGCGGCGCTTCCGCTGGCGGCACGGAGCGGGCCCGGGTGGGACCACGCTGAGCCCCGCGGGCGCCATCCCGGGCCCGCCGCAGCCGGGGCGGCTCCAGCCCCTCGGAGCGGAGCGGTGCCCGCCTGGAGCCGGCCCTGTCCTTGCCACAGCGGGCGGCTGGCGGACGGGCCCGCCCTGGCGAGGCCCCCCGGTAGCCCCGGCCGATACACGCGGTTATTTGCGGGTGTTGGCGAACGCGCTGACAGAAACCCCGATTAGCGGCTTATCTGCGCGGGCCGGGAGCGGATGTCTCTAAATGGGGCTCGGGTTTTCCTCTCGGTGTCGCCTAACGCGCAGGTGTCAGCTTCGAGGGGAATGCCCTTACTATTCCTGTCTGTGCCCTTCAGATTCCCTGTCTGTGCAGCGGGGCCTCGTGTTTGCTGTGCCGATGTTGCCCCAACAGCAAGAATTCGACAGTGACACGGCTCATCTATGCCTTCCTCCTCCTCCTCAGCACTGCACTTGCCTGCATCATGCTGGCACCAGGCATGGAAGAGCAGCTGAAAAAGGTATGGAGGGGCAAAATCTTTTTCTGACTGTCTTAAATGCCGTTACTTGTGCCGGTGACTATTGATTTTCTTTACTTGGAATGGATTATGTGTGAGAGACAAACACCCGAGTGTCCTTGCTCCTGAGTTGAGAGGCTGGGTGTGCTGAATGGCTTCTGGCTGAAACAGCAAATTCTGTGAATGTTCCTTTTTTAGTACATGCCTGGTCTCTGAAATCTGACCAGACCTGGAGACTGTCAGTTGTTATCTGAGGCCTGCTGCTGTGGTATCTTAATCTTCATGGGTGAAAAGTGTTGACATGGGGAGAGACAGATGATAATGAGGTCTGAGCACAAGGTCTTTTGTTCTCTGATCTCTCAGAAGTTTGTTGACTGAGAACCTTGGCTGTTACAGGACTTAGAAAATGTAATTGCAAATGCAGACATAAATTCACAATGGAATGTGAATTCACAAAGGAACGTGGATTTATCTTTCCCCAGATTCCTGGATTTTGTGACGATGGGCTCCACACCCAGATCCCCCACCTGGAGGGCTTTGTCAGCTGTGATGTGTTTGTGGGGTACAGAGCTGTCTATCGTGTCAGCTTTGCCATGGCCGTGTTCTTCTTCCTCCTGTCCCTGCTCATGATAGAAGTGAAGACCAGTAACGACCCCAGAGCTTCCATACACAATGGGTATGTGTGAGCCAGCTGGCTGCCCTTCCTTGCAGCTGCTTTCCTCCTTCCAGCTCCTCTGCTGAGCACAGTGCAGATTCCTGTGTGCATACACAGACAGCTTCAGCTTTCCTTTGGACCCAGTACAGAGTAGTGCTTTGGTCCCCTTAAAAGCTCCCTATTTGTGTAAGATGGTTGAGGGTGCCACTCTGAGGTGGGGTAACCAAAAGAGGAGTGCTCTGTGTTTTCATGGGGATGTCAGATTGCAGCTAGTTTATGTCTCCAACCTTGTGCTGCCTCTGGCACTCATTGGGTCACTCTCAAGGCCAGTCTGACTCAGCTATCAGAAACTGGTTTCTGATTTCCAATTTCCTGATTGAACTGAATTAGTTTTGGGCTGGATGACTGAATCATCATAGAGTCATTTAATTGGAAAGGGATCTTTGGAGTGCATAGAATCCTAAAATTACAGAATGGTAAGACCATCCACTTCCCTGCTGTGGGCAGGGGCACTTTCCACTGGCCCAGGTGGCTCAGAGCCCCATCCAGGCCTGGCCTTGAGCACTTCCAGGGATGGGAAGTCCCCAACCTCCCTGGTCAGCAGGATCACATGATCCAAAGCCCTGGTTGGAGCAGGACCAAGCTGCTTACAGATCATGTCAGAGCACATGACTGCTGTGTGGGAACTGACTCTGTGTGGAGTAAGACCAATATTTATTGGTTATTCATTTATTTCTATCTTCTTTTAAAGGTTCTGGTTCTTCAAAATAGCTGCCATCGTGGCTATCATGGTTGGAGCATTTTATATCCCTGAAGGGCCTTTCACAAGAGGTACAGTTGATGTTCATCATGGAATTCTGACTTGTATAAGCTCAAACCTTGTCATAGATTAATTGGCAATAGTGAAAGTTTTTTGTAGAAGATACAGTTTCTGCCCATTTTTGTTGGAGTACCTTGGTCCATCCGGTATTTTAGTGGCCAGCTGAAGTTATGGCAATAAAAAATCCCTTTTCAACCTAATAGGTTTTGGTTATTAATAATTTTTTACTTCATGAGACAGCCACTGCTGAGCTGATCTTCTGACACTAGACTGGGGGCAACTTGGAACACTGACAAATGCTAAATACTTCCCTAGAATCTCTGAGAAATCTGTGTGGGAAACCTCTACTGTCTGGCTGCATCAGAGGAACTTGAAAGGGTTGTTGACCCTCAAAGATATGTGGGATGATGACACTTAAGTACACAAAGATGCCACATGTTAGATGTTGCCTTGGGCTGAACATCCCCATGCTCAGCTTGACCAGCAGTGGCTGCATCCCTGAAGAGCTGGGACTCCTTCCATGCTCCTGTCAAATTGAGGTGATTAACAGCATCTGCATTTCTAATTACAGTTTCAGGTTTATTTCATGCTTTTTTTGTTTTTAAACAGAGGTAGCATGCACATGATGAAAGCTAACTTTTTTTTCTTGCACTCTTTTCTAGCTTGGTTTTGGATTGGTGTTTCTGGAGCCTTCTGCTTCATTCTTATCCAGTTGGTTCTACTTGTGGATTTTGCTCACTCTTGGAATGAGAGCTGGGTTGAGAAGATGGAAGAGGGGAATTCCAAATGCTGGTATGCAGGTAAGAATCTTAACCTGGAAAGGATTTGTTTGTACTGGCCAGTAGCCCACAGAATATCATTTACTGGTTTGCAGACATACCTAGAACTAAACTGCACAGTGTCCCTGAGTCACTGCTGTAAACTCCTGAAATAAATAGCAGCAATGTTTCCTTTTTTTTTGTTCAATAAAATGTGAGATATTTTAGGCTTGTGAGTAGCACATCTGACAGTCCTATTAAACCACACTTGCCTGGTTGGCAGGGTGTGCTCAGAGCCTGCTTCCCTTCAAGCCTGACTCTGCTGTGTCCCCAGGAGCTCAGTTGTGTCTGTGACAGTGGCTGCAGTGCCACACTGAGTGTGCCTTGGTGCCTGCTCCCCAGCTGCCCACTAATTACAAAGTGCTAATTGTTGTGGTTCTTAGCTCATAGCTAAGAGTGCTGCCACAGCATTTTGTGGCTTCTTACAAAGAACGGAGTGGAAACAAAAATGGGTGACCTCAAGCACAGGAATCCAGGGCAGGTAAATGTCCATGGGAAGTGTGCAAAAAGCACTCTCTCATTCTGCCACTGTGGCCTGATACCAGTTACACTAATTAAACTGCTGCTGAGAGGCAGGTCCTGTTCCCCTGATGGCAGCCCTGGCCTTGCTCTGAGCTATACTTAGTGAGCCCAAGCAGAAATTTAGCCATACCTTACAAAGATGCAGTCTCTAGTCTGGTTTTGTGATCCAGACTGCCAAGTGAGGAACAAAGAGTGTCTTATTGCAGTGTTAGCTGGATATTAAGCCATTTCAGATGTATTACTAAAACTATATGTGTAATGTAATTTTTTTTTCCTGCAGCTCTGTTGTCCTGTACGAGCCTGTTCTATGCCTTGTCCCTGGTTTTTGTCATTCTCTTCTATGTTTTCTACACAAAGCCTGATGCCTGTGCTGAGAACAAGTTCTTCATAAGCTTTAACATGATCCTGTGCATTACTGTCTCCATTGTTTCTATCCTTCCAAAAGTTCAGGTATTATTTTTCTCTTTTCTTCTGACATACCAAGCAGGGAAATGAGAAGGATGTAGTAGCAGTTCAGTCAGAGATAAGAACTTTTAAACTTGGCTATCATAGCTTTTGTAGTTAGGAACTAAAAAAAAAAATAAAATCTTGCTCTGAAAGCATTTTACTGCATAGTGACACGTTTTCTGAAGAGAGGCTTTTTTTAGCTAACATGGTTTTGGACTTTGTTTCCATGTGGAGTACTGCTGGCATGGTTTTAGTGGTGAAGGCCCTGGCAGGACAGAGGAATCTGTTAGGGAGTAGCAAAGTAGCTGGAGATTTATTTGCTTAATACTGTGCCTTTGAAATTAGGGGTAAACTTATTTAATATAAGAGGAAAGTTGCATGTCACTTGATTCTGAACTGGTATTGCTCAAATCACATGCTAGATTCACATCTAAAAAATTGTTTGAAAAGGTTGAGATTAACTCAGTTACAGCCTGTAACTGAGTCTTGGGCACAAAAAGAAAAGGATTTGGTTTGCTTTTTCTTTCTCTGTTTGAGTTGCTTTTTGCATAAATTATATAACTCCAAGGAATTTCTTCCAGTCTTTCAAACATAGAACAAAGGCCAATGCATTTCTACAGCAATGGTTTTCATGCTAGTAATGGTTTCATCTGTGGCAGTGGGGTAAAAGCATCCAGCTCTAGGTAAACCTTGCTCTTTTTGACCTTGGCTTCTGCTTTGGAACAGGAGCATCAGCCTCGCTCTGGCCTCCTCCAGTCCTCTGTCATCACACTCTACACCATGTACCTCACCTGGGCAGCCATGTCCAATGAGCCTGGTAAGCAACACTCTGTCTTGAGTCCCATATACTGGTGTGAAAGCAGAAGTCGATGGTTTTTACAGATCACTCTGTGGGAATTGCTGATCTGTTCAGATCAAATCCAGTGAAGCTGAAAACCTGACTTGACTGAAACCATCAAACTGCTTCTTTGCAGAACAAAACTGGAGTGTTGTAAGGGGGGAAAAGAAACAGTGTCAGGGCATTCTGATGTTATTTATTTATTATACCCTTGTCTAGCTCACAGGCAGGAAAAACATTGCAGGCAATTTCTGCCTCTGGAGAATTGAAGAGATCAGCAGTTAAAGGGAATGAAAAATTGCAAGCTTACTTGTCATCTTTTCTTGGCTACATGCTGGCATCTCTCTTATCTGCTTTGAAATCCCTTTCAGAAAGAAACTGTAACCCAAGTCTGCTGAACATCATCACCCAGATAGCTGCACCCACAGCTGTTCCAGCCAATGCCACTGTCCCTCCTGCCACTCCTGCTCCACCCAAGTCCCTGCAGTGGTGGGATGCCCAGAGTGTTGTTGGACTGGTTATCTTTGTCCTTTGCCTCTTGTATTCCAGGTAGGGTCTGCACTACTATCCAGTGATAAAGAATTGGGGTTTGCCTCCTTTGTTTGAATCTGGGTCTAGTGCAAAATGTACCTGCATTTATTCACATCCAGCTGCTGTCTCAGGCCTGAGACCAAATGTGGCTCATAAACCTGCATTTTGCTTTGTGCATGAGGGTAAGCCTTGTCAGCTCAATCCAGATAACAAAACAACATGTGTTACAAAATGATTGGAGGGATGGAGCACCTCTCCTATGGGGAAAGGCTGGGAGAACTGGGTTTGTTCAGCCTAGAGAAAGGAAGGCTTTGGGGTGACCTAATTATGGCTTTCCAGTGTCTGAAGGGAGCCTACAGGAACATAGAGACTTTTACATGGATTAAAACTGGGTGTGTAAGTTTAGATTAGATACTAGGAAAAAATCTTTACTGTGAGGGTGATGAGGCACTGGAATGGTTGTCCAGAGAAGTTGTGGGTACTCCATCCCTGGAAGTGTTCAAGGCCAGGCTGGATGGAGCTGTGAGCAACTTGGGTGTAGGTGTAATGTGCCCTACCCGCAGTAGGTGGATTGGAACAAGATAATCGTCAGGGTTCTTTCCAAACCACACCTTTCTATGATCTGGGACTAGGAATGCTGTTTAATGAAATTAACAAAAGCTTGGATAAAAACAGTTGGAGGAATTTCCTTATGCTTCCAAATGGATGATTTGCTAGTCCCAGACATTCACTGTGGTCAATTGTTTGCTTGATTATCAAACACAGCTGATGATAAAAGGAGTTGTTAACCAGGTCTCTGTTTGGGTTACACTGCAGCATCCGCTCCTCAAGTAACAGCCAGGTGAACAAGCTGACCCTGTCAGGCAGTGACACTGCCATCCTGGAGGACACTGTGGGGACAGGCAGTGGCACAGCTGAGGAGGGCGAGGTGCGCCGTGTCACGGACAATGAGAAGGATGGTGTCCAGTACAGCTACACCTTCTTCCACTTCATGCTCTTCCTCGCCTCTCTGTACATCATGATGACACTCACCAACTGGTACAGGTGAGAGCCACAGGGGAGCTGAGGGTTCTGTGTGGATGGGAGGCTGGTGAAGGGGCTGTCCCTGTGCCAGCTGCAGCAGAGCTGTGCCTTGTCAATTTAGCGTTACTCAGTTAAGGTGTGAGAAGGCAGCATGGCACAGTCAGCAGCTCTGGTTCCAGGGCACTACTGCAGAGCTGCAAGGGCAGGTGTGGCTGACATTCTTCAGCTGGAGGAGTAGCAGGAAGGATATACATGGAATTGGTTTCAGGTGGCCTCCTGCAAAATTTGTTAGAAGCCAGCCTGCTGTTAGTGGCTTTTCAACCTGGAGAAGATGTGCAGGGACAGCCATATGTGCTGCTTATCAGAGATGGGATGTCCCACATCTGTTGGAAACACTTGGGCATGCCCTCTGCTGCTGCAGCTCAGAACCACTGCTCCCAGGACATTGTATAAATTAGCAAATACTTCCTTGAACAGCATCATGAGCATGAGCAAGCAGGCTTGGAAACTGGGTTCCAAGAACCACAGCCTGTGATGGAGCCACAGGAAACTGCTGGCTTAGTTGTCTATGCTCTCACAAAGGGTCTTGATTGGAGTGCCCCAAAGGATTGCCCTCAATTCAGATCCATGAGAGGTACCAAGGAACAGGGGGAGGTGTTTTCTGTGTCTGCTAATGGACTTCTTTACTTTTTAGCCCTGATGCAGATTTCAAAACCATGACAAGTAAGTGGCCAGCCGTGTGGGTGAAGATGACCTCCAGCTGGGTTTGTCTGCTTCTCTATCTCTGGACCTTAGTGGCTCCTCTTGTCCTTACTAATAGAGACTTCAGTTAAGTTCCTGCACCTTCTGAGCTTACAACAGTGGGGAACTCTTTGCTGACAGCCAAAATTTCATTTATTGCTTTAGTTACTGTTTCTTATGTTGGTATTAAAATGCAGTTGGATAGACAGTTATGTATTGCATAATGCTTGATGCAACACCAAAATTATCAGTTATCTATTTTAACCTTTACCAGGGTTATATTATTACTGCTTTTTTAAAATTCACTACAGCTGTGTTGTCAAAGCACAAAATAATTTATCTATTCTGTCCAAAAGCCACAACCTTCTACTGAATAGAAGTTAACATTTAGTTAAATATGAAGTAATATATTTTAAAGAGCAATTATAATCAGCGTAATGCACTACTCTGCTCATGCTTCAGTTTCTGGAAGTGTAAGCCATGCTGCTTGATTTCTACATTCCACTGCTAAAGTTTATTTACAGGAAAAGTTTATTTAAATTACTTAACTTTCTGCTGTGGCAAAAAAGCACCCTTACTCCTCACCAAAAGAACAACTCTGAAGTTGAAAAACTGGTTAACACTCAATTCTTTTAAGACAAACTTGCCCTTTTTAAGAGGCAATTTCTATGGTAACTTCTTTTTTAGAATGTTTGCCAAATAGAGTGGTAAGTGTATGAGTAGCTTAATCAACTTTATGATTATGTTGGAAAATAGAGCTTATTGATTGATTGGTTTCAGTTGTCCAATATGCTTAATAGAAGTAACACACATGGAATTATTATTATTATTGGCTCTAAGGCATTTGCACTGTAAACTCATTTGAATAAAGCAAACTAACTGCTGAAAGTGGCCCAGCTCTGTTGAAGTGTTAAGAAGCAGCAGTTCCTTCTCCAGTGGAAAGTGCCACATGCAGTCTCCAGGTGGATGTGACTGGTTGTTTGTTCTGTGCAGTAAATACTAAGTGACAGATTTTTTTGAAACCAGCAGTATTTTGTGTGAGCCTCTAAGTCTGTGAGTGTCAAATCCTGTTCCTTGATGTTGCTCAGTTCAAGTAAACTTTTGTTTCCAGCAGAAAGCAAAACCTTTTGCTAATGCAGTGCTGTGGTGATTATGTGTAAATGTGGAACTTGTGTGTTGTTACTGACATTTACAATAAACTATCCCAACATGACACAAGACAAACATATTGAAAATATCAAATGAGCAGCTGTTACAATGTGTTTAATCACCCAGTCATGCATCATAAACTTACACATTTTTGACAACTTTGTATTATAAAATGCAATATAAAAATAAATTTTATCAAAATAAGATGTACACTTAATCACCCAACACCTCTAGGCTCACATATAACAGAAAGCAAAATTAATATTTGTATAAGACAATGATTAATTCAAGCCAAAATGGTATAAATTTAACAAAATGATACTTAAAGAGATTTAATGATACAAGATTTAACAAAAACATTACTTCAGCCAGTTCCTGAAAATACCTCAGGGCTCATAACATCCATTTACAAGAGTATAAATTCAAGTACTTGTATGTACAGTTTGCAGCTACCTCTTGTGCCACCTAATGCCAATGCAGTTCAAGTATCCTTCCTTATTATCTGTTGGATTTGGCAGGGATGGCTTATGTACTGGAAAAGGCATATATAAGCATGGAAAACAAAGTTATTTCAAGTGTGAAGAAGGAAAAAATTGGTTGTAGTGCTGTAAAAACAAAAAACCAAGCAACCCCCAAGCAAAAAAACTACCCCTCCTATAAGCTTTTCCTAGCTGTTCTCTTATCTTGCAGATAAGGAGATCCTATACATGACACAAATGTTTAATTTTCCAAACATGAGAAGTTCTGGGAACAAACTGATGTCTTTGCTACTAAGTGCTAAAGCTCAAAGAACAGTCTCAGCTCTGCAGCCAGGCACACATGAGCCAGAGCTGTGCTTGCTGTAGGACTTGCCAAGCACTGCCCTGAGAGACTTCAGGGTTAGAGACACACTCAGTGAAGCTGCAATTCCTGCCTCAGTTCTAAAGGCAAGGAACAGCAAATCAGAAATAACAGATCCTGATAAAGCCTGGCTTAGTTCAGCATCCTGGCATCCACTGCCCAGAAGCCAGCTTTAAGAAAAAGAAGTTCTGGAGGCACAAGACTGGCACTTTTCAGCATTGGCAGGTGTGGTGGTTTAACCCCAGCCAGCACCATGGCTGCTCACTCACACAGGGCTACACCAACTCCTGTGAAGAAAATTCTACCCCAGCCAAACCCAGCACAATCCTAGAACCATTCTTTATTCTTAGTGAGCAGAGGAAAGAAGAGGGTGAGGTGGATCTATTCTGCCTACTATTTAAGGCGTGCAAGAAAATATAAAAGTCTGAAAAAGGGCGAGTTTTGTAGAGGTTCCTCAGCCTTCTGCTGAGCACCACTAGGTTTATTTCTCTTTGAAGGACACTAAACTGAATTTTGAATATCCATCCTCCCTCTCTAATAGTTACATAAGGGCATGAAAGGAGCTGTTCCTACAGTCACTATAGCCCCACTTCTACCCCTGCAACACAATTAAGGAAAGATTATCAGTGAGGCCTTCATCTCTAGGTAAATTGATCCATTCTGGTTTTTTTCAATGGTACATTGTGACTGGAATTAAGAGACACTAAAACAACAGAGGCATCACTCTTCTAGCATTCAGCAGTGTGGGCAGCCACTGATCTGTCCAAGTCCTGGTGCTGCGTGCTACTGGCTTCTAGGTGGCAAAAAACTGAATTAATTTCTGCAAAACAGAGCATATTCTGGTCACAAAGGTGGAGCTGCCTAGCAGCTCTCTTTTACCTTAAGTAGATGAAAAGGATAGTTGGTTTTTTCCCTGCACTAAAGGTAATAGTTACAAAGAGGAGTTAAAATTGACTTGTAAAGGTAAGAAAAATGAGATGCTTTCACCGAGGAAAATTAATCTCTTCCCACCTTTAAAGTACATCTGTTCATATGATGAGTTTTCTGCTCCTATAGATTCTGAGCTGCCACACAGAAAAGAAAAAAAGCTTCATGGTTTTAACCTTTTCAGAACCCAGTCTCTTTCTACAATGTCAGGATGACAGGTATGGCATTTGCCACCCTTTAGTTCCAGGATGAGGTCTGCTGCCAGGTCAGAAAGTCATTACAGAAGTCTCCTTTTGGCAGAGCAGTCATGCTGCAAGGGGGCTAAGAGGAAGAAAGACATTCAAAACAGTTTGGCACTTTGAAAAATGAATGTCTGAGATCCTCAAGATAATTTAGTTTTATATTTACAGAAACGTAACTGGTGCCTATAATCACATTTGGCACTAAATCAAGATTTCCTCCAGAGAAAGTGCTCTAGTGATAAGTTTCCAATTAGAAGGGATGGTCTTTTCCACCAAAGAGAGAATTATTTCACTTTGAAGTAACAGACTGTGCTTTCCTTGTCCTCGTGAGGTTTCCTATGTCCACACCATTATAGTGCAGAAAAATGTGTGCAAAGAGTGTGCTGAGAGTTAAGTCAAGACCATTAAATAAAATGAACTTGGGGAGTGGGAACAGCTTATTCAGACACAGGTATCTTACCTGGTTTGACATCAATGTTAGTTCTGTCTCTAGACAAAGACCTAGAAGCACAGGCATACAAGTTATGAGTAAATATCACAGAGATGATTCAAGTCTAACTCCATACAGGAACATGACAACCAAAGACAAAAGAGGTCAACAAAGTTAAAAACCAAGTTTCACAGAAGAGCTGACAAGCACAGTGAACAAAATGCTACAATATCAGGAAATTTAGGAATGTGCTTTTAAAAAGCCTGTCTGCATTTGGCTTCACAGACTTAAAACTCAAATTTAGCCCACAGTAACAAGCTAAAGCAGCACCTTGCTGTCCTACATGAAGTATTGCCTTCTATACATCACATGCCAACTGCTACAAAACCTCCTCACACATCCTGGGTATGAGGTACTTACCCAATTCCTATCTCAAGCAGAAAAGAACTGTCAATGTGGGGAAGTGGCTGACACAGCTTTCTTTTATTTGGTCCTGAACCTCATTATTTGAGGCTGTTGTCCAATCAAAAGCCTTATTCAATGATCTGAAAAACGTGCTGTTTTCTGAAAATGAAGATTGCATCTGTTCTATAAACCTTGGTATAGATGTTATGGTAGTTAATCCATCAGTCACATTTCCTCCAACTGTGAAGAAGTTTAAGAGATGATCTCCATACATGAGTATTCATGACTAAATTTTGTTCTGTATAAATTTGAAATAAATATTCACTGAGATATTTCAGAAACACCAACTCACAATGTGAACCACATGACAGAGGACAGGCCAAATTAGACTTCTATGGTTTTAAGCAATCTTCACTACAGAATTATATTTTGCAGGGTTCAAAAGCCATTTACTTTCTTTCACCAGTCTTTCATTACTGGTGTTTGCAGAAGGGGAAGAGACCAGATAATCACAAAGCTCATAAATCATCCTCACTTTTCACCTGTGTGGGGTGAGGACAAGAAACTGTCAAAGCTTACCTATCTGCAATAATTTTTTTCCCTTTATCCTTAGAAAGAAGAGTCCAGTTTGCACCATTCACACAGAGGTTGATGAGCCTCAAGTCTAGAAAACTTGTGCTCTTTGCTTTTACCCTCCCTGAACTCTGCCCTGCCCCCATTGTGCCCTCTCCAGCTTCCTTTGGTTCTACAGTGTAAAGTGCCTCAGCAGTCTGTCCCCAAACTGCAGGTTTAGGAGTAAGGCAGAGTTCACAACATCACCTAGCAGAGCAGATCTTAACTGTGCCGGAAACAACTTCCCTCCTGTGGTTTGTTAGTAACAGTAATAGAGCTGAGGTTTCATCCCTCGCAGGGAATCATCACACTGCTTTTCATCAGCATCCCCACTCACTAGCAGGTCGTGGGGAGAGCTGTCACAGGGCAGCACCAGCTCTGAGAAATCATGCAGGAAATCCTCTTCAGAGGCCAGCAGCAGCTCGTTCCAGGCAGAGATGTCCAGCTTGCCTGCAGTACCACCATACTCCTCAGGAAGGATCACCGGAGGAATGTTTTGGTGAAGGGAATTCAGATCACAGCCATGAAGAAAAAACTGAAGGAGAAAGCAAAAGAGTTTTAAAAGTGCACATCAAACACTTTGCAGCAAACTGCTGGAACAGTCAGCTAACAAACTTATTTTGAGCTAAAGAACAACTTTAAGAAGTGATGTGTTCACGGGCAAGTGGCAGCACAGAACAGTGGGCAGGTACAGTGAGGCACACCAGTGAGAGAAGTCTTGAGACAAAATCCACACCTTGCGCAGATTAAATCCCAGCAAGAAAGACTGGACATGTGCCTGGGCTCAGCTTCCAGATTCAGTTCATCCCCAAGTTTGCTCATGGGATTTAAAGTACTTATCCTTGTGGGCAAAAAAAATCATCCTTGGCAACCACAGTCCTGTGGAGAGGACACTTGTGTCACACAGGACCCTTGCACAAGGGAAAAGAGCAAGGAAGGGGCAACACAGTTCTCCTGTGACACCACCTCATGAACTAAGTGCTACTGGGCCTAATAATCCAACCACAGGGATAATGTCCTGGATGGAGAGCATATGTACTAAAGTTCCACATTAATATTTTGCCAGTATTGAGTTCCTCAAAGTTTCTGTCTCACAGAATTTTACCAACAGGCATATTTTTTAAAATTTAAAACAGAAAAAAAAAATGGCACCAACATTTTTCTAACTGCCAAGTATTATAATTTTTCTTTTTTTTTTTTTACTTAAGAGTGGCCAAGCTAGGAACTTAAAAACATTAATATTAATGTTAAAATCACATAGATCCTTACCCTGTTTGCAATCTTTTCCTTCAGAAAAGGCTTGATGATTGCAAATATTCCTTTAAATATACGAGGCTCATTTATTATGTTAACAGCCTTTATTCGAATGGGGAATCCATCCTGAAGGGCAAAGAAGATTTTTATAATGCAGTTTAAAAAACATTTGCCATCTTTCTCTTTTTAAAATTTTCTGAGACTGACTGCCAGCACAACCCACTGGCTCCCTAACTTTAATTTGAGGTACCAACATAAACCAATACAGGAGAAATTCAACTTGTTATGGGATTTTTGCTGCAGAAATTTATTTGCAGAAATATTTTTCATAGGCAAATGTTCATGATCACCACTTAAGAACTCAGTGAGGTTTCTTTTCCTTATAACCAGCTCTACATATACAAATCAGTCAGTGCTTGCAGTGAAAAGCAGACAAGAGGCACTGCTGGAATATTTTTCTCCATAGGAACATCAGTGAATTACCTCATCTTTAC
Organism: Ammospiza caudacuta; assembly: GCF_027887145.1. Taxonomy (NCBI): domain Eukaryota; kingdom Metazoa; phylum Chordata; class Aves; order Passeriformes; family Passerellidae; genus Ammospiza; species Ammospiza caudacuta. Next base: position 11,044,396 of record NC_080607.1, read on the forward strand.
AGGAGCTGCAGCTCAATAACGTTGATGCAACACATTTATATTCCACCATCCTTTATGTCCTTCCCCAAATCCAGCTATTGTTTTGTGAATATATTCCAGTAGGAACAGCAGGACACCCATGACTTTATTTGTACAAATTAAATATGGGCTTACAGTTAAATGACACATTTATATCATAATGTAAAGGAGTGAGTTCTTATAAAGACCTTTCTTAACTCAGCAGCCTCATCTCCTACACTCTCCTGACTCACCCTATCCTTCCTGATCCCCACATGGATACAATAAAGGATGTAACCAGCTCAGGCCACAACAAAAGTAATGATGGAATGAACCCATTCAAGAGAAGTTTACTCATCTCACTCCCCCAGACTGTATCAACATCAAATGAAATCATCAGACCTTCAGCCACTTTGACCAGGCTACTCCTGAGTCCTTTCCCCTTCCCATTTTGTCCAGCTTCACTGTGTTTATACCCTTGCTCTAACCTGCTCTCCAACACTTTCCTTCCACACATCCAGGCAGAGCTGTTTTCATTATGTCTTTTGTGCTAAAGAAGCCTCTGCCTTCAGGGCATGGATGGAAATCCTCCTCAAATCACACCCATTCATAAGTCCCAAGTCCTCTTAACATTTTTGCAGCAGCACTTGAGCTGGAGCCTGCACTTGCCCCATGGCTGGCTCCATCTCAGCTGACAGGAACCATTTAAACACCAGGCCATTCCTCACTGTCTCATCCCTAACTGTAATTCTCTGCTCTCTTTCTTCATTACCACTATCCAGCAGAACTGCTTTTGTCTGTTCCAACTCAAAGTCTGCATTTCTAATGCAAATTTAGTTTTAGGTATGCAAAAGTCAAAAAAAGGGACAAGTGAGGTAAGTTGGCTGTTAGGGTGTGAGAAATTGGTTGGGCAGAGACTTGTTTAACTCTGCTAATGAAAGCCAAGATGATGACATTTGTGGTGACATAGTCAAGAACTCTACACACAGCAGTAGTCATTTACAATGCACAAGCTTATTTTCCCACCAGTTCAGGTCTTACCTGAAGAATTCCAATCACTTTTTTGGCTACAAAAGGACCAAAATGAGACGCCTTAGATAAGCTGACTCCTTTGTAGTCTGCCAGGATTACAATTCCATTCACCTGGGTCTCTTCGGACTGAATGAGTTTTTCTAAGGTTAAGTATATGGCACGAATGTTCTCAGTAATCGGATAATTACTGGGTGTCCATCTGTCTGAGGTTACAAGACAGGGATGGTAAGTTGGAGAGTGAAGATAAGCTAACAATACACATTCAAAAAAACTGATTTTCTGTTCTCTTGGACTCAAAAGTTACTCTGTTCTTTTGAGCCACAGTTCTAGTTCAGAGCAGCCTTTCTTAAGCAAGAGATAAATGGCAACTCATGTTTACTTCAGGGAGCAAAGGCAATGCTTTTAAGAACCCCGTTCTCCACCCAGCACAGCTCATTAAAAGCAGTTTCAGCTCAGAAAGAAGGCAGGTAAATGGAAAAGAGGAGAATGAATGGAGAGAAATTTACAGCAAGCCTGGCAGCACCAAAAGCACATGAAAAATTCTGATTATTTACACAGGAGTCAGAACTATAGGCTTTTCTCTCTGCTTACTGTAAAAACAAATTATGAGCTTCTAAGGGTAGGCCATCAGCCCTGTTTAAATTTGAGTGACTGCATAATAATTTTCCTTGAGAAATTATATTTCCTTGAAAATTTTCATCGACCCATTTCACTGCATTTTCATTTTGCCATGACCGCACTTATTGCTGACACAGGAAAAGGAACTGGAATAATGCTGGCTAAGGACCAGCATGTCCCTTCCCCAGTCAGCTTTTCAAATGTGAGAGAGCCCACAGACTCTGTGCAAGTCAGCACTGCTCAGAGCAGAGCAGGGACAGGCTTTTGGCCCAGACACACCTCGAGGACAGGGCACAGACACACTCAGGGCTGGGTACCTGGGCGGATGCACACGACGTGACGTCCCTGCGGGTCCCGGTGAGGCAGCACAGTGACAAAGCCTGACTCCAGGACAGGCTTTATTGCAGATGGCTTCAGGTTACTGAACACCTCTGGCCAGGTCCTCCTGCAGGTGTGGTAGTTCACCAGGAGCTGAAGAGCTCGGTCGTAATCAAACTTCCTGGCTCGGAGGAACCTCAGCAAAAAACCATCGTCCAGGCAGGTGCCCAGGGAGGGATAGTCCTTGCACACCATGTCCCTGAGGGCCTGCACGTCACGGAGCCTCCACTCAGGCTTCTCCTGCAGCTCCTCCCGGGCTTTGGTAACAAGATCAGGAGACAGGGTACACACATACTTTGGTCGGTCTGGCAGGAGCTCACTGTCTGATGGAGACCCTGCTGACGGACTTGTCCTGGTGCAGTCGCTGTCTCCTGACATAATGCAGCAGGAATCTGTCAAAAAACAAGTGCTGCACGTGACAAATAAACCCACAGACTTACAGCCACAGTGACTGTTCACATATTTATTATCTTCTGTACTCCCTGTTTCCTAACTGAAGACACTTCCTTTCCAAGAATCAGCACTACAGCCAAGGCACAAGGTTAATTTTAATTCTCCTACCAGGATTAGAAAGTGCAAGTTACTCTAATCTCTTTATCCTACCTAGCAGGTAGAGTGCTACCTTGGAAGAAACCTAACCAATTAAAGTTAAAACACAGAATGACACAGCTTCACTGCAAAACACAGAATTTAATTTGCTTTAACGTTTACTCCCTATGTCCAGTTGAAATCTAAAGCAAAGATCCCAGTTTGTCATGATTCTCACATTTGGTCGAATTACACCCTCTTCTAAGAAGCTCCCCAGAAGCTCCCCCCTCTAAGCCCAGACACAGCCAGGTATTTTCCTTAACTTCTCTGGCAAACACACGCACTTACCAACACCTCTGCCCAAGGGAATGTTCTGAGCAATTCAGGAGGAGCAGCACTCAGGAATACAAGAAATGGCTGCAGTGCACAGACTGGATGAGCAGGTAAGAAATTGCAGACTCTTATGCCAGCACTGCATGGATACTGAGGCTAGTTTAATCTAGTTTTAACTTTTCAGTGTGATGTCAGTATGTCTGATCTGTGAGCTGGAATTCCAAATCCAGTCACAAGTGGACAGAGATGAGTAAAAATTAGAAAATCACGAGCCTGCCATAATCCCTCCAGCTGGACCCGGGGCTGGCAGCGAAACACGGCTTTATTTTGCTGAGCTGTTGGCACTCAGTCACCCACAGCACATCACACGGAACTGGTGCCACAGGGACACTTGTCACCAAAGCCGCCCTCCTCCTGCACTGACAGAGCCCTCAGTGCCCCGCTCACCTTCCCCAGCTGCTCGGACGGCACGGGCACCGCTCCCAGGGAGCGATGTACCCGGGGCTCAGCCTGGGCTGGGCAGCGCCAACCCCGCCGGAGACGGGCACAGGGGCGAGGGGGCTGCCAGGGACCGCAAAGCTCCCGGGCCCGCACCGACCCGTACTGGAGCTCCGGGGCCCGCAGCCCGCCCGTACCGGAGCTCCCGGGTCCACAGCCCGCCCCTACCGGAGCTCCCGGGCCCGCAGCTCCTGGGCCCATAGCCCGACCGTACCGGAGATCCGGGGCCCCGCAGCACCCGGCCCCACAGCCCGCCCGTACCGGAGCTCCCAGACTCCGCGCCCGCCCGTACCGCAGCTCCCGGCCCCGCACCCGCCCGCACCGGAGCTCCCAAACTCCGCACCCGCCCGTACCGCAGCTCCCAGACTCCGCACCCGCCCGTACCGCAGCTCCCGGCCCCGCAGCCTGCCCGTACCGCAGCCCCCGGCCCCGCACCCGCCCGTACCGCAGCTCCCGGCCCCGCACCCGCCCGTACCGCAGCTCCCGGCCCCGCAGCCTGCCCGTACCGCAGCTCCCGGCCCCGCAGCCTGCCCGTACCGCAGCTCCCGCGGAGCAGCCGCGTCCCGGCCCCGCCGCCCCGGAACGGCCCCGGCCGCTCGGAAATGACGCGCGGGCCGCGCCTGCGCCATGGCCCCGGGGCGGGCCCGCGGCCTCGGCGGGGCCCAGAGGCTCCCGGGGAGCCGGCACCGGTGCGGTTCGGCCCGGGCCCGAAATCGGGGCTGCCTCTGTGTCTGGCGGCTGCTCCGGGCAGGGAGAGGGGGGGCCCGGGGACGCTCCCCGAAGGCACACCTGTCCTTCAGTGCTACCTCATCCTCTGCGACATCGGCAGCCACTGCCTCCAGCCGAAGGCAGAATTTTATATATATATATATATATATATATACACATACACATACATACATATATATATATATATATATATATACACAAATACATATATGTAAATAAAATATATATTTTATAAATCACATTTTATAAATACATTTTACACTTGTAAAATACATTTTATATGTATAGAATGTATTATGTATGAAATACACTTTTATTATGTATATATATACATATGTATGTATACATATACATTTAAATACACTTGCATGTACGCTTACATGTACATATGGATAAATGTATGTTATGTGAGTATATAATATATAATATTGTTATATAATATATGTAATTATATAACACAGCAAGTATATTGACGTATATAATCTATAGATCATATACTAATTATATTTAATATAATCACATATATAAAATACATTTTATTTTTAGATGTATACATATACATATATACATACATATACACACACACACATATATATATATGAATACATATATACAAACCAAATATATCCTATATATTTTCTATACAAATACGTATCCCAGGGCCTGTCCCTGGCAGCCTGAGCCGGTGTGGGATCACTGACCAGAGTTAGGGCAGCCTCGGTGCAGGCTCCAGGCAAGCACAGCTGGATGGAAACAGGGCCTGAGAGATGTCCTGGCTGTATCTTGGATTTAAACCACAACAGAAGGACTAAATGTTAATAAAAGGAGAATTTTGGGGTAGTTTGGCTTTGGTTTGCTTTTTGACAGGGCAGAAAACCATATTATCCCACAGGAGGTGATGCCTGGCCTGTCTGCATGGAATTTGTAATAAAAAGCTGGTCCCTCCCAGGTTTGCTGCATTACAAAGGGCTCACGGGGAGCGCTGGGGAGGGGAATGCCACGTTTAACCCCAGAGCTGAAGGGATGCAGAGGCTGATTGTAAAGGGCTCAGCATCCTGCAGGGTGGTTTCTGTCTCCTCTCTCGCTGCAAGCCGCGTTCTCAGCCAGGAGAGGGAGTCGAGGATAGCTGGACAAAGAGTGGGAGCCCCAGGAGCCCACAGTGGGAATCAGGGCCCTTCTGCAGTTTACAAGGTTCAGCTCTCATTTGTTTCTCTGCCAAGGGGTCACCCTTCCAAAGCAGAAAATGTTTCAGTGCTGCTGTACCTGGTCAGAGTGATGCCAGCATGGAAACAAATGGAGTGTGTCACCGGTGTCACCTGCACAGAGCTGTTCCAGGGAAGGGGAGCACATTCATTCCAGCCTGTGCTCATGGTGAAAACCCAGACTGTGACAGTGTTCACAGGGGTCTGAGAATGAGGGAAGAGACGAGGATCTGACTCCTTGTTTCAGAAGGCTGTTTTATTATTTTATGATATATATTATATTAAAACTATACTAAAACAATAGAAGAAAGGATTTAATCAGAAGGCTAGCAAGGAATAGAAAAAGAAAGAATGATAACAAAGGCTTGTGTCTCAGACAGAGAGTCTGAGCCAGCTCACTGTGATTGGCCATTAATTAGAAACAGCCACATGAGACCAATCACAGATGCACCAGTTGCATTCCACAGCAGCAGATAACCATTGTTTATATTTTGTTCCTGAGGCCTCTCCGTTTCTCAGGAGAAAAAGTCCTAAGGAAAGGATTTTCCATAAAATGTGTCTGTGACACCAGATCTGGGTGCAACCTGGCAAGCTGGGTCCAGTTTGGATCTGAGTAAACTGGGCCTGTTTGTGATGTTGCTCCGTGCCTTTTCCAGCAGATTTGTGGGATAAATGAGGTTGGAAGGGGCCTCAGGAGGACAAGAGATTTTGCATTGTTCCTATTTGTATTCATACAGCTCCTGGGCACAGAGACATGACAGAAGCAGCCAGGTGGGACCTGGAGTCCCAGGGGTGTGCTGTGGACATGGATCTGTGGCCTCCCAGCTGAAGGCATGACAGAATTACCTGGATCACCTGATCCACCTAATTGCTGATCTGAGAAAAGGCTTCAAAACACCAAACAGCTGGGAAGTACTGGAGCTGCAAACAGGAATTTATGCTAAAGGTTGCAAAATCTGCTTGGAATTTGCACCTCTCAAACAAGGGAGGAAAATTCAGCTGGGAGGTGACAGTTCCAGTCCTGACTGGTTAATGGCTGCTGCAACAGGGTGTTAGGAGTGAGCAGGGATGTTTGAAAGGAGTAGTAACATGTGAATGAAGCTCTGTTTTGGGGAACAAGGAGGGCAGGAAATAAGGGAGAATCAGTAAAAATCAATTGAGAGATTTGGACAATAAAATTAGAATAAGAGCAAGAGCCTTAGGCAGGTGAGAGAGAATGATGAAGGAAAGTAGAAATGAGGATATTGCACAGTGAGGAAGAGCTGGAATATAATGAGTGGAATATAATCTGGGGATTGCCCCCAAATGAAGTGACTGCCTTACCTCAGCTTTTTTATGTGGAGAATGTTGAACTCATGGAGAGCAGTGGGTGGTGAATGGAAGTGAGGGGGTTCAAGCATCAAGCCAAGTTGTTGGGGGAGTTTGAAAATGCTGGCACAGGAAATCACAGGAACTGTAGCAAGAGCTTCTGTAATTTGCTCTTCCTGGTGCTGGCATCCTGTGACTAGAAACCAGTAAAGGCAGAACCTGTCTATAAGGAAGTAAAAGCTAAAAACTGAAAACAAACATCTAGGAACTGACAGTCCCAGGAGATGTGATAGCTGTAGCCTGAATTTAGATTCTCCTTCCTAGGAAGGAGAGTTTAGTCCTTGTCCACTGCATCAGAAGGGAGAAGGACCTGCTGCACTACATGGCCACAACCCTCCCCAACTGAGGGGGGATGAACCCCACCAACTGTGCCACTCCATCAGGTCCAAACCTGCATTCTTTGCAGGAATTTTTGTCAGGAGTTCTGTTGTGACCTTGAGAGCCACACCTGGAGCCCTGTGGGGAATCCAGCCCTTCTCATGTTCTTCTCTCCTATCACATCTGATTCATGCCTTTCTCAGCTCTCTGGGTGCTCCCATGCTCTGCCGTTGTGTTATAAATGAGTGGCTGTTGGTGTTGGTTGATATTTAATGAAGTCCATGTAATACTCTTCACTTATTTACTTATCCTATCCCAGTCTTAATACCCAGCCTGGGAAAGTTATCTTGGCTTCTTTAAGCTTTTCCACCATTAGCAATAAACGTTTTACAGTCTTGGCAAGCTGAGGCTGAAAAGCGAGAGCATGACTTCAAACAGCACTGCTCACAGAGAAGGCTTTAAACTGATATTAAACCACTAAACTGTGCAAACCTAACAGTCCTGTCATAAAGATAATCTGGGAGCAGTTCAGTCCAGGAGGGGCTCTGGTCCTTGGGTTGCAGGTGGAACATCTGGGCCCCACAAACTACAGAACATTTTTTGGGTAACAGCGTCAGAGCAGAGAGCCACTTGTGCTGCAGTGCTGGACAAGGTCTGTCTGAGTGCCAGGGCTCCCATCTCACACCTGAGCTGCTCCTCCTGCACCAGTGCAGCAGAATGGGAAGGGCTGGAGGGGAGCAGCAGTCCCTACAAATCACTCCGGGCAGGGCTGTGCCAGGCTCCAGACATGGTGCCTGCCTGTGATACAATCCTCTGTGCTCAGAGGATGGGATGACTAAGAAAATAACCCTTAAATTACCATCAATATTCCACTCAAAGCCTGGAAGTGTGCATCCTCCAGCACAGGCTTCCATGCCTGCTGTCACCCTGTGTGTGGTGGTGTGAGGAGGGGATCTCACAGATGGGAGCCTCAGCTGGGAGCAGCACACACTGGGCTGCAGGCGACCCTCCCTGCTCTGCTCATGCCCTCCCCAGGCACAGATGGCTCACCAGACCCACACACACAGCTATGGAAACAGGCATTGATGTGCAAATGCACACAAATCTGTAGCATCTGCTGCCAAAGCAGCTGCACACAGGCAGGCAGCACCACCCAGGCACACAAAGCTGTGCTAAGGTGCTGACAGACCCCCAGAACCCCAGTGTGTGGTGGGACACACATACACAGCCCAGGCTTTGGGGGAACACTTCCCCTCTCCTTGGCTTTACCAGCCTCAAGATGAGCAGTGTTTTTGCAAAAGCTTGCTGAGGAATGTGCTTGGCAGGACCTCTGAATGTTTTAAATATTACAGGATTTCTGCAGTTTAATTTTATAGAATCACAGAATAACTTAGGTTGGAAGGAACCTTTAAAGGTCATCTAGTCCAACGCCCAGTTTGCTCTGAGCTGAGCATTTCCTTTCACTGCTTTTCATCATGGAGAATGCTTTTTGGAAGGAGAGCAGCTGTCTCAGAGGCAGGATGGGTCTCTGACAGCCACTCTCTGAGAGTGGCTGTGATGGGGCTGCCCTGGGTCCCTGGAAGGATAACCCTTGAAAGGGGCTGTGATGGGGCTGCCCTGGGTCCCTGGCAGCTGCTCCTTGCAGCCCCTTCATGGCACAGGCTGCAGCTGTCAGAAACACTCAGGTTTGCTCCTGCAAGGAACCAGTTGGTAAATGGTGGAAGAATCCTTCCAGGGGCAGAATGAGGTTGGACTGGGTGCTCCAGCTCTTGGGGCTTTCAGCCTGGGGTTCATTAGAAGCCCATAAATCAGTGGGAAGGAGTGAAGCAGGTCTGGGTTTTAGAGTAACCCTTCAGTGATATCTTTGCACATCTTTGGGGTGAAGGAATTCAGCTGCATGGTGGACTGTGAGGAGAGGAGCTGCATGCAAGAAATAGTAGGATTTCAACAGAAAATTAACAGCCCTGGAAGCTGTTTCCAGTGCCTCCTCAACAGGAGTGCGGCACAGCAGGTCTCCTGTGTGCTCTCCCAGGTGAGAAAATGCCACTCTAATCCCACACCTCAGAATATTGTTAAGAGAGGGCTAAAACCCCCTCAGAAGCAAGGATCCCAATGGTTTATCTGTGCTGGAAGTGCTGTAGGTCTGAGTCAGGCATTCTGGGTTTGGCACTGAGGTTTCTCTTTGCTGCTTCTCCCTCAAGCTTTTTTCTCAGTGGCCAGTCCCTGCAAATCAGCTCTGAGTGGATTCCAGGATATGCTTGAGCCAGTGTGCTCCATGTCAGTGGTTAAGGGTAAGTAACCCATCAGCAGGATTAATTTAAAAGTGTTTTTAAGGCACAGTGGTGTTTTGGAGAGCCCTGGAAAGGAGCAGAGTATTATGGGTTACTTTATTGTAATGACTTTCCCTGTCAGTGAGGGGGAACATGTCCTGTTCCAGCCAGTGCTGACACCTGGCTTGGCAGCAGAGAGAGGAATTCCTGTCTGACTTGGGATGCTGTCTGTGCTGGGTGTCTGTCCAGGCATTCCCTCAGGCAGCTCTTGTGCTGTTTCTTGCACCCAGAGCAGTTTCTAGGAGGAGCCGGGGAATCACAACAGCTCCCCCAAACCCCTCATCTGCTGTGGGGTCCCCCAGGCTCACAAGGGGTCCCTGGTCTTTGTGAATCCATGGGGTCCCAAGGGATGCAGGTTCCAGCCAGGCAGAGCCACCAGATGGGAGGGCTGGAGTGGAGACAGAGCCCAGGGCTTTGTGTAACCCAGGAATAACCCCAGGTTAGGGTTCCCTCGGGCCTCTGGAAGGTTTTGGTCACCATCAGACAAGCCTGGCATCACTCCAGACCCAAAGCCAGAGTAAACCTAGGAAATGCAGTTCCCAAACCACCTTCTATCCCAGACCTGGGTTAGCCTCAGAGCTCTTCTCCCCTGGGTTTGAACTGGGAGCACTCTTGGTCCCAGCAGCCTCTTCCCTCTCACAGGACACTGAACTGCAGGTTGTGACTGCAGGGTTGTTTGTGCCAAGCTCTCCTGCTCGCTCTCACATAACGAAACTGACAATATATTGCCATTTTTATTGGCCTGGCTGGCAATTTTTCAGGTGCTAGGTGTGTTTATGATTGTCAGGGTCACACCTCACTTTGGAATGGGGAGAGGGATTTTAGACATACCCACACCTTACCATCCCTCCTGCAGCCTCTCTGAGGGATTTTAGACATACCCACACCTTGCCATTCCTCCTGCAGCCTCTCTGAGTGGAAAGGACTGTGCAGTGTGTGGCTTGAGCTCCCCAGCTGCTTGGTGATATTTGCATTAAGCCCAGAGGGAAGTGGCCAGCCTGGCACATGGAATTGCCTGGCTCAGCAGTGCCACGTTGCTGAGCTGTCCCTGCTGCCTCTTGGTGTTCATGATTATCTGTGCCTGTGTGTGCACTTGTGAGTTTAATAGCAGCAATAGTTGCTTTTGTCAGGGATGATATGCAGGCCATAAAACTTGTTTGCCTTCCCCCCCCCCTCCCCTCCCAATAAGATATGAAAGCTGTGGAAAAGGCTCCAAAGCCTGCTGGCTCTTTCAGATGGAAGTTATATAAGGAATATGAAAAGAATGCATTTCATGGTGGCCAAAGGACCTAAAAATACCACTTTCACAGATCTTTGCTTGGACATGATGAAAAGATTCCTCAGCTGGAGATGGTGCTCTCCAGGAAATCATCCCTAGGCTGAGCTGCAGGCACAGAGAGCTCTTGTGTTCAAAACCAATGTAAGGGAAGCTGTGTGTCAAAGGCCAATCCTCAGAGCAGCCACCTCCTGTGACATGGGACATGGCCCATGGCTCCAGGGAACCCAGCAGAGTAAAACACAGCCAAGGAGTGGCAAGATCAGTGTTTCAGGGTGATTCCAGGCTGGAGGGACAAAGGAGGTGAGAGCTGGGATTGAGGATGCCAATTAAGGACAAGGTTGCTTCTGGGACAGTTCATGGGGTTTTTTTCCCAAGTGAGCTGAATCCAGCAATAAGAAATCTCCTGTAGGAAGTGCAATGATTTAAGATTAACCAAGTAAAGGGCAACCTTGATAGAGCAATTCATGGGAAGGAGCCCAGGAGAGTTTATTGCTTCGAAGATTCGATATTACATATATGGAGTTTTTAGGGCATTTACCCCAGTAAAACCAACTATGAATCACAGCAGAGGAGTCCCAGGGTTTTTTTATTTAAAAAAGAATGAAGTCTTTTTCTTTCCCTTGACTGGACTAACCACTCAGTCCTGTGTGTGCTGGGATAACATGTCCTGGGACTGCCTTTGGTTCCCTTGTGCAGGCATTCAGCAGTGGTGCTGGGGCTCTGGATCATCACAGTGCACAGGTAGTGAGGGCAGGTTGTTTGAGATCTGTCCTTGACTCAGAATGGAGAGACAGGAGACAGGCTCTAAATGCTGTCTCCACACAGTCCTCAAACACAGTCTGGATCTCATCCCTGCTGATTTTTCACCAGCATGACTGTCACTGGGGCACCATGGATGTGCTAATGGGATGGAAAATCAGGCTACTTCTCACCCCTCGTACCTAGGATGAGACTGCCCACCTCGACTCTCATCAGAGGCAGGAGATGGGGTAAATGAGGGCCAGCTCCTGCAGACAGAGCTGGAAATGCTGGATGTTGTTCCTTCCCAGAAACCTAATCTTTACAGCCATCTACACCCCTCTCCTCTCTTCCTGTTCTCTTCCTGGGCATGCTGCAGCTGAGCACAGCCTCCCGTGGTCAGGAAAGCAGGTCATTAAGAGCCTTCTCTAATTGCCAGTGTATTTCTTCACCTTTACAGCCAGTGATAAGTTGATTTTCACTTGATCATCTTACTGTGCCCCATAGGCTCAGTTTGGCTCCCACCTGCTGCCAGCAGTAGGGTGGCTGTGTTTGAAACAAAGGACAATCACCCACCCCAAAGTGCTCAGAAATTACCTTTGAAACGCAAGAGGGACATAAAATGAACATGTTTGAAATGTGAATAATATAGTTTAGCCTCCTTTGCTTGGCTTTCAGAATGTGGTTACTCCAAGCCTTTAAGCTCCCTGAAATCATGAAAGCAAATATTTATTCTCCATGTTTGTTTTTCTTTTAATGAAAATTGGGATTGCCATTCAATCTTATGATTCCAGCACACGTGGCTTCAGGACAGACACATTGGGCTTGCCAGGAAATAGTGACAGCTGGCAACAGCATCAAACACTAGTTTGGGCTTTTTTCTCCATACACATATGCTTTGTGCTCAGACCAACAGGGAGGTTAGCCCCTTGATTTAAAATAAATCCTCCCAGAAGAAAGAAATCCATCTGTCTGGGAAAAGTTAGAAAATATTTTTGCATTTATTTTTCTCTTTTTTTCCTTGTTTTTATGAATACAAACTCTTGTGAAGAAATATTCTTCTGTTTCCATTGGAAGGCAGAAACCAGCAAAAATTAATGTACAATATCGAGGAATACTTGGTGCAAATGGACCAAAAAGGATTCCCCACAAAGTATGTCTACGTACAGGAAAAAAGGTTGCTGCAGTTGGAAAAGACAGCCTGGTTATTACAGGGTTGGGGTTTTTTTTTTTTTGTATTTAATCTCCCAATTATAAATAATCAATGTGATTTACAAAATAATTTACAGAAAATGATTGGATTCATCATTGCAATAAATTACTTGGTACGATGCACCAGCACTGGGACCATACAACACCTCTGACACCGCCAGCACGAGGGGTTTCATTTTGCATTGGAAATCAAGGGACAGACCTGCAGCTCCTCTGGCTGAGCTGGCTCAGGTTTGTCCCCACCAGAGACCTCTTGGCAGCCGTGGGGCCACCATCCTCATCCTCCTGAGAGGCCAGCAGGGACTCAGACATGCCGTGGTGCAGGGCTCTGGGAGCTCCAGCCCTGCTGGCACCTGCAGCAGGAGGGCTCCTTTCCTGCTTTCAGCTGTAAACCAAAGGTCAGATCCGCAGGGTTTTGGCACAGGCAGGCACAGAGGAGCAGGGGCAGGAGGGAGCAGAGCAGGGGGGGCACACCCAAGGCTGGGGCAGACCCAAGGGGCTTGGGTGAGACAGGGTTATTGCTTGACCTCTGTGGCTTTTCTCTGCAGGACCCCAAGAATTGTATTTTTGAGGTTGGTGCTCTCAAACACTCTGAGGTCTGAAGGAGTCATAACGAATTCTTATCATGTTATGAAGAACTATAAATCTGTTATCAGCCACTCACTCTAAGCTGAAGGAGTGGCACTGCACTAGAGAAGTGGATTGTGTGGCATATCTTAGCGTTAAGTTGGGTCTGTACTGAGATCCTGGGTCGCAATGCTCCCAGCACTCAGAAAGCCCAACAACTTGGTCCAACCTGTGAGGCTCAAGCTCTTCTCACCCCATAGGTCTTTCTCCTTCCTACATCTGTCCCCTACTTCCTTCCAAACAGGCATCCAGTGTTGTCCTGACTGCTGACAAGCAGTAGTTGGGACAGTGATATTTGGGCAGTGATGCCAGCCTGTAAAAGGGTGAACCCCTTCCATTAGCTGAAATCTCTGGAATCCCATGGTCCCTCTGATTGCCAGGAGGCAGTGAGTGCTGCAAGGGAAGATTGGCAGTGGTTGCCTCTCTGAGCATTGTGGTCAGAGGGCAGGCATGGCACAGAAATATCAAAACCCCTCAAGAGGCAGAGGGATCCAAATAGTGGAGTATCTTGGTGGGCCAGACTTTGCCCCAGCATCAGCTGAAAAGATTTGTTAGGTCTGGCTGGGGGGCTTAGTGTGCTGGTGGGTGACACCATGCAAAGACCTGGGACTAGCCAAGGCTGAGGAGCAGTTCTGGCAGTGCTGCCTGGGCAAACCCCATGTGCTTCACCTGCTGTGCTGCTCCTGGGGGAGCGTCCACCTCCACCAAGTCTGGCTGGGCTGGGGACTGTCAGGGGGCTGGCATGGCTGTGGGAGGGAAGCCCTCCACTCCCACGGCACAGGGAATTCTCATTCACAGGGTCTGCTGTGGCTGAACCAGTGCTGAGGTGGCAGTGGGGCAGCAGCCTGTCCCCAGGCAGTCACTGCCACCTCCCCGCAGAGGGAGGCAGGAATCTGGCCCTCCTTACAAGGACTGAGTGTTTTGGTAAGGCTTCAGCCTTAGTTCTGGGACTCTGAGGCTGCCCATGGCACGTGCTGTCCATAGCTGCAGGAAGACACCTTCTGGTGGTGGTCAGTCCAAAAAGCAAGTCCGTGTGTCCGTGCCCAGGGCCCTCTGGGTGGCTTCTCTTTTCACAGTGGCAGAGTCAGTTTGGGCTTTTCTCCCACACGGTGCTCTGAAGGAGGCTGGCTGGGTGGGGTTTGCTAGATGACCTCCTGTTTTGTGATGGCAGGCTGTGGGATGGACGTGGGCTGCTTGGCCACGGTTGCAATGGCTCCAGGCAGCAGCTTGTACTGCTCTGATCCTGAGCCCGCGGGTGGAGAGGGCTGTGGAGTTTCTGGAGTAGCTGAAGAGAGAGAAACTGAATTAAAAGAGGGCCTCACAAACCTGACAGCACTGGGATCTGTCCTCAGTCGTGCAGGGTTCAGGTGTCAGCACAGCAGAGGCTCTTAAGGGCTTTTGTGTTTGCTGTAGGGCAGCCCAGACACACAGGCATGGTTTGATGCCCCAGGAGAACCACAATAACCAACATCAAATAAGGGCATTTTGCTGACATTTTGACCTCTACTAACCACATTTTTGGTCAACCAAGCTTATCTCAGCACAGGGTCCCCAGTGGTGGCCCCATGTGGTGGCCCAGATCCTCCTGTGTTTTTGCAGAGGACAAACTGAGGTGTGTCTGAACAACACAAGGGAAGGGGAGCCTTTCCACTGATTTCACTTAGCTCTGGATAGGATCATTCATCCCTTAAGGGCTATGTAAAATTGCAGTCTGCCAAGGAGTATCATGTTGAATCAGTTAGTCTGGCCTAATCTAATCTAACCCACCTCTCTGTTTGTCTTTCCCTCCTTTCTGCATAGGAATTTCTCACACGCTCATTACCAGAGACTTTGTCTTGCTTGCAGATTTCCATGCAAGGTAGAAACTACCTCCACAGGCACACTGGAAAGCTCCTGGTTTCTCCCAGGAGCTCTCTGTCTCTGGATATACTCACACATCTGCCCGTTGTGCATCTGAGGAGGCATTGTGTTGGCCACAATGACGTTTGTTCCCAGGTTCTCCTGGATCAGGTGAGGGTGCAGGTGGTGGTGGGTGTGCGGTGTTTCGCTTGATGAACCTAAGAACATGCAGGAGACATTAATTGCTACAATGGCAGATGGGCACACCCACTGCACCCAAATGTCCAAGGCTTTGTGCACATTTGTGCACAGGTGATTGAAGAACACCCTTCCCTTTTTCCTCCATGCATGACTTGAACTGACTGCTGCCTGCATGTCCTCTCATACAGGATTATATTCCTTAGTCACACCTCCACATGCAGAATAGCACAGTGGGAACTTTTCATTTTGTTTTGTCCTATTGGATGCTCCCACTAGAAAATCAAGGATGTTCCTTCAACCTAAGCTTTTTGTTTTGATGAGTCCCTTCTGACAGAGGATGGGTGAAATGGCTGCCAGGTAGGAGTCTGGGGGGTACACAGCAAAGCTTGTCTGTGTGCAGAGGGCTGGGGGTACCTCTCTGTAAGCAGAGGAACAGCTGGTGCATCTCTTTAGATGAGAAGAAGTAGAGGACCCTTGGTTACCCCTGTCAAGGACAGGGGAGATGATTTTGTGTGAGTCCTGCAGACTGGCTGTCTCTAACTTTGCTAGATAGGGTGCAGTGACCAAGGAGAGTCTCAAGGGGACAACAATCAGGGAACGCCGAGAGACCTCTTGTCAGACCCTCAAGCACTCACCTCCCAGCAGCATCTCCTGCAGCAGGTTGTCAATCTTGGCCATGCCAAAGAGCTTGACGAACTGGATCTGCTCGATCATCTGCCAGGTGATGCTCTGCAGCACGGGCAGCAGCAGCAGCAGCTCCCCGAAGCGACCCCGCGAGTCGTACTGCCGGTCATTGATGTAATCCTCCAGGCTCACCTGCACCTGGTACCGCATCCTCTTGATCTTGGATGGGTCACTCAGCCCCTTGGCATCTGCAACGACCCACACAGCCAATTCTCCAGGCTGCTGCCTGTCACAGACAGCTGGGCACAGCCTGAGGGGAGCTGCCTCTGATTGCCCATTGCCTGCTGTGTTGTATAGAATGTGGAAGTTTGCAGGCAATCCCTACATGGGAATGTTGACTCTATGTTTCAGAAGGCTGATTTATTATTTTATGATATATATTAAAACTATACCAAAAGAATAGAAGAAAGGATTTCATCAGAAGGCTAGCAAGCAAAAGAATGGAATGATAATAAAATCTTGTGAATGACCAGACAGTCCAAGACCGCTGGACTGTGATTGGCCATTAATTAAAACAACCACATGAGACTAATGAAAGATTCACCTGTTGCATTCCACAGCAGCAGATAATTGTTGTTTACATTTTGTTCCTGAGGCCTCTCAGCTTCTCAAGAGAAAAATCCTAGCAAAGGGATTTTTCATAAAATATCATAGCTACATATAGAAGTGCGTTCTTTGTTGACGGAGTGACAAAACTATTTTTTGTCTCCTTAAAAAGGAAAGAAGCTTAGAAGTTGCTCTCTTTAATTAGGTGAAAAAGCTACTTCATAGGCTTAGAAGACTTCACCTCAAACTTAATGATAGCTAATTGGACAGAAGCTTTCAATTTACTAGAAAAGGAAGTGAACAAAGAAACTAATCACTTTTGTGTTATACTAAGAGCAAGGACTTCCTACACTTGACTCAGTTTTTCTCTGTTATTTTGCCTTTTATTAAACTTTTTTGTTTTTAACACTGCCACAGAAGCCATCTTGCTGATTTTTAAGCTTCCAACAGTAGCTGAGCTATCATAAGTGTGTTATAGCCCCCCAAAAGCTTATAAGACCTAGCTCAAAAAAGCTACTGTAACAGCAATGGACAATTTTTCTCAAGACTGACTTCGCTCCTCCCTCTCTAAGAACAGTTTGGCCCAGAGAGAACACCAGGCAGCTTTTCCACCACTCAGGACTGGTGTTAGTCAGCATAATCCAGACTAGGCCCTTCTGATAGTAACCCTCCCCAAGCTGGGGAATACCTGGGTCAAAGAAGATGATGGCTTTCAGGCAGGCATATTCATTGTCATCTATCTGCAGCTCCTGGAAGGGTAGCACCAGCTCGTCCAGGATGCGGATGGCCACACGGTTCACCTCCACCAGCTCAGGGCAGTTCCGTGGGATGATGTGATCATTGCCTGCAGCACACAGACCATCACCTTATCATTGCTCAAACTTAGCTGGGGTGACAGGGAGTTCAAAATGCAGGTAGATAATGCTGAGATAATTTTGGGGGTGGAGGAATTAAGAAGTTCCTCCTTCAGGCCCTACTCTGTCTCAGAACACCAGAAACTTTGATCTGGTTTACTAGAGCAGCTTCTCATTACACAGGAGCCACTCAAGTGAGGAAAAGCTGATCAAGAAGAGCTTTTTTTCTGAATCCCACCACAGCCCCCAACAGTCCCCAGTTTTGTCACACCTCATGGCCTTGATGTCAATGTCAGGCAGGCCTAGCTGCACCCAAAGGTTGTGCTGGGCTTGCTAAACTACAGAACAGCTCAAGCCACCACCCTGCAAAAAGGATGTCCACAAACACTGCACCACCCTCTCCTTCACCCCAGCAGGAAAGTGTCACAGAAGCAGATGGGCTGGGAGCAGAAGTGCAGTTTTTACCTAGCAGCAAGACATCCTTGAACACCATGGACCTCTTGGCAACTCCCAGTAACAGATGCTCCCCTGCGTGTGCACGTAGCAGTGCTACCTGCAAGGGCAGGGAAAAGTTATTTGGGTGATGCAGAGACTGAGACAGAGCTGTGATTAGCATTCCTGTACTGCACTCGAGGGTAGGAGTGAGGGTTCCTCTTCTGTTACAGGCAGAGAGATCAAATAATGCTCAGTGCTAAACCAGTTATAAATCCAGCAGAACCAGCAGGTAGGAGACAGCACCTGAAATATCCCATATTCAGGACACAGGCCATGAGCAGCAGCATGCTAGACTGTCCCAGGACCTCCCACCAGTGTGGGCCGCTTGCAGACAGTTCCTGCAGAACCAGAGACCACACTCCATCCTGGGAAGTGAGGAGAAGTACAACCCCTGCTGCTGGACCTTGCTGTCCCTCTGGGCTGTGCCCACCTCCCACTGCAATCACCCCCATGGGCACCCATGTCCAGCTGGCCAGTGGGGTCACCCCCTGGCCACTCATCCCCTGCACAGCCACAGAACTGGGGACAGGGAAGCCAAAGGGATGTTTTTCTCCTCTGATGTTAATGATTGAAGTGTTTCACTTTACACCCTCCAGTGGCTCCTGAGAATGTTCTGAATCTTTTGCCCTCCTTCAGTTAAAAATTTCAGAGATTTAGGCAGAAAGAGAAGTTAACAATTGGACATCCTGACACAGAGACTTCTTAATGTCCAGCCAGGACCTTCTGCTGGAGAAAACAATCATTAAACAT
Organism: Ammospiza caudacuta; assembly: GCF_027887145.1. Classification (NCBI taxonomy): domain Eukaryota; kingdom Metazoa; phylum Chordata; class Aves; order Passeriformes; family Passerellidae; genus Ammospiza; species Ammospiza caudacuta. The sequence goes on from NC_080607.1 coordinate 11,062,952, forward strand.
TAATAGAGAAATGCTGAAAAGTATGTCCTGATGGGAATGGTCCACTTTTCCAGTGTGTTACCCTCAGCATCTGTCAAAGCCAAGACAGGTCTTACCCTACCAGGAATGCAAGAAGAATGTATCACCCATAGGAGAGAGCTCTGGTTAGGAAAGATGCTGATGTTTAGAAGAGGGGGTTTTGGCTTTTTTTTCCACCCCAGATGGTAAAAAAAGGTTATGCAAAATAAATAGAGATCCTTGCAAAAAGACTGTGCACACATGATACTGGAGAATCTTTATCTAGATGCCCAAATCTAGACTCTCTTTATCCCTGTCCAAACATGGGTGGATATGTTAACTGAGCTGTTGGAATTACCAGAGCTGCACAAAACTGAGCTTTCCTACCTGACAAAGCTATGACAAGGAAAAAACTGCCAGTCCCAGGGGAGAGTGAAGCTCTCACCTAAAAATTTCCTGCCTATTGCAAAGGCAAGAAGGTTCAGTTTGTAACCACCTTTTTTGTGTCCATAGAGTTTCCTTGTTTCAGCAGGGTTAAAGTGAATTACTTCAAGAAGGCCAAACCACCTCATTTGATATTTTTTCTTGCAGTGATGAACCTGAGATACATCATTCCATAGTGAACTAGGATAAATATACATTTGTAACACAACAAAGCAGAACCTGAACTTTGAGATGAAATGTCTTTGCCCTACCAAACATGGTAGTTTTGACATTCTGGTGCAGAAGGACCATGAGGGGTTGCTATGATCTTTTCTACAAAAGGAGATCTGTTTCATGGAGCAGCCTCTCCCTTGTAGGAAGGCAGGGCTCAAACTGTGCCATCTTTAGGCTTTGTTTTCTCCTTTGAGGAATTTTTCAGCCCCACAACTGTAAAATGAGCTCATGTGGAAGTTGCTGTAGCTTGCACAGTTATTGGCCAGGTTTAGGGCCTCTGTTCCAAATGGCACAAGGATGTGATGGGTTGTGCAGAGCTGCCCCAGGTCTGTGCTGGGCTGCAGCCTGTTTATTTGTATATGCTGTGTAAATGGCATTTGCCATTGGAGCCCATTGTGGTTTCCATAAATTATGAATTGTATTTTCCTTAGCAGTTTAACAGCTTTGTTATCATTTTCAACAATTTAGCACTTGCACAGAATACACAAGAAGGAAACAGGCTCCCATTTTAAGAGCACTGAATTCCCCAGAGCTCTGGGTGCTGCTGGGTGGGTACCAAAGAGCTCAGATTTAGGACTTAGGGGTTTTTGATCAGCTGGACACTCTCAACTGGATATCCTTTTTCTTCATTATATAAAAATTACCTCTAGGTCAATAGGGCTGGAGACTGGTCCTAGCCGAAGAGGACACATGCTGGTTTTGTGACTGTACACTGGACAGACTAGAAATACGTTCCTGCCTGTGACAGAACCTGTCAGAAGTGCTATCCCAGCCACATATGCTGCTCAAGGCTGGGCACACATTCCTTCAACACCTGTTGGAGACCTCTGAAATTCAGACATCCATGGGAGGCCTCTTCTTGTACCTCTCTGAGCTTTGCCTGAGATCCTGCAATGCATTTCTACAGAGGACACCAAACTCGTTGTGCTTATCTTCATTAGGGAACCCACAAATGCCATTTTAGAAATTTCTGTTAAATGCAAATATATCCTTGCTTTTTAATCTTGGAAAAAAAGATTTTCTACTGCCTTGGGAACAAACTAGTGTATAGCTTCAAAATTCCATGCGGGGAGCATGGGTACAAACATACCCCTAGGCAGGAAGCAGCAAGAGACAGGCAGATTTTGAATTTTGAGCAAACCTTAGGCCAGAAATCTCTCCTGCTAATTCTGATTACCCCAAGCATTTGACAAGCACTTCAAGTTTTCAAAGTGCTGTGCAAACCATAATTAATAAATGACTGGCTGACCCCAAAATGCTCATCTGATAATGAGCTAATTCAAGCTCAGTGTTATCTGGCTGTGCTCATGGGCTGATTAGAGGCACATGCAAGTGGCCCGTGCTGGCATTGTATGGATTCCTGGCCTGGGCTGGCATTGTATGGATGCTGTTCCCAATCAGCTGCAGCAGTCAGGATAACAGAGTGCACAATGAGCAGTTTCTCTGAAGGTCTCAGCTGGTTTTGGCTCCCTGCTGCCTTTACCAGGGCAGAGCGAGGTGGGGTGGATGGGGGGACTTGCCTGGTCATCCAGGGGCAGCTCACAGAAGGGGGGGATGTACTTGGCCCACTCCACCAGCACCAGCAGCTGCTGCTTCATGGACTCACACACGTCAGAAATATTGGCAATCTTCTTCCCTCGGATGTCTCCGTTGAGCACAGGAACAGGGGATGATATCTGGGAGGAGAGGAGAGATCCTTCAGCTTTCAGTGCCACAGAGGAACCACAGAGAGGAAAATCCCCAGCCCATGGGTTGTGTTGAGGCAGACTCCAGAAATCATAATTACATTTTTCTGTTGCACACACCCAGCTCCCAGAACAGGTGACCCAACAAGACTCATTTAAAATCAGATCAGCTTGGGGAACTGTGAAGATGAAACTGCAGAGCAGAGGCTGTGGATCATCTTGGTCAACTGCAATGCCTTGAACAGACTGGAAAGCACAGAGGAAACATTCCTAAAGCCAGGATCTTCCTCTCACTGAGCAAGTGTGCTTAGTTAAGATCCAGGAGGGAACAGAGGGGTTTGTGTTGCAGTCAGCCTCACCAGCAGAAAGGACACATCTACCCACCAAAGTGCAGAGAGCTGCTCCCCCTTCCAGCCTGCTCCAGAGGCTGGGCTTGGCCAGAGCTGCCCTGTCTGCTTTCCACAGGAGGAGAGCAGGCTCTGCTCCTCTCCTGAGCCATCATGAGCTCACCAGGCCACAGCTTTCTAGGTCTGACATTGCTTTCTCTGAGCATCAAGTCATTAACATTTGGAATCACCCACTCTGAATAGCTAAGGACAGATTTTAGAGATAACAGTCTCCTACCTCCCATTGTTTTTTAGGTCCTTTTGGCAAAACTGGGCGAGTTTAAACATGCCCACAACATGGGTGACATTTGTTATGTGGCAAATTATTTGTGATTGCCACTTCCTTTGCAAAGGACAACGCTGACAACTCTGCAAGTGCTGTCACACAGAGCTGGACAGAACATCTCCCCCAAACCAGGCATCCAACCTCCTGCCTGGTTCTCATGCATAGCTGCTCACCCAGGTCATCTAAAAATTTGCCCTTAGTCACTACTTTATCCTCATGCTTCTGTAAGCAAATAACTCAACCCCATCACTGCCCTCTGCCTGCCCTCTGTGCTCTTGTACAACATCAGCTCTTCCTGTCCTATTCCTGCCAGCATTTTCAGCTGGGACCCTGCTGGCCTCCCCAAGGAAATGGAATTCAAATGCCACCTGCATTTTTTTTTTTTCAGGTTGCATTACCTGGAGGCTTTCCAGCTCACCAGCTATTATTGAATAAATAAGATTGTAAAAATCTCACCATGTATTACCCTAATCAGAGGGCCCGGAAGGCTTAGCAAATAAATAAAGACCTCTGGGTGAGTGACCCTAGATCTTGGAGAAAGCAGCTCCTCAGCAGTATCTTGTTCTAATTAGCAAAGCACATAAAAGTTACCAATTACCGTGCTGGAGCCTGCCTTGTTTAATGAATCTCTCTGTGCTCTGTGGGAGAGCAGGAGCTCCCCTGGATTTGTCCGTGGTTGAAGTTTTTATTAGCAGACCCTGCTTTTATGTGATGGTACTGCAGGGCTCCCTCTGAGCCCCAGAAATGTCCTTCCCTTGTAGATCTGGAGATCCCATTATCTCACACCTCTGGGAGCAGCATCAGTCTTATTTTTATAGAGGATATAAATATATTCGGTCCTGCATAGGACAAGGTGAGATGTGGGATGAGATTGGATGTGCTTTTTGTGTACAGGATTGGCTGTTGGCCATTCTGGCATATCCCCCCTTGGGGAAATGGACCTTACAGCCTGAGCCTATTGTGGAGCCCAGAGCACAGCACGTCCTGTCCTGGAGCATCTCCCAGGGCAGCCTTCAGGGCAGTGTGACCCTTGAAGCAGCATGGACTGCCAACTCAACCCCCTGCTCGTGTTTCCCAGGACACAGAGTTCTGTTCTCCCCAGCTCCATGAAGAGTGGCAGCTCCTGTCTCCAGCACAGCTCCATCCTCATCACTTGTTCTTACAGACAAAGCCTCCCTGCAGGGTGTGTGTGCCCATCCTGTCCTGTATCCTCCCAGAGCTGTGTACACCACTTGCAGTATCCAGCCTCTTAAATCAGAGTCATCTTTGCAATGTGAACACTCCAGGAAACGAATCTTGGCAGTATGTGAGTGGAAACAGGGAATTTCAGGCAAGCACTGGAAAAGGTATCTGCATAAAACAAGCAGGAAACTGATTGCTTGTGAAACTGTGCAGGAATCCAAAGTTCCTGACAGCTCATGGGGAAGGGAGGCTGCTCATGCAAGGCCAGCCCCTCGTGGGCTTAGGCAGCCACAGCTCTTTGGATTGCAATGATTCTACCCTAGTTTCTTCCATCAGGCTCTCCAGCCTTCCTGTGTCCCATTAAAGCAGAACAAATCACTGCATATTGTTACAACTGAGTTCTGGACTAAGGAAATTCAAAGGGATGGTTTCAGGTAACAAATGCTTTCTGAAAAATCAGTGTTGAGTTGGCAGATAATCCACTTAGAAAAGAGGTGATAATTTGAAGACTTGGCTATTAAATACTCAGCTGGCTCTACACACCAGATAGTGCCTGACGCTTTTTTATTTGAAAAAGAAGGAAGAAGAAGTACCTGCTGTGCCAGGGCTTCTGCATGCAGGAGGGCATTGATGGAGGGCAGGCTGCTGTCCTCGTAACTTGATCTGCGGGTGCTGATTCGGTCCCGTTCATTCTGTACAGCTGCAAGAGAGGATTTTGGCTGAGCTGCAGGTGGTTCATGGCAATGCACACTGAAAACTAGCACAGACTTCTGGCGTTCCCCTTCCTTAGCTGCAGTTTCCCAGCTTCCCTGCCAGGCAGGGTGGAGGTGCAGCTGTGTCTGGTTTGGGGTGGATGCCAGTGAGAGCTGACTGCATCTGGTGGATCTGATTTCCTATTTGCTTTATTAGACTTTCCAGGGATGGGGTTGATTCAGAACCCAAAACACTGTAGATTTCAGTGGGGAAAATTTCCTGGCAAAGGATCTGAGCTTTTTGATGTCGTGATATGGGGTTTGAAACGGTGGCCATGCTCATGTATGCAGCCCAGAGCTGATGTGTGAAATGGAGGAGTATCTGCAAGGTTTCCTTGCCCACATGACTCCTGTGAGCTCCATTCAGAAAAGCTCTTGCACTGGGTAGGTGTAGTTGGAAAACTTCTGTCTCAACTACAATAAGGAAGGAAGTGCAGAACTGCTCCTGCTGATCCACCCAGAGCAAAAGAACTCTCTCATACCTTATTGTAAAACCATCCCAGGACAGGTTTGACCCCAGTGTGCCTCCCTGCTTGGTCTAGTCTTGAAGGCTTGGAGGGGGAGGATTTGCCTGCCCTGTCTGTCACGAGGCCTGGGCTGGCTGTAAGTCACCCTGGCCATGCCACTCAGAGCCATCTGCTCAAATAAGCTATTGATCCATGGCAGGGGAAACAGCACAGTCCCTGCCTTGGGCTGGTGGCTCTCTGCATTGATACGTTCTCCATGTATAAATCCAGCTGATAAAAAGCAATAATGAGGCTGGGCCAGGAGAAAAGCCCTGCAGTCAGCGGCTGTAAATAGGAGCTCTCAAGGTTATGCTGCTTGTTATCAGTAGCAGGCCCCCGAGTTCAGTCATGCCACGATGTTTTCCAAATGTTTGCTCAGTATTAGCTGGTCATGCACCTAATGTAACTTCTATTGAATATTAACAGACAACAGCACAGCTCTGAGCAGGGGATGAGCTGCATGGAGAGGAGGATTCCTATATTCTTCAGGAAAAGTTAAGAAAATTTGCTTGTGATACCACATCTCCTTTTACAGGGAGTAAATGTTCCTGCTCAGAGGTCTTCCTGCAGCCACCAACATAACACTGGTACTTCCCTGTTGTCTTCAAGGACCCTTTTACTCCAAAGCTTCTCCTTGAGGCAGTGTGAACTGGAAGGAGCACAGGGTTTAATTTCCCTGCATGGAATAACAGGGCTGAATGCCTCCCATGAGTGAGACATGAGTGGGGTGAGCTCTGTGGGATGCCTCTGCCCTGGCAGTTTGTCCCTACACTAACAGGAGCACCATCAAGGCCACCAGGGTCTCCTGCCCCTTCTCAAAACAGGACTAAACAAGGGGAGAATCCTGCCATGGGGACCTGTAAGGGCTGCAGAGACAGGGAGGTAGGGGAGCTGAGGGGTGAGCATGGGCCATGTAAGGATATCTCTACTGTTTTCATACAGTTAAATAGCAAAAATTCTCCCCTTTACCCTGGATCATTTCTGCTGTGGCTGAAACTAAACTAAACTCACTGCCTCTCTGCAGAGGGTCAGCAAGAACCTATATATCTATTAGGAAAAAAAGGTGGAAAATGTCAGTGTAACTTTTGTGGTCACTCTGGGATAACAGCACTTGGAGCAGTTTTACCAAAGTATTTCCAAATTCCCAGGCCTTCTTTGAAGTTTCTGCTCCTCAGTGATGTGCAGAATCATTCCCAAACCCCTCCAGTGGACTGGCAGCGTGGGAGCCCAGGTGGTGTGTGTGTCAGTGTGAGCTGGAGAGCCCTGGGTGTGATTTGTGTGCACAAACATGGGCAGTTCTGAGACACAGGACCCTAAATCCCCCTGTGGTGGGGGTCAGGATGTGTGCCCAGGAGAGTGCAGTGCAGGGAACACAGGGCTGAGGTGGCTGGGCATGTGTGCACCTGGCAGGGAGCAGCCTTGGCTGCAGGGCTTCCCCAAACACACCCAGGGGTGAGGGACTGCTGCTGGGGAAGGCAGAGGCACCCACCTTCCTTCTTCATCCCTGCTCGGAAGCACTTCTTCAGCCTGCAGTACCGGCACTGGTTCCTCTTGTCTTTGTCTACCACACACTGCCTGTTAAACCTGCCAAGGAAGGAAGGAAGAAAGGTGTGAGGAGCAGCCAGACTGAGCCTGAAGGCAGGACAAGACAGAGCTCCAGGCTCCAAGACATGCTCAGAGAAGGTTCCCAGAGGCTCACCCTGAGAAAGGAGCCCCAGTCTGTGATTTTTCCACTCTTGCTTTAGCCTGTGGTTTCCTTTTTGCATTGAAATCTCAGCTCTCCCCTCTGCCTCTGGATGTTCAATAAGGACAGACTAGAACTGAGTCACACACAGGAGCTGAGACTACTCAGTAACCATTAGGGATAGGATTTCTATAGTGGATTAACAAACCCCCAGGAAAGTTAAAAGTGTGATTCCAACTTGGAAGCTGCTGTTGTGAGTTAGATCCCAGTAGAATGGAAGGAAGAATACCTTTACTGTGAATTTTAAAAAGAGGTGGAAGGTTGTAGTAGCCCATTTGTGAGGTTAAGAAGTCGGTTTAACTCCCTGTATCTCTCCAGGGCTGTGTATGGGATTCTCAGAGTTTTTTTCTGATCTCTGGACAGCATTGCTGCTCTGCAAACTGCTCTGCTGCCACTTGCACTGCACAGAGGACTTGGGAAGAAATCAGCTCCTTCTCTCCAGGCTTGTGTCACCAAATCCCTTGTGCATGGTGGGGAAAACTGATCTCCCATGTGTGTGACTCATGAGCTGGTGGCCACTTGCAGTATGAATTTCACTTGCAAATTTGCTCTAATTTACAGCATATTGATCCAGTTTGCAGAGTAAAGAGAAAGGAGTACAGAGCTGGAGAAGGGCTCCCAGTCATGCTGAATTATGTAGCTTTTAAAGGGCTTCCCTCTACTCTGCTTTTTAAAGCTCCCAAGCTATGATTTGCCCAAATGGTTGCCTGAAAGCAGCTCTTAAAATATTCCTGTAGTGCATATAAATGCCTCAGCTTCCAAAGAACTGGGAACCTTGGCTTTTCTGATGGAGTTGTGGGGAGGGGGCTCCCTGGGCAGCCACCTTAAATAACCCTGGGGTGCAAATGATGGTATGGTGCTTCACAGGCACTCATAAACCTGGGGCTTCCTTCTATCACTCAGGTTTTAGAGTCATGTTGCTCCTCATGCTCTTCACGTGGCTGTCAGGCCATCAGGAGCAACTGACTCAAAAAGCCCAAGGGATTTAGACACTGTGAACTGAGGATTCTTCAGTTTCCTTGTGACTTTCTACAAGTGAGTTGCTCAAAGCCAGCAGTGAGCAGGTCACATCTGCTGATGGCACAGGAGAGCCATGGGCTGCCCCCAATGGCACGAGGTGCAGTGCATGAATTTCAGGAGCAACATGAGTGCCTCATCCTCAGAAAAATTGCATGTAATGTTGCCCCTCATGGTGCTCCTCAGGTGTTTTGTGTCATGTAACAGGCAGTGGCAGCATTGTAGCTGGATGGCACACATCCATCCACTGATGGAGAAGGATTGCCCCCAGGGAGAGCAAGGTTTGTGCTGCACTGAGCAGTGAGCTGCTAAGTTCTTGAAATGGGGCTTCTACCCTGGCACCTTGCCGCTTGCTGGCCACATCCATGGCTGGCCATTCCCATTTGGCCCCTAAACTATAGGGCAAGATCTCCAGGGTCTTTCCTCAGTGATCAATACCAAAGCCAGGACAGTCACTGACCCCTGCCAGCTGCGGGCTTAGCTCAGGGAAAGTGGAGGAGGATGCAGGGCAGTGCTGCACTTTGAGGGCTTTGCCACTGAGCTGGGAGGGGCTGTGCTGTGTGAGCCACGGGTCTCTGTGCCCTGTGTCCTCACCTGCAGGAGTACATGTGGTTCTTCCTGACGCTCCTCCTGAAGAAGCCTTTGCAGCCATCGCAGCTGGAGGCGCCGTAGTGCTTGCCTGTGGCGCGGTCCCCGCAGATGGCACACAGCGTGCTCACCCCAAGGCTGCTGGAGCTGCTGAGGCTGGCTGCTTCTGATGGAGATGTGTCTGCTTGGGGAAGGACACAGCAAGAAGAAGACAGTGAGACAACAGCCAGCATTTGATAATCTCCAGTCAGAGATTCTTGGAGAAACCAGGCAGCAGCAGCCTGGCTGTGTGAGAGGTGTGTAAGGAGAGAGTGTCTAAGCTTTCAGTGTTTAATTGCATTTTGTGTGCACTAAAACTTCCTGTATTCCATGGTGAGACCCCTCTTCCCAAAGGCTGGGCTGCAGCAATGCCTTCAGATAAAGTGGAAGCCCATTTGCAGGAGTCACAGGGCAGAGCCAAAATTCCTTGGGGATTTGCAGACACTTTGGGCTGCAGTAGTGTGGCCAGAGAAAAAGCTGATGCAGAGTTAAAGCTGAGGCATTACAGCTCAGAGTGAGCAGCTGATTTGTTAGGGAGGTGTTTGTGTTTTAGCACTGAAAAAGCCCAAGACAGCCCTGAGCACTTCCCTTCTACAGGCACGGAGCTCCAGCCTGCACAGCCCTTCTTTGGGAAAACAAGACTTTAGGTAAATGGCAAACTCAAATGACTTCAGCTGGAAAACTCATGTGAGCAAAGGCCACCCATGCAAGGAAGGACTGATTAAAGAAAAAAGGTGTCACTCTGGCATGGAGAAGGCTGTAGGCTGGGTGTCTTCTAAAGTCTGGTAGGATCACAGTGGAAATTGATTTGTCTTGCAGTCCTTACAGACCAAGGGGGACTGGGACTTGCAGGGCTTTTTTTGGAGGATAGGGAATTGCAGCAGGCTCTGGAGGAAAGGACATCTGAAAGGCTAAAAACCATACAAGGGCTACACTAAACCCCTCCAGCAAGCCAAACAAACCTCAAGGCTGATGGGATCAGCCCTTAATTCAGTTGATCTAATTGTCCCCTCCCATGTACGTTTTTCTGTGTCAGCACAGGCACATCCCCCTCCCTCAGTGGGAATGCCAGTCACAAATCATACCCAGGATCTACAAAGCCATAGAAACCTGCTGGGATTTTTAATGCTTGAGTCTATTGGCCCCTGATTTCTGGGTTTTTGTAGGAACTCAGTTAAGGCTCACCCTGGAAGGACCACATCTGCTCCCACCTGGCACCCAGCAGAAGGGCTGGTCCCAGCTGGACTCCCCATGGTAGCCCTGCTGTGGTGCTGGGGGGCCAAGGCAAATCTGGCTGGGGCAGAGCTGCATTTTTAGCTTATATTTTACAGAGAAAGGGGTGTTTCAGCAGTTGCTACACATCCTGCTCATGCCACCCCTCAGCAGGATTAACTGGCACAGAACCAGCAGTAAGTGAGCACAGGGGTTCTTGAGCTCCCTACCTCAGGCAATTTCTTTTATTTCCCTGCCTGCTTTCTCTTTCTAATTCCTCGTGTCCCTCCTGTATTTCTCTTTGAGTCACTTTGCTGCCTCTGTGTCCTTGCCTGGCACACCCTGTCACGCAGCTCCAGCAGCACCAGTGCAAAGCTCCTGCCTCCACTCCCAGAGCCCTGAGCTTTCCCAAGGCTGCTCTGGCTGTCTCTGGTCCCTGGGAGCAGCTTGCTTCTGAAAACAGCCTTCCTCCATGCATACCCCCAGGGCTCAGCTAAATGCAGCTCACTCCAGAAGGAAAGTCAAAATCCCAGTTCCAGCTAAACATAGGACTTAGATGTGAGAGGAAGAGCTGATCTGCCTCTAATCCCATTACTTGTATATCTGTGGCAACCCAGATAAATCCCTTTTTAGCAATCTATCAGGTTGTAATCAGATGAACATAGAGCAGGAAAAACTGGCACTCTTATCAAGGAAATTGCAACATCTCAGCCTAATAGTCAACAACAATGAAATTATTGCCTAATGGATAATTTTCCAATTAAGTTTATTCTGACAAATATGTGCCAAAAATGTGGGCTCTGGCTGCTGCAGTCAAGTGGTTGGAGTTAAGGTAAATGGAAGAAAGAAAAAATCTGACTTTGAGACCTCACAGCTGAGCTTTTTTTAAGGACAGGAGCTGCTCAAGAGGTCCCCGAGCCTGTCTGAGCACAGGATGCATTTTGCCTGTGAGAGGCAAACTTGGTCCCTGCTGAGCAGCTGCCCTGGGGCTGAGCTGCAGAGCTGTGGCAGGCAGTGGCTGGGCTCTGAGCAGTCCTTGGCCAGAAAAAGATGCACAGGTTCTGCAGGTGGAGGTCCTGCAGGAGGTGTGTCCTCCTGGGCAGTGCCAAAACAGCCCTGGAAGCAAGGGCTGTCCCTGGCCTGGAGCTGGGCCCAGCAGGAGAGGAGTTGGTGCTGCCTGCCCCAGCTGACTCATCCACCCCTGGAGTGTCACACTGGGTCTTGTCACAGGGAATTCTCCTGTCCCTCTGCTCCATGGAGCCCTGGATCCAGGGCAGGCAAACCACAGCCCCTTGTGCAGATGCTCACTGGAGGGGAGAGGGGCATGGGGAGGAAGCAGGGCCTGAGCTTGTCCCAGAGTGTCCAGATGGGTATCAGCAGAGCCAAAGAGGGGGAATTTGTGGCCCAGAGGCACCTGAAGGGGTAGGAGCAGCCCCCAGGAGTGGAGAAGAGGACGGGACCCAGAGTGGTGGGGGGTTATGGCACAGCACAGCCACTTAGGCACCGCAGTGTTACATCCCTGACAGAGCAGAGCCATAAGCCAGGCAAGACCCACACAGGCTGTGATGGAAGAGTCCACAGAGCCAGCACAACCCTTCTGGGACAGAGGTGCCCAGCAGCCCTGGACTGGAAGGAAAGGGCTCAAAGGGACACTTTCTGTGGCTTCATTTAGTCATTAACTAAATCTCTCATCTTTAGAGAGAATTTAGAGGGGACTTTGAGAGGAATCTCTTTTTATCTCTGAGCATTTAATCACCAAGACTCTTTGGTCCCCAAATGGGTGGGCCAACAATGTGAATTCTGCAGGGTTAGGTGTGATGCTACCCTCCTGAAGGATGGGGACATTTGTCTATCCTCTCAATGTCCCCTTGTCCCTCTGACTGGGGGCTGAGCCAGGGAAGGGGATGGCACCCCACAGCCCAGTGCTGCACTGGGGAAGGGCTGTGGCTCACAGCAGCTGCAGCGGCAGTGCCTAAATCACTTCTGGCAGTAATTTTCACCCTTACCAGGTGCTAAATGCCTTTCTGCTCTCAGCTCTGGAGGCACAGGGTCAGTTGTCTGTCTGAACCATCAACAGCACTTCAGGCAGAAATTTTGGCTGTGGTTTGGGAGACTCTCACCATGTTCAGCCCCAACCCCATTCCCTGGGCTGAATGTCTGGAGGGCACCTCTCATTCCAGCCAGCTCCTGGTGTGTGCCTGCTGGACACCATTCCACCTGTACCAAACACAGCTCTGCTCTCCCCACTCTATTTTCCCCTGGGGAAACAGAACCCTCCCAGGAGCTCCCCATATGACACCCCTTCCCTCCCTGGGAACATTTTTGTGGCCACCCCAGGGACTCCTCCTCCTGCAGCCCCCAGCTCATCCCACCCAGCAGAGGGGAGAGGACAGAGGGGACTCACCATTGCCCATCGCCAGCACCTGCATGTTCTCAAACTCCAGGGTGGTGTACGCTGGGTCTAGCGCTGCGCTGTAATCTGCCATCTCCATGTCTATGAGGGCTTTGGAAAGGCGCATTATCCTGGGCAAACACGGGCCAGATTGTACCGATTCCCTTGGCCCAGGCTATTGGCCCTCCTGCCTCCCTCTGCCTTCACTGCGTCCCCTACCTGTTGTCTTTTAATTCAGATATTTCTCTGAAAGGATTTGCTGAGCCTCAAGGCCTATACTCCCAGAGGGGTGGAGGCAGGAGGCAGGGGGTTAATCTTTAATCATCTCACCCATTGCCGAATACTGCTAGGCTTTTTTTTTTTTTTTTTTTTGGTGGAGCAGCAGTGATTCTTGTTGACTGTTTATTATTGAATCTCAAGGTGTTTCTGATCCTGGCTTATGGGTGCAGGCACTCACCAAGGGCTATTGACCTTGATGCTGAGCTGCTGGTGTTGCCCTTAATTATACCTAGGGTGGAAAATTTGGAAAAAACCCTACCAAGAGAACAAGGTTCTTCACCACTTCTGTCACTGCCTTCCTCTTCTCACTACTGATTGTCTACACCCTTGTTTTTCCTTTCTCTTGCTCCCTCCATCCCTTCCACTCCTTCTCCTCTTCTCTCCCTCATGGTCAGAGAAGGTCAGCTCCTGCCTGGAAATTTACACGTTGCTATGTAAAGTGAAATGTATGACTCCTTTTACTTCCCTATAAACCAAGTTTTACAGGAGGCTGGATGCCCTATAAACAGATCCCATTCTGCAGCCATGCCCAAACAGTGAGTGGGGCCGAGGGGTGGCACAGACACGCTGGGAATGGCCAGGATGGCTCCAGTCCCACAGCTGAAATCACTCTGTGCTGGACACCCCCAGCTCAGGTATTGGCTGATCTGTCATAAAAGTTTCATGAGACAGGTTAGAACAGGGCAACAGGAGCTTTCCTTCTGGGGGTGCACTGCCTGCTGTCAGCACCAGCAGTGGTTCTGTGCCTTGCCCAGACCTGGGTCTGACCCTGCTGGTGTTGGGCAGTGGGGCCAGAGCTGCCTGTGCTCTCCTCCCCAGCTGCCCCACACCACTCCTCCACTTCAGCCAGAACTGAGAGTTTTCAGTGCAATTGCGAGATCATTGAGTGGGAATTTAATCGATCTCTGAATGGCACTGGCTCATGGTGCAAGAGAATCAGCAATTAATGATTTGGTATCAGTTTGTTCTGCATTGAAAACAGTCCCGAGGTTTCGCAACCAGCGGCGGCCGAGTCCACACACTGCTGATCTGCACTCCCAGTGCCTTGTGTTTGTTCTTCCCAGGCACCCCAATGCAGCCCCAACCCCACTGGCACCATGAGCTGTCCTGGCCACAGTGCCATCACTGCCACAGCATGAATCCAAGGTCTCTGGCTGCACACCAGTACATGCCTTTGGGCAGTTGTGCTAGTGATGATTTTCTATTCACATTTTAGGAGCACATGGAATTGTTGAAGCAGCACTTTGGCCCCCAAAACCATGACCTACATAGCACTTCTGAATGGCTCTTCTATCCTGAGGCTACAGCTCTGAATCTGAGCACAGGGGAGAGCCTCTGCTCTCTCACTTGGGAATGTGATAAATGATCCTTTGCTGCAGGGGAAACAGTCATTAGGTCAGTGCTCCTGAGGGACAGGCTAGAGCTCATGTGCTGGTGGCTCTTCCTTTAGGCAGGTACAGTTTTTGCCAAAAATTGGTTTTATGATGTGCAGATTGGGATAGAGATGCAAGAGTAGAGTACAGCCCCCTCCATAGCCTCCTCCCAGGGACCTCAGTCCCAATCCCAGCCAGGCCACGGTGATCCCTTTGATTAGATAAATGCTACAGACACCAGGTCAAATATGTGCAGGATTTGCCACAGCGTCTAGTAAAATATTGTAAAAGCAGTGCCTGTTCTGCCCTGCTCAGCAAAACAAACCTTTTGCTTCAATAGCCTGCTGAGCAAGGGGGCTGCAAAGGCCATTTACTTCCCAGGTAGGAAGGATTAGAAGGGCCAGGAATAGAAATCAGAGAGGCAGCGTGTGCAGGAGAGCAGCAGATAAGGAGCGGGGAAGTTTGGAGAGCATCAGGTGGCTCACGAGGCCGGGGCTGTCAATGGGACGTGGTGTTTTCCTCCCAGGGCTCTGTTGACTGTTGTTTTCTCACTGCCTGTGTCCTCTGTGGGTCACCAGTGGCCCCTCCCAAATCGCTCATGCTGGTGTGGAGGTCGAGGGCCAGATCAGCCAAGGACACCATGCACTTCCTTTGCCCTGGAGATGGGCTCTGATGGAAGCATTGGCTGCTCTCTGGGCACTGTTGCTGGAGATGATGTCTCCCCTGGTGTCTCCCCTGTCATCCTCATGTGATGAGTTCTGGGACAGCTTGCCAATGCAGCTTGTCATGGCTCTGTAGCTGTTCTAGGTGGGAGATGTTCGAGTCAGCAGCTGCTTGTGGGACTGTTTCAAACACTTCCGGCTACCGAAGACGTTTTGCCATTTTTAATCCACACAGAGAGACAACTCATAGCTGGAAGACCCCCCCCACTGATAGATAAAAGTTGTTCCCAGACTAGGGAAGTGCTCCAGGGAAGTTCAGCTCCTAGATCTGCTCCTCTCTCCTGTCCCCATTTTCTGTACACTCCACCCACTGTTTCCTAGTCAGGTCATGGTTGCAAAGGAGACCATGACAGCTCTGGGGCTTGACCTGTTCTGTGCCAAGTGATTATTTAAATTTTATCTGTTGAGGAGCAGTAAATCCTCTCCCACACTGGCACATCATGGCACTAATTCTACCTTATCTATATATCCCTGTCTGGCAAATTTATGCAAACCTAAAGGGAATTCCCTGAAGATAAGATCTGTGCTTCTCAATAGGTGAGGATCAGGAACAGAGTATTTAATAGGGCATTTTTGGAAAGGATGCTGTCACCTACTGTGCTTGCCAACTCTGCATGTCCAGCAGGTGAGCAGGCTTCTCTCAAGGGGTCTTCCCTGGTGCTTCTTGAAAAGGGTGTTGTAGGATCAGAGGAAAATTGATGTCAGAAGGGACTTCAGAGTCTCTGCCCCAGGCTCCTGCTGGAAGCAGAGCCAGTGAGAGCAGCATGGGCTCCTTGCAAGTTTATCGAACACCTCCAAGGATGGAGAGCAGCCTTGGCAGCCAGCTGGTGCTTGACTGTTTAGACACTGGCTGAACCTCTCTGCAGTTTTAATGCCCCTTGATCTCCAGCCATGCACCCTGTGAGGAGCCTGACTCCATCTTTCTGATGGCCCTGTGTGTGTTATGCTCCTGAAGTTCCTGCTGGCCCATCTCTCCCCACTGCTGCAGGACACAGCCCTGCCTGCCAGTGGATCCACCAGCACCCCAGTCTAGGGCTGCCTACAGATGTTCTGAGCATGGATAATGAACAGGGACCCTCCTGCCCCTTGCTTTTGTCTCTCACAAGAAGTGCCTGGCAGTAAAGCCAGTGCCCAGAGCCAGCAGGACCCCCTCAGCTTTCATCGACAACGCCATCACCGGCCTGGCAACCCCAGCTCCAGAGCTCTGCCCCCTGTTATTCACAGCTCCAAGGTCACTGTGGAGCTGGGATATTTTACATGGTGCTTTTTATCTCCCCCTCATGCCCACAAAGCAGAGATGGGTTCATGTGTGGAACCTCTGCAGTGCAGCAAAGCCCTGAGCGCGGCCAGGCCCTGCCCGGCCTGCCGCCATTTCACGGGCGAGCTGAGGGGAAGCAGGAAGCCCAGGTACAAGACAAAGAACAAAAGTCCCAGGGGAACGTCACCAGCGTAGTCATCTCCACACATGCAAAGGTCCCTTCTGCCTTTTTTTTTTTTCCCCTTTGAAATTTCAAATTCCAGTTTGTGGACAAAGTCCTGCCTATCTGAGAATATAGATCTCCGACCACTGACCAAACTCCACTTGAAGCAGTCCCGAGGACTGCTCTTCCCCTTGCCCACGGATGTGGCTGCTCAGTCCTTGGATTTCCCAGGATCACGCTGAAAATTTTGCACTGGAGCACAGCACTGGTACTTGCACAAAGCGGATTTTGCACTTAATGCCAGCAGCTTCCTTTCTGGGAATAACCTCGGGAATAACCAGGTAGGAGTTTTATCACCTGCAATTCATTTAGCCAGCCATTGCTGAGAGAAAAGGAGAAGGAGGAACAAGGGCTTTCATTGTGCTTGTACCAGCAATTTTAGCTCATCATTCAAGTAAGGGAAGGGGAAAAAAAAAAAGCAGCTTCAGAGGGGATGATAAACTAGAGGGAACATGAGCTTGTGGAGGCAGACCCACTCTGTATGGTTAACTGATAACTCCAATTTGCCTCTTCCCTCTCATCTTTTCTGATTCTCTCAATTAAGCAAGACTTATTCTCATGCTAATCATTTCTTGACCTGTTTATTCTGCATTAAAAAATTAACAGAGAGCAGTTTACTGCATGACTTGCTCATACAGAACTGCTACAGATTAGCAGGCATGCTTTAAGCCCCTACACTGATTCTTTTGGGTCTCACAGCCAGTCTGCACAGCTCGAGGATGAGCTTTTTTTTCCCTGTTTTTAAAGAACAGCTTTTTCTAAAGTCAATACAAACCCCCCTCCTCTCATGCCTTGAGTATATTTGCTCGGTGACTATTTCCAAATGGGAAAGATAAAGCCAAGGGCTTGTGTTTTGTCAGACTTTTTGTAAACAGGGGTATTTAGGCCATGCTGTCAAACCCTCCTGCCTTCTACCTCGGCATGCTGTGACTCCAGAGCAGAGTTGTCAGTGTCTTAATAAGCAGCTCCAAGGAATTTTTTGGGGCTGGAGGGCTGCAGGTCAGTACAGCTGCACAAGCCCCCAGCTCATGGGGCAGATCTTTGCTCTGGGCAATCTTATGACAGACACACAGATTGGGGTCTGCTCCAATGTCCCTCCCTAGAATGTCCCCAGAAGCTGTGAGAAGGCTCCAGGAAAACAGATGATTCAGCAGAGGTTGTTTAGGGTCTGTTTGCCCCTTGCCAGCTGCGCACTGCACATCCCTGCCCCAGCAAAACACTTTGTAGAGGTGAAAATGAGCCACCAGCTCCATCCAGGGAGGTAGATAAGAAAACTCCAGCAATGAGAGGCAGGAGGAGACCACAGCCATGTGCCAGACCTTGCCTGGGGAAGATGCAATCAATTTTATCATCCTGTTCCACAGCAATCACTCTTGGTGATTTGCTTTCCCCAGGGCTGAAGCGCCTGTCTCTGGGGTTGGGGCAGGTTTGCTGTTTGGAGCTGGGGGCAATGGCCAGGACAGACAAACCCTGGGCAGACCCCAGACACACTGTCACTGATCAGCATGTGACATGTGCTGGCACCCCAGGCTCCCCAGCACAGCTCAGGGTGACAGAGGCAGCTCCACTGCAACCTTAGGCTGTGTCTGAACAGAGTTATCAAAAAGTAGCCAAACCAACCAATACTGTCCTGGTCCCCAGACCACAAAATCCCCATATGGAGAATAGAGGCAGCTTTTGGTCATGGGGAAGAGTCACTTTAAAGAAGGTATAAGACTCTGCCTGAACTCCTCTCCAAAAGCAACATGTGCATTTCAGACAAAGCTGGGATGATGCTGAGCCTGGAGGCAATTATTGGAGCTAAAATAAATAGCTGCTCTGCAAAAGTGGTGGGGAAAGAACTGCAAATGTGGGGACAGACAGACCATTTCAGCATATACTGCTCTGGTGATAACACTGTGCTTGCCTTTCATCCCAGGACTGCAGAGGGGTTTATTATCCTGCCTAACAAGGGCTCTGAACTCTTGAGGAAGTAATTATTATTTCTCCTCAGAGCTGTTATTATGCAAGGACAGTGAATTTGAGCTGTTCCCAGAAGGGTGGCTGTACTGGAAAATGCCAGGGCATTTGCTGAGGTGTATTTGCCATCACTCTGCCTGCGCTGAAAGCAGCATCTGGCTCTGGGACCCGCAGTTTTGCAGTTGTGACTCTGGAAATCTGTCTGCTCTGTTTCCATACAAAATCATGCAGTGAGCTGGGCCCAAGAGAGAAAGGGGAATAGATTCATCTTCTTCCATTACACCACAGGCTGCAACTTCGCCCAAGCTTCAGCTCCCACCACTGATCCCACCTGCCTCCTTCAAACCCTACCCCACAGACTCTGCACTCCACCCAAACCCCAACCCAGCAGAGACCCAGACACTTTCCTGCTGAACACTCTCCTGCCTCTTTGGGAGGAAGTCCAGAAAAGCTCTGACTTTGCCATGTGCTGTTCCAGGCTCACTGACTACACTGGCAGAAGCTTGGCTGAAATCTGGTGGTTGAAGCCCTACTGAAATGGGGGAGCAGGAGCCTCAAGGAAGCAGCAGGACTGGAGAGAGGGTTTGCTGCCAGCAGCACACACCTATTGCTGTCTGTGCCTTGCCAGCTGACACATTTAGTGTGGCAGGGATCTCAGCAGCCCGCTCTGGACCTGGGGAGAGCTTGTTTAGCAGGTGGATGTGATTCCTTTGGGCCTGAAGTAATCCTGAAGCTTCCAAGGAAAAGGATCCCTACTGAGCTCACAGTCTGGCAAGCAAGTCTCTCCCTTCAGCCCTGCCAGCTGTTTGCAGGGCTTTTAGGTTTCATTGACTTTACACATTCATTATACACACATGAAACAGCCCCTGAATCATTTCAGCTGTGGAGCAATAGGTGAAGGAGGAGAACAGCCAAAATCAACAGTGGTTACACATCAAGTTTTACCTTTTCTTTTTAAATATTTTTGCAAAGCTAGGTGCATCAGCAAGCCAGGCCTGGAAGTGACCTCCAGTGGCTGCTGGGGCTCTTGGGATCAGCCCTCCCTCAAAATTAAGGCAAAAGACTGCAATGATGCTGAGGGATGGAGGGAGAGCTGCAGCAGGGCAAGGGTGTCAGGGGACAGTCTGAGCCCATGGCTCCGGAGGAGGGCAAGTCAAGGGCAAAAAGCATCTCCTTGGACCCAGCAACTCCAGCTGCCCTCCTGCCCCAGGCTGACTGGCAAAGTCAGCCCCAGCTGGGCAGCTGAACTTGGGGGAACATCTCAGGACAGGCCCATGTGTGCCTGATGGGAGGAAGCACAAGGAAGGAGGGAGGCTGCTGAAGGTGGGAGCACTGGCAGGTCTGAATCAGGAAAGGTAGGCTGGGAATGGAAAAAAAAAAAAGCAAAAAAAAAAAGCCACAAAGGGGTGGTGAGTCAAAATTTGGGAGATTTTAGTTTGTGGAGATAGAAGCAAACAAGTTAGTGCAAAATGCTTTTTTCTCTGCAGGAATGCCTGAGTAACCTGTCGTGTCCCCAATGTCCTCAATCACCAGAGCACAGCACGGGGTGAGTGAGAGCCAGACAACACTCAGGAGCTCCATGTCCACAGCAGCTGCACGCCCCCCACACACCCTCCTGTGTGACACAACCCTCCTGTCCACTGCCAGAGAAACAAAAACACAGCAGAAAGCAAGGTATGGGAACATGGGAACACAGCAAGGGCAGGGGATCACACGTCCCTACAGTTCCAGAAGCCAGGACACTGCAGGGACAACTGCCTGGCTCCCAGCTAACAAACATGGGAACTGCTGATCAGCCTGTGAGTATTCAACCTAGGTCTGCAACACTGGATAACACTATTGTTTGTCCCTTTACATTCCTGCAAGTCCCAGTGCCATTGGCCTCTTGGATCATAAAGAAATTAAAATATATTATGACCATAAACGACATCATTTGAGGAAATGAACCACTTGTAGTAAACGTATCACGGGACACTGAAGCCATGAACTCTCCTAAATCAATTTCCAGCTGATAAAGAGTGCAGGTACTGCTGGGAGCAGCCCCCAGCATGTGACTCCCCACTGGCATGGGATGGTGGGGATGCTGACTGGGGGTGCAGGCTACCCTAGGAAGCACAAACCCACCACCAGCACAAACCCTGCTTGGAGGAATTGCTCAAGCAAGAGGAGCAGCTCAATTTTTGCTGAGTCCAAGAGGAATGGAGGCTGTTGGGGTGTTTTGGGGATGGGGTTGTGTGAGGGTCCAGGGCTCAGGAAGCACCAAACATGTCCAAGTTCCTCACGGTGCTGGCAGTGGTGTGCAGGAACCTGGGCATGTTTGGTGCATCCTAATCCCACCCAGCCTCCTGCCTCTACACTGAGGTCCCGTGGGTGCTGGGGCTGAGCACAGAGCTGGACTCTGCAACCAGTAAAGTTTGCACTGGAAGTGTTTTTCTCTTAGTTGCTTCTAAGCTTTCATTCTGAGGGCTGAGAAGAGGCTGGCCACTGCAGATCTGGCTCAGGGGCAGAGGCTGTTCTGTGAGTGGCAGGATCTGTCCCCAGGCCAGCTGAGGCTGCAGCCCAGGGCAGTAATGCCAGGCACTGGGAACTGGCCTGGCAATGACTGAATCATTTCCCAGACAGCACAGGCAATCACTGGGGTATCCATGGGATGCCAGCCTGACTCTATCACCTCTTCCCCCAGGAGCCACAGCACCCAGCATGCTGCCCACGTTGGGGTATCTCTCCCTTGAGCCCCAGAACCAACCTGGGGACATGATCCACCACCACCCACAAAGCTGCTATGTGCACCCTGCACGAAGCAAAACAGAAACCAGAGACATGGGGGTCCCATGCTCTGAGGACCAGCAATACCAGTGGGAACGAGCATATTTTGGCAGCTCCAAACCCACACTCTGAGGACCAGCAATACCAGTGGCAACGAGCATATTTTGGCAGCTCCAAACCCACACTGGACACCCTTCATTCAATGCCCTTCATTCACATAAACTCTGCAGCGCTGGCTCTGCAGCTGCTTCTCTCCCTGCTGCAAGTGCTGGGGGAGCAGGGGGGTACCTGGTGTTTCCTGGAACAGGTGGTATCTGCTGCCATGCATCTTCCAGGGGCGCTCAGCTCCGTGGGCAGGGCTAGGGCAGTCTGGTCCCGGGCTGGGGCCGTGCAGCCGGCGAGCCCCCCGCGGGCAGCGGGGCACGAGCCATGCCCAGGAGCTGCTTGTGGTGCAGAGCAGGAACAGGCTAATCCCTTAATGCTGGTCACAATGAGATTTGATGGGGAGCAGCAGTTTGTGCTGCAGAGCCACAGGTTTTAAAGGGTTCTGGCCACTACCCGGAGGAAAATTATAAGGTGGCTCTGGGTCTGTGCCGTGCTGCCAGTGCCAGCAGCAGTGCCCGCTGCTTTCTGAGCCACCTTTCTGAGGTCCCTGCCTGCTCTCTGCCCTGACACTGGGTTTCTTTAGGGCAGGGATACCTGACCATATGTGCAGGCCTGGAGGTTGACCCAGAAATTGTGCCTGGGTGTGTCTGACAGCAGGAGTGGGTCTGGCTCCTGAGGGAGAAGCTGACTGCTTTTGGTTTAAAGTATTTCTATATAAATAGCCAGAACACCATATCCTTGAGCAGCAACCTTGGTCTCCCCTCCCAACTGACATCACAATGCAGGATGACTCAGTCCAGAGGGGAGCAGAGAGGCTGCTGAGCGCCCAGAGTTTTCTTCTCTGTGGAAGTGCGGTCTGGCAAGTGTGGCCAAGTGTTCATGGTGGAGGAGGAAAACTGTGTGAGGGAATGGAGTGGCATTCACTAGGGTTCCACGGGCACTGAGTGACTGGATTGCTGAAAGGGAGACCTGGGCAACTCTGAATTCAGCCCTGGGCTGCATGGCTATGACCCAACTAGGGCCAGGTCTCATCAGTCTCTGTGTCCAGAAGAACCAGCTCAGGGACAAACCCATGTGAAACACCCATTTTCCTGCATTTTCCTTCCTCCTTGGATGACTCTTCCTGCCAAGCCCACCTCTGCTTTTGCTGTGCCAAGGAGAAGAGAGCTCATTCCTGCCCTCCAGACATCAGGCCCCAAGCAGCACCTCGAAGGCACTAGCCTAATGGAGCAAAGCATTCCTAAACCATTCCTGTCCTGTCTCCACAAGCTTCTGCTTCCACTCAGGCCTGCCTGAGGTATATTTGAGTTAATCTGGAGTGCCCACAGTCAGCAGCTTCCAGAATGCTCCTGGTGGGTCAGGAATGGGGAGTGAGCAGCAGCTCTGTGCCCAGGGAGGAGTGTGCTGGCAACAGGGGTTGATGCCCAACATTCCCACGTGGAGCAGGGCTGGGACTGAACTGTGTGTAACCCCGTGACACCTCCCTGCACCCCTGTGTTGCCACACAGGTTTTAGTGGCTGGAACAGGCAAACACACCCAAGTCAACAGACATTTCTCCCAGACAATGGCAGTCTCCAGGCACACACCCATGGATGAGCCACAGGCAGCACTCAGCTCTGCTTCCACCACCTCGGTCCCACCACCTTGGTGGCTGTAGCCATGATATTTTCTGAAAAATCCTTTTGCTAGGATGTTTTCTCCTGAGAAGCTGAGAGGCCTCAGGAACAAAATGTAAACAATTATTATCTGCTGCTGTGGAGTGCAACAGGTGCATCTTTGGTTGGTGTCATGTGGTTGTTTCTAATTAATGGCCAATCACAGTCCAGCTGTCTCGGACTGTCTGGTCAGTCATGATTTTATTATCATTCCTCCTTTTTCCTTGCTATCATAAAATAATAAATCAGCCTTCTGAAACATGGAGTCAGATTCTCATCTCTCCTCTCGTCCTGGGACCCCTGTGAACACCACCACAGGACTCTAGGCAGGGCTTTGGATCTGAAGCCTGGCTGTTTGTCCCCTTGTCTCTCCTGCCTCCTTATTCCACTCTTTATTTCCTGTTGCCGCCTTTGGCCTGCCCACAGTGAAACTCTGCATGAGCTGCTCCCTCAGGCATCCATCAGTGCTTTGTCTTTCTTCCCTGCTGTGCCACCTCCACCTGAGCGTGCCTGTCCCCAGCACAGGACCTGCTCAAGCAGCAGCCCCTTGGCATGGGCTATCAAGTCTTTGGGGACAGTGTGGCAAAATGATCAGCATCCCTTAGGAGCAGAGAGGGGCAGAAGTGGCTGAGTGGGGCAGGAGGAGCTGGGCTCTGCCTCCATGAGGGGCACTGGGCCATAAACCCAGCATGGTGGCTGTCGTTTGTGTGTTGGCAAACACGTTGAGTGAGCTCGACTGTTGATTATGACCATATAAACCAGTGTTGTGGCACTTGTTCAGGTTTGTGCAGGTTTTACAGCTCTTGTTCTGAGAAGTACCCATGTATTTGGTTTTGCTCCTTCCTTCAGGTCTGTCTGTTGACATTGGCTCTCCTAACCAGAGCGTTGGGCCATGCCAGGAAGCTGAGTGTGCGTCTCTCCTTGTGTTTCCCACTTTCCCAGGAGTTATCACCTATAAAATCTCACACACACCCATGGCTGGGACAGGTTTCTGGTGCAGAGGCAGGTGAAAGGTGTCTGCTGGTCCCCACCACTGGTTGGTGGGTTTGGGTTCCCTGTGCTCAGTGACAAGAGATGAGCCACCCACCCTGACAGATGGATGAGCAGAGCTGCAGGGAAGGTCCTGCCCTGGAATTCTGGAGTGGAATGAGCAAGGTCTGAGTTTTGTAGGGCTGTGATGAAAACCAGGCTGTCAAACCAACTTGGATGTGCAGAGAAGGAGAAGATGCTCCCAGAGCACATCACAGAGGATATGGGCTATGCCTGGTCACCTGCTATGCAGGCACACACTATCATCCATTCCTACCACCAGTCCTCTTCCCAGCAGGAGCTGCCAGCAGCAGTTGTGCCCTCAGGGACACCTTGGTGCTGGAGGCTCAGGGGCTTGAGCTCACAGTGATGGTCCCCATCTCTCTCTCAGCACCAGAGCTCCATTACCATGGGGATGCAGCTGGAATCCCTCTGGTGACTGCAGGATTTTGGGATAGAAAGTCTGGTCCAGCCTTGCAGAGCCAGAGTCTGTTTGCTCCTTGACTTTCACAGCCACTTCTTCTGCCTGAGCTGCCCCTCCCACCCCTTTGGTGCAGCATCCTGAGCCTACCTTTATTTTTTGAGACATGTATTTCCTGAAGGGATTTGCTGAGTGATCTCTGTTGATGCTCAGGTTGAAGCTTGGACAGGAGCTGTTCCTGGGAGGAATTGCTTCTGGGACCCAGCTTTGCTCAGAGGCCCCAGTGCCTCTGCCCAGGACAGGAGAGCAGAGCCCTCAGCCCCATGTTCACCCTACAACCCCTACCTTGAAATTCACCTTCTGTGAAAATTCTGCAACATTTGCCATTTCCACATACATTTCTGCCAGGAACTTTGTTTGCTTGAATATTTGAGGAAAGCAAACAGAGAAGGAGCCTGAACACAAACAGTCATGGATTTTTTTTTTTTGCAGTCTTTGCCCTGTTCTAACCCCAAGCCTGCCAGCAGAGATACTTGCAGGCATCCCCTGATGTTCCCCTTGGCTCTGCCCTGTGCCCCACTGCTGGCCCTGGTCCTGCTCCAAATACTGCTGTATGTAAAAGGAGCTCACCCAGCCCTTGCTGTCTGTGGGACCACCATCACTCACCACCCCTTTGCACCCATGCTAAGTCAACATTTTTTAATGCCATTTAAGAAATATCAGCAGATAACTAACAGAGTATGACTGGCAGACCTACACCAGCCCTGCTGAGCTCAGAACATTTCTCAGGCACTTCTCAGGCACTTCCTGAGCCTCTTGCTGCTCACCTTCCAGAGCTGGAGCTCATTTCCTGCTGCCTGCAGCCCTCTGGGCTCACTCCCCCTATAAAAATACCATTGTGTTTCAAGCAAAGCCGAAGCTGAGGGAGTGCTGCTGGCCCCATAAATGGCTGGAATGAGGTGGGAGAAGTCACAGCCCTGTGGGTAAGTGCAGACACCCTGTGGCACTGAGCAGCATCCCCAGCTCTTCCCCAAGGAAACCTTCACCAAGCACCAGCAAACAGCTCTTGGGAGCAGGCCAAGGTGCTAACACAGTGATTGTGCCTTTTGCATCCCAGCAAATACCTGTGCTTATTCCTGGCTGCACCAATACCCTGCTCAGGCACTGGAAAGTGCTGACCTTGCCAGCACCAGTGTTACAGCCACCCTAACACCCAGCGGGGATGGCCAGAGTGGGGACAAGGAAAGAGGCTGTGCCAGGTGTCCTCAGACCAATCAGTCCCTGACGGCTGCCAGGCCTTGGACACAGAGACCAGGACTAAACAGAGGAATTAAAGAGCAGCTGAGGAGGAAAAGCTCAGTTCAGGTCATGTCTAGAGGAAACCTCTAAAAAATTCAATGCATTTGGCAGCGAAAATTAAAAATACTTAGAAAATTGGCCCCCTCTTATGTTTCTCAGTTGAAACTCTTGCCCACACCTGACCAGAGCTCCTGAGCAGCAATGATATCTGGCATTTTTCAGCTGTTTTCCAAAGCTGCTTCACTGAGCAGGGCCAGCCCTGATCAAGCACTGGTCCCTGCTGTAACCACCAGCCCTGGGGATCCCCAGCTCTGAGGAGATCCAAAATATGAAGGGGTGGTGCTGCCTGCACTGGGAGTGAGACCAATTGGCCAAATCGTGCCCAAGTCTCAGTGGGAGGATAAAGGTGGATCAAGAGGCTCACCCCTTCCTCACTGCCCAGGAGATGTTCCCCTTTCCCCCTCTCCATCCTCCACCTTCTCACACATCTCTTTACAGCTTCCTGCAGGGATTTAGCTCACAGCCTGTCCTCAGCAGGTGCTGGTGAGGATTGTGAATGTGCCTCCAGCTCCAGGTCTCTCCAGAGCTGCAGCATCACTCCCTTCTCCCCGAGGGACCCCCCCAGGGTGCTGGGGACAGGCCAGCTTTGTCACTGCCTGGCAGGGCATCCTCCAAGTCCTTTACACAAGGCACAGCTCAGATGGGAGGGAAATTAGTGCCCCTGAGGTGTCATTTAGGGAAAATGTTGGTGACAGTCTGGGGCAGGGATGAGTGGGAGGGCTGCAGTAACTGCAGTGGGGGGATGCTCTTACTGATGCCACCACTGCCAAGAGAGGGCCAGACCTGTCCCCAAGGCTGAATGCCAGTGCCAAGCTTCCCCATTAGGATGTACCCCTGGCTTCAGATGGATGCTGAAATCCTGAAGCGCCTAAGAGAGATGGGGAGAAGGGAAAATCAGAAAAATCCTTCCATCTATTTAAAGAAACTGAAAATAACTCTGTGACCCTCTCCAAGGCTGAAGGCTCCTCTGGAGGACCCAGGTGTGCCTCCATCAGGCTTACCAGCTCCATGGGCTGTCCTGCTGAGGGCTGGGAGCTGCCAGGGCATCACTGTGGGCATGGCTGGCACCACAGCTCACCACAGTGAGCTCCACCACTGCTTTGCAAGGGAACAAACATCCCAGTGTCCCTGGGAAGGGTTTGGCCACCACTTTGCCATCTGCAGGATGGTGCATCCCAGCTGCTGTGCCCACTCTGCTGCCCAGCCCCAGCCCAGTCCTACAGAGCTGCCAGGGAAGCCAGGCACTGCCCAGTCCCCATCCCACCAAGCCTTCCTCACCTCTATTTGGATAACTTTTTCACCCATTTCATTTATGAGGACTCCCCTCCTTCTGCCAACACTCTGAGTTTCCTCTCACTTCAGTCTGGGAGGCCCATCTTGCTTTTTTATTCTCCTTATTTCTCTCTCCCCCTTGCCTGGCCCCAGGCTTGCAGCAGGTGCTGGCCAGAGCCTGCTTTTGTCGGGCCATGGGAGCAGATGGGGAGAGCAGCCACAGGTGGGATGGGCAGTGATTCCTCTCCAGCCACAGGTGGGATGGGCAGTGATTCCTCCCCAGCCACAGGTGGGATGGGCAGTGATTCCTCCCCAGCCACAGGTGGGATGGGCAGTGATTCCTCCCCAGCCACAGGTGGGATGGGCAGTGATTCCTCCCCAGCCACCCCACAGCACCTGGCTCTGCCTGCACTTGCCCTGCACTCAGCACGTGGCTCACTTACTGACTCTCAGACTGAAAAGCTAAAACAAAAACAACTTTAAAAATTGTAATTAATAAAAATAATTTTTAAAAAAATTCAGGAGAAAATTACTGTCAGAAATGTTTACCTGCCTGTGTTTAAGGTCACTGATGTGCCAGGGCTTGCAAGTGACTGCTCACATTAGCGCCAGTTGCGAGTGAGCAGAATAACTTCATCCTAAGTGATTAAAGAACTTGTTCAGCTCCTCCTGTTGCATGTTATCCAGGCAAAGCTGGATTCTCACTGCAGAAATGGGGTTGGCTTTGCACCCTGGGGCAAAGCTGGAAGCAGGCACCCTGGGTGTGGGGACAGCCAGAGCTGGCCACCCTGCACCACCACATCTCCCAGGCTGGTGGGAACATCCCTTGAACCTCTCCTTCTGCAAATGAGGTGCAGGTCAGGCCCTGGCAGCTGGGTGGGTCAGGAGCCATCTGGGGCTGCAGCCTGGGGGATGCTCAGCACTGGCTCCTCCTGGGCCAGTTCCCACTCCAGGATCCGACCCTGTGCCCATCTCAGAGGAATCAATCCTTCCTTTCACCAGCTCACATGTCCTTCACCACACAGCTCCTTGCACTTTGTCCAAGCAGCACCAGCTGACACAAAGACACAGCCTGAACTAAACAGACCAAAACCTGGACAGTTTTCTGGGCATTTTTCTGCCGCTGGAACCTGCAGCTCAGAGGCAGGAGTGAACAGAGCTCCTCCAGAGACCTGGCTGCTGCAGGCTGGGGATGCACAACTGGCTAAAAGCAGGCTAAAACTCAGCATTCTGTAACTGCTTGATCACCACTGCCTGCTCCAGTGACACCACAGCAGATCCTGTATAATTCCTACACATTTCCATTGCCATAGACCATGGACCCACCAAAATGCTGACACGGCCTGTGTCTGGCCATGGCTCACTGTGGGGTGATGTTACCTGAAATAAAGTGATCTGCAGGGCACTAAAGTGCTGGGGGCTGGGGCAAGGAGACACATGAATGCCACAACAGAGGTGGGTTAGGGCTGGAGGTGACACCAGCGTGAGGCTGCAGGCCTGGATCAAGGGAAGCAATCACCCAAAGAGAGGCCATGAGCAAAGTGCAAGAAGGTGGTCTGGGAGTCCCACAAGCCCTCCTGGGACCTGGGTTTACACATACAGTACCTGGAAAGTGGGCTGGGCAGGGGCTGCACACTTGTAAAAGAGAAGAGGAACAGAACATGAAAAATAGTAAGGAAAGCAAGGTAATGATGGGGAGCCCCATGGAGTGTGATGAAAAGCCAGAGGAAGTGATGGAGAGCCCTTGAGAGTGATGGAGAGCCATGAGGATCTGATGGAGAGCCACGAGGAAGTGCTGGAGCACCATGAGGATGTGATGGAGAACCTCTTAACTGTGAGACCTCACCTGCTGGGACCTCACTCCCCAGCCTGGCCATGCCCAGGGAACCAGGGTTCCCAGAACACAGCGGACCAAACCAGCTGTGTGGGGAAGCTGCCACACAGGCACAGTTGGCCCATCCTGAGGATAACCATGGGCTGATGTCAGCCCAGCCAAGGGCATCTGTGCCCAGGGGTCCACCTCCATCTGTTGGCAGCTGGCATCTGTCAGAGCCAAGGGGCACAACTCGGGGCTGCTGCACCCTGGGAGCACAGACACAGGCCTGGCAGGCATCTCGCTGTGCCCAGGTGACCAGGCAGCATCGTGCCACCTGAGGCTGTGCCCTGCAGAGGCTGGAGGCTGCTGCTTGTCCAGGCACTCCACTCCCTGCTGGAAAAGCTGCCCAGCCGTAATGCTGGCCCTCGGAGGGAGCACAGCGCTGGAAGGTGCCCGCTGTGCCCACTCACAGCCTGGGCATGCCACGGGCCACCTGCAGCCTGTGTGTCCTAGGGCAGCACTTCACCTCCTCGAAACTGCTGCCACTTCTGCTGTGATCCCAGCAGCAGCAGCAGCCCCTCTGCCAGCACGTGGGGCCGCTCTGCTCCCTCAGGCACGTGCCTTCCTCTTTGGGTCAAGCAGCGTGAAAGCGAGAAAACACACACATAGAGGATTTCCATCACATCCAAATCAACCAGAACCCTTCTCCTGCCTCCACCTCCAGCCTTGCCTGAGGCAGGGGAGGCACAGCAGGGCTGGGGGCTGCTGCTGGCCGCTGGCAGCCCCGCTCCCCGAGCGACGGCAGGCCGGCAGCGCGGGCGCTGGGAACGCTGTACTCACCATATGGAGCCTCCATCTTAGCGCTTAGCTGGGTGCCTACATTGACCATGTCTCGCCGGCTACCGCTATGGGGACTTGGGGCGAAAACCACAGGAAGTAGAGGAATAAAAAAAAAAAGTAAATAAATAAATAAAAAAATGTCTCTCACTAAGGAACTAGGTGAAGGCAGGAGGGAGCGCGGAGAGGCAGGGCGAGGAAACCTGCCTCTCCTGTTATCTTATTGATTCGCTTAATCAGGGCTAATGTGGGTGGAGATGTTAAATAGTAACCAAGCTCTTATGGAAACCAATCTGCAAGGTGCCGTTGCTGTAGCTATAGTAACTGCTGCCAAGCTAGAAACTCAAACACGGCTTTTACTGGACTCTTTTGGGGCTCCCGCTTGCAGATGGTGTCAAGGCCAGGGCAGCCGCCGGGCTGGGGTTCACCCCTGGCCACGGGGAGTGGGGGCAGCCACATCCAGCTCTGCAGTGCCCCACGTGCTGCTGGGTTTGTGCCATCACCTGCCCCAGATGGGAAAACCAGGTATGAGACTGTGTACTGCAAAGGGAAAACACAGCATGAGGGGCCAGGGGCTGTGGGACAAGTGTAGGGACTGGCAAGGGCACAGCAGAGCCTGGCTGAGGCACTAGGGGCAAAGTGCCCAGGCCATGAGTTGGGGTTTGTCTGCCTGGTGCCAAACCAGAGAGGTTGCTTGGGGATGCTGTGGTGGATGCAGGGTGATACCCTGAGCACAGGGTGGTTGCAGCTCCTCCCTGTCTCTCTCTCTGTTCCCAAATCTCAAAGTGCCACAGCCACTTATGGTCTTCTCTGCTCCCTCTGGGACTGCTGCATCCAGGACCTCGTGGTAGCAGATGTGCAGATGGGCTGCCCATGAGGCTGTGGCAGCCCCTGTGCCACTGGGGGCTCCATGTCAGGAGCAGTCTGGGCTGCCAGGGGCTGTGCTGAAGCCAGCAGGGCCATGTGCAACAAGTGTTGCTGAGAGGACACCAAGTATGTGGGGAATCCAGAGCTGAACCTGAAACAATGATTATCCATCAGAACAGAGCCTTCCATATCTCCTGTACATCTCAGGAAGAGACCAGGCTGAAGGAGGCACAGAGGGGTCCAGTCTCAGGATCCCCTCAACACCTCAGCTATTGAAAGCCTGTAGCCCTGAGGGGGCCAAATTAGGGATATCTGCTCCTCTGGAATGGAAAAGCACATCCCAAGGGAGCTTGCAGCGGGGAGAGTGCTGCTGAATGCAGAGGGCTGCAGCACAGGAATCCACAGCTGGATGCTCAGATCCAAGGACTCGTAATTCAGGCATCCCTGAGTTTGCTGAGTGCTGAGAGGTTCTGGAGAGGGAAGGCGTGTGGATAATAGGGTGTGCGAGATACAGCAGTGGGATGGTGTGGGACAGCATGGGCGGGACACTGAGTGTGTGGCCCTTCAGCGTCACCACCAGCCCGTGTCCCAGCAGTGCTGGCTTCTCCCACACGATGGAGCAAAGCGCCCAGGCATCTCCTGTGCCCGTAGCCCGTGGCCCCACTAAGGGCATCTGCCCCCCCTTTGCTGCTTACACCCCAAACCAGAGCAGAATCACTGGCTCGGTGTTACCCCGAGGCTGTGAGTGAGGGAGAACCAACACAAGCATGGGGGTCTCCAGGCTGCTTTATTGGGGGGCTCAGAGCTGGGGGCCCCACAGTCAGAGGGGCTGCTGTGAAGCAGGAGCATGCTCGGGGCTCCCCACTTATCCAGCTGCTCACCACGAGGGGAGCATCTTGGAACGCTTACACCAGCCTTAGCACCGAGGGGAAAACCCCCTGAGTCTGCAGAGCAGGGACCATGCCAGCCAGCCCCACTCCCTCCATGCACCCCAAAATCTTCCTCATTTCAGAAAATAGGGACCTGCACTGTCCGTAGTTCCCCCAAGGTGGGAAGCAGCCAGACAGCACTGCTGGAGATGTGTTAGAAAAGCATTTTCCTACGTGCCATTAGGATGAAGCGGGTTGGACAGCCAGGCTGCCAGGGGGGTCAGTGTTATAAATAATTGTTGTTCACCCCATCTCCATTGCCAGGGCTCCTCGTGGGGCTGCAGCCCTAGAACCAGCTGACTTGGTTGGATTTGACTCCGCTGAAGCACATGTTGTTGGAGCAGCCCCCGCCGTAGCTGGGGGGGCAGGCTGAGCACGGCCGCCCCACCTTGTAGGGCGCTTCTCCCAGCCAGTTGCCCCTAAAAAGAGAAGAGGGCATCACCTCTGAGCATCATCATCCCACTGCTGACACTGCTGTGGGGAGGGAGGATGGCACGGGGGGCTGTCCCCAGTCACTTACTTGATGGCATAGTTGCAGACCAGGAGGATGGCGTGACGCCACGTGCTGCCCCACACCCGCACGTTGGCACAGGTGCCCAGGGCACAGCCCAGGCGGCTCGAGGTTGCCCACACCATCTGTGCCAGGACAGAGAACACACACTGTTGGTGTCCATCCACCCAGACATCCACAGCTGATAGTCCCAGGATGCCAGCTCAAGGCTCTGTTTCCCCATGGAATTGCATCCCAGCTGCCCCAATTGCTTTGGCTGGATGCTGCCCCATCACAGGCAGTGCTTTTTTATCAGAGGATGACTTTTTAATCTCCCTCTCCTATCTGAACCTGCCTTGCCAAGCTCACATCCATGAGCAGCAGAGTCTGGGTCACTGCTCCAATTTACCCAAATTAACTCCTAAACCTCACACTGAATCATGGCCAGCAGCTTACCCTGCACACAGGGAGGTCAAACAGAGACTAAAGCTCCTCCTAAAGCCTCTCCAGGTTAAATCTCTTCCATAAAAAGTATATATTGCCCTTTTGCAACCAAGAGCATCCCTGAGTATCCTCATGGATGAGCCACATGGGGATGCAGATGCTCAGGTAAGGGTTGGAGCCATGAAGAAGAGGTAATTAGGGGTTGGCACAGCTCTGCAGCCAGGCAGAGGAACAGAGGAGTTTTCCATCTTGTGCTGGCCAGGCTGTGTGAGAATGTGCCAGGAGATGAAGGGGCTGCATTCCCAGGGAGCCAGAAACAGCTGGGTGCTATGAAGCTGTTCCATCACAGAGAAGAGGATTCATCTTGGCAAAAGTACAAAGCAGCTTTTTTTTTTCTCTTCACCACCTTTAAGTTACCAGAAGTGCAGTGAGGCGAGAAAGGCCAAAGGGGGGGAAAAAAGCTTCTAAAAAATTGAAAGCTCCTTGTCAACTGGCCAGAAAGTCCCAGCTGCTCCTCCAGTTGGTTGTAAACCCATGTGACCTTCCTGCAACAGCCCGAATGCTGGAAAAGCACGGGGTGGGAGGGCATTGCTGGCATTGCTGTGTCCAGCAGACAGACTGCCAGCTGCCAGGGTTTGACCTGCCTGATCTGAAGCTGGAGCTGCCAGGGTTTGACCCTGCATCCCAGCTGCTGCTGGCAGAGGAGCTGTGAGCTGCACAAGGCTCCCCTTGCATCTGGAGCGCGGGGGCTGCAGTGCTCACCTGTGTGTAGTGGCTGCAGACGGAGCCGCTGCACTTGGAGGGGCAGCGGGGGTTGCACTCCCGGGGCTGAGGGAAGGAGTAGTGCTGCTTCTCCTGGTGCCAGGACTTCACCATGTCCAGCACAGAGCGGTACCTGTAACGGTGCTACAGCTTAGGTGGATCTCCTCCACATCAGGGGTCATGGGAGAAGGAAAGGAAGGGAAAGATCCACAAGGAGGAAGTGGAGGAGAGAAATTATCTGGGGCCAGGGCTCATTGGGAACAAGCATTCCTGGGAAAAAGAGGGTAAGGACGTCCTTGTGCCAAGCCCACTTGTGCTCAAGGCCAGAAGACCAGAGACACCTGAGCACTCAGCCACGTGGAGGAGATCCAGGACCCATATCCCCCTGGTCGGGGTGCCTGGCAGAGAGGAGAATAATGGCAAACTTCCCAAATGAGCAGCAGGCACCTCTGCTTTCCTGTATTTACCCTTCTGCAAGAGAAGGGTAGGAGAAGGAGAAGCTCTGCAGGAGAAGGAGAGCTGGGCCCTCCTCCTCCACCCCGGGGTCCTTGACATGCCTCTCAGCTCTATCTCACTCCATGCAATGCCAGTTCAGAGCCCCTCTGCTCCTTGGCTGAGGGGCTGCAGCTGCTCCTCCTGCAGCCCCGTGGGGTGTGGGGGTTTCCCAGGAGCTCCCTGTGCCTGCAGGGCACTCACCTGCCCGATTGGATGGAGAGGTTCTGTCCCACGTACTTCATCAGCTCGGGGGGGCCGTGGTCCCACAGGCAGCGCGCAGCCCACGCCTCCGCTGCCCTGGCCAAACGCTCATCCCACACCTGGGCAGGGAAGGGAAAGGGCACGCAGGAGTTTTAGATTCCCAGAGGAGGGAAGAGGAGAAACCTGCTCCCTCATGCTATGTGGGCTTTCTGAGCACTCCTGAGTGTTCAAAAAATAGGACTCATGCATCAGGCTAGAGAATGTCCAGGGGAAGGAAGCACAGCAGCATGTCCAGGAGCCATGGACCTCCCCAGCTGCTGCCACAGCTCTGGACACACAGCGTAGCAGAGCAGGGATGCCCTGCAGTGCTGCAAACCCTGTGTGTGTGATTCCTTCCAAGAATGAGCTCCTGCACAAGGTGGAGCTGAGCACAGGGGTGAAACCCTGCAGCCTCACAGCTGTCCCAGCCCTCAGTGCAGCCCTGGCCACAGCTGGTTCCTTCATGCATTATTTAAAGCTCCCTCGCCCATCCTGAAGCCTCTGGGGAGATGCCTGTGTGAGTTACTTTGGAAGGCAGGAATTTAGGCCAAGCAAGAAGCAGTGCAGGATGCTCCTGGGCATGTCTGACCTGCTCTGGTACCCAGCAAGCTGGGCTGCTGTGTGCTTCTCCAAACCACATCCAGGGACCACCCAGCTGGTCCCTCAGAGCAGGTCCCCTTCCTGGGAGCAGAGCAGCATGTGGCACCTCCTTCCCTGAGGGTCCTGCCCTGTGTAGGCTGGAAATAGCTCCTCTTGGAGGACCTTTAGGGCTGGGTTAGGAGCTCCAGGCAGGGAGGACAGAACCTAGGGAAAGTTCTGCCCAGGGTGACCCTCATCTGGAGCTGCCCAGCCTGTCAAGGCTGTGCATCCCTTCCTTGACTCACTCCTGAACATTTATTCTTCTGGGAGCTGGCACCACTTGGAACAGTCAAAAGGGACCCTGTAGATTGTGATGGGATCATCCCTCACAGATGCAATTGGGGAGAGGCTTCTGCATCGGCTTTGGGTTGGGACCTGAGCTTTTTGTGCTTGTAGCCGCCTCCCAGATGTCCCAGACACAGGTCCAGAGATCCTAAATCTGCCCTCATGGGGAAACATCTCTGTGCTGGGACTCCATCCCTCTGCACAGAGGCTGCATGGGACCCAAAAAAATCCCCCAGGACATGTGTTCAGCCAGGAATCTGGCCAACACCCTGACATCCCTCTTTGGCTAGGGCTCCCACATCAGAAGTGAGCCCTTGATCACACCAGAGCTGTGGACCACCCTGCCACAGCCCAACTCACCATATATTCCATATTGGCAGCGGGTGGAGACACCTGTGCCCGCACTTGGTTGTGGTAGTCCAGGATCACACCCATGTCCTGGGGGGACAGGAATCTCTTCCGCCGGCCCCGCGGGACCCCCTCGGCCCGGAGCAGCCCCGCAGCCGCGCCCGCGGGCGGGGACAGCAGCTCGGTGGCGTTGGGCAGCAGCAGGGAGCTGGACAGCTGTGTCGCCCAGCAGCCCAGGGCCGTGAGGTACAGGTGCAGCTGGAGCACGGCCATGCCAGCCCGCCCTCGCTGGGAACAGCCGGCGGAGTTCTGCTCCTGCACGGAGTTAGGCAAGGACAAGGGGGATTGCTGGTTCCTGCTGCTGGTGTGCAGATCTAGGAGAGAAAACAGCACAGGCACCACTCAGGGTTGCAAACACCATGCAAGCACCGTTGCCCAAAATAATGTGGAAACAAAGTTTCTTTTTCCCTATTAATAACAGTAGTTTTTCCCTATTAAAAATAGTAATATTTACAATTAATCTCTTTAATAACCTTTTTTATCAGAGCAAACTCCCCAAGACTGTCAGGGATATACCTGGGGAATAGATTTTCTTGTTTGTTTTTAAAAAAGATAAAATCTGTAGAAAGTCTCCTCCATTTTTTCACTTATGGCACGTACCTGTGGCACAGGGGTTAGTTAGGAGTATGCTGCAGCCGTCTGCCCTGTAACTTCCCGGGAGTTTGGTTTCTTGAATAAATCCCCAGCACAAACAGAACCCTCACATAGATAAAGAAACTCACGGCAAGACTTTAAAGCACGGTTGAGAAATCCTAACGATTTAGGTGGAAAAGAAAAATTGGCGCTGCAAAAGCCGAGTATTTTATTTTAAAAAAAGGGAAAACGCTGGAATATCCCCTCATCCGTCAGCCAATGCACCTCCTAGCATCCCGGAGCAGCGGGAGGATGTTCCCCGAGCACGTACCGTGAGCCCTGCGCTGGGAGCGGCGGAGCCCGGCGGGACGGAGCTGCGGGATGGAGCTGCGGGGCAGATGCAGGATGGAGCTGCGGGATGGAGCTGCGGGGCAGATGCGGGAGAACCGGCTCAGCCCCGGCGGGCAGCCCGCTGCGGCCAGTGACGCACAAGCTGCATCTCAACTCTTCCCCCGGGGAACGTGCTGAAGTTCGGACAGAGCCCTGGCAGCAGATTTATAGGCTGGTGAGTGCCTCGGCGCACACGGGCTCACGCAGGCACAGGAGCCCCGCACGGCGCCGGGGGGAGCGGGCACAGCACGGCTCGGTGGATGCCTCGGCGGGCGGAGGGGCTGCTCCTCGCTGCTCCTGGGGGTTTGTTCAGGCTACCCACAGGGACAGATTCCCAAAGTCATCTCTTTGCTGCTCCTTCCCTAGCTGGGATCTTGCTGGAAGCAGCGGGCAGAGAAGCGGACCCAGGTCGGTGGGGGATGCACAGAGGGTTTTACCCCGGTAAGGAATCAGCAGGAGCCACAGGGTCACCCCACTTTGGTGCGAGCTTAGCAGATGGCAGAGATGTCCCTGGTGGCCACACACGTCCCTGGGTCAGCAGCTCTCCCCGTTATAGATGAAGCCACTTGCTGGGCTGGGCGTCGCCACCTGTGTGTAACCCAAGGGTTGGAACTTGTCACAGCCACAGGGACTCTGCCCATGGCCCCAGCACTGACCTGAGCTGGCAGTGCCCAGCCAGGGTTATCTCAGGGGAAAGCAGGGCTGTGCTCCCTCCGTGGTGTCCATGTGTCTGTCCCCAGGCAGGGGAAATGGCTGTAGCATCTGAAAGCTATATCCTGCAGCATCAAGTGTGTTTCCTTACAACATCCCACACAGTCACGATGCCAGGGGACAGCTGAGTTATTGCAGGTCACAGAGACACCTGGCCAGCTGGAGGGGCTGCTTGCAATGCCTGTCACATCTTCCTCCCACCGTGCTGAGAGCCAGCCCAGGTGGCCATGAGTGACCTGCAGCTCCTGCCATGCCCCCATGCTACAGTGCCCCAGGTAAGCAAGGTGCTGCTCCCCCTGTGCCTCACCAGCTTTGGGATCACCACAGGCAGCTTTGGAGCCAGGTTCTGGCTCTACAGTTGCATCAAGAGGAACACCAAGGCCAAACTCCTTCTCCTGAGCTGGCAAGGGGCACAGAGATGGAGAGCAGGGAGGAGAAGGCAGTCCCACAGCAGCTGCAGGTCACTGCTTCTCATGCCCACAGCTCTGACTGACAAGAGCTGAGGATCCCAGACCCATAAATCCTGCCTGTGCAGGGACTGACAGCATGTCCCAGAGCCTGGCTGGCTGCACCCAGCTGTCCCAGAGACCTGCTGTGCAGCAGAAGCTGATCAGGAGTTCAGTGCAGACCTGAGCATGGAGCAGGAGTAATGCCCAGGTGATGAGCCGATGTGCTGTACCAATACAGCCTCACCCTGCTGGGAGCCTCCAGCAAAAGAGACCCCTCTGTACATTTTTCCTGGCATTGTCTCTCTCATAAAGCAATTCAAGGTGCTGTGGGCCCTGGGGAGCTGCTGAGACGTGTGCCAGAGAGGTGTTTCCATCCATTCCTCACCCAGCTGGTGGGATGATGGTTGTGCCAGTGAGGAGACAGGGCAAATGCAGCTGGGGCATCTCTGGCCCCACTGCAGCACTGCAGGAGGGGATCCCTCAGTGCAGAGAGCAGCAGCACCCCATGAACCAGCAGGGCTGGGTATCCTGTGGGGGCCTGTGCTGTGCTGCGGATGGCACTGGGAATGCCAGGGTGCCAGGGTGGCTTCCATAGCCCTCTGAATTTCCAGGCTGCCTGTTCTGGGGTCTAACCAGCTCAGCCTCACCTTCCAGCACCAGATCACCCCAAAACACCAGTCACCTGTCCACAGGTGCTGGGCAAAGTGCCATCCCCAGTTTGCCAGCCTGCAGACACCCCTGTTCCATGTCCATCTATGGAGACAGCTGTGCCAGCTCCAGGGACCAGCAGCAGGACAGAGCTTTGTGCTGCACCAGGGGGGCAGGCAGTGGTGCTGCCTCCCTCCACTCAAACCCAGATATCAAATCTCTCATTAGCGAGGCTGGTAAAGGCAGTTTCATTCCCAGCAGATTAAAAAGGCAGATGGGGACATGCAGCAATGATCTTAACTGGGCAGACTGGGAGGTGCAGCTGCTGCCAAGTGCACACTGAGGCAAGGGCTCTGGGGCTGTGTTGTGGAAAGGGTGGTTTTTAATGATCTATTATTTCACAGAAGACAGAGCCCTGAGCAGCAAATGCTCATCCAACACTGTGAACTGCAAAGCTTTTAATTTGGGATTTTTTGTCGAGGTTTTGTCTCCCTGGGGGCTCGAGGAGATTGAACCCACCGCAGCTCCCTGTGCCACGCAGCAGCTGAGGCAAGGCGAAGGTTTTGTCTTGGGTGCAGATTGAAAGCACTGCTTAATCAGCACTCCACGAGACAATCCAAATTCCAGGAACTGGAAGGGGTTTGTGTCCCTGCCAGGCGTAATATCCTGCAGCCCAGACTGGCCCGGCTGCCAAAGCACACGGTATCTGCAGCGAGGACCTCGCTGGGAGCCAAGGAGCACATGCATTCAGCTGGATACAGCCACAGCAGGCAAATTCCCATTTTAATGAGCATCAGGGGGAACAAAAAAGATAAATCACTGCGTTCAAGCACTCTCCTGGCAGAGACACACTCTGATGCTTTTATGACCAACAGACAGCAGCTTGCTCCAGAATAAGACATAATGGGACTTGCAGGATTTCTCTGTCATGTTTATTTCTCCCATCTGTTGGCTTTGGGCATCACCCATCACCCACATTCCAAGGTGGCAGACGGTGACATGAGCCCATACAGGACTGAGCAGGGCTTTGCCCTTTGCTGACGTCAGGATCTGCTGTGCTCCCTGAGCCTCCTGATGCCTGGAGCAGGTTGATGTGGATTTCCATAGCAGGAGCCTTCTCCTTATTGGTGTAAAATACAATGAAACTAGGGTCTTGTCTGAGCAAAACTTTCCCCAGGCAATGCACAAACTCTGTAGCTCGAGTAAAATATTCCCCTCCTATCAACTGACAGAAAGGCTCATTTTCCATCTTTGCTGAAAGATGTTCCTTTCCCCCAGTCCCACCTCAAACATCAAGAGCACCAGATACCTTGGTGCCCGCCCTGACAGAGAAGGAAAGTGGGGCTTTTGTTGGATTTTTTTCATTTCTGGAGTCCTGTAGAGGTCCAGCATATCCAGAGCTTGGTTCCTCCTAACACATCATGAAGGGAAATCTTCCTCTGACTTAGAGCTTGGAAGATTTGATCTCCACGTCTTGTGACTGGATTAAGCCCAGGCTGGGCTCCTGTATATTCTTTTGGGATCTTCCAGGAGTGAAACACCTGTTGAGGTGTAACAAAACTGAGATCAATCCTGAAGTCTGAGGACTCCAAAGTCATCCTTCTTCCGATTTAGGAGTTCTTTGTAAATGCTGAATCCTTTACTGAGCTAAGCTGAACCTTGGAGGAAGAGCTATGTCAGACCTCACACTGAAGAGGTGACCATCAGCAGGGACAGGAGCTCTCCTGGAGCTTTTCATTCAATGCCCAGCACATCCCTCTGCTTCAGGTGTAATGTCCTCTTATAACCCACAGTTTCTGCTTGTGCATTTGCTAAAGTGAGGAAAAAACCTTTCCCATTTTGTATATAGTGATGGTGTAGAAAGCCATCAGATGACAGTGTGGGCAGGAGCCTGCATGTGTGGGTCCAACCACCCAGGCACAGAGCAGCCTTGCCCTCAGTCTGGCTCCTGACCCCTCTCCAAAAGTGGCCTGGGCACTACAATTATCTCCTTTCAGTGGTGCAGCTGGCCAGGACTAATGCTTTTGAGTCCTGAAGTAAAAACCACTTGTTTTAGGGTATTAACTAAGGTGTCCCTCAAGACTGACATGACCCTCCATGAGCTCCCTGCTGAAGAGGTGGGTGCCAGCCCCCTACCTCTCCCCACAACACCTGTGGCACTGTCAGAGCTGTGGCCCCACCATCAGCCTGTGAGGAAACTCTAATGGCCAATGGCTCCAGCCAGCACCAAGATATATTTGGAACCTTTGAAAGGTGAGAAATTTTTCCACTAGCTCTAGAAATAAACATCTCTGAAGTCAAGCTCTGTGGACAGTAGTTGCCTGCAAAGGTATTTTTTTACAGTAACTGGGCTAAGTTTAGAAATTCACTTAAATAACACGGAAGCTCCTCTCAGCACAATTTGGAAGATAGTTAATTTGCTGCTTGCTAACAAATGGTTGTTTAGCCTGGTGCAGTGGGTGTGTGATGGTCTCACTGCACACTGCCAAGGTGAGAAGAAACTCTCAGCTCAGTGGGAAGAGGGACCCATCACACCCTGAGTCAGCTGAGACCAAGAAACACCCAAACCTCAGAGCTGAGCATCAGCTGTGAGCTCCTCACCAGCTGCAACCAGGCTGGCTCCTGAGACCCCCTGCCCCACAGCAGTGCTGTGCCCACCCCCATCCCCACTGCACACCCACAGCTGCCCCAGCAGGTGCAGCCCACATCCAGCTGTGCCCACGGACCCGTGCCAGAACCAACAGCCCTGGGAACACGGTGCTGGTGGGGTTTGTACTCTGCTGCTGCCAGATTTGTGCATGATTGTTTTCCAGGCTCACTGGTGGGAAACCCATTGCTCACACCCAGGAGTCCTGGTGGGAATTTCCCACCTCACCAGCCTGCACTACTACATGAGGAAAGACATGATCTCAGCTCACCCCAGATGATGAATTTAATCATCTGGGGTGAGCTGAGATCATGTCTTTCCTCATCATCTGACACAACCACTGTGTAGTGGTTGGGAGTGGTCCAGCAAAGGGCTGGATCAGCTGCTGGATGGGGGCTAGTGCATCCCAGCCCCAAAAGCCCAGACCCAGGGAAGTGAACTCAGGACACCCTGGCAGCCTCACCGTGTAATTTTCTTGCTTGGACGGGGGTGTGCCACAGCTTGACTGCAGCCCCTGTGTATTCACTCCATTCCCTTTTTTTCCAAGACCAAAATTAAGATAGAAACTGAGCACCTGGCTCTGGTTCACAGGCAGGTTTTTTGTGGCTGCACAGGGAGGTCTTGTTCCCATTGCTCCTCTTCTTGGGGTGGCCCCACTGCTCATATGCCCATAACTGGAGCACCAGCAAACACCCTCTGACCATCCCACCACTGCAAGGTTCCTTGTCTCCAGCTGAAAAAGGTTTTTGCTGTAGAAAAACACTGCAAGTGTTTGTTTGTTTGGCTCAGATTGAATGGCTGGGGCTGAGAGAGATTCTGCTTTTCCTCCCTGCCTCTGAAGGAAGAGGGCGATGTTTGCAGTGTTTTTTCGTGCCGTGGAATGTTGGGAGGGGGGTAAATTCTCCCCAGGGTCTGCCTGGGGCAGGAAGGTGGAGATGCAGCTTAGGTGGGTGATGATCATCCAAAGCCTGGGGGGAATTAAAAGCAGGCTCTGGTGAGTGCAGGAAGGCGGTGCAGAAGGAAAGGCAGAGCACAGGAACTCTCAGGGACATCCAGAGGTGATTCAGGGGCTTTGGGCAGGAAGGATGTGCCCCCAGAGGCTCTGGGTGTGCTAACACAGCAGTTCAGCTCTCCCCAGCAGTGCTGAAGCAGAGTGAGCACCTCACAGATGACACAGGGATGAAATCCAGAGGTTTTCCATCTCCACAGTGACACTGAGCAAATCACTTTCCATACATATTTCTCTGCTCATACTATCCCATCTTGACTGATCTCACCTACCAGAGGGCTCTGAGGGGTTCCTGTGACCTGTCCTGCATCAGAGCCAGTTCAGCCCCTCCAGGAGAGCAGGGCAGGACTGTGCAGGATTTCTGCAACATCTGCCAGATCCTGGCATGGAAATTGAAAGGAGCCTGTGATATTTTTCTTCACTTTAAAAGTCTCTTGCTGTACCTGCACATCTTGGGGCTTCCTGAATTCTGCCTACGGAAAGTGAGAAGTTTGATGGACATTTTGTATTTCCCCTCCACTCTCCCATAAAGATTGTGAATCTTTGCCAAGAAATCTCCTTTTTCTCATGGGACTTCCAAGCTTTCCCGCGTCCAGATGGCTGGATCCAAGCCACCAGATTTCTCTCTGCCTAGACATGGAATTTCTCAGGTACAGCCACGGAGGCTCAGAAGTTTGCAAGGACCACTTTGCTCAAAGCTGGAAAAAATCTGGGAAAGCAGAAATTGAGACTCTTGGGATGCTCTGTAAAATGGGAGAGATTATCTCTACATCTCTCTCTGAAGGGAGACACACTTCTCAGGGTCTTTCCTTCCTGACCAGAGGACATGCTGACATGTGAGTCCCGAAAATCATGGAAGTGGGAAACCTTCTCTGAAGATGAGAGCTCTGAGGCTGGTGTGAGTGCTGGCAGCTCCACTGTCCCTGTGTCCAGCCTTAGAAGGACAGAAGGAGGAGAATGGGGGATTCCTGCAACTCTCTGGCATCTCTGTCCGTCACTCAGGCTGTGTCCTCACCATGACACAGAGGTTTGTGCTGACACACCCACGTTGGTCTGACCTTGCCTGTGAGCCACCAGCAATGGGGAGGAAAGAGCAGCAGAGCTGGGCACACCCCACTGTCAGGACGGTGTGCCTAATACTTATTTGATATATAAAAATATTTTGATCAAAAATATATACATCAAAAATATTTTTTATATATAAAAATATTTTGATCTTTTGATGTAACCACCAAACACGCTGCAAATTCCCTACAGCTCAGATCATACCCTTCCTATTCACAGTTGAGGAGA
This sequence comes from Ammospiza caudacuta, assembly GCF_027887145.1. Classification (NCBI taxonomy): domain Eukaryota; kingdom Metazoa; phylum Chordata; class Aves; order Passeriformes; family Passerellidae; genus Ammospiza; species Ammospiza caudacuta. Next base: position 11,105,749 of record NC_080607.1, read on the forward strand.
GCTGGGGGGGAAATATGTGACCTGCAGAGGTTTTCAGGTGCCTGGGCTTGTGGTGGCCCCTGAGGAGTGGGGCTGATGAGGTTCATGATGTCTTGATGCCCCTCCTGTCCTTTCCCTGCCCTGAAACAAGGAGAGGCGGGAGTACAGTGCCCCAGGCACGGGGAGGGGGCACCCCCAGAGCCTCCCCCAGCATTTCCCAGCCCGTGTCCCTCAAAGACACCCCCAGGGGCTTTGCACATACCCAGCTAGACCCTGTTACAGCCCCTGCACTTCCTTTTGTGTTTTTAACATCCAGCTGAGGGTTTCTGGCCAGAGAAAGGGAGGGTGGCATTGCCCCAGGGACCACGTTGGAGCAGTGAAGGTGCAGGGTCAGGTTTGGGAAGGGGGTGAGGAATTAGCCCAACCCCATCCATCTGCATTCATCTCACCTGGTGCTCAGCTGTTTCTATTTTTTCCCTTCCCTTTTTTATTGAAGCTGCACTTTGATGCTGTGTTTATAAGCAAGAGGAAGCCTGGGGGCGTTGGTGGGGTTTTGGTGGCTCAGTGTGTCTGAATTTCCCCCTCCAGCAGCTGCTGCAGTACAGACATCATGGCCAGAGTGGTCCAGCAAGGCCCTCTCTCGAAAACAAACACCCTGAGTCCCTCTGCAATGGGTTGGTGGGACGTCAGAAGCCAGAACTTGATAAATTTATGGGTGTTCTATGATGTTGTGTCTCCTGGAATAAGTGACTCACAGTGTTCATGGCTGAACCTGCAGCAGCAGGTGGGACACACAAAGTGCTCTGTGAGCAGCTGATGCCCAGCTGGAGTACCTGGCATCAATGAAGTTGTTATAAAGCTACAGCAGCAGTGCTGGGAGCAGGACTGATCCTCTCCCCAGACAAGAAAAGGATTTTCCCCTCTGCTTGCCCCAGAGATGGAAAGGATGAGGTGTGTGCGGGAGTTCATGGACCGTGCTGAGGGGAGGCTCCTGGCAGTGCTTTGTGTCTGCCCAGCTCCTGAAGTGGTTCAGTAAATCAACAAGGCTCCCCTCTGTGCCTGCTGAAACCCCTCCAGCCGCCTCCCACCAGTGACTGCTGAGGTGGTGAGGGGGGTTAATTGACTCTGACAAATATTTACCTGTGTCTCTGGTTTGCAGAAACCTCGCTCCAGCCCCAGCTTTGAAGTGCAGTTCAAAGCCCCAGCAATGCTGACGTCCTGGGAGGATGGAGCTCACCCCAGCATGCCAAACCTCCCCTCTGAAAGGAGGGAAATGCATCCCCCCATCCTCCTCCTCGGCACCAGGTGCAGTCCTGGCATTTTCCATCATCTCACAGGGTCCTGCTCATCTTCCACCCCAGAGCATGATCTGCTTTGCCAGTTGTTTGGGGCCCACATTAAATAATCAGCCCAAAGAAAGGCCTTGTTCCAGCAAAAGGCAGAACATGTTACATGTGTATTTTTGTTCCTAACCTCCCAGTGGTGTCAACAGAGATTGGGCTGAGTTGCACATCTGTGGTGGGCTTATATTTGAAAAAAAATCTTGTTTGAACAGTACAAATAAACACCTGTGAAAAGAATCCTGTTTCTTTAAGTGAAGCTGGTAAATGCTCTGATTTAGTTAAAGCATTAGGATTTGGCTTTAATTTTATTTTTCACCAGTATTAAAGCTAGAGGAGGAAAAAAAAAAGTTGTTTATTCTCAGAACAGGTAGAGTCTAGGCAGGAGGAGCACAACACCCATCACCTACCTCCTCCTGCTTGGGCTGCTGGTTTCTGTGGGGCCGGTTTCTGTGCACTGTTGACCACCCTCCACACCTTCCTTCCACTTGGCAAGGTGCAGGCTGGGTTGCTGTATTTTGGGAGATGCTGTGTGCCTGGCAGGCTGGGATGGGCTTCCTTGGTGAAAATTTGGGTCAGACTGTAATGAACCAGTGATGGTTCTGCCAGCCCCTCGAGCCTGGAAACACCAGGAGATGCCTTGGAGAAGGTTCAGAAGCTCAAACAGACACTTCAGGCTCAATCTGATGTTTGGTGTGGGATCTCAGCACATCAGACCTGATATGCAGAGACACCGAGATAACCCTTGGGGGGCTCGGAGGTCCTGGAATGTTACCAGAAGTGTCTGGTGGCTGGACTTTGATCCTGCACAGGAGACGACACCTGTATGAGGATGGGAGGATCTCACTGGTATAAATTGTGAAGGGATAGGTTAATTATAGTGTGAAACACAGGTTTTAGAATTTTGGTACAGGGGGGTCTAGAGAAGTAAGATGGAGGAATTGGGGCATGTCCTGTCTTTCTTCTTCTTCTTCTTGGCCTCCATCTTCTGTGGTGGTGGTGGCACTTTGGGATTGGTTATTACTAAAAGTGCACTGATCAATAAGGGTGAAAGGTATTGGGGAAAATAGGTAAATATCTTATACGTAGTTTCGAGTATAAAGATAAGTGACCGCCCTGGGGGCTTCTCAGTGTACTCATGGCTGGCTTGCTGTGCAGACCTCTGTCAGGCCGAGAGAAAATCTTGTAGATAAAAACTAATAAACACTGAAGACCGAGAAAAAACCTGAAGACTCCTTTCGTCCTTTGGAGCGCGGGCTGCCCAAGGCCATCCCAAGCCTTTCCAGGCCATCAAAAACAGCTGAGAACGGGACAGTTTGGGAGCATTTAAGCCTACTAGTAGTTCTTCTGTTCATGGGGCTCCAAAACTCCTGCAGATGATGAAGGGAAGGGTCCTGGATGGGGAAAAATGGAAAAAACTGAAGCACAGGCATCAGAACAGCTCTGAGCTTCTTCTTGAGGCAAATTCATTCCTTCCCTGCCCTCACCTGGGGATGGCTGAGCTGGGCATTGCTCAGCACCTCACCCTGACACATCTCACCTCAGTGCCTTCCTGCCCCTCTTGTCTGTCAGGGGCCACCCATGGCTGATGATCATAAATATATATATAAATAAATTCCATGGCCTGGGGCATCCTGGTTTCTTCTGGCAAAGGTTGAAATATGGGGCAGCCCTGTGGTGAAAGCATGGCAAGGTTAGTAGAGATGTTAAGCTCACTGAACAGAGGGAATGCATAGGTAAAAAACCATACAAATAACTCTTAAAAATAATAATTTATAATATTGGGCATCCAAATTAAGCCTGTGACAGAATTGAGTGCACTGGCTCTTCAGCACACCCTTTGAAGATCTTTGTAATTATTATTTTTTTGTCTGCAGAGCATTTTAATGGTCATTGTGGTCAGGAAAAATCCAAATCACATTTCCAGCCAACACTTTTATCATTATCCAAGCCAGTAAAGCTCAGATTAAATATTATGTACACATATATTTTAGATTTATACTTAAATATTTATAATTATACCTTGAACTGAAATAGCTCATGTTTTGTGGCTGGCTGTATCTGGTATCCAGTCAAGAAACCAGGACAGCTAATCAACACAAAGTCACTTCCAAATTTTATACTCTGATTCTTTCCTGCAAATATATGAGCTAAAAATGCACCAGTGGAGTTTGAAAAGTCCATATTTCTGAATTTGAATTAATTAGCACAGACAGTTTCCTTCCCATGTTTGATCAGTTGCAATAAAAAAGTATTTTTTAATCTAAAAATAAAAAAAATAAAAGCAATGTTTTGGTACAGTAGCTCGAGGACCACTCAGCAAATGGTTTTGTGGAAGTTGTCATTGGTGTGATCTTTACTCTATGCTTGATAATTCTTATAGAAAGGAAATAATGGGGAATAATAATTAATGCTTTTAATGTATGGCTAGCAGGAAGGTTAATTGGTCTGGGCAGGAGTGAATTCCCCATAACTGCTGCTGGGACAGCACTGCCCACTCAGCCTACAGGGAAAAACTTCTCAGCAGCCACCCCTGAAAGAAAACACATCGAGAATCAGATTAATTCAAATGCACAGGTTGGGGATGAGGAGGTTCTCTGGCAAACACAGAAGGTATGAATTATGTGTTGTGGAAAAAAAAGGGGAATATTTCATCAAGGAGCTGCAAGTGCAGCCACCACAGCTGCTCAAGGAAGTCAGGCAATTAGACATAAACATGAGTAATTAAGATCATTTTATGCCCATGTACCCTTAATCACATGAATTATATGTTTTTTTCACATGTCATCTCATCCCCACTTCATCTGCTAATGGGCTCCTTAATCTGTATTCTATGCAGAGAAGCTATTTTACATCTTTGTGAACTCTGCTTATTTTTAAGCTCTTCAGGCCATTATTGCAGCCCTCTGCAACCTCACCATTTTCTCTGAAAGCCATTTAGGAGAGAGAAGAGAATCTCTCCCATATTGTGCTCAGGGTGTGGGGATACAGAGCCTAAGGGTCTGTGGCTGGGGAGGGAGTTTGTCAGAGCCACAAATTAAACTCATGTTTCTCACAAGACCATTCTCTCCTGTAAATCAAACCCTGTCATTAGTCTGCTCTGCTGTGATCTACCTGTGCCAAGCAAGAAATGTAAATATTTTGTAGCAAGAGGTATTAATTTTTAGCATTAATAAAGTTTGCACCACTGAAAACTGAATTGGTTCTTTCTTGTGCTTCGCCCCATATACCAAAATATTTTGATCTTTGGATGTAACCACCAAATGCTGCAAATTCCCTGCAGCTCAGATCATATCCTTCCTATTCACTTGAGGAGAACTGGGAGGGAAGTGTGTGACCTGCAGAGGTTTTCAGGCTGGGTCTAGCTGAGTTCACTCTGTCTAAATTCCCTGGGGTAATTTCCACTGCTTTTTCTAAAATTCCTGGTGTTTCAGGACAGGGAAAGACCTTTCCCATTTATCTGGGCAGCCACACAGGTGATGAGTTACCAACATCTCCCTTCTGTTTCCCAGCTCAGCATCTCCACTGTAAATAACACATCATCCCCTCTCAGGTCAGCCTTGGCTCTGCCTGGACCCATGGCAGGGCTGGGGCTGGTAGGAAGAGCATCCCTTCCCATCAGAGATGGGCAGCAAAGATCCAGCAAAGATCCAGGCCAGCTTCAGAGAAAGGCTGCTATGCCTTACCCTGGGCTGCATTTCAAAGGCACCACTGACACAAGGGAACAAAGCACAATATTATTTTTTGATCTCTTTTCCTAAGCCAGCAGTGAATAGAGAAGGCTGTGGAGCTCAAAGTGATGGAAGTGTCTCAGCAAAGGGCCAAAACTATCTTCACTTCAAGCTTAAGCTCCCATTAGGCAAAGAAAATACAGCCCAAATTATGCTTATGTAGCACCTCTCATGCAAACATCCCAGGACACTCCAGGATCAAACTCAAACACAATCAATCATGGAGATGTGAGCAGTGCTCACCAAGGAAAACAGAGAGCAGGGGAGGCTGGGCAGGAATGAGCACCTGGCTGCCCCAGGGCAGGGCTGGGGGCTGCCAGGGCCCTGGGCAGGCAGGGTTGGGTCAGCAGGTGCTGGCAGGCTGTGGGAATTGCTGGGAGGGGGGAGGATGGGCTGGGAAGACAGAAGATGTCCCAGAACCCAAGGGGTTGTCACCACTGGGGTAACTCATCCCCAGGGAGTGTGTGGACACATGCTGATGGCTCTGCCAGGCTGGGGGCTTGGATGGGCATCCACCAGCTGCTCCTGGTGCCCCTGGAGCACACCTTCCCAAAAATCCTACCTTACCCCAAACGTGGCTCAGAGAAGAACCATTGCTTGAGTTTGGTAAAAAAAAAATTGTGTAATTTTCTCTCCTTCTCCTCACAGCATCCCTCCTTCGCCACAACACAGAGTGGCGAACCCAGAAATCTCATAAAATAAAATTATTCCTATTTAGCACACTCAAGAGGTTTAGTTTGACTGTTTGGAATGAGATTTCAATTCAAATGTCTTGGTCCTATTCCACAGCAAACCTCCCAGCCTTTGCCAATTTATTTTTAAGTGTCAGGACACTCAAGGCGGCTGAACATCCTGCAGAACTGAAGAATTAAACTCCAGTAACTCGTCCTGTGATGGCTTTAAGGCATAATCAGCTTTTCAGTAACAATCTTGCCACTTTCTAGCCTGTAATATTTTTAAGTGATCAGCAGGAAGAACTTGTGAGCAGGGGTCTCATGACATTGAGGAGTGAGGCTGTGACCCCACTGCAGCATCATTTTAATCTCAGCATTGAGGCAACAGCAGATCACAAATGCAGCACCTGAGCAAAGTGCTACTCTCATGCAAGGTCTGAATTTCTCCACAGCTAAATTTAAGTGTGTAAATTAGGTGAGCAGTTGCCCTGGGCTCCTGGAAAGGCCTGCTGAGGCTGTCCTTCCACTGACTATGTTGAAAGAGGTGTCTGCTTCAAGATGAGGAGCCTCAGTTCTGCAGAAGGTATCCACACTGTAGTCTCATATGAACGAGGCAGACTTCTTTGCACTCAAAATGCTTAGCAGATAATTAACAGAATCACCAAAACGAGACAAATAAAATTTCTAAGCAACTTACTTATTTAAAACAATTAACAACTCCTTAGTGTCATTGTTCCTTCTCTAATTAATAGTTGATATCATGTGAACTCTATGAAATATTTTCCTCCAGTCTGCTGCAGGTCATGAGGATGCTTTTTTCAGCTCTGTTGGATCCTATTTCAAATCTCTGCTCAGGGAGCTGGGATCTCCCCATTACCTGTCCAATTAAGTGTCCTAAGCTCTGGTGACTGGGCATGAAGGGACAAGGCCTTCCAACCACTCTTCAGCTCTGGAAATTGTCCTACAGCTCCTAATGAATCTGTCCCTGAGGATTTTAGAGGCAAAATGGGATTTCTCAAAGAGAAGCAATTTGTTGGAGGCCTTAGTTCAAATTAAAAGAAATTATTCCCAATCCAGTTTTTAAAATCAAATAGTCTGAAAAATTTCAGTTTCAACCAGGCAGGGATTTGGTGAGGTTAAGGAAGAAGTTAAAAAAAGCCAGATCTGCTGTACCTGACAAATTAACTCAGTTTAGTGTAGTTTATACCTGTCACACATTGACCAAATATCCATGAGAGCTTTTTAGGAGCCTTCAGCAATTCCCTTAGAACAAACCTTAGTCCTTGTTTATGAATGAAAGCTTTATCTGCTGTTTTGAAAGACCTAAATTCCACTTCTCTGATTCTTTACAGAGGTATGACCGTCGGCTCTTCAGAAGGTCCAGTGGCCTTGGCTTGGTGCTCACGGCAGCAAATACCAGGCCTGAAAGTAGAGATTGTCTCTAAATCTGCAGAACACCTGGACCCAGCGAGCTTTGCTCACTGCACTCGTGAGAATCCGCGATTTACAGAGCTAATCCTCAAACATTTCAAGCTGGGCTGAGGATAGAAAACATTTGCAGCCCGTGCCATCAGCTGCATTCATCTGGAGCAGGTGCCAGGCTTACGAAATCCCCCCGCGTGTGGCAGACAGCGCAGCGCGCCTCATTAGCTCCCACCTCCAGCACTGCAAACAGTCTGCACAGCACTGACCCAAACCTGGGAAGCACAGGAGGTTTCAAGGAGGTTTCAAGGTTTCAAAGGCACAGGGGATTTAGGCAGACAATGAGGGGCTCTGTGAAACCTGCTCCCAAGCCCCGCTCATCCTCACTCATTTGAGTGAGCGCAGCTGCCTGTCGTTTCTAATTCGGGGTGCTAGACATGGCAGTCCTGCTAAAAACAACAGCTAATAAATTGCCAAATGCCATTTACCCTGGATAACCTCCTTAGCCCAAGCCCTCCATATCTGCTGGGGCTGCTTTGATGTGTTGATCTGCTCTCTCAGCCCAGATGTTGTCATAGATTTGCTGACGATGACGGCGAAACAGCTTTGAAATACTCTGGCAAGAAATACTTTCCCATCCTGTCTCAGATGGGATCTGCTTCTCCCCCCCTCCACTCTTACATTTTTCTTACTGAGGCCATTGGGATGAATAAAGGCTCTTTGTTCATTCAGCCATTTCTTTTCTTGCTGATGATTTTTTATATTTTAAAAACTAAGCTGAAGTGATAGCAGCAGCTGTTCAATAGATGAAATAGGTCTCAAATACCACAGTAATGGCCTGTGTTTGGACACCACTTTCAGCCTTAGACAAGGAGAGTGAAATGGCATGAGAGCCTTGACAGCTCCAGAAATACTTTCTCCCTCCCTCTTAAGACTGAGGAAAAATTAAAATAATTCTACTGATTGAGAAAATTCTGAGATTTTCTCATTAATATCATGGTAAGACCCTCTTTTCAGATGTACTGGTAACCTAGTTAAAAGTAGCGCTTGCTCTTTAATAGGGCAAGAGAAAACATCCTCAAGTTGCACTAGGGGAGGTTTGGATTGGAGATTAGGGAAAATTTTTTCTCCAAAAATGTTACAAGCACTAGCAAAGGTGCCCAAGAAAGTGGAGAGGTCACAATCCCTGGAGGGATTTAAAAGACGTGCGGATGTGGCACTTGGGGACATGGTTTTGTGGATGGGTCTGTGGGGAGGCGTCTGTGTGGATCCGTGTGGATGGGTCTGCATGGATGGATCCATGGGGATGGATCCATGTGGATGGGTCTGCATGGATGGATCCATGGGGATGGATCCATGTGGATGGGTCTGCATGGATGGATCCACATGGCTGGGTTTGCATGTGTGGATCCATGTGGATAGGTCTGTAAGGATGCACCTATGGGAATGGGTCCCTGGGGATTGACCTGTGGGCATGGATCCTTGTAGGTGTGATCCTTGTAGGCTCCGTGTGAAACTGTGTGGATGGATCCTTGTTAATGGCTCTGTGTGGATGGATCTATGTGGATCTGTGTGGACGGCTCTGTGTGGATGGATCCATGTAGATCCATGTGGATGGATCCCTGTGGATGGCTCCATGCAGATGGATCCGTATGTATCCGTGTGGATGATGGATCCTTACAGATCCCGGCGGATGGCTCCCTGAGGATTGAGCTATGCAGATAGATCCCTGTGGATGGGACAGATGAACAGATCCCTGTGAACAGATCCCTGTGAGCCGATCCCTGTGGGCCGATCCCTGCGGGCCGATCCCTGCGGGCCGATCCCTGTGGGTTGATCCCTTTGAACAGATCCCAGTGAACAAATCCCTGTGAGCAGATCCCTGTGAGCTGATCTCTGTGGGCCAGTCCCTGCGGGCCGATCCCTGTGAACAAATCCCTGTGAGCCGATCCCTGTGAACACATCCCTCTGGGCTGATCCCTGTGAACAGATCCCTGCGGGCCGATCCCTGCGCACGGCCGCTCGCACACGGCTCCCTCACGACTCCGGGAGGCCCCCGCGGGCTGCCAGCAGAGGGCGCTGTGTGGCGGCGTCGTGTGGCGGTGCCGGCGGTGGCCGCGCGGGGGCGCTGCGGGGGCGGGGCCGGGCCGGGCCGGGCGGTGCGGGCGCTGTGGGGCGGCCATGGAGCGGCTGGAGCGGAGCGGGCGCTGGCTGCGGGCCGCGCTGGCCCGCGGGCCGCTGCGCCGCCGCCTCCCCGCGCTGCTGCTCGCCATCGCCGTGCTCGGCTCCGCGCTCAAGGACAGCGACCTGGTGCCCGACACGCCGCTGCAGAACAAGCGCAACCCGCTCAACGTGTGAGGAGGGGCCCGGGGTCGCGGCCGGTGCGAGCGGGAGGGGCCGGGCAGGGCGGACGGAGCGGGCCGGGGTGCCCGGAGCGGGCCGGGGCCGGGGGTCGGTGCTGGCCGCGAGTGCCGCGCTGGGCCGGGGTTGGTGCTTCGGTGATGAGATTTCCTGTTCCTGACTCAAAGGTTTCAGAATACCGGGAGTTTGTGGCTCAGTCTTTATTGGAAGGGGGGAGAAGGAGTTTTGGTTTTTCTTTTTTTTTTTTTTTTTTTTTTTCCTTCTTAATCTCGCAGATAATTCCTCGTATTTGAATAAACTGATTTCACTTTCTCTGGCAGGCAGTGGCAGGAGCCGAGGGCAGGGCCTGGAGCTGTGTCAGAGGGCTAAGGCTGGGTGTTAGGAAAGGATTCTTCATCAGGATCATAGCTGAACACTGGAACAGGCTCCCCAGGGCAGCGGTAACAGCACCAGGGCTGACAGAGCTCAGCATTCTGACATTTTGACAGCATTTTGACATTTTGACAGCATTTTGACAATGCTCTCCGGCACATGCTGTGACTCTTGCACTCTCCTGTGCAGGGCCAAGGGTTGGGCTCCATGACCCTTGTGGGTCCCTTCCAACTCAGCAGATTCTGTGATTCTGTGATAGTTACCGCGCTGATCTAAAAGCCAGCTGAAGGAAATAGGTCTTTTAGCATCTTTCCTAAAAGTAGAGTGGCTGCCATCCTTTCCTGGCACTTGGGCGATGAGCTAACTGGCTTAGTCATTCTGTGAAATGAGTTTAAGCATTTTGAAGGAAGCTATGAGCTGGGCTGGAGCACGTGTGCTGTCCGTCTACAGGCCTAAAGTAAAACTAAATTTCTGTTTTCCTCTGTCACTTGGGGAGCTTTGGACTTTAATGATTCAAATCTGTCATTTAGTGACATGGGAGAAGAGCTGTTTTTGGTGTGATTGAAAGAGCATTGACAGGAAACACTTAGAGAGAAATTGATCTTACAGTAAAAGCATATTTCAGTTCAGTTCTCCTTTTTAAATAGAGGAAGGTGATCTGTACTGACAGTTTCTGAAGCAAGTATTTTTTTCCTGCAAATTACTTGCCTTCTAGCTTGTCAGCAGTAACCTTGGCAGCCTTTCTTGCTTTTAAATAAAATGGGGGGGTTATTTTCAACTACTGTTTCATGGTAGCAGCTGCAGTTGCCACACAAGGATCACTTCTGTAAAATTAAAGTCCTGGGCAAGGCCCTGACAGGTTTGTTAGGGTCAAAAGGAGGATGCAGAACTCCAGACTGGTTTGGCTTTGCCTTTGATGCTCAGGTGAGGATTAAATGATGACTGTGTGTTGTGTCCATAGCTCAGGCACAGAGCAGAGTTCAGCTGTCTCTGTTTTCAAACTGGGCTCTGGGTAACAAAGGGGCTGCACAATTCCCTCTCCCACCAGCTGAGAGGAAGCAAGCACCTTGGAAAGTGCTGGTGAGAGAATCAAGATCCTGGACTGTGGCCTCCTTAATTCATTAATAAATTCAGTTACACGTGCTCCAGTTTAAGATTTGAAAAGAGAACAAGTTAACACAATACTCTCTTCTGTTAAACAAGGTATCAACACATTGTCAGCTGGGCTTCAAGATTTTATGGGCATCACAGCAAAAGTTTTCAGGGCAGAGAGTGGATCTAGAGATGGAAGGATTTGTGTATGCTAAAAGAAGTCTCTCATTGATTGAAAGGACAATAAAGGAACAACATTGAGCTGCCTCATTTATTTAGAAGGACATGAGAGAGAAAAAGCTTCACAGGCTGATGAGGGGAAAGAGCCAGCTCTTCTGGCTGTCTTAAGAGGCTGAGGTTGTGAAAGGCTTTGTAAGCAAGGATAATTGAGATGGTGGAAGAGTCAGAGAAGGGGTTAGTGTGGTCAGGGTGGCAAGCTAAAAATACATTCTTTGCAGCTGCATTTTGAGTAGGGCAGAGTTGAGCTGCTTTGTAGGGTCAAAGTGATTGCAAAACTGACCTGCAGGTCTGCTGCAATGAATGAGGGCTCTGGGCCCAAGGCAACACTGCCTTGGGAACAAGTACCTGCCTGAGGAAGTATTCAGGTTTTGGGCTTGAGGGGAGTACTGGGGATAGGGTTAAGATTGTGGCTAAGCTGTATTTTGGGAGGAGGGCACAAGTGTGGCATTCACATTCTCTGAAAAAAATCCCTTCACGCAGGACTTTTCTCATGGGAAGCTGAGAAGAAGCAGAGAAAAGGAAAACAATTCTTAACTCATTTGGTTCTCCTCTGTTTTGCTCATGTGGACTGTATTTGGAGATTATTTCATTGGATTCTGGTGTGAGTTTTGACTCATTGGCTAATCAGGGCCAAGCTGTGTCGAGACTCTGGAAAGAGTCACAAGTTTTCATTATTACCTTTTTAGCATTGAGTAAGTATAATTTCTGTATTCTTTAGTATAGAATAGTATTCTTCAATATATGATAGTATTATAAAGTAATAAATTATAAAGGAGTAAATTAGTCTTCTGAGAGCATGGGGTCAGATGCATCATTCCTGCCTTTATTGGGACACTCCCTGCAAATACAACAGGGCCAAGTCTCTTATTTAGACGGTTCTGAACACTGACCTCGAGCACTTACTCCACTGTGGCATTTCACCCGTGCTGGTGTCTCCTTTGCCTTTCCTCTGGCAGATACTTCGTGAAGGTGGCCTGGGCTTGGACTCTGTGGCTGCTGCTGCCCTTCATCACCCTCACCACGTACGAGCTGGGCCGGAGCAAGCTCCTGTACGGCCGCACGCGGAGCGCGCTGCTGGTGCTGCGGCGCCTGGGGGCCCTGCTGGTGGGCACGGCCGTGTGGTACCTGTGCACTGAGCTCTTCATCTTCATAGAGAACCTCACAGGGGAGTGCTCCCTGCAGGGCCAGCCCAGCCAGCCAGGCCAGCCCCCCCGGCTGTACGCCTCCAAGCGCGAGTGCCAGCGGGACAGCGGCGTCTGGAGCGGCTTCGACATCTCGGGGCACTGCTTCCTGCTCTCCTACTGTGCCATGATGATCCTGGAGGAGCTGGCTGTGCTGGAGGCGCTGGCCATAGAGCACAGCTCCAAGCTGAGGGTGGTGATCAACGTGCTGCTGGTTTCCCTGTGTTCCCTCACCATGATCTGGGTGTTCATGTTCCTCTGTACTGCCCTGTATTTCCATGACTTCAGCCAAAAGCTTCTCGGTGTGCTGATAGGTCTGGCAGCTTGGTATGGGACATACAGGTATTGGTATTTAAAGCCCTTTTCTCCTGGACTACCTCTTCCAAATATACCTTTGAGTTCAAAGAAATACAGCTATAGCAGATAAAATAAGGTTTGAAATGTTTTGGATTTTGCTTTCATTACTGGAGTAGTTGAATGTAGGAATGGTTACTGTATTTCCACTGTAAGGAACAAGGTGATGGGTTGGAGGAAACCTAATCTGTACTAGCCATTGGCTGGCAGGTGGTAATGAGCTTCTTCCCTGTGAGAAGAAAAAAAATCAGGATTGGAAGAGGTCTGCTCTTGTTTAGGAGCTGCCAACTGGGATTGTCAGCAAAGAAATCAGGAGCTCAATCTGTTTCTCTCACTAATAAATGAAGTAGCAGACCCAAGGCTAAAAGAGGCCTTTGATCTTTAGGAGTGTGATTTATCTCAGTTAATTCTCCCTCTTCCTTTTTGAATTATGTCAAGATATTGTGGATGATCCAGACCTCAGGCTTTTTTTAATGTTCCTATTTGTATTGCCTTATGGGAAAGCTCTAATAATCACAGTGCTGCTAAGCATTGCAAAAATACCAATTCTTGTGGAAAACGGTTCTGTTGTGAAACTGGAACATCTCATGTTCTCAAGTGTTAAAAACACTAACTTGCCAGAAATGCCTCATAGCTGCTTCTGCAGCAGAGGGTAAGTCTGAGGTGCAGTGTCTGAAGCAGGCTGATTCTCAATTCATGCCATGTCCTAAAAGGAAACTCTTGGAAAAACAAGCCTTAACTTTCTCCTTAGGTGAGGTAGATGTAATAATATTTTGTCATTTTATTCTAGACACTAAAAAACCCAAACTCCTTCCTGTTTTGCTAAAAAGTCTAGTATGACGATTGGGGTTTTAATTTTTTTTAAAATCTAATCCACTACACACTTTGCAACAACAAATTCCTTGAGTTTGTTCTTTCTTCTAGAACAACAGTGGAATTCTGGTGTTCTGAACAAGCTAGCTTATCCTGCTATTTCCCAAATGGTCTGCTTGGTAATGAGTGAAATGCATTGTTTATCCTGGGAGCTGCAAAGCAGAGTGTGCTTGAAGCAATATTTATTCTTGCAATACCAATAAGCTATTTAATTCTGATTGCACATAAAGCTGTGGCCACTTTTGATGTGGCTGTAAAGCCACTACTGAACAAAACACTGCTAGTAGATAATGAATAGGGGTGAGATGGGTTTGCTCATCTTATCAGTCAGATGTTTAGCGTAGTTTTTATCTCCAAAAGCTTTTAATTATTTCATAGAGGCTCATTCATGGTGCAGTTGCATGAGGTGTGTTTGACAGTGATGACAGGACAGCCAGGAAGGGCTGTGGGCACCTCCACTGACCCCACAGACTGCAGAGTGACTTTTTCTGCCTACAGGGTGTGATGCTCCATGGTAATCTTGGCACATTTGCCAGCTCAGCCTCTCTTTTCCAGCAAGAGAGTGGAAGCATTTGCAATTCCTCCAGCAGTGTTAGTTCCATGCTGTGGTCTGCCTCTGAGGAGAGCTAAATTCACTGGAATTCCCACTGAATTTGGTGGCAGGTGGGAGCTGTGTGTCCTTAGAAAGAGCAATTCATCTCTCAGAAAAGCTGTCCACAAAAGGGTTATGTCTTTTCTGTCAAACTCCTCTTGATTTTGTATTAAATTGCCTTTTAAGCTGACTCTTTGAAAATTGCACTGATTAACTCATATTGGGTTTAACTAAATTTGTTTAAACAATGCAAATATATTTGCAGACACTCTTTTGATGTAATTTAAGCCTACTCCCAATAGAGCTAAGCTAGACTGCAAGCCACATTCACCATGAAAAAGGATTATATTATATACCCAGAAGGTTTTATGATTAATTTCATTAAGTTCCTATTTTAGGTTATCTTTATGTAACTTTGCTGTATAGACAAGCCCTTGGAACAGGAAATGCTGTTTACTTAAACCAACTGACTTGCTGAAATTATGTTCATTTTCACAAATGTTTTGTGCAATCACTGTGGATATTTTTGTCCACTTTAACCAGTGTCATGCAGATTATTTTTTTAATGGAAATAATGTAGGATATGGTTATTCTCTTATTTAAAACAATGAAAGAAAAACATTTGAAAACTTTATCAGTGTTTGTGTCTGAAAATCTGTTCCTGCTATGTGTAAAGATGCTGTTGTTACTCTCCACGTCCCTGGATCACCCAGCCCCCAGAGTTTGTGGGACTACTGAGACATCTGATCAAACTGGCACTGAAATTTCTGCACTGTTTGAAAGGGTTAACAGAGTGATGGGTCCTCAGGAGTGCAGAGTTTTAAAAAGAAACAAAAACACACAAAAGCCATGCTGCCTAAAGCAAGTTTCCCAATGTGTGCCTGTTACACCCAGCAGTTCATTTTGTAAGCATGGTTTGTTGTAGCAGAGGGAAAGCCTAATCCATTGAAATGTATGGGGATACTCCCATGGGCTGGAATACTCCTCCTGAGTTTGGAAATGCTGGGGTCTTTCTCAGAGCCCAGACACCATGGCCAGCTCTTGGCTCAGAAGGTTCC
The DNA here is from genome assembly GCF_027887145.1 of Ammospiza caudacuta. Taxonomy (NCBI): domain Eukaryota; kingdom Metazoa; phylum Chordata; class Aves; order Passeriformes; family Passerellidae; genus Ammospiza; species Ammospiza caudacuta. The sequence continues at coordinate 11,121,018 of NC_080607.1, forward strand.
CTTGTGCTCCAGACCTTATTTGTGCTTTTTGACTCTACTCCAAACTAGGAATCTGCTTCCTTGTGCTTCATCTGGAAACTTAAAGTTGCAAATTTCTTGTTCACATCTTTGCCATCACATTTATCTGAGTTTCATTTCTCTCCCAAATTTTATCATTAAAATAAAAATTGCAGCCTCTCCACAACAGATTTGCAGCCAAAGAGAAACAGTGCTGGGAGCAGCTGGATTTGGTATCCTGTGCCAAAGGCACAAATCAGCTGTCAACAGGTATTACTGGTTTGTTTCAAGTGTTGGGGTGGATTTTTTTTTTTTTTTTTCTGCATTAAAGTATTCCTGTTGTTCTCACAGAGCTGTGTTTCTGTCTGCAGAATTACCCAGGGAATTTTTGTCTCCAACATCTTACTAACATATTTCAACATCTGTCTGTTAATCTTTCATTGCCTGTGTTTGGGCTGTTTTGTGGGCCCTGTTTCACAGTTGTTTCACAGGAGCAGCATTGTCCTGACTGTGGTCAAGGCAGCTCTTGGTGCCTTAAACATTTTCCTCTGCTGGGAACAGGTAGAGCACAGTGGGAAGAGAAACTGCCTTAGGATTCATTTCACTCTTCACTTACCTGGGACTCTTTCAGATGTTGGTGTCACTGCAGGTGAGCTCAGGCAAACAGGAAAGTTGAGGTCTTTCATAAGAGCCATGTGAGCAGCTCAGACTTTAAACAAGCCTGAACCCAGGGTTTGATTCTTCCTCCAAGTTTGTTAAAGCAAATGTCATCCATGAATGCTTCACTGGTGCTAAATGATATTCCTGGTTTCCCAATTTATTTGTGTGTGCTGAAACTTGGGTTGTGGGTGGCTGCAAAAAAAAAAAAAAAAAAAAAAAAAAAAATCCTGTTTTCTGTTTTGGTGTGTGGCAATCGGTGACAAAGTGAGAAACACCCAGTTATGCCCTGGAGTGCACGTTAATGGAAGAAACTGCTGTGATATGTTAAATATTTTGGGAAATCGGTCTTTAGTTGTGAACTCAAGTCAATGGTCACTTCATGAAATAGTAACTGATTTGTCCACTGTAGCTTAGTGTTCCTCAAACCAGGACATTCAAAGTAGCTCCCTGCAGCTCTCTGCAATCAGCCTTCTCCAGCTCTTTGATCACCTCGTGTTATCTCCTTTTGCTCAGAAACCTGCTTCCTGGGATTATTTCTTTTCATAGCTTCATCTCTCCTCCTGGAGCACAGATTAGTAATAAATGCTCTCCACCTCTGCTGGATGTGTGCTCTCTCAGTATTTTGCCTTCCCTCCTTTGAGGCATTTTGCAAAGCTTAAGATGAAAGTAATTAATAGACACAAAAAGGCTGTTGTGACTCTGAACTGATGTTTAACTGTTGTTAAACTGCTCTGTCACTGTGCTGGTGGAAAACCTGGAGAAAAGCACATGGTTTATTCATTTAAGAACTGCACCTGATGTGCTCAAGCTCAGGGGAGGAAAAAGATGATGTGATGAGCAGACCTCGATGCATTAGGAGAGTTACCTTTGTCCTTCTCTTGGACTGAGTGCTCACTTCACTGCAGGGTGCTTTCATCCAGGTGCTTAGCAGGAAATCATTAATTTGGATATGGGAAGAGTCCCTTAGTGCCTAAATAAAGTACAGAATGAGAGCATAAAGTTTAAAAGCTGAAAAAGCAGACATGGAAATGGCTATCAGGATTGAGCGCAGTCCATGAAATCTAAGGCAATTATATAATTGTATTATTTAGTCTGAAAGCTTATTTATTTTTAAACTACCCCCTGTCCATCACAAAATGAAAGATAATGCCATGTGCTTGTAACAAGCCAAATTACTCCTCTGTAAAGCATTGGGACTAAAACAAAATTAACAGTAGGGGAAGAGCTTTATATCCTTTCAGGAGGGTTGGATATCATAGGAAAGCAGCACTTGGAAAAATGCCCTTTCCCTGTTGTGCTCTTCCTGTCAATGTGTGCAGTGACAGGAGATCTGTGGCAGAGCTGAGGATCTCCCTGGAGGTGAAGGCTGAAGAAAGGAAAATGTTCAACAAGAATAAATGCAAAAACTTACTTTTTCCTCACCTCTCTGAAGCCTTTTCCCATCCAGTTCAGGTTAGTTTTGTGCATTCCCTCAGTCCTGCTTGATACCAGAGCAGGAACTGGGCACATCCTCAGTGTAAATGTTAGCTTCTGAAATCCTTTCCCTGGATCCTGCCCTGCCTGCAGAGCCCTCCCTTGTCATGGGTTCTGTGCTGGGAGGTCACTCGTGGTGTGACATGTTGGTGACAGCCTGAATGCTGTCACCACCGAGGAGAATTCAGCTGAACAGGCTGAGCTCAGAACAGCCGACTCTGGTGGGGAAAGCCATGCAAAAAGGGTGGAAAACAAGGATGCTGCTCACCCCACAGAGCCTGTTGGCCTTGTCCAAATGTGTGAATTGTTGTTCCCACACCTAGCAGGGTTGTGCTGTTGGGGTGGCACCCTGGGCCTGCCCGCTGCAGGTTTTGCAGGTGATGGCAGCAGGCATGGACCTGGTGTGGGCCACAGCTCTGGTGCTTCAGCTTTGTCATAGCCTGACCTGATTCCATTTTTAGAAGAATGGGAGTGATAGAGGTTTGAAGTTTTTAAGAATATACGTATTTTTTATCTTGATTGTCACAGTTTGGAAGTAAGGAGAAAAAAAATGTTTTTTGGTTTATTTTGTTTGCTGGGGATTTTTCTTTGTTGTTTTCAGAGATTTTGTTTGGGGTTTTTTTTCTTGTGACCAAGGGAAGAAAAACCTATTGCTGTTGTGTGGTGCTTGGATCCCAGGGGACAGAATGGCAAGAAATTGCTTCTGGTAAGCAAAAATAGAAGAGTGTTCAGGAGGCTGGTGGTGGAGTGACATGACCTTGTGTGTAAAGAGCGTGTGCAAAACTGCACTTAACTATGCAGGATACTTGGTTCTGTGTCAAGAACTGCCTGCAGCATTACACAGCACCCTCAAACCTGGTTACACTGTTCTGACTGCAAAGTAGCTTTATTTGGATAACTCTCCTGGAGCTAAAAAGGATTTAGGTCGCAGGAGAGATGAGGTGCTGGTAGGAAAGGGCTGAGAAGGGAGGCAATGCAAGCACGGGGGATGGATGGTATTATTTTTAAATGAATGTTTTAGAAATCATTGGTCTGTGCTGTTTGTTAAGAGGTTTTTAGCAAGATTCCATCTCCTTCCTTTCTCAGCAGTTCTTCCTCAGACAGGGGGAAGGGAAGGGGATGCAGAACCTGAGAGCCCAGGGACTCCTGACAGCAGGAATGTCCCTGGGGGATGGTCACACGTGGCCTGCTGTCTGTGACAGGAGAGTGACACCAGAGAGCCCAGGGGACAGCAAAGGGCTAGGACAGCAGAGAGGGGTGAGGAAAAAAAGGACCTGAAAGTAGACCATTGTGCAGAGGGAACAAAAAGGAAGAAAAACTCCTGTGAGCTCCTGAGAACTGGGTGGAGGTTGACATTTTCCTTATTGAAGCTCTCTCCAGTGCCAAAGTGACATGGAAATGGAAATTATGTCCTCTCTGCAGGTAGAGCCTGGCCAGCAGCACACAGGTACTGCTGCAGTGATGGACAGAGCAATTCTTCATCCTCATTATTTATGGCAGAGCTGCCATTCCTTCTTCCACTGAGAGCTGCTCAGTGCAGGCTGTTTTCTCTCTGTTTAATCCTCCAGAGAAAAGCCAGTTAAAAGGAGAATGAAGGAAAATGACAGTGAAATGTCCTTTGGGCACATTTGGGGATCAGCACCAGGGGAAAACCAGGAAATGTATTTATCATGAATGTGCTTTGTCAGAGAATCTAAGTTGCTGTGTGTTTTTATTACTGCTTGTAGCTTTAGATTCAGTAGAAATGGCTGGGTCTGAAACATCTGCAGTTTGGCCACTGAGGCCATGCTTTGGGAAATCTTTCAGGCATACAAAATCTGTTCCTGTTCACTGCATACAGAGACGTTTTCAATTTTAATTCACACCTGTGGGGGTTGAACTTTTCCCTGGGCACTGCTGCTGAACTGGGGACTTTATGCCACTATGGCAGAAGGAGCTTTTCTACAGACTTGTGTAGCAAGAGCAGCTTTGCTGTGAGTAGGAATTGCCCTTTTATCCTCAGCTATGCCACAGGTTTGGGTTACAATAGTTAGCTCTTAGGTTGTACATTTTTCCTGTTTCTTTGGGTTTTTAGTTTTTAGTCTCATATCATCATATTTTATATTATCCTAGCCATCTCAAAGTACTGTATTCATACTATCCCACATTATTTCAATCCCACATACCTTTCAGTAGCCTGAGGGATTTAGTTGCTGTCACTGCCTGCATTGTGGATCCAGTCTGGGTGGTTTTGGCTTTGATCCTAATGATGGCAGTGAACACCACCAAACACAACTTGATGTTAATTATTTTCACAAGCTTTAATGTTTTGGTGGTATGTGGGGAAATCCTTCATTTACTTTCACAGCCGAAAGGAAGGAAGGGGCAGCTCCTACACCATCCCTCTTCCCTCTGTAGCCTGGATTCTGAAATTGCAGTTGAGGGGTAAGGATGGTTTTTTCCCTTCAAAAACAGAGGAGCACTTGGCAAATAATTTCTGACAGGGCCACCAAATGGTCACTAGACATTCTTAGGCAGCTCTTGATTTATTTGGCAAGTTGTGAGAGGCTCTGTGGTGTGTTCCCTGTCCTCTGGCCAGCTTGGTGTTGAAATCCTTTATTCTGCATGGAGAGGTCCCCTCCATCCCTTGCCAAGCAAAGGAGAGCAATGCCAGCCAGCAGTAAGGCTGACATGTACATTTTCAATTTTCATAATCGAGTCTTTTGAGCAAATCCTGTAGGAGTAAAAAGATTTCAGAAGCTGCAGCTCTGCAAATGTGACCCCTGGGAGCCTGTTAAACAGGAGGCTTGGGAGGCAGGAGGGAAAGGCTCTGTGTCATCAAGCTGCAACTCAGGGGTGCTTGGACTTGACAGAAAGCTCCTGATTTTCATTCCTCTGATAATTACAAGTTCCACACCTCAGCACAGACACAGATTTTAAAGCACTGAGGTGCCTCAAAGCACATTTGTCTCTAAAACACAGGGATTTTGGAGGATAAAAATTTGCTTGGGTCAATGAGTACATCCAGAGTGAAGGAGGACCCTGGCTGGGGTTGGGTCAGGCACACAGGAGTATTGGGAGCAGGATGCAGCAGGAGCCATTCCCTCTTGTCTGAAAATATAAAATAGCATCTCTGAGGTGCCTCACCTTCCAGCCTTTCCCCTTGGGCACTGCTGTTACCCCACACCTTGCTGAGAGCAAAGCAGAGAGTCCTGGAGTGAGAAACCAGATTTTTGCCATCATTTCCATGTTTCTGTGTACAGAACATGCCCTGGGCAGCAAACAGGCCAGTGCCTGGCTCATGGCCAGGGCGTGCAGTGGGCTCCCCTTCACAGTGGAACTGGAGCAGAAAGGTCTGATCAGGCTGAGATCAGTCAGAGCAAGAGCAAATTTCTATGATAACAGCCTGTAATCACCCCAGGGCTGCCTATGGACACGGCTAAGGGGATTGATCGGGGCTCTGACATTCATTCAGGGATCTCACACATCAATCCAGCCTCTGCCTGCTACAGAAATTGTCTTTTATCACTCTCACCAATTGCTTTTCCCTGGAGCAAAGTCCTGGTACTTTTTCATTACCAGGACACGAAAACAAGGCTTAGTGACAGGGAGTGGCGCCAATTTTTTTTTTTTTTTTAATATTTTATTTTTATTTGGTCCAGAACAAAGGCTTATTATTTGTAAGGTTTTCTGTGAGCTGTTTAGGTGGCCTGGAAAGGCCAGGGATGGCCTTGAAGAGCCGACGCTTCAAAGGACGAGGAGAGACTTCTGATCTTGTCTCGGTCTTGGTGTTTATTAATTGTTTATCTAAAAGATTTTCTTTCAGCCCGACAGAGGTCTGCACAGCAAGTCAGCCATGGGCACACTCCCGAAGCCCCCGGGCGGTCACTTATCTTTATACCCTAAGTTACGTGTACAATATTTATCATTTCTCCCCAATACCTTCTACCCTTATTAACCGGTGCACTTCTAGTAATGACCAATCCCAAAGTGCCACCACCACCACAGAAGATGGAGGCCAAGAAGAAGAAGAAGAAGGACAGGACACGCCCCAATTCCTCCATCTTACTTCTTTAGACCCCCCTGTACCAAAATCCTAAACCCTGTGTTTTACACTTTAACTAACTTATCCCTTCACCATTCACCCAGTGAATTCCTCCCAGTCCTCATACAGGTCTCATCTCCTGTGTAGGATCAAAATCCTGCCACCAGACACTTCTGGCAACATTCCAGGATTCCCGAGCCCCCCAAGGGTGGTCTCAGCCTCTCTGCACCTCCATCCTGAGGTGCTGAGATCCCACAATTATTGACTATTTCTAGCTGAGAACCTGTATAAAATCCACCACAACAGCATCAGTGGCTTCCCAGCAGCCCACAGTGCAACACTGGTGACAGCTCCTCTCCTGTTCCAGCTGCTGGGCTTCCTCCTAACAGCTGCATTTTAACAGTGTACTCCTAACAAAACACACACCTATTTTCTCCAGTGTTCAGAGGTCTGATTTGCTCCATGGCTTTACAGTTCTGTGGTTTAAAATACAAAAATAAATAAAATTAAGGAGCAAAGTAACCAGCAGCAGTCTTGCAAAGCAGCTTCCTTCTGCCTCATTCTTGGGCTGAAACCCTAGCAATGGAGGAAGTTTTTGCTCTTCTTCCCTCTGGGTTTCCTGGCCTTGTAACCCATTAATATTCCTTTCCGGGCCTGGAGTGTGCATTTCATCAGCTTTTGGAGATCACCAGGGAATGTGCATGTAGGACTACAAACAAAGGGAAAAGGGTGAAATCCTGGTAAGGATTTTATGTTGGTGTACCTTTATAAGTATTTCTGGGGGGTTTATCACCAGCTAATTGACCAAAGAGAGGATGACCCCTAGTTCATTTTACACCTTTCAGATTCAGCAAAAGGGAGGAGCTCAGGGCACCCTCCTGCCTCCCTCTTCAACAAAAAGGAAAATAACTATTTCTTCTGAAGTCACTGACTCCACGAAGCAAATACTGAATTATTTGGGATATTGTGTGTCTGCAAGGTTTCCCTCAGGAGCCTCAGCTGCAGGAACCAGGTGGATTTAGGTTCTCACACCCCAATTTTAAGTGCTTACCCAACCACAGGGTGGTAACAGGGATAACACAGAGCCTCTGCAGCTACACAGCCTGTTGTATTCTAGAAGCCTGTCAGATCAGCCTTATGGCAAGCACCATATAAATGTGTGTTTTGCACTCTCGATGTGCTCATCTCCTTTAATTCCTGCTAAATATTCCCAATTCTGTGGCTGCCAGGTTGTACCAAAAGGTCCTGGGAAAGGTTGCTGCTTTCAAATGCATAAAGATAACCTTTGAATCAGAGGCAAATGCAATTCCTGTTATTTCAGCCACCCTTGGCATTCATTCCCAAGCCCTGAGATACAGCATGGCTCCCAGGGATCACTGGAGTGCCTGGAAAGCCAGCAGGCTGAGTGCTGACAGAAATTAGTGGTTGGAAGAGGAATACATATAATTTCCATGCAAGTTTTGTACCAGTGCAGTACATGAGGCAAAGCACAAACCACCTGCACATCCCAGTGCCCTGGGGCATGCCTTGCACTGGGACCAGAAGGATGTGGAACACATTTAGAGATGCGAAGCCATTACTCCTCCCATATGGTTTATTGAGGATCTCAGTTTCCAAAGCATGAGTAGCAGTGAGGCCTGTTATTCTTTCCAGCATGCAAAAGGCACAAGAAAGTCATCAATGTGATTCTGTGCAAAGTGTCCCTAAGAAAACACACAGCGAGGAAATGACAGAAAAGAGCCCCCGACGGAAGAAAGCCAAAGCGCCTTCAGGAAAGTGCTGAAAAGTTCTGAAAATGGTTGTACTTTTTCAGAGTCCAAATATGCTCAGTTGGTGAAAGATCCTTTGCAAATCCGTGAAAGAAAACTCAAGAGACAGAGCCAAAAGGCTTAAAACAATAATCTCCTTCATGTGCCAGAATTCAGGATGAAAGTCAAAACGATTTATCTCAAGGAAAAAGTGCGGCAGTTAAAGACAGACATTAAATTCTTTTAAAAAAAAGCCCACCAAAACCAGACGTAGAAAGTGGATACATTCTAAGAGCAGCTCAATAAAAAATATTCCTTTTAATGAAAATAATTTTTAAAATGGAATACTTGAAGAACATAAATCCACCTTGACTGTGACCAGCTACTGCACCCTGCTCCGAGCACGACAACACAACGCCTTCTAGAAGAAGAAAGTCCCCACTACCTGCATGTGTGAAATGTGGCCAGTGAACAATTTGGAAACACAAACACACAGGACCAAGTATCCAAGTCCCAGTAGTCAACTTGGGTGTTGGGAAGCCTCCTGGGATTCTGTCTGTCCCCCTGGAGCTGGTGGTGCTGGAGGCAGTGCCACTTCCCAGTGGGCAGGGCTGAGCCCATGAACCCTTGAGCCTCTGGCTGGAGTTGAATACCTAAACCTAAAAAAGGCATTTACAAGTTGACGCTTTTGTTGTTGTTGTTGTTGTTGTTGTTGTTGTCTTATTTCCTTGCAGTATAGGTTTCTACTTCTAGACTATGGAATGTTACATTAAACAATATAATTATTCATTACCTTGCTTCAAATTTCATTACAGTTACTGAGGCTTCATCATAATTTCACACAGCACAGAGACACCAAACTAAACACCAAGCAGTCAGCACTAGATGTATTTTTTCTTTAAGTACCAATAAGCAAAATATCCCATTCCCCCCAGAGATCCCATCAGGAAGGAGGCTCCAAGGAAGGAGGGAGGTTTCCGCTTGACCAGCCTGAAGGCGTTGGGTACCACTGCAGAGAGCAGCGTGGTGTGGATGTCTCCCAAAACTTTCCTGAAGGCGAAGCGTTTCTGTATCCTGTCAAAGAAGGACTGTAGGTTGGGTCTGCTGCCATCCTCCCAGTATTTCTTAGAGAGTCCCAGAAACTTGAGGCGGTGCAGGGTGGCTCCTAACAAGACATCGGCCAAAGTGAAGACGCATCCGCAGAGCCAAAGTTCACATTTCTGCCCTGGAGAGACAATACACAGAGCAGAGGTAAGAATCCCTTGGGGAGACACCTAAAAGCTTGCTCAAAAGGTCCACATAGGCAGGAGCATTTGTAGATCTGGGGTGTTTTTTCCCAGCTCTCTGATGGGCCAGGAGCTCAGAGCCCATCTACTGTGATGGAGGGTACGGGGTGCCAAAAGCTTGGAATAAGAGATGATGATTTATAGCCTGTGTGAATACACAAATTACTGGCTGCAAAGCAGCTCTGCTGCCTCTCCCCCAAGTCAAGAGCAGTAGGAGATCCCTGGAAAAGAGCCCTTTGCTCCCCTTGAAGGAAGATGCTGTGCAGTGACCCCTTGTGCTGTGTCAGTGCTCGGGGACAGCAGCAGTGTCTGCCCTTGGCAGCACCAGGAGCTGTTTCGGGAGTGTCACGTCAACCTGGCCTATTTTAGGGATGTGAGAAATCCTCAGAAATCAAAACCATTTGCTGCATGGCCTGGCTGCTCTCCCGTGTGTGCTGCTGGGGAGGTTCTGCCTTTGTTCTCTCTCCTGTACCAGGGACACCAAAACTGGCAGCACCTCTGTGCCAAGAGCCAGGATTTGGGGGAGACAGAGCTCAGGGTGGTTGCAGGACATGAAGAAAGACACTGAAGGGTTGAGAACCCCTGATAATGGGTGATCCCAGAAATAACCCAACTAGAGAGACATCCAAAAATAAACCAAGCTGCTGTTAGTTTGGAAAAAGCCGTTTCAGTCCAGGATATTGTTAAGCACTCCCTCAGTGCCCTTTCAATAGTGAGGAGCTGGGCTGGGATGGAGCTGAGGGAGATGAAAGAAGGTGCAGGTAAAGAACATCAGAAGGGACACAAAAATCCACACTCAGTCAGTTTTGCTCCATATTCCTGATTCTGGGGCTCTTCATTGTGCTGTGGCTATTGTGTCAGGAAAGAGAAGAGGGGCTGCATTAGAGCACCCCAGGGCAGACACTGCAGCTGCTGCAGGACCAGGCTGGGGCAATTATGGGTAATTAGCAACCCTCATTTGTGGCTGCTTGGCAGCCTGCCAGATCCTGCTGGAGGCACTGCCCAAGTGGACAGATTGCCTGTGCCTAATTAATCAATAAATATTTTCAGTGACTAATGACTCGTGCGGGTGCTGCAGCCAGAGCTTCTGGGGTGTGCTGGGACCCTGTGGGTGCTGCTGCTCAGCGGTGAGGGGAGCAGGGCTGAGGCAGCTGCATCACTCCAGGAGCTGCTGCAGGTGAAGGAGGAAGCACAGGTGGGGATGGTGAATTCAGGAGAGAGCTGTGATCCATCCGTGTCCCTCTGTCCCTCCTGGCTCTGGGCTGGATCCTCTGCTGAGGTCTGGAGCCCCTTGCAGCCCTGCCCAGCACCCAGTGGGGTGGAAGCACAGGCCAAGACTGTTCCCTGTGCATGCCCAGCAGCCCCAGGTGGGCTCAGCCTGTCCCTGCTGAAGGGGGTGACTGTGGCTGGGGTCTCCTGGTGCTGCTGCAGCACCTCCCACCCTGCTGCTGCTGCAGCCTGGGCTGCGTGGGCACAGAGCTGCTGCACCACAGCTCCTGGGAGCTTGCCAAGGTGGTGATCCTGCCCACTGCTGACATCCTGACCATGGGCACGGGGTGGGAGTTTGGGCAGGAGCAGCACACCAGGACTGAAGGCATTGGAGCACGTGGGTGCTGGCAATGCAGCAGCAGTGATGCCTCTGCTCCAGGCACCTGGGATGTCCTCCCAGGGCACCTCATTAGGCTGAATTCTGCTGTGCCAGCCCTCACAGCGGTTAATGAGGGTGTCAGAGGAAATTAGGGCAAGGCAGGATGCCACAATGAGCACATCAGGGCTCCTGGTAAATCCCCAGCCCCCTGCCCTGCAGGGCCCCACCTTGGCACCTCCAAGAGCTCTCCAGGGTGGCCCTGAGTGACGCAGGGCTGCCCAGGGCAGGGCCAGCTGTGGGAACTTCCCCTCATTGACTGTGCCTGGGCTCTGCACCTGGCCCCTGGTGCTGGCAGCCCTCGAGGCCGGGGCTCTGAGCGCTGCCAGCAGTGAGGCACAGAGGAGGCAGGCTGGCATCACCCAGGGGTGATGGCAGGACAAGCGCTGCCCAGCTGTGCCCAGGCACCCCTGGCTGCCAGGGCAGCTCTGGGCAGGCTCCCAGCACCGTTGTTGGCTGTCAGGGATGGCTGGTGTCCCTGTCTCCCACCTGCTGGCCTGTGACGCAGGCTCTGTAAGGGCTCTGCCCTCCAGGGCCCCTCAGATTCCTGGATTTCCCTGCCCGTGCTCCTCTGGGATGTCCCCAGTCTGGTGATGTGAGGGTTTTCTGTCGCACACGTCCCCATCTCTGCACTTTCAGCTCCTCGTGGTGCTGGGGCCAGCCTGCTGCTTCCTAAACCAGCAGAGCATCAGTCACTGTCAGTCCCTTGCTGGGGTAGAGGGCACCTGCCATCACCCTGAGGTGACTTTGGGGCTCCCAAAGAGCACCCATGAGGACAGGGCTCCTGCTATTCCCTGTGGCAAGGGGTGCAGGGCTGGTTTACCAGGGGTTAGTAAGAGCATGGCTGCAACAACATCAGTGTACCCAAAACCAGGAGAGCCCAGAGGCAGCCCCAGACCCAGCAGAGGTTGCTCCATGGGAGTTGTTCATCAGATGCAAATCTTGGCTGTTTCTGGTGCTGCACCTCAGCCTCGTGTGGGAACACAGCCCCGTGCCTACCTTGGTACTCCAATTTCCTTTTCTCCAGCTCAGCCTCAATCTGGTCAAGCACCATCCCAAGTTCTCCAAGGATCTTCTTCAAGTAGTTCACATTGTCGTGCTCCAGGATCTTGGCCTGGGTGGAGAGCAGGGTTAGAATGTGGAGTAAGTGGATGCAAGGACACAAAGCACCAGGTGCCCATGGCAGGTCTGTGTTCCCCCAGCACCAGGGATGTGTGTGGCTTTGACCAACTCACCATGAGCTTCTTCTGCTTGGAGAGGTAAGGCTCAGAGAGCTGTGGCTCCTCTTCATGGTCCAGCTTCATCAGGTCCGTGGTGGCATTAGCTAAATGTCCTGGGGGACACAGAAAGAGAGGCTGGGATAAGCAGTGTGTGACAGCAAATCACCTCATCCTGCAGCCCAAAATATGGCTGTAGCACCAAGGGAAAACATCCCAGAGAGCTAAAATGGGCAAAATCCGTGGCTTGCTGCTGCTGTGCTTTCACATCTGAGGGTATGTGGCTCTGTCAGCTGTCCCTGCACACAGGGATCTCACAGGGCAGGGCTGGCTCCAAGGTATGGCCAATCCCCCTCCCTGTGGTGACTCCCAGCCTGAGAGTTTCAGCTCTTCATTTCCCCTGCTGGATTCACACTAGAGCTGCTGGAAGTTCTGTCTGTTGCTTGCTGGTTAAGCACAGCCTGGGGCTTGCCCATAACCTGGCCCCTGCAGCTCCATCCCCAGCAGGCTGAGCCTGTGGGATGCCTGAGCTGCCTGCCCACACTCAGGTGTGCATTCAGAGCAGTGGGGCAGGGAGGGAGTGCTCCCTCCTGGGTGAAGCTGTCCCTCAGTTCCCTGGTGTGGGGCCCAGCATGGGCATGGAGAGATGCTCACTCACCCCTCTGCCTCTCTGGGCACAGGGAGGATGGGAAGGGCTTTGTGCAAGGGAGCTAGAGGAGGGAGAGGGGCAGAGTGAAAGGAAGAAAGGAATCCTAGAGGCAGAGTAACACCTAAGGGATAGCATAAATTACCCAAAGTTGGGCTAATATCATCCAGCCAGGGACCATCTGTCTTTCCCTCCTTGTTCCTCCACCAAGGGAGGCCTTGGCTCTGCCAGGGTGCTGATGCAGGAGGTGCCAGGGCCAGTGGGGTGGGAGCCAGCAGCAGGCTGTGCACTGCTATAAAATGCTGAAATTCCCATTTTTGCCGTGAGCTTGTGCTTGCTAAGGCTGCCAAGCAGCTCTCCTGGGGCTGCAACTCAGATGGAGACCTGGATATCATCCTGATTTCATTCCCCTTGGGAGAGCCTGGAACCTGGGTTCACCCTCTCCTTGGGACACCACAGCATCGATTCCCCTCAGCACCCATTGCAGCAGGGCAGCTGAGCCATTGCCTGGGGGCAGGAGATGAGCTGGGGAGGAAGGACACCATCAGCACACGGACCTGCTCATACCCCTTCTGTGGCTTGGGAAAATGCCACCAGTGACAGGGTTTGGACAAGGAGATGTGTTCAGAGACCTCAGCAGAGTGCTGGGGAGGTGATGTGAGGCGGATGGGGGCTGAAGCCATCCCAGCCACACCCTTTGGGGAAGGGAGGGGCTCTGGCCTACTTCAGCCCGAGGTCTGGGGGTGGAGGTGACACTTGGTGACATGGGGACAGCTGTCTGTGACGGGTGTCAGCAGAGGCGGGGCAGACCACAAGCTGCACCTCAGGACCTGCCTATTTCTCTCTGTGCACAAGTGCATCCCACCCCAGCAGGACCATCTGGGACCCAGGAAACGAAAGGGATGGGGGTGGGAACAGTGTTTTCTATGGGCTCAGCTTGGGGCTGGACCCTAAAGGAAGGGAGGGACCTGAGACGTGCCAACACCCTCCTGACAAGGTCACTTTTCTGGCCAGGAATTCTCTCCAGGAGCAATCCCTGCCATTGAGTTATATTAAGCATCGTCAATGTTTCATGAGCACTTGAAGGACGGGCACACAGACTTGTGCCGATTCATGCACCGCCTGCAACTCAATCTGGCTGCTCCCTCCTGCCTCTGCCCTTGGAGTTATTGCAGGGAGAGGGGCAAATTCCTGTGACCCAGAAAGAGCTGAGGAGAAGCATGGGAGCCTGGACACCCCGTGAGTTAGGAAGTCTCTCTAGGATACCAGCAATTCCCAGGTCAGAGCTGAGGAGATGCATGGGAGCCTGGACACCCCAGGGGAAGTTAGGAAGTCCCTTTAGGATGCCTGCAGTTCCCAGATCAGGGAATTGCACTTGTGTGGGTGCTGCAGGCAGAGCTTCTTGGGTGTGGTGGGGACCCTGTGGGTGTTCTGTGTGCTTTGCCATTTCCCAGCTGTCCTTTGGCAGGAAGGGGAGACGAGCAGGAGCACGGTGGGCTGTGGAGCCTAGAGGAGCTGGGCAGCCCCCCGGGAAGGCGACTGACTTACTGCGGATCTCAGTGGTGGCGTACTTTGGGATCATGGAGTCGGTGGTGAGCTCGGGGTGCAGGATGCAGCCGTGCGTGTAGGCGTCCATGGGCAGCGAGTCCAGCAGCTCCCGGTACTGCAGCACCCGCGAATGCAGCGCGCTGCCCGGCTCGGGGATCAGCTGCGGCACGTTCTCTGCACGGCCAGGGAAAAGGCGTTATTGGTCAGACACAGCGGAAATTCTCCAGAGCAAAAATCCGTTTTGATTTAGGTGAAATGCACATCTATCGCTGTACAAATCACCAACAGGATGGGACTGCTAGGAACGTGCCTTGAGCTGTTTTATTCTCCAGCGTCAGTCTCATTACATGGTTATGACAATGGGAAGATGTAGGGGGTTACAGTATGGGTAAATGAGGGTGGTATAGAATGAAATCTTATCCCCCAAAGAGCTGCAGCTGAACCAATTAGTAAAGAGTAGGAGCAGGCCTGATGTTAACAGGCCACACCTGTAGCCAATAAGAAGAGTGAGATAAAAGAGTGGATTGGTGGGAACTGGAGTCAGTTGGCTACTGCAAGGACAAGTCAGTGCTTTGAGAAGCTGCCTACAAGAAAACATCAAGGTGGTACAAAACTCTAGAAATATGGAACCCTTGTAATGTAATGACAATAGAACTTTTGCAATATAATGACAACAGGAAGATGCCACCAGCTCACATCCCAGGCAGCAGACCGAGAACTTAATGCTACAACTTACTTTATAAGTTTTTTGACCAATCACACAAAGCAAAAGCACATTGACAGTAGTTCTATCCAATCACTATAAGCACACGTACCTTTGGTTAAAACAATGCCTGTTTATTTTGAATACAATAATATTCAGGCAATATTTCATCCAGGCAGGAGCCTTAAAACACAATGCACAGAGCTCCATTATTAAGCTTAAAACTTCCTAATATCTTGCTAGATAAACTTTTCTGTAGCTTAGGGTGTTATTCTAGACAAACATTAATATACAACCATTGTTCTATTTGTCCTTGCTTTTCTACTTTTTACATAATTTTCTTGCTGATCTATCTCATGGCTACTGCTTAGCTCTAATCACAGTTCTGCTGTCTCTGAGGCTTGCCTTTTGCAGCTTTCCCAAAACTTTCTGATTTATGGATTCCCACACATCTTTGAGTTAAGTCTGTAGCTTGGAAACACAGCTGTTTAATCTGACTGCCTGTTCTTGTAGAAAGCCTATGCTCAGAGAAACTGCTTCAGCCAAAGGACAGAGATAAGGGGGGCAGACAGAGAGACTGTTAGAGAGGGGGCAGCCTGACCCAGGAATTCTTTCTGATAAAGAAGAATTAGCGGCAAATGTCACGTGAAAACATTAGAATGAATATGTGTAAACCTATTGTGAAATGGCATGCATATGTATTTGAGAGAGAGAGATAAAAGAGGATCTAGAGTTCCCAGAGGTACACATATATTTTGAAGGGAGCAGTCCCCGCTTTACAACTTTCACACAAGTTGTGGAGTTTGTTTGCTTCCACAAATCAGCAATACCTGGGAGGGCTCAGGTGCTCCTTGGCAGCTCCTCAGCTGCTCAGGACAGCAGGGAGCAATCCTGCTGGGATAGCAGGGCTGCCTGGGGCAGAGCTTTCACTCAAATCTGCCAGCTCTGCCCTCGCCCTCCCTGCTGCCCATGCCAGCCAGGAGTGCAGCCAGCCCGTGCCCTGAGATGGACAAACCCACGGGATCACAGGGGAATGTAGGGATGTCATTACCCAGCCCCAGAGCCCTGGTGTTCCCTGGGGTCAGTGCAGCCAGCCCTGATCTCCACACTCTAATTTCTTGTCTCTTAGAATGGGAGAAAAATTTTCCTGGTCTGCAGAAAAGAGTTAAAAGATGGGGATTTGAGTTTAGGATCTCTTGAGTCTCCAGTGACAGTGAGGTACCTCATAATCTTGGGCTTCCTTAAAAATCCCCAAATGGGCAATCAGAGTAGATGACCAAAGAAGCCCAGTGCATCTTCCCTCCATGCTCAGCCAGTGTCTCAGCTGCAGGAACATCCTTTGCCCTGGCTGGCTCTGCTCCTCCCTGCCTTGTTGGGTTTATTCACTTTCCATGGATAGTAATTTGCATTGTGCCTTTTATTACTCTGTCAGCTCAAAATACAAGGCAGGTGACACCAGAAGAAGCAAAACATTGCTCTTGTCTCCCCCAGGATTTTTAACTCTCCCAGGTTTTTAAGGGATCATAAATGTTTATAGTGTCTACAGGCAGTGAGTAAATCCACCACCAGGACTCTGACTGTTGTTCACATCCTGCCTGCAGCACTGGGCTCTCCACATCCCAGTGTCCCCACCTGAGTTGGGTCATGTTGGCAGGGTTTTAGCAGATGTGAGCAGGGCAGCCCCTTGTCTCAGGGCCTGAAGTGACAGCTGTGCTCTGCCCAGCCCTGCTGCAGGTGGCAGGACCTGGCCTTGCCATTACTGTGCCTGCTGGTGCCCATGGCTGGATAAGAACCAGGCAAATTTTGGTGCCTCCTGTACTGGAAATCTCATGGCTCTGACCCAGCCTGTCCCTGCTGGAAGGCTCCACGAGTTGTCCCACGGATAGGCATCAGTGTCACTGCCCCCAGAGCAAGGGGAGGTTTTGGTGGCTCCTCCCTGCCAAGGGCTGCTCCCTGCCTGCACTGCCTGGGCTCCAGCTCTCCAAGTGGGGATTTTCCACCCGAGAAAAGTGATCAGATGAGTGAAACAACAACTGACCTATAGCTTGTGTACTCCTTCCACAGGGCCCTGGCCAGCAGCCAAAGGGCTGGGGCTGAGGCTGGGAACAGCACATGCAGAGGGACTGCTCCATCCTGCAGGAAGATGGAGCAACCACAATGAAATAGCAGCGTGCTGGCCACCAGCCCACGTCCTTCAGCATGTTCCAGGGAAGTTTTTCATTGGGATGGCCTGGCTTGCCTTTACATGCCACAGCAACCCACACATAGAGGCTGCTGATGCACTCTGTGGCTGTGCAAGGGGGTGCAGACCTTGGAGGACACTACTGCCTGGAAGAAATGTTGCCCTGATCAGTTTCTGGCTTTCTGGGCACTGCTGGGCAGTGTCCTAGTGAGAAACATCCTCAAATGTGGCTTATTGGCACTATTCACTGCTATTTTTGGGAAAATGAAAACATTTACCCACACACTACCCTTTACTGATAGCTGGACCCCAGTGTGTGTAAGCAGCTGATAAAGGCCATGCCCTTAGCCCAGGGGAAAACACAGCTCAGTAAAAATACCCTGCAAAGGCATTTTCAAACTGTACACACTTTTGCAAGGTGGCTGATTCCCCCTCAGATCAGCACTGCCACATCCTGGCAATGCTTTTGGCAGCTGCACTGCTGGGTGATGTGATGGAGCAGAGCATGGAGCAGGGAGTGATGCTCTGGGCCTGGAGCTTCCCCTCTCCATTTCCCAGCAGAAAGGTCAGAAACTGCACCTGGCTGGAAAACCTCAACGACAGGAGTTTCCCAGTGCTCGGACAGCTCTGTGTGCCCCTCCTGCTGGGGACAGCCTGTTGTCACATATGTCAGACCACCTGCCCTTCGCAGAGACCAGCTGAAGTGGTGCAGGGACTGACACCCCCTGATGTCCCCTGTGCTGGGGCTGCTGCCAGGCAGGAAAGCAGCTGCCATTCCCTAGGACGTGCTGCTGGTGTGGGATTCTCCTGCTGCCCCTCTGGGAGGGAGCTCTGTGCCTCCATGGAGCAGCAGCGCAGTGGAGGGGCCAGGAGAGGACAGCAGCTGAGCTGGCAAGGAGCCCTGGCTCTGGGAGCTATTTTGAGATGTTTTTGATGTCTCTGTTGCAAGGGGATAGATGCTGGGCTGAACATTGTGATGACAAAGCCTGAGATCCCTGCTCAGCTTTGAAGGCTGCCCTGTGGGTGTCCCAGCCCAGCAACCCCCAGGACTGGGGGGATGAGGGTGAAGGGGTGTGAGATGCCAGGGAGAGGCTGCTGAGCAAAGCTGAGCTCTGTCTCAGCATCCCGGTGTGCAAGGCCTGCAGCCCTGCTCCAGGGGAATGTGAGCTTCCCTCTCCTGGCTGTCCCTTCCTCTGGGTTTGTGTCACATCATCCTCCCATGGTCCTCAGCACTGCTGGCTGGTTTTCACTTTAGAGAGGCTGTTTTCTCTGAGGCACAGCAGGGACAGCAGGGTCCCCTGGCCCAGGAATCCTGGAAGAAGCAGGGAGAGGAGCAGCAGCACACAGCTTACACCCACCTTCTCTCAGCAGAGGCCCTTTTGCCCCTTTACACAAAGGGACAAAGCACAGATGTGTCTAAAGTCAGAGGTGTTCCTATGGGCTGTGCCCCAGTGGGGACTCTGGTGAAATGCCACCATGCACTGTGGGGACGGAGAGAAATTGTCTGGTTAGGAAACCTGACTTCCAGGACAGAAAAAGGGGAACTTAGCTACCACAACCCTCAGAGCCTCCAGCAAGGGATTTCTGCTGTAAATTCTTCAATTTCATGGGAAAACATACAAGTCTGGGGTGGGCTGGTGTCTTGCTGATCTTCTGGGGTGAAGATAAAACTTTAAAGGAAAAAAGTAGATCAGTTTAAAATGTGGACTAGACATGAATTTCCTCTGAGGCAGAGCCCAGCCTTGCCCTACCTCCCGTGAAGTTCTTCTCCATGTAGTCGATGATCTGGTTGTAGTCGCTGATGATGTTGTCCCTGTGGATGATGACGGGCACCTCCTCGCCCAGGTTGAGCCGCATGAACCAGGGCTCCTTGTGCTCCATCAGGGGCATGCTGACGTCCCGCTCCTCGCAGGGCAGCCCCTTCTCTGCGATCACCAGCCGCACCTGGGGCAGGCAGCCAGGGAGAAAGGGCTCAGCACAACACTCTGAGCTGCTCTCCAGTCCCCACTACCCCATTACACCCCCAAAACTTTCCCTTAAATTTAAACACTGTTTAAGTTAACTTAAACTTAATCCTGATGTGCCAGGATCACGGGCTTGCCCTGCAAGAAGCCAAGCAGCTGTAGCCATGGGACAGCTGCAAAGAGTTAATTTTCCTGGCAAAGAGGGGACACCCAAACCCATCCTGTCTTCTCAGAATCATGGACCATCCTCCCTGGTCCTGGTTGCCTCAGGAAAGCCAATCCCTCATGGGTGGAGGGAGGCAGGAGCTCTCCAGCTGGGGGAGTAATGCTGCTGTGGATCCCAGCACATACTGAGGAAGAAAAGGAGGAGGAAGAGGAGGAAGAGGAGGAAGAGGAGGAAGCAGGGCTGCAGCAATGTTATGCTTACACTTGCACCCAGTGAGTGCTGCTGGCTGGCTGAAGGAGACCTGGATGCTGACTCAGGTATGTTCCACTCTCAGGAGTGGACTCTGTTCTGTGAGAAGTTCCAGGCAGCCCCTGTGACCCTGCACAGCATTCCTCCTCCTCCTCTTCCTCCATGCTGACATTATCTCGAGGGCATCACCCAGCACCTTCACACCTCTTGTGTCAAACCTCCCCTTCCCCTGCCCTCCTCCAGCCCTGGGCCTGCCCAGCACGGCAGGGATGGCACCCACACATCTCAGGGGTGGGAAAGGTGAGTCCAGCCTTGCAGAGGGGCAGGAGGAGGCGGGAGTGGGGCTGATTGTGGGACACCATCACCATCCCCATCCCCACCTCAGGGCTGATCCTGCTGCTCTGCTCTGTGCATTAAACAGTGCTGAATATGCACTCAGGGATGGCATTTTGGGCTTCTGGGTTATAAAACCTGACTATTATGAACTAAGTATGTCAAACACAAAAAAAAAAAAAAGCCCACGGGGGATGTGAGAAAGCCATGATTTACAGAACCATCAAATGAGGCAAAAATACTTGTTTTCATCCAACTAGCAGCAGCTAAAAATACAATTTAACATATATAAGCCTTTCTGTGAGTACTTCAGAGTTCCTGGGGAATTAGTCATTAATTATTCACAGGACTGGCGAGTTAATTTTTTTTCTTTTAAAGTCAAACAAGAGAAAGCCTGGTTCCTCCTGGTTCCTTCCTTCCTAGAGAAAGGGTTCCTCAACTGCAACTCGCTCCTGGCCTTTTCCTCTCAGCTGATAAATAAACCTCAGCCAGCACCACCTGGGGTATCCAGTACCATCTGGGGTATCCAGCACCACCCGGGGTATCCAGCACCACTGGGGGTATCCAGAACCACCTGGGGTATCCAGTACCACCCGGGGGTATCCAGCACCATCTGGGGTATCCAGCACCACTGGGGGTATCCAGCACCACCCGGGGTATCCAGAACCACGCAGGGTATCCAGAACCACCCGGGGTATCCAGCACCATCAGGGATATCCAGCCCCAGGCTCCCTGTGCTGCTTTCAGGAGCTGAAGGCCTGGCAGGAGGCAGCCAGGGGTCCCTGCCAACACCCCAAAGGGGATCCCAGGCTGAGGTGACAAAACATTCCCGGGAATTGCGCGGGGAGCCGGGCACGAGCATCCCCGGCAGTGCGGATCCTGCCGACCATGTGCAGCCCCCTGCTGCATCGGGCATCCTCCCTCCTTTGTGTCTGCTGGCAGGAACGGGCACCTCTGCCCGGCCTTCCCGCCGGGCTGTGCAGCTCGGGGAGGCCCTGGCACCGGGAACTTGGTGTTCCGACGCCCACCCCTGCGAGCAGCCCATTCTCCATATGGTGTTCATGGCTCGGGAATGATGCGGAGTTTGAGGCTGGGGGTGAAGGCTGGGTTTGCCACACAGCTGCCGTGCTGCGAAATGAGCATTTACTATTGTGTGAAAAACGGGA
The DNA here is from genome assembly GCF_027887145.1 of Ammospiza caudacuta. Lineage (NCBI taxonomy): Eukaryota > Metazoa > Chordata > Aves > Passeriformes > Passerellidae > Ammospiza > Ammospiza caudacuta. Next base: position 11,142,025 of record NC_080607.1, read on the forward strand.
TTTCTTGCTGGGGCAATCCGGGAATAGAATTTCCAGGGCGCTGCTGCAGTGTGAGGGGTGAATCATCGCTGCGTGCCGGGGTCCGGGATGCTCTCCCGGGTACCAGCCTGGCTCGGGCTGCCTCTCCTCCCGCAGCATCAGCATCAGCAGCATCAGGGTGGTCCCGGCCCGGCTCTGCCTTTGTCTGCGCTCCCGGCCACGCCAGTCTGGGGCTGGCAGCGAGCACAAAAGCCGAGGCGGCTCCCGGTGCAAGCCGTGATACCAAAGCAAAGGCAAGATTTGGCCGAGCCCCCTCCCCCCACATCCTCATCCTCATCCTCATCCCCTCCCCAGGCAGATGCTGTAAAAGGTACAGAGATCTGCCTGGCCGCACGCTGCTGCCCCGGCCAGCCACGGGGCTGAGCCCCTCGCTCTCCCCCAGTGCATCCATCCGTCCACCCGTCCGTCCATCCATCCATCCTCCCGAGCAAAGCGATGCCCTGGCACCTGGAGGTGATTCTCGCCCCAGCGCCCGGCCGAGCGATCATTCTCTTTACCTTTTGTGAGCTGAAAGACTGGGTCCAGTGGTACAAAACCAATGTGTCCTGCGATTTGAGAGCGGGGTCCGTCGGGTCGTGATTTTCCTCGCCTTCCGTGGATTTCCCCGCGCTGTTCTCCAGCGCCGAGATGGGCCACCAGCTGCAGTTGGTGGGAGTAACATTATTGGGAGTCGCCATGACAGCAGCGAGCGAGCGGGAGAGGGACGGGAGAGCGGCGCCAGCCCCGCATCGCATCACATGGGCTCCAGGCAGCCCATCCCCGGGGCAGCCCCGGCCCCCGGGCACTGCGGGCGCGGGTCACGGCTCGGGCGGCTCCCGGTGCCGCTCCCGGTGCCGCTCCCGGTGCCGCTCCCGGTGCCGCCGCTGGGCTCGCTGCCCGTGCCCGCGCGTGGCGGGGCTCCCACGGAAACGTGCAGGCATCGCTTCCCGAGAGGAGTCAGCAGAGGAGGCTCCCGCCTGCCGGCTCGGCAATCCGGGGCAGCTCCAACCCCTGCGGCTGCCTAAGAACATTTTTCAGCAGAGATTAAGATTTTTTTTTTTTTTTTTGAGTGCTTTAGATATGGCGGATGTGTAAAGAATAGCCACAGTGATGGACACTGGCTTTAAAATGCCTAGAAGGTGTCGTTGTAGCTTTCAGGGAAAGAAGCAGCAATGGCTCTTTAAAGGTATTCAATTATTTTTGGAAAGCACAAATTAATTTTTGCCTATTGGGTGTTATGTAGCCCATACAAAAAGCCCAGGAGCCTTTGGTGTGTGCCAGCTGGGGGTCACTTCCAGAATTAGCAAGGTGTGTCACAATTCCAAACCGGCCAGGACACTCAGAGGGCACTGGGGCTTCTGGAGATGCTGCTGCTCTCCAAGCCCTGTGAGCATCCCACAGAGGTTTGCAGGCACAGGTGTGTAGGCATAGGGCAGCTCCAATCCCTGTAGCTTCCTAAGAACATTTTTCAGCAGAGATTAAGATTAGGGTTTTTTTTTGTTTTGTTTTGTTTTTTTTTTTTTTTTTTTTTTTTGTTTTTTTTGAGTGCTTTAGATATGGCAGATGTGTAATAAATGGCCACAGTGATGGACGCTGGCTTTAAAATGCCTAGAAGGTGTCTGCCTTGCAACCTTCACACAAAGAATGGCTCTTTAAAGGTATTCAGTTATTTTTGGAGAGCACAAATTAATTGCTGCCTATTGGGTGTTAAGTAGCCCGTACAAAAACAAGTTGTGTCACAATTCCAAACCGGCCAGGAGACTCAGAGGGCACTGGGGCTTCTGCAGCTGCTGCTGCTCTCCAAGCCCTGTGAGCATCACACAGGGGTTTGCAGGCACAGGTGTGTAGGCAGCTGGATACACAGACCTGGATATCTGGATTGTGCTTTATGACACTTGGCTTTGTTATGCCCCATCTCCAGCAATCTGGGAGCCTGGAGATATTTTCCCACCCTTGGAACTATTGCCAGTGCCAGAGCATAACGCCAGTCCAGTCAGGGGTGTTGTAGGGGCAGGTTCTGGTGAGGGTGGGGGACAGGCCCTGCAGGCACAGGGAGCCAGCCTGTGTCTCAGGGCTGTGTGAGGGCTCTCATGTGAACCACTGGGGCTGGTGAGGATAGAGACAGGATGGTTTGGAAGAGCTGGTTTGAGTGGGGAAACTGAGGCACGCTTCACCCAGGAGCACTGGGAGGGAGCAGGGCCAAACTGGTGCCCAGCTGCATGAATATAGTGCAAGGAGCAATTTTCTAGGGACTGGGAGATGAAATGAATTATTTGGTTGTTGTGATGTTCTGCTCCTCAGGGTGTGCAGAAGGTGATGAGAGGGGAGAGGTTGGGAAGTGCTGTGCTCTGCCCTGGCTCCTCCCTGTCCCCCATAGGCAACAGCCCCCAATTACAACCTCTCTCCCAAGTCCCTGAACTGGCCTCGGGGTCACCTATGGGGACAGGCTCTTGCTTGGCCTCTCCTTGGGGCGGCAAAACCGAGGGAAAACTGAGCTTTGAAGAGCTGGGCACACCATGTAGCACCATCCTGCCCCTGCTCCGCAGCCTCCCCTCGCTGCAGGCGTTTTTGGGGGCTCCCTGCACTGAAGGGGACACGGTGGGGCAGGAAAGGCAGGGATGGGTTGGCCAGGCAGCGGCTGCTCTCCCTGGATCGCTGTCCAGACGGCCCCATCTAGTGGTACAGCTTGTGATGGATTCGTGCTGCGCCGTGGGGAGCAAAACACGACAGGGTTTATTTACTGCATCCCTCCGGGTCCTGCAGGCACACGGAGCCTCTCTAGGGGACTGTTCATTTAGCTGGGGTTCGGCTTGCTAAACCCGGCAAGGCTTGGAGGGCACGAGGGGTGCCAGCCCCCGACCTTGTGTGACCTTGAGATCATGCCCAGCATCCAGCAGAGCCTCCCTGAGTGCCAGAGGGGCCGGTGTGGGGCTGCCCCATGGGATCTGTGCACAGCCCTGGCAGAAGGTGCCACGGGAGCAGATTGTGGCTGCTGGCAGTTGGGGAATACTGAATCCAGGGGAGGAATTTCAGAGCTGATGCAAAGATTCCAAAGATGAGAGAACAGGAGGATGGAGTCGGTCACGGGACTTTGCAGGCACAGAAGAGCCCTCCCTGTTTTAGAAGGAGAGGGTGGAAAAAAGGCTCCAGAAACGGCTCCATTGATTTTTTTTCCCCCCAGTGGCCTGATTCAGTGTCTGCCAATGTAAAGCTCAGCTTGGATTCGATTTGGCTTCTGTGAGGCAGGAAAGAAATGTCATTGATCCAGGGTGTCCTTCTGCTTCCTGCTTCAGTTTAACTAGTCCTGAAAGCAGAGAGACAAGGACTCGTGCTATGGAAAACACCCAGCTGGGTCTGCTGAGATAGGAAGCAGAGTTGGGATCAGGTAAGAGGAAAGTCCTGGGAGCACTGCAAGTCCACTGGTGTGTGACAGTGTTCACAGGGGTTTCAGATTGGGGAAGAGACGAGGATCTGACTCCATGTTTCAGAAGGCTGATTTATTATTTTATGATATATATTACATTAAAAATGTACTAAAAGAATAGAAGGAAAGGTTTCATCAGAAGGCTAGCTAAGAATAGAATAAGAAAGAATGACAACAAAGGTTTGTGGCTCAGGGTCTCTGTCCGAGCCAGCTGACTGTGATTGGCCATTAATTAGAAACAACCACATGAGACCAATCACAGATGCACCTGTTGCATTCCACAGCAGCAGATAATCATTGTTTACATTTTGTTCCTGAGGCTTCTCAGCTTCTCAGGAGGAAAAATCCTAAGGAAAGGATTTTCTATAAAAGATTTCTGCCACACTGGTGCTTTCTCAGAGTATTTCAGACATATTCTGTAGATTGACTGGGAACAGATCCTGGAGCATCCACGCACAGAAAAGTTCCCCCAGGCTTGTTGGGGCAGGTAGAGCAGAGCTGGGAGCAATAGGGCTGCATTCAGCACTGTTTGTACCAGGGCATCTCTACTCATCAATCAAGCTAAAGGTGCTGTGCAGGCATTCCCAGAGAAGATGCAGTTTTCCAATAAATCCTGAGGTTTCAGGCAGGCAGCAAAAATAACTCACTGCATTATCAGAGTGACATGGATAAGCTGAACTGAGAAGGGTTTGATGGAAACAGTAAGTTTGGGCCTCTCTTAGGGCCCATCATCCACCCCCAGGGGTTGGTCTGTGCTGTGCAAATGTCACCAGCAATGTTCCAGTACATTTGCTGCAAACATCACAATTGCAGTCAAGAACCAAAATATCTGTCCTTGCTCTGCCACAGGCAGCACTAGATGTGCTTAAACACTGGCAAAACCAGGGGTTCAGGAAGGAAACAAAATGAGTTGCTGTCTTTTTTCCCCTTTTCCTTCCTCCTTCACTAGCAGTTGCTCCAGTCCTCCACAGGACACTGTGTGCCCTCAGAACCTGCGCTCAGACTGCTCCCTCCTACCTGGTGTTCTGGCAACTTAAATTCATTTCTCATCCCTCAGTTTCAGGTTATATGTTGGACTTTTTTAACCCCCATGATTTCCCCAATTCCTCCTCTTGGAAGGAAGAGCAGGTGTGTGGCACATTGTCCTGCTCCACAGCTGAAAACATGCCCTCCAATGCTGTCCATCCTTACTGGGTTTATGTAACAGCAGCCCAGACACTTCCCGGGGTTCTGCACACTTTATTCCAGAGCAGCACAGCAGAAACTGCCCCAAGGTGACCTTGAGCAGGCTGCCACTCCACATTTCTACAGAAGGGCCTTGCTGTGCCCCTTCATTAGGCTCCAGATGCAGAAAGGAGTGGGGACAACCAATACCAGGCTTAAATAAGCATTTTTGTGCCTGTGGAAGAGCTGTGCCTCAGTTTCACACACATGGACTGTGGATCAGGGCTCACCAAGAGGCAGGGAAACAACCTTCTGTCTAGCAACAATTCCCATGGTGTTAAAGAGGGCACAGAACCAAAATATGAATAAAAATAGGAGCAGACACCCTCTGCTGAAGCAGAAAACACCCTCCACCAGCAGCAAAGATAGCTGGTACTAAATATTTATGTTTACAAGCAAAGTACATATGACACCAGATTTTCTGTAGGGAGAAAGAAGGGAAAGTGGAGAAAACCCAAAGAGTATGTGGGTATTGCAGGAGGGAGCTGGAAGAGGGAGGTGACAGGAGGAAATGTAGGAATCAGTTACATTTAATTTGAGTAAGAGCAAATACTGCATGCTAAATATATACATGAAACTTAAGAGCAAAATTAGTTTTAGTTGTATTCTTATTGATTTTGATTTATTTGGATTTTAAATCTCAGCTTCCTGGACTTGTAAATTTTTGGGATGGTGAGAAGAAAATCTATAGTGATTATCATCTAGAATGTCTGAGCCTTCTCCAGCACAGAATACAAGGCCAACTGTCCACATCTGCTCTTCATCTATTTTTACACAACTGCTTGTGACTCCTTGGCTTGCTGACCACTCATTTTTCAGCATGTAAGTAAAAATTACAGTACTTTACTCAGACATGGTTGTTGAGCATGTACAGCTGACGCTGAAACCAGAGTTTTGTTAGGTTTTTTTTTAAACTAAAAAGGTCTTGAGGGAAGAGGAATATGTGCCAAATTAGTCAGACTTTAAGTTGCTGGGTTTTGACAAACATTTATTAATGCAAGTCTCGGCAACAGAATTTTTTATTGCAGTTATTTTCAACCAGCAGGAATGTCATAGCTCTACAGCACAAAGCCAGGATGATACACACAGCTTGCTCACCCCCTTTCCATACCACTCTGTGTATCAGATGTGCTCAGAAACATCCTGTATAGATGGTTCCATCCTTTCCACTTCTGAGACTGCACAGCCCAAAAAAAAGGTAGCCTGCTCCACTCCCCCCTAAATTATTCCATCTGTAAAGCACAAATAACAAAATATATTTTTACTTCTAAGAGCTTCACTTATCTGCAGAAAAATAGAACTGCTTAAGAGTGAGCGAGTTTGATTAAGGAAGGATCCAAGTACACACGCTCTGGACCTCCCAAAAAAATTGTAAGGAAGAAGCATTCACAACTTGATCCAACTAAAAAAGGAGCCAGCCAGTGCTCAAGGAAAGGAGACTCATCCTATCCAAAATGCTGAATGCCTTCTCATCCTTCTCTGTAGAGCAGGATAAAGAAGATGGAGCTGTAGCTGTGACACTTTTCTCTAAGTATGGAGATACATTAAGAATGAACATTCCAAACACATCAAAATATCAGAAAAAAAATATAAGTTTTTTTGGTTTTGTTTGGTTTTTTTCCAAAACATAGTGAAAACAGCATACAGAGCTTCAATATCCACAGCACAAACCAAAAACCAAACAGAGCTCATTTGATCTAGAGTGCTTTTGTTAAGGTATTTAGAGACTTTAGTGCATTCTTTTTAGAACTAAGCTCAGAAACTATATTTAATTTTTCATTTTATTAGAAAACTAAACTGTATGAGGCAAAGAAACATTTAATCAAACACACAACAGTGAAAACATGGCACTGACAAGGCAATTAGCCCAACCATTGTATCCAACTCTGCTTCAGGATTCTCTATTGCTTACAGTCAAGTATACATCATCTCTGCCATGTGAGACATTTTCTTCGGAATATATAAGTAGTATTCCATGTATCCCGAAAGATCTTCAATAGTCACATCATCCACAAAGGCTCGAGCTTGCTCAGAACAAGACCTGGGAGAGCTTGCTGAGGCTGTCCCAGAGGGAGATCTGTTCTGGAGGGAGTGGGCATGGACTCCCAGGACAGCCTTCTCGCACTCGGACAGGACGCTGCGCAGCCCGGAGAAGGAGTACACCTCCATGGTGCGCCACTGCTGGCACTGGCACTTCCTGTCCCTACAGGGGCACTGCCTGCCCTTGCTGAGCATGGATAAGGACTGGAAATCTGAGGTTTGCAAGCTGTTCTCAAAGGATGAGGAGAGAGCAGGGCAATTCTCCCCCAGCTGCTGCAAAGGCTCTTCGGCGGTGAAAGCTTCCAACGGTTCAGTTCTGTCGTTACTGGCCTCGAGGTGAGAATCCTGCCCGTCCTTCGTACCATGTTCTGCTGGGATAAAAACATCTGAGCTGATGACACCCTTCGAGGTGTCTGCCTGGGCTTTGTGTTTCAGCTGGCTGTTGGCTTTCATGTTGCAATAGGTGAACTTGGGAGGGTGCAGGACCGGAGACTTGGAGCGCCGGCGCCGCGGGAGCCTGGCCGATCCTCGGGAGGGCTTTCTCACACACCTGCAGGGTTCAATAGGGGAACAAGTGGGTAACTCCAGATCTACTACAGCTCAGGAAGCTCTAAAATGTCATTAAAAACATTCTACAAGTTATTTTTCTGCTCAGAAATACCAGATGATTGGACACTTACAATCTCTGACACAAAGTGTGGAGGACTCTGAAGAAATTCGGGTTCCCCCAAAGGAAAGATATACACAAGGAACCCTTACTCAAGGTGCTTCCCCCCAGCTCTTCTTACTCAAGGTGCTTTCCCCCAAGTCAGTCTTCTGCCTTAAGCAGATGATACTCTGTCATCCCAAATTCAACTGTAGTGCAGAATCTGGGTCAGCTGGAGCTGCTGGCAGAGTCACACTGAACATCCAGGTACTTCAAAAGCAACAAAAGAACCCAAGAGTGAGGTGAAAAGGGGATGCAAAGGTTTAAGACTTGCAGAAAAGTATTATTGATGATATCAATAGAAAAGAAAGTTTTGGGAACCCTCTCTAAGAGAAGATGCAATATTGTTTTTAAAGACTGATGAAATCAAAGAACAACATATCGGTTATGGAAACATTTTGCGATAGAAAGGAAAGATATCTTGAAGCAAGTAATTAACAACAAGTGGCAGTGAAAGCAGCCTGCAACTGTTCAATGTGTCATGTTTTACCCATGCCATGCTTCCTTGGAGCTGACAGGCTGCTGCTTGGCTCCATCCATGGCTGCTCTTGTCACAGTTCTGAGAATGGTCCCGTCGCCCACGGACAGAGCTGCGATACATCTGGGTGAAAAGGGAAATGCCACATCACACAAATGCCTGAACACGCAGCTCCAGAGGCCCACAGCCACCCTCTGTGCTCTGATTGCTCAGCTAAGCCCATCAAATTTGCTCCCTCTGTAGTCAGTGGGTAGAAACAGGGCCTTAGAGGGATTTATACAACCCCTCTTACTATACTGGCCTGGTCAAGTGGCTAAAGATAGGTGAGATGAAATGAAAGGCAGCCAAAATGCCCAGAGGTTGATGTCATGCCCTATTTGTACTAAAATGACACATTAAAGGAATGTAAACTCGGGTTCCAAACGTTCTTGTCAGACAATAGTCATTAAAGACAGTCTCCTACTCCTCTGAAAGCAAAGCCAGGCACTTGGAGCAGCAGGCTGAGGGGAGAGTTGGTGGAGAAGTGGAGGAGGTACAACAGGCAAGGACAGATTGCTGATTTATTTAGTTCTCATTAAATTTTTGAGATAAGCATGGAATGATAAAAGCATCTGACCCTAGAGGTCTAGATGACAAACATAAATGCCTCAGCATAAATGCCTCAAACTATAAATACAAATGAATTTATATTTATAGTTATGATGGCTGCAGGTGTGATTTGGAACACAGGAAATTTTAAGAAATGAGGCTGAAATTCAGCAAAGAGCCCAAATACTCTGCCCAAAGTTGATCTTAGCAGATTAGTCACAAGATTTGAGCTGTTCACAACACATGCCTGCAAAACAAGATCTCTTTATGCCTAAGATGTCATCAGGAATCAACCAGAAGCCCACACAGTCTGTCAGTGATACTACATCAAAAGTGTTATGATTAATAACCATAGTTCCTTGATAGAGAACAGCTATTTTTTCCACACTGCTCAGAAGACATCCCAAAGAAGAGGGAGAGAGTAGCAAAGCAAAATAGATTTCCCCATGCAGAGGAAATCCTGAATTCACAGTGTTGATGGCTGTGGGGATGAATTCACAAGGTAACAATGTCAACACAAAACTTCCTCTCATGTTTGTAAATTCCCAAAAGACTTCAAGTGAACTGTCTCAGAGTATTAGACTGCAGAATTTTATCAGCTCTTACACTACATATTACCAGCACACCCAGTATCTTTTATAGTAAGAGTAACTTTTTATGGTAAGAATGTTTGCAGACTCCACCAAATCCCCCTGAAATCAGAAATGCTCAGAGTTCATATTTAGCCTGAACCTTCCCAGTGACACTGGGCTCCCCAGCACACTCTGAGGTGTTGGTGCTGCTTTCCAGACACCTTCCAAGCAAAATTTTGTGTACTAAATAAAGGTTTACATTGTGGCTGCAGACACCAGTGTTTACAGGGACAGACAAACAAATTCTGTGTCACACCAGGTGACTACAGCTATGACAGTTTGAAGTGGATTCACTGCTTTTGGTGAGTCTTTTCATGCTTCCATGCAGTCACTGTGTGATTTCAGTTGAATATTAGTCAAAATTACTCTGTAATAAAGTACTGCTTTGTATATTAGACAGTTATAATGACTGTATTTCATCTGAAGTGATGCAGTTCAGAGAGAGCAAAGAACCTTTCACCAAATGACTTTTTCTTTTTGAAATGTAAAAGAATAGGAAAAAATTACAAATATATAATAAAAACCTGACAAATTACATTGCCTTTTTTGTTGCTCACTTACCCTGCTGCATCCACTCTCAGCTTTTTGAATGCTGTTTGTAGACTCTCCTCCTCTTCATCTTTAGCTTCCAAGTCCATTGATGTGCTCTCAGTGGGTAACCAACCGTGCCATATAGAATAAACTGAAACACAGACATTGGGATATGATACAAGGTTTGAACACAGATACTCTGTACAAAACTGACTGACACCGTGATGGGTGCTCATTCTTCTGTGGGCAGTGTTACTGACCAGACCCACCCTGGGCTTTTCACTGTGAACCCTATGTCAAAAATATCAAAGTGTCTTTTTATCAATGGGTGAATACAGATCCTGGCAACCTGTGTAACTCTGAGCTGTGAGCATGGCACCTGCAGCAAAGCTTCAGAAAGGTTTCAGGAGTCACAGGATGGTTTAGGTGGGCAGGGATCCCTGGAGGTCCCATTCTCTTGCTCATGCAAGAGAAACCCCACGCTGGTTTCCCAGGACCATGTCCAGGTAGCCTCTGAATAACCCCAAGGAGGAAGACTCCAGAGCCTCCCTGGTGCTCAGCCACCCTCAGAGCAAAGCGTTCGCTTTGGCTCAGACAGCGTTTCAGTGCGTGCCCATGGTGCCCGGTCCGGTCCGCAGGCACAGCGAGCAGAGCCTGGCTGTCCCCTCCGTGCCCACCCTTCAAGCATCTCACACCCCGCTGAGATCCCTCCCGAACCCTTCCTCACCGCCAGCACCGCGGGGCCGGCGGGCACTGCCCGGTGTGACAGCCCCGCTGGCCCGGGCGCGGGACCGGGACCGGCGCCAGGCCCGAGCCAGGCCCGCGCTGCCCGTGCCCGCCGGAGCCTCCCCAGCCGCCCAGCGCCGGCCCCGCTCCGCCCCCTGCCCCGGGGCCTGCCCTCTCCGCCCCGCCGGAAGGCCCGCGGCAGCCCCTCCGCTCCGCTCCGTTCCCGGGGTGCCGGGGCCGCCACTCACCCTCACCCACCGCCGCCTGCCCGGGGCGCGCAGCACAACAGGACGTGACGTCACCGCCCGCGGGGGCGCGCCCGGGCCCGCCCGCCCCGCCGGGTGCGCGTGCGCGAGCGGCGGCGGTTCCGGGGGGCGGCGGGAGGCGGCGGGCCCGGCCCGCGGAGCGCGGTGAGTGCCGCTCCCGTCCCTGCCTCCATCCTCCTCCTCATCTCCTCCGGTCCTCATCCCGCTCCCCTGCGCGGGTCCCCCTTGCTCCCCCCGAGACCGGTGAGCGCCGTCCGGTCCCCGCGGCGGGACCTTCCCGCGCTGTTCCCGCCGGCGCCGGTTCCCTGGTGAGGGCGGAGGGCGCCGGGGCAGCCCCGGCGGGCGCGGGCGGTGCTGAGTCACGGCCCGGGGTAGCGGCGGGGGCTGCTGGGGCTGCCCGGAGTGCGGGCGGGAAGGGCTGGGCAGGGAGCTCCGGGCGGTTCAAAATGCAGAATGAAAAGATAGAAAATAAAATTAAACATACACGAGTTGCTGTCCCGCGGCCCGGGGTGTGACCGTCCCTTCCCGTGGCCGTGGGTACCCGCGGGGGATGGAGGTGCCCGAGCCTTGTCACTGCGCTCGGTGGGCTGGTGGTACTGGGAAACAGCCGAAAATAAAATGAAAAAGGAACGGTGCGTGTTTTCCTGGGAGGTAAAAACAGTAAGTTTCAGTGTGGTTTTTGATACAGTAAACTTTTAAATGGTTTTCACAGTAATTGATTTTTTTTTAATGTGTGTGCTCGTTGGCTGGTGCATTTGAAATACTTGAGCTTATACTTTGTTATCTTTCAGTGAGACTTCTATTTAAATAAATTCTGCATTGTTTTGAGTGTTTGCCGTGTTGGTGATGAAGGGCAGCACGATAAAATAGTCTAAAAACTGGTAGTCTATTATGAGTAATGTACAGTGATTTTAAAACTCTCATCTTTCTGCTAAGGCTATGTAATACAGGAGTTTGTTGTAAAAAACCCCAAACTTATGTAGCCTGATTTTTTCTTAATTTCAAAGAATCATCTGAGGATGACTTGGGTGCCAAAGAATAAAAGTGAAGTGAAGGCCATCTGTTTTACCATAGCAGTAATATTTGGCTAAGAGAAAATATGAAATAGTAACTTGCTCAGATGAGCGTCATGTTGTCAGTGTTTAAGCTTCTTCCTCTCCTGTTTACTCCCTGTCTGACTCATTGGACACCATGTGCCTTGAAATTGTTGTGCTGCATTATCCTCGTGTGAGTGTGTGTCATAATAGCTGTGTGCAATCCAGGTGGAATCACAGCACAGTGAGCAGCCAGAGCAGCAGTGGGGAGGGAGGGAGGGAGAGCTGCCTCTCCAACTGCAGTGAGAGGGAACAGAGATTTCCCCCATCCCTCTGCATGAGTAACTGAGCTGCAGAGCTTCTAACAGAAAAGATCTCAGTGAAGAGAGAGTTCTTTTCCTTGCTACAAAAACAGCTTGTGCAGGGCTTTGCACTTGCCTTTGCTGACGCTCATGAGGTTCCTGTTGAGGTCCCACTGGTGTTTCTGCCATTCATCCCAGTTTGGTGGCATCAGCAGACGTGGTGGGGGGACCCTGCCACATCACCCAGGTCATTAATGAAGATCTTAAACAAGACTGGACAGTCCTGACCCTGGGGTACACCACTGGGGCCTGACCTCCAGCAAACCCAAAGAGCATCACATTTAGAAAGATCTGAGGTCCTTTCTAGCTAGATTAAATGATGTCCAGGATAGATCAAAAATAAAGCAACAAACCAGCCTTTTTTATTATTTTAATTTAAAGCAAGGCTTTCAAATTGCTTTTTGTATTTGTTTGCATTCGTACTTGTTCACAAGTTGATACCAGTAAATTTTAACAACGATTTGTAACAATAATACCATGTTCTAATAGGACTGTGTAACTGTTGCTGGGACCTAGACATAAGGTCAAAAAGTTTTGTTTGGATTAAATCTTTATCGTGTTTTAAGAAAAATCTCTTGGTTTGGATTTTTTAAAGTGTATGTGTAACACTGAGTCCCAGATTTAGAAAGAAGAGCTGTAGAAGGTTGACTATTTCTAATATTGTTGTTCCATCTCTCTTCCACCTCTTCTACAATTATTCTGATATCACTGTAAGACAAGTGGAAGAGTCTGGCTGGGCTGTAATGTATGTGCAAGATGCTGTTGACACTAAATTTGACTTTGAATTGTTAATTCACCTGCAGTTGTACAAGAGACTGTTCATTTCATTCTTGGGTACCATAAAGCTTGTTCTGAGTCAGCTTTCAGAAATGTTCTACTAGAATGACCTCAGCTTTGTGTGCTCAGTGTGCTATTTTGAGCATATTTTCACATATTATGGTGCTGCTGGGCAACTAATGTTTTTAACAAGGATTTGGCCCTTATTTTCTTGTGTCTTTTTTCTGATTGTAGCAGTACATGGTAATTCCATCACCTCCTGGCCATCCCAATGATGAAATCAGAAGCTAAGGATGGAGAAGAGGAAAGCCTGCAGACAGCATTCAAAAAGCTGAGGGTTGACACAGCTGGGTGAGTAACAACACAGGAAGGGACAGACATAACATCTTACAAATGGACTCAAAGGGAACACCCTTGCTGTGAAATTTGAGGGAATGAGGTAATTGCAAAAGGTTAGGCACAGAAAGCTTTCATTGTAGTTAAACAGACTGAAATAAATTCACTACCTGCAGACTGCACTTCTTAAGGAGTTGTAAATTGTTTGATTGCTGTCAGCTTGCAGCAGGTTTGAAAGAAAACTCACAATCATGATCAGCTCACAATGGGCTTGAAATGAATTTTGGCATGAATCTGGCTGCCAAAGGTTACCAGTCCATAGGACTAGAACTCTGCTGTTGAAGTTAGCATTTTACCATGGTTCTGAAGGCCTGTCATGAGAATAAAATCACATCTTTTCCCAGGAGAGAAACTTTCTTTCCATGTCAGTAAGGGAGAGCGTTAGATTCAGTGCATGATTCCCACACAAACTATTTTCATTGCTGTCACAAAATTTCTATTAATAACCAGAATCACTAAATGGGAAAGAATGCTTTTTGTGTTGTCTTGCTTTGTGGAGCTCTGACACGTGGCACTTACCTTCCCTGTCCCAGGTGCAGAATACAAGCACCACATGTCTTCTCTTGGTAGTGATAATTTTTACCTGAAATTAAATAAAGGAAGGCTTACCTATGTTTTTTTCTGCTGACAAATGTGCACCATTGCATATTACCTGTAGAATCTGGGATCCCATAAGCTGTTGTCAGTGATGCAATTACACTGTCACTGAAATGAAAGGGCAGGTAAGGCAGCATCAACATGGTAACTAGAATTAGCACAGAGCTGAGATTGTGAGTAGCTGGGCTTCTAAAGTTATCTTTTAAGTAATTAAACTCATTAGTAATGAGTTACCTCTCATTTCTTCAGTATCTCTAGTACCATCCTCCAGCTGGGCATATTTGATTACTTTGGAGCTTTTACTGGTGCCTTTTGATCTTGTGTTCTGTATTTGTTGTCCTTTACATGGAAATTAGTTTGATTAACAGTTTGGATTCTCTTAACCCCATCCTAGATCAGTGTGTGGGGACTCATTTTCACTTTTCAGGGAATCTGTCCTGTTTGCAAACTGATTTAGCATAGGGTTTGGAAAATAATTTTCTTGGGATGTCCAGTGTAATACATGAAGTCACAATTTGAAAGAATTGTTCAGGGATTATTGTGAGTCCTTCAAAATGGGAGTGTGGAATGAATTCATAGCACCAGAAAATTTAGTAAATCTACTAAGGCCCCTGCCTTGAATAGAAGCTGAAGGTCTGACACAACTCTGTGGCTCAAATGATTCAACTTGCAGGAGTATGAGGAGTTTTATGTTGACAGGCTATGTTAGACAGACGCTTAAGTGTTCTTCAGCTAAACAAAGTCTATTTATGTCCAAAGAACATTTATTTTTAGGAAAGAATGGCTTATTTGTCTGTGGAAAAAGAGACGTGTTTCTTCAGTGCTGGTGTTTCTGCCTTCCCCTCTCCTGGGAAGCTGAAATTTGGCCATTGTGTGTGTTTGTCACTGACACGTGGGGTGAACGGCATCTCTTGGTCAGAGGGTCTGTTACACAAACCTTGGAGATGGGAACATGTCAACACTCATCCTTCAACACTCATCCTTCTGATTTGGGTCTTTGTGGGCAGGTCTTTGGAGATGTATTCTAGATGATTTGGAGCAGTATTTTCTGGGAAAGAAGATGGACAAGGGTTTATTTTCATATTCATAGCGTTAACCAGTGTAGGCTGTTAACTCTTCATTCTGTCTCTCACAGATGTGCCACTTCTCTCTCTGTGGGTGATGGGACAAGTCCCAGAGCAATAGTTAGAACAGTGGCAGATGAAACCAAACCTAAGAATGTGTGTGCTTCTAAGGAAACCTGGCATGGGTAAGAGAAGCTTGGCATTATGAAACTATTTCCAATGATACTGCATTGAAAAGGAATATTAAGTAGACAGTTTCTGGTTGGTGCCCCTCTAAACAAGAGACTTGAATTGTCTTTACCAGAGAACTTTATAAAATACTCACAGCAGCTTTTTCTCTTCCTATATGACTGCTGTTCTTCACAGTTATGTGAAGTGAAAGGAAATGCTGGTCACCTGTAGGTGGCTAAACATTGTAGATATTTCTCAATGCAAGTGTGAGCTGCTGGTTTTGAATCAGACAATTATGAATGCATCTCTTTCAATCATTGTTTGACACTGCAGAAGCTGTCATTGTACCTTGGGAACTAGATTAAAATCAAGAATTGGTTTCTAGAGTATCTCTGCAGAACTTCATGCTCATCTGAAACAAAACTATCCTTTGCCCTTGATTCATTAGTTTTGTGCTCTTGTCTTGTGCTTTGTCCTTCTTTTAGCAATTATTTTGTCATGTCTCACATGCTTTACTCGTTTTCTGGCCTTTAAAGCCCACTCTCTAAGATGCATTTCCATGGTGTTCCTTTTATATTGTATTCAACTGCTTGTCTAGAACTGAGTCAAATTCCAAGACAGCAGACTACCCTGAGCAAATACTCCAAACCTAAAGCTTGTGCATGCAATACAAATGCAGGAGAGATTTTGCTCAGTGTTACTTATAACCCAACAATAATTATTTTTGTGAATCTTCATTCCCTTTGTGCCTTTCCCTGGCAGGTCTGTGAAGAAGCCCTCGAGAGGAGTTGTGAGAACCCAGCGCCGCAGGCGTTCCAAGTCTCCAATTCTTCACCCTCCCAAGTTTATCCATTGCAGCACAAAATCACATTCCACATGCAGCCAGCTGGTGCAGAAGAGCCAGGCTGATGCCCAGGAGGACAGCAGTGGGTTTGGGGTGCCAGTCCCAAAGGAAACCCGTGCACATGAACACTGCAGCGTCACTCTGGACGTTGGCCACAAGGGAGCTGAGGAGCCTTTGGGAGTTTCTGTTGCACGGCTGACATCAGAGAACACACAGGAGAACTCTCCAGCTGCAGCTTCTCCAGCATCCAAAACAAGACTAAAGACTACAGAGCTTTCTGACTTCCAGTCTATGTGCAAGCTGAACACGAGTGAGCCATGTGCATGTGCAGATAAAGCCTGCCAGTGCAAACTGTGGCAAGATATGGAAGTGTACAAATTCTCTGGCTTGCAGAACACCCTCCCTCTGGCACCTGATAGAACAGTTTGTGAGGATCGCTCCCAGCCTTTGCCATCAAGAACTCCCTCAAGTTCTCCACGCTCTTGCTCTGAGCAAGCCAGGGCCTTTGTGGATGATGTGACAATTGAAGATCTTTCAGGGTACATGGAGTATTACTTGTATATTCCAAAGAAAATGTCTCACATGGCAGAAATGATGTACACCTGACAGCAAGGAGAACTAAAAACAGAAGTGTGGCTGGTTGAAATCTGTCCTCAGGCACATCATGTGAATATGCAATCCACTCCCTGCTCACTGTGCTTGCAATAAAAACACTTATGTGCATCTCAGCTGATGTTGATTATTTAAGCTGGACAAACAGTTCAGTTTCAGCATTATAATTGAAGCTTGGAATAGATAATGTGGTAAATGAAGTTAGAGCGTACTTAAGAGTACTTAAGAGACCCAAACTTAATTCTACTTTGTTTCCAGAATCCTCTTTTTCTTTGTTGGAGAGGAGTCCCTAGATTGCTTGGTGGTTAGAGCTCTTGTGAGACACCTGGTGTCATTCAGCTCCTTTGAAATCACTTTGACCTCAGGTTGTAAGGCTCAGGCTTGTGGTTTTGATGCTTGTGCCTCTGATTTTATTTCATAAGGAGTGTAACCATCTCATACTCTCCCCTAGGTACTTCTACTGGAAAAGTGGAAAGCAAACCTTTCACTGAATTTCTGTCAGGCCTTAGAGATTTGTGTGCATTCTCCAGGGAAGTTGCTGCTGTGGTTAACCAAAGGAAAAGTGAGGGCAAGGACTCTGCTCACTGTATTTGTTATGGTGAGCAAACCAGAATTTGCTCATGTCAGTGGTCTTAATTCATACACTGTCTGTCACTTTTGGGTTTTTTTTAGCTTCTTTTTTATTGTACTCTATAGGACCCAATATTACCCTTCCTTCAGGCATTAAAACCCATTGACTGGAGTGAACAGTTGTCAGTTTTAGGGGAATCTTGAGCACTCTCTCCACTCCAGTCCTGCTAAACCATCATCACTTTAGCTGCCCTGTCCAGCTTTGCATTCTCCTGGAATTTACTGCTTCAGAAGCAAGCAGCTCTCCATACATAGTGTGCACAGTGTCTCTTTTATGAGTGTGTAGCAAAGGAGCATCCCATCAAATATTATAATTTGTTGAGGGTAAGAAAAATTGTGTTTGGTTTGTCTTTACTATTTGTGGTACCTCAACTTTCTGAGGTGTAAGATGTGGAGAAGGAATGGAGACAAACATTTTCCTGCAAAATCATTTGGTGTTTCTCTTGGGGGTTTTTTGCAGTTCCTGTGGCAGCACCTGGTATCTCAGAACAAGTGGCTGTGTAAGTTTACCTGTTTTGCCAGTTCTGAAGTGTCACCTGCACCATGCAGAATGTACCTGTGTCCCACATCTCCTTCTGTGCTCTGCAATAGCTGCATTTCTGCCACTTTTGTTCTGAAGTCAAGGCAACTTTTTGGTGACTGTTGTCTACAAAACGGGGCTACAAAGTGCAGAATGACTTTATTTCTCAAATAATTATTCTTAACTGCTCTCAGATGCAAATTCCAACCACAGCACTGTCATGGGGCTGAAAGTGCCTTTCAAGAGTGCACTGCTTTTAGCACTTCATTCATTAGTGACCACAGACCTGTGCTGCAGGGTTTAGGATTGCACTGTCCACTGCTCAGTACTGTGTTAAAGTGGATTGAAATCCAGGAGATGTAAAAATAGTAGAAAAATGTGAGCTGGTGCTGACTGAGAAGGTATGAGCAGTGCCACTAGGGGTCAGCCCCAGGCTGGGGCTGGCTGCTGCAGCAGGCTCAGTCTTCAGGGAAAATGGGAATTTTTCTGCCAAAACGAAGAAATAAGAGCAGCTCTTATTTCCTTGGTGCCTCTTATTTCTGTGTGGTGCCTTTGTGCACACAGACTGTCAGTGCTTTCTGAAGTTTGTGTGCATTTGTTGGTGGTCAACAAAAGCTCTTTAAATACCAAAATCTGCATAAGTTATTAATGTTTAAACAAAGTGTGCAATCAGTTCACAACTGTGCTGTGCAATTAGGAAAAGTTGCTAAGTAAATAATTACATAGTCCTGAACTTGGCATCCTCTTGGGACAGTTACGACATCTTTGGGCTTGTGAGTGCTGGAACACCGTGGAATAGAAGCCCATGAGTTGCTGCAACCGCTGCCTTAACACTTTCTCTTCTGTTACCACAAGTTGTTTTCAGATGTTTTGGTCTTCACAGAAACCATAAAGCAAAACCTTCTGGTTTTGCTTTGAGAAAATGTGAATTTATCGCCTTTAATCATGTAGCAAGAACCTTGAAAACTTGCCTAAGCAGTCTAAAAACTTAGTTTAAAACAACAAAAAAATTTTACTTGAGCCAATTTCAAAATCTGACCTTTTTTTAAAGAAGACTTTAGAGGGCTGGTTCTGCCAAGTGGCGCTTTTGAGTCATGTTGGAATCCGTTACCAAAGAGCTCATTCCTTCCTGTGGCTGAATAAAAGTGAAGCCCTTTGTAATTAACTTTCTAACTTGGTCCTTCTCACCTGTGCCTGCAGGTGTTCTGTGTTTATGTGCTGTCCATACACAGTTTCTCTTGCAGTTATATATTGTGTGCTTCCTCTGTGCCTTTTCTTCCTAGAAATGCCAATGTGGAGATTGAAAGTGGAAAAACTGAGCCTGAACCCCCCACTGTCTGTGGCAGCTTTGGTGGGATTTTGGGATCTCCCCTGGCAAGGGCTGATAACACCCCACAGCTCCTGCAGCTTCTCAGCTTGGGGGTCAGTAAGGGAGGGTAATTTCTCCATGTTTTTTCTGGGACTGTCTTTTTAGGAGTGGGATGGGTGTGCTGGAAGAAGAGAGGGCTTGGATTAGCCTGTTAGCTGGTCTTTCAGTTCTTGTCCTCTGCCATCTATTTGATGACATTATTATACATCAGGTGTCCTGTCACTACTCCCTGTGTCTGCAGTTGTCTGCCATCTTTTCCACACACAGACTGAATTATGCTGCTGGCTGTTAAACCAAAGGAAATTTGGGGATTTTGTTGTTTGGGAGAGAGGGGTAAATGACTACTGCTGAACGTCTTTCGCTGCCCTAAAGCAGTTCTGGAAGGTCACTCTGGGAGTAGCAGAGGGGCTGCTCTCGGTGATGGCTGTGCTCTCTGTTCCACCTGTGCTCAGGTACACCGGTGTGAGTGTCCCGGCCCCGGGCGCTCCGTCCCCGCATCCCGCGGGGCTCCGGCGGAGCGGGACCGCGGCTGTCGGCCCGGGGGAGCGGCGGCCCCTTCCCAGGCTCTATTTTAAGCAGACATTTACTTTCCCAGCCTCTTCTCCGCCTGGATCCCTGCCCGGGGCGGGGGACGGCGGGGGGGTGGGATGTGTCTCTCCCCTCCTTCATAAAAGGGCCCCGAGGCGGGGGCCGGGCTCCAGGGGGGTTATTTTTGGGAGCAGCTCCTGGGATCCGATGGCCTTGTTAGGGCAGCGCTGACCTTTCTCCCGCCGGGGGAGGAGAGCGGGACGGGCGGGCGGCGGCGGCCGGGCGGGGGAGAGCGGCGGGTTCGGGACCCCCATCCCTTCTCGGCCGCGGGGATCGGGACCCCCATCCCTGCCTCTAGGCGGGGCGGCTCCCCGGGCGGCCCATGCCCGTGCCCGCGGGGCAGGTACCGGCGCGGAGCCGCTGCCCCTTCGGGGGGGCTGGAGCTCGGCCCGCCCTTCTCCCCTCCCTCTCGTCCAGTTTCTCTCTCCTGCCGTGCCCCAGCCCCTCGGCCGGGCCAGGCGAGGCAGGAGCGGCCGCTGTCGGCGCCCAGCCCGTTCCCTCCGGGGATGCGGGAGCCCCGGAGCGCTGCCCCTGGGAACGCTGCCCGGCTGAGGGGCACCGCAGGGCACCATGAGCGGCGGCAGGTTTGATTTCGATGATGGAGGCGCCTATTGCGGGGGCTGGGAGGGGGGCAAAGCCCACGGGCACGGCATCTGCACCGGCCCCAAGGGCCAGGGCGAGTACTCGGGCTCCTGGAACTACGGCTTCGAGGTGGTGGGCATCTACACGTGGCCCAGCGGCAACACCTACGAAGGCTACTGGTCCCAAGGCAAGAGGCACGGGCTGGGAATCGAGACCAAAGGACGGTGGGTTTACAGAGGAGAGTGGACCCATGGCTTTAAGGGACGGTACGGCGCCAGGCAGAGCATGAGCAGCGGAGCCAAGTACGAGGGCACATGGAACAATGGCCTGCAGGATGGCTACGGCACCGAGACCTACGCTGACGGAGGTAAGGTGGCTCCAGAGGGAACGGGAGGGGGATGAACAGTGTCACACCCAGCCCGGGACAACAGAGGCTGCATGTTGGCTCTCCTGTTCCCACTAGACAGGCACAGTGTTCTACAGTGAGCCATTGGGGTGCTTCAGTCAAAAGGGGAGCTTGGGCTGAAGCCATCTCATCCATGTGTGCGTGCCCTGATTTTCCCAGTTGGGCACAGAATGCGCAGCTCGCTGTGGACGTGAGGGAGGAGCAGCAGCAGCATTGCCCCAAGCTGCCCTTAAGTGTCTGTTTTGGCAGTTAACACCAACCAACTTGATTGTGTGTAGTCTTTGACTCCTGGTTCCACAGGGAATGGTTATTGCAGCTTCTGGCTGAACCAGCCCAGAAATCCCCAGCTGGTGCAGCACAGCAGCGAGTTGTGAATGTTCTCCTGTCGGATATGAGCCACCCACAGCATCCCAGCACGCCTTCCCTATGCATCAACACTGCCTGCATGCCTCTGACGGGCTGCCTGCACATCTGCTTTGCCAAAGAGTTTTGGTTGAGTCTGTCTAAGCTGTTTAGAATATGTAGCCACACATATTGCCCAAAATCCCTTTGGTTATTTGGGAGGTTTCAACCTCCACTACTATACAGCTGCACCGTGTAGTCACATATTTGTTGTGCTCTGTAAATGCTCAGTCTAATTGTGTTCTTGCATTAGTGGCAATTCTGGGGTTAGAAACATTGAAAGAATTTCTGTGAAAGTCATTTAGTAGCTCTTCAGCACTGTAATGTTCCGGGCTGCCACATTTAGGATAGCTAAATAGATAGGGCGATTTGAAAGAAATACCTTTTAAAATATGGATCAGAATTGCATCTATAATTATCTAGGACAGGCATTGGAGTTTGTTTATAAACCAAATTTAATATGAATCCTCAGAATGAAAAGCATCACATTTATAGATATTAGAAAAATGGACTAATTCAAGACTGGCTTTCAGGGCTACGTTTTTCATAAATATTTCTCAATGAGTTGTCTGGGCTTGTGGCTAACTTTAAGATTGAGAATTTAGTCTTGAAGTTCACCCATTTTCCTTATGCCCTTGGATGTTGTAGGTACAGACACGAACTGACGCATCCCTCCAGCTCCTTAAATTTTTCCCCCGTTCTCTCCTGTGGCCATGGAATGGTTTAATGGGTGCAGATTGTGTGCACAGAACCTTCATGTGAGGCCATAAGAGGAGTAGGTGACATGGGAGGTGTGCTGTGATGAGTAAAGAGCAGCAATCAGGTAACTGTCAGCAGCAGCTGCCATTGGGAATTTCATTCTGGAGATGTCAAGGTCTCCTGTGAATTTATTTCCTTGATGCTTCCTAAAATGCAAATCCTTCTAAGGGTGAAGGGCTACTGGAATTCCAGTTAATGTTCTGGGGGAGAATTTTGAGGGGTAAGACTTGACATAGGGGTTTGGTTAGATATGGGACAGAAGAGTGGGAGAGATGAGCCAGTGCTCTCTCCTGCAGGGATATAGAATATCCTGCTTCTGTCAGCACAGTGCTCCCCGGGGTGTTGTCCCTCACCCAAGAACGTGCCAGCTGCTTGGCCCCTGGTGCCACTGGGGGCTGGCACTTCAGCCCTGATCCGTGGAGATGTGCCCTGCCAAAGCACTGAGCTCAGCCCCACGAGGGTTGTGCTGGGGTGCCCAGTGCTGCTCCGTGTGCTGGGTCATCACACCCGGGCTGATCTGAGCTGTTCATTCAACACAAGAGCTTCTCTGATGGCACAGCAACATGGATAAAACTGCAGTCAGGGATCACCATCCAGCACCACACCTGAAGGACAGGGGTGGAATGGTCCCACTGACCTGCAAGACCTTTTCCTGTTTTTTCTTCTCACCTGCACACAGAAACCACCTGCAAGATCCAAATGTGGCCAGACTGCTAATGGGACCTGTTAATGTTTGAATTTGAGGTTGCCAAGATAAACATCTGGAAAGGCTCTGGATATCTGCTGTCCCTGGAGTAGGGGACATGATTCCCAAGTCCCTTGGAAGCCAGCCACACGAGGAAAAGGGCTCTGGGAATGTGCAGCCCTTGCCAGGTCGTCAGAAACTTTAGGTCATGGTTGGACTGTTTGCAGATTTCAGGGAAATGTAGCTGATTCTGATGTTTTAAAATAGACTTTAACTTTTTATATATACATATATATATATAGACATACATAAAAATTTACATTTCAAAATACACTTAAAATATACTTATAGGACTGTCTGTGTTTGAATCTTGTGTCTGGCCAAGATTTTAAAAAAGCCCAAATCTGGAGTGAAGCTTTCTGAAATCCCATGTAGATTTTTGGTTTCCAATAAGAACCAGGGTCATGGTATAGTTTAGCCCAGGCACTGTGTGAATTATTTGCTTTTCTCTCCACTACCAAAAGCCCATTTTTGTGGAAGCTATGGGAGACTGATGGCTTTAAAGAGGCTGAAATCAGCCAAGGGGTTCAGAGCTCCTGGTGTGGCTGTGCAGACACAGTGACATTCTGATATATCTCTGTGTGTCCAAGCTGGATATACTGTGTGCTGCTGTCACCAGGGCAGAGCTCAGAGCCCTTTAGAGGAGCAGAATGCTCTGGCTGAAGCAGTGAGTGGGGCTGTGGAAGGCATAGCATGAAGGAACTCATTGTTCTGCAACATAAGCTGTGAGTAAACATGTAGTTATTTGGCTTTGCCCTGTGAGTTGTCCATGCTGCAAGGAAGACCTCATTTTTTGGATACTTTTGTGCATTTGACTGTGAGTCAAAACCCTGAGTCAAATCTTACTGCAGAAAAACTGCTCACTGAATCATGCTGCATACCCATGGTCCAGCCCAAAGCCTGTCTTTGCTGCACAAATAACTGCTTATATCTATGGAGGGGAAAAAAACATCATTTGCAATCAGTGCAGCCTAAAACCAACTTATTTTTGATGCTGCAATTTGTTCTCTAGGGTGCTGAGGAAAACAGTGGTGTCAATTCACCACGAGGAAACAATTAGACCAGTCAGTGATCACAAGACCACAGAAGAGGAGAAAAGAAATGCAGAAGTGCTTTACTGGGGAGATGAAATGAAATGGGTGATAGGGAGCAGCACAACTCTTCCCTGTAGCAGGGCAAGTGCAGTGGAAAGGGGCCTGGACCAGGACAGAAGGAGCATCCATGGGATTGTGGCTGGGAAAGGAGGAAAGGGGCTTGGGAGAGCCACCATGGTGCTGGCTTTTGTCTGCTGCCTTTGTAGCAAAGCTCCTGCCCAGCCGAGTGTGATTCATGAGTTAATATAGTAATATTAATTAATTAATATAGGAGTTATATATTAATTATAATAGATATTATTTATTGTTATTAATATATTATATTTTAATACATAGTCTATCTATATTATTAATATATATAAAATATTAATATAGGATTTTTTTTACCCCTCTATGTGATTTTCTTTGCTTTTCTTCTCCAGCAGAACCCATCAGACACTACTGCTGGCACCACAAGGCAGCACTCTGTTTTTGCTGGCCTGTCCTGCACATGGTGCTGTGCATCATTTAAATGTCCCTGGCCACTCACACCGAGTTCCACCCTGCCTGTCATCGCAGTATCTGGGTGACAGCAGGGGACTGTAGGGCAGAGAAGTGATTTGAGCTGTTTGCATTATTTACATGGTTGTTTGTATTATTTACATTCATCACTAATTATATGGGAGCCTTGAGACGGGCTGGGAAGGGGAATTGTGTCACTGCTGGTGATGGGATGGTGCTGCTGGGCTGGAGGGCTCTGGCAGCTGAAGCTTTTGCTTTGGATGGAGCTGTGCACAGTCCCATCCTGCTGCTGGGGTGAAGCAGGGGCTGCTCCCACCCCTTGGGAGTGTTTGGGGGTGAAGGCTGCAGGGATGTAATTTCTATTGATCCCACAATTTAGTCCTTCCCATCCTATGAAGTTACCCAGGCAGCATCACCTGCTGTGCAGAGGTGATGAATTGTATTCCTGGGGGTTGCACAGGAGCCAGTGGTTTTTGTATTAGGACAAATAAAAATGCAGCCAACAAAGGATTATTTGGGCTCTGTCCCCCACTAATCACACCCTGATGAGATGAGGTGTCTGTCCCAGTGCCCTGATGAATCACCAGGGATGGGGAGGCAGGGAAGTGGGTTCCCTATCCTAAATAGAGATTTATTCCACATCCATTGCTTTTAAATTATTTTTACAGAACCTCAGACATGTGTGAGCCCATGGCACCCTGGCTGACAGCTCTGTGTGCTGCTGTGCCCCCTTGCCTGGGCAGTGTTGGATCTGGGCTGTGCTGGGTCTGGTCTGGGGAGGTGCAGCCCGGCTGCAGGGGTATTTTGCAGAGCCCACGTTCAGTGAGGTGCCTGCCCTGGGCTGTGTTGGATCTGGGCTGTGCTGGTGGCCTGGGGATGTGCAGCCCTGCTGCAGGGGGATTTTGCAGAGCCCACGTTCAGTGAGGTGCCTGCCCTGGGCTGTGCTGGCTCTGGGCTGTGCTGGATCTGGCCTGGGGATGTGCAGCCCTGCTGCAGGGGGATTTTGCAGAGCCCACGTTCAGTGAGGTGCCTGCCCTGGGCTGTGCTGGATCTGGCTGGAGAATGTGTGGCTCTGCTGCAGGGCATTTTGCAGAGCCCACGTTCAGTGAGGTGCCTGCCCTGGGCTGTGTTGGATCTGGGCTGTGCTGGATCTGGCCTGGGGATGTGCAGCCCTGCTGCAGGGGTTTTGCAGAGCCCACGTTCAGTGAGGTGCCTGCCCTGGGCCGTGCTGGCCAGGCAGGCCTTGGCTGTGCTCGCACCCTGCGTGCCCTGACGCACGGCTGCCGGCGCCTCCAGCCGCTCCCTGCCGCCTCTGGCTCCTCTCCAGGGCTGCTTTATGGCCCTGCCCTGGCACACAGCCTCAGCTGGGCAGGAATGGCAGCACGACAGGGACATGGCAGTGCCTGCTTGCCTTGGCTGGGCAGCCGTGGGCAGCACTGTGTCCGTGCCCTGCGTTCGTCCAGGCAGGGTTGGCAGCTCTGGTCACAGGGGCAGTGTTGGTGCTGTGCAGGCTGAAATCAGGGAGCAGAGAGCAGCCTGCAGAGCTGAACCCTGCACTGAGGGTGGCACTCCATCCCTGCTCCCTGGAGACCCATTGGTGGCTCTCCCACCCAGCTGCCTCTGGTGCTGTTGAGGGGGACAGAGGGGGATTTGCTGGAGTGCAGCAGCTGCTCTGACCTGACCCCCGAGGAGTAAGTGAACCCCCTCAACCTGCAAGATTTTCCAGAGTTCCTTTTCCGGAGAATTAACATGGAGGCATTACCAGCTGCAGCCTGATACGTGTGAAGTTGTTCCCATCCTAGGAGAAGGTCTCCAATGTCACCCTGATCATGTATCAGCCCTGCTCGCTGGCTGGGTGGCTGGGGTGGAGCACTGACCTCACCAGGGAGGGACATGGGGGCACTCTGGGGTCTCTAGAACTTCAGCTTGCACTAGGAACACTCATCACCATTTTATGGAGAGGGATTTGGGAGCATGGTGAGGAACATGCCCAGATGCCTGGCATCTCCAGTCATGGTCCTTGACTCCTGACTCGTGCCCAAACCCATGCTTATTTCTCCTTATTTTTCCCTAGAAGAGCTTCAAACTCATCCAAGAAAATGGAAGATGGCCCCTTGCTCTGGCAGATGGCTCCCCATGGCTGGCTGCAGCCTGCAAATACCATTTACTACCTGAACCCCCACATTTTTGTAGGGGAGACCAACTGTTTACAGGGACCCCATAATCCCCCGTGTCACAGGGTGGGCAGGGGCTGGCTGGGGGCAGCTCACCCAGGGCAGCAGCTGCTGCTCACTCGGGCACTTCTTGTCTTTCCTGGCCCTCAGCACTGTAAGTTAACACTCCACAGGCAGGTCCAAAGAGGATTTCAACGAAACCTGAAGCTTGGGAGGAGAGATTATGCTGCAGAAGTGGCCTGGGAGACTGTAAAATATGCACTCCCACGATCGCCAAAGAAGGAACTGGATTTGCTCCTTGGGGAGCAGGGTCATCCCTGGGCTCAGTAATAGTGTCTGAGGGGGGAGATTCATGCCTTGAAGATGGGTCACCCCCTTCCATCTCAGCCCAGCCCTGGCTGAGCCTCCCCAGGACCGTGGGAGTGCCTGCTCTCCCAAAATCATGTGTGTTCTGGTGGGTCACTGCTTTTTGCAAACCAGGTTTAGGACAGATGTCTGTGAAAATAGAGTGGCCTTTCCAAAGGCATTTGTGCTCCCCCATCACTCTCTGCCTGTGCCCCAGGCTGAGGGAGCTGCTGGCAGCCTCTGTTCCACAGGGGGCTGCTCTGGGGTGGCCCATTCCAGGTTCTGTAATGCCAGGAGCAGGGTGGAATGCTGCCTTTGTTTTGGGTGGTTTGCTGGTTTCTGAGGCAATTGCATCTATAGACTGATGAGAGTCAGGATGGGAAGCCATCCCAATCCACTGGGCTCAGGGATGCTCTGACCTCTCCTGTGCATGGTGGGTGCTGTGGGTGCTGGTGCCCCACCAGCCCCTGCCCTTCCCAGGAGCTCTTTTTGTGGGGCTTCTGATGCACCTCATTTAAGTCTCTTGACATCCTAGTGAGAAAAATCAGAGTGGGGTCTCCACTCTGCTGGGAGCCTGCAAATGTGCTCACCATTGGGATCAGGGCATCTGGAAAGGAGCAGTGTCCCAGTCCTTCAAGGTGTCACTGCCAAAGTCCTGGTGGTTCCCAGCAGGATCCTGTACCCAAGGTGCAGCCCTGGCCATGGTGAACACAATCCTTTCTGTGTCTCCCATCAAGTGACACCATCTGCCCTCTCGAGTTGGGTCTGGAGGAGTGGGGTTGTGCTTTCTGGGGCAGAGCTGAAGGAACCCCACACAGAGCTGCTTCTCTCCTCCCTTTTTTGCCCATCTCTTTGTGCAGTATGGCACAAACCTTGGGAACTCAGAGAAGCCATATGTCACCACCAAGGAGATGTCGCTTCGGGATTAGGGCAGTCAGTGGACATGTGGGATCCTGACTCAGGGGTCTAGAAGTGGTCCTGGCAGCCTGCAAGGGACAGGCTCAAAGGGACTGTCACCAAGCCAAGGGCAGATGTGCCAGTGCAGCTCACATGCCCACTTGGGGCTGCTGCCACCCTCTGCACAGCCCAAACTCCACCCCTGGGGGCTGCCTCCCTCTGCCTTCTCCGGATGAAAATCCAGATCCCGTACAGTAAGTGGGTCTGCAAAGTGTCCCCCGGTGCCTCAGTCCCTTTGCAATGAGCTGCCACCCACCAGCAGAGCCTCTTGTGCTGCCGTCCCCTGCTCCCTGGGCACTGATGCTTTGCATGCCTGGGCTCAGCACAGCCCCGCATCTCATCTCCCTTGGCTGTGCCAGGCCCGAGGCGCTTTCTCACGCTGTCTTGTCTCCCTCAGGCACGTACCAGGGCCAGTTCACCAACGGCATGCGGCACGGCTACGGCGTGCGCCAGAGCGTGCCCTACGGCATGGCCTCGGTGGTGCGCTCCCCTCTGCGCACCTCGCTGTCCTCCCTGCGCAGCGAGCACAGCAACGGCACCCTGCCGCAGCAGGACTCGCCCGCCGCCAACGCCGAGAGCCTGCCCCTCTCGCCCACCATCACCCGCGGCGGCTTCGCCCTCAGCCTCTACGCGGACGCCGAGGCCGCCAAGGCCAAGAAGGGCGGGCTCTTCCGCAGGGGCTCCTTGCTGGGCAAGCTGAAGAAGTCCGAGTCCAAGTCGTCCCTGGCCAGCCAGAAGAGCCGAGTCAGCTTCCTCAAGAGCGAGAGCGGGATCAGCTCGGCCGCCAGCGATGCCACCTCCACCGTCAGCCTGGGCGAGGGCGCCGAGGGCGAGGAGTACACCCCGTTCGAGTCCGACATCGACGCCACCACCACCGAGACCTACATGGGCGAGTGGAAGAACGACAAACGCGCCGGCTTCGGCGTCAGCGAGCGCTCCAGCGGGCTCAAGTACGAGGGCGAGTGGCTGGACAACCTGCGGCACGGCTACGGCTGCACCACGCTGCCCGACGGCAAGAAGGAGGAGGGCAAGTACCGCCACAACGTCCTGGTCAAGGGCATGAAGAAGCGGGTGATACCCCTCAAGAGCGCCAAGATCCGGCAGAAGGTGGACAGGAGCGTGGAGGGGGCTCAGAGGGCAGCGGCCATTGCCCGGCAGAAGTCGGAGATTGCGGCATCCAGGTGGGTGCTTGGAGCTCCAGTACGCAGGTTCCTGTGGGGATGGTCCCATCCCATGTGTTCAGGAGCTGTCCTTTTTCTCATCCCCTCTCCTGTTCCCCTGCAGCCCTGGTCCAGAGGGGAGGTGCTGGACTGCAGGAGTTGTTACCAGCCCTGGCACTCAGCAGGATGGGGAGCATCCAGGCTGCTCCTTGATGCTGCTGTCAGAGCTGCTGGGCATTGATGGGGCAGCCTGAGAAATAGAGGGTTTGGTGGTGATAAATCCAACAGGCTCATGAGCAGCCAGACAAACTGGGGCTGCAGCAGAACACAGTTTGGCCCTGGAGCCCCCAGTGTGGCTCTCGGGGAAGTTTGTGGGATGCACGAGTGTTGTCAATTTTAGCAGCTGAGTGTAATTGCTCCACTGTCCCTCCTGGGATGGAGGAGAGAGGAAATAAGAGTGGCTTCAGGGTCTGCTTGAAAAGGGCACGGGAAATTCTCCTCCTCCAGCTCACATCCCTGCCTGTGTCCGAGCTGTGTTGGCAGCACATTCCCCCTGCAGCATTCCTGCCAGTCTCAGAGCTGACCTGGCAGAGATCAGAGATCTGGGAGCCTTCGCTCCTTTCCTCTTCCTTGGGGAAATGTGGTTGTAACAGTGCTTGAGGTTTCACCTGACCTCACCAAGAAAACCTCACCCTGCACAGGCTTTGCTTAGCTGCTGGGCAGTGGCTGAGACTTCATGGCTGTCCTGTCTCACTCCTTTTAATTCCTGTTTAATTATCAGTTACTTCATTATCAACCAGAGGAAGGAGGACACCTATTCCCAAACTCCATTCCACTCCTTGCAGACACTCCTTGCACTTTACTGTCCTGGCAGACATTACTTCTTCAAAC
Organism: Ammospiza caudacuta; assembly: GCF_027887145.1. Taxonomy (NCBI): domain Eukaryota; kingdom Metazoa; phylum Chordata; class Aves; order Passeriformes; family Passerellidae; genus Ammospiza; species Ammospiza caudacuta. The sequence continues at coordinate 11,171,638 of NC_080607.1, forward strand.
TTTAGTGGGGAGCACAGTTGATTTTTTTTTTTTTTAATCGAAACCCAGTTGCTTCAGGGACTGGTGGAGAAAACCCAGCAGGATTGCAAGTGAAGCTCCATGCAGGGCCAGCTAGGATAAAAATAACAGGCTGGGGTGGCGTGGGGCCCTGGATCCTTCTGGCAGGGCAGGCTCAGCCCAACACCTGCTTTGCCGTGCCCGGGGAAGAGCGTGTGCCTGTGGTGTGAATAAGGAGGCTGGAGCTGCAAACACTGCTCCTCAAGAGCTTGGCTGGTTTACACAAACCTCTTTTTATTATACACTATTTACACTTTGGATCAAAAGCGGCTCTGCAGTGTTTTCAGTCAGGGGTTGGAATGCGCCCGCTGCCCTGGCCAGGGACTGCATCCCTCCCCAGTGCAGCCAGGGAATAATTTCCTATTAAGGAAACTTTGGAGCTGGAGGAAATAAGACATGGAAGGAAGCTGATTTCCTCCAGGGAGCCCTCAGGCAGCAGCCCCTGCAGTGGTGTGGCTGCTGGGCAGGGAAGGAATTGTTGTGCTGGCTGGCAGTGTGGAACCCCTGGTTCCTGCTGTCCTGTTCCTGCAGCACAGCTTCCAGCTGAGCTGGACCTGCTGGGAGAGGGGAATTCAGGCTGTCTGTCCTGTAAACTTTAACTCAGCACTGCCATCAGTGTTTATTCCTGGTGTATCTTGCTCAGGGCAGAGCTGCTCTCTCTACCTGTAAATCCAACTCATGCTCTCCTCCCTCCTCCTTTCACCTCAGATTTGGGGTAGCGAGTAAATCTACATAATTTTTCCTGGAGAAAATCCTTAGTTTGAACCCCAGCTCTGCCACAACTTTTGCTTTGTCCTTGATCCTTGCCTCAATTTCCACACCCAGGGCAGAGTAATTGCAGACAGATTGTGAAAATGGATTATTACAGTTTATAGAAGGCCTGCACTATCATTAGCATTGCCTGAGCTCATAACTGTGAGGTGGAGCTTTTTAGAGGGAGCATTCATGTTTCTTCTCAGATGGCAGTGTGTACCTTACCCAAAAAAAATGCCTTTGAGGCTACACCCATCCTTTCCTGGGGAGGATATGACATTTTATTTATTACTAGACACTAATTATCAGGACACAGCAGGTGAGCTGTGTGAATTCCCAGCTACCTCTGCACACCTGTGCTGTTGTACATGGATGTTTGAGTTTCATTTGCTTGTGGCACTCGGGGAACCCCTTGCAGAACTAAACTGCTGTAGCATCCAGCCTCCTGCTGTCTGGGGGTGAAATGCCAGTGGAAGGTCAGATTTCTCCCTTTTGCACCATAAAAGGCTCTTTAGGGATAGAAATTCCGAGGAAAACAAGACCAAGCACTGGAAGCTGCCTGGGCCAGTTGCACTGCAGGAATCCCAGGCATGTGCTGAGCCCTGGGGTGCAGGGCTGGGGCTGGCAGCACTGAGGGGTGCCCTGCTGGGAGCTTTGGGCAGGAGAGCAGTGACAGCCAGGGACCATGGTCAGTGCAGTCACCAAAGCTCCCATGCTGTGTTCTGAGGGTGTGTGAGGCACCAGGCTGCTTCACAGCTCCTGTCCCAGTGCTGTTTCACTTTGGAATTCCAGCCAGGGCTGTGGGCAGTGCCAGCTACTGCCTGTCCTGCTGCCTCTGCAGCGCTGCCCTGGCCTCCCCTGCTCCCTCCTGAATCCTCCTGGGCTGGCAATCCAGCTGTGCAAGAAGCTGAGGACATCATCTCACTGTCAGCTGAGAGAACAGCTCTGTTTTTCATTATTTCAGTGGAAATCATTTGGCATGGGGCAGCCCATCCAGGTCAGCCAGCTTCACCCCATGCAAAGCCCATTGGTGCTGCTCAGATGTTGGGTATAAACCCTGGGCATGTCCCTCAGCAGCTCTGGGGCTCAGCTGGAGGGATGGAGGTGATGGAAGCTGGAGTGTGAATCCTCACCCAGGAGAAAAGGCATCTTGGAATGCAGCCTCTGTGGCAGCTGGCACAAGGCTTTTCTCCTGCCCAGGGGTGGCCAGGGATGGATGTGGGGTTAACACACAACACACACCATGAGGGTTCATTGCCCTGCCCTGCACTGCTGGTGCTGCAGGACTTGCCCTGCTGTCATCCCAAGGGACTCCTGTCAGAGCTGGGACCTGGCTGTTCCTGCAGTGCCAGGTGAGGGCACCTGCTGTGTCACACCCTTCCCCTTCCTTCACTCCATCCTGACTGGCACTCCTTTGAAAATAATTTGGGGTGGATGGGAAGCACAGGGAGAGCCTGGGATCACAGCTGGGGCTTCACCTCCTGTGAGATGAAGTAGACAAACTGGCTGCAGGACTGTGAGGAGGGGACAGCTGCCACCAGGCCATGAGTGAGCTGGTTTAAAGCCATGCTGAGGTGTGAAAGCCCTGCAGCTTTCTGGGCACATGGGCTGGTACTGAATAGGGTGCTCTGTACTCCAGGTACTTGCTGCTCCTTGTGCCTGGGGAGCAATTTGCCTGTCAGGTGGGGAGGATGGTCCCACAGAATACAGGGAGAAGAAGCATGAAAATGGTTGGGTTTCATCTCTTCAGAACAGATTAAAATAAAATTCAATAAAATAAAGTAAGAGGAAGGGCAGAATTGTCTGCAGGGGGAACCTTTGATTTTTGAAAGCTGTGTGCTCAGTAGCTGGGCAGCTTTTACAGGGGTTTTCCTTCTCTCTGGTGCTTTTTAAGGACAAAATGAGTGTAAATACTGCAAATCCCACCTCTGTCCCATTGCAGCAGTATCTGACGCGGTGTGCTTCTGCACATGCTTGTGCTTCCCAGTGACTTGGACCAAAATCAATGGAGGGACTTGGCCATGTGTCCTGCAAGGCACGGGTCTGGCCAAGCTCTGAGATCCTTTGAAGGGTGCCTGTCCTGGCAGGAACACCTCAATACATCTGCTGGATGTCACGGGATCAGTAGAAAAGCAAGATATTCGAGGCTATAATGGCTGCTGTGCTTCACCAGTTTGTGCTCATGTTCTGGTTTATAGCCCCTGTGTGGTTTATACCCGGAGAGTACAATTACAAGTGAATACATTTTGGATTTATTTTTGTTTAAATGTAATGTGAGCAGATATCTGTAGGAATTTCTGTATTCTGTTCTGAAGTGTGGGGCATCAATTCCTGATTCAGTGGGGTTTGCTCACTAGGATGGGCCTGGGCTGTGTGGAAGCACAACAGAGCTCCAGTGTAAGGCATTACACAGGTATCTGCAGGAATTTCTATATTCTCTTCTGAAGTGTGGGGAATCAATTCCTGATTCAGTGGGGTTTGCTCATTAGGGTGAGCCTGGGCTCTGTGGAAGCACAACATTACATTGATGTGGCTTCCCTGCCACCAGCACATGGGCATTGCTCAGTGTGAGCTGTTGCCTGGTTTTGAAGCCCAAGTTAGTTTTCTATCCATACCCATACTTTGGGGCACATCTTAGCTCTCCCTTCAAACAACAAGAGCCCTTGGCAGCTCCTGTATCACTTTCCAAGGCTGTTGTGCCTGGCTGCGCTCCCAGCAGGGCTGTCTCCCTGCTCTCAGCATTTGCAGGCTGCGTGGCCGGGCAGAGCGAGCGTCTCCCTGGGGAACGTGGTGCAAATGACGTCCCAAAATCGCTGCAGTCAGCACGGGCTCCTGACTAAATAAGGGCAGGCAGAGCAGGGCTTTATCAGCGTGGCCTGAGTGTGACAGCTGAGAGCTGGGGCTGGGGCAGCCCACGCCGCTCCCACTGGGAAGGTGCTTTATTTGGCACAGCTCTGCTCTCGTCCCCTCTGCTCTTGGGGGTTTAGGCTGCTGGTGGGGAAAGCGGGCAACCAAAAGGATATCTTCCCCAGACACCTCTTTGGTGAGGGGTACTGTGTGTCCAGTGCAGTGCTGGGCTGGTGGGCACAGTGGTCTTGGTGCTCCTGGGGCTGACAGCACAGCTCAGCTTCCCCTGAGGCCAGATTTCAGACTGGGATTTTAAGTCTGTTGAATCAGACTTGGGGTTTGCTCTAAAAAGGTAAAAGGATTTTTTTAAATGTGCTTTTAGCCAGAGGCACAGGCATTAGACACCTCAGGAGTTCAGCACATTCCCAGACCTTTAGGTCTAAAGCCAGAGGAGGGCAGGATGCTCATGGCCACCCTGTGAGAATGGGCAGCAGCAGCACCATGGCTCAGGACAGCCCTGCCAGGACAGGAGGGAGCAACTGAGCCTCCTGTGCTCTCCCAGCCTCACAATCTCTGCTCCAGGACTCCACGGCTCTGAGGAAGAATGGGTGTGTAATTAAGAAGCAGCAGCAGGCAGGGACACAAGAGTTGTGAGCAGCATTTCTGCAGACACCAAAGATCCCAGATGTCACCCTGAGCTCTCATGGGGCTTAAATGACAAGTGCATGAAGGTGCAGGGGGACCAAGGACTCACCTCCCCATGGGGTGCAGTGGAAGGATCACTTCTAGCAAAGTCCAACCACAGCTGGAGGCAGTGGAATGGCCTGAGCTGAGCACAGCTCCTTGATGCTGGGTATTCTGGCTGCTCCAGGAATTCTGATTGCCTCACAGCCCCCAGAATGGGAATCTGCATCCTGGAACTTCCATGGACAGGGTTCAGAGAGTCAGTGGACAGGAGCAAGGGCAGCCACGTGGCTCTCTGCTATAACTGAGTGCCAGGACACAGCATTGAGGGGATGCTCCTCAGTGCTGCTGTCCCAGTAAAGATGTTTCTCACAGAGCTTGGTGTGTTTATAAAGAGGATAATCCTGTTTCATCACCCTTGCTTAATAGAAACCCAGTTGCTGGCATCTATTTCTGCACCAGCTGAAGCCCAGGGCTGGGACTCTTTCTGTGTGGCACATCAGTCTCCAGCTCTGCAGAAATATTGCTGTTTTCAAACCTGTGCCTAATCTTCATTCCACTGGAGCCATGCAGGGAGAGGGTTTGGGTGAATTCTTCTCTGTTCCTGATCTGGTGTGGCCATGGGGACAGCATGGCTGTCCTGTCTCACTCCTTTTAATTCCTCTTTAATTATCAGTTACTTCGTTATCAGTCAGAGGAGGGAGATAAGCAAGGGGGACACCTATTCCCAAACCCCATTCCACTCCTTGGAGAAACCCCCACTTTACTGCCCTTGTGGCCATTTCTTCTCCAAACTTTAGTGGGGAGCACAATTGATTTTTTTTTAAATCAAAGCCCAGTTGCTTCAGGGACTGGTGGAGAAAACCAGAACTCTGGGGTCCAGAGCCAGGATCAGACACCCACCCCAGCTGCAAGACACCCACAGTGTGTCCCCCCACAAAGGGAGGCTGTGTGTGAGGCTGGAGGGATTCAGTGTCACTGGGTGAGTGATGCTGTGATGCCTTCACCCCCTTCTTGCAGCCCTCTCCCAGAACAGCCTCATCCAGGCTGCCTGCAGCTCCAGCACTGACACATTTTTGGCCCACTGTGCTCCTTGCACGGGATGTGCTCTGACTCCAGAGGAGGGAGCATGGTTTTATCTGCTTTCCACCCACCTCACATGAATTTCCTCAGGCACTCTCATGCCTTATTAGGGTAAGAGGGAACATGCATTTTCAGTAGCTCCAAGGAGGAGGCATCTGCTGGACAGCACACATCTTTCCCCAGGGCTTCCTGGGTTATCAGGGTTGAGGCAAGGGAGGCTCTGTCTTGCAGGGATCCCCTCAAGAGCAGCAGAGATGGGATGGCAGGATGTCAGACCTGGGGATGGGTACAGTTCAGATAGCCAGCCAGGCAGGGAAAGTGGAATTAATGGGCTGTTCATTCTGACCTTGTGGGAAGTCCTTATCTCAACTGCTTACAAACACAGAGAGGGAAAAATGAAGTGCGACTTTAATCTGCAAAAATGACTGTGGAAAATGATAGCATCTCGTTCAATTGATCTGCTGCTGTGTGGAACAAGAGGGCTCTGACTCCCATCCAAATGCTTGCAGGGGCTTTGAAATCATTGGATTCAGCCATGCTTTGCTCAGAGATTATCCTCATTTCAGTGGAATGTGAAATAGCCTTATCTTGAAAAAGAAATAATATTTAAGTAACATGTCCAATTTACATAGAAAGCCTGTGATGCAGAAACCCTCCCTTCTCCTGGAGGAGGGGCATCTTTGTCAGCTTATCCTGGTGCTGAGCCAGAGCCCTTTGGCTTTCTCAGTTCAAGTTTTTTCATTTTGCTCCTGCAGAGCCTGATGATTCCTCACTGAGGGCTGGCAGGGACCTGGGTGCTCTGAGCAGCTTTGGTACAGGTGCATGGGAGCTGCAGGCACTGGAGCCTGGGACGTGGGCTGGTGCCCTCCCAGCTCCCAGCTCCATCTCTTCTTTTTCCTGGGCCTCAGATCTGTGAACCTCAACTCAAGAGACCTACAGGACTTGAGAACATTAAATTTTGATAATTAATTGAGGTTTTGGACAAATGCAGGATTTTAAGAAATATGCCTTTATTTCCTAAAAAAAAAAAAAATCTGCTTTTGTTTTTTTGACTGGAAAAATCCCCCACAAAACAAATACAGCAGTTCCTCACTCTTTTGGTTTGGATTACTGAAATCTGAAAAACATTTGATTTAAAAGTTGCTAAGACTTTTGGTTGAAAAAACCAACAATCTTAGAGTGAAAACACAGACTTTTCCACCCATTCTAATGCTGGTGGATCTGGCAATCTGGTAAAGCACACTCCTCTTATGGATGGAAAGGCTGAAGGACCCTGATTGCACATGTGCTGTAAAGATGTTTTGGTGCACTGTTCAGTGGGATAACCCAGCTCCTTTCATCTTGCAGTAGTACCTAATTAAATCAGGGTCCCCAGGGCATTTGCTGAGCCCTTTTGGTGAGGGTGTTCTGGAAGCTGGAATAAATCACTGGCATTTGGGCATAGCCCCAAGGCTGTACTGCTGTCAGGGACCTGCTCCTGCTCCTTGGGGTTACGCTCAATCTGCACCCAGAGCAGCAGAGTGGCCCTGAAAACCAGGGGGAGAAGAGGGTCCAGCTGGCAGCTGCAAATCCCCTTTTTCCCAAAAATATCTCTGTGGATGCTCTCACAAGCTGCTCCCAGCCTGGCTGTGCTGATGACAGGCTCCAGCAGGGCCAGGAGCTGCCTGTCCTGCCCGTGGTGCAGTGTCCCTGGGTCAGGGTGCCATCCTGGTGCCAGCAGCCCTTTGAGCTGGCAGGCTCTGGCTCGCTCTGCTCCCTTTGTAGCCAGCTCTGGGCAGCTGCTGGCTGCATCCTGGGTCTGTGGGGGACACAGAGAGCAGCTGTGAGCTGTGCCAGCCCCACGGGCTCCTCACAGGGTAGCACAGCCAGGTCCTGCTGACCACTGCCCACCTCGTCATGCTCAGATCTTGGGGCACTAGGGCTGGCAGAGACTGATGGGGCAGATCCTCCTGTCCGTGGGGCTGGGATGAGTAGGTTGTCCTCTCATTGAAGACAGCTGCAGATCTGTCTGCTGAAAGATTAATATCACTTTAACTGTTCCAAAGGGAAGTATCCCTCAGTGAAAGATGCAAGTGGCTCAGAGCTATTTACAGCTGAGGATAACATTTCGGTATTTTAAAAATTCACCAAGTAATCATAAAGGCTGAGCTTGTTAGGTGGCAGGGAGTTCTGCCAGGCCTTTTCTGTGCTCCTAAAGCACTGCACAGAAAAGGATGCTTTTTTGTGGGCTGAATGGCCTGGTCGTGCCCTTTCTGTGGAAGGAAGGAGAAAAGATCTGATTTATCCAGCCTGGGCATGTACAAAGTGCTACCACTTCTGTGTAAGTGCTGGTACTGAGAGGGAAAAGCCTGGGGCATCTCATGAGCTGCTCTGCAAAGTCAGGATGGTTTCTCTTTTTGGCTTTCTGCTTCAGTAGTACGGAGGTGTTTCCTTTAGGATGCAAGTTGTGTTGATTTATGCTTATTTCACAATTTAGATCACACCTTGCAGGTGCAGAGCCTGTATTATAAAGCTCAGGCACCCCAGAGGTGTCAGAGTGGAAGTGGAGTGGGTACATACACTCCATGTGATGTAGTAATGAAGCAGAAAGAGCAAAAGGAGCATGAATGGTGCAGCTGTCTGTCAGGGCAGGACAGCCATAGGATGGGATGGATGGGTTTGACTGAGGGCAGGGAAAGTGGCATGAGAGGTGGACTGAAGAGGGAATTTCAGTCCTGTGGGCTGGTTACAGGCAAATGAGGGTAGCAGAGTTTTGCTGGTACCTGTGTGCATGTGGAGGCAGAGGGAGAGACACAAAGGAGATGGTTTGGGACTGAGCAGGAAGAAAGAAGCTTCAGCTAGAGAGGTGACACAAGTATGAAGATGGTGTGTCAAATGGAGAAGCCAAAAAGTTCTGTCCTAGTCAGGATGTAGAATCATAGAATTCTGGAAAGGACCTTTAAATGTCATCCAGTCCCAGCCCCAGCCCAGGTGTGTGCTGTCAGGTCTGTGTCCCCTTGCCCTCCATGATGTGAGCACAGAAGGGACCATGTTGCCATTAACAAAAAGACTTCTTGAGCTTTCCCTTCTGAGTGCTGCAAACATTCCTACCAAGACAAACAATTGCTTTAAGTTTCTTCAGAAGGACAAAACAATTCCTGCTGGATGCTGGAGCAGGGATTTGGCTGGGAGTGGAACAGCCAGTTTCCAGGAGAGGAGAGTTCAGCAGAAGACTCTTCCTAGAACTGACTCATTAATTACTTTTGCTTAATGGTCTTCCAGACAGCTCCTAATATCAAGAATGGCAAGAATCATAGAATGGGTTGGGCTGGAGGGGTGTTCAGTTGGCCCTTGCTTAGGGTTTGCTGAATCAATGGGAGAATGGGGACCCTGGAGAAGGAAGGGCAGCACTGGACAGGTCTGACATTCCCCCAGTAAGCAAATGTGAGGGCATAGAGCTGAACTCTTTCCCTATTTCTAGCTGCAAGGTCATTGCTGCATCTTCAGGCACCCCAGCCCTGTCTGGTATTTGCAGTATTCCCTGCTAATTCCAGTTTCATTTGCAGTCTAATCCAATGTGGATGTGCAAAACCACAGAAACTGTCCAAAGAGCCGGGGTGCTGCTGGGGCTGGGCCTCACCTGTTAGCGCGGTGCTGAGCTGCGGCTCGTGTGTCCCTGGGGGATTTCAGCAGCACTTGGAGGAATGATCCAGGCAGTGTTTCTGGGACATGGCCAGGAAGGACAGGAGTGGTGCTCTGTCCTGCACTAGCACAAAAACGATTAGAGCATTAGAGCCATGCCAGAGGAGCAAATAAAGCAGCAGATGCATTTAACCCTCCCGTCATGCTGGGGTGTGAAGCCCGCCCAGCAGCTGCTGTGACCCAGCCGGGAGGCAGTGGCAGCAGGGCTGGGACAGGGGCTGCAGACATTGCCCACATGCCTCCCCTCAGCTCGGCTCCGAGCTGCTGCTCCTCCTTGCAAAGAATTCACTGGAGCTATTTTTATCAGCACTGCCCAGGGAGATGGCTCAGGGTGCAGTTGGGAAGTGCTCATCCTGGCAGCGCTGCCTTTGGGACAGGGAGCACTGGTGTGGGTTTGTACAGGTCCCTCTTTGTGTTTATTTCCTCCAGCTGGATGTGTTTATTGTTCGTGGCTCATTTTCCAGTGCTGCCTTGAAAAGGGTCTTTTGGATTCTGCTGCTGGCTGCTCTAAAGCCCCTGGGTCTGTGTTTCAGTTCCTGCTGAGCTTCTCTATCTCCAGACTTTCTCCTCTGCTGGTTTTTGCAGGGGCTGTTTACTGCACAGTTACTGGGAGCTAACAACACAACAGCAGCAAATAAAAAAGTGTGGCCCTGATTAAGTGTGCCTGAATAGCATCAAATTTATCAAGGCTGGTATTTCCTTTTTGTGAAAGCTCATTTTGCTTTTTGAGAAGATTGTAACCTTGGAAGAGATTTTTCTTCTTGCACGTTTCACTTCTGGGGTTTGAAATCACCTTCCTGACACCCTCAAACCTCCCTGGGCTTTTTCTTTCCTTAGCTCCTGCTCCTGGCAGACCACAGGCTGTGGGATGGGACAGGCTGTTGTGCTGCATGCACTGGGCTCTCCCAGGGTGGCTGGCATTTGTCTCCTGCTTTGCTGCCAGGGCCAAGTTTTCCTCTGTGCTGAGCTCCAAGGCTCTGCCAGCCACACAGATAAATCATAAATTCAGGGATACTCGAGGCCAGCTAGAAGTTATTGTTATGGCTGGACCCTTTTCTCTAGGCTGGGCTTTGTCACAGTGCCACTAAACCCTCAGTGTAGGTTTTTTTGGAGGGCTGCAAACAGCACTGCATCCCTTGGTGCCCTGGACATGTGCGGCTCAGCCAGGGAAAATGAACTTCAGACACCATGCCATGTCTCTGAAAGCCAAATATTCCTCACCTGGCTGCTGCCAGATAAATTATGTCAGCAACAGAGGGACCCAGCACAGGTCGGCATCCCACATCAGCATCCCTGCAGGGGCCAGGCTGGCTGGCAGAGCAGTGCTCTCTTGGGATGCTGACAGGGGTGATGTGTGATCTGCTGGAGGTGCCAGATTTGAAAGGGCAGCTGTGTTGACAATAGTCCCCCCAAATCAAACACCTCTGGATGACTTTGCAAGCAGAGGGACAGCAGCAGAGGTCAGCCATGTCCCATGGACTGAGAGCTGCCGTGGGGCAGTGCAGGATGCCAAAGCTGTGCTGCTCAGCTTCTTGTCACCACTCTGTATGAGCAGCCCAGGAGCTGCCCCAGAGTGTCCCTGCCCTCACAGCCCTCCTTGCAGAGCCCTGCTACTCTTGGGCCTGTGGTGTCTCACAGCAATGGCTCAGCTCCCCACCTCCCACAGCATCCTCAGTGCAGCCTCTGCAACCCAGGCTGGATCTTCTTGGTCTTGCCATCTCTCCTGCAGGAATTGGGAGCTGCCTCAGCCTGCAGCATCTCCAGGCACCAAGGGATGCAGTGCTGCTCACAGCCCTCCACAAGAGAGCCCTGTTCTCTTGTGTTGTCCCCAGGTGCTGAGAGAGAGCTGAGCATGCAGGAGCCATCTGCACCCTCTTGGTGACATGTCCAGCTCTGTCCTTACTAGTGAGAGCAGACCCCCATCTAGTGCACTTCCAGATTACTTCTTTGGGACTCCTTTGAGGAAAGCACTTGCCGGGAGCTGCCTGCTGCTCCCCCAGCTGGGGCCAGCTGGGTGATTGTCTGCCTGGGAATCGGTCAGGATAGCATCTGCCTGGCTCAGAGAGCAACTGAAAGGGAGAATTTTATCTCTTGATGGTGAATCCTATCCTCCAGGAGCAGCAGGACAAAGGCAGAGCCTGGAGCACGTCCTGCCAGGATGAAGAGCTGGATCCTGCCTTGGAAAGCCTCTGGCCTGGGGCTGGCGCCAGGCAGGCTGTGTGCCCCAGGCTCAGCACACCCAGCCCACTCTGATCCCCCAGGCATGGAGAGCACACACACATTCCCCTTGGCCCCTGCCAGATTATAGTGGAATTAATCACACTGATTATATTGCTACCAAAAAAGGAGGTGCTTTCTCTGTTCAGAACTGGCTCAGACCCCCTGCTTGCAAGCAGCAGCCTAAAAATGCTGTTTTCCGCCTCATCGTGTCTCTGGGTTTTTCAGGAGCTGTAATAATTTTGGATAAAAAGACCAAGAATGACTGCAATCCCAGGCAGCTCACCCTGCAGAGAAAGCAGGGAGATAACATGTGAGTGTGGGCAGGGAGGTGAATCATGGCTCCAGCAGAGTGGGATGTCATCCCAGGGAGGGACAGGCTGAGCCACAGCAGCTCTGCACCCTCTTCTCTATCCCAGGGCCCTGAGAAGAGTTTTTGGCCCCTTGTCAAGTCACACTGTTGCCTGTATCAGTTGGGATTGATGTCCTACTTTCAGTTCTTTCCCTGCAGTTACTCAGAATGGCATATATGTGTATCTTCTCCCTTGAAAGGGTCTCAGAACAGCATTTCTATCATCTTTTCATTGCACCTGTTGAGTATTCAAACTTCAGCTTGTCTTGTCTGCCTACTGCATCTCAGTTTAATGGGAAGGAATCAATCCTCATTTCATGACTAACAGCCCAAAAATTCCTCTGGAGTGTTTTCACTGCAGGAATGAGAACTGCATCTTTCCTCCTTTTTTGTCCTAAAACATGACCAGATACCAACCTGCATCTGAAAAGGGCTCATCAGACCACATTAAAGGTTGTAATTTATGGTGAATTGGAGTTTGAGGAATGCTAACTACTTATCACACAAAAATATGTGGATTTGTACATGAAATGGGGAATATGGGGAGCCTCAGAAAATCTGACAGTGAGAGCACAGGGAAGGCAGCTCTCAGTACGACCTGAGTGCAACAAAGCAGTTGAATATACTGTTCTTCACCCGTCCTGATGTTTAAGGTGCAAGGTTGCTGTTTGAAGTCAGCTCCTTCCCAGCCTGTGAGCAGCTGGGCTGTAAAGCCATCCCTGCTTTTAGCAGGAAGATCACAGGGCCCCGAACATGAGGCATGTGAGGAATATGACAGCCGGCCAGTAGAATAACTCCCATAGCCTGCAGCCCTGAGGAGCAAGGAGATGTGCTGGGAAGGAGTGGAAAGGACTCAGAGAGCCAAGCTGAGAGGGAGACAATAGCTCTGGTGAGACCAGCCTGTCAGGCTGCAGTGAGTAAAGGAGCCCCTGGACAAGCCATGTTGTTTGCTGGAGAGCTACAAGAGAGAAATTTCTGGGAAAACCCATCTGGTGGGCTGAGCAGGGGCACACTGCCTCTGGTGAGGTGCAGCAGCTCAGGGCTGGTGACACACAGAGGAGTTCAGCCACCAACCATGCCTGTGTGATGCCTTGCTCATTCCTCTGAGAGCACAGCAATGAGCCCATTCTGCTGCCTCACTGCAATGTGTGAACATGCTCACATTTACAAATACACCTGCCCTGTTCCCTGTGTGCAGCCTTTCCACCTTACCCTTGAGCAGCTGGGCCCCTTCCATGCTGAAAATCTGCTCTTCTCTCCCTGAGTGCAGAGTTTTGGGTCATGAGGGCAAATTTTGAGTGCTGATGCAGTTGTGGTGACAGCCAGGGTTTGCTGTGTGGTGGGATGACCTTGGCTCAGAGGGTGCTCACTGTTCTCCCCTCTTCTCTCTGCAGGACGGCTCATGCCAAGGCCAAGGCTGAAGGCTCTGAGCAGGCAGCTCAGGCAGCCAACAACGAATCAGGCATAGCCAGAATGATGGCCAGGGAGCTCTCCCCAGACTTCTACCAGCCAGGTAGGATCAGAGGCATCTTCCAAGAGGGGTCTTCCAATTTCCACGGAGAATCTGTTCAAGTGCTTCACCCACTTAATAACTCCACAAAATGCTCTCCTGTCTATCCTAAATCCTCTTGTGCTCTACAGCCAGCCCCTTGTCCTGGGTGATTTGCTGTCCTCCTGACACCGCTGTTTTACTCACTGTGGTTCCATAGCCTAGAGGAAAACCCCACAGTTTCTCAGCTCCTCATGTTTTTCCATACACTGAAGCCCTCAGAACAGCAGGCAGGACAGGCAGCAAGCTCGGGGCTATCTGCAGCTCTCCTGTAGATACATCCCTTGTGGCTTTTTCTTGGAACAGTGTTGCACATTAACTCACAAACCCACATCCTGTGGGGCCTCAAAACAATCAGACTCTGCTAATTATGGGCCATAATATCCTATAAGAAAGCACCTAGTACGAAATACTATTTTCCTGTTTCTCTATTAATTTGCTAGTATCACTGGTAATTATTTGGCTGGTAAACACTTGGGAGGTTCCTTCTGTGGGACCAAGCACTGAGGATTGGTAGATGAGAAGTGCCATATTAAAATCAGCATTGTAAATGCCATTACTTTTTCCTGGACTGAGTTAGGGAGAGATATATTCTTCCTGGGAAACTTTCCTTTACAGAGAGGGAAGGTAATAAAAGAGCAAAAAATAAAATTCCAAGTGCCTATGTTTTCATCCTGTCTTTCTTATTTTCTGTATTTATTGCCTGGAGTGAGTGTCCCATGGTTACTGAGGCAAGATGACAAGGGACTATCACAGTAGTAAAACTGGGGGTAGAAGCCAAAGGTTGACTTGTGCTCAGCAAAACCTGACACCTGCCCCTGCTCTGATTTCGGTGTCTCTTCATCTCCTGTACCACTCCCAGCACAGGGCACACAGTGGGAAATGGGAACAACTCAGAGCTGGTGCCTGGTGGGGAGAGTCATGCTGACAGATTTTCCTAAATTTCCCATTCTCTTGCCTTGTCCTGCATCTATGAGCTGGGGAAATGCTGTGCTGGAGGGCTGCCTCTTCCTCCCCAGCACCCAGCAAGGCCTGTTGGAGCTGGCTTTGAGTGGGGAAACACCAGATCACCCGGGCATGGGCATGAGCCAGCCCATGGCACTTCCTTTAACAATGGTTAAATGTTGCTTGATCCTCACATAAGCCCCCCAGCTGCCACTCACAGCTCTACATTCACCCTTTGCACACTGGGGTATTTATAGAACAGAAACAAAGGAAACTGGAATCCCTGTGGGGAGGTTTTGGACATCTATTTTTTCCACCCATGGCAATTGAATGAGACAATTGAAACAGTCCCTGTAAAACACTTGGGGCAGCCTGACCTCCACTCCTGGCTCCTCAGGTGCTGGATCCACTTGCTGCTGTTATGTAGGGCCTCACTTGGGTCCTGGCCTCTCTCAAGCTCCTGATGTATTTTATTCTTCTATGATTCTATTAAACCTCTAAATTCCCAAAGTGCACTAGGATATATCTCTTCTCACACAGTTGCACCATCCAGGAACAAACAGACAGTAGTCCAGCCTTGGGTTTTGCTAGGACTGAGAGCTGCTGCTTACACAGCCAGGAGGGCCCAGCTGTGTTTGGTAGCTGTGTTTCTCCCTGCTGTCCTGGCAGACTGACTGGGCTGTGTCTGGCACAGGCAATCCTGCTCAGCAAGCCCCATATCCCTAACAGCTGTTGAGCCCTGAATTTCAGGGTATCATCCCTGGTAACTTAGAGAAGGATGTAAGCCATAACCTTGCTAAAATGTGCTGGAAGATGAAGGTGGGGAGCTAAGGGTGTGCCCTCCAGGCAGTTGGGGGTTTTTGTGTTGTAAATTATTCAGGAGGAGAAGAAAGCAGCAGGAGAGAGCAAGGAGCCTGGAGCTGCAGGCAGCCTATTTTGAGGAGTCTGAACAACTGTTGAAATGGCTTCCAAATAACTCAGTTGCAGCCAGAAATAAATGGCCCTGAATGGGTCATCTGCTGACTGACAGGAGTGTGCAGGCAGAGCAGAGCAGCTGAAATCAGTGCCCTCCTTTTCCCCACTGCCCCTCCAAGTGGAGGCATTGCCTGAATGGACAGGAGGTAGCAGTCATATCATATGCAAATCATACCACTGACTTATAAGAGTAAAAGGAGCACTGAGCCAAATTTCCCAACCAGACTCGGGTCTGCATCAGTCCTTGAGATGGAGGAGATGAGGGGAGAGACCTTAAGGCAGCCAGAGGCAGTGTGGCTCCAGGATCTACAGTGTCATTTAGGAGCACAGAGCAAGCCCTCATCAGCATCACTGCAGTTCAGCAGAATGAGGCCAGAGCAGGGGCTTTGTTTTCAAAGAAACTGCTCTGCAATCTCACACTGCACAGGAGGAGCACGATGCTCTTCTTGTCCTCACTTGCTATGAGCATCAGGGTGATGTGTGGGGACCCTTCTCCCAGCACATCTCAGCATGTGGAGCACTGTGGAGGGTTGTTATTCCACATAATATTCCCAGTTCTTTAGTGATCCATTTTGGTGGATATCTTCAGTGTCAGGCCCTGTCTGAACTCCCCTGGCCCAGGCTGGGCTGCAATTTGTAATACAGTTAATAAGAAGTAAAGATTTAATGATAGGTGAAAAAATGAAGTAAGGCAATGTTCTAGGAAGTCACAAGTCAGTGTGTGAGATGAGACCAAAATGAAATCTGAAGCCCTGAGTCACCTTTCGCGATGGTGCCAGGTAATTTTGCTGCTGTTGTGGAGCTCAGGGTAGACAAGAGGGCTGTATAACTTCGAACCCTGTTCCATATATAAAAAACATACTTTTCCCATCATGATGGATGGCACATAGATAATTTGGGGACCCTTCCTTTCCCGATGACACTGGTCATCCTGCATATCATGTGAAGTTACCAGGCTATTTGACACTGTGGAAGCCACATTGAAGAGTTTCCTAACCATTAAATAGAAAAATAAACTATGTTCATTGGATGCTGTATCCTCCTTAGCCCCAGCATGGCCCATCTGTGTGACCATATGAAGCTGGGGCACAGATTTTCATTGCTTCATTATTTAACCTTATCTGCAGCTTCTGCCTGCTCCTTCAGCTCTTCCCAACTGAACAGTTGGGAATAAGGCTTGGAGGAGTCCACGATAAGGAGCCCACAATAAGGCTTGGAGCCTTCAGGAGTTCCTAAATGAAATTCCTAGAGGAAGTTCCAAGAGGAAGTTCCTCCTGGCAGCAGGGTCTGGTTTGGGAGTTCCTCCTCTCCCAGACTCCGGCCTGGGCCCTTGCACCATGGTTCCCAAACCCATTGCTGCTGGGGGCACGGCTGCCAAAGCCATGATGGTGCCATGGCACTGGGGTATGCCGCTGTCCTTTGTTCCATAGTGACTCCTCACACATTCTCTCCACAGGCCCCGAGTACCAGAAGCGGAAGCTGCTGCAGGAGATCATCGAGAACGCCGAGCACACGGTCAACATGGAGGAGGAGGCGCCACGGCCCGAGGCCGCCCCGCCGCCCCCCACGCCGCCCGAGAGCCCCCAGCTCCACGATCAGGAGGAGCCGCAGCCCCGCGCCAGCCCGGCACCCAGCCCTGCCGCCACCCCTCCCGAGGCCAAGCGGGCCAAGGCGGCTCCCCGGCAGGACGGGGCCCTGCGGCCGGGCAGCTGGGCCGAGGCGGGCGGGAGGGCGGGCGATGGCAGCCCAGCACCCTCTGAGGGCGAGGGCCGGCCGGCCTCGCGGGGCCGCGGCCGTGCTGCTGAGCAGATGGAGATCGGGCCGCTGCAGCGCATGGCGCGCGAGCCCGACGTCGAGCACTTCAAGGGCTACCACAGCTACGCCGTGCGGACGTCACCGGTGACCCCCGCCACGGACTATGAGGAAGAGCAGTTCCCCGAGAATGAGCCGCCCTCCCCGGAGCCCCGAGGGGAGCCCCAGCGCCGGGGGGGCACCCCTGGCCTGCCACAGGGCCGCGAGGAGAAGCCATCGGCGGCGGCGGGGGCCAAGCCGGAGCCGCCTCGGGCCAAGGAGCCGCAGCAGCAGCAGCGCCCCAGCCCTGAGCGCAGGGCCCTGGGCCGGGCCGAGCCCGTGGCCGACAGGAAGACTGAGGCCAGGGCACCGGGCCGGACCGAGCCCAAGGCAGGGGCCAAGCGCGGCCCGGCCCAGGCGGCGGCAGTGGTGGCAGCACAGAAGGCGGAGGAGTGTGAAGAGGTGACGTGGGGCATCTCTGGGAACCTCCTGAGAGCCATTTTGCCTTTCCTTTACTGTTGCCCATGAGGTCTGGCAGGACCCAGAGAGATGCAGACCCCCCGGGCCTGCCTCGTCCTCCCCAGCACCCAGCAAGGCCTGTTGGAGCTGACTTTGAATGGGGAAACACCAGAGCACCCAAGCACAGGCATGAGCCAGCCCATGGCACTTCAGAGCTTGGGGCTGTGGTGATGGAGGCTCTTTTTAGGATCCTAAAGCCCACTAGAGAAGTGTTGGCATCCCCATCTCCTGCCGCCTTCCCAGCCTGCCCTGCCTGGATGCTTGCCCTGACATTCATAACCTTCCTGTTTTGACCTCCTCTCTTTACCTTTCAGAGAAGCTGTATTTCAAAACTTGTACAAAAGCAGGCATCTTCCAATTAATTTTATCCACTTTTCTCACCCTCTTTTTCCTCCCCATTACCAACCAACTTGGATGTGAAAGTTTAGGGGAAAAAAAACAGGAAGAGCTCAAGTGTGTTTCTCTTTTACCCATTACTTTTTTTTTGCTGTAGGGGCACCTCATGAGTTGAACTGTGGTGTTGAATCACCAGCCAATTTCCCAGGTTTAAAATATAGTCACTGAAACTTAATTTTGCTCTTAGCAAATACAGCTGGAATCCCAGACATTTTATTAGCCCTCTGAGTCCCATCTTGAAGTCCTTTGGACGTGAATGATTCCAATGTGACTTTAGAAAAGCACAGCTTGGAAATACTTTGGTCTGAAATTACAGCAATCTCACATGGTTTCATTTGTTGGGGTTTGGAAATAGATGATCTTCAAGGTCCCCTTCCAAACCAAAGCATTTTATGATTCTATGATATTAAAAATGACAAGTTTACAAACACAGGCAATGTGGATGCAGAAGGGAGTTGGGAGGAGCAGCCTGACATGGGACCAGGAGTTCATGTTCCTGTGGTCAGGGTCTCCTTTAATCTAATTTAGCTGCAAAAGAAGCCTGATTTAACATCCTTCAAATGAATTTGCAGGGAAGTAGGAATAGGAGAGGATAAACATTCCACTAGTTTGAAATTCAGGCTGGTTGTTAAATGCCAGATTTCAGTGCATTGGGAGGGGGTGATCGTGGTATTTTTGAGCAGCAGAATCAAGCTATGTCTGTCTGGAGCTGTGCTGTGTAATGCTCTGGTTTGGGTTTTTCTTTCAGGGACCTAACACAATCGTGATCTGCATGGTCATCTTACTGAACATTGGTCTGGCCATCCTATTTGTACATTTTTTGACATGATGAGCCTCTTGAACAAGGTAAGAAGCAGAAAGAGATTTTACCCTCAATTTGTAGATGTCACTGGATGTTTTAAGGTTGACTCACTTTTCAGAAATGTCAAAAAATTATTGCATTAAATTATTTCATAATTTCATATATTTTCCCAAAATTAAGAACTGTGTGGGTGGAATACAGTCCCACCATATAGGTTTGCCTTCCCAGTACCATGGGCATGTTTCATGGAGTGAGAATTCCATTGCAAGAGTGTGTGATGTTAAATTTGAAATTTGTTTGCTGCAAATGCTTCAAGAAACACTTTCAATTTGCTATTTCAACATGGCTGCTCCCAGGTAACTTGTGCATTACATTATTTCTTGGCACTCAGACCAGCAAGATGCAAGAACACATAAAAAATGTGAAACTGTGAAAACTACAGCTCTAATTGCACCACTACTAGTTCTGCAGCAGTTAATTAATTGTTTTACTAAAGATAAAGATGAATCAAGATGTGTGTGAGACTGGAGCTTGCTCAGGTCTTCCACTTGAATTGGGATAAGGGTTTACATTTGGATTTGGTGGCAATAAAACCTTGGGAGGTTTCTCGTGCCTGTGGTACTCCCACAGACAGGAAAGTGTCCTGAGCTTGCACAGGACTTGTCTTGGGCTCAAATATTTCAAACAAAATCTGCCTTCAAAGCTGAACCTGGCCCTTGAGCCTCATGTGAACACAAGAGACACTTCTAAGTCCCTGTGAGAATATTGGGCTGCTTTCCCAGGACCTCCTTGGGGACAAAACTGCTCTGCTGGGCACTGCTTTCTGTCATGTTTTTAGTCTCACTCAGCCTGCCCAGGTGGAAGCTTTGCAGGCAGCTGTGGTAAAGTGTTGGTCATGTGTTTTGCTGTCCCTTGACTTTCCCATTTATCTGTGTCTGGGACAGGCGTGGCTGCTGGTGGAGACCTCAGACCTTGGCGGGGATTAAAGCTCAGCCACCTGGAAACACCTAAGAGGAGGACTTGAGATCCCAAGGTTGCACTGCAAACATCAACCTTAAATGAGAGTGTCTGAAGATCAATTCAGTTTCCTGCTCCCAGGCTGTGGCTGGCCTCTGCTATCTACCAAGGAAAAGCCAGGGTTTCTGCACTGTGGTCTCCTCTTCTTTGTATAAAATAGCAGTTGCCTTAAATTATTCTCACCAAAGCCATCAACTGTCCTGCCATGCCAAGGATGAGGGATTTATCTGTAGCTGTAGGAAAATGAGTGAGAAGGTCTCATACGTGCACACTGATGTGTTTTGTAGCTCCCTTGGTTGACTCAGTGTCAGAGATTTTCCAGAGATTGTCATCCATGGCATGGAGATGAAGCAATCCAGCAAGCAGAATGACTCATGAGAGCTGCGCCGTGGCTCGGGGTGGACGGCACTGCTCTCCGTGCTTGGAAGTCATCCAGAGGGATGAACAAAAAGTCTTTCCCCTGTCACCTGGCATCATTTTCCATGTATGGAGGACTGAGAGGGGGAGCAAGTTGAAATTGGGCTTGTTGAAGTGTGACCCGAGTCCTGCCCATGGATGGGGCTGCGGGGTGGGGGGTGAGGGACTGGTGGATCCAAGGCTGTTGGTGCCTGTGGGGGTGCTCTGGGTGGAGATGGGGTCTCTTTTGGGACCAGGCACCATCCAAGCGCTCTCCTGCCACCAACAATGCTCTGCACAGAAGCAGCTTGCAGTGGGTTGCTTCCCACTGTAATGGGAAAGGCAGTAGGTGTGCTGAATTTGTCCCTTTACCCCTTTTTTCTATGAAAATGTTGTGAGTTACAGTGAAAAGGAGGGTCTTGCTGAAAATGCCTCTGTACACCTGCAGGTTCCTCCCCTTGGTGTGCCAGGCTGTGGGGAGGGGTCCTGGCCTCTCATTGCACCCAACACACAGATTTTCCAGCAGAGGATGCAGGGTGGCTATCATGGGAGAGGTTACCTTATTCCTGAAAGAAAAAAGGTGCAGAGATGTGAGTGACTGAAGTGTAATTTGGCTGTTGGGCTCAGAAATATGCAGCAGCCAGGCTGTCAGCAGTGGCAGAGAACAGTGGGGCAGTGTAGCTGTTGCTGGTGTGTGCAAGGCTGAGAGGCCTGGGCAATTTGCACCCATTTTCCCAAAGCTGTGACAGGGAGTGACCTTTGGAAGGAGATTTTTCCACCATGATCTGCTCTGATCCTTAGCAGTGCGAGCTTAGAAAGTCGGCACAGATGAAGTTACAGTTTAGTGTGAGGCTGAGTGCTTGGACATGTTTCTTCCTTCTTTTAAGAGCAATGTGTATTTTCTATCCCTTTTTAAGATAATCAGAGATGTTATTTATAGTTGGTTGTGCACCTCTGTGTATCCTGAAGTCCCACAGCACAGGACTGGGTGGGAAAACTTTGTTGGACTGGAAAGAATGGGGAAATGATAGTTAAAGGAAAAAACAGATGCCCAGTCTGCTTCAAAGGTCAATCTGAAAGGATTTCAGAGACAGAGTGGCAGACACACAGGGGTTTACACTCACTGGAGACATGGGGCAAAACCTACCTAATTTATCTACTCTAGTTATGGCATAAGAGAGTGAGAATAATTCAGTACTTTTCTTTGTGAACCAAGTCTATTTTTTAACCTTATTGAGCTCAGGAACATTGCCACAGTAGCAAATATGTGGTATTAAGTGTGGGAGAAGTGAATGTGATCCTTTCCTAAAGCCATGTGGCTGTACCAGTCCTGAGAAAGCTGTGCAGCATCATCTACACTTCCACAGAGCATAGTTTAGTAGCAGTTTGCTTCTTTTCTTTTTTTTTTCTTTCCTTAAATATAAATGTATTGCAAACCCCAGGCTCTGCTGCCTTTAATGTTTTGTCTCCATTTGCTGGCATTCACTTGCCAACTCTGCAGTTTCAATATCCCAACTGCTTTTATTCACCACCAAGACAATTTCCATTGAGAGACCTGAGGGGCTTTTATTTATCACTAAGCACAAAAATGAATCTTTTTCAACAGTGCTAAGATAATTCCTTCCCCCCTCCTATTTTTTATGCATGTGATATGCACTCAGTAATGTGCTTTCCTCCTTCTGAGAAAAGTAGGTAGATTTGCTTTTATGTGACGTATAACTATATCCATATTGCACTGAGATATGGATATAAACACATAGAGAGAGAGCCCCTTAGGGATTTCATTTTCTTAGATGCAAAATACCAGATTTACCTCAAACTGCATGCTTTCAAAACTGACTAGGATTTTGTGTTATACTTTTCAGGTCTTACAAAGATGCAGATACCTTTCACTCTTCACACAAAAATACCTTCATCACAGATTTTGCTAGCTGTTTACTACAATCTGTGTACTACTGTCCAGAGTTTTCTGTCGGTTGTTCTGCTGGATTATGTGCAATAATAAACAGTTATCTGCTCACTCTATCCATGTGGATTTTTGCAGGGGAATCTCCAAGTTTCTTTCCATGGTGGCACATTCACTCTAGTTTTAAAGCAGAGAGTAATGCAGAATTTCACTAGTGGCATCTGGATGCTTTTTAGCTTTTTCTCAATTATCCATTTCAAAAATTTGCATTTTTTAATTGATGGGGGTACTTAGCAAAGAGAGTTGTTTCCACTAAATGCTTTTAGGCAGCCTTTAAGGACCCTGCAACTCTCCGAGCACACTCCATGTGCTCCCATGGTGCTGGCCTTGGGCAGGGCTTGCACAGGGCCAGGAGGGAAGGCAGCTCACTGTCCCAGAGCCTGCCCAGGCCATGCACATGGCTGCTGACAGGTCTTTTTGCTGCCTCCCAACCCCAGGGCTGCTGCCAGGCTCATGCTGAGCTGTGCAACACTGGCTGCTCCCCCTGGCTTTGGGGAGGGGTGATTCTCCAGTGTGCCCCAGCCTCTCACTCAGCCTCTGGAGACAGCCTGGGTGAGGAAAGCCAGGCACGAGGCAGAGGGAAATGGCAGCTGGGTGATTTATGGGGGAGGATGGATGAGCAGAGGCCAGCACCAGCCTGGGCATCAGGGCCCTGAGGAATCCAGAGTAGCCAAAACCTCCAATCCTTTTTCTATTTCTGGAGCGTCTCACATGAGCAAAGCCAGACTGTGCAGAGAGGCTGGGGGGACACAGGCTCAGCTGGAGTGCTGCTTCTGTGGGTGTGAGGGGTCTCATGGCAGATGATTTCATGCCCTGGTAGAGACTGAAGGAGCTGAGTTTGATGAAATAATGGCTTTATTCTCCTCTGCTCTTCCTTCTTTATGGTATGGAAGGAACCAGCTACATCTCATTCATCAGTCAGGGGCAGCAGGGTAACTGGAGCCTTGTGCACCTCATAAATCTCAGGCTGATGAATGGAGCAGGTCCTTGGCTCATGTGTTACAGAGGGAGTAGGGAGGGAGGTGGGTCTGCTGCTAAAGCAATGACACAATGCTTTAAAAGTATTAATAAAGGTAAAACAAAATGTCTGTAGCTTCCCCAGGGTAGGGGGGACAGTGCTGGGCTCTCTGCCTCAATAGCTGCTGGTTTCAGGGATAATGTCCCCACAGAGCCCAGCCAAGTGTCCCCAAGGGCAGGCAGGGAGGTGTCTGATATGTGAGAACCAGGCTAAAGGCACTGGCCTGATCCTGTGTCGAAGGGCAGGAGCCTTACCCTCCACTGTGGGAGGGAAGGTGCAATCTGAGCCTCAGTGTCCTCTGACAGTGACCTGCCCAGGCATCCTGGGGACAGCCACGCTGTGCTCCACCGCCCTTGTGGGCCATGGAGGCTCTCAGGAGCCACCCTCTCTTTAGGTCTTCATCTTTGAATAAGGGGAGGGTCAGAACTGGGGTGAAGGTGACACTGAGAAGGTGCTGGAATGTGCAGAAGAGTTCCTGTGGTACTCTCTGGCCCAGGAGCCAGGACTGGGTCTGGCTCCACACCCCTGCCTTTGCTTCAGGACCCTTCCTGAAGGAAGCTAGCCTAAGCCCCAGGAGCACTAACACATCCTAGGAGCCCTAATGGATCAGGGAACCAGCACCAGGCACCACCAGCAAGGGCATTCCGTGCCCAGCTGGGGCTGGCAACAATGGGCCTGTGGAACCCTCTCCTCTCCTCTTCTGTTGGAAATGCTGGCACCTCACAGCTGGAAAAAATTGCTTTAAATTTATTTCCTCTGAGCAACCACCCACACTGTGCCTGCAAAAAAAAGATCTGCCAACTTGGGAGCCCAGTGGGCCCTTGCTGAGGACCTCAAACCCATGTTAGTGCCAGGACCACCCCAGGGCCTTCTTCTTGAGAGGGTAAAGTTTTTATAGGCTCACAGCTTTTCAGGCATTAATTCACAGTGTTTTCAGGCATTAATTCCCTATTGGCAGAGCAGCCACTGGTGCACTCACAGCATCCCCTGTCTCTATAGAAACAGTACACTCAGAGCCCAATTCATAGGATGGTTATTAAAGAAAATTCATCAATTATAAAGCACAAATTGTCCTTCTTACTTCTGCCCATCACCCATGGCACAGGGACCTGTGGTGTTGCCATCATGTTCCCTCTCTTAGGCAGAATCTGGGAAAGCACCCCAGATTTGAGGCACAGGCAGTGCCCTCCCATTGAAGCCTTCATTGAGACCCTGGCAGGATAGAAATGTGTAGGGCTGGTTCACTGCTAAACTGAGGGTATTTTAGTAAATTAAAGTCACTCCCACAGGACAGCTTTGATCCAGTTTGTGTCCCAGGGCAGTTCTGGAACTCAGATCTTGAGTTGGTTTGAAGAGTCCTGAGGAGCAGCCCCCGAGTGAGTGCAAGCCTGGAGGCAGGTCTGGGGGCAGCACTGGCCCAAGAGCCCTCCAGAAGCCTTGGGAAACAGGAATTGCAAGATAAACAAGTAACTGTGAGTGATTACATTAATATTGCTGGAGGACTATCCCCAGGTTTTATTAGCAGCTCTTTCATTGTGATGTGCTTGAACTAATTAGTTCAAAGAAGCAGCTGGGGCCAGACCACATTGAAAAAGGGCTGCATCCAAATCTTTCCCTAATGTGTGGTCTGCCCTTTCTTGTGGCTTTTAAAAATGTAAGCAATTGCTCAGGATCCTTTTTGGTGACCTGAATATTACTCATTTAAAGGTACCACTATTTTATCTTAGAAACATGGTGGGGTACCACAGAGTAGAAGCCTGCTCTGGTTGCAGGGAGGTGCTGGATTACGCTCAAGGTCTTTACATCCCTTTTTTTAGGGGACTGCTGATATTTTGTTGGTTACACTGTAATTTGGCCCTAGAGCAGGTTGGCTTTCAGAATGCTGGGCAGCATCATAGGTGAGAGGCTCTCCCAAAAAACCACCTGCACAGGCTGGCATAGATGCCCTATTTTCCCAATTTCCCACCACCCAAATCTAGAGACAAAGTAAGAGGACAACCAGATAGGAGCTTGAACTACAGACTTTGGTAAATTACTTAAACTTGTGTGTTTTGCCAGGGTAAATAACCCTCACTAAGATCCCATCCATGCCCTGCATACAGGTAATCACTGTGTGGCCTCCATCACTGGCATCAGCCAAATTCAGGTAAATGTGCTGGATGTGGCATCTCCTAACTGAATAAATGCCAGGAGCTTCAGCCAACCTATGGCTCTTCAGCACAGAAACCTCACTCACCACTCTGCCATCAGCTCTTCCCCAAGCCTCTGTCTCCTCCACCCCCTCTCTGCACTGCTCACAAATTCTTCCCCTCACCCCAGGGCTCTGCAGCACTGCCAGATCCCTGCTCTCCTGCCAGGGACTTAATTTGTTTGTAATTGAAGAAACCAGATGGTGTTTTACCAGGTTAACAACCTCTGAAAGGGCAGGGGTTAGAATTAATGAGCTTTAATTAGGAGAGTAACAGGTCAGATCATGTTGAGTTGCACTTCAATGCAATAAATTACTTAGGAGCAATAGACTCTTTATTTGCTGGCATGTTTATAAACTCACAGCCCACACTCATGCTGTTGAGACAAATAAATGCTGAGGGTAAAATACAGCTTGAGGTTTTACAAGCAGTGTGAGATGTTGCAAGGTACAAGGTAATGCAGGCTGAAGCTTCAAGGGAGCTCTCTGATTTCTTATGAGGAATCAAGGTTTTTATTCAGACCCTGAATATCCAAAGGAAGTTACTGTGATGAGTTATTTATTTTAATTCCTTTCTGCTAGTGATTTATTTCTCAGCAGAATGCATCTCTAAAGCAGCATCTCCTTAGCAAGATGAGCGGTGACCTTCTGCCTCCACTTCCACCCAAAAGTGTCTCAACTCCTCCTAAAGTGTCAGAATACATGCAGGGGAAATGACCAGGAATTCATTCCTCATCTACAGAGTTTAATGCTCTGCTGCACTTGTTGGAGATCTCGTGGTTCCAGGAGAATTTATCTGCCAATTACTTCTCAAAAAATAATGAAGGGTCATGCAGTACTTGGCAGCTAAGAGCAGAAAAGGGAGAAGAGAACCAGGTTTTAATTGGATCTCAAGTATGAGATGAACAAATATTTCAGAACTTTCAATTAGCTGTTGGCCCGAGGCTTAAATTGAATTAAGAAAACAATGCTTTTAGGGTGTCTCCATCTGGGGGGAGAGTGAAGATAGGAAATGTGATGAGGAGGTGGAAAACATCCTGCTGGGGATACTTCAGAATTCAGCTGCTTCTTGTGTTTGCAGAGACCAAGGCGGTCAAATGGCACAGCCCATGCCTGAGAAGTGCCTTAGGTCAGGATGCAGGTGGGTTTCCAAGCTCTGGCAGAAAATCCTCTTCCCACATCCAGCTCCCTGCACTCACAGCTTCAGGGTGCAGGGCTGGAGGACACAGGACAGCCCATCCCATGTCCTGTGAGAAGATGCTGCCTGTGCTCAAGGTCCCAGGAGGGCACCAGCAGTCACCCAGGGATCCCCTTCGCCCTGCTCCACCTTACCCTGGTCCCTACTGCTCTGGCTTGTCTGCACATGCTTTTATCAATGGCTTCCTCTGAGCTGCTAAGGAAAAACCTCTCCTAAGGAGGGAAAAATAGTCTGTACTACAAAAAAAAGATCATTACAAGCAAATCCTCACATTAGCAGAAACTCCTCCATTTTCTTCAAGAAGTAAATCACAAATCTCTGCAAAACTTTCTTAACAACAATAAATAGGAACTCTGTTCCTAAATTCACATTATACAACATACACAAAACAGTACAAAAATTAATCCTTAAATTCCAAATGCATTATGTTTAAAATAATTGCAAAAACACAATGTTCTCTTCCCTCATCCTATATCTAAATAGCAAGGGACAAAATAAATATCTACATTTTAAATCTAATATCTATAGTCTATATCTAAATATCTAAATAAATAGGGGCAACATAGATGGTTTAATAACATGCAATATAATAATCATACATGCAAAATCTCCCTACACACAAAAAAAACCCTGGTCCTGGACAGTTCCAACACACTGAGGGGATTTGAGGTCTTGTGCTGACTCACCCAGTGAAGCGATTTTCTGTAGATGCAGAATGGTTAATTAACATCTTGTGCCCTTGAAAATACCATGCACATATTTTTCTGAATGGATGCAAAATTTTAGGCTCTTTTAACACTATAGTTTGGTGAAAGTGTTGACTAGTGAGGCTGCATTGGCTGTTAAAGTAGTACTTCACAGTCACTTGAGGTTTACTGGTGGCAGACACTTGTTTTATTTGGCAAGAGCCCTAGGGTTTGGCTCATTTGCAAGCTTTTTGATTTTACTCATAGTCCAGATAGTCTCTTGCAAGTCTGGGGCAAGTGTCCTTGGGCTGGTCTCCTGGATGCTGCAGGGTATGAATATCTGCTTTGCTTACAAGGTGACAGCAACAATAAATATTTGTGTCATTAATCACAAAACACTTAATGGACTTCACAAGTTCTTCCCAGGAAATAAGAGAATTTCTTCACCTGCCATTGAAATGCACCTGTAGCTGGGGCAGAGAGAACACTGCTCTGTGGTAATGACTACACCACACTGGGGCTTAGAGGACAAGAGTATAGCTTCCAGCTGAAACAACCAGAGGAATTTGGATAGGAAAGGTGAAGTTATCTTAAAGAAACTCAGACCACAGCATTGGAAGTATTTCTGATACATCAGGGAACACTCATTATTAGTTTGTTCATTGTCCAAATCCATCTGGTCTGGGCCTTGGTTTCTGTGCTATTAGCACTGCAGTGTTTCCAGAAACATGACAGGAGGCTCATGACACCCAACTTTGGTTATTCCTAATGCAGGAGTCTCCTCCAGAGAGTGCCTTTACAGCCAATGGCCTCATACCTTGGAGGCATTGATCTCCTCTGTATGGATGTGTATTCCTCACAGGAGAGCGTTGAGATCAGAAAGTGCCTGATTGTTCCCATTAGCTTCAGAAGGACTCCAGAGGAGCAGCTTCCATGGGGTGTCTGTGTTACAGGCAGGTCAGTTTGGGTAGGAGAGACTCACTCTAACAAAGTGTATTTTTTCCTTGAATGCCCTTCTGTTCCTGGGATTCCTTTCTGTGCTTTGGCCCAGCTCAGCACTTGCACCTAACACAAAATGGGGTGGCACTGCTACATTTAACAACAGATGCTTTAGAGATGCTAAATATTGACACGTGCCTAATGCTTCACCAAACAAGGATAAATCAGCACTAAGGAAAGGCAAATTAATTTGCTTATAACAATACGTTTTGTTAAATGCCCTGAAGAAATATTGAATGAAGCTTGCCGCAATGCCAAAGCAATTCCTCTTGGCACTCTCCCAGCACAGTGTGCACAGCCACACAGCTCCCACTGCCTGCATTGTTTCAGGCTCGCAGGATTTGTTTATTCTTCTTTGCAGGTGCAGGGAGCCTGCTCAGATCCTCCTGCTCGGTGAGGTTTTGCTCAGAGCTGTCGTGAGAACAATCCTTCACAGCACTGTAGTACACCGGGGTGGTGCAGGGGGCAGGGTGCTCTGCACTCTTCTCCTGGCACTTGTACAGCTTCCTGAAGGCAGCCCTGAACTTCTGTGACATGAGGTTGTAGATGATGGGGTTGAGGGCGCTGTTCAGGTAGATGCACAGGCGGCAGAAGAGGAGGAACCAGGTGTTGAGGTACGGAGGGTCCACGAAGGAGTTCACCACCACCAGCGTGCGGTACGGCAGCCACAGCACGGCAAAGAGGGCCACCACCACAGCCAGCATCTTGGTCACCTTGGTGGGGGACATCAAAAAGAGAAACAGCCAGATGGGGCTAAATCTCCTGCAGAACTTTGCCTCCAGCAGAACTTTCCCCCCAGCAAAACTTTCCCACCTGGAGCGCTGCTGCAGACAGCGAGTTTCTCTCTCTAAGCATTTAAAAGAAACACCCAAGCCATGGGGTTATTTTTCACTTTTTTCTCTCCATTTTAATCAGGGAATCATCTTGCATAAATAAAACCAGAAATGATAGGTTTTCATCTACCATTGAAGAGCCTCTAAATCTCTTTAGAGAAAGTATTCACCGTCCTGGAAACAGGCTGGGATAACCATAGGAATGTCTGTACCAGAAAGCAAATTTGAAAATTGTACATAACAGTAAATAAATGGGGAAAATACTTGTCTAAAGGCGGGGACCTTGGTTTTAGGGGTGCCATGGGATACACTTCATCTCCATCCCTAGGGTTTCCTGGTTTCCTACACCACCCATATGGCTCCAGGGAGTAGGCTCCTGGTACAGAGCAACCCCGGAAGCAGAGGAGACTTTTAGGAATCTTATATTACTTGTGCTGATTTAGGGCTAGTTAGCTGCTTACCATGGGTAACTTTAATTTTCAGCACACTAGGGGAGTACTACATAATCATATTGGGCGCAAAAAGAAACTGAGAACTCAGAAGTGAGCAATAACTGCCCTCAGCTCAGCATAAACTTGTTTAGGAAATTGGGGTTTTTCTGAAGCACCAGTCATCCTAGTAATTTCAACAGCTGTTTCTTGACAATCTGCTAAGTGACAATCTTCCTCAAACAAATTACTTACAAAATACACACATTCCAAAGAAGAAAATATGACTAAACACTGATGCCTCATGCAAATCTAGGCAGTGGTGTTTCAAACATCAGAAGGGAAGTTGTGCAATAATCCAGTTATTAGTATGAAAATAGGTACTGGGATCACATTTAGAGTCTCAGCTTTTTTTGGAGTGCTTTTTTACTTCATCAAAAGAAACTATGCCTTTCTGTTATGCCGTGAGTAGAAACTGGGAGTCACTGTTTGTGACAACAAAACTTCTCCTAGAAGAGAGGAACTGTTACCAAGCTGTGGCTGAAATAGAAGGGTTTGCTTATGTGGATAAATGGAAATGTCAGGACACTTCCAAAAATAAGCTCTCACAGTGATACAGTGAGTGCTGAGGCTGTTGCTAAGACTGAAGCTTGTTTCCTGCCACAGTGTTTTGCCTTTTGGGAAAGATATGAGAGAACGTACAAGTGTTGTCTCACAAACCTCTGTCCAGCCTCTGCCCCTGTCCAGGGAGCCACAGATGCTTCTCCCCAGCCAGTATCCTCCCTCCTTGCTCCTGCTCCATCATTCCGAGTTGTACATCCTTTTTTTAGGAATCCCACTCCCTCTAGTGGTCCCTCTCCGGGAGGAGAAATACGGACTTGGAGGTGTTCATAGAGGTGATAAATACAGCAAAACTCACACCTTGCGTTGTCCTGCTCAGGATTTAGGTGCTTTTGAAGCCCCAGCGAGAGAACAGCAGCATCCTCATACCCCAAAAGCAGTGCAGTTCTGGGGGGCTGTGTAGGAGCACAGCCAGAGAAAACCTGTCTCAGCCATCTAGGAGAAAATGGGCACCTCTGAGAGAGCCCCTTTTGGACCTTTCCCAGGGAACTCTGGGCATGGGGTCTGGAAGAGCCAGTTCCCCTATAAAGAGAGGCCAGAGCAGGAATGCTGATGTGAGTGCCTGTCCTCTGTTCAGAGGCACCTCCAGAGCTACTCACACACACCAGCTGGAAACCCTGGAAAACTGCTTTACAGTTTAAAAACTTTGTGCCATATTTATTCTTTATGATAGCAGCACTGTTATGTCAGGCCACTCAGGGGAAGTCTTTGCATGCTAGGATATTTTGGGAGGTAATGAGAATCTCCAGTAAACTCCTGGTGTAACAGTGAAGAGAGCACAAGATGTTTCCAGGAGCTGGAATGCCTCAGCAGCCACTTGTTCTAATGGTGCTGGATCACACTGTACCCCTCCATGGCACAGCACTGCAGGGGGAGCAGCACAGCCCCTCCAGCCCCTCCGGCAGCTGCTCTGGAAGGAGAAATCCATCAACCAGCCAAGAGCCCTTGCTGCCAAACACCCTGCCCGAGGCTCCTGCAGCAGCCTGGGAGAGCAGGCAAATGCTTTAGAAGAAGTCAGAACTTGCTTTAAACGTTTCAGAAAAAAAGGAAGGAAAATCTGGACTGGAAAGACTTAGAAGTTCATGAAGAAGTACACGTTCTCTGAGCTGTTTGCTTCCCCTCTGTGACCCTGATTCATCTCTCCTGGGAATGGAGGTTCCTCTGCAAGGCAGGCAACAAGTTACTGAGCTGGAAACAGGACAGGCTGAAGTCTACTTTGGGCTATCTGCAAATCACAACACAGCTAGTGATTTCAAGGACTCAAGCCAAACTCCCAGATTCAACCCTTTCCTTTAAAAGGAAAGCTGAATGGGCCCTGCCTATTCCGAATGGGACTGTCCCTTGTCTAGATACTGACCTGTCCAAAGGGATGGGACACAATGCTGAGATTGTCCATGTGAACAGAGCAGTGAGGACAGAAGGAGGTGGAAGGAGAAGGACATGGGGAGAAGCAAGCAGCTGAGAGACACAGGAATCACCAAAATGCAAGCACACCACTGTGACACCGAGGTGACTCACCTAGCTGGCTGCAGCCAGGACTCCAAGGGAAGACAGTTCTCCCTTCTCTTTGCTCCTTTAAGTCTGAGTTCCCATGCACAGGACACTGTCTGAGAGGTGACCCAGCCCTCTCCTCCTCGGGGTGGCAATCAATAATTAATTAGCCAGCAGAAGTGCCTGCACTCCTGCCTCTCCCCAGCTGAAGCCCTGTCCTGCTCTACCAAGCCCAACCAAAGCAGAGGGAGCCCATCCATGCCACCAGACCCCAGCAGGGCTTGAGTGGCTCCTTTGCAGCAAACCAACCCTCCCCACTCCCTCCAGCAAGGCAAACAAAGCACTGTGGCACCTCTTTCCCTGCCAGAAGCCCCTCAAAGCCCCAAGCCGGGCACACCCAGCCCCTACCTGCCTGCGGGAGCTCAGGGCGCCCCTGGTGCCCCGGCAGGAGAGCCGGAGGGAGCTGCCCAGGTGCACGGAGCCCAGGGAGGAGTGCTGCTGCTGCTGCGGGGCGCCGGGCAGGGGTCTCACGAACAGCATGCGGGCAATGAGGCCGTACAGGACAGTGGCCAGCCCCAGCGGGATGACATAGAAGACGGCAAAATCCAAGAAGTAAATGGGCATGTAAAGGTTTCTAGAAACCCGGTAGCCGCAGATGACCTGCGCCCCGTCCGAGAAGGTGACCTGGGTGGTGTCCACCAGGAAGAACCACATGAGGCAATAGAGGGAGGTGAAGAGCCACAGCGAGGCGATGATGCGGCGGGCGCGGGACACGGTGCACAGGAGCTGCGCCTTGATGGCGTGGCAGATGGCGATGTACCGCTCCACCGTGAAGGCGGCGATGGACCAGGCCGAGATGTTGATGCCCAGGTACTGCAGGTAGGTGATGCAGAGGCAGCCGGCGTAGCCGTACACCCAAGAAGCCACCACTTCGGAGATGTTGGGTAGCCCGGCCGCCAGCAGCACGATGAGGTCGGCCACGGCCAGGCTCACCAGGTAGCAGTTGGTGGGGGTCACCATGTGCTTGGTGCGCAGCACCACCAGCACCACCATGGCGTTGCCCGCGATGCCCACGCCGCAGATGAGCAGCACCAGCAGGATGGTGACCACCTGCAGCTCCAGGGGCTGCCGGGGCATCCTGCCCAGGCTCTGGTTGCCGCTGGCCGAGCCGTTCTCCATCGTGCCCGCATCCATCGGCGGAGCCCCGCGCACCCTGCGGCGGCAGCGGGGACCGGGGCTGCCCCGAGCCCCCTCCCCGCATTCCCGCCCACCCCGGCTCCTCCCTCCCCTTTTTTTTTTTTTTTTAATTTTTTTATTTCCACGATTCACCCCAGGTCTTGCAGCCGCCCTGCTCCTGGCATCCCCCTCCCCTGCAAACTCTCAGCCTGCCGGGGCAGGGAGCGGCTCCCCGGGACCCTCCGGCCGGGACTGTCCGGACCCGCCAGGCTCCCGGGGCTCTCCAGCTCTCCCCTCAGCCGCCGGGACCCCCGGGAGGAACCAGCCCTCCCCCGGGACAGCCCGCAGCCCCCAGGGCCACCTCAGTGCCCGGGACCCCGCATCGCCTCCCGCCCGCCGGGTCCCAGCGCGCCCGGAGCCGGAGCGGGAGGAGGAGGAGGAGGAGGATGAGGAGGAGGAAAGGAGCCCAGGCAGGGGATGGGAGCGCAGGTGAGAGATCCCAGGGTGGGGTGGAGCACAGGCTGAAAGCAGCCCAGCACTGAGTGGGACCCCGGAGTGTGGGTGCCTTTGTCCCCAGCCGAGGCTTCGCTGTCCCCCAGTGTGACCGTGTTCACAGGGGTCCCAGGATGAGGGAAGAGATGAGAATGTTGACTCTGTGTTTCAGAAGGCTTGATTTATTATTTTATTTTATATATTATATTAAAACTATACTAAAAGAATAGAAGAAAATGTTTCATCAGAAGGCTAGCTAAGAATAGAAAAAGAAAGAATTATAACAAAGGTTTGTGGTTCGGACAGTCTGAGCCAGCTCACTGTGATTGACCATTAATTAGAAACAACCACATGAGACCAATCACAGATGCACCTGTTGCATTCCACAGCAGCAGATAACCATTGTTTACATTTTTTCCCCCAGGCCTCTCAGCTTCTCAAGAGAAAAAAATCCTAAGGAAATGATTTTTCAGAAAATGTGTCTGTGACACCCCAGGGCAAGTGGAGCTGAGGGTGAGGAATCCTTTATTTCTCATCCTCAGGAGGATGGGAGTAGAGATGCCAGTGAGATGAACAGCCTTTCCCGTTTGCCTGGGACTGGAGCAGAGGAATGGCACCTCTGAACATGGGGCAGTGACCTCCTTGTGCTGTCCTTCCTTTCCCTGTCCCATATCGCCATGATATTTTCTGAAAAATCCCTTTGCCAGGACCCTGAAAAGCTGAGGCCTCAGAAACGAAATGTAAACAAGAATTATCTGCTGCTGTGGAATGCAACAGGTGCATCTTTAATTGGTTTCATGTGGTTTTTTTAATTAATGGCCAATCACAGTCAGCTGTCTCAGACTCTTGGCCCAGTCACAAGATTTTATTATCATTCCATTCTATTCCTTGCTAGCCTTCTGATGAAATTCTTTTTTCTATTCTCTTAGTATAGTTATAATATATAATTTTCTTTTAATATAATATACATCATAAAATAATAAATCAGTCTTCTGAAACATGGAGTCAAGATTCTCATCTCTTCCCTCATCCTGGGACCCCTGCAAACACCACCACAGTCCCAAACAAGCACAGTGTCACCTCTGAGGGAGAAGGCTGAACCAGTCCTGGACTGGGAGATTCCAAATCCTTCCAGCAATGAGCCTGGGGTATCTGGTATCTCCCTGGTGGTCAGGTTGGGAGATCCAGTGTCTCCCTGATGGTCAGCAGGAAACACAATTTGCTGCCAGCTCTATGCTTGCTCCTGACATCTCTGCAATCTGTCAGAAAATGCACTTTCAAATTGAAAGAGCAAGTGTGCTAAGGGGCCCCTAACCTGTGGAGTGGAGGAAAGGACAAGGGGAGAACTCTCCTTTTATTAATTAGATTTCAATTAAAGGCAGAAGTGTGCTGTTAATCCCAGACACTGAGGCACATATCCAAAGTGTGAAGGATCATTCTGATGCTGAGTTATTCAAGTCCAGCATTTCACAGGCAAATTTTTAAACCTGGGCTGCACAAACCTGGGTGGATGAAATGACTTTTGCCTCAGCCCAAGGAGCAGCACTCTGTCCCCAGGCTTTGACATGCTGTGGCAAATAGCATTTTCCCCTTTGCTTTGGGAAACTTTATGCTGCTCTTTGGCAGACAATAATCCATGTAGGCTTTTACTTCTTCCCGTGATATTTCCTTCACCTATGGGTCAATTTTAAAGGACAATTATTCTCTTCTCTTTCCATTTGGTTTCCTTAGGGCTCCCCTGGCAGCCTGCACCAGGTCCTCCTTGTCCCTGCAGCCTCACACCCTCTATGGCCCCAGGTTTGGGGCATGGCAGCTCCTGTCCCTCACTGCCCTTCCGTGGGAAGGACTGGCAGTGTGGGCACGAGTGTTTGCTCACACAAGCCAAGGGCTTTGTCTATTTTGGTGCTCTGGAGTGACTCAAAACCAGACAAAAGTGCAGCACTTCATCCACTGCTGCTGTCTCACAGTAGTGCTGCACATCCTCAGGATGGGGACTGTGTCACAGAACTGTGTGTGGAGGAGGAGGAGAAGGGACAAATCTGGCTCAAATGTCCTGAGAGGGGGGTTGGGGTTCATTTGCTTCCTCAAACCCATTCCAGGAATTGGCTTTGTCGGATCAGGAAGCAAAATTAAGACAGACTCCTACAAGTAGAGGACAAAGCTTTGTTTTGGTTCAGACCTGGAACGCTGTGCAGCATAATTGCAGGTAATTATTTCCCTGGCTGCTTTGCTCTGTGGCACAGACAATCCAGCAGTTATTAGTGCAGATAACAGCAGCATTAAAGCACCCCACTGCAGCAGCTCCTCCTGCCTGTGCCTGAGCTGCTCTGTGTCCATCCCCAGGCTGGGGCTGGGCTGGGGGAATGTGTGCCTGCCCAGTGCACTCACTGGGGGATTCTGTGTCAAAATTGTGAGGTTTGCTGTGATATCTGTTTAATATTCCCTGTACATACTCCTTCAGTAACTGTGATGTTCAGGATGTGACTGAGGCATGTATTTAAGAGGCTACCCAGCTTGACACTTGCAAAAATATTTTCTTCCAGGTTGACTTAAATGTAAATGTTTTGATGGCCAAAGACATTGATTTTTTTAACTAAAATTCCACGTTTTGTTCTTTTAGCACACATCAGCATTTCCTTCTCTGCTGGCATCACCTGGCACTGCCATCTATGAATACCTGCCACCACCCACTCTCTGAAACATCAGCAAAGAGAAATCTTCATTTTCCTGAGGTCCCCAAATGGGAATGGCCATGTCCCTGGGTGCTGGCAGGGCTGTTTTTGGAAAGGGGTGTTCGTGATGGTGTTCACAGGGGTTTTGGATAAGGGAAGAGAGGAGGATCTGACTCCATGTTTCAGAAGGCTTGATTTATTATTTTATGATATATACTACATTAAAACTATACTAAAAGAATAGGAGAAAGGATTTCATCAGAAGGCTAGCTAAGAATAGAAAAGGAAAGAATGGTAACAAAGGCTCTGTCTCGCACTCTCTGTCTGAGCCAGCTCACTGTGATTTGCCATTAATTAAAAACATCCAACATGGGCCAATCACAGATGCACCTGTTGCATTCCACAGCAGCAGATAATCAATGTTTACATTTTGTTCCTGAGGCCTCTCAGCTTCTCAGGAGGAAAAATCCTAAAGAAAGGATGGTGTCTGTGCAGCTCCATGGCCAGGTGAGCAGCACTGTGCCCAGGCTGGGTGCTCAGGCAGCTCCTCACTGCCTTCAGGATGTCCATGAAGTTTTCTTGCAGCTCATCCCTCTCACACAGCCTCACTGGGCAGCTCCCTTAGTCCTATGAACAGAAAAAACTCTGAGGTTTTGTATATTAAATAAACAGAGCTAAAAGAAAGTGATCCTCCTACCTAAATCTGTGAAAAACTTCTTTCTGTTCCCTTGGGCTTCATTGCTACAAATATTAAATCCATAAAACTTCTGCTGCTAGAGCTGGGGCACAGAGGTGGCAGTGTCCACGTGGTGCCAGTGAATGTGGAGAAGTGCAATTACAGAAACCACAAGTGATTTTGAAACCCTGGTGACAGGGTTTAGGCAATGGCCAAATTCTGAGTTGTGAGTGGTGGTGGGGAAGTGATTCTCACTCGTGCACTCTTGCAGCTCAGCAGGGAGCAGGCAGGAGGGTGCTGGTGGCTCTGCTGAGCAGCCTGAGGGCTGACAGGTGCCAGTGGAGATGGGGAATGGGCCAGTCTGACAGAAGCAGCAGGGATTGCTCAGTCAGAAAGACAAAGGAGAGAGAAGTTCTGTCATAATAACCTTCACTGTTTCAGAGTCACAGGCAATGAGTAAATTGCTTTGGAGTTTTCTGGGTTATTGCCCTCAGACATCAAGCAAAAAAGGCAGCTGTCAAGGAATTAAACAGATACAAAATTGATCTGGGTTTGTGTTTCATGAACACAAAAATATGGAAAAAAAAACCCAAAACAACAAACTCTGGTGGTTTTCTACTGGTTTCTGTGAACAGCCCTAGAGGGAGCAGCTCACAGACCTGGTGGCATCACACCCATGCCAGCAATGTGGAAGGGAACAGCTTTATGGAAAATGCTGAAGACTGAAGGAATGGAAAACAATTAAGAGGAAGGCAGTGGTGTGGATTTCTGTGGGTGAAACCATTCCAGGTTTGAAGATGAGAATATCTTCAGGCTCTTCTCTCAGGTACCAACACAGGGGACACATTTCCCTTGTGGCAGGGGGTACCTGATGGACCTGGAGGTGCCAGGGGCTCCAACCTCTCATTGGAACATGGAGCCTGGGAAGAGCTGTCCCAGGAAACGGATGCTTCCCCATGCTCATATGAGGACAGAGTTTGTTAATTCTGGGTTCAGGGAGCACAGGCAGCTCTGTGGGTCCTCTCAGGATCCTCTCTTCCCTGTCTCACTGGCAGTTTCCTCCTGGTTCTGGGTACCTTCCTCTCTGGTTTGAATAATCTCTTTTAAAGGGTTGTTGCTGTTCAATCTGTGATGCACTGTGTCTTACAAATGCCTTCAGGACACAAAGGAACTGATGATTTTTCTTCAGCTAATAACTGTAATTTGAGCTTTTAAAGAAAGTGAAGTGAGGCCATTTCACAAACAGGAAAATTATCCCTTCACCCTTCCCTTGCTTCCTTGCTGTGTTTGCAGCCTGAGACCTTAAGGAAAAAGCCTCTCACTGCCCCAGAGTTACCAAACAGATGAAAAGAGGTATTGCAAATGAGGGGCTTGGCCTGGGCCAGCCATTCACAAGCCTCTCATTTCTGAGTATGTCCCTACTAACATTTTGATAACTGCATCCTTCAAACTCTGCTTGCTCCAGGTAGTTCCTGGAAGGGCTGGGCAGCCTGAATAGTAAAAAAACCCAAAATAATAAACCTGCAGCAACATACACTGGACTGATTTCATAAGTCAATGAACCAAACCATTGGGCATTTATTCAGCTCTGCAGAGAATATCAGAATGGGAAAGGATGCTCTGTGCAGGTTTGAGTGTGTGTGGGACACAGTGTATTTTATACAGCCTGTGAAAACAAACATTGTCATCCCAGGGGATTCCTCACCCTGTGTCACCAGCAGTGCTGCTCTGGGCTGGCTGTGGGAGCCTGGAGGTGCCCAACATCCAGGGATGGCATCACCTGCACACCCCATGGCCCTGCAGGACCTGGGCATCAGCCACAGCAGCAGGGCAGGGCTCACCAATAAACCCTGCCACCTGCTCCAGTGTGCTCAATCCTCCAGGAAATCTGCCTGGATAAGCAAATGGAGAGAAGCAAGTGGAAGTGTTGGCTTTCAGGGCTGCACAAAGAAATGGAAGCACTGGCAGCTCCACTCTTTCTGGATCCTTGATGTCTGTAAGAGGAAATTGTGGTTTGGGCAGCCAAAGCTGAGCCTTCACCAGAACCAGCAAGGCTTGGAGGTGTGCTGTGGAAATGACACATCTTCTGATGTGCTTTTGGGGCAGTGTCTGTGACACATCCCACCTCAATCTCCCATCCCAGCAGGCAGGGGAGGATGTGCCTGCAGCCAGGACAGAGATTGGCAGCTCCCAGAACACTAATCTGGGTGGATGAATGCTGGAGGGGCATCCTGGGGGGATAACAGCCACAATAATGCTGAGGGGAGATAAAAGCTCTTCGTGTGATATTACAAAGGAATAAAAACTCTGGCAGAACAATTAGACTGTAATTATGGGTTATTTCATACTCTGTGACATCTGAATGTCAACACCATAACTCTGTAACAACAAGCACTTGGTACAGCACATTCTGCACACCTGATGAAGTACTTTCTTGCTTTTATTAATGTTCAGTAATATTTCCTTTTCTAAAATTTGGCGCACGGAAGTGTCTCTTCTCCTTTGCAATTACAGATAGGATAAACAAAATAAAAATGGGGTTTGCTTAAAAATCAGAAAATACTTCTGGAGAAAGGTTTTTGTTTATTTGCCTGTCTGCTGTGATAGATGCAGATTTGTGGCTATGAATGAGATATTTCCTAGAGTCTGTCTGAGCTGGATTATTTACACTTGCACCTCAGTATATTAAGGCCATTCATTCTTGCCTTACAGCCAGCCATAAAAAGAACTTAGCATTTATTTTACCTAATATACCTGAGGCTGAGGAAATAGAGTCAGTTCACCTCCATCCCTTCACTAAAACACACAACAAAATTCCAAGGGAATCAGGGGCCTCAGGGCCTTGAAAACAAAGGCAATGAGAGCCCTGATGAGCAGGAGTGAGGATGTGAGTGTGGAGGGGCTCTGAGGGATGAAAATCCCTCAGCAAATAACCAGACTTGTACATTGGTTCTACTTAATAAAAAATATGTGAATAAATTAACGTTTCCTGCTGGTTAATCTGCTCAGCATTTCTCTCTTGCACCATCAAGCAAACCTTGGCAAGGCAGCTCACCCCTCCAGTGGGCAATACAGCTTTAAAATGGCAATGTTTTCTGTGTTGTCACACCTTTATCTGGCTGAGGAACAATGCCTCTCAGGAGGGCAGACAATTTCCAGCAGCTCTGCCTCCTGCCAGTTCCCCTGTCTGGGGAAAACATTAAATACAGCCCAATTCAGCACCAGGGACAACATGGCTGATGTCAAAAAGATAAGTCTTCCTGAGGAAAAACTCCTTTTCAAGTTGTTCTTGTTGGAAGACAGCATGCTGCTGGGATGGTTTGCTGTCTGAAGGCTTCTCTCCTCCCAGCTGTTTGAACCCCAGCTCCAGATAATTTTAGGTATTTAGTGGAAATCTTTTTACTTTCACCCAAACCATAGAGCACAGGGCATTTTCTACAGAAACACCATGACAAAGCCCCGCAGCTGCTGTAGAGGCACAAAGATGCTTGGATTAATCATCAGAACAACAGGGCATTGAAAACCCTGGGGAGATGAATTCACCAGGGTTTTGTAAGATAGATGCTTAAAAAATATAATCCAAATATACTTGTTTCAAGTACCTCAGAAGATGAGAAAATTCAGTGCATCTGGCAGCAGCTACCGCTTCATTTCTGTCATTTAATCTCATTGAGGTGCATTATGTCAAATAATTACCTTAATGAAGACTTTAATGGAAGAAGGGAGGAAAATAATAGATATGCTTCGAAGAAATGAAGCTGTGAAGTTGTTTAGTTTTTAACCTGGCAGGGATTTATCTCTCCTTTGGTTCCTAAAGAGGTGTCCAATCTGCCTCTCTAGGAAAAATAACACATTTCAGATGCTGCCCAAGTGATGCATTTATTAATTTGGATACAATAACGTATTTTCTCTGCTTGAAACAGACCAACATTTAAAACCATGGAATCCAACCATTAACCCACTGCCAAGGGACCACTAATACATGTCCCCAATTCCACATCTTTGTGTCATTTCAATCCCTCCAGGGATGGTGACCCTACCACTGCTCTGGGCAGCCTGTGCCAATACTTGGTAAACCTTGAAGAATTTTTTTCCTAATATGAAATCTAAATCTCTCCTGGCACAACTTGAGGCCGTTTCCTCTCATCCTATCACTTCTTACTTGGGAAAAGAGATCAACACCCATTGACCTTTATTGACTGTTCTCATTCTCTTCTGAGGCCCAGCAGCTATTTTATTTCTATTTTATTTTGAACAGCCATTTTTAAGAGATTTTGTAAAGCTATCCTGTGCTGATTTCCACCACCCATGCCCAGTATGAGCCTCTTATGGTCATATTGATCTTGAATTTACTTCAGCAGGTTGGAATGACACTTTCTTTGGTGAATAAACTACTAAATCTATCTGGTGTACCCAGGTTTCTGTGCACAAAACCTGAAAGAAAAAGTCATTGAAAATTAAATTAATCAAGTCAAATGACTTTACCTGGAGGTATAACTTAAGAAAGAAAGGAAGTATGTACTTCTTCCAGCACAGATGTGGTAGAGAAGGTAAATGAGCTCCTCCCTGACCCCAACTCCCATCTATTTCTCAGTTAGCCTTGCCTAGTGCTGCGGATATGCAACAGCTCCCTTCAGACCTTCTTATAGATATTAAAATGGAAATGTAGCCCATTTTCCTCAAATTAATGCAAAAATGTGACATTTCAATTTTTCTTTTTTCTTTTTTAGGGTTGGGATTTTTTAAGGCTTTGTTGGTTTTTTTTTTAGTATTTTTTCCCAAGCTCCGAACACTTCCCGAACTCTGGAAAGCGAGACGCGCGATCCCGCGGCCGAAGCCCGTGCTGTGGTACCAGCCGTGCAGCCATGCCCCTGGCTTCCCCAGGCACCCTTGGCAGGGCTTTGCTCCCTGCCCTGCCTCCTGGCCAGTTTCCCGTAGAGGTGCAGCACTCTCTCGTCCTCGCGGCCCGGGAAGAAGGAGGCGGCGATGCCGCGGCACAGGCGGCGCGCGAAGGGCTCCAGCAGCGCGGAGCCGTAGAGGATGCAGAAGAGCAGCCCCACAACCAGCAGCACTGAGGGGCTGGGGGGCCCGGGGGGGCTGATCCTGCACTGGGCAGAGCTGAAGATCAGCTGGTGGTGGTAGGTCTTGTTGAAGTCCCTGAGCAGCAAGGCCTCAGGAGGACGCCAGAAAAGTTTGTATAGAAAGGGGACGATTCCCATTTCAGCCTGAAAAAAGGAGAGTTGAAATGTAAATCCATTTTGGTATGAAGAAACCATTTGGGGTATGAAGAAACCAAAATCGACTGGTTACTACAAAAACATCTGGGGGGGGGTGGAATCACTGTTACAGCACTAGAAGAAGGACGCTGAAGGGTGTGATTGTTGCTCTGAATTTTTAAGATTTTCCAAGCCTTCTGATGTTTACATTCTTGTAACAAACTTTCTCACACACTTTCTGTAAATAAGTTATTGTTTTACATTCTTTTATAGAAGAAAAGAAATTTGATAGACTGTTAGTTTGTCCAATGTCATTGGAGAAGTGGCACTTTCATTCTCCAATCCTATGTCACTTTTAGAAATCTATAAATGTTAGAGTCAAAAAATAAACTCCCCTTTTTTTTCCCACAGAAGTGTGTGTGTGTGTTGTGTTGTTTTGTGTCCTGTAGTGACATGTGATCACCCCAGGCTGAGTAACAGTGCAAAGTGCAGGCACTGAGCACTGGGCAGGCTGAGAGCCAGCCCTATGTGTCATCTTCATCCATTGGAACAGACATCATAACATATATGAGATTTATGGTGAAAGACACCATGCAGACCATGGCATTAGTGGCTAAATATCTGAATATTAGAGGCTTTTTCTAAGCCCTGTCTGTTTTCCTGTAAATCCATCATAAGCAGGTATCTGCAGTAAGGATCCTGGGCTGGGGAAGGAGGCAGGCTGTGTGGCAGAAGAGGAAAGTTCACACACCAGGCCAAAGAATATTGAGTTAGAAACTGGTAAGGTTTGTGGGAAGGATTGCAGAGGGCAAAGACAAAGCCAGCAAGCAGGGATTTCTACTGAAGAAACAGCCCATGCAATAGGATGAGGAGACATTCTCAGTGTTCATCAGCTGCCCCCTTCCTTTTGGACTTGCACCCCCTCTGCAATGGGGGGACAGTGTCCAAGGGACTCCCATTCCTCCACCTAGCTTAGGGAAGGAGCCTGGAGATGTCACAGACATCTTTTATGAAAAATCCTTTCTTAGGATTTTTCCTTCTGAGAAGCTGCAGTTTCGGCAACAAGATGTGAACAATGGTTTTCTGCTGCTGTGGAATGCATCAGGTTTTGTCTGATTGGGCCATCTTGAATGTTTACAATTAATGGCCAACCACAGACCAGATAGCTTGGACTCTCTGTCCGAGACACAGATCTTTGTTATTCATTCTATTCTATTCTATTCTTAGCTTAGCCTTCTGAGGAAACCTTTCCTTCTTTTTCTTTTTAGTATAGTTACAATGTAATATATATATATCATAAAATAATAAATCAAGCCTTCTGAACATGGAGTCAACATTCTCCCTTCACCTGAAAACCTCTGTCACCACTGTCACATGGAGACACAAGGACATCTGGCTGCCTGGTCTAGCAGTGCCTTTGCAGCATGAGGCCCTATTTGCTCCCCTCCAAGCTCCCAAGGGGCTGTAACTTGGAGAGCGACTGCTGCTATCTGATGCACTGGGAGGAGCAGCCGAGGTTGTGCCACTGCCTCCTTCCCCAAAGCCTGTTGCTCATCCTGCTTGCTGCTGGGAAGGGAAGTCAGGATTGTGTAAATAAGAGTACAAAGACTGCAATCCCCACCACCCCCTCCCTGAAGGGACACGGGGTCCCCACACAGGGCAGGACACCCCAGGACTCACCTTGTATTTGATGCTGAGAGTGACAGGCACCACAGAGAACTGCGC
Organism: Ammospiza caudacuta; assembly: GCF_027887145.1. Taxonomy (NCBI): domain Eukaryota; kingdom Metazoa; phylum Chordata; class Aves; order Passeriformes; family Passerellidae; genus Ammospiza; species Ammospiza caudacuta. The sequence continues at coordinate 11,215,087 of NC_080607.1, forward strand.
TGCCTTTCTCACCGCCGTGTCTGCCACGCTGAAGGCAAAGTGGTCCATGGCCACCAGCACCAGCATCAGCATCAGGGCCACGGTGACCAGCATGGCCTGCACGAGGCACAGCACCACCTCTTCCCTGGTCAGCTTCAAGCCTGTTGGTCTGATGAGTTTTTTTGATGAGCCCACCAGGAGATGAGCTGCTCTTCTGTCCATGGCTAAACGTTCCAGCTTCTTGGTGATGTAAAAATTGTCAAAGCGAACGTTGGTGAGATAATTTTTCAAATACCAGGTGGACTCAAAGCAGAGATAGAGCATGAGGAATCCAGCAGCCAGTCTGTTGGCTGCTCGTACTGAGTCTTTGACCAGTACCTCAACAGACAAGAACTCTCTGCTAATTTTCTCACCAGCAAGGTGCATTTTTTGGTAAATCAAGGAGCTGTTCTGCAACAATGAAAAGCGAACATGTCCATTCATAGGCTTATAAATGGGATGAGTGGCTTCTTGGACTGCATCTGCAAACTCCCAGGAAACTTTCTGTAGCAGAGTAGTTGAGTTCAGAAGGCTGTCAGAGGAGTTCTTGCAGATGCACTGAATGACCTGCAGTATGGTTTTCATGTTGCTTATGATGTTGGGCGTTATGTTCACCACTGCAATCATGATGCAGGTGGAGAAGAGAAGCTTCCGGCCCTGCTTGGTCCCTAAGGTGGGCATGATCATGGTGAAGACACAACGGGCAGGATGCACCAGAAAGAGAGTCAGGAGAAGCAGCAGGCTGAGGGAGATGGCCATGGCAACGGAGAGGTGCCAGGAGTACTCCAGGGAAGCAAACATCCAGTTGTAAAAGAGGCCTCCTATCACTGCTGTAATACAGGAGCACTGCAGGAACAAGGTCCATAGCTCTCTGCTGTCTGCTGGGACAGGTTTGGAGTAAATCCCCCACAGCTCTGCCATAGTTCTGTGCACCTTTGAGAACAGAAAGTCTTCACAGTAAACACGGGCTCTCATCCTGGAAAAACAAGTGCCTGTGTGTTAGCAGAGGAAATCCATAAACACTGATTAGAGGCTTTCTTGAGATGATAATTTATGGGGTTTTATACTGTCCTCCTCTGGGTGCCTCTGGTCTCACCCTTCTCTACTTCCCTGCTAACTTCCCCGAGTAGCTGGGGCTGAGATCTCCCCTGGAAGCAGCAGGACAGGGAAGTTCGAGGTGTTTATTGAAAAATAAATACTAATTACAATGCAACTGCTCCTCTATTAATGCAAGCACAGGAAAACATTGTGTTATTCTATAAAAACCATAATAGACTCATTCTGAGGGGTCACCTCATTGGCAGTGGTTGAGGCTTTAATGCTTATTTAGAGGATGTTGGAGGGAGAAAGAGGAGGCCACTGGCTTTGGTGGAAATTGTTAGACCAGCTCTGTATTTCAAAGGTTTAACATGGACAAGAGGCAGTTGAGTGGTGCTCTCCCTGCCTCTTAAGAGGAGGCCAAACACAAATCCACATGTTCAAGGGTGACAAACAAGAAAACAGTTTCACACTGAAGCTGCAGTGCTAGAGGAAGTCTCCAAGGACAAGAATTTGGCCACTACAGACTGGATGAAATGTCTCATAAAGCTATTCAAAAGTCAAATGGAAAGAAACATTTGGGAAAGAATATAATTTCTCAGGCCTCACATCTGGAGTGACTCTCCAGAAACCAGAAAACCTGGAGGGGAGAAGAGCCTGTCCTGAGGTTAAACCCAGCCAGGCAATCCCTGTCTCCCACTGCTGGACAGCAGCCTCAGCTATCCCTTGAGGGACAATTTTAGCTAGGAAAGGGGGTTTTCTGTGAAAAAGCCATACAATAGGTATTAAGACAGAGAGAAAGGGAGGGAATAAAGCTTTCTCTACATACCCAGTGGCAGTGAGGTGCCCCAGACTTGCCCAAGGACTCTCCATGTTCCAGGGCCTTGCTGCTCTGAGAGAGGATCCCGATGTGGCTGTGGGGAGAGGCAGGGTAGGAAACCAAGGCAGCACCAGAGAACCAGGACTCAAAACCCAGGATGTTTTAAGGCAATTCAGATCAGCAATCCCTGAAGTGTGCAAAACCTGGTGATGAAGCCTGGGGAATAACAGCACTACAGAACAGTGCCAGGATGCACAGCACTGCTCGGGCTTCACACTTTTTCTGGTCTCACCCTTATTGCAGAGAAGGCTTATTTTAATGACACATAGGTGAAAAAAAAAAGAGACAATGACACACAGGCTGACAAAGATGGAACAAGGATCCTGGAACCTAGGGTGTCATCATTCCATATGGGGAAATCAGATGACTACTCCTCCCACTGCCCACCAGCAAGCAGTGAGCAGGGCTGGCATCTCTCTCAGGGTGGAAGGGACCTTTTCCTCTTTCAGATATTCTATATCTATGCCCTATATGGGCACAAAAGGCACAGCAGGATCCAGCAACCCAGCTGGCAACTGCTCATCTGTTCTGACAGGCTGCTGCTCCCTGCTGAAACTGTGTGTGGGGTTCACAAACGGCTTCAAGGCTCATTTCAGTCCTAGCAGAGAAAGTTTTAATCTTGAACCTTTCTGAATTCCTGATAGCCAGCAAATCCACTGCAGAGAAACCCAGCCACAGTCAGGATCCCCAAACTGTTGAGAAGCTCCCAGATGTGCAGGCCAGTGTCGCAGACATCTTTTATAAAAAATTATTTCCTTAGGATTTTTCCTCCTGAGAAGCTGAGAGACCTCAGGAACAAAATGTAAACAATAATTATCTGCTGCTGTGGAATGCAACAGGTGCATCTGTGATTGGTCTCATGTGGTTGTTTGTAATTAATGGCCAATCACAGCCCAGCTGGCTCAGGCTCTCTGTCCGAGCCACAGACTTTTGTTATCATTCTTTCGATTTTTAGCTTAGCCAGTTTTCTGATGAAACTTTTTCTTCTATTCTTTTAGTATAGTTTTAATGTAATGTATGTCATAAAATAATAAATCAAGCCTTCTGAAACATGAAGTCAGATCTCCCTCTCTTCCCTCAACATAAGACCCCTGTGAACACTGTCACAGGCCAGGTTGTGCAGTCCCCAAGGGACCAACCTGCCAGGCCCCAGGATGTGCCCAGCAGAGCTCCAGCCATCAAACCTGCTCACCTGGAGATGAGGAAAAACCACAGTGTTTGCTCCTCATTTATGAGCTCAGGGGTCACAGGAGCCTCCCCTGCCCCTTGGCCAGACTCCCTCATGCTAAGCCACCATTTGTGGGCAGAGGTGACAGAGCTCCCCCAGCTGCCCCTGAGCCCATCCCCTGTGGGACCCGCTGTCCCAGCCAAGCCAGCCGGGAACCGCCGGGACCCGGGATGTTCTCATGCTCCCCTGGGTGGGAAAGGGCAAAGGGCTCAAGGTCAGCCCTGTCCCAGCCACCCCTGGGGACAAAGCACGTGGGGCTCTGCCCTCCAGAGAAAGGTGGGACAGCAGCACCGTGGCTGGATCCCACGGCAGCGGCAGGAATGGGAGGGCAGGGAATGAGGAGACAGCAGGCAGAGCAAACCTCTGCCCTTGTGCCCTCTCTGCTCCGCTCAACAGCTCCACTTTACAGCTGAGGGTTTCATTTTTCCTGTGTGGCTGGTGGAGCAAAGCTTTCCTCCTGGTGCCCTGGAGCACAGGGGCCAGATGAGAAACTCTGCCTGGCTCCAGCGGCAGAGGCACCAGCCAGGCGGGCAGGAAAGAAAGTGCTGTTTGTTTGGAGCATCCATAGCAATTGCTTGCTCAGGCCATGAATTAGGTCTTTAATTCAATGTGCACACTCGAAGGGACTAACCCCAAATGACCCATAGCTGGATCCTGCAAGGCTCATCAGCTTCTTCTACAACTAAACTCCTTTTTTGCTCTGCTTCAGAGTGAACTGGTATTAGCACCAGCCCCTGGGACCCCATCCAGGCTATGCAGGCAGCTTTCTGGGGCAGAAAAAGAAATACATTAAGCAATAGGCTATAAAGAACAAAACCCTCTCAAGTCCACAACGTTGTGGTGTTTTCTGAGCTTGCTACACCGTCTGGCAAAGGCACCTGAGGTCTGGGGAGACACTGAGCAGAAACTCTGGCAGCACCAAGAAGTGCTTGTTTGCATCTATACTTTGATTTTTTCCTCTGGCTCTACTCAAAATTGTTGTCTGCCAGCTGGACCTACAGCAAGGGCATAAACCTGGGGAAACTTTGATTTTATATACCATGAATGACTTGTATATGAGCTAGAAACCTAAATGCCTAACCTTGCCCAGAATACAATGAAGAAGCTTGTTTTGCCAAAAAAAAAACTCCAACAAAAAAACACAGCAGCAAAATCCCCAAGTACCAGCGTGTGTGTTCATGGGGATACCTGGGGTTGAAGGCTGGGAGTGGGAAAGGGGCAGGACTGGGACATGGAAAGGCAGGACCACGCATTGCAGCAAAGCAACTGTGACATCTTGTGGTCACACTCAGCCCAAGGACCCTGAGGCTGGGATCATTTTGGTTCTGCAAAAAACCACTCTGTGGCTGGAAGAGTTCTAAGATAAGGAGCAATGCTGTGTCCTCCTGGGATGCTCCAAGGTGCCTTTTCCCACCTTGTTTCATTTCCAGATGATATAAAAGGAATTTGCTTTCTTGACGAGCTCCAGTCTCTGTAGAGCCCAAGCTCTAAAATTTTATAATATCACTGATTTTGACCTTTTAGCACCAGGTTTAGGAGCCTGAGCCTCACATGCCTGTGAGCAGCTTGCTGGAATTGTGAGACAGCAGAGGATTCCTTTGGTGTCATTGCCAGGAAGCAGAGCCTGGATTTACCTGGATAAAGGATGAGCACTGAGCTTGTACCCACCAGGACAGAAGTTTTCAACTCAGTTCTGAGTGCAGACTGGCGTGGGCCTGTGCCAAGATATCTGCAGGTTCAATCTGTGGTGACAGTGTCACCTTGTCATGGTGACAGGGATGGGAGGGGTGCAATGCTGTACCCCAGGCAGAGGGTGGGGTAAAGGAACTATACAGCTGGAGAAAGAAGATGAACGAAGGGCTAAAATAGAATTATTTAAGTCTGAAGATAATTCTCCATGGCAGTATCATCTGTTGATCACATTATTCTGCCCATTTGAGAAATTAAGGGCGTAGGAAAGGTTAATTAATTAGGGGTGGTTCTTTGTTAAAATTACTTGCAAATGAGCAGCTTACAGTAACAGAGAGCCAGATCATGTCTTCTTAGGTAACTACTGTAGAAATATAGGAAAATCCCAGCACTATCCTTTATAAGGGATAAATGTGATAAGGGAAACAAAGCTGTCTGACCTGCAGTAGCTGAATTCCTTATCATGCTGGACTTCCATTTGTTTCACCACTCTTTCCCTGCCTCTCCTGAAATTCCAGCATTGCTGCTGAGTGCAAACTGATGAGCACAGCTTTGGAATCACTCCCTGCTGTAAGGACCCACAGAGCAGCTCCTCCATGTGAACAGTTTGTAAAGCAACTTGAATGCTTCTGGGATAAAAGACAACGATGAAATGCTTTCCTACTACAAATAAACCAAAATTATTTTCTTCTGAGTGTCTCAGGAGAACATATGGATGTTAGTCCAGGACTTGATGGGGAACATCAAAGGAGTAAAGCAGAGATATTCTGGATGTTGAATTTCAATGAGTGGCATTTCCTGTTAATTAAAATTCACAAGGAGGCTGCTAATGTGAATGGCTTTTGTGATGGTTGTTGGATTTTTACATTCCTAGAGAAATGGTGCATAGGCAAGCAAAGTTCCATTAAAATAACACAGTCAAAGTTATAGAAGGTTACTACAGCACTTGAAATACTCTTTCCTGGGAATTTTCATATCTCTACACATATCACAGACCCTTCAAGACTAATGGGGTTGACTTGCCATTAAAAGCTGCTTTTGGCAAAACAGTACTAGCAGCAGCAAATGGAATCAGAAATTATTCATGCAGGTCTGTTCACCTTTGAACCCCAGAAATACTAAATCTTAAAATCTCTGCTTAAAAAAAATAATTAAAACTCAAGCATGCCAGCCTAGTCTTACTCTCACGAGGCCTGGGTATAAAAGAACAGAATTAGGTAATGCTGTTGTCCACATGCCTTAAATCAGATCCTCTGGGGAGCCCTGGGAAACACAGGGGCTGCTGACAGAGCTGGCAAACAGGTCTTGGACTAAAGAGGTTTAGGATCCAGGTGCTTCTTACACCTTTCCCAGGTGTGCCAAGGCCTTGTTGTGGACCTTGGGTAAATCACTGGCCTCAGTTTCTCCCATTGGCACAGAGATCACAACCCTGCCCTGGCTGCATTTGTGAAATTCCTCCTGATCCCTGGATAGACAATGGCACAGGCATGCCAGCACACTGAAGGTGATTTTTGGAGACTACTACACAAACTCTGTGGTTTCAGCTCTGCTTTCAAGCCAAAGAAAACCATCCTGGATTCGATCACTGGGGATGCACCAAGTCAGAGCTGAGACCATGAGCAAAACTGATCCCAAAGGTGACCCCAGCACCTGAGAGGGAGCTGGAGTGGATGTTACCCTTTGGAACTGGGTGATCCCAAAGCCCTTGCTGCCTGTCCTGCAGGCAGCTCTGTGCCCGTGGCTGACAGCATCCCCTGCAGCAGCAGCAGCAGCAGGAGTGGCTCAGGGCAGTGGGACCACGGGGCTCCTTCCTGCAGGCACAGCCTGTTCCTGTTCCCTGTTTGTTCCCAGTTTGTTCCCTGTTCCCTGGCCTGGGACAGCAATCCCGTGCTGTTCACAGACAGCTGGCTGAGAAAGCAAACTGCAGGGAGCAACTTTCCCTTCCCATTCAGCCCATCTTTGCTAAGGCCTGATGAGGAGCATCCAAGCAGAACGACAGTGCCCAAACCCAGCACAGCCAAGCAGGGATTTGGGGTGCGCTCAAAGGCTCTTGAGCAGAGCAGCCCTGAGATGCTGGGCCAGGGATTTTCCCACTGCTCCGGTGTTTAACAGGACCGCACTGCCCTCCTGCTCCTCCTGGGGAGCCACTGCCCAAATCAGGGATGGAGCTGGAGCAGGGAGAGGCTCAGGCTTTGTTTTTCTCCCCTCGAACTACAGAGCAAACAGGACCATGTGATGTGCTAACCAATGTGCTTTATTTTAAGTTTTCCACAATCATTATTAAGGATTTTGTTTGAACATTGAGGATTTTTTTTTTAAACTTGATTGATCAAAGTTCCACATTCAATTGGTTTTGGCGATTTCAGTTCATCCCCCTCAAGTTCCCATCTGCCACATCACCCCAAGGGGACCCCCACAGGGTAATCCCTGCAGCAGCAGCTGGTGAACATCTCCCTGCCAGCCCTCCTGCCTGGCCCTGGGGGTTATCAGCAGCACAGGAGCAGGGGGATGCACTGGATCCCTACCCCGGGCCAGTTCATCTTGTCAGCTCCACCACTTTACATTGTCAGAGAAACCGGTCCCAGCACAGGTATCCAGTCACTCACCTTCCACAAAACAAGAATCAGATCCTTTATCATTCAATCATCTATTTCAATGACTGATTATTTAAGTTTAATATTTTATATTCTTACAGAAAATAAAATAAAAATAATTGGATAAAATGGTGATTAAAATCACAGTCAATTTGCAATGCTTTCATTGAAAGTACCCAAGCAATCTGATTTAAAAAGACGTTAAGAATCAAAGCCTAGTTTTAAAGAAATGTCAATAATATTCCAATGCAACTTGTCCACTGACCTGTGACTCAGCGGGTCATTTGTGAGTGAGTCAATCTCACAGCCTAAGACTGGCCACAGTTACCACAGTGAGACACCACTGATGTCCAAAGTTATGCCAGGAATTAATTTGGTCCCAAGCCCCCATCCGTGCACTCAGTGCAAAGAACCAGGCAGCAGTTGCTGCCCCAGGTTTTCAAACATTGAACATGTTTGGAAACAAACCGTGGCCTTCCAGTTTCCAAAGCATGGAGCAATGCACCAAGTCCTACCCACACATCTCCTGAGTCATCCCTTCACACACAAACCTGAGGAAATGCTCCTCATCCTCCATGAGAGAATTACTCATGAGATGGCAACAAGACCCCAGTCCTACACCCTGCCACAAGCACCCGGCCACCACCCTCTCCCCGGCCAGATTCTGATACACTCACTCACGTTGGGCTGCACATCAATAATCCAGTTGCCTCCACCCTGCTGCCAGGGCTGCTTTCCAAAACGAGGTAGGGTATCAGAAACTGGAGCAGCAAGGCTCATCAGCTCTCATGGGGGGACAGGCATCTATCTACCCAAAGATGCTCCATGCTTACAGGTTGTCCAGTTAACAACCATCTGTGGCAGAAGGACTCTGGGAGAGTCGGATTTGTACCTGCAAAAGGTGGGGAAAGATCTCCAGAGAAAATAACGAATGGATGTTGTGACACTGACCAGAATTTCTAGAAATAAAATTAAACCAGAAGGTCCCACACAGTGTGAGCGGCCACGTGGCTTTTCCTCCTGTGCAAACTCTGACGATTCCAGTGCCCCAGTCCTAAGTGAGTGAGTCCTTCCCCGGGGGTGGCTTTGTTCATATTTTATTTAGTGCACTTAAAGTGACATTTTCTACAGCTGTCACAAGTGAGGTGGCATTTTCTGCATGGATGTTGGCCCATGCAGGGAAGGTCCCCAGCTGGAAGATGCTCTTGGCCCATGTGTTCATAGCCAGGCTAAGAAGGAGAACTCCCATAAGATTCATGAGCAACCCAGTTCTGGCCTACAAAAGAAATACAAAGACAGCTGTTGAGTTTAGACTGGACATCTACAGCATGTGAAGCACGAAGCTATTTGAATGCAAACATTATAAAAATGGAAGGTTTAATTGCTGTTAATATTAGCAACATTTTAAGCAGGCTTAAAGCCACAAAGGCCATTCTGCAGCTGGTTACCAAGCTTTGATCCATCAAAAACATTAACATCTGTTTAGCCTCAGGAATGTGAGCAGGAACTGGGACTAAGCCTAATTTTACTCATAAGCTTTGTTTCACTGAGCTGGGGAAATTTTCCTGCATCCAGAGACCTATGAAAGTTGAGCTGTTGACACTAGAGAAACAGGACAAGGGGCTGGGGGACGCTGACCACACTCAAGACCACTTTTGTCACCATTTGGAGCCATGGTGGCTCCAAATTTCAACTTCATGCAAGCTCCTTCCATCCTGTGCCTTCAAACACTGTTGAGAACAGTATCAGACTTCTGTCTTCTCATTTTACTACATATTGAGTACTAACAATACAGAAACTAAACCTTCTTTAAACACACATGCTGATTGTTTTCATCATTTTATGTATCTAAAGGAACTTACCATATCCTTGACCATCAAATGTCCAGAGGAAAAGGCAATTGAGTTGGGAGGTGTTGAGACTGGCAACATGAATGCATAGGAGCATCCAATAGTTCCTGGTATCATTAAATAGAGGGGATTCACTTTCAGACGAATGGCCTGGAAAACCAGAAGGGAACAGAAATTGGACCTTGGGGGTTTGAGCTGCCAAGAGATGAACCAAAGGATGCAAATAGCCAGCTATGTAATAAATAATCACATCTCTCATAACAAAATCTGAAGGATTTTTTTCCTTCAGTGCCCACATTATGCTACAGAACTTGTTGCTCCCAAGGGTTTCAAAGAGCCTGAAGCCCAGGAGCAGGAAAATTCCCCAGTGCCTGTCCCAGCACAGACCCAAGGGGCAGGGCAAGGAGGGGGCAGAGCGGGAGCTGCTCTTGCCATGGGATGACCTTACCAGCTCTGCCAAGACAGGCAGGAAGATGATGATAGTGGCAGTGTTGCTGGCAAACTCTGTGAACAAGGCGATGACAATCGTGATGAGGATGACAGCCACGGGAGGTGGCACACCCTCCAGGGGATGCAGACGGCCTCCTATCCACACAGACAGGCCAGACTCCTGCAGGAGGGAGAGAGAAAACAGGAGTCATCCTCCTGCCTCCCTGCAGGGGAACTGGTCCTCTCCTAGAACTTGTCCTCAGGTGTCTCACAGCAAGGAGTTGTAGCCTCCTTAAATATTTCCTGTGCATTGTTGTCACTTGGAGTTGACAAATATGTCCTTTGAGTGTGATGACTCCATTGTTGCAAGTTTTCCAAAGCCGAATGGGAACACCAAGTGACCCCCTGATAAGCTCCAAGCCTGTTGGGCAGGATGGTGCCTCACCTCACAGCCCTTGGCCATGGCAAAGCCTCCTCCAAGCAGCAGGATGATGTTCCAGGGCACTGTCTCCTGGGCCTTCCTCCAAGTCAGCAAGGGCTGGGTCTCTGTGTTTGGTGCTGGACAAAGAGGAGAGGCCTGTGTCAAACATCCACCCAAAGAGGAGCATCAGTCATGGCCTGACTAAATGATAGCACAAGTCTGACAGCAGTGCTGAAGCTCACTGAGCATGAATTGCTTATCAAATACACACATGGAGTGTCTTGGGTTAGCCAACTAAATGAACATTTAACTTAGTATCAGATATTTTAATAAAATAGCATTCTAGCAATATAGTTTTCTTTGAGGCTTTCTTGATTTAATATTTAATATGGGGTTAATTTTCTCTCTGTGACAGACATAAACATTGCCTTCAACAGATGAGGGTCCACAGAAGGAGGAAATTTTCTGCCATTTGAATTAAAGATGTTATTAATTTTCCATTTTTCATTCAACAGCCAGTGAGTTTAACAGCAGAGAGCTCATCTCCCCTAAAAGCCATTTCTTAATATGTGATAAAGTGAGCTCTGTTGTATGGAAGGAGGCACTAATGGGACTGAAATTTTCTGTTGAAAAAGAGCACATATTTTATCCACAGGAGGCCTGATTAAACATCTTCCTGTGTATGGACAGCACAACAAATGTGCATAACTCAGAGCAGCTGCTACTTTGTTCCCACAGACCCCAGGCGATTCTCCATCATCCACAAAAGGCCTTCATCTACTTCTCCCCATTCAGATCATCTCTTATGAATTAAAATTTGTATTTCATTGCTCCTCAAGAGGAACGACCCAAGACTTCAAAACCTGCTGGAGAGTTTGAGCTTTAGGAATTCAAATTATTCCAGAAACAGAGGAAGAGCATCCATATCTGAGAATGGACAGCTAGCCCTCTCTCTGCCCTCTCAGAGGTCCATGCTCCCTTGAAGGAGCCTTTGGGAAGTCAGACACTAAACCTGTGTTCCACCATCAGATCTGCTGTGTAAATGAACACCATGGGTAAATGAACACCCATTTCAGGTGACTTCATCCCTGAAGTCACCCTAATGACCATGGCATTAACCCTGACATTAACATGAGCAGCTGATGATTCCTGCCATCAGCAGCAGGGCAGTGACTGCTGAGCCTCTGCTGGTACTTCAGATTTTTTTAAAAAAAGCCTTTCTAGGATGAAATGGCCCCTTGAAGCCACCCTGCTCCACCCTGCAGCTCCAAGGGGGGACAGCACTGCTCCTTGCCCCATGCCTGCCCTGCCAGGACACAGGCAGGCATACAGTCCCTGCCTGGAGGGTCTCCTACTCACCTTTCAAGTCAAACCACCACCTGAGGGAGGGTTTTTGTGAAGGGAAGAAGAACAGTATAATCACAATGGTGATTCCTGTAACTGCATCTGAGATAAACCTGTCCAAAAGCAGCAGAAACACTCGTAAGAAGCACAAGCCTGTAGAATTACAAAGTTTATGAGAACAGGGATTTACCAAAGAAGATTACAAGTTTCCATCAGGTTTGAACAATGCTTGTTGTTCAGAGTTGTTTTTTAATTCCCTGTCGAGCTAATTTTCTACCATGGGCTGTGAACCCCCCAGAAAAGCTGCCCTACAAAAGGAAAAACCAAGACCTAATCCCCTCCACAGTGATGTTTTGGTTTTCTGATTGCAGAGTTGTAAGGACAAGTTTCCTGAGCCTGTTGCAGGGAGGAAGAGAGCCCAAACCATCTTATTTACATGAGCTCTTTGCAAAATGCTCAAACTGTCAGGTGAAAGGGAGGATCCATCCAGTAAAAATAATAACTGATGAGGGAAAGGTCCATAATTACTTTGTTATATTAAGGAAACATTTATCAAACTAGGATTTTATGTGAAAAAAAGCCCCATCAAACTATGAAGATCTCTTCTTTTAAGAAATAACAACACCCTCTGTGAGCTCTAGCATCCCCTAACTTCTGCACCTATTCATCTTCACAAGGTATGGTTGTCACAGGGGACACAAACTTGGCAAACAGACAGGATAGCACTCAGAATCAGCTCATGCCATCTCTCTTCAGTCTTCAAACCACTGGTGAAATCAGTGGATTGCCTAAGGAACCCAGTATTTCACTGCAAATATCCTATAAACAGCATTCCCAACATTAAATCCTAGGGATGGCCTCAAGCAGACACATCACAACTTCCCAGCAGCTTCATGCACCTCCTCTAGGAGACAGAAAATGCAAATTTGGCTCTGCTACTTGATTTAATTTATTCCAGGAAATCTGAGCAATAGTGTTAAGCAACACAATCAGAAACTCAGGAATGTCAATGACCTGGAAATGTTACTGCAAAATGGCAGAGTGGAAGGAAAATAAAAAGTCTTACCCTGGTGCAAACAGGCTTGCCCAGCCTGGAATGAATTTGGGGTCCCTGGAGAACAGCATGATTGCAAACATGCAGAAGAAGAAGAAAATTGCCTGTTCTGCAAACCTGAAATGAAAAGAAATGAGGTTAAAATGCTGATGTGCTAAAGGGGCGGATCCAAGCTGGGACAAGTACCCAGCTCCTGCTGCAGCACCTTGGCTGAGAAGTGAGGCTGATTTTCTAAAACCAGCTACAGTGACACATTGGAACAGACTGTAAATCTATTTGCAAATACTGGTGTTTGCCAGCAATAGTGTCTCATTGGCAGACATTAAGGAGAGGCAAGATGGGGATCAGGAATGTCCCAGCAGGGGGATGCAAGGCAGACCCTCTGGGTGTGGAAGGGCCAAGCAGCTCCTCATGGTCACCCCTCTGACCATGTCCCTCCAGGACACCAGCCAGGCATGGTGGCACTGCAGCTCAAGCCACTCAAAAGGATGATTGAGATTCAAATCATACATGAGACTGCAGGAACAAATTCCTCCAAGGTCAAAATCTAAACACTGTCCCTTAGACACATGACAAACAGCAGGGTAAAAGGCAATAGCATTCACTAAGTATCTAGTGGAGTTAAGGTTTAACCAAGGTTTAAGATGATGCCTCAAAATTCTATTTAAAATCTCTCTGAGCACAGGCAAGGGCACACAAGCCCTTGGGAAGAGGCTGCTTGAGCTGATTTTTAGTTATGGGGTTGCTAATCAAATTGGTAGAGCTCAGCTTAATGGACTTTCCCACTCCTAGATCTCAAAGTGGGACTTTGATTCTTTCAGAGACATTTTGCAGGCTGCTTAATAATGTACTGCATGGAACAAATAAACCAATTGCTTTCATTTACAGCGCAGGCACAGAGAGCTGCCTTTGAAGAACCACTCCATGTTCCACACAACAGAAATAATTACAATGTTGATAGCATGACACAAACATCACTGGATATTCACAGCACTGCCCTGAGTATGAAAATATTATTTTACAGATGGGGAAACACAGACCATTTAAGGAAGAACCCTACAGTTTCAACAGCCTTCAGTAGTATTGGCTGCCCAGAATATCAGTGGATGGTTGGACATATGCAGGGTTGGATTTCAGCTTTTCCTGCTTTCCCCTTTTTCTTGGCATTTCTCAGAGTCTAAAACTCATGTTTCTTTCTGCTGGTGCCTTACTCCAAAAATATAATCCCCATCATTGCAGTTTGTACCAGCTTTTACTTTCCTCACTTGACTAGCATAGTTGAGGGAATTATTCAGAAAAATAATTTGTTCCATGGCATGGATCTGATTTCTTTCTGTATACTTTCCCTGAACTTTAAGATTTCTTTAAGTATACCCACAATCCATATGATTCATATCCATAATTTGATTCAGCAAATGCCTCCTGTGTGCACAAACCCTTGAAATCCAGCTTGTGTTGGTTGGCACCTAACTCACACAGAACTGGGTTTGTTCCTGGAGTAGAAAAATCATAAAGAGTAATTAAACAACCCAGCATGAATTCCCTCTATACCAGGAATGTTGTTCTTCAGAAGATTTGAGTGCAAGCTGCAATTTGCAATTATTCATGCTAGCAAAGGTGAGGGGGCTGGAGCATGCAAAAAGCAAAGTTCAGCAGGTTACAGACTTAGCAGAAATATAGGTATAATTTTCTTCAAAAAGCTCCATTCCCCACTCTTAAAACAGGATATTTCCAAACCCACTTCATTTCTTTCTCATTTCTATCCCAGCTTTACAACTCACTTTGTTGGACCCAGTTTCTGGTAGTCCTCCTTTATCACCTCCTTGGCTCGGGCTTCTGCATCCACTCTTATATTTGACTTTTTTGTTTTCCAGCCCCTGCCAAGAAACGCAATTATATTTTTACATGCATTTTTACAAGCCTCTGACCTAAGTGACACATAGACACATAGGAAATAATACATTTTCTATGCAGGACTCAGTGTCCTTTTCCAGCACCTGCTCTTCAAGGTTCAAAGAGCTGCACGTCTCTGGCAGCTCACTTTGTGTTATCTTCAGATTATGAAGACTAAAATTGAAAATCTCTGCTGACATAATGGTAATATAGCTTTATTTTATATATCCTTTGTCTCTGCATTCATACAAAGGAGTCCCTGCAGAGGTGAGGAAGTTTCCTCTCATTTATATTCTGAACTGTTTCCTCCAGCATGGGCTGTGATTGCCAAATGAAAGTCCCAACATTGCTGGATTTCCTTGTCTTCCTTCCAAGCAAGTTACCTACTTGGACAGAACGACTAGGAATAGGGTGACACAGAAAATTAATCTGTCCCTTCATTTTTCAAGTCACTTGTAATTTCCTGGGTGATCCCAGGATGCTGCTGGGGATCAACAAAAAATGTGAGGAATTTCTAAGTGGCCGGGAATGTTAATGTGCTCCTGGCTAAGCCTCTTAGCCTGGCTGCACGGACTGCTCACAGTTTGCTCCTTTGTAGCATGTGCATACAAATGATATATTCATATCTTGCACTTCATCTCCCATCACATCTCATGACACTGAACCTGGTTTCTAGCACTGTGACGTTGATTAAAACTGCAATCCCAAATTTCTGTGTCAGACACATCTGCCCATCCCCATGGTCCCTTGCCTGTCCTTAATTCATTTATTGTTTCAAAGAGTGGCTGGATGTTCTATAGAGATGAATGGTTGATCATGCAGAAGCTGCTGCATTTCAAGTTCCTGGCTCTTTAATTTCTTGGTTTTTGGGAGGTGGTATTAACAGCAGCCTCATCTCAGCTCCATTCCCCACAGCCCTCCACTCTTAAAACAGGACGTTTCCAAACCCACTTCATTTCTTTCTCATTTCTATCCCAGCTTTACAACTCTTTCTCATTTCTATCCCAGCTTTACAGCTCACTTTGTTGCACCCAGTTTCTGATAGTCCTCCTCTATCACCTCAGCCTTTTAATGCCTTTTGGATCCAAGCAAAGCCCAGGTGTCCCCCTGGGCTGCAGACACCCAGGACCTGCCCACAGAGAACTCCAGGCACCATCCCCAGGCAGTTACAGCCCAAGCAAGGTTCCTGTGGAGCCTTGGCCGTACTTGAGGAGCTTTGCAGTGTCCCCTCCACCACGGGGGAATTCTGGCATCCGTGCTGGCCCAGCTATCCCAATAGAGCTCGGGGGAAGAGCCAAAGCAAACACAGAGCATCACGTCCCTGAGCTCCACAGCAGCCCTGCCTCTCCCTGGCTTTGGCCTCTTCCCTCACCTGAGGCTGGGGATGTGCCATGTGCCATGTGCCATGCCCAGGGACGTGGGAACTCAGCCCTGCACAAGCCCTGGCACATGGTGAGAGCAGCTCAGCCCTCAGGATTGAGCTGGCCAAGCACCACACAGCAGCACCCAGAGCCTCATGAGAAACCCCACCAGCAAGTCAAGGACAAGCCTTTGGCATTTTCTGGATTAAAACTTTCCCATTGATCTTTTTTTCTCCCTATGTCTGAGACAATGTAAATATTTGGACACCTGTTCTTCTTTTTCTCCTCTCCCCACATCTGCATTTTAAAGTCAAAACAACAATTAAAGGCTTTTCTAAATATCACGAATTCTGTATGGTCCCTGGAGGAAGCAGGACTCTGTTACCATCACTTGTGAGAGTGTGGAGGGGGAAAAGGCTCCACATGAGCAGCAGAGCAGAGCTGCAATCGCTGTGGGCTGTGCACACTGAGGGGTTGCATGTGTCCAGCAAAGATTTACTGGAAAAACATGTTATTCTCAGTTACAGATTAACACCTTGTTGTAAAATTAAGCCCTGTTGTGAAGTAATCTGTTCTAAACCCAGGTTTTTGCCCCAAGAAGAAATCCTGTTTCTTTCATGGGCAACCAAGATTTTATCACAGTCTTCAAAGCTAAATCTGCTTTTCCTTCTGTCATTAAAAATCTGCCATTTACCCTCCATAGGCCAAGGTCAGGCAGTAAAACTACCTTTAAAAATTATGCATTTAACTGAATGAATATAATACATATTCTGTACATATATTTCAGTTGGATAAAGTATATGTAACTATGAGATATCTTTAAAACCTTCCTATTATATATCAGCTTTTTAAAATAGATGACTTGTTATGGGATGGGCCTGCTAGAGTTAGTTGTAAATTCCCCCACTTTCCAGGAGATGATCCTGGGTGATATCAGTAGATTTAGGATGAGAAGCATGATGAAAACACATTATAATGCTAATATAACCAGACTACATAGATGTATAGTGAATATCAACATACCTCAGGTTAATTCCTCCATACAGGATAGAGATCCATAGCCATCCCATGAGAAGAAAAATCAGCATTAAAGGAAATGCAAACATAAACCAAGAACCAAAGTTCACCACATCACATTCTGGAAAATAACTAAGCAAATGGGAAAAATCAAGTTAATGCAAGATGGGAAAGCAACCCTTCCATCCACGGGTAAACAAGCATCTGAAATCAGCAGTGCAATATCCCACAAACCTGCCCCTGTGCATTTAAAAACTATCCCTGTGAGTTATCTGGACATAAGGAAATGTGGGAGTGTTGTGTTGGAGCAACTCACAGGACACCCTGGCACCCCCATCTCACCCAGCCCAGCTGGGCAAGGAAAGTTCTGGAAATCTCCCTCCAGCTGGACAACGCCTTCATGCAAAGATCCTCCTGAACACCCAGGATTAAATCTGCTACAGAAACTGCTGGGCAGTCTGGACATGAACTGGGCAGGGATGCTGCAGTGCCCAGGACAGGCCATATGTACTCAGCAAAAGTAAGAAATACCTGCGGGCACCTGGGCTGGCAAAATCTCTGCTCCTGTGCACACAGGAGGAATATTTTATGACTAAGAAGTGGTGTGTTCATTATTTTTCTTTCTCCCATACAGCAGTAGCTGTAATTGCTCACAAAGCACTACATCAAAACAGTTACCAGGTTAATTATAGGTGTGGAGTCAAGTCCCATTAAATTCAATGGGATTAAAAGCATCAGTGGGGTGAAGCACACATGCTCCAGTCTGGCTGACAGCCTGCCTGCCTAGGCTGGAAACCTGCTCATTAAATCTAAGGCTGGTGCACTCCCTGCTTTCATTTCCCAAAACACTCTGGAAGGGCATGAATTTTCCAAACCAGCACTCAGCACAGAAAGGAATTTCCTGCAGGGATGAAGAACATGTCTGTGTCCTGCAGGACTCACAGGGATCCCCAGGACAGCCTCCCATACCTCTTCAGCTGTCCCAGAAGGATGAGGTTTGGTGCAGTTCCTGTCAGCGTTGCTGTGCCTCCAATGCTGGCTGCATATGGGATTGAGATGAGGAAACCTTTCCATATGTTTGTTTTGTATTCCTCCTCCTTCTTTAAGTCTGAGAGAGCATCACTGGAGAGCTCCTTCTCCTCCGCCAGATCTTTGCTTTAAAACAGTCCAAAAGAGAATCCGGTGAAAGCCCTGGTTTAAATACAGTGCAGCCACTTCAGAGCCTTGACAGAAGGAAAATTCCCAGCTTTTAGAAATCCAAGCTACCAGTGTGGTGGTCAAGGACACCTTAGCAGCTCAGTGCTGCAGAGGGGTCTGCTTGGTGAAGTGCCACTGGGACTGTCAGCCTTGCAGAGGACAGAGCACCCCCAGACCCATCCATAGGAGCTGAGGGTGCCTGTGCCTTGCTCAGCCCTCAGCAGCTTGTAACACTGAGCATAAAGTCCACAGAACTGCCAAAAGGAAAAAGAACTAAAATTTGATAGATTTGAGGGAAGAAACATCTTTTCCTGTGTTCCTGAAAAGATGTTTCCTCCCCATCCTTGTTATCAAAGCAGGACCATCACCAGTGTGTAAATCCTGGGGGGTTTTACATCATTGGCTTCACCCATTTGATGCTCCTGAGAAAACCAAGGCACAAATCTCCAGCAGGAGACACCTCTGGCTGTGATTTCACAGTGGCTGAAAAAATTCTCTGTAATGATTTGGACATGCAGAGGGAGGCTGGACACACAGAGCAGGGTTTTTATCATCAGTGACTGGGGTGTTTGGTATAATCAAAACATTGCAATGATTGAATTTCAAATTCCTAACACTTGGTCTAGCTCAGGGGATAGTTCTTTCTCAAGTCTAATACAAACTTTATAGTTAACTTACTCCTCAGTACTTGCCAGAAACTGCATCTCAGTAGGTACAGTGTAAAGTTTATTCTGCTGTAAAGATGCTGAAAAAGAAAGATGAGGACTTTAAAACAGTTCAAAGCATCTAGAAAATTCTCCTTGAACCAAACAGAGGGACAGAGGAAACAGCTACCATGTTAGAGGAGGGGCTGTGCAAATGAAGAGTGAGCTCACACCATGGGGATGGGGTCAGGAGCTCACACCTGGCAGGGAGAGGGAGCCCTCCTCCTCCTCCTGCCACTGCTCCAGCCCCACCACAGCACCCAGCTTCTCCTCCAACACCCAGGCACTTGGTCCCTTCACAGCTTCTGCCAAAGGCTGGCCTTTGGGATCTCCTAACACAGCCCAGACTTCGAGGGTATCCCTTACCAAGTCAAGGGTTTGGGGTGGGTTTTCTTGGGGGAGGATTAACTTTAATCATTCTTATGAAGGAACACTGTTGGGCTTTGTTGTATCTGTAAGGCAGGTTCCCCAAGGCACAGCAGGAGCACTGAGCTTCATTCCCATGGGGTGAGAATTTTACACCCTGCAGACATCTAGCGCAGTCACCATAATGCTGTAATTCCTTCTTTAATGACAAGAGTGAGGCACATTTGGGATTAGGTTTTGTACCAGCTCCTCCAAAAGCTGCCCTGACAGCAAGGACCATTCCAAGCCCATCATCCTCTCCACAAATGCCAGGCCCTGCAGGCTGAGCAGCCAGTCCCAGTACTATGGGAGCTGCACACCCCTTGACCACACTAACCCATGGGTGAACTCAGAAATCAAAAAATAGAAATGCAATACAATCATTCTCTGTTACCAGACCTGACATTAAGGCTCGTGGCATTTGTGGCCATGGCTTGGCCTCCTGAGGCTGGGAGATGTGCTACCACACCTCATTTTCCATGTTCCTCACAGGACTGCAGCACTTGTGAGTTTTATCCACCTTCAGCCCAGGTGGCCCTTCCCCACACCTGCTGGCTCTGCTGCCTTTCCTTGTCCTCTCTGCATGGTTTTGGGTGCAGAGGTTTGTGTGCTGCACTTCCCTGTGCTCTGCAGACAGCTGCATACAGAGCCCAACTCCTGCTACTGCCACCCAAACAATCCCCAAATTTCCCTGCACCCCTTCTTAGTCCCAAACCCCAATCCCCTTCCAATAATATGACCTAGATAGCAAAAGCATGGAGAGAAGGCAGTGGTCAAAGTCTCTGGACTCACTCACATGTGCACCAAGACACCGTGCTCATTCCAGCTCAGTGAACCAAGGATTTCTGCAATGTCATGTTTTACACATGGCTAATTTACTGAATTGGAGGTAATTGGCTTGGACACACACATGCTGAGCTTTCACCCCAACCTTGCCACGATGAAGGGATGTAATTAGAAGGATGAACATTAACCCATGGTTGACTGTTGGTCCCTCAATGGATTTAGCCCAAAGGCTCTTACACTTCTGTCCCACTGAAGCCCAGTCCTGGCTCTGCAAAAACATTTCATTCTACTTCAACATTTAAATTTTTTTTTCCCTGCTAAGCTCAGACTACCAGCCCATCTGAGGAGGACCATCTGTGAGTGATTTTTCAAGGAAGGATTGCAAAGGTAACCATGCAAAGGAAAGCCAGGCATACTGCTGAGATTTTCCTATGAAATTTATAAAAAAAAGGAATTGAAAGCTAATAAAGGTCCATAAGTTAGAAAAGGCCAAAGATAACAGAGTTTGGACCCAGCTGTGCACACCTCTCACAGAGCTGTATGAGGATTCTGTGGCCAGTTCACCAAAATATCTCATATACCTTAGAGGCAGAAATGCTTTTCCTAGATAATTTTTGCTTTAATTACATTTTTTACTGTTTCTAAAAGGTTGAAAAGACCCAAAAAGGACTATTTCCACTGACTGATAGAGGCAGCAGTGCTGTGGCCACACCCTGCCAGCACTGCCTGGGATTAGGCAATCAAACCAGGCAGCACTGTCCAAAAATGCACATTTGCCAATTACACCTTTAGAGACATAATTTCCAGGTCTGTGACTCAGTTACACCTCAAGCACTGAATGCAGTTCATCTTGAATTTACAGAATATTCTCTATAAAGAAAAAAAGAATGGAGATATTTTCTTGTGATTTTTGCATGGAGATGTTTAAGGTGCTCAGAGAAATGAAATATTGCCAATGAGGGGTTAGTGGGCAGAAGCAGAGAGAGGTCAGGTTCACAGGCACAGCAGCTTCCAAATTGTCACGCACCTGTTGCTGGAGATGTCAGCAGAACTGCTGGGCTCACCTCCAAAAGGAAAGTTCTAGAAGCTGAAAAATGTCTGTTGGATTTAAATTTATAACCCTGCTTTGATCCACCAGAACCAGCCGGGACTTCAGCCACCCAACCTCACTGCCTGCTCTCCTGCATCAGAGGCCAAGAGTGTGAAAATGACAGCTAAAACTGAGTGTAATGATTTGTTCAATGACACAAGAATGTAAATATTTGCTGATCTGTAACATGCTGCACACACGGCTGAGCATGGACATAAGTGACCAAAATCTTGAGATTCTCTCATCAGGAAAAAAGTGCCACCAACCGATCAGACATCACTTAATTTCAGGCACCATGTCTGTAAGTAGAGTCCTACACAAAACTGGCTTTCATACAATTGTTGAATTTTTTTGCTGTGAGTCAAATGCTTTGAAATTTTACATATTCTTTATTATATTTTAAATTGTTATTTTTAACCACCCAAATATTTTTTTTTGCCTCATGGACTCTACCACGGTGTTATGAAACCAAGTCAATTGGCAAACGGATTTTATCACCTGCCATTGGACAAGTTTTCTTGCACATACAGCTCCTTTCACAAATGAATCTTTTTTGGAGCACAGATCACAATTCAGATATATCATAAACATTCAATAAACTATGAAATTAGTACACCTTTTTCTCTTCTGCACATCTCCACTCCTAAGTGTAACATCAGATTCATCACTTTTGACTGACTTTAGGTTTAGGGCTTCCTTCAAGGAACTCAGCTTTGCTCAACCATTCAGAAAGATTACAGAAAAGGATGAGTCTACCTTGGGACACTAAAGTTCAAATAAAAAGTCTACATAAAAATGTGGATTTTGATGTACAAAATGTACATTTTACAGGTGATTCCTCCTTTGCTTGTATCATAAATAACTTTTGAAAGCCTTTATCTCAAAAAAAACCACACAAAAACCCACAAACATAATCACACCATCACATGCTATTTGGAAAGCATCACTTTATTCATTCTTCTACCTGCATTCCCCTCCTTTGCCTTTTCTGGTTTGTCTTACCACTGCAAGTGTGAGTCAAGGATGTTAATTCTGTGCTTAAAAGTGTCTAGGACAAGGTGAGGAATCTTCCTTTTATGTGTTCCCAAACTCTACTGTACTTACAGCCACAACTACACAGTCAGATTCAGAGGCTGGGGACAAAATGTTCAAAGCAGACTGACAAAACACAGAACAGGAAATTATAGAAAGGAAATCAGTGAGGTTGATTTTAATAGATGCGAATAGTCAAAAATTCATAAAGCAAACATGATAAAGCAACCTGGAGTGCAAATATCTCATAATTGCTAAACATCAGTGATGAATGATTAACTATATCTTTATTAGATGTGCACGTTTGACTTTTCTTCTGGGGACTCCTTTATCTGCCTTAGGACTCAGCAGGAACTAAGAAGCCATTGCTTTTAAATCACAGATGAATTACTAATTAGTGCAAGAAGAAGCAGAAGAAGCAGCAGAAGAAGAAGCTGTGACTGCTGTTCCAGCTATCAGCAATAGCTGCAAAGGGGATGTCAGGATGTCATTTCTGGATTGCTGTTTCTCATCACTGTCTGCCAGAAGCCCAAAGTTCTGGTGAATGGCTTGTGAAGAAAGGGCTGCAGAAAGGCCTTACCTGGCCACATACCCCTGACCTATCCTCAACCTGCTCAGCAACAACACCAAACAGCAACACGGAGATGGGAAATATCACAAAGCACTTTATGGACAGATATTTAACCTGCCAGCCTTCCCCCGAGTCTTTGCTTTCTCCTCCAGCTCAGGCTCCAGTTCCATGTGTGATCAAGCAGGAAAACAACAGAACACAGCTGTCCCAAGTGCACAACCAACAGCTCTGCGTGCCACAGGGAGGGACCCCACTCATCACCTGCCCTATCTACAGCCCTCCCTGGCTCCAGCCATCCCCACAGCACCCCTACAAACCCACCACCACTGTGCCACAGAGCTGGACTTTAACCTATGCCAGCAGCAGGTTTATGGAGCAGGTTGGCTGGGCATCACCTCTTTGGTTTTCCAGGCCACTCATAAGCACTGCATGGCATGAGGAAAGGGCAGATAAAAGGGAGTTGTCTGCCAATATTCTTCCACCATGGGAATAAAGTGTGCAGTAAAGTGGGACCAGCCTTAGATTGAGCTGCAAGCTAATGAACATGGTATTTGTGCCAGTGAAGTCAATAAAATGGGGCAGATTTAAGGGCAGCAGGGCAGACCTCAGCTGGCTTATACTACTGCCCTGTCTCAATTACCTTGGTTTTCTTCATTTTCCCTGTTCATATCCTTAGATGTGTCTTTCTCCCCAAAGAGGCTTTTTAAAATTGCATTTGCAATTGGAAGCATCATAGCAGTGGAGGCAGTGTTACTTAACCACATGGACAGGAAAGACGTTGTCAACATCATCCCTAAGATTAGTCTGAAAGAGAAAAAAAAGGAAAAGCTGAATTTCTTAAGTTTGGCAAGTTCTCTGACACATTGGGAGGAAAAGCTCATGTGCAGAGATAACAAAACCAATACCAAAAAGGATTTCTGTGACTCTCCTGAAACTGGATGGAGCACAAGCATGGGGCTGAACCAAATGATGTGCTGCACTGGCCCTGGGGCAAACAGCTGAACAAATGGAGAAAAGGGGGTGTGGACAACCCCCAATATAGCAGCAGCACAGCAGAGCCTCTTCCCAAGCCCCTGCAGCTCACATCCCCCAGGCAGAGCCCCATAGTCACCTGGCTGGCTGGACTCCCACCAGCATGAGCACCCGGAGGGCAATCCTGCGGTGTAAATTCCACTCCTCGATGGCTGAGGCCATGATTAAACCACTGAGGAACAGGAAATTAGTGTCTAAAAAGTATTGTGGGCAAACTTTGTTAGATGGGAGGATCCCCAGGAAGGGAAAGAGGACGATGGGCAGCAGGGCTGTCACAGCCAAGGGCAGGGCCTCGGTGCACCAGTACAGGGCCATCAGCAGGATCACATAGAGGCATCTTCCTTCCTGCAAAAGGAGGAGAGGAAAAGTGAGATGAGACATCTTGTCACTTGGAAACACTTAGAGAAGCAAAATATTCCAGTTACTCTCTTAAGGATACAGTACTTCTCCCAAATAATTTCCATCAAGTACAACATCTTCCCCCCTACATTGTGTAAGGCGCTCAGGACTGATCCGAGACCACAGCAAAACCAAAATCCTCCTTGATTGCCTGATCTTCCCATGTGCTTGCAGGCATCAACCAAGGAATCTCTGGAGACCAGGAACTGCCCCACAGTACTGAATTAGGGCTGGCATTGCTGCTGACATGCTCAGGTGTGTGACCCATTTAATGTTTGTGCTTTCCCTCCAACTTCCGCAGACCGTGCTCTGCACAGCTATGCAAAAACAGCCTTGAGAGATGTATGCCCCCCACATTTGCAATAGGCAGCACTCAGGGAGGTTTCTTTTCTTGGATCAGAGTCTCCTAAGAGATTTATGAGAACCCATTCCATGGGAAGGGATCCCAGTCCCTACGGAAATCAGTAAATCAAGCACCCCGGTGTCACAGCACTTCCTGCAGGCATCACCCTGGCCTTGGCCAAGGCTGGCAGAAACCCATGGCCCCCAGGCCACAGTGTGAATTCACCCATCCACCCAGGAGGCACAAACTAGACCAAAGCCATTTGTCACCACAGTCACAGCCAAAACAATGAGCAAAGGGAGGAAGTCAGGAGAGCAGCCCCGAGCCCAGGATGGGAGAGCCCAGGGCAGAGCTGAGCTGGGTCACAGCAGGCCTCAACAGGGACATTGTCAGCAAGCACAGGCAGAGTGCCACAGCACTATAAATAACTGCTGAGCATCACTTGGAAGCCACAGAGCTATTTATTTTATCACTTTTCCAGCTTGTTGTGCAGGTTGAATTGCTACTCAAAGGCACCTCTGTGCCTCTGCTGGGACCTTCCTCCCCTGGACCAAGTCCGGGCCTCTGAGGAGGAGATGATGGCTCTGCTCCCTGTGGGAACTCCATTTTGGGGATTATGTGGTCCCAGCCCCATCATTTGAGGGTTCAGCCAGGCACCAGAGCAGGTACAGCACAGCCAACACCTGCCTGTTCACCTACGAACAATTTGCTGCAGGCCTGGGCTGAAGGAGGTCAAAACCAACATAGATTTATGTTCACCACATTGCAAGTGAGGGTTTGAAAGGTGGACAAAATGACAGATTTCCTGATTTTGTTTTAGCAGCCAGGCTTTGCATTGACAAGGGGTCCTGCTAGCAAGGCCCCAGTGAATGTGGAAGCATAAGCGCAGCAGAACTGAGTGTAACTGATTTTTTTTTTATACATTAATTGTAGCAGTGTCAGCGCCTCATATGAAGTGCCCAAGATCTGGATTTCAAGATCACTTTCAGACCTAATTTTAGATGCCAGTAAAATGACACATGAGAGTGTGTGAAGCAAAACCCTCAGGCTCAGCCCAGCCCTGGCAGCTCTCATGGGCTCCCTGCTCCTCACTTCCCCCAAACCAGAAGGACCAGAGCAGCAAACCTGGCAGTGCTAAACTTTACAAAAATAAAGAATCATGTTTTCAAGTGTTTGCCACTAGATTAGTGATTTAATTCCTGTGCCAACTGATAATTCCTCTTTACTATGGTTCTTTTTATATGCCAAATAAATAGCTTTGCTCTCATTAAGCTCTCTTCCATTTGATTTCCAAAGGCCATATGGATAATTTTTTTTCTCCCACTGGCAAAATATTCTTCAGTTTCCTGCAAGGAAAGTTGCACCAAAGTCAGCTTCAAAATAAAGACACTTTAGCTCTTACTGGAGTAGAGCAACTGAAAATATTTAACAATGATACAAGAGCATATCAGTGAAGGCTTTAATTGACTTTACAAAATAGATGATGTACAATTTAGAAAACTAATTATAAGTAATGGATATTTATTCTCCAGTGTATGGAAAATGTTCTGGAAAACACTGCAATGAGACACAGCATCAATCTAATAACTCCTCTTCACTGCAAGATCAAAAGCCAAGGGGTAAAAATGAAACAGGGCAGAAGGAACTGCTGTGTGAAAGGCTTCCCTGAATTTTTGAAATCTATATGGATCAACAGGAAACCACTTGAAAAAAGCAGTAGCACTGTTTATCCAATTTATTCTACCCTAAAAGAGGACAAAAAGCAGCTATATTGGTTTTTGAGATAGGACCAGCATTGAAGAAAAAAGGAACGAGACCAATCAATCCACAATAACTTCAATTTCAACCAAGCGTTCCCCAGAATGAAAAAAAAAAAAAAAGTCATCAATAAAATTGAATCAAACTCTATATGAAATGGAAAGCTTTTTGATTTCAAGATATTTTGCAAATGTTAATTAATTGATGTCCCCAGTGTTTGGTATGTTTGGTTGGTACACAAGCAATAAATGCTAACAAATGTCAGGAGAATGGTCCTGGACAGGCTGGGCTGAACTCGCTGCTCTGTGTGGCACCATCTCCTCCACATGATCTTCATCCTTCCATCTCTTGGCTGCAGCCTTGTCAGGAGTCCTTCTACTTTTTGTATCTCCCTGCACCTTTGTATTTACATTTTTCAACAGAATTCTATCAAAGTTCATGGTGGCACATATGAACTGTAAAATGGATCTTGTGATCAGGTTAATTTTACAGCCATTTAATGATTTCCAGGAAAGCACTTGTGGCTCTGGACTGCAGCA
This sequence comes from Ammospiza caudacuta, assembly GCF_027887145.1. Lineage (NCBI taxonomy): Eukaryota > Metazoa > Chordata > Aves > Passeriformes > Passerellidae > Ammospiza > Ammospiza caudacuta. The sequence continues at coordinate 11,241,759 of NC_080607.1, forward strand.
GCTCCTCTTCCTGTTGCTCAAGAGCCTTGGGATCGACCTCTGCCCCTCCAGACACAGATGCTGTCTTTGCCACACTCCAGCACTGGGGATTTTCCACCCTGGGGACCTGCTGGGCTGTGGCAGAGGAAGCCAAGGCACGAGGCTGTGTCCTGCAGTCTCAGGGCAGGGCAGATGAGGTGCCCCAGGGAAAGGAGGCTCTGGCAGAGAATGTGGGTCAGGGGAGGCGAGCTGGCTCACCCAGGCACAGCCTGAGAGGGACACCAGGACCTGCAGCTGGACCTTGTTCCCCACCAGAACCAGTGCCCACAGCTACCCCATGAGGTAGATTCAGTGCTCAAAGCAGCCCTGCCTTGGCACGGCCAAATTCTGGGTTTTCTCCATCACCCCCTGAATGCTGCATGGTCATCACAGCCCCATCAGCCACACAGGCTCCCCCCAACCTCTAACCAGGTAAAAGAGGGGCAGACAGGGCTCCTGCAGGACCTTGATAGCAGCACCAAGAGAGATTTTGGCTGAATTGGAGCTTATCAAGCCCTTTAATCCCTCTGCTATCACAAAGAAACATCCTACCTGTGAAATGCAGAACAACCTGGAGCAGAAAACAAGCACTGAGAGCTCTCATGGCACAGCTGTCACTGTGCCACCAGCCCCACTGTGCCGAGGGCCTGTTCTCCAGCAGGATGGAGCTGGGAATCTGATTTCCACTAACCCAGCTCCTGCAAGCATTATGTAATCTGGACTCAGCCCAAGCCCTGTTTACCAGCCTCCCTGCCAGTGCAGTCCTTTTGCTCCTGCTGGCTATTTGCAGAGTGGCTAGAAAGGGGCCAGTAACACAGGCCACAAAGCTGCAAGAGCTTCAGGGAATCCATTTTCCTCTGCTAAAATGACATAAAGCTTAAACACTTTTATTTGAACTTCCTGAGGTATTTTGTAGTTGGCAAAAAAAAAAAAAAAAAAAAGTCTGTTTTAAAATGAAACAGCTGAAGCTCAGATAAAGTGGGCAAATTGAGTGTATGTCAAAAAGTCACCAACTCATCAAACAGCAGCCTGGTAGACTCTTCACTTCTCTTGTCAACTTTCACACATCCCATGCACACAAATACCACATTTACCATCTTGGCTGTGGGTAGCCAGTCCTGTGGCTGTGTTGAGGTAATTACATATTATGATCTCCTACCTTTTTTTTTTTTATTTTAAATACTTCCCAAGGGAGGCTACACATCAGCCTGGCATGTGGTCAGCATCCCTGGTGATCTCCATCTGTACTGAGGCTTGTAGAGCCACACCCACTTTATTGGTACACAACAAACTCTTCAGACTCTTGAAAAATTATTTTGTGGAAGTTGTCTGAACTTATAGATTTTAAAGTAGCCAGGGTTAGATGTATGAAATTTTAAATTTTCATTTAGTTACTGTCACAGTAAAAAAATTATCAGTCAGTTTCTTATGCTGTAGGATTGCACTATCAGAACTTTGCTCAGTATAGAACAAAAATGCTTCATTGAATATGGCTTTTTCTGCACTGTCCATCTGGCAAAAGATTATAACATTTGTGTTCATCACTCTCAACACCCTGCCCAGGGATTTCTTCCATATCTCTTTTCATAAAACCACAGAAACAATTAGTTTGGAAAAGACCTTGACAATCATTGAGTCAACCATTGCAGACACAGGCAGGAATCAGGCAGACAGTTGTGTTTTCCAATTAATATTAACTCCTGTCAATAAAGACTAAAGACTTCCATTTTCCCCAACCCAAGTATTGCTGCTTTCACACCTTCCCAGTGCCAGCTTGCTCTTTGCCAGGCTGACCCTCTCTCTGGGCTGAAGCTCACAGAGGATGTGGTAAAATGGAGTCACTGTACCTTCAGTTATCCCCCTCTTTCCCCACTGAAGTTCTTGCTCTCATCTTTTAACTGACCATTGCTTCTAGTTCTGTGAAACTGGCTTTCCCAAATCACCACAAACACTGCAGAGATGGACTTTGTGTATGAAATGCAAAACCAGGCTACAATCACTTATTTCTCCTGCCAGGCTGCTCTCTGGACTGTTCCCTGCCTGTCCATGCTCCTGCTCTGCTCTCCAGCCAGGATCCAGCTCCTCCAGCATGCAGGACAACCCACTCCCATCCCCTTTGTCTACATTTGCATCCCCCCTCTGCCCACAAAGACACCCTTCATGCTCTCTGCTCTCCAGTGTGAGCAGTGTCACTTTTCTTCTGCAAGATCCTAAAGTCTCCTTGCGCTAACCAGGAGGACCCATCACCATCATCCAAGTTCATTTTAAATTGCTCCATGGCCACTGAGGAAGTCAAGTAAGTTTTCTGAAGGCACTGGGCCCTATTTGCCTGCCCAGAGCTCCTTTTAGCAGATTTGGCTGCCTCAGCTGTTACCAAGCCAAGAGGCTGTAGACATTGAGTTCATTAGAAGCTGTTGGAACAAGCTCTTTGCACAGCTCATTAAAAGTGCCCCCATGCCCTTCCAGCAGAACAGTTCCTCCAGCCCCTCCTGCCCTGCCCCAGCTCTTTGCAATCATTCACAGCCCTCCGAGCAGGGGGGTCACAGGCACTTCCACTCACGGGACAAATATTCAGCCATTTCAGCAGTGACCAGAACAGGAGGTGACACACAGAGCCCTGAGCAGACAACTGGCTCCACATAGAGCATTTCCTTCTGCTGCCTGATGTGGTGGACACAAAGCACTGTTCCACAGCTTGGGCAGCACACCCTGAGGTCTCAGCAAACACACCCACAAAGCAGAAATTTCATTTCTCTATTTAGCAGAAAGGAGGCTGAAGACAAAACCATTTACATCAGCCTCCCTCTACACAACCACCACCTACAGAGGCCATCAATTAAAAACAAGGCAATTAACATAACAGCAGCAGGGACAGCCCTGTCACCATCCCTCTGTGAAGGGACTCACATAAGGATCTGGAGAAAAACCATTGCAGAGTGACAGCTGGCAAGAGCTCTAATCACAGTTTGAAGATATGGATGCTGGAGTCCATCACCAGTGAGCAAGAGCAGACCTGATGGATGATTTGTCTCTTTTGTGTTTCCAGAGGGATGTCACTTAAGTGTAGGGAAAACCCACTGCACCCACATCACAGGGTATCACTCAGAAAGGACACACTAACCCAAGGAGCCACAGCCTGGTGTGTTCTATCAGCTTTAAGGAATGAGGTCTTGGTCTCCAGATCCAAGTGAAGTGCTGCCCTTGAAACCAAAGCTGAAGTGGCTTTTTATGGTAAAATCCTTTGGGTGACTAAAATTGCAGAGCATCTCAGCAGGGAGTAAATGGCGACACGATGTGAGAACAAATTTTTAACATCGACAGAGAGGAAATTACTGCAGAGGTGCCTGTAAGACACCTTCTCACAAGGGAATGCTCATCCTGAGACCAGCAGAGGCTGAGCCTCACTGCTTCTCCTCTCCTACCAGTTCCTCTTGCACCCTGCCAGGCAGCATTCCACCATCCCAGCAGGAGCACAGGGCTCTCTCCAGCTTGTCCAACAGCCCCGTGTTCCAGATACACAGGACTCGGCAGCATCCCGGCTGTTCCAGTGACTGCACATCAGCAGCACTCCTCCTGCCCCAGCCTGCTGTCCCTGCGTGCCCTCCCTGCCTGGGACAGGCTCCCAGTGACTCCAGCACAGCCCAGTCAGTCGAGTTCTCGCTGGCCACCTGCAGCAGCTCTCACGAGCTGCCTGCCCAGGAGAGGCCAGGCTGTCCTGCAGTCCCGTGGCAGGACAGACAGACGCCTGACCAGGCGGTGCAGCGAGGGCACGCAGCCTTTGCCATCACGTGCCAGGACAACTTCCACACTCTGCCACCCCTGATCGCCTGCCTGCTGACCCTGCTCCTGCCCCTTGCTGCTCTCACAGTGTGGTTAAAAGCATAACCTGCTCCTTCCCCTCCCACAGCCCCTCGCGGCTCGGGCTGCGGACAGGGGGTCAGGCGAGCTCCGGACGTCAGAACTTAATCCCCTGTTGATGCAACAGCAAGTTTCTTTTCTTGCTGAACAAGTGAGAGAGTTTAGTGTTGAAACCCTGGATGAATCATTGACCCCTGAACATGAACAGATACAACTGTGTACAGGAGTTAGCAGCTACAGGTTCCCCCCATGCCAACTCTGGGGAGAACTTGGGGAAGCTGCAGTTTGGACTTGCTTGAAATACTCCCTCATGTGAGCATCCGGTTTTTGACAGGCATCAGCCAGTGGCACTGCTACCATCTGTGATGATTTAAAATCCATGGAGAATGAAGAAAAGACCCCCAAGTTGAGCAGCAAGCTCTGCCAGGGTCTCCTTCCATCACCACAGTTGTATCCCTGCTTTGCTGCCTGTTCAGCTGCAAACATTTCCACTTTCTCAACACCGTTTTTTGTTCGGCGTTGATCAGACCACCCTATCCATGAGGTCCTCCATGGACTGCACCCTAGAGTGGGCTACCAGCTCACTCTGGGAGCTAAGTAGGAGTGAGCAGCACCATTACACCACAGAGATATTTTTTAGTTCTCTACACATACAGAAATCCCTTTCCTGAACATCCAAATCCTTGTACAGCCTGTGGGACACTACACACTTCAACAGGCACACAGAGCACCTAGATCAAGGCCCTTTCCACAGCACTGGGTTCATCTGTGATTTCTTCTCACTATTAACCACTGCACAAAACCAGACATGAGCTTGCACTTAGCATACAGTGCATCTCCTCCCTCTCTAATCCTATCTCACAATTTTACCAAGTGCCAAAGTCAAACAAGATGCTATTAAATACACTTGAAGTCATTTGTTCACTTATTGAAAATTAATGCAGAAATGTAACTCTTCAGTTATGAATCTGCAAGGGAATTTAGTACCTGCTGTGCAATGTGTTTTCTGTTCCTTGAGGCAGACATTTAACACAGCTCCATTCATAACTCAGCCAACGATATAAAACAGAGGAAAAAAGTGACATTCAATCCAAAGAAATGTCTCTTTTAATATATGGTGTCATTAAATAAAGCAATGGTCAATCTATATTATTTTTAAATTTAACAGGTGTATTTTGTATCTCAAAGGAGAAGGTTTCATCTGACAAGCACTGAACAGGCAGAACTTAGTGCCAGCTTTGTGTCGTTACAGCTCCTAAACTATTCTATGTTCACTACATACTGATCATTACTTATTTTAGGTCATTCTCAAATGGATCTGAGTCAGAACATGAGGGTGAAATCTGGCTCATGCTGAAGTCAATGGTGCAAAAAAAGTCCACAGGGCAGTGAAGACATCCACAGTGTCTTCACTGCCCTCTGGACTTCCACCCAAGGCTCAGAGGTTCCTGGTGCACAAGAGCCGTGCAAAAAAATCCTCCAGCCCCCAAAGCCTTGCCGCAGATTGCTTTATGTGCAGCTCATCACATGCTAAAGCACAAACCTTCAGAGGAGACCAGTTTCCACCTTTACAAAACACCACTTATCTTACTCGCAAAGCCTTTTCAGATACAGCACCAAAGTCCCCCTGAGTGTCACCCACAGCGGGGCGGGCACTCCGGAGCAGCCCTGCAGCACGAACTGAGCACAGCTCCGCGGGTCCCTGTCCCACCGCCACTCCCATCGCTCAGGGGATGTGCCAGCGATGCCAGGCAGACTCCCAGCACCGAGCACTCAGTTCTACCCCAGCTCTGGGTGATGCTGGTCTTGCCTCAGTTTCCCCAGATGCCATTTGGGCACTACTGATAAAAGCTACAGGGCGCTTGGGTACCAGCAAGAAGCACTGATCATTGCCACTGAGCTTGAGTGGACACGATCCTCCCACCTCCCAATGTCTATATAAGAAATATCAAACAGAATTCACGTTATCTATCCCTTCTTCCCCCTATAAACCCGACATGACCGCAGGACGCCCCATCCATTCGCACTTTAAGTTGCTGGAAAAATGTGAGGAGCTGTGCAGCCCACTCTGCTCCATGGTCAGGCAGCAGGGTGACCCTCTGGAGAGGCGGATTCTGCTGGTGCTGAGGCAAGCGGTGGCACGGAGCCCCCAGGCTGTGTCCCCGATCCTCCCAGGGTGGAACGGCGCTCCTCACACCCGGAGCTCCCGGTGCAGCATCCCCGGCGCGTCGCGCAGTCTGTTTGTGCCGGTGTCCCGCAGTCTGTCTGTGCCCGTGCCCCGCTCCGTGCCCGCACTCTGTCTGTGCCCATGCCCCTCGCCCCGCAGCGGGCTCCCCAACCCGCAGTGCCCATCCGGGTGCCCCGGCGGTACCTTTGGGGGGAGGCTGAGCAGGATGGGCACCAGCGCCAGCGGCGCGCACAGCAGCACCACGAACCTCCGCACGCTCCACGCCTTCTTCACCAGCGCCCCCAGCGCCGCCATCCCGCGCCCATCGCCGCCGCCACCCCGCGCCGCCGCTTTATCCCCCGGGACCGGCCCTCCCGGTGGGCGGCACCCCCCCGGGACCCCCCGCCCTTCCCCGCCCCGCCTCGCCCAGCGGGAGGGGCCCCGCACCGCCCCACGGCGTTGTGCCCCGCTATACCGCCTCCTACCCCCGGTACCCGCCCTTTATACGGCCCCTAGATCCCCCTCCTTCCCCCCATCTCGCCATTTCCCAGCCTTTTTTCTTCTTCTTTTTCTTTGTTTTTCTTTATTAAAAATAAGCAAACACAACCAAACAAAAGGTCAGCGGCGCGGAGCGGGATAGAGCCATGGGAAATAGCGGAAAAGCAAGAGGAGAAGTCTTGGCTCACACAAGTGTGAGCTCCAGCAGGCAAGCGACGAGCCTTGACTGTACCCTGGGTGTGCTGTCGGGCTGGACCTTAAGGATGCTTCACGAGTCAAAAAGAAAACACAAAAGCTGCCCAATTTGAGCTCCGAGGGTGGATTTTCTTGCCAGCTCTGTCCTGTATTGGGGCCATCAGAAAGAAGATGGGGGAGTAGTGGGGCAGGACAGGATCCCCTCTCCTGACCACAGTGAATCTCAGCAAGTGCTGCAGAAGCTCCTGGTCTTGTCTGAGTGCAGTGAGAGGCAAAACAGCTCAGGAAACTGAGCTGCTCCACTATAAAGATGAGCAAGAGATCAAAGCCAAGAGAGCTGCTTTTTGCACAGCCTGGATTCTTGCAATTGAAGGCTAAACAGAGCTGAGTGGTGGGGAGAAAAATGGGAAAGCAAAGTAACACCCTCAGTACCTTAGGAGCATAGTCTGAGTGCCATATATGACAGAGAAACCTCTCCATTTCACAATTAATCAGCAATTAATCAGCTCTCTGGAGAGTTACTCCCCCTTGATACCATTCCCTAGGTCATCAAGGAAGCTGGAGTCAAATGCATTGGTTTAAAAAGCAGATGTGAGAAAACCTCATCCCCCTTACATAACCCGTGAATCACTGGCACATAGGGAACAAGAAATCAGAATGCGGTGGTACAATCAGCAATAGGACTGTGCTCCTGGTCTGCATCCACCTCCTGCCTCTCCTTAACATCATAAATGCAATCTTGCACAAACAGTAACAAATCAGTTAATGCCCGCAGCCATCCCGGGCAGGGGCTAAAGGGTGGCGACATCACCGCTGCGGCTCCTTTCAAACAGCAGAACGGACACAAAAGCTTTTGCCGGGCACTGCCGGGGGCCGCTGGCAAGGCGAGGATCCGGCATCCGCCTGGCGCCGGCCCCGCTGCCCTGCCCCGCTGGCAAATGCACCTTCTGCGGGGCCCAGCAGAGAGCGCAGGGCTGGCCCAGAGAGAAATCCAGGAGGATTTTCATCTTGCTTCTCCTGAAGTGCTCAACAACACGGATACAAAGTTTTCATGGCCAAATAAATGAGGAGGAGATTGCTGTGCTGGCTCGATGCTACAGCAGGCTGTGGGAGGAGAAGCTGCTTCATGACTCGGGTGGTGGTGCATGATGGAGAGGATGGACAGAGGGATGAGTGAAAGCAAAATTCAGGCCAGTAAAACAATGCATCTGCTTAAAACAGGTTCAGCTTACCCAAAATACCCATCAGGCAGAGACTGGGAGCCTGTGTTTGAGTGTGTGCCACATGCCGGACCAAAGGAGCTCTACCAAACCTCTCAAAATCAACCTTGAAAGTTAAAAAAAGCTTCAAAACAATAACAACGAGCACAGTTTGTTCTTTCCCTTATAAGGATACTCATTTCTGGCAGTGTGCAGGGTCAGGGGACAGACAGCATGATCCCTGTGAGTGGTGGCTCAGGCCGGGACAGCCCCAGCCCCTTCCCCAGCCCCTCTGGGCTCAGTGGGGCAGATGCTGGCTCAGCCTGCAGAGCTCCCCAGCCCAGCCCATTGTGCAGGGGCTGCACGCTGGTCCTCCTGGCCTTCAGAGGGGAATTAACGTTTAATTAGTTTGTTTTCTTGTAAACCCCATCTCTACAACCCCCATTTCCAGTGCCAGCAGCAGTTGCAGCTGCCCTGTGCCTTCTCTCCATCACTGGGCTCAGACCATTCCTGGGCTATTACTTTAAGTTTAGTTTATTGGCAAAAGAAAGGTGCTGTGAAGTGCCCAAAGGTACCACTGTGGGACACAGCTTGTGCTTGGGCCAGGGAGGGGCTTTATTTATCTGTAGTGACCCTCACAGAGTGAACCCTGGGTTACAAATGAGCTTTTATGCTTTTATTGCACTAACGTGGTTTTCTATCAGCAGTGATGGGAGAAGAGGCTTGCAAAAGGTTATCAGTGTTCTGCATCTTGCAAAACTGGAAAATATCAATTTCCTGCAGACATCAAGGCTTAGACTATAAAAAAGCTCACTGAAAAAAGCTACACCATATATCTTGTATGCATAGTTTTTACATATACACACAGTAACTGCTATCACAGAGCAGCCCCTGTCCAAAATTCATGGCAACAGCATTCCCAGATTATTCAACAGTGTCTCCATCCCTGTTTCTTGCTTGAATGGGATTTTTTTTAATGTTTCTTTTTCTTCTTAGTGCTCCTCTAGGTCTCCAACTCATATTTATATCTCCAAAAATCCCCTTAGTTCAGTTCTGCCTCCATGGCATCAGTGGGCAAAACAGAACTTGGTCTTATTGTCAACCTCAAGTCGGGCTGGTTGCCACTCCCACCACAGAAACCACTGATGATGTCAGATACCAAAATAAACAGAAAAGGTAATGCCATCAATAAACAGCATTTTCCTCAGAAATACTACACTGCACTTTGTGCTGACAAAACATCTCTATTTCCATTTAATTTGTCTTTCCCTCTTTCCTTTCATTCCTCTTTCCACATCTTATCTGCACCTCCTTGTATTCATGGCATTTTTGAGTGATATCCAGGTGTAGAGCAAGGTCAGGGAGGTGCTGGGAAGCCTCTGGAAATGAAGCTGTTCCCAGCAGGCCTGGAATTGACGCCCTGAGACAACAATTCACTTTTAAAAGCAAAAATATTCAAGCAGGAGAAAGACCCAGTGATCATCTGCACATCCAGTACACAGCTGTAAATACATTCTGCTCAAAGGTGTTCCCTGAACATACAGATTTTCCTGCTGCTAGTGATGGTGGCAGAGAGACCCCCAGTGGCTTTGTGCACCACCAGCCACCACTTGTCACATCCCACAATCTCAGGGTCCCCCCAACAGGCAAGCAAGAAGGTTTTGTGGGGGCTGAAGGACAACACAGCCTTTGGGAGAACAACCACTCTGGATAGGACATCACCACTTCCACCAGTGTGGGTTGCAAGGACTTTGTCAAAAGTCAGGCAAACTCTGGAGGAATATTGGTGGCTCAAAAGTGGATTTGCAGCAGATAAACTATTCAGGAAGAAAAAAACCACAAAACCACAAGAAAGAAACTAGGAGTCCTATTTATCTTACAAGAACAGACATGCACTAGATATAAAGCCTGAGTGTTAATAATGCAATAGCATATTATTTAATAACAACAATAATAGTAATTCAAATCTCTGTGTTTATGAGCACAGAGATGCACAGAAAGCTAACACAGCAGCATGTCAAGCTATTCCCAGCCAACAAAAACTGGAACCTCCACCTGCCCTGTGAACCAGTGGTTTTCATCCAAGGAGGTGCTGCTGCAGACACAGCTCATCCCAGAATCACAGAGTGAGTTGGAAGGGAACCCAAGGATCATTGAGTCCAGCTCCTGAGGGGCTGATACAGCTGAGGCTGCAAGATGTGAACACTTTGCATGTCCAGTGTCCTTTTTGCTGGACATAAACCTGCTGAGATTTTTCAACCTTCAAACAGCAACAGTTCAGCATTCTCTATAGCAATCCATCTGACACACCCGGCTGAGCAAGAGGAAATATCAACAAGCCCTAACACAGATGTGCAGAAAGTAACACTTATATAACAAGGAAGGGTTTATCACGCAGTGAAAAAACAAAACATTTTGCTTCTCATGACCAGTAATGTCCTGCTTTGTTTTGCAGCTCCATCTCGGAGCTGATTTCAGCAGAGGCCAGTCCAGCAGTCCCTGCTCGAAGGGCAGTCCCACGCACAGCTCCCCGGGAGGACTGGCCTGACCTCAGGCTGCCGACCCGGCTCGGGGCACCGCGCCGCCCTGAGCACCTCCCGCGGATCGCCTTTGTTTCTGCTCCGCTGTCCCGCAGGGAGAGCCGCATTTCAACAAACACCGTGATAGCTGGAAACACACTTCTTCAAAGGGCTGTGCAAACAGAACTCAATCGTGGCATCACCGGGAGCGGGGACAGCGCTGTTTGTACAGATGGGGGATGGCAGGCAAGGGGGTCAGGCATTCGGGGCTCACACCCCTCCTTCGGGACTCGTGAGCTCAACATCCATCTGCTCCCCACCGTGCCACGACGCTCCAGCAGTCCACGGGATACCCGGGGAGCACCGATCCGAGTGTCGGTGTGCGCTCCGGACTGACCGAAGAGGAGAAGATGCAGCAGCAGGGACTTTTCCGTTCTCTCCTTCGCGCGACACGGGAAGGAGAGCCGAGGAGTGTTCGGGGCACGCAGGCACTGAACAAAACACGGCAGCTTACCCGGGCGTTGCAGGGAACGAGGGTGCCTGGCGCGGTACCAAAGCTGTGGCTGGGCGGTGGAACCCGTGCCCCACACGCCGGGGTCGGGCACTCGCCCAGCGGCTTTTCTGGCAAGAGGTGAAATGCGCGCCGGGCACGGGCAGCCCGCCGCGCCAGGACACTTGCGGGCGCGGGACGCGAACCGGCCACCTGAGGGATCAGGGGCGGCGGCGCAGCGGCGGCGCCACCGCGCGGAGTGAGGCCGGAGCTGCGGAGGCGCGTGGTGGTTCTCGGCGCCGCCTGTTCTGTCCCCTCTGCTCGGCTGCGCTGCTCCAAGGGGGCAGGAAAAGCCCTCAATCCTTCTGCCCTGCCTGCCAGAGCAGCTCCTCACAGCTGCCCTCTCTCCTTCTCTGCCCCCTGATCAGTACGGGACTGGCCCGTGGCTGTGCAGAGGCGAGGGACTGCACTCCCTGTTTTTGAAGAGCAGTTTCAGAGCATAAGGGAGTGCACAAGAGCACAGAGGATCTTCCCAACAGATAAAGACTGCCCAGCACAGCAAATTGCTCAGCAAGAAGTGGGAATGCACAGGAGAACAGAGGATCTTCCCAATGGATACAGATTGCCCAGCACAGCAAATTGCTCAGGAAGAAGTGGGAATGCACAGGAGAACAGAGATTCTTCCTGATGGATAAAGACTGCCCAGCACAGCAAATCGCTCAGCATAAAGCTCACCATTTCTTTCCATCATTACCTGCAGACAATGATGCTCCCACATTCACACCCCAACCTGCTCACAAAGCTGATAATCTCCTAACCCATCCACTGTGGGGTGTGCGAGATTCTCCTCTGGCACACCTTCCGTTCACTCTGTTAGATACAGTAAACCGGAAAAATGAAGTAATAGAGAGAAAACATTACATAAAAAAAGACAATTACCACCTACCTCTGCCAACAGCCTACCTGGACAGGCAACAGCAATACCAGCAATCCCCCTTATAAAGCTCCAAAAGAGGAAATTTACAGCAGGCTTCTTGCTTAAAGTAGAAGTTTCTCAGTAGAAAACTACTCTGGATTAACCAATTTTATATTTCTTTCAGACAGTGCTATTGACTGAGAGTAAAAAAAGACAATTTACTACCAAAAGAAAATAAAAGCAATTTATATTAGCGTATTCCAGCATTGCCCATGTTCCAGAATTCAGTTCTGAAAATTTTCAGGATGTGTTGAGTCGTTTATAACAGATTTAAACCCTTTGTTGTAAAGTCTCCTGAGAAAAACAACACACTTGTTTTTCTCAGTTACTTTTTGTAGATGCTGTTCTGTAGTCTCTGGAGTAAGAACCTCCCACAAATTTATGGTCTACAGGCCAAGATTGCTCTGGATGGTTCTAACTACACACAGATGAGTAGAATGACACTGTGAACTACTTTGTATTAGAAATATTTAACATTTAGGACAGAAGTGACCTCTAATTGTTTCTCTCTTGGCCGTGCCCCAATCTCACAATTACTTCGGTTACTTGATGACACTTAAAACTCTTTCAAGTTTATTTATTTGAAGACACAGTTATCAAAATACTGATCTGTGAAATAAAACCAACTAGAAATATAAATAACGCTCTTTGTAAAACCTACTATTTCTCCATCCCTAACCCCACTCTCTTCTACCCAATCATGGATCTCTTCCTTCCCCTTAGCCGAACCTCATCCAGCTTTTTGATCACAGGACCTGATTTTTTAGACGTGGCTGCGTAGGTCTTTAGCAGAGCTTGGAACATTGCTTCAGTATCCGGATGAGTGCTAATGAAGGCTTTTTCCAGAACATACAAATCAACACCTTTATCCTCTGGAAGGCCTGAAATAAAACTGAGTCCAAAGTCTATCAACACCAGGTCCAGGTTCTCCGTGGGTGGCCTCAGGAGGAGATTGGCAGTTGTGAGGTCCCCGTGGATAATATCCTCATCGTGCATCCTTGCTAACAGCTCACCCATCTTCTCTGCTAACTTATGGAGGCCGCTGGCATCACTTCCACTCTTTTGTACAGAATAAATATGATCCTGAACAGTAATTGAGTCTACAATATCTTCAAGGTAGATGGAGTTGGTGACATAATCCACGAAGTAGACCGCTGGCGCTGGAATCCCTATTTAAAAGAACAAATCAAATGCCAGCAGCTAATTTACATGATTCCCAGCTTTACTTTAACAAAACACAACCAATAAAAGCTTTAAGCAGAAATGCCAGTTGAGATCACCCCCAGCCACTGGTGATTCACCCCTTGGAGTGGCCTGGCCAACACTCAATCCAAGCCATCTGCACAGCCCCGCGGCTTTACAAGGATTTGGCAGCTCAGCCCCTCCTGGGGGAGCCTCCCCGATAAAACGCGCTCTGGGACACACCGAGGGCAAGATGAGCTTCAGGGGCACCCCGAAAGAGCAGAGCGCGTCGCCCCGGCCTGGGAAGGAGCCCCCGCATCCTTCAGGATAGCGCCAAGTGCCTGAGATCTGCTCTGAGCGACCTGAGGATCCGGGGTGCTGGGTGGGGCTCACATTGTAAGTCCGTGTGTCCCGCCCCGGGATGTGTCTGTCTGTCCGTCCGTCCTGCCAAGCAGCCCCGACCCTCCCGCCCGCCCCCGTGCCCACCTGCCCGCCGGCACCGCAGCAGCGAGCGCGCCTCCTGGGCCATGCGGCGCCGGCTGAGGCGCTCCTCCAGCGCGGGGTGTCGGTAGCGCTTCGGGACGCGGAGCTTGGCCACGGCGGCCCGGCCGAGGAAGAGCCCGCGGTACACGTGCGCCTCAGCGCCCTGCTGCACCAGCCGCAGCCCCGGCAGCGCCGGCGGCGTCGGCGGCTCCTCCGCCACCAGGGCGTCGCCCGCCCCGCACTCCGCACCGTCCGCGGCGGGGCCTGCGGTCCCCAGCTCGGCCGTGGCGGGGCCTACGGGCCCCACGTCGCCCATGGCGGCAGCGCCCGCGGCCCCCGCCACGACCGAACGCGCACCGCCCGCCTCCATCTGGGCCGCCGCCATCGCTGCGACACACAAAGCGCATGCGCGGGTCGCCTGTTCGGCAGTGTTCGGCAATCTCCGGCCATTCTCGGCAGCGCTCGGTGAGAGGTGACGGAAAGCTACGAAGTGCCGAAGCGCCGCCCGGCTGTACCGCTCGGCCGCCCCCGCTATAACGCGCTTTGTCCCGCTTTCTTCCAGGGGCTGTCGGCGCTGCTCCTTCCAAACCTCCAAACCCCTCCCTGTGCTTCCCGCCGGGAGCCCTGCTGCCCTCTCCTTGCCTCTGGGTAACTGCAGCATGGTGGGACTCCTTCCTGAGCATCCCCGAGCCGGCGCGCCCTCCCGTGGATTTGCCGGTGCAAGAGCGAGACCTGAAGCCGGCCCGCAAGGGAGATGTTGGACGTGTTTCTTCCCGAGGTGGCAAGTGGGAGCTGGTGGTTCCCCCGAGGTTCTCCCAGCATCACTGTGGATCCCCCCTCCAGGGTTCCAGGGATGTGCCATCATCCCTGCGACACCGCAGTCGCAGTGTCACCCCCGCCACTGCTGCATCACCGCGGGGGCTTCACCTCTGGGACATCACTGACTCTTGTTCTTTCATGTGTCAAAAGCCCCTGCTGGAGCCCGTGCAGACGCACTGCAGCTGCCCAGGTGTGGCTGGGAAGGAGAAGGGGCTTGCCCCCAAGGTGCCAGGATCAGCAGCCTGCAGCAGGTCGTGCTGTCACCTCGGGTGTCCACGCTGGGCTCCACCAAAGCTCCTGCCCCAGCTCTGCCATGGGCCACTCATGCCGTGGGTCAGGATCCCCCTTCCTCCAGCAGCCAAGCCCCCCACTGCCATCTTATGAAAAAAATGGATAAACCTCATTATCCTCAAAAACCTCACCAGAGCAGTTCTTTGGGTTTTATGGCACCCTGAAAACCCACTGCCCCACTGGGTGACCTGTGCATGCTGCAAATATGTTCCTCAGAAGATACAGGAGAATTCAGCCCAGCCCATGTCAATATGTTTTCAATTGTTGCTTTTGGAGGTGCCTCAAGTCCATTTTGTCTTTGTTTTCTCACCCACAGCATTTGTTTCCTTTTCAGAACATTTATATTTTATTAACACATTCCACACAGCTTACATGTCATTGCACGGTGGGATCATGCCTGGCAAATATTTATTTTGCTTCAGTGACAACTTTTAAACAACCTTCCCAAGGTTTCAATGATAGAGATAATCCATCCTGCAATTCTGCCCACCCGTGGCACCCTCCTGCAGCTGTGGCAGGGCTTGCCCAGGGAATTGGGTGAATTCTCTGTGGCTGGAATTTGCAAATGCCTCAAACACTCAAATAAAGCAGATTTTCCCTGTGTTGTGAACAGATTTTATCAGAGCATCTGTGCACAGATACCCCCATAAACACACATATACAGCCTATAAGTGCACACACATAGCCTTGGGTTCATTATTCTGGCAAACATGATGGTTTTCTCTCATGCTGACTAAAACCTCCTCCAGAGCTTTCAAAATATGAAAGAAAATATTTTTGCTTTATTTTCCCCTTTATTTTATTTATTTAAATTTTATCTTCCCTGTGATTTCACTTATTCTTTTCTCTTTTAAAGAAATAAACAGTTGACATAGCCCTTGGAAACTAACTAGAGCCATTTACAATATTTATGGTATCACCCAGTATTTTTATTGGAATATGGAATCACCCCAGAGAACTGCTCTGAATGGTAAATGGTTTCATTATGTAACTTTGTGCTCCTGGTGACAAGCATTTACAAACTCTCCTTTCACAAACAATGTAATTAAGTTTAAAAATTGCAGCTCAGCAAACAAAGCTAATGGGAATCAAGACAGGTCTCATGGGCTCGTCCCTGCTGTCCTGCAGATCCCTTGGCATCATGTTCAGCCCTTGAAGCAGCTCTCCCAGCTTATTTAGGGATGTAGCCTGCCATCCTCTGAGCTGGACAGATGGAAAAAGGGATGAGTTTGATTTGTTGAAGGGTGCCATGCTGGAGGCATCCCTAAAATGCACAAGGGAACAAGATTTCTGGTGGGATCAGCATTGCCAGGGAACCCCTTGGGTTAGGACATCCTAACAGAAAACACCTGCAGCCTGGCATCAGGAGGAGAAACCTCTCTGGGATGTAAATGAACGTGCAATAAATGCAGGTTCCTGTGAGCTGGCTCCATCCAGGCCACTTCTGCCAGCTCAGGGACCATCATTTCCATCAAGAACTGAATTGAGTTTGGTCAATTTGGTCCCTTGAGCCCCTTCCTAAGGGTCAACCATAATAGAAGAAAATACTCTTGAGAGTGTGGTGAGGATTCTTTCTCCTGTTGTATTTGTATTTCAATTTGTGATTTTACAGCCTCTTTCAGCTGCTGCAGCTCAGAGGTAGAAGGTAACATTTCCAGCAATCGCAGGCAGGTGGTGGTGCCAAACACAGGCTGCGGTTCCCGAGGCAGAGCTCTCAGGAGCACATTCCTGCGGCTCAGCCCTGGGATGGATGTGTCAGCCCTGGGGATGATGTTTCAGCCCTGGGGATGGATATCTGAGCCCTGGGGAGGAGCTGTGCGCCTGCCAGGCAGGAACGCGCCCCGCAAGCCCGGCAGCCAGCAGCGAGATAAGGATCGAGATAAGGATCGGAGGGGAAAAGGCACTGCCAAGAGACACGGAGGGCAGAGGAGGAGGAGGAGGAAGGCATCTCAGAGGGAAGCAAGGACAGGAACGTGCCTGCAGGCATGAAGCAGTGGTGGATCCAACCCCCCCAGGGCGTTCTCAGGTGGAGCTTATGGACAAAGGTGCTGAGGATAAAAAACCAAAACAAACCCCAAAAAACCACCACCACCACCACCAAGTAACAACAACAACAACAACAAAACCCAAACAAAACAACAAAAAAACCAAAATAGTTTTTTTTATTGAAAGAGTGATAAAGCTCTGGAATGGTCTGCCTGTGGAGGTGGTGGAGTCACCATCCCTGTATGTGTTTAAAAAAAGACTGGATGTGGCACTGGGTGCCATGGTTCAGTTCAGGTGTTGGGGCATGGGTTGGACTTGATGATCTTGAAGGTCTCTTCCAACTTGGTCATTCTGTGAATTCTTTCAGCAGGCCCAGAACACCCACTGGCTACAGAAGGTGTGATAAGAAAGCTGTACTTTAAGGACCCCAAATAAAGATGATTTTTTTCCCCCCCAAATTATCCCTGCTGCACATCATAGCACATTTTCACCCTTTTCTCCTGAGGGCAATAACCCACAGCCTCCACAGTGTCCATGTGCAGCTGCATTTCTGTACACATTGATGTCATCTTTTTGTCCTCCTTTGGTAAACACACCATAAAGCTCTTCCTGTGCTCACCAAGACCTCACTTTCTTGTTCTCAGTGCTAATAATATTTCTTGTCCTGCCAGAGACCAAGAAGCCTCCAGAAAATGTTCAGGTGGCAGAAAAATAAATGCTGAGTGGCCATAGAGAAAAATATAATTTATTTTCTCACACTGAAATAATCTCAGAAGGAAGGAATTGTTCAGGCAAATTGGAGATCATGTAGCCAAGAGTGAGTTTGCCCTGAGGCTGATGAGGACTCCAGGTTCTCTCTGGCTTTTTGCCTGGCACGGTGGGGAATAATGAATGAGAGACATCTCGTCCAGTTCCTAACACAGCTCACCCAAAGTGCCTTGGCTTGAGCTCTGGGGGCCAGAGATCATGGGCAAGATCACTGCATGCCCTGCATCCCCAAATGTGGAACATTAGCCCAGACACAAACATATAGTGTTTGCTGTCTGCCATGAACTGGTTCAGCTTTCAAGTGGCCACCCTGTTCTTAGCAGGTTTCTGTGACTTTCCAGCCAAGCTATCTAAAAACATGAATAAACTGTCAATCGCTTGTGCACTTTCTGGAGGCTTCCTTGTCTAGAGAGAGCTGCACAAGAGCAGCTCTGCTGGCAGTGAGGAGATTTCTGTTCCTCCAGTGAGACAGGCTGGGGACAGAGCTGACATTCCAGCCACCAGAGCCACATCCTCATTTCTGGACTGTGAAAAATGCGTATTTTATGATTGGCTTTTCGCAAATATTAAAATGAATATTATATGTGTTGTGTTAGAAAGTAATGCTGTATTAATTCTCTTAAGTAGTGTGTTAAATACAGTTTTAGGTTATAACAAAATGTTAAAATAGAAACTATGCTATGTAGGATTTTTTTTTTTTTAAAGAAAGGACTTGCACTGAGATAGCAGTCACAGGATATCTGAATCTTTCAGAGAAAGAGAATTTATTGCTCTATTATCAGGAGGAATTAATTTCTTCCCACCTCTCTGGGGCAGGATTATGAGGAAGAAGCTGACACTGACCAGACAGAATCCTGTGTTTGAATGGAATTTATGCATCATGTATGAGGTGTATGAATATGCAACAGGCTGTTGCTTTTAAGGGTTAATCCTCTGTTAACCTGGTCCTTTTTTAGGCTTATGCTGCCCAGAAAAAGGTACCCGGACATCTGTAACTCTTTGCTTCTATTGTCTCATATTGCCCTAATCCAAATTGTCCACATTATTAATACTCTAACTGTATTACTATTTTTATAACCATTTTGTTACTATTGAACTTTTGAAACTTTAAAAACAAGCGATCGGCGTTTTTCACAAGGATCTAATCCCCGCGCACCTCCGTGTCCCGGCCACCCCTCCGGCCTCTCCCATCCCCGGGGACCCGGCCCCGCAACCGGCTCCGCTCCGGGGCGGTGCAGCGCCCCCGGGCCGGGACCCCCGCCCCCGAGAGGGGCGGGCAGGGCGCCTACAAGCCCCAGGCTGCCCGGCCGGGGGCAGGGCACAGCGACGTGGCTGCGGCCGCTCCGGCCCCGCTCCGCCCCGCGGCGCTCCGGGGCTCGGCCCCGCCATGGGTGAGTGCGGTGCGGGACGGGACGGGACGGGACGGGACGGGGGGCGGCCGGGGAGGGACGGGAACGCGCTGCCCCGGGGAGACATTTCCAAAAAAAAAAAAAAGTTTTCAACTTTTCCTAAAGGCTTGGGTGCATCCCCCGCCCCTTCCTTTCTTTCCGTGCTGTTTTTAGCGGTCCCGGCAGCGCGTACAGCGAGCGTCGGAGCCAAGGAATTTCCTGTGGTTCGTTCCCGGGGCTGTCCCGGGAGGGAGCGGGTTCGGGAGCATGGAGGGAGCTGGGTTTGTTGTGCCGTGCCGATTGTTGGCCTCAGCATTGGTGTGAGCAGAGCCCGGGTCAGCCCCGTGCCGGCCCAGCCCCAGCCCGGCCGGACAGCCGGTCACTGCCCTGTCCTGCAGCACGGTCCTCCCACCGCTTTGCTGTAGGGAGAAAATCGCCTGGCACAGCTCCTTGCTCCTCCAAACCTCGTGTGGAGATCGTGAGAGTCCTCAAATTCCCCAGCTATATCAGAATAGACGATACACTAACTGGATTTCAGTCAAAGTTCATAAGCCCCGAGTGCTTATTGAGTTAACAAGACATGCAGCAGAAGTTGATGAAATCAGCCATGGGACTGTCTGTGCCTAATAGAATTTGTGGCCTGAAGCTAATGGAATGGCCACTTGTGCCTTGTGTTCTCAGCAGATATTTTTTCTAATTGTCTGCATAACATGGACAAGGAGTGCTAAAAGCAGCTCAGATGGTCACACAGAGCATGGTGGGAAGGACTGGGATAGCTGGGATGGCATAAGTAGCACAAATGAGGGTTGGAGAATAAATAAAAATAATTGTATTTATATACAGCCGTCACTGAGAAATAGCCTTTATTGATAATGGTAATTAAAGGCCAAGCAGAGACACTTCCCATTAAACACAGCTTGTGACAGGAAAAAAGTCCTTCAGCAGGGTGAGAAAAGTTTCCACAGTCTGGTGGTTGTGCCCACATTTTTTCCATGTACAGCCTACCAAAAGTGTGAGTGTTTCTAATTAAATTAAAGAATGCAGATAGCATTTCATGCTGCAATACAGCACAAACCGCAAAACTAATCCACTTCACGTATGCTTCAAAAGTGTGATTGAAAGTGAGGTCAGTGTCACTTCTGTCCCCAGAGGTCCCCACATCAGCTCTTGCCCCAGTGCAATCCCTGCTGGTGGAACATGGCTCATGGTGCATACATGGTCACCCCCTCATCCCCTCCCCATGGTGAGAAGCATGTGCAGCACCTTGGTTTTATAGGGTTGTTTGGGGTGGGTTAGTTTGAGTTGCTTTTGTTTCTGTTTTTGTCTTATTTTAGCTAAATTTGCATATTTGGGAAACTGGCACACTCAGCCCTGTGGGAAGGGCAAGGTCACAGAGTCACTTCTTGTGTTTGAGGGTGGCGACAGTAAACTTTTCAGCTCACAGTGATGTTTGTCCTGTGGGCCTGGACCAGCCTGAGGAGACTGCAATTGATTTGGAGATCCTGGGAGCTGTGGGCTGTGGAAGGAGAAATGAAGAAATCAGGGCCACCCCACAGAAGGTACAAGATTAACTAAAGGAGGAAATAGAGGAAAAATAAACTTTTGAGCAGGGCTTTTAACCACACAATATGAAGTAAGAATGCAAAACCTGCAGGGAGAGCTGGTCATACCATATGCACTGAAATGTGAAAATGATAATGCAGAACCAGAAAGCAGAAGCTGCATTTCCTGCCCAGAACACAATTTGTAGTTACAATCAAGAGATACCACAGAGGATCCTACTGTACAACTCCAGGCATTGCAAATCACTGTCCTGCACTTAAAAACAAGTCTTAACTCTGTTTAAAAGTCCTCATTTCAAAGTTCTGCACCCCAAATGAGTACCCCTGCAGTTAGTGGAAGTCTGATGGGTTGTGTGACTGTCTGCAAGTGCATCTATACATGTGACTTAGTGACCTGTGGGGGAATTCCACATCATGACTTTGTTGATGGAAAACTGTGGTTGTCCTGGGAGAGTTCTTCCAGCCTGTGCATGCTGACAGCTTGTTTTATAGCATCAGAAAACTGAACCTAGCACTGCTTGCTTGTTTTCCAGGTCGTGCACTGCTGGTCCTGCTCTTGTCTGGAACAGTGTCTCTCCTGGGTGGGCTGATATTTGGATACGAGCTGGGGATAATCTCTGGAGCACTGCTGCAGCTGCAGGCAGACTTTCAGCTCAGCTGCTTCCAGCAAGAGGTTCTGGTGAGCGCCGTCCTCATCGGAGCCCTCCTCGCCTCCCTGGCCGGGGGCATCCTCATTGACCGCCATGGCCGCAGGAGAGCAATCCTGGTCAGCAACCTGGTGCTGCTGGTGGGCAGCCTCATCCTCACCCTGGCCAGGTCACTCACCGTGCTGGTCATTGGGAGAGTGACTGTGGGCTTTGCCATCTCTGTCTCATCCATGGCCTGCTGCATCTACGTCTCAGAAATGGTGGCTGCTCACCAGCGAGGCCTGCTGGTGTCTCTCTATGAGGCAGGAATCACCGTGGGCATCCTGCTGTCCTATGCACTGAATTATGTCTTTGCAGATGTGGATGAGGGGTGGAGGTACATGTTTGGGCTGGCCATTGCCCCAGCAGCCATGCAGTTCCTCAGCATCCTCTTTCTCCCAGTGAACCCAATTAAATTAAGCTCATGGGACTCAGACTGCCAGAAGGGCCTCATCCCATTGCAGGACACAGAGGGCAGAGCAGCAGCCAAGCGGGACCCCTATCAGGAGAAGCAGTACTCATTTCTTGATCTTTTTAGGACCAGAGATAACATGAGGAGGAGAACTCTGGTGGGCCTGGGGCTGGTGCTGTTCCAGCAGTTCACTGGGCAGCCCAATGTGCTGGGCTACGCCTCCAAAATCTTCCACTCGGTGGGGTTCCAGAGCAACTCCTCAGCCATCCTGGCCTCCGTTGGGCTGGGAGCCATCAAGGTGGTGGCCACGCTGGTGGCCATGACCTTGGCAGACAGGGCAGGCAGGAGGGTGCTGCTCATGGCAGGCTGTGTGGTGATGGCCATGTCTGTCGCCACCCTGGGCCTCACCAGCCGCATGGCTCCTCTGGCCATGGCCAGGGACTGCAGGGCAGCCACGAGCCCCAATGCATCCCAGAGCCTCAGCCAGCACCCCCTGACCCCATCTGTGCTCCCCCAGGCTGCTGTGTCACCTGTCCCAGCTGTGTCACCCATCCCACCAGCGTCAGGTGCTGCCAGAAGCCAGGCAGGCCCTGGTTTTGCTGCCACAAGGAGCCTCACAGAAGTTTTTGCCCGCACCCAAAGCAAAGAGGTTGTTCCTGATCCTTCCCTCACTCAGAAAAGGGACTTGGCAGGTCAGTCCAGGAAAGGAGCACTGGAAAGCACCAGCCCTCCCCTCAGTGCTGCTCCCTGGGAACAACATACGGCCTTAAATTGGATTACACTGCTGAGCATGATGGCTTTTGTGAGTGCCTTCTCAATTGGATTTGGGCCAAGTAAGTGTGGTGTTTATCCCTGCATTAACCCAGAGAATGAAACTAGGGCTGGTCTGCAAGCTGCCTGCCTGAACCATTCCTTGTGTATCTGCTGTGCTGAGCAGCTCACTGTCTGGGAACTGGAAATATGTCCCCTCCTGTCCCCTCAATCATTTTCTAGCACTGCAGCTCTGTCAGCTACTGCACTGGAGTAACTTTCTCTTCCATGCTATTCACTACCCTTGTAAAGCTGTTTTTTTCTCTGAAGTTCAGTGGAAAATCAGAGCATCCTACAAACCCTACAAGCACTACATAAAGTCCCTGTCATCCTGGTGAGGAGGAAAATACAGGGCTGAGGACAGAGGGACTGAAGGGCTTCTGCTGTGTGATTATGAGAGTCAGTGCAGAACTGGAAGTTGAACCTCTTTTGAAGTTTCTCAATACCAATTGGGGTTCTTTTATTCCATTTATTATTAGTTTTTTTTCATCAGATGAGATTAAAGATTAGTTCTTGCTTCCATGTAAGTTCTACTATTTTCTGG
This sequence comes from Ammospiza caudacuta, assembly GCF_027887145.1. NCBI lineage: Eukaryota > Metazoa > Chordata > Aves > Passeriformes > Passerellidae > Ammospiza > Ammospiza caudacuta. The sequence continues at coordinate 11,264,610 of NC_080607.1, forward strand.
CATTTAAATGCCTTGATGTGAGAAAACAGCATTTAACTCAAGAAAAGAATGTTAGGTGAGCAAGTCTCATGGGTTTGATAGCCACCCTGCAAATTATTTCAAGCAAAATAACCCCAGGATGAGAGAGACTTAAAGATATGTATTGCTTTAACTCTGATTTTAGCCCAAATGCAATGTTGTCTGCCTAATTCCACCCTTTTCTCATTTCTTTATAAAGAGCATGACCTGACAGCAGGCCTGTCAGGTCTCTTCATCTCCTGTGCATGGAATGACCAGCTACCCTGCTTTCTCCTTTACTCCCTGGGCCTGTTTATTGCTATTTCATTCCTGCATGAAGCATTGAGCCCAGGAGGTTTGAAGGGTTCTGCTGTGATCAGCCTCTGAGATCGATGAATGTTTGACACCAGCAGCAGTGGGTGCTGGGTGAAGCCAGAGTTTAAACCCCCTGCTGGAATCCCCCTTGCCCATTTCCCAAACAAATTGCTTAACTCCACGCTGTCTTTGTGATCTCTCTGATCTGTGCAGTGACCTGGCTGGTCCTGAGTGAGATTTACCCTGCTGGGATAAGAGGAAGAGCCTTTGCCTTCTGTAACAGCTTTAACTGGGCTGCTAATTTACTGATCAGCCTCTCCTTCCTGGACCTTGTTGGTAAGTAGCCCCTTCCCTTCCCTCTGGTTAGGGAAGGCCACCATAAGCCATTTGGAGATTTAAGTGGCATTTTGATCCGTGAGGACTTGAGGCTGGAATAGGTGTGACCCTTTGCTACTGAGAGCAGGAAAGCCAGGCACCAGCAGCTCTGCTCAGAGCCTCTCATTTATAAAAATCACCAGTTGCCCACTGGGCTGCACTGTAGCACCACAGTTTGAAGAAACACAGAGCCTGCAGCTTCCACACAAGCAGCTTTACAGCCCTGCTCAGCAGGCACTGCTGGTCCTGGCCCTCAGCTGCCCTCTTCCCCCTGCTGCTGGCAAAGCCTGGCATGCACCAACCTTTCCCTTTGCCAATTCTCAGTCCAAACCTTGTAGATAAGGAGTTCCTCAACCCTCTTGAAATCTTCACAAAATAAGGTGCCCCTGTCAGGCACCAGTAACCACCTCACAGTAAGCAACCAGTTTCCTTTGTACCCCACAATGTGACTCCTACACTCACACACCTGAATCTCTGCAGATGCCATTGGATTCTCTTGGATGTTTCTCCTCTATGGGCTGATGGGAGTGATGGCTGTTGTGTTCATTTACCTTTTTGTGCCTGAAACAAAAGGACAGTCCCTGGAGGAGATAGAGCAGCAGCTCTCCAGGAAAAGGTAGGTGTGCTGCTGTCCCAGCAGGAGTGCTGCCTTTGGGGGCTGCCCACTGCCAGCCCCTGGCCTCTGTGGCATTGCTACTGAGGAAATAGAAAATGTCACATTTGTGGCAGGGCTGTGGGACAGGATGGGAGAGCTGCAGTGCCTTCATCAGCAGCTCACTGCCCTGAGCCTTGCAGGAAGCTGCAGGACCTTCATCAGCAAGTCACTGCCCTGTGCTGCTGGAGGGCAGTAGTGACACTCAGGAAAAATGAGTTAAAAACCAGGACTCATGGTTGAGGAGAGGAGACCAGGACCCCAACATGGGACAGGAAGGTCAGGTCTGGGAGGAGGCAGGAGGGGAGGATAGTCCTGTCCTTTCACTTTAAAATAATTCCAGCTGATCCTTCTCCTCTGTGGCGGAGACATCTCCTGGAACATGGGCTCCCACCTGATAATTTTCACACAAAGTTTGTAATGGACTAGGGAAGATCAAGATGTGGTTTTGCCATCCTGGTTGTGATGGAGGTGGCAGGGCAGGCACTGCTGGAGCAGGGGAGATGGTGCTGATGCCAAGGGGAGGGAGCACGCAGCCCTGGGGCAGGAGGGGTGGCTGCTCTCAGCCCCTGCCCAGCTCCTGCTGCTGCAGCTGCTGCTCCTGACCTTCATCACTGCCCAGCAGGGTGTGGGAAGCAAATGTGTTTAAGCAGAGACGTGGAAGAGGAGCCAGCTGCACACACGCACTGTACCAGAGAGTGGAGCACTCCAGCAGCTCATGAAACCAGCCCACAGCATCGAGTGTGAGGAGCTGCACCAGCAGAGGAGCAGGCTGGGCCACCAGGACACTTCTCTGGGCCTTGAACTGGTGACTCTGGTCAGTGACAATTCTCCCTGCAGTGCCCTGGATCTGGGAACACACCAACAGCATGTCCTTTGGGTCCTTGGAGAACCTCTGTTCCCAGGTGGGGAATACATCCTTCCTTTGATATATTTTAATTTTTAATAATTTGTGTCTCCTAGCATTTAAGAGATTCATGTTTTTATACACAGCAATTAAAGCACGGCTTTTGCTGACAATTTCTCCATCTCTGAGGCTCCTTTGTGAGCAGGGTGTGTTATTTTCCAGGTCTCTGGAACACCGGGATGGGGCTGGGAGGGCTCCCCGCACTGCCCCGGCCCTGCCGCCAGTGGGCAGCCGGCACCACCCGCTCGGTCAGACCCGCAATGCCCAAAATCAGAGCCCCACACCCCCGGAGCCCCTTCCCTGCCTCCCCGGGGCCTGGCGGGGCCGGGCAGGAGGGATTTGCCAGCGGGAATTGGGGGTGCTCTGCCTGGAGGTGAGCAGGGGACAAGGCAGAGATGAGGATGCTGGGGTGTCACAGGGACCTGGGGCAGAACAGAGGATGGGAATGCTGGGGTGTCATGGAGGGACAAGGCAGGCAGAGGATGGGGATGTTGGGGTGTCAGGGGATCAGGGGCAGGGCAGAGATGGGGATGTTGGGGTGTCCGGGCGACTCTCAGGGCCTTTCTGGGTCTCTGCAACCCTGAGATTGTTAAAAGTTTCTTTTCCCAGCCCGGTGCTTGAAGAATGAGTTGGAGTTCTTAATTTCTCGGTCTCAAGGTTGTTTATTGTATCTTATCCATAAAAAATTTTCTCCTGTCCTGCCGAGGTCCATCCAGCAGGGCAGTTCCAGGCACTCTGCCTGCCCCCTGGCAGTGTTATGTCTTTATACTAAAAACTACATGTACAATGTTTACAATTACTTCCCAATACCTATCACCTATGTTAGACAGTGAGCTTCTGCTCTAAACCAATCTAAAAGTGCCACCATCACAGCAGAAGATGGAGGCCAAGAAGAAGAAGGAGAAAGGCTGGACACGCCCAGATCCCTCCATCTTGCCTCCTGAACCCCCATACCAAAACCCCTAAAATCTACTCTTCCACCCTGTGATAACTTCACTAATATTTTACTTATACTGTTGTGGCTTGCAGATCTTCATACAAGGTTGGTAATTTGCCCCACAGGTCATAATCAAACCCACAGGTGTTCTGGGCTCTGTGCCAGGGTCTCTGAGTCCCCTGGCAGGGGTCCTGGCCATCCTGGACAGCCAGAGGGATGTCCCGAGTTCCCACATTGGACCAGGGGCAGGGCTGAGGATGGGGATGCTGAGGTGTCACAGGGACAGAGGCAGCAGGCAGGGCTGGCTGTGCTGAGAGAACACCCAAATAAGCTCTGGGGACAGCAGACAGGGCTGAGGACAGTGCCAGGTGCTGGGGTGATGGTACAGAAAGCTGTGAGACAGCTCCTGGTAAGGGGGCTCAGTGAGGCCAGGGTAAATACAAAATGAGATTGGAGAAGTTAGTCAGCTCAGTGATCCATCAGGAAGGAATAAAAAGGGGGTTTGGGTACAATAAAGGGTCTCCAGGACCAAGCAGTGCAGGGAGGGCTGCTGCTGTGGGTTTGGTGGGGAGAGGTGCACAGGACCTGCTTCACAAGGTGTTTGTGGCAGAGCTGGTCTCTGCTAGTGACCACAAAACAACCTTTAATGCTGTAGTGGGAGAGTGCACACCAAATAAATCCAGCCTGGGGCTCTACAATTTCAAGAAAGGGAGCTATGAAAAAAGAAGGTGATTAGTCAATAACAACAAACCAAAAAAGGAGCAGGCAGAAAGCAAGGAGCCTGCAAGCAGTCTGGAGGTGATTAAAAAATGCTCTGTTAAAGCCTAAGCAAAACATGTGCCACAACTCAAAAAAGAACTAAGAGGTCCTAAAAATCACCCTGCCTGACTCACTGCTAAGGTTAAGGAGGTATCACAGGGAGAAGGTCAGTGTTTGAAAAGTGAAAAGGTTTCCCACAGGAAGAGAAAAGGAAAAGCCATAAAACATGGCAAGTAAAGAGCAGACAGAAAAGACAGCTAAAAAAGAGCATGAAGATTTTGCAAAGATCTTGCAAGTGTCTTCTAAAAATCTTTATTTAACTATATCAAAAGGAAGAAACTGGCTGGGGAGCCATTGCTCAATACAAAGATGCACCAGGGTGCCAGGGAGGATGAGACATGAT